>NC_088173.1:52345280-54745280 GCF_028769735.1 Zonotrichia leucophrys gambelii
AAAGGAAGGAAGAAGGTGGCTTTACAGTGGTACTACATAACATGAGAAAGTAATAGTTAATTGTACAAAATACAGAGTTCTCTGTGAAGTTGACTTTATTGTCCTGGAACTGTTTTTTTTGCTGGAGCAGGTCCATGGGCTGCCAAGTGCTGCCATCACTTCAGAATAAACCATTTTCTCCAAGGACTGCTGTGTGTTGGAATAATGTAGAGCATAGCTGAGAAGTGATTTAGAGAAAATGTAGATTTTGTCTGGTTGAAGAGGAGACCTGGTATCTTAGCACTTCTTTTGGTTTTAAATGAGGTTTTTAATTTGGAAGAGTGCTCAGCATTCAGATGGCCCATTGTGATAGATAGTACTGCCATCACAGGTGCCTGCAGTGGAGGATAGATGATTTGCTTGTCCTGTTAGCAAACCAAATAAACAGCCATTAAAAGGTGGTACCTACTGTGATTAAGTGAATTGGTGGTTGTGCTTCAGTGAGTTTTGCATGAGCCTTCAGAAAATGAGCTCAGATCTGTCTGGTGTTTATAACTGCATCACAGAGGGGTGTGCCTACATTTGTGCTGGAATTTATGGGGCTTTGACTTCTTATAGAAAAGATGATGCAATGTGTGATCCTCACTGCAAATCTGGAATATTTGAAGATCCCACCAATTCTGTTTGATGTAACACTTCCTGCACAGTGGTAATTCATGTTACACTTAGCACATAGGAAGTAGAATTTTAGGTCTGTCTGCATTTAAGAGCTCCCCCAACTTAATCAAAAGCTAATTTATTTTTAAACTGATGTAGCTATTTCTTTGTGGCCACCTACTGCTCTGTAAACTGGGAAATTGGTTCAGTTTAAATTAGCTGATGCTTTGTTTTAAGCTGAATTAAGAGAGCATAAACTTTGGTTTTATGCCAACATAATAGCATAAACTAGAGCATTTTTCTCTTATAGACAAAAGTTTTAACGAGTAGTATTTGTAATGCTCACTCCACAGTCTACAAGAAATAAGAGCAAATAAAGTTCCTTTGTATATTCTTTTGTCATCTTCCCATGGGGAGGGTTGGCAAGAATTCCTAGAAACAACTTTATTTGAAAATGAACTTTAAATGTTATTTCTTCAAGCTTGAGGTAGAGTGAACTTTATGACTTGAAAGTTATTTATTGTTTACAAGGTCTTTATATGTAGTTTTTATAAAAAGCCAAAGCACAGTAGCAGCTTTTTCTGCACATCTGTATTTTCAGATGACCAGCAGGACAGTAATGATAATTTTGACATGTAGATATGTATATGCTGAAAAACTACATTCAGCCTGTTTTATCCAGTGTCTAAGATATATTTAGAGGCAGAGCCTCCAGGAGAGGGTTTTTCCTTCTTGTTCACATTCCCCACTTGGCACTGGGCATTGGTTGAGGCACTTCCAGTGCACTTTGTTTTCTGTCCCCCACCATAGCAGTGCTTTAGCAGTGAGATTTGCTGGTCTGGTTTTCTCTCCAGATGCATGTTTCTTATTCCTGTCTGTTGTAGGAAATGGAAAGTTCAGCCTCATGGAAATATGGTTGTGGGTTCTGTGTTGTAGCTGCAATGAAATGTGCTGGGATTCCTTGACCATGAGTGTCAGGGATTTGTTTCTGCAGGAATAATTAGTCTCTCGTATTTACTTGACAGTGCTGCTTTTGTGCGAGAGCAGTTCTGTGTCTCGGATGAGTTATGTGATAACAGCACATCAAAATCTCTGTGTGCATAGTTATTGCTTACCTGGGAAGCTGCCGTGGCCGATTCTTTGCAGGCTCATGGACTGCAGGTCCTTGTGAGCTGTTGAAGCAGAAATCACAGCAGAGACACTTCATGGACACCCTGGCTCACCCTGGAATTCTGTACCTGTTCTTCCCAACCCATGCAGTCCATATGGAAAGCACTTCTGTTCACGTTTACAAGTGTTTATTTGGAGGAGTGGATTTGTTGCAGCTTTTTGTTCCTGTCAGCTTCTTAGAGCGGTTAAGTGCCTCGGAACAGCCAAGTGGAATTTTATCTGTGGCCATTTGCATCACAGCTGGGGGAAAGGAAATCCTTAATAATTAAGGATTGTATTCCATTAAACAGCAAATGGCCTGCTTGCTCTGTGGCATTACATGATCATTTATTAAATTCCTCATGAAGGTGGTTTGTTAAAAACATTTACTTTACCATAATTTATTGATCATATTCCATCAAAGTGACCACAACACTCTTCCAAATAGGATCTAGAAACATCTTCTGTTTCAATTATTTTCTCGATAGTATATCTGCTTTACTGTAGAAAATTCCTGTTTAGTCACAGATTTGAAAGTACTTCCTTTAAAAAAATGAATGCTTGTATTTGAAGTCAATACTACTGGTATTGGGTTTAGATTCATATTATTCTTTTCTTTTTTGAGCTGAAAGTTTTTATTTTAGCATTATTAGTAAAATGAAAAATTCTGTGGATCTTGAGGGGAAGCAGCGAACAGGAATATCAATGTTTCCATCAGCCTTTGAAAAGAGAGGGGGCAAATGTTTCTTGGTGGTTCACTGATGGAATGAGGATAAATTTGCACGCAATTTCTGTCAGGAAAAGGGGAATTCACAGGGTATTTAATGCAGTCGTCAGACTTGAGGGCTGGTTCTTCAGCCTTGCTGTATTTCCATCATGCTACAAAGCAGGTGTAATATCATCTTCTGAAGGGTAACTGGGGGAGAAGGGCAGAATGCTTAGCTGCCTCCAATTGCCAGAAGGACCTGTTGTAGAAGCCCTTGTTCACTAAAGCAGTGAGAAACAAAAAAACCCCATGACTGTGTATACAAGTACTACGTTTTCAGTATTCCCTTGGCCGAAGTGGGATTAATTACAGATATTTTTGTTAGCATGTCAATATAGCAGTGGTCACTGAATTCAAATTGTATAAAAGAATTGGATTATTACTCAGTTATTAAATTGATATCTGACATAAACATCAATAAAGCCATTTTAAATTATTTTTTCTTTCTTTACACAGTTCTTCTAATGAACTTTCAGATGAATTTTACTAGGTTACCTTGAATCCACAAGGATTTTGATTTTACTTGATGGTCTTTACTCTGATAAAGTAATGCTTTTAAAACTAAAAACCAAAAAGGCCAAGACTGAAAAGTTTTGGGAAATTTAGACATAGTTTTTGCTGCTACTGACTTAAAGATTTGGCCTAGGTTTTCTGAAGGTAATTGTTACTAAATAAAGGTGCCTTAAATACAGTGGTAATTGCTTTGCAAACATTGTCTAAGGCTGCCTGGGGCATACCTGGCCCCTGTGTGAGAGGTTTCTTTTCTGTGGTTCCTCTCCAGTCATGCCACAGGATTGCAATTTTCTGCTTTCCTTTTTGTTTAAAATATTTAAAGTAGACTGACTTTGTTTTCATAAGCTGGTGCTTTTAAATACCTTGGAACTTGGTGCTCATGGAAGGGGAGCATTTAAAAAATAACCCTACATGCATCTCTGAGTGGTCATTATGTAAATTGTTTATATGTGTTGGTCTTTAATGTATTTTAAGAGAGGAGAGCCAAGAAGGGAGGCTGTGTCCTACCCAATGGTTACAGCTCCTCAATAGCTAATTTTGTTGATGTGTAGGCCCTACATTTTATTTCTATAAATCTGTTCCCAGCACTGTAAATATTAAAAGGGATTAAGTCTAATTTTTAAAAATTGGGCAATTGCATTGCCTCCATTCAAGTACACTGTGTGGTTTCCTGAGCCTGTTAATTTTAATTGATGTAACATCTCTGTGTTACAGCTTGTCCTTTTATTAGTTAACACTCCATGAAATTCTTGTGTCTTTATTCCTCTTCTTACATGTTCTGATAAATGCAAAAATAGTTAAGAAAAGTTGGTGCTTAAAGCATCAACACTGGCAGCTGAGACATCAGTTTGCTCATAGCAAAAATTTGTGTCAGTCTTGCTTTTAATCCATGCAGTTATCCTCACAAGGCTTAATGTGATGACATTTGTAAGGCTTTTTGTTGCTTTGTAAAACATCTTGTTAAACTTACAAAAGCAGGCCTTCAGCTGCTGAGAGGAGCTGGCTCACCCTGAAACACAAGATTTCCAGTAAATGACAGGGTTGTGTATTAAATGAAGACATGAAGGTGTAGGTATACATTTTAGTTCCCTGCTCTTTTGTGCAACAACTCCATACAATTGTGCTGTTTTCATACATGAATAATTAAAGGTGTGCAGCTCCAGCTGTTCCTCTGAACTTCGTGGATCCAGGATATAATTCCACAGAAGTGCTCTGGGCACGTGTGCACACAGAAATGCACACACACCTGTGTTATGGTGCCCTGAAAAGCAACTAAACCTGTGGGATAAAGAGATAAGCATCAGTTATCTCAACTGCTCTACATGGGGACTCCCAACACAGAATTAGATGTTTTGGAATACCTCTTGGGTTTCTTGTTCTTTTCTTATTTAGTTAATTTTAGCTGGGAAATTTCATTTTTAAAGACTATCAAGTCTTTAAACAAGAGTGTCTCCATGACAGAAGAGCTGGTAATTTGAGGCCATGTGCTTTGACATCAGTACCCGGAGTCACTCAGTCTCCCTGCAAAATGTGATCTTTTATCTGCTTTGACAAGTCATTTTTCATTTTTTCTGTAGCAAGACTCTTTTGCTAACATTAACACTTTGGCCAAGTGACTTCTCCATGTGCCTGCAGTAGGCTGGCATTTAATCAGAATACAGTTTATTGTTTATTGTGAGGGCCTTGATGGGGTGGGTTTTGCTCACCAATGAATATTTGTGGAATAGATGGCATTTTGTTTGTAGTACTCAACACCTGCTGTTGCAATGCCTTGGGGAAAAGGCAGTATTTCCAAATATTAAATTTGTTAGGTATTTTTTGTCGTAGTTGAGATGGTTGTAATACAAAGCAATACACTCCATTTTCAGAAGGCTTCAAACTGGTTTTATTCTAGCATGCGTGCTTTTTATACATTCCTACTTTTTATACATTCCTACAAAACTCCTAAGTTTACACTTCACTCATCGGTCACAAAAGACAAAGTGCTTATTGGAATAGGCAGTTGCAGGTTTCTCTTATTTATCCTTCTTTCTTTCTTGGTTTCTGTGTCAGTGACCTTGGTAGAAAATTATTTCAGGGGCAGACATGGATCCTCTTACCAAACTTCTCTCTGACTCACAGAAGTCACTGCAAAACCTCTTCTACAATTTTTTCTCATCATTTCTTAATATATCAGTTTTTGAGATGTACATGAAAAGGATTTTTTTTCCTCAAGTTTTTGGCCCTAAATGATTGAATTTGCACTGTAATAAAAAAATACCCTTTGAAGGAATTTGGGAGTTACATAGTTTTGGTTCACTGTTGCTGAATAGAGGCCACCTGCTAATGGTGTACACAGCACTGCTGATTAGCATAAAGTCATTTAATGAATGTAAGTATTGCATTTTACTGCTGGTGTGTTTGAGAGCATTGGGGGAGGATTATTTTCTTAAATATGCAAAGCATTACTCTTTATTTAGTGTTGTTCAGAAAGCAGCTGCCCTAGAGCATTGCTCCTGTACTAATCTTAGCAGATTAGCCTCTAAATATTTCAGACTCTTAGGTAACAGCTCTTATTAGTGTTTGCCAAGTTCTCTTTGCTGTACCTGATGAGCTTTATTATAGAGGGCCGCAGTTTTCCAGGTCTCAGCAGAGCAGCGCTGTGGGAGAGGAAGTGTGGGTGTGAGGAGCAGGAAGGACAGCACAGACCCCATTTTCATGCTGAGCTCCCTGCCTGGGAGCTGTAGCTGGGACTCTTCTGCACCACTGATGGAAGGGGTTTGGTGGCTCAGCAGAGATCATTTCCAGCATTTAGAGCAGGCATTCCAAAGAGGATGTGGGACACGGTGGAGCACTGAGGCACTGAGGCTGCAGGGAAGCTGTTTTCTCTGAAGGGAGCAGAGCAGTGCCGGCAGTGGCACTCCTGAGCACTGGCTCACAAACTTTTGCATGCTCAGTTCTGCTTCCTTGTGCAGGTTTATTGTGTTTGCCTTGGGATCCCAGCACATCCCCCTTGGGATCCAGATTAAAAGCTGTAGGACGGATGCTGGCTTTGGTCTCAGTTCTTGGTACTGCTGTAAAGGCTCCTGCACTGGTGTCCACAAGAGTTTCAGGTGAAGTTCAACTGGTAACTTTATTTTCCATCCCTCATCACCTGGCTTTATGCAGTAGAACAGGAAAGGTGGCAAAGGGTGACTCTGCAGGAAGATGGGAGTTCTGTCAGTACTAAGCCACAGCAGATCTGCCACTTCTCAACAATTCTGCTGAGCACAAGGCTTGCTTTGTCACAGACAGCACAGCAGAAAATGCTTATAAACACATGTTTGAAATAGAAAAGTGTGTGGTTCAAATATGGGTAAAAAACATATCTGGTTATGACTTTTCAGTGACTGAGGGTTTTTTTTAAATTTTTTATTTTTTCTTTTCAATTTCAAATGCAACAATTTATCCCATATCCACTGGCAGGCAGGTACCAATTCATAGAACACCCAAAGCTGACTTAAGCCATTCCATGAAGTTCCTTCCATTAAATAATTAAATTCATTTTTGAAAGGGTGGGGGGGGGTTAGTTTGGGGTGTTTGTTTCTTCGTTTCAGTAAGTGGTGTACGTGAGGTGTGCATAAATACTGTATTATGCTTTTGGAAGTAAACGTGAAGGGAAAGCATCCTTTTCCTTTTCTCATCATTGCAGGAAAGCAGAAACTTGAAGAGGTAATTTACATATTTCAGCAGATATCACATAAGTTTTTGTGACTTTCAAACCCATTTTAAACCTCTACTACTGATGAATGTGCCCTGTAACCTCCTAGTGGTGCACTAATTTGAGACATCAAACTTCACAGAGTTACAGGGTCGGTGTGTCTGGGAGTCCACAGATCTTAATCTCTACTACCAAAGGGAAAATCAATGTCTTTGCCATTGGCTGTGTTAATCCTTTTCCATGCTCTGTTCATCAACACAGTGGATGGTGTTGCACAGAGAGAGTTTTCCCCCAGGAGCATCTCTGGTTGTTTGGCACCTTGGTGCACATCTGTCAGCTGCTGTCCTGACCATGCAACTGAACTTTGGTGTGAAGTTCAGTCTTCTCCAATCGTTTGTCTGTGTACCATGAACTAATTCAGATCCAAATTTAGCCAAATGATCACGAGCAGTTTCACACAAATGTTTTAGGCAGTAAGTTTAGCTATGGTTAAATATCTTTGTCATCAAGAATTTCTTTCTGACTATTGACTGTTTGACTTGACTCCTTGCCTGGAAAAATTTGATTTTCAGTGGAAGTATGTGGAATACTATTATTTTGATTCTTTTTCTCTTTAAAGGCAGAAATTCAAAAAGGAAATCATCAGGTTATTTGGCCATTATATCAAGCTGTTTTCTGTGGGATAGGCACAAAATAGTGCAGTTCAGCAGAAAAAGCCACATAAAGGAGATCCTTTTACTTTTTGGTCAGATTGGAGCTGGCCCACACTAATGGCTAAATGGAAGCTAATCAAGCTAATAGGAGTTCTCCCTAAAATGATTGTTAAGGTATTTTCAGTGTGATGATTAGCAAGTATTTCAGGTGCAAATCAGTGCTGAAGCCAAAGTGGGGCTGTTCCTGATGGCTTGTGGGCTTCCAGTATTTCTTCAGTATTACAGCCCAGGGCTGTAAGCTCCCTGGGTTCCTGTCAGGCGTTCCATTGCTTAGGAGCCACGAGTTTGTCTGAGTTTGTTAAGCATCTGGTAAGAACCCAGTAGAGGAGAGGGACCACAGCAGGCAGGAGGTAAAGGAGCTACCCCCATTTCCTTGCTGCCCTCTCACGTGTTTGTTAATAACAGCACTGATGAAATATCTGCAGTTAATAATGATTTGATCTTTGAGATATCAAAATCTTTGAGAAAAGATAAATGGAACTGTTCCCACTGATGAGTGCTTTGTGACTCTGAAGAAATAGGAATGGCAGTGTGAGCTTCTGATGGGAGTTACTGTATTGGATGAATAATCTCTATAATTGCTGCCTTTTGGTTGGTCATGCCCGAATCCTGCCTGATAGGGATGTGTGAAGAACTGTATCTGTCCGCAGTGACTGAACAAATACTTGTTGTAGTGCATCCCCCCTTGAAATTAGTATCTTCTCCGATTGTCATCCCAGCATCCCTTGTTTTCCAGGGCGGGCTGAGTGCAGGCAGAATATCTGAGCTGTGCTGGATTAGCCTCAGTGCTGTGGTGCACCCTTTGCTCTGCACCAGGGATTGCTCTCCTCTGCCCTTGCTTATTTGGCATTTCCACTTCACAGCCATAACCACGTGCCTGGATTGACCAAAGGCAGCTCTCATCTTCCCCAGCTGCCTCAGCCTGTTTTCCTTTTCAGAAACATGTAGGGGTATATGAGCCTGATTCAGAGAAGGATTTGTTCCATCTCACTTCTGTGATTCAGGCCTTTGGGAGGAAAAGAAAGGAAAAGAAAGAATGTGATCCTTGAAGAAGATATCCTTGAAGATGTGTCAGACTTGAGTTTGGCTAGCAGGGAGTTAGGCTCCTCTGGCTGAGCAAAACAACATCCATCATCTAAAATCACAGCCTCGTTCTAGTCCTGAGGGGCAGATCTGTGGTTCTGCAGGCATTTGGAACCAAGTCCTGTTCTGGAGAAGGAAATGGCAAAACAAAAGCACCTCCTGCTTCAGGCAGACACCAAAGCTTGAGAAGCTTTCCAGGGTGCCATCCTGGCCTTCTTGGTAACAGGGGTATGACAGAGGAAAATGTTTGCTCAGAACTGAAAAAGCTGTGCTTGGAGTTCTTTCTAGTCTATTTAATGAACAGGGTTTTTCTATCGAAAAGTATCATTTGCTATGTACAAAGCTTAAAGAGTTGTGAACTTCTTTGTAGATGTACATGTATAGCAGACCAAGTGAGCTCCAAATGTTACAGGTTTAGGGCTGTGTAGCACCTGTGACATACCCAAGGGGCTGTACTAAATCCCATTTCTTGAGCAGTGTCTTTGATGCTGCTGTACAAAGCAATGTGCCAACAGCCAGATGTTTTAGGGGTCTCAGTCCTCAGCTAGAAATGTGAAGGTGCTCCTCTAAGCTGGTACGTGGTGTCTCATCCCACATTTGGTTTGCTTTAAAGATGAGACATTTGGGGGTATTGAAAGCTCAGCTCAATGCAGGCAGACACAAAGCTGATTTGGGGATGTTTGGGGTTTTTTTGGGAGGGTGGAGGGTGGTGTTGGCTGGCCCCTTCATAAAAACATGGAGTAATCTGAAATACAGAACCAGCCAAAACCACAAACTCTGATTTAGACCTACTTGGCTCTTGTGAATCATCATGAGCTCTGCACACTGAGTCAGCCAAGAGCTGGTTTTCTCTTCAGTATTGTGTAAACACAAGATGTTTCTCTGGGCTAAATATTATTAAGTTAAAAAGTCATGTTTATTTGTCCTGTATAAAAAATGATTAATACAGAAAGTTACCATCTGGGGAGATCTGAAAATTCTTTTCTTTTACACTTCGTTGCTCGGCTCAGCTTTGAACACAGATCACTTTTAGGGTACCCTGATTTTTTCATTTGATTCTATAAGTGATAATTATTTGGATCAAACTACTTGACAAGGCTTCCTGTATTACCTTTGGAAATTGCAATTTCATTTAAAGTAATTAAGGAAAACCACAGGACTTAATTTGTAGTTGTACCATGATGTGGTGTGAATTCTTAAAATCCTAAGGGAAGATGGTGCAGCTGACAAGCACATTTTCAGGGAAAGCTTTAGATGTGGACACAGAGAGCGGTGTGGAAATGTGGCACGAGGGCTTAGTTAGGGTGTTCTGCGCTGGCCAGGAGATTTCTCTCTTTGCAACTCTTCACAGTATGTGTGAGAAATTGTTTACAAGCCCTAGTAGGTTGTTACTCTGCTGAAATTTGTGACTAATTGTGGGGGATTTTCCTCATCTTGCTTTATTTACAACTTGTAAGATGTAATACTGCTGAGAAAAAAGGTGGTATGACGTTAGAAAAGTAAGAGTTATGGAAAAGGCAGTTCTGAGGGTAGGGAATTTAAAACAAAGCCCCAAAACCCACAGCTGAGAGCATACAGAGGTGCAATACCAGCTCTGCAGTAGAATTATAAAAACATGGAAAAGGTGACTGGTGTTTATCTTTTCTTCCCCATTTCCATAGTGCGGCTCCATGACAGCATATCAGAAGAAGGATTCCATTACTTAGTCTTTGACTTGTAAGTATTTGTTTTGCATTTGTTTAGCATGTTGGGAGTGGGCTAAACCTGGAGATGCAAGTGCAAGCTCATGAGATAAATGCCTGGTTCTGGTGCCATGAGCTGCACAAATAGATGGAAACAGCTGGAAGGACAGGAACATATTTCGTAATTTGCATGTGCAAGAACTCATTTGTAAGTGTCGCTGTAAGGATCCCATTTATTCCATAAAAACTAGTAAAACTCCGCTGGTGAAGTGGATTTTAATATAAAGTGTAGGTATGTAAGTAAAAGTTGTGTGCTACCTGCCAAAGCGAATCAAAGATAGACTCAGAAATAAATATTTGCTGCAAGTCAGATGTCTAAAGGAAAGATCAAAAAAAAGTGTGTGGAACACTAATTTCCCTACAGAAAGTCTCAACTGCTGGATTAAAAAGGTAAGCCTGAGTTTAGAGAGGGAAAGATTCTCTTAGTATTTCATTCGTGATTGATATCTTACTGCTTTATAATGTTTCATTTTGACACCACTCAGAATGTAAAGTGCCCAGCATATAGAAAGGAAATTTCCTACTGATATTCTCTTTTGCTTCAGGAATTTAAGTCCCATGCATTGTTCATGTAGCGACTGGGCCTGCATGGAGCTTGTTTTTTCCAGATAAGGCTTTTTAGTGGAAGCAGGAATGGTGACAGCATGAACTGTGTGTTCATAACTTGAAAGGAAAAACTGATTTCCTCAATCTTCCCTGGGATGGGCAAACTTTGCCACTCATTTGAAAAGTTACTGCTTATGGTTTTGGATATGGACAAACCTGAATGATAGGGATTGTATTGCAAGACTGACTTACTTAAGTAAAATTATCTCTTTGAACTGTAAATTTTTCCAGGGCAGTTTATGGTTTAACAGACAGCACACTCACCCACCTACCCAAAGAGCTTTCTTAGGTCCCCCTGTGGTTTGGCTGGTTAGAATGAGAATACATTATTTCCCCTGAAATGGAGTGTAGCCCATTTCTGAGCATACAAACAGAAGTATTTGCATTCAGCATGGCTAAGTTAGAACCTGAATCTTCCTGCACACAAGCAATTGTGTGCTTTCATGTTCAAGTTACATTCTGGTTTACTTCCTGACTTAACTTTTTTTTGAAGAAATCTGTAAAGACTTCTTCAGCACTAGATTTCAGACTAGAAAGACACAAATATTAAAATAGTCTGTCTGCAGTGAAGGCATTCAGGATTCAGGACTCAAATCCTAACTGGGTTCAACAGAAGCTTGTGTGTGATTTGTGTCTGTTCCAGGTAAGTGCTGTGACTGTTGGCTTGGGAATGGCTCCAGGGCACAACACACATATTTGTTCTCTGACATGCACTGGGGTTTATTTTGCTTTTTTTTTTCCCTTAAGGGCTACAAAGGAAATCTTTCTATGTGAAATTGGAAAAAGCTTCTTAATTCAGAACATTTCTAAGAAGTGCATGTAAAATTCTTAGTTCTAGGGACAATATCCCTTTTAAAAAACAGTGGCTTTTTTTGTTGTTGTACTGCTGTACTGTGAGGAAGTGTGCCATACTATAATTGCAGTTAGTCCACGTCTGCCTTAAATTTTATGTATAGTGCCAGACTTATCTCAGGGGATTATGATTGTGATGTGAACTAGAAAATTTGAACAGCTTCAGAATTGTAGATAACAGTATCTAGATCTCGATAGTAAGGGAGCAAATAGAAGCCTGTGTTCTGCAGTAAAATGTTAATGTGTAACCCAAAGATACTGCCTTGGCAGAAAACTAGATTCCACAGGAAGTGTTCTGCCTTGGCTAGAACTTCCTCTGTTCCTGTCAATCCCATTCAGGACACACAGAGGAACAGCCTCAAACATATATATATATATATATATATATATGTGTGTGTGTGTGTATATATATATATGTATATATAGATAAAGCTTTTATGTTTTGGCCATGTGGTTTGAGGGGTTTGTAAAAATTATTTTGCAAAGAAGAAAATGTGTAAATGGCAGAGGCAGTGACTTTGCTGACTGATAATTGTTTCTGGAGCAGCAACAGGTTGCATTCTTGAGAAACTTTTGCCAAATTCCTGGGAATGCCTGTTCACAGTTGATTTTTCACATTCAGATTAAGAACTCATTGCTTTAATGCTCACTAGTATTATTTGTTAGTGAAACTTCACCTTTTACAAACATGTGGTTGCTGCCATGATAAAAAGGTACTGTATGCACTTCTTGAACACACAGGCCAAGAGCCTGCTTTTCTTTATTTAGTTTTCACTCAGCAGGAGCCTGACTGTGGTGTAACACTGTCACTCCACCCACACATGCCATCATGTCATTTTCTTAATGATTTCTTTCAGACTGTGTGGGATTTGGTACAGCTGTTTCCTCAGAAATTTCTTTCAGACTTCATCCCACGTAAGAAAGTGAAGGGGAAGACTGCCCTTTCTGTGGATAGGAAAAAACAATCATTGTTACTTTCTGTTTTGAATTTCTAATAATCTCTTAGGATTAAATGCCACAGAGATGTCTGTGAAGCAGCCTGTTGCTTCACTTGTATACCTCAGGCTGTGCTTTTATCTGGAGAAAGAAACAGTGCTGAATGTACTCCATTACAGACGTGCTTTTGGGTGAGCAGTTCTGCTGTCAAATGGGAAGGTGGGAGTCTCTGGAAATCCATGTGGCAAATGGCTATTGAGCAATGAACTTCATGAATTTAATACTGGACTTCATGAAGTTTTTGCTCCCCTTCCCTATTGGCTAAGGCAGCTGCAGTCAGGATTTGCGTCTGTTGGACCATTTCAGTTGCTAAGCACGAATGAGACTGTCTTCAGTCTTAATGATGTTAGATGAGTTCAAATCCAATCAATCCTGTCAGTATTAATTGCTGTATCTGAATGGAAACAGCTGTAGCACTTGAAAACTCTCTTGTGCAAGTCAATGAGATTCTCTATTTTCAGTGCCTCCCGTTTTAATGCACTTGATGAGATGCAACAATTGGTATGTTAAGAATCCTGGCCTTGCTTTTAGATTCTAACTGCAGGAACTGTGTAGAATAAACTGAAAATACAAAAAAATAGCCTAATTTGGAAAACAGTGTTTGCCTCAGGTAAGTGCCTGGGCCTCTCTTTCAGAAGTAGAAAGGCCACAGATGAATTTAATAATTCTATGGCCACTGTAAGATGCTTCCTCCCATTCCCATTATCAAGGAATTGAAGAAGTAAACGTAAGCCAGGAGGAAACCACACCAGTCTGATGATCATCAGAGGCTGGTTTAGCTGTCTGTGCTAATGTGTGTGTTTCTTCTAATTAGTCTCTTATATTTGCAAACATAAACCGGCAGTTTTTCTCAAAGTGGTGTGGAGTGCCTTGCTGTTGCTTCATGCTGCTTGTACCTCTTCTGTGTAAACAAACCTATGTGCTTTATTTGTTGCCACTTTAGTATGCTCTTCTCAAAAATCACAAAAGAACCAGAGCAATTTGTACAAACCAGTAGCTTTTACGTCTTTTCATCATTTAACAATGGTTGTGAATACCAAGCAAATGTTTAGTGTCAGCACGTAAGATTTCATATCCCCTTCCTCCCTCCATGCTGGAGAACAGCAAACATCAATTTGGTACTCTCTTCTTGTCTTGTTTTCTTTCTTTAGCTTGGATCAAAAAGAAGTGTTAGGAAAGAGTAAGATCAAAGGATGCTTTGTTTTTTCATTCATCACAAAGTGAGAATTATTCCTCTTTACCAGAACTGTGGCAGACAAATATATATGCAAAAAGGAGTTATGAAAGACTGTCAAAATATGCATCAATCAAACATTTTGTGCTACAGCAACCAAAGCCAGTCTCTGGAAGGTAGAAAGCAAAAAGAGAATACAAATTAGGCAACAAACTACCTCTTCTAGATTTTACTCCAGACTTTTGTACAAAATAGCATTCTGTTACCTGAAAATCTCTACATTAAGAGTCAGTAAGACAGAAACTCAGAAAAAGGATGGTGTAACCCAAATATAAATGAAATAATGAAAATGAAGTTATTGAACTGGCCTTTCTCCAAGAAAGGAGCTGGGCTGCTGGTTGAGCAGGGCATTTCTGTCATCGTTTAATGTGGCTGAAAACTGGGCTCTTCTACAAAGTGTTAGTACAGCAGTTTGCAAGTGAATGTTACAGTTCTGAACATTCCAAGTATTCTCACCTTGAATTTTTAATCCTAATTAACTTAACTGTATTCGATACTAATTGTGTTCACTGTAGTATAGATTTTTAGGCATCTCCATCTTTAAGTGTCTTGCTGCACACTCAAGCTTTTATGTTTGGGAATTTTTTGGAAATGTAATGTGCTAATATTCACATTCATAGCCAGCAATAAAATACAAACATTGATCTTTCATCTAGGAATTATTTATGTAAGCACCTGTATATGTGAAGAATTGCATTTAGCTGTGCCAGTCTGTCAGCCTATAGCATGGGAATGTTACAGGAAGGGTCTTCCTGTGCTATGAGTCCCCTCTTGTGACACAGGCAGACAGGCGTTATGAAATTACTGAAAAGCTTATGAATCTTCATCTTACAATGATTGCTAGAAAACTTCTCCTGATTTTAACCTTATATTTGCTGATAGGTATTGTATGCTCATGTATTATTGTACCAATATTATCCATTACAATTTCCCTCTAGGGAGATCCAAGCTAATGCTCATCTTAAGTATTTATTTTCATCCCTCTTAACCTTTGTTTTGCCCAGCTAAACTGGGTTGGCTTCTCTGAGGGGATCTGATGAGTGAGTGACTGGGTGGCCTGCTAGCTGTTCATGCTGCATATCCAGTTCTCTTTTCTGAGTTTGAGTGACTAGAACTGGTACAATATGAGGAGGGATTTTACCTTGCTGTCACCCTATTCCAGATGCAATCCAAGATTGTGGCATCATCCTGCTCAGGGCTCCTTCTGGACTGTGATCTTTGTGATATAAAAACACAGTTTTATTGCTTTTTAACCACTTTCTACCATTAAACCATTGATTGTACCAGGAGCTCCTGAGTATGCAGCGATGCACAGCCACTTCTGTTGCTGGCCCCAGGATCATACAGTTCTTCCCTTGTACATAACTTATTTTCAGTGGTGCTTTAACTAGCTATTCTTATTTTCTCCACAACGATAAATGAAAAATTTCTAGGAAAAATCTGCTGTTAAACTGATTAAGGTACCCTGATTCTACTGATACTTTCCTTCCAACTCAGTAATGCTCTTTTTAGGCACAGCACAAAAAGCCAGCCCCTCTGGCACCTGGGTACACCTCTCTTGTGATTTGATCTACACTGAAAGACCCTTTTCCTTTTTTAGCATTGTTGTGTTTTAGCATTTCTTACCTTTGCCTAATATTGCAGTTTTCAAGTTATCCTGAGCTGTCTTGAGCTACAGCCACAATTTCCCTGGGTGGTCAGTTCCCTTTTTCCTTGTAGTTTTACTCCTTCCTTTTGACATCCATAAATGATATCTGGCATCTTGCCTGAAATGCTGCTGCCCTTGGCTTTTATTTACTATTTATGATTGCACTTCCACCACATACATTTTATTCATGTAATGATTTGGATGGACAAACACTCCACTTTAGTTCCTGCACCTTGCTGCAAAACCTCTTGCATTTCTGTACAAATACTTCACTTAGTCCTGTCTGACTTCTTCCTGTCAAGTTAATTTGAGGTGCACATTTTCACTTGTGAAATCTCCTTTTCCCCATCTTGCTTTTTGTAACAGAGTCACTGGAGGTGAATTGTTTGAAGATATAGTTGCAAGAGAGTATTACAGTGAGGCAGATGCCAGGTAAGTAATTTGTTTTTCTAATGATTGCCTTTGATAGTTCTAGGATAGTTATTTAAATATATCCTGGTGTTTGGCATCAGTTTCCCAGCACAGTCTGTGAGACTCTAGGATTTCTCCAGGAGTTCTCTTAGACTTGGAAGGGCAGAGTTTGGCAGTTTGAGCTCACGACCATGTGGTGGAGAACTCATGAGAAATCTTGGTGTCTCTTGGTGTCTGCTGATCTGAAAAAGCTGAAGTTGGATCTCAATTACTTTTACCCATTGTTTCCTCTGCAAACTGGACATAACAGTTCAAGTATCTCGTCTGTGGGTTCTTAGATTTGCTGAAAAAAGTCTGAAAAATAAGTTGATCTTAAAAGAATTTTGCATTAAATATGATTTTTTGTTCTCGGTCCAGAAGTGCTAATTTCCTTTTCCAATTAGAAAATTTTTGTTGTATTTCATCAATAAACAATTATACTGTGTGTCTCATAGTCTGAGCTCAAATATGAAATCTCTGGCAATTTTCTGCAAGTGCTTGTTGAAAAACTTGAATAATAAGTTGACAATTATTGTAATTTGCATGCATAAAGTATCAGGGCCACTCATCTCATGTTTGTCCTCATATAATAATAAATCTTAAATATTATCATAAAATTAAGAATCCTAAACATTGTGGTCAATTACTTTAAAGAAAATATGTTCACACTCTTCACATTAATTGATCTGCAAGTAAATTTAAAGAATCCTTATGTTTCTGTGTGTTTACAAACACACCCCCCCAATAATACATATTTAGTACATGCAATTTAAATTATGCCTTTACATTTGGAGATCACTGGGTGATGATTGGAAAGAATAAAGTATTCCTAACAACAGTAGTGGGATAATAATGAACAGACAAGAAGTTACTCCAAATATTAGGAAGCTTCCATTTCCAGATCTTACTGCATCTGTAGGAATGATAGAAAGATTAATACTTTAGGCATTTAAATAAAGAACAACACGCAGCAAAACACTCTGTAAAGAGAAAACAGCAGTAGGGTTTAGGGTTAGGGTAGGGTGGGAGAAGAGGAGCTATGTTGAAAACTTTTTCAGATCATTTTTTCCCTGCTGTGATTGAAGCAAATTTCCGCTATTGATGCCAAAGGCCAGTATATGTTGTCCTTGTGTGTTTTTAAGGTAGTTGGGAATTAAAAGGAAAAATTGCAATGATGATTCCTTCTGTTCTAGAATTATGATATTTTGGAAGGGGCTGTGCATATATGTGTATATATATATATAGAATATATATATACACATTTTATTTTTTCAGTACAAATTTGAGGAAATAAGTGCAATATCTTGTTATGATGCATCTGTGTACTTTGTGTATCTATCTATCTAGATCTATCTAGTGTGTGTATGTGTGTATCCCTCTAGCAGTAGTTGCTGTTCTCTGTGGATTCCTCTCCCAGGACTGTCACACTGGTCTGCTCCTGCAAGCCCTTGCTCACGCCAGTAGTCTGTACTCAGACAAACCGAGCAGTGAGTTGTGAACTACTTGCCTAAGAAAGGGTTTTCAGGCTTGGGCTCCAGTTACTGATTATGACCATTCCTTCTGAATTCCATGGTCAAAAGGTTTTGGATGAGCAGCATCTTGACTACTGTGTATAAATTATCATCACAACTCGTGCCACAACGATGTCTTAAAAAAAATGCTAAGCTCTTGTGGTGCCAAAAAAAGTCTGAAAAAGTTCCAGTGCTCTAAAATATTAATATTTTAGTCGTGCTTTTTGGCATCATGGATTGGCCAAAACTTGCACACCTGGGTATGGGAAAATTGGTGCTAGTTCAGTTACTGAAAGCACCAAATTAAAATATTTGTCTTAATTTTTAATGTGGATTTTCACTCCCCAGGTGACTCCTAACTAAACTAGAGCTGGACACTATTTTAAATGAAAATGCATGCCGCCTTTTTGAATGACTTGGCTTTGTTCTACTAATAGTTTTAAAGAAACCATTCAATTCAAAATGAAGAATGTTTTGCTTTTCCTTAGCTTTTGACTTCCATTGTTTCATTTGTTTTCTGTATATCATCTCATTTCTGACCATTTTCTTGTTTCAGCCCTTGTTGTAATGTTAACTTCACCACCAAAAATTAAGAAAACCAAAACATCCCACTAATTGTTTTACTGCCTCCACTTTATTTTTCCTGTGGCAGTTTTTGGAAACTGGAAAAAGCTTCGATACTGCTGAATGAAAATACAGTCTGATGAGTCTGTCTCATAGGTGTCATATGTTCCATGTTAAATGTCTTTTTTGGTTTGGTTTTGGTTTTTCATTTTTTGGACGTGTTGGAGCTGGAAATATCTCAGCAATGTTGTTGTTCCAGTTCAAACAGCAATCAAGACTTGTCAAGAGGTGTAAAATTGTTTTTGTTCTTTAACTTTTTCTTTTATGTTTTATTTTTATTTTGTATTTAATGTGATTATGTGCCTTTAAAATGTTCTCCCTTCCATTCTGCCCTTGTATCTTTGCAGTCATTGTATACAGCAGATTCTAGAAAGTGTTAATCATTGTCATCTAAATGGCATAGTTCACAGAGACCTGAAGGTCAGTATCTGGTGCCCATCAATTGCATATAAGAATTTCGGGGTTTCTTTCGGCTGGGTAGGGGCAGAGGGTGGGCTGTGTGCGATGTTCCCTTGCCTATCCTATTCACCCTCCGAACAACAATAATGCATGATGCCTCTTTCAGTGTGTGCAAGTGTACAGGCCTAACAGACATCATGGCAGAGGGGGGACGGCTGCCTACCGAGCGTCTCTTGGGTTTGGCCCCGCTGTGCCCGGTGCCGGGTGTGTGGGCCGGGAGCTGGCCCGCCTGGGACGCGCGGCCCGCGCAGATGGGAGCGCCGGGCCGTGCCGCTGTGACCCGCCCTGAGGCGAGTGCCGCTGACTGCCGCCTAAATGAAGCGCCTGGCAGCTAATTATTGACCTGGAGTAGCTGGCTTGGAGGGGCTTGGCGACCACCTCCATGATCGCTGCTATTTCTAACCTAATTTTGTGGAAACTTCTACAATTCTTCAATGCCTCTGTGAAGGCTTTGAGGAAGCCAGGAGGAAAAAGCACAGAGGATGCCAAATATTTAATACGACCTTGAATTAGTGGCAAAATTTGTTCCTTTTAAAAATTACCGTTTAAAAAGGCATTGGTGTTAATGTCCAAGCGAAGGCAAGGCAGCCGCCCCGCCGCCTGTGTGTGAGGGCAGCCCCGCGCCGCGGAGCCTGAGGCCGCGGTGCTCCGAGCGGGGCAGGGCAGGGCAGGCCGGGCCGGAGCGCAGCCACCCCGGCCGCGCCCTCGGCCGCCGCCCCGCCGCCTGCCGCTGGAACTAACGGGCGCCCATGGTGTTTGCATGCAGTCATTGCATTCAGCAGATCCTGGAGGCCGTGCTGCACTGCCATCAGATGGGCGTGGTCCATCGCGACCTCAAGGTGAGTGCTGCTGTCCCGCCGCCCTCCCGGAGCAGCATCCCTGCCCCACAGGGCCGCCAGCAGCCGAAATGTAAATACTTCCGTCTTTTGCTTTTCCCCTCGGTTCATTTGTTTTTAACTTGGCTTCGCCTATATGCAAGAACAAGTTCGTGCTCACCAGAGGGGATCTGCTCGAGGCTGGCCAGTACCTGGCTGTCCAGCCCCTGGCAGTACAGGCAGAACAATACTGCGTGTATTTGTTGAACACATGGTCTTCCTCTGTCATCCAGAGCTTTTGGGACAGGGCGTGAGGGCAGCTTCCCGTGTCTCATCAGCAGAATCTGAAGTGCTTTTGGGAAGCACAGTAGCCTTTGCATGCTGTGCATTTTATAGTGACAGAAGGCCAGCTGCTCTGGGATCGCTGGTACAGAGACCTCTCTCTCCTGCAGATGATGACTGGGCAACAAAACATCTTTAAAAACTGGGAATTTCTACAGTGTTCTCACCACACTCACCTGAGGAGTCCAGTTCCTTCTAGATGAGCTTTAACATTGGGATAGAAACCTTCCTGAAGAAAACTCTGTGCTGAGAGAGCATTCCCTCTTTTTTAACAGTGTACATGTCCAAATGGCCTGAGGCATCTACTGGAGGAATGCTCTCTGCCTTTAAAATATGTTGGCAAGGAAAGAAGCAAGTCTAGATAATTTTCTTTCATTGTGAGGCTCCAAGAGAGAAGGCTGTCCCAGAACTCATAGTAAGTTTGCCTTTTGGCCACTTGAGCTTCATGATCCTCAAGGAAAAGAAGATGGTTTATTTTGAAATCAAATGGAAGTCTGCACTATTGATTCTTCATGAGGCAGAGAAAAAATGGTGTGTACACTAAGGCAGCAAAACACACTAATCCCTTGTGGCACGGATTCTTGGGCTTCAGTTTTTTTCTGAATTAATTCTGAGGAGCAGAAATTTCCTCCTAGGATAAGAGTTTCTAGTGGTTATAATGAATAATAATGTTGGAATCAGAATGCTGTCACCTTTCTTGGCAACTTTTACTCCCAAACAAACTGTTCTTGTCTGACTTTATAAGGTCCATGTTGTTGTCATAAGGGAACACAAAGGGGTTTGCCCCAAAAGCTCAGAGAGCAGGGTGAGTTTTGAAGATGTAGACCCCAAATTTTTCACTCATTATGCACTTCTGGATTTTCCTTTGTGACATTTGTACAATAGGAGACTGACAAATCTCTGTCCAATCTGTAAATCTTGCATGACAGCTGGGTAGTGTGGAATGAGTTTAAAGGGAACGATGTCAAATTAGTCCAGCTGCTCCAGTAGTTCTTGTCCACACTGTACATGCAGTCCTGTGTTTCTAGCATCAAAAGGAATTTTAAAAGCCAGGATTGTAGCTATGCAAGCTGATGGAATAAGGGATGCTTTCTATTACTTTTCATACATTCACACAAAACAACTTTTTCTTTGGGAACGCATTAAATCCAGCTGTTACCTGCTCCAGACCATGCGTGGATTTCTTATTCTAGCAAATCCAGGCTGAATTGAAAAAACAGTGTGAGAAAAAGTGTTCCTGCCAAGCTGTAGTGCCCGGTTTCATTTGGGAAAGTGAAAACTTGAGGAAGCAGAAAACCATCCTTCTTCAGTTACAGCTTTGTGGCAAAAGCCAAAAAACCCAAAGAATTAAATGAAAGACTGGTGAAATCCGAGCAGAACACCATGTGCTGAAAAGAAGATGCCAGGAGCAGAACAGCAAGATGTGGAAGATGCTTATGGGCTGGCATGGATCCTTGAATTGCAAAACTTGATGGATTTTTTTCCAATAACTCAGTCCACAACATGATGGCATGCTTGGGGGTGGGGAGATTTTGGATGATCCCATTTTTTTAACTTTCCGTCCAGGCTGATTCAGTAGCAAACAGAGAATCAGGCGCTTTTGCAGCCTCTTGTGACCTGCAGAAGTTCTTGTTGCTGCTCTGTTTGTAATCACTGGTGTAAGCCAGAATGGTGGTGGATCTTAGACCCAGAAAAAAATTAACTTAGCTTAACCAGCTAGCAAAAGCGCACTTCCAGGTAGGAATTGCCGTTCTTGTCAGGCCATAGCCTTCCTGCTTTTGTGAAACTCCTGTGAGTTTGTGGTTATGACCCTCTTACCTTCTACCAAAGAGCGGCTGCTTTAGGTATATTCAAGGACAAATACGCAGAGCCTTAAATACTTGGTATCTTAAGGATTAAAGACCTCTGGGAAAGCATGGCATAAATCATGCTAATTTATTTGTAAGCAATCTTAGCAGTTAACAGTGCCATTGTGCATGCTTGGCTGCCGCCCGTGGCCGGGAGCACAAGGTGACGCCGTGAATCCAGGAGCGAGTCCTGCACGGTGCTGTTAATGTTTCCCAAGTAATTGCACTCATTCCCAGTTAATGCATGGTAATCACCCACGTGCCTCTGGCCAGCCTCAGACAGCTGCTGCATGTTGGTTAAGCACTCAGTCCCACTTGGCATGGCCCAGAAGGCTGTTGTCTTTGGCATGGGAGTAAGTCAGGAATTCTGGTGGAACATACTCATCTGTTAAAGTGGTACTTCTGCAGAGAAGAGACATGCAATGGAATAAAAAAACAATCCCAAGAGGAAAACAAAAACCAAAAAAGCCAACTAAAAACCAAACCAGCATCAGAAAACACAAAACCAGTGTTTTGAACAAAATCACTTTTTGGGAAAGCGGTATATGCTCCGTGGGGTAGTGCTTGTATTTCATCCAAAAGGATGAGGCTTTTCACTGCTTTTGGCTTGCCTGAAGGTCACAAGCAAATAGGATCATCCGCTGCTTTAAGAGGTTTATACAAGAACAGCATTCCAGGAATCAATTACTGTGAATGAGAGGAAACCTTGCAGAACTATGTGACTGTGTGTTGAAATTAGTGTTGTTAAATGGCAAAGAGTGTGACATTATATTGATTAAACTAGAGAAGAGTCCTCAGCTATGCACTCACTGTTTCATGTAATGTAGTTGGGGTGGTTACTGATAATTTAAGTGAATGTAGAGATTGTGTTTTGTTCTGAGGGCTCTTCATATCAGTTTCTAAAACTGTGAAAACAGAAGATTCATCAAGTAACTATTGATGAAAGTTTTTTAATATTGTCGAGTCTATGACACAGCAACAAAGTGATGAGTGAGAGGACAGTGTTGGTAATTGTTGAAAAGATGTTCCTTTGGTGAGAGGGGAAAAAGCCACCTTTAGACCAAAGAGTTTGTCAGGGCCCCTTGTAGTGTTAATTAATAGCAGTATCACCATGGCTGAGGTCTTACTTAGGCTCGAGCATATTTTGCTGGATACCTGACATGTATTAAAGATAGGCTTTGCTGAAAGAGGCTTATGATCTTAATTGTTTCCAGCCTCAGTACATGCGTGGGATTAACTGCCATCACATAAATAGTCCCTTGGAAGTGATATGATTGCTCCTGGGTTCAGCCTGGAATACACATCAAAGAGTTTGCAGGATTGGAGCCCCAGCACCAGCCTGGCCATAGTGAAGTCCCTTGTCACAGACCACTGCAGAAATTCCTTCTGAGGAGTCACAGCAATACCTGTGAAAGTGAGGTTTTGTTATTCTGTAAATGTAGAACAAAACCTTTGTTAAAAACCATGGGCATTGGAAAGCCACATGTGGCGAGAAATGCTTTGAGGGTCACAGTTCTCTGAAATAATCTGTTGATTATTTCAGTACTTTTTTAGTTGTATTTTTAAAGCAAACATTCATACAATAAAGTTGTCTTTGGGCAATTTACATTTGATGTATTTGCTAACTGGAGTTAAAAGGATTCATTATGAACAGTAGAATGAACACAATTGTTATGTTCAAATCCTTTACCTTTCATTGTGTGAGTGTACCATAGCATTTCATTTCAGATGTGACCAACATATACCCTACAGAACAAAAACAAGGTGGGAACTTTCACTAACTAACATGGTTATTTGTAAAGGTTCTCTGCAGGCACAAACGTGGGTGTGCTGGTTTTGCTGAAAGATTTGCAATGTAAATACACCTGCCCTCTGAATACAATCACAGGGCTGTTATTGTTGGGATGTCATGCAAAACATTTCTGTTTGACAGCTGTAGATGCCTGATCCTGCAAACTCCATGGGCTAGACTAGTCATCAATGAGTCCCTGTCCTTTGGGAGTCTGCTGGGCCATTTTTCCAGGAACAAGCTCTTGGGAATCTCTGAGCTGCCTTGTCACACAGCAGGTGTCACAGCTCCTTATGCCCCTTCTGACTCTCTTCTTCACCCTGGCCTTAGTCTTGCTAAGAACTCGTGAAGGCGGCTTACAGGCCTGGTGATTCTTTCCACATAGGAATGGGAAGTACAAATTTTGCAATTTCATGGAAAAAACTCATGGGTTTCTTCTCTTTTTCACTCCTCTAAGTATTTGTTCTTTTCCAGAGTACTGCCTAAAATATATTTACTTATCTTTTTGTTTCAATTGTTTTCTCTCTCTGAATAAAGCCTGAGAACTTACTTCTAGCTAGCAAATCCAAGGGAGCAGCAGTCAAACTGGCAGACTTTGGATTGGCTATAGAAGTCCAGGGAGAACAACAGGCTTGGTTTGGTAAGTAAATACCATTTTTCCCTCACCATTTATCCAGCATAGTGGTTAAGCCTCCCCAACTGCCCCACTCTCACCCCAGAATGGAACATGTAACTGTGTGACTCTTTGACCCTGGAAAACCTGGATTTCCTGATTCCTGGCTTGTGCTACCTTCCATCAGCCTGTAAATCTGACTGAGGTGCACACAACCCCTCTTCTCCCATTTTCTCCTGAGTAACTAGAGGCAGAAAATAGGGGTGTAGAACCTGCAAAGGAGACTGGTGGTTTCCCCTCAGATCACTGAGGAATAAGGCAGTAGGGTAATACTGCTGAGTGTACCTGCCCAGGCATCAGAACATTTTGTATGAACAGGTCTCTGTCAGCTGGAAACACCTGACAAATTGATTCTGAAGCACTTTGGGATGTGACTTCAATGAAAGGGAAAATAGGAGGGACTGAGCACCTGAGGCTGTAGCCAGACACTAATTACAGATTACTTGGTACAGTTAATAGATGCCTCAAGGAGAATGGTGGAAAATGTCTAATACTGGTGATTTTAAACAATAGTGCATGTACAGTTGTCATACATGTGTCTCACGTACTACCCTCTTTGAACAGATGTGAAGCGTGGGGAAAAATTTATTATAAATCCCAGGTGGAAAAATATACAGAATAAAATATTTATAGCAGCTGCCTATCCTCCCTTAGAGGAGCTAGAAAGTGCAGTTTGCAATGGAACAAAGTGGTTGGAGGCTTGGAACAGAGGCAGAAAAGTGTTCCTGGGCAGTGAGTTGGGAGGTTGAGTGTTCACAGCTATAAGTACATGTAGATGCACAGGCAGTGCCATTGGACATATGTTGGCAGCTTTATAAGCCAGCCTGTTGTTTTAAATCCTGCCTTTTTATAAATGGATTTCAGTAATCCACAAAAGACAGAGGAGATTGCTCTTGCACATCAACAAACAGAGCAGTACAAAAGGAGTGGAATAGAAACAAGGCACAGCACAAGTGGTTTGTTACAATGACAAAAGCATCAGGTAAACAGGAGGCATCTCAAGAAAAAAACAATGGATTGAAGTTGACTTCAGGACTATTTTCTGTACATAGAGTACATGCAGGTGATGCAGAGGAGGTTGCAATGCCCTGGAAAATCTTGCACTTTGTTTTTTTTTCTGTCATTTGGTTCTTGTGAAATGCTTGGTTTAGGCTCATAGCATCATGAGGACTTAGGAGAAGGGAACAGAATGTCTTTAAAATATACATGTAAGGAAGAGTTAACAAGGTAATGAAAAGCAAGTAGCCTGAAGGGGGTCTTTCTTTTAAAAACTGTGTCAGTCAATAAGGTAAGTGGGTTCTGTACATTTTTTGGAACTTGCTCTGCAGAATGTTTCCAGAGTGGTCTGAGTGCCTGACTTCAGCTTTAGGAGTGCATTAGCAGGGCAGAACATGAACTCCAGTGGACTGGGCATTTGGAACTTTTTCTCACTTTCTTTCATAAGATTTTTCTGCTTTCTACTGGATTCTGCAGCACTTAGTGACTCATGGTGTGCTCTCATTCTAATTATAGCTCTGCATCAGTATGCTCTTCTTTATTTTTTCTCTTTTTTTTCTCTTTATTCTGGTGTAGTCCTCTGGTGTGGTGGTCTCTTTTCTGTTTGAACCATGGCTGTGCCTCAGCAGGAAACTGGCTTGAACTCTGTGTTTGAATGCAGGGAATACTTTCCTGGTTTGTGCGTTTGCAAAGCAAACCTGTTCCTTGCCTATTTGTAGAAAGCCTGACAGGGTTTAGTTGAAACTACCACCCTCTTTAGCAGGTGCTTAATGTACTGGGGAGGTGTTGGGCAGGTTGAGCTCAACAGAGCACGGATTTTGTCTTAGATTTTGTCTTGGTCCTCTGGACGCTTGGAGAAATCATAGGAGTTACGGAGTACGAGGTGTTGCAATCTCTTCCAGGCACTGCACAGTCACAGTTTCCAGCTTTGCAAATTGCTTTAGCTAATGCAGTTACTACAGGCAGCAAAACTTTTCTGAAAAGTACACACTTGTTTGAGGGTCCCTCTGAGCAGTTACAAAATAACCTGATATATGACATTTACCTGCTTCCTTGTGTTTTTGTTTGTTTTCTAAACTGAAATCAGGGCTGTGTACCCTTCTGTGTGTGCTACTCTAAACCACTCAGAATACGCAGGAGAGATTATTTTGCTAGAGGATGTAGTGACAGGACAAGTAAGAATCCCTTGAAACTGAAGGAGAGTAGGTTTGGATCAGACAATAGGCACAAATTGTTCCCTGTGAGGGGTGAGCCTGGCACAGGGTGCCCAGAGCAGCTGTTGCTGCCCCATCCCTGGAAGTGTCCAAGGCCAGGGACAAGGTTTGGAGCAACCTGGGCTAGTGGGAGGTGTCCCTGCCCATCACAGGGCGTTGGAACAAGGTGATTTTTAAGGTCCTTTCAATCCAAACCATTCTGTGGTTCTGTGTACTAAAACTGTACCAATTATTTCAGTTTAGATCTATTTGGTTTCTTCATTGAGAGATAAGGTTAGCTAAGTACTGTACTTATTTTTGCTTTAGAGTTTATTTTCAAATCTTGCATAGTAATGTTCATTGAGCTGTGGTAAGTTTTAAACTCAAGATGACTTTGCTTCCCCTTTCAAATGAGCACTGCACCCAAGAAGAGATATGAAACAGCACTCTATTTAAAGCTACTTAGAACATCTATTTTTCAGCTTCTCTAAGGAGCTTAAGATGTGTTTCCTGTGTGATAGTACTCCTTAACAATTCATAGCTTCCATATCAGGAGCCTGCAAAAAACAAGCTTATTTTTCATGACCATATTTTAGCTCTTTTCTCAGTAGAATTTACAAAATGTGTTCCTTCATTTCCTCCTCCCACTCCCAAGTAATTGGTGACTGCAGGGCAAAGGCTTCTTTTTTTCTGTAGCTGTACACTTTATATGTTACCACTGTCTCTCATGAGTATTGTGGAATCCAGGGTGATAGTGCACAAATTGCATGTGGTCGTTCATGAAAGCCACCAAATTCTCACCTCTCAGGAATTCCCAAGCATTTATTTTAGGCCAGAGCAGAGTACTCACTGAAATGGTGCAGACTGTTAATGGTCATTAAGTTTTTATCTGTTACACTGTTCTAAGAAAAGTAATGTTTATACCTAGTTTTTGCAGTTCTGCTCAGAGAGGCAGCACTGCTGGTAATGAATAAAGGATGAAGAACATATAAATTTTAAAGGCCAGATTGCTTCAGAGATGCTTCCTGTAAACTTTTCTTAAGAGGTTTCCA
Organism: Zonotrichia leucophrys gambelii; assembly: GCF_028769735.1. Classification (NCBI taxonomy): domain Eukaryota; kingdom Metazoa; phylum Chordata; class Aves; order Passeriformes; family Passerellidae; genus Zonotrichia; species Zonotrichia leucophrys. The sequence continues at coordinate 52,372,649 of NC_088173.1, forward strand.
GAAGTGGAATGACTTGGCAGAAATGAGTTCTGCAGTGGAAAGATCAGATTAGATGTAGCTCTAATTTTGTGCAACCTATATCTAGTTACAAATAGGGTATAGTGCCTACATACATACATATATCTGCTTGCATATAGGGAATAGTCACTGCCCCTCTGCTTACTTTTTGCAGAGCACATACAGGTTTTGACCAGAGTTGCCTTGCCTTTTGACAGGCTTTGCTGGTACTCCAGGATACCTTTCTCCAGAGGTGTTACGAAAAGATCCTTATGGAAAACCTGTGGATATGTGGGCATGTGGTAAGAAGTTGTTCTGAAAGTCATATTCACTGTAAAAGGTCTTAAGGGTCAGAAATTATATCCAGGGTACATGATACTGTGCATCAGAAAATAGGTTTTTAATAAAATTCAGTATTAATTTCTAGCAGAGGTCATTGGAATTTTTGTTACCCTACAAGCTTCTTTTTTAAAAAATTATTTACTAAGTTCTGTTATCATGGCATTCTTGGCCATGTCTGCACAACACACTTTGAAAGAGTATTCAAAGAATAGCTGCAGGTGTGTGGTGCCTCATTAGTTGTAAACACACCAGTTCATACTGTGAGCTGGACATTGAGTTCACAAGGAGCCTAAAATTCAGTCTGACCAATATACCCCATCTGCAGGTATAAACCACAAAATTAAATGTTTTCTGAAGTGGAGGACAGAGCAATTGCTTTATCATGCACTTCTGAAAACTGCCTTCTGAGGCACTGGCAAGTGGCAGCCCTCCAGCTGAGAACAGGGGCTGGTTTCCTTATTTCACTTCTGCCCACACTTAGTGTGTGGTTTATCTATGAAAACACTTTTCTTCAGTCAGAGGGCATCATCTCTGTCAGACTAGCAGGTGGTCTTTTCAATTTCCTATTGACCAAATACAGAGGAATTTCAGTTTCCCAAATTTGCTTTGCACGAGAATAGTTATAACAGAATCTTTCAGACACCAGTATAAGCCGTGATAAAGCCATAAGTAAAGAATGCATTTTCCTAGAACATCCAGACTCATGGAATGTTATTTCTCCAGCTAGATAAACATTTCCAGTGTTCCTAATCTGATATTGTCAAATGGTCATTATTGCCCATGTTTTCCATAAGAGGTTACCTTGTCAACCCCACTTGTACTGTTTTCCCCAGCCTGAAGGGGCTGTATTTCTCCCATCCCAGTGGCTGGGATGATGCTCACGAGCCTTTTGTTTTACATGGTTGTTTGGTGCAAAATTCATTTCTGCAGTTTCTTCCTTAACACTGGTGTGAATTTTCTGCAGGAGTCATTCTGTACATCCTCCTGGTGGGATACCCTCCCTTCTGGGATGAAGACCAGCACAGGCTTTACCAGCAGATTAAGGCTGGTGCTTATGATGTATGTACCATACTTTGTCTGTTCAGTTATTTGTAATTGTTTCCTAGAGGGAAAAGCTAAGAACTGATGAGGTGGTGGCATATGAATTCTGCAACATTATCTAATCATATTATGTTAAACAGACAAGATGATGGTTGTTTATAAATTATGATGCGGTAAAGGCAGAGCCTTATAATTTTTAAGCTCTTGAATCCAGCAGTGGATCCCTTAGGTAAAATTGTGTAAAGATTGTACAAGACAATATACATATGTGTGTATTTTTTTCTAAAGTTCCCCTCACCAGAATGGGACACAGTGACTCCTGAAGCAAAAGACCTTATCAATAAAATGCTCACCATCAACCCAGCAAAACGTATCACAGCATCAGAAGCACTAAAGCATCCATGGATCTGTGTAAGTAATTTCCACATGTTCAGTGATCACTTGGCAGGCAAATCAGTTTATGGTTTGCTTCAGCATGAAGTACCGAATGTGTTTGGTGAAGAACTTCTGTTCTTGTTCATGCAGCTGTGTAACTATAAATCGTTAAATTATAATTACACAGATATGATCAATAGTGGTCTGTATTTATAGAGATCTCAGCTTGGGGTAAGATTTTTGCAAATTTATCTTTTTTGCCTTGACTGTGTTGTGCAGAATGTTCCCTGCGAAAATTAGAGTGTTATTTTAAAATCTCAGTGAGAAGAGAGTGGAGGAAAGTAACTTTGAGTTAGATAATGCTTTGCATCTTCATTTCTCTGAATTCATTCTGATAAACATGAAATGTGCAGGGAGGGAATTATGGGACTTGTGAAAAGTCAATTTGCAGGTAGCAGAGGCTGCCTGGCTCTTCCTGGATCCAGGACTTTTCTCTGTTCTCAGTATATTCCACACCAAGACTTTTCAAGTGGACTTTACACATGGAAAAGACCGAGTAAGGGGAACACAATGGGTTAGTCAGACAAGGTAGAAATTAAAGGTCCAAGGTGGGGACCATGGGTTGTAATATATGTGTTGTAGAGTAAGCAAGCCATAAACAGCTGGCTGGGTGCCTTAAAATAATTATTTTCTTCTTCTCTCAGCAACGTTCTACTGTTGCCTCTATGATGCACAGACAAGAGACTGTAGATTGCTTGAAGAAATTCAATGCAAGAAGAAAACTAAAGGTAAGAAAGAAAACTTTTGCTTGTGCAAAACAAATGGTCTCTGTGCAGAGTTTTTCTAGATATTATTATTAAATGACCTGTTGATAGAAGATCAGCTTTTGGCTTGAAGATCTTAAAATTTCCATGAAAGTGAATAGAATTTGGCTTTTCTTTTATAATTCAGAACTATAATAATCCTCTGTATTTACACAAACTAAAGGTATGCTCTTGAAGGAAAATCCTTAAGGTTTTTCTTCTGAACTATGCTTTGTTTTTTCTTGGCCAGATATGATAACTTTGCAGATGTGAACTTGTCTAATGTGTACATTACAAATAAGCTTCTATTCCTCCCTAAAAAAAAGAATCTAAGAACAATAGTAAAGTCTCTTTCATGTTAATCTCTGTATTTTGAATAATTGCTGAGCCTCTGAATACTCCTGGCTTGTGCATTACAATTACATTACAGTTGGCAAATATTTGGATATCAAGATTGCTGAGAGGTGTGTAATTAAGATTAAATTATGATTTATGCACTCATGACATGGCATATGAGAGGAAGTGCACAGATAATCCATTCTCTCAGGGTTAATTCAGTAATTAGTGCCATTTACTCGTTTATTTTCCTTTTTGTTGTGTTGGCATTAGGAGTTTTACACATGTGTGATGCTAATTTGAGAAAATGTGTGTGTACACAGGGGGCCATTTTGACAACAATGCTGGCTACCAGAAATTTCTCAGGTATGTTCATTGAGCTCCAGATTGATGCAGTCTTTATATTTTAATGTCTGTGAAGGCTGAGGTCTAATTAGGACTCATTCAGGAGTGTCTAGGTGTAATATATATCATGTTATTTCCCATGATGAGGCAAACAAGAATTTAATCTCTTTGGGCCAAAGAAATTCTCTTACAGGTGACAGTCTGAATTTTCTGTAGAATTTGAGCTCCTTCCTGGCTTTTTGATTGTTACCTGTCAAAGACAGGCAGCATTTTCATGCCTATTTTGGTGCAGGCAAATGGAAAGTTATGCATATAGCTCCACATGCACAGGTATCACCAAACAACATTTAGAGCTTATATATTTTCATATATGTGAAAAGCCATTCCATGATTCTGTTGCATCCTGTATTAAAAATATCATCAGTACACATTCATCTCTTTATTGCTTTGCTAAGGGGTAAGAAATGTAGTAACACGAGTCCCTATTTTCTTTCTAATGCCCAGCAGTGCCTAGCTGGTGTAAGAAGTGTTCTTTCCTCTTCATGAAACAGTTTTGTCCTGATGGCTCTGGAGATTTAGATCTTACACTAAACAAGCTCTAATAGCAAAAGCTAAAATTGCTCTTAGCAGAGTTAGAATTGTCCAAAGTAGTAGGATTGCCAGAATATTGATGCTGTGTTGAATTTCTCATTTTGCCATTTGAGATTTCCAGTGAATAGTGAAATGGAACACCAGATTTAAAAATCAGTAATTTTATATATCCTCCTACTCTGTGATGTAGCTATTGGAGTGTAACATAAATTACTGTACAGACAAAAACATGATAGTGCTGTGGGCATGTTTCGAATAATAATAAGCACTGACTCATCCAAAAACATTACATAATCACAAATGCAAGAACAACTTGTTCAATTTGCATAGTACTTGAAATACAATTTCTTTCTTAGTTAAGTTCCCTTCTTTAGTACACACCTTACACAGAGGACCACATTCATCTAAATTACCTTGAGTTAGTGCTTAATGAATTCCAGTGTCTCCCAATTAATTTAAAAGTGGGAAGGCTGTAGGCTGTCCTTTTTGTAAAAATGAATTACTGTTAAATATCAAACAAATCATTCCTCATCCCTTTTCATAACTGTCACTGTCTATATATGTAAGGATCAAATTCAACTTCCACAAACCAAAAAAGCTGAAGTAATTTTAAACAGTGTTTCAGCATGAAAAGCAAACAAGGGTTTTTGGCTTTTTTTGGTTTTTTCACCTGACATCTCTTGTTTTACACCATAGCCACCTGTGTTTTTTCTCGATGACGGTTTATTTTTTCGGTTTCTTTATTCATTGTATTTCATTGCAAAACATGCTTATGAAGGTCATTTGTCCATAATGATGTGGTTATAAAAGTGTTTTACTTTCCTTTTTTTTCTTCCTTTTATGTGGAATGTGTATTTCTTGTGAGGTAAGACCCTCAGCACGTGAAAGGAACATCTTTTTTCTCTTCTCAATCCAAGCTGCTGTTTGTCCTCAATCACTTTAATTTCTCCATGCTGTCACAAACCATTTGTTTCCAGTCTGCTTTCTGGCCTAGTAGCACTGCCTTAGGTTTTATTTTTAGCTCTTGCTTGTAGTTGCAAGAAATCTCTCATTGTGGGCTTAATTTAGACTATGCCGATTGCTTTGCTCCTGCAAATTCTTGAAATATTTGATTTGTGTGCAGTATCTGTGATTAAAGAAAGATGAATCCAAATAGTGTTAAAAATCCATTGCAGCCTACCCAGCAGAGTGGTGGGATGTGTAGCAATCCGTGCTGGGCACACTCCGAGGGACACAATAAATACTCAGTGTTATTGCTTGTGGTGCCCCCATTTACTGCTTCTCATTTACCTGTTTACATAGAACATGTAGTCTTTGGCAAGCATCAAAAGAACTCAGAAGTTTCATGCACAAATTTAGTGAAAGGACCTACAGCAGTCTGTAAGAATTAGTTTATGTTTTCCCATATTTTTATAAGGGCTAAGAGTGTAAAGCAGGCTTTGAGAGCTATTAACTTCTGGGTTTTTTGTCCTTAGGTTTCAGAAATATCTCCTTCCCATTGCTTTCCCTAAATAAATTCCTGAAGGTAATGGAGTGCCCACAATATTTGTGGTAATGTAAAATCTAAGGCCCTCTTGCCTCAGGTCCTGAAAGCACACATTGCCTCAGGGAGTGTCCAATCTCCAAAGTATGTGGAGAACAATTTGGTTTCAATATTTACACTTATGTTCCTTTAAACGAAAGCATGCAGTGGTACTGCTGCACAATACAGGCCAATTTATTTTGGTTCATTTTAGCTGTGAGATGTGGCTGTGGGGGAGGTCTCATGGTAGCGTTGGCTGAGGTCCATAGTTATTGAACTGCACTTGGAGGGCTGATATATTAATGAAGTCAGAAACATCAAGCTGACTTCACTTTCCAGGGTTTATTTCACGTAAACAGCACAATAATGGACATTAGTCATTTCTTTACAGTTGCTGAGGTGATTCTACATTTTCTGTGCTGTAAAATGAGCACTTAGTGCAGATGTAGCTCAAAAATAAGCCACAATTACAAGAATTAGCTTTAAAGAAAAACCAGACACTCAGTAACTCCCATATCCTCAGCCAGCCTGAGCAGCCTTGGGCATGTGAGGTCCAATTGATTTGGAGTTTTGGGGGTTTTGTTAAGATAAGAATGCCAGTAACGATGGCAGCTTCATGTTGGGACTGTCTCCCCCATATATAGAACAGCAATTTCTTCTGACCTGAGCTGTGGAGCACTTTCTGATGGGATGATTGGGTCATAAACAACAATAAAACCCCAATAACAGCAGGCTTGTTGTGTAATTTATTATTCTTCAAGTCTTTGGCAGTGATTCATGAAGCATTTACGCTTTAGTGAATAGTTTATATGGATTTGCTAGGTCAGCCAGCATGTATTTCTGCTGTGAATGTTTTCAGGTTCAGAGCTGGGCTGTGCTTGTTTGCACGTTAGCCTTCCAAATTTAGTAAATCCAAATTGTTTGATGCTGGTTTTAAGTGGTGGAATTTAAAGTCTGGCACATGAATAACATTATGGCAAATGAAATTTTGAAGAAATTTGATCAGTGTGCAACATGATTCAGAAAATAGCATGTTTTCTTCATTAGGAACTGAAGCAAAGCCTAGAATTTGTTATTATATCCTCACAGACAGCAGCCCTCCGGAACAACCCTTCACTAGCAAATCATTGTTCCTTTCCTCCTTGCAACTGTGCTGCCCTTTCATGCAGGGAGGCTGATGCTGTCATGGTGGGAATGACAGAGGGGCTTTATGTATATTGGTACTCTCACTGAGATACCAGTGGGCTCTGCACACACCTGGTCCAAGTCCCTGCCATCAGAAAAATACCTTTTCACGTCTTATCAAACTCTCCCTATCATCCAATAGGAATATATTGCAGTTGTGAAAATGGCTACAGCCAAAGCTGCTGCTTTTACACTCGCCCTGCTTCCATTTCCTCTCTGCCACCCAAGGAGCTCTCTCCTTGTAGAAGTACCGCTTTGGTCAATGGAAAAAGAGATGTTTGATAATCCTAAGGACTGGTGGTTTCCTAAAGATTACATTCCCCATGCTCAGAGAAACAAAAGGAGGAAATAAAAGCTGAGGACATAGCTGGAGCAGGGAGGCACTGGGGGTTTGCTGCGCAGCTGGGTGACCTCAGGAGAAACACCTGACACTGAAATTATTTGTCTCATTTTACAGCAGCCAAGAGTTTACTGAAAAAGCCGGATGGAGTTAAGGTAGGTTCAACACCTGCTTTCCATTTCAACGATAAATTCTTAGTCTCCACCTGTCTGTAACTTCTGCCAGGTTTTAGAATTGATTATTGCTATTTCTTTCCTTCATAGATTCTGTTAGTAAGTGCCTCTCACTAGCTATTTGGAGTGGTTCAAGTTAGTAGCTGAAGCTTAGAAATGAAATAAAACAAATACTCGAAAAGCCAGCATTAAGTAAGCAGAAGATAGAAAAGTACTGGAGAAAATGCTTTTTCTTGCTTTTTTAATGAACAATGATTATGTAATTAATGACACTGAATTATCTGTTAACTTGTGAATACTGGTTTGGTGGTGGGCTTTTTAGGTATCACTGTTTATGTGCAGCTCTGTTGCCTCTTTGTTTCCCCTTGACTTTCCATTAGATTTGGTGGAAGACCAAAAGTGTACGTGTAGGCTTGGCTCCACATGAGGTGTGTTCTGCCAGATGTACTTGCTATATTTGGCAGAACTTGAGGGGTTTACTGTCTCAGATCAGCTCATCCTGACTAAGAGACCTTGCTAAGAAGGGAACATTTTGGCAGCTTTCGTACATGATTTAGAGCTCCTGTTCTCACGTCACCAGACCCTGCAGGAGGAGAGATGCTTCACAAATGAAAGTTCTGCATAAATACTAGGGGGAAAAAAAAAAAAGAAAAAAAAACCCCATTCAGCAGAAAACATATTTTGGTTTTTTTCTCAGAGGACTCTTAAAGACTAATGTAATGCTATAATGCTTCAAGCTTTCATTGTAAGATTCAAAAGATATTCTTCTGTGCTCTGTATGTTTATTCAGAAGGGTGTCTTTGACCTGAATTTTAGTTTTCTATTTAATCCTAATGTCTTACTTTAACAAAACATTATAAATACTTGTTTAAATACCACATTCACAGTATATTTGTGCCTGCTGTCTGACAAATGCACTTTGCCAATCAAAAAATCCTGAGCCTGACCCCCAAAGAAATGAGTACAGTACCATTGCATTGCTTCTCCCTGCCAAGCAGTGGAGGCCCCAGTCACGTGGAGAGGCACACATTTGGAACAATTCTATCACTGCTGGAAAACCCTGACCATGTTTCATTGTGGAACAGATAAAATTTATGCACTCTCTCTGACCAGTTTTCCTTTCTAAATATCATTCCTCCTACAGGTCTACGATGCTATTTGTTCTGTCGCAATCTCAATTATAATATGGGAAAAAATTGTTGCCAAAATTTTGCCTAAATTTCACCTGTTGGGATTCAGTTCTTTGGTTTTCAGCACGTGTTATGTATCTGCTGTTAGTCTGCATGGTCATGTGGAGCAAAGGGAGTAAATGTACATCTGGGGAAGGGAAGTCTGTTTTTGTCATTGCTGTTGTTGAGATGCTGTTATTGAGATATTCTGTAGCATTTTTCCACCCCTTCCAACAGCTGTAGCTGTCTTTTTCATATTTAAAAAAAAAAAAAAAGTCAAAAGAGAAATATACTGTACTCCATGCATTGATACTGCAAATCCAACCAGTCACGTTTTCTTCTTTTCCTTTCTCTCTGACTGGTCAATTCAGAAAAGGAAGTCCAGTTCGAGTGTTCAGATGATGGTGAGGATCTTTATCGACAGATTTTTTTTCCTCCTGTGAAACGTTCACACTTAGAAATCAAGCAGTTGCATTTAGCTTTGTTAACTTACTGTGAGAACTGCAAGACTTTAAAGTACAACCTTGTGAATTTTAAGCCTGCAGTTGCTATATGCCATCCACAGTGAATTGTTCAGCCATTCTTTCAAACAAGTCTTTACTTTTTTTAACCTGGGGACATAAAAAGCCAAAAAAGTAGATGTAACATCAGCCAATGCAGCTGTTCTTAGTAAATAAGAATAGTAACAAAATAGTAATCTTGTAACAGCCTTGTCTTTGTTTTTAAAACCTCCTTATTTCCAAAGCTAATAATATTAATATTGTAAAATGTAACACAAAACAAGTTACACAGTGATACGATGTTTCATTAATTGAGTCACCGTAGCCCAAGATGCCATGCTAAATGCTCAGGAGTAAAAAAGCCAAATTCCCAGCCTTCCCACGCTGGTTTCCCAGCTAGCTCGCTCCGCAGCTCAGGGCTGTGTCCCGAGGTGTCCCAGCTGACAGTCTCAATAACTTTCCTTCCTCCTTGATCTACTCTCCATCTTGTGCTCATTTGGGCTCCGTTAACCGACACAGGGACTTCCTCTCTTGCTGTTGGTGGTGGGTTTGAATGTGACCTTAGAGGTGCTCATGAGGATGGGCTCTGCCTGCTGCTGCTGCCAGCAGAGAGAAGGCACAGAGCCCTCATCCACACCTTCCACTGGGAAGCCAGCTCTCCTTGGGAAGCAAAACCCGCTGGTCAGGCGTGAGCAGCCGGGCAGTTCTGTAGGTAAATCCTCTGTTCCTTGGGTGAAAGCAGAATTCCAGTGGCAGGAGCCACAGCATCCAAAGGAGGGGCACTGGGAAGGTGCAGTGTGATTATTGCCAGGATCCCAAACCTCAGGTGTGCGTTAAGTCTTTGGTACAGAAGTGGTGTGTGAAAGGTAAAGCCCCAAAATACAGGCCTTATTTGTTAAAGTATTTTCATATTCTATGGAAAAAAGGCCAGTCGGGATACTAGAGTTGTTCCCAGCTGTTTGGAGTGCGTGTATGTCTGTCCTGCACTACTGTCACACCTCAAAGTGACTTTTGGCAAGCAATGCAGCAATAAAACATTCTCCTTCACAACAGAAGGACACTGGTTAAGCACAAATCAGCTTTGAAGGAACTGTTTCATATGACAATATTGTAATTCTTTTGGAGTGGTTTCCCTTTGGTGTTAAAAATACATGCAAGATGCACCATGTGTTCCTAGATTAATGTCTCTTTCTATGAGAGAGAAAGGTCTATAGCTTATTGCTGTTTTCTTGCAAAGTTTGAAAGGGTTTTACCAAGTTCTGTTTACATGGAAGAAATAACTGTATTTTGAATCACGTTCTCTCTCTCTCTTCCTGATAAGTGTTGGATTCTCGATATCTTACTGAAGAAGTTTTGAATAGATTTCCTGCAGTTTACAGCAGTAGCTGTAATGAATATTGTTTATTTTCATAGGGCTTTCACCAAGGGAGTATGGACCAAAGCCTGCTCTCCTTACTCAGGCAAAATTGGAATTGAACTTTGACTGGATTTTCCTTATGTGTTCAACCAAGAGCACTCATTTGGGATACCACTTGGGTTTTTGTATTAAGCTGCTACTGAATAGGGCTGTGTGAAATCTGGTGAAATCTTCATTTCTTTCCTTATGTTTTTCCTTTGTGTCTATTTGCTTTTTGCTGGAGTCTTTTTAATCTAGTCTCTTGATGACTACACTGACACAAAACTATGAATCTGTAGTTACGCGACTCAATATGCAATTTTTGTCTTGCTTGGAAGGTTTAGTCTGCTGTCAGGCAGCTTTGTTTGTGTTCCCACTCTTCTACAGATCTCCAGTAGAATTTTCATTTACTGAAATGGGTGAGATTTTCTTTAAAGTTTTTTCCTGAGTAAGGAGTTCAAAGTTCTGCCCATCTCAGAATCCCATAAATACCAAAGCAAGTAAAATACTTGCCAATACTTGAATGTCCCCCTGGAAGACTTTATGCACAAAGGTGTTTGTTCTCTCCCTATCCTGACTTCAGACAATCCTACAGCTTACAGCTGTAATTGTGCATAGAGAAATGAAATTTATTTGGCACTAAGTAAGCCAAGTCAGAGCTTCATCAATTGCATCTCAATACTGACTCATATGTTCTCTTAATGACAATTTCTGCAGAAATATCATTGTTTAAAAAATAACTGCTCTTCATCCTCCTGCTGTAGAGCATCATGAATTTTGCTTTAAAATCAAAGAAATTCTATATGGGAAAACAGTATCTATCACAAGTATTATTAAAGAACATTTAGTGTCTACATAATGTTCCCTGATTAACCAACAAAACTACTTTATATTCTTCAAAGCTAGTTAAATGCTGGTTAAAAATTAGTAAATGTGCAGTCTGTAATTCATTACTACAAATCCTGTGGACATTTCCATAATTTAAACATATCCTAAGTAAGATTCACTTCAGCTGCAGTCTCAGTTCCTGAAGTCCACAAGTCAGCTGCCATGCCTGGCCCAAAGTAAAATAATCATCATAAAGTGCTGAGGACATGGAGTCTGGGAATTTCATTTTTTTCCATTCCGTAAAGTTAGTTACATTTTTAGGAAAATCCATCAACAAAACAAGTTCAGGCATTTCTGGTTTTGCTTTGCACACTTACTACTAAGTACTAAGACTAGAAGGTTCAGTAGAACTTGGTTTTTTGGATTAAAAGTCTTTTCAGATCATCTGTATCTATACACCTAGTTCTGCATGATGCTTTGGACCACCCTTGTTAAAATTAGATATGACCAAAATGTACATAATAATTTTTCCTCATTATTGAGAGAGGAAAAAACACATCTTTCAAACCAGTTTGACAGTACTTGAATCTTGCTTCTTAGTGCATGTAAAAAGTGGCTCACTACATTATTTTTAGTACTTCTGTTCTTCCCATACTCCATGGTATTAATGAAAGTTAAAGCTTAAAAAATGGATGTAAAGGATCAGATACTTTGAAACTTCCTGCTGAGCAGTTTAATTTGTACTGATAAAAGCCAGAAGGTGTAGCCCTGTGCTAAGCAGAAGAGATATTGTGAGGACCTGTATGTAAAGTTAAACAGAGAGGTGCTGATGGCTGGAGAAAGGCTACAGATACCATAGTGGGAAACCTGCTGCTTCCAAGTCACAGTACCAGCACTGAGAAGCTGCCAATGACTTTCTCTAAAAATAGCACCACAAAAGCTCAAGGGGCACAAGTCTCTTTCTAGCCTCAGTCACATTTATTCCAAAGTGGAATCAGCAGCCAGTAAAACAAATGACAGATTCTTGAAGCACTGCAAATACTCAAATGTTATTTATGGTAGGGATAATTCATTAGAAATAAAGAACTATTGAGTGCAATGAGTGAACACCATTGCATGTCATGAAATGGCAGTGACTATTTAGGACTTTAATTCTTTATTCTTCTTAGACCTGCTTAGCTGCTACTTAAGAGCTCTCTGCTAAGTGTCTCAGCTCAACTCATCCATCCCTTATGTAGACCTTGGTGCAGGGCTCTGGCGGCGCATGGGGAGGAGCTGCCAGCCAGCTCCTGGAGTTAGTGTCAGCGTTCCTGCAAGTTCCTAAGTTCATCTTTCTGTATTCTTTATTTCCATATCTATATCTATCTATAGATACCGATGCCTGTCTATAGATGTTGTGTGCAGAGATATAGATACGGTGCCTACGGCGAGTTCTAAGGCCTGTCTGTTTCTGTTTTCTGCATACCTACAGATAAACAACAAAACCAACGTGGTAACCAGCCCCAAGGAAAATATTCCTACCCCGGCGCTGGTATACCTGGAATTTTCCTTCTCATGCTATCTGGAAGTTTTTGACTGTCTTCTGTTTGTTCTTCCTTTTTTTTTTTTCCTCTTTTTTGCTTTTTCATGCATTTATTCTGTTTGCTTTCTAAAAACAGGTTTTGGAAAACCTTTTTGTTTGAATTATGCTGTCTTTTTTTTGTGAGGAAACCCATTAGAGCGTGTTTATTGACAGAAAATGTTAAATGGAAGCTGGATGCGGTAGAGTCATAGCATTTGTAACCGTAGCTGAGTTTTTTGCATGCTGTGCCAGAAAGTGAGTAGAATGCGCTTGGTGTTGCTCTTAGCTCTTTGCCTGATGACTGTTGCCACCTTCTAATGCTAACCTTTTGCACCAACAAAATCTTTTAAAACCAGCTCTTTTATTTTCTCGGCTTTGTCTCAGTTAAAGTGTTGACATCCAGGAGAGCTAACAGGTTTATTACTAGGCTGCCGTAAAACAGACCTTATTCAGATTTTCATTCCATATTTCCTGAAACTCAGCAGGACTTTGCAAGATTTCTCTGGGATCAAGAGGCATCTAGAGCTAAACATTTTGCTTGTTCCTCTTCCATTTAAATCAACAGGAGACATTATACATTAATAAGCTCTGCTAAGGGCATATTCCAAATCCAAGTGATGTTCCTGGATGTTTACTGCAGTCTGGCTTTTATTAATAGCCCTATTTCTAAGGCACCTGTGTGTCACGGGGCTCACCAATGTAAATGTTGTGACTTCTTGTTTCCCATGCACATATAAAACTTTGAAAATGGGGTAATTCACACACATTAGGAAGCATTTTTCCTCTGCAGTTTTTTTGAGCAGCTGGCACTGAGGCATGCAGTGAGTTCTTCCTAAGGCCAGGTCAGCAGGTTGCACGCAGGAGTTTATGGCAGTCTGTTCCCAGACAGAGCAGTGCCCAATGGCCCATGCTGAAAGCGCGCTGGCTGCTATTTCAAAGATGATTGAACCTTTTTTTAAAAGAGTTAAAGCATTTGGGGAAATTACACTTTTAAATGGCACAAAGATCTCTCACACTTAGTTTTATGCAGCTCTGCCAAGGCAGGAGTTGAGAGCAGTCCACACATTCTAAACCACGGTAGTGCCTAGGGGTAGTCATCCTTAATCCTTATCAATTCCACTGTATTTCAATTCGATCACTTCATGCTAATGCAAGCAAACATGATTAAAGAGACGTTATTAATGCTTAAAGATCTGTGACTGCCCTGCCTGTCCAGGTTCAGACAGGAAAACCCACAGAGCATTTGGCTTGCTCTCATCCAGAAGAGCCTCTGCAGGTCCCCAGAGCTTCAAAGCCCTGCACACCCCGGTCCTGAATAAGGTCTCTGCATGCTGCTGCATTAGGTGAGATGGCCTTTTTTGCTGGCTTGCTGTTGAGGAAATCTGTGTTAGAGACATCCAGTTTCACCCCCTGGCGACAGTTAACATTTGTTTTAACTCTTGTCAGTGTTCAGCATTTGTGAGCTGGCTCTTCTTGCACTCCCTCACACCAATGAAAATGTATTTACCAATGGGAACTCTTTCTCTCTTTATTTTGTTCTCGCTCAGGAGCCCCAAACTACAGTAATCCACAACCCTGATGGAAATAAGGTATTCAGAAAGAATCAACTCCATCTTGCTTTTCCACACCACACATTCCATCCACTATTCCTCAGCACAGTAGGGCCGTTCCAAGAATTTGTGGAGGAAAATCTCATTCCTGCATTCGTACACCCAGTGTCTCTCAAGCTGTTTTCATCTGTGTCCATCTGCTGCGTGCGTCCTGCTGCTTCTGAGCTCCTGAAGCTCTTGGGGGAGTCGGTAGCAATGGGCAGAGCTCAGTGCCCTGTGCAGCCCAGCCCAGGGAGCAGGGGATCTCTCTCATTTCAGCCAAAAATGCTGCAGTCTAAGGGAAACCTAAGAGTGCTGTTCTCAGAGTGTGGTGAGATGATCCCCGCGAGTTTTACGCGCAGTCGTCACTCAGACAAAGATGTCATTTCAGTTTGTTCCATCTGCTGTTTCTCAGCATGCTTATACACTGTCTCGTGACGTGTCTTTGCACAGGACTTTGGTTTTCTTCCATAACATCACTGGGCAGTTTCCAAAAAAATTTCACATTTCAAGTGACAAAGAGGTCTTTTGATTTTTACGTGTTTTCTTCACGCTCTTTTTCTCATGTGTTGTGATGTTTGCGTCTGGCAGCTGATCCCTAAAACGTGTTTTGTTTTGTTTTGTTTTTTTTCATGCATGGACTTGAAAAGGGCCAGGAAATACCATCATTTACATTAACACATGTTCCTAGGTTTCCTGAAAAGAATTTATGCTTCAACAAGAATTTCACTGTTTGCAGTGCTGATTTAATTCACATCCCATTTGTCTAGTCTTAACTCCCTGTGGTTATCTCATAAGAGAAGGAGTGGATCTGAGTGATGACATAACGCATGCAGCCATTCCTCCAAGCATGGAAGTGCTGATGGTGTGTGTTGTGCTTGTGTGTCCCAATCCTTTATGTCCCCTGCATCTGTCCTACACAGAACTTGTGTTTCCATGTTACTACTCTTTGAGCTCCCAAGTTGAAACTCATAGGCCACCAGCAGCCTGTGTTTGAACAGCAGGCTGATCTTTATCGCTGAAGTCCACTAAAGCCCAGAAAACCCAGATAAAATATTGGCATGACTACATCTACTTGATTTTATTACATTATCTCAACAACTGAGATACTCAATGTCCCAAAAGGTCACAGCAAACAAACAAACCCCTTAATGTGGAGAGTTCCTCCTAAATTTATCTGAAAGACTGATCCTTGTAGTATGGCAACTGGAGTGGATGCTTCAGTGTTAGAGGCTACATCTGCCCTGTGAGCTTTGCATGGTGTTTACAACTCATATTTGTGTGAGGTTTTTGTTCACTTGTAAGTACTTTATCTAATGTTTGAAGTGCTAGAGCATGATACGTCCGTGCAGAGTGGAATGTCTAACACAGCCAGGGCAGGGGCAGCATGGTGGCTCGTTCAGTTTTGTTTGTGTGTGACTTAATTCCTCTAGTTTGACTTATCAATGCACATTTGGGTTTGGAAGGTCTGAGTAATGTATTAGCCCTCTTGAACGTTCCTTTGGCTCATCCTTGTGAGGACACAGTAAATGAAGGGCACTGGCAAATTTACCTTTCATTATGGAATTGTAAAATCCTTTAAAGAATTAAATACAGTACCAGTCCTGTCTTCTGTGTCAGATAAAAACAGATCAGGTAATCTTTTTTGTTATTGAGCTGCAAAAAAAAAAAAATTAAATTAACTTTTCAAGAGAGTACAGAGATAAAAAAAACCATCTAGCTTAAAACTTTCCAGCTCTCTGCAGGTGTTAGATTTGACAGTGCCCTGTTGAATTTGCCCATTATATTTCATGTTCATGGTAATTAAGGAAAGGCTGAGATAAAATATCCTTGCCTTTTTAAGTGTGATGGCTTAAGAATAAACTATCTGATAGATGAGTCATTCCTCTGCATGACTGGTTGGTTGAAGAATACTGCTACAAAGATGCCTTATTTTGTCAAAGTTCTTAACATACTTTCATCAGTTCTTCATCTCCTTAAAAAAAATCACAAAAACCAATATAAAAATGAGATAATCTAATCCAATATGCTTCCGATCACTGTCATTTGAAAATACATTGCATAAGTCACACGAGCAGGAAATTGGTTGTAAATTGTAGCTTGTGGAAGCCTGCATATTTGGAAGGTGGAATTGGAATGGAATGACTTATTTTGCACAGCTGGTTTAATCACTAAGCTTAAAATGGCAAGCACTCCTACTTGGCTGAGGTAATTCATACATTCAGATGGACTTTGTAGAGTTGGATGTTAAAGAAAAAAACCTTTCCTGTACATTCCTGTGAAGTAAAAGCACCAGAGTGCAGGAATTGTGTTTCTGTTCCCTCCTGTGGAGAATGGCAATGTTTGACATCCATTTCAGGTGGAAATGTCTCAATCAGTGCGTGACCATTTGTTTGTGAATGACATCCCACCCTGCTTCAAGGCTTTGCATGACTCCTGTAACTAATCCTGTCATTTTCCTAGGCACGCAGTAAGGCCTGCCTTGTTTTGTACACTTGACTCATGTTTACTTCTCAACAGGAATCTACCGAGAGTTCCAACACGACCATCGAAGATGAGGATGTGAAAGGTATGATTTCATGCTGGAAATGGTTGGAGAAGCAGTAACATGAGTTGTGTGGTTGTATTTCAGTGGGCCATTAAACACAGGAACCCCTAATGAATTTTAGGAGAGAATGGTGGGTTTCCTTCTTTAGAAGAAATTACTTTAGATGTGTTTGAGACTTAACTGTAACTTTTCAGTTCCCAAAACACCATTTCCCATGATATTTTGGGATTAAGAGTTTAAAGTTACTGCTTTTTGACTAAGATATTAGTTCCAGTAATAATAGAAGTAGATTATAAATGTCTAAGTCAGTGCTTTGTAACTTTTACTTAGTTTATGTTTAGCATGCCATTTGTGTTTTGGGTTTGATTTTGGTTTTTTTTTTCATGTCATCATTTTAATTTTTATTCTGTTCAGATGCCAGTGTATTTGTTTGGCTTCCTTTTGTTCTGTCCATACACTTATTTTAATCTTCTTTTTTTCTTTAAAAAACTGACATCAAAACTTTTTTATAAACCTGGTTTTGTAGCTTCACAGATAATATTTGTTTCCATTTTTCCCTGCTCTAAACATTATGCTGTGATGTTACACATACCTATTTTAATAGCATTATGTTTTAAAATGCAAAGGGTTTGAAAAAGGGAGTATTTGGTTTGTGTGTCTTTGATTCACAAAATAGTTTGGCTTTTGACCTCAAAAACAATGATGTATGTACAGATGAAATGTGGGCCAGAGGTGATAGTAAGATAAAACAGGGAGAATGGATGCAACAAAGTGGTGGTGGTTTGAGTTGCTGTGAAAGGAGAGAACAATTACAGGGATCTGCAGCTGATGCGTTGGAAAACACAGTGTAATTTACCTTTAATCATAATGTTTTGTATTTCTTTCTTCAAACTATTTGATGTAGTTTAACAACTAAGCTTATGAAATGAATAATTTAATTATAGGGCCTTTGTGTGATGATCTAATGTAGTGTTATTACGGTAGACTTTCTAGAAAATTCTGTGTGAAGCTTACCACCTAGAATTGTACCTCAGGGGATACAATTATACAAAAACACAACAATGAAAATAATTTGCCTAATTCTTTTATGATTCTGCAGTGTCATGCAGTTGGATGGCCACAATATATGGTATTCCCAAACCAGAAAAGGGGATCTTGCCATAAGCACAGGTCTGAGGAACAAGATCCTGTTTGTGTCTTTCCCTGCAGCGTACAAGGATTTCATTTTCTGTTCATTTAAGAGACAAATATATTCTCCCTCTTATTAATTGTTCATGAACTTATGTGTTTTTCACTTTTTAGTATTCCTCTCACACTTCCCATCTTTCCTCTGGAGACTGATGTTCATACTGTTTTATTATAAATTAAAGCTAACAGTGCCCCCAGGGTCTAATTTGTAGAATGATTCAGGGAATAGGGAGTCCTGCATTCCTGACACCTCTCACAAGCTCAAGCTTCCTGCTCTAGCAAGACACTTAGGAAAGATTATTCCCCCCATAGCAAGATTGAGTCCTGGATGTATGTTTTGTAGGAGAACAGTGAGAAAGCTGATCTCTTGTCAGGAGCAGCTACTAGAGATAAAATACTGATAGGAACAAATGGATTGCAGAGGAAGGAGAGAGAATTCTCCAGGTCCTTCCATGTATGCTCAAGATGACTCAGGATGTTTGTCACCATGTTCAGATCCAGAAGGAGTGCTTTGCACCTTAGATGATAAAGAACGTGTAAGACCTTTTTGCTTTTCATTGCAGCATGGAGTAGGGCGTGGGAATAGGCCCTGTCCTTGCTGGGAAGGAGCAGGGGCCGTGGCTGTAACTGAGCAGCAGGGTCAGTGTGTTCTTTAAGGCACTGCAGTGTGGCCTCAGCTCCCAGGGAATGGCCCTGCAGAGGCTGTGTGTTATTCCTGTTCCCGGTATCCCAGTGCTGCAGACAGAGCCAGGGTCCCTTGCTGTGCTGCAAACATCCAGCTCTGCACGGGGGCTTTGTTCTTTGGGGTTCATTGCCTCTCTGGTTTGGGGTGCAGCATCCTCAGCGTGCTCGTGGCTCTGTGCTCTGTGGGAGCCGCTGCGCGCGCGTGTCCGTGCCAAGTGTTACGGATGTTAGGCTTCATTAAGGCAAGGAGCAATTAAAAATATCTTACATCACCTATCATTAATGTATCCTCCGGATCAAATTCTCCTGCTGTCTGTCAGGGGTGCACCGAGCATTCTCCTCTCGTGTCAGGATCTCGTCCCGTTTTCACTTTTGAAGGCAGGTGTTTAACTTGAAGGCAGTAAAATCAGGCTTACTTTTCATTTTTTATTTACTGGAAATCTTAGTGTCTGTAACTTCGCCTTGTTTACATATACACTTACCCCTTCCAGGACTGGAACATATTTCTTTTAGTAGAAACACTGCTTGCCAAACAACAGTGAGCTTTCATAACTCAAGCAATAAGTTAATTATATTATTTGAGTCTGACATGGCTTGAAGCTGCAGTTCAAGTTCCCTGCTAAGATAAATTTCTGACATTAACCATCGATCATGGGCTTATCTACATGACAGTGATCCCTCCTAAATATGACAGGACAAGACAGGAAGAACATGCTGAGAACTGGACTGCAGACAATGCCTTCTTCTGGGATTGCTTGTGGGATTTCTTCCTGTAGTAATGAGACTGGAACTATTGGGCAGCATCTCTGTAATGTGGGTTTGATTTTTCAAGTAATGCTATGGAATAGCATCGTTATTTTTGTCCACAGATTTTCAGAAAGGTGAGTTGTTAGATGGACAGGAGATGTGAATTTTTCATGGTGTCGTTTTGCCCCCAGAGACAAATTAGCAAAAGCATTAGTAAGAATCATGCTTGGCAATGGGGAATTGCTGAGCTTGTAAGGCACTTAGAGATTTGACAAATTGTGATTTACCTGTGCTGCTTAATACATCTGGAAGGTATATTGCCTCAAAATATTTAATGTATTGGTAATTAATTGTATACCTGTTGACCTAATTTGATTTAATGGTAGAAAGAAAGCAGTTTAAACTATTTCTTTTGGAATATACGTTCCTTAAAAATCATTCAAATTTCTAAGAACAGTTTTTCCAAAGCTCTTTCAAAGCCCATTGTGTCTGAGTACCAGATACAGGGGTAAATCTGCGCTGGCATCTGAACAGAGTCACTCACACCTACGACCTTTACAACTGTTCTTTGGTACCCACACTGCCCCTGAAAGTACATCATTAACATTGTTTGTGTGCTCAAAGATTTTCGAAGTTCTTGCTGCTTCTAATTAAATTATCATTATTTTTCTTTTGGCCTTTCTTTTTTTCTTCCTTCACATGTCCTTGACCCTCACACAGCCTTCACAAAGGAGGAGGACATGGAGAGGTTGAGTTCCACCCACCACTCCTCCTCTTCCATTGCTTCTTCATCCCACTGGTCACCACCCTTGCCGTGCCCCAGAGGCCGCTCCTGCTGCCAGTGCCTGCTGAGGAGTCTGATCACACTCTACCTCTTCATCTTTGTTTGTTCATATGTTGTGTTTCTTTCCATCAATTCAGCGGGCAAGTCCATGAGAAATGCAAACTCAGAGAGTCAATCGCTTGAGTCTGAGCTCTCCCACTCCACTCCTTCCTCTGTACTATGTAAGTTGAGAGACTCATCTGTCAGATGATCTCCTCTGTCTCTCCTCTTCCCTCCCCACCATCTGACAGAAGTTCCAAAAAGGTCAATTTCTGTGATCTGCCTGATCTAGGAATGACCTGTGCTTAGCCTTTACAAAAGTAACATTTTTTAGGTATTTTTTCCTTGTAATTAATTGTAAAAATATTTTCATCAGCCATAACAGCAGGATAAAAATGTCTGTATTTCAGTCAGCTGTATCTTGCAGGAGTAATCTTTGCAATAATTTTCAGCTTAGGGAGAGAGATTTGCCTCACCTCTTCTTCCTTGGATCCTGGATAGGGCCTCAGCATTAATTACCTGTTACATTTATTATATCAAGTTCCTTTCTTGAGCATCCCCATTGATAAATCAGCCTTGAAGCTGCTGTGGCAGGTGTTCACTTGCAGCATTGATAGGACAAGCAGGAAGTGTCCTCCTCTGCTCAGGAGGAGATCTCTGATGATCAGGGACCAACTGATGGCAAAGGAAATCTCCAGTGTTAAAATATGAGAGGGGAAAGGCACTCTATTGGTAGAATACACCAACAGCCCTGGGTAGAGCATTTCTTGTTTGTAAATTAACTCAGAAATTCTTCAGAAATTCCTTGGAGGGCCGAGACCTTGTAACTTGAAACAGGGAATGACTTCCTGGGAATGAGGGTTCTGCTTGCCAGGTTCTGATCCTGCAGCCAGCATGTGTCAGGATTGTTGCACTGGTGGTAAGAATGGGAATTTGCACAGATAAAAGTGAGATCCAGCCTGGCCCTTGGGAACATGGACTGTGTGTTATTGGCCTGAACCTTATTTTAAACATGAGTATATTTTATATATAATAATATTTTAAACATGAGTTTAAAATAAGGTTCGGGCCAAGAATATGACCTTATTTAAAATGAACCTTATTTAAACATGAGTGGAATTTTTGGTGGGGTCAGCTAGAGCAGGTGGGAGGAGCCAGTCCTGGAGGGGATAGGCTGTCTCTGGTCACAGCTGTTGCCAGGTAATGCCAAAAGCACAGCTTCATTCTGTGGGAGCAGTGGCACAGGCTCTGTCAATGGATGGGTGAGTGTGGATCAAACTGGAAGTACAAACGCTGCCTGCACAACCAGCCCAGAGCCAGGGAAAAGAGAGGAATTAATAGGAGAGATCTGGGCTGTGTAACACAGAGGGTTGGCATGTCAGGAACACGTGCCATAAGGCTTTGTTCCATCCATGGTGCATACCCACACAATGCCCTTTATGTGCCCAGCATTTCCAGATCTGAGTGCTGGCAGCCTCACATGTCCAGTTCCTCTGAACTAGTTGAGTGATTAGGCAGGAACACAGTTTAAATGAAAATAAACAGAGCAGCAAAGCTTGTTATCATCAAGACTTGAGACATCATTTCTGGAGACAGCAGGCAGATTCCATGAAATTGTTGGGAAGTCACAGTGCAGTGTCTTGTAAGTGCAGTGACCATGATGCAGCTTTGAACTGAGACGGCAGGTGATTTATCATTAAAAAATAATCATTTGCCAACATTTGCTATGCTGTATCAATATAAGTGTAATTTTTTTAGGCAGTGGCATAAAGAGAGAGCATCTTTAGACGTAATTGATTCCATACAAATAAATATATACTATGTATGGCATGTGATAAATTGCTTAATTTGAATTGAAATAGACACATGAATTTTGTTGCATCTGTTTTGTCAGTACAGTGTGGAAAAGCTCCGGGATATTTTTTTCAGATATTTGCCTACATAGCTAAAGAATTGAAAATTTTTTAGGGCAGTTGCAGGCTTACCAGTTTTCAGATAGGTGGGAGATACCAAATAACCCTGATAAAATGCTGCAGATCATCCATCCATTTCATAATTGGATGAATCAGTGCTATTCTTTGGAATTGGCGTGCTCTAGGAAAAAGATGCACATGTGAGATGACAGCTCACATGTTTTAGTCCCTATCAAACTTTAAGGTTCAGTGTGGGCTAAGAGATAAATGCTGGCGTTCTGTGTGCTGAATCTTGATGAACTTCTTCAATGAGAAGTTCCCTGGAGCATGCCTTGTCATCTGATGGTCTAGGTGGTTTTGTGTCGATCTGAGACCCAGTCAGTCGTTTATTTTCTTTTCAGAAATTATTTAGTTGGAATATTTGTGGCAGAAATTGCCAGAAAAGTTATCAGCGGAGAATTTTCAAATATTGGTGTCATGAGAATCATTTGTAGGAACATTGTGTGATGTTCAGCAGTCCATGCTGTAAAGCTGAATGAAATCTGGTACATCCGCACAGCCAGAACTTGTTATACAACACAGGGTATCTTCCTCTTTCTTTTCAGACTTTGGTTATTTGCAGAGCATAGAAATAATTTGACTGGCTGTGTGCTTTCCATCTAACTGGTGTTTGTTGGGACAATGTTCAGATGGGAAGTGAGGCCAGGTTCCCCCTGCTGTGCTATTCCATTTTTCCATTCTGTCATCTCAATACCAACTGTCCTGTTTTAAAACAACAGCACAGCGGGAGGATTTGTCCCCCTGGATTTAACTCTCCTCCACAGCGTAGAGATCTGTGTTTGAGATGGTTGTCTAGACTGCCTTTAGCCAATGCAAATAGGTCAGATGAGTCACGCTTGTCTTAAAAATCTATTTTAGGATATGATGAATTCTGCCCTGAAAGTGCTGATTTCTCTCCCTTGACTTTTAGGGAGGGGAGTTGAGAGAACAAACTCACTTGTCTGTACTTATATGTGTCCAAAATGCTGTGAGATTAATCCAATCTGAGGTGTACAGAGATCCATAGAGTTAAGAGTACCCAGTTGAAAAGTTTTCAGGGTTTTTGCCTTGAGAAACAACATGTGAGCAAGTCAGAAGCAAAATCATTTTAATCATCTCCAAGTGCATGTGCAAATATGGAACAAGGTTACCTTGTTCTTCTGGAGAGGTGCTTCTCTGCTTAGGCATTGCAGGGCAGTGCAGGCATCTGAAGGGTTGATGGCAGCAGAAAGGTGTTTCAATATCTGCCTGAAGTGGTTTAAATTACTGTTTTCACTGGGATCACTTTTGAAAAAAATGATGGGTAATATGGTGGCCAGTGAGTTACAAGGGCTCTTCTCTTGTGTGTCAAAAACCATGAAGTTTTGGCTACAGATATTTCTGAAGGCTCCATTTTCACATATCTACAGCTCATTTTTATACTGCACGTTCTCTCTGCAATCAAAATACCAAAATATCTGTCATTTCTGTGTGATTCTTGTAGGTTGAGTTTATAAATATTTCTTGGGGCTACAGGAAGGGAAGAAAAGGCAGAGTTCCCTGCTGGAAAATGGCAGGTTTTGCTGCTATTTTATCCTTTTTTTTCCTGTGATATTTGATTTCACTGCCTGGGGAACTGCTCCTTGTAGGTTGAAAGTATTGATAGTGTTAGATGTTTTTTGCTTAAATGGTGTTTCTCCTCATTTTATGTTGTTTAAATCTTAATGTTAATGGTGGTCTTTAATTTAGAAAGATTATCCCTCACCCTGTAGCTGAGCAGGGAAAAAAGGTAGTGCAATATAGCTAGAGATTAATGACTCATTTAAAGTTAACATATGTGCTGCAGCAATGCTGAAAAAAACATTTTAGCCAGTGATTGGAAATGTTCTTGTTTGTTCTTTTTCTTATCATTTGGTCTTTTTATAGCTCTTCTTCATAATATTTTTGTTTCAACTGCCTTTGTCTTAGTCATATGCCTACTCACTTGCCAAAGCAGGGGGTTTGTTTTTTTAGCTGCTAAACCCCTATTAATTACCTTAACTCCTTCAGCCAATGGGGGAAAAGGTGTTGTAAGGAACAGGTCCATGGCATTTTCTGCAATGTATTTACTTGACCCATATTCTGAGCAAAGAATGTCAAAGCCACCATCTCCTCCACACAAGCTTGCTAGGTCTGCAGTCTGTTTCCTTCTGGTTTTCAGGAAAATGGCTCAGCACCTTTGACTTGTCAGCAGTGTTCTTCCCTCACACCTCAGTTGTTTGAAAGACACCAGGTGTATTTTTGTTCAGTTATCCTTTGTGTACAGAGTACATATTTTATGCTGTGGAAAGCCATTGTCATATTCTAAAAAACTATAGATGGGTCAGTCTTTCTTTACTTTTTGAACTGACTTTGACCACACTCTGTGGAAAAAGTAGCTGAACCAGTTTTACCAGAATCTCATTACAGTTGTCAGTTTTGTTTAGGAAGTTTAGTTGCTGTAGTTTTATTTAGGGAGTCCTGACTGCACATCAAATGAAAAGTATAATAGCATGAAATTGCCACTGTGCATCAAACAGCATAATTGTCCTAGAATTCAATACAAGCCAAGTTTACTATTGGATAAAAAAAATAAATAATGAAACAGTCAAATGCAAATGGTGATTGTAAGTGACAGTTATCTGGCAGATGGGAACTGGCCAGATGCCTCTTCCCTAATGCCTTGTGTTGTCCTTGTATAGTTTGGAGTGTGTGTTTGGATGGAAAAAAAAACTGGAGTGATCGAAGAGCACGTTATGTGGAGTCCATCAAACTCAGAATGAAAATTGGATAATTTTCTTACCACTCTAAGAACTGCCAATTATTTGTGTCAGATGCTGTCTGCAGTAGCAGGACACTGTTCCTACCAACACCATTTCACCTTAGTTTATGTCCAGTGCCCTCCCTATTTCGTCCTCTGCACTAAGGGAAGGTGCAGGGATTTGACTGGATGCACATGGCCACCAAGTCACAGCTGTATTTTCCTTCTGCTGCTTTCCAGTCTTCTTCCAGTTCTCTTCTTGTTATACTTCAGTTTTCCCATCTATTTTCTTTTCCTTACTCCTTCCAGGTTAAAATTCTGTTTCAATGACAACGAAGCAGTAACACTTTTGTTCTCTGTTTGTAGTCTGGCTCCCTGCATCCCCACCAATACCCACATGGGAAGGCATAAAAGCTAAAAACAATGAGGAGGAGGTTTGTGCAAAATCACAGTGGCTCCTGAGTATTTGAATTAGTCTTTGATGTCTGCTGTTATTTCACACTGCCTTGTTCTTGTGCTGAGAAAGGGCTAGGAAGGAGGCAGAGAATTTTGCACGATAGGATAAATCAATTCTGGAGCTTCTCTCTCTGAATTGTGCTTCACCTCTCCCTTTGGCTCACTGCCAGTGAAACTGCATAGCAGATCACTAAATAGGAAGAAATGTAATTTTCTAGTATATGTGTAATTGTGTGTCACTGAAAGGTGAGAGTAACATAGTGGTTTTCATAGTTTCACGTAATGCTTGTAATTTTGTAGAAAAATTGAGGACTGAGTTGAAAGGCAGATGATTTGGCAGCATCCTCCTGTTCCTGACAAGTCTGCACTGGGAGCTGTGGAGCCTTTCCACAAGTGCTGACACCAGTGCTGGAGCTGGATGGTGATTGATTGGAGGCAGGGATAAGTGCTGTAATCTCCTTTGCTGGCTTTGCTGCCTCTGGAGCTTCCTGATGGATGTGTTTGACATCCCCTGGATACGTCTGCAGACGCAGCTCTCCTCAGTGAGGCTACAGGCAAACTTTGCTGGAACCCCATTAGGTACTATAAGGTGGCTTCTGTCAGACAGCTTCATGAAAACATAGGTTCCACTGCAATTTCATTTTGGAGCTAAAACCAGGAAAACCAGCAATTTGGCAGCACAATTCAATTTCTTCCTTCTGGGGTTGATGTGGAATTACATCTTGTGTATCTCAACATCAAAGGTACTGTGGTGAAACTCAGCAAAGGCATGACTGATATTAGTGAAAAGGGGAATATTGCCAACTGTCTTGAGCCAAGTGATGACAAATTATGTGTCCATGTGGTTTTGTGCCTGTGTGTGTGGGAACTACAGTACCATTGCAGGCATATTAATTGCTTATATCGTTATCCACTAACATGAGCTCATGATTATGTAGCAACTGATCAGAGATTTTTACCTCATTTCCCACTGTCTGATTTAATGGTCTGTAATTTCCTTGTCTCTGATTGCGATGTGTTACTGGGTTATTTAATCAAATCCTTTAGCTCAGTTATATGTATGTGAGATGCTGTGTGCAGAACTGGTAATTTCCTCACTGCACGAGGTCTGCTTGTTCTGGATCTCTTTTTGACAGCCTTCTGTAGGACTGCACCATTATTTCTGACTCAGCCATCCCACCACTTGGCTGGTGCTGGCAATGCCTTGCAGTGTCCACACAGTCTGCCCCATGTTGTTTAAACCAATGATGATGGAGGCATTGCTGCTCTCTTCATTAAAAGTCTTTGTTCTTTCCACAATCCTTGTGAAAAATAAGGCAGTTCATATTTGAAATGCTGTTAGCCACAGTGCTAACAGTCAAGAGCTGCTCACAAAAAGCCTTGGTAGACCTTTACATCCACTTTTTTCACCACCACATTTTTCTTTGCTGGTTTCTTTTTGGTCCTTTTCATCAGAATGCTTTAGGTGTGCACTAAGGAGAAGGTTAACACCACAGTGTCAGTTTTGAGCACAGCATTGGAAAGGCAATTTCTCTGTGTGCTCCCCAGCCTTTTCTTTTCAAGAAGAATGTGATCGCACTCTGCACTTTCAGTTTTAACATTCCAGGCATGTTTTTGTTAATGGTCAAATTCATGTGTGGGAGTTGCTGTTGTACAACTGTTGCTTGCAAACAGAGCTACTACAGCCAGACTGGCTGTAAAACAGTAATCGGCTTCCTGGAGTTTGAAGTCTAGAGCTGGGCTTGGTTTGTTTTGCTTTTTAAACAGCAGATCCTCCAGTGAAGGAAAGATAATTAGAGTGTGATAGGGAAGTGGATTGATCTTGACATGTGTTTAATTTCCTTGTGGATACAGGAGTGCACTGAAGGCAAATCAGTGTAAAGCAACAACGTAACATCATGTCTTTTGGTCGTAGAAAGGAGCAGAGATGGCAGCTGGGGGGTGGCAGAATCCCTGGCAGCTGTCACCTTCCACTTTGCCTTCCCCTGTAAGATTGGGTTTGTGTCTCTCCCCAGCTCGTAAGCAGGAGATTATCAAGGTGACCGAGCAGTTGATTGAAGCCATCAACAACGGGGACTTCGAAGCTTACACGTAAGCTCCTCCTTTGGAGGGGGTGAGGACAGCTGGGGTGTTTGACCCTGGCTGTGTAAATATGCACATTTCTGTGTGAGTGCCTGTGCTTGGAGTTGGGTACTGTTGAAATGCCTTCCTAGATGCCCCCATGAAACACAAGGTATGTGCATGGCTGCTTTTCCCTGGCTTCATACATCACCAGTTTCAGAAGAGCTGCTAGTATAACTCCAGGGTAGTTAGAAGAAAATATTTAAATCTGGCTTACATCATGATGTGAGGTGTAAAGAATATCCCTTACATTGCACAGCCACGGTTTTCATTGTCACAAGTAAAAATTCCTACTTGTAATAACATTGACTTGTGGGTCTTTTTTTGGTCAAAACATGATTTATGTGATATGTGGTCCACTCCAAGTAAGCTGACAAATTTACTAATTGAGCTGAAACCAGAACTGCATGCCTGCTCCTGATGTTAAGTTCGGTTCTTTTCCAGTGTGATATCATGAGTAGGTGAAATGTTTGATAGGCATGAAAGAAACAGTTAAAAATTATCTCTCCAAAGCAGTGATCCCTAACCACGTGTGCTCATTGCAGAACTTCCTCTTTTCCATAGAAAAATCTGTGATCCTGGCCTTACATCTTTTGAACCTGAAGCTTTGGGTAATCTGGTAGAAGGGATGGACTTCCACCGGTTTTACTTCGAAAATGGTAAATATTCCATTTTCATCTCCGAATCTTCATCTGTTCCTTGTGACTGTGTGTCTCTCATCTAATGAGCTTTTTGGTCTGGGAGTTAGTTAATTGGCTTGGGCAGGGGAAGGGAGTATTATTTTTTTCAGAGTTCTGCTATAGGTGTTTTTCAGTCTGCTTCTGCTCCGCTCATTCACACATCACAGGGCACCTCAGAGGGCAGAGGAGAATTTCAGGTATTTGGAACTAAAAAGTCAAAATTAAGAATAAGTTAAGAGTTGAATTATTCTAACTGAAAATATTGGGTACAAATGTCATTAGACGCAATAGGGAAACTGAAATGTTGGGAAACTCCAGGTGGTGCCCTCCACTTTATATAATCCATATATGTGCATGTGTGACGGTGTTTGCAGGAGTCTGAGGATGAGGGAAGAGACGAGAATGTTGACTCCACGTTTCAGAAGGCCTGATTTATTATTTTATGATATATATTTTATTAAAACTATACTAAAAGAATAAAAGAAAGGATTTCATTAGAAGGCTGGCTAAGAATAGAAAAGGAATGATAGCAAATGCTTGTGACTGACCAAGTCAGTCTGAACAGCTGGCTGTGATTGGCCATTCATTAGAAACAACCACATGAGACCAATCCCAGATGCACCTGTTGCATTCCACAGCAGCAGATAATCAATGTTTACGTTTTGTTCCTGAGGCCTTTCAACTTCTCAGAAGAAAAAATCCTAAGGAAAGGATTTTTCATAAAATGTGTCTGTGACATGCATGGATTAAACACATTTGCTCATTAAGTAGTGTATAGTAAGCGACGGTGCTCATTCTAAAAAATATTTTAGTTGTAGGCTTGATTATCATAAAACCCTGGCTATGATTGTGTATCTGCTAAGCCTGAGATGTTTGCGTGTAAAACAGGTTGGCATGAGTTCTTTTGGCTTACCCAGAGCAAATGTGGTTTCTCCTGTGCGTACGTGTGTGTGTGTGTGTGTGTGTGGTAGCTCTGTCCAAAAGCAACAAGCCGATCCACACGATCATCCTGAACCCGCACGTGCACCTGGTGGGCGAGGACGCGGCGTGCATCGCCTACATCCGCCTGACACAGTACATGGACGGCAGCGGCATGCCCAAGACCATGCAGTCCGAGGAGACGCGCGTCTGGCACCGGCGCGACGGCAAGTGGCAGAACGTGCACTTCCACCGCTCGGGCTCGCCCACCGTGCCCATCAAGTAAGGAACTGCCCAGCACCAGCTCGCTCCTCCTAGGCACACCACGTAGGCCAATAGCTGCTTTGGGCCTTAAAAACCGTCTTTTTTTGTGGTTGTTCATTATGTGGTATACCCACTGCTGTGTGTAGTGTTGGTGACAAGATTTCTAAAATAATGCGCTTTTTTGGTTGTTGTTTTCTACTCTGATGCTCACCGATCCAACTCGGTCCCTGATCTGACAGCTTGAAGATCAGGAAAGTGTTTTAAGCTAGAGAAAGCTTGACAGAAGTCACACTAAACAGGATTAGAAAACCTAGAATACCATTGCTGGAAAACCTGGGAAAACAGAAAGCAGTAGGATATATGGAGCTGTCAGAACCAGAAAGTTTCAAGTAAAATGCATCACTATTAGGAAAAACTAAAGTTTGACTAATATTTAGAGTGATTTCCAGCCACCTCTACTTTCCCAGGCCTAGGTATGTTCACTGCAAGTTGGATTTTAGCCAGTTTACACATTTACCTTGTAAATTGAGCCAACTCAGTCCCTCTCACGTTCTTATCGCTTTCCCCACACTCTCTCTGCCTAACTGCTGAGTATTCCTTGGTGGGCAGTTCTGACATCCCCATGGGACAGCCTCTCATCTCTCCCACCAGCATTTCTCTCTGCTGTTCATCCAGGCCCTGCCACACCCTCAGAGTCAGGCAGGGACCAAGCTCTTTGAGCCACATTGTCACCAGGGTTAATGACAGCACACTCGGGGTTGCAATAACAAAATAAAGAGTCACAGCTTGCTCAGGAGGTTCTGCTCAGGCCATTGGCTTCTCTGCTTCTTCAGCAGCCTCTGCAAATGAGCCCAAACCTCAATGACTGATGGTTTCCCAAATAGGCAGCCTGGTCCAGGCCTGGCTTTGCTCAGTTGTGAGTCCTCTGTGTAGGATACAATTCCATTTGCGTCAGGTGTCTTAATGTGGAGAGTGGCTGAATTTCCTGGCATGGATGGTAATGGCTTAGATTTCATCTTTTGAACCATCATGTCTCATATTTTACTCCTTGCAACAGTGTTCTCCTATATGAAATAATACTTGATGAAGTAAGAAATAAGGTAGAATGAAGTGTTTAACTTCCATGGTGATGATTTTGTATTATTTTCTTATTTAGGAAAAAAGAAATTTTATTACTTAGCGATAACTTTTTATTTCAAAATATGAAGCCAATGGGAACAGGAACCAAATGTTTGTTTCTACATTCCAGCTGCACTGCCAGTGTTTCAACAGATAGTATTTAAAGAGCAGTTACTCTTCCTTGAAATGCAGTTTTAGGTAAATCTTTGAGGTCTTCAAAGGAATTTGTCAAGGGATCTGAGCTGGGTGTGTGTAGAACCAGAAAGCCAAGTGAAGCAGGTTCACCTGGCACACTGCACCCTTGAACAGTCAGTTTTTACAGGACAGTGACATGAAATGGACTAGAGAATCATTTAATCTTTTCCCCTGATTTTTTTTCCCACCTTTGTCTTTTTTGGGAGGTACTATAGGATGTCCTTTGCATCTGCTTGTGCTCCCTAATAAAGATCTGGATTTCTGTGACTGCGGAGGGTGGAAGGAGAAGAAAAATCACCATGGAGTAATTTTTTTGCAGTTGCAGAGTGGTTTCTGTAGTGGTGAATCTTTTGAGCCAATGTGTCAGACAGACGAGATTGCAGGATTGCAAGGGGTATCCAAGCTTAAGGGGTCACAGAGGAGCCTTAGAGCCAGACTGAGGCTTAAGGAGAGATTCCCTGAGTGAGCAGCATAGCCCTACCTATGTAGCATTGGCAACAATGCCACATAAATCCCATAACCAGCTCTCATCTTGAATTCAGGGGAGGCTTTTGGACTTGCTCCTACCACTGTTCCAAAATAGCGTTGGTCTGATGGTTCGGAGCCTTGCTTTCCGTGTAAAATTTGGTCATCTTCAGGGTATCCTTGGTTCTTCTATGCCATGGTTGTTCTCCTGCGCTGGTTAGGTGTGCAGACATGAACTGGTTTGCAGGAAGGCTGATCAGATCATTGCTTCTCCTTCTGTAGGGTAAACAGCCAGCCCTACCTCAGATGGCTTTGTCTGATAGGATCTCCATTTTCCTGTTACTTTATGTCCTTCCTTTTTTTGTTGGAGGTTTGCCTTTCCATTAGCTTGGCTTCTTCTGAAATGCTCTGTCCAGTTGTAGTCAGGGCTTTATTTAATTCCCCAATATCTTCTCCTTGCTCTGTTCTTGCATGATTTTTGGACTTTTGTCATCTGCAGCGCATCTCAGACAGCCACCTATTTACCCTCAACTCTCATTTCCAGCCAGTGAGTATACAGAAATTTCTACAGAGCTTTGCACTTCCTATTATTCCATGTAATATTTTTGGATTACCCAGCCCTCAAAGTTATTTGGTTCTCCTTGCACAATGCTCCTGTTTTCTTTTCTTTTTATAGTGCCTTCCACCTAAGTGTCAGTATGCTATATGAGATCAGTCCTTGTGCTCAGCACTAGGGAGTCTGCTCTAGGCTGATAACGCCCCTTTCAGCACAAACATTGCCATTCTTTCTTTATTCCCCATCTTCTAAAGTCTGACTGGGAGATTCCCATGTAGCACCTAGCTAGACCCATCTTCTTCTAGAACTCATCCTGAACATTTTTTACACTGTCTCATATTTCACCTTTGCTTTTCCCAGTCAGAGCAGCAATAACTCCATTCTGGAAAACTAAAGGAACTTAATTAACTTATTGTTCTAGTTCCTTTATTTGAAATTTATACAGTCTTCAGCTACTTATTTAATTATTACCAACACACAGTAGTTAATAATGGCAGTTCCACAATAAAAAAGTATTTTACACATCGTGTCTGAAGATGAATTTCAAATCTAATAAAGTTGCAAAAACAGTTATAGCTGTGATCTGCTAGACACAGTATCCCAGATGGTGTTAAACCAGTTGCTGCAAGCACAGTAGCTTCCTTGTTTTCAGGAAGGAGTGTGCATAAGTCTAAGGATAGAACTGAGCTCTTTGGTAGCTATAGGTACAGGGAAAGGTTACCTTGTGGCAGAGAACTCACTTGAAAAAGGATATGAGCACAAGTATGTGTTTAGTTTATAAATAGATTTTATTCATGGTTTTGCTGTGAGTGAGATGGGGCAAACTTGGGTTTCTGTCTGGTCCATGGTTTCTCTGTGAGTGATAGGAGTGACGGTAGGAAGTTGTTCTGTGTACCCATGTTCTTGGGAACCTGTGCTAATGTGTTTCTGCAGAGCTGTCTGCTTCTCCTCAGAGACTGCACCTGCCCAATGTGGGCAGTCAAAGGGCTGCTGGGCTAAAAGTGACTCCCTAACCTAACTTCAGCCTCCGTGAGGCTTATGTTCCCTCCCTAATCACTGCTCACACCTTCGTGTACTTTGATAAGCGCAGTGCCAGAGAGCAGGAATGCAGAGTAAAGAGTTTGTTCTGTGTTTGTGCAGTGCCTAGCGCAGAGGGATCCCAGCACGGCTCCAGCCCCTAGATGCTACGGTAATACGAATCATGCTGCAACCTCAGTTAGCTCCATACTTGCTTCCAGCTCCTTTCCCTTCCTTCTCTCTCTGCATTTGGCCCTGGCATATCTTGCATGTGAATGACACCTCATTCTTCCTTGGCACGTGGTCCAATCTTTGTACAAGAGCCTCAGTCCATGGCAGTGCCTGCGATGTCCATGCTGAGGAAGTGAAGTTACAGCCAGAGATTCACGGCTGAATTCTACCCTTCCTTCCTTAAGGAATCCCTTAAGACACTTTGGCTTCCTGCCTCAGTTTTCTTTTTTATTTTCACAGCCTCTCTGGCATCTTGTAAAGATGGAAAATGTCTGTTAAGTGGTTTGATAAATAAAGGAATGCTTTGCCTGAGTGGAGGTTTTTTCCCTTGTTTTTCCCCCAGTATCATGTTTAGTGATCTCGACAAGATGGTTTTTTTTCAATAGCATTGGCTAACACTTGAGCATGTGTTGTTATCTGGTGGTGATGTTACCTCAGTAATGGAAATCTGTTTGTTTTTTTTTCTCCTTCCTCCTAGCTAAAAATATCAGCGGTGCCGCTCTTGCATTTTCTGTACCCAACGCACCTGGTTGATTACCATCTTGGCCATCCCGTTCTCTTCATGCATGTTTCTGAGTGCATGAAGTTGTGAAGGTTCTTCATGTAACACATTTGTGATGCACCACGTTGCTGTATATTCCATCTGTACACTGTTAACATTTCAATGAAGGTGATGTTCCATGCAAATAGAGAATAACAAGGCGTAAAAGACAAAAAAGAGATATTGGATGGACAGCAGTAGACACACAATACATTTGTCACTTGCTCCATTTATGCCAAGACATAAATTTTGACAGACAACTTTAAAATCTAAGGTGTTTATTAAAAAAAAAGGAAAAAAAAAAAGAAAAAGTATATTTTACCGTCTTTTTTTAAGAACTGGTTTTTGACTCCTCCTTTTCTCCTGAGTCCCAGGATTTTGCTTTGGTTCTGGCAGGAATGGTTAGGATTTCCGCTGGCAGCTCCATTACTGTAAAACAGATTTTTATCCTAGATGGACAAAATCACTGATAAATGGGGAAGTGTTAATATCTTGGCTTTGGACCAGCTGCAGCCTTTATAGTTTATTAGTCTTTGTAAACTGGAAAAATCTCTTCATTTGCTGGCCTGGCCACTCCAGAATTAACTGTCAGTGTTCTGGTGAGTCAGCAACTTCTGTTTTTCTTTTGAGTCCTTTTCGCTTTCTTATTTTGCTTAACTGAATGGTTCTGTCGGATAATTAAGCAAAATTAAAAATTGTAAGGAACTAAGTGATAATTGAGAGACAGTTTTTGAGGATTAAAATGGAAGGAAAGAGAAAGATTTTTATCGCTTTTAGGATGTACTGTAAATTTTTTAAGGAGGCTTTAAAAAATATAATATGTGGGTTAATGTATAGACCAGTTGTGTGGATAATATACTCAAGAAATATTAGGCCTTAAAGCTAAGTATGAAGAGTTTACTTACATTACACTGCTGCTGTTGCTTCTCTGGAAATGAATTACGGAGACATGGGTTTTCCGTGGAGCCCTCACACTGTACCGCAGGTTTGTGTCCCCCCTCTTGCCCTCAGTCCGCTCGTGGTTTCTCCAGCCCCCCTGGCAGCGCTCCGTGTGGAGGCC
Source organism: Zonotrichia leucophrys gambelii (assembly GCF_028769735.1). Lineage (NCBI taxonomy): Eukaryota > Metazoa > Chordata > Aves > Passeriformes > Passerellidae > Zonotrichia > Zonotrichia leucophrys. The sequence continues at coordinate 52,407,065 of NC_088173.1, forward strand.
GGCGATCCCACCAGGCTTGTCCCGGCTCCAGGCCGAGGGTGGAACGCCGTGCTGGCAGCACAGAATGCAAACTTTGCAACAGGGACTGGTTCTCCTTCCCTCACGTTGCTGTAAAAACACACCCTGGCAAGAATTCCAGTTTCTTCCCTTCCACTGTTGCAGGAAAGGCCAGGCTGGGCTGCTCCTCTTCTCCCCGTGGTTCTGCTGGCAGCAGACTCCTGCTCCCGCAGCGCTGTACAGTGCATGGTGTCTGAGTCAGTGTCCTTTTTAGCCGTCCAAAATTTACAACTCGGCAGCCAGAACTTTTTAAAATGGGAAAGCTTCCTAATTTGTATCATTTCACCTTTCTGTGTTGATTACTAATCAGAAGCAGTTCTTAAACATGTTGATGTTGTTACTAGTGGATGTACGGTAGATGGACTTAAGCTTCTCTGATAATTACTACATGATTTTAAACAATATATATTTAAAGTAAGCATCTACAATAAATGTGTTGAGCCATATTAACCTGCCAATGGGATCTGTGAAAAAAGTAATGGCCTCATTTTTTTCTCATTAATTTCTTTTTTTTTCTTTTTCTTCTTTTTTTTTTTTTTTTTTGTGAAGCGGCTATAAGTGGCATAACTGTATTTAAAATTAACCAATTAGGTGTAGGGTGTTTTTTTTATACTTCTAACATAGCATGTGGTGTTGATGTATTACTGTAGACCAAGTTTGTCTTCCACACCAAGACGTGAGGAACTTGTGATTTGTTCTCTCCACCACAACTGAATTATACACTTCTGTCATTTTGGAACACTGCAGTTTACCATGGGACACAGTGTACATATTTCTTGCCATAATGGTAAATGATTGATATATTTAAGAATTAATAAATTTGTGATTTCTGCTGACATTGTGCTTGTCTTTTAATTTCCCAATTAATTGTGATCTTTGCAGTGGAAAATATGTAGTGTCTGTTTGAATTAAGACGCCAGAGGCACGGATGCACTTTCTTAGGAGATGAATTTTTGGTTTGAAAATAGAAGCGTTTGCTGTTGTGGTTTTTCCTTTGGTTGGTCCCTAAGTGCCTTTCCTGGGGCTGACGGCACGCTGCTCATGCTCTGCTTTGTTGGTGGACTGTGCACATACCTTGTGCTCATAGGGCCATATTTAGAAATGTTTTAGGTAGTTCCAACACTTCTGTTGCTGCCTTGCTGTATTTCATATATATGCTCAGCCTGTAACACAAGACTTTATAAGATAAGTTATTGTATGCTATATAATGCCATAAATATATGTAGGAATATAAAAAGATACATGTAGAAATATAAAATACACTTATGTCTATAAATAATTAGGATTTAAAATAACGCACCAGTTTAAAAGCTTACATATATATCTGTAGTGATTTCAGGCTGTCTTAAACCATGCTGAGCCACAACTGAGGACAGTCTTTTATACCAGCAGAAAAAAGAAGGACGAAGGAGAGGAAACAACTTGCAGCTTTCCTGGGTCAGGGAGTGCAGAGCTGGAGCAGGGCCAAGGCAGCGTAGCTGGAGCAGCGCATTGGCGTGGCAGGTAGCCAGAGCCTGTCCTGGGTTGGTCACAATTCCAGTGCTTCTTCTTCTTGGGTGGCATTTTGTAAACAAAAAAGGTAGTCAGGAGAGTGCTCAGGGGATTGGAATTTTTCACTAAACCCCAGAAGGAGCAAAAGCAGTTTAGTCTAATGGGAGGTCTCATATTTTGTCATATCACTTTTACTTACTTTTTTTGCTCATTTTTTTCCAGTGAATGCTATTCCAGAAATCAGTTTGATTTCCATTTTAACCATGCTCCTGCATAAAGCTGTTTGACAGCAGTGGAATTGCTACTGATTTCAGGTATGCAGAGAAGAGAGATCAGTGGATACAACCAAATGTTCAGCAGGGGGCTGGAAGAACACATTTCTTCCATATCAGGTTGAACATTTGGGAGAGCACCAGGGTTTGGGGGCTGGTTGGGGGTTTTTTAATGGTTGTTCTTTTACAGCACAAATATTTTAATCTGCTGCCTCCTGGTGGCTTTGTAATACTGTTTTCTATTTAGGAGTGTTCGAGAAGAGGCTGTTTGTTCTGAGCAAAAGGGAGCCCAGTGCTTTCATTTATTCAATTTTTAATATAAGTAAGGAACACAATATTTCAGGGCCTGAAAATTACCATTTCCTGGGTCTTGAATATACCCTGTACATACACCTGAGGTAATCAGATTGATTCTGTTTTCTAAATATGGCCTCCCAGGACACATTGAAGAAAAGTACCATCTCTTAGGGCTGTATATTAAATCCAGAGTTCATTGTGTCTAGATTAACTTCACTGTTTCTTCAGTGAGTTATTAATCCATAGTAATTTATCATCTCCTTGGGCTATTCTCTCAGAAAACAGAATTGCTTCATGCTTCTCAAGGCTTTCCTTTCTTCTTAAATTTGTGCAGTCATGCTTTATACGTAACCCATCATAAAAAAACACCATTAGTCAAAAAATTAACTGTAGTAATTGAGGAATTGATCCAAATTGCTTCAGGAGTTTCAACTTCTTCTTTCCTTACAGATGATTGGTAAAAGAGAGGAGTGGGTGGACTGGAGTTCAGTGCTGCGAGGTGCAGCTGCTAAAGCAGAGTACAGGGAGGTTGGCTCCTCACAAACAGGGACACTTAGTAATTCTGCAGCCCATCCAGGCCTCACAGGAAGGGCAGGCTTCTCTCTCTTCCCCTGCCTCTCTAGCAGAGATCCCTGTGGCTGAGCAGGACAGGTTGTAGGATCTGCTTCCAAGGCAGCGTGCATGTGGAAGGAGGCAGGAATTCTGTGTGCTCACATGCTGCAGAACAGCAGTGCCAGGGCTGCCTGTTCTAACATATGCTTGTCCAGACCCAGCCCAGGCCACAGGCACTGCAAACAGTAAGTTTGGAGAAGAGGAGAACATTTAATCAGAGGGCGGGGCAAGAAAATCAGTGCAAAAAAAAAGACAAGCTGATAGAAAACAGGATTTCCAAGGCAAAGAGAGAGAAGAGCGCTATTTCTGTGTTACAGAAATGTCATATTCTTTCTTCAAAGCGGTTTCCAGAGCCCAGCTGTTGGGCTGGACCATCTTAGGAACTAACTGGGAATTAGGCCCATATAACCTTTTTCATCACAGTGACCTCTGAGTAGTTAAATGGCTAAATGTGGCAAGTAGTTGAGACAGGGCTGCTTCCTTAAAATAGCAAGGGCTGAGTGTGCGTAGCCACCCTCTGAAAAGTTGTGTTAAATTGCAGCACAGCATTTATCAGGAATCTGACACACCTTACTGCAGCCAAGGGCCTTGCTCTTACTTCTGCTATCCTCTGAAGTCAGCCTGTAATGGGAAGGTGGTGTTTCATGTCAGGGCAGGACTGACAGCAGTGTCTGTCTGTCTGTCACCAAGTCCCCTGCTCACTCTCAGGTAATTCCCAGGAGCCAGCCAGCTGGTGCAGGGGAGAGAGGAGTATTGGTTCATTAATTCACAGCCACTGTGCTGGGAGAGAGCCCGTGGCAAACAGAATGGCCCTGGGGAAGTAGAGACTGCTCCGCTCTCTTGCCACTCCTTTTCCCACCCTGCTGAGGCATCCGGGGCTGGCTCTCAGAGAGGGCAGCTGCCCAGGGTGGTGACACTCACAGGACCTTGAGTTACACCAAGGGACCCTGCTAGCAATAGCCAGCCTGAGAGCAGGGGTACGAGTCTGCCCTGGGGAGCCATAGAGCTCATTGGATAAAGGAATTGCTGAACATTGGTACCTAAACACAAGTCAAACCCTTAGTGGAGATGTAGAAGAGAGTGCTTCCAAGCACCCACCTCTGTCATGTTAGAGCAAGACATGAACTGAACATCATTCAGAGCTGGCATTGTGTCCTGCACACGAAGGAGAGGTAAGTACTGAGTCAGAAGCAAGAGTTCAGTTTAAGGTACCTGGGTAGGTTCCTCAGACAAAACAGGCACCTAAACATCTACTCCCTAAATAAAAGTGGTGATTTCTGGGGCTTTTTTCTGAACAAAACTTTAATTTAGAGAGTAAAGCACAAAAGTGGGGTCATGCCAAAATTTGCCTCCTTTGTTCATTGTAGCAAATAGAGTTATGGAAATCTTCATGGATGAATGAAGTTTCTCAAGTGGATACCTCAATTCCAAGCAAGTCTTTATAAAGAAAAAATCATAAACACAATGAGTAAGTATGTTTGAAAAGTCTTGTTCATATCCCACTATGTTATCAAAATTCCAAATCATCAAGCCACTGGATCACCCAACCAAGACAGAGACAATCAGAAGTTGTGAAGGTGCACATTTCTTTTTCCAGTGGTTCAAATCAACCCTCCACCAACACGGGAAGACTTATGGAGTTTACCCTTATGGACATTTGCGCTGTCATGGGTATTTTTTGATTGAAAGTAGGTACTTTTAAGTAATATAATTTAGTAAATGGGAAAGATGATTTAATAAAGTAATTTGGAAATTGGTTGGAAAGCAGATTAGTGACAGAGAATATATGTTGTAGGTGAGTAATTGACAGCTTTGTGTTCTTCTCTTGTAGCAGACTCCATGTGAAACCCCCACAGTCCATAAATCACAAAGTAACAGAATGTTTGGGGTTGGAAGGGACTTCTGTGGATCCTGTAGTCCAGCCCCTGTTCAGAACAGGTTCATCCTGAGCAGGTTTCACAGGGTGATGTCCAGGCAGAGTTGAACATCTCCAGAGGAGACTCCACAGACTGTCTGGACAGCTCCTGCCAGTGCTCTTTCCTTCTCAGAGCCCCTTCCCAGCAGGTCGGGCCCTCACTTGTGTGGGTGCATGGAGTTGTTCTTCCTGAGCTGTCACACCCCACACTTGCTTTAGTTGGGCTTCTCTGAGTTCTTCTCCAGCCTGTCCAGGTCTGGCTGAATGGCAGAACAGCCTGCTGGCCTGTCCTGCCCTTTTGGAAGACTGGGATGACATTGGCTTTCCTCCCTTCCACCTCTTCTCCATGAGCTTTCAAGACACACCTAATCAAAGATAAATCTAATCATACTGAAAAGTTATTCTAAAAAGGATTTTGGATACAGTAGGGCACCTTTACACACAGTAAGAGAGACTGGTAGCATGGCCAGCCATTATTTGCAGACTTTGTTTCTGATCCTCTGGGTGGCCTTGGGCTGCCTGGAGGGTATGGGGTAAATTTGTGCACTTGTGACTTGGAATGGCAATTCCCATTTCCAGCCTTTGTTGCTATTCTTTGTGCAGGTAATGTTCACATCATCTCTCTAAACCCTGGAGAACCAGTGGTTTCCAGGGTTCTTTGACAGTGAACAAAATTACCTTCTCTTAAAGATTTAAACACTCTCCATGTAAGGATTTTGAAGAACCTGAAGTATTTTTGAAGAACCAGCATCTGAGAGGGTGTTGTCACATCATTGTGGGGTCTGGTTTTGGAGGCACCATTTCAGTCTCCTGTTGGAATCTAAGCACTTTAAATAGTTCCATTCTCTGTGATGGAGCCAGATAAGCGCAGCAGCAGTAGGCTGATTTTAGGGCCTGGATTTAGATCCACTGACAGGAATCTGGGAGATGTGAGTGTGAGTTTTGGTCTTTTGCATTCAGGCCAGGAATCTGAGCCTGCGTTCCTTGTGCAAGGTCAGTGCCATAACTACTGAGTGAATACCTGAGACAGTTCTCGTCCATTTTTTCACTGAAAAATAAGTAGGGAAGGATCTATTTTTTGTTTGGATGCAGTTTTTAAGAAATGGTCAAAATCTGCCTGACAACAGCAGGAAGGATCCCTTTCCCTGTGCATACATCAAGCAAAGGTGCCCCAAAGGTTTAAAAATGTCAAGCACTAATTAACACAAAGCTGAGAGCAAAAAACACTCCAAGTCTCTTTTCTTAAACAAATGGATGTGTTTGAGGATTTCAATATGTGAACAGATAGAAAAACTGAGGCTTAAAAGGTCCTGGGGTTTTGCTGATCCCTGCTTTGCAGTGGGTTTCCAGTGCTAGGACCCTGAATTGCACTGGGTGTTCATTCTCTGCTCTGTAGTTGAATGGGGATCTCAGTATTTGTGTCTCACCACGTTCACACCTTTCTATAAACAGCTTCCCAGTTAAGCCCAGCTTTTCACACATGACAAGGCAGAGCTACTTTGCATCCCACGAGTCTTACACTGCCTGCCAAGAGGATGTAAGGGGGATACTTGGGAGAGTGGAAGAGCCAGAGGATAAGGACTCCAGTTTTCATTAAGAGGTCTCAGCAGCTCACACTGCTCCTCTCTGAGGAGGAGTAGCTGGCACAAAGATCCAAACATTTTTATGGCAAGAGGAGACAGCAGGTGGAGGCTTCTCCTCTGTAAGATCCTTTCACTGCTCTGCCAAAACGCCCCTGTGCTGCTCCATGCCCCTCTGTCTGGATGTTTGCCTCTTGCCTTTCATGCCGCTCCTGCCCTACCTTCCTTCTCTTCCCGACCTTCTTATCTTCCTCCCACATGAAACCCCATTTATCTCATTGACAGCAACGTGTACCGCTCCTTGGAATGAATCATTTACTTGTATGTCTGAAATTCTACTCCCCCATCTTCTTTTTTTTTTTTTCCATTTCTCTTTTGTGTATCACTCTTTGATGTGAGACCCGTTCCCAGGATGCAGCAGCAGCTGGAACAATGGGCAGTGTTCCTGGGAGCAGCGTTGCTGTGCCCTGGTGTTTGACTGGGAGCCTTTTAAAAGCATTAGCTAATTACTGCTCTCGGTGTCACTGCCTCCCTGCTTTCAGCCTGAGATCCTGGCAGCGTGTCATCTGCCCAAGGCCACAAAGTTATTGGATGGCAGGGGTTTCTAGGTCCAAGGGTGAGTTTCCTTCCCTCAATGACAGTGATTGCAGGCTGCCTGTGAAGGATTTATGGCCAGAATATAAGGAGAGCTCAGGGAGTCTTGAGCTTGCTAGCAGCCCAGCATTAGCCCCAGGGGAGCTCCCTATGAAAAGCCAGGTTCACATCTGTCCTGGCAGCTGGAACTCTGCAGCACTTCTCAAATCTCTAAAAGGCACATCACACTGTTCTGAGGGCAATACTCCAACTGAGGGCAGCAGCCACAGACTGCTGTCCTCACAGAGCAGGAATATCCTGGGAGTACTGAATGTCACACAGTTAATTATATTAGCTAAACCTAGCTTCCTGCATCTGTCAGCACCTCAAAGGTAAGACACCTGTAAAATATTAGCACTATATTGTCTTTGTACATCCAGAAAAAAGGCAAAGAGGAAAAAAAGTAAAACCACCAGAAATCCTTCCCAGGAAAAAACCCAACCCCAGAGTTTCTGGGGTTTCTGTTTTATTTTTGACACTGGTACTGACCTAGAAATGGAGAAAGAACCTGATCTGATGTTTAGATACTAGATGAATCTTTCTGAGCTGGCAGTTAGACAAAGGGAGATTTGAGATGGTGATGAATGCTGGAGAAGATGTAACTGCAAGGTTTCAGTTTTACAGTTTAAATGTGGTGCTACAGAGCATACACACACAGCCTGGGACACAACAAAAGGTCCTGTTACTTATTTTTGCAGGGGTGACTTTTTTGAACCTAAGAGCTGACAAAGGGGTAACAGAAGTTTAATGGCCAGCCCAAGATAGTTCCACTACCTGCACTAGGAGATGGTACCAAAATTACTGGGAGCTACTCCAGGTCCATGAGCACAAAAAGATCTGTTTTGTTCTTATAATAATAGAATCCCAGAACGGTTTGGGTTGGAAGTGACCTGGAAGTTCCAACCCCATACCATGGGTAGGGACACCTTCTACTAGACCAGGCTGCTCAGGGCCCCATCCAGCCTGGCCTTGAACACTTCCAGGGATGGGGCAGCCACAGCTTCTCTGGACAACCTGTTCCCAGGTCATGGCTGTGAGATCCTGTCCTTTGGCCCTGCTTACAAAGAGGTCGTGCTCTGTTCTGAGGGCTGAAAACACCCAGTGTGCTGATACAAGAGAGGTGACCAGTCAGGTAAGTGGTATCCTCAGCTTGTAATGAACTGTGATGGAAAAGGGGAGTTCAGGATTGGAAAAACTTCTGTCCACCACCCTTCATTAGCATCTGCTTGCAGAGGCCAGTGCTGGGGGTTTATTACCTTCCAGAACAGGGGGACTGGTTAACAGAGTTCAGGTTTATTCTTTTTGGAGTCAGTTCCCTCCACTTACGTTCTTCTTCCAGGAGGCAGAATTTACCTACACACAACATGAAATAAATCTCTTCAGCTTAGACTTTCCATCACATTTCAGGGAGCGAGTGCTCCTGTGGGAGCTATGGAAGATAGTCAAGGCCTACTTTATTCCTGTAGCTCCTCAAAGCAAATTTCAAGATGCAAATGGGAAGTAAGCTAAACCAGCATTGGATTTACAATGCAGATATTATTAGGGTCTGAGTCCCTTTGAGATGACTGACAGTTTGAGATGTCCACAGCACAGCTTGTACATCTGTAGTGAGGTCATTTGGGCTATGCACAAATGGCTTTGACCAGAACTGCTCATTTTCATAAAATAATGCAGACTTTATGTTACACTGTGGCAAGAGTCTGATCAGGTGTCCCACCATCACACAGAAATAACCCCACAGGAGTCATTCATCATTTCTGTGACAATTTATCGGAGCACCCACTTGTTATTGTCAGCAGTGACAATAATGATGATGATGGAGAATCTGAGCACAACCTAGAAAAATGCATATTTGTATTTATGAGAAACATTGCTTTTGCTTCACTTCTGCCAGCCAGTCTGTCTCCCCTCAGGAGTCAGCGTAGGTCAGATGAGTGAGGAATGAGATGCCTTTGATTCATAACTCAGGATAACATTTGAGAAGTTTCTGGAATACTTTTACACATGAGCGGCAACTTCTCATGAGAGTTTGGTTTCAGGGAATGAAACAGCAGTTACAGAGAGAGAAAATGGGAATGTGAGGGAGAGAAATATTGTGTATATGTCTTCCATTTCCTCTTTAGACTGTAATTTTCTCCTTCTTTGTCCTTTGCAGTCAAAAGATAAAATGTGAATTTAGTGGCAGGTGAGAGTACAGAGATGTTACAGACACAGCATAGGCTTAGTCATACTCTTCTGCTGCACATATCTTCTTTGAACTGCACTTAACCATGTGAAGGATTTACATCCAGACAAGCAGAGGAAAGCTCCAGAATAACACAGTTTATAGGCATTGCAAATAAAGTAAACCCAGCTTCCATTTGGCAGAAGGAAGCCATTTTCAGACACATGTAATGATACTAGAAGCATTTCTAGTGTAAGTACATTCTTGATGTGACAGTTTGACCATTGTTCTCACTCACATATCCTAAAAATCCCACCTGGTTGTTTTTCATGGTTGTTTTTCATCTCTATTCCCAGTTTAAGGGTCAGGGTTTTTTTGTGACTTGGGCAATGCTTCAGGGTGTGCATGGAATACGTCATGTACAGGCAAACAGCAACCTGCAGGGGAAAAATTCTCCCAACGATGGATGTAACAGTTCAGGCAGCATCTGAAATCATAACAAGTAGATAAAATGCTTGCTGTAATCAGTGGAATGGGGAGGTTAAAGAAGTGCTGAGCATGAGTGGTGTGAAGACTTGGCACAAGCTTAGTACATTAAGGGACTTGGACTCTGATGTAGTTCTGGTATAAATTTGGAGCTGTACTTGGTGATTTGTAATGAGAAAAAATTTCTGTTGAATGTAATTCAAGTCTGATAGCAAAATGATTCTGAAGATGGTTGCAGACATAGGCTAGAGCTTAGAGGCTGTCAGGGATATAGAAGTCCTGTCACTATCAAAGCAGGTCTGAATTCCCATATGCCATTTTACCCGTCTCCTCCCACAGAAGTATTTCCACTTCCTACGGGATGAGGCATTTTGCTGTTTCTGCAACATATTTATTTTTAAGTTTTGTCCCTGCCCAGGGCCCTCTCTTCAGCACTGAAATAATGTCAGTCCAGGAGACCAGAAACCAACCAGGACCATTCAATATTCCAGTGACTTAATGTCCGGAATCTGCAACAGCTTTTCTGGTGCCTTTCAATTGTCAGGCAAGGCCATAAATGCCACCCTGTAATAAGTGTAATTCAGCGTCTCTGTTGCAAAGACCTCAGAGAAATGGCAATTTCTTTTTCAACATGTTGGAAGTAAATGCACAAAACCTGCTGTACACTATTCAGTCGTGATACTCAGATAATAAAATAAGCAAGCTAGGGAAATTTAGTGCAGAAGCAAAGACCTCTAGGCAACAATGTAATATAATACAGAAAAGATATAACTCAATTGGAAATAGCCAGCTGGCACTAATGGCTCATTCGTTTAGACTCATATTTCTGGGCTGTCTGGCTTTTGGTGAGATGGAAGCAAGGAAAATCACGCCTGCCTGCCAACAGCTATCAATAAAAGCACTATTAAGCAGAGCCCTGCAGCTCAGGGGCCACTCCAAACTACCTCGATAACTGGGAATGGTTTGGGGATAGGTCAAGAGGAGGAGATGGTCAAGAACCCAAGCTTTGTCTTCTCATCAGTTTCCTGTGGTACTGAGGTTTGGATAGTGTGCTGGGAGTGGGAATACACCCCACCTCACTACACACGGCCACGACAGAGCACTCTGCTTTGCACACAGCAGAGGCCTTGTCTGTGGCAAGCCTGAACCAACTAAACTGCCTTTTAGGGCCCTTGCTGGGCCTGACAGCACAGCTTGGAATGACAATGCCAAATCCAGAGCCTTTAGATGTGCTGGAGGAAGGGTGAGAGCTGTGGGAAGCAGTGGGCACTTAGCATCTGGCTGGGAATGGGCTCTAGCACAGGAGTGTGGCCCAACTGTCTGGGCATTGCCATTTTGGGATGGAATGCATCCTGCCTGCCTTCCTCCCTCCCCTCTGGGCCTCCTGGACACAGAAACTGGTTTGACTCCTTGATGAGGAACACAGGCTTGGTTTCAATGTCCTACTCCACCTGCTGTGATCAAGCCCAGGCCCCATTCATATGCTTGTATTATCCCTTCTTTCCATTGTTTGCCCTCTGTTTTGTCATCATTCTGCCTCACTTACTTTGCCCCAGTATCCTCCTGGATGAATAATGTGATGACTTTTTCCTGGATGATCCTAGTTGTAGTTCAACCATAGCCACACTTGGTACTTCTGATACTGTTACCTCGAGGAAATAATGATGATGATGATGATGGCAACAGCACTGACAAGGCTATTATTACGGAGTGCCTAGGAAAGGGTGGCTGACTGGTTTTGCTGGCAGGTATCCATGGCCCAGTGGTTATAGCTGTACACAGGGAGCAGCAGGGCCAGAGGAATTAAGTCACTGAATGTCAGAGTGAATGACCCAAAGCTCTTTGAAGGAAAACACAAGAGAGTGAATATGTCCTGTGGCACCAGTTAGAAATGACTCATAAAGAACCATACACGATACATGAATTTTGGGTTAAAAGGACCTTAAGGTTCATCTAGTCTAACCCCTCTGCCACATGTAAGGACACCTTCCACTAGCTCAAGTTGCTCCAAGCTTTGTCTAACCTGGCCTGGGACACTTCAGGGATGGGGCAGCCACAGCTGCTCTGGGCAGCCTGTGCCAGGACCTCCCCACCTTCACAGGGAACAATTTCTTCCTCATATCCCATCTAAATCTGTTCTCTGTCCATTTGAAGCCATTCCCCCTTGTCCTGTCACTCCATGTCCCTGCCAAAAGCCCTTCTCCAGCTTTCTGGTAGCTGCTTAGCTAACTTCACATGTATATGTATCTGATAGCTTTTTTTCATTATTTTTTATTATTCTCCTTTACCTTTCCAAAGAGTAAACCACACCTGGAGCTGAGTTATTATAGAAGGGTCTGGGTTGGTTCTCTAAAGGTGGTTTAGTCCTGGACATTGGACTGTTAGGTAAGGCGCCAGGTGTTCCTCATTTCCCATCAGGAGAGAGCACAGCTCCCTCATTTCTCTGAGGGTAGTTGAGGGAAGGTGGTCACCCATTCTGTGGGATTTGCTTTGTACTCCTGTGAGAAGAAACTTTGAGGAATTTGCTGTGGAATTTGGGATGCTTGAGCCTTGGTGAGAAGGAGCAGATTTTCCTGTGAGTGCTCTACAAACCGTGAGACTAGGCCTCAGTGGCCTTATTGTACATTGTGTGGGGATATGGTGCAGCAAAGAGCAGTTTGGGGGACTGCGATGGGTGGGAAAAGGCTGCCAGAAGCTGAGGAAGCTCCATGAAAGCTTTTTAAAAAGGTCACGTTCTGCTGATCTTAGCTCCTGGTAGGAAAGCAGGCCTTGGGGGAGGCCTCATGTGTGAGGGGGCTGAGGGGTCCCTCGTGTGTGAGGAGTTTGGGGGCTCTCATGCGTGAGGGGGCTTTGTGGGGGGGGCATTGCACGTGAGGGGTTTGGGGGGGCTCCCGTGTGTTAGGGGGCCCTCACCTATGAGGGGGCTGAGGGGGGTCTTGGACATGAGGGCTTTGGGGGGCCCTCGCATGTGAGGGCTTTGGGGTGGGCCCTCACCCGTGAGGGGGCTGAGGGGGCTCTTGCGTGTGAGGGGTTTGTGGGGGGGGCATTGCACTTGAGGGGTTTGAGGAGCTCCTGTGTGTGAGGGGGCTTTGGGGGGCTCCCCTGTGCGAGGGGGCTCTTGGGCACGAGGGCTTTAGGGGGGCCCTTCCACATGAGAGAGCTCTCGTGCGCAAGGGGTTTGGGGAGCCTTTGTGTTTGAGGAGGGCTTGGGCCCTCATGCATGGGGCTGGGGCCTTGTGTCTTACACAGCAAAGCAAAGAACCTGGAGGTGATCTGCCAGGAAATGTGGCTTGGATTTTTTGCTTCTTTTTTTTTGCTCCTTGTGTGGAGGAGGCTTTAATTTTAAAAGTGTGGTTTCTGCATGGAAAATGGAGTATCAGTTTGCCAGGGGAGCTTCCACCTGTATTGGTACACAGCTGCTCTTGATATTCAATTGGAGCACATGAGCCTTTGTTTAAATAATGTTTCGTATTTTGGGAACTTAGAAGTATGTATAAGTCACAGTGTGAGAGCAGATTAGTTAAATGTGCTGCTTTATTTTCACAGACTTGGAGTTAAGTGTCCTTTTGTGGCAAAGGTACTGCTGCTCACGATCCTTTTTTATGAAAATACTGTTTATGAGAGTAATGAATTTTTGTTGTGCTGGGAATTTTACTGGATGTGTGCCAGGACTTTAATGTTGATGGGTTTTTTGTATGTTCAGCTCTGTCCACACCTTGATAAAAGTAACAGAGCTGTTGGAGTTTTTTTGTGGTTTTTAAAAGGTGCTGATTAGACTAAGTGTTTGTAGAGCTTAAATAAATTATGTAAATGTTCTGGTTGCTGTTGATTATTTCCATGTGTTCTTGTTCAACCTGGCCACACTAGAATGAAACAAGAGCATGAAAAATCTTTCTTTGTTATCAGACTAATAGTAGTGGCTTACTCTTTATGGAAAATAGCTTTCTACATTAACTTCTGTTTTCTCACAATTTTTAATGGATTGATAAGTGCTGAAATACTTAATGGTATTGGAATGATTATAGAAGTGTGCAGTTTTATGTGAGGTTCATTTGAAACATCTCTCTAGTAGCGATGGTATGTCAGTCACTGCTATTCTGGTACCACTGTGGAGAGACTGAGCCACACTTTAGCTCTGACTGAAGTTTTTACCTCATTTTCTCAGATGTGCATGTGACTGAGATGTGCTTACATGGGTTTCATTGTTTGAACAAATATTTGTTCTACCAGTAAACTTAAAGTGCTGGATTGTGGCCTGTTAAAATCCTCCTGCAAGAAGGAGATGAACCATGTTGCAGTTTCCACCACTGAAGTGCTGTGGGAGTCGTGTTTCTCCCTCCATCTGATAAGTAAGTAAAAATATGTTGTGGTTCAGATTATGTTTGCCTAATTTCAGCCTTGTAACTGAGAAGAATCTCATATTGTTAAATGATTCATAGACTGCAAGAAAAATGATAAGTTATTTGTTAAAAGTGAATGTTAAGCTGTAATCGTGGAGTTTTCATGTGTTGGGGATTGTATCCCTTCCCTTTTCTGATTTAATTTCAAATGTTTTGTTTGATAAGAGTCTTGAAATACCAACTGAAAAAAATATGGTACTGGTTTTTTAGTTGTATTGATTAGTTAACTGTTCTGATCTTGTTCTAACAAACTCAAAGAAACTAAAAATGTTATTAGAATAGTTGTGATGACCTTGTACTGGAGATGTGATTATCATGTACTGCAGAGGTGTGTGAGGAAAAAGGGGCATTTGACTGAATATCAGTTGAATTTGTACCAGCAAAAGCTGTAGTTATGTAATGCTTGATTTTGCTGGGTTTTTAATGAATTTCTCTGTTTCCATGAAAGATAGATAGCTTTGTGGAAAATGAAATTAATAACTGTGTTCTTAGCGCCCACTGACAATTAGCCTGTTGATGTGTATTGCAAAGGGAGAAGTATCAAATCTGTGCAACAGTAAGCTGCTCCACAAACTTTAACTGCAGATGGTTTCCGAGTATTTCTGTTTATGTAACTCTGTATAAGTGCTGTTACTGTTGGAGAAAGGCACAGACAAAGTCTTTGGAATGTATTTTAGCGTTACAATCAATGAGGATTTTCTATACAGCATCTCTAAGTCCTGTTTCCCAGGGCAGCTGGTGAAACAGTTTAACTGCAGCAGTTTTGGATTGGTATAAAACTTTCTGAAGGGTCCGGTTGGGCTGAGCCCCCAGCCTGTGCCTTACCTTTACAACCTTCTCTGAGTTTGGTCAGCTAAAGCAGAAATAGGAGGGCCAAAACTGTTCACCTTTTCCCCTTTCTTATTTCTTTTAAATGTTCTTTGTTGACCAGAGAACATATCTGTGTGACTATAAATGTATTTTAAAAGGAGAAAACTTCTGGGGAGCTTTGGAGACTAGGAAGAAAATACTAGAAATTTTTAAAAACCCCAAAACTATTGCACAAAAACCTAAACCCCAGAGGGTTTGCAGCCAGTGGTTCTAGACAGATTAGAGCACAGAGTCCTCATGTTCTGGGGCTGCAACCCTGAGAATCAGGGGAAGGGTGGGAACATGGGAGCACTCTGAGTATAAATAAATGCATATGTTGTTTAAATTCTAAAATTTAGAATAAGGGATGGGTAGTTTTTTGCCAGTAGAGGAGGACTTGACTGCCTTGTCAAAGAAAAACTTGTGGCAGCATTATTGGGGTTTTTTCCTATGAAATAGTGATGGTTTGCTGCACTCTAGTGGTGTTCAATAGGAGTCTTGTGCAAGTCTCCAAGTTCTGCTCAGAGAAAGTTGAGGGGTTGTTTCTGTCTGGCCTCACAAATGGTCAGCCAGCTCTTTTAAGCTGTATTTTAGTGTTTTTCTTCTAGCACTGGAGATAGCCCTAGAAACAGGTATTTTCAGATGCTCCTTGTGTGTTTGGGATGACTGGGTGAGGAGGGATTGGGGATTTTGTCCTTACTGCTAGTTGTGACTCAGATCAATACTCAATGTTATCAGCCCAGTCCTTCTGATTAGCACCAGTGGCTTTTCATTGTACAGCTTAGACTGTTGGTGCACGATAAAAAGGCTTGTGCATGGTAAAAAGGGACTGACTCACGATTTGCATTATTTCAAGGAATACTCATTTAGGGGTGTGGGATTCGTATTTGTTTAGATCTCCTGCTCTTCAGCCTGATATTGTGCAACTCGGAGTTCAGGCAGCATCACCTGGAGGCGGGAGGACTGGGTGCAGCCTGTGCCATTACCTGGGATGGTCAGCTGCAAAGATTGTACCAGAACTCGGGGCTGTCCGCGGGAGGGCAGCACCGCCAGCGTTACAATTGTCCCTCTGGGCTTTACCCTCCGCTCCATGCCCTGTCCTCCCCCAGCCATTCCACGCCTTTCCCGCAGTGCTGGGGCAGTGCACGTGGGAATGAGCGCTTCCAGAGCACGGCCGCGCTTCCTCCTGCCGGCACACTTACCTTAAACTTCCGAAGCAACTGCGCTGTCACTTGTCTGCTCCTCCTCTGGCTGTTGATCCTTATTTCGGTTTCTGCCCCAAAAGCCGGAGTGAAAACTGATGTCTGGGAGCGGGAACAGCCACACCGCGGCCTGGGCCTGAGGCACACCTCACTGGGCAGGGCTCCCTGTCCCTCAGGTGACAAAGCCAAGCCTAAAATTTCCTGCCTCGTGGTTGTAGAAGTGGCCATTGATAGAGAACCCGTGAGTTTCCACTTCTGTCCTGGTGCTGGTGGGAGCTCGGTCCTCCTGCGCGGCCGCGGCGTCGCTGCTGCTGCGGGGCCGGGTGGCACAGCCAAGCTCCTGCTCCCTCCGGACCGGAGAGTGTGACTTTCTCAGCATGGATAACCTGGACAGAGAGAACCACGCGTCCTGTGCAGCTGCCAGCACCCCCAGAGGAGGGGGGCTCTCAGTGAAGGGCTTCGTTTACTGTTTATTATTTTTGGGGGGTGGAGCAGGAAAGGAACGAGGCAGAGGCATCCGATGAAGAGTAGGCTGCTTGCAGGGGTTGCAGTTTGCTGATTTGCTCCCGTGGGAATGATTCCTTGGATGAAAGCACAGCTCACTGCCACTGGCTGCTCACCAAACCACCTGCAGAGCCCGAAGCAGCCCCGGGTGGGTGTTTCCCCAGCTTGCAGGGCATGTGACACAGCAAAGAGATTTCCCGTGGCTGGCAGGGAAGAGCTGATGTGTGTGAGAGGCCTTTTGCACTGCCACAGAACACAGAATTCTTGGTTAACCTGAGAGCACCAACGCTGACTTTTCTCAAGGCCTGGCTGCTCCTCAGTAGATTTCAGTGCATCGCCACTGTTGTGATGGAGGCCATCAGTCTCCCCAGCGAGTCATTCCCTGAAATGACTGTGCCCAGGAGTCATGTCATACATTCCTATCCCTGCTCAACATACAGACTTCAGCATGGTCATTTTAGTTTAAGTCATAACACAATCCTATTAAAATACTGTATGACCAGGGATCCCAAATGTAACACATCCAATGTAAAACCTGTTGAACACCAACCAGGACACAACTTAAACTCCTGATCTGTTTTACAGCAACATCCTGGATTAATCACACTCACACTACCAGGCAGGCACACAAAACACACATATTGTTGTTTAATAGTTACAGGACACAGGTCTGTTACACAGGTTGCACTTGTGCTGTCCAAACCAGCTGTGCAGGAGAGCAGGAAGTTCCATCCAGCCTTTCAGATGTCAATATTTCCATAAATCATTGCCTAAACTCTTCAGCATAAGGTCTTCATCCGGTTACTGCTCTGACTGAGAATATACCAATTTGTAGTGCAATATTAAAAATAAATTTCATATGTATATGTATATATAAGTATATATGTATTCCCAAGAATACTCAGCTACCCCCAATTTACATGCCAAACAAGATCTTGGTTGTATCTAGGCAGCTTCACGTCCTGGAAACAGGGACTGAGGCCTGGGTTTGGGGGGCAGCAGGCTCATTTGGCCGGTTTTAGGGTCCTGTAATAAATAAATCAGGCATTTTCTTTGGCTCAGAAATGAGGCAAGTCCCACGTTGCTGGCACTTGGAGCCAAGCCCGTGTAGGCAGTCTCAGGGCTGTGAAACAGACTGCGGCCCTGTTTGGGGAGTGCGAGTGGGGGCTCATCCAGGCACTTCTAGGCTTTGACCAGAGAGCCCAAATCCTGTATTTAAAATCAGAGAGCCCAAATCCTGCCTTTGGGGGCTCAGGGCACACCCCAGACTGGTGAGACACGGCGGGAGCCGGGGGCGGAGCGGGACAGCCCCGGCTGCGGGGCGGGCTCGAATGTGCAGAGTGGGACTGGGAGCATTTGCACCGCGGGAGTTGCTCCCCTTCCTTTCTTCTCCATGCCCCTCTATCACCCAGATGCTGTTTACAAGGAAAAAATAGAAATTATGCCACGGACAAAAGCATTGACAGCAGAACTGGATATACCTGGGCAGTGTGAGCAGTCTGTGGAAGTCAAACCAGTGACCACACAGAGGGATTTCAAATTGGATACTTGCAGCTTTCATTTCACGGGAACTCAAGTTTTTTTGGCACCTCTTGCTTACATGCTTCCCTGTTGGAAGAGGTCAGTTGGTCTTTTTAATGACCAGATTAACCAGCACAGGGAAAAACAACCAGCATTCCCTGAACACCTCCATCACTTCCATATCCATCTGCAATCAGGGCCCGATGGACAGCAGCGTGCCTTGAACAGGCTCCGAGGTGGGACTGGATGATCCTTGAGGTCCAAACCAAACCGTTTTGGCGTTCCATGGACAGTTCCATGAGCTCTCCTCGAGTTTATTTCGCATCCTGTCCTTCCTTCTGCTCCCAGCAGATGGTGCCGCCGGCCTTCCAAAGAGATGGAAGCGTCCTGGGACACCGATCGGCCCTGCCGCTCACGGAGCCGGTTTTAAAACTAAAAGGACAATATTCTGCAATGAATCCGTGATGAGGATTCCATGCTGATGTTCCACGGGGAATGGGGGAAGCAGAAAGCGATTCCCTGCAAGTCTCACTTCCCTGCGTTGTGGATATTTTGTTGCTTCCATCAGTAACACTTGTTCTTCTGAAGCTCGTTGGGTTCCAAAGTGAACTCGCCACCTTTTGGGCTTCCAGGCAGAGGGAATGTGAACATAGGGAAGTGATGGGGAGACAGAACTGCAGCAGTGTGTGTGTGTGTGTGTGTGTGTGTGTGTGTGTGTGCAGGAAGAGCTGGGGTAGGAATTCTAGACAAAATCCTCTTACCTGGGTGCAGGATCCTCTCTTGGTCTGAGGTTTCTCTGTGGCTTTTCAGTGCATCCAGCTCCAGGCCCCCAGTCCAACATCCTGGATTCTGGGATTCCATCTGCTGCATCCCACAGGGTAAAACTGCCCTCACTGCAGTGTCTGTGTGTGGCTGGAGCTTCTCAGCCTCCATTTACAGCACCTGATGATGCCATACAGAGTTGTTATAATTCCACACTGAGTTATGCTGGAAAAGAATTTGTTGGTTTCAATTGATATTGGGATATTTGCTTGTTCTGTCAAATTTAAATGACTTGTTAAAGGATTAATTTTTAAACTATGCCAGAAATCAAAAGGGGAGTGTAAAAATAGAGAATTTATTCTTATTAAGGAATGATTCCTACGTCCATGAAATCATTAGTTGGAAGCCTGTTCTCCTAGAATCTGTCCTTGGGATGCTGCTTTTCTTTCCAGAAAAACCCGATGCAGAGGCAGGTAAGGCAGAACCTGCCATTTCAACTACAGGGGCCACCTGGTTTCACCTGGGCCACACAGACTGTTGTTTTGGATTTTTCCCCTGAGTTCCTGATGTAAAAACTGGAATCTCTGGAGAGCCATGACCTGAATGCTGGAGCTCGGCAGGTAGGAGCAGAGTCTGGGAGATGCCACAGTGCTGGGAGCACTCGGAGCTCTGGGAGAGTCTGGATTCTGATGGATGGGGGGTGGCAGGGGTGGCACCTGCAGAGGTGACTTCCTGACCCTTGGAATGAGCTTCCCAAGGCCGAGGGATGCCTCAAGCAGAGCAGGGAGGCTCTGCAATGGAACATAGCCCAGAAACTCTTCCAGCCGGGCAGCCCCGAAGCCCCGGGGCTCGGCGCCTGGCTTTGGGCTGGGCTCTCGGCTCCCTCCTTCCTCCTGTCCCTCCCCCTGCCTGAGGCAGGAGCCGCAGGGCTGCGGGAGCGGGAGCCGCAGCCTCGCCTCGCCTCGCTGCTGCCTGCGGAGCCGCCGGCGGCGGCGGAGCTGAAAGCGGGGTAGGTAGCCGGGGGGATCGGGCTGGGGCTGCCTTCCCCCGGGCAGGGCTGCTCCTGCCTCCCGCTGCAGCTGGGAGCTGGGGAAAACCGCGGGAGCGCGGCGAGCAACAGGTCTGTGTGTGTGAGGGAGAGCTGGAATGCTGCTGCCACTCCTGGAGGTGCCCCGGTTGGCAGGGGGGCACAACACTGCCTGCCCCGGGATCCCGGTGATGCCAGGGCCCTGCCGGCTGGGAACAGCCCCCCTTGGGCTGCCCGGGGTGGGCAGGGCTGAGATAAGGAGCAGTTTGGGATGGGGATGGCAGCAGGTGCCGCTGAGCCTCTGCCTTTGGGGTTCCAGCCCCCGTGCTGCAGGAGGGCCTGGGCTGGGAGCTGCAGCGCTCTGCAGAACTCCAAAAGTGGGGAAAGAAGATCCTGGGGCTGTTTGTTTTGTTTTGATTTTTCTCAGTGATTAAGACAAGTTTTATTTTGCTCATTTTATGACAAGACATTTTATTTTGATCTTCTATCAGTAGCAGGTACCTCCAGTAGGAGGAAAGTGTCTGGAGCTTGAAGTAGCTCATGTTAGTATTTAAATCTGAACTTGCCAGGGGCTGCAAAGTCTGAAATGCAGTGAGATCAGTTTGGGATGTTTTGCTGGGAAAAGGGGTAAACAAGTGTAACTCTGAGCATTTCCTGAGGCTGGTAGGTAAGAGGGCACCTCATCCCAAAAGAACAGATCTGTGCTGCTGGGTTTTTTTCCAAAAGAAAATCCTAGCAAGGAAAACTTCCTTGCAGTCCTTGCTGTTTGGACTGCTGTGGGTTGCAGCTGTCATTTACTGAGCAGAATTGGCTTCAACTGGAGTCAAACCAGGAGGTTTCCCAGGTAACCTCTCAGCGTGTCAAATTCCTGACATCAATCAGAGGTACCTATCCATGCTATCCAGGTAAGGCTTAGACTTTGGTGTTAATTAAAATTGAGTCACCGAGGCAGCAGCAAATGGAAATTCAAGAGCACTAAAAGGATTCAAATCCTCAGAGCAGGTCACAGGAAAAAAAAATCAATGATTACCTAAAATCCCTGTGTGGATGTGATGGTGATGTAAAGGGAGCAGTCAGAAGGTAGGAAGGTGCAGGGAGAGTTCTGCCCTTCCACAACCATCATCTTTCTGCAGAGGTGACACTGCATGTAAACCTCTGCTGTCACCCTCACAGCCAGTCCTTCTCCTGTGCACTTATTTAAGACTAAAGGCATTGTCTCTGGGCAAATGCAGCATGGGCTGAGGTGGAGTGTTCAGATCCAGCCCCAGGGTGCTGCACAGGGAGCGCACCTGTCCTGCCCTGGGGCCAGGCAGGCTGCTCTGCCCAGCTCCCAGTGAGGCATGATCCAATGCCCTGCAGCCCGGGAGCTTGGCTGGGGAGTGAGAGGGTGTTTATTGTGACAGGCTGCAAGTCATGGTGCCCTCACTGTGTGACCAGGTCTTGGGCTGTCTGCTCTCATGCCTGCCTCACACAGGGCAATGGCACTTCTGTGCCAAAAGAGATGGAAATCAAACAATTCCGTGGCTCTGGCTGGTGCAAAGAACCCCTGAGGGGTGCTCTGTGCCTTGGGATAGGTTTGGATTTTCTGGTATTTCACTTGGCAGTGATTACAGGATCCTCTGTGCCCCCCATTTTGGGGGGACACAAACTGCCTGCTGGCAGAGCTGTCTCCTGTACCTGCTGCATTTGCCCTCACTGGCTGATGGGCCCCTAAACCACTTCTGTTGTTTGCCAATCCTGTCCTCCACTGACTCTCTCATGATTGTCCCACTTTTCAGGGGTGGCATTTACCTCTATCTACCTGCTCCCCAATTACTCCCCTCAGTTTCAGTGCCCAATGACAGGGCTGTCAGGGAGTGACTCATGAGCACAGGCTGAGCTGAAAGGTGCAATTTAGGAGGCTCATGTCCCATTTGTGGGGAATTTAGTGCTGCCAAGAGCCCAGCAGGGATCACTGATTTAGCTCTTCCTATAGACCAAACCCCAGCACTCACTGCTGAACTGCTGGAGCATCTCTCCAGGGAAAAAGCTGTGGCCAGTCCAGATATTCTGTGGGGGGGTCCCTGCCCAGTTTCCAGTGATGGATGGGAAACTGCTACTTGGAGACTGGATCCCAGGAGAACTTGAGTAATTTTCTACTGAAAGCTTTTAAAAGAGGGACTTGCTTCCAAGGTAAGGCAGCTAAAATCTTATTGCTTGCCAGGCTTCTCAATAAAGTGGTGGCATAAGTGTGCCTGGGTGTGGAAATCTTACTTTAACCTTATTTCAGGGAGCAGTTGGCTGAGATTTTAGTTCAGATTTAAAACAGTCTGTAATGCATCAAATAAAAAAATATATTTAGAAGCTTAAAGGTTGACTAATCATGAATTAAAGGGAAAAAAAGGGATTATAATGACAAGAAATAGGTAAGCAGCCTTGGCTCTAATGAAGCAGGAAAATTATATATATATATATATAATATATATATAATATATAATATATATTATATATATTATTATATATATTTATATTTATTTTTATATATATATTATATATATAATTATATATGGAAATTATATATATATATATATATATATGTGTATAAAAATACAGAGCCATTACCAACTTGCTGTGAATGCCTCACCTGCCATTTGCATCTTCTGATTTACAGTTATAATTTGGCTTTGAAATGAAATGTTTTCTATTCCCAGCTTGAGTGGATGAGTAATCTGCAGCTAAGTCTGGTGCTTATTCCAGTCATCCTGCTGATAGCTTTGTTCTCCATCATTTGAAGTTTGAGATCTTTCAAAAAGAAACACCTACAAACTATTTCCTTTGGTCCCAGCTCAGCCTATGCAGATAAATGACTCTGAGGGGAGGATAAGCAGTTTAAGCTCATTGAGAGGAGATGTGTGTGCAGCTCCGAAATAGGCACATCTGCCTGGGATTGCCCATTTCAAAATGAGAAATTTGCTTCTCAAGGTGCACTTGTTTTTCTTTATGAAAGTAAATGTCAGTAAGAAAGAATGATTTGATTGCAACTGGCTATTTTTAAGGGTGTGTTTTCTTCCACAGCTCCTTTCTCTCAGCTGGAAACTACTGGGATATTTGGGCTTATTTGGAGATGAACCACTCTGAGATGTGTCATATAAAATATGATGGAAATATTGATGGATGAAAAAGTTAAATACTTAAAGAGTAAGTTCTATTACCTTAATTCACAAATATCCCGAGTCCCCAGCTCAAGCCCTGCATGGCCCAGACCAAACACCTCCTGCACCACTCCCTGTGGAACTGGGAATGGGGGGTTTGGGGTGGCTGCAGCTCCCCCTTGCTCTGAAAGAGAATGCAAGAGGAGCCCAGAATCCCATGGGCTGTGCACGGGGTCCCTGTGGAACAGCATTTCAGGTTTTTAGTCAGTGGCTTCTTCCTGGTTCCCTATGGCAGAGGATGATCCGTGAATTTCTCTCTCCCTTATTTCTCAGACACTCACAGACCAATGTCCTGTTCTTTTTGCCATCCTTCAGGGGCTGTGTTTTGCCCCTGGGAATTTCTCACTTTTCAGCAGACCAGGGATCATTTTCCAAAGTGGGAAACCTTGGGAACTGGGAGCCCTGGGAAGTCTCTGTTCTTGTGCCATTACTGAGCTCAGGACAAGGGAAGACCAAATTTTTCAGCCCTTACCACATGGAATGTTCTTCATGTACAGCTACATGCTCCTGCTGTTCCTCCCATCTCTGAAGTCTCCTTATTTTTGTTTCAGCCTCAGAGGATCCTGTGAGGGTATTTCACACATAAAAATGAAGATATCAAGACGACAAACCCAGCAGGTTGTACACAGGGGTGAGGCAGTAGTGGCTGCTCCAGGGGATTTCTTCAATGTGCCCAACATAAAAATAATGGCATCACTTCCTAATGGCTTGGAACTGCTGCACTAATGAGGGAAAACTGAATTTCTCTGCCCAGAGGTACACAATTGTCCTGGTCAGGCTGTGAGATGTTACATTGTGTATTTGTCCATGGAGGCTGTGTCTGCAATTCCAGCAGGGACTGAGCCTCCTGTGCTTGGGAACCCACTGAGGCTTGGGGCAGTTTTCACTCAGGGAGGCTCCCTCCCACTTTATTCCTTTGCAGATTTTCTCTGGCCTATTAAATGAAGGAAGGAGGCCTTGCTCTTATCAAGTTACCACATGGAAGCAGATTACTGTTATTCATCATCTTATACCAATTAGGTATTGCATAATTTTTTCTCTTTTCTTAGATGATTTATGTTTCTGTCCCCTGTGCCTCTCTCAATTGTTTATCACTGCTTGTTTTAGCAGGCAAGGCCCCTGTGAAAACACAAGGCACTGGCTTAATTTCTCCTTCCAGCCAATCCTCCTCCCCCTCAGCTTCAGGATAATAGAAATCCATGGAGCTTTTCCATTTCCTGTCATCTGAAGTGTTTGCACAGCCACTTCCCTATGCCTGGACAGGCAAAATTTCATTAGTGCGACTGGGATGAGACTCAGCTCCAGTTTTGCCTCAAGGCTGTTTACAACTTCTTGTTTACCAGCTATGGACAAAAACTATTCCAGAGATCATTACTGAGGAGATTAGAAGCTGCTGCCTCACAGCGCAGTGTCAGAAACAGAGAGAGAATACAAAATATGTATCCAAAATAACCATTGTTCCTCCTGCTTTTAGTGTGATAAGGGACAGCCCTGTCATGGCATGACCAAGAACTTCTGCCTCAGATCATCAGAGACCCCTGGAAAAGCCAAACTCCAGCAGGTAAGGGAGGAAAGGCACCTCTGGGGACAGCCCAGGGACAGCTGGGCATGGGGACTGGGAATGTGGTGGGAGCCAAAAGCCACCTTCCCGTGGCCACAGTGTCTTCCTAAAGCAGCTCCTCTGGGAAGCAAAAGATTATGGCAGAAAATTAGTGGGTAGTAATAATAATAATAATAATAATAATAATAATAATAATAATAATAATGATGTGGTGAAGAGCAGCAAAGGGAGCAACAGGAATGCTGCTTTTTAATGGAGAGAGCATCTCCTGGGATTTATAAAGCCCAGCTCCAGGTCTGGGATTAAAGGAGCAGTGTAAACTCATGTTGTCAAACATCTGTGTTGGCATTCTGTCAGTTCCCCAGCCTGAGCCCAGGCTGGGGTGCAAAAGCACCAGTGCTGCTTCCTTGAGGGATCAGGAAAATGGGCATTAAAGCACTTCTCACAAGGCTGACTCTGAGCTCTGGCTGGGGAAAGCATTTGGCACATCAGACATCTCAATAAGATCACCTCCAATGATTTTGAAAGCATGTTGAGTAAAAACTAATCAAGATAAACAAGCCTTTGTCTGTAAGGACAGCCCCACAGAATGTACAACTATTCCTACACTTGTTCAAACCTACAAGCAGCTGGTTTTTGGTGAGGGACTCCAGATTTTTGTCTCCCTGCCTGGCTGTGCAGGCATTTAATAAGTCTGTAAAATACAGACCCATTAAGACACTGCACTGCTGCTGATTTCTGAACAGGCACAAGAGAGCAGAACATGATGGGTTTTCACTGCTCTGCTTGTTCCAAACCTGTGGCACAGCAGAATAAATACTTTATTTTTTTTTTTTTACTGCATTTAGTTCTTGAGAGTAAAGCACTTGCAAGGGCTTTGCTGAGCTTTCATACAAGCTCATCAGGATTCAGGTAACTTGTGCCTAAATTTAAATCCTATTTCTATTAAGGAATTTGGAGCATCTTGAAAGCACCTGCGCTCACACTTGAATTTCACGCCTGTTGCTACCAATTAATTTTGCCCCCTGCTTCTTTAGGCATCCTCATCTGGGAGACAAAATATATGTGGAAAAGAGTTTGGAATACTGCCTCCAAGTCAAGTTAGCTGCTTGGAAATGAACCCAGCTCTCTTGTAGCTCAGCATGTTTCAGACACAGTGTGGTGCCTCTTGATTGCAGCCTTGGAGTTAGGTAGCTTGTGAGCAGGGAATTAAATCCTCCAGCTGCACACAAAACCATCTCATGTCCATGAAATAGGGCTGGATTTGGATACTTGCAGGCAGAGGACTTGTGCCACTTGAGAAAGCTTTAATCCCTTTTTTTTTTGTGCTGGAGTTAGTGACTTTTTAGTGATTATTGTTCAGCCACCTCACTGCTGCCAGGGTGCGAGTTTCATGCTTATTTCAGCACACAGTGCACACAAAACAGGTAACAATGCTATAATAATAATGATAATAATAATGATATCATCACATTGCTTCAGATCAATTGCAAGCTGACTAAAATGGCCTCTTTACAAATATCTTTTAGGGCACATTAGAGCACAAGGAGGAGAATGGACTCAAACTCCTCATTGGATTGGCCTCACTTGGATTTGCTGGATTACAACAGGACCTACAAGTACCTTTACCTGGAAGGAAATGTCTCCTACGTGGACTTCTACCTCCACCAGCCTTGGGTGGCTGCTGTCTTCATCACCTCCTACCTGCTCATCTTCCTCCTGTGCATGGTGGGCAACGGGGGGGTTTGTTTCATCGTGCTGTGGAGCAGGCACATGCGCACGGTCACCAACCTGTTCATCCTGAACCTGGCCGTCAGTGACTTGCTGGTGGGGCTCTTCTGCATGCCCACCACCCTCCTGGACAACATCATTGCAGGTGGGCTGGCTGCCCGTGGGCTGGAGAGAGCCAGGGCTGTGTGTCCAGGGGACTCTGTGGGCATTCTGAGTCAGTGGAAGGTGTCCCTGCCTGTGGCACGGTGTTCCTGGCCATGGCTGGAACCACCCCATGAGTCTACAGTTCTACTCACGAAATGGAAGATGAGAGCAAATTATTTTAAGCAGAGTCCTGCAATGAGATGGCAGCAATTCCAAAATGCCTGTTTCCTTGCAGGGTGGCCCTTTGGGAGCCTGGTGTGCAAGATGAGCGGGATGGTCCAAGGCATCTCTGTTTCTGCCTCTGTCTTCACTCTGGTTGCTATTGCCGTGGACAGGTAAGGTGCTGCGGAGTCTGTACCCACCAGTGTCATCTCCCCTGGCCCCCTGACCACCCTGAGCCCTGTCATTAACCCTCCCAACACCACAACAAATCCAATGCATTTTGCTCCTAAGCAAAATAAAATCTGTGCCGGTCTAAAGAGCAATCTGCTCCCCCAGCGGTGTCTCTTAAAGAGGGTGGAACTGGGCTATCCCAGCCTGCCTGGAATTGGTTTGTTTCTCAGCCATGAAGCTGGATTGCACAGCAGCAACTGCCAGGGAGGATGAAAGACAGGCAGTTCAAAATGTGTGTGCATCCCTGCCCGGGATAGGAGGCGTTCCTCACACGGCTTCTCCGGGGCCCTTGCCGCAGGTTCCGGTGCATCGTGCACCCGTTGAAGCCGAAGCCGACCGTCCCCACCGCCGTGGCCACCATCGCGGTGATCTGGGCGCTGGCCGTAGCCATCATGTGTCCCTCAGCGGCGCTGCTGCGGCTGCGGCAGGAGAAGCGCTTCCAGCTGCTCCTGGGCACGGGCAATGCCACCCGCCCGGTGTTCTGGTGCCGGGAGGAGTGGCCCGAGCCAGCCATGAGGAAGGCCTACACCACGGTGCTCTTCGCCAACATCTACCTGGCTCCGCTGGCGCTCATTGCGCTCATGTACGCCAGGATCGGCGTTTTCCTGAGCCACGCCGCCGTGCCCACGCTGGGGAAGCGCGGCCGGGAGCAGCGGCGCGGAGCATGGAGGAGGAAGCGGAAAGCCATCCACATGCTGCTCCTCGTCACCCTGCTCTTCGCCCTGTCCTGGCTTCCCCTGTGGAGCCTGATGCTGCTGTCGGACTACGGCAGCCTGTCGGACGTGCAGCTGCGGCTGATCAATGTGTACATCTATCCCCTGGCCCACTGGCTGGCCTTCTCCAACAGCAGCGTCAACCCCATCATCTACGGCTTCTGCAACCGGAGCTTCCGCCGCGGCTTCCAGGCCGCGCTCCGGCTCCAGCTCTGCTCCAGGCCCGCCTCGGCCCAGCCAGCCCCGGGCCAGGCCGCCCTGCCCGCTGCCCCCTGCCCGCCGGCCCGGGATCCCCCTCCCCACACAGCCGAGGGAGGAAACTGGGTCAATAAGCAGCAGGATTTGCTCATGGAGGAGCTCGAAGAGAAAGGGGTGGAGTGAAAGGTGCTGCGATTCTGAGAATCTCTCTGTTCCCCATGGAACAGGGCTGCTTGAACCCTGTTTGTGGTCATATTTCATTCCTGTGAGGAATCCCTCATCCTGTAACTCTCATGGACTGAAATACTGCAGACCCAGGCTGGCACCCAGCCACTCCTGGATTATCTCATGGTTGTGCTTCTTCCTGGACATTGTGAACGCTGGGTCCTGCTCAAATGACAAAATTTAGCATTTTCCGTCACATTCCACTTATTCCCCTTGGTTGCTGTTATTTCTGTCACGTCCATTATTATTGCAGCTAGAGAAACAAATGGAAATTTGAGAAATAAAGGATAAAAAATTGGTTCAGTGGTGTTTTTTGGGGAACTTGATTTGATGTTGCAGGGGGATAGAAGTCACCCAAAAAGACTGAAATTTAAGTACGAGCAGGAGAGAAATCACTTGAGAGCCCATTGGATGGGACAAACCCCAGCAGGGACAAGAGTGACACTGGAGCAATAGTGAGGAATGGAATTTGTGCAAGGAGCAGCACAGGATCGCAGAGCACTAAGGCTTATTCTGTAAGGCCCTACAGGAGCCAAATCCCAGGTAAAGCCATTTCCTAGGGCAGTCCTCCCTCAGATAAATAGGAGTGACTTCCACATTATGACATTCCCTGCTGCTCACTCTCTCAAAATGATCATTCTCTTCCCTACACATTACCTCAATTGTATCCTCAAACCTTTGCCTGGATGTGCCTCAGTTTACCTCTAAATGTTCATTTTGTGCACTACAGCCTACCTCAGATTTGCTCCAGAAATTTTTCCCTGTCTGTCCCCTGCTTGTTAACTCATTTTCTCCTCACAATATTCATTTGCCCTAGGGAACAACTCAGATTTATGGAGGAGCATTTCTCCCTCATTTTAGGAGAAACATTTCTCCCACAAGCACACACTTTCTTTCACTCCATATCCAGTTGAGGAAACCCCAAATCAGTGCTTGGCTCTGACATAAAGGAGAGGGAAAGGAGATTTTGCTGGGATTTGGGACACGGGGTCTGTCCCCCCTCACACGACCCCCGAGGAGGTGGGAACGGGAGAGGCGAGGCGAGAGCGAGGCCATGGCAAGGGTGAGAATCTCTGATCTCTGAGTTTGCCTTGGCTTCCCAGAGCCTCTCCCCGTACAGATTATGAGGGGAACATTTACTGAATCGGTTGGTACTGATCTTTTTTGTGTTGAATTGATGCATTTTACTCATTCTGTGTCATTTAAGCTTTTAGTGGCATTTTTAGGTGGCATTTCCTGTGGGGCTGCTGATGTGCTGAGGGTGGCTGTTGATGCTGGGAGAGGCAATTTCCCTGCAAAGCTTTTCTGTAAAACATAACTATATGAAATAATGGAGTTTCTATGATAAGAACAGGACTTAGGCTCCCAATAGAGAACTGGGGTGTACTGGGCAGGGACTGGGAAGCATGCAATTATTTCTGTATTAATTTCTCCAAACATTTATTTCTGTCTGTTGGCTTCAAAACTTGTTTGTAACTTCAAAAACTAGAGCTGCATCACAGATGATATCCAAGCTCTTCTTTAGGATAGGGAGCAGAACCCAGGTTCAAGTATATTGAAACAATGCCAGGAAAACATAAATCTCGCAGAAAATAATGCATTATAAATGTCTTTATTTCAGCCAAGTGCCTGCCACTAAAGTGGGTGAATATTCAGCTGTACTTACTGAGATAACACACAGGTGATGCACTGGCACTCCTGGATTGATGCGAATTGCTGCCAGGTTGTTGGGACAGCCGGAGCCCCGGCGGTGTGGGGCGCTGTGTTGCACTGCAATGGGGGGACCCGCAGAGCGGCTCCGGCCCCGTGTGGGGACCCCAGCGAGGGCGGGGGCGCCGGGCTCCGGCCCCCAGGGCTTTATTATTGCCCGGCACCCCGAGCCCCGCGGTGCGAGGGAAGGAGGAGAGGGGAGGACGGGGAGACAGGAGAGATGGGGAGGGAGAGGGGTCGGAGTGAGGAGGGAAGCGGGAGAGGAAGGGAAAGGCCAAGGGGGAGAAGAGGGACGGTGGAGAGAGGAGTTATAGAAGGGAGAAGCGGGGAAGAGATAGGACGGGAAGCAGTGGGGGTGGGTCCCGTTCGGGAGGAGAGGAAAGGAGCGTTTCAGGGCAAGAGGAAAGGCGGAGAAAGAAAGGGAATACGCGGAGGAGGAGGGAGGGGTAGAGAGAGGGACAGAAGGGGATGAAGCAAAGTAAAAATTTTCCAGGGTAGAAATCCATTTTAATTTAGGTGAAATGTACATTTTGAGTCTGTGGTTAGAAATCATAGTTATTTAGCCAGACTGCAAGGCCTAAGCTCAGTGAAGTTACTTCAGCGAAGGACAGAGATAAAGGAGGGGAGACAGAAGATGATAGAGACAGGGATTGCTGTAAGGGCAAGTCAACCTGACCTAGGAATTCTTTCTGATAAAAAGGAACTAGAGGTAAAAGTCACTCGAAACCCATAAAAATGAATATGTATGAACCTATTGTAAAACTGTATGCATATGTATTTGAGAGGGAGATAAAAAGAGACCTGAAGTTCTCAGAGGTACGCATGCCTTTTTTGAGGAGAGCAATCTCTGCACGGGTCCAGCGCTGTAATAAACATACCAAGCTTTACAACTTTTACAAAGTTGTGAGGTTTCTTCTTTTCTGCGCAAAACAGGGAGGCCAAAACCTCCGCGCCTCACCTGCGGAGCCCGCACACGGAGCTCCGTCCGCACCGTGCTCTGAGTGAGCAATTGGCGATCGAGGCGATTTCCGGGGTCTAAATCACCTCGGCCCCGTCCCGCGCAGCCGCTCTGGGACCCCGCGCACCTGAGCTGGCCCCGCCCCGCCCACCTGAGCTCTGGCCCCGCCCCTTGTGCCGCCCGGCCCCTCCCCTGGTCCCGCCCCCTGTTCTGTCAGGCCACGCCCCTCACCCATGTCCTGGCCCCGCCCCCCGCACCGCTGTCCCGCGGCCACGCGGGGGCGCCGCGCTCTCCCCGCGCTCCGTGTCCGCCAGAGGGCGCCCTGCGGGGTCCCGGCCCCACACGGCGGCTCCGCGCCCGCACCGGGGAACGGCCGCGATCCCGCACCCGGCAGCGCCCCGTGCCCGCGGCCGTCCCGGGCCCCAAACCGATCCCGGGCCCGGTGCCACCTCCATCCTCCCGACGGGGGAGAGGTGGCACCGCCCGGGACCTCGGCAGACCCGGGCAGTGCTCGGATCCGCACCCCCGGCCGCCGTCTCGGCCCCGCTGCAGCATCCCGTGCCCGCACTCTGTGGCCCCGTCCCGCTGTCCCGGGACCCTCGCTCTGCGTTGTGTGAGCCCCGGCCCCGTGTGGCGGGGACCGCTCGGAGCCCGGAGCGCTGCGGCGGGGCCGCGACTGGGACGGGGCTGTGAGACCGAGTCCTGCCGGCGCCCGCTCCTGGGGCGGTGCTGCCTCTGCCCCGGCGGGAGGGTCGCGGCTCTCGGCCGGACTGGGCTTGAGACTGGGCAAAGCCCAGCCTGGGCTCGATGCCCGCTCCTGCTACGATGCCGGGACCACGCTGACCGTAAGCGGGCGATGGAGCCCACAGCCGGAGCCGAGGGGTCCCGGGCGGTGCCGCCTCTCCCCCGTCGGGAGGATGGAGGTGGCTCCGGGCCGGGGATCAGTTTGGGGCCCAGGACGGCCGCGGGCACGGGGCGCTGCCGGGTGCGGGCGCGGAGCCGAAGTGTGGGGCCGGGACCCCGCAGGGCGCCCTCTGGCGGACACGGAGCGCGGTGCGAGCGCGGCGCCCCGCCGGGGATCCGGGGCTCTGCCGGGGCCCTGCCGGGAGAACGGCGGCAGCGGTGTTTTGCGGGTGCCCCCGGTGTTCTGGAAGCCAGAGCGGCCGCCTGTCTGTCCCTCCTCGGGCGGCCCCACGAACGCACCGTGCGCTCCCAGCTCTGCCTTCAACATTTCCTGCCCTCCGTGCCTTGGGAGCTCAGGGAGATTCAAACAGCGGCTTTTTCCCTGCCACCGGTAAGGTGCGGCTCATCTGACAGCTGCCAGGCGAGATCTGATCCTCTCCTTCCTCTCCCTCAATTTTCCCGAACATCACACTCTCCAATGGCAAAACTTCTGTTTTTGAAAATCCCGTCAAAATATTTAATTTTTATTTCCAGTCGGGGAAGGTCCTGCCTGGGATGGAAATGGCTAAAAGAAGAGGAAACAAAAATGCCAAAACCAGACGCTGCCACATGAGTGAAAGCAGGGAAAGCCTCGGGATGTCCAAGGTTTGCTTTACTGTCACGTCTGAAGCCTCTGCTGATGGCCAGTGCCACCCTTATTTCCCCCGAGGCACCCCACAGGGCCACCAGGATATTGCCAGAATTGTATCTTTGGGGCCCCCATCCCCTCACAGCATTAAATGGCTCCATCCTGAGCACTTCTTACAGGGGAGCAGCGATTGCACATGAAACTTTAATCACCACTGAGAAACGAGAGAGACCTGTGATAAAAAACCATTTTTTAAAGAATAAGACCAACAATTTCTCCACAGCAGTTGAGCAGCTTCAATATGCATATGACACAGCATCTAATTCCATCTCCAGATTTGATCTTGGCAAAAGGAAGAGTCGCCTGCCCCCAGCATACATATTTAGTACACAAAACAATGTCAAGAAACCCACTTTTAATAAATATCTGCAGTTCTCACGCCTATAGACAAGTACTTTACAGCGCTGTGCCGGGGAGAGCCCGGCCGGCTGGGCTGGGACAAGGTGGGGGTGGACATAAATTAATTATTGCAGTCAGATGCGCCGTGGGCAGGGAGGTTTGGAGCTGATCCACGTTGGAAATACAACTATCTCTCACACCTCGAAATCCATCTTGAAACTGCTTTCAACACCAGCCCTTGGAAAGCTCATAGGGCAGAACTTGATGGCCGGCACCTGGCCCTGGAACAATACAGGAAAACAGTTGTGGGACAGCACAGAACTCTTACAACAATGCTGCTTTCCTGCATTCGCCCAACAGCTGCAGTGGTGCTCGTGCAACGACGTCTGTTCCCAGGGAGACCCGAGTGCCGAGGGTGCGTTCGGTCTGCGGCAGGCGCCTCACCGAGCGTCCATGCCTGCTCCTGCCTGCAGTGGGGCATCTCCTACCACGGGGGTGATCAGAGCCCGGAACCACAGGGCTGCTGAGGTCAGGGCTAACTTCTGTGC
Source organism: Zonotrichia leucophrys gambelii (assembly GCF_028769735.1). Classification (NCBI taxonomy): domain Eukaryota; kingdom Metazoa; phylum Chordata; class Aves; order Passeriformes; family Passerellidae; genus Zonotrichia; species Zonotrichia leucophrys. The sequence goes on from NC_088173.1 coordinate 52,440,139, forward strand.
CCTCAGCGACTCCCACTCGCTGCCAGGAAGGTTCCTTTAGTGTTTCCTCTGCGTGTCCCAGCCGGCCAGGGAAGGAGGGGTGGGAGGAGGCCGGGAGCACCAGAAAGTGAACCAGCACTTCTTGTCCTTTGTATTTACAGGGGCGACCCGTGCCCTGCAGTGCCCTGCCCGGGGCACGCTCCGCAGAGTCCAGAGGTCGAGGAGTCGCACACGGAGTACCAAGCAGCCCCTTTCCACGGCTGTCCTGCGCAGGCCTTCCTGCTCATCGCTCCACAGGGGCGGCCCTCGGAGGCCATCGCTTACCTGCGCGCCCCTCGCCCTTCCCGGAGGTCCTGGCTGGCGCAGGAGCCCCCGCCGGCACCGGAGGCAGAGCCGCGGCCGGCGCCGGGGCACGACCGGAGCTGGGGCTGCTGCTGTTGGCGGGGGGCTGGGGCAGGAGAGCCGGCGGCCGGGAACTCTTGCCGGCCACGGGAGCTCTCCAGGGCGGAACGCCGGCACCTCGGGGCTCGGGGCTGGACGGGGGCGTGCGCCGCTCCGCCTGCTGCGCTTCCCAAGGCGGCCGGCTTGGAGAGCTGCTCCCGGGCAGGAGCTGGGCCCGGGCGGGCACCGCGGGCGTGGGCACCGCCGGGGCCCTGGGCGGGCTGCCCCGATCCAGCGCTGCGTCCCCCTCGGTGCCAGCCCCGCCGGGCGGCGGGAAGCTGCTGCTTCGCCGGCTGCACGACTCGCAGCACAGCTTGTGGTAGCCAGGGATGGAGCAGTACCGGGCCAGCACCTCCATCTGGCAGAAGATGGACTTGTCTCCCAGGCAGGGCTCATCTGTAAAACACATGTCCCGGGGATGGGAACCCACTGATGGGCACTTGGGAAACATTGACACGTGGCATTTTTAGAGGAGCGCAGACAGCAATTCCCGGTGCCAACCTCCCAGAGCTCCCACACACACTGGCTATGTCCTACCCACCCTAATGCCTTCCCTTCAAGCCTGAGAGGACATCATCCATCAGCAGCATTAAAGCCAAGGCAAGCTTCCTTCACAGAAACTAAATCTCAAGCAATAGCCCTCAGAGATGCCTTAAAATAAAAAGTTCGAGTAAGATGAAGTTTTGTTCAGATTAGGCTTGCTGTTTTTCAGGAAGCAAATGGATCTGTAGAACCGATGGAAAGCTGTAACAGTGGGTCCCATCTGAGGTGCCTTAAAGGCAGGGATTTGCATCCCTTTGCTCAGGAAAAAGAACTTCCAAAGGGTCTTCTGGAAGGTTTGAACCAAAATCAGCTTTCTGCAGGGAAAGATGTCGTCACCTGGGCTCAGGGGCCGCCTCACCATGGGCTGGAAGCACATCCAGCCGCCGCCTTCTCCGGCTTTAAAACATCCACTGGAGCCTGAGCTCAGAGTGGGTGAGAATCAGCTCAGTTCCAAGGAACTCAGTAAAATAACCCACATGGTCACCACTGGGGCTGGGGGACGAGGGCTATAAATAGCAAATCCTATGGAATATAGACATGTCCTTGTCCTGATCCTGCCGAGCTTCCTCAGAACCCTTGCTGGTTCCTGACAAACCTGGGGTAAAGGGAGCAGCTCTGCCTGGGAATACCCGTGTTCCATGAGGCACTGTGAGGCTATCCCAGCCTAAGCGTGGAATTCTGGGCTAGAGGTACAATTCCTTTTGCCTCACCATAGTGACAGTGACCCTCATTTGGTCCTGTCCTCTCATGGTTCATTTTGGAGCATCCATTTGTGCTGGTTTAGATTCCATGACTCCACCCACAGTGTGGAGATTTGGGGTTATGATTCTCCAGTTCCAGCAGGTTGACTGCTTTTCCTACCAGCTCCTGAGCAGTGTCAGGGCCACCACGAGGGAGTTAAAACCCCAATAAACCCCAAGTCCTACGGAATGAATAATCCAGGAAGAAATCCACTGTTGTCATAAAAAGCTTCAAAACCTGTTAAAAATTCTATGAAAACAATGTAACGCATTCCCAGGAACCTCATTAATGCTCTTGGTTCCACGTTTGTGTATTTTTATTCCCTCACCTGGCAGCTTGCAGAACTTACCTGAGATTTAGAGGTCAAGCAGGGTTTGTTTTGAATTGCCCTTCACCTCTGGCCCCAGCCTGTGCCAACACGATTTGGGCCCATGTGGTTGAACCTTGTGTGAGCACGTGTACAGGACAGACCGCAGCGTGGGGAGCTGTGACACCCTGACACTGCTGGGCTGAGCACGGGAGAAAAGGCTGCCCCCCGTGTGTGACCCCTGTGCCAGCACGGTGCTCGCAGGGAGGAATCCCGCCCGCCTGCAGCCATCGCAGGGTTCCCTTACCATCGCAGGGAGCGAGCTTGCAAGGCCTCACGGACTGCGGCCGCTCCCCCTCGCAGCGGTCCCCAGCGCGGCACAGCACCTGCCGGCTCTCCGTCCCCTCCCCGCACGTCACCGAGCACTGCCGGACACAGAGGGCACGGCTCAGGGCACCCTGTGGGCAGCACCCGGCACGAGTTCCCCTGTGCCCGCCGGGGCAATGCCGGCGCTGCCCACCTGGGACCAGGGCCCGGCCTTCCACGGCGCGGGGCAGGCTGCCCGGTTGCAGGGGCGCCGGCTCTCGGGGCGAGCCCCGCTGCAGAACTTGGCGGGGACCGAGCGGTTGGTGCCGTCCGCCAGGGGCTGCAGGCAGCGCACCGTGCGCAGCTGGTAGCCAGAACTCCCACACGTCTTGGTGCAGTGCTCCCACTCGTCTGCTGCCCAGCTGGGAAGGGAAATGCAGTCAGACACCGCCAACTGTTAACCTCTTTGTCCTGCTGCGGCTGCCTCATCCCTGGAGCCAGCTCATCTAGTGGAAAAATTCCTTCCCCCAATGGCAGGGGGCTGGAAAGAGATGAGCTTTAAGGTGCCTCCCAACCCCATGATTTTATATATAAAAATACACATATAAATAAATAAAATAAATACTATAAATAAAAATAAATATATATACCACAACCACCCAATCAGATTAGTACCCATGCTTACACAGGTACAAACTCCCCTCCACAGTCAGGAACTGCAGGCTGGCAAGCTGTCAGCATGCCCTCAGATTCATCCCATCCGATCTGGCCGGGACTACTCCTGTCTGAAGGAGCAATCCCTGCTCTCACACTCACAGGGGCTCTGTGCACTCCTGCAGGTTGCACATCCTGCGGATGGGCTTTGGCTTTTTGCTGCCTTCGCAGAAGCTTCGATGAACCATCTTGTTGTCGCTCTTCCTGCGGCATCCATACTTGGTGTACTGGAACCCTGGGAAACACATCAGAGGAATTGGGAGAATCAGGTCCTTGTTAGAATGTTTGGCTTAAATAGAGTTTTCTGGCCTAGTAAATGGGGTTTACAGGACAGGTATTTTGGAATTTGCATTCCCTATTATTTGCTTAAGAGCCATGGACAGACCATGAGTACAGGGAATGCTCAGGAGCATCAATGCCTGAGTTTGGGCATCCAAAGTAGCTTTGGGGTCTGAATTTAAACACCAAAAGAAGCCTTTTTCTTCCTAGGCTACAAGTGTGACACCTGGGAACAATCGCGTACTTCAGGTATTTTAAGCCTGAGCCCTAAAATAACAAACCACTGTTAAAAAAGGGAAGCCAGGAATATAAATCATTCCCTCCTCCTTGCCTTTTTTGGCAGTTTGTCCCTTGCTACAGGTGCTCATCAGCGGCTCACCTCCACCGCAGGGCTTGGAGCACTGGGACCAGCTCTTCAAGGCCCACTCGAAGGTGTCCGTGTCCTCCCGCAGCACGTTGTTGCTGTGGATGGTGGGCACCGAATCCTCGTGGATGATGTACCTGTAGGTCAGGCTGGATCGGGTGTCGTTCTCCCGGGGAATGATCTGGGAATTAGCAAACATAAACCCAACGCTGGTTCAGATTCCTCTGCTAGGTACAGACACCGAGGCCGGGCTCTGGTGGCCCCTCAGGCTGAGCTCAGCGCGTCACCCACCAGCACCACCACGGCGTCGTGCAGGGGCCCGTCCGTGTGCAGCGTCTCCGTGCTGTCCTCGATGCTGTACTCCCACTGCACGCCCAGATCGATGAAGGAGCGGGACCTGGCCTCCTCCCCTTTGCCATTCAGGATGTAGTGTCCCGTAGCCTGGTTCTTGATTGCTGGGAGGAGGGAGAGCAGAGCCTGTCGTGCCTCCCCCGGCGGCAATCGGGGTGGCACGGGGAGGGGTATTTCCATCAGATTATGAAAACAACAGCCCTTCATCACATTTTACTTTGCCCTGTGCACACAGGTTAGGGTGTCCCACATGCTAAATCCATAAGTGATGCTAAAATCTGCAAGTGAAGAGCTGAGGAATAGGAGCCCTGTGGAACTGCCGGGGTTTGGGCTTCCACAGCACACCTCAACAGCCAGGTACAGCGGGGACTGTCATGGTGACGATGACAATGCTTCAATTAGAAGCCAATGCATTAAGAGCTGGGATCACAGAATGCTTTGGATTGGAAAGGACCTTAAAGATCAGCCAGTTCCAAGACCCATTGTTCTTCCGTACAGCTTTTTGCAATGTACCATAGGAATAATTAAAAGATACTGAATTAGACTCACCCTGGAAGTTCCCACGTTCATGTGAGTTATCACAATCCTTGGTTAGTACACGTGCAAACTGGGGCCAGTTTAACATTTTGGAGAATTCAAATGAGCAGATGTTTGTCTGCTGAGCTGTAGGACTGCAGGACTAGGCCCTGACCATGCAATCTGGAAAGCCCACATTTACCCAACCCCTTCACTGGATTCTCTCATCCCTCAGATTCTCTGGCCTGAGTCCCCTGTATTTCTTCTCGAACTTGAGCAGAAAAATACTTACCAAGAAAGTGAGGAGAGGCCTCATCTTCTTGGATAAACACATGTCGAGCCCCAGGAGGGATATCAAACATCTTAAGGTACCCTTTGGCAGGTGCAGGGTCAGTGGAGGCAGCAGGGATGGAAAGAGAAAGGAACAGCCATGGTCAGGAGGGCAGGGGGCCCAGCTCTGCTTGCGGGAGAGGGCACCCAGCAGTCGTGGATAAGCAGGGTGGGACAGGCCCTCCCTGGGCTCTTCTCCTCCAGGGAGAGAAGGGACACCAGTTACAGAGGGATTTGCCACTTCCCACATGGGGTCAGTTCAGTATTTATGGCCACGCTGCTCCAAGCAGGATCTATCAACAATTCAGGCACAGAGATGTCTCCTGTGTTCCTCAGCACAAGCACAAGTCTTTCTCACTACTTTCCCAAATCAGTCCTCAGCCAGGTTGTTGGACTGGAACTTACTGACTGCCCTTTCAGATGGACATGTCTGCAGTGAAAGTAAAAAGCTGCTCCCAAATAAAAACGTTCTTAGTTTCAATGTCAATTATTTACCAGTGCAAATCACAGGTAATTAGTGTAAAATTAAGGAAGCACTGTCATTAGGAAGACTATTATCCCTTCTAGGGATCAAGAGCTCCCAAAGTTCTCTGAGTGCATGGCATTTTCATATTCCTGTTATTTTCTTTTAACAACTGCAGATTCAATTAACCAAAATCACTGGATTCTGGGACTACTGGATGTACTGGCAGTCTGTCCTGCTCCTGCAAAAATCCGAGTGAAGGAACAGAAGAGCTGGGAATAGGGAAGATCACAGGCCTGGCTGAGCAGTACCTGTGCCCAACAGCATTTCCAATCTTTTCCTCCATTGCCTTTAGAGCACAGATTTTGCCTGCTTTAGCATTACCTGTGTGTGTCTACAGGATGATAGGAACTGCCATTCCCAGGGATGCCTCTCTCCCTACAAGCCTTGCACTTACCCAGAATGTTTTGAGCCTCCTTTGCCCCAGAAAGGGAAACACTGTGAGCTCCTCTGGGTAAAGGAAAGGCTCCTCTGGTCTTCCCTTAAACAGAACACCTGGATTTAGTGTCCTGAGAGCTGAGTCTGGCCATTCCACTGACTGGGGGTCACCCAGATGCTCTTTACAAGCAAAACATGCAAATTACATCACAGACAAATGCATTTACAGCAGATTTGGACACATCTGGGCAAGACAACCAGTCCATGGAAGTCAGATAATCCAGGCAGGAGTTTGAGTTGGGTACTTGCAGAAACTGTTTTCTAGAACCTCAAATTCTTTTTGAGCACCTCTGGCTTGCATGTTTCCCTGTAGAAAGAGGTCTATTAGCCTCCTTAATGACCAGGTTACCAGGCTAGGGAAAATCTATCAGCATTCCCTGAACACCTCCATCACTTCCATATCCATCCACAATCAGGGGCCGATGGACAGCAGCTTGTCCTGAACAGGCTCAAAGATGGGCCTCATGGGATGGTGTTACACCCAAGGTTTCAACGATGATGGTTATCTCATGTGTGTGTGTCCCACAAAGCCCAGAGGCAGCAGGAGCCCCAGCCAGCTGCAGGCAGCTGCTATTCCTACCCAGCTTTTTGGGAGTGCGGGTGTAGGTCCCCTTCACGGTCCGGCAGTGGGAGTCGTCCCCGCCGCACACCCCGCACTGGTCCTCAGCCTTGCTGGAGCCAATCTCCTTGTCACAGCCCACTTTCTGCACAAAAAAGGGCAAGACTGGACATTAGGAGGGAATTCTGTCCTGTGACAGTGCTAAGGCCGTGGCACAGGTTGCTCAGGGAAGCTGTGGCTGCCCCAGCCCTAGAAGTGCTCAAGGCCAGGTTGGATGGGGCTTGGATCAACCAGGGCTAGTGGAAGGAAATGGCAGTGGGGTGGAACTGATGGGCTTTAGGTTCCCTTTCAGCCCAAACCAGTCTGGGATTCTATGATAAGGCACAATGAGGGGAAGACAAGCAGAGCATTTCCCTGGAACAGGTCTGTGCTGGTCTCTAATTTAATTTACATCTCAAGGAATCAGAGGAATACAATGCTGCAAATAGGGAATTCAGAGACCTCTGCAAAGCCTCTCTGTGCCCACGAGCTGTCCCCAGAGCAGGTGCCACTCACCACGCATTCCCCACGGACACAGATGCTGTAGGGATCCCTGTAGGAGCAGCGAGTCCCGTCGTGCACCGGCTGCTTCATGGGAGCCACATCCCCCGTTTCCCGGGACTGGCAGTACAGGTGACACCTCTTGGCAGCTGTGGAGCCAGGGAAAACAAAGGGCTGCAGGAGGACAGTGATCCAGGTGTGCTCCCAGCAGCTGTCCCACCGGCGGAGCGAGCAGTGAGAAGGGACAGGCAGGTTTGGGGGTGAGCATGGGGGCAGAGCAGGGGAATGGAACGGTTTGGGAAGGAACGCGTGCGTTGTGGGGAATCTTTGGGGGAAAATGGGCATTTTGGGGGAAAATGGGCATGGTTCCGGAAGAAACCTGGGGAGTTTGGGCAAAACTAGTGGTTTTGAGACACAATGTGGCCATGTGGGGTAAGAAGTATCCATTTTAGGGATAAACAAGCAATTTGAAGCAATAAAGGTGAATTTTAGGGTTAAAGTGGGGGCCTGGGAGGAAATGGGGGATTTTAGGGCAAGACTTGTGATTCTGAGACACAATTCGTCAAATTTGGAGCAAAAATGTCAACTTTAAGGATAAAAGGGCATGTCTGGGGGGAAAATTTGGGCTTTGGCAATAAGAAGGGCAAATTTGGGTCAGAGTAGGGAAAATGCAGGTTAAAATCAGGGATTTAGGGCAAGTCTGCTATTTTTTACATATAATGTGCTGATTTAGGGTCAAAACTGCCAATTTTACGGATAAATAAGAGAGAAATTGATTGTTTGGGGCTAAAATGCAAAAACTTGAGTCAGAGCAGGGAATTTGGTATTTAAGTCTGGATTTAAGGCAAAACTATTGATTTTCAGCCATAACAGACAGACGGATGGGGAGGGAACCAACTCATTTGCTTTTCTGGGAGTTGTGGGCCTGCCCCAGAGATATCCAGGCCAAGGGGAACGGCTTCAAACCCTTTCAAGAGTCACTAAAGGCCCAGAGCAGGACGCACGGTCGGGGTGCTCGTAGGGCAGCCAGTGGTGTCGGCTGCCCTGGAACTCGAAGTGGGAATTGCGCTGCTGGCACTGCTGTGCCCTGAAGTCCTCAAAGTGCTTCGGACACTCCTCGGTGCTGCACAGCTGGAACTCAAAATTCACCCCGGCACAATCGTCACCTCCATTGATGGGCCTGGGAGAAGAAAATATTCCAGAGATTTTCATCAGGGAGAAGCAGAAATTGTTCCCTCTGAGGGTGCTGAGGGCCTGGCACAGGCTGCCCCATCCCTGGAAGTGACCAAGTCCAAGCTGGTCAGGGCTTGGAGCAACCTGGCACAGCACAAGGTGTCCCTGCCCATGGCAGGAGGAGGAATGGAATGGGCTTTAAGGTCCCTTCCAGGCCAGCCCAGTCTGGGATTCTGTAATTCTATGGAATTCTTGGATTCTCCACAAATGATCCCATTTCGAGGGGCTTGAACAGAATGTCCACCCGAAACCCAAATGCCACCCAAGTGGCCCCTCTGAGGACGCCCAGGTGGGTGCAGCTCCCACACCTACATTGGGTTGTTGCACTGGCGCGTGCGGAAGCGAACCCCAGTTCCACAGGTCCGTGAGCAGGAGCCAAACTTGGTCCAGGCTCCCCAGTGTCCATCCTGCTTCAGCTGGTTGGTGTTCTTCCACATGCAGTGACCCTTGTAGCACCACTGAGGGAATTGGGGCAGCAAACAGGTGAGAACGGACACAATCCCCAAATCAAATGTATAAGCACTGGACAGCAATATTTTGCTGCTGCCTGGGGCACATTCAGATTGTACAAGTGGCTCTCCTGTATTTCATAATAAAGGGAATTTGCTACAAAACCCCAGGTATCTGAGTATAATTTCATAATTGAAAATGGACTGGCAGCAGAACACCAACTAATAGGGATATTAAAGGGAAAAATCAGGCACTAATCCTCAGTCTACACAAACATTTGCCACAGGGTGTCTGGACAGTGAGTTCTGAGCAGCCATCCCACAGTAACAGCATCATCTGCTTCCCCGAATTCCTAAAGGCACTTGATGGAAACTTTGCAGATGAGACCAGAAAACCTAACAAAGAGGCCACAAAACAGGCTGCACCTCAGCTGGAATCTCTATGTCCAAAATGTGCAAGAGCAAACCTTGCACAGCTCCCAGAACATCCCAGTGGGAAAGCACAGCTTTCCCCACGGTCTCGCTTCACCCCAGGAATGCCAGGCAATTCCCCGCTCCCCTCTGTGCCCTTCAGCCCAAATGGAGGAAACTGTTGGTTTCTCCCCAAGACAAGCAGAGTGCCAGACTCACTTTTCCTGGGGCACACTCGGTGCCATCGAGGGGAGGCCCTTTCTTGGTCTTGCAGAAGTAGGGGTTATCAGGGTGGCTGCACCACAGCTGCTTGCACGGATCGAAGGTTCGGAACTGAAAAACACAGAGAGACCAAATGCAGAACATGAGATGGCTTGTACTTTTTGGATAATAGTCTTGTATTTTGTTTATAATTTATTTGTATCTGTTATTTTATTTATACTTTTTGGATAAGGATCCAACCCACTCATTCCATCTCATACACCCCAATGGGCCTGGCATCTTCAGGGCAGTGATTATTCCTTGCATCCCCCAGCCCTGCGCTAGTGAAAAGAGGAAAGAAGACACCCAGAAGTGGGACAAAAGGAAGATTTTTGGTTTTCCTCTTCTTTCTTGGAATTGCTCTCACCAGTGTGTGCCACATGGACCATGCTGCCACTCATTTTCCCATTACTCCGCAGGACCCAGAGGACTGAGTTTCCCCCATAAATATCCCTCTGCTCTTTACAGATCTCTAAATTCTGCATTAACTTCTCTCCAACGATGATGGCACTGCAGCTCTCCCACCAGGCCCCACGCCCTCGCCGTGTCTGGACGTACAGCTGTGCACATCCTGTAGCCCACACCAAAGTCGAAGCGGCACTGCTCATCCATGGAATAGTTGATGCCTGGCAGCTCAGGAAGCTTGGGCCAGTCATGCTCAAAGGGGTCGTCGAGAAGACAGTCATAAGAGCTACGGAAAAAGACACAGAAAAAAATACTGTGAGAAGATGTATACTCTTAATTCCTGCCCTATCCCTGGAACTGTCCAAGGCCAGGCTGGTGGCGCCTGCTTGGAGCAGCCTGGTCTAGTGGAAGGGGTTCTTGCTCATGGCAGGGGCTTTGGAATGAGATGAGATTTAAGGTCCCTTCCAACCCAAACAGATCTGGGATTCTGTGACAATCTGAGGCCTATTCCAAATCCCACTGGAGTTAGAGGGGTCTTTCCACAAACTTTTCACATGGCTATGGACCGTGTGAGGACACAGACTTCATGGGTCAGAGCTCTTCTAACAGAACTTTGAAGGGAAAGAGGGTCTGAAAAGTGAGGGATGAGAGCCTGGCTGCGCCAGGGAGGCCTTACTGGATGTATCTCCTGAGCTCCTGGCCGCTGCAGCGGGACCAGTGGTAGCGGTGGAAGGCGGCCTGCACCAAGGGGGCCATGACACTGCCCATCGCCGTCTCGTCCCCACATCTGTTCCCTTGCCCGTCGTGCTCCATGCCCAGCCTGCAACAAAGAACTCCCCTCAGAGCTACTGCAAAAACAACTGTAAGGAAACAGCTCTGGAACAGGTACCAAATCTGACCCACCCCCAGCACAGCCAGTTGAGGTGAAGGCAGTGAAGGACACTCCTGTCACCACTGCCTGGACCTCCCAGGTCCCTTCCTGACCTTTCCCTCACCCCAGAGAAAACAAGTTCACCCTTCATTCCTTCCCTCACTTGTCTCTCCCTCTCTTCAACCACTACTGCATTCCTAGGGGGTTGGAAATAAAATCAGGAGAGGTTCCACAGAGCCATCAAATCCAACACCCTTGGAGCAAGCAGGAAGTGCAGCACAGCATTTTGGTGTGACCTGATGGTAAAAGTGGTACTTACACGTGCCCAGTCTCATGAGCAACAACAAAGGCTGATGAAAACCCGTCCTCGTGGTTGAGGGTGCAGCTCCGGACCGGGTGGCACATGCCCGTCACAGGAGCATACCCTACAGAGAGACATCAGGGCTGAGTCTTGTGCTCAGCACTTGGATTTTAAATGAGAACCCCCAGAAAACTTCCTCAGGAAAAGCTAACATTGCTCTAAGGCCAGGGCAGCTCCTCATCCTGACCGCTGCCTGCTCTGACACATGCCAAACTTTGCGAGTTCCTGCCCACTATCATTAGTTCCCTGAGGCCAAAGGATGGATGCAGGCCTCAGAGTGGCTGGGATGTCAATATATGGAAATCTGGGATGAAAGATGCAATAAAATAAAGGGAGTGGAATGCCACGTGCGTTGAGGTTCCCAGTGATCCCTGCACATACAGGAGTTTGAAGAGAGCTAAGAAGAATTTATTTATTTACAACTCTCAAGAAAGAAAATCAATCTGTGGTTGGATATAAATGGCAAGGATTCATGGCAAGGTCTCCTTGCTTTTGAAACCACTTGCAGAATGAACAAGGCAGGGAGCTCACAATGCAATTCCCAATTTTTCCTCTTTTCTGGCAGATGCCAGCCAAGAAACACCGAGCCCAGAGCTCTGCTCTGGGTCAGCTGCATTACCTTGCATACCAGCGGGCCCAAAATCTTGCCTGGTTAAGAAGATGGCATGGTCGTGGTGCTCGGCGTGGCTGGGGTCCGGCTTCTGCTGCTGATAGGCCCAGCGGCACACGTTCTCCAGGCTGCGCGAGGGGTTCCCCCTTTCGATCAGGCTGATGGACTGAGAGAGCCACACCTTACACCCCGCTGCTCCCAGGGCCAGCCTGCTCAGCAGGGTCTGCATTTTCTGCCCGGGGCAGGAGGGGGGAGAAGCGGCTCGCTCACCTTGGCGTACCCCAACATGATCATTCGGACCAGCACGACGTTGATGTGAACGCCCAGGGACTCGTCGTGGTAAATTTCATTCACCTGAGGGAAAAAAGGGGAAATATTAAAAAGGAAGAAAAACCCACTGATGATACCAAGGGAACTTCCAAGGCCACGGAGATGTTTTTTCAAGTGCCTGTACCACTACAGTCCTCAGAAGAGGATTCAAGTCTCAGATCATTTGCTCAGCGGAAAGCGTAGATTCACTTCCTGTCATCACATACCCCCTCTTCACATGGAACTTTGGGAAGCACATGTCAGGCCTCCTCTCATGTTTCATGGATCAGAGCTCAAAGAAAAGGGGATTGGGGAAAAGACTTCAAGTACAATCACAGAATCCCAGACTGGTTTGGGCTGGAAGGCATCTTAAAGCTCATCTCATTCCACCCCTCTGCCATGGCCAGGAACCCCTTCCACTAGACCAGGTTGCTCCAAGCTTTGTCCAACCTGGCCTGGAGCACTTCCAGTGCTTCTTGTTTTGAAGAGTATTTTTTTAGGAGCAACTTATACTGCTGCCCTACTTTTTCGAGATCTGTTAGAAATCTGTGGTCACTTCTGTACTAAAAAGAGACTTTGTGGAAGGGAAGTTAGAAAAACAGAATTATGCAGATGGGCCAGAAGTTGTCCTTCTTGAGGCCCTTCCCTGTGTCTGGGAAGGTGAGAAATGTCCTGGCACCAGAGTGTGAAACATCTGCAGGTCCTCAATGAAGCTCCTCATTCCCCTAAAAACAAAATAAATATTATATTATGGGCAACTGGTGAGAAATAAACACCCCTGTTCAGAGGTTCATGGGTTTGAGCAGGAGTTAGAGGGTTGTTTTATTTTTCAGTCAGGCTAAACAGAACTTCCCCTCAGGGAAAAAGGTCACTGGGACCTGTCCAGACTGTGGGCCCCGGCACGAGGATTTCAGCCCGTGGTTTAAACCTGAAATCCCTGAGGCTGAGAGCAGAGTCAGCAGGGCAGTGGGACAGAGAATGAGCACAGAGCTCAGGTGGCCTGTCCTGTGAAGCAATCATCCTAAAGGTCAGGTATTCCTCTCTTATTTTCTCCTCATTAATGAAAGAGCATTGCTCCCACAAAGAGCTGGGCCAGCATAAGTGTTCACAACTTCCCTTGTGCCAGTAGACAACAGGGGAGCTTTCTAGACACTGGAATGACTTCCCTTGAGATGAAAAGGACCCTGGAGTTGACCTTAAATTTCAAGTCTCCAAGATTTCCCCATAGCCCCCATTTTATCCCCTTCTCTGGATGGCTCTGGGCAGGAGGGTGGCAGCTCGCTCTGCCTTCGGCCCCAGCAGATGGAGCCGCAGGCATGTGAGAAACCTGGAAGTGGTCTGGGCCATAGATCAGCCCTGCTGCTCACTGAAAAGGTTTCAAAACCATAAGGACAATATTCTGCAGTAATGTGTAATGGAGATTTAATGCTGATGTTCCACGGTGTATGTGGGAAAAAAGGAGATGATTCTCTCAGTGACGTTCTGGAAAACATCATATTGGTTGGGTTAAATTTCATACAGGAATCATTTTTTTCCTCCTAGATTCTAAGTTCTCAAATTTAGAAGCTCTGAAAACCCAAGGAATAATTTTTAAATTATTCCAGGAATAAAAGAGTGTAAAATAGATAACAATCATTCCTACAGCCATAAAATCATTATTAATGGGAATAATTGTGGGAATAATTAGTCCCTCATCCTCATCCTTAAGAGACTGTTTTCATTTCCTGTACAACCTTATGCTGCCACAGTATCTAAGACAGATCTACTGGTATTACCAGAAGGTCTACTCTGTCAGAGAGCCATTGAGGGTTTAGAACTCCTTTTCCTCTAGATATTTATGCTTTAATCAGTTTTTCTCCAGAACTGTGTTGTGACAGAAGCTCAGAATTACTAGAAATGGATTAAGTTTACTTTTTCCCCCTTACTATTGTTCAACTATTTCCTCATTATTGGAAATACCCTCGGAATGTGCCCTAGGAAGGAAACTACTGCGAAAAAGATGAATTAAAGGAACATCTGTAAACCAGAAAACCTTCTCCAGCAGCAGTCAGAACGATACCATTGCTGTTTTCCCCAAACCTGGCACTCCGACAAGAGCTCCCACCAGCTCCCAAAGGATACTCACGATGTTCATGAGGGTCAGGAGGTAGTTCTGGACGTGCTCCTTGCCGTGGAATCGGACCACAGAGTCGTCCACGCCCAGCAGCACCTCGATGTTGTGGTCGCTGTCCCCGGCGTGGCGGCGGCGCCGCAGGCTCTCGTTCAGCTGCCGCTCCACGCGGCCGCGCAGGGAGCTCAGCGCCCCGAGGCCGGCCAGGAGGGGCTCTGCAAGGACACGCTGCCATCAGTGAGCCGCACTCCTGCCCCATCCCTGCAAGCGCTCAAGAAGGGCTGCACGGGGCTTGCAGGAACCTGCTCTAGCGGAAGCGTCCCTGCCCCTGGCAGGGGGTTGGAAACGGGTGGTCTTTAAGGTCTCTTCCAACCCAACCCATTCTGTGATTTCACTAGATGGCCAATGGAATTCCAGCTCCATTTTGGAAAGCATCCTCCCACAAACCATCCTCGCCTGCAGAGTCACCACTTCTCTGGATAAGATACATCAGGAACCCTGAAAATTTATTCTTGTGGTGTAGAGCTGGGAGAAATCACCAGAAAGCCAAGTGAAAAATTCATTCAACCACATGGATCAGTAAATGTCCATGGTTCTTATTCCACACACAAAATCCAAAGCTGTTACTTCCACTTAGGACAGTAAAACAAAACATTGCCAGGGATTTTTGACAGGTAAAACGGCACAGCTGCAGGATACTTGGCTCCTCCCAAATCCATACCAGTACTCCAGCAATCTCTGAGCAATGAACATCAGTGAGGAACATCTTGTGGTGCACAGTGAGCTGTGTGCTATGGTTGCTGTGTCCCTGTGGCAGTCAGGAGCACCCCTGTTCCCCCACTCTTCCCAAAAACATACAGGGAGCTCCCTGCCCCACAGACCCAGCTAGAGCAATGCAGTGGATGGAGAGGAGAGAACACTCCTGCTTTGCACTCATGATGTACCGGGGCACTTTCCCCTACAACAGCAAACTTCCAGCCCTTCCTCTGGCTGGAATTCATGAATGCCGCGGCTGCAAGTCCACAAACCAGCCCTTCCTGTGTCTTCAGGCACTCTCAAGTACGCCAACCCCAGGGCAGCACAACAGTGGGAAAATCATACACCCACTCCAATTCCAAAAACCGCTCCAGCTGGCACAGCTGCCAAGCACAGCATCCAAGGGAAACCCAGCTGGAACACTGTCACATTGTGGTGCCCACGGTGCCAACTTCCCATAGCTTGCAGTGCCCAGCCCACGGAACACTGTGTCATGGGAGGGGTTTATCTGTTCTGCAGTCCATTTTCCATAATGCAGCCCTTCAGAGCACGCAGCCAGGCTCAATCCCAGCTTACAGGAACTGCCCACTTAACAGAACATGTGGGATCCAAGTCCATAGCGCCCAACTGCCCCCCCAGCACTGCAAGGCCACCACTAAACCATGTCCCCAAGTGCCACATCTACGCAGCTTTTCATTCCCTCTAGGGATGGAAAACCCATTGCTGCCCTGGGCAGCCTATGTCAGGGCCAGACAACCCTTTCTGTAAGAAATTTTCCCTCATGTTCAACCTAAACCTTTCCTGGCACATCTTGAGGCATCTCCTCTTGTCTGATCACTTGTTACTTGGGAGAAAGATAACACATGGGGCAACAGTGAAGAAACACACAGAACCAGTCTGGCTGTTTGGGGATTTGAGCTAGACAGACTAATCCATCCTAATCTCATTCTGGAATTAGCTGGTTTGTTACCTCTTCCTTTTTTAATTTGCTAGTCACCTGCACCACTTACATCCCAACCTTACCTGTAGGAGCAGAGCAGGCCATGCTCCTGTGCCATGAGAAATGGCTATTCTGGGTTACAGCAGGTGTTTGTCCTGGAGTGTGACTTTAAAATAATGGAACTACAGCTCTTTCCCTGCTATTGAATAAAGCTGTGATCTGCCCAAATCCCATTTCATCAACACTGTTATCAACCAACCCTGCTAAACCCTCCTAAACCAACCCTTCTGTGCACTTAAAGAGAACCCGCAGCATCACTCACATGGGAGATTCTTATCATCTTATTTTATATTGTAAAATACATGGGCTGAACTCTGTGCTGGTGATAGAACCATTCCTTAAATATGTATGTATATACACTTTACATCCATCCATCCATCCATCCATCCATCCATCCATCCATCCATCCATCCATCCATCCATCATGTTCCTCCCATATGTTCACTAGCTCCATTGCCTAATTTAGTCTTTTTCTGAATAAAGCAAGGAAAAGTATCTAGGGAAGATCCACACTGTCACTAATTCAAAACGAAACTAATGAGAAATCAGTGTGGAACCCACTGAGATCAATCTAAGTCCCTTACCAAAGAGTGTTTTAATGTACAAAATGTCCCCAGGGACAGACATGTTCTGCAGCTACTAAAAAATTCTGTTCTGCTATTCCCAAAGTAAGGAAACTAGGCCAGTCCATGCCGTCACCTCCTCCTGAGCCTTATTTTGAAGCGTGCCTTTTGAAAAAGCAGCGAAGAGAAAAAGAATAATTTTGTTCAAACACACATTCCAGGCAGTTCCAACATAACTCCCAGTGATTTCCACACAAAGTGTGCACATGCAACGTTGCTGTGGTGCTGCTGGTACTGCCTGACTGGGAGGGGTCAGCAAGAGAAAGCACCCAGGCTGGCAGGGTGAAGACACGATGACAGGATGTTCTCATCAGGGATGGGCTGCAACTCGTGTGCTCTGATTTATTAGGTCCTTAAAAACAAAACCCTGGCAAGTTACACATTCCCCCTTATCTTTTCTTGAAGAATTGCCTGAAATTGCCTTTTCCTCCAGAAGTGTCAAATGACTTTCTACCACCACCACAACAGTTTTGTGGCATGAAAAGAATGTGTCCTGTCCTAAAGTCCCTGTCCCAGACCTCCTTCCCATGTGGAGCACTGACACTGGGACCTGCAGTCCTGACTCCACGATTTGGGTTCTTAATGCTGTCACTGTCTCTGTAGGAGAGTTTGTTGTTTGCTTAACTGCTGCCAAAACTTCTGCTTGTTTGTTTTTGGGGGCTGAGGGACGAGTTTGTCTCTGCAGCAACCCCAACTGAGCCAGCTGGCCATAAAAATACACAGCTTTACTTGATGTTTCCCTGTATGTCCAAGGCTATATCCATGAAGTGCTTCCAGAAGCCCCTGCCGAGTGTCTCTCTGGGATATTTCACAATAAATAAATATTATCTATGAATTTTTGATAACACAAAGCCAGCCAGCTCTGCCGCTGCAGAAACACAGTGCAGTTACACAAAAGAGAACGTTGGATTCAATATTTCCCTCAGGGCTGGTGGGAGAAACCACTTGAGCATTTGCAAAAAACCAAACCAGAAAAGCTCAGAATAGCCTGCAAGTCAGTCAGGTTAGAAAAAACCCTTCTGACCATCGAGTCCCACTGTTCACACACCACCCTGATGTGGTCCATCACATGAGGAGGAAGTGCTGCTGCACCTGTGAGCCTTGGCATGTGGCAGAGAAGGCTTGGTGCTGCTGTCACCTCTCATAAAGGCGTCTTGGTGTCGGAGGAGGTGTTAGCAGAAGACAAAGACACTGAAGAATTTACAAATGGAAAAAAAAATGCTAGCAACCAGGTTCAGCCACAGGTCCACTTTCACAACAGTTTCATCACACTAAGGAATGAAGGAAAGGGAGAGAAGAAGTTCTTGTGACTTCGCACACAGACCTCCTGAGACGACTAAGCTTGGAGAATTACCTCTGTTTATGTTCCCCTCCAGTGGGACCTCTGCAGTGACAGCGACTGGCAGAATGACAAACAAACAGGGATTAAAGGAAGGTCTGAATCCCCAGGCTGCAGGATTAGTCACGAAATGCATGAACTCCATGGGCCACAAACACAGACCCCATCTCACTCTGTTCTGACACTTGAAAGAGCAAAGCAAACATCCTGGAGTCTTGACTGCCTCCATGATATATGTGCTTCTCTGGTACCTGGGCAGCTCCAGCTGCAGGGTGATTCTGGGAAGGATGGAAGATTTCCTGCACTCTGTTCCTTGTGCTGACATCACAGGAAGGCTCTTCCCTTCCACACACCATCAGCAAAAACAGCTCCTAGCCCTCATTTGCACCAGGGCTCGATGCCAGCCCCACACTGAGGAAGCCACGTAGAAATGCATAATCCTCTGTGTATTTGAACTACGCTTAGAGCCAACTCAGGATAAATTTTTCCAATAGAAAAGGCTGGAATTTTACCCTGTAATTTTCTTGTCATCACTTCCCTCCCTGGCATGAAGCTTTCTAGGACTGCAAGGTTATCCTTACCTGGCAGCAAACACACACAGAACAAAGCCAGAACTGAAGGAAACTATAATTAACCAGGCCTGAATTTAGGTCAACTATTAACTGTTCTTTTTCCATCCCACGACCAGAAACAAACAGCAAAGAGGAATGCCAGCCTGTTCCAGAGCTCTCAGTGCTGGAGGACACGCCTGACACACTCCCTGGACAGCCTGCAACAGCTCTGCACTCACCTGATTTGTGGTGAAAGTGCTTTTGGATCCATGGACATTTAGTAGGGGCGGAACTGCTGCTGTGAGGCTCCAACATACAATCAAAAGAAGAGGAGGAAAGCTCAGGATCAAATGGAACTTGTCTGGAATAAAGCTATTGCCCTCTAATAATCCAAAGCTGAGGGAGGGCACAGGACAAGCAGAGGAGAAGCCACAGAGGCTGCTCCCTGCACAGCCCCTTGCCTGGCCAGCACTAACAGCAATCACAGCTCCAGGCTGGCTTAACTCGGCCTCGGGGCTTGCCCGGCCTTGCCCTGCCTCATCTGCTCTGCACCTTATTTTTAGCTGGGCTTTAGCCCTAACAGCCAACTCAGCCAATAGGTAGTTATCCTGGAACTACTATCCATGTCTCCTGGAATTCCTGCTTTCCCAGGAGCAAGACATTCCCCCATTCCTCATTTCTTTAATTAATTGTCTCTCTCTACATATATATAGCAAGAATTGCATCATAATTTTATTTTGGAGGTACAGGTGATTTTGTGGTTAGTTTTGTTTGTGGATTTTTTTTAAGAACAGGTTAAAAATATATATTTACTACATGCCATTATTTAAAAAACCTAATTATGGGTAGAGCTGGAGTCTGGCTTTGACCCTGAATTTTGAAGTATGAAAATGTATTAAAAACAGTCTCTTGAAAATCCCAGGTCTTTTACCAAGACATTATTACATGGTGTCACTCTTCCTTCACTTTAGCAACTTACACATGTAGCTCAGAGCCTTTAATAGCAGTAAACTGAATTTTTCTCTTTAATCCCAGGAGAACATTCTGTTGGGTAAAGGCCAGGATTTTTTTGGACATTTGAGGAAGACTTGAGCATTTGGGTCTGGCATTTTAGGAGACCTGAGCGACACCTTCTGCTGGTGCTTCCACAGAAACAGATGACATGGAGAGGCCTGCAGGTCACATATTGGACACAATAAACCAAGCAAAGCTATCCCTTTTTCACTTTACACCACATCAAGTTCTTTGATTCAATATCAATGGTGCCCTTCAAACACAGCTGCATTAAAAGGTGAAAAATAAAAAGAAAAAGAAGTTCCAGTTTGCAAAATCATCACCTGTATCAATGTCCGAAAGTATGGAAAAAGCATCTGTAGAGGCTCTGAAATTTGGTTTGCAGATGAGAAAAAGTAAGTCAGCAACAATGAGCAGCCTGGCCCAGTGCTGAGGAGCACACCTGGGGTACCTGGGCTGCTGGAACCAAACCCAGTTTGGGTATGGGAGGGCTTGATTTTACAGCTCAGAGTGGCCAGGCTTTATTCCCAAAGTTTCCAGCTCTGAAGAGCATTGAATCCATGACTTTCCAGTCAGACACTCACCCAGGAACACGAGAGAGCTCTGCATTAACAACCTCAAAAGCACTCATGCCTTCATGTACCATTTCATCAACCCAGAAATCACTTTTACTTCACAAAGGAGTACTCTTAAAGCATCCTTGGATTCCTAACTGGAATAATGCACTGTAAAAGGACAGAGCAATCCAGAAAGGGGGGTATCCACTACATTCTGAAAGCACAGGTTGCATTCATAATTTATCTGCTAATTCAGAACTTATTCAGAACAAATGCCGGATGGCCTGAGCTGTCTGCGTTTTTGGGCAGTTCCCCTGAGATCCCAACAGGCTTCACAGGCATTCCAGGGTCTAAAGTCTTTAAGCAGGTATTTTCAGCACCAGAGCACTACTGTGAGCTTCCAGTGCTGGAGGAAGCTGCTCTGGCAGAGATGCAGTGCCCCCAGTGCTCATGAACGAAGTCATTATCTCTCACTCCTTACTCCTTGGCATCTGACCCAGCTTCTGCCAGCTGGCTGAAAGCACAGCAGGAGCCAAGCTTCCTATTTCATACACCCATGGAATGGTTTGCCTTGGAAGGGAGCTTGAAGCCCATCTCCTTCTGCCTCCTGGCCACAGGCAGGAACATCTACTAGAAAAGGCTGTCCAAGCCCCATCCATCCTGGCTTGGACACTTCCAGGGATGGGGCAGCCACAGCTTCCAGGGAAAAGACACTAAGTGAATATTCAGTGGCAAAGACTGGGGCAAATGGGAGCAGTTTCCACAGTGAGGGCACTAACTATTCCTTGGGTTACTCATTTCTTTGGGATAAAGGCAGAGCTGTGTTTACATGCAGCTGCTTGTTTTTAAAAGCTGTGTAAGGAATGTGTTCCTAAACATGTGGGACCTTTTGCTGCCACAGGAACCGTGCGAGAGGACACAGCCTGGCTGGTGATCCTCTGCAGGCCCAGCCACAGCCCTTGGCAAGGGCTCAGCAAGCAGCCCAGTGCCCACTGCCAGCAGCAATTACCCTCTGATCACCCCTTGATCTGCCCTAAGCCTCCGGGAGTCAGCAAAGCCTGAACACTGTCCAGACACAGCAGCGGGACACCGGGACACAGCCCGGCTCCCTGAGCAGGGGATTATTCTGAGCAGGGAGCTGGCCTTGCTCACACAGCACACACACACACCATCCTCCCGAGCCCCTGGGAATGAGGGATGAAGCTTGGCAGCTGCTGAGGAAGGACTTGGGCAATGCACAATGTGATACTTCACCTAAATACCCCACATGTGGCGCTGCTGCAGCCCCACAAAGGATGCAAAATCCCTGCATCGGAGGACTTCTGCTCTGATCCACACCAAGGGGAAAGCTCTCCCACCAGCAACCATGCAAGGGGAAATCTCAGCAAGGAATCTCTGCCCTTCTCTAGGACAGGTTTGCTCTCTCCTGCCTATGGAGAAGCCAAAGAGCCTGTGTGAAGGGCAGAACTGCTGTCCAGCTGGAGAGCAGAGCCACGAGCAGCTGAGTCCGCCAAGCTTTTCCATTGCAGTGATGACCAGCAGCGAAAACACATTGTAAAAATCCAAGGGGAGAACGCCAGTGGGGACAAGGTGGGGTACAGCAACACCCTTTTTGCTACTACAAAAATGCTGAAGGACACTGTGGTGGCAACAGTGGAAAAAGCAAAGAGGCACTTTAAATGTTTCCTTCTGTAAATGAAAGAGACACAAACACGCTTCCCAGTGACTTGCTCCAAGTTCTCACGAACCTCTGAGAGTCAGAGGAGACCACTACCACAACAAATTAGGGACAAGTTAACACTGGGATCTGGGTGCTGCCTGCTGCCTTGGCAGCTCTCCCCTGGCCTGTCTGTGTGATGGAGCTTTGGAATCTGGATAATCCATCTAGAGGTCACTGGCTGGAGTGAACATGTGACCTGTTACAATAAAACAGCATCATGGAATTGTTAAGGTTGGAAAGGACCTTTAAGAGTCTCAAGTCCAGCCACCCAACACCTGAAGTCTAAAAAGCCAAATGAGAAATGGAGAAGGGAAGAGATGAAGTTCTGTCCAAGTGCCAAAGCCAGGAGTACTGCACATAAAGAAATCAAAGGAGATTTCTGAATTTCCTGGGCCTTAAGCCACTTCTTTCCCCCTCTCACAGAAGGTTCACAGAAGACACAGAACAGGAAGAATAGCTGGGCCTGGTTCCATTCTAAACAGAATGAATGGGTATAGAAGGCAAAATTATTGTTCAGCACCCTCGGTGTGATTCCCTCGCACGGCCACTGGCACAGGAGGGAACCAAGGATGTGAACACCACAGGCAAGACTCAGCTATCCCATGGCTTCTGCTGACACCAGTGTTTCAAGGAGACAGGAAAATGGAATTCACAGTAATCACTCACATAAAAGGAATAACTGAGTGTGTAACACTGGAAAAAACTGTGGGACAATATTTATGCAGCCCTTATTACAGAGACAAAGGGCACTTCAAACGCCCTGGCAGTGCCAGTGAGTCACAAAGTGTGCGGGCCTGTGACAATGGGGCACCTCCTCCCAGGGCCTTCCTGCCCCCCTCCTCCCTTCATGGAGCTGAGACCATGATTGTCCCTAATTGCTCACTTGGCACTGAGTGGATTCTGACCTTCTGAGAGGACCAAGTGCAGCAGCTTTGGGAGCAGTGCACCTGCAGTGACAGTGGCCATGTCCCAGCACAGCTCCTCCACAGCTGCAGCCGACTGCCAGGCAGCAGCAGAGCCATGGCTGCACACATCAGGGTCCCCTTCCCACCCCAAACACCCCGGGGTTCTACCATCCTATGATACACATACACTGCATTTGGATATACTCACCGCATTACAAGATTTAGCTGGTAAGGTACGTAAACCTGAAGTTTTGCAGAGTTTAATTTGCCCATTAACCCTATCTCCAGCTGAAATCCTTAATATTTTAATTAACTTGCACACAAGAACTGACTGAATTAATGATTAAGGAGTAATTTTTTTTGGAGGAATAAAAACACACATGGAGTGATCATAAACATATTCCAGCTAGCTGTGCTGGGTCAATAAATTCTCATTCTTTGTTGAAAAATAATATTCAGTGACACACAGGCAGATTATGAGAAATCACAGAAAGGCAGTCAAAGCCTCTGCTGTCTCCCAGGCAAGCATTTTCTGGAAGGGAGGATTTTAAAACTGGAAGGGCTGACAGGGAGAGAATAGCCCTGAAGTAAAAGCCAGCTCTCAATTCTCACAATTCCTTACGGAGCAGAACCTCATCTACCCACAGCTCTGCCTATAATTACATGGAGTAAGTGTGATACACTTACAAAAACCACACAGCCTGACATTAGACATACTGACATCTCACTATTTTTAGGGAAAAAACCCAGCAAAGAGGCAGCTTGGGAGGGTTGATTTTCACTGCCACACCACAGCACTGGTCTGCAAACAAGAGGGTCCCATCTCCACTTTCCTGCGGTCATTCTTTGGGGGAAAGAGTTTTCTGCAAGGCCCAAATGCCGGCCCTCAGAAACCAACACAGATTTTTTTCATTATGGATCCACCCCCCTTTATACTTTCCTTTTTTCATATAGACTCTTACACAACGAAGCACTTTTTTTTCCTTTCCACCTCACCAAATTCCTCCGAGCGTGCCAGCCTCGCCTGCACCTCGCACAGATGTGTTATGAATCTAACTCGCACTGTTTCCACACAGGATATTTTGATCATTCCCCTCTCCTTTTCCCCATCCCCATCCAGTCCAAAATAGCACAGAGTCAGAATCATAAATTCTCCTGTTCTGACCTGAAAGACCATTCTTTCAAGGACTGCTTCTCTTGAAAAAGCTGTGACTAAGGAGAAGGAGTTTTTCAGCAAGGTTCATCCCTGCAGTCTGCCATGGGAGGTGAGGTCTGCTGGAAACATCTTCCACAGGGAATTAGTACTTCTTTCTATCCAGAGCCCACCTTCTCCCTCCTGACACTCAAGAACACTCAGGCAAAACATAAATTTCCAACTCCCACATACAAATTAATTCAAATAAATTGGAAGGTTACTGCTGGAACCTCATCACAATGTGTGTGTATCCAAATGCTATTTATTTGTGGAATGACACTGGACCAAGGGTTTCATGTCCCTTCAGTAGCACTCCCTCAATGAAGCTGCTCCTCAAATCCAAGGAATTTTCCTGTCAGAGGAGAGCTGCCAACTTTCCCTCTCTGGCGAGCAGGGCTCCATTCTTGCACCTCTCTCCATTTCCTGCACAGTGTTGCTTTAATGAGCCCTCCAGTCTGGTAGAAAGCTAACAGAGACAGTGAGGAAAAGCACAATAATAAAAAGGAGAAGAACCTGAGAGGGGAGAAGATTTAGGAAGAATTTTCCACTGAATATACAGTGGGTCTGACTAGAAATATGACAAACAGGAGACAGTTCTCCTCTGCAAAAGGAAGGAAAACAGCCCAAGTGTTCAGTTTAGACACATCAAAGGATCTCTCCAGCTAAGTAATAAATTTAATGTCTTAGAACTACAAAGAAGAAATGCTTAGTCAAATATTGTGTTGCAGAAAATGCAGTGAGAAAGAGTGCTATTTTCAATCCTGTCATGCAAAAATGCAGAGCCCTCATCTTGGATTCAACCCCTAACGAACACAAAGGTGAGCTCAGCCCGGCCCTGATCCCAGGCTGAACTCCCAAAGGAGGAAGGCAGTGGGAATGATGTGAGAGTGGCAGCCCAAGGTGAGAGAAAGCTTGTTCAAAACTGGGAGACAACAGAATGAACCAATGGAGCAGAAGAGTAGAAGTGGCACAACAGCAAATAATACCAATTTTAAAAAGTGTATCCAAGCGTTAGTCACGGATAATAAGCCTCTCTTTCTCGCCACATGGAATTTCAGCCATTTCTCAAAATTCCACTGGCATAAATATAAAGGAAAAGCTCCAACTATAAACTGTCACTGAATGCTGTTGAACTCGGGCTCCTGCTTTTTTTTCCATGAATGCACTGTAAGTCAGCATTCCAAGAGCAACAAATGTCTCCAAGCCCAAGCTATTTCCCAACAGTCCATGGACCATGAGAGTGTCCAAGATAACAGTGAAAATATGTACACGGCCATTCTACCCAGACAGCACATGCACAGAGGAAGGGGGTGTCCCAAAATCCCAGGCTGATCTGCACAAAGTCTTGGGTCGGGACAAGCAGCTTTAAAAACCCAGCTGAGCACAAAGATCACCACACTGCTGCCCCGAAAATCCTGAAAAAACAAATAACACCCGAGCCATTAGCGAGGGACTCGGGAAGTTTGATTTGGATAGAAGCTCTGCCACTGTGGAACAGTCACCTCCAAACTGTGGGCATCAACTTACCCACTTCTAGTAGGGGTAATAGCCTGCAGTGTCTTTGAATATCCCACCCCAGTTGTAAATATCATTGTCACTCCAAATAAGCCTCCACAGAAGATGCTGAAAGCAGCTTGTTATGTCCCAAGTACCTAAAAGGTTTCACAGATGCTCTTGGTTGTCCAGTTCTGCTCTTCCACAGAAAAGCACCTGGGAACTCACTGTCCAGCAGCACAGCCTTCCAGTTTCCCCCTGGCTTTCCAGCTTCTGCCTCAGCTTCCCTGGCACTGCAGACACAATTCTATCTTTTACCTGTGCCAGCGCCTCATCACTCTCATTGGAAACCTGCAGAGGGACTGCAAAGTGTGGAGCCAGGTGGAGATACTGGCAGCTGGAATACCTGCACACTGTGCCATCACCTGTGAGGTTCAGAAAAGGAATGGTGAATTCCATGCAGGGAATTCTCTCCCTTTAAAGAAATTTAAACTCTAATTTCTTAAGGCTTTAAGAAGGGAGACAGGGCTGCTTCAGGCAGAGGACTCTGGATTTCCACAGAGCCTTACATCTGATGAACAGCTGCGAGTCAACCTGCGTGGCAAAGGCTCAAGCATACAAGTGCTCAGCCTTAAGCCCCACAGACACAGACAGGGAATGACCTGCAGGAGACATTGCTGCCTTTTCCCGTTGCCCCCTCCCTCAAATGCCACAGGGTTCTCCTTTACACGGGAACAAATATCCCAAATAAGGGATATTAGAGGGCCTGGTCAAGAAACAGGCATTTGGGATTTAGTGCCTGTTGAATTTCTCTCACTATCAGAAATTCTAAGTGAGCCTGGAGATGGAAAGGGAGCACATCTGTTCACTGCAGTGCTGGTGAGATGTTCCTAGTAATGAGGCAGATGTTTCCAAATGGAAGTGGATGGGATGCCCAGATGGCTTTCATTGTCCCATTTTTCCAAGCAGCCTGACAAACTTCAGATGCAAAAAAATAAATATGAATGATGATTCTGTCTTGCCAGCAAAAAAAAAAAAAAAAAAAAAAAAAATAGAGCATGTTTGACAAAGAGCAAAGGAAGCAGATCTGAGCAGGTCAGAACTTCATCAGCCTTCCTCCAGTTAAACCAAGTGTCTAATCAACCCCCACAACATGGCACAGTGCTGCCTGAGCCCTCAAAGAACAGACACTTTTAATTGATTTATCTTCCTTTGTGTTCCCTTTTAAAGAGCACTGTTAACTAAAGGAAGACTGATTTTTACTTCTAGTAGTAAATCTCAGCATCAGAAACTTGGAAGCTTTGAAGCGCTCGAAGTAATGAAACTATATTGTTACTTATTCTTGGCAAGGAAAACTCTGATTTAGAAAAGGGGCTTGAAATAAATCAAGAATCAACCCTGTAAAAGCAAATTGAAAAATACCATTAAACGACTAAAGCAGAGGCTCAAATTCATCTGTTTGCAAATTCACTTGTGATCAGGAATAAAAAGAACATGGAGCTGGCTATGGAAGAACCTGAGCAGAACCCAGGGATAAGGTAGTGCATTTTCAAGGACTCTTTAGGACAAACTACTTAAAACAGATAAAAAAATTAATTACATAGTTTCTGGATACTCACTGCCTATTCGGTAGAACTGAGCATTCAAAAAGTAAATAAATAAGGTAGCAAATTATTTTATTAACTGGATTTTTACTGCCATCATAGATCTATGGCATACAGGGCTTTTGCTGAAAATCAACAACATCCATGATACTACTAGTGACATCATCTGTGATGATATTAATTAGTGTTTCTCCATAAGCCATAGAGTATACTCTGAGTATACCCTGAGTTGCCCTTTCACTCTGAGGTACTTCTCAGGACTTTTCAAAAGAGGTTTTTCCACAGATCAAATGAAAGCAAGGGATATACTTGGAACTGCTCTCAGTCTAGAAGCAGCAGCTGCATTTTTCCCGTTCAACAAGTGATTTTTAAGTAGAGTTTGAGATATCTGCTCCATGTCATGAGGAAACATGGAAGAGCAGAACTCAGTTTGACCATGGGTTGGCCCAAGCTTCCTTTCTGCCCTAAGCAAGGGGGGGAAAAAAGCTCACAAAGAATCTTCATCATCAATTCACAGGCAGTCAAAGGCAAATGAAAATCTCCATCCAGAAACAAAAGAAGAAAAGGACACTAATGTGGCTGGCTCCTAATTAGCTCCCTAACTTGGTCAGCAAGACCAAGACCTAAGTGAAAAGTCCGTCCCTGTTTGGCAGAGTAGCCTGCAGCCATCCCCAGTGATTGTGCTCAAGCTCCATTTAGAGCTCCTAAGGAACATCCTCAGCAGCTTCTTCTCTTCCCCCAGGGTCCTCTTCTCCTGGGTTACATCTTCCACTAGCCCAGGTTGCTCCAAGCCCCATCCAGCCCGGTCTCGGACACCTCCAGGGATGGGGCAGCCTCAGCCTCTCTGGACAACCTGAGCCAGGGCCTCACCCCCTCACAGGGGAAATGTCCTCCCAGTGTCCCATCTCACCCTGCTGCACACTGCAGAAATCCCCAGACACTCAAACTTTCACCCTCTGCCTGCATGGACCTTCTCAATCCTCAGGATACCACTCACAGCACTGGACACAGCGCAGAAGAGCCTGGACAGGAGGGAACAGGGCATACACTGAACTGGTAAATGATTACAGCAGCACCTCTGCTGTAATAAATGAAGGAAAAGGAGGAAACACATCCAAACCCTTCACGTCCAGAGGTTATTTTGATGCTCAAGGGCAACCACAGACCCATCACTTATTCCCCCACTTATCTGACTTCTGTAAATAATTAACAGAGCTACTACTACCTCTTACTTTAATACCTCTAACAGATTTATTGTCAAGGAGAGAAAAGCACAACTACTATTCCTCCTGGAAATGGTGACTTTATGTTCTCTGGAGCTATTAGTGAGGAGAAGTGGAAAGGAAAAGCAGAGCTCTCTATTAAGAAAGCACAAAACTCCTTGCATCACCTGTTACTGTTTCCAGCAGAGACTAAAAAAGCTCAGTTAACGCTGTGTTTAACCCCGTTGCAGTTGAAAATTTGTTTCAGGCATTATTAGGATTTTGCACAAGAGGATCTGTGCATTTGGAAGTTTTTATTCTAATCTGCACTAACCAGGTGGTGTGGATTTATTAAATGATGTCTCTAGGATTACAGAACATAGTTATTTCAAAAATGGCTACAGGATAGTCATTTCACACAAAAACAGAGTGCTTGCTAATCAAGTGTGCACTTCCACACACACTCACAGCCCACCACTCCTGTCCTCCGTGCAGGATGCCAGTGTCTGAACCCAGCCCTCTCCAGGTATCTAGGTGCACTGCTGGGCATCCTGCGCAGAACTAGGGGAGAAGAAAGAAAATCCCACCCTTTCTAGCCCCCTGACAGACCCAGTCTGCTGCCAGGAACAAGGGGAAGGACAAATCTCTTCCCTGTAGGCACGTCACTGGCTGCTGGGAGGCAGCTGCCTGCTTGTTACCTGGGTGGAGAGGTAAAATGCCAAAGGAGACACAAGGCCATCCTCCTGGGGCTAGGTCCTCAGATTTTTCCAGGGAATGCTTAGGAAAGACCCTGCTAATAATGCTACACAGGAAGACACAGCAATGAAACGCTTCCCTGGGCTGCTCCTGGAGTACAAGCCACTTAAGCTCTTCATCCCTGCCTGGGTTCTCCTCCCAAACCACATGGTATGTGGTGGAATCCAGCACAGAGTTCCACAGGTCAGCCTCTCTCCAGCAACACGCACAAGAAGTCAGCTTCGCTGAGACATCAGTTCCCTCCTTTCCAACTCTAACTGCAGACTTGTGTGACTTTTAATAACCTCCAGAGCCCTAATTATTTGGCTGATCCTGTCCCATGTTATTGGAATACTCTAAAGAATGATTAGGCAAGGTATTCTGGAATAAAAAACCAAAACAACACTGTTTTCTTAGCAAACAACAGCTGGGTCATGCTGTTACTCTGCAGTGTTTTACTCTTGCATTTTGGAAAGATTTCTGCACTTGTGTAACCCAGATATGGCTCTGAGGAAACTCAGTCCCCTGGGAGCAGTGTGAAGAACGAGGCTGCTGTTCTCGTGTCAGTCCTTCCACCCGTGCTCCTGTCAGCTCCAGCTGCCCAGCTCTGTGCCATCCCACACACAGATCAGTTCATCCAGCATCTGCACCATGCTTGGAAGGGGTAAAGGGAAGGGTGCTAGCAAGCTCTGGGACATCTTGGTGCAATACATGGGGCACGGCAAGAATTAGTCCACAGTAACCCCAAATGGACCCCACCAAAGCAGGAGCATGGCATCCAAACTGCTCCTTCAAAACACACCAGATGCATTTTCCTTCCCTGTCATAAACCAGAGATCTCATCTCATCCAGGTATTTTCAAAGATAGAAATGAATTAAATTGCCCTCAGCTTGGATTCTTAAGCTGTTTCTAGGATCTTCCTATAAATTTACTGAGCATCAAACCCATTAAAAACCAGGTGTCTCACAGTGGGGAAAAATGCGAAAACTGCAGAAAATTCAGGAGAAAGTCCAGCAAGAGTCCTACAGCACAGAAATCAGTCTTTTATGTTATGACACAAACTGCTATGTTTTAGCTCATTTTCCCATCAAAAGCCTGCTGTAGAACACAGACTAATCAAACAAGGCTCTCTGCTCCCAGTGACAGAGTCTCTCAGTGCTCTCATTTCAGTCCTAAATTTGTAGAATGTGCATGTGAAACACATGAACAAGCCTCAGCCCCCACAAACCGTGGGAGGATTCATTTCCTCCAGTTTCTGACCTCTAATTCACATAAACTCCCCCTGCTAAGGCAGCTCCTCTGACTCCCATTCCCATATTCTCAGAGGGTGCCATCCTGGTACATATATCCTGGTGCATAAAAAGCACTTTGAACCATCTCACGTGCACCCTTCTGATCAAACCCAGCAGTGGAGATGAGCCAGGGACCTCAGTCCTACCTGGGCCACACAAGGGTGATCCTCCCCTTGGCATGTCTCTCCCAGGTTACCTTGAGAATGTCATCTATACACCAAAGAGGCTCCTTTGCACAGGACCAGCTGCTTACACATTATTTAAAACCCTCTCCTCTCTGTCAGCACCACTGTTTATTGAAAGTCTTCTTCCTCCTATGCAATTTGGGGGCACAGGGAGTTTTTGTTGGAAAAGGGTACAAGCCTTGGAATGGCTGCAAGCTGAATGTACTGACCTGTCTCCATTTTTTCAATTTTCCCTTCATACAGATTTTTCTGTGTGTTTTACTGCTCTGGCGCTGGGTGCCTGCAGTTGGAATGAAGCCTTTATTCTTGGTTTTATTTAAAAATCATTTTCCTTTGTTATTGCCAAGAACAGAAGACGACTTAAGCAGATGGATGTTCCTGCTCTCATCATCAGGCACAACCTCCCCGACACAGACAGAGCACACCAGTCACTTCACAGCACCTTCGAATCCACTCCTGCTCAAGCTTTTCTTTCTTAAAAAAAAAAAAGGAAGCTTTTCCTCACTATAAAGTCTGTGTTTCCCCTTGCTTCCTAGCTACCCATCACCAACACTCCTTTTCTTTTACACCATAATGTGCTCTTCCTATTCCATTTGATTACCATTTCCTTAAGCAAAACTACATTCAGTGAAGAACTTCCAAGAATCCATTTCAGTTTCAATGTAAGAGAAGAAGACTGAATTAAAAGCAAAACTCCATTAGTGCTGGACAAAGAACAGGATGTCCTCAGACAATGCAGGTTATTGCCATCAATACAAGTTATTGGTGGCCCTTTCTTGGGGGACTACCAGATAGCAGGAGAGAGACTTTTGGCCTCATATTAGGGAGAAATTGTTCCCTCTGAGGGTTGTGAGGCCCTGGCAGAGGCTGCCCAAAGAAGGTGTCCCATCTCTGCAAGTGTCCAAGGCCAGGCTGGATGGGCCTTGAAGCAGTCTGGGATAGTGGAAGGGGTCCCTGCCCATGGCAGGGGGTGGAGCAAGATGGTCCTTAAGGTCCCTTCCAACCCAGACCACGCTGGGATGCTGTATTTATACAAGAATGTCCATACTGAACAGAGGATGTTACACAACATGCTGTAATGAGTCTACACAGAAATCATTTCCATCTTCCCCATTGTTCTGATGCACAAACTTGTGTGGTGGGCTGTGCAGCATCAAAAATATCCTCCACCAGAACACAGGTCATGAGAAATTCTGCTGAGAAAGAGCTCAGACACTCTCCGGCACACCAGTGTCCCTGAGAACCACTACAGTGCCTGGGGAAGTGCACAGGGAGCTCTCCCAAGCAGGCAATAGCCTTCCCACCCTTCTACCTTCTATTCCAGGGTTCCATTCCCAGGCAACCAGGAGCAATTCCCAAATCATTTCTTCCTCCTACATGTTTCCCACCTGGGACAAAGACACTCGAGGCCAGCGCCATGGCAACCCCATCAGACACACAGGCACTTTGGTGCTTTGGGGAAAATGAAAATTCTGAAAGGAAGCTGGGAGATAAAGGCTCCTACTCCTTGTTTCCCACTGTTAGGAAGTAATTACAAAAATACTTTCATCTCAAGTGCTTGCTGGGTGAATAGGTTGTCATTTAAGAAATACTATAGTGTGAAGAGGAGGATGAAAGAGGAAAGCTCCGAGTACATTACCACACTGTGGAACCATTCAGCTCAGGGCTGGGTGTCATCATTCTACCACACAGAAGTGCACAGAAAAAATGATAAGTGAACAAACAGGAGAAAAGATAAATTCAATACTCAGTTATCAGCTCTAGCAGCATGTGATCCAAACCCTGCCTCATCATCCCACTGCTGTCAGTTTGAGTGTTCCCACTGACTCCATCGGACTTGGATCAGGCTTTTATGTTTCTGAAACACAGCTTGGGTTTTATTTTATCACACTACTGAGCCAAATTCAGTAGAACTCCTAGGTGCAAATTTGATTGTAAATTCTACAAGTTCTCTGCCTGTTTCTGCTGCATCTTGAGTGCTTTCAAGTAATAGGGTTAATGATCACACATTTCAGTGATGCTTCTCAGCTTATTAACAGCAGCGTCTTTTCATCCTACCCAGAGTAATATCATTGTTATACTTCCAAAACCTCCCAACCACAGGCTTGTTCTGAGAGCATTTCCTTCCATTCCTGAGTAAAAGCCTGCTTTGGTGAGAAAATGGTAAGGATTTATTTAAATCATGTTTTAACATGAGAGCCTCATACACAGCTCTGTTTCTTTCAGCTCTGTCTGCACAGCTCATTCGCTCTCTGTCCCTCAGACCCTTCACCCCCAACATGGAGACTTGGCCTTTGCTCCTTTTTGCCCTTAAGGACAAAGGAAAATGATTTTTAAATAAAACCAAGTCTTACTTTGATTTAAGAAACATTACAGGGGAGTAACACAACATGAACGCTGACTACCTGCAGTACTCAACCCAACGAGAAGCGCAGATGTTCAGTGTCTTTAGGATCAAGGCTTAAGCGACTGGGGAAGTGGAGCTTACAAATGTCATCCCAGGACAACCTGACATGGAAAAGCTGGCAGGAGCCTGTCATGTGTATTTACACCCAGGGAGACCTCTGGACACTATCCTGCTGTGGCATATGATTCCCAGACCAGGTGCTCATCCCAGATGCTTAAAAACAAACAGCCAGCGTCACATCCCACTGCATTTAAGTATTTTTTCAATAGCTGGGATTTCCCATGGGAGGCCTTGCCTTCCTCCCCACAGAAGAGGAAGAGCTTCCTTTGTCCAGGGGAACTAACCTGAGCCCAGCACTTCCAACCAGCAAATACCCTGTCCAATGGACACCACAGAGTCTAAGGAGGATTTGGGGTTAATGAAATTATTTTAGTATTTGGTGGTCAAGATCTACTGCTTCCCTGCACTGCCTCGCCTAGCAGAAGGAAGATCAGATTCCAAGCAATACAGTCAAACAAGACCCTCTGAATCAGCAGACAGATTACCCATGACATAGAAATAGTCAATCCTGCCAACAGTCTGTCAAAATATGGAAAATTATCCACATTTCCCTGATACCACTGAGTGAGAGCAGAGGCATTTTCTAAGCAGAGAAGATATAAAACTATCTACAATTGCCTGGTATCAAAACAAACCCCAAATATTCAGGTCCATTTATATGCAAGCGATCCTACTCACATCAAAATGACTGAAAAGACAGAGGTATAAAAAGGCAATAACTAATGAACTAACTAACTTCAAGGGGCCTAAACTGGTTGTGCACACACACAAACAAAAATTTCCCAAAGGAATGGGGCAGGATTTCCAATCTGATTTCTTGAATGTATCATGTAAGGCTTCTAAAGAAATCAGTCTCCACACAAAGCAAATTATGAAAACAATCCATGCAAATTTCCACTGTCATTCCCTCAAGAGGCTGTCCAGAGCCATGGATACCATCAACAGAAATCAGCACAGGGTGCTGCTCCAGGGTGGGAAAGCTGAACCCACACTATCCAGCAGCTTGAGGCATCCCAACATCTTCCCTAGAACACCCCACATTTCTGGTTCCCACCTAAGACAGCTCAGGGGAGCTTCATCAAAGGGACAGCCCTAAAAGAAACAGGGAAAGAGAAGTGGGGAGGTGTGCTGACTTCCATGAGAGCACCAGGTAGGAACCCATCCATGCTCCTCAGCCCTGGGATCACTGCTCGACTTCCAACTCCTACACTCATTCTGTCCAACTGTTTGAGCAATGTCCAACCAACCCCCAAATGCTGTAAATCCTGCAGGAATACCAGATGGCCTGTCAGACTGCAGGCTCCTTCCACATAGCTAGAGCTGGAAGCTTCCCTCCCAGAAAAGTGACTTGTAGGGAAAACATGATACAGCATGTCCCATGTCACTGCTGAGAAAGGCTGTCACACTGCTTCCAGTTCTGTGATGACTTCATTGACAGCAACAATTTTTAGTACTTTTGTATTTTAATGGCTGTTTTGTTGAGTCATGTGTCACTGCAAATGTGGCCTCCTGTGTGTGCTGGCTGAGCTCCCAAAGCGTGAGCAGGGCGTTCTCTGCATGGCTGCCTCCAGCCCAAGCACAGTGCTGGAGGAGTGAGGACAGAGAAGAAAGAGGAACATTTTCATGTGCAGCTCATACCAACCAGACAACTCAACCACTGCAAACATTTCCTCAGGTTCCACAGGCTTGGGCATCTTGCTTTAACCTTCAGGAATCTTCAGGTTGGAAAAGCCCTCCAAGACCGAGCTCAGCTGTTCCCCTAGCACTGCCAAGGCTACTACTAACACATGTCCCCAGGTGCCACATCTACGTGACTTTTCAATCCTTCCAGGGATGGTGACTCCTCCACAGCCCTCAGCAGACTGTGTCAAGGCTTGACAAGCCTTTCTATGAAGAAATATTTCCTAATATCCAATCTAAACCTGCCCTGGTGCAATGTGTGGCCACATCCTCTTGACCTGTCACTCTTTACCTGGGAGAAGAGATTGAACCTCCATTCAGGGAGTTTTGACCTCCTTTCTGAGAAGGTCTCCCTGAACCTCCTCTTCTCCAGGCTAAACCTCCCCACATATTCATGAGCTAAAATGGAATGGCCTTGCTGGGGTACCAAAAGCCAAGGACCTCCAGTTCTGTACATTGTAAATACTTCTTTTATTTCCCAAACCCTTTGCAGTTTCAACAACATGTGAACACAACATAAACACAGTGAGAATGTGAGAAGCTGGATGATACTCAAATAAAGCCAGAGCACTGATGGGTGCAGAGCTGGTCTTTCACCCTGAGCCCAGAGCCTCAAAACCCTCAACCTTCAATATGCAGTGCCTTGGCTTATGAGGATTTGTGTAACATTAAAAAGACACACAAGCAAATGGATTAAACTACACAATGATAATTATTCTCAGACACAGTAACTATTCTCAGATGGACCAACCACATCATCTTCAAGGCAGAGGGGAATTCTTGGATGTGACAAAATATATCCGATCAACACAACTGCCTTCAGAGCACTTTCACAGCAACCAGCAGGAGGAAAACAATACAATTGGCACAATTTTGTATTACTCAGAAAGAAACAGGACCCAAACTTTAAACAGGAGTTGTGCAGCCTCCTCCAAAAGCTTCCATGGGCTGGAGTCACCTGGAATAGCCCTGCAAGCAGCCCCATGGGGTACTGTACCTCCTGTGTGCACATCGGGGAGCGCGTCGGGAGGATGCTGCGCGACCGCCGAGCGCCTGTACACCATGTGGATTCTGCCCTTCTCCTCCTCCATCTGCTTTCCTCTCTCCAAAGGCTCAATGAAGTACTCATCCTCATCAGTTCTGATCATTCCAGCCTGGTAAGGAAGAGAGAAAACATGTCTATATGCCATTTCAGAGCCTGAAGACCCAGGCTCTAAAACAAGCACCAAGAGGTACAAAGCATAAAATGCTTGCAATACCACTGTAACCCATACATTTCTTTCCCTTCCAAAAAAAAATATTCACCAACAAAAAGAACATGAAGTTATCCAAATGAATGGAGACGAAGGGGCAGAAGCAGGCTGTGCATTTCCAAGTGAATCCTCCCTGTAAACTGCAGTGCCAGCCCAGTGCTTCCTCCCCCCAGCCAGAGAGATGGCCAGGGAGGTGCTCGGAGCACGTATTTTTCAAGGCTCCCTTGGAGAAAAGGCTGTGGTGGATTTTCAAGAGAAAAGTATGTAGTGGAAATTTATTTTTTTTCCCACAAAAGCACATTGATGGAGCAATCCAGGAAAGCAGTCTCCAATCTTGGAATGCTATTAATTTTACTACTTTTTTCTTCCAAATTAATGACATTCAAAATTTCCATCCACTGAAGGAGGCAGGTTGGAATCTGCGCTACTGCGGAGTTCTCCAGAGCTGTCTTCAAGATCCTGTGAAAGAGGGAAGACAACAGGACCACCAAAATCCAAAAGCAGCCTTTGGGGCATAGTGGCTGGAATAAACCTGTCTGTTCCCAGCATCACCTCAGCCCTGAGGCTCAGGGAATTAGACTGACCCCTTGGCTTTCCTACAAACTCACCTCCTCCCAGGGGAGAATCAAGAAGAAACCTGCCCTAGGTCCCATCTGCACCCATCTGCATCTACTTGGCTCCCCAGTAGCTGCAGCTGTCTAAATGACTTCTGAGCATTAATTCCTTTCATCCCTGCAGTTCTTCCTACCTCCCTCAATCCAGAACAAATGGTGCAGAGTGAACAGAGGGAATTCTGTGGAGTGAGAGAGATGCAAGAGCAAGTGCTACTGGAGTTCATAATAAAAGGTACATGGGAGCAAGGCCAAACCCAGTCTGGCCCAGGCAGCCCACCTAGGAGGGCTTCCCAGAGACACCAAACCTTCTATCCTTTACTGGACAGTCCATGGAAGAAGCAAAATCTGGAAAAGGCTTTTTTTTTTTCTTCCAAAATGTAAAAGATGCAGACAAGCATAAGGGAATAAGAAACAATATAAAGCCTTGAGAAAATAACCTACAAGGGCAGGTTAAACTAAGGAGTCACTTCCTGAGCCAAAATCAACAGTATTTAAGGGGGAACATGATTCCCTATAAATATGCATGGGGTGTTTGTAGGGAAAGAGGAAAGAGCCCTTCATTCAGAGAGCACAACGGGGAGCTGTGAAGTGCCCATTAATGGCCACATTTACCTTCAGTATTAA
Organism: Zonotrichia leucophrys gambelii; assembly: GCF_028769735.1. NCBI lineage: Eukaryota > Metazoa > Chordata > Aves > Passeriformes > Passerellidae > Zonotrichia > Zonotrichia leucophrys. The sequence goes on from NC_088173.1 coordinate 52,476,901, forward strand.
ACATTATGGGTGGGATTTCCAAAAGTATTTTAGGAAGTCAAATGCCCCCTCTCCTAGCGGTTTGCAGTGTGGGTGAGGCAGTGAATTGCCAGGCCAGCTTTGGAAAGGCCACCCTCAAAATGTCAGGAAGTTTGCTCAGCAGCCACACTGATCCATTATCAAGGGCTTCTAAAACTGATCACCAGAGAGTAGGAAAGGCTTTGGGTTGTTAAACCCATCCTGCCATCCCATGGCCAACACCACAAGGCCAGAGGATGCTCTCACCTTCTGCTCCCAGTCTCCATGCCAAACTCTGCTGGTATCTGCATTGGGAACACTTTGCAAAACACAAAATCTCTCAGAAAGAAGAAAATGTTATAAATTATGTTTTCAAACTGTCCTTAATGCCTTTGTACAGCAAAGAAAGAGTTTTTCAAACACTGATGTGACACCCTGGGGAACTGAGGAGTTAATTAGCAGCTATTTCTCCTAAATCAGCTCTGATCAGGGGGAGAACAGATCTGTAAAGCTGCTTTAAGCAAACCAGCAACACAATACGGGAATTCAAGATGCACAGAGCTTCCCTGCATCTCTCCACATGAGAACTCTCATTTGTATTACACACATTCTCTCTCTGTCCCAGGATCTGCACATCCCTCTGCCATACACAGCAATCTGAAAAAACCACGTGCTGGGTCTTCACTGGGAAGAGCTGAAATGAAACTTAATGTCATGTTAAGTTTCAATTTTTTAGGCTTATATCTCCAAAGGGAGATATAAGCTTAAAAAATTGAAACTTAACATTATGTTCAAAGCTCTACATTCATCTCCAAACACAGCAGGCTGTCAATAAGTGGAAGAAGATTAATAAGCAGGTTGGAGCTTGCTCAGCAGCAGGAGGCTACATGAAATAGTCATCCTTAGTAAGAAACAAGCAAGAAAAATATCAGGAATGAACACAGGGATCTAAAGATGCCGAAATCCCCTTCCCCTCCAGAAGGTGGTTCCAACTTTGACGCCCTCAGTCACGCACAGGGGCAAATATGGACTGTGCTGTTGGACTCTGCCTCAAAGGGAAGCATGAGAAGATCACAGCTCTCAGCAGAGCGAAGCAGGCTTGTGTCAAAGAGCCAGGCAGTTACTGTCCAATCCAAGGACACTAAAAAATTCAGTGGGAAAAGGGAGAACTACCTGTGTCCTGTTTTACAGGAGAGACTCTGCTCATGAGGATGAACCTGCTTGCTTCAAAGAACAAGATCAAGTCCAACACCTGCACCAACACAGGCAAGCAGACAGGATCTGTACATCAAGAATTTCAAAGCCTTGAGATTTCTCCAAATGTTTTATCTTCCCCTTTCCATTCTTCAAAACAAGGGCAGCAGAAGCTTTTATTTGACCAAGAGAGGCTGAGTGTCCCTCACTCTCATGAAGACCAACAGAGGTTTGGTCTGTCCAATAAAGAGGGAGTCTGTCATGGTCTGGTTTCAGCTTCCACCTTCATCTCCTCCAAGCATCCAAAATGGACTCCCCTTCTTTCCCACACAGAATCACGGAATTATGGACTGGTTTGGGTCAGCAGGGACCTTAAAGACCAACTTGTTTCACCCCCTGCCATGGGCAGGGACACTTTCCACTAGACCGAGTGGCTCCAAGGCCCGTCCAACCTGACCTCAATCACTTCCAGGGATCCAGGGGCAGGCACAGCTTCTGTGGGCACCCTGTGCCAGGGCCTCACACCCTCACAGGGAACATTTTCTTCCTAGTACCCAATCCAAACCTTTCATCCTTCAGCTTAAGGCCACTGAAATTCAATTTCCATTCTATGGAAACTAAAGGAATCAATCACTCCATATACCTTAAAAATTAAGTGCAGAAATACGTATCTGGAATATATATGGAAAGTGAGAACTATCCCAAGTATCAGAATCAGGATACCTGGATAAATTCTCACTTTGGGCCACACATGGATCAATCAGCTTGCAGAAAAATCTCTTACAAGGCTCTCCACCTGTGGGAAGTTCAGTTCAGGAGGTTCCTTGTGCCATCCCACACTGTTTCAGCCAGTATCATCCTTGATTTCTCCACCCACCAATGCTTGGACTGCAGCAAAGGACTCAGCAGTCAAACCAACCCAGAAAACACTTTCTTCTCACCATTCTATTGATGGAACTGGAAAACATTGCCAGGGTTCTCCCCCCACTCCTCATCCCTCCTTTTTTCCCGCTGGACAATCACAGGTGCCCGACAGCTCTATCCTGCCCCTACCTGAATAGAAGCCCTATTGAAAGGCACCAAGAGCTCTGTGTTCCCGCAGTTTAACATCCCAGCCCCGGCCCAGCAGACACTGCCTCCTGCCAAGACAAACACCTGGGACCTGCAAGGGGAGGGGGCAGCTTCTGGAGCCAGCCCTCCAGTCTCAGCTTCTTCACGAGTGGATAGAGACATGCTTTTATGAAAGAGGTGCTGCCTGGTCTGAAAACAGCGATTCAGCCCCAAAACACTGCTACCTTTCACCTCTCTGTTGGCTTAAGGTGGGTTCAGTTGGGTGACTGTGCAAAACCTGCGTCACACCTACCTGCTGCTCCCCTTTCCACCCAAAGGCAAAAAGCTTTTGGAGCTGCACCCAACACTGCTTGATTTATTGGAAGAAAAATAAAAGCAAAGAAGTATGCTTTGCCTGCAGCACATTTCCCCCTGCCAGCCTCCCCCAGAACTGAGCCACAGTGGGTGGACACTGATTCTAAGTTTTTGTGGCTCCAGGGTTACCCCTTCAGTTCCTTGGGTGGATATTATTTCCCATGCTGCACGGGTTCCACATTTTGGCAAGAATCAACTGATTCTCTGGGTTTCTTTCCAAAAATCCTCTAGAAACTTCTCAGCTTGTTGAGTTTGCCCATGATGCCACTCTTCAGTTTATGCCAGTGCCTCACCATCCTCACAGGAAGGATTCCTTCCCAACACCCCATCCAACCTGGCCTCTGTCAGCTGAAGGCCATCCCCCGTGTCCTGTCACCCCAGGCCCTTGTCCCAGGTCCCACCGTGCTCGCCCAGTCCAGCAGGTCCCTGTGGCAGGGAAGGGAAAAAACATGCAAATGGACATAACTTCCCTCCTTCCACATCTTCTGCATGCTAAAGTATTCATGGTCTCGACATACTCGGCATATGAAAAAACACCACACATTGGAGGAATGCTGGGAAAAAGTAATATTGCAGCACTGTGCACATCTTGGAGAAACAGATGTTGCTGATCCAGCTGCTGGGTGCCTACAGAGGAAGTCTGCAGATGGAATTCCTCTTCCTCCTCCTCCTCCATGGATGGGCCTCCAGTCTCCATGGAGGCGTATGGCTTTGGGAAAACACCATGGTTTTGGGGTAAACCATCCCCTTTACTAACCCTCCAGCTCCAGCACCCTTGGAGTGCTTCCCAGAGGAGCAAGCAGAAATTCCACAGCCCACTTTCTATCTCTGGAAGATCGGTGTGATGTAAAATCCATGTTCTAGGCCATATTTCATCCTGGCCATGCATCTCAGAATTAAAGCAAGAGCTCCTGTATCATTTTAGGCTCCATCCTTGAAGAGTGTTGAACACAGGCAGCACAGGGACTTGACAACTAAATTATTAACCCAGCACCAGTTGGGTGACCAATCATTAATACCAGATTTTTAAATTTAAAAAAAATCTTTTGCCAAGAGAAGTCTTATTTGTTCAGAGGATTCAGAAAGAGATGAAAAGGTAGGAATGTTTAATATCCTCTTCCAGATACAAAGAAGGCTCTTAGACAAGCTCCTACTAAAATACTGGAAATCATCTGCCCACAGGAATTGAAGTCTCTCAACATACTAATTGATACCACTTTAAGGAGCAAAAGGCATGTGGAAGAGCCATCAAATTAACCAAATTCCTGTTGAATTTACACAGAAGAAAAGAAAATGTCAGCATTTACTGGGTCACTGCACTGGACTGGAATTAAGTTTTTTAGTCTCCTCTATACACATCCATAAGAAAATTCCTTTATGCAGAAATTTCTCATGCTTGGTTTTGATCCAAATTCTGGGTTTTCTTTTTCCCCCTTTCAGAAAATCGAAGAAAACTCAATGGAAACCCTTAAGAGTTATACGAAAGCACACAGAGAAAAACAAACTTTGATTTTACGTGGAAAAATATGTCTCTCCTTTTTCTTCTTGGAAAACCTACTGGGATTCATTTTAACAGCAAACTGCCGCACAGAGCTGGCAGGCCACAGGCTTTGTCCTTAAAGAAGGAACTGTGGGTTTGAAATATCAGCTATTCAAGAGGGAAAAGTATGCATGGAACACGCTCAGAGCAGTCAGGCACATCCCCGGTCTCAGCAAATCTCTGTAGAAACATTTACCGAGCACAAGTTTTGTCTTTGTGTCAGCTACAGCAGATCTCTGCTGGGAGCTGTTTCATGGAGAAATGGTACAGGAGACAGCAGACGCTGCCAGTTCTGCAGTAAACCTGGTGTTTTCCCAAACCCAGAAGTCATGGGATGCCACCAGTCATAGATTCCTCTAAAATGTGGAAAGGAAAACAAAAAGTGAGGACATCTTATCGTCTTCAGAGAAGGGGAAATGAGAGCTTCAAGTGCTGAATACTCCAAAAGTATAAAGCAAATAAATAATGCCAACAAGATGTGAAGATCCCATGATGTGGATGTCAGCAACAGCATTTCTACTGTGGCACACAAAATAAATACTGATTTATCTGCTGCCTGTACACAACTGTCAAGAGTGATGCTGCAGCATCACCACCCTTCCAAGGCAACAGAAAACTCAGCCCAAACTATGCAGGAGAGGAATCATCTCCTCAGAGAGAAGTCAGAGGAGCACAGAAATACTCTGGGGATCAAAAGCTAGGAAGCACCAAAGCTAGGAATACTCCCATCAAACTAGCTTTAGATTGGTTCTACATCCTTGCACAAAGGAAAAAAAACCCAAACTATGGTAAAATCTCTCAAAGGAAAAGGAGAAGTAGTTTTACACCTTTGGTTACACATAAACCAAGCAAGGCAATGACAAAGGGATTTTTATGAGGTAGGGAAGCTGATTTAGTGTTGCATGGCTGCAATTTACTGACGTTCTCAGCCAAGCAGCAGAAGCACTCAATGAAAACTAAGTATCTATTAAAATAGAAGTGAAAGCAAAGATTGGTTTAAGGGGAACAATAGTGCTGCACTTTATCCATCATTTCAAGAAGCTCCTGCTGAAACACAGGGGCCAGAGATGGAACCAAATGACTTTTCTTTCCATGACCCTTTCAAAGCCTGGATGGGAGCAAAATGTTCAGAGCTGCAGCATGACCCTGAGAGAAAACTAAGAACAGGAAAGAGCAGAGCAACTCTTTTTCCTCAATGACCTGGCACCGCATTTTCTCTCCAGTCCTGCCTACTGCCCCTTTGCAACCATCAGACCATGTGCCCTGCAGGTTAAATTGCAGATCCAAGTACATCCAACACTGGATAAACATGGACCACCAAAAAGCCATTGCTGAATATGGCTCCTGTACCTCCACCTACCAAATGCAGGCACAAATTCAGCACCACCATCAAATCACCAGATTCACTCCACCATCAGTGAGAATTGGAGAGAGGCTACAAGGATTGAATGTTGATAACCCTGGCTATTTCAGTATCTGTTTACTGTCTCTTCCTGGGACACACACTTTGCCACGGGTGACATGTGGAGGCAGGACATGAGGAATGAGAGCCCAATTCATGCACTGTGGGTGTGTTACTGAGGGTCCACACAGGTTATACAGTCTGGGATTTGTTACTGAAACCATGGAAAAGGGCTGTACTTAGTCATTTTAATAAGCTTCTGCTATTTTATAAACTGTCATCTGTGAGCCTCCAGGAATGAAAACATTTAAGAAGCGTCTGCTGTTTTGGAAACAAAGAGGGAAAAATCCAGAAAGGAAATTGTTTGCCCAAGTGCCCTAAAAGCAGTGTTTTGTGAACATGCATCACCAGGACTACAAGGTGTGATTAAATAACAGCTACAAAAGACATATCCAGAGCAGCACCCAACCACCAGCCCTTTGTTCCAGACCATTTTTAACCACACTGATCCGTAACAGCAGTTTCAGCCCCTAAATATATTGCTTAAAAGGAGGGATTACATGTAAACCTGTGCTTTGCTATACAGAACGATTTTTCAACATCAGAAATAAACTATAAATAAAAGTCTGAAGTTGTGGCAAGCAAAATGGAGATTTTTATGGCAAGTCTCCAGGCAGAGTCTCCAGCTGCCTGTTCCTAAACCCCTTCCTAGAGGATGCTCTCCTCACCTGGCCTCACCCACACGAGACTGTCAAGTTTCTCAATTTACCTTCAAATATTGTCTCCAATCTAAAGACAGGAAAAAAGAGACTAATAACAACCCAAGTCTCCTGAGCACCATATTTTCTACTCATGGCTATGTGCCATGTGCACATTTTGCCCAGCCTGGGGTGGTTGTTAAATGCACAGTTCGGGTGTTCTGGGCTATTCCTGCTGGTTGTCCCAGAGGCCCCACAGGGAGGTCCTTGTTTTCTAGAAGGCACTTTAGGTGACATCACAGGTCCCTCAGATGCCAGCCTGGACTCACTGCATCTCTCCTCAGCTTGGAGGGTGAGGAATTCTGCAGAATGGTCAGAACACATGGGACTGAGTTCCCTTTCATCTTTACTTTCAATTATCGGATAACCCGCTGTCACCTGCTCCCCAACAGAGGATAGAGACAAACAGCACAAGTTTAATTTGTTACCACAAAGGGCCTACAAATACTTCCTATGAGCCAAAAAGAGCTAAACTACCTCCACCTTTTTGGACACATATAGCTCAAAGTTGCATTTATAGTGCCCAAAGCCTCATTTCCCATGTCCAGAGCTCCATTTCTATCATCCAATCAATCCTTAGGGTCCAAGACACATCTTGAGTGTCTAATCCCTCATACATAGGGTCTCAATCACACTTAGACCTAAGAAACTCATTTTTGGGTCATGAAGCCTCATTTCTGGAGTTCAAAACTTTGTCTCTAGGACTAAAACCATCATTTTTGAGGTACAAACCCTCACAAGTTCCAAACATCCCTTCTGAGGTATAAAGGCTCATCTTAAGGGGCCAAAGCATAATATTTAAGGCACAAAGTCTGTCTTGGAAGGTAAGCAGGAGCGAGAGGAGGAGACACAAGGGCTTGGAAATGAGGCAAAGCTGTCATTAGACCAGATATGGCTGTGTTAGAAAAATTAATAAAAACAAACAAGAACAAATAAATGGAGCTGGAGCAACCGTCTGCATAAACTTTGACTATGAAGTAAGGGTGAAGTACTCATTTGCTTTGAGTGATAAATTTCAGGGAGAAGAAAACCAGACCTATGAAAGATTTTCTAGTTTAACATCTTCCACTATACTGACACACTTCCATGCCCATCGCCTCCCTTCTCAATCAGTGCTCCTCCCCTCTGGGTTTTACTCCAGCAGCCCCCACTCCCAAATGAGGGAATGCATTTTCCCAAGTTTCTGGAGTCCCTGAGCTTTGAGAAATCCTCTTTCCTATGGATTCCTAGGGCGGTGGGAAGTGCTGCATGGCAGAGAGGTGACAGGGATGGAGTCCAGCTGCAGCCCATCAGGCCCAGCTTATCATGCAGCCAAGCACAGAGAGCACCAGTGCTGAGGCAGGCACAGCAGGTCACAGGAGTTCATGGCAGGAGGGAATTACTGTGGGAAAGCACAGTGGGGCAGGGGAGCAGGAATATGGGAGTGGTAAATCAGCCTAAGGCCCCACTGCCATCTGCCAGAGCGGCACGCGGCCAGGGCAGCTTCATCTCCAGGGTCTGTCCTGCCTTCCCTCTCCAGGGTCTGTCCTGCCTTCCTTCTCCTTGGGGTCTGTCCTGCCTTCCATCTCCAGGGTCTGTCCTGCCTTCCTTCTCCAGGGTCTGTCTTGCCTTCCCTCTCCAGGGTCTGTCCTGCCTTCCCTCTCCTTGGGGTCTGTCCTGCCTTCCCTCTCCAGGGTCTGTCCTGCCTTCCTTCTCCTTGGGGTCTGTCCTGCCTTCCCTCTCCTTGGGGTCTGTCCTGCCTTCCCTCTCCAGGGTCTGTCCTGCCTTCCCTCTCCTTGGAGTCTGTCCTGCCTTCCCTCTCCTTGGGGTCTGTCCTGCCTTCCTTCTCCAGGGTCTGTCCTGCCTTCCATCTCCAGGGTCTGTCCTGCCTTCCTTCTCCAGGGTCTGTCCTGCCTTCCTCTTCCAGGGTCTGTCCTGCCTTCCCTCTCCTTGGGGTCTGTCCTGCCTTCCCTCTCCAGGGTCTGTCCTGCCTTCCTTCTCCTTGGGGTCTGTCCTGCCTTCCATCTCCAGGGTCTGTCCTGCCTTCCCTCTCCAGGGTCTGTCCTGCCTTCCTTCTCCTTGGGGTCTGTCCTGCCTTCCATCTCCAGGGTCTGTCCTGCCTTCCATCTCCAGGGTCTGTCCTGCCTTCCTTCTCCTTGGGGTCTGTCCTGCCTTTCTTCTCCTTGGGGTCTGTCCTGCCTTCCCTCTCCTTGGGGTCTGTCCTGCCTTCCTTCTCCTTGGGGTCTGTCCTGCCTTTCTTCTCCTTGGGGTCTGTCCTGCCTTCCCTCTCCAGCGTCTGTCCTGCCTTCCTCCTTGGGGTTTCTTTTGCTGTCCTTGTGCTTTGCCCTCCCACAAAGTCCTCGATGACCAGATGTCCCCTTGACCACAGCTCTCAGCTTGGACTGGAAGAAACCTCCAGGCCTGAGGGGACAGTCTCAGTTCCAGTCCCAATCCCAAACTCAGCAGGAGTTTCTGGTGTTTCTCAGTTTCCACAACCAGATGCTCTGCAGCAATTCAAGTGTTTGTCTCCCAAATGCTATTCCAAAACACTGGGCTCAAACACCATTGGCTCCTAGAAAGATGCTTCCCCATTTAGGAGCTCTGTGTTGCCAGCTTGGGGGAAGTCACAGGAACAAGAAACAAGTCTTAATAGCTCAGCCCTGATGAAGCAATGGTAATAATAAAGGATTTGAAACAAATCAAAATGCCCTGAAACTCCTTGGATCCCATAAGCCCCAACTCCTACAGATTTTTAAAGCTTTTCCTGAACCAAGTTTAGAGCCTGTGCAATTATCTCCAGTCTGAGATACTCCAGCCTGTATTTCCAAAAGTTTTGCCAAAGAAAAGTAGCTGTGAACATGCACAGACGTGTTTCTTCATGTCTCCATATCCTTGGAAAAAGGCATGGCAATAAGCAAGTGAGGAATAATCTGTCACAAATGACAGATCTAAGCACGTTTGGGTATTTTTTTAAATTCTTGATGGTTGATCTGTCTTCCAGGATTTCCCTGCTTTGGCAGCTGAACACTACAAGGCAGGCAGATTCCTGAGCATCTTCCACTTGCAAACAGCTGTACTTCCAACAACCACATGCTGCCCTGGGCTTGAAGGCCATGGAATTTCAGCAAACCAAAATACTCCAAATCACTTCCAACAAACAAAAAAGAAGTCCCATTTTACTTGGAATCTGAAGTCAAAGATTAAAGGCTTATTGTCCTGGGCCTGGCACTTTCCTTTGAAACAAGCAAGGTTTCTGGGAGAAACAGAAAAGCAGCCCTGCCCCTTGGGATGGCACGGATGTGAGCACAAACCAGATCCCAGCTCCAGCACAGAGACACACATCTCCAGGAACACAGTCCAGACTGGAAGTACAAGCTAAAAGCATCACACACCAATACCTGCTCAGAGCTTGTCACAAAGACAGGAAGCTAACTGAGAAACTGAGGTGATTTTCTATACATTAACAGGTAGAAAGTGTTTTCAGGCACTCTTTCTAAATGTTAGGCTTGCTGCCTTGTCTCTGTTTGCAACCTAAACCATTTGTAGTGTTTTCTTGAGGCTGGCACCTTGCACCCCTGAAGGATTCTGACAATAAATACTGCTAGTTTGACCAAACACCAGTAGAAATACGCACCAGCATTCTGACACACAGCGAAGGAGACAAGAGGCATCTCCTCTGTGACTAATGAAGGGTTCTTCTGCCATGACAAGTGCAGGCACATGCATGTGGGATTTTTAAATAAACAGGGTCATTTCCAAGGGAGATTAAGCAGATGTGAAAATAGGAATTTGCAGAACTGATGGCAGACAGACAACTTCCATTGCAAAAGCAGATATGCAAACTATTTCAAAACAAAAGCATTCAAGTATTTGGGGGTTTAAATGTAAGTTTAGATTCGGGAAGAGACTGCTGGCAAAATCTCACTTTGCCAGTGCAAATGCTGATTGTTCCACATATTTACTATCAAACAATCAAAATTTAGCACCAAATGCTCTTTTTCTCTTACGATATCCAACTTCTTCTACAAGTTATACACTGTGCAAACTGCTACCCTGGTGCTTCCCTCCACTTTCTCTCCACAACTTCAGAACCTAGCTGGCTGCTCTGGAGAGTGTCTAAATTCCTTTGAAGTCAAAAACAAATCCCTCCAGCACACACACGCCCCTAGAATTTCTCACTCTTGTTCTAGTTTCTGTTAAGCCATATTATCTCACCCCTCACATCTTTAGGATACACTGAGGATTCTGGCTGGGTTGAGAGACACACAGTACAGCAACAGAGAAACCAGAGACAGTAATTGCAAGTTCCTTTTGCTACCCTGGGAGATGCTGGGAGGAAAAAAGGATAAAATAACTCATCAGGATTATTTATTTCTTTCACACCCACATGATTAGAGTTCCAAGAGATGTTAAAACAGTGAAGGTCGGAATAAACAGAGAGACAAGAGTGACCCAGGAGCATTTACCCACACTTGTCAAAGTAAAAGGCCATGTTCTCCTGCTCCAGTCACCAAAACCATGGGAAGCACATGGGATGTTATGGGAAAAGAGGGACACATTCCAGCAGATCAGGTTGCTCCGGGCCCCATCTAACCTGGCCTTGAACATTTCCAGGGATGGGGCAGCCACAGCTTCTCCAGGCAACCTGTGCCAGCACCTCACCAACTTCAGCAAAGATTTCATCCCAATATGCCATCCAGCCCTGTCCCCTGTCCCCGTGAAGCCACTCCCCCTCCAGGAGCCCCCCTCTGGCTTCCATCACCTGAACGCACACCACAAGCAGCTTGCCAGCCCCCGGCAATCTGTGCCGGAGCTACACTCCCTAATCTCATTCCATTTAATCCAATTGCTTGTCTTCACAACACAACAGCTTCACTCAGGCTTACTGCCAACACCCAGCTGCCAGGGGCTCATCCGTCAGAGCCATTCCACTGGAAGCTCCATCTAGCCAGCCAGGGGTCTGACTGGCCTTTGTATACACTGCCAATAGATCCTCCCCAAAACTCCCCAGAAAACCCCCAAAACGCACCAAACTGACATTGGTTATCACCTCTGATGCAAACACTACCAGTATTTCCTTTCCTTAAGCAAGGGAATTCAGAGAGTTTTGGTCTGAATGGGGGTTCTGAGCCACCTCTGCAGTTACTCCTCAGAGACTGCTGCCACTGCTGAGGTGGGAGCTTTCCTAGCCAGGACTTATCTCCAAATGGAATCAAATCATGACCACGTGGCAGCTATAGGAAGTGGGACAGACACTTCCAAGAAAGGATGCTTGTTGCAGACTTCTTCACATGGTTTCTGTCCCAAACAGCAGGAGGGTAACCACGACATCCATCTCCCTGGATGTGGCAGGCATGTTCCACCCGCGACAGAGCACAAGGTGGGTATTGTTGGCCTTCACTGCTGCCTGAGCGAACCAAGGAATGGTGTGTGGGCTCCAAACATGCCCAGCCTTTCATTCTGGATTTGGGCATCTGCTCAGCCACAGGGAAACCTGCATGTTCACTGACAGGTCGAAAACAAACCTGTTACCCCTTGCTCAACTCTCACATGACACCTCCTGATGAAACAAAACTGCAGCTAAGAGAACAAAAAGCATGCTCACTTTATAAAGGAACCCTTTAAAACTTAATGCTGCTATTCTTGGATAGCAGGGCAGCCCATCATTTCCGTACCTGAGAAGCAAAGAGGGATGATTTGGACACCAAATTCTAAACTCAGTTAAAAAAAGGTCACCTTTTAAGTCTGAAAATGTCTTCATTATTCATTTTCCCGTTTGTAACACCTCATGCAAGTAAAAAAAGGAAACCCAACAACATGTAGGTTTGAGTTCCCTCTCACATACCTGAGACGTTAAGAACTTTGTTTATCAACCTCAGAGAAATTATCCCAAAGCAAAGCAACAGGGCATTAATATTTTCTAAGAAATAAAGTTCCGTAAATGACATCATCAGGAACACGTGGTTACGAGCAACAAAAGCTGTGCCCAGAGCGTGCCAGGAGACACAAATGCCAAGAACCAGCCTTACCAGCCCATCACAGTTGCTGATGGCCACGGCCGCTCCGGGGATGTCCGTGATGTCCCCCACGTAGGCGCAGTCGGTCCACAGGGGCTCTCTCTTCCACAGGCGCTCCGCAGCGCTGCCGGCGCCAGTGGCGTTGGCAGCATGGCTCGCAGAGTCCCGGTACCACTCCACCACGGCCCGGGGAGCCAGCAGGCGGCTGTTGGGCCTCAGGCGGAGGTGGAAGTCCCTGCCGAAGGCGCTGACGTTGAAGTAGAGCTGGCGGGGCCCGGGCGGTGCCTCGCGCGCCCAGCGCCGCTGGCGGCCGGCCGACAGCACGTTGGACACGTAGCTGCCATCGGCCGCCGTGCTGATGGGAACCACCAGGCCGTACGGGCTGCCCCTGCTCCAGCGCAGCTCTGCCAAGAAACGCACCACACACCACAGCAGAGTAAGGTCGGGGGCCTGCAATGAGCCCGAAGGCTGAAGGACCCCCCCGCCTCACACCTCCCCTTCCAAAAATCCCGTTTTAGGATTCCTGTTTCAGCTACGCACGTGTCACTGCTCCTCTCTTATCATGGAATCCCAAAATGCTCTAGGTTGGAAGGGACCTTCCAGAGCATCCAGTTCAAAACCCCCTGCCAGGGGGAGAGACATCACCCTCCACTATCCCAGGTTGCTCCAGGCCCCGTTCAACCCGGCCTTGGATTCCAGGGATGAGGCAGCTGCAGCTTCTCTGCACAACCTATGCCAGGACCACACCACCATCACAGGGAAGAATTTCTTCCTATCAATTGCTATTATAAAACTGATTTTCCTAAAAAATAAAGAGAAAAGCCTGAAATATTCACTGACATTTATCAGGGGAGTTTCCTGTTTCAGGCTTGCCCAACAGGAAAGGCAAGCCCCAGGAGAGGCACAGTCCCTTCTGAATTCTCCTGTAAGGAATGCCACATAGCTCTGTTGTACACCTGACACAGAACTTGCTTCTGTGTCAGGACTTCCATCAAGCTTTTGAAAATGAAGAGCCAAGCTTGGTTACAATTTGCATACCCATTTCTCAGGAAATAGAAACAGGGGAAAAATCCAGCAGATCACATGCTGCTGATAAATTAATCCATGTCAGCACTGGTAAAGGCAGTAACTTTTCCTTCTACAAATCCCCCTACCTAGCAACTTGCTGCTGCCTTTCTTCTGAGCAACAGAGATCAAAAACAATGAGAGATCTGGTTGATCTGCACAATTTTGAGCCTAAATCTTGCACTTTAGTTCTGCTGAGAGAAGCCATAAACCCAGCAAAGCCACATTGTTTGTAATCCTGCAGAAGCTCAATGGCACAACCCTCAGCTAAGGCAACAAGTCTTCAAGTAATTTCACACCACTGGAAAACAAATCCATTCAAATGAGTTATCTTTTCAGTGAGACTTCTGTAATCTGGCAGCAATCAGGATATTCAGTGTCTGGTTTTCAGGCTGTAAGGGAAGAGCCAGGTCAAGCTGTGAGCCACACTTCTGCTCTGAATGGGTCAAAGTCTAAGCCTCTCGATTTGACTAGGTGAGAGTTAAAAAGACATCTTCCACAAAAATAGTTATTCCCTACTCCCTTCTTCCTGGGAGAGCTGGTGAAAGCAGTAGCAGAGTGATATTACTGACAATTTCATTTGAAAAGCTTCAAGATCTGATAGCTCTGATATCAGTGCCCAAGCGCCACTGAGAATTCCTCAAATAAATATACTTAATTAAGTGAGCTAAATTTCACCTGCTCCCAGTGTGCATCACACTTGATAAGAGAACCAAATAGAGGAAAAGCTCAGCAGCCAGTTCCTCTCTCCTGGTAGCAAGGGCTGCGGGTTTTAAGAGACTCACACATTCAACAAGTACCTTCAGTAAGAAAATGTTCCTAATGGCTTCAGGGAACTGTTTTTAATATTCTTCCAGCCAGTTACTGAGGAATCTGACAGAAACACAATCTATGGTACTAGTAGGATGCACATGTAAATTCTCGCACTATAAATATCTTACTATACAAATTCTGTATCCTAGGAATGTGAAAAGTCATTTCCAAGCCCGTTGGTACCCCACATCCCACAGCCAGCAGCCACAGGGTGAGTTTCAGCAGCAGCAAACTCCACCTATTTTGCCATACACCCACAAGATCAGGTTCTAAAACTGGCATCCTAATTGGGTCATTATCCTTAGGATAATTCCCATTTAAACACGGGGAATTCTGCGCAGGATGGTTAATCTGTCTCCTTAGAGAAGGGACCAAATTAAAACTCTAAAGTCATTTTTATTAATTAGACACCAGGCCATGCCCAGGAGACAGAGCTGCTGGGTTGTACATCCTAACTGGGTCAAAGTAAAAACACAGATCCTCCCATTCCTGCTGCTTCAACACCGGGATTTCATTCCCAGGCTGACATTCCATCTTCTACCTCGCTGAGATTCCTCGTGGCTTGCTTTCCTTTTTCTTTAAGCAGGACTTTCAGAGCCAGAGACCACAGTCTGGTGATGGAGTTCTGTGCTCACCGCACAGCTGAGAAACTGCTCTGCACATCTTGCAGCAGAATTCCCACATTTCCACAGGCTGGGGGGAAAAACCTGGCTATTTGGCTAATAAGAGCAGCCAGCTAGCCCCAAGAAGGCAGGAACAAAGGGTGGAAAATAACAACTGTCAAGGTTTTGAGTCAGCGAAAGCCTTTTCCAGAGTCTGTAAATGCTGAGCTAGAAGAGGAAATGCCTTTTGTTCAAAGGCAATTAAAATTAAATGGGACATGACTGAATTCCAGCGACATCTGAACTCCTCTGCTGACTTACATTACCCTTTTTCCACAAACTGCACGCTCTGAGGAAATGCTATCCCAGCTGTAGGTGTTCCCTTTCCTAAGCTAAAATTTCAGGGCCGATCTGCTCTGCTAATTCAAAGCTGACAGTGCTGATCAGAGCAAGAGGAAAAGCACTTAACTGTAAATTTTCTTCATCCTTTTTCTAATCTGGCCTTAAAATGCCGCTCCAGTTGCACAATGTTTAGGTTGAAAGGAAGCACTTAAGAAGGAAGAACGCATTCTTTCATTTTGTGCCAAAACATAATTAGCTAGAGAATGCCTCTGAAGAGAGCTATCCCGGCTTTCCTTCCCCTCAAAACCTGGTGAAACTGCAGAATTAACAGCATTGCCTCACAAGAGCTGTCCATGCACTGTACAACAGCTGTGCTCAACAGAGGCTTGAAAATCCTAGACTTTTTACCACAGCTGCTCTAGTCACTCAGCAAGGTGATGCTTAATAAAGAGAGGATGCTGTGGAGACAACTGGAACCAGCCCAGCAGGGGTTTTGTCATGACCCTTTTCTGCTTCATTGTTGGCTGTGGCTTCCAGAAACAAAAGAGCAGTTTTGGTCCCTCCTCTCAACAACCTGGGTCACTCCAGAACTACCCTTTGCTCTCTGTTTGGCTGCCTTCAGGTTTGACTGCAGGAATGCCCAGAAAGAAAGAGAAGACAAGCAAGGGGGACAGATTCCTTGAGAATTTCTACTCAGCTCTGCACCCGAAAAGGGATGAAGCTGTGTGGGATCTGGAGATGGTAAGCTGGATGAATGAAAGCAAGGAGAGAGGCTGATGAGGGACACCTCTCTGGTGTCCTCATTTCTCTGCTTCACTGTCACCTGTCCCAGGGATGCAGACAGCTCAGGAGATGGTTGGTGTGGTGTTTTCTGCAGCCTCTGCACAGCTCCAGGTGCTTTGCAGATGCTTCCTGCAGGCGGTGGGGCCCAGCACAGTTGTGCCACAGGCGTCTCCCAGAAGTGGCACTGAGCAGGGACAGAGCTGTGCTGTGTGGGAGGCCAAGGTGCAGCACAGCATCAGCACCTTCAGGCTGAGTGACACACAAGGACTCCCTCCTGACAGCTCCCAGGCACTGCAGCACTCTGTGCATCAATGCAGGCAATTAAGTGTGCTAACTTGCTATCCCTGTGATGATGTCTAACAGAAATAAACCCCCAGGCCCTTTATTTCCCTAGGTGACTTTTCAGGCTGCAAGAAAAGATCAGCTGCTGTCAGGAGCCAGCCCTGGGCCAACTCAAAATACACACCACCAATGCAAAGCAATACTTCATGGGACTCAGAAGTAGGACAGTGCATTTGCAGGTTTTACCTCCAAGTCATTACAGCTCTCAGCTGAGTAAGCCATGGTCTGAAGTTGTGGCTGCCACATCCCTGGAATGGGGCTGGGTTGGAGGGGGCTTGGAGTGACCTGGGACAGTGAAAGGTGTCATTGCCCATGGCCAGGGGTTTGGAATGAGATGATCATACAAGTCCCTTCCAACCCAAATCATTTTGGGATTCTATGGTTCTGTACTTTTTGAATCAGAATCTACAGGATCAAATTCAGCCCCAAATATTCCTTACTACAGCAGTGCCAGGGCTGTGGAAGAAAGGAAGACGTTAAAGGACAAAAAGTTATTTTCCAGATTCAGGAATTTTGCCTGATGTACTGTGTAATTTAAAAGACACATTCCTATATAGTTTATGGTTTCTGAAATTCAAATACAATCCATTTCTCATGGAAAGGACTCAAAATAAAAGACAGGATCAGCATACCACTGGAAAAACCGTCTGTTTGCCAGGTAGCTTTAAATGTACCTCACTGTCTCTGTTCCCATTATTCACTGATCCTGGCAGAAACCAACCTAAGCCCAGAAGCTCACAGTGCCAGAACTGAAGTTGAGACAAGGCCTCCAAAATTCACAGAAATGCCTGAAATTCTTTTCTGAACAAAAGCTGCACCAAAACCTCAGGGCTAGAGGTCCAACAACAGCTGGAGCAGAACTGCCTGGGGTCCATTCCCACTGCAGGAGAGCTCCAGAGAGCACTCATGTGCAGGGACACACACTCACTACTGGGATGGTCAAAGACTCATTTCACACTGGCTAAGGGAAGGAGTACATAGAATGGCGTTCCCTGCCACTAATGCCCTGGGAATGCCAGCTTCCACATCCTTCCAGTACCTCTTCCATCCTGTGGAGCACCCAACTGCCAGTTACTCTAAATGAACACAGATCTCCTGAAATTTACACTGTGGGTGCACCCTCCCAATTAAAGGAAGCTTCCTCTCTTTGGGAAGAGTCCTAGAGGCTGAAGTCTCAGTAAGAAGCACGCCGTGGGCACACAGAGGCACATTTCCCTTCAGCTCCCTCATGTGCCACTGACCCTGAACCCGCTGCACAGCACCTTCTTACCCAGGTCCATCAGTTTACAAGGCAACAGCGAGCAGCCACAGATTTTATAACTTTGACTGGTTCGTATTTCAGAAGGGAAGCACAGACACATAAAGATGCAAAACCGCAGCACGAGAGGGCATGCAAATTCAAGCCGTGCCACGTCACTGCAGCTACAAACCCTTCTGGGTGGCAGTGCTGGGGGGTGCACAGGGAATGCTTGCCTGCATACAGATCACTTCTCCAGAAATAACTACCCTTTGAGCTAACTTCTTTTATTTCTGTCTTGATAGCAGGAATAATAGCTAAAAAGACTTACCTCTTTGGATCTGCTGTTCTTTACCAGCCTGCAGAAGAGAGAAGAAACACATGCACAAAGTTGTTAGTGTAATTACTATGCAATGGGGAATGGCAGAAGGCTGAAAAATCACTTGGTCTGTTCTGCACTATTTTGTACGTTTCTTCATTTGGTTTCCAGGGATGGCAGTTCTTCCTTAACTGAATAAACAGCTGTTCTCCCAGTATACTAACAGAGACCACAGCAAGTTTAACAGAAATAGAGCTGCTAAGCAATCCTGATTCTGAATGACCTGTTCTATACGTTGTGACACTGTGCCAAAAAAGTAAGTTTGGTGGCCAAAGAGGGGATTTAACAGCAGGAAAGCGATGAGCTCCAAGAAGCACGGGTGCTCGGGCAGAGAGGAAGCAGTGAACTGACAGCTCTTTGTATCAAGGCTAGAGAATAGGAAAGCCAACTGGACCACAGTGACCGCAGGGACGGTGGCAGCTATCCGAGCACGGTCAGCTCACTGCCGGCTTGGTACTTGCTCTTTCAGGCACAGGGGACCTAGGGGCAGAGGATCCAGAAGGAAGGGACCCAGAGGCCGCCGCTGCGGGATCCAGCCCGGGCCGGGGATGCCGTGTCCGGTTGCAGGCTGCTCGGATGCAGCGGTCCGCAGCACGGCAGAGAGAGGAGAGCCGCCCGTCCATCCCAGGCTCTCCTCGCCCCGGGCCGGTCCCGCCCGCGGAGCCCGCGGGACAGCGCGGAGGGCAGGGGTCCCCCCGCTGCCCCTCTCCCTCACTCACCTGCCGGCCGGGCGCAGCGCGGGCCCCCAGGAGCGCGGCTGCCACAAGCCACAGGGGCAGGAGCACCATCCCGAGGCGGCCGCCCGCGCCCCGGCCCCGGCCGCGCTCCGCCCGCTCCCTCCTCCTGCCGCTGCCTTCCCTGCCTCCGGCGGCGGCTCCGGGGCCGGGGCCGGCTGGGCGGGCGGAGAGGCGGCGGGTCCCCCGCGCCGCCTGTTGCTGTGCGCCCGCCGCGACCCGCGGCGCTGATAAACCCGCGGCGGCTCCGCCTCCGGCCGAGCGGCGCTCCACGTCAGGCACGGCCCGGCCCGCCCGGGAACCGCCGGGGAACCCGCCCGGCTCCGCGCACCGACACACCGCGGCACGGAGCCTATCGCTGTGCTCCCGCTGCACCCTCGGCGCTCCCCGCCCTTGCTCCATGCGCCTGAAATCCACCGAGAAACAACTTTCCTGCCCGTCCGTCCATGCATCCATCCATGCATCCATCACGGCCTGCATCACACCCTGGCAGGGACTCCCAGAACATCTCCCCAGCCCGGGACCACATCCTCAAGTTCCCATACTAACCCAAGGCAGACTGCAACAGCTACAGTCTTTAAGTCCCAGAATGGTTTAGGTTGGAAGAGACCTCAAAGCTCATCTCATTCCAACCCCCTGCCATGGGGGGCCATTGAACTGGGCTGCTTCAAGTCCCCTCCAACCTGGCCTTGAACACTTCCAGGGATGGGGCAGACACAGCTTCCCTGGGCAGCCTGTGCCAGGGCCCCAGCATTCTCATGGTAAAAAGCTTCTTCCCTATATTTAACCTAAACTGACAGTCATTCAGTTTAAAACCATCACCCCATGTCCCGTCCCAACAGTTCCCAAAGGTCCCACTGGACCAGGTCAGACTGGAGTCTGACCACAAAGCCATTTCTCTCCCCACCAGCTGGGAACTCAGCACACAACACAAAAGGAAACGGTGCCTGGCCTGGGCAGAACCCAAAATCCACTTGCACAGCACCTTCCACAGACAGAAATCTGCACAACACACTCTGTACACCTTCACTTCCCCAGAAGATGCCACGCAGTTGAAGCTGTGCATAACCAGTTGGTAACAGACGCCAAAGGGGAAGAAACTTTCCAGGAGGCAGAGATCAACCACTCCAATATCCTTGAACACCAGCAGTGTTCAACTGAGCCTGAATTTTTTCAGGGTCAGAATTAGCCAGCATTACAAACATCTGCATCCTAAAATCCAATTAAAACCCATTGTATTGTACCTTGTGCATTACCACTCCTGTGAAACATCACAACCCACCACTATCAGTTTCTGCTGGCCCCACATAGCACAAACACATGATCTGCTGCTGCTAAATGTTCTCAGAATACACGTGACAGCTTAACTAGAATTTTTAAGTTGACCTCCCTGCCAGAAATCATCTTATCAACATGAAAAAGAAAATACTGGTCCTACTAAATCAAATTGCGTCACAGCGACACAATTAAAGAGGAGGAGAGCTTCAGCCTTGATTTTCAGGAGATACCTTGAATATTCCAATCACAGCAGCCCTGCTGTTTCAGAGGACACAGGTCTTGAACTGCATGATTTTCCCTCACAAAACAAAAAAATTAAAGGAATTTTCCTGGGAGAGTGGGAATGCATCTGTTATTACAAGTGTACAGTGATTTCTGCACCTAAAACATGAAGCAGCCTGTCACATTCAGGACCAGCAGCTGCACAGAGCCATTTCTGGTTCTGGGAAAGCCCAGAATCGGAAAGGCTCAGGAACAGTAAAGTGCCAGCTCCATAATTCTAAATAAAAGAGTATTTCACTTTCCATGCAGCTATTCTCCATTTTAGTTCCCTCGTGGATGTTCACCAGGCGATGTCCAACCTAAGTGCACATGGTTCAGACAATGAACACAGGCTCCTTGTCTGTAATGTGACACACCTGTGTGCTGCAAACCACCTGTTTGCTGTGGGGTGAACGATGAACGTGCACGGTCCCTGGGTAATTCCAGGGGCACTTCAGGGAGTCACAGAATCAGACTAGTTTGGGTTGGAACAGACCTTAAACCTCTTCTACTTCCAACCCCCTGTCATGGGCATGGACACCTTCCACAGGCACAGGGATACAAAGTCCTGGCCTCTAGTAAAGCTGTTTCTATGCTCTTAAAAACATTATTGCAAGTGTTAAGTCTGTGACCTCCTAAATTATTAAACTGTGCCAAACTGGTTTAAAAAGTTCCTAAATGTCAGAGAAACCAGGATACACAACAGACAGAGTTCGGGGCCAGGGCAGATACTCTGTTTTGTCATCTACCAAAGGCTTGACAGAATTGTAAGAAAGCAGAAATAAAGTGTTAAAATTAGATGCCCCATTATTTCCGATAAGAAACCACAGCAAGTGCCACTCCTGTAACACACGTAAATCAAGGCAGGATTTGAGAGTTCAATTTAAGACATTTCTCATCTCCAGCAGCCCAGTTTGGCACACTATTACCAGAGAAATCATAGATTTCTTGTGTGTATTTCTAGTCTGTTACACATACATATGCATATATGTATTTACATATGTGTATACATATATAGAGCTGTTAAAAATCTGTCAGGCATTTGCAATTCTAAAATCCCTCAGACGGGCTTTCTGCATCTGTGCAACCTTGGCTGATGCACGAGACTGACAGCCACAAATATTTCATGAACCCAGACTGGGGCCTGAAGCAAAGAGGCACTGAGCTCTGTCTGGAGGCTTTGCACAGGGCCAGGGGGAGGATTTGGCAGGGATGATACTCAGGGGAGTAAACATGGCAGTACCTGATCTGGAACATAGTTTCTGTGAGGTCCCACATCCTCTCGCAGCAGAGGTGTCTGCAACAAAACAATTTCAAAGTCAAGCTTAATTGGAGCAAGAATTCAAAGGATTTGAATTTAAAGGATATTGCTTCTGTGGAACCATGGGAAGTTACTGATCAGGACTTCTTGCAATGCTATTTAATCCAAGCTTCAAATATTCATTTTTTAGGACAAGCCCCTTGTAAACTCAACTATAACATCTAGCAGGAATATTTCTAGTTTAACTGAAGTACAACACTTAGGAATAATAGCTATCATCCAGACAAATCCCAGTCTTCACTGGTCCTGTCCACACACATATTTTAATGCCTAGTTTTGCAGTGACATTTCCTGATACTTAGGAATTGTTACACTTTATTTTCTGGGTTTCTGATCTACATATGCGTTTGATGATCTTTCTTAATCAGAGCCAGTTTGGAAAGCATCAGTTCTGTTCTTTCTGCTGAAATATGGCTTTGGTGTCAAAACCTGGCTCCTTTGAATGGCTGAGATCTCGTGCCTCAGGCTCTCCCCCATGGAGCCTGCCTGGATGGAAATACAACACAAGGATGGAGTCCCCTGTGAGGGAGGAGACTGGAGACCCAGACCCTGCTCTGGGACACACCAGAGCACGTGACCATGGCCTGCTCAGGTTTCCAGCCTTACTAACAGGGAGAATTTACAAGATCCCAATTTTATGTTCCAAAGTATGGCTGCTTCAATGCAGAAACCCACGGCCTGCAGCTGCCCCAGCCACAGCTCCAGCCGTGCATCCCAAAGTCCCAAAGCCTTCTTGGCTGCCATTTGATTTCCCAGTGACTTGCCATTTGATTTCCAAACCTGCACTGAAAGCTTTTCTTGGCATGACCTGTGTAAGGAGAAGATCCCAGTACCAAGGTGTCAGACAAAGACTGCCAGACTGTACATGAAACCCAAGCACTCCATAAAAGACAATGCCTCTCGCTTCTCCTTCACGGTGCATTAAAACTGGGAATATTAAACTGCACAACCACATTTAATTGTTTTAAAGCTACTATTAATCTAGCAGGTTGTTAAATGAAGAAATATAGCACACCTATTATTTTTAACAAAGCAGAGCAAGATTTATGGCCAAGATTTAACCATAAGACACAGGAAACTGGAGAGCAAAATGTGAGATGTGAAAATTATAGTTGAAAAACACATTGTGAAAAATCAAAATTAAAAGAAGCAGTGTTTGTGAATTTTGTATAATTAGCACATGCCATAAAATTCTTCCTGCTCTGAGGTGATGAGGTTTAAAACAACGTGTGCCAAATAAAATGCGATTAAACCCACTCTGAATCTTCAATAAAATGATAACCTTGTTTCATGTCTAGGTTAACAGTTGGATTTGGTGATTCAAAGGTCTTTTCAAACCTAAACAATTCTGGGATTCTATGTTCATTTCCAGCTGGCTTCACCAGCTCAACACTATTCCTTTGTAACTTAAAAAGTGCTTTGGTTTTAGCCACATTCTTCGAGAAGTTTTTGGGGAGGGGGATGACTGAAGAGAAAGAAAGGGAATATATTTTCAGTGGTTGCTTTTCTGTCATTGATTCACACAAAACACATTTCCATACGGAGGGAGGAAGGGAAGGAGGTTGCACACTTCAGCACTCCCTTACCTCTCAAATGCAATGAAAATCATTGCTTGGCATGATTCCCTAAAGCTAGAAAAGGCAAGAGCTGCAGCACAGAAATGAAAAATGAAAAGTAAAAATCATAATATCCTGTTGAAAATCAGTTCCCTAAGCAAGCCAATGGGAATGGCTGATTCAGCTCTAACTCACAGCTCCTTACTCCAAGGAGCTCCCATGTTACCTGATTACCCCACAAAACACTCCAAATCCATCCTGTCAGTAGCTTTTGTCACTTCTATTTCCTTGAATTTCTTCCAGCAGGTCATTCCACGACACAAGAACAAGCACAGCAGTGGATGGCTGCCAGCAGTGCCTTTGGCCAGTGTTTCAATAAGCGCTGCAGCTGGATCCCCAGGGATAACACTGCTCCTGGAAGCTGCCAGCTGCTCCCAGGGCACGCTGAGCAGGACCAGGGGAAGGGGCAGACTGCATCCAGCCTAACCACAACCCTGCACATCACATTTATTGTACCAGTGTCTATGAAGAGAAGAGACAAACACTTGATGCCACTGTCTTTCCACTAAATGCATCTTGGCTTTACAGCTGCATCCCTGCAAAGGATGCCAGGACAGAGACCCTGGCTCTCTTAGCCCTCCTTAAAATCCTGGCCAGGAGCTGTGTACACAGATCCTTCCAATTCACACGCTTCCTGAGAAAGTGTACAGGCAGTCAAGAATTACACTTTGCCTTCAATTTGCTGGGACACTTCCAAATCACTTCCATTTCCAGAAGGAATTAAAACAGGTGCTTTGTCTCTGCAAAGCAGCTTAAGCTCAGGTCCTGATACCACTTGCTGCTCTCCCATGGGGTCATGGTCATTAAATATTTAAGCCAAACCAGCAGTAAGTTGGGAGGAGAGAGTGGCAAGTTTAGCAGACAAACCGCTGCCTCCCCCGAGCCCCCTTCTCCACTCCCTCCCAGGGGGGCTCCAGCTGCTTTACGGGCTCAGCAGAACCACGAGGCACAATCCCAAATACTGTTTAAAAACCAGGAGCTTATATGAAAATGAGAACTGAGCTTCTGACCTTACCTAGGGTCATCTCACCACGTCACGGCCGGGGTTATTTCCAGGGCAGCATGTGAGAGCTTTCACTGCAGCAGCTTCAATAGGACTTTGCCTGTGGATTAATGGATGACTTTGGCTTCTCTTTCTTACCAGCCTTTACAATTCAGGAGAACACACAGAGGATTTCTTCTGCAGCAGCTGAGTAAAAAGACAAAAGTGAGCTAACCTCCTGACCTGCAAAATAACCTCATGGAGAAATCCATTCAACAGAGCAGCTTGCTGTTCCTGGGAAAAGGAAAAGCAGAGGAAACAAAACCTTGGATGCTGCTTAAGAGGGGAAACGACCACAGCAATATTTTGCTCAACTTCTAGTCAATTTTTAAGAAAAGTAGAAGCAGCAGGGACTTCCAGTGCTATGCACCAAAGAAGGAGGAAAAGGGAGACCTTGTGCAGACGGAGCACGCAAGTGTTTGGCTTCAAGCGTATAAATGTCCACAGAAATCCCAGTGGAGTTAAAGGAGGCTGCTCTGAGAGCTCCAGTTCCAGGGTGGGACACTGCCCTGGCATTATCCAGGGCTGAGCAATGGCACAGGGGCTGCAGCTCCAGAAACCCCTGGGACAGCACAGCCTGGCCAAACCTCCTGATCTGCATTTAAAAAAGGGCCACAACACTACATATGGTATTGTTTTAGGATTTCATTTACACTCCAGCCTGCTTGCAACAAATTGCAGGATAATACCTGAAATTCACCTCAAGTCTGTGGTGTAGTTACACGTAGGTAAGCATGCACACAAAACCATGTGGGGAAATATGTATAAATATATTTTTCTTATGTTTCTGATAGGACACACACTGTCAAGACTGCCATAATTAAGGCATTTCAATCTCTCCTCTTTCCACTTTATTTCCCAAATGAAATCATGGCACTTTTTGCAAAGTCTAACCAGTAGTACCATTTTTCCCTTGATGCCAAAGCCTCGTACCTCAGGGTTATGACTTCCTAGGCTTGACCTGCATTTCTTCCCAGCAGCTTCATTTAAGCTCAGTTTTAATTCAGAGAGCTGCCACAACAGCTAGAAGCAAGAGACTTGCACTTTTAAATTGTCTGGTCTCAGCAGTCTCTTCTCACATTCTTATTTCTTCACCCTGCAGGGAAAAGCAGGAGAGAAGAATGGGAAGAAAGGCAAGTGCCCAAGTAGTAATGGAGCCTGATCCTTGCAGGTTCCTATCACTTGCTTGTGAGCCCATCCTGGGACTTTTCCTCGTAAAAAGGCTTTTCCTTGTGCTTCAACTTGTGTGCAAAGTCACACATTTGTAGAGGCTCTGATACCTGTGTGAATTTAATTGGTTGGGCAGAGCTCAGCCAATGAACTCAGCAGTTATGGAGGAACAACCACGAGCCCAGGGGCCCAAGCATTCTGCTGCTTTCAGTGATTTGAAGTTATCATCACCTAAGTGTAATTAAAGCATAGCCCTTACCTGCATTTCTTAACTGTTCCAGCTTTAATTTGGAATCTTTACTCTCCCATGGTCTTTCTGCACCTTCCTCTCAGCCTCCCACTCGGTGCAGTTGGTTTTGACTTCAGGACAAGGTACAAAACTCAAGTGTAGTATTCAGCCTCAAATGGGAAGTGCATCATCTGAGGCAATTCAAGCCAAATTTAAAATACCAGTAACTGCTATTACCTGTTTGCTTCACTCCCTGCCAGCATCCTTCACCTGATTATCCCATGTCAGAGCCTGAGGAAGGGTCCCATGTCCTTCAGTGAAATATCCAAATCATTAGAATTTGTAACCTTGGATTCTTATTAGCAAAGAACTGCATTTTAGAGAAAAAATATCTAATTTCAAATGAAGCAAGGACTTAGCCTATCACTATTCAGTGTAAAGTAAAATAGCTCTCATTTAATGATTCTCCTAGAGTGCCATGTAGCATGGAACTTTTTCTAGTCTCCTTATTTACTACTTGCTGCCTTGCTGCTTTGTGGAAGAGACACTTGACACCAGAATCTTTTCACAGGCTTCATTCTACACACAACTGAAACTTGAATTGAGCACAGGAGAAAGAGGGAATTCAAACCTGGGCAAAGAGAGTGGCAGCTTACAGCTTGTGGGTTCCACATCCAAAGCAGGAACACTCTGTAATTCAGCTCTGGGACAGGCTGATCCCTCTCCCTTCCTGCTTACACTTGGGTCTTGTTCTCCAGTGTAGCAGTGGCAGAGTGGACTTTGCTGAAGGGAATTGTCCAGCCTCAGCTGCTGGAGCAGGGGCAGGTGAGCCAACCAGGGCAGTGCAAAAAACCCAGAGGTGATGGAAAAAAGGAGCAAGAAGATAAGGAGTATCAGGTAAGGGGAGGAGAGAGCAGAACACAGGTAAGTGTGCCACTCCACCTGGCAGGAGGTGAGGCTAGGTGCTCACTCAGCCAGGAAAAGGAAGAGAAGTTCTTTTTGCCACCTCTGAGTGCTAGGCACTGCTTCCTGGTGTGTCCCTTCACTCCACGGCAGAGCAGAGATCTGACCTGGAAACACCACAGGAGCAGGTGATGTAAAACCTCCTTGTGGGTACCAAACAGCAAATCAAGTGCCTTTCAGTCATCCTCAGACCCACAGCAAACTAGGAAGTTCCCCATGAAGGATGAAGCCATCCTTCAGTCCCACAGGACATGGTGGTTGTGATTGCCCTACAAGAAGTACAGGAGCAGACTTTCCCTTTTCCTTAATAAAAACAAATTACTTCCCAAACTTTAATTTGGGAATTAAAATTCCTCACATTTGCTCACACATTACAACTTGATTATTTAAATCTTCATCTTCAAACCTTCCAGGGAAAGCTGAAAAAACCATCACATAGAATACTAAAACTCAACTGAAATCTCAGCACCTTTTGGTCATTCTCAGGAATTTTTAGCTTGCTTTGGGCTGGCAGCAGGCAAATGTTCTGGTAGCACCACTTTTATCTTCTGCAGTAGATGAACTCCTTGTCCTTTGCAGGTTTTACTGAATCTAATACCTTACAGACAAATACAATAAAAAGCACAGAATTGTATTTATTTTTCTTTACAGCTCCATAAAGGTCTGTACTACACACGATTTAAGCAGCAAAACCACTCATCAGCTCAGGTCATTGAAAAAGTTTTTAAGTGCTGGACCAAGTTTATAGGAAAGCTTTCCTATGCTGCAGTCTGGCTGCAACTCCTGAGTTCAGGAATGGCATGTGGGGATGATTTCAATTTGCCTTTCTCCACTGCCTGTGCCAGCTGTGAGCTGTCCCCTCTGATAAGGGGCAGAGTGGAAAGAAATCAGTAACTCCTTAAAATCACCCCAGTGGGAGCTGCCAGAGGTCAGGAATCCCAGCCCTGCTGCTGCTGAAGCCCTTCATTTACTGCCCAGTGCTGTATGTGTGAAGTGATTGAGTGGTTGCTCTGTTCTGCCTGCTGGGTCACCTTTCTATATTTATCACATCACTGTATAAAACACCACAGTGTACCTCACGGATGGGAGGCTCCACATAAAATTAAACCCTACCTTAAATCTTCTTGAAAAAGCAGCCCACTCCCCAGTTCTGAAAAGAGAACTGCTTTTCCTCTCTCTGCTCAAAAATTCCCGTAGGAAAAGACATCTCAAAGGCTCAAAGAGAGCTCTGAGGACACGAAAGAAAGGTAAACCAGCATTGAAAATACCCTGAAATATTCAGTGCTGATAATCACATTTGTACAATAAAATGTTTGTCCTTTTTTTGTCCAGAATATCCTCTAAAATAGCTGAAGGACAAGAGGTGCCTTTATACTGAGTCACTGGAAGGAAAAGTGAGTCCCCTTGGCGGGCGCAGCCCAAGGACCATTGCAGGCAATGGAGGCTGGGAACTGCAGGGCTTTCACTTGCTCCTCTGATGGTCCTAAGTGCTGACAGCACAGGATGCTTTATTCCCATTTTTATTTATGCTATAATATCACTTCCAGCCTTTCTTCTCTGCATTTCTTTCATCCCAGCTTCCACTGCTGTGCCCCATCTGTGCTGGTCTGTGCTGGGACTGCCCATCCTGCCTGAGTCAACAGCACAACCCTGCTCTTCCCCAGGCTCCCTTTCAAACACAAACATATTGGCATTCATCCCCCTCTGTCTATTCCAAAGCACTCACATTTTTACACAGTATAAACTGCCATGGTCCCTTAGAAGCCATGGGGTCACTACCAGGCACCAAGGGGTTGGAACACCCAAGAGAAAAGAGATTTTTTAGCCTAAAATACAGACTAAAATAAAGGATATGGCTGCAACAAGAAGAAACAGAAGGACGAGGCACTGAGTGAAAAGTAGGAAAGAAGAGTCTTCAGACAGTTAAAAAACACAGAGCCCAAGCTAATGCCTCTGGAAAATGTTCTACTGGTCTGTGAAAATCCTTATCAAAGGACCCTTGGTCTTCTTGGTCTGACTGATAAGTTAGCAACCTTTCACTTCTTGTTTAAAAGAATCTCAATTTAAAGTAAGCTCCTTTCCTGCCAAGGAACCTACTTTTAGGTTCCTTGGCAGGAAAGGCTGCCCACTTTTACACAATACCACTGAAACTTTGTTATTTTGCATGGGGGAAGCCTTTTTTCCCTTTAAGACATTCCAATTAACCTCTTTCTGTACTGCTGCCAACATTAAATCTAAAGTTAGGGGGGAAAGGTCACTCTCTCACTTCCCAGATTTGTCTAAGAATCAAGGGAGTCAAGATCTGTCACTACAGGCTGAGTATCCCGAAGCTCTTCCTCTTTACAACTGCTACCAGTTATTATAAAACAACATACAGGCTACTAAGATATCCTGAAAATGGATTAAATTGACATAAATAATGAAAAATCACAAATAATTGGGTTTTTTTTTTTTGCTAATTTACTATAGAGAGAAGACTTATAAAATTACTTTTTGTGTGTGCGTACATGTGTGCTTCCATAATGTGCTTTTGCTGTCCAACTCTAATAAAATTTGGTGACTAGGTAGAGATCTCCAAGATGCAGTTTCCTTGTAAAGAACTTGTTCCTGCAAATCATGCAGTCTAAGCAGTAGGCTAAGGAGAAGACTATCCAAGTGGCCTAAAACAGAAGTTGCAACATCAGCCTCAGAGGGGAAAAAAAAAAAGCCTTCAAAATACATCAAGGAAATACCCAAATAACTTCTTCCCGTCTATAATTTAAGGCCTTACATTTTATTGAAGCAATGTCATCACATGGACAGGAATGGTTCCTAAGTGAAAAATACAGAGATTTGGTTTTGACTGCACAGGTACATGCTGAATAATGATTCTGAATTAAGTGCCAAAAGTGCTCAGTGTGATGTAGCTAGACCAGATTATCCCTAAAATACTTGTCAGAACATTTCCTTAAGTCCTGTGCTACAGTAGAACACTTAAGCACATGAAGAACCTGAAATATCTATAATTCCATATAAGTGCTTGTATTTTTTTAGCTTCTTGGATGCTTCATAGAGAGATCTGAGTGCAAATCATTTAAATTCAAAGTGTAAATAAGCAGAAAATGGGAAAAATTAATGATTTAACTGTTAACCATTTTTAAAGACACTGCCTTAAAGATACAAAGGGTTTGATATCAAACAAAACAAATAGAATTCATGGTTTGTGCCCAGCATCTGACACATGGCAGACCTGAAAGCAGAGAGCCAGACCTGCAAACAACACTGATAAACCCAGGATTCACAAGGTTCTGCAGGCGCTTCAGGACTGAACTACCTGCACGGAAAAGAAAAATGCCCATCAGTCTTACTGATTTTATACCCTGTCCTAGGGATTTCCTTATTAATCTGGGGCTCCACACTGATCAGCTCCTTTTTTATAAGGTGTTGGATACTTCTTCAGCTCCTTTTTTGAGTTTGAATGTTGGTGGAATTATTTCATAGAATTGAATCTAAGTTTAGGGTTACAATCAAGCAAGAAGGAGCAGAAAGAAAAATGAAATCTCAGCCTGCATGTCCAGAAGTGACACATCTTAATATTCTACTGCCTAAAGTTCTGAGAAGGGGTACAGCTACCTTCCCAGAAAATTAGTTTTCATCATGTAAAAGCAAAGCTGGCTTGCTCTTTCTGCACCAGTACAATATACTCTGCCCTTTCAAATAGGATACTCAGGGTTGGGTGAAGTCTGAGCCTTGAAAAAGGTTTTACCACAAGAAATTAGGTGCTAAGACTGTGACTTGAAAATCCTGAGTTGAAAACACTGGTTTTTGTGCAGTGGCTAATGTCTGTGACTGAATGAGTCATGGTAGGCCTGATTTTGGAAGATGAAACTTTACAGTTTCCCATTTAAATGGACACAGAAAGATACTGGGCTGGTACTGTCTTTAAAATAAATACACAGAAATCAGAATCTGACTTTATTATCCAATAGTCTTCACTTCTCACCAAACTAAAGTTGATTTGAAGTACATGATTCCAAATGGGGAGGTGATGCAGCTGTTTCTGCCCTTTGGAGCCATACAGACACTCAATTATCAGGGCACATACAGCCACAGCCAGGCTGGAACAGTGCCAATGCAGCAGTGGTGGTGGCTGGAATTAGTTTGGAATTAGATAGGGATAGTTGTCTAAAGCTGGAAGAAGCAAACAGGAGAAAAAGCAGTATCTTGTCAAAGTGTTAAGCATCTTGGACCTGAGGTTATTTATTTCAGTGAAGGAGGCAAACCCTTGCAGTCAGAGGCCTGGCTCCCTCCTCAGTGCTGCAGTCCCAGATCAGGAACTCCCTCTGCCCCTGCTCCTCTCTCCCCTTCTTCCTGCCTGGCAGAGCAGCCCAAGGGCTCCAAGGATGACCTGCTGACCCGCTTCCCTCAGCACAGACTGGGGAACCACAAAGTGTCTGGGTGCACGAGTGAGACACTGGGATTCTTACCTGCTGCCTTATTCCTTCTCTGGCAGCCACCACAGAACCACTGCTTTGGAATTCGCCAGCCCAGAATTCACCTGCCATGGTGGGAACCAATGCTTGGCAGCATTTCTGTGCCTCCTGACTCACACGATGCTTTTGGCTCATTTTCCATCATTGCCTTCAGCTACAGAGGAAAGAAGCAAATTGCTAAAGAGCAAAAACAGCTGTAAAAAATGCCACTCAGTGATGTAAGCCATGAAATCTGTGTTCTAGGAAGAGGAAACATGCATGTTTCCAGACACATAAAAGCTGCAGCACATGCAGCACGAGAGAGGAAAATAACTCATGTTCATCAGAAATCTACTTTGACAGCTCAAAGATACTTGGACTGACATTTAACCATAAGTGAAGAAGGTGATAGGTGATTCTTCATCCTGCAAGCCCAGCTGATGACTCTCTGCAAGGTTCTGTATGAAAAGACAAGAGACAGCCCTGCAAATTTTTCAGGGGAAAGATTCAAAAAGAAAGAAAATGCAATTGGAAGTGTACAGGATTTAAGTTTCTTCCAGTGCTAGGCCAGTTGCATAACAGCCCAAGTCTCACTCCACATCTGTTTGGTTTTCCAGTTCCTGTTCCTTTTTTTGTTTTTTTTTTTAAGAGAACAGTCATTGGCAGTTCACATGCACAGGCAGCCGAGTAAAAGCCAATGACATCCAGGTCAAGTTACACTCCCAGAAACACACAGGCAGCTCATTGCCCTGCAGCTCCTTCCAGTGCCTTGGCAGGGGGGTCTGTCACCAGCACAAGCAGCACTGGGTGACATCTCACATTTATGCAGCACCACACCATCCAAAGGTAAGCGACTTCCAAAGGGATCTAATAAACCCCAGAGTGTGGGGACTTCTGATGCATCCTTGTCCTTTCTGACATCAGAGCTCTGACTGCCAGCAGGGATGAGGGGAACAGTGACATAGGGGACATCACTGCACAGGAAAACAGTTTCTTGCCAACTGAAAGGACTGAAGGAAAATCTTTTCAATCTTGCACATACTTCAGAAGAATAATTTGTTTAGGAAGTGGCCTTCAAATAAAACACGGACTTACACAAACTGAACTCAGCCAGCATCCCAGGCAGCTGCCTTGGGGCATCTCTGAGGTGCTGGAAATGACCTGGACTTGCATTTGCCAAAGCCCTTTGTAATCCCTTCCCAGTGTTATCTGTTATCACCCCACCCTGCTCTCCTGGCCACCTGGTGTCACAGTGAATAGGATGAAGCCCCCAAGCAAGGTGACCAAAGAGCTCCACACACAGAAAACACTGCTCCTAAGCCCTCCAGAGTGCTCTGCCTGCTCACCCTAACAAATCCAGATGTAGCTCTCAGAGAGGAGCCTCGCTGTGCACAGCAGCTCTGGTACTGTTTTAGCTGTGGTTTACTGTGTGCAACTGGGAAGAGATTACTCTGAGGAATGCAATTTAAATGAAGACTCTGCATTTTAAGTGGATGTTTCTGTTTGGAAAGCAAAGCTTCAGGAAACAAGGCGAGGCACAGAACAGAGAACTTCTCGGAGGACTGCATCGATTAGACTGCAGGAAGGAGCAGCACATCTGAGAACAGCCAAAATAGAGTCAATGGGAAACCTCTGAGCTCTTTGACATTGTGGTCCTGGAGCCAGGGGATAAACCCGAGGGCTGGGAATGCATCATCCAAACTCTGAGCCCGGCTAGATATAATGATTTGAACAATGCAAATTGGAAGATTTCATCTCAGATAGTTTTGCGTAGATGGGGATTCATGGTTCATTACATATTCATAATGAGAGGGCTTTGCCTTCTCAAAGGCACAATAATTATCAGCTTCAGGCAGCCTTTGCATTGAGAAATGCTCACTTGACAGCTGCTGCAGTCATTCACAAAAAGACATTATTACATTTATCTGCACCTTTGCTCCTCCCTGTACATCACTTCATTCAATCCCTTCCAGAGACACCCATTTTTAGGACAGCATTTCCAGCATGACACAGAATTGAAGAAACTTCTCTACTAACTCCTTATGGTTTAAGAAATAAATAACTTCTGTATAAAACAGCCTTGACAGAAAACGCAACAAACTTATTTTTCTAGAAATGTCAGACCCAGAGGAAAAAAAAAATTACTACCATTATTATAGCTATTGAGCATGAACAACATTGTTTAGTAGTAAAAACTGCACAGCAAAAGGAACATAACTGCATAAAAGATCTTCTACCTGATCCCAGGTTCAGACACAACATCTGGCTCATGCACAGAAAGCTTTATGGAGCTACCAGTGCTGTTTCCTTCAGGAAGGACTGAGTACCCAGACGGCCTCAGCTGGCATGGGTGGAATTCAAGAGAAAACCTGGATCACTTATGCCTTAGGAAGAGTTGGCTGCTCCCTGAAGACTCCAGCAACTAAGAGGTGAAAATGACTCCTGAGATGAGCACTTTGCAAGTGGCCACCAAGGAGAAAAAACAGAGCAGCACCAAGAAAGAGTGCTATTTGCACAGAATGAGCAAATCAAGAAGTAAAACACACCTTCCTAATTTTGGAAATAAGAAATGAGGTTTCAATTTCAATCCAGAATTGAAAATTTGCTCTATCCAGCAATCCTACATGGAAAGCCATTTGAACTTGCAAGCAGGTGCCTGGTTTCAAAAGCATTGTTACCTTTGCAGCTTTCCATGCAGCTCTTTTTGGCTCTCAGGATCACAGCCACTCACCAGCTGGATGCCATCAGCACGTGCACTACACAAACCAGCACAGAGCAGAGGGGCACAAATCCACTTCATTTTGTGAGGAAGGAGGTGCCAGAAGACTTGCACATATGGCCAGGGCTCCAGAGCGTGGGGAATCAGCTCCAGGGACCCTCCAGCCCAGATGAGCCCTGCCAGTAGCACATCACCACTCCCAACTGCTTATCGGTGTCACAAAATGGAAAAAGACCTGGAGACAAAGATTATGTACCACGCTGTAACAACACCTTCTCATTCTGAGGGGAACCAACAGCAAGGAGCGCCTGAGAACAGCAGCCTGCAGCAAGATGAAGAAAGGGACTGGTTTGATTTACAGCTGTGTAACTTACGGCCACATCTGGCCACACAAGGCCAGGGAATTTCATGGCGAAGGAAATGCCACTTGATGCTTTCACAATTAAAGCAGACAATGCAGAGATAGTTCACACAAGTGACTATTTCTTCTTGGGAACATTCACCTAAAACCTTGGGCCAGGAACAGCAGGGAGAACACATTCAAAATTACAGTTCTGATTGCTTTGGACATTCATTTCCTTGCTCTCCATCCTCCTGAATGGCTCACTCAGAGACTAAGGTATGAACAATAATTCCCACTGCTCACCTGTAGGAAATTATTACAGGAAGAAAGCAAGTCTTTTCTGTCAGAAATGATAATGAGAATTTTTATCTATCTAAAAATATCTTACACATGCTAAGCAAGGCCAAAACAGTTTCTGCTGTTAGTTAAACATTTTGTTTAAATTATATTCTGAATACACAACTGGCAGAGACAGCACTTGGCTGCTCTCTGTCCTGGTTACAAGGCAAGGGAAGCCAGACAGACACGGGTCCTTAAATTCTGGCAGGTTTTGGGAGAATTCCAGATCCACTGAAGCAGTTTGAGCTGCTAGGACAGAATTCATGTTTCTCATTAGGATAATTCACTCTAATAGGCCTCCAAAGGCTTTCCATTTTTGGCAACGTTCTTTTAATGAGAGTCAAGTTGGAGCTGCATATTTTACATTGTAAAATATTTTAAATAAATACCCCATAAAGAAATCATGGTGATCTTCAGAAAAAAACGAGTTAAAACAACCAGCTGAAAAAGCTGTACTAATACAATAAAAATTAAAAAAAAAAAAGGAAGAACTTCAGATGAAAGAGAAATGTTGTCCTAAGGAAGGCTCTTTTTGCATCCTGGCAAAGTATCATCCATGTCAGCTGGATGTTCCTCCTGGGATGAGACAGAGCTGTGGTGAAATGATACAACTGTGGATTTCACTCTGGATGTAGCAAGGATGATTACTCACTCTGAGATCTACACAGACAATCCGTGCCACTGCTCTCACAGGAAGATCCCATCAGCCTGAGGGAAGCAAAGGAAAGCTGCAAGGTTCAAAGCTGAAACTACAGCACTAAAAATCATTCCAGCATTAACACCTGAATTTTCCTGCTTCCCTAGGAAGGGAGTGTAAAAGCAGAGTGGAAAACAGGGAAAGGGAAACAGAAATAGCAAAGCAGAGACTGAAATATGAAAAAGGCCAAGATACTCACTTAGAAGTTAAGACGCTGAATACAAAATGAAAATAAAAAGTCCATTGAAAAGGCACAAACACAAGACAGTCCAGAGTGGTCTGTCTTTGGAAGGACTGAGGATGCAAAGGGATGAAGACTGAAGTGCTGTCAGTGTCCCACATGACATAAACACTCGGCAATGTAACATGGAAAGGGGTTTCTGCCCCGAGGTAACTCATCTCTGTGCCTCTCCCACAAATATCACATGTCCCACCCCTAACTCCCATCCCACTAATAACACAGTGTCACTTATATTCTAAAGTTTGCAGCCTCGATTAACACCCACTCTGGCTCCCAGAACTGATTTTGCAGTCCTGTGCTCCTGTTGGCTGCCAGGGAAATGCAGCTGTACATCCTTCAGCCAAGGAATGCGCCCACCCCTCATCCCCACACCACACAAGTAACCCAGGCATTCCCTGCAGAGGAGTCTGAGCTGCCCCCACATCACAGTGCTGCAGACATGGCCAGCAACCACCCAAAAATCCCAGGAGAAACCCTAAGCTCAGCATTTCCTTTCATCACACCGTGCTGAAGTCAGCTCCTCAGCATCCCACAGATGGTGAGTCAGCATCTGTTCAAAGCCCCTTGGATGTTCTCAGGTATGTTTTTATTCTCATCACCTGTGAAAGGATGAAAGAACCAGAAAGGAAGCATTTGATCACTTTATACCTTATCACTTGCAGGCCATGTCTTTATCCTTCCTGACTAGGCAGGTAAACTCAAGGTAATCTCCTCCTTCACTCCTCTCCCTTGGGGTTTGAATCCTGCAGCCCAGGAACACAGAACAGCAGTAGCCTCTTCAGGTCTCACTAGTTTTTTGATTTTCTAACTCGTTTGTCACTCTTGGGCCCCTTAGTGATGCCTTAGGGCTGAGTTTGGTCTTCAGCTGCAGCAATCACCAGAGCCTGGCTAGGCTGGGTACCAAACCTCAGCCAGGGACAGAGACAGGGAAATATTATTTCTCTATTAATATGTTAATGACTCTGTCCTGACTGCTGTGAGCACCAAATGATTTCCCTCCCAGTCTGAGAGATGGAAGAGAACTGACACATTATTTTTCTGCACAATAATGCTGTCATCAGCCTTAAGTTTAGGCTGCTTCTGAAAGGAGTTATTACTCTGCAAAAATGAAGCACAGTGCTGCTGCTGCTTCTCTCTGTTAATTACCATCAACTGGTTTCTGAAAAAATACCATGCCATAAATACAGCTAAAATGGTGGTTTTCTGAGGCTTCCCTTCAGAATCCATCCATTTAACCAAGGCACAGGCAGGAAGGAAGAAGAGTCTGTGGGGAGCTGATCACCTGAGACAGTGCCAAAATCTCCATCAGTTGCAGCAGTTTAAAGGAAGGTTTATGATACTCTGAGATGTAGTGCTCCTGACTGGAATTCCTTTTCCCAAGAGGCTCAAGGCTGCCTGGTACTCTTCTTTCATACCACTGCTGGCTTTTAGCAGGTTTAATCCTGCTTCTATGAAGGGCAAAACTCTGAAGGATTTCTAACACTAAAGACAGAGATAAATTAGGAAATTACAAAAATCAAATAGTGTGCTGAGCATTTAAAGAAAAAAACAAAGATTACTCACTCTGACTTACTCTGAAGTAAGAGATCAAACTTGCTATAGGTTTGTAAGGTTGCTCACCACCAGCATCACCTGAGCCAAGAAACAGCCTTTATCCTTTATCCTTTAGGCACTTAGTTAAAGTAATTATACTGATTGATTTTTAAACCATTTTTTCTAATCAGTGGACTAATTCTGATACAATGTATTTCAGCTTTTATTATGATGCTGCAAAATGCCCTCATTTGTGATTTGGAAAGAATTTAGAATGGGTAATGAGTTTGAGTGCAGTAAAAAGAAAAGAAATGTATTATAAGAAAGAGCAAAGCAGGCCACAGGGACAAATAGAGCAGTGTTCTTGCTGGCTTTTGTAGGAAAATACTATTAAAATTGATAGCTGATCACACACTGTGTGTGTATGCTGCCTTTTAACAAATTTGAGCACATTTTAACAGAAATGCTATGATCTGCAGTGACCTGCTGGGATACAAATCAAACCTATGGCTGCTGGCTGTGGGCCAGGCAAATTCAAACTATGCGACAAGGCCTCTTCTACATTTTATTACTTCTTTTTTTTTTAAATCCCAGGTTTCTTTAGGAGAAAAACCCTTTGCACATCTCCCAGGAACAGCTTGCCTTAGGGTAAGAAATGTGCTGTGACACTAAGCTGGTGTAAATCAAGGAAAATTAATTGATTAATGGAGCGATGCTATTTAATATTATTTATCTTATTGCTTCTATGATTTGAGAAGAAATTATTTGGGTTCTTGCTTTAGGTCTGTTACAGGCTCATTTTTACAAGAATATAAGAACCCACTATTTCCAGTTCTGGCATTATGTGTTTTAACATGGCATTTCTCCAGCATTTTCCACTGAGGCTGTAACAAGGCCATGACTGAACTAACACCAGAGCAGAGAGGCCAAGAATTACTGCTGAAATACACTGAGGCTTCAGCACAGGCTAGGATTCTGCATGGGTGCTTGGAGAAAATCCCTCTTGGCAGCTCCTGTAGTACCTGGGGCTGTTTCCAACATCTCCATTCCTGGCCTGATGTAATTAGAGGGCACACAACTGGCTTAAGCTCCTACAAGTGAGTGTAAATGCTTTATTTAAAGATCAGCCTCAGACTCCTAAAAAAACAAATCAATTACCAAAACCTTTTACCTTGACTTTCACCTGGACTGGCAGATGAGTCTCAGACTGGAATTACCATTCCTAGTTGGATCTCAGCTCTTTGTTGTGTGTTCTTACATCCAGCAGTTTGCCCCAGCTATAGGAGGAACACCAAGGAGTCCAATCAGTCCCTGTGATCCTGTTAGGGTCAGTCAGCTGTCACTTCCTCAGAAGCCTTTCCAAGGAATGAGGGGGCACAGAAGGCAGGCCCTCCAGGAGAATTCTCTGCAAAGAGAAATCTGCTCCAGCTGCTCCCAAGGCGCTGCAGAAATCTCAGGAGAGCTGGAATAAACTTGGAGGTTCCCAAGATTTCCAGGGGCTGCTACTGCAACAGCAGGAATACAGCATGTCAGGAGTTTTATCCCACAAAATGGGAGCCAGAACTGCCTGACTCATCACAAAACAGGCTTTACCATTGAAAAACCATGAGTAAGTGGGGAGAGTTTTTCTGGAAGTCTGCATTTCTTCCCATCGAGCCAGACAGCTGAGCTAGGACTTTCAGAATAATACTGAAATTAACTTCACCACACAAAGAGAAGATAATAATTATCTGATTATTACAGTACTGCATGCTAGCGTAATTATTAGATCTTTTAAATCCAAGCCCTCAAACCTTGACTAGCTTCAGGTGGATTTTTGAGAAGCAGCAACGTTTTATCTCATCCCAGTCAGAGCCTTATTCTGATCCCAATCCCAGTCTCTACCTTATGCTTATAAACACTGTTTCTTAAGGCAGCAAATAAGTCATCTTCCTCTGCAAAGTTTGTGTTCTTCACCTTCTCACCCATTCTGCAGCTTTCTTGCAGCTACTTCTGGATCTGGCTTTGATTTTAAAAGAATTTGAAAATGTACATTAATTAAATTGCATTATTAAAAAATGCTGCTTCACAGCTTGTATGAGATCTCCTTGTTCCTGAATTAGCATTAGGAGAACACAAAAAAAACCTCATAAGAAAACCTTAATTTTAACAGCAATTGGCTTTTGACACCTCTTCTCAAAAAAGCCTTCGATTGGCCACCGTTAAAATATCTGCCCTTAAGGTTTCTTCCTGTAACTGACAAAGCTGGAGATGGGGTGAGAAGGTGCTTCAAAAGTCCTTCTAAAAATTAAAGAAAACCTTCAACAATTCCTAACATCCATCTTAGTACACCACATATTCTCTTCCTCTTGTACTGTCAACTAATACATGTTGAAAACTCAGAATGAAGTGAAGGTATTCAAGGTCTAGCTAGGTAAAATGTTTTTGAAGAAATGAACAAAACCCAAAGTTTTCTAAGAAAAGAACAAAAAACAGAGTTCGAACAAGAAAGAGATTTCCAGGGCATCCAGAGTCAGTCTAACACATCCTGCTGACTCCAAGCACAGAAATATGAGGCTGAGGGGGAATGCTTTGGAAATCCCACCACAGCATGCAAATTTTGTGGGAGAAACATATAACGGATGTCTGTCAAAAGCAGAATGAAAGAATGCATTCTGCATTTCAAGGCTTGAAGGAAAAAGCTTTTATGGGCTGAAAAGAACAGAAAGTAAATTTGGCCAACCAAATTGGAGAGAGGAGTAGATTTTTGTTTGTTTGTAACTGGCATGGTTTTTCAAGGAAGGAATCTGGAGAATATTAACAGTTATGCCTAAATCTACGCTGGAAGCATTTTTGTCATTTTAGAGCCAAAAACAGCCTCTTGCCAAAACCTGTAAACTGCCTTTTAAAAAAGGAAAAGAACAAAAAAAAGCACCTTTGAAAAAGAATTTGCAATTCTCATGGCAGGCAATCATCAGCTCCAATTAGTCCCTGGCAGGGGAATGTGAGCAAGAGTGATAGACTCGGTGCATCCAAAAATGTTTAGTCTAGACTGAGTCCCGCTGGAATTCTCTGCAGAGCAGCCCCTGGATCCCTGACAGCCATCTCTGCTGGCCACAACCAACACCACAGCGCGGATCCTGCTCCAGGCTCCCCTCCCACCTCTCCTTATCCATCCCAGAGCTATTCCCCTCCCACAGGCACACCGCTAAAAAGCTGTTGATGGCTGCAGGTATTCCAAGCCTGGCTAATGAACACAGGTAATGGTCCCCCTATACCCCAATCATCAGTACAGTGAGTATGTGAGCCAAACCCAAAATAATAAACCCAGAAAAACATGTTCAGCTGCCTGACAGCAGCCAGAAGCCACTGTTGCCAAAGAGAAAAGAGTCTGAAGCTGCTCTTTCTAAAATGTTGTCAGCACAATTAATTCTGAAATATGCTCTGAAAACATGGAACGTGGCCCATCTGCCACGGCTCCTCACGTGTATTTAATGATTAGTGAGAGGCAGGAGTACAAACTCAGTGTTTCATCTCCAGACCCAGCTTCTCTGTGCAGAGGATTCAGCCAGGAGTTCAGAATTTCATCCTTCCCCAAACTCAACCCTAAGTGGCATCTTCAGCAGAAGAGAAACTAAACAGTCACCAACTAACTCCTTTGTCACCAGCCCCATCACAACCACCATCACAATGAAGTAAGGCTGCATTATTATTTGTCTTTCTTTGCACTGGAAATTGGTCACTGGCATTAGAGAGATAATCTGGTACTTCCATTCCTTCAGC
Source organism: Zonotrichia leucophrys gambelii (assembly GCF_028769735.1). NCBI lineage: Eukaryota > Metazoa > Chordata > Aves > Passeriformes > Passerellidae > Zonotrichia > Zonotrichia leucophrys. Next base: position 52,517,475 of record NC_088173.1, read on the forward strand.
AAAGCAAGAAAGTGATGCTATGCCAAGTGTCAATGCCTGGCAGCCTTTTTTTACATGTATTGTTTGAATGGCAATTCAGAGCCAGCTCCAAGTTTTGCAGCACTTTTCTCATGACTCTAAATCCAATCTAATGATAACCTAACACTGGAGAAGTTCAGTTAACTCAGGTCCATACCTGAAATCCAAGAATACACATTCAGATCAATCTACAGATTGAGCCACAGGAACTGAGGGGTCTGAGACTTTGCCTGCCCATCCAGAGACAAGCTGTTACATCCAGCTCTCATTTCCAATTCTCCAGGACTTAAAATATTATTTTTCCTTTCACTTCCAACAGCAGCTTGGTCTGCTAAACAAGGCCAGGCTGCTGTTTTACACACTAGCAGGCCCATGCACTTAACCAAATGGCCAGAACATTTTTGCAAAAGACATAAGGAAGAAATAATATACAAGGACACACAGGTTTACAAAAACTGCTTCTCAAACCTGTGGCAACTTTGGTAAGAGCAGTATTAGATCAGTTCAGAACTCTGGGAATTTTATCCTTCATGAGGTAAAATAATTTTCACTGGATGCACATATATCATTGTACTTGCTGTGCTCACACCAAACCATGACCTTAACCTGTGGTAACTTTGCTAAATTATACCCTAAAGAGCTTAGATAATTACATGCATAAAATAAAAGTAATAAAGAAATAAAACAAGCCCTGAATTCCATTTCAGCATTTTGACAGATGAAGTTCTTTCACTTACGGGCACTTCTCTGCTCCCATTCAAAGGTGTCACCAGGTGGACACAAGAATCCCAGTTAATCAAGGAGCCACATCTAATTACAGTATCACAGCAGCCACCCATCCCCATCTCTAAAGAAGCCAGAACAGATGGAGTCCCCTGGGATTTAAGAGTACATGAAGGAAAAAAAAACCAAAAATGTACATCTTGAAGCAATCAGGCAAGGGATTGTAAATTCTGATTTCAAGATAACCATTGGCAAATTAAGTCTATTAGTTAAACAAACCTTCTTGAGGAAACAATACCTCATTTTTTTAGGCTTTCTGTGCTTATCCACTTGTCCTGGCCCAGGACAGCTTCCACAGGCAGCTGATCTCATGTTTTGGGATAGACTCTGCCTTCTTTTTCATACTGGTGCTGTGCCCCAGCCTCTGCTCACACCCACCCCCACACATGTGACCCTCAGAGAACATCTTGTTCTAGAAATAATGCAGGTTCAGAGAGACCTTCGGAGCCTGCCACATAAACACTGAATTTTGCACTATTCAGCATTGTTCCTGTACCAGCTTAAAAGGAGGGTTAAAGGAGATGTCATAGGAATCAAAGCTCTCCAAGCTTTGTCCAGCAACAGAACAGACTCTGAGGATGTACACAAAGTTCAAATGAATTAAGGACTGGAGTTTGTATTCTCCTGAATAGCCAAACCAAAATGACAAAAAGCCCCTTTGAAGACTGAAGAAATGCAGGAAACCAGGAAGGCTACTCCTCTTATGCTTCCAAGGTTGTCAAAACCAGGAGTTGTTAGAAATCTTGCTCACCAGCAATTTCCAGCATGATTTCTCACTGAATACATTTAATCCAGAGTCAACTAACTCCTAAATTATAGCTTGTTTAAATATCTATAACAAATACAAAATAGCTTAAAATCTGCCATAAGCCTTAGAATTACCTTTTCCATGGAGCAGTTAGAATGTCCAGCCCAACATGAATATACTTTCCTGTGGAGTGTCTGTAAATTGGACAGCAGATAAGCTAAAACTGGCCACCCATCATTCAAACAGGTTCTGGGATTTGCTGTATCTCTGCAGCACAACCCAGAGCACTGCAGAGGGGATGGGCCTTAGCAGTTTCTCTTTGAATCCCTGTAAATAACAGTTATCTTTCCATGTGGAACACAGTGCTTTAAAAATGGAAGAGGAGGAAAAACCTGGTTTGGTTTTTCCTACAGTCCTGCTCAACATCAGACCTCCCACATTCCCATCCTATCCATACTCAGACGTCAACAGGAACAACTCCCTGTCATATTCCAGTAATATTTCCAAAAGTCCAAAAGACAGTGAGTCTGCCTCACTCCCCTCTTCAGCCAGTATAGAAACATTCTTGCTGCAAGGTCTGGTTAAAGGCCAGTGTTTATAGACTTTAAAACAACAACAACAAAGCCATTATCTGACTCCAGCCACAGGAACATCCTAAATGCTAAACACAGTGAAAAGGGCCATCCTGTTTTCATTTATTAATAGCAACAACATCTGCTCTTGATGAAGTGACATTTTGGTGCCAGCAATGCAGAACATGAGTGAAATGCAATGGCAATGCCACAAGTTTCATGTTGATTATGGAGAAGATCCCCAAGTCCCAAAATCCCAGCAAACCCATGCTTTAAGCTCTTTTCTTTCTGACTTGGAGCATCAGGGTGCAGTGGAAGCCGTACAGAGGAAAAATCGCTCCTGACCATGCCCCAGTTCCTTTCAACAGGCTCTGCACAGATTTTCCTGCCAAAATGAAGATTGCATCCAACAGGGAAAATCACACATATGCCACACCTATGGAAACCAGGGACGTGGTTCATCCAAAAACCAGCACCACTCTCCAGACTGGGAATAAACATCCCCAGATGCAGAGGCCTTAATAATATTTTTAATATCAAAGTATGTCTTTGTTTCCTCTGTGCTACTCAATTCTGTTCTGTGTTTATAGGGCTCCTCAGCAGGGCAGAGGTCAAAGAAAATTAGAATTCATTCAGGGAATCATTTCATTCTCACAGAGTGTTTTACTGAATGGGATGGAAAAAGATGGAAATGGATATTCCCAGAGGACAGCGATGTAATATTCTTGCATGCACTGATGAGTATCTCAAGAACACAATCCTTAGCAGGAAATATTAATTTTTCTGTGGCTAAACTGAAGTGGTTACTCTTTTGAGGACTATGAGAGGAATAATTCAGATTGAGATTTCTTTCATGCTCATTTTTTTTCTACTTTTAAAGTAACAACTGCAAAATAAACACTTCATATCCGTTGGGTGCAATAACCTCGGTATCTGCAGGATTTCCCATGTTCAGCAGCACATTTCTGAATCTATCACTTCTTCAATTGCCATGCCCTGCCTTTGGGGTACCTCAGGGTGCTCACATACCTTCACTGCAGCTTTGAGGACTATATGGCCCCTCACTGAAGAGGACAAGAATTAAAAGCATGCTTTAGTTCCTAAGAAAAATGTTTTTCACACAGGGGGAACTTACAGTGTGGACTCCCTGTAAAAAGCAGACTTAACTTACAACACACCAGTTCAGATGAAATAATCAGAGTTATCTATATTCCTTTGTGGCAAGGAGTGAGAAAAATGGTTAATCAAATTTAGAGTCAAGGACTGAACTCTCAAAGTTCTGAAATATTTTTCCAAAACTTAGCATAAAAATTAGACACTACTAAATCAATAATTTCTTAGATTTATGTGGGCATAATAAAGTGCAATTTCTCCTTGTTCCTGTGGCTATGAACTTCAGAAAGAATCAAGCAAGCAAGGTGGTCAGAGCAGGACCTGCCCTGCCAGGTGAGGTTTTGCAGGGATTCTACACAAACCCTTAGTGCCAAAGCTCCTTGGTTTGCCTGGATGCAGCTCTTCAAGGGACATTTCAGGAAATGTCTTCTGATCTCAGAGCAAGAGAAGAATCAGATGTAAATTGGTTTGATTTGCTGTTATGGCTGCTGGCATACAAAAAAAACCCCAAATGTTAGCATACCTGCAGAACCACTCTCCTCCCTAAAACTGGGGCATTAAAAGTCATGGTGTTCATTCAGAGGATGTTCTGAATGTTCCCCTCAAAACCCAAAACATGGGTAAATATAATCACAACATGCTTCACTGTACAGATGGACTAAGGCAGATTGGAGAAGTTCACAAATTCTACCAATTCTCCTCAGGTTTGCTAGCCATGCCTCCACCATGCTACCCCTTCCCAGAAACTCCAGCATGTTGTCATGGGAGGAGAGGAAGGAAAAACCTGGATGAATTAAAACTCCAACCAACCAAACCAAAAAACCCACCCAACACACTAGAAGAAGAGCACTCCCTCTGCTCTCCTGATAATCCCACAAGGAAGCAGCCAACACATCATAGCCTATTCGTGGATATGATACCATACATATCAACACATCATGTCCTATTCCTGGAGGACTTTCCTCTCTCCAACTGCGAGATCCATGACCACTCTCACCTCTGTCAATGAAACAGCAGATCAAAAAGGATTGTCACAATGTTGCCTTTCAAAATCTTCTCCTAAAAATAAGAGGAAAATGGACACTCTTTGGGAATGTCAGTCACTTCTGAGAAAAAGGAATTCCTCCCTGATAATGTACACTCAGACCCTGATGCAACTGAAGTGATTCCAGGTCCACAGCTCCTCAGTGCCCCTGGAAAATGGACAGGTCTGTACTTCCTGTGAGAATTCTTCCCCTTATAGTTTCATAGGAGGAAACTCCAATCCAGGAAAAATGGACCAGTTTTATATTTCTGAATATAGTTCCAGAAATTCTGAGACCTCTAAAATTAATTTTTTTGTTGTGGTTTCTTAAAAAAATCTTGATTTATAATAGTTAACGTACAGATACTACTAATAACAAAAAACTCCTTCATCCAAAAAATAGGAAAAAAAAATGATGTTCCTAACTGAAATAAACCAAAATATTTAAAAGCAGATGAAGTGCTTTTAAACAACTTTGAGAGCCATGGTTTTGTCTCTACAAGCCTCTGACATGGGAGGTTTGCCTGTGGTGTGAGTCCCTGCAAGGCAGATTTAGCTAGCTGCAAGAAATCCATGGAGTTTAGCTGCTCATCTTAAGATTGTCCAGACTCTAATGGCCTGGAAACACACAGAGCAGTTTTGCAAGATCAGATTTTTCAAAGGAAAATTCCAGTACTGATTGTGTTTCAAGCTGGCTGGAAATCTCTCCAGCACAGATTATTTCATACTGGTTTAATAGTTTGAGTTTCAGCTGAAATCTGGAATTTCAAAAGGGTATTGCAGACCTGAAAATTCTGCTCGAAAATCAGAAAGCCCTCAGATTTGGGTGTGATCTGAACGGTGACAAGAAACACACAAAACTCATCTACTTCCCAGTATTTTTGCCTGTCATTTCACTTCCAAGCTCTGCTTCAGGATGGAGGAATTTATCTTAACACTGTGATGCCATTTTGCACCATAAATATTGAAAACACTTATGAACTTGACCTCAAGAGCTGTCAGCAGAGTGACAATCTTCTAAAGGTAGATCTGAGAAAAACTGGCAGTCCTCAATGCAAAATCTCTGCAAGTATCCTTAACAGTATTTTTTTCCCCCATATAACAGGATTCTACTGGATTGGAAGATATTCTTTGGAAATTATACACTTATCCACAAACAGAATTCTAGATCATCAGAGTTTTTCCATCATTCTTGAAAAAGAGGTCAAAATGAAAAGAAAGTATTTTTGACTTAGACATCTCAAAAATCCAGCAACAAAGAATCCAAGCATTCTCTTTGCTTCAAAAATATGAATTCATAGGCTTTACTGAGCAGGCAAAGCTTCATTTCAACAGCTAAAATTTTACAGTACCTCCGGAAAAAGAGTTTCAGTTGCACAGGGTTACAGCCAGCTCCTTTCATCTCTGACCCAGAAGGCACAACTCCACAATGGGGCAGCTGCCAGAAAAAAACTGCAGAGGCAAGAAATCAATCCATTGGGATTCCAGGAAAACACATTTTATTCGGTAAATAGCACTGTCTGCAAGCCTCCTTTCAAATGACGAAGCTCTGCTCTGAGGATATGTACAAGTCACACGTGCACCTATAGCAGAAGTGTTGGAGGAATTTGCCAAGCTGTGTCAGAAAATTTGGCTGGAATAATTATTGAGCAAAGCCACCTTTAAAGCAGCACAGAACGCATCCATTGTGCTCCTTATGCATAATCCCCCCACCTGCTTCTCATCTCCCAGGGACTCTGGGGTGTGTGACAACGCAGGGAGTGAGCAGAGGGAAGGCAGGGCTTGTGCTCAGGCATCCTGCAATGCCAATAAAACCCAAGCCCTGCAGACACGCTCCTTGGGACAATTTCAGGACCACCATCCATCTGTAAAGCACGAGAAGATGGGCTGTGCAACAAGCACGGAAGCCGTTTGAAAAATCCACTCCTGCATATGTGAACACCAAAGTGACAAAAAACAAACAATAAGATGCTACTTAATAGTTTAGAATATCTAAAGGTAGTATATTAGAACATCAAGCAATTTTTCCAGACTTTTTCTACTGACATTTAAAACTACTTATCAGCCAATTTTTCTACGTTTTGCTGGAGACAGAAGTTGAGGCTGCTTGGGAATACAGGGGAAGAAGAACAACAAGAAGGCTTGTGCTGTTACAAAGGAAGAGTTAGTGAGATTTTCAGTCATCCCTAAGTATTTCACGAGGTTGGATTTTATTGTGCTTGAAACAATACTAGCCCATCAGCATCTCTGGTTTGGCAATACAGACTGGAGCTGGGCATCAGACAAAGGGCTGAGGACTGAAAGGGCACAGTTTTCCACAGGAAATTAGGCACTGCTGCTCAGGCAGTGAAAGAAGCCTGGCCCACACCTTCCGTGGTGCCTGGCAGCTGCTGGAAAGCACCCAAATATCACCTCTCACTGATGCAAATGGACAGAGAACACAGCAGCAACATAAACAAACCATCCTCGAAAAGCTGCCCAATATGCAGCAAAAAAAAACCAAAAACCCTTTTTTTTTTAATGCACAAGCTGATACCAATCCACAAGAGTTCCCCTTTCAGCAGCTGCCAGGATAAATTTCCCCTTTGGGCAGACGGTCCAAAACCTGAGCCCACTGTCCATGAGAAATTGCAGCTTGACTTGAGCACACACTGAAAAAACCCCGGAGAATTCTGCCCAGGGAAATTAATCATTCTCAGCACCTCTGCAGAGGCACTCTGTCCCTCCAGCCCTGACCTACATACTGCACACACAGTGCTTCAAAACAACCTGACATTTCAACCAAAACTCCCCAGCTGCCTGCTCCCTCCCCGCACTCCCAGCCCATTCACTGTCTGCCCTTCAGATAAGGATATTTAATATTAATTAATTTAAATAATTAATATTTAATGGTGCCCCAGGACCGTCGTGGTCTCCTCGGGATTTTTTGCACCCTGGGGTTGTCCTGAACACTGGAGATGTCACCCGGTGTGGAGTTTGTTACACACCAGTGGTGTTACAAAGCATGTAGGAAAGGTGGTGGGCAGTGGACAGGGAAGGTTTAAAACTAACCACAGAGTCCTGGAATGGTTTGGGTTGGAAGGCACCTAAAAGCTCATCCATGCCATGGGCAGGGCCACCTTCCACTAGACTAGGCTGTAGCAAGGCCATCCAAAGCAAGTGTCACACCCACCTGGTTTTTTGAAATTTCCTTCAGAAGAGGGGTTGCCCAGACAAGAACTTCACCAGGTAGCACAGAACCCCCGTAAATTGAAACAAATTTTTCAAACAAATTTTAAGGTAAAGCAAAGCTGATTAGAGAAACCTTTCCTGATGAGTAAATCAAAGAAAATGGGCACAGGGCAAGGGGAATTAAGTTAAAGAAACAAGTTTCTTTACTTCGAATAATGGCAAGTGTCAGAATGTTGTGATTTAAATTTCTTTTTAGTTTTTCACACCGACACAGAAAAGTTACTCACGGAAAACCCCGTGCCTTGAGCATTTGTGAGCAGTAACAGGAAGACACATCATCTCTCTGAGAAACTGGTCTTCCAAACTACCAAGTACCAGCACTTGCAGACCTCGTTCTGTCCACAGAGGGATATGGGAGATACCTTGGGACACCTGCAGAGGCTTTTCTTGGGAAGGGAGGGGGACTGGGCTGTGTCTCTTATGAATGATGAGACACTAAAACTTCACACGCTTACATTTCCAGCTGTGCCCACTGCAATATCAAACAAGTATGGTCCCAGTGTTAGTGGGAAGAAAGGTGCACTCCTGAGAAATCACTTTTCTCTCCCTTCAAACAGTTAACTGCAAAATCCTGATGCACCAGGACAGAGGAGAGAATCCACTATGGAGTGTCTGTCCAATGCTCTGCTCACTCACCATCTCCCTCTTGCTTATCATTTCATCCTCACACTGCTGTTTTGGGATTTATTACAGGATAATTCCTACTGCTTTACCTTTAACTTGCAGAGAGAGCTGCTAAGGGGCAAACCTTAGTGTACCTACAGAGGTACAGCGTCTCCTCTTGTGTCCCACACCCCTCTCCCACAAAAAGAAGGCATTACTTGAAGCACTAGCACTCAGAGCAAGAGCCACGTTTTCCAGAACTGTTTCATTCCCTTTGTTTCACCACTATTAAAAAACGCGTGGCACACTCCATCTGCAGCCCTTGTGTTCATCACCTTCCCCAGATTCTGTGCTGTGAGGAGCATCAGTGTGAGAGCCCAGAGTTCTCCCGATGAGGGGAGAGCACACGAGCAGCCAGCCCTGCTGCCCACCCCTCCCTGAGTGCCCAGGGAATGTTCCAGAGGGAAGCCCTGCTGCTCCATGGCAGGGGCAGCTGCTGTGAAATTGCTGCATTCACACCAACAGTGACCTTGCACGTAAAGCCTGGGCAGGGAACAACACCCTGTGCGCAACATTTGCCCTTAAATACCTGAGGGTGAAAGTGCAACAAAATGAAAGCTCTGTAAAGAGTTTTGATTTTAATAGCCTCAGTTACTAAGTTCAGTTCTCTGGAGATCTGGCAGGCTTTCCCGGAGTGTACTGGGATATCTGAAACCTCTTTTGTTCTCTTTTTCTATTTTCTTGAGCTTAGCTATTTGCAATCATCAATGAATAGTGGCAAAACATGACATTTAGAATTAACCCTGAAATCTTGGAACTATCTGTTGACTGAAAAAAACCAATGCAGAATGTTTCAGTCCTCAAGCAGAGAATCTTTAATCCTCTTTTAATAACTAGGTTTCACTGTGTCAACACATGATATTGTATCATATCAATCCCTTGATGGCTGCTCCAAGAGCATAAGAGTTTTTTACTTCAGTGTTTCCCAAGAATTTGATATGTGCTCATTTTACTGGAATTTGCATTAGTATCTTTCATCAATTACAAGTTATCTGCTCATTGCAAGGAGTACAAATGGTTTGGAGGCCACAGACTCAGAGCTTTGTGATTTAAATAAAAATTGCACAGTGCCCCTGCTTTTTTTCCAGCCATCAGATGTCTGGATGGACTGCACATTCCACCACTCTGGAAAGGAGATCCTGCCTCATGTAATAGCTAAAGGAATGTTCCAGTGTCATTGCTGGGGAGGGTGCAGAGGCATTTAGAAAACAACCTGAAGACCTACTCTGTCTATTTTTCACGAAGTCACCTAAAACCTTGTCTCTCCTCGGTGTGTTTTCATGTCCAGGCAGCACAGCTCTGCTCTGCCTAAGGTGGAACCCCAAGTATTCCAACCCACACCATGCCCAGGCAGTCAAACAGCATGGAACAGGTCCAAAGCCAGTTTCGATCCACTTGATTTTAAGTGCGCCCATCACCAAAACATGCAAATAAAATGGGATACAAACTCTGCCCTCACTCACGTGATATTTGAATTCCTGCTTTATCTAGCAGATCTATTTTTAAACAACCTTTTATTGAAAGAGGCTTCTTATCAATAGCAAAATGTAGCAATGGTGCAAAAAATCTGAAAATGTGTTTCTTAAACTGACAAATACCAATATTTTTGTCAAATTCTGGTCTACTTTGTCTAATTCTGTTATAGTCTGTTGCCCTGAAGTGGCAAAATCAATGGAAATTGCCTGTTAAATGCAGAAGTTTCAACAGATCAGCTCATTTAGGGCTGGGTTGGACTTGATCTTGAAGGTCTCTTCCAACCTAGTGATTCTGTGATTTTATCCTTATGCACAACAGGACCTTTTCAACAGACCTATCTAGGCTGGGAGGAATCAAAGCAAGATGTTGTTCATGGGATTTAAAAAGGCTCTGTAGAAATTATAAAACCTTGACAAATCAAACCACTAATTAGACTGTGCAGGTTTGAACGCCATCCCACAAAACCTTTTCCTAAGGATCTAGTTTCCTCCTAGATTTGCTCCAGCAATGACACAGAAAAGACTGTTCGTTTCTCTTTATGCTAAAAGCCTTCTCAAACGAGAATCCTTGAGGAAATATTATCTAAACTGAGGGAAAGCCATTTTTAGGGAGGATGAGACTGTAAGCTTCACCAGGTTCACCATACAGGATGTGTGACAGCAGTGTTTCACCTTTGCAAATATCCTACAGCCATGAGGAGGTGCTGGGTCTGGGAACACACTCCCGAGGGGCAGACAAAGCTTTGTCCGTATCTGATGTGCCAGCCCAGCTCCTGCTTCTCCAGGATCAACAGGAAGAATACCTGAGAAAAGCAGGAGTGCAGACAGCTTGCATATTTGCAATAATTTTGATAACAAACCTGCAATCTAAATAAAATCGCTCTCAAGATTTGGGGTATCAGGAGAAGAGATGCTGGTCTCACCTTTGCTGGGACCTTTTCCTGTGTAAAGGACATGAAGAGTCTCCAAATATTGCTCTGGGGCTTGATGACAAATTCTGAATTGGTTTGGTGCTCAATTTCTAATGCAGCAGAGAAAAGGTATTTGCATTAGTCACACCTAAACTCCATTTCCCTCCTGCAATGTGTTTGTCAGGCATCATTAAAGGCCCTCACCAGCTCACAGCTCTGCCCAGCTCCATCACTGACCCCACACAGAAGGCACTGGTGTGTTTGACAGAGCACGGGCACAGCAGTGAGCAGGGGCTCGCTCTGCCCCATCTCCTGGCACTCCCACTACGCAGCCAGATGCAGCTCCACACACTTTGGCACTGTGGGCTGCTGGGCACTGGGCACAGCTCATGGTGCCACCTGGGCTGGCCTAGTTTGCACTGAGCTAGGGAAATATAATGATCACATTTTCCAGCGTTACTCGAGCTGATCCCCAGAGTAGCAAAGTTTCCGTATAAAGCAAGCAGTACTACTTCATATCCTGCCAGTCCTTGCAAATACTGGTACAGCTGAGAGCAGCAGTGCTCAAGTGATGAGCATCATTCTGAGAAGAAAGGAATCATTTGCTACAAACCTTTTCACGTTTTACCTCAGGCTGGTGTCAGCCTCAGGATAAACAGATGCATCCATCACCCTAAATATAAAAGTAATTTGCATGAAAGAAGTGTATTTTTGATAGTTGAAAGCTGACAAAGAATTTACTATTTATAAAATAAAAATATAATTTTTCTTGTATACCTGAGAGAAATGAATAGGAAGAAATAAAGACCAGACTAGCAGCACCTACTATTAACAGGATGTTTTATTTCTTTACTCTCTAAAGGTCACACACCCAACAAACCTTGAACTTCCAGTTGACTGGACTTTGTGGAGGTTCACGAAACTCAGGGACTTTGATTTTAAGCAGTGCTTAAACCAGATGTACACCCTATGGAAGAGTGGGGGAGATGGCTGAGCTGGGGTGAGATAACACTGGTTCTCATCACATTTAATTGCTAAAAACCATCTTGCACTTATCTTACAGGGAGGGGAAGGAGAGGTCACCCCTGGCTTTTCCATAAGATTCCTACTTCCTCTTCCAAAGCACGGCACTGTCTTGTTTCCTGCTGGGTTCCATCATCCCATGAGGCCTCCATGCTGCACACACAGTCAGGAACAGATCCACTGGGAGATTTTGGGGTGATCCCTGCTACACAAATGCACGCTACTATGGCCAGTGTTTAATTTCAAACATGTTTTTCTAAGAAATAACTGAGGCACTGGGGAATGCTGGAATCAAGTCAGAACATGAGATCCATGGAAAGTTTGCCAACCCTAGTAGCAAGCCGAGCGAGAGCCAGGTCTGGCATCTAAAAGGATTGTTTTTCACTCTGATAATAGCAGTGAGAATGAGAATTGGTCCATCAAGTCCAAATCTGGCAATGGTTCTCGTGGCCCTGGTGGAACACAGACTTCTCATGGTCTATGAATGCAACGCATGCTGAAAAAGGCAAACAACTGACATTTGATCCCATCTCCGGGTCTGACACGGAAAATTAAAAGCCTCCCACGTGGGTCTTGCTTGAAAAGATGGACAGGAAGGCAGGGAAGAACTATGTACAAACAGTGGTGGGCCCCATTTTGAGTTGGAGACATCTCCATATCTCTCCTCCGTGGTACAAATCCACGTTGGATTTCCAGCTCCTGTTGAGCACTGGCTGCTCCAGGAATAGAGAAGAACAGAGTATGGGCCTGGGCCCTGCTGGAATCCTGCTACCTATGGGCTGGATCACGCTTCCTGTGGTTGACTTTGCAACATAGGAAAGCAAGGCATAGAAAATACAAACCAGGTATGAGAAACGGCACCTGTTTTCTGTCAGAAAGCGAGCAATGCCTGTCACCAGAGTTTGTCAACATTACCAGGAATTAAAATCAGGCCTGTTTGCAACTCTTTACAAGCAAGAAACACCTAACTCAGAATCAGATCTATAAGGTTCATAGACAGAGGTACAGTGGGATTACTGCACAGTTACAGGGAATTTCATGAGGACATCCCAAGAAGCTCCTGCCCACAGGAGAGACATGGTAACTGTCAATATGGACATTCCCATTTCATTCCACCGATTAAAAACCCCTCAATACTGACCCCTAAGGACATGTGGCTGGTTCACTGACACCGCAGCCACAGCAGCTCAGTTGCAGTGAATTTCCAGGACGGAGGCAGCCAGATTTCTCTCCTCCATCTTTGATCCCCTTAGGGCAGCTGGAAGCTGCCTGTGACGGGCCATGACATGAGCGATGTGGTTGTCACTGGCAGCTCTCTTTTGATCTTGGTGACGTAAGGCAAGACTGAAGTGGGTGCTGTCAATGCTACAAAGCCACATTTTGAACCTGTTTTTCTCTTACAAAGTCAAGGCAGTGCTAGATTCCAGTGGCATGGGGCCTTGTCCAACCCTACATTCCCTGGGAGATAAGGAGGGCATTGACTGGGCTTGGAACTGCCCAGATGCTTCAGCCAAGAGCACAGGGAGACAGAATCAAGTTCTGTTTGTCCATTTACACACCATCACAGAAAAACTCCCTATAGGGACACACTGCCTATTAATCTAGAACAGACAACTGTGATCCAAATGTCATTTCAGCAGTCGAACAGGGAGATACAGCACAAATGATTTACAAAATGAGCTTAATGAAGAAACACATTGGGTCACAGCTGCTATTCAGACTAGGCTGGAAGCAATCCAAAAACCAGAAGGAAGTGAGAGCATTAGTAAATTACAAGGAGAGATCAAGAGCTTGCTCCTGTAAAGAAATCCTAGCTTTGAAATCCAAAATATCTAATCCCAACTACCAATATTTCTTCCAGACCAGTGGGAGGCATCTACAAAGAACACCTGGACTCTTTGTACACCAGCAAAAGCCCACCACAACTTTTGGGAGTCCTTGAAAAGGGCCAGCAAACAACAAAACCATGACCTCATGGCTTCTCAAACTATCCCCAAAATCAGACTTTTTAGAGTGAAGAGGAATATTAGTGCCTGAAATTGGTACAGATGGAGCACTGCCTGTCCTGTGAGGGAGGATTGGGGTCAATCTTGTTAGACATAATAGGACTTTATTCTGTATGGATGAAAAGATTCGGCTTCTACTGTTATGAGAGTGGCTAAGTGCAGTTGTGGTTTAACCAAATTCACAGGAGGTTGAATGAGGCTACTGAGACAAACTAGGCAGCAAACTTCCAAAGGCTGCTGGAAAATTTAAGATTCCACCTCGCCTGGTGGATGCCTGTAAAACATAAATGTAATTTCCATTATGAAAAGGATTAAATTTGAAACTGCTGCTGGCTTATATAAGAATTATCGGGGCTATCAGTCCATATTATCAAGGCATAAGCTGATCACCAGCTGGGATCAGGAAGAAATCCTCTCTGCTCCAAGCCCAACACAGCTATGGTGTTGGATAATTAACAGGATATTGGGGAGAGGCAGATTAACACCTTGCTTTAAAGTACTCAGAAGTGGGGTATTAGGCCAGATGGACAGTTATCTGCTCAACTAATACAACTTTTCTACTCTTACAAAAACACACCATTGCTCAACAGAAATTCCCAATTACTCCTGGGTTTGGTGCCATATGAATCACTAACCACTTGAACCACTGACATTTCAGTGGTTTTACTACAATCTGTGGCTCCTGGGATGTCCCAAAGTCAGGATCTCTCTTGCCACCCTCACTAATCACAACTGCAAACCAGGGAAGGACTGTCTCTGATTGCTATGGCAGAGCCATAAACAGATTCCTGAGTCCCAGGATGCACAGCCTTGGCCTGAGGCATTCCAAAATCCATCTGCACTATTGTACATTACAGCTGCTGCTCCCCTGCTCCAAAGAGCCAGCCTGAGCTGTCTAACAGAGAAAAGTTGTCCTTTTTGAGATGCTTGTGTCAAAGAACTTTGAGAGAATAAGACACAGCGAGTATTCAGCCCGCATTAAATCATTTTGGCAACAAAACTGATGAAGAAAAACACAATAAAAATGCTGCAAAGAACTTTTCCAAATGTTTCTTTGAAAGAATTTGTACACAGCCAAGAGCTGCTGGTTCCACATCAAACTCCTAGGCCAATCTGTTATTTCTTTCTTTTCATTTTCCAAAGATTTTATTGGTACCTCTAAATTTTCAAGCTGTTTATAAGGCACAGAGCATGTCTCGCCAATGACTCTTCCTCTACAACTCTGCAAGTTTTGTTTCCAGTGTTTTACCATTATCTTGAAGTACTTAAGGTTGCAACATCTTCAGATTTTGCACCATTTAACTGAGGCAAGTCTCTGCTACATGTCTGATATGGCAGTGAAAGAGTTATCAGCTTAATTATTTACACAAAGACTGTAAGGGAAGAGTCACCAATTAGAAATTAAAATCACCTACCTCAGAATCCCAGGACTGCTCACTTCCACTTGATACCACAGAATGCAACCGCAGTTCCTGTTTCTTAAAAGAGAAATGTGTTAAAGACTTCAATTTCACCTTTTCAAGATGGAAGAGGCTCCAGTAAGGTTGATTCATTCCAGACCATCTCACTGATATTATTGCTAATTGAGACCTATGTCCTTCACATTCATTTTAGGCAATTGAAAGAGCAATTTTATGTTTTAAAAAGATAAAACTGAAGCCAAAAACTTTCAGCTGCTTAAATCTTTTTTGGCTGTTCAGTTCCAATGAGAATTTCCTATACCTGGGGTTTGAGTGGTAATAAAACTATCAGGAGTTCATCAGAAATCTGATTCAATTTTGTCGAAATAACACTTGCCTTTAATGTTGTATGAAACAGGACAAGTGTTTTCAAGCTACATTTGCTTCTAGGAAAACTAATTTTTTTCCTTAGCACAAAATAAATATCTGCTTATTGCTATTTTATCTGAAAAAATGCTTTCAGAAAAATACTTGGGAAATATTCCGGAAATGTCATGTAATGTAAGACTTTTCCAAGGTATGCTGGAAGTTTCAGAAAGCTCCAAGCTGCTCTGGGTCCCGCAGCCTCCAGCAGGCTGTGAAATGCACACAGGGAAAGGCATCCTGCATGCAGTGCTGGGAAAGGTTAGCCTTTAACCACAGGGCAGGATGGACTGGACAAGCAAAATTCATTTCAGAAGCTGAAGAGATGAAGCCACGTCACACTTGAGCTGCACTCAGCTTCCTCAGCACTTCTGGGAGCTGTCCTGACCGGTCCCTAGGCTGTGTGTGCTTTCCCTGAAGCAGTTCAGCAGCTCTTCACAGGACCAAAGCCATGATCATACATCCCCTTGAGACCAGGCTCAAAGAAGTGGAATTCCCCTCCCTCCCCATAAATCCCTGATGTACAACAAATGACATCTTGCAGGGTTGGGAAAAAATCTTTTTTTACCAAACAAATCCTATTGTTTGCTTGATTCTTGTGGTTTCCTGGTGCTGGGTGGAGTATGGGGACAGCACTAATTCCACAGGCTCTAAATCAGCCAGTTGCCTGGCTTGGAGGCTGCTCTTGCAAGGGCACCAAGGAGCCTCTAACCACATTCTAAAGCAGAAACTCTTTTACACAAAAAACACTTCAAACATCAAGAATGCTTTCATTAACACCCTGTGTGCCAGACTGAATTCAGGCTCTCTCAAAGATTAGGAATGCCATCACAATTCCATAACAAATGCTGGAAACCAGCCAAGAAAACTCCATGCTGCAAGCTGATACAGGAAATCTGTAAATTCAACACATTTCCAAACTTTAAGTCATGCAACAATATAAGCTGCAGAAACACTTTCTCTGGCAGTGTCCAAGGCCTGCTTGGACAGGGCTTGGAGCAACCTGGTCTAGTGGAAGGTGTCCCTTCCCATGGCAGGGGGGTGGATTGGGATGATCCTTCAAGATCCCTTCCAACCCAAACCATTTTGTGATTCCATGACAGAAGTTACTGCTTCCATTTCCTTGAAACTTGCTAAAAACCAGAAGAAGATGGGAGACATTTTATAATTGGGTCAGCACAATAAATACTAATTAAATTAATAATGGTCCCATTAGGCAAAAACAACACTAACACAGAATTTGAGTCCACTACTCCCCAGACCGCGGTTATTTCTCTAAAGACCTGTTAGCTATGGAAGCACGATGCCAGTCGTATTTTTCAGAAACAGAACAACATTTCTTCCATCCTTTATTGGAGGAGACAGAAAAATAACAATCCTAAAGAGGTGTGGCTATTAAAAATCATCTGCTATCTTTGGCTAGAGCAAGAGGAGGCAGCTCCAGCAATCAAGCCAGGTGCCCGGAGTGGAAAGAAGAATTCTGTCTCTTATCCACTTTCCAAGTTATTCCAAATCCTGAGTTCTGGCAGATCCACTAAAGAACTGCACTTGATGACACCTGTAGTTTTGAAGCCAAGTCTCCTCTCTCTGCTACACCATAACTCTCCATAGCAGGGAGAAATTCCTGACTCTTCACTGACATCTGCCAATTCCTTGTCACCCACGGGCACACACATTGGTACTAAATCATCTCTAAGGTCCCTTCCAACATAAACCAGCCTATGATCTTAAGAATCAGATTAGTTTCTATACAAATTTACTGCTATTAAAATAAAATTTAAAAAACAGGAAAAAAACCCCAACAAAATCTCTCACTGAAATCCTCATTTGACTGTGGGCTTACACCAGCTCTTGGCCTACAAAACAAACATCGCTGAATTACTTCTAATTTTAAGTTTTGAACTGTATTCTGAACCATTTTAAAACATGTAAATGATTAAGCTTGTGTCCTGGTTTGAGAGAAAGTAAGTTTTTTGGGACGCTGTGGTCAAATCAATAAATAGGTGCTCAGATTTGAATACTGGCACCTGGTGTGGCCACTGAGGACATGGACACACCTCTGAGAACACAGGAGGTTAAAAGAAGAGAACTCCCAGGAAGTTTGTCCTGCTGAAGCTGACTAGAAGGTCCTTTCCAAGTTTCTCATTCCCCATTAGCTGCCACAGCCTTTTCCCCAAGATACTCATTTATTTACAGAGACATGTGAATCACAGCACTTCACAGTGCTTTAAATAATTGTTACTGCAGAGACATCAGCCAGACAAAGACGCAGAACCTTGGCTGGGATAGTTCTGCCTCGTCAGGACAAGATTTAGTTGCTGTGTTCTTTCTGGACAGTGGTAAAAGCTCAGGGCTGGGGAAGGATGTAAATATCGTGTCTGGCTGGCCCAAGTACTGATGTAGAATACATTTGCTAAATGTTCTAGCAGAGGTTAGAAAATTGCTTGGAATGGCTTAGAAACCATTCTGAATTAGAGAAATGTTGTTATTATATTGCAAGAGTTCTACTGTCATTACATTGCAAAGGTTCCACATTGCTAGAGTCTGGTACCTCCTTGATGTTTCTGGTAGGCAGCTCCTCCAAGCACTGACTCTTCCTTGCCCTCGCAGCAGCCAGCTGGCTCCAGGTCCCCTCAACCAACCAAGCCACTCTTTTATAGCACTCTTCTTGTTATTGGCCTGTTAAAGTCAGGCCTGCTCCTAATCTTTAATAACTGGCTCAGCTGCAACTCCTTAAGGGGTAAGATTACTTTCTATACTACCTTTATTTACTTATACTCTATCCCCCTACAAGCCCCCCTTTTTCTTTTAATCACGGGGTTGCAGCATTTCTAGAAGGACATGTTCAAATAAATTAACATTATGACACATTCATATATTTCATTCAGAACTAATACAAATGTTCAGACAACATATTATAGCATGAATATATGTATTTCTAAGTGTTAGTTCAGTTTTGTAGCTTTTCTTCAGTTTACAAAGTACTTATCTTCAAAATCTTTTATGCTTAACAAACATTAACAGCTGCAATTTATATATTTCACCAATCAATACACACATTGTACTAAATAACAGAACTATTCCTTTTCCAGTCCTTACAGTTGCCTTAGTAAATTCTCTCCTTCCTCTTTCAGTTTTATTACTTTTCCTCTTTCAGTTCTCTACCCACATCACCACAGGATCACGTTGGTCGATACTTAAGCCCCTTTTCCAAATCACTGTGGGGTCATATAGTTTAGTATGCGAGTCCTTTTTCCCGAATCCACAGGGTCACATGGTTTAATATTTGAGTCCTTTTTCCCAAGGTCACATCGGGGTCACCATTAATTTTCATTATATAGCAAGAGTTCTACTGTCGCTATATTGCAAAGGTTCCATATTGCTAGTTTTGTACCTCCCTGATGTTTCTCATAGGCAGCTCCTCTAAGCGCTGACTCTTCCTTCTGCTCGCAGCAACCAACTGACTCCAGGTCCCCTCAATTAACCAACCAAGCCACTCTTTTATAGCACTCTTCTTTTATCGGCCACAGCTGTGGCCTGTTAAATTCAGGCCTGTTCCCCAACTCTAATAATTGGCTCAGATGCAACTCATTAGATAAGATTACTTTCTATACTACCTTTATTTACGTATATTCTATCCCCCTACAAAGAAACAGCTTCATGATTATCAGAAAAGTGTTCACATCCTTAATACATGAAAATACAAGGAACATGACTTGTTCAGAAATAAAGCCTACAATTTCCAATTCATTTATTGACCTGTCCTGTAAGAGACTATTTTTTATTGCAGCATTCACGGCCAGGTGACACATAAAACAAAAGCATGTGTCAGCACTTCCCCTCCAGATGTTTTCTGTCCCTGCTTACCTCTTGCCTAGCTCCCTGCCTATCTCCTCGCTCCCTCCCACCTCAGAAAGCCTCTCCATGGCTTTCTCCCCCTGCTGCTGCACCTTCTGCCCACCCCTTTGCCACCTGAACAAACACAGTTTATTTCCATCCTGCAAACTGTCAGAATATCTCCCAATTTCTCTACTTGTCTAGAGTGACTCAGGCAGGAAGCTGATCTTAGATGCCCCAAATACATCGAAACGGGACTTACATTTTTGATTACAGGAATAGCACCTGTCTGCTGTAGGACAATCCTTTCCTTTTTTTCGTCTTTCTCCATCTCCTAGGTTAGGACTAGCATCACAGACAAAAAGGCCCCATCACTCAGATCCTGGTCACTGCTGAGAGCCGTGGGCAACCAGAGGAATGGCTGACGGGCTCAAAAAAGCCAGGTGGGAAGCGGGGCAGGGGGGCACAGGCCGAGCTCTCTGTATGTAAGGCAGGCCCAGCTCCACCCCGCGCCTCTGAGCCACTGTCAGCCTCTTGTCCACCAAAATGGCTGAGGCTGACTGCATGGCCTGCTCCAAAAAGGCACATTCATTTGTGACCTGCCTCTAAATGGCAGTGACTGACCCGCAGCCTGTCGAGAGACACAAAATGGCACCAACCCACAGCCTGCTGAGAGCCACAAAATGGCGGCTGCTGACCCACAGACCGCTGAGAGCCACAAAATGGCAGTGACTGACCCACAGCCTGCTGAGAGCCACAAAATGGCAGCTGCTGACCCACAGACTGCCGAGAGCCACAAAATGGCGGCTGCTGACCCACAGCCTGCTGAGAGCCACAAAATGGCGGCTGCTGACCCACAGACTGCCGAGAGCCACAAAATGGTGGTGACTGACCCACAGACCGCTGACAGCCACAAAATGGTGGTGACTGACCCACAGACTGCCGAGAGCCATAAAATGGCGGCTGCTGACCCACAGACCGCTGAGAGCCACAAAATGGCGGCTGCTGACCCACAGACTGCTGAGAGCTACAAAATGGCGGCTGCTGACCCACAGCCTGCTGAGAGCCACAAAATGGCGGCTGCTGACCCACAGACTGCTGCAAAATGGTGGAAACTGACCCACAGAGACTGCTTAGAGCCTCAAAACTGTGGGAATCGACTCAGAGACTGGTGAGAGCCCCAAAATGGCTGTGAATGATCCACAGAGGGCCACAAAATGGTGGCAACTGACCCACAGACTGCTGAGAGCCGCAAAATGGCGGCTGCTGACCCACAGACCGCTGAGAGCCACAAAATGGCAGTGACTGACCCACAGCCTGCTGAGAGCCACAAAATGGCAGCTGCTGACCCACAGACTGCCGAGAGCCACAAAATGGCGGCTGCTGACCCACAGCCTGCTGAGAGCCACAAAATGGTGCTGACTGACCCACAGACTGCTGAGAGCCACAAAATGGTGGTGACTGACCCACAGCCTGTCGAGAGACACAAAATGGCGGCTGCTGACCCACAGCCTGCTGAGAGCCACAAAATGGCGGCTGCTGACCCACAGACCGCTGAGAGCCACAAAATGGCGGCTGCTGACCCACAGCCTGCCGAGAGCCACAAAATGGTGGTGACTGACCCACAGACCGCTGACAGCCACAAAATGGTGGTGACTGACCCACAGACTGCTGAGAGCCACAAAATGGCAGCTGCTGACCCACAGACTGCTGCAAAATGGTGGCTGCTGACCCACAGCCTGCCGAGAGCCACAAAATGGCGGCTGCTGACCCACAGACTACTGAGAGCCACAAAATGGTGGTGACTGACCCACAGACCGCTGAGAGCCACAAAATGGCGGCTGCTGACCCACAGGCTGATGAGAGCCACAAAATGGCGGCTGCTGACCCACAGACTGCTGCAAAATGGTGGAAACTGACCCACAGAGACTGCTTAGAGCCTCAAAACTGTGGGAATCGACTCAGAGACTGGTGAGAGCCCCAAAATGGCTGTGAATGATCCACAGAGGGCCACAAAATGGTGGCAACTGACCCACAGACTGCTGAGAGCCACAAAATGGCAGCAAATGACCCAAGGCCTGCAGAGAGCCACAAAATGGCGGTGACGGACCCACATGCTGCCAAGAACCACAAAATGGTATTGACTGACCCACAGTCTGCTGAGAAGTCCAAAATGGCAGGAACTGACCTGTGTCCTTATACAAAATGGCAGTGACTGATGCACAGCCTACTGAGAGCCACAAAATGGTGGCTGCTGGCCCACAGAGACTGCTTAGAGACCCAAAATGGCTGTGACTGACTGCATGGGCCCCACAGTGAACATTAAAGTGCATCTGTGCCTGGGGGAGGCCCCAGGAGACCAGCGCAGATAAAAGAAGTGACACATGGGTTAAGACACCTCACTGCCATGGATTTAGAAGCAGCTGAGACCACATGGAATCCTGAGGTGATCAATATATATATTTTCTCTTTTCTCTTTTTCTTTCTTTCCCTCTTTCATCTCCTACCTTCTTCTTCTCAAAATACAATATAATAAAATATAATGTAAGCCAGACAAAATAATGCAGTCATTACCTTAGCAAGTGCCTTGTTGTGTCTGGATAAGTTAAAGTTGGCTGAGTTTAAGTTTGCTAAGTTAAAACTCGTGAAGTATCTTACCTTTGTCTGGATGTTGTTGTAAAATTTGCCTAGTACCTTCTTTTACCTTTGCAAGCTTGAAAAGAAATCTGTTACTGTACCTCTTGAGAACTTGCTTTTTTTCTCTGTGTACTGCCCAGAGCAAATCAAACTACTTTCCCCTAAACACACTGAGCAGGTTAGGGTATAATAATCTTAAATTCCAAATTAGTTTGTTAAAAGAACACAACCAACCAAACCAAACCCCGACCCTACTGGAAGGAGATCTCATTTTTTAAATGGCTCCTGATAAAGAACTGCCTTTTATCCCACTCTAGTGCTACCAGGTGCATTTTACTCCTGGCTCACTTGTAGCATGAAGCACTTACAAGATGGGTCAGTGGTGTCCCTGTCAGTGCTTGGGGAATAGGGGGACTCAGACCTTGAAGAGCTTTTCCAATCTCAAAACTCTAAGAGTCCATGACAGAAAAAAAAGCATATTTCCCATGTAGCCCTTGAGAACCCACCTGAAGGCTCCTTTGGGCAGGGCTGCCCTCTCCTGAGCACTGACTTTGGACTCCAGCTGGAGCTCTCCTCTACTTCAAAACTTCCCCAAACAGTATTGCAGGAAGAAAGAAAAGGCAAATCACCCGCAGCTGGCCCAGAGAATTCTATGAAACAGTAAAAGGCACTTCAGACTACCAGCTTTGGGAGAAAATAAATAGTGTTTCTGAGAAAAAGCAGTTAGAAAACACTGATAGAAAAAAAAGAAAAAAAGTGTTTTGAGGTGCCACAAAATATTTGGAAAGCTGCTTGTTTCAGTGTGAAAACTCCTGGAAGTGACATAGAGTTCAACAGATGTGCACATGTGGCAATGTGTGAGCTCTACCTGCTGACACACCTGTGCCAGCACAGCCCACTTGCAGTGGATAAAAGCAGTGCAGAAGTGAGGCAGCAGCACCTTAACATCATCAGCCAGGAGCGTCAGCAACTTTCATCCACTCTAAAAAGATGTAGGTTGGTTGTGTTTGTTTAAGGACCCAAATTGTCTCACCAGAGAGAAAACCAGACACCGTGATTGCTTCAGCAATAATTTCTCTACCTCATTAATAATCTTAGGAGGCCAACTAATCACCACCCAAGGAAGAAGCTTTAAGCACAATGGGTACTTTCCTCCCTCCTATCACTTACCACAACACTTTGCCGTCTAGGTTTACCTCAATTTCAGCAAAGAAGTGTCTGAAATTTGGAGATCAAGCACATAAAAGTCTAAGCTAGAAATCAAGTTTTTCATTATAGCTTTATATTAGGGCCTCAAGTCAAAAAGGACCATGAGAACTGCAGTTTTTCCAATACTCCAGCAGTATGGAAAACTTTCTAAAAATTCAGGAATGCTTACTGAAAATCTGGATTTGTTTTTTCTAGGCAGTAAAATATTTGGATCAAGTGTTGCTTACAAGACAAACATATTGAAAACAAATCTGAGAAACCACTTAAAAGTCATTACAAAAAAGCACTTAGAAAAGGCAATTATCAAATTTACCAAAATTTTAGAATGAAAAAAAAGGATAAATGTGTGAAGTATTTTGTAGCTGCCATTTACCTTTCTTTATAATAGCAGTTTTCCCTTGCAGTTCTGATTCGAGAGATGAGTTTCCACACCTATACAGTTAAAAATCACATTTTTTTTTCTGTTACAGACAGAAAATCACCTACTAGATCAGCAGCAAAAC
Organism: Zonotrichia leucophrys gambelii; assembly: GCF_028769735.1. NCBI lineage: Eukaryota > Metazoa > Chordata > Aves > Passeriformes > Passerellidae > Zonotrichia > Zonotrichia leucophrys. The sequence continues at coordinate 52,541,051 of NC_088173.1, forward strand.
TGCAGATTTTCTTAAGGCTCACACATGTAAGAGGCAGACACAAGTGTGTGTGTACACGTGTATGTGTTTAGGAACTAGAACAGACTTACTATGCCAGTGTTTCCCACCTTCATTTAAAGCCCAGCCGTGTCCCTCTCAGCAGTGAGAAGCTTTAGCCACCCTCCCAGGATGTGCTATTAAAAATGGTGACATCTCTTTGCACAACACAATGTTGGAATGCTCGCCCAGCTGAGGGATCAATTTTCCTGAGCACTCAGACGTAGCTAACAAAGAGATTAATTCACCACAGGTATAACGGCACGACAAAAAAGGCTGAGCACGTTTCAAGGTCAAAATAGTTTTTTTCAGGACTTCACAAAACTTTTTGTCATCACCTGGGGCTTCTCTCACATGAAATTATCACATCCATTGTCATTTTTATTTCCCCAAAAAAATCTGCAAAGTATAGCAGCTTTAGCAGGTAACTTTCCTGGGATAAGGGACAGAACTGGCTATTTTCTGGCCATTACAAACATGCATCATTGCCTCTCAGCTTGGAGCAGTGGTAATGTTGTGATGTCACTGTGGTACCCAACAAGTGGATCCTAATTTCTCATAACCATAAAAATCCTGAGTAAAAAGTACTAGTCCTGAAAAGAAGCAGTGGAGTGACAGAGCTGCCAGAGAGTCATTTTGAATATTACTCCAGAACTATTCTCTTCAATGCAGGCATCTCACCAATTCATTTTTTTTAAATTTTCCATATTCAAATTCCCTTTCTTGTGTCATTTGCCTCCCTTGCCCAGATGCTGTCTGCAGGAGAGCCCACAGACTGACCCATAATTGTTCACCCTGGTTCTTGCCATGTCAGCTATCCCTCTACAGAGCCATGTCCCAGCACGATTCAGGAAACCTCTCCTAACAAGACAGTTTTGACACATCTCCATCAATCCACGATAAAACACACTTTTGTTGTTAAACCAGGGTTAATATGTGCAGAGCACAGGATCTGTCAATAAAACAGGGTGATAAAACAATCAGTATCATTCTGACCCAAAGGAAATGGCAAGGAGGCAAATAAAGTTAAGGGCAGATTTCCTTCAAGTGTTTCTATGATAGCTGAAATCACAGGAATCAGCCAGGGATCTCCCCCTGTGTCTCAGCAGTGCCCCTGATTTTCCTCCTCCTTCAGCTTTACATAATCACAACATGAATTTCGTGCCCACACAATCAAATAATTGCATATGAAAGGGCAAGAAAGAACATTTAATGTAAAAAAAAAAAAACCAACACCTCTCTGGAGAGATATTTCATTTTCCTATTGCTTGAACTGACATGAGGCAGCCCAGGAAAATCAGCCCCCAGCCTACCTTGCTGGATCTGGCAAGAGTCTGTCTGCCTTTTTAGGGAAAGAAATCAGTACAAATGTTTCCTAACCTGATGTTTTAATGTGGAATTCACCAAAAAGTGATGGGGCTTTTATGGACTAGAGAGAAGATAAATGCCTTTGAGAATTTATTTGCTGAGCAAGTAAGACAGAAAACACCAAATTACTGTGGAATTTTCAGTGAAGAGAAATGGCTACACACAGAGAACACAGAGCCTTCCCTCACACCTGCCATCTCCACCATGTCCGGATGCCTGAAAAATCCCAACAGCAGAAAGGTGGAGTATGGAAACTCAGCCAAATGTTACCTCTGTCTACCTGAAAACCCAGTGTGCTGGGGTTTGGGATAACCCTCATTAACAGGGAGACAGGGCCATCAATGGGAACGAATCCATACTGCCTGTCTCTGCCTTTACATGATGCTGTATCCCGACTTTTAAAGCAGTTTTACTCTTTGGAAATTAAGAGGATCCATGCAAAAAATTTAATACTCCAAAGAGAAGAAAAAATTGGTGCTGTGCTTTTTCAACTTGCCAAGTTTAAGGAATGTTATTGAGGACTCTTACATAAATGTTCCTCGACCTCTGAATGAACCAACAGGTCTTAAAAACTGCATTAGCCAAAGAAATTCCCACAGCAAATGAAACATTCAGCTGAGAGTGCACTGGACTTTTCTACGAGCAGCACAAAGAGAACTCCAAATGGCAAGTCAGTGTTTCCTGTTTGGGTCTAAGGGAGGCCAACAAGCTCGTGAGGAGCAGCTGCCAGCAGGCAGCCAGTACAACCACACCACTGACTCCTCCTAGAAGATGAAGCTGAAGCTTCACACTCTCTCTGTGTCTGCATACACACACATGTAGTCTTTAAATACAAAAAAGTATAACTCTATAGAAGCCAAGCTGTAGCTGGTTATTAAAGAAGAATCTTGCCACCATCCAGACGCACTGATCCAGGGTGATGGTTACATGTCTCTGGAGGTGAATTCATGCCACATGTAACACTAATGAGGTTCCCTGAGTGAATTCCTTAGAGCAAAAATGTCTTCTTCAGGCAAGAAAACAGCTCTTAGGAGTCAGGTCCTGTTGTTTCCAGGGCTCAGTGAGCTCCTATGACATGCAACAGAAAAACCTGCCTTTTGGCTGTCCTCAGGGTGTGAAGGAGCACAAAACCCGTACACAAAACCCGCATTTCCAAATTCCTTCATCAGTTTTGTTTATATTTCCCTACACAAAGCCTTTATGGCTTGAGAATCAAGCCTTTGGGGTGGAATATCCTTGGCTTTACAAAGATACTCAGCATTCCAGCATCAAATTTTAGTAATAAAAGGCAACAGAGGCTGCAAGCTTGGAATAGTAATTAGGCTTGCTCCCAAAAAAAAGCAAGAAGTCTACATAAAATAAGCTGAGGGCGTTTAATCAGTGATAAGCTTCAGACAGAGCTCACACAGTTGACCCCTCTGAGCTTTTCTTTTGCAATTTGAAAGATATTTTAAACTTGGAGAGACCTATGATGAGGAGCAGTTTATTTGCTCAGCTTCCTTCCATAAACCAGAAATATTTAGATGGAAACAGTCAGAAAGGATCCTACTACGCATGCTGGAATGCTCAGCCATAACCCATACACCATGGAGAGAAACAAGTGTTGGTTGCTAAATCATTTCAGTATTTTTGGCAGTCATGTTACAGATAAAAAAGGAGACGTTCCTTGTCCGCTCATGTGTCCAAATCATGGCACAAGCAAAGGGGTAAAAAAGAAACAATCTTTGTATCATTCTACTCTCAGGAGGAAGGAAACAGAGAAAAGAAAGAAATCTTTATTCCACTGAAATTAGTCACAGAACTCCTGCTGGCAGCAGCAGGTTTGAGACTTCAGAGACTCTCTCAAAGGGTGAACTTAGATGGATTCACTCAAATGAACCATAAAAATAACACACTTGGCCAAAACTTGGAAAAATTTTGGCCCACAACAAGTCCCAGTGATGCTCATCCAAAGAGCAATGAGGAAAGACAGAAACCAACCCAAATCCACAGATGCTGACAGCACAGGAACATGACAGCTCCTCAGCTCAGCCCTGAACCACAAATCTGTGTTTTGCATAATTTAACAGACTTAGAACATCCTCTCACCTGACAGAACCTGGGGAGAAATATTATAAGAGGCTAAAGCACCAGCCAGATTTCATTTGGCCAGAGCAGTGGAGTTACTTTTCCCTGTATTCAGTATTTCCTATCTTTAGGGGTTTTAGAACCTGCTTAGTAGTCAAGGCCTCACTTCTGCAGTGCAGCAGCTCCCAGATTTCAGTCTGATTTTCCACCAGCATCTTCAATCCAAATTCTGCATTGCCACAAGGGCAAACAGCTTGTGGCAGCAAGCACCACGATGTAGACCCAGAGGCGAGGCAGACCATTCTTGTCTTGGAGGCAGTCCTGGGGGAGCTGGCAGCCCTGGGAAAGCACACACTGCAGCTCCGAGCCTCGTGGTGTGCCAGCTGCACCCTGCTCCGCTCTGACATGCCACGGCAGCGCTGCCACACTGCAGCAGCCACGGCAAACAGCCAAGCACAGCCCGGGAACTGCAGCTGCCTGCAGGAGCAGCTCAGGGCACAGCTGTGCTGCCCTAAAGCCGCTCAAAACATCCCCGCTCCTCCTCTCTCTCAACTTCCACCATCACCTCACTCGAAACAATCTGCATCTGAAGGGGAAAAGGTCACCATATAATTTTTTAAAAATTGTTGTCATGTACATAAGTCAGTCTCTGGGGACTTATTGCTGAAATCATGACTTTAATATCTCCAAACAAAGCTTATCTCTCAGCCTTCCAGAGAGAGCATATAAAGTGGAAAAATGCAAGACTAGCAAAAGTTTTATTAGCAAATTAATCTGCGCTTGTTTACTTTGTAAAATACAACAGAATTATTGGTTGCACTCTGGAGCAAGCACTTAGGCTGTAATGATATAAAAACCATGGACTGCACAGCAATTACAGAGGAAAACCAGGGATTCCAGGCAAATGGCCCCACCTGGGAATCCATGGACCCACTTGCAGTCCCTCCCCATTTCTCTTCTGACAAAGCTGCACCTTCTCCACTTACAAAAGTTAATAAGGACCCAGTGCTCAACTGTAACTCTGGCGATGCATTAAAGGAAGTCCTAAAAACAAGACACAGAAATATTTCCAAACTGCTGAGTGAGTATCAAGTACCTCTTTACAGACCCTTCAAAAAAAAAACCCCAAAAACCTTTTCTCATCATGTGGCCAGCTGGACTTTAACAAAACGCACAAAGAACTTGAGTTCTAAACTAAAATCCCTTTAGTTGTACCCACAAGGTTTAGGCTACATTGATGTGAAACCTCCAGAAAGTTGCTGTCTGCCAACTTTCAATCTCCAGTTCTTCCTCAAAGCAGAAATAACATGCCTAGAGAGTACCACCACTATTTATATTTTATTAGCTACATTTCTAAGCAACTGATTTCCCCCAGTAGAAGATTTTATCATTTATTTTCTAGACAGAGAGGGCTCAAGGTCACGAATTCATCCAGAAGAACGTGTTCTCTGCCTGCAGCAGCTCCCTCAGCTCTGAGGTATGCCTGATAAACCTCTGTCAGCAGGACAGAGGTCAGTTTTCTGTTCAAACTCAGGTGCTGAAAGAAAATCACTGCACCTGAGTGTTCTGGTACCTCCAACAGACCTCTCAAATCAAATCCAGCCTTTCAAAACTTCCAGGAAATCCACATTTAAATGCTATCCTGTCAGATAAGGTTCACAGTTCACCATTTTCCTACACACATTCCCAAGTGAAAAGCACACACAAGGACAAATGGCAATCCAACACAGCCCTAAAGCCAAGCAGATGATCTGTCCTGCTCAAATTTAAGCATTTCTAAACTTACCATGCCCCTGCCTGAAGATTCCTGGCCCATCTCAGGTAGTCTTAAAACACCAGAGTGGAAAAGCACTTCCTGCCTTGCTTTACCTGCCTGCCAAGAGCACAGTGTAACTACAATCCACAGACCTTCTTCTTCTCTTGCACTTCCGAGGGTCCATCATCACCAGGGGCCGGCATTGCACCCTCTCTGGAACAACCGCGCACCCCTGACCAACAGCTCCCCACAGCACTCCAGATAAACACGCTCAGCCCCAAACTCCTCAATCCACAGGGCCCTTTTCCTCAGGATGGATGATGCTGAGGGCTGGCATGTTCCCAATTAACATTCTTCCCACTACTGCCTGTGCGGTAGCCATTGATACTCCAAGTGGCTTTCCAACCTCTCTGTCCCCTCCATTTCACACATTTGAGCCTTGGACTCCTAAAGCCAAAGCAGCAAATACCAAAACCACCTTTCTACTGCCCAAGTGTGAGCACAGGAGTGTGACTGCCCTGCAGGAAGGAAGGCAGGGTACTTGGCACAGGGAAATGCCCTCCCTACCTCTCTCCAGGCCTGAAAAGGCCAGGTAATATTAAGCCTCAGAGCACACGGCACAATCCCCCTTATTTTCATGAGGGATTTGAGTATGGGAGCTGGAAGATTTCCTCCAGAAGCCCAGTCCCTACAAATAAGGCAGTAGTGGTCTCTTCCACTTTCAAACAAAAGCAGGGGATTATATTAAGTAAAATAGGCTAAAAAAAGTTACTTACTATTACTCCAACTGCAAAGTTAATTAAGGCACTCAAATTATGAATAGGTACCTAGACAAATGAATCCACAGACTTCAACTCCTTAAATAAAGGAACATAGGGATGTGTGCACTCACCTTAATGATGAACCTAATTTACACAGGCTTCTTCAAACACCCCTACCCAAACCCAAAGCCCATAACACTACAGTTTTGTGCAGCAAAAAGGGATCAAAATCATCGAGGTGCCATTGATGTGAAGCACTAATCCCTCATTCGGAATTTTTCTGTGATCCCTGAAACTCAGAAAATAGAACAGAACACCTCACTCAGGAAAGCAGCAGCTGCTGTTGCTTTTTAGCACTATGCTGAGCTTCAAAGGAATGGAGAATACCTTATTTACCATTAGGAAGCAGTTAGATTAATTAAATATAGGTAGGTTATTAACACCAAGTGAAAAAGGGGTCCTGCTGGCAGCTGGCCACACGGCTGCACCAACATTGGAGGGCTTTGCAAAGACAACCAGATTGTTCCAGACATCTGCCTGCTTCCCTTGGGCATCCTCAGCCACAAAGAGGGAGCAGCAAGGAGTTCTTCCCATTATTTTCAACTCAGCAGTGTTGAGCACTGGGTTACTTCAAAGGGGCACAGCAGTGAGGAGGAAAAGCAGTGTACACTGTGAAGGACAGCTGATTAAGCTCTGAAACAGCACCAAGATGAAAGAGAGGAAAAAAGTTTTAGTGCAATGCTTGCCTGCATGTCCTGGATGTCAGAACCCAGCAGCTCTGCAGCTGATATGAACAGGAGCACCCCCGTGTGTACAGCAATGCACTCAGCAGTACTTTAAAGATTTTTACTTTCCAGAAACCATGGAACCGTGCCAAAAATGACACTCAGTCCAGGAAAAAAAATTCTTGCACTTCAAGGAATCCATCCTAGTAACTGAGCTTTGGATGAGGAGTTTGGATTCCCCACTAAAACAACCCCACAGAACCAACAGGTGGATGGCAAGGTGTCAAATTCTCTGGCAGAGAGCAGCAGCCCCTCCAGCAGCCTGTAAAAGGTGTTGGATCATGCTGGTATCTCATTCCTCAGTGGGACAGCGGCCAGCTCATCTCACCTACAGTCTTTCAGGTGAATAATCAGAGGGGAGCTAGGAAGGAAGCTGCCCCCCTTTCTAAAACCACAATTGTTTTATCACTACTGGGTTTTGCTCATTTGCCTACAATCTCTTTGTTTTCAGCAAAGCCAGAACAGGAAGCAAACAGGAGAGGTGGAGAGACAGTTAAAACAGAGCTATAAACCACATTACTTAAATAATAACAGGTCATTCACAAAGAATATTGTACAGGCTTTTTAAAGACACTTCAGCTGGGTTTGTGAGAGAACACAGCCACAGGTTTTTCTGACTTCTTCTCCAGAAACCTCCCTTAGCCCTTCCACAGTCAAGGAGCACTCATTTGACCTGACACACACCATCATATGTATCGTTGCTCCACCTTTGTCTCATCCACATGGACTGACAACAAAAAAACCGCATTACCATAAAAAGGCAAACAGCAAATCTCCGATCCTATTTCCGAGGAAGAGCATCTAACACCGAGACAAGGATTTTAAGCCAGACAATGTATTGGAACAGAGTCACTACTATGGCAGGGAAGAGAGGCAAGCTTTTGTGTAAACAATGTCTTTTTGCAGGGCACAAGCACAAAGATAACAAGCATCAAGTTCTCCAAGTTCACACTGCGTCTTCAGGACAGAGGATAAACAAGCATCACCCAGCCAGGATGTTTCAGCACTTCTGAAGAGAACCCATGCAGGGAACTTGGACTTGCCTGACTGCAGTTTCTTAAGCTTAGGCTCCCTCCTAAGTCCATGCAGTGTTCCAACAACCCTCTTCCAGACTGAAATAATGCTGTGATAAATCCACCACCAAATACACTCACTGGAGAAACCTTATTCTCTTTTATCTCGCCATGGTAGGTCTTGGGTGTAACTTTATAAGGTTAAAACGGTGTAAAACAAACATAAAAAGGAGAACTGCAAACCTAACAAGGCCAGCATTTGAACATTTCCTGCATTGAACATATGGGGTCCTGGCAGAGCTCTGAGTCATTTTTTTCAGTGACCAGTTTCACAGCCCTCTTTATGCTTCCCAAAAAATATAATTTTCTTTTTTACTGCACACAAGACATGGCTATTGCCAGCCTGCCATTCCCAGGCTAGGAAAGTGAGCCTCTCTCAGGTGAGACTGCTGAGGAAGGAGAGCTGACTTTCCTTAGCACTGCATGGAGCACCAGCTCCCCCTACCACCAGCTTCCCAGACAAAAACTCACTCCCCTTTCCAGTCTTTTCCCAACACCTTCAGATGCGGCAAAATGACAATATTCATTCAGAGAAACCTCAAAGACCCTTTAAAAGCCTAGAACATTACCTTACCTGTAATGCAGACCTGGAAAGGGCTTTATCACATAACCTCTCATCTCCTTACCTGTGGGTTTTGAATTGTTAGACACCATTAGGTGAGATGCTTTTGGCTGCTTTGCCTTCCGTTTCACACCTGTTTTGGGGAGTGTTTTTTGGTATAAAACATCCTGGCAGCATTCAGACACAACTATCACTGATGTTCTGAGACTCCTAACAGTGAAAACAGTGGAAGACCTCAGTGAAACATCCTTACAGGTAAAGTGCAGTGTTGTGAGTCCAATGACATCTGCGCTTTTTCTTCTAAACTGCTGGTTTTAGTCAGCCCTATCTGCAAAGTTCCACTAGATTATCACAGCAACTCAAATAAATGTTTACAAGTCTGCATTAAAAATTTCTGCTTCTGAATTTTTGTTAGTTTACATCCCAGCAGTAGCTTGGAATCTTTAAAAAAGTTAAGGTAAATAATTAATTCATGATCATTTTAACAAAAAAATCCCAAACCTTTTCACCTTTAGGACTTAAGAATAAAACAGAGGCACTGTATACAAGTCACAGCTTTATTTAACACTCACCTGGCCAATTTCTTAGGATAATTCAGGAGACCAACCTGGATTTCTGGACTACTGCAGCAGCAAAAGGACCCCCTTGAAACAAAGCTTCCCAGTAAAGACACATTTTTGCTGACCAACCCTTCCTCGTGGCCAGCCAGCGTTTTATTTGGAAAATAAATATACAGCATTGAGTCCATGTGACGAGAAGAGCAGGATTCGCTGCTGAGGCGGCTCCTCCTGGAGCTCAGAGGCGCTGTTTCCCGAAGCTGTACCTGGCGGCCAGGGCAGCCAGCATGTCCCTGTAGGGCGTGTCCGAGTGGGACGGGCTCCTGGGGATGCGGCACAGGCGGCGGAAGGCGGGCGAGCGCAGCAGGAGGTTGTGGGACAGCCCCACCAGGCTCGAGGACAGCCAGTACAGCGCCATGGACTGCAACGACACAAGCACAGGCAGCTCCCTGGGGGCAAGCCAAGCACCGGCCTCGGGCAGCTCCTCCTGAACCGCAGCTGCGCGCTATTCCCGGGGACTGATGAAAATAACTCACCTAAACCACTCCTCCCGCTCTCATCTGCAGTAATGGCTCCATGTGAAATGTAACTGTCTGCCTCTGAACTCCTCTGGGGAAAAGTGCCATCTACACTGAGGCTTGACAGCTCTTAATTCATATTAAGCTTGCTTCAACTTCTGTATTTAAAACTATAATTGAGCCAAACAACCAGACACTTTATTTTTACTAAGAACACTCTGCAGTACAAAACCCAGTAAAAATGAGAAGTGTTTGAAGAAAGGAAGATGTGGAAAATTTCCTAATTTAAGAACTACACTGGTTTCCAGTGAACAAACATTCATCTGTGTGTCTTTACACAAAGCTTTCCTCTCCTTTTTCAGGCTACATGGAGGACATTAACCCCCTTCAAGTTTGCAAAGTCTTCCTGCTTGAACAAAAACATCCCAAAGGCAACAAGATTTAAGCATACATGTAGCCAGAACATGTGACTTTTCTTAAGCACACAGCAGTAGAGACAAGGAACACGTGAGGCCTTCGGGCTGTCCTCGAAGCACCAGAACAGCCCAGGCACAGGTGACATCCCAGAGGTCACCTGGGTACTTACAGAGGGCACTGTGGCAGCAAGAGGGATCATCACCACCGACACCGCACGGAAGAAGTTGGTGACAAGCCTCTGGATCCGTGAAACTGGCATTTTTGTTTGGGAGGCAAAGATCTGAAAGGGCAGAAACTCACAGTTACAAACAAACTCTTTTCGAAACGGCTGTACTGAAGATTAACACCCAGAAATCTCATTAGATCAGCATTCCAAAGAAACTGCAGTCAAGACTAAATATTACTGAAGTTCAAGTAGATCTGAGACACGTCCCATCCGACCTGGAGGCCTCTGAACAAAAACACCTAACACATTAAAATACACGGAGCAAACAGATTGTGTTTCACTTCTGCCCAGGGCATTTGAAGCAGTGACAATCTGCAGCCACCTTCACATGTCAGCCCTCTGCAGTCACTGCTGCTGGTTTGTCCCACCAACATACCTCCACCACCAGCAAATTCACCAGCCCCAGGGACACTGGCAAAATCCACGTGGAATCAGGCGCCGTGAGGTCTGTGAACCACAGGGCTCCTCCTGAGGAAAACTGTTCTTGCACTACAGGGAAAAAATTGAAGAAAATACAAAATTCAGTATAATTTGCTGTCTCAAGTGAGCCAGAACTGTACCATATGTTAAACCAGAGACCAAAGTTTCTAGGTATGTTTTATCCACATGGTAAGTACAATTAAAGCCAAAATCTTTGGTTTAACACTCTGCTACCAATATAAGTAGGAAAAGTGAGAGATACAAGCTGAGACCTGGCTTAGCTCATGACAGCCACAGACAGGAAAATCTGCAATAAAAAAATACTTCAATCTCAAATATTTTACAAGTCAGTGAGGAAAACAGGAATGCAGTAACCTACAGTGTATATTTCATGATTTTGAGAAAACAATATTCTTCTTAGTAGCTGTATAACTAGCCATCTTTGCTTAAAAAAACAAAGTATAAACTCTTGTCTAAAAAAAAATTTGTTTTTTTTAAATTTAAAAGACCCTCACACATTCATCTTGTCTACAGTATTTCACATGGAAAGAGAATGGAAAGAGAAAAAATACAGATTAACAGTGAGTGTGGTGTGGCACGTGTAATATGATTTGCTAAACAGGACTGTCAGACTACATTAAGTTTAGAACTAATTTCAAATATTACTTATTATTTATATTAATTAAGGTTTATTATATTATTAGGTTTATTATTTATCAGGTTTAAAGCCTGAGTAGCTGACTGATTTTTATATCAGCTTGTGCACCAAGCTTGGGACACTGTGCCCTTTAACGAACAAGGTGCCAGTGAAGGCAGCAAGTGGATAAGAGGTGAGAGTGAGAGAAGATTTGTGTCCAGGTGCAGCACCTATTTGTGGGACAGGACCCTCTTTCTGACCTCCACAAGTGCACGTGCCCACCTTCAGAGCCCAGCGCACCGACGCTGCAGTTGCGCAGCGCCAGGGACACGCACACCCACATGGGCACCTGCACCCACAGCAGCAGCGTGGCCTTCAAGGGGTGGCAGTTGTCCCGGACGTACAGCTCCGCCACAATCCTCCGCATGTTCCGCGCAAAGTGGGACCTTGGCGAGAGGAGAGCACAAGTCAGAGCTTTGACACGGACAACGGCTGAAAGGCAACAGAATAAATAAATAAATAAATAAATAAATAAATAAATAAACAAACAAACAAACAAACAAACAAACAAACCGCAGGCGGGGAAAGAAAATCTAAGCTGTGGGCCGTGGCAGAACCTTGCTGCCAAAGCGCTGTTTGTGGCACCTTCCTTCCTGCACGCCCCACTCCAGAACGGATGCAGGAGGTGTGGGCAATCCCCCTCGTACCTGGCCACCTTTTCAGACCAGCCCAGCTGCTTTCCACGCACTGAAACTTCATAGCGAAGGCGCTGGGCAAGCTCCTTAATCTCAGGCTGCAGGTTTTCCAGCTAGCTAAAGAAAAGGAGAACTGGTTGGGCACAGTGGCAGGTAACACTCCCTCCCTCCCCTCTGTTGTTAGCTATCCCTGGTAACTCAACACCTCAACAAGTATTACACTTATTAATTATCACTGTAAAATTTAATATCTGTACAGGAATTAATACGTATTAATAATGTACAGTAATTAATACATATTGCCACTGTAAAATTCAATACCTCGATGGATGTTACACATAATTATTACTCTTCTATGGTTTAATACCAGCACAGGCATCAAACGTATTGATTACCACTCTAAGTTAACAGCCGTAGGGGTAGGAAACCCCTGTGAGAGACAAGGCATCTTGTTAACGTCTCACTCAACATCAGTGAACACCTTTCATCTTTAAACAAAATAACCACGCAAAGGTAACAGTGACAAGTAATTGCAGTAACAATCAAAAATACTCTCTTACTACTACATGGAATGAATACAGAATTTTAATATTTTTAGACTTTGAACTTTTTAAAGAAGAAAGTGATTTCTATTACAGTTGAAACCAGGGCAATTCTTAGCAAGCATCTTTTTGCCTGCATTCAGGACTTGTAATCAGCTACTCCACTTAAGAAGACTCAGCTGTAATGGCACTTCAATGTGAAAAAAAACCAAACAAATGGACAATTATAAAAACTAATAATAATATACAAATATAAATATATAATAGCAAATACATATATGCTTAAGAAAAATCTTAAATTAACAAACCAAAACTACTACAATATAATAGAATGTATTATTTAGAAATATATTGTGTTACACATGATAAAATATGCAAAGTGTATATATATATAAATAAATTAAAGGCCATGAGGACACAACTCGGCAGTGAACAAAGTCACCACCCACAGCATAAGAGACGGTATTACAGGAGAGTGCAACACACGCTCACTTCTACAACCAAAAAAAGCACAAAACGTAAAAATTCCTTTAAAAAAAACCCCAAACCCGCTGCAATAAAGGAATTGCGATGCTCATTCCGCGGCCCCCTCAGCCCCTCCACCGTCCTTCCCTCAGAGCCCCTCAGCGCTCGCACCTTAGCCAGCAGCCGCCCCTGCTGCGCGGCCAGCGGCAGGGTCACGGCGGTGCGCAGCAAGGCGGCCCCGCCGGCGATGGCGGCCCAGCAGGGCAGCCCGGTGGCCTCCTGCAGCGCCGCCAGCCCGCCCTCGGCCCAGTGCACGGGCGGGGACCCTGCCGCCCACTCGTACCAGCCCTCGGTGCCGCCGTGCCCGCCCGGCCCCGGCCCCGCTCCCGCCGCCGCCAGAGCCGCCACGGCCGGCGGGGCCCGCGCGCCCGCCCGCACGAGCCGCCACATGCCGACTGGCTCCGCCCCCTCCGCCGCGGCGCATGCGCCGCCCCGCCCCGCGGCGGCTGAGGGCGCGGGGAGGGCGGCGCCTCACGGCGTGCCCTGCGCTGGGTCGGAGCCCGGCTGCCCCGGGCCGGGACACCTCCCGCCACATCATACAGTACGTGCTGACTTGGAAAGGAACCACGGAGTGGTTCCTGCACCGGGCATCCCCAGGGATCACACCGTAGCACTGGCAGTGTTGTCCAAACCGGCTTCGAGCCCTGCCGGGGTTGGGCCACTGTCTCACCCCTCTTCCAGTAAATACTTCCTCCCAATAGCTAGCCTAAATTTCCCCTTTTTCCACTGTACCCATTACTTGTGGGCGTATCACTGCAGTTCCTGACAGGAGTCCCTCTTGGGCCACTTCAGATACTGCAAGGCTGCGGTGAGGAGTTCACACAGACTTCCCTTCTGCAGGCTGAACACTCCCAACCCTCTCAGCCTGAGGATTATATTCTACAGTAATTAATCATAACCGAACACTTCATCATTCCACATGAGGAATGTTCTCCTTCCCAGCCAGGTTCTGACCTGTCTCCTTACCCCTTTCTGCGGCAAGGAGAGGTCAAAACATCCCTTAGACCATGCACTGCACTGTGTTCTCTTTCTGTTCTAACCCAGGTTCTGCTCTCTTTCCCCAAATAAACAGCACCTGCCCGCTCCCAAAAGAGCACATTGCTTGGTTTACTGGACAAACAAAAAGCATTACACTGTGGGGGAAAAAACCCAAAACTATCTGGGAATAAAAATGGTCCAATTCCACCCACCCAGGATCTCCCGTGCCCAGCCCGCTGCCACAGTGGCGGCATCAGGCCTGTTACTGCTCCAGGCATGGATGTAACTCTCAGGTCAACAAAATACTCTGGAATTCATGGTGCTAATAAATACTGAGCACTATTTCCCAGTAGGATTAATAATTAGTAACCCTAAACAGCACTAAAGCCTGCAGCAAATGACTGCAGCAGCACAGAGGAAGGGCACTCACCCACACTGATAAGGTGTGAGATGGAGTTTCAAACCTTTTTCTGAGCAGTTCCTCACTCTGGGATCGATTTTGCTAGCACCAGATCTTCACAGGATGTATTTAAGGAGATCAGATTGCTGGAAAAAGGAACTTGCTTTTATAGAGAGCAGCACCTAAGGACAGGTATACAGCCTTGGGTATGCCAAAGGTTTGGAGACACCTCAAATACCACCACAATCGTTAAAAGGCAGTAGTTTCTGTGGCCAGCTGAGGTGTTTGCTTGGTTTTCTAAGGGGAACCATAATAAAACCAAACAATATTTCCTAAATCTGAGCTAGATCTCCTTTACGTGCTCTCTAAGGGAGCTGTACAGGGATCCTGACAGCATCTGTGTCACTGCTCCCGAGCCCGGCTCACAGGACCCACCCTCCTACATCTCCTGCCACCTCTGCCCACGGGTGACAGCTCCTAACAATCAACATGGGAATTCCCACTTGGGCTCTTCCAAATAAACCTACATGGGCCTGATTCTGGAAGGAATCAGGAGCCTTCAGCAAGGAAGCTCTCCTGAAATGTCAAATAAAGAATGTATGTTTTCTCAAAAAAATCCAACACAGGTTTGGAAAAGGCCCTCTGATAATGCCTGGGGTGTTTCTCTTTTTATCACTTATTTAAATTACACAAGTAGAAAAGTTATGCTTATTAATAGTTTAATGTATGAAGGAAACATCCAGATTTCTGAATATGAAGGTACATATCTCACATTAATTTAAGTCTACATAAAGTAGAGCCTCTATAACTGACATATTGAAATTTACTTTCTGCTTAGCCATTTGTTATGTAAACAATTGTACATTTATTTGCCATTCTAAAACTTCAGGATCAAGTTTACATAATTTTGCTAAATTTCTGTGTTTGCTCAGAAGCAGTTTACAGTACTAAAACCAACCAGCCAAAGAACAGCTTCAACAGAAAGTTATGTCAAAAAAAAAAAAAAAAAGAGGAGGAAAGGAAAGAAGAAAGTCTAACTAAGTTGAAACATATGATGGTGGGGAATGGGCGGTCACAATGTTCACAGAAAAAGGTCAGTTAGTAAGTTCTTCTGCAAAAAGCCTACACACTTCAGTCAAGCACATCAGTAGAATGATCTGGGAGCACATAAACTGTTTCTGCCAATTGTGGTTTCCTCTGCAAAAAACAGGAATCTCAAGGCCAGCACGTTGATCCCACTCAGCCCAGTTGGTTCATATGCACACTGTTCATGTGAGGTGTCCAGGTTCCAGTCCACACCTGCAAGAGAAACCCAGGTTAGCACCGTGCTCTGGGCTGCTCCAGGAGGGCACAGCTCACAGGGGCTGCAGGGTCACATTCTCCTGGCCAGGACCATCAACTGGGCTCTGGGGGTGCAGCAAATGATTGCTCAGCCCAGCCCCCAAATCCCTCCACACCCAGAGCAAGGCATGTGCACTCTTCTTGACTTTAAGTTCAGACGAACAACAATTTGATTCCTCCCACCTTACCTTCCCCTAACACTGTCAGCTCTGGGGAATCCCAGGTCTAACCCAGTAAAGCTTTCTTTGGGGGGCAAAGTTTCCTCATGAAACCAGGAATCACCTTGCAGGGACGAGAAGCCACCTCAGAGCAATACCTAAACTGTGGCCAAATCCCCTCTCCTTCACACCTATGGCCTAGCAGAGCTGGGAGTGCTCCCCACAGCTTGGATCATTCCCAAGCGAATTCAGCCCAGAAACAACTTTATTTAGTAACACTAACAGGGATCACTGTCCAATTAAACACAATCACAGGATATAATCTATCCATTACGGTATTAGTTCCTGAGTAAGAACAAGAGGTTTAGGGGAATTAATCCCTCTACCTAAATTATATTCAGTAGGCAAGCCAGGCAAGATCAGAGCAGCAAAGAGCTACTTACTCCCTTCCTCAGGGCACTCCTAACACAGTCACAACATCCTCAACTACAGAGCCCAGCAGCAGCCCTGTTGCTGCATCCCCTTCTCGAGAAGGAAAAGCTCAACTAACAGCACATAAACTGGCTTTTCCTATGAAATTTTGCCCCAAGATTTGTCTTCCCAAATGCCTAACTGCACAGACAGGAATTATGATACATTTTGAGTGAAATACACAGTGCAAAAAAGCGGAGCAATTACCGTCTGAGGCCCATTGTTTTCTGTGGAATTTGAAACCATCTTTATCAGCGAGTTCCAAGATGGGTCAGCAGCATGAGGCCCGTTAAAGATGGGGCCTCCAGTACCATCTGTGATGGGGGCTACAGGAGGAATTATGGCGTTCCCATACACAGAAAAAGGCATTCCCTGGGGGAAGGAAAGGAACAGTCACAGGATGCTTTAATGACTGCCACTGCATGGCCAGCAGGACAAAAAGGAGGCAAGGAGGTGCTTACCCCGACTTTTGGGAAGTCCATGTATCCTGCAGGGACGGGCTGATGGAATGTACCGGAAGGCGCTACGATGCCCGCGCTGTCTCTCTCCATGGCTTGGTGCGAGAAGACGCCTGGGTCGGACATGGGCCTGTGGATCATGTGGCTGCCCATGCCGCTGTGGCACCAGTCCACTTTGTCTGCCAGCAGCACAGAGACACGGCGTTAGCCACGGCACCCGCTCCCGCCGCCCGCGGAGCGCAGCCCCCACCCGCTCCACAGCAGGAGCCCACGGCGTGCACGGACGGACGGACGGCACCACCAGTGCCACCTGCAGGGCCAGGAGCCCTGAGCTGCTGCCGGGAGTGTGGGACAGTTACCTGCAACCAGAGCGCTGCCCCTGCAACTTTCCTCCATTTCAACAGCAAAGCTGGAATTTGGGCTAACTCTCCCTCCTCCAAAAACCTCAGATCCTCCAAAAACCTCAATTCCTCGTGCCTTTGGTGCTGTGGAGAGGGTATGTACACTATGAAGACTATTTGCTCTACTTCACTACCATTTTTCCACTAATTACTTCATATTCTAAGGGACACAGAAGTATCTGTGCAAACCAAAACCAGCAAAGGACCAGCTGCAGATATGTGCTCATGTCCTAATTCATCAGAGGCAGCTTGGTATTGGTGCTACAGTTCAAACTCCAGACATTCAAAAAATCCAATTTTCAAAACAAAACATTAAAAAAAAATTATTTGGAGAAGGGGTACAGAAACATTTCAGAGGCACTCCAATACTCAAGTAGAGAAGAGCCAATCCCAAAGTGAACTGAAAATCAAAATGTTGAAGTCATTGACCGAAGCAGAAAAAAAGCAGCATCCCAAAAACCAAGACAGGTACAACAGACAACTTTCACAGCTACACAAGGCAAATAATTAGTGAATTTCTAAAGCTTTACCTGGGAAAAGACCATCAGTGAAGTAAAAAAGAGTTTGTATTTGGGGAAAAATGCCAGCACAGTCAGTGAATTAAAACCTTCAGCTGTCTGGACTCAGTCAAGGAGCAGAACAATTGCTCTGAACGGTGGAGCAGTTCCAGCCCCTGCAGGTTTTCCAGAGCAGACTGGATAAAGCCTTGAGCAATACAGGCAATAGATGGCAAACCCCATTTTGTGCAGGAGGCTGACAGGACATCCAGAGGTCCAATCCAACACAGCCTCAATATTCATATCCCCCAACCCAAGCAAAAAAGCCCTAAAGAAATTAAAAATATAACTTCCCACAAAAAAAACAGGCAATTAATATGGAAGAAGTTAATCAGTCTCCCAGAAATTGCATCCAAGACTCCTGACAGGTTTAGTAAGAAAAGCTGTAAGACCACTGACTGAAATTGTTAATAAAATCCAAAATACTAGATTCTATGTGACTCCAGGAGAGCCAAGAGCCTTGTGCTAGTAGAAGGCGGACGGCTGAAAAGAATAAAGGAAACCCAAATGTGGATTTTTATCACTTTATAAAAGCACCATTCTCAGCACAAAAAGTTCTACCTTAGCTACAAATTAAATATTAACTCCTACCATACAAACAACCTCTTTATCAACAAGAAACTCCAGACAGTTATCTTGTGACACCTCCATTTCCCCTCTTCCTCAATTCCATGTTCCTCACTGTGTTCATGCCTGGAAGGCCTGTTTTTATTTTTCCTGCTCCTACTTGGGAGTACCAAATCTTCATAGCCAGGACATTTCAGAACCCCCCAGGGCTTCAGAAACCTTGTTAAAACAATTAAGTGGCCAGGAAGGCTAAGAGAAGCCCTTGTTCTTTGGAAAGAACATTTCTGTGTTTTCAGGCACCCACTTTGGCATGCTCCTGTGCTGAAGACAAACACAATGGTGTGATCAACTCAAGTGCTCCTGTAACCCCACATACCTTGACTGCCACCTATACCTTCGAAGGACCAGATCCCACTGTGGCCCACCGGAGCAGCCAAGTTGCTCCCAATTACAGAAGGAGTCGACGTTCCAGTTTGTCTAATGCGTGCAGACCGTTCAGTCCCAATGGGAACAGGAACTTTTCTGTCCTGAGAAACGTTACTGGGCTTTTCTGATCCCAAGGACACTGCTGAAGGGGTGGGAGAGGGTGCTCGTACTCCAGAGGACACGGACTGAGCAGGAGATTCTGCAGGGAGAGCAACAGGAGCACTTAGTGATGGCAGCCAGACCCTAAATCCTGCCCTCCGTGTCCAACAACTGCAAGGGCAGCTGGTTAATGCCACATTCACCCACCTCAGGATCATTTTATTTCCAGAGCACAGAGATATTCACCACGATTTAGCCCCTTATATAAAATGCTTATCATGCCCTGGTAGCTCAGCCACTGGAGGACACACACCACAAAACCTTAACTAAGCATCACTGCCTATCAGCAACAGAGGATTTGAGGATTATATTCTGAATCAGAGCTGAAATAAGCCCACATAAACCTGTCTTTGTTGGGTTTGTTTCTTCTTCTTCTTTTTGATTTGTTCCCTGGGGTTTGTCATTGTTTTTGCCAATAAAATACATTAACATGTTCCCTAAATAAGCCCGCACCCCACAGCTTATTTGTTTTCTGTCCAAAAAGCTCCATACTGCAGGGGCCAAAGGTAGAGGAGGAACCAGAACCTGCCCTAAGGATTTTATCCTGGAGCTCCTTATGCAGCTCTGCCAGACAATTTTATTTATACAGCAGCTTCTCAGCAGCTCCCTGCTGACCAGAACTCACCATTTGATGCTGATGAACATGGAGGCAATAAACTAAGAGGGGAGAAATGCTGTCTGTTGAAATTAGCAGCTGCAGGCGCGCCGCCCAGCGGTGTCCCGGGCGCGTAGATCTGCCCGCCCGACAGGTTCGAGGCAAAGGTCCCCAGGTGTGTAGAAGAAGGGGTTACAGAAGCATAGGGAGAATCCATACTGACAATACCTACGAGAGAAAATGGGCACAAGTGACTCCCACAACTCCAACACTCCAGCAAGAGGTCCCTGGCAGCATGGAAATAGAAAGGAAAACTTTTATCCCACCCGTCTTTAGGGGCACGTGTTACAATTTTCCAAAGGCAACTGGAGCATTAAGCTCCACACTTCGCAAGTCTGTTCAGTGTGTGGCAGTTGTGCTGCACACCTAAATTGAGAATGATATCCCAAATAAAAGAATTATTGCTCCCTCATGTCCTCTTCAATGAAGAAAGGGAAAAATAAAACCTTAGGGATGATCTCAGACTTATGCACTTCTATATCTTAGGGGCATACAGGGCCCTAGTCAAAATGCTGACTAGCGCATCAAGGTAAAAAAATTAAAGCACCATCATATTCACAAAATAGGAAATAAAGTGTTACTGTATGTCTCAATCTATTAGCACCTCAGTGCTCCTACAAAAACAGGCAGAGATGGTCCAAACCATCTCTGTACTTTCTGGAAGCTCCGTAACAGGTTCTGTGACAACCTCTTGGCTTCCGTTTTGGGCAGAAAGCAAAATGTCTTACTAAAAAATGCAGGCAGTCAAGGAAATTACATTTTTTGGATCAAATGTAGTAATTAAGAGAAGACACTGCCTGTAAGTTACAAGACCACCCTAGAACTTGGAAGATGCTGCACATTTTTCTGCAGCCTCAGGACAAGGTATCACAAACTGGAACAGTCGCTATCTAGTAGGGAAGGGGAGTGGGAATAAGAGTGTTTTATCTCAGCTATTGGGAGAGGAACAGACTGGAATGGCAAAAACCCTCTTATATCAAGCCCATCAACTGCCAATCAGTTACTAGATTTGACAGGGCACTTAAAATGAACTCCACTTGGCTTAAACAACACAAGAATGAACTGTATTACTATGGAATGGACACAAGCCAGAGGCTTACCTGAGGGACTTGGAGCTGGCCTCTGTAACGGTGGCCTAAAACCCGGGGCTTTGGAAGTATCGGACTGATGTAACGGATCTGAATTTGGCAAAAACGAGGACTTAGCTGAGAGCATGGACTCCGGTGTTGTCTGAGAGGAAACGACGGAGCCGCCCCAGAAGGCATGAGCAGACGTGGGGCTGTTCTCGAACAACGTACTAAAGGGCCCGAAAGGCAGGGTAGCACTGAAGTTGTTCCCCATGGGCTTGTTCGCCGCGTGGGCCGAATTCTGAGAAGCACTTTGTGTACTTAAGGTAGAAGGAAGCTGCACTGAAGAAGGAACGCTGTGGGGCCTTTTGATGTGGTTAACGTTGAGGACTGCGACGGGAGAGTTCTGCACGGGAGCTGGATTCTTGGGGACGCTGCCGGCACTGTGGACAGGCGGTCTGATGGCTGGGGTTTCCATCTTGGCTGCGGGCTGAGCTGAGCCCATGGCCGGCTGGGACACGGGGTAGGTCATGGGAGCGCCGCTCGCGCCGACCGCCGGAGCGGATGAGCTCGTCGCCGCTAAACTCGGAGGCACGACCATGCGGGGATCTGGTGCGGGAACCTGAGGTTGCTGGAGAGGGGGCCTGGCCTCCGGCAGAGGCGCTCCCGGGGGCTGCTGATGAGCAGGATGCACGGAGGAGCCGCCGGTCCCGGGATTGGGCTGCCTGCTGCCGGTCGAGCCGCCCGCATCCACGGTGGGCGGGCTCCCCGCGTCCGGCTCGGACGGAGGAGCGCCTTTGTTGGGAGAGGCGGCCGCGGCGCAGTCGGGAGGACTGCTCCTGGAGACGCCCGCCGGCTGCGCGGGAGGAGAGGGAGATGAGGGGGAGGATGCGGGGTAGTGTTCTTTGGCAGTAGGAGTCGGATACGTGGTGTTGGTGGGCGCCGTGCTCGTGTTGCTCGCCGTGGTCGTCACGGTGGTGGTGGTGGCGTTGGACGTCTTCACCACGGTGACGAACAGCTGCCTCCTCACCGAGGGGGAGCTCGGGTTGCCGCTTGCCGAAGATCCAGGCACAGTAGAAGCCACCGAAGTCGTCGTGGCCGTGGGGCTCGTCGTCAAAGAACCGGCTGCGCTGGGCTGAGCGCCGCCGCCGCTCTGGCCGCTGTGGCGAGGCACCATGTGAGGTTTGGGCGAGTTGGTGGCGCGGGCGGGGCTCAGCGGCCGGACGGGGAACGGGCCCCACGTGGACTGGGCCGGCGGGAAGGTGCCTCCGAAGTGCGTCATGGGCAGCCGCGGGGGACGGATCTGCTGGAACGTCTGAGCGGCCAGGAGCGCGTGCGCAAACTGCGGAGGAGGATACGCCAGCGGGAGCGAGACCTGGAAACCGGGCCGCACGTTGTTCACGGGGTTCTTGATGCCCTTGTGAGCGGATGCTGAGGAGATTGCAGGCACGGTGAGCGCGGAGGCCGTCTGAGATGCCGACGAAGCAGCTACGGTGGTCACTTTGATGCCCACGAGAGAACTGTTAGCAGCTGTAGTGGCGGCAGGTGTCGAGGACCCTATCTTGGAGTTTACAGTTGAGCTTTTCAAACGGTTCTTTGGAATAAGTTCATCGATTTCCTTGTCTGGATCCTTGATGAGAGCATTGATCAACTGCGTGGCCTGTCTGGTTGATTCTGTGCCACCCCTACAGAAAGGAAGGACAGGGAAAAGTGCATCCAAAGTATTTACACACATTATACACAAAGCCCTCCCACACAGGATCCAGCCTGTCTTCTATCACCCTAACACAAACAGGAAAGTAACTCTCTATTCAGCCTAGCACAGTCCTGCTGCAGACAATTACTCAAGAAATTAAGTTTAAAACACCCCAAATCCCAAAAACCTCAAATGGATAAAATATTTGCTTCCCTAAATATTCTTTCATATTTCACCATGTATTAACAAGCCCCAACACAGAATCCCAACATTTATTTTCTCACAAGCCGTCTTGTGTACCTGCTGCTGCTTGTACTGTTTCCCCACCCCTTTCCTCTCTCCTGCTTTCAAGGGATGTTACAAGGAACAACCAGATCAAGCCCTTAATTTTGCTATGCAGACCAACTTTCTAAAAGGAGAAAATACCCACAAGACAGAGCCAATGCAGGATCCTGCTCACCCACCTTATGGTGATGATTCGGTCTCCAGTTTTATCCTTCTGTTTGTCAATGTCTATGTGTGCTCCTGTGCACTCACGGATCGCGTTGATGTTACACCCTCCTCTACCAATAACTCTGGAAATCACAGTTGATGGGACAGAAACCTTCTTGGATCTACACAAAAACAGAAACAATATTAAGTAGGAAACACTTGCATAGCAGAAAGCTGTGGGCAAGGTGGTCAAAAGAACGCTGTATTTTCTAATTCAACTTAGGCAGCAGCAGCTCAAACCCACTGAGAAGGCCATTCAGTAACTCCAAGGAAGGCCACACAAAGACAGCACCAAGGGGATTAGGGGAATTACTTTGCTTACCTTCTCACAACTTCCTTCCAGCCTTCTTCCCTTTTCTGACCACGTTTAGGACTAGCAATGGTTAGCTTTCCGTTTGGAGAAGAAAGGGGAGAAGGAGCGGATTTTGTGCAAGTAGACAAGGAATTGCTTGTCACTTCATTAATAACTTCAGACAACCTGCAAAAGGAATGAAATGCTGTCATTATGTGGGGGAGAAAAAAAGGATGACTCACACTTTGCATCTGTGGTGACAGGAACTCACTTGATGGATGACTTGCCAGGTACTGCTTTCCTCTCATCCTTCGGACAAGTGACGAGCACCGACGGTTGCTTTTTGTTGCTCTGGGTGTTGGTGACAGCTGTGGAGGAATGATTGTCGCTCTTGTGGCTGCTGTTGCTATTGCTGCTCTCATCGCTGCAGCTGGAGATCCTCATATTGTCACTGTCACCGCTCTCACTAGTGCTGCTGCTCTTGGACTCCCCATTCACCTTCTCAGGCTGGCTATAGGATATGGGAAGCTGATCATCGAATATAATCTGAACGTTATCAGGGGTTACTTTGTTTTTCCTGTTTTTCCTCTTGGAGCTCGTGGTGGTGATGGTGTTATTCCTCTTCCCATGAGAGCCTGCTAACGTAGTCCAGGTTGCAGATATACCTATGGTAGTGGTGGTGGTAGCACTGGGAGGCTCCATTGGGACCTCGGGATCATCTGATACAAGAGGAAAGAAAAAGCAGGAGTAACTTAACTGGTTTGGGGAAACCTGAGTGTTTTGCTTTCCAAATCACACCTGTCCTGTCAAAAAACTTTAGGACTAACTTTTTTGTAAAGCTCCAAGAAACACACAAAACCCTTGACTATGAGACATCCATAAATCTATTACAGATGTCATACCAGCTCATACCGAATTTCATTCTTTCCTTGGAATAATTGCAGTAATCACCTTCAGCTTTTAACTTCTCCTTCTCCTGAGCAGCTTGGAGTTCGAAATTCTCTTTATTTTTTGCTTCTATTTCTTCTAGTTTTCGCCTTTGTTCCTCTTTTTTCTTCCTCCTTTTCTCTTTTCTCTTCTCTCTTTTGGCAGCCAGAGCCAGTCTCCTGCTTTCTTCCCTTAACTACAAGTTAAGCACATGGAACAGCATTACAAGATGTCCCATGCATTTCAAGAAATCCAAGTGCTTTTTATTTCCTTTGATTTTTCTGTTTTACTTCTATTACAGTACCATGGCTTTTAGTAAATTAGTTAAATTTTTCAATATTTAGGACACCAAATTTGGTTTAAACCTAAAATCCATATGAGTGTGACTAGAAAATGCCACATTCATTTTTTTTTGACAAATCACATTCAGAAATCCTTCTTTTGGTACAGAGGAAATAGTTATATTGGCATTTCCTGATCCAATTACTCTGAACACAAGCAAAGTCCAAAGATGACCTGAACAGCAAGATGCTCAGCTCTGGACACTCCAATTATGGTCATTACACACACTCCTGTATCCCAATAACTACTTTTACCAACCTTATCATCATGAAGGCACATGAAATAGGAATTTTAAGAGAGAAATATTCCCAGCTGCAACTCTTTGCACTTGCCTTCTCCAAGTCCAGTTCCTCTAGAAGAATGCTTGCATTTTTGTTGGCCTCTGCAGCCTGTCTATCTTTGGCTTGAACAATTGACTCCATGCACAGGTGGCACTTCTTCAGCATCTCCTGAAATGACAAAGTGCATTGAGAACAAAGTGCCAGTGTTCTCATTTCCTGCTGCTTTTCCCCAGAAATTCCAATGGGACTCGTGTTGCGGCTGAAAGCTGGTGGCCAATGAGCCCAAGAGAGGTCAGATCACTCTCTGAGGCTGAGACACAGAACTGCTCCTTGTCAAGTGCTTCCTTGCCCCCAGCTTACCTTATCAGTGATGGTTGCAATGTATCTCATGCACTCCGAGTCTGAGGGGAACTGGTTCACCTCTTTCACCAGGTAACGCACCACCTTCACGTGGCCCTGCAAAACACAGTGCAAGCACAGCCCTTTCCATCAGACCAGCTGCCTCTGCCTTACTGAAAAACACTTCAGCCCAGCAGTCCTTGCAAAAGATTGACTTCCAACCCCTCACCACATGAAACTCAATGCTTTTTCTGACATCTTTCTCACCTTCTCAACTAGTGAGGCACGTTTCTGCCACCAGAGAAGGCAAGTAATTACCTCTCATCAGGCTGCCCTTACTCCAGAAGTACTTGAAAAACTTCTGCCTTTTTAGGGCAGTTTTCAGCTGCCCATCTCTAACAGCTTAACACCTACAGGCTTCTACAGTCATCTGCAATGTTTCCAGTACTGCATCACCTCAACCACACTCCCTTACTAACAGAAGCCATCTGTAGACTCAAATCAGGCTGAACTGCACTTTTTTTGACCAAAGTCCTCACCCTCTCTAGCTTAAGGAACCAATCCTATTTCCCCCCACTTCTATCCCACAGAAACCCTGCAAATTTCACCCCTCACACACCAGAACCAGACTCACTTCACTGCCTATAGAGCAAATTTTAATTAGAATTGAACACCGGCATTACACAGGGGACACATGTACCTGTTTCTGAAGATTCAATGCCAAATATTCAAATTAACTGAGATATTATTAAATATGTAGCTTCTGTCAGTATGCTCTATTTCTAACAGCTATGTAGGGATGAACAGGACAATCCCAGCTAAGAGAAAAGCTGAACTCCACCACCTACCTTTCGGAAGGCTGCCATGAGAGGAGTTATTTTCCTGTTATCAGCTGCATCCACGTCAGCTCCAGCCTGGACCAGCAGCTGGACCACATCAAGATGCCCCCCATTTGCTGCCAGCCACAGGGGAGTATTACCCTTCTTGTTCCGCACATCGATGTGAGCTCCCCTACAAACCAAACACGTGCCATCAAAACCCCGCGTTTAGGCAACAGGAAGCACTCTGACCCCAAGAAGAACTTCATTTGGGTCCTTGGGATAAATTAAATTATGTGACAGCAGTCAACAGACACACAGAACCTTTCCCATTTCTTGACCTCCTGCTGGCTATTTGAAAATAAGATTGTACATGGGGACAATGGAGCGTAAACACAGCCAGGTTTCCCTTCAAGCTGCTCTCATGCCAACAGCATACCTGCTAATGAGGAGCTCACAGAACTTGTAGTGCCCCTTGTCTGCTGCAATGGTTAAAGCTGTGTCTCTGGATGAAGGGACGGGGGGAGCGTTGACATCGGCACCTTTGTCCAGCAAGACCCTGCCCACCTCCGCGTATCCCCCAGAGGCCGCTTCCATCAACGGAGTCAGACCGGTCTGGGACAAGCAGACAGGAGCCATTAGTGGGGGAGAGTGGCTTACCTGAGACACACTGCTTATCTGGGTTACTGTTCTTATGCTTGTAAGCACCACAAGAGGAATCAACATTTATTTGAAGAAACACATTTTTTCATGAGCTTTGCAACTACCAAAATCTTACTCCTTAAATGCAGCCATTTTTTTTCTATATGATATCTGGTTTAGTTAACTGGACTGGAGAACTGAACTAGAGAAATTGACTCGCACAAAGGCAAGAAAATCGGGTACCAATGCAGACACCATGAGTTACAAGCACCTCCCTCTGGAGCCCCCTCTGGCTGTTTGCTCTTTACCTTGGCTCTGTGCTCCACGTTAGCTTTTCTATCAAGCAGCAGGCTGACCACCTCAGTTCTTCCCTGGAAACAGGCCAGAGTCAGAGCTGTATTCCTGTTGGTCTCGATCTGGGCATTTATATCAGAGCCCATGTCCAGTAACAGCTTGACAGCAGCAGTGTGCCCATTCATGGCTGCCAGCATCAAGGGAGAAATGCCCAATTTGCTGCCAGTTCTGAAAGAGAAGAAAGAACCACAACTGTTTTAAAGGTCATTTCAGAAATGTGACTATAATAAACTAATGGAGGCAGAGAATTCACACACTGAAAAATCAGCTGCATACCAGCTTCTACTGAACCTACAAAAGGCTCTCCACAGCAAGTATGGTTTTGGACAGGTGTTTCTACTTTAGAGACTGCACTTTTACTTTTTGATGGCTTCAAATTGAAGGGCATCTCTTATGAGGTGTGCTTATGACTTACAGCCTGTGCTTGGCCCTTTCCTTGTACCCCTGCAGCTCACACCTGAGCTGTTTTCTGCCTCCCAACAGATGCAAAAGCACGGCATAAATGCACACACACAGAGAAAACTACACAGGGAAAACACACACGCTTTCCTCACATAACTCACAAGCAAGCACACGAGATAAGGGCTGGGAAGGGAACTTGCCTGGAATTGATTTCTGCCCCAGCGTTCAGCAGAATCTTGATAATGTTCACATAGCCACCCGAGGCAGCGAGGCTCAGAGGTGTGTAATCAGACACATTCCTGTGCTCCTTGTTTGCCCCCCGAGCTAGCAGCAACTCCACCACCTGCAGTGTTTCAACACACAACATCTGGTTTGCTCCCAAACTTGCAAATCTAGCCAACACAAATGCTTTTTAGACCTAAATGTTCTGTTGGAAGATGTCAATGGTAAGAAAGGCGCTTTAATCAGTTGCTTCACTATACCCCTTGCCTTCATGAGGCCACACCTGTGTCCCCAAAGCCACTGTAAAACTTCCTTTAAAAAAAAAAAAAAAATCTATCATGGCTGCTCATGAATCTACTAAATTCAACAGCAGAGTAAGAAAAAGCAGATCTCCTCATGATTATTTCAGCCATCTTTAAAGCGTGCCAGACCCAGAGATTCAGTTTCAATATGGAATACAAAGTACTCCTGCTTTTTGTCCTCTACTGCAGAGGACATGACCAGAAACTGAACTGTCTAGCAACTTAAAATCACCGTGCACAATGAGGTGAAAACCCATAGTGGCACTTCCAGTGCAATATTACATTTGCTTCACTTTCAGGTTTTAAGCATTAAAAAAGTTTAGATCAGACGTGCACAATTCTCAATCAGAATGTTTTCCCATGAAATCACAGAACAAATACACTGTCAAACCCAAAATTTGGGCAGGAGGGTGTTCTGACATCATCTCTGCCACCCAAAGCTCAGCTTTTTCCAATTTCTTTCCCCAAAAACTATAATGCTTATATATGTAACCCATTTGTGTCTAACTCCTGATTCTCAGCAAGAATACTCATGATAGTGTTCACTTTCATATCTACATTTAATTATGCTGATAAAAGTCCCATAATGGGGCACTAATGACTGCATTCATGAGGACACCTGGCAGCACCAGTCCAGTTATCAAAAAAGAAAAAGCAGTCTAGATTAGACATGTGGCAACGTGTAAATTGGAAAATGTGAAGCCCTTTGCACATTTTTTAAACACACATCCTCTGTGACTATCTTTTCTGGAAGATTCTTGTACTGTACTGACACAGTATGTCATTCACACACTGCATCTCGAGATGTAAGGTTTACTTCACCTCTTGCCTCCCTCCTGAACAAGCCAAAGACAAGGGAGTGTCCTTGGTTCTCTCAGACTGGGCTTCAATATCAGCTCCATTATCCAGTAAGATTTCCACAACCCCCACATGGCCGGCTGTAGCAGCCAAAATGAGCGGAGTAAACCCTGAAACAGCAAACATGACACGAGTTACAGCACCGCAAGAGCAAGCCTGAAGGTTTCACATCAAGTGTAGGGTTACTGGGGATTTATTTAGTGGGACACAGGCAAAGCAGACAGGGTTCACAGTGCCACGGTGAGACACCCACCTTTCTTGTCCCTGTGCTCAATGTTAGCTCCTCTCTCCAGCAGGGTTTGTACCAGCTCTTCATGGCCACCAGCACAAGCCAGCGTCAAGGCTGTGTCATGGTTACTCTCAGTCTAAACCAAACAGACATACACACAAGATAAATACTTGCTTTTTCAAGTACAGCCCCTCCCTGCTATAGCCAAAACATAACCATACCCATGCCAAAGGAAAAGCTTCCATAAGCTAAGAGCGGGTTTATGGGTGCCCCCCTGACAGCTCTGTGCAAGTTCATGACAGGATTTCACCTCTCAAGGCAGCTCTGCTGGGAGGTTCAAGAAGAAATCCTGACAAGAACTGAGATTCTTCAAGAACTGAGCTCTCATCTGTGCTCTGCTAACCAGATTAACTTCTTTGCCACTGCTTGACTGTGACCTTCACATGGTATAATGAAGGTAAGAATTCTGTCTTTAATGCTTGGCACTCCAGCCAAAGGCTTTATCAGGGCACAATCCAAGCCAAGTGTCACAAGCAACTAAGTAGCAAGGGCTGAGTTTCCAGAAGTTTCTCTCCTTTTCTCCCCAATGATCTCATGCCTTTGCTCTGCTCCCTGCTGCCCAATCTCAGGCATGTTATGTATAGCCCAGAGCTGTGCATATGCCAGTCAGTATGTGTATGCTTTTTGATGATGGCCAGCTAGCTCCAAGTCAAAATAAAGCTGCCTTTTTAACAGTTATTTTCATACAGAAAGTATTTTCCTTAGTGGAAATGAGAGCTTTAATTATTTCCTCTTGCTCAAAAAACAAAAAAAATCACAGCAATTATTACTTTCAAGACTTTCACACATCCGTGATCTCTGGCAAACAACTTGGAAGCACAACCGAAAACTCTGTGTGCAATGCTTTAAGGATTATTTTTGTCTTAGGATACCAGGCCAGAAAACATTTAATTTCTGTCAGTAGGCAACTCTGCTGTTTCTCATAATGCCACTGACAACACAGGAATAAGAAATGCAAGTGTTTAGTCATTCAGAGACCTTTTTTTGTTCGGTATGAGCACAGAGGAAAGTGGGTTGTGACTCTCGGGGGCGTTGCTCTGCCCATCCAAAAGCAGCAAACCCAGTCTCCAGAGCTCAATCCACTATAGAGCAGAGCTGTTTGCCACCAGTGAATTATTGAGGATGCAGGAAAAAGCAGCTTGGTGCATCTCTGGGAGTGCAGGCTCACCTGGGCATCGATGTCTATAGCAGGGTAGATGGGCAGCATGGCTGAAGGAGAAATGATGGGACTCGGAGTCGGCGTCTGAGGTTGGGACACTGAGGTTGCAATGCTGTGGGTGGGAGTGTTTGACATTGCAGATGCTCTTCCACTCACTGCTGTTGAACAGAAGAACCACACTAAGTCAAAGCAAAACACTTCCCAATGTAATGTGACAAAGGGACAGTGGGATGAATTCCCACCAACAGATGGAACTCCTCAAAAACTGTTGTTTTCCACAAATATATGTATTCCACACATTGAGCCCAACCTTTGATCCTTTAACTCTCAGAATTTGAACTATGAAAAAGGTTTACTCCATTCAATCAACGAAAGAGCTAAGTATCAGACTGACATGTATTCCAAAAGCCCACCAAAAGGTTTTTGTTTTTTTTTTAAACCCAAAGATCTTTCCTACAACAAATCAGCAATAATTGGACCTGGAGCTCCATACCTTTGGAAGCAGGGCTGCAGACCAAGTCCAACCAATGGGTACCTATGCAATTTTTCTTAAAACTTTTAATGTTTTCATGTAGAAGTCTGTTCAGCCTTGACCCCCACCCCTCCATAAACATAACAAAAAAGCCACAGGGCAGGATGCTCACACAGCAGAATCTGCTGAAACCAGAGAAGGGGAAGCTTCGGAAGAGCAGGCTGCAGAGTTCGGTGCAGGTGTTAGGAAGCAAAGGTAACACCAGTGACAGGGACAGGACACAGACAGCCCCGAGTGCCGCGCCTGCCCAGGGCCACTCTGCCCACGGCAAACCCCAGCACCCTTCTCCCTGCTTCCCTCACCACAGCTCACTGCTCCTTCCCTGCCACCTCTCCAGCGCTTCTCCAGCTGCTTCTCAGGTGCAACAGCCAAGGAGAAGGTGAAGCAGCACCACACACTTCTTTCCAGCTGACAAAAGCACTTTAAACTGAAAAATGGAACAGTTTCCAACCGATGCCACAAAACCGGTATCCTAACAGGCCCAGTTGTGTGCTCCCACCTCTGCAAGGCAGCTGTATTTTACACCCACAACTAATTTAATTTCTGGACTTCCTACACAAAATTTCCTACCAAAGTCAGAATTCAGAATTCCAACCCCCTTGATCTAGATCTTTGAGTGCCTTTGGAAAAGTTATCTCACAAATCACACTAGGTATGGATTAAAATTAACATACTGAAGATGTGCCAAAATATTTTGACATAAGGTCAAAAACTGCATGTGTTTTAAACAGCTTCTAAGAATTCCTGCTCAAATCCCAAAAAGGAGACTGGGAAGCATCTTCACTATTACAGGAGACATTAGTAAATTCTCAGGCAAAAAAAAAAAAAAAAAAAAATCAAGTCAGTTAAGAAGGTCTCAGTTGAGATAAAGTCTACTTTTTACATTTGTAGTGAGGGAAGAAAAGGCAACCAAAACCCCAAATTACTGCCCTCCACCCACAAAATACAGAACAAACCAACCCAAAAAAGAAAGACGTGCTCCAGCAATAATTCACAAATTTAGTTCAGATACCTACAGCACAGTTCACTGGACACAATATCCACTTTTATGGGTAATCACTTTGATTATATTTATTTCAACATCACCTGCGTGGAGTTCAAATTTCTAATGACCACGCTAAGGGTGATGAACAGAATTTTTATGGCACCCAAACTAAAATATTCAAAGTTTTCAATAACCCAAAAGGTTTTCAGAGCAGTCTGCAGCTCTGAGAGGAGTAACCAACTTGATTCTACATGCTAAACACACTGACACAAATATTTATCTCTGCACTCTGCTCCTTGCCCTACTCTAATGGACTAGTGGCAAAGTGAACTCCAGTCTGCACCTCACCGTGGAAACCTCCTTATTTCATGCCTGGGATAACCAAGTCTTCCAAGTTAGGTCACTACTGGAATGTTTAGGATACACAAGACTTGGTACAGGAGCACCTTCATCAAGCTTCTTGGTCAGAAGACATCACCAAGCACCATTTGACTACTCCAGTTCCAGTCTTGGACATTTGCTGGGCTAGCAGACAATCACTTTTGTGCTTACTGATGTTTGGAACAGACCTGCTCTTCATCTTGATTTTCTTCTGTGCACACCTCAACTCTCTCTTGGCTTGGATGAAAAGAGGCCACCCTGAGAGCAGCTACCTCCTGCCCCGCGCCCACTGGCCTCACCAGAGTGACACGGCCTTGTAACCCCACTTCTCCTCATGTGGCCATCTCATGTCCCACAGGGCTGTCCTGCTGTGAGCACAGCATTGGTCTTATGCACGGATTCCTCATCTCCTGCACTGTCAACAGCAGACAGACAAAAACTGTTCCACATTACACAGCAATGAGGCAAGATGAGGGACCGAATAAAAAAATACTTTACAAGAAATGTATGAGACATCTCAGCTTTTCCCAGCTGGTTTCAAGCCAGCTCTACAGACTTGTTCCACATCAGTTCCTTCTCTGCCCCCAATTCCTGTGTAGCACCTCAGTTATTACAAACCATGTTGGTGCCACACAGGATTAAAATCACTCCAGAGCACTTGAGATGCAGAACATGCCTCGGACTGTAACGGTGCAGGTTATGTTCTGAATTCCAGCCCCAACCCTGGGCTGCTGCTGGGCAAGAAGGGCTCCCTGGATGGGGCTGAGAACCACTGCACACCTGCAGCCCTGGTGGTTATTAGTGGCTATTATTCCTGGTGGTCACCAGTGCGCAAGGCAGCCTAAGGCAGGCCAGCCCCAGGTGAAACCAGCTCCTGCTCAGGCCCCACGTGGGACACAACCTGATTTTCCTGGGATGCTGGCACTCTGTTGCCGTTTGTTTTTTCAGTATTGAGTCTCTGTGAAAAGCTTACAGCTTGCTTTCTGACGTTTTAATTCAGACAGCTGCATTTCCAACTGACTCAACCCACAAGGGAGCTTCCAGGAATGCATTTTATCAAGAGCTTCAAGATTCCTGAAGTTCTTTGCAAAGCTCTGTGACTGGACACAATCCTTGGAATGGTTCCTACTTTGTAAAAAGCTTGCTATTGAAAACAAGGTGATTTTTCTCCCTGGATCTTTACCACATCACTTAACAGATGCAATGTTTCCATACAAGCCTTACACAACTAACCCTACAAAATACTTCTTTTTATGTGCCTCACAGCAAGCAAAAAACTTGCCTGACATCTGAAGCTCAAGAGCAAACCTTTTGCTTGTCCTCAACTCCAGCAGGATCATAAAGGAGCCCAAAGGAAAAAATTAACTATTATTTACTAGTTAGCCATTGTTTTCAACTAATAAAGCACAGAGATGCACATAAAATCAAGTTTGCACAGTCAAGGTGAAGCTTTGTTTCTGCAACTGGTGCTGCAAACACAGCTCTGCAATGGAACTAAACTCAAGGCATCTCTGAAACAAGAATTTACATCTCTGAGAATACACTAGAAGCTTCTTTTAAAGCAGTACACGGAGTTACTGACCAAATATTTAGTGGCTACTTAAATGTTGTGTGTTACACTGAGCCCATTTCAGCTCCACATTTTAAACTGTGATTTGTGGACTCACTACAGGCTAGCACGGAAGTTCTGTACTCAGGCCTGTGTCTGTCCTTGCTAAAAAAACCACCCCATAATCACACGCACTGGACAGAAAACGAATTCAGACTTCCTTCCCAGCTGCATGTGTGCACGCACTACTAACAAGTGGGACTCAGCAGAACCAGAATATTCCCTCCAATTCCCACTGGAAATACCTGACTGCCCAAAAAGGCACAAACAGGCATGCAGGTATGCAGCAGGTGACCTGGAATGACACCTGCTCAGGATGTGACATGCAGCTAAACACAGGTCCCACACGTCCTAACTCCAGGTTAACTTGTATTTAAACACAACTCAAGTGCATTGCACAGATTCTTTGTAAATTACCAACAACTGCAAACATCCCAGCTTCTAAATTCATGTTGTCCTGCACCCCAGCAGTTCCATGAGAGAATCTGTTACTGTCAGTGCATGCTATATGCCATTTAATCTACTTTTTCATGCATACATTTGTGTTTTCATCCACTTCCAATCTTCACACCTATGCTTCAATTCTAACACGAGATTTCCAGCAAAGAAGTTTTTGTCACCTTTAATGAAGCTTTGCCTGGACACAAGGTCACTCATCAGGGGTCTCACCACAAAAGTGGTGTTCCAAGTGCTTTAAAAAATCACCACCTGGTAGTTTAATCAGTTAGCACACCTTCCATGACTCTGTACTACTACTGTGCTCCAGCTCTGGCAGCACATGCAGGACCAGTCTGGGCCAACACTTTCTCTGAGACCTGCCTTCCCCTGGCACACATCCCTCATGCCAGCAGCTTTGCAAAGCAGACTTGTTCAGATGGACAGCACTTGTAAAAATGACAGTGCATCAGCTTAACCAAGAGCATCTGGCACCTTTTCATCCAGTGACCTTTTTTAAGACTGTGTCCTACCAGCTCACCTGTGTTCAGCTAAGGGGTATTTCAATGATTGCTTTAGCATGGGAAGGGTTCAGATGAAGCACAACTGAGTGAGGTGTAAACTAAAACAGCAGTGACAACTCTCATTTAAAACCCACTCCATTCTCCTGTTTTACTGCTTAAGGCCTTAGAGCATTCATATCACCAGGCAGAGAATTCTCTGAAGCAATGACAAGAGTTTGGTAAGGCTAAACATGCTTGCTGCTGGCAGCCATTTTTATGAGGAGATGTTTCAGAAAGTCATAGGATTATCACTTTTTTTTTTTCCCAAGCAGAAATAAAAGCTTCCAATAAGTAGACTACATAAGGCCAAGTGGAGCAGCTCTTATTCTGAAGATAAACCCACGGGTCCCTCACATTTTAGAGGCTCGTTGTGGCACTACAGCTGCTCAGCCTACTGCAAGTCCGCTCTCAGCTAGCCCAAAGCACTACCCAGCACCATCATGGTGCTACTCCCGAGCTACAATCAGGCCAAAACAGAACTGCCACATGAACTTTAATACACCCTTCCCCAAACCATGACGAGTTAAAAATGCCACTCCGCCATACCAACCTGACCAACAGGCACAGCTCAGCTCACCCTGCAAACTGAAAAGTTAAAAGCTACTTTTCCCAACTCCTTGAGACAGGGATCAGAGGACGAGTGGTGCTTTGCCATAGAGCTCGTGGGAATACACAAACACACACACATACACACATAAAAAGAAGTGGACATACCCTCAACTGGTCAAGCAAATATTATACCTGCTCATAACAATGTAAACCCACCTGCCATGATGTCATCCAGCGTGTCATTGAGCGTCTGAGCAGGGCTGGCTACCATTAACCCTTGCTGTGTTTCTGTCAGTATTCCTTGCCCCAGCCCTGCTAGTTGTGCTTGGCCCAGCACTGGCTGTCCAACTATAACACCTTGCAGTTCTGTAAGATTTGCGATGGACCCTGGAGGTAAGGAACCTGCTGCCAGAGGCAAAGCTTGTGGCATGGCCAGAGGCTGAACTGGTGCAAAACCCGTCTGCGCAGCAGCTTGCTGAGGGTCATCTTTGAGCAAGATGGGGTCCACTTGCTGCAATCGTGCATAGTCTCCCTCTGAGAGTTGCTCTCCTACCCCAACGGGAGTCAGTAGTCCCAGATGCTGGCAAGACTGTTGCTGCTGCTGCTGCTGGAGCTGAATTCTTTGCGCTTTTACCTCTAGATATTGCTTTTTTAGCTGCTGTTGAGTTTTCAGCTGTAACTCTCGCTCCACTTTCTGCAGTTCCTCCAAAATCTTTTGTTTCTTCTGAATTTGCTCCTCTCTCGT
Organism: Zonotrichia leucophrys gambelii; assembly: GCF_028769735.1. Classification (NCBI taxonomy): domain Eukaryota; kingdom Metazoa; phylum Chordata; class Aves; order Passeriformes; family Passerellidae; genus Zonotrichia; species Zonotrichia leucophrys. The sequence goes on from NC_088173.1 coordinate 52,576,848, forward strand.
TTTGTTCAGCTCCTCAATCTTCTCTTTGGTGAGCTGGTCGGCGTGTGCCAATTCCAGGGACTGCAGCTGAGCGTTCTTCTCTATGGCTTCTTTTATCCTCTGCTCCAGCTCTGTCAACTTGCCCTGAGCCTCTTCTACAATGCTCTCTGGAGACTGATTGGTGATGTAACCCTGTACATCCTGGTTGTTTGTTGGCAAATGACTGCTGGACTTTTGTTTAGAAGCAGCTGTGTGAAAAAGAAACCCCCTCAGAAGCAATGGAAGTGCATACCAACGGCATCCTCATTACAGAGCTACTGCCGGGCCGCTGCGTGGCACGGCACCCGTGGGAGGTCAGCGTGTCCCCGAGGCCCTCCGAGGACACCTGCCAACGGGTACCCAGCAGTCAGACTGCAATTTACCAGGCCACACCAGTGCACATGCACCCCACAGAGCCCTGTGCTACGGTGACAGGGCTGCTCCAGCAATCGGCACGCTTTTGCCAAAGGAAGCGATTGTCTCGAGCCGCTGCTACCGAGTGCTGCTACACGGAAACTGGGAACAAAAAGCAAGGGTGTGCTGCCTCTTTACTTGGTGTTCTGCGGCTGGTGTGGTGCTGGGACATAAACAAACGCTTACAGCCCTGAAAGCGCAGCCCAAGGGACACAAAACCACCTCTAGGACTGGGACTAGGCTGCCGGCTTTGCGACCGACTTGGTAGGCTTTAACAAGTGCTAGGCTCTCTACAACTAGGCATCCTTTCACTCCAGGTATCCAGCTCTGCTCAGGTGACAAAGAGTGCCAGAACCCAGGGCTGTCATTTACATTTAGCAGGACCTAACAGGGTGTCTTTAGCCACTAGGTTTTATCCATAGCAGACTCGATTTTGCCTGTGTCAAAGCTCAGCTCTCTGTCCAGGCAAGGCAAGTATTTCAGCCTTCCTGCAAGAACAAGCGATGACTAATCCAACTGGTGTTTTATGCAGAAGTCCCCAGTAACACAGCTGACATGCTCTGCCATACCAGGTGGAGAAGCAACAATCGGTTAATTTTGAAGGGCGAAAGGCAACTCAAAACTCAGGATCTGAGGCAGTGGAGGTGCCCAGTTTCTTCCAGCCATCCTCGCTGTATCTCCAGAACAATACAAGTGTACACACAGGATTAATTTTAGGACATGCACGCCTGTATTTGCTACTGCTGATGCTTGATAAAAATTGGTTTTTGACGAGAATTCTTAAGTACAGAAAGCATTAAGTGTCAAAATGGCGAGAGCAAAATAGATGCAAATTTAGTCCTAGGAGGACTTGAGCCACATCAGACTAAAGATTTTACTGCACAAGAAATTCCGCCTTCAATCCAATTAGTCAAACCCACTCCCAGACTACTACCCTAAGGAAACACAAGTTATCAAATCAACTATGATATGGAGATTAACATGGGTTTTGCAACTTCCATTATCCAATTTCTATAGACTTCTGGGTAACATTCTGCATTAGTTCAGTGTGTCAGACTAGAGATTTTAACAGATTTACTTAGGCAGATTTCTTGATGTTTTATGATTAGAGGCTTAGATGACTGACTTGGTGGACAAACAAATTCTTAAAAAAATAATTAAAAAAAAAATCAAAATTGCAGTTTCCTTGACTGAATCCATAAACACTCTTCATAGGAGCTACTCTGCTACAAGTGCAAGCCTCTATCTTCTACCTAGGAAGGATATTTAGAAAATAAGCTGCAGAACTAGGACTGACCTTTGTTTCTGATGGGAAGGGTTGTGGCGACATTGGCAGGGGGTTTGTCAGGCTCCTGGGGTGGGACGACCATGGGCAGCGCCTGCACTGGTACTCGAGGAGCCTAAAACGTCAGATACTAACAGATTACTTTTCTCATACTCTGTGCCAGTTACAATTCAACAGAAGGCAAACAAAATCTGTTAGAAATGTAGACTTTAATGGTGACTAACAACATTCAATATAGTTTGTAATATGCTGAGTTCAATAATTAACACCTACAGATCATGTGATCTCCACATACTTTGCATTTTTAACCTAAAAAATTACTTGCAGAACTATACTCAGCCTGGTACAGTGCTGTACTGTAGTACAGCAAATACAAGCCATAAATTCAATTCTGTGGAGTTTCATTTAAGCAGATCTTTGCACTTGCTGGTTTTGTCCACCCTCAAGTGTTTTTTTTCCAGCAATACTTAGAGAACAGTAAGAATGATGAGAGCACTACATCATAACGTTCAAAAGTCTTCCCCAAATGTAAAAATCAGTTTACCTCCGTCATCTTAATTCCATTACAGCACACCAAACAGACTGTCAACTACCTGATACGTAAGGAATAGAACAGATTTGCAACTCTAAGTAATTTTAAGTGTGCTCACCTACAGTTTACGATAGGACATGATTGACTCTTCTCTCACCTTTAAACTCTTGAGTCACCACGTGCAAAAAGACCATGCATACCATGAGCCCTGGAATCTTACCCTGTTGAGGTCATGGGATGGTGGGGTCAGCTGAGTGGCATCAGGTGGAGGAGCAGAAAGCAAGTTGTTTGGGTAATCTAGAAGGTAACAAACCACGCTGGTGTGACCGCCTTTGGCCGCCTCGATCAGCATGGTCGATCCATCCTGACAGGGAAAGAGCACACAGTTAGAACAGAGCATCATGAAAACTGCACTGCAGCATTTTGGGACACACAACACACTACCTATGGGACTGCTTTCTGCTCTAGTAAATACTTCATCTCCACAAGCTCACATCTAAACTTACAGGCTTGATGAAGTATTAAAAAAAAATTTAATAATACTTTAAAAATTTTTCCCCTTCCACAATCAGCACTTTATACTCATGACGATCAAGAGACCTGCACTAACTCCAACAACACATACACGAGCAGAACATCTGCTTGTGCAAACTCCCACTTAAATCATCCCAGGCTGGGTGAGTTGTAGGGAACACAAAAGGAGAAAAGCCAGCTGGGTATCCTGAGTTTCGGAGGAAAACGAGGGAGGGGAGGGCCAAACCTTGAGTCTGTGTGTGGGATCAGCACCATGAGCGAGCAGCAGCTCCACCACGGCCAGGTGACCTCCGGCACAGGCCAGCGACAGCACTGTGTGATCGTTGTTCGCTGTGGTCCTGTTCACGTTCGCTCCTGCACAAACACAAGGGCAAACATCAGCTGCAACTCGCTGCAACAGGCAGCACCTCTATCAAATCTAACACACCTAACTGCTCTGCCATCTACACAGGGAAAACTCCATCCTGCCACGTCCTACTCCACACAACGTAGGGACAAGAAAACTCGTGACAATCAGCCCAGGAGAAGGAAAATGGAAATTCCTGGTTTGTATTGAAACATCAAGCAAACTACAGTCAAACTCTGGAAACCAAAAGGGACTTGTAGTTCAACTGCCAAATACCATGCTCCAAAGCTGCACCATGGGCCATGGAGACCCCAGGGATCCCTAATACTGCTGCTTTTACTAGGAATTACAGACTGAATTAATTACACTATTTTTACAACTACATGCAGTTCCACTAATCTCAGCAGAAGCCACAGGTAATCACTGCATGCCTAGTTGGAGAATCAATTGCCTACTGGAGCTAGGACATTTAAAACAAATCCAACGAAGTTACACTAGCTCTGACATGTTCTTAACTTGAAGTATTTCTAATGTCAGGAAAACCCAAACCATTCCACATTCTTACCTTTGCTAATCAAGAACTGAACAGTGCAAACATGACCTGCCCTGGCAGCTTTCATGAGTGGGGTTCTTCCACCTTCTGATTCATGCTCCTAGAGCAGATAAAGAAAGGCTTCAAAATCCAAAGTGGCATGTGAAAGAAGGCAAGCCAGCCCCCTGAGTTTTTGAATGGAAAGATGCTAGCCATGGAACATCCTTCTCTACTGTTTCACACACTTAGCCATAAATATTCAGTAATGTTTGAACTGAGGGTATCTTGAATGCAGATGAACCATTCACCACCTGTCTCTGCACAGGTGGGACTCCTGGACAAAAAGCATTCAAGGCACATGAGGGGGATTTTAGTTAAGCAGGACATCTTCTGACATGCCTAACATCACTTTTTGATAACACACTGGTATACTGAAAAGGAAAAACCAGTTTACCTCCATCATCTTAATTCCATTACAGCACACCAAACAGACTGTCAACTATCTGATGCATAAGGAATAGAACAGATTTGCAGGTACAAGGACTAACCCAGAATCAACTCAACAATTTGAAGCTGAGTACCACATCAAAAGAATCAAATTCCCTCTTTTCCTGTCCAGGCAACCTTGAATGGCTTGGAAATGCTTTAGACATCAATCACCAGAAGACCGTAACTGACCTCTGTACTTTGGGGGAATCTAACAGCCCAAAATACATTAAAGAATGTGTAAATTTTCACCAATGAACACAGAAACAGGAAGAATATCAGATGCTGATAATTTAATATCCTACTAACATTTTTAAGGAAGGTAAATGACTTACCAGATCTGCACCTGCCTGAAGTAAGACATCTGCTACATCAGTGTGGCCATTCTCACAGGCGTACGTCAGTGCCGTGTCACCTGTTGCTGTTGTTGCATGCACATTAGCCCCTGAAACAGCAAGGACAAAACACTGGAAGCTTTATGATGGGCATTACAGAAAACATACAAGCCTCCACAATCCTTACAGGATCAAACAGCAAATGAAGCTTCCCGCTTCCAATCCAGCATCTATTAAACTGATAACCTGACTGTACTCTAAGAGGAATAAAAACAAACTGCAAGTTAGCTCCAAACAAGTTTACATCAACTCAATCTTCAAAAGCTAATTTAGAGTCCAACCAGTAAATTACTTTGGGCTTCAAAGACCTTCACAGTCAAGTTCAAGAAGCAGCTAAAGAAAACGTAATGACTATCAGACAAAGCATTTTTCTCTTTAGATTAAGCATTTACAAAAGCATTAACAAAACGACTCCATACCCGCAGCTAATAAATATTTGACCAGCTCCAAATGCCCCTCTTGAGCAGCCTCCATCAAAGGTGTGGAACAGCCGAGTTCTATGTCAGCTCCTGCTTTAATGAGGAAATCGGCCACCTCCAGAAACCCTCCGCAGCAAGCCAGGGTCAGGGCGGTTTCCTGCGTCTCCTCTGTCTGAGCGTTGATGTTTGCTCCTGCAAACACCACAAAACAGCGGTTACAGAGGGCAGCATCAGCACACACACCACCTCCACATGCACAAGGCATCTTATAACCAAAGAAAGCAAAAATCAAAGCAGCTCAGAGCTTCTTCCCCAGCCTGCTGAGCAGCAGTTACCTTGCCCAAGTAACAGTGCCACCATCTCCTCGTGGCCTTCCCGAGCTGCCTCCATCAGCGGCGTGTATCCCTCATCATTGACCTCTTCCAAGTTAGCTCCACGTTCAATCAGCAGAGCTGCCAGCTCCACGTGCCCACCACAGGCTGCCAGGGTCAGAGGGGACTCGAAGGAGTCGGCAGGCATGTTCACCTGAGCTCCGCTGTCCAGGAGTAACCTTGCCACTTCCACGTGACCATCCTGCAAAAGCAAAAACAAAATAAGATCAGAAGACTGACCAAATGGAAAAACTGCTTTTCTCCGTGGTTTTGCCACACACTCAAATTCCCTCAAAATACACAAAAAGCCACGAGAGAGTAAAATGAGTCCAAAAATACAATGAACAGTTTTTCTGACTCTTTTCCCTAAGTATTTGGATAAAGCATAAGGTCTCCTACTGAACACACACCTGTAGAAATGCTGAGCACATTTTACTAAATATGTGTATGAACCTCATATCAGACCTCTCTGTCAATGGTGTAAGCAACAAGCTGGACAACTTTGTATCAGACTCCAGTTCAGGTGTTTGGGATCAACTTCCTTGGGGCAGGGGGGAACTCCAAAATAAAGCCCAGAAAGTCAAGAGGGAGCTCACGACTATTTTAGAAGCTTGTCTCCTCCACAAGAACAACAGTGAGATTCTTTTGCTTCCTCCCTTCCTTACGAAGCAGCTATGTACACTGACCTGGGCTTTCCTCATGGCCCCTGCAAAACTATTTCACTGCTCAATTTAACAGCAGAGTCAAGACTTACTTTCTCCTTCCAAGTGAAAAGCCAAAATGAGACCACTTGTCAGGGGTTCCTTACACATCCCAGGAGCCACCCACCCGAGCAACAGCTTTCCCTTGGCAGCATTCTGGCAGGGTTTTCCAGACACCGTGATCATGCTCCACTGTGATCAAACCCCTTCTACCAAAAGGCAGCTCTTAAATTTGCTTTCTTCCTTGCAAAATACTTCAACACAGGATCTCCGTCTCATTTTCAGTATTCCATAAAGTCAGGAACTATTTGAAGTGGCTTTTCAGCTCCATGTTTACACTGGAGGCCTGACAGTGACACATCCAATTGCCATTCCACACTGCTTTGTTCAGACAGAAGCAGTGCCTGGCTGGGTCGCTGCGCTCCAACAACAGCAAGAAGTCTCCAAGCTGGTTTTCTCCATGAGGAGATGGCCACCATTCCAACTTGGAGGAACCAAAATCTGACAAACAAAACACTGGAGGGCTGCAGCAAATAAACAGCCACTCACCAGGAACACAAGGCATTCCCAAGGTTGTCTCTGAATGAGGTAAGTACACCTTGATTTCAGATCAATTCCTAAGAGGCAGCAAATCTCATCCACAGCCATCCTTGCCAAGCTGGAAACCACAACTCCAAAAAGCTCTTTTCCAGACAAAACACCAAACTGCATCTGACATTTTTCCGCTTCATTTTCTCAAGGGTTTCATACCTTATTCTGATATCCAGGGAGCAAAGCACGGCTTCCTCTCGGAAAAATATCTAGGACATTAACTAGGACATATTCACCTTTTACATGAAATGACAGAACTATTTTAGGGAAAAACTCCAAGCCTCCATAAAGAATCTTTCCTCAGGGAAATGCAGAGACAGTGCCTCATCCATCAGGCTCTGGCAAGACAGCTACCTGCTCACCCCTGCTCCAGGCTGAGGATGGCACGACACAGCACCCAGGGTGCTTCAAAGCTTCCTATGTGGGCCAAGCAGCCTGCAGGAGAACTGCTGCAGCCCCACCACACACGGGAACTGGATCCATGCCTTAATAAACCCTGCAGTGGGCTGGGGCTGCTGAGCTCTCCTACAACAGCCAGGAAAAGCCTACCAACTGCTAAGGGAACAGGGAAAGTCACCTGAGCAATCTTCACAAGATCATCAGCCGCATTTTAAAGCTGAAGCTCTGTGGGCAGCAGTCCTTCAGCGAGAGGAAACACCAACTAGATCACCCTGCTTTTTGCTCCCACAAGGCAGTGCCACTGTCCAACACCTGCTGTGCATTAAATCAGTATTAACTGCTGTCTGAAAAAACTCTCAGGCACAAGTCTTCCTGAACCCACAAGGCTGCAGAAGGGTTTAAACCTGCACTGGCGATGCCACAGACAGACAATTCTGTGAGCACACATTCAAGCTCAAAGCTGTTCCAGAGAAGGAAGTTTTCTTGTGCCACTGAAGAGCAGTAACTGTTTCTGCACAAAGAACATGCTGAGATGGAAGTCTTTGCTCTGCTTCATTTCACACTGCAAGGCTTTTAAATACTGCTAGAGAAAGCTGCTCCTTCTCTCGTCAGAGCTGAGGTATGAGACTGAACTATCTGCCAGTTCTGAGCACCAGCGTGGAACTGCCTCCCTAGGAACAGCTTCCTGCAGGAATAAGGGAGAAGAATTTTTTTCCTACTGCTCAGTAATTTTTAACAAAAATTAGGTCTTAACATCCTCTGTGGGTCTGATGGAATTTTTTTAGTCTATTAGAAGAGTTAAAAGGGCAGAAGAGAATGACAAGGAAAGGAAGGCTTGATCCATAGCTTCACCACAAAAAACATCCTGATGAGAAGGCAACTGCAACATTAAACAAGGCCATTTTATCATCAACTCCCAGGAACTGGCTGCAAGACCATGGCCAAGGATATTCATGTGGCTGCTCTAGTAAGATTTCAGGGTGAGATAAAGGACAGCTCGAGTTCTGTTTACCTACGTGACTTTCTTTGGAACAACTTTCAAGAAGTGTAATGGTTTCTGTTAATCATTCCCCCATCTGAAACCATTAACTTCTTTCAGCAGACACAACTGGCCGATTTAGAACCATTGCAGTTGTTTCAGGGAAGGGCAGACTAAACAGGGATTCACTGCCCTCCTCTACAGCCACGGGTTCACAGTGTGACATTACACAAGTCTAATAATGCCATGAAAATCCCAACACATGAGGAATCTATTTGGAGAGAAGGATAAAAAGAAAATTTAAGAAAATAATTCTCAGTTTAACAATAAAGTTAACTTCCCATGAAGCAGACAAGAGAACCAAAACATCACAGTTAGATTCTGTGCCAGAAGGAAACTCAAAGGAACCACTTTCTCCATCTTCAGCAAGAAAAGAGAGCCCACAGACCTCACTGCTCGAGCCTTACGTCTCTTACCATGCACGCCTCCATGAGAGCAGTGTGCATCTCATCTGTCTTGTGCTCCTGGTCTGCACCAGCTTCCAGCAGAAACCTCACCATTTCCAGATGGCCTGTGTGGAAAAATAGTTAACAGAAGGAAACTGCTTGAGAAAGTGCATTTCAACACTCATAGTGTTCTAAAGCACATAATGAAGGTCATGGATGTCTGTGATACAACATAAAGAGTCCACTCTGGAAAGGTGTGTTTGTATCTCTGCCATCAGTGTGGCTGGTAAAAAATATACATGAAAGACTAAGACCAACTTCTACACAGGTGCCACACAAGAACCTCTGTTACCAAAATCAAGTACTCCATGATGGCAAGGGCCTAATAAAACAAGTCCTAAGTGACCAAAACAGCAGCTGCTGGGCTGTAGGAACAGATTTTGCGTCTTAATTAAACATCTTCATCCCTTTCTGGGGTGCTGCAATTTTTCTGCCTAATGCTTTAAGGGAGGAAAAGGCCTCTGCACGGACACCTAAAAGGCAAGGCCCTAAACCTTCCATGATTTGCCAGTGCCAGTCCTTTAAAATGAAGTATTTGCTGTATTTAAGCAGAGGTACCTGGCATAAAACAGCTCTAATACAGAAAGTTTAGCTTACTTTTTCTGTAATATAACAATTATCTCCTTGTCTCTTCATTTGTTTAACAGAGCATCTTCTAAATAATCATACCTAAGACCAAAGTTTTAGATCTTGATACTTAGACTCTGCACACAGATGATCTTGCACATGGCACAGGCGTGCTGTGTGGTACCACAGCCAGGACAAGAGCAGCACAGGGTGCGCTCACACCTTTCAATTCCCCTGCCATGGGCAGCAAGGCTGAAGGACTCCTGGCTGGCCCTGAGTGGTATCACAGGCAGGACAAGAGCAGCACAGGGTGCGCTCACACCTTTCAGTTCCCTGGCCATGGGCAGCAAGGCTGAAGGAATCCACGCTGCCCCTGACCCCTGTGCCCAGCCGGTAGGGTACCTTTGTAGCAGGCCAGCGTCAGGGCGCTCTCCTTGAACTCGTTGGAGTGCGTGTTGATGCCCGCCCCGTTCTCCAGCAGCACCCTGGCCACCTCCACGTGCCCGGCGCTGCCCGCCTCCATCAGCGGCGTGTGCCCGTTCTCGTTGTGCTCCTCGATGCTGGCGCCCGACTCCAGCAGCACCTTCACCACGTCCACGTAGCCCCCGGCGCAGGCGTACGTCAGGGCTGTGTTGCCTTGGGCCAGAGAGAACAGGGCTTGGGAACAGCCTGATGGCCTTCCTCACCCACAACTTCACCTGGTGCTCCATTCCACCCCTTCTAGCTGGGTACCTGATGGCACAGGGCTTTTCACGCTACAGATGAACAGCTACGGGGGGGGAATCAGCAGCGGCACCAAGCAGCCTGGCGCTGACAGACTGAGTGTCTGACCTCCTTGTGCCTGCACTGTGCCCCTCTCCTCCCATTTCTAGCCCAGTCACAAAACCCCCAACCATATTCGTGATAATCAGCAGAAGCACATAATGCTGTAAAATGAAAGCTCAAAACTCAGAGTAAAATTAACTGCTGCTTCTAAATCAGGTCCTAAACACCTGCAAGGGACTGGTTCCAAAATGTTCCCAGTCTTTACAAGGAGAGGAAAAAAACTTCGGTGAAAAAAATGTAAAAACATGGATCTGCACACAACAGCCAAAGAATCTGCCTCTGTGAAAGACACCTTGAAAAATGTTACAGGTCAAGGCCATATTACCACTGAGAAAACTGCTTCACTGAAAAAATAAATTAAAAAATAAATAAGGCATCTTCTGGTATCCCCCTCTCCCCCTCACTCAGGGTCAGCTCTCCACTCATCAGGGACTGCTGACTACACACCAGCTCTCCACTTCCAGGTTACAAAAACTTACAGGATTTCCCACTCTGGTCACTTCAACACAAATCGCTAGCAAATTACCACAGGAACAGTGGAAGGGGAGGCCCTCTTCTCGCTTTTCCCCTTGGGTTTCCTGACCTGCCACCAAATAACTTTTCCACGTACACACAAATTTACCAAACTGTGTTTAAAATGTGACAACAAATCCTAGGTACTCAAACTCCTTCAAGTTACTAACTGACCTTATCCACCTTTCTATGTCTCCACAATACTTGATCTGCATCCAACAATACTTCAGAGTTCCACTTAGGAAAGGGAATTTAAATGGCAAAACCACAAGGAAGCATTCTGCCTAGCTGGGCTGAGAGCCATGGCTCCCAAACTTCCACACCAAGTTGCCTGCACAGAGCAAATGCCAGCTCTGCAGTGGTTCCCCAGAGCCCCTTTACCTGTGGATGACTGTGCGTTCACATCAGCACCATGAGCTAGCAGCAGCTTGACAATTTTGACGTGCCCGCCGTTGGCAGCAGCCATCAGAGGTGTGATGTCTCCCTTGATGCCCCGGTCCTCCACATTGGCATGCATTGCCAAGAGAACCTGCCAAGAGACACCGATCAGCAACACCGAGGGACAAACCCTGCCCCTGCACTACCGACCCCCACCTACCAACACCCCAGTGCTGGGTGAGCAATCCTGCCACAAAGCTGGCACCCAGAATGTATCAGCAACATTTAGTGTATGTGTGAGACTCGCCTGCCATTTCTCACTACCATAACACCCTCTTCCAGGTGCACAAAATGCTAATAATTGATTTAACATCTCTTTATGTACAACACACAAACGGTACAAACGGCCAGGAAACCAACCTGTGCAAGCTCATAATACCCTGCTGAGCAGGCCAAGCAAAGGAGGCTTTCCCCTTCCTCTGTGTGCTCGTTCACGCTGCGGCCTTCAATGAGCAGCTTCCGCACAGCATTGACGTCTCCTTCGGAGCAGGCCTCGGCCAGGCTGCGGCTAACAAGGGGAAAGCATTCAGAGTGGAAAGGGACTCTGCCTCAGCTCCAGTGTGCCATGAGGACACATCAGCAAAAAAGGAAACATCAGCTAAAAACGTGCCAACTGCTAATTAAAGAAGTTCCAGCTTTACACTTGAGGTTTCCCAGCTAACTTGGCTGAAAATTAAGTTGTGTCCATATCCACTCCTGCTATGAATTTTTAACAGAAGTTTACAAGAGATATAGATGCAGGATATCCCAGGACCAGAGGACATGGAAATCACCTGCCAATCTTGAGAAAACTTTATTTGTTCAGCACTGTAACTATAAATTAAACTAAAACAAATCACCAACATCAGTGTTCTCCTGTAGGAAACTTAACCCTTCTGTCCTGTGCTGAAAATACCAGGGTCTCGTAACCAGACATAATTTTAATACATGGAGAATCAGTTCTGAAATGTGTCTCTTCACTACATGTTGACCTTTCTTTTTAATTTCCAAGCACCTCTGTTTTTATAACAACTTTGGCAACTACCACCACTCCCAAGAAAGAGGTGCAGAGGAGAAGAGGGGATGCAGACAGAACAGAAGCAGACATAACACAAAATTATACTGCTCTTCAAGCTGTTCCTACAGCAAGAAATCTTTCTTTGGAGTTATTCTGTATAGAAAGAACAAACTTCTGACTAGCACAGCACCCTTGGTTGTCCCTACTAACAATGCTTCCACTGCACTGAAGCCTTATGGCAGTCTGGAAGGAAACATCCTTCTTCTTTCCCTCCTGAATACCCCAGTGGAAAAAATTGCACATGGGAAGCCACCAAGTCCAGCACAAGAGCAGCAACTCCCTGGCTGGGGCGACACCGACTACTGTGGAGCTCCAATCCCTAAAGGCTGTTTCCCTTCCTCAATTAAAAAGACACTCTGAAATTCCCTAAAAGATTTTTTTCATCTGAAATCTTGTTTCATGCTGTCACTGAATGACCCATGTGGGAATTTACAACCCTCTGGAACAGTTCTAAGGCCCATACCATTGAAGAGTCTAGAAATGTTTCTACAGCTGGTCACGATAAACTCCTTGCAGTTTCATCCCGTAATTCTGAGCAGCATGAATTGCTTCACTCCCTACTGCAAGACCTGCCAGTCCACAAATATTTAAGCAGGAGAAGCAAAGGTGATAACTTGGCACCAACTGCACTTGAGTAAGAGTTTCATCATGCCCTCAGTGCAAGCGCTAGAACAAGAAAAACCGCTTCTAGAGGGAGCAAAGGGCTGAGAGGCTCCAGGCCCGGGCTGCCTTACTTGTCCGTCTGTCCTGCGCTGGCCGTGCTCTCGGCTCTCATCCGGGTCAGCGCGGCGGCCGCTTCATCCAAGGCGCAGCTGACGGACGAGGTCAGCCTGCGCAGCACCTCGGGGTCCGCAAACGCCTTCCCGTCCGCCGTGGACAGCTTCCCTATGCCTGCCGTGCCCAGCCAGCCCGGGGGCAGCGTGCGGCAGGGAGAGAGCACACAAGGTCCAGGTGAGCCTCTGACAGCTGTCGGCACCAACGCTCCAAGCACCATCCACTACAGCTTCCAAAACCATGGCTTCAACTGTTCGCAGCTGCACCTGACTGAAACCCTCCAAGCCACGGGAGCAATCAGCTTTCAGCTACTCAAACTACGTAATATAAGCAACTATGAAAGCTTTTCACACAGCAACTACTACAAAATAAAACCTATTGAGCCATTCAGGGTTTGACATAATGGCACACGCCAAAGTCAGGCGTCAATTTTGACTCAGGCTTTTAAAATGCCAGCATTGGAGAAATCTGATTGGAAACATCTTCACGTAAAATTCTGATTTTCCAGACCTAGGAATACTCTAAAATGAACTTGTTTCTCTTCAGTGACACCCCTGGCAAAGCCCACCCTGCCGTGCATCTCACAGCTGTATCCTGCTCCCATGGATTAGCCTTACGCAAGCCATTCCAGCAGGGACTCCTGTCAGGGCTTTGGGGTTAAACCCGGACGGGACACAAGGACTTACCCGCAGCTTCCAGCAAAGCTTCTAATCTCGCCTGGGTTTCAGGATCTACTGTTCTCAGGTCAGCACCATCAGCAGTACTTGACAGCAGCAATTTAGAAGCTGTTTCCAACATAGGGTTTTCGAGATCATCCTGATCCAAGATAAATGATTCCACCTGAAAAGTAACAGACCTGGATTAAGAATGATATAACTGACCAAAATAGACTGAAACCAGAAAAAACCTACAGCTGAAATTATTATTTAAGCATTTTATTTTTAAGTACTTTGTTGGCTTCAGGTATCGCACTTTGGGTCTGATGTCCCCTAATCCAACATCCAAAGAAAAGAACCACACGGACAAGCAACACCTTCCACATAATTATCAATGCCACTGTAAAATTACTTTATGTCACAGCATCTTTCTCAAGAAAACATTTTCTCGAACTTGATCTATAAAATATGCAACTGTTTATCTGCCTTTTTTAGAAAACAGATGCTGAGCTGTCTGAATTCTTCTGAAGACCCTACTTTTCTGTGCTGTCCATCTGTTTTTGCTGTGAAATAGGTAGAAATTTGGAACAAGATGAGTGCTTTAGAGAAGAAAGCCCTAATACTCATTTGTGTTATCCTGCCTGCTAGAGGACAAGTAGTGCAGAGAAGACACTTCTCTGAGAGTTCCATGAGCTCACTCCACAGCCTGTGAACTAGTCACACAAACAATTGTCAAATTAAAAAGACCAAGTTAAACCTCCCCCTACAAAGCTCAACAGCTTCCAAAAGTCCCAGCTTCAAAACCCTAATCTCAATCCCAATACAAAATCAGAATCAATTTAAATGCCAGTCTCCCCAACAGAGAAATCACATTTGCCACCCCTACAACAATTAAAAACTGCAGTCACCTCTGGATAAAAGCAGCCACTGTCTGCATCTGTTTCCACATGGAATATACCTCGCTGAAACAGAAAATTGTTTTATTCTTAAGCTTCATTTGTGTCTCCAAAATTTCAAAGCAGTCCCATGAGCATCACAAGCTCAGATTCCTGCAGATAAATTCCCCAAGAACCCATCCATGTGGGCAGACAAACCAGAAGAGCAAGCAGGTCATCTAAGGACTCCTGGAAGGTCCCTCCAGCCTCCCCCATCCATTCTCTTGTCACAAGCGGGGAGTTCACATCACTTTTGCCTTCTGTCTCCCACTGCACACTTGTGGGACACATTCAGCTTCAACCCAAATGCCCTGTTTGCTAAGGAAGGAGGCTGAGCACTGCTTCCCCATTTTCCTCATTTTCCCCCTTTAACACCACCATTGAGAAACAAAGCCTCTGGCCAGCTCTTGGCAATATCCAAGCACGCATCTCAAGGGCACCTCTAACGCTGCCTCTGCTCTTTTGCAGCCACTCTCCCCTCCTGCAAACCTGAGAACATCAAGCTGAACAGGAGGACTTCCAGCTCCAGACCAAAGCGGCTCTGATGCCAAGAGCAGGCCAGCCCAGCAGCACTGCCCATCTGCTCCTCGGCAGTGTTTTCTGCAGCCACACTCACACGGGCTGCTCTCTGCACTTGGGCAAACTGGTGAAGGCAGCTCCAAGTTTGCCCCCCGGTGCTCAGGAACCCTGCCTTGCCAGGGTCCTCTGCCCAGCACGCTCTCTGCACCCACACTGCTATTTCAGGCCTGCTGTGGTTCATCCGTGGCCTTGCCCTGTGTGTTCCTGCTGAGGCGGGCCAGCGGAACCGCTGCGTTGCTCAGGAGCCCAGCGACAGCTCCCACCCCTGGAAAGGCAAACTCCAGAGCTCTGCAAGGATTCCTGGCTCACACAACACATGCAAAATCCCAACTGCTCAGACTGACTGAAAAAATCTCCTCCAAGTGAAATAATGAACAGCTGGTCGTGGTTCCTCCTAACACTATGAAATATTTGCTAAGAAGAAAGTCAAAATAGGAAAACTACTCTCCCCCACACATCTCTCCCCAAAATTAGGTCTTTCACGCAGTTAAAGTTTCAAATGCAAAAATCCTCCCATCTTCCTTCCAGCTAAGAATATGTGCATGGTGTGATTAAATAAACAACCCAAGGAGAACAGGGAGAAGCAGAAATCCACCCACAAACACAACACCGTGAGGGACCAGCAGAAAACATCCTCACAATAAAATTTGGGGAACGTTTATACTATGTGCTGTCACTGAAAACATTTCAGAACAGAACAAGAAATTAACTAATTGGGAAAACACTTGACACTATTTTTTAATATTAAATACAGAGTAAAAATCTTTTCTATTGCAAGGTAGAAGAGATCCACCTTCAGCCTGAAGCTTCAGAACTTCTCATCTCCTCTGCAGTTTCAAAACTGTTATTTACCTACAGGGTTTCATTACAGCCTCGTCTTTTCAGTTTTTCTACACAACACCAAGTACCGTACAGGGACAGTGATAAAGACATGGTGTACCAAAGCAAGGAACAAAACCCTATTTTGGTAGAAGGGAAAACTCTACTTCTGCTTCTCAGAAAACCCTGCCTTCTCCACAGAAGCTGCAAATGAAGACAAAGCATTTCCATGTACCAGGTCAAGTAAACAGACATTTCCTTTAAAGGGCTTCAGACGTATTTTATTTCCCTTGACTAAAAAAAGTAGAATAGCATACAAATGCTCCACCTTACATATCAGAATATTTCATCTGCATGCTCCATCACCACTGCTCCAATCCAACAATACTCTGACATAACTCAATTGTTCAGGGCCCCAGCATCAGCCCTGTTACAAGATTTCTCCTACCCTCTCATCCTGCACTAAGAATATCATGTTCTGTCCTGGCCTAGCTTTACTTTGCTCAATTTTTAGTAATATTTGATACTTCTACTATCAAAAAGGTGCCAGGAGAACAAAACTCCCAGGTTCTGGCTGCTCTTAAACAGGACTCATGTCTGCACACCCTGAAGACAGCCCTGCAAGATGCCAGTAAGTTTGTTCTGACTAACAAACACCAAATTCTGCACATGCATTTGAAGAAATGCCAGGTTAGGACAGGAAGACAAAGCACACCTGAGTTGCCCTAGCTGGTGTGGCTCTGCCACCACATAGTGCTGAACCAAACAGAGACAGAATTCAGCTCTTGATCCTAACTCTGACTTCATCCACCTCTCTCCATCAAGCACCCACACACACAACTGCCACCAGCACAGATCCCACTGTGGACCCAAGCCTCCACATCATTTCACACAGATGTAAACTAAGCTCAAAGAATCAACTTCCTCTCAGAGGGCCCCTCACAGTAAGAAGACACAACAAAACCCCAAGTAATGACACACACATAAAAACTCCAAACAAACAATTAACAACTCTCTAGCATTAAGGACTTGAAGAAAAGCTTCGGGTTATCTACTGATTTCAAATTTGCTGCTTTTAAGGCTAAACATGGATTAGCATCTTACTGATTTTGCACCAGGCCAGGGAGGGAGGGAGAGGGGAAGGTACATCCCACCTACAAACAATCTTCACACAACCTCCTCCTAGGAGGAAGAAACACAGTACCCAACACCAAGCAGCCCCTCTAGAACCACACCATCCACTAAGGCACCAAGCTAGGCAAAGTCCCAAAATGAGTATACAGTACCTAAATTAACATTGCATGTGAACAACAGCAACTCCAGCCTTACTCCCAGCAGAAGGACCTGCCACCAGTTCCATTACCTGAGAGCTTTAAAATGAGCTGAGCTCTACCAGAATGAAACCACCTCTCAAACAATCCCTTTAGGAACAAGGCAGAAAACACTTGGTTTCCAGCACCCACCAGCCTCACTGCAAATGCCACAAGCTCCATTTTTCATCCACTGAATCAGTACATGGCTCTGCTCATTTACAGAGCATCTCTAGCATTTGGGTATCACTGAGTTACAGTTTTCCTAAATGACATCTTTGCTGTAAGAACAACCCTGAAGCACTGAGAAAAGGCTGTAAAAAGCAATGTTCTCCTTCCCATCTCAGATTCCCTGACTGATTCCAAGAGTCCATTTTGCTGACCCCATTCCCTGCTCCTTCTCCTTCAGCCCATCCTGCGTGCACCCAGCGCTGATGCGCTCCCGCCTTCCAGGACTGACTCGAAGCAAGCTGGGTAAATCCTGTGTAAACTACAAAACTCTGTCTAAACTACAAAAGCTAAAATCACCTCTGTTACGTGCCATGTGGAGGCAGAGCAGCAAGGAGCGTCCCAAATGGCACAACTGGGCACTCAGTGTCACTAGCCAGCCCAAAGCCTTGCTCAGAAGCACCTGAGCGGCACCTTGGGACCAACGCGTGGTGCCATCTCCCTGGAAGCTGCCTTTAGCCGTCTGTGAGATGCAGGGGCTGCTGCCAGGCTCAGAGCATCAGTGCACAGCTCCTGAGGCAGCACCAAGGCAGCAGAGCACTGCAGTGAAGGCCTGGCAGCCAGGCTGCACAGCAGCTCTGCACGGCTGGGAAACAGCCAGTCAGGCTCATTAACCTAACAGGATTTACTTTTTAAGCTTCAATGTTTTTAAGCACCACAACATAAAACAGCAGCACCTGAAACTGCATTTGGATAAACCACACCAGCTCAGACAAGTATTAAAATACAAAAAAATTCCACCTCTCAGGAAAAAAATCTTTTGGCTTATTTTTGGGGCTGGCCCCTATTTTCCACATACTTCATGTCTCAGCTTTTCTGAGTGAGGACTTTTGTCTTCTATTAGGCAAGGAAAAAATTTAGAACTTGCTAAATTCTTACCTTGGCATTTGGGCCTTTGGTGTTTGACACCCAGAGGGTACCAAACAAATCCTAAGAGGACCAGAGCAAAGCCCTTCAGGAGAACTGTAAGGACAAGGAACAGCCAGTGGCCATTACCGGGCAGCAAACTGTACCCCCTAAGACAAACCTTACCTGACACTCCTTCAGGATCAGTTCTTTGTGAGGCACTTACTGCCAGCTAGCAAGCACTTCAACAGTTGATTTTTCCAAGCTCCAAAACTTTCGGAGAGTAGCAGGTTTTTAAAAACAACAATAAATTTAGCAAGAATTGTCAACTCTGTTTGGTGTTGCAAAGCCACCTTCAGAGCAAAACCACAACTATGACCAGGTCATACTTAGTCCTGCTCTGCTGATTTCAGCCCCACTTCTCTGCTTGAAGAGCAAGAAGTTTCAGATTCTTTCCTTACTCAGCTAAAAATGACTCCCTTCCAGTGAGCAATTTTAATCCTGATTTCCAGGAGGAACTCCTCATGCCTGACCTACACCCACACTGCTTTCCCTGGTGCTCCAGCAACTCCCGTCCAAGATAATCTCAGCTTTCCCTCCAGGACAATTTCAGCTCTCACACCTCTCACACTGCACTGAAAAATAATTTATCTATCTATCTATCTACACTTCATACATTACTGAGCATTTCCTGACAGCGTATTTTCCACTGTTCACTTCAGGACTACACTTGAAGTCTGTTTCACACAGAAATAGCAATGTTTATACTATTACCTTGCAAGGAGAACACACAGAGGAAATAAACCCCCGTTCCCAGAGCAAGAACAAAGTCCAGCTCTGACTAATAACAGGCTAGGTTCACTCTGCAAGACACTGCTAGGGCTTTTTCATGCCTTATATCTAACCATTTGATGCACATCAAGGGATTAATGAGGCAGGAGTGAATAAAAACAAAGCAAGGATCATTTGAAATGTGACAAACTGGGCCAAGTATTTCGAGCACCAATTTTTCACTTTGGGATCCAAAACACACTATTTAAATTGGCAACTCAAAACCTCTGCAAATTGCAAGATACAACATCCCATACTACAGCAAGAACTTCATGTTTGCTCTCCCACACCCTGCTACCTTTCAGCCTTCAGAATATCACCTCTGATGCTTTGAAAATACTTGAGCCCATCGCAGTGTCAGGACAGCTTACTGGAAAAAATACTCAGATTTGAAACATCAAGACAGAGAAATGAACTTACACATGTCTCCAAACACAACAGTGAGAACGGATTTTGACTTTCACAAACTAGCTACTGAGGCCAAGTACAGGGTTCTGCCTTTTCACCTACATGTTTTCAGGTAAAACCACCACTTAGAAACACAGGTTTCAAGGCCCTTTGCAGATCTTCACAACATTAATAATGCATTATAGAAAAAATTCCATCCAAGGCTTTACTGAAGCCAAGGCTCTGGCAGTGCCTGTCATTTCTATGGGCCAAACCCTCAGCACCATCCCATTTGGACGACATATTCCTGAAGTGTAAGTGATGCTTTTCTAGCTCCTTACACAAGACAGCATTTTATTAGATAGAGATCAGCTCCTGGTCACTGCAAGGGAAAGCAGACACGGAAGCCAAGTGCAGCAGATGATCAAGTGCCCACTCGGTTTCAGCTCTGCAGATTTTGTGTGTCTTCCTCAGATGCATTTCCTAAGAGGAGCAAGCTGTGTGATTCTCACTTGCCCTACCCTGCCACTACAGCAGCACTGGCAGCACAGACCCGTCTGACAGCAGCGCCCCTTCCCTGCACGGTGAGGATGCTCCCCCTGATCTGGGGTACACAATCACATCCCTTGTCTTCTCAACGTGCACTGACCCTCCCCAAACCAAAGTGCCTCCATCAGCACAAATCCCAAGGCTGGCAGATCTGGAACATCTCAACAGTGTCTTCTTTCATTTTATTCCTTTGACTGTACTCTGCATTTCTCTCGCTGCTGCCACAAAAATGGGAAGGGGGAGAGGAGAGGGAGGTGAGAGGAGCAGCCTGCTGCTGAAATGGCATAACACAGTCCCCAGGACTGGCACCAGCCGAGTCTCTGCTGCAGGGACACCTGCATTAGGACTGCAGTGTGCTTCTGATGACGAGACAGGTGCTGAGGTATTCACAGGAAAATTCCCTCCTCTCCTCCGCACGCTGCATTCCCAGCAGCATACACAGCAATAAAACACAGGGACAGGCATGCTGAAAGCTGGAGCTATGAGAAGGTTGTGAAACTGCAAGGAATAATATTCCTTTTCCATTTCAAACCCTCATTCCAAGCACTTGGCATACTTCCACATGAAGCAAATTCATGCATTAACTGGTATTCAGCTGCAACCGTTCATGCGAGAAAAAATTCATGCCCGTGTAAAAATAGCAACACCTCGTCTCACTATCATTTTAACTTCCCTGCCCAAATTTCACATTTATGTGGGGGAAAAACACACATTTTAGTCTCTGACATGAATAACAAGATATAAACATCACTATAAAAAAAGCCACTGAAACACACACTCATGCCTCTGAAAGCTGAGCTTCAGACAACACTGTTACATCAACAATATAAAGCTGCCACATTTTCAGTCCAGCCCTCAACACAAGTTCGCACCTTCACTCTCCTCCCAGCCCTCCCTCAACCTGAACTTCTGACAGAAACCCCTTCTTTTGGAGCAGCTTTCAAAGAACTGACCTCAGAAGCAAAGCTTTGACAGTGTATGCATAACTCCTATGTATCACTGGCGATGTGGTGGTCTGCATCAGAGCCACAGACAAACAGCAGCACTTGGAATAAAGGTTCTTCCCATGCCATTGCAGAACCAAAATGGAAACCACTCCCTGCAAAAGACCCAACAGCTGAGGGGTACTAAAGGGACAGCTTGAGCCTATGCAGGCATTTTTTGCCACCCTGAGCAAGTCGCCTCTCAAGTCTTCCTCACTGTCACACCTCTTTAGCAGAGACCAAGTAAAGGGATCACATAACCATGAAGAAGATGGTACCACTGAGCTTCCCAGAATCACCCTCATTGCCAAAATCCCCAAATGTCACACCTGAACAACTGCAGCCCCCTAAGACTCTCCCTCAAGTACCTGAGGTAAGCACCACCTAAGCTACTTAACAAATTACTTACAGGGCCACTCAAACCAGAGCTGCCTCACCACAGCCCTGAAAAGCTTAGAGGGGTTACGTTCCCTCTGACCCCCCAGACTGTGCCACAGGCTCAGTAATAAAAGCTACAGAAATAGCATTTTGGAGTTTTCCTGAAGGACAGCTCAAGGACTCTAAATTTCCTTGGACAAGCACATCCTGAGGATCATCACCAGACTCGGAAAGATCCTTAAATGTGACACAGCCAGCTCGGACGGAGTCAGCAGCGAGAACTGAGCAAGGCAAAGAACATGAGCAGCACAGGACAATGCAGTTCTGCAGGAGGCGCTCCATGAAGTTGTTTCAACTTGGTCAATTCAGTAATTAAAACCTGGGAAGCACACGAAGCATGACTCTGCTCTGAACAGAAGATTTTAGCCCTCCACCCGAAGCACAGCTCACTGGCAGCAGCAGCAGCATCTGCAGACAACCTGTGCACCGCTGAGAAAGGACTGGAGTCCTGCTGGGCACCGTTACATCCTATTCCTCACTGCCCTACTTTCAAGGGACTAATTATTCTCTTAAGCCTTGTTTAAGGAAGGTGAGCTCCCAAGAAAGAGAAAATCCTCCTCTAACAGTTAATCACGTTCCTTTTCCACCGGAGTCACCTTTTGCCTTGACTGTCCAAGGATAGATTTGGCTAATTCTCAATACAAGACACTCCTAAGCATGCCATGAAGCACCTTGTTACACTGACAGATAGACAGGGACTGGCTTGGATCCCTGAAGCATCTTCCTTTAAAATGATACCTAAGGAAAAGGTAAAGACCTAAAAGAAACCCCAAAACCCTCAGCTTTTAAAAACACAAATGCATTGTTTCAACCTTATCTCTACAAGAGTCAAGGTTCAAATCCCAATGATAATTTATTATCTTTATCACTGATTAACTTGAGGGGGCTTTTCCACATGTTACTTGCCTGCAGAGTCTTCAAGGAGAAGCACCTTGAGCCCTCTTCTCACAGCTCAATAAGCAGCCATTTCTATGTCACACTCAGACTTTGCTGCACCAGACCTCAACCCTTCACTCATCTTTTGAAAAGGGAGTTCAGCTTTGCACAACTCAAGGTGGAACAACTCCTCACAAATACTTCTTCTGGAATATTTCCCCCATTCCATTTGCCCGGCCTGATGCACTGTGTCCAAGTTTCAGCTCCGAACTGTGCACACCCATCCATTTCCAGCTGAAACAAGTTGTTTTTCTAAGGACTGGAGCTCAGCACAGCTGAACAATGGAAACACAACATCCCAGCTCCCGAGTGGACAAAGCCAGCAGCAACAAAGCTCTGGGCAGACTGAGCTGTGGGGCCTTGCCTTCGCCCACATCTCCTACCAGCACAGCTGAAGCGTGTCCATGCAGGAGCAGCTCTCTCCCATCTGAGCACACCATCCTTCCCTGCAGTGCAGCCAGCCCTCGGATCAAAGCAGCTCCCCTAGAGCCCGTGCCAAGCAAGCTGCTGAACTTAGCAACCATGCAGATCCAGAGCAAAAAGAGGACAGGCATTTACAGGTCATCATGCCAGTCACAGGCACGACCACTCTCCTACCCCTCCATCAGAACCATCTATGGCCATCCAAAATCAATTTCCCAAAAGGAAGCCTCTGCACGGAGAGTTTTCCCTGACAAAGCATGCTGCATTTTTAAGGTTAAGAAGAGAAAAACCATGGACTTTTCCAGTCTTCAACAATAAATGCTCTAAATTTTTACACTGAATGTGCCAGAAAGCATTTCTCAGCCAGCACAGACCTTCAGCAACCAGCCTAGTCAGCTTGGCTGCATTCCTCCTGCATCCACAAGTGACTACAGCAGAAGTACAGCAGCTACAATTCCCATAAGGAGCTTACTCCTGGTTCCTAACTGTTGTCAGATGTCTTATTTCTGTCTGTTTCCCAATTCTGATCCTAAAGTCAAACTCATAGTCAAAAGAGAGGACAGCTCACATGTTCATTTACACCACAAAGCTTCCAAACAGAAGACAGATCTCCATTCCATGGAAATCTGACAGCAGACAAGCTATCAAGTCAACACTATTTCACTTCAACAGTATCAGAAGGCAAGTAAGTAATCCATGTTTGTCCACATTTCATCCCCAGACACAGATATTGAGATAAACAGATTGGTCAGATCACAGGACAAGAGAAACAATGGGAGCAGAAATAAAGGATGTGGTATCTTGTATGATGAAGTTATTCTGATTCCTAATGTCCTCTCCTATGGACTCAAACACTGCATCCTAAAAAGCTCTAAGGAACCCCTTGCCCTCCCCACACCTTCCAAGGTAACAGCTCTGTTTTCTCCTGGGATGAGGCCTCCCTACAGCACTGGCAGAAAGGCACCACCAGCACCCAGTGGCACCCACCTGTGCAGGACCAATTTACTACTCAAACTGGATCTGGGGTGCACACAAACCTGATGTTCAGGAAATTCCTCTTCCCAACCACAGCCAGTTACCAGCAAAACTAAGAAAAAACACCTTCACTGCTTCATGGACAAGTAAATTTTATTTTTGTAGTAGCTCTTTGAACATTTTCTCATGCCCAAAAATCACCTGAAGAGCTTTCTCTACAAGAGCTGTCACCCAACTCTGTGGTGTCTCAAAGCTTTAACAACCCCTGTACAACATCAAGTTAACATCAAGCAACAAGCAAACACACACCCACTGTTTTTTAGCCACTGAAAGGATGACATACCAATCCCAGGATAAGAAAATGGCATTTTGCAGTAGGAGCACAGTGGGTTGATGCAGTGCTGGAAATGAACTGTGGCAAAAAATATTGTCACCCAAGGCACTCACATGCCCTGTCTGTCCCCTCCACGGCGGCAGACTGCCTTCCTGCCTGTGCTCAGGCAAACCCAGATCTACTTGGGAGGAAAAGACATGTCAGTGGCAGACATCCATCTCTCCCAGCACTGCAAGGAAGAAAAGCTGTTCTCCTCCCACTCCAGTCTGCCTGCTTTGCCCACAATGTATAACCCACACTCCCCCCAGAACTGTGTTTCTCCCCCACAAGACAACACTGCGGATTAAAAGCCCTCAAACACCACACTGAAAGCACACCCAGGCAGCATTTCTTCCTCCTTGTTCCTGCGAAAAGCAAATCCTCTCAGAGTGTCAGTTCTGATCACTCCTGCACACCCCCTGCCATGGCCCTTGCAGGCACCAGGTCCACAGTCACCCGTAGGACACACAAATTTATTCAACCATTCACTGTGGCCACTGAGCATGAAACACAGCGAGCAAGTGGCCTCAACTGCACAGCACCAGTTGGGTTTCAAACAGAAATAGTTTTAAGCTGCCCACATGTTTTCTTACACAAATTTGGCAGGCAATCTTTCCCTTCTGTAAGTGGATCTGGTCGGCTGCTCCTCACAACAGCAAGCAAGGGCTCTGCTCGGAAGGATGAGGCAGCAGAAGGGAAGGAGGACATGTGGAGGAGGGACAGGATGAACACACAAACAGCTACTCTGTTCCAGTCCAGCTCAGAATTCCCTTTGGCATGAATGAAACACTGACGTGAGCATGGGCTTCTCACAGCAATACAGCATCTACTGCTGAGCAGATAGATTAAAAAATAAAAAAAAAAATGGCAGGAATGCAAGAACAAATTTTTTCATCAAGCAACACCACATGTAGCTTGGCTTAGTCAGAGCTTTCCTGTGCCATCATCAAAGCAATTAGGAGCAGCAGTTCACTGAAAGGACACCCTAGGAGAGGAGTATCCCTCTCTTCACAGTCTTAACGCCAAACACAATTCCAAGGTCTGAAAAAGCCAAAGAAATGTGGTTTCTTTGCCCCACAACTCATCTTACTTGCCACCAGGCTCCTTATCTCAAGCCATGCTACGCTAGGTGACTGATGCACAGGAGGTGTAGACTCTAATCCACATCAGAAACAAAAAATACAACACAACATGGCAGAAATTATTGCTGCCAGAAGGACTGAGATTTCAAATATCTAATAATAAAAAAAGATGTCGCAGACATGTGCATTTTGCTTGCAGCCTCCCCAGAGCTTAAGTGAAACTGTGAAAGCTTCCAGTGTATGAAGGCTGAGCCACCATTTCCCTCGCCTTCACTTCCCAAGCCAGGAAACAGCAAAGACACCACAAAGCTGCTCCTGCCTGAAACTCACCATCACAGCAGAACCTGGAGATCCAACCCTACCTAAGATTCAGTTTATGGCAAACTACAGAAATCCCTTTTTTCCCCCTGTGCCCATGACTTCCATCAGAACTTGCTTTTATCCTGCCTCCACAAGTTCTGCAGCCCACATCCAATTTAACCCTCAGGATTGGGGAGGGCATAGGAGAAACCAGAGGTCCTTAGAGGACATCTACATTTCTTCATGTAATTATCTTGCTGAAATAATTATTGATATTAAAAAGTGCTGATATCCCTCATCATGCAGCATAACCAAGCTCACATATTAAGTAGAGACATTAACAATGTTAACCAAATACAGTTTGGGAAGATATGACTAGTTAGGTCAAGAGCTTTGAAATTACTTCAAGTTATTCCAGTTTAATTCATCTGTATTTACTCCTGTCCTATAAAGTCACATGAAGACATGGCTGTGCCACTGTCCCAAACCACCAACCACACTCACACACACAAAAAATGAACCCAACAAAGGAGTGAAATGAACCAGCTGAACTGTAATGCAGATTTCCTTCCCTTTTTTGGCATTTACAAGGCAAGTACTTTTTTCAATGAAGGAACCAGTATGGCCTAGTTCACCAATCTTCTCTTACGATGAGAAGTGAAAGGATAGAGTTACAGCAGGAGACAGTTGGATTCAGTATCTGATTAGAATTCCTATTGTTACTGCCTGGGGAACTGAGCACAGAAGGAATTATTTCTAATAATTTCAACTCATTTGGTTAAAATTCTGACAAGCTTGACAGTCCCTGAATTCTTCCTTCAATACAAACTACTGTTAGGCATATCTAATAAATGACTTACAATTTTTTTTTGCTCTATTTGGCACACCCAACTGAAAGCTGCAGCACATTGAAAGGTTTGAACACTTTCTAACATATGGTGAATGAACAGACTTGTGAAGGTAGTTAAAGCAAGACACAAGTATGACTAAGTCCAAATATATCTATTTTTCCCATCTTATCAAAAAGAGGTTCTATTCAAAAAAAGTAAATCAATGTTTAAGGGCAAAGAGAACAAGTTGAAGTGGAGTCTTGGCTTTTCAGTGTTTGCTTCCCATGTTAGATATAAACATCACGTGCCAATTTCCTTGCAGTCAACACGACAATTTTCATTTCTAGTCTCTCTTTAATGCTTCCCATCACATCTGTTCCATGAAGATATTTAACGTTATTTATTCCATATTTACATGGCCATTAAGTGACACAGAACCACTATTTATACCAGCCAGTTCCCTGGATTTCCTTCTTGCAGGATTCTGATGCCAAGGCAGTGCAACAGGTTGTTTGGAGTGCGGGTTTCAGCTTTAGAGCATGTGACTTCCTATCAGTCAACACAGCCAGCAAATTCCAGGGAGGCAAAGATCTGAAGAGATTTCAGGCACATACAGAAAAAAAGTAACAAGCACCTTGGCCATGGAAACAACCTCTTTAAACATGCCTATGAACGTTTAAAGACAGGATTTATGAAGAGGTGGGAAAAACCAGAAAAAATCTAAATAAATCCATCTGTCTGAAATATCCCCCTCAATTCTCTCACTGGTTTTTCATTAAGGACTTCATTTGAAGAGTCTGAGTCCAAGAGACCTTGGCTGATCAACTGATCCCATCTGCTTGTCAAGTCCTTGGCTAAGACTTCCCAGCTTCTGAGACCCTCACTGGCAGACAACCATGGAATGATACTGATCTTTTAAATAGTTACCCTGTATAAAGTCAGTTACTTACAGGTTTCTCACACAATAATTGCATTTTCATATTACAGTTACTGAAAGAGACACAGCAATAAAGTATAAACAACAAGAACAGCTTCAAATTATTCCATTAAGTCTGTAACCTCTCCCTGCAAGTCAAGAAGAAACAAACGGGTTAAGACTCAGAGGAATTCCATCCATGAGATTTTCTGTCCCATTTGGGGCTGGGACTAGATGTGGCCCAGACTCAGTAATGGTGCCTCAATGGAAGGGTTACTTCAGCAGGGCTCCAACTTCCTTGGAAATAAAGCATAGAGAGCCTGTCCTGGCAGCCCATGAACAACTGCAACAACTCTGCTGGATTTCCAGCTGCACTTCAGAGGGAAACCTTCCGAGTCCCTTCCAACTCAGGAGATTCTATGACTGAAATCACCAGGAAATACTGAAGCACACAGCAGCCAACACCAACTTCATATGGGAAATCTCTTTTGAAAGACAAGAAAACAGGTAAAAAGTAAACCAGACAAGATTACTAAGAGAAACTGTGAGAAAGAAAAAAGGGAAAGGATTAGCCTGTTTAAGAGCTAGAACATGGGAAAGCTACAAACACCCCAACACTGCAATATAATGCTGATTTTAATCTTCAGACCGAGAGACTACAATGTTTATAAATATTAAAAGACTTGGCCCGGTAAAGAAAAGAAAAATTGCTTTGCAGAGGCCTCCCTGACCTCAGAACGTGCAGTGCAGACACGACCCTGCTGCTGAGTGTTTGCTGTCCCTTGCAGCAGCTGCATGGAGCAGCCGTGTGCTCAGGCAGGCAGTCCCTGCTCTGTAAATCCTGTGCTCACACCCCAACTGCTCTGCTGTCCTCACTGCGCCTCAGCCACGCAACCCCAGGCCTAACACCTGATCCTCTCCTATCGCCTCCCACCTGCACCACTGGCAGCCACATACAAAGCAGCATCTTGGGCATTACTAAATTATCCCCATGGCTCCAGTATGAAGGCAAATAAAAAAACGCCTTCTGCAGTCAGGAAACACTCCCAATATCACAGTAACAAAGAAAGTTTTTCTCACAGTGATTTTTAGTTTCAGTTCAAAGCAGGTGGAAGATATCCACCTTAAGCTTGAAAGGTGAAGGGCACAAAACACTGAGTAAGGACACAGAGCAAGCCCCACGTGTGGGCCTGTGCTGGAGCCCAGTCTGTCTCCCTAAAGCCAAGCACAAATGAGCTTTCAAAGGACCTGAAGGTCAGAGCACATGGCTGCTGCTCTTGAGAAAGTCTCAAACCAACACAGGGAACATAAATTTCCCTCTCCACTGTCATAAGCTTCCTAAGTGCCTTTCTGAGCTATGAGCCTCACAACACAGACCACATCATCATCTGTCAGCACTGAACCTCCTATTCTCCCACCCAAGCCCTGATCTTGACTAATCCAAGCACCAAACCACAACTCCAGGTATACACCGTACCAAGCTCTGCTGTCATGTGGCACGTGCAAGACAAAACCTGAAAGCTGAAAGCCACCCAGAAAGCCTTGTGTCAGTGAAGGCCCACACCAACACACACACCTGCTGAGGACACAGGCGCTAAAGCACCGGGTGAGGAGTGCAGGGTAACCCCAGAGTGCTGCCCTTGGATCCACCTGCATGCCCACACTAAGCTTTCCACGCCACATTTGAGTGACAGGGCTGAGACAATGCCAGCCTCAGCTGAGAGCAGCCAAGCCAGCTCCACTAGGGCACCACCTGCACCTTCTTCCAAGGTGGCCTGAGCACAGGGCAGCCAGGACACCGTGGGAAATCCTCTGGGCTGACAGCCTCAGTTGCCTGCAGCTGCATTCGTTTGCTGAAGACTTACTTTTGTTTTAGCACTCACAAGTGATTCTGGCCCCAGAGGCAGCCCTTGCAGGAAGGACCTCTAACACCATCTACCTCAGTCTCTGTGGCAACTGAACACAACCTGCACACTACAGCAAACACCTTTTTTCTGGTTTTAAATTATAAGCAGCTTAGAGGGAGAACGTTCTTGAAGATTTTATGAAGAGGCAAGGCCTGATGATCACTCCAAACTGAACCAAATACTAAGCAGCACCAATTATTTTCAGAACAACAGAGATGACAGATCTGCTGCCCAAGCAAGAGCAGTTCTCTCCATCTCCACACTGCTGCCTTTGAATGAGCACCAGAAACTGCTCCATGGGAGAAAAACAAAAAAGCCCTGAAATGGGAAAATAAGACACTCACTGCAAACACTGTTGGAAGTTACAACAGACACAAATTTGGAGGGAATTATAAATTGTACTTCAGAACATGGCTTCCAGTGATGTGCCAAGAAACCATCAATAGACTGCACTGGTACCAGAGTACCTGGGAGATTCACCAACTGACTCAGCCATACCTCACACACACCTAAAGCCAGGCAGGCCATGCCTGACTCCTGATGAGGTTTTTTACCTGGATCCAGCTGGTGTTGAGAACAGGAAGTGAATGTGTGACCAAACTGTCAAAAAGAAAAGCTACCACACCCCACTGGGAAGCAAGATGTAATTGCTCATTTCACACAAGTCCAAATTCTGTTATAGTGACAAAATTAACTTCCCAACTGCCCCTCCAAACTGGACTATTGATAAGCACCATGTACCTAATTAATTTGACATACTATGAAACTGCATATGGCAACTGTGGTTAAAATAAAGAACAAAAAAAAAGGAAAAGCTTTCAGTATGCAATGAGGCAAGTGAAGTACTGAAATATTTATTTGATGGCACAAAGCCCAGTTCACAATTGCTCTTCCTACCTCCCCACACAAACCCAGCCACACACACAGATATTGGTGAAAATGTCTTGCTCATACACCTGTGCCAGTTTATTCAGCACAAAGTAACAGCTGAGTTAATATTCTGGATGTAATTATGTTAAACAGTTCCAAAGTCCACACAGAAGTTAACAGCAGTATTCCTATTGATCAAAAATTTTAGGGTAACCTAAGTGCAGCTACCACAGGAAAAAGCCTACAGGAGAAGGACTGTGGAAGCACTGTTTTGTCAGAATTCTGAGAGCAGCTAATAAGGCTGTGGCTTCTCATTACAATAAAGAACACATGCAAATATTCTGACAAGTCATCTGGCCATGTTTTTGCTTGCAAAACCTGAAAAACCACAGGAACAAGAAAAAGGTATTTCATAAAATGGTTTGGAATATCATCTCACTCCAGCCCCCTGGTGGGCAGGGACACCTTCCACTGTCCCAGGTTGCTCCAGGCCCTGTTCAACCTGGCCTTGCACACTTAGAGGGATCCAGGGGCAGCCACAGCTTCTCTGGGCAACCTGGGCCAGGGAACATTTCCTTGAACTATTACAGCAAATATAACCTGTAATACAGACCTGCTTCACTCTATGACTTCTTGGCTGGCCTCTCCATTTGGCTGAAAGGTTACTTCCAGCCTACCCTCACAGGAAGAGATTATGCCATTTATTTCATAATAAATTACTGCTGCAGAGGGAGATCTACTTCTGTAGAGGAAGCAAGAACAGGCTACATTTAGACGACTGGAAATGCAGTAAGAGGAATTATATACTGCAACAAACGTGCCTGTCTGCTCTGCTGAGACCCCACCTCGAGTCCTGCCTCCAGCTCTGGGGTTCCCAGCACAGGAAGGACATGGAGCTGCTGCCATGAGGCCTCCAGAGGAGGCCACCAAGGTGATCACGGAGATGGAGCCTCTTTGCTATGAAGAAAGGCTGAGAGAATTGGGATTGTTCAGCTTGGAAGAAAAAGGCTTCAGGGTGACCCAATTGTGGCCTTCCAGCACCTTAAGGGAACTTGCAGGAAAAAGGAGGAGCGACTACTTACAAGAGTGTGTGGTGACAGCACAAGGGGGAATGGCTTTGAATTGACTGAGAGTAGATTTGGGTATCAGGAAGAAATCCTTCCCTGTGAGGGTGCTGAGGCCCTGGCACAGGCTGCCCACAGAAGCTGTGCCTGCCCCTGGATCCCTGGAAGTGCCCAAGGCCGGGCTGGACAGGGCCTGGAGCAGCCTGGGATAGTGGGAGGCGTCCCTGCCCACAGCACAGAGCTGGAATGGGATGATCCTCAGGGTCCCTTCCAACCCAAGCTATTCTGTGATTCCACGATTCTATGAAACGGAAACACTGGCAACAAAGATTAAGAGAGGGAGAGAGAGAGAGAGTTATGGCAAGCAGTGGCTGAAATCCCCGCTAATGTGACCGCAATGTCACCGCCGGGGCTCCGCGTCCCGCACCCCTCCCGCCGGGGGGGAAGCGCCGGTGCCCGGCCCCGTCCGCCCGGGCCCCACCGAGCGCCGCAGCCCCAACGGCCGGGCCCGGGGTGCCGGCCCCGCGGCCCCCCGCCATCCCCGGGCCCCTTTGTTCGCGGCCCGGCCGTACCTCCAGGATGTCCTCCAGCACGTACGCCTCCATCGCGGCCGCCCGCGCCCCGCCTCACCGCGCCGCCGCCATGCCCCGCCGCCCCCTCCCTCACGGCCGGGCCCCCCCCGCCGGCGGCACGGGAACAGGAAATGGACCGTTCCACCCCGTGCGCGCCCGGCGCCTACCACCGCGTGCGGGGGGGGGGCTGCGCGCCGCTCCCCAACGCCCGCGCCGCGGGGACGGACACACCGAGCAATTGAACGGAAAAAAACCGAGCAGAAGCAGCTCGTTTTTATACGTCCCGTGGATCAGTTCACCTCCTACCCCGCCGCGAACTCGCAGAAGCCTCAGCCCTTGGGTTAGGCAGATCCGTGCCATGCCACATTTGTTTCTGTGCTGTGACCTGGCTTCCCATTAGACCAGACCCTCCCGGAGCTCTTGCAGTGCTGCTCCATGAGCTGCCCGCATCCCTCCCTCCTCCGGCCAGCAGCAATTGCAGAAACTGGCCGTGACACCGGGAGAAAAAGGTGCTGACAGCGCGGAGCAAGGTTAGCACCTCTTCCACAACGCACCTTTAAGAAACATCATCATCTACCCACCCAGATGAGCACCCACTTCTTACCTACACACGTCTCTGCCTAACCCAAACCATCAAATGGGCCAAAAGATAATATCTTACATATTCCACAACCCTAGATGACAGTGAGACCAATTCTGTACGCAGCAGGTCAAAATCACTGAGCAATCATATCTGCAGCTCTCAAAATAACTCATTTTCCAGTTCAAAACACCCAGCATAATAAATCTTGTCAACCCCCCAAAAATCTCCTCTCTCATGATGTCATTTCAGCAGAGCACAAAGGAGTCCAATGGCCAAAAGAATTAAGTTCCCATTTTTACTTGAAGAAACACTCATAGTAATCACTTTGTTAAACTATCTTTTCCCAAAAAATACTAATTGCTAAAAACACTCGCCTAACAGCAAGAATATTCTCACCTGGATTTAAAAAGCTGGCCAGACTGGCTAGTAACATCACAAAGAGAAATTCCAGTTGATCATTATCAATTTTAGGAGTAGCTGCGTTCTTCCATTTCAAAATGTTACTTAACCACCAAAAATGGGAATTACATCCTACTCGCTTATTACAAAGCCCCTCATTTCCCAAAAACTCAATACCTGCCCAGGCTGTCCGTTTTTCCACTCTTTTTCCGCTCATTTTCCACTTCAGAGAACAGCCCAGATTCCACAGTTTTACTGAGAACTAATTCAAGGAAGACCCACAGAACAACATTGCACTGTTCCTCTGGAGTCATGCTTTTAGGGTGGCATTTCCAACATCCCCAGCAGCCCCTTGCAACTGTTCCAATGTACATGAAATCCAGCAATAATGCACAAACATTAGCCCAAGTAAAAAGCTGTCCCTGACAGCTTGAAGGATTTCTTTGTATATATATAAAAAAAAGGAAAAAACCAGCCACCACCTCCCACATAACACTGATGTCTCCAAAGACAAGTTATTCAGTCTTCTGAGTCTCAGAAAGAATTAACAGATACCTTATATCACACCAAAAAAAAAAAAAAAGAAAAAAAAAAAGAAAGAAGCTTAAAGCACACAACTTAGCACAGAGCTAGCGACACTTCACACATGACACCACTGAAAACATTTTCAATTGCAAAGGCAGCATTACACAGGAACAAAAGCAGCTGTCTGCTCCACACAGGGCAAACTGCACAGCATGGGCTCCCCACATGGACCCACAAATCAAGCACCAGATTTTCAGGAGAAGGAGGAACACCAATCACCTTCAGAGCTGAACCATTTCCCCTTCTGCTGGGCAAACTGCAGAGCCCTGCCTGCAACAGCATCACAAACTGGGACAAACCTAACTCACAGAACAATTCAGAGCTCCCCTTACGCCATGAGAGATGGGAGGACTCTACATGTGAGCTGTGTCAAAAACCTTCCTGGCACTAAAAGCAAGTCACCCTCAACATTTGTTCGAGGGCAGCAAACCAAACATTCCAAATTTCACACTCAGAACCTCAATACCCAATCCCTCCTCCTCTACCCTGGCCCACCTGAATCTGCAGCTCTCTGGTGCTGGCTAAGAAAGAAGCACTTGCTTGCAAAATGAGATCTCACACTTTCTTTCATACTTGAAAAATATTTACAGTATGGAATACCAAATTCTAAAAAGCCCATTCCCAGCTCTTGAGGTTTTACTGAAGATCTCATAGTGGTGTGAAGTAAAGGCTTTAATACATGCTTCTGTTCCTGAAAAATAAAGGAAAAAAAACCACAAGCAAAAAAACTTCAGAGGGAAAAAGCAAAAAATATTTAGGCCCTTATGATTAATTCCTTTTCTATTTCTATGGTGTGATTTTGGGTTTCACACACAGGTCAGGAAATACATCTTCAATTCTGCACAGGTAAACACAAACCCATTTTGTCCTCACCTTCAAGTCCAGCTCTAGGAATTACTTGAAGCAGTTGATTAGGAAAGATAAAACACATTATCTCTTCAAAACATCTCAGCTCCTCCTTGAAAGCTAACAATCTTTATTTAGCCTTATGCTGAAGGGCATGATCCACTCAGTGCCCTCATGTGTCACCATCCACTACTAAAACTCAGCGCGTTCTCCTGATCAAGAGGAGCCCTAAAACCACGTAGCTGTCTGAGCTGTGTCCATCCATCACCTCCCCTACACTCTGGGAGCCTAAAACACACCAAACCCTCCTGTTCCCCACGGAAGGTGGCAGAGAAAACATCTGAAGTGCAGCTTGAGGAGAGAGATTTAAAAACAGTGACCAAAGCCCTGCTTGCAGCCCATGAAGCGTGTTAAGCCAAGGGGAATCCTCAGAGCGTTCCGAGGGACGGGTACAGACCAAGGCTGGTTTGCTCTGCCCTGTGCTCCCCACCCAGCATGGTAACCCTGTGGAAATGAGCAAGGGGAGAATAAAACCCTGCAGAGACTCCTGCTGCTCACGCAGAGCAGAGCTGGGCACGCCCAAGAGCTCACAGGCAGTTTTTAGGGAGATCTTCCATCCCAACCTTGCAGTAGCACGCAAGCCACCAGCAATTCTGAGCTGGCATCACGTCACCCTGAGGCACAGGCATTTCAACCATTGATCCCAGACAGATTCTGGCACCCAGAAATGTGAGCACTGAACAATTGATCAGACAATTGCCACTCTCATATCACAAAAGCACATTGTTATCTGGTTCCAGCTGATCGAGCAGTACTGGTCACCAACTGGCCCAAAGCACACAAACACACTTCTCTGTGTGTGCTTTCAGAGCACCCTGTCAAGGTTGGGCTCTTTAAACCCTGTCCCATGCAGCTGCTAACACCTTATTCAGCAAGATCACCAGGTGCATTAATTACTAAAAAAACCAAATCATTCTGAGAAGAGAAAAAGGGGAGTTGCAGACAGGCTCTCAATACAGTACCAATTATCAGTTATACCCCTCAGCAGGCATTCCCCAGTATTTCCCTCTCCAGAAGTGGGTGCACAGTCAGACAGAACCATAAAGCTCCTGAAACAATTAAGATCAAAAACCAGAGTAAGTTTCCAGTCGAAATTTTGTGACATTCTGGTTATCTGCTACATTGCCAGGAGGAAAACATCCACCACTGTCACACGGAATACCCTGAAAACTGAGGTACCTATCACACTGAAAAATCCACACAAGACACACACACAAGATGGCATTTCACATTAATTAGAAATACACTTGAAATCAGAAGACTCAGTTAATTCACCAAGGGGAAAAGTCCATCATTAAAACCATCAAATGACCAAGTTTGCTCTTCAAACATCAAACAAAAAACCATGACAAGATGCAGGAGTAGCTGTTAGTATACAAGAACAATACTCAGTGCAAGGAATATCCACACAGATTTTTCAAAGGCTGCTTCAAACTTGTGTTGGGCCCAATTCTTCCATTTTTAGAGTGCTGATAATCCCACCCACATTCATGTTGCTGGACTGAACCCAATTCTTCATAGCTGCTCTCCCAATAAAAACAATTTTTCAAACCCTTTACAACTAAGCCAGAACTGAATGTTTCCCCCAAGAGATCCAACAGATACCCCTAAGGGTACTCATTGCTCCAGATAAATGCACTAGGATTTATCCACTTTCATTAGGAACAACAGCCTATAACTTGCAGCTCTCCATCATATCAGAATAACCACCAAGACACTAAAAACATTATTCTCTACTACTTCTGTTTTAAACACAAAAACCTTGTTATAGCCCAAAAGTATCACCTCTGCTTTGGGGCTGTTTGCATCAGTCACCACTTGGTGCAATTTTTAAGGTCCCTTAGTTCTATGTCACTACAAAACAAAATGAGTTTTATACCCACTGTTTCAGGTTCTCCCTCCAGAGAGATTGATCCAACTCTAGATCCTCAGTGGTTACATAAAAACAAGTCAGCCCAAACCCAAACCTCAGGCACCACCTGAAGTCATGACTCCCATCTGATTTTCCTATTTTCACATTGTATATTGGTTTCTTTTACTCCACTTCTTGCAGCAATCACAGCTCTGTGGTTGTCAGCCTGGCTACATTTCCAGCATCCTTCAGGCAGGTGCTCTAGTGAATTCCAAATAAAAGAAACCTACTTTCTTCCTTTCATTTTTATTATTGTGGTAGGGATGTGCAAGGACGATGGGCTTCAACCTGATAAATACTGAGGACATACTTTTATTCTGATTTTTTTATTCCCTCAGCCTAATAGTCCCATGTCTCTCTGAGCATTTCAGACCTTGCTGCCAAAAGCTGCAGTGAGCTTTCACACGAGTTTTACAGTCACAAGATGATCCTTGCTGCCCATTGTCATTATCACACCACCCTTGATTCAGCTCCGTTATCTCCCACAGACAAGGAAACTCTGATAACCAAGCCACATATTTTTCTTCTCTAACAAACATGTAACAACTTTTTTTAACCATCCAAGATGGTTTCCCACTCAAAACCTCATTTTCCTGCCAAGACAGATCTTGCATTTCTCTCCAGCCTATTCTTCCCTTGGCCTAGGGCAGCATTCCAGACCCTTCTGACACATTCAGAGTTTGCTGTTCAGTTAGTGCTACTGCTTTGGGTCAAAGGACAAAGCTGGAAAGGATGGAATTATTTTCCTTATGCTACCCATGAGATCTAGGTTTTCCACAGCTCCAGGAAACTAGAATCTGTAAAAGGTATCTGACATAACTACCTTTGAAAGCACCACAATTAGCTTATCCTGAGGTTTTTTATGCCCATTGAAAAGATTGCATACACAGAAAAGGTTTCAGGCCTGAGTTGAGAGACTGGGATGGTTATGACCTGTCTGATGGAGTAACTTCCACAATTCCCTGCATAAAGTCCTCCCCCAATCTGCTCTCCCAGAACAGAAGCACTGTGCTGGGGAAGCTGGCTCGGCAGCTTGCATGAACTGTCAGGATGGCACCAGGGGATAGAAGGACCCCATGCCCAGAGAAGCCTCCTCAAAGAGGTGGAGCCCTCCTCCCAGTTCTAGCTGGGCTATTAGGAATTTCAGCATTCCAGCTGCATTACCATTTCATAGAGGATTTCTCATTCAAGGGGCAATAAAAAAGGTGATTAATTCC
Organism: Zonotrichia leucophrys gambelii; assembly: GCF_028769735.1. NCBI lineage: Eukaryota > Metazoa > Chordata > Aves > Passeriformes > Passerellidae > Zonotrichia > Zonotrichia leucophrys. The sequence continues at coordinate 52,613,941 of NC_088173.1, forward strand.
ACAACTGAATTAAGAGTTAGCACCATCACGCCAGGAAGCTAACAGAAATACAAAGATTCACTACCAGACCATACAAGCTCAGCCAAAAAGCACTCAGCTCATAGCACTTTTCCCAGGAACCTGAAGACAGGGAATGTCAAAAGCAAGCTCTGCCCGGAGGCAGACTGCAGCACTGGGCAAGAGTTGTGAGCTAATCAGCCCCACTTTATCAGCAGCCTCTTATTGTCACACCATCCATCCTGAGCCAGGAGCCAGAGGCACAATATAAAAACATTTCTGAATTAAGTCCTTATTTATCTCTGCCTAAATGCATCTGACACCTGGGCAGAGTTTTAGAGCCCACCAAGCAAGCAGCACCCTGGCACAGAGAGAGACAAACCCTGCTCATCAGCCAGGAGCCTTCCACCCTGGTCAGTGCTTGCATCAGCCCTGCTCTTCCTGATTCCAACTCCTAAGGCAAACCTAAGCATGAAAAAAGGAGCAAAGGAAGTACCTTTACTCACGCACAGCACTGCCCTGAAGATGAACTGAACTACAACATCACTAAAAAACAACCACGACAAGATAGCTCCTCTGATTTTGCTGTGGAGGAACTGCCCGGTGCAAATCCAAATGCACCTGACAAGACCTGAAAAAGGGAGACAAAATCACACGAGCATTTTGAAAGGGTTTTTTGGCAGAAATGCAAGATTACTGGTGGACACTCTCATATCTTCCTGTTAGAGATCTTCCTTGAAGTTATCCATGGAGTAAAGTCAATAAGTGTTCACTGGGTAATACAATGCTCCAAGTCCTCAGGCCAAGGACTACGAACACACTCAAGAACCCTGGTTTTGGGAAAAACACAAGTGAAATGAGGAACATGTTCAAAAAACACAACTTTGGACATGGAAGATCTTTCCTCAAACAAACGAACTTATTCCTTTCTCATTCCACGTATGAAATACTGGTGACAGAGAAGCTGTGTGTAACCAAGCAGCATATACAGTGCGACAAGATTCATACTAACACCTCTCAAATCCTAAGGCAAGTACTAATCCAAGGTATCTCCACATGAGAACATGAAAATTTGAGTGCAAGCTCTTAAAAACTTTTCAAGTGCATACACATTCCCTGCCAAGAATAAGGAAATCTTAAACCAGGAAAAGCCACTATTTGGGACCAAGTCTCCTACTCCTTTTTAAGTGGCCTCATCTAGCATTTACTTCCACACATAAATTCTAACTGAGTGAATATTATATCAAGTATTCTCACATCAAATTCCAATCCAGGGCCTGCAGGATCAGGATGTCCCTGTCTTCCTTTTCCTGCCTGTGAACTGGATGGTTGTTTCAACAGCTCTACATCCAGGCTGCTCATCATGAACTTGGACTGGGTTAATACCAGATTTTGAAACCTATTCCAAAAGAAGGAACCATAACAATGTACTTGAGGTTTCTTTCTTTTACAAAACTATCAATAGTCAGAGTTACTCAGTTGGCATCTTCAAATTCACAGACTAAAATGGCTGGAAAACCCACTCCATTCACTGACAGCAACATCAAGCCTGGAGTTTAACAGAACAAGCTGGATTAGGCTGAAGAAGGAAAACCACATAAACTGAATAAAAAAATGAGATACTAATGTGATCTCTGCTTTTGTTTAATATGGTTGTTCATTACCTTTTACATCTGAGGTTACCTGGAAGATCAGCACAGAGTGGGGACCACACAGCACAGCTCCCAGCATTTATTACCAGGGCAGCTGGACCAGCTGCCAGACAGAAACACTTCTAGCTGAACTCTGGAGCTCAGCACCTCCTGTTCCCCACCTCCTCTTTGCTGGGCCTCCAGAAATAAAATCACACCTTCAGTTTATCTCACACTACGAGAAGATAAAACTTTTAACGGCAAACACCTGCCCTCAATTCCAGATGTGCTCACAGTAAGAGCCTGATTTCAGCCCAAGACTAACCCTAAAGTCTTGGGCTAATATCAGAATCCAAACCAAAAACACCTTAAACGCTCCTCAAACCCCTCACTGCCCTAGCAGGCAAGCTGAGGTCCCTGTCAACCCAACACACCCCTCCCACAGAAGAACTTCCCCTCCACCACATTTAAATTACACCATACACACAGAGCCTGACAGAATTATTTTACTATGACCGAGTTTAATAAATGCTGGGGAAGTTGACAAAAAGTTTTTTAAAAAGCTCAGTATCTTCTGGACAATAGTTTGTTATAAAACCAATTGCTTGAGTTATTTCTATTAACAAGTATTCCAATGGCTTTTGGAAAGGCTGTGTGCTCTCTAACAGCCAATTCTGGATTACAATGAAAGCCACCATCGAGGCCATCTGCCTTTCTTGAGAACACTTTGGCAATTTTTTTAATGTAATTTTTAAAAAAAATAAAGTTCTTTGAGTTCTACTGGTAACTTTATTTCAAATCTAATTCGCTCAAGCAAGTGCTTATTGGGTGTCACTTCCTGACTCCCTTTATTATTAAATCAGTAAATTATTATTATTATTGTAAGATTTTTCTAGGCCTAACTGAGACGTCAGCCATACTCTGATCTAACTGAACACAGTGCTGGGCCACAAGAGCTCCAAAGCACAGGAGGAATCAGCACCCATATCAGCTTTGATACCAGACAAGGCCCCTGGCACAGCTGTGCCAGCAGTGCTCGGCTCCAGAGGGCAGAGGGAAGCTCTAAAGCCAACCCATCCCACTGGGCCTTTCTCTAACCCAAGGATTTCTGCAGAACCCAGCTGTGGGGCAGGTACCAGCAGGTTTCTAAACCCACCCCAACCTAGAGACACTAGTAAATTTTCTCACCTTGAAGACACAAGTGCATTTAGGGAGTGATTTCACACAGAACTGTAACATCTCCCTCCTCACGCAAGCTCCAGAAAAGGCCTTTGCTGAAGTTCAGCACAGAAAGTTGCCCACTATATTTATCCTCGAGGAGTTCTTTGATCAAGCTGATTCTTCACAAAAATACCAGCATGCTGTTATGCCAGCTTTCACTTCTGCTAGCGACAGAGATGGACAGAAGGCATATGTTCATCCCTGGAGCAGACTGTAACATTCAAAGTGCATTTTTCTTTAAGCCAGCTTGGTTTTTTGTGTTGTGATTATGATCACAATTGTGACTTTTTTAGTCAATCTCCAAAGTGACTCCTTTGCTGCAGTGCACTAAGTGACACAAATGTGATGGTGATAAACCAAAAGGCTGCAATACTTTAATAAAACCCTGCTTAATTCCTCTCTTTCTCCCTATCCTTAATATGCTGCTTTTGAGAATTTGAACAAATACCAGAGACAAAAGTCAGTGCTGATTTTATCTGAAGAAGCTCTAAGTTTTTAAGCTACACACACACAAAAAAAAAAAGAAAAAAAAAAAAAGAACCTGTGTGATTTATCTGTTTCAGTCACTTCCAAACAGAGGATCCAGAGGAAGTGTCAAGAGGACTAATCTGCCCTTGAAGACAAAAATTCTCACTGACCTGTGCCATCCTTACCAACTGAGTCCTCAGCAACAATGCCAACGTTTTCCATGGCAGGGATTTCAATGAATTATCCCACCAAAAGAGGCAGTGCTCACCCTCTCACCCTCCTCCCTGCCTGAGCTCCTGCTCTTCGCTGTGTCAGCACAAGCCCCTGTGCCTGACAGACTGGATCCAGGAACTGATCAACTGGAAATGTGTTGTTTCTCTTCCTGAGGTTTTTTTTTCAACAACATCATTTCCCAAGTGGCTGGGAGGAGCACTGAATGCCTTTTTTTGTGCCTTCCTCCAAGCCCAACTCCCCCAGCTTCAGTGGGATTGATACCCACGCTGGTGCAGGGGCTGAACAGCACCAGGCACTTGAGGAAAAACACTAAAGTCACATCATGACTTGAACATTTCAACTTCATTAAAGCATTGTTCCCCATTCTGTGGAGGAGAACAAATCACACCTGCAGAACAGCATCAAGAGGAAAATTCCACTGGCAAAGCATTTCAGGACAAGACTGAACAAAAGGCAAGAATACCTGAAGTCTGGAGATGGGAAAGCTCCAGGACAGGAAAACATGTGAGTCACCTGCCAGACACAGATGCACAGGGGAGCTCCAGCCTCTCCTCCAAGTGTTTGGTTTTTTCCTTGTGTGTGGGAAGGACTGGGAGGTACAGCTGGGAGGATAAGAGCGACCTTCCTCCTCTTACCTCTGAATCATTCCCTGCCCGAGAGGGGGGGGTCAGATATTCCCTGGGATTCTGCTGGGACTGCAGTCCCCAAAAGTGCTCCTGCACAGCTGGGCAGATGGACAGACACTGAAAGAACCATTCCCTGAACAGCAGCACAAGGCAAAGCAAACCCTAGACCAAATATGAGGCAGCCCCTCAGCAGCAGTTCGGATTACTGAGTGCAAAATCTCTTCAGTTTTAACCTAAAAAATAAAGAACGTAGTAGACACTTTCTGATTGTTTCAGGTTAAACTTGAGGAGAATGGAAGTCAAAACCCCAAACTGATATTCTAAATAGCAATATTTCATCATATTTCTTAATGTTCCAACATCTTTCTAGCTCTGAGCAGCTGCTTATTTGGACACATTATCCACTCTTGATGATCAATACCACATAAGAAGTTGGGGTGGGGCAGGAAAAAACATAAAATCAAGGTTTACTTCAGCTCATTTCCTAAAATATACCATTATGCTCCAGGAATTGGAGGATGCAGGTAAAATGCAGAAGAGGAATGACTCCTGTACATCAAACACCAGTAATTTGAATTTGTCAAAAACTGCTTTGGGTAACGCCAACAGAATCACCCTAATGACAACATGCAGCCCAAAAGAAAATACTGCAAGCACAAACAAGGAGGTATTAAAGGATGTATGCTTGGCTTTGTGGCTGATTTTCAGCCTGGTGTACGACTATTACCTCATGTGAAAACAAGGTGACACAAGGGTTAAGTAATACCTCCATGTGGCTTCAGCTCTCTGCACAGTCATGAGCTTAGGACAGCCTAAGGGGGATAACCCACTGAAAAACATCTGGAATGCTGAGATAACCTCTCCCAGTACCCACTGCCACAAAGCACTGCCAGTGCAAACACAGAGGAAATGCTGCCCTTCATTGGCCAACAATGGATTTTTTTCCTCCAGAATTCCTGTGGACTCTGTACAATGCCTGGATGGAGGTCACCAGAATTCCCACACTAACACCAAGGCACGCTGATATTCACTGCCAACTTCACAGCAAGGAAGACCTTTTCCCTAAGCACACAGGTTAGCTCAATGAGCTTAGCCAAACCATCTGCCAGCATTGGTCCTTCCTCACCAACAGCTTTCTTACTCAACACACCCAAAGCTACGGACAAGACAAAGGAAGTCCCACACATGAGCAGCAGCTCTACAGACACATCTTCAGCATGGCATCTCACCTGAGTCACCTACAAAGACACACCATCAAGAAACCAAAAGCACAGCATTTCAGAAAAAAACACACCATGTCTCCCCAGGCAGCCAAGGATTCTGCTCAGATGGCCCAAAGACACTAACAGCAAATTTAGGCAATTTTATTTTACACCAAGTTACAAGGGCTTGTCCCCTTATCTTCCAAAAAAAGCTTCTTACTTATCCTGGATCTGCAGCATGGACTTTTCAATTCCTAAACCAAATTGCAAATCAGCTATATCATAAATAAACACCAACAGTTTTGGTTTTAAAACACAGATAGAGGGAAAAAAACAAACACATAATCCCATTTGCCTTCAACCTAGACAGATGAGGAAATTCTCTCAGCTAAACTCCTTCCAGAGAAACCATTCTCTTTACAGAACTGAATTATTGGCTTAAAATGTGAGGTGTTTGGCTCCAGCCTGCACATGGGAATTGTGTTTATAAGGACATTTCCTGAAGAAATATCTAAGGAAGTAAACAAATTCACATGGTGCCACCAATATTGAACTCCACCTTCTGCAGTGGTCACTTTCTGCTGGGGGGTTTCGTTTTCAACCCAGATATTCACTGACTACTTGAATTAAATAAAGCACATAAAAATAGAGTAATATTTAACAATTTTAAAAAATAAAAAGCATCAGGTCTAACCAACCTGATTTTGCTGGAAGCTAGTCCAGGAACAGTAAGGAAGGGATGTTAAGCAGTTTTGACTAATGCTTCCTGGGGTCACCTACAGCAGGTTGTAGGATTCCCCTACCAACAGCCCTGAACAAACCCTGAGATTCCAGGGATTTTTGAGAGCCATCCTACAGTATTTCTCTCCTATTTCCTCTTTTGAATGGAAGAAACTAAGTGGTACAGGCAAAAGACAGCTGAAACAGACAGGGAAAGAAAGAATTACAAGACAAACACTGCAGCAGAATGTGAGGCTGAAATGGACAGGGCCCATCAGCTGCAGCTCAGTCACCTGTGAGGACCCAAGCACACGAGAGCAAGGGCAGGGAAGGGAACGCAGCACTCAGGGGTCAAGCCAGGCATGGCGGCCCTGCAGAATCCAAAGGCCTTACTCCAGGACTCTGATGAAGACTGTCAGGGTTAACAAAAAGGAAACAGATTGCTAAAATAAATTCTGTGCTTCAAATCAGCTCATTTGAACACTTAAGCTCTTCAAGTCTTTTCCAATTTAAATATTACAACTATGTGCCTGTGATGCTCTTGAAATCACACCAGGACGCCCAAGATTTCACATTAACCTTGCCTTAAATACACACAAATCCAAGGTGGATCTACACCTTGGATCACCACAAGGTTCATGGGCAAGATGTAACACACGAATTCCTAAGATGGATATAAAGGGCAATTATAAATTCCACTGCCAGCAGCAAACATCCTCCAAGTTCACAGACTTGAAATAAGCTTGTAAACAATTTTTATTACACAACTAAACCTTTCAGTGTTAAATAAGAAAAGCCCTAATGCACTCTGGACACTGAGTTTCTAAGCAGCACCTTGCTACAAGGACCTGCTCATTTTTTACACTATTTCACTATGAATGGAAATGTTGAACAAAATTTGCACGTACAAGAACACTTGGAAGGACCACAGGCTGACCTCCCCTGCTATGGAAATCCTACTGCCATTCTTGTCATACCTCAAGACTCCTCTTCCTGTATATCCAGAAAAGTTGCCATTTTTTAGCAACTGTTTTTTAGGGAAAAGGCAATTGACCTTTTACAGACAACACTGGACCCCACTACCTAAAGTCTTGGGGTTTTGCAGTAATTTGCTGCAATTTGAAAGACCAACATTGGAGGTTGCCATGAACTCATAAGGTTGTTGGTATAAAATTCCCATTAAACTTCTCCCAAAGCTCTCCACAGTGCCTGTGTTGCCACACTGAGATCTGATGGAGTTCCGAGGTAGAGATGAAAACAGCTGATTTTAGCTCCTGATTCCATTCCATCAGCTCAGCAACAACTGAGCTGAACAATGTCTTTCTGCTCCTGGGCTTTCTGTGACTCAGGATGCACCAGGTTTCCCTTCAGAACCCCCTGGACTTGTTGCTACAGTACTCCTGAGTTTTAGAAGCAGGCTCACTAGCAGTCCAATCTAGAAGCACTTTGCTTTGGAGATTAGAGAAGTCTTAATGTATTAAGCATGGGAAGGGCAAAAAATAGCCTAAGACAAACTATCTTAAGTTTACAGAGATAATGAAGGGAACGCTTGGGAGGGAACACCAGCTTCTGCAGCATTCCCACAGTAGTTTCCATTCACAGCAAAACCAGCAACTTGCACTTCTTCCTGTTTTTCACTTGATGTGCCTTCCACACTGCCCGTGGTCAGAAGACCACAATCAAATTGAAGAGCTGGGCACAACTCAAGAATATGTGCAATAAAATGAAATTTTAACCCCCAAACAACTAAAAAGCCCTTTGTTCCAGTGGGATTTTTTTAAAGCTTCTAAAAGCCAAAACTAACTATCAGGTTCCTTTCAGACAAGGAAACCTCCCTCGCACAGAGATCACACAAAACACTTTTCCTTCCCAGGAACTGCTGGGAACGATGTCCAGGTTGGATGCTCTGCTCCAGTAACCAGGCCATCCTCACGTTCACATTCCTAAAAACTGTGACTTCAGCCGTGCACATTCTACAGGCTGCATCCTTTCATCCTGAAGTCACTAGGAGAAAGACTAGAACAGATTTTTGCAAGCAACCTGCATGGCCAAGAACAATTATAAATGAAGCACGTGGCATGTATTTTGTTGTGAATCCTGAATTTCATCCTCTCAGTATTATTCACTTGCTCACTTAGCCCTGCTTAATATTTAATCCCAGACCACCCAGCCTGGGAAAGCCCTCAGCTAGGATAAGATGAAACCATTGGGGAAGCTTCCAGATGGCCAAACTCCCTTCACAAACTACCTATCTCAGTACCTATGGCACGTGCCACTCCGTCAAAAAATAAAAGTGAACTATTCTGCTGCCTCACGATATTTAATGATCGCTGCCATTTCCTCCTCTCTGCGGGTCCCAAATAATAGGAAATAGGTGCCTCTGAAGGCACAGCAAGCAGGCAAAGGCTCACCTCACCCACTACCTGTACTCTTCAGCTGTCTCTGTCCTTCTCTGCCACACACAATTCCACTGGAAGCTCTCAGTGAAAGGAGCCCTTGGGAAGAACGGCTGTGGACCACTAAACAAAAACCTGCCTTGACACAAATTCTGCTGAATGTTTCCACCACACACAGCTGATGTCAGGGCTTGTCAACCCATACACTGAAGTCACTGCAGGGCCTCCATCCCTTCACCACACAGCACCAGCAAATCCCAAAGGCCTGTGCTCAACAGAGCCTTCCAAGCACCTGTGGGACTGCTGGACAACACAGATCAGCAGCAAAGCAGTTATCCTACAAGTCTTATGCCATAAAAACTTCTACCTAGACAATGATATTGACTTTGCTGAAAATCAACACCACAGAAAGGAGAGTACAAACTCTGAGACACGCTCACTGCGTGCATTTTATCTCAAACAGCTGGATAAAATGCTTCTTGTATCAACTTCAGCAGGAATGAAATGCAGAGTGCTGCTTAACTGTGGAAAAAGCTATCACCATCCCAGCCCAGCCCTTCCTCGAACCTATCAGACCCTTCCTTCCTGCCCAGTTTCTAACAGAACTGCAGATATATCGCTCAAAAGCCAAACCGCTTAGAGACCAAGTTCAAAGAAAAGCTAAAAACTTCAAGAGAACTTTTCTGCGGACACTACTTAAAAAAAAAACCAAAGCAGAAGTGAATGCTCAGCTGGGGAGGTTACAGAATTAACACCATTCAACAAAGCAACCCTGTGTGGCTACATATGCAAATAAGGGGCTCCGAGCCTTACAGGCCTTTTCCAACCATACCTACCTGAAAATCCTAACACAAGACAAAACCGACTATTAATGCTTCCCGTTTCTGCGTTGCATGGAATCAGGGCGGCTTTCAGGTTCGGAGAAAACGCCACTCAACAGTCCAACACCCTGGGCTCTCTGGCAGCCCTCGCCTGGCTGCACCTTCAGCTGCACCTTCACCCGCTTTACCTGCACACGCTCTCCCAGAGGATCTGTTCCCACCGCTGGGCGCGCCAGCACCTTCCCAGCCCCGCAGGCAGCGCTCGGGCCTGCCCGCGGAGCCTCACGCCGGCCCTGCCAGCCAGCAGCATTGCCACCGCTCGGCTCTCCCTCTCCCGGCTCCCGTCACCGCCGCGGTACAGCACATGGCACACAGCACCTGCGGCGGCCCCTGCGCCTTTCCTTCGGGATAAACCACACCAGGGACGGAGGCGGCCGCTGGCTGAGGCTCGCAGGGAGCCCCCGAGCCCTGGGGAAAGCCGGGGGCCGCTGGCCCCGCATCCCGGCGAGCAGGGGGCCTGGGGCCGCTCCCCGCGGCGGGGGTGACCGGAGGCCGGGATCGGCCGTGCCCCGCCACGAGGTGCTGCCCCTTCCCGGCTCTGCCGCAGGGCCGAGGGCGGGGGGAGCCGGGAGCCAGCTGGAATTATGAAACCGGATCAGCGGGGAAACCCCCGGGGCCTCCCCCGCGCCGTACCTCGGAGACCTCCTCTTCTTCCTCCTCCTCCTCCTCGTCTTCCTCCTCCTCCTCCTCCTCTTCCTCGTCGTCGCTGCCGTTGTTGCTGCTCTCGCTGCCGCCGCCGCCGCTCTCGCTGCTGCTGGCCGGCCGGGCCGCCCGCCCGCCGCGCTTCGCCTTGCCCGGCACCGCCTTCTTCTTCAGCAGGAGGTCGCACACCCGCACCAGCCCGGCCGCCCCGGGCCCGCACGGCGACGGGGGCGCGGCGGGGCCGCTCGGCCCCTCCGGAGGACCGGGCCCCGCTGTGGCGCTGCCGGCCTCGCCGCCGCCGCCCTCACCGCCTCCCTCCTCCGCCGTCACCGCTACCGCCGCGCCGACCGCCTTCTCCATGGCCGGAGAGGAAGGAAAAGGAGGAGAAGGAGGAGGAGGAGGAGGAGGAAAAAGAGGAGGAGGCGCCCGCGGCCGCTGCTGCCTCGGTCACCTCTAGCGCCGGCGCCGCCGCCGCGCCAACTCTCGCGATACTTCCGGCGGCCGCCGCTCGCGCCGCTCGCGCTCCCCTCACGCGGCGCGCGCTCGCGCTCTCCCCTCACGCCGCCCGCTCCCGCTCCCCTCACGGCCCTGCCCCGCTCCCGGCAATGGAACCGCGGCGGCGGCGGCGGCCAGACACCCCTTTCCCCCCCGCCTCCTTCCCTTCCTTCCGCCCGCGCCGCCGCCTCGGTCACCGCCCCGGCGCCGGAACCGCCGCTTGCGTCATCACCCTCAGCCTTCGGCCCGCTGCGCCTCGGTAAGGGCAACGGTGCCTCGGCGTGGCCTCCGTCGGGAACCTTCCCCGAGGGCCCCCCTGTGGGCACGGAGGTGCCGAGTTACCCCCTCAGGGACCGGCGGGGTCCTGGGAGCGCGCCTAGGGCGGGAAAACGCCGTGAGGGAAGGCCCGTGTTGAAACCCCACAGCACTCAGAATTCCGCCTAAAAGTGATGGTCTCTCACACCGAGAGGACAATATGCATTAAAAAGCAACCTCCTAACGTGTCTGATAATAGAAATTACGGGGGGGCGTCGTTGAAGGGGTCAGAAAATAAATTGGTAGAGTATCGCTAAAAGTGGTGGTCAGTAAAACCACAGAGTACAGAATTCCAGTTAAAAGCGATGTCCAAGGAACGACTGGACATGGCAGTCTGTGGTGATCTGTCAGAGGTTGAAGTCGTTGGTCTTTTCCAGCCTAAGTGTTTCTGGGATTCTGTGTTGCACACAATTCGTTCCCACCAAGCATTCTGCATTCAAGAGTAACCTCCAAATCCCTGTTTTACAATAATTTTCTTACAATTTCACTAAAAACAACCAACGTTAAGATCCCCATGCCAATTTGGCCATATTTCTTTAATGAAACCCTTTGAATATGCCATCATGCCCTGGCTCAGCTCTCAGGCCCCCCAGCCCAGATTTTCATCCCCAAAGTGCACTTGGGTTAATACTGTTGCCTCCATTAGGGCCGACCAAGTCTTTTTAGACCTGTTGGAAATAAAAATTATTTTCACCACAGAAACACATGATTGTAAAGATCAGTAATGGCTCTATGCACTGGTACACTATGGGTGTCTTGGAATTGGTGTTTCAAACCAGCAATGCCTGTTCTGGTTATATTTTACAGAAATGAAAAGAGATTGTTGTCATTTGAGTAATTAGGTGTTTTATTTGGCTGATGGTGGATAGCACCGGTCAGGTGTGCAGCTCCTCTGAAATCACACATTCTTTTTTAAGTAAATCCTCAACTGGTGCTCATCGTGCCTTCCAATGCAGAAGATTAACTCCTAATCTTCAGGTGCAAGGTCTATATATTATTATATATATTATATATCTCTATATTATTACTTGTTCCTTTATAAATATCTCTGCAGATGATAGTTTGATGTAATCCAGGAGGAATAAATTGAATACTCTAAGCCACCTACCTCCAACTTCCTGGTGTGACTGCAGAAATCTCAAACCACACCAGCATGAGATGTGTGATGGCAGATCAGTTACAATAATACTTTTGTCCTCTTATATATATAGGGTTTTTTGCATTAAACTTAATGCAAATTGTTTGATTTTAGTGGTTTCTATCGGGGCGGAAGCAGAGATTAAACCTTTGTTATTTGTTACAATTACATATAATAAATATATTTTTTAGCATTTATGCGTTATTTGTTGTCACCACAAGGAGTAAATACAGGTAATCTCAGCCCTACCAGCTGAGATTTGTGGTGTGACAAGGACGTCACTTCAATGTTTGATGCGAGAGGTGGGTGACTTTAAACAAAACACACCTGAGATGGCTCTGGCTGTACGAGCAGCCAGACGGCTCCAAGCGCACCCCATTGACCCGCCTGGGTGCGGGAAGGGTGGCTGCAGGGCTGGCTGTTACCCTTGGAGCTGTTTTCTGCCCCCTCTCCGTCCCTTCCCGGGGAATGGCCTCCAGTGAGCGGCTCGGCCGCGGAGCTCGGGCTGCGCTCGCTCTGGGCTACACTGTATCACAAAGCTGCCTGTGAGACCGGCTGCGTTTGCGCCTTATTCCAAGTATCCATTCAGGCTGTTAGAAAGGCTCCAGCTTCTTGCTGCCGAGGGCAGCCATAGTATTTAATGTGCGTGTGGTTCTCCCCAGGCCGGGATCGGATGGAGCGCGGCTAGCAGCGCCGCTTGTGTCTGTTTGTGCCGTTTCTTTTATGGCCGTGACCTCTGTTCTGATCAAAGGGTGGCTCCTCCTCGTTCGGCACTGCAGGGCAAGTCCTTTTCCTCCATTTCACTGCTCTCCCCGCCACCCCAGCTTGAGCCTTTTGTGCTGGAGCGCAGCAGGGGAAATCATGAGGAGCAGCTGAGGGAGCTGGGGGGCTCAGCCTGGAGAAAAGGAGGCTCAAGGAACTCCAGAACTCCCTCTAGACAGGAGGGTGCAGCCAAGTAGAGCTTGGGCTCTGCTCCCAGTTCACAAGCAATAGACGAAGAAACAAGCCTCAGGTTGTGCCACGGGAGGTTCAGGTGGGAAATGAGGAAGAATTTATTCGCAGAAAGGTTTGTCCGGCATTGGGACTCCTCAGGGAAGGGGTGGAGTTACCATTGCTGTTATAAGTAGAAAAAGCTGCCAATTTTTTTTAAAGGTTGCAGAGTGAACAAGTTGGACCAGTTGGTGCCAGGGTTGTTTGTTATTGTAAGCACCAGTCATTTTCATTAACTACCTGTCATTGGTGGTTAAGAATTCCGCCTTTTGTCCAGTGACACCCTGCTGCTTCCTAGAAGATGCCACCCAGACGGTGGAGGGGAAGGGACATCGAGTCAACGTGCAAATGACATCGGATCCGGCATGCAGCAGGAGAGACCCCTCACCAAACCTAGCCAAAAACCCCTAAAACAGCAAGCCTACACAAAAGTGACGAATCAAAGTGGTGACTAGGCGCGAGGAACAAAGTCCAGAGCCTGCAGAGATGCTGAGACCCTTTTTTGCCCCTCACCCTAGCCAGGGAGGACCTTGGCCAGAGGCAGCACCCTGGAGGTCATCCTGAAGGAACAAGGTATTTCCCGATGTTCTCGTGAGGATGAAAGCCCCAGCTCTGCCCACAGAGCAGCGGACAAAGCTGCACCGCTCCTCCTCTCCAGAGTCACTCCTGGGACAAGTGGCAGTGTGAGTGTGGACCCCTCAATTCTCCCCCCAGAGCTGATCGCTTTTACTAAAGGCATTAAAAAGGAGAAAAGCCTTCTGCCCATGGTTATTTCAATTCCTGAAGGTGCTCAAAAGACAGCTGGACAGGCCTCCCAGTGCTCTGGGCTGGTTGACATGCTGGAGACTGGTCACAGCTTAGACTCCATGGTCGTGTAAGAGGTTCCCAACCTAAATGACTCAGATTCTATGAGTGCAGCAGCAAGCAAAGCACTTGAGTTCTCTAGAGACACTCAGTGTTACACCCATGGGGCTTGCAAGATTTGATTGAGTCGTAGGCAAAAGCTGCCAACACAAGTCTGCTCCTAAGCATCTTGGTTTGGATGGTTTGAATGCCTTGGGAAGGTGCAACACTTCTCCTGCACTTTATATTTTAGAAACCCAAACTAAAACATTGTTGTAAATACTATGATAATCACCAAGACACAAGGAAGGAGTAAACAATCCAGATTTTTTTTTAATTAAGGGTTTTTTTGTGTCCCAGTTTCCACAACAGTGTACGACCCATAGCTGTGTTTCCTGTTTATAGGGCTCTTAGGGAATGGATTGCAGATCACTGAAAAGTCAATGTAGGCTCTAAATAGGGCAGTAATTCCTAAAAACCACATTTCCTTCCCTGGCCAGTCTGTGAAGTTGGTTAACTTAGGGCACTTGGGGTTACTGGTAGCATAAAGCTGCAGGAAATCGTACAGTCATAGAACCACAAACTGGTCTGGGTCAGAATAGATGTTAAAGACCACCCAGTTCCCACCCCTGCCATGAGCAAGGACACCCTTCACTATCCCAGGTTGCTCCAAGCCCTGTCCAACCTGGCCTTGGACACTTCTAGGCATGGGGCAGCCACAGCTGCTCTGGACTACCTGTGCCAGGGCCTCACCACCCTCCTAAATATTGAGAAAAATGACAATCCTTTGTTCTCTTTTTCATCTGTGATTTCCGATTCTGCACTTATTCATTTTTCTCCAGGTTATTGATCATTCCACTGAGTACTTCATAGGAGTAGTGGGAAAGCTTGGGGTCTGGATTCAGTGAATACTTTCAGGAACTGTCTCCTGTGTGCCAGATTCCTTAAAAAGTTCTACAGGACAAACAATGTGTTGAAACCTCTGCTGTGGTATAATTATCCTCAAGGATCTGCTTTTCAGTTTCTTTTACAGCTGCTCGAAGAAGTGTCATTGTCAAGGTCAGGGAGCAAGAGAGCATGAGTTTTGTTTGTAATTAATACAGGGACTTAAAAAAAGTTCAAAACTTCTTGAATTTTTAACCCAAACTCAGGACTGCTATAACTTTCACAAGGCTACCAAGTTGACTATCCAAATAAACTTCAATCCAAACCCCAATCCTGCCATTCTGACTGGTGAATGCTTGTGTTGTCTTTGACATGTACAGTTTTGCCACCATTGCAGCTTCTATATGTGCTGGAATGTTTTGATGTGTATCATTCAGGGACCTGTGAACCCCAGCCTGCATTGTTTCAACACACACACAAGGGGCTCTCTCACAGGACCTCCTTGGTGCCCAGATGGAAGATCCATCTTGGAAGATCCATCTAGGAAAAGGGTGGTAAGATTAGCTACAATTACACCACCATGACTGATTTTAAACAGAAGTAACAGAACTGAAGTTGTTCGGCAAGCATGCAATGCCTGCTGTCCAAGGCAAAGGGAGAAAGAAGGAGAGGAACACAAATGTTTGAACATTCAGAGAAATGCAGTTTTCCATGACAGACTTTTTAAGCCTTGTCTAAACCACTCAGTTTTAATCCCAGTAAATCACACTTGGAAAAGAATCATTTAGAACAGATTTTATGGAGCCATATCATTTGCTTTAAATTACACTTACTATCTGCATTTCTTCATTACAGCGAGTTTCCTGTGAGCATCTCAGGTGGTGTGGCCTTGTGAGTAAAGAAAATAAAGACAATCCAGACAGGTGGAGAATTGAAGAGGAGCAGTGCTAGCCCAGGAGAAGTGCACAGAGGTACAGCAGAAGGTAAATTTACTTTGCTGTTCACACCCAAAGTGCACTGCCATTACTGTTGACACTCAAAGGCCTGCAGTGTGAGAGCCCCTTTGGGAGCAGCCCCAGCCTCTGGGGTGCAGTAAGGCAGGTGATTTGCCCTTGGCTGTCCTGCCCCACGATCCATGGCACTGCAAACACACAGACACGTCCCGCTCGAGCGCCTTGCGAGTCGTTCCTGTTCCCTACCAGATGGTGTATGTTCTTTGAGCTGCTCTTAGAACATCAGCTGTGACCACCTCCTCGCAGGGAGAACCATGACAGGAAAAACAAACACAGAAAGTAAAACCTTTCAACAATTGATTCAATTAATAAATCTGCAAGTGCTCTGTTAAAAAACAAAACATTGGTTCTGTAATATATGTAGTACTTGGGGAGTCTTAGTTAAGAAATGGCTTAAGCACTTTAAATCCTAAAATTCATTCGTGCTTTGTGAGCCTTATTTTAACATGCATAAATTATTCCAAAGGTGTGTTTTAGGCTCCTAATTTGCTTGATAAGCTTTCAAAATGATCATCCTTCATGAGTATAAACCTGAAAAACACCATAGCAAATAGAGGCAAAGGGCATCTGGAGAAGATTCTGGATTCTTTCTCATTCTCTTCAAGCGTGGTCACAGGTGACATAAAACAAAGACAAGACAAATCATAAGATAAAGTGATTTCTTTGTGTATTTTGTGTAAAAGGGATGTGTAATCCAAAACTCTAAATGACACCTCTCAAGCCAAAGCTGCATCACCTATATTTGAACCCTAAAGCTTACTTGTCAAATAAATGTTTTGTTGGTTGTTTCTCTTATTTTAATTTTATTTTTTAATTCCTGACATTTAGGCAGCATCAGCTGTGGGTTGCACAGGAGTCAGCTAGAAGGTTAAACATTTCTTACACTTAGTGTTTTGCCTGGGTTCAGCCAATCCATAATGATAATTTCTATAGTAACCACTTTTTAAAGTCAACAATTGATTAGTTCTGAAATTAGTCCTTGAAACAGCTTCTCCTGGAGCAGCTTGGAAGATCTCAATGCAAGCAGCCTTCTGCTGGCATGCAGAACAACAAGGCTCAGGCTGTTTTTTCTCTCCTCATATAGTGTGCCTTGAAAATATTTATCCTCCCAGGGTAGTTTTATCTCTGGATAAGGAAGGGAGTGGGAATCTCCATGTAAAACTCAGTAAGACCTTGGATTCAGTGAAGGCGGTGTATGAAATGCCTTTGCTATCTCAGAAAGGCACTTAAAATGGAAGAAGAACATTTTTACAGAGTTCAAATTACAACTAGAAAAACCATCTACAAGTTTTTGACAGTCTAAAATTCCCTAACCCCCAAGGTCCCGTGGAGCCTCTGTTTTCAAGCAGAACCTGCCCTCACTTTCTCACTGTGTGCTATTTCACTTATTGACTAATATTGTGGGTTCTGCTCTGCTTTAGGGGCCCTTGGGACAGGGTTTTTAAAAACAGAGGAGAGCTCAAGCTTGCTGTTATTTCAGTTGGACTCAGCAGGTGGAGCTAAAAGCCGGCAGCACACCTGCAGCTGCAACAAGTCTGATTTTAATTCTTTCCAATGCTTTGGAAATTAATTTTTACTAAAGCATTTGATTCTTAAATATCTTTGTCTTGATTTTTTTTTATTTGACAGTAAATATGAAGTGATTTTTTTACGTGCAATTTATTTTCAGCAGGCTAAACAAGCATTTCTGGTAGTGTGTGTGGCATTTACAATGCCATTGACTTTATTGTTAGCTAGTTACAAAGTTAGGAGCTGCCTTGAATAGCTCCGTGTTCCTCAATTAGGGACCTTTTCAATAAAGAGAAAAGTTGCTGGTGTGGTGAATTTTCTTTCTGTCACTTGTCATTCTCTTACTTTCTTCTTTATGACTCTGAGTTAATTTACATTTTTTTGATGAGGAAATATCTCAAATGTCAAACTTAAAACTGTCCTGTGAGTAAGCCTATGAGCGTCTCGAAAGGTAAATCTATAACTTTTATTTTGATTCATGAATGCTGATTCAATGCCTCAGCTCAGTTCTCAAGTCTGCAAATTTAAAGACAATATATTAATTTCCAATACTTAACTTTGTAGAACTCAGTTTGAATATAAATTACCAGGCTTACGTTCAGACATCTCTACAGTCTCTCTATGTACACCAAAATGCTTAAATGCTGCTTAATTTCAGCGAGTGTTAAACTTGGATTCAGCAAAGCACTTGACATGTAACATTTATGTACCCTAATGCCAAATCTTGTGCATCTCTTGGTTAGATATGACTGTCACAAGCCAGAAAAGGAGTCCAGAATTTGTGGAGTGCTCTATCAGCAGTACCTCATATCTTAAGGAACTTCTCACATTCTGTGTTTCTTCAATTTAAAAGGACTCCTGTAAGGACAATGCAAACACTCTCCAAGAAAAGTGCCTCCATAAGGATTACACAAATAATTTGCAATAAGAGCACCAAATAAATCACACATCATTACTAATCAACAAGCTGAGTTTTCTCTCCATTACTAATCCAACTCCAGTGAGGGCTGATCTCTTTTTTAGATACATCATTGTGGCAATTCTCTACAATTGTCACTGGCTTTGCCAACAGGAATATGAAATTTTTCTCGGTTTTGAGGTCTACAGGCTCTTTGTGCAAATAGTTATGTTAACAGTAGGTGGCAGATTGCTCCTGCCTGAGAGCTTGGAAAATGCTTCATGGGGCTAGTTCTTATGGAATGCTGATACCTGTTTACTCAGGGCACAGCGCAGCTTTCTCCGTCAGAGCTCTCCTTTAGGAAAAGATTGGGCATCGTTTTTAGAGTAATCTCGGTATGACCTGAGCTAGACCTGCTTTTGCAGGTACATCCTACTCATCCACTAACCAATCTAAACACATTGCGGTGATTTGCTGTGAAATAACTTCCCTAAAATATTGTAGGGAGGGTTGAAAATCTGCCTTTTATCTAGCTCACTTTCCAGAGAAATCAGGCAAATTTTGGCACTGACTTCAACATGACCAGAATTAGGTCAATGCTGAATATATTTCAAAATCCTGCACAGAAGACCTGGTAACCTTAGTGAGTTGCCAAAAAGCTCCTTAAGCAATATCAGTGCCCAAGAGATAGGAGTGTCTGCCTAAAGTGCAGTTATATACTAAAAGCAGGAATGGAAAACCTGATTTCTCTTTCAGAAGGGGAAGCAGAGAGGTTACCTAGCTGATAACAAAGAATCAAATAAAATAATCTCACTTTTCTTTGAAAACTAACTAACATAACACAACACACAGAAGTTCCTAGGCAAGCCTAGTCTCAATTTCAGTTACTCCACACAATTTTCAATTCTGGTGTTATGTTGTTCTGGATTGAATTTTATGAGCAGCTGGAGTGTGACGTTTTCTTATTGTGGCTGGGCAGGCAAAATAACCCAAGCCCATGTCAGTGGGGTTTCTGTTTTGTGACCGTGGGATAGTGGGAATGACATGGAACATTCTAAAGCTGCAAATCTCTGATGACACACATCCCAAGGTCCTGGGGAACTGATGTGGTCTCCAAGCCACTGTCCATCATCTTGGAACAGTCACAGCCATCAGGTGAAGTCCTCAGGGACTGGGGACAGGGGAACTTTTTCTAAGAGGGGTAGAAAGCAAGACGCATGGAACTACAGACTGGTGAGCCTTACCTCTGTGCCAGGGAAGATCTTGGAGCAGATCTTCATGGAATCAGTGCGGAGGCACATCCAGGACAGAGCAGTGACCCACGACAGCTTCACTAAGGGCAGATTGTGACTGACCAAACTGGTCTCTTCATGATCATCAAATCCAACCAATAACCCAGTGCTGGCAAGAGCACCAATAAAGCATGTAAATGAATTGAATCCAAAACGTTTCACTGGAAACATCAGAGTACTGATAAACTTTCATAAAGTCCAGTTATATTTCCATATTGGCTCTGACAAACCTGCAGGGAGGGCAAACTCAACTTGAGAGGTTTCTGTCAAGCAACACAAGAACATTTGTATTCTGGCATGTCAAAGGATCCATCCCAGAACTCCTCCTTGCTGACAGCAGAGAGGCTGCAGTGCCCAACAGTGCAGCAGGACCTCAGAAACCATGAGACTTGTGTTCATATCAGACTCTCAGCATTTTCAGGCTTCCTGGGCTCACCAGGAACAGTGCCCTCAGTCTTGACTTAGCACTAGCCTGTCCTCTCTGCCAGCAGGAACTGGGAGAAATTGGATCAAACGTGATTTGCCCAGCTTCCAATCTCCCAGTCAGGGAGCCAGGCATCTGCCTAGATCTACACTGACTTCAAGGGAAGCCTTAAGCCTCTTTGCACTGGGAAAACTCGCTCTGCTTTCCTGCACTCAGAGTCAAGGAGCAACGTCAGAATCCCAAGTTCACACTGAACTGAAGGTACCAGAGAAGGGCACTACTACACCAATTGTTATAATTGAATTTCCTGAGTTATTTCTGAGACCTGTGGATATGCCTGGCTGGCAATATTGAAGCACTGCTGGTTTGAGCAAAAAAGGCCTTTGGGCAGAAAGCAAATGTCAAGGACTGTCAGCATGGGGTTGGAGAGCACCACAGAGGAATGCCCTTGGGAGTGTAGCCTCTGCCTAATTGATCCAAAAGACAACACCAAAAGCTTCATGTGCAAAGAGTTTGTTAATATTTCTTTGTATGGCTTAAGAAGGACTCCCAGTGTAGTGTTGAAATTTAAAAAAAAAAAACAAAAACAAAAAACCACACACATCACTGATATTTGGGCTTTGCACAGACACAGATCTGCCTGATAGATTTCTTTAGTTCCTCTGATGTATGGACCAATCTTTTTGATAACTTAAGAGAACCACATGAACTATACAGATCATTGCTAAGCTCAATTGCAGTTTTTGGTCTCTGATTAAATTTTTCTGATTCTGGAAATATACTGAGGAACCTTTCTTCTAAAATCAAGTCTTCCTGAAGGCCCTCAGAGAGCCTGAATTTCAAACCTCAGCTATTCACCCCTTCAAAAGTCAGAGTTTATAAGCACTACTCTAAAGAAAAACAAACAAAAAACCTGAGCAATATTTCCTCAGTTTTGTCTTATGTGTAGCCACTTTCTTAACTCTGGGAATCCCAAGTTTCCAGAACTACATGTCATAGTGCAACAAATCCAGTTGAAGGAGAACATGGGAAGGAAAACAGCAACCTGAAGAAAGACAATGTTTTGTTGCTGCTGCAACTCCGGTTCTCTTTAAGAGATCCTTACATCCTGGTAATATCATTGCCAATCTGATTGCATTGAAGGAAGTACTGAACCTGGAGCTACAAGCCAGAGCTCACCTAATAAAAGTGGTCTAGTTGAATGCTGCTTGAAAAAGAGTTGATTTTTACAACAGAAAAGTACAGGTACTTGGATTTGACTAACTGAACTTGGCTTCACAGGCTAAGGCAGAATGTGGAAATATTTCACCCTGTCTTTGGATTTCACTTATGGGGAAAGATGCTTCCCATTTCATTCATAGAGCCTAGAATTTGTAATTGCTGCATAATATGCAGAAGTGGACTATCTTTTAATGTCAGCAAGTAAATGGCGGTGCCAAATTTTAAAATGTCTTGTCCTGCCTGCTCCAGTAACCAGGACCTAAAAATGGCTCTACCATTTTTTCTTTTCCTGTTGAGATGCCACCTGAGGCCCCTGACAGTTAGGTAAAGAAATTCCAAAGACAGTAGGAAATATTAGAGGTGGAAAACACTATTCTTGCTCCAGGACTTCATGTAAAACTACTATATTTTAATTTTTCAAAGTTATGAGGGCTTTATCTAAAGAAATTGTTTGCTCAGGAATAGAGGAAAGGCTGAGAAAAGAATCACTCATTTTATGTCCTTAATGCTTGAACATTTACAAGTTGTCTTAAATGGATGAACTAGCATTTTCCCAAGAAAGAAACCAGCAAAGAAACCCCAAGGTCCTAACAGAAAAAACAGCACAAGAGAACAATTCTAGCAGTAACAGAATCCGTTTCTATGGAGATGGACATGAAGGGGAAAATATTTACCAGCTTAGCAGTTTTTAGGCCAGAATAGGAAAACCCTAAATTTTCAATGAAACTAAATGAAAAATAAGGCAAGTAAGAATGTCAGTACTGCCAGATGATACAGTAACATTGTGCGGGGCACCTGCAGAATGGCAGAAATTTTCCACAAGTCCTACAGCCCCCTCTAGACACACAGAATTTTTTCAGCTCCTAAAGTGTTTCAAGTTGAGAGCAAACCCAGTGGCTCCCAGAATCATTAATTCATTTTACACATGTTTTGTTTCTGATTTTAGCAAATAACCAGCTTACAGTTACAAAAAAAGTTTTTTTAAAAAATTTGAAGGTTACAGATCAATGGCCTAAAGAAAAGCAAAACAAAAAATGCTCCAAACATTTCCTGCTGTTCCTCAAAAGTTTTCACTATTTCTTTTCTTGCTAAAGCACATCAAACTTAGGAAAGAAATATTAACAATATCTTGCCAAGCAGAAGCTTTCAGCTTTGGCTCTTGACTGTACCACATTAAACGGCTCTTCTCTCCTGCCAAAGGCCATCAGGTAGCATAGCTGAGCAGCACAGAAATTGGAAACTGAGTGCCAAAAAGTTTCTAGGGCACAAGTGAATGCACTGGATTCCAAAGGTCTCTGGGACTTATGCAAGAGGAAGAAAATAGATCTCCACCGATAGTCCTATCATGAGCCAAACATCAATCACAGCACCACAAGGATTTCAGCTCCAGAGACAATGATCAAAGGCATTATAAGAACTACTGAAGAAAAATCTCCCCCTGAGAAGGACTTCCTGAATAGAGCAATGCTGCACCTCGGGTATTACTCTCCCACATCTATTTTGTATTTAGATACACCCATACCAAAATACAACACTGCTTTTTGTTGAGGGACCTTAGAAATGGGTAAGAGATGATGCCAATACTCAGCTATCTTGTGGATTACCTACTGGTACTGGGAGAGCAAAAAGTCATAGGGACATGTGTGGTCTTTGTGAGGTCCCCAGGATGAGGTGAGAGATGAGAATGACTCCATGTTCTCAGAAGGCTAACTTATTCTTTTATGGTATTATATTAAAAGAATGCTATACTAAAACTATACTAGAGAAAGGGAAGGATACAGACAGAAGGCTTAACAAGAATGAAGAATAAAAACTCTTGACTGTCTCAGAGTCCAGCACAGCTGGCTGTGATTGGTCATGAAGTTAAAACAATTCACATGGAACCTACCAAAGATGCACCTGGTGGTAAACGATCTCCAGACCACATTCCAAAGCAATCAGATAATTATTGTTTTCATTCTTTTCTGAGGCTTCTCAGCCTCCCAGGAGATGAAATCCTGGCAAAGGGATTTTCCAGAAAATATAACAGTGACAGACATGGAAAGTAGAGACAAGTCCTGAGAAGTCTCAGAATTGACACCCTCAAAAAGCACTGAAGGCTGTATATTTGGATATATTCAGGCAATCGAATGCTTAATAGGCAAAGCAAAGCTGTTCTTGTTCCTGCTGCCAAAGAATGATGTTGGCAAACGGTCACGAATAAGGAAAACAGCTACATCACTACACTGTGGACTTGTGAGACAAAGGGGTAGGGATGCTAGAATGGCCTGGGGATCAAGTGCACAGGATCAGCAAGAACAGTAATCTTGGTGATTCAAAAACCCTTATCCGAATGATCCAGAACTCACTAACGCTGCAGGTGGGTGGCTGATGGCAGAAGAGGAACAGCTGAGTACCAGAACTCACTGATGGATATGCTCACAAGATACACCTGCCATGGAATACGATTAGCTACAGCTGAGCAGTCTCTGCCCGTTCTGCCACAGTGATCAAACCCCTTGAGTCTTTATGTTTGCTTTGTATCCATGAGTCCATCTCTGTTCAAACAAAAGCCGTATATCTGAGATGTCTGACTTTTCTGCACGGGAATCAGACATCAGTGATAAGAATGGCAAACATCCTTCACCAGAGCAGGAAAAAAAAGTAACGCCTGATAGCTGTCCTTATGTCCAGAGCTACAGACATATAGAGCTAGAGACATTTATTTAGAAGTATACTAATCATTACAGTTATTAATAAACAGCTTCTCACTGTGGCTACTGGCCCAGCAATGTCTGTCTGTGTTTGGTGTGTGCCTCGTGGTCCAGTCCCACAAACAGAACTACAGGTCTTGAAAAAAAGGAAGAAACAGCAGTAAATAAAACGGAGGGCCACAAAAGTAAAGGATTTCTTGATGTCCTTTGGGTTCTGAGAGATTACTTTGAAAAGCACTTACTTGCCAGAAGGGCTCTGACAGCTGTTCTCACGGTACAGCACATTTGTTTCTCAAGAGCCTCATTCCATATCAGTACATCTCAGTCCACTTTGGTTCTGCTCTGCCACTCTGCACAGGCTGGTATGATGACATTTAAAAAGGATGCATCCTTTTTATTTCCAGCTCAATTACTCTTGGAATTATTGCCCTTTGGATCCCCACACCTGGAATAAAAAGTAGTCATCCCATGTAACTTTAGACATAAATGAGTGTGAAAATGGATCATCCTAAAATGCCATTTTCTAATAAATTCCTTTTTCTAATACCAGGACAACTCTGTTAGAGTGAAATCAATGCAGTGTGAAAGCACTGAGTAACAAGAAACTCAGTATACTATTTAATACTGTTAAACAAACATGAGCATTGGAGTTCAGCTCTCAGCAGTTACATGAACCATTGGCATCAAGTACAGGACAGACAACAGAAGATATCTAGAAATAAACATGGACCCTGTATTCCAAACTTACATATTAACTCCAGGGGACCAGGAGTGTTCCTGCTAACACTGCACAATGCTGCAAGGGAAAATTCCAGAGAGCTTCCAAGATGCAACACTGCAATCATGTGCTGAATTTCAGCTTTGCTCTCCCCGCCCTTAGCAGTAGTTTTCTGGAGACTTCTTTGGTACAGCCTGAGAGCATCTCAAGAGCTATTCCAAGACATCATTCACCAATATCACAGTTTTTACTACCTTGCAGTTATCCACAAAATACCTAAATTTGTGTTTCTGTCCCACTGAATGCTCTCTAAAGATTTGAGAGGAGATGGCTCTTCTCTGACAGAGGGATATGGTCAGCGAAATAATTACAGACTGAATTAACAAGCTCTTTCCCCAGATTTTGTTAGGCTAAAGCAGCATAGGTCTGAAAACTCCAGATTGCTCATCAATTCCCATCATTCTCCAGAAATGTGGGATTTTGCTAAAACCACCTGAAAATAAGCCCCATGTCTAATATTATGACATTTCTAACATTGCTTTTCTGCCAACCTGGCTTTCCTGCACCATCCTTCATGTAAGAGTTATCCAAATAACCTTTTAATTCCCAACATAGAGCCTTGTTCATTGAAATCACTATCAGAATGCTGCCTTTCACCTACAAAAACATCAGGAGCAGACTCAGGAAAATGCAGAAAGTTTTTGCAACAGCAGCAGACTGTAGAAATGTCATTGTATCAAACTATTCTATGAACTCATCTCACTTTTATGTGGTTATTCCTGGAGAAAAGAGCAACCTTTCCAGAACATAAGATGCACTGCCTAGGCATTTTCCTGAATGAAAACTGCCTGCAAATATTTTGAGCTTAGACATACCATTTGCTTTATTTCAAATGTCTTTAAAAGCTCACACTCAGAAACAAAAGGAAGTATTAGCATGTACTTAGCCAAATTTCCAGAGGACCAATCATGGAATTGTTCTTACTATTCCCATTAGGAATAATACGGAGTCATGGCAAAACTTCTCACCTGAGGAACAAAAACAGAGCAGAAAAGGGAACCTTAAAAACTGAGGAAGGGTTTGGAGACCACAGGCTTGGCTCTACCATGTGGGTGCTCACAAAGCAGAGCTGCAAGGCAGCACACAAGCTCCTGTTGTGTGGGCTGATATCCACACACTGGGGACATAAATGAATTACAGTAAATCCTACTGTCTCCCACTGGGAAGCTACACCACTTTGCACTCAGCAAGGATCCAGCCCTGGACTTGTTTGGGAATTTTTGAAGCATCTCACTGGGTTTCCTGGAAAGTAATTTTGATTTATTCCATGTCCTGGGGCTCTGTACAAACTGCACATTTTTCCTGTGTCTGATCTCCTAAGTTACTGACTAATCAATGAGGAATTTTACAGAGATGAGAGCAATGTTTAATTAAGAGATCACTCTTGGGAAGATGTCAATACAAATGAGAAATTGCAAAAATTCTGAAATGACAGCTCTTGTACTTGTTTACCCATGCATTGGGCTGTTTTCTGGATATCAGTGAACAACAGCACCCAGGGAAAACCAGAGCAGGACCTAACAAATTCAGGAGCTCAAATCAGCCACACATGTCTAGATTAGCCATGTCATCTCAATAAAGTGATTTACAATTAAAATTCTCTAATTTCAGGTGGACTGAGTCCTCTCTGGGTGAGCTGTTGCTATACAAAACCAACATGCTTTGCTTTTGAACAAATAGTAGCAAAAAAAGAAGGCTATAGGATTAGCCCTGATGACATTTTTGTCTGATGCCTTGAACTCCTTGTTTGTCATTTGATAAGGAAATTTACGCAAAACTTTATCTTTTTTGGGTGCTGGGAGGTTTGACCTCCTCCGGACAAAAAGGCCCAAAGTAACAACACAGAATAAATAACTAATATCAAATTAATTTTTGTCAAGGACAGCTGAAATTTTGTAATCCTCCTCAGGCCAAATGGCAATCCACAAATGCCAGCTCAAGAGTTAATATTTTACAGGCACAGGTAGTGAAGGGTATATAAGCAAATGCTCTTCCTTCAATCTTCCTAGCATTTTTGAGCAATTTTGCTCACATCATAACCTGCAACCATGAAGTGGTTAGCATTAATTTCATTTATTATCTTCCTGAGCTCTGCCAGTTCCAGGAATCTGCAAAGAACTGCACGAGATGCAGGTAAGAAAAGACTAATTAGTTCTCTTGGAAGTCTTTTTTTCTATCAATTTAATGTCTTTAATATAGCTTCGCTAACAATTCGTGGGAGCCTGATCCATATTGAACAGAAAAATGTGACTGACTTGAAAAGAAACGAAATTAAGAGACGGGGGGGGAGATGGGTAGGACACTCAGGACAGCTGAGCTGAGCAGGTGTGGTGCCATGCCTCTGCAACATCTGTGTGGTGCATGAACAGATGTCAATGAGTCAGGATCTGTTCCTTCCCACCAGGGAAAAAGCAGCTGCACTGTACTTGTGGGAGTTCTGTCTTTTGACAAGTTAATAACTCAGTGCTCAGAGGAAGAAGGTTTGCTCTAAGCAAACTGCAGCTGCACTGCTTTATTTGCAGCGTTTGGGGGTGGTGGTGGTTACCCAAAGGACACATTTGCTAACCCCAAATAGAAAAGTCGCAACAGTCATTTTGAGTATCTTAATGAAGTAGCTGCTTACCGAGGTAAATATTCTATTAGGATCATAAAAATCTCAGGCTGGGGTTCCCTCAGAAGGACAAGCAGACCGAAGAGTCAGGTATCTGCAGACAAATGAACAAGAAAGAGTTCAAGTTCTTAAGTTATCAAGTAAAGGAGTCAGGTGAACACTGAACATGGTGAGAATGTGGCCCATGGTGCCCAGAAGTGTCTGCAGGGTCCAGCACAGCCAGTGTGACAGCGAGCACCACCGCTCCCTCTGTTTTCCTTCCTAGAGCACAAGAGCCCGATTGCCCACCGCTTCAACGACCTGAAGGAAGAGACATTTAAGGCAGTGTAAGTGAACGTTCAACTTCATCTTCTGACGGGTTTTTTGTCCCTAAGTCAGACACACTGACTTAGCCCCTTACTGTTACTGCAAAACCTAGAAATATTTTAAGACCTGCAAATGTCACAAAGACTTACTCTCTGGGAAAAGAGCTCCTTGCAAACCTTGTGAAAAAGCCTCTTCCTTCTCTGAAAATAAAATATGCATGAGGAATGCAGGTTTGCTATTCCTAGAATGAAGAGAAATTATGCTGCATTGGCAACATTTCCAGAAAAACCACAAACTACCAACCTCAAAAAACAAACCTATGACAAGTTTTCTGAGACAAGTCAGTGATCTTCATTTGAAACTGGTTTTGGGAAAGAGAGAGGGCCCTGACAGACACATAAGTGCTGACAGAAAGCAGCCTGAAGGTCATAATTGGTAACAGTGGCCAAATCCAGCTTAGTTCATGGCATTTATGAGTTTGCTGGTAAAAGCAACAGACAACTCCAATCACAGTCTCTTCTGGTTTGTTTATGATTTAATATTCAAGACTTTTTTATTGGGAAGGTATAAAGGTTATTGGGAAGGTTAAAACATGTTCAGAGAGGAGAGAACAAGACAGACATGAGATATGGCACTGAGCTCTGGATGGTACTCTGGTGAACCTTCGTGCATGTCATTTGAACAAACCAGTTCAATTCAGAGGCACCTTTGAAAATACTGCCTGATGTTCCTCAGTGTCAAACTGTGCTTTGTATTTCAGTGCCATGATCACATTTGCCCAGTACCTGCAGAGATGCTCCTACGATGGACTGTCCAAGCTGGTGAAGGATGTGGTTGACCTGGCACATAAGTGTGTGGCCAACGAGGATGCTCCCGAGTGCTCAAAACCACTGGTAGGCAGTGAAACCTCACTACTGCATTTCTCCTCGCTTTGTGCAGCTGCCAGGATCACCCTGCTTGAGGGCTTACACCTGAACCTTTCAGGTGTGCCTGTTGTCACAGGCCAATGCTCAGATTTCAGTGCTTAAACAAAGAACTTGGTTTTGTCAGGTTCTAAACCTCTGCCTTTAACAAGTGCCTAAATGATCCACGGATCCATTATGTTAGAGACCAAATACCACACTTTGGCACATTCAGCCTAACATTGCCTGAAAATACACATTAGCACTTGGTACAAAACCCCAGCCATGAAGTGCAGGCCTAATTCTAGGTATTAAAGTGACCCAAGTGTGTGGATTTCCACACTGGGGTGACTTGAAAAGGTGTCTGTGCTACTTTAAGGCACTTAGTTTATGAGGGTTTAAAAAATACCTCTAAAATCAGGTAACCAAAGAAGTGTGCAGGTGTTTAGGACTCCTGGACATCTAACAGGTTCAGCTAGATATGAGTTCTCCCTAAAGGTTTCCACCAAATTCTGCTTCAAATAATCTGAAAACTCAGTTTAGTTCATAAGACTCAGTTTAGCTTATAAGTAAAAGTAGATCACTGTCTTGCACAGAGTACTTTAAATTATAATTAATTTTTTTTTTCAGTAAAGCATTGGAACCATTTTGATAACAGACTACCTAAAATAAAACAATAAAATTATTGAAAAACAGCAGATTAATTTGATTTATGGTCTAAATCTTATTCAGTAAAAACCTATTTACTGTTCAGCCTGGCTTTTCTTTTGCAGATAAGCAGACAATACATGGCACTGTCTATATATCAACACTAGTTGTGACCCTCCCTTCTCCCTTTCCAGCCCTCTGTTTTCCTGGATGAAATCTGCCAAGTGGACAAGCTCCGTGACTCATACGGTGACATGGCTGACTGCTGTGGTAAAGCTGATCCCGAAAGAAACCAGTGCTTCCTGTCCTTCAAAGTGCAGCACCCAGACTTTGTCCAGCCCTACGAGAGACCTGCTGCTGATGTCATCTGCAACGAGTACAAGGACCACCGCGTGCAGCTCCTGGGAAAGTAAGGGGAATGGCCACTTGTCCTGTCTTACTCTGATCACATTTGCTCATCTCATGCAAGAGCAGGTTTTTGCATGCCAAACAGGGGTTAAGGGTCCCATTTTATACCTCTTGGATAAACTTTCTTCCCCAAACCTGCTGAAAACTCAGTGTTTCCAATCCTGATTAGATAACTTATTTGCTCCAGCTTCCCACTTCTCTTTGTGTAGTTGGCAAGAAGGAAGAAAGGTAACAGTGAAAAGAGCAAAAATTGGCAATAAAATCTTGGTGGCAGGTCCATAGATGGATTTTTCACACTGAAAACCAGAATTTTCAAGTATTTGACAACACATTTTAAAAAGCAGATGGATGTCAAACCAGATGGCTGAGAACATCAGGAGTTCACCCTTTACCCACAGTTAGTGAGTCCTGCCTTGGGAAGGGTGAGATTTAGCAGAGCATTTCCTATCAAGCAGGCATTATTTCTCAAAAGCAGATTACTAAACTAGATTTCTGAAGTAGATTTCTAAACTAGAAAACAAGTTAGAGAAGCCACAAGAGGTTTAAGGCCATTTACTGGAACACAGAACTAACGCTCTCCTTTTGCTTGTAGTTTTGTCTACACTGTTGCAAGAAGAAACCCCTTCCTGCACGCCCCAGCGATCCTGGGCCTGGCTGCTGAGTATGAAAACGCACTTAAAAGCTGCTGCTCAGAGAGTGATGTTGGTGCTTGCTTGGATGCAAAGGTACAGCAGCTTGGTCTCTGTGGATAAACACTAAGCAACTAAGTAGGACACAGGCAGAAGGCTTCTGTTCATGCAAAGCTTTGCATGAAGAACTTGGAGAGACAGGCCAGGATTAATCCTATCCATTGCACATAATGAGTTTAATGTGACAATGTGTGTCCTGTTACCACAGGCAGCTGTCATCAAGGAAAGAGCCAAGAAGATAGATGTGAAGCAGCAGCACGGATGCAGGATCCTCGAAAAGTATGGTGAGAGGACTTTCCAAGCAAGGTAAGTTCCCATCACATTTTTGGATAAAATGTAGGCTTGTCAACCTGTGAGAGAGACCTATGAAAAGCTCAGCTGTGAGAGTTGCAGAGCAATTAAACCATCTCTGGAACTAGTCTGGAGGATGGAGAATTAACTGTTGGAGTGTCCCTCAGAACCATAGATCACTGTGTGTTTAAGGCACACTTTTGCCAAAGCTGTACCCCACTCCAGTGCCTACAGATTTTGGTGATGGACACATCACTAATCAGCAGAGTAAGGGGCTAGTTTGAACCTTAAGCCAACCAAAAAGTCAGTCTTGGCAGAACCACAGTTGTTAAAACATGTGATTGTAAGACAAAGAAAAGCTTTTCATTTTCAATTTCAATTTAATAACTGGTTCACCTGTTGGGGCACAGAGAGGTGCTTTCATTCTGTTGCCAGTCTGATACACCAACATTGACTAGGATTATCTTATAAACATAGTCAGCTTTCATTTAAAGGTGTCATCAGGACTGTATCTACCTGTGCCAAGCAACCTGGAGCACTTTCCAGGTGCTCAAGAGTGATGCAGATTACTGGGGTGTGATTCTCACAGTTCAGGCAGAGCAGGAAAACCACAGACTTGGTCCTTTCTGGCTTTACTGGGGCAGATGTTGATGCCCTTTTTTTTTAGCCACCAGGAATGAGATGAGAACAATGAGTGTTTTCTCGAAACAATCCTGACCTACCTTACCATGTTAGTGACTTGCAAGGTTTCTGTTCCCTACAGTGCTTTAAAACAAGTGTCTTTTTCTCCTTTTCTACCCAGTAAACTCGTTCGTCTGAGCCAGAAATACCCCAAGGCTCCCTTTGCAGAGCTGGTTAAGTTGGTCCACGATGTGAAGGATGTCTACAAAGAGTGCTGTGATGGGGACATGGTGGAGTGTGTGGATGATTGGGTGAGCTCACTATTTTAGACCAAAGTCGACATATTTGAAAGATATTTAGAAAGACAGTAATTTGTGCAGCTACATGTTCACAGTCCAGGGAACTTAAACTGGTACTCAGTACTGCTGGAAGGTTCCTCAAGCACTGAAAAGCTCAGGATAAGCACAGTTGACTCTTACTGGAAGCAGGTTTCAGCCCAGCTCTGGATCTATCCCTGTCAGAACATTTATCAGGGAGGCTACTTGATAGTATTTATTCACTTCAATTCAATCACAAATAAAGGAAAAAAAAGCAGAGGCAAAAAGGCTGCAATTTTTTCTCCTGCCCTGTCGAGCATACTGCAACTAATCCAGCTTTCCTGTAGTGCCAATGAATGCTAGAAAACAGATGAAGAAACCCCTGCAATAGTGAGATGATGTCAATATTGCCTGGCTGACTCCACCTTGAACACACTCATTGACCCTGTTCGTTCCAGGGCTCTGGGGTTAGTCCTCCATCAGAGCTGGGCATCCTGTCAGGACTGCCAAGATCGGTCAAGCATCCTTGTGACAGGGCACTCAGGGACGTGCCCTGGCTCACCAGAGTGTCTAGGATCAGGGACGGAACCATGCCCCAGTTATTTCTCATTGTGTGAAGACAGCATTTTTTAGCAAAGTGCTAAGTAAAGAGGTGACCTGAGTGAAAAGAGAAGAGTCTGAAGCTGAGAGAGCAGATTCATTAACCTGTCTTTAAATTATTATTTCATTGCTTGTCTGATGCTACGTATTAATTTTACAGTCCGAGCTCGTGGCCTCTATGTGCTCTAAACAAGATGTTTTGTCAAGTAAACTCAAGCCCTGCTGCGAGCTGCCAGCTGTGGAAAGGACCAAGTGCATCATGGAGGCAGAGTTTGATGACAAACCCGACAACCTTCCTTCACTAGTTGAAAAATACATTCAGGATAAGGAAGTGTGTAAAAGCTATGAGGCAAACCATGATGCATTCCTGTCAGAGTAAGTAGTGCCCAGAGCATTGCAGGCTCATTGTCCCCTTGAGGAAATGTCCTTGTTATTACTGCACTGTGCTGAGGACAGCAGCACGTTACTCAGGAGCTCTGGCTGCTGCTGTGCCTTCCAGGTTTGTTTATGAATACTCACGAAGACACCCTGAGCTCTCCACACAGCTGGTTATGAGGATTACCAAGGGATATGAAACACTCCTGGATAAGTGCTGCAAGACAGACAACCCTGCTGAGTGCTACGGGAACGCTGTAGGTGCAAAGCTGTATTTGCAGCTGGCTTGAATGCTGGGCTGGTACCTGTCATCAAAGAACTGTGTTGAGGAGCTCCCACAGCAGAGCAGACAGAAAACTTTTGGAGAGACTAATTCCGAGGGGGGTTAATGTCCTGGTGGGAGATGAAGCAGTTCATGGCCCATGGCAAGGATGTAGGGTTATCTCAGATTACAGGGTAACTTCATTTGTCACATCACATTATTTCAGACTAGTCTCACTCAACTGTCTGTCTGACACCTCTGTATCTCAGATGTGATTCTGCTTGTCCTGAGGCTGACAATTAATAGCTCAGTTACTGTCTGAGTTCCATAGCCTACACTGAGTATGGCTGCTCATGGATTGTGGTGGGAGAGAGTATGCATGGCCAGCACACAGACACCTAACAGGTCTGATCCACAACTCAGTCACACACAAGACACAGCTTAAGTTAAGTTCCTGAAAGCTTTGGCCAAGAGATGTTCCCCTCGTGGTTGATAATAATTTGAAATATTTACTTGATTTAAGCAAATCAACATAAATCCCCACTGCTGATAAAATAAGTCCAACAGGTAATTAATTTAAACTAAATTTTAAAAATGTAGCTGCCTTTTTCAAGGAAATTTCTGTTAGAATCTAAGACCCACAAGGGAGTCAAATCCTGCCTATGCCACCCTGGCTATACAGAAGTGATCAGCCTTGCAAAATGAGTATTTTATAGATAAGGTTCAGAAGAGGTCAGAAGTTACATTTGTATGACTGTTAGCAGCAACTCCTTCTCTAATATCACTAATAAACTTGCTATTGTTTGCAGCAAGAGGAACTGAACAAGCACGTGAAGGAAAGCGAGGATGTGGTGAAGACCAACTGTGAGCTGTTCAATACCCATGGCGAGGCAGACTTCCTTAAAGGGTGAGCGATTCCTGAGAAACATTCTGGAGTCCTCACTTTGCTTTTCCCTTCAGTGGCCCAGATGTGCTCCTATTTGAGGAACGCTCTACTAACTGTCATTTTGATTTGACTTTGCCAGAATTCTGGTCCGTTACACCAAGAAAATGCCTCAGGTATCAAGTGAGACCTTGCTTGAAATCGGGAAGAAAATGACAGGGGTTGGCAAGAAGTGCTGCAGTCTCCCTGAGCAGAAACGCATGTCTTGTTCTGAGCACTACGTGAGTACATGGATTTTTT
Source organism: Zonotrichia leucophrys gambelii (assembly GCF_028769735.1). Classification (NCBI taxonomy): domain Eukaryota; kingdom Metazoa; phylum Chordata; class Aves; order Passeriformes; family Passerellidae; genus Zonotrichia; species Zonotrichia leucophrys. The sequence continues at coordinate 52,647,666 of NC_088173.1, forward strand.
TCTTTCCCCTCCTCCTCCTGGAGATTTTCCCTGTTCACAAAAACACTGAATTCTGGTGAGATAGCGAACAGTATCTTTCCATAAACACCACACTAAGCATCTACCTAACAGAATTCCAAGTCTGTTCATTTTTTAATGAATTTGAGAGCTTAAATACGTAGCTGATGGTATCCTGTGAGAATTTTAGTTCAAGTTTTCTTTGTCTCAGCAAGCAAGAGTGAGTTCATAGAACTGGGAATCACAGAACTATAGAATGGCCTGAGTTGGAGGGAACCTTAAAGATCAGCCAGTTCCCATATCCTGCCATGAGTAGGGGCACCTTCCACTGGACCAAGTTGCCCAGAGCTCCATACCTGAGACTGTGGCAGGTTGCATTTGGGAAATGTCCTAAGACAGTGCCCTAAAACCGTCAAACCTACTGGTTGTAGCCCAATGCCCTGACTGTTTGCAGATGGAGAAGTGCTTCACTCCAGGAATAAAATACCTATGTATTTTAAATTTTAAAGACGTACCACATCTCAGCAGGCGTTTCCAGCTATGCTGTTGTGATAAAAACATCCCTTAGTTGCTGTGTTTTTTGGGAAGATGTAACTAACCTTTGCCCTTTTCTTTTCAGCTGAGCATCATCATTGAAGACATGTGCAAGAGGCAGGAGAGCACCCCCATCAATGAGCAGGTTTCCCAGTGCTGCAACGAGCTCTACTCATACAGGAGGCCGTGTTTCACTGCCATGGGTGTAGACACCAAATACGTGCCGCCACCCTTCGACCCCTCGATGTTCAACTTCGATGAGAAGCTGTGCACTGCTGCTCCGGCTGAGCGCGAAGCAGGGCAGCTCAAGTAAGCCCCAAGAAACACCTTGTAGGGGGGTCCTGAACTGCAGCACTTGGGAGCACAGAAGGAAGCTCCACCCTCTTGTGTCATCTGATTGGGACTACACTAGCGACACAGAAATCCACGTGGAACTATGTGTTTGCACTGACCTGGTCAGCATATAACATCATGTAGTGTGGAAGAGGCAAAAGAGAATTGTTTAGTCACTGAAATCACTCCGTTAACTGACCAGTTTCATGTAGGCCCACTGCCAGTGCAAATCTTGGGATGTACTTAATTAGGACAACATACAGATCATTTCCCCTAAGTTCTTACTCAGCCACAACTGATGGTTGTGTTGGACTGGGAGGTTGGAGTCGCCAACAGGAACAGGCTCATCTAGGCATGACAAAAAAACCCCAAAATGAGCAGTGCCTGGGGGAATGGTGCCTTGTAAAGCAGGAATCCTACAGCAGGCAAGATTAATTCTGTCTTGTGGCTTTCTTTTCAGAATGCTCATCAACCTCATCAAGCGCAAGCCCCAGATGACAGAAGAACAAATAAAGACAATTGGTGAGGGTTTCACTGCCATGATGGAAAAGTGCTGCAAGCAGGCAGATGTTGAGGGGTGCCTTGGAGAAGAGGTACTTTCTATCTCCTTTTTTTAAAAAAAACAAAACACACACAAACCACCAAAGCAACAAAAAATCTTCAAACAAAAACCCTCAAACCACATATACAGGAACCTGGAAGCTAAGTACTATAGAAAGCTGTTCTGCAAACTGCTGTGGTCACTTTTCCCCGTGCCTTTACAATAAATTGCCAGAGCTCACTGTGTATCTTGGCTGCACAGATTACAGTCACTGAACAATTTCACATGGAGAAGTTGTCTGGAGGTAATTTAGCCAAACCACCTGCTCAAAGCACATCTCAGTCCTAGATTAGGTTGAGTTCTCTCAGGTCTTGTCAGAAGAGCCACAGATGAAAAACACACATGTGCAGAATTTTACTTTCTCTCTAGCATACATAAGCTTCCTTTTTTCTACAGCTCCTTACAAAACTCTGGGATTACCAGTAAAAAGTGCATGTGGATCAATTCTCAGAAGTGCCCAGCAAATACAGATCTACTGGGAGTTGGGCTGATCATGTCACAGAAAAGGTTTATCTGGTGCCATGTAGCATTGCCAGCAAAGATAAATGACAGTTTGCAGTAGCAGCCTCATTAGATCGTAGGGCACAGAACTATTACTAATATCTTAAAGTGCTTAATAATTCAAGTCTTGCTTTATTTGTATCCCAAGTGTCACATAGTTAAATACATTGGGAAGACTTAGGAAAAAGTTATTTTGTCTCCAACCAGTTCCAAAAGTTTCTTTGCTACTTTGACAAAACTGGAAGACACACAACATCCAGGGGCATATGGCTCCTAGGGTCAGGAAGTACCATCAGAATGAACCCTTGAACCATAATTCGGGCACAAGTTTAAGTTTCTAACATCTCCTTCTCAAGCACAACCTGCTTTTCCCCTTGCTTCTCTCTGACAACTGTTTGTGTTCCTTTTCCCAGGGTGCTTCCCTAATAGTCCAGAGCAGAGCCATATTAGGAATTGGTGCTTAATCTAAGGTAGGTAGCAGCAGTAATACACAACTGCCTTTGTCTGTCAGTCTGTCTGCCCCTTCCTGGTCAACCCTTCCACCCACTTCACTTCCTTATCCCCAAAGAGCATCCAGCTTCCCTTTAACCACCACCTGCGCTTTCTCTAATTGTTTTACCACCTGCCACTGCTCAAATAACTGAGGTGCTGCCAGTATGCTGCCATTTTACAAAGATTTTACATTTACAAAATCCTCCCTTTTGTCTCTTCAATCTAGGTTGCCAGTGAGAAAAATATGAAGAAAAACCTGTGGAACTTCTGCCACCCCTTACCCTTTTTCATTTGGTACTGAATGAATATTTCATGAATCTTCAGTGTTTTGTCACACTATGTGCTGTTCAATTCTTTCTCTAAAACAAAAATAAAAAATAAAGGCTTTATAAAACCACACCTGTCCCTGTCTGCTGGTGACCGCCACAAGGCAAAGCTCAGCAGTATTGCCTACAGCAAACAGCTGTTCTAAGTAGAATGTATGGAAAGTGAGTCTGTATCTCAGATTTTTTTTCCTGCTTATTGCTCTTAGAAAGTTTTTATGAAAGAACATGAAAATTTAGCTAGACTTTAATACCCTGATTCAATTGCATGTTCATTTTAGGCTTTACTTCGGCCATTATAATTACATAGAAAAAGAAGTTTCAAAAGTACTGTTCGATCTAAGGAAAATGATCAGCAAGGACCTGTTCTAAAAAAAATATTATTTTTACACCAACCACAAATCAAGCATCTCTTCATTTGCAAAGAGTTGCAAACAGCCCTGCTTTTAAGAGGCTTTGCATCTCTTAACTCGATTTTTAGGAAGCGTTTTAAATTTTCTCTTGAAAAGCTCACCACCTAAATCACGCCCTTTACTACGGCAAACTCCCCGGAGAGACATTTCCTGCTCCTATGCCCACAAAACCCTGTGATTTGCTAGGACATATTCCAGTCCACCGGCCCGGCGAGGCTCAGACCGCGGACTGCCCCGGCCCCATCGCAGCTCCCGGTCCTCTCCGGGCGCTCCCGCCGCGGAACGGGAGAGGAGGAGCCGCTGCCGCTCTTGTAGCCGCCCAGGCACCGCCCCGCCCCCGAACACCTGTGCGGCTGTCCCGGCTTCCCCGCTCCAGGCTCTGTAGGAGAGTCCCGGCCCGTTGCTCCCCGGGCGTGCCGGGCACCGCGCTCCCGCCGCCCTCCGGCCCGGACGCAGAGGCGGCGGCTGCCGTGAGCGGCCCGGTGTGTAACGGGAGGCGGCAGCGGCCGTGCCGTGCAGCGCCCGGGCCAGGCCTGCTCGCTGCCTTCGGCCGAGCTCGGCTCGATTCGGCCCAGCTCGGGTGAAGGAAAGAGCCCAGACTCCATAATTAAGTCAATCCCCTGGCATAAGGGACGATGGACATCAAGTGCTGTGAGCCAAATTCCTCTGTCATCATGTCCAAATAAGAGAAATGGAAATGGAATGATCAACTTCCAGTGCAGTCTTTGGAGATGTTACTGCTTTTCATGGGATTCTCTGAGGTGTTTTTTTTCCCAGCCGTGTGTGATGCCACTTGTTCAGTTAACTCCTCAGTCTTCCTTTTATTCTAGTACCTGAGGGTGAAGGAAGGAGCCTAGACTCCATAATTAAGTTTATTGAGGAATGCATTGTTGAAGTCTCATGGCTCTGGCTCGGTGCCTGCATAATATGCTTGAACTCCTGTGTGTAAATCTGTAAATTGTATTGCTACCTCCCTGAAATTACTGTCTTGTTCTCTCTTTGCTATTCCACTTGCTTCCTTGGTGTGCTGCAGGACACTGCTGACCATCACCACTCCTTCCCTTGCCTAGTTTTAGGAATCTGGATGGGGTGCTTGGCAGAGTCACAGTGGTCACGCTCTGGCCATAGTGGACACATGGATCCTGGCCAGTAGCTGGGCTGCTGTCTCAGACTGCTAACAACTCCAGCATAATCCTGGAGTTGAACAAGTCCTAAAACTGCTTGAGAAAGTCCTGGTAGATGTAGTGCTTGGGATTAAGGCTACTGTTATACACTTGATGGGAATGGCTTATGGGGTTTTTTTTTTGAGGAGTGGGAAATACTTGGGTATTAAGGCTAAGTGTGAAGTAGTCAAAATATGGTGTAGTGAGCTCTCAGCTTGACTGTCCCAGCCTGTGTCACTTAGCCAGCTAAAGCTTTGTGCTTGATTACTATTCCATCTTTTGGAGTAGCAGTAGTGGATGTATTTACTTTTTTTTCACCTTTTGCTTAGATTCACCTCTTCTGAGTAAATGAAGAAAGGGACTATGAAGACGCAACATCTGCCTTCTGTTTTCATCAATGAAGAGAAGGTCATAACCAGGTAAATTATTAAAACCCTGAATATTTAATGAGTTTGCTTCTTTCTTTCAAGTGATTCCACACGTATTCCTTGACAGGGGATCCTGTAGACAGCTGAGTCTGTAGCCACAGCAATCTCTACCACTTAGTTTAAGCTGTCTACAGAGCAGAGCTGGCCTTCACATGGAATCAAATGAACAGAGCATTAAGCCTTAGGGTCTGTGGGATGTGTTCCTTAAGGAGAACAGCCCCTCTAGAGGATTCTGAAATAAAACTACAAGTTAGGGAAGAAGACCTTCTTGTCTTGGACATCTGTTGGAATTGACCCTAGGTTCCAGAGTTGAGCTCAGCTTGTCTGCAGCTTGGGGTTTGGCAGCCCTGGATAGCAGGGAATCTGTGCAGAGAGGCTTTTAGGCTGCTAGCTCTCTGCTGTGGTCAGAAGAAATGTCTCTTTCACTTACTTGTAGAAAAAGCTCAAAATTGCAGTCTAACTTCATTGGTGGGATGCTTTTCCACAGTTCAGTCTCCTTGGGAGGAGTTTTTCCTACTGCTGCCCCAAACTCTGAGCCACCTGGCCTTTAGCTCCATCCCCTTTCTTAGGGAATTGTTTTTCCCCTGGTGACAAGAGTGCAGAAGCTGGAAGGAGCCTCTCTTCTCTCTTCTCTCTTCTCTCTTCTCTCTTCTCTCTTCTCTCTTCTCTCTTCTCTCTTCTCTCTTCTCTCTTCTCTCTTCTCTCTTCTCTCTTCTCTCTTCTCTCTTCTCTCTTCTCTCTTCTCTCTTCTCTCTTCTCTTTCCATGGCTCTTTGTCCTCCCATGGGAAAGAAACTACCTGTGGACTCAGCCAGGGATGGGTCTGCAATGGAATTTATTGTGCTGGAGGAGAGATTTGTTCCTGACTCCTGATGTTTTCCTGTGTGGCCTGGGCAATGCTGGTTTCTCCCTTTCCAAGGAAGGCTGTCAGGGCTTTGCCCAGAGCACTCGGGCAGCAGATGCATCACTCCCGTTCTCTCCAAGAGTTGCTCCCTTTATGCTGCTGTTGTTCCCTTAATTTGGGACACAGCGCTTTTGTCTCAGAGGTAATTCATGTGTGTGAACTTGGCATGCAGAAGCCTTTGGAAATGTACCAGGTGTCCCAGAGTCTCTGGGGCTGTATTCCTCTATGCACTTGCCTGTTCCTGTGGTAAAATGTGCATCCTAGTTGAGACCTTTCTGCATGACTATGGTTAAAACTTTCTTCACCTTGCATGAATGGAAATAAGTGTTTCAAGAACCACTGACATTCCATATGCACTCAGGCTTGCTTCCAATGCAATTTCCAGGCTGTCATCCCTCATCTCTGCCTTGAATCTGCTGTTACACTGCTTCTCTTCCAGTTCTATGCTGCAGTCTTGCTGATGGGGCAAGCTGACCAAAGCTTGTGGGATGATTTGGCTGGCTGAACTGCAGCCTCTCCAGCAAAACTGCCATAAATATTCAGGGATTGTGTGTAGGGCTTGGGCAGGAGAGAGCACAGGTGAGCTGTCCTGGCTTGGTGTTTCCAGATTGCAGTCTGGGGTCTGCTGTGGTTCACCACTGGGGCACTTGGCCTTGCAGTGCATGTTATGTTTTTGGGCTGAGTTGTTCTGCCAGTTACTTGACTTTATTTTCTGTTAATGGCTGTGTTTGGCTGTTGTCACAACAGCAGCTGATTTTCCAGACACCGAGCTCCCACCAGCACCAGGACAGAAGTGGAAACTCACGGGTTCTCTATCAATGGCCACCTTACGACCACGAGGCAGGAAATTTTAGGCTTGGCTTTGTCACCTGAGGGACAGGGAGCCCTGCCCAGTGAGGTGTGCCTCAGGCCCAGGCCGCGGTGTGGCTGTTCCCGCTCCCAGACATCAGTTTTCACTCGGCTTTTGGGGCAGAAACCGAAATAAGGATCAACAGCCAGAGGAGGAGCAGACAAGTGACAGCGCAGTTGCTTCGGAAGTTTAAGGTAAGTGTGCCGGCAGGAGGAAGCGCGGCCGTGCTCTGGAAGCGCTCATTCCCACGTGCACTGCCCCAGCACTGCGGGAAAGGCGTGGAATGGCTGGGGGAGGACAGGGCATGGAGCGGAGGGTAAAGCCCAGAGGGACAATTGTAACGCTGGCGGTGCTGCCCTCCCGCGGACAGCCCCGGAACTGCGGCTCGCCTGAAACAGCAGCGATTATCCCAGCGCCGGTCTGGGACGGGCTTCCTCTGAGCCAGGCGTGTGGAACGATGGGAAGGTTACAGCTACAAGTACTGCTCGAGGCCACTGCCATGCTGTCTGAAACTACTTTTTTTTTTTTTTTTAAGTTCCTTGGAACAATCTCCCACCAACAATGTCGTATGTGGTCAGAAGTAGCTTTGCCCTTACTTTGCATATTTCTCAAATATCTTGATTTTCCATGGCTGCTTAGTATTTAATTTATACTTTAATGGTCTTAAGCTTCCCATTTAACTTGTCTGGAGACTTCACTATTGCAGAATTACTTTGTGTGGTTAGTAAGACCTGTGAGTGTCTCGGAAGGAAAACAACTTCTAGGAGTAACAAGGAAGGGAATTACAGAGCAGGGAGTAGAGTTGTAGGGAATACATTGCAAAGCAAGTGTTCAAAAGCTGTGCTGTTTTCAGAATGTGGCTGTCAGGCACGAGGGTAGGTCACAGAGGTTTACCTTGATGGCAGCACAAACAGCAGATCCACGTGTGAGGGGAGAATAAGCTCTAGGAAGCAGTTAAGGATGCTGCAAGGAAAGCAGGCAGGACAGATCTGGGTTTGCAGTGTGTTACTGGTTTGGGCACATGGGAGCACAACAGTGAGGGCTGGCACAGGGACAGTGAACGTGGCAGCACAGCTTTCTGCCTCATCCAGATCCACTGTCTTTAACTCTTGTACAGACAGGATCCAAATCTCTGAGCTGAGACACACAGGGAAAATGTGCTGAGAATATTTGTGAGTCTGAATGGAATTTATTTTTTTTCACAGCTAGAAAACAGCCCCCATGAATTTGCACTTTAGGTTATCCATGCATCTGGAGGTAAACCAGCCACTGCTGCCTGAGCACTTCAGCTCTGATCATTCTGTGTCTGTGTGGAATGTGTCCCTTGGAGTAGCAGGACTTGTGCCAGGCCTCTGTCCTTGTTTGTGCACTGTGTGTGTGCTGTGACATCTTGCCTTCTCAGGGACCCTTCAGAGATGTCTCCTCTGGAGAGGAAAAGCTGAATAATTTTGTGTATTTCAGCTGACAGCTTTGCATTGCATATGCTGAGTTCAAAGTACTCACTGGTCAGTGGAAAAAGGTTACTTCCATAGCAGTTGACTTTTCCAGGAAAAGGGAGATTTGATCTTTATTAAAGGGAACACCTGAGAGAATAGGAGGGAACTGGGGGAGAAGGAATTTTAAATAGCACAACATTAGGGACCTGTTAGGTATCTGGTCATTGCACTCGAGTCAGTGTGGGATCCTTGTGAGGAAAAAAGGCTCATGTCTGCAGGTGGTAGATGGAGCCCCTGTGGTTGGTTCTGTGTTTTGTGACACTGCTTATACATTCCAGAAAAGAAGCAGCTGAGGAGTAGAGATGTTCCCTTGCTGCACAGGCTGCTGCAGGGGCCCTCTGAGAAGGCTGGCAAATCCTTTCTCATGGATGGGGACGTGGAAGAGATCAGCAGTGATGTATGTATATCCTCACTTCTCAAAGCTCGTGGAGTTTTCCTCAGTGACCACAGCCAGTAGTGCCTTTCTTGTCTTCTCCTTGGTAGGTGGCTCAGTACATTTCATTCCATCTTCCCTTCTTGGAATCCATTCTGCACAGAATAAATGAAGAGGAGGAGCTGGAGATTCAACAGACACAAAATGAGGTGTCACAGAGTCCAGGGCAATCTGTACAATTGGCTCACGAGGAGAACATATGGATGTAGCAGAGTGCAGGTGGAACGCTGTGATTGGAAGGCTGGAGGCATTGGGAGGGTTTGTAATCTTTTCCCTATCCTGCTGTTCTTAAAGATTCCATAATTAACACTGACTACACACAGACTGGGGGCCTCAGAAAATTTGGACCCTCAGGGTAACTTCTCTTTATTTTGTTTGCTGTTTGCTTTCTGGGCCTTTGCTGCTGTTCCCTTGGAAAGGGTAAATGCAGCACCACACGTGGCACCATTTTGGTTCTGTAGCATTTCAGCCACATCAGTGCCTGATGAACCCTTAAAACTTGAGGTGAGTGATGGAAATGCCCCTGGCAAAAAGAAGGATTGTCCCACAGGTGCAAGCCAGAGGAGCTGCCATATTTGTGAGCCTCTCCTGAGTCCAGGAGCACAAAGAGGCTGCAGCAGCCACAGATTTCCAGTTAAGTTATAAAACATCCATGCAAGATGCCTGAAATCCATGGGCTTCAGGCTGGTGGATGCAAAAACTGCTTAAGCTTTGAGCTGCTGTTAGAAAAACATAACTGGAAACCCTCCCACTTAGGAGCTGCTCAGCTCTTAGCAATGACAGGGAATTTATTGCTGAAATACCTCATGCACTGCAAAGTAAGAACTGACTGAACACTGTGGGGTCCTGAAAGGCACCTCAGTGGTTTCTGTAGTTGGAATTGTTGATTGTGTTCCTTCCTGAGTGTTCTGTTTGACGGGAATGGAGGTGCTCAGTGAGAGGCCAGTGTCACAGCCAGGGAGGGCTGGGCCCACGGCCTCCCCAGGGATGCAGTTTGGCTCCTGCCAGCCCCACGCAGGGCACTGCAGCCCCTGCCAGGTCCTTGCTGGCTGAGCTGTGCTCCATCTTAGAGCTCCAGTTACAGAGACGTAAATAAAATAAATCTCTGCACAGCTCCTTGTCCTCCTGCACTACCTGGTTGTCTTCACCTGGTGTCTGTGCCTTACCTCAGCTGCTTTGTCTCAGGCAGGTAACAAATGCTTGTGAGGGAGGAAAGGGGTGTGCAGAACATGTGGCCTCGAAATTGTATGGAGTAAATCAAATTGTAAAACTTTACACTGCCCGAAATACTGCTACTGGGATGGGAATTCAGAAAGTAAAGGTCAAGGTGCTGATATTGAAGCTCCTCAGGTTGCAGCAAGTGTGTTATTTCAAAGTACAGTTTATAATCCTGCCCAGGAGAATGGGTAGGGACAAGGGAGCACAGAGGGCAGAAATAACAATAAGTCATGGTTAAGAGGTAGGAATTAAATAGGCCATTTTTGTCACCATCTGATGTTCAAGACTTGAATCCTTTTCAATTCTCTTGTCGTGCTGAATTGGGACTGAAAACTTTGGGCAGACATAAGTTTGGGGATAGGGCACAAAGCTGGTGCTGCTGGCCAGGATTTCAGGGAGAGGGCAATGGTGCTGTGACTCCTGAGGGGCTGGTTCTTTGTGAGTGCTGTGCTGTCTAAATGAACCATTTCTGACAAATACAGGCAGGAGCAGGGGAAGAATCTCTTCCAAGGTATTCTGGGACACTCAAGGAAACACAGCAAGGACACCCAGGTGACAGAGGAGAGGGAGTCACCCAGGTCCAAACACAAAGCCATTAACCACAGAAACAGTGATCACGGTCCATATCTTACCTGAATTTGTGCATTTGATCTCATTTGCACTTACACTTCATAAGCTTAGGATTTAAAATGCCTTTATTTGTTTTGTTCTGTGACTGTTTGGGATAATATGATAACATTTCCTACCAGAAGGTGGTGGCCACAGCCAAACCCTGAATTTCCATCACTTAGCTTATTGTTTCAGTGGATTTCCTTATGGGGATTCAGCCTCTCTCTGACCTAAAGGTGGGTTTTTGTCACTTGGTTTGCTTTAAATGCTCCCTGTGCCATTTGTGTCCCTTGTCCAGCGAGGCCCTTCCCAAGAACTGCTCAGCTCCTTATGCCGACATCATTTTCTCACTCCTTGGGATGAGCTTGGACCCTGGAAAAAGGAAAATCCCTGGGAGCATCAGTGTCAGGAGGGTGGCTGGTGTGTCTGTGACACGTTCAGCGCTCATTAGGCTGTGACTGCACTCGCGCTAATTAATGGGCACGAGAGCAGCAGGCCGGGTTCGGCCGAGCTCGGCTCGGTTCGGCTGAACTCGGAGCCGATCGCAGCATTGGGAGCTCAGCTCGGCTAGGTTCGGTTCGACCGACCCCGTAATGTTCAGGCTGGTTCGGCTGATCTCGCGTGGGTTCGGCTTATCTAGTTCGGTTCGGCTTATCTAGTTCGGTTCGGCTGAACGCGGTTCCGTCCCGTTCCGTTCAGTTCACCTCAGCTAAACTCGGATCGATTCGGCAAATCCCGGCCAGAGTCGGCCCTTCGGGTACGCTCGGCTGTTCTCGGCCACACTCGGCTGTTCTCGGTTACACTCGGCCGCACTCGGCTCTTCTCGGCTCCACTCGGCCGCACTTGGCTCTTCGGCCGTCCCTGACTCTGCTCCGCGGTGCAATGGCGGCCGCTGGCGGGGCCCCGCTGCCCGGCCTGAGCCCCGTGAGGGGACAGAGCGCTGGCACAGCCGCCTCAGCCCGGGCCACCCTGGCCCTGCCCGGGCCCGCGTCCCCCGGAGCGCGCCCTGCAGCGCAGAACGCGGCCTCGGAGCCAGGAGCGGGGCCAATGCCCTCGGCTCGGCAGCGGCGGCGGGAGGCGGCGGGCGGTGCCCTCAGGTGAGCGGCCGGAGCGGGGCCAGGGGCACCGGGGCACCCACAGCGGGACGGGGCTGCTTTGGGCGCTGCTGCTGCGGGGGACCCGCTGGGGCTGGGACGGGGCTGTCCCGGGCCTTGCGGCTCTCTGGGATCCCGTTCCGTGGAATAAAGCTGGGGCTCGTCCCGGCTGCGGGGGCAGCGCTTTGTTGTGTGAGAAACAAAGTTCCTCCTTAGAATTTTTACATGTTTGTTAAGGGATAAAAGCCAGCGCTGGGAGGCTTGGCTGTTTGCCAGGAGCAGCCGGTTACCTTAAACCGTGTTCTCTAGATTCTGTTCCATTGCAGTGGTGTATGCATATTCATTCGAGTTTGTACATATTTAAACAGTCCTTGGAGTTTAGATGTTCTTTTGCTTGGTTTTAACCTTCGTGCCATCTTGTGGATTAAACCAATAGACTTTATTTCTTCCTGTGGTGCCACCCTGTTTTATTTTCACTCCCTCGGTATATGACAACGAGGGTCAATAATTTTTTCCTTTTTTCTCGGTGCTCTGGTTTCTGTTTCTGTTATCTTGCGTTTCAGATAAGATTGTCCCCAAATGTGGGAAATCACCTAATTATCTTACACCATTTTCTGAGTTCCTTACGTGTAAAAGCATTTTACCATTTCACAGTCTCTATTATGCTACAGTCTAGAATAGTATCTCTTGCACTGCTATTTGTTAAAGCTCTGCAGTGCATACATGAACTGACAGATGATGCTTTATCAAGAGCAGTAGTTACAGACTGTACTCTCTCAGGAGTTTTGTGGTCAATACCACTGTGCCAGAGCTAACACACGAATGGCAGAGGCAATAACTGCATTTGTTATGTTTCACACTGTGCCAGAGCTAACACACGAATGGCAGAGGCAATAACTGCATTTGTTATGTTTCAGGCTGGGCTGGGCTGGGCTCTGTGTCCCGGGAAGCAGCGGGATGGGGGTCCCTGTGCCCACCCCTGGGTCCCAGAGAGAAGCTGCTCCTGTGGCTGCCGCTGAGGGGCGCTGGGAACCCTGAGCAGCCCTGATGGAAACCCATGGAAAACTGGGTTTTGTTGGGTTTGGGACTTGCCATTTCCCCTGCTCCGTGTGTTTTGCCTTAGGAAACAGGAACTGGGCACCGAGACACTTTGTTACCCTGGAAGGGACGAGTTTGTTTGTGTTTATTTCCTGAGGCACCGGAACGATTTGGGTCTCAGCTGGCACCCGAGAGCCTCCTCTGTGTCCTGGGTGGGGTGGTGGCGATCAAAGGGGTCAGAGTTGGGGCAGGAGGGTGGGCAGAGGGGAGAGCAGCGGCTCTTTGGGGATTTGCATCTGGAAAGGGCCCTCAGGTTCCTGCTGGGATCCTGGGAACAGAGCTGGGAGTCGCTGGGCAGTGAGGACGGTGCAGCCGGAGTGCTGGGAGTGCCGAGGCTGCAGTGGCTGTCGCTGCTGCTCTCCTGCTGTCCCATCCCTAGCGCTGGGCTGGCACCCGGGCACCTCCCAGGGCTGGACACCCTCGGGGCAGGGTGGCTTTTAAAGGTTTTAATGCTGCAGCAGCAGCGCCTCAGATTGGATGAGTGTGAGGGTGTCCAGCTCTTCCTTAGGGCTGGGAGCGTGGCCAGGGTGCAGAGCTCATGGTCAGTCTTGTTTACACACTTGGAATAGCAAAATATTTTCAAACAGGGACTTTGAGGAAATAACATAGGTGAGTCTGTTGCAGGGATAGGTACAAGCTGTCTTTATTAAAGATGCACACTGGTGGATGTTTTGTCAGACCCCTCTGGGGACAGGACTGTCCCCAAAGCTTCATTAACCCCTTGTTTCCTGCTGCAGGGCAGGGTGTGCCCCAGCCTGGGGGCTGTGTGGCTCCTCCTGCCTGGAGCAGGGACAGCCCTGAGGCTGAGCCACAGAGGTTCAGCTGTTGGAGCAGCTGGGGAGGGATCTCTCTGTGCCTGGGCATTGTTGTTGCTGCGTTGCTGTCCCAGCTGCAGGGCTCCCTCAGAGCCTGTGCCTGCAGCAGCACCTGGGGCTCCTGTGCTGGGCTCTCAGTGCCATCAGTGCCCATGGAAATGCAGCGCTGGTTTCACTTCCAGCAGCCTCTCTGCTGTGCCACCCTCGGTGCCAGGGCACAGAGCTGTGGGCAGGCCCCATCCCATCTGTGCCAGCGCTGCCAGCAGCACTGCTGGGCACCAAGGGCTGCCTTTGGAGCCTGGCTTTCACACAGGGTCACACGCTCTGCCCCTCAGCATCCAGCTGGATCCTACAGCTGGACAGTTCAGCCAGCAGGGATTGGAGTCAGCCCTGGGGCCCAGAGCAGGTTCTGTCCCACAGAGAGGGACTGAGCTCCCGGGACAGCACAGAGATGTGCTCTGCCCTTGGGGCTGCCACTGAGTGCTGCAGGTGATTGTGCTAAGGGGAACTGAAGCTTTCCTAGAAAAGCCAGCAGCTGTAAGGAGAATCTGTGGAGAACAGGTGCTTGGTGCACTGGCTGGTAGCAGGTCCTGGCCTTTTCTCTTCTTTCTTTTAACCTGTTCTTAAGAGGAGCCCAAAACTGCAAAATCAAAAGGAAGGGGGATGTGGGGTGAAAGTTGCTTTTCATTTTTTGAAGTGTTGCTGTGTATTTTGGTGTGTCAAGTGGCACTACCAAAGCAGCATTGGAATAACCAAACTTTGGGACTCTGCACTTCATTCCTTTAATGTGTTTGTGTGGGTGCAGGAAATGCCAAATCCCAAAGCAATTCCATGTCTGTAACTTCAAGTGCAACATCTTTAAAGCCAAGTGCTCAGTGTGGGTTTTCCACATGGATGCAAATGGTCAAAGGCCTTTCTTGTGTCCCAAAAGCAAAAATCCTTTCTCTGTGAGGTTTTGGAGGGGATTCTCTTTGGGATTTCTTGTGATGCAGCATCCTGAGTGTCCCTGCCTTTGTGCAAAGTCCAGTGGTGAAGGATTGAATGACTGACACGTGGGGTCTGGGATAAAAATGGTTCTGTTCAAATTAGGCAGAGAATGCAATATGAAAAATGAGCTTCCTGTTATTGTCTGAAATAGTCAGGAATAAAAATGCTGGCAAAGGACACGTTTGTGTTTTGAATTGAATTGGTGTCACCTCTCATGGATAAAACCCCATAGGGAGCAATCAGAGCAGAAGTATGAGAGCTGGGATCCTTTGACTTCCACAGTGGACTTAATTTTCTTTTCTCCTCTCTTTCAGGGCAGGAAAAATCATCCAACTCCTCCCATCTTTGCCAGAAGCTTTGGTGTTTGGGCAGCCAAAGGCAGGAGGCCTCAGCACCAGGCTCTGGCCTGGAGGGCTCTGCTCCTGCCCACGCTGTGGGGTAAGTCAGAGGGACACAGGGCTCCTCTTTTGCTCTCTGCTGGCATTACCTGCCATGGGAATGCCATTTGTGCCAGCCCAGCCCCAGCTGTGCCTGCTGGACAAGGGCAGAGGTGAAGGGACAAATGCCAGAGTTCCCTGGGGCTGATGGAGCTGCGGTGGTGGCTGTGCCCTGAGGGGCAGCTTGGGCACTGTCTGTGCCCCCAGGTCTGCTGTGCCCTGAGGGGCAGCTTGGGCACTGTCTGTGCCCCCAGGACTGCTCTGGGGCTCAGGAGCTCTCAGAGCATTCCCAGCTCTGCCAGGGGGGCAGCTGGGGCAGGGCTGGGTGACAGCAGGGGCTGGGGCAGGGCTGGGTGACAGCAGGGGCAGGGCTGGGGCTGGGTGACTGCAGGGGCTGGGGCAGGGCTGGGTGACAGCAGGGGCTGGGTGACAGCAGGGGCTGGGGCAGGGCTGGGTGACTGCAGGGGCTGGGTGACTGCAGGGGCTGGGGCAGGGCTGGGTGACAGCAGGGGCTGGGCTGGGGCAGGGCTGGGTGGCAGCCCCTGCTGGGCCTGGCACGGATGCAGGGGCAGGGCTGGGAGGGTTTGGGAGCCCTGGGAGGAGAATGAGGGATGGTGAGGGCACAGAGCTCAGCCTGTGCTCTGTCAGCACAGCCCTGCAGGGCACTGGCATCTGGGAACAGCTCCAGCTCTCCTGGTGCCAGGGATGGGCTCTGAGGGACCGGGCTCACCTGTGGCTCCCAGGTCAGCAGGAACAAGGGCAATGTGGGGCCAGAGCTGGGGCCCATCAGGCTCTGTTTCCCTCTGGGAAAGCACAGCAGTCTCTGGGCTCAGGTGAGTTTCCTGCAAGTGCTTAGCAGAGCAATCCAGGGAAAAGGGAGTTCAGGAATTGCATCTGCTGCTGGGAACAATGCCTCAGGCTTGCTCAGTTTGTGTCTGTGAGAAGTGGGCTTTGGGCTGGAGAGGGGCTCTTGGGAACAAAAGATGGAGTCAATCCTCTCCAGGGATGTGCAGGGAAGGACTGAGTGGGAGGGAAGGGGAGTATTTAGAAATGATATCAGTATTTCTCCCAAAACTGGGGTGGAGCAGTGATGGGGGTGGTTGGGTTTGCTCTGGGCCTTGTTATTCCTTGTGCAACTTTTAAATTCTGTTGCATGATTTACTGTCCAGTATCTTTCTAACAAAAACTGGCAGAAATTTAGGTTCAGGATTAGAACTTTGGTCCATTCACTGCAGATCTTGCCAAGGCTGGAGGACTGGGGTGGTGGCTGCTCTCAGCAAAGGTGACTTATTAATGCTGTGTCAGATTCCCCTCAGTGCTGGGCAGGAAAGGTGAGGGTTTGGACCAGGAATTCTGCAAACAGGGCCTGTGTGAATCGTGCAGGTACTGACCAGAGCTGCTGCCCTTTGGAGCCATTTTAAAGGTGTGATCATGGAACATTTTGGGGGCTGTTTTCAGCAATCTGGGTTTAGAGCTCCTGTCCCCAGCCCGTTGCTGACCCTGAGACATCTGCTCTGGTTTCAGGCTGTCCTTGCTGGAGCACCCTGGTCCCTGCCGTGCCCTGGGACACAGAGGGAGTCCTGTCCCAGGTGGCCTTGGCACCTTGGCAGGGATGTGGCAGCAGCCCCAGAGCAGCTGGAGGTGAGAGCTGGGTGTGTGAAACTGAGCAGGGCTGACCTGGGGCTGGGGGAAGGGGAGGAGTTTCCATCCCCTGGAGCTTTCTGCTGGCATGGGGCAGCACAGGGAGCAGCATTCATTGTGCCCCTCCATGGGCACTGCTGTCTTGGTGTCTCTGCTGTGCCACCAGACCGTGGCACTTTGCTGCTGTCCCTGCCACTGCCACCCCCCGGGGCTGTGCCCTCCTGCCAGCCCCCACAGGAGCTCCAGGGTGCCTGTGTGCTCTGCTGGGAGCGTTTGCTGGGAATGTGCCTCATCCCTGGGAATGTGCCTCATCCCTGGCAGTGTCCCTTTGTCCCTGGGCTGGCAGCCAGAGCTCGGGGCTGCTCAGGCTCAGGGCTGGATTGCCAGGGCACTGAGAGGGAGCAGCACAGGGAGGGTGACAGAGAGGGGCTGGCAGAGCCCAGCTGGCAGCTGTGCTGGTGCTGCAGGTGGGCTGTGGGCACTGCAGGGAGGGACTGTCCCCTTCCCTAAGCAGCCCTGCAGATCCCAAGGGCTCCTAGAGCAGCATTCCATTCCTTACTTCCCTTTGTGCACATTCATTCTCCCACTTGCCATGAGCCATTCTTTGATTTCTCTAGGAGAAAGGCTCCCAGCAGAGACAGATTGCACTGGAGGCCAGAGTTGTGTTTGGAGCAGGGAGTGCTGAGAGCTGTGTCTGCCTGTGCTGCCACAGCCTGAGCACAGCCTGGGAACAGCCTGGGAAAAGGGACTGGGGCATTTCTGGTGCCCAGTGAGAAGAACACAAACTCAGCCATTCAGCCTGACAGGCCCCTCCACCCAGAGCTCAGCACACACCCTCAGAGGTAAGTCCAGAAACACACAAGAAAAAGGTGACTTGTTTTGCTGTAAAGTTATTTCAAGTTCTTATTAAAGCCCAACCAACATTTGCTCTGGATTTTGGTTGGGTGAATAACGAGCAGTGGGCACAGATGATGCCATCCATGCAGCTGAAAACCTGGTGTAATCTAGAGAGGATACAGGAACTGTTTGTGTAGGAAAATGGAATGTGAGGGGATGTCAGGGGCAGTGAGGTGGCATTTGTGAGGGAATTGCTGAGGTCATTGAAGGGAGCCTGTCCGGTTTATCTCGGCTGTTTGAGGGGCCTGGAAGGGCCCAGAGTGGCCTTGGGGCAGCCCGCATATCGAAAGACGAGAAGAGGCTTCAGTTCTTCTTTCTGGTTTTATGTTTATTAATTGTTTATCTAAAAGATGTTCTTTCAGCCGAACAAAGATCTGCTCAGCAGTCAGCCATGGGCACACTCTCTGCCCTCCCGGGCAGCCACGTATCTTTATACCCTTTGTTACGTGTACAATATTTATCATTTTTCCCCAATACCATCTATTGTTATAACTCGGTGTACTCTTAGTAATAACCAATCCAAAGGTGCCACCGTGGCCAAAGAAGATGGAGGAGAGGAGGAAGAAGAAGGAGGGTAGGACACACCCCAATTCCTCCATCTTACTCCTCTAAACCCCCCTGTACATAAATCCTAAACCCTGTTTCTCACCCTCTAATTAGCTAATCTTTCCACCATTCACCCTGTGAAGCCCTCATCCTTGTCGTCTCCTGTGTAGGGTTAAAGTCCAGCTACCAGACACTTCTGGCAGCATTCCAGGACTCCTGAGCCCCCCAAAATGGTCTCGGAGGCTCAGCATCTCAGGACTGAGATCTTGAGATCCGACAGGAGCCCAGCAGACAATTCCCCTGGGAAATCCAAGGGCCCACAGCCAGGACTCTCCAGGGCTGAGGGGGCAGCCTGGGACTCACTGTGTGCTCCTTCCTTGGCAGCAGCCAGCAGGGAAGGGACAAGAGGATCCCTGTGGGATGAGGCTGGAGAGAGCGAGCAGAGGAGCGGCCTCGGGCTGGAGAAAGGCAAAGGGACCAACGTGGTGTCACCAGGGTACCTGTGAGGAGCAGAATGGACACTTGGAGGCCACATGGAGGTGAGGAGTGGGTGGTTTGGGGCAAAGTCTGAGTTTATCTGCAGGGAAATAAGCAGGGGATATTTAGGAGGGAAAAGCTGAGGTGATGAGCTCACCCACCCTGGCACAAGGTGTGTTTGCACAGGCTGGGGCCAGAGGTGAAGGTCAATCCAAAGGCAGCCCTGCTCAGCCTCTAAATCCCAGGGTAAGTTGTACAGGCTGCCCACTGAGGGATTAAAAAATACGTGAAAATGAAACCAAGAGCATTCATGAGATTCCTGGGAATCCCATCAACTTGTTGTCAGAACTCTCAACGCAGTTTTGAGCTTGGATGACAAGAATGCATTTCTTTATTTGGATTATTCACTGTGTGGGATTTGGGGTTTATTTAGATTTTAAAGCTCTCATGGTGGCCCTGACACTGCTTAGGAGCTGGTAGGAAAAGCAGAGCCAGAGCTCCTGGCAGGCACAGGGTGTTTTCCCCCATAGTGGATTGTGGAGGAATTGTCTGGGACCTGGATTGTCCCTCTGGGTGATGCTGCTTGCTGTGATTTGTGTAATTCCATACATTTAATTCCCAAAACTTCCCAGCCCAGGGGTTTGAGCTGACAGGGCAGGACAAGGATTGTTCTCTGTGTGGGGCCCAGATTTGGGGTTCAGTGTCAGCTGTGCCAGTTCTGATGAATTACACCCAGAGCCCCAAATTCCCTGCTCCATTCCCGCTGCAGTGACCTCCCAGTGCCCCATGGAGTGTGGGCATTGCCATGCAGAGCTGCTGCCTTGGACAGCAGCTGTGCCAGGAGCAGCAGAGCTTCCAAGGAAGCTCAGCAGCAGCACAGGGACAAGGACAGGGTTATGTGGCACAGGACTGGCATTTATAACCCTCACCCCAGTGGTGTCCCTGGGGGCACTGGACAGAGCTGCCTGAACTGAGCTGGTTTCACCCCCTGAGCTCCAGGATGGAGAACATGCAGTCGGTGTTCAAAGCAGGAGAAGGCAGTGCCAGATGTGCTCCCAGCCTGTGCTGGGGCAGCCCCTGTGCCCAGGGGGGGACATCTCTCCCTGCAGAAGCTCAGCTCCTCTCAGAGCCTCAGCAGTGGCCTCTACAAATCCTTTTCCCTCAGGAAGGGGATGCACATCTGTCTGCAGCACACCTCCAGGGGAACCTACCTGTGAAAGCTTTCCTTCACTTGTGCACTTGCAGCTGGATCCTGAAAAACTCCAAACTGCATTCCACTGATTTTCAGGTATCTCTGAGGGCTCCTGCCTGGGATTTAATACCTGTGGGGGAAGATTGCCTGGGCTTTAATGCTGCTGATGGATGATGGCCTCAGGCTGGGGAGGAGGGAAGGGATTTGGGGAGGCTGGGACATAGCTGGCAGCCCCGGCGGTGCGGGGCGCTGTGTTGAACTGCAATGGGGGACCCGCAGAGCGGCTCCGGCCCCGTGTGGGGACCCCAGTGAGGGCTGGGGCACCGGGCTCCGGTGTGGAAGTCCATCCGGAAATCCTTCAGTTTTTGCCTCACAATTGTCATGAGAAAAGGACCACCGAAGGGTTAAAAACTGTTGAGCCAGTTGGGAAAGTCTCATGCGTATTTAGTGCGTTTACAGATGGTGTCTGCAGAACATGCCATGCTGTACTCGAAGGGGCATGCTGCCCTGTTCTGAACAACGGAACTGGACTTTCTTCCAAACTTCAGGCCTGGCTGAACTGAGCTCTGGGGTGGCTCCCCTCCCCTCCAAGAGAAGACCCCTCTTGCCTGTCTTCAGCCACCGTGACGGACCAACAGAGATGCGAATCCCCTCATCAAAGAACCAAGAACCCCTCTGGCACCCCTGGCCACCTCCTTCCAGAGACTGGGACTGTACCCCCTCCCAACTCAGGGAAGGGGGAGAACCCGCCCAGAGTAAACATACCTGGGAGCATTTGGCCATGAAAACAATGGAATAATTGTTTTGCGGAGAAAAGAAACCTCACATTATGTAAAAGTTGTAAAGCCCGGTATGCTTTTATTACGACGCGCGCCGGACGCAAGCCTCCCCAAAAGGGCATGCGTACCCCTGAAGATTTCAGACCTCCTTTTATCCCCCTTCCAAATGCATATGCATACAGTTTCACAATAAGTTCATACATATTCATCTTGCATGACACTTAGCACTAATTCTTCTTTATCGGAGAAATTCCTAGGTCGGGGGCAGATTGACCTCGTGGTTTTTCTGTTTTTCTTTCTCTGTCTCCTTGCTGTCTCTGGAACGTGGCCTCTCCTTCAGCTTTAGCTCCACAGACCCTTCACCTCTCCCAGACACTTCACCTAGTTCAGGATGGATCCTTACTCTGTCTCATAATCTATCCTTTTCCCCTGCATGGAAACATAATTTCGGCCACCCTTCCCCCAACCAAGAACAGTTTATCTGGGGTTCGGTTCGACTGCCTCTCCGAGAATCTCCCCAAGACGTGTACCAGCAAGCATCGGCGGCGGGACCCCGAAGGCATCACGTCTTGGTAGCTATACCCCATTCCCTAACATTCTTTCCTTCCTTTTTCCTTATCCTATCCTTCTCTTCCCTGGATCCTCTAACCAAACGCATATTTAGCTGTGGTTACCATCAATAAATTGCATCTTGTTGATTTGTTACTGCAAAACCCCTGTGCCTGTGTTGGTTATTTTTGCACCCAAAAATTATTCGTCACCCGTTCATTTCAGGCGGACCTTCACATCCGGCCCCCAGGGCTTTATTATTGTCCGGCGCCCGGAGCCCCGCGGTGCGAGGGAAGGAGGAGAGGGGAGGACGGGGAGCCAGGAGAGATGGGGGTGGTGAGGACGGGGAGGGAGAGGGGTCGGAGTGAGGAGGGAAGCGGGAGAGGAAGGGAAAGGCCAAGGGGGAGAAGAGGGACGGTGGAGAGAGGAGTTATAGAAGGGAGAAGCGGGGAAGGGATAGGACGGGAAGCAGTGGGGGTGGGTCCAGTTTGGGAGGAGAGGAAAGGAGCGTTTCAGGGCAAGAGGAAAGGCGGAGAAAGAAAGGGAATACGCGGAGAAGGAGGGAGGGGTAGAGAGAGGGACAGAAGGGGAGGTTGAAGCCTCCGCGCCTCACCTGCGGAGCCCGCACAGGGAGCTCCGTCCGCACCGTGCTCTGAGTGAGCAATCGGCGATCGAGGCGGTTTCCGGGGTCTAAATCACCTCGGCCCCGCCCCGCGCAGCCGCTCTGGGACCCCGCGCACCTGAGCTGGCCCCGCCCCGCCCACCTGAGCTCTGACCACGCCCCTTGTGCCTCCTGGTCCCGCCCCCTGTTCTGTCAGGCCCCGCCCCTCACCCATGTCCTGGCCCCGCCCCCCGCACCGCTGTCCCGCGGCCACGCGGGGGCGCCGCGCTCGCCCCGCGCTCCGTGTCCGCCAGAGGGCGCCCTGCGGGGTCCCGGCCCCACACGGCGGCTCCGCGCCCGCACCGGGGAACGGCCGCGATCCCGCACCCGGCAGCGCCCCGTGCCCGCGGCCGTCCCGGGCCCCAAATCGATCCCGGGCCCGGAGCCACCTCCATCCTCCCGACGGGAGAGAGGCGGCACCGCCCGGGACCTCGGCAGACCCCGGCAGTGCTCGGATCCGCACCCCCGGCCGCCGTCTCGGCCCCGCTGCAGCATCCCGTGCCCGCACTCTGTGGCCCCGTCCCGCTGTCCCGGGACCCTCGCTCTGCGTTGTGTGAGCCCCGGCCCCGTGTGGCGGGGACCGCTCGGAGCCCGGAGCGCCGCGGCGGGGCCGCGACTGGGACGGGGCTGTGAGACCGAGTCCTGCCGGCGCCCGCTCCTGGGGCGGTGCTGCCTCTGCCCCGGCGGGAGGGTCGCGGCTCTCGGCCGGACTGGGCTTGAGACTGGGCAAAGCCCAGCCTGGGCTCGATGCCCGCTCCTGCTATGACGCCAGGACGAGGTTGACCGTAAGTGGGCGATGGAGCCCACAGCCGGAGCCGGGATGGGGCGTTCGGGGTCTGCCGGGGGGTCCCGGGCGGTGCCGCCTCTCCCCCGTCGGGAGGATGGAGGTGTCACCGGGCCCGGGATCGGTTTGGGGCCCGGGACGGCCGCGGGCACGGGGCGCTGCCGGGTGCGGGATCGCGGCCGTTCCCCGGTGCGGGCGCGGAGCCGCCGTGTGGGGCCGGGACCCCGCAGGGCGCCCTCTGGCGGACACGGAGCGCGGGGCGAGCGCGGCGCCCCCGCGTGGCCGCGGGACAGCGGTGCGGGGGGCGGGGCCAGGACAGGAATGAGGGGCGGGGCCTGACAGAACAGGGGGCGGGACCAGGGGAGGGGCCGGGAGGCACAAGGGGCGGGGTCAGAGCTCAGGTGGGCGGGGTGGGGCAGGGCCGGCACCGCGCCCCGGAGCACTCCCGGCCCGGTGCCCCCCGAGGCCACAGCGCCCCCGGGCCAGAGCACCCCGTGACTCCCTCCTTCCCTTCCCCGGAGCCGCAGCTCCGAGGGGCTCCCGCCGCACCCCAGGAGAATGAGCGGGACCGTAAGGGCGGCAGAGGACAGGAAAGCCCGGGCACCCGGGGTGAAGTTTTTATTTCAGCTTTACTCTCTTCCAGAGGACGCAGAGACGGGCTGAGAGCTCCCACATGCCGGGGATGAAGGATTGTTTCCCCACTCTGCCCAGCGCCGGGAAGAGCTGGAGCCCGCCGAGCTAGAGCAGGACCGAGAGAGGGCAGCGATGCCACGCGGCGAAGTCGCTAGGACAGGAGCAGCGGGAATTGACAGCTGCCCCTCCTCAGCAGACTAAAAAAAACACCCACGTGGCTTTTCAGTTTGGGATTATCTTTATTTTACAGTTTATAAAAAGCTTTTCCCAACGTGTGTGCTCCATTAAACTTCCGTGCCGTCGTGCAAATTGCTGTGGACTTTGACTTCCAAGTTCACCTGCTTCACCTTCCTGCCGTGCCCCTGGCAGCCGCCGCCGTAGTCCCGCGGGGGATGAACGTTCCTGACCGTGCAACACCGGCTGCCCACGGCCTGCGGGCCGCCCCGGGGCAGCTCCACCTTGGTGTTCAAGGGGTGCTCCTCTGGAGCGCTGCCGGCCGCCTCCCGCTTCCTCCGCAGCTTGCGGCACTCCCTGGCCAGGAGGCAAATGCCGGACAGCACCAGCAGCAGCAGGGTGAGGGCGGCGAAGGCGCTGCCCAGGGAGGCGCCCGCTTGGGCCAAGGAGGCTGCGGCGGCAGCTTCCTCCCTCTCCAAGAGCAGCGACTTCATGTTGGTGCCGTTCTTCAGCTGGTCGCCCTCGTTGTCGTAGACGAGGGAGGCATCCAGCGCCTCGGGCAGGTCCCTGCGGCCGCGCTGCCAGCGGCGAGCCAGCGAGCGCTGCACACGGGGCCCGGCCGTGCCCTCCGGGCCGATCACGTAGATCACCTGGAGGTACCACTGGTGCCCAGCTTCCACCTTTCCCAAAGAGAAGGCACGGACAGATGTCATTAACATCGGTCGGGTTTTACACCAAGTGATTCTGTTAAAAGCTGGTGTGTTTTGTGTCCTGTGTCTGACAAATTCATCTCAGTGGGTTTTTCTAAGCAGTAACACAGACCACCCAGTGGGAGGTCCAGCCTTTGCCAGAGGCAGTAATTTATTCAGGAACATGAATAATATGCTTTTAAAGAGCTTTTTCATTAATGCTTCAGGAAAAAAAATAAAATCACCAGAATAATATCCTAATCTCCATTTCCTGTGTCAGAGGTGAATTCTGAGGGCCCAGAGCCTGCAATTCACCAAGTGTTTGGGAGGTCCTGGACAGACAAGTCAGTGTTGGGCTACCAAAAGCACTGGGTACATACCTTGTAGAGAGCATCCACCTTGAGAGTGAATCCGTCAACTCCGGGCATGCTGCTGACCGAGTGGAACTCGGACAGCTCGGAAGCAAAGTGGGCGTCAAAAGGCACATCGTGGAAATACTTATCCGTCACTTCCGGCTGGTTTCGGTCCTGGAAGGCACAGAAGTGTCCTGAGGGATGCTGTCTGCTTTCCCAAAAGAGGCTGGAAGGCAGGGCACTACCTGGGTAAGGGCTCTAATGCAAATGCCCCATCTCCACACCTACATGCAGGCACGGATTAAGGGACACTCATGGACAAAGGGTGGGGAAAAACCGGTCCTGTGCTCACACTTTGCACCAGCAGTACAAAAGATCCAGTGAGCTCCTTTCTTCATCCCTCTGCAGTCAGGATCTGCTTGCTGCCAGAGGAAATCCCAGAGGGGAAGCAGGAGCAGAGCACTCACCAGGAGCAGGAATCGGTGCTTCAGGTACTTGTTGGGCTGGATGCAGCCATACTGGGGCCCCTCGTTGTAGACGGTGCCCGTGGGGTCGAAGAAGGGCACGTAGCCGTCCCTGCCCGTGCACAGGTAAACCTTCTCCAGCTGCAGCCGGTACGCCGCGTTCAGGTTCTGCTCCGGGTGCCAGAGCACGCGCCCGTACAGGACTTGCCCTGGGAACAAAGAGCAGCAGCTGATCCCCCAACCAGGGGAACACTGCCAGAGCCAAGTGTGCCAGACCACAGGTGAGTCTGTGCTGAGAAGGGTTTGTATTGTTTGGGGAGGGCTTGGGGGGTGCGAGTGACAAAACAAGGTGCCAGAGAACGTTGTTGTTTTACAGGGCTGTAAGATGC
This sequence comes from Zonotrichia leucophrys gambelii, assembly GCF_028769735.1. Lineage (NCBI taxonomy): Eukaryota > Metazoa > Chordata > Aves > Passeriformes > Passerellidae > Zonotrichia > Zonotrichia leucophrys. Next base: position 52,672,619 of record NC_088173.1, read on the forward strand.
TCAAAATGCCATTTATTGCTGTGGAAGAGGCAAAGCCACATCCGGGTTTTGCCCTTTCCTCTCCAGGAAATGGAAGCTGTGCAGGGAAAAACAGTGGGAACAAGCAGAAGAGGTGAGGTAAATCCTACCCTTGGAAAAAGCCCCTTTGTAATCCATTTCTGCCAGAGACATTTCCGACTTGGTGGGATCCATGAGAAAAACCTTCTCATTGTTGCAGAGCTGAAACTCTGTGTTCAGGGAGTAAACAACCGGAACCGGGCGGTTTGTCTGCTGGAAGGCAATCGGGATCAAAAACCTGGAAGGGGGAGAAGGAAGGAAAGAAAGGGGAGATGAGGTTTGTGCAGCCCAGAGGGGCTGGCCCTGCCCTGGGCCGGGGCCTCCTTACCGCTCGGGAGCGTGAGCCGTGCAGGGCAGGGGCTTGTCTCCAGGCTCTGTCCATGGCTGCGTGGGCTGCACCGTGCAGGGGATCAGCAGGATGGTGTATTCTCCAGAGTAATCCTTCCTGGGAACAGACAGGAGCAGTCACCAGCAGAGCTCTGAGCTCTTCACCCAGGGCAGCAGCTCTCTCTTGCCCCGGCAATGTCATCCAGCAGTCCCTGAGGGACGAACGTGACCTTCTGAAATGCACCGTCACTTCTGGGATCAGCCTATCCACATGCTTCACTGCTGGAAAAATTCCTTTACAAAAGGCTGAGCTGATTTTCCTCTCAGCAGAACAGTGTTCCAAGCTCTGGCCAAGCTCCTGAGCATTCCACACTACTGCAGTGGCTGCTGGAGGGGTGCCAGGGAGAGCCTGGTGCTGTGGGAAGCTGCTGAAGGGGACTGGACCCCCAGCCCTCACCTGTTGTAGGAGCTGGTTGCTCTCCAGAGCTGGTAGGGAGAGTCAAAAGTCTGAGCACTCCACAGCAGCTGCAGGTCAAACTCGATCCCTCCCAGGTGCTCTGGAGTCATCAAGGAGGACCTGACATCGGGCAGGCTGTGGTGCTCCATGACAAACAGCCCTGGGGGGGACAAGGAGGTGACAGGGCACACACAGAGGTCCCATGTTGTCAGCACAGAGGGGCTCCTGGCAGGGACAGGGACTTGCTCTGCTGCCCGTGGTGCCAGAGCAGAGCTGTGTGTGACCCTGCCGTGTGTCCCTGCCAGGATCAGTGCCCTCACCTCTGAACTTGGCCTGCGTCCTGAACTCGATGACGAGGCGGCCGTCGTCGCGGATGTAGATGCGGATGATCTGCAGGCGGGCCGAGAGCACGCTGTCCGTCTGGATCCCTGCAAGCACAGCGGGGCCGCGCGCGCTGCTCAGCCGGCCTCTGCCAGCCCCAGGAGCTCTGGGAGACCTCCCAAGGCAGGCTTTCCTTGGCATCATCCTCCCCTGAGCCAGCTGCACACTTCCTCCCTCCCCCCCGGCTGCCTAAGCCCCCCAGAGGCATAAGGGAAGGAATATTCCGAGTGCCCACTCCCTCGGGACTCTGGTGGCAGTGCAGGAGCTCAGGGGAAACACGAAGGAGCCACTCATTCCACAGCCCTTGGAGGGCTCACCTGTCCTCCAGAGCACGGTGTCGTAGAAGAAGGAGAACTCCATCTCCGTGTGGTGCTCCAGGGAAGCCCAGCCCCTCGGCGCCGTCACGTAGATGTAGGATACGTACAGAGGCACGTGCACTGTCAGGAAGGACTGGGCAGAGTCCCTCACCTGGCAATAAAACCCCAAAAAGGGGGTTAGGCACCTTCAGGGGAGGTCAGAGGTGACTCTGGGTATTCTTTACCTCAGACAAACCTGGGTTTTAATTCAGGGGCAGTGCTGGGGATCGCTGGGACCATGGGACAGAGGGGCTCTAGGTGCAATTTCACCTCAAAACCCCCCAGCTTCCAAGGCTGGGAATTAAAAATCATCAATTCTGCTTGCTCAGGCCTCCCAGAGCTCTCCATTAATTATCTGCAGAATGCAGCTGCACTTTGCAGGCCCCGGAGAATTCAGGGAGATGTTCCAGCCTGGCTGGTGCCAGGCTCCACATGCTCCAGTGGGCACTTGTTCAGGCCAAGTAGCTTCTCTGGACTTGTGCAAACAATTGGAGCTATAAAAGGAAACTTAATGAAGTAGTCCAGGCTGGCAGGAATTAAAAGAGATGATACTGGTCCTAGCAAAGTGCCTGGGAATTTAACGCCTGAGCTTAGGGGAGGTGGAGTGGGCTGCACAGGGATAATGCAGCCACGAGAGGGCGGTGAGACACCTCACACTCATTTATGGAGGAACTTTCCTGGGTTTTGGTCTGCCAGCCTGTTAATTAGGAAATGAGTTAAAATATCCCATGGCCTCGCTCTGTTGTAGAGCATGAACTAAGCTGCCTCTGCTCTGTCTTTGGCTCATTTCTATTGGCTGAGAACACAGCCAAAATTATAAAAGAGAGCCCAGCTGAGAATGTTTTATATTTCCAGTATGGCTATACATTAAAAAAACAAATATTTTCCTGGTGCTCTGAAGATCAAAAGAATAAAACCTGTGATACTCCTAGGAAATACATGAAATAAATGCACAGAGCACTGTTCTCTTCCAGGTGACAGGGAGGGAAAGGCACACTCCACCTGTACAGAGCAGAGCAGCAGCTACACTCAGGTGCAAGGCAGAGCTGTGCCTGAGAGCTGAGCTCTGGGACAGGGGGAGAGCTGGGGAGGGGCCTCTCACCTGGAAGTCAGCAGTGACAGAGCCGCCACAGACATCGATTAACTCGGTCATGTCGTAGTAGGCGTCGAAGGTCCAGACGCAGCTCTTGAGGTTGAGGTGCTGGTACAGCCGGATGCTCCTGGGCTCCCGCACCGCAGGGTCCAGCTGGTAGGGCCGCTCATAGCCCGGGCCCAGCGCCGAGCTCTCGGGGGCCGCCTCGGCCAGGAACCCTGCCTCTGGGGGACACACACCAGGACAGTGACCCCTCCCGGCTTTCAGCTGCCCCGGCCACGTGCTCGCTTCACTCCTGAGCCGCCTGAGCTCCTCTCCCTTCCTTATCCTGGAGGACACACTCAGGGGAAACTGTTACAGGAATGGGGCAAGCATCCTAATAATCCAACTTAGGGACCGACTGATTCAGGGCTGAAGTTAACCTTTAAGGAATGAGGAATGGGTTGAGTGTGGAATTATCAGAACAAAGTACAAGATCCTGCCTGGATCTAGCATGGACTTCATTCCCTGGAGTGTCAGAGACAAAATCTGCCTGTTCTTTTCAGCTCTGACATTTCTTTCAGCAGTGAATTGATTTTGTTGCCTCATGGGAGACCTCAGTGACCCAGACACAGTGATCCAGCCCTGCAGATCCCTCCCTAACCAGGAGGATATCACAAAAATGATTTAAAAAGCAGAAAACCACTAGCACAACATGAACCTACAACCCCAAATGTTCCCATGCCTGGAATCCCATCTCCAATGGGCAACTCTGGTCACTGCTGTGAGACCAGGAAGATTCATTGCTATTTACATCACGCCAAGAGAGCCCAGAGGAAGACACAGACCCTTTCTGTGACTTCTTTCCAGGCTTCCACCTTCAGGAAGCTTTGAAGGTTACCTGAGATGCCTCTGAGGTCCCTGGCAGTGACCAGGTTGGAGCAGACGTGCTGGTGCCTGTAGATGGACTCGGAGAGCAGGAAGTGCAGGTTGTGCAGCGGCAGCGTGGAGATCAGGGGCAGCATCCCGTCCTGGTGGGGGATCTGCACCGAGATGTGGATCCTGGAACAAGCAGCACGTCAGACAGCAGAACAGCAGCCTGGCAGGCACAGGGTCCCCACAGCAGCACAGCCTTAAGCTGAGTTCCCCCGGCACCCCTCAGCTGGGCAGGCTGTGGGACGAGAGTGGGAGCAGGAACCCGAGCAGCCCACGCTGCCTGAGGGATGTGGTTTCACACACACATCGTGCTTGTGAGCCCGGGCACCCCTGTAAGCCCAGGGGGACTGGGGAAGGGCTGCACTCCCCTTTCTTCAGCCTCGTACCTGTTGGGATGCTCCTTGTGCTTCACATCCAGGTACTTGAGCGTGGCAATGAAGGACTGTGCCTGGAAGCCTCGGGCTGTCCCCGCCACCACGGGCGTGTGGCAGATGGCACTGTCTGTGCCTATGGTGACCGCGCTGCTCCTCAGGGGCGTCCCCACGTGGCCGGCCCTGTCCACAGCCTTGGCCACGCAGCGCACATGGAACCGCCGGCTGAAGTAGATGCTGTCCAGCACCTGAGGGAACGAGGAGGGGGAAACCACTGGTGCTTCCAGCAGGCTAAGGGAAAACGGCACTCAGTTTTCTAAAGCCAAAGCCCCAGGCCTCAGATCCAAGGAGCCTTTAGTCTGGAATGTCTGCGTACCCTGTGGTTGACGCTGGTGAAGGGCGTGTTGTCCGTGATGGTCTCGAAAGGCGAGCGGGCTCCGTTGCCGTCCGTGGGGGCGGCCACTTCCCAGCTGAACTGGATGGAGGACTGGTTGATGCCAGCCTCAGCACAGCGCTCTCTCATCAGGGCGTACTTGGGGAAGTGAGGGTCACAGGGAGTCACACAGACCAGGGGGTAGCCTGGGGAGGGGGATTTCCTAGCGCCCTCCTTGGTCACTTCTTCCACGCGGTCGTAGTCGGCCAGGGTGACAACCTGTGTGGAGGCAAGAGGGGCTGAGGGAGAGGGTGGAAAATGCCATCCTTCCCTCCCACGTTGTCACTGCAGCTCTACTTTTTATTTCCAAAATCCCACTGCGGTTTCCAGTCTGTACTTGCAGGGCACTAAATCACATCCACTCACCACAGGAGGTGCTGGGAGAATCAGGCTCCCTGCTGCCTCCTGATCCAAAATAGTCACTGTGGCAGTGCTGATGTCTCCCAGGACTGCTTCCACTGGATCATCTGGGCCCAGCACCAGAGAAAAGGACTCGTGCCATTCCCGGTCCTCGTTGGACATGATCTCCACCTTGAACATGATATGGGCCACACCTGGGGGAGCGAGTGCAGGAGAAACAGAGGGAAGTTGATTCATCACCAGAGACTGCTCTCACTTCTCGTCCGAGCCCTGCACAGCTGCTCTGGGCTGTGACCACAGAGACATTATGATAAAATACACATTATAAATTTCATTTCCACTCATTGCTGCTAATAATTTACCCAGAGGAGTCTATTATCAACATAAAACTCCAGCTATGACAACCGATCTGATCGATCCGGTGATAGATTTACTAGCAGATGCCGACTGAGGATTAATAATGACTGTCTTCTATTAGCTGTCTGGAGGAAAAACCTGGGATGCAAAGCACATTGCCATCCCTCCTCTCCCTCAGGTGTGCAGAGCTGTTTAGTGAGGGTCCAGCAACATGGTCTGAGGTGCTCACAGCCCTACATTCCCCGAGGAGGACTTCACTCTGCCAGGTGCCAGTGCTCCTTCCTCTGGTCCCATCACCCTTTGTTTAACACATCAGCTAAAATTCCTGCGACAAGTGGCTTTTCCCACCTCCCCGGGCGTTCTGGCCACGCCCCCACCTCTAACCCTGGGGCCCCTTTACCTGGGCTGAACTTGAGCACGCGGCTCTTGGGGTAGTAGTCCACGCCGGCCTGCGCGGAGCCGTCGCGGGTGCTGCAGCGCACGCGGGAGGTGCGGTTGTGGTCGCCCCTGCGCACCACCGGGACGCTCAGCACCGCCACGCCCTCGGGGCCCGCCGGCTCCCGCACCTGGTACGCCGCCTCCTCGAACTCGATGGTGGGGGCTGCGGGCACAGCGCGGAGGGAAAAGCCCCGGATTTGCACCCGGCACCTTTCAGGCTCATCCCCGCACCTTCAGGGCAAGGAGCTCCTCAAAGCGGGGGCCACAAAGGCTTGGGTGTGACTAAGGGTAAAACCTAGGGAGGGTGCTGGGCTACAGAGAATGGCAAATCATTCTCCCATCCCTGCCTCCCACACATCCCCAAATCCCTGCCACGTGCTGCGCTGGTGATCCAGCCTGGCATCCCTCTTCTCCCCCACAGATCTCTCCAGGCTGTGCTGCTGTGGAGGGAGAGGAACATCTCCCAAGGGAAGCACAGCAACTCCAGCTGCAGGGGAATGGGAAACGGGAGAGGCGGGGGGTCCAAGCACTCCTATCCAGCCTCTCCCTTCAGTCCAGCCCCGTGCACAGCAGTGACCTGCACACAAGGCTGTGACCGTGGCACCGAAGGCATCCACACTGATGGGGCTGTGCTGACTCCCCGGGACCCCCCAGACACCTTTGCTGAGCAGCCTCGCTCACCATCTTCGTCGTTGGTGACAGTTATGGTTGCCACATCCATCTTCCCAATCCTAGCTCCACTCCAGTGGTTTCCAAGGGGGCTCCCCAGATAGACCTGGAACTGCTCTTCTGGTTCGAAGGCAGAGTCGTCACTGATGTGAACACTGCAGTTCTTCACCTAAAGCCAAGTGAAGAGGAGAAAGCAGCAAACTGTGATAAATCTGATAAAGCCACATAAAGGCCAGGGTGTACTTCCCTATCTAGGGCTGCACATTGGAGTGCTGTCCATCCTGGAAGAAACCCTTCCATGTTTAGGGCTGCTCCTTCAGTGTGGACCAACCACACTGTCACACGATGAGACACAGAAGTGAAAGCATCTCCTTCCACAAACCCACAGCTCTCTGTACAACAATCCTGGGTCCTCCTGATGCATCAGATTTGCATTTCACAATTTAACCAGTTCCATCCTGGAACACCCAACCCCTTCAGAGTGGGTCACATTGCCAGGACAAGAATTTGTATCTGAAACCAGCCCGGAGCAGTCTGCCAGCCCCTCTGGGGACAGAGGGCCGAGGAGGAGATGTGAACCCCTCCCAGACTGGTTCTTCACTCCCCCAGGAGGCAGGTGCAGCTCACCTTCTCCCCTTTGAGGAAGGTGACGCGAGACTCCTCCGCATCCCTCCTCTCGGTGAAGTCCTCCACGACGTGCGCCGTCAGGCTCCGGGTGTAGCACCTGACGGAGGACTCGTAGCTCAGGTCCCCCGCGCGCCAGATGGGGATGTGCAGGGTGCCCTCCTTCTCCCTGGCCGTGTAGCTGTCCTTACTGAACTGCATGCTGGGCACTGCAGGGGGGCAGAAACGGAGCCGAGCAGGGCTGGGGATGCACAGGGAGCCAAGGGGCCGGGAGGGAGCGGTCACAGCTGCCAGGGATGACTTACCGTCCTGGAAGATGTCATTGATGGCCACGATGGCTTGGAAGGGCTTTGCCAGCTCGGCTCCGTGGGGGGAGCTGAGGTAAACAACAAATGTCTCCAGCCCTTCTATCACTGGGTACTGGGCATCATCCAGGATTGTCAGGGGGCAGAACTGGGAGGAAAGTGGAATTCCTGCTGTTAGACATACAAAGCTTTCATCCTTCCCAGCACTCACATTTGGGAGTCCAGTGTAAAGCCATTATGTAATTATGTTTTCTGAGTCCACTAATCAATGTAAAGAACGTTCCACACAAACTCAGCCTATCATTTCAGAGAACAGGCAGCGATCCTTGCCCCGGAAGAGGTGGCATGACCAAATCTCTCCAGGCTGGAGTGCTGATGGCATGGGGAATCTGTGCCTAGCAGGATCATTAACAGTTCTCAAGTGGCCCTGAGAGGATTTTCAAAACAAGTGGCAGATAGGCACAGAAACACAAGACAGGTGTTGCCAGGCAAAGCAGACTCAGCAGGAGTCCAAGTGGCTCCTCACCTCTTCTGTCTTGCCTGGCCTGAACTCTATTTTCCTGGAGCTGGGCACATAGTCGACTCCCGGGCTGGCCGAGGGCGGCTCCGATGTGCGGGTGGCACACCACACCGACGCGGGCGCGGAGAGGTCGGCTCCCTGCCGCAGCACGGGGATCTCAATGTGTCCTGCAGCACCAGGTGCACGTGACAGAGAACAAACTGAGAGAGCAGCCACGTTCCACAAGCCCACCCCTTTCCCTTCAGCACTGCTCCTGCCCCAGCCTCCCCCTCGGCACAGAGGGAAGCACAGAGCCCCTCTGCAGCACATCCTTGCAGTTCTGCTGTGCCCCGAATCGCTGCTTCTGACACCTCTTCATGGTGAAAGCTTCTACAGGGAGCGTCCCAACACAGCCCTCTGCTCCTCACCTGCAGCCTCGCTGACAGTAAAGGTGGCATTCCCCAGGGACACCATGGAGGCATCGTTGGGACCAGCAATGACCACATTGGCCGAAGCCCAGCTGCCAAGGCGCGCGTTGTCCGAGGCGTCGGCCAGCACCACCTCAAACTCCTCCTCCTCTTCATACTCGCTGTCATCGATCAGAGTGACATCACAGGTCACCACGGTGACCCCCGGGCCCAACACGAGGCGGCTCTCGTCCGACAGCCCCCGGGACTTGAAGTCGGAGCCGGATTCCAGCATGTAAAGGCTGCTGCCCCTGGCTGATTTGGGGACAGTGTAGCAGATGGCAGACACAGTGCTGCTGGCATCCCCTAGGAAGCAACAGGAAAACTCCTTAGTGGAAATACTTTAAATCTACTTGGTGGAGACACCTTTCACTTAAATAATAAAGCAGCATTTGGAAAAGAGGATGAGGAATGAAATGCTGAACTTGGATAGCGGCTGGCTTAGACGTGACTTCCAGGCAAGCTCCTAAACCCCACTCAGGAAGCCGAGAGGTGGCACTTGCCTGTTAAAGAACACACAGACACTGACAGGCTCCACATAAAGCACTGCCTAGCTCACAAAGAAGCAGCAAACAAATACAAAGGTTTGCTCCTGCTCATGCCGGGAGCTGGAACAAATCCAAACCCAAGAGGCTTTAACAGCAGAGACAGGAAAGGTTAAAAAAATAAACAACGCTGCCCCATGCATTGCTTGCCATTGCATTGTGCTCCAGAACCTCTTCCAAAACATGGGAGAAGGCTCCAAAACCATAAGCGGACAAAGGCCAAGGGTTCCCCCTCTGCACGTGTCCCTCCCACGGGGCTCAGCACGGCCCAACCCACCTTTCCTTTGCACAGGAGCCGAGAGGAAGCCGGCGCTCTCGCTGACGTGGAAGGTGCTCCTGTCGAACTGCAGCGTGGGCTCGTCCTCGGGGTCGGCGATGGTGACGGTGGCGCGGGTGACGTTGCCCAGCAGGGCGAAGGCCGGCATGCTGAGCTCCACGGAAAAGCTCTCCGTGCCCTCGAACACATCGTCGTCGTGGATGGCGATGGTGCAGGCCTTGGTGTCCTCCCTCTCCTCAAACTGCACCTACAGGGCAGCAAGATGACTGCTGTCCTTGGAGTGCCACCTGGAGCTCCCCGTCCTTCCTGTCTCACCCTGCCCTGTGGTGCTCCCTCTTCCAACAGCAAACAACCCGCCTGACCTTACTAACAGAACACACCCTCCTTGGCGTTTTGGTCACTTCCCGCCCATTCTTTGCTCCGGGCTCGGTGGCAGGCACGGTGAGCCCGTCCTTTGCTGTTGCTGCCCACCTGCCCCGCGTACTCCACGTAGTCCCGCTCTCCGGGCCGTGCTCCCGATCCGGCGGCGGCCGTTCCCTGCTCGGTGCGGCACAGGACGATGCTGTACTGGTTGAGGTTCCCCAGCCGCCTCACGGTGACGCTCACGGAGCCGGCGCTCTCCCTGACCTCGTAGCTGGAAAGGGATCAAGCGCACATGAGGAACGGGCTGGGGAGCAAACCCTGCATGTTTGTGTGACACTGAGGGTGAGGCTCTGTGGAAAATCCGAGGCAGGGAAATAACCGGGCAGCTGCTCCATGGTTCAGCCTGGCAGGGCCCTCTCCTCACTGGAAGGATTTCCTTCCCACGCTGTAGGGAGCTCAGGTAAGAGTCCAGCTGCCAGGCAAGCACTGTGACCCTCATGGCACTTACCTGGAGTGAGTAAAGCTGAGGAGGGACCACTGGATGTGGAAGACGTTGCCGCTGACCACGTTGGGCTTGCCGTCCTTCACCAGGAACTGGAAGCTGTCCGTGGTCTCCTGAACCTTCTCCTCGTGCATCACGTACCGAATGAGGCCCTGGTTCACATCCTCTGCCAGGAGGGAACAGCCAGTGAGCCAACACAGGAATCCAAAGGCAGGTTTGTGGATGAGCAGTGTGGATCTGCTGGGACTGGGGATCCCAGGGGCAAAGGAAGCAGTTACCCCTCAGCCCTGCAAGAGTGAGCTTCCCCACAGTGCTGGCTCTGCACAGCTGCACCTCTGCCAGACTGTGATGATCAGATGCACCTGCAAGATCTGCAACCCCTCTTTACTGCCCCAAGTCACATCTCCAGCTCTAACAAGCCTGGAGAACCTGGGACAGCCTACAGGACACAGGTTGTTGTCTCTAAGAAATTGCAGGATTTCTGCAACTGACAGCAAAGTTCAATGCTTGTTTTCAACATGCTGCCCTTTGGCTTTCTTCCCTCCCACCTTTTTTTTTTTCTTATTTTAACAAACTGAATCAACTGATGGGAAAAAAAGCAGCAGGGCACAGCCCAGCTCCATACCCTGTGTAAAGGTGGTCACAGCTGTCTCAGGCTTCAGCTTGTTCTCCACATGACCATTCCTGGGACCAGTTGTTATCTCATAGATCAGCTGTTTGTCACCTGTGTCAGGATCTGTCGTCAGTAATTCCTTCTTAGTGATGAGATTGGTGGCCTGGATTAAAGCCAAATCAAGGGAGTAAAACTGAGGCTCCAGCAGTGCAAGTCTGACTGACTGTTCACACAAAAAGCCCAACCATCCCTCTGTCAAAACAGCTCTCCATGAGGGAAGATCTAGGGAAGTGCAAGTACAGAGCAGCCTTGAACAGAGATATCCCACAACATGTTTGACAACACAAGAAGGATTCAAATTTTGCCTCACATCTGGTTACTTGAATTTAAAAGACAAATGCAGCTCAAAGAAAAGCAAATTCCAAAGCAGCTGCCCAGCCTGATTTAGCTGGAGCTAAAAGCTAGGAGAAATCTTTGGGTTTCTCTTAGACACCTCTATTCCATGAGCTGTGCTGATGCTCAGGTGAGGCCTTGCTTGGCAAAAACACAAATCTGCTAACAGCCTCAGATTGAAGGATTCACTCAAGACTGTTCACACAGCTCTGCTGAGTCTCCATGAGAGCCTCTTTGAAATGCCCTCACAGGGATTTGATTCAGTTCCACCACATTTTGCTTCCTCTTCAAAAACAAAATGTTTTTAACAGCAGGAGAAAGAGAAAATTGAGCTGCTTGAGGCTGCAGGAGTGCTTTCCCTGAAGTGAGGAGTTTGAGCTGAGATAGCCATTTCTTAATACAATTTTTTACTGCAGCATCTTCCACTGTTTTTTTTTTTTTCTGGGAGGAATCAAAGTGTTTCTTTACAGTTAATACTGGCTCCTCAAAAACAAGCCAAGAGTTTCCTGGGGTTCTGTTTGGATTTCAGCACAACAAAGGCACATCACAACAAGAAATTCCTGCACCATATCCTTGGAAAGCCACATATCTCTGCCATGGCTGCTACAGCACATCATCAAGCCATCTCCACCATCAGCAAAGCTAAAAATGTGCCCTGGGGTGGGCATTCTCCCTCACAAAACCAGCAGTGCTGAAGGATGAGGAGCAGCCTGAGAAGCCCCTTGTCCTGGAGCAGCCTGAGAAGCAGCCCAGGCCGAGGCCAGGCAGGTGTTACCTTGCCATCCGTGTACTCCAGCCACTGCAGGCCCACGTTGGTGACAACCCTGGGTGTCCCATCATCCACGGGGAGGATTTCCACCTGGAAGCGCTGCGGCGCTGCGGTCACCACCTGACAACAGTTCAAGGTAAAAGGGGGTGACTCTGGGAGGCAGAGCCTCCCCCAACACATCACCAGCTCAGCTCCCTTCAGCTCTACTGCCATCGAGGTCCTGGGGCGAGTCTGCACACCCAGCGGGCAGGGAGAGGAAGGGGCAAAGGGAAGGAGCAAAGGGATCACATAAAGGAGAGCACGCAGCCCTTGCCTGCAGCCACAGCAGCTCAGGCCCCTGCCCCGAGAAGAGGCAGCTCGCTACGGGCTCTCAAGGCCCCTTCCCACCCCCTGTGCCCCCTGACCTTCCTCTGGCCCTCCTGCAGCACGAAGAGGGCGTTGGTGCCGTCGGACACGGTGAAGGTGAAGCGGTCCCTGGGCGCGCCGCCGCCGCGGTGGCTGTAGCTGACGCGGCGCTGGTAGATGTCAGCCATGGTGAAGGTGCTGGCCGGGAGGGGGCGCTGCCCGCGGCCGCCGCGCTCCAGCAGCCCGTGCCGGGGCGGCTGCACCACCCGGAACGTGATGGACTCCGCCTGTGCCCGCACAGGGAGGGGCGAGGCTGGCACACCGCCTCGGGGCCGGCACCTTCCTGCTCCCCCGGAGCCCACCCCGGCCTCAGCCCTCTCCCACGGCGGCTCCCGACAAAGCAAGGCACGTCCCACCCAATCCCGGTTCGGCGGGTTGGAGACAGCTCCCACCCCGGGACAGCTCCAGGAACACAGGAGCGGCCCCCAGCCCTGCAGCCATGCTGGGCAGTGTGTCCCTTGCCACTCTGCCAGGGCAGAAGCAGCAAAAACCTCTGGGGCAGGATTTTGGCTCAGGCAGCCGGATCTCTTGCTGCAGGGGAAGCAGCAGTGAGGAAGAGCCAGGGTCAGACAGCTCAGCCTCTGGCCAGACCCAGCAAGGAGAGGAAGTGCCATTCTCATACACGCTAAGCATAAACTCAGTGTTTATGAGTCCTAAAACACAAGGCCATTTTCCCAACAGCCCAGATGTGCAGCAGAAGAGGGGAGGGAGGAGGCTGGGGGGTCCTGTCTTACCTCTGTGTCAGCATCTGTTGCTTTGAGCTCAAACTCGGTGATGGTTTTTCTCACCCCTTCCTGAACCGTCATCCCAAAGATTTGCACCACGGGTAAGGAGTCATCCACGGGGTTTATGGTGATGTCAAAGGTCTGGCTCACCTGGGACAGGAGGAAAAACCTCTCTTGATGAACTCAGCCTTCCAAGAGTGCGACTTCATGGCAAGAGCTCAGCAATCTTCAGGTTGGGTCACTTCATCTCAGCCTTGTCTGGTGAGTAAATCTGAGCTGCTAAGCCCAGATCACATGAACATGCCCTTCTTTATCCGTCCTCACTAATTAATTCTCCCTCTTTCTGTGATATTTATGGACATGCCCTCTCCCTCCCTCTCTCAGTCCGTGTTGCCCCTCTCCCTCTACGTGCAGCTCTTTCAGAAAGCAGCAGAGGCATTTCTCCAGGGTCTGACTGTGTGGCTCCCTGCTCCCTGCCCTGAGCGATGTGGGCAATCCCACAGCAGGAGGAGGAGGAACAGCCACCTCTGCCCAGGCTCCTTCTCAGGCAGACTCAGGCTGGGACTGACCTCGTTTGTCCCATCAGACACAGAGAAGGTGAAGGTGTCCCTGTGCTTTTCCATGTCACTGGTGTGGACGTACTGGATGCTGCCAGAGGCCAAGTCTGCCTGGCTGAAGGAACTAATTCTTGTCCCTGGGAAATGAACAACAGGGGGAAAATGTGCAACAGAAAGAGCAAGGCAGGGAAAAACTACAGGAAACAGGACATATTTAGCCATAAGCACTCAGTTATGGCTGGTTCTGATCCAAGTCAGGCTGCCCCATGAATCTCAGTGGAGCCAGGGATTTAAGCTGGCACAGAGCCTTCTAAAATCTCCTTCTCCAAAAGAAGTCCAGGCTTCTTTTGACCTCATCCTGTTGGGAGTGGGCCCCCTGGGGCAGAGGGGGAGAGAAGCTGGGAGAAAAATGGCCCATGGAACACTTGGATTGTCACTGCTGGGCAGGACTAACCCCACCAAGGCATCACTGAGGATGAGCTAAGGGCCTCCTGGCCTCACAGCAGTTTTCCAAAATGCCTTCCAAGTATCTCTTCTCTCTGCCCCTCCTTGTACCCCTGCATTTCGTACCAAGTCCCTTTTCAGCACTGATTTATAGTGACATCTTTACAGGCCATTAGGTGTGACACAGCCACAGAAAGGTACCTGACAAGCATTTCAAAAAGCACTTGAGCTTTTTAAATCTCGTTGCTGTGTTCAACAGTTTTACTGCTGTTGTCAACAAACACCCTGACAAGAAGTTTGCCACCAATATATCACACTAAATGGCTGCTGACAGATGCTGGCCACACTACAAAAGACACCAGGATCTGATTTAAATAAATGAGCCAAAATGGAACATTCAGCTAATATTTCTTCAGAGCTCATCAGCTGTGAAGGTTTGGGTTCTCTTTTGAACACTTCAGTATTCTCTTCTTAGGTTTAGGCTGTTTAAATCATGGTTACAACTACTCCTCAGTCTGTGACTCTGTATCCTTATTAGTCCCTCACAGACATGAAAAAACACAGAAATCAGAATCATCATCAGATTTTAAATAATAGGAGGAATAAAGTCCTTAATTGAAGTCTCCAAAGTACAAGATTTACTGGCTAGTTTGCAATTTAGGCAAAAACAGTGCATGTTTCTAATTTACTCTCAGCAGTGAGTTATTATAACTCATTCATTATTCCTGCCCTTTCAACACGCTTTTGGTGAGAAGATGAGGCAAACCCCACACTCAAACTGAGCTGTACAGGGACTGTCTGCATCTTGAAAACACACAGCAGATATTTGCACTTTAATCTCATGTTAATGAGAAATCTAAAGCTAAGAAGAAATATAATCTTAGATGAGTATAATAAAATCAGAAGAGCGTATAATGTGACCCCACAGATTTAGATTAATTCATCAGAGGGACAGCACACTCGCACTGTCAGCAGGCATGAAAGGCAGCTCTGAAATTCAGATCACATGTGCAGGACAAGTCATCTGTTCACCAAGATGGGCTGTTTCCAAGGACAGTAAGGGATGGATTCTTTGGGGCACTGTGCTGTTCACAGCAAAGGCCAGAGGTTTTCCTGACACGTAGAAGCAGCAGTAGGGCCATAAACTCACATAAATCCTCAACTGGGATTATTGGGCTGCTCTGCCTCCACTCACCTTATTCCCCAACCCTCTGGGCTAACGGCCCTTTGGTTCCTAACAATTCTGTGAATTGTTCTGTGGATTGATTTCTGACAATTTCTGGGCATTCCGTGCTGCTGCCTCCGGGCACGTTTTTCCTGCAGTGACTGTTTAGGGCCCAAGAGGCTCCAGTGTTTTGCTGCTGCAAGGGCCCAGCACCTCGCTGCTCACCTGGGGAGGCCACGTGCTCCAGATGGCCCAGCTGTGGCTGCCGGGTCACCGTGAACTGCAGCTGGGAGGCCTCGCTGTCCTGGTCTGAGGCCGAGAGCTGCAGGGTTGTGATGGCCTTGGCCGAGTTCTCATCCAACACCAGCCCCTTGTTGGTGATGATGGAGGGGGGAAATCTGTCCTCTGGAAGGGTTAAACACAAAGCTGAGTTAGGAGACAGACACACTCCAGCCCTCAGGTACTTGTGCTCAAGCAAAGACGGCACACGCACAAACATTTTGGTAATTCCAAAACGGGAACTTGGGGCCATCCCATTTATCAGGGATGGTAACATTGTAATGTCCTAAAGACTATCTAAACAGCATGAAGGCATTAAGGGGAATTTTTCTACCTTTTCAGTGAGCTTGTCAGAAGCCAAAGAATGAACCCTTGCATCTGCAAAATCTCCCCGTGCCCCTTACTTCAAAGGCCTTGGAATTGACAGCTCATCAAAACCACAGCTCAAAAATTCCATTTTGCCTTGCAGTACATGTGGGATGGGAATCTGTGGGCAGGCTCAAGCTCTGCAGCAAAGAAAACACAACTTCAGCAGTACTTTTTACCTATTACATGGATGTGGAAAACCTGGTCCATCAACTTGTTGCCATCTGCATCCATCACATCAAAGGTGAAGGGGAAGTTTCCTCCGGGATCCCCTTTGCCATGGCTGTACACCACGTGCCCTGGGGAGAGGGAGAGCAGAAAAGAGATGCTTTAGTACAGGCTGCAGCTCTTAATCCTTACTTTGGGAGCAGGCTGGCACCATCAGCTGAGGCACCTGGGGCTTGACAGGGCTCCTGGATTTGGGTTTCAAATTTTTTTTCTCTCTTTATTCTCTTTCTTCTGCTGAGAGAAACTTTTTAACATATATTTAATGATACATGGTTCTGCTCTAACTTAACAACCTGAGCTTACTTCTTTCCCTCTCTCCCTTCCCTACTTCAGCTCATCACTCCCCTCTCATAAAGATGAGAGTCATGGAATATCTGAAACTGGAAGGGACCCATAAAGACCATCAGGTCCAACTCCCTGCTCCTCACAGGACTACCTTAAACCAGGCTTGGTTGATATACTTGCCGTGACTACCTAAAATGCAGCACTCTCACCTTTGTTTATATCAGCCTGGGTGAAACTTCTGAGGGGTCCTTTGGCAGAGATCTGGACTAGGCTATCAGCTGTGGTCAGCTGCAGCTGGCCCCTGCTGGGGTCCCTCCTCAGGACAAATCTGATGGCCGTGTCCTCTGAATGCCCAGCTGCTGCTTTCAGGTGCTGAGCCGTGAGCCGAGCTGCAGAGCCTGCACCAGAGAGAGCAAAACCCACAATCAGCTTCAGAGCCAGCCTCAGGCAGCCCGGCCAAGCGCCAGCAGCGCCCAGCAATGCCACTCTCAGGCCTGTCCCCGTACCGGCTGGCAGCTGCAGGTCCCTGCTGACAGCCACCGTGGGTGCCAGCGTCCCGGGCAGCTCCATGGAGAACTCCAGCCTCCCTGCCTGTGTGTGGAGCCCGTCGCTGAGGGAGAAGCCGAAGCCGTCGGTGTGTGCGGCGGCCCCGCTCCGGGTGTACACGATCAGCTGCTCCAGGACGTCCTGGTAGGTGAAGGAGGAGCCGCGGGACAGCGGCCGGCCCTGCTCCGGCGCCTCGGCCGCGCTCTGCCTCCTGCGCAGCTGGCCTGCCGAACCACGCGGGGCTCAGCACGGCCCGCTGGGGACAGAGCCCGCCTGCCCTGGGCACTGGGAATCCCCAGGGAAACACCTGCACCGCCCTGGGGACAGAGCCCACCTGCCCCTGGCACCCTGCCTGCCCTGGGCACTGCAGGGACAGCCCTGCCAGCAGGGAATCCCCAGGGAAACACCTGCACCACCCTGGGGACAGAGCCCGCCTGCCCCGGCACCCTGCCTGCCCTGGGCACTGCAGGGACAGTGCCTGCCAGCAGGGAATCCCCAGGGAAACACCCGCAGGCTCCCTGGCAAAGAGCAGGGACGGCCCGCCAAGAACAGCGCTCTCCTCAAGCATAGTCCTAGCCCAGATTGTGCTTTTTGCCACATGCCAGGCTTCCCTCTCGCAGCAGGGGCTCTTACAGACACACAGACAGACAGACAGACTCCCTGTCTCTCAGCCCCAGCCTGTCGGGACGTACCGTGCTCAGGGCTTTGGCTGACCACGATGACCAGCTCGCTGCTCTGCGTGTCCAAGTCCTGCAGGCTGAGGGAGGCGTTGGTCACCACCACGGCCGAGCTCTCCTGCACCCGGACAGGCTCCAGCACCATCCTGGGGGGCTCGTCGTTCTGCCGCTGCACACAGCCAGCAAAAGGAATGTGAGCACAGGGAAAGGCCCACCTGACCGAAACACAAGCTCCCAAATGACACAACTGGTGCTGGCATCACCAGTGCCTCCAAACCTATCCAGCACCACGGCTGCTTCCAAGACGGAGGAGACACCAGAGCAGTAAGCCCTGGGGAAGAGGCTACAATGCACAACTGTCCCTGGGCATCACAGGTCAATTATGTGCCTGTGCTAGGGGAAGGAATCTCCCTTTAATTCCCCTTCCCACACACTAAAAAGGAAGGAGTAAAGCCTTGAAAAAGAGTTTGTGTGAAAGGAGAGGGCTCTGGCAGCTGGCATACCTGGATTGTGATGTTGATGCTCTGCACCTCTGACTGGCTGAAGCCATCACTCACATAGAAGCTGAAAGCGTCACTTGTGGGCTCAATGCTCTCATGGACGCTCTGGAAGTAGTAAATGCTCTTCTCCAGGACATCATGAAGAGAAAAGGACACGTCTGTGCTCCCCACAGACTCACTCTGTGGGCCAAAGCTCTCTCCTGCAAACCAGAATATCGCTGGTGAAAAGATGCTCAAATGGCTGATAAACTGAACAGAGAGCCAGCACATTGTGAAGGCTGCAGAGGAAGGGATGCTCCCTTCTACAGCTTGGCTTCCCACACCTAGTGGCCTTTGAGGGAGAAAACATCTGCTGTATTAGAGTGGGCCCTGGGGAAGCTGCAGTTATTGTTGCAGCACAAGCCATCCCCTCCATGGGATATGACAGATGTCATCCTGTTAGGAGCCCAGAGGAGGAAAGAAGGGAGTGCCCAGCAGTTTTACCTGTCCTGGTGTTCTCGATGCAGCCATACACAGGCAGAGTGAGCACGGTGACCCTCAGGCCCTCCTTGGCAGCAGTGTCGTAGTCAGCAGCCAAGTGGGGATGGGCCAGCAGCGGGACCCTGCCCCCCTCATCCACCTGGGAAGCAAGAGCAGACAACACAAATCCTCACTGAACAAGGCTGCCTCCATGGGACAGGCTGGCCCGGCGCTGGAGCGCTGTCCCGCCCTCCCCGGGTCTGCTAATCAGGAATTCAGCAGGGAGCTGAGGGGAGGTGGGGTGGGATGGGATGGGAAGAACAAGCCCATCTGGCCTCCAAGAGGAGCCTGGACAGGACAGCAAGGGAACTGTCAGTGTCATGGTGACCTCCTGGAAGGCAATCCTGCAGTTCTTGTTGTGCAGAGCCTTTTGAAGGCAAGGGAGGGGGAATGCACAGCTGGAAAGGAGGGAGATGACTTCCAAAGGCCTTGATAAGGAGTGTGAAATGATCTGTGTCAGCCCAAAGCACCAGGTGTCTCAGACTTGAAGAGTCTCTTACGCATACACTGGTGAAATTAGGGATGAAATATTGAGTAGGGCTAAATGTGACTCGTTCCACTGATATCAAGAAGACACCCTAGGGACAAGCAGCTCCTGAGTGGACAGAAATAAACAGATGAGGTTTGGGGAAGCAGATGGACTGTCAGCCTCCTCCAGCCTCCAAGTGCTTTGACCACCTTTTGGAGGGCACAAGTAACACTACACTTCACTCAGTCACTTCCCTCAGTCCAGGAAAACTGTTCAGCTGCTCCCATCTGAGCCATGGCTGTCCCTGTCCCCAGGCACCCAGAGCCCTGTCC
Source organism: Zonotrichia leucophrys gambelii (assembly GCF_028769735.1). NCBI lineage: Eukaryota > Metazoa > Chordata > Aves > Passeriformes > Passerellidae > Zonotrichia > Zonotrichia leucophrys. The sequence goes on from NC_088173.1 coordinate 52,691,687, forward strand.
CCAGGCACCCACATCCCTGTCCCTGTCCCCAGGCACCCAGAGCCATGGCTGTCCCTGTCCCCAGGCACTCAGAGCCCTGGCTGTCCCTGTCCCCAGGCACCCACATCCCTGTCCCTGTCCCCAGGCACCCAGAGCCCTGTCCCTGTCCCCAGGCACCCAGAGCCCTGTCCCTGTCCCCAGGCACCCAGAGCCATGGCTGTCCCTGTCCCCAGGCACTCAGAGCCCTGTCCCTGTCCCCAGGCACCCAGAGCCCTGTCCCTGTCCCCAGGCACCCAGAGCCCTGTCCCTGTCCCCAGGCACCCAGAGCCATGGCTGTCCCTGTCCCCAGGCACCCAGAGCCCTGTCCCTGTCCCCAGGCTCTCACGGTGACGTGGCCAGCGAAGGCGATGAGCGCCGGGGCCGAGGTGATGGTGACGGTGAACATCTGTCTGTCCAGCCTGTTGTTGTCAGCATCCAGCACTGAGAAGTGGAAGATGTCAGTCACGGGCTGATTGCTGGTCTCAAACGTGGTGGAGTAGCTGAGGGATGAGGACATGGGAGTCAGGGAGCCTCACTGACCCCAGGCACATCCATCCCATCCTCTTGGAAGAGAGGTGGTGTCTCAGCTCCCAACCCTCCATCGCTTTCGTTCCCTGAATTGTTTGAAGTAGCCCAGAGATCCCTGGGGAAAAGCTCAGTGAGCTTTTAACTGGTATGGCTTGAGGGAGAACAGTGTTCTTTGCTACCTGATCCTCTGGCTGTTGATGTCTTCCATGGTGAAATTGTAAACCTTGGAAAGCTCTTCGTTGTGGGAGCCTGATGTCCTGAGGAGGGTTCCATAGGCTGGCAGAGATATCAGCTGGATTCTGATCTCTGAGTCAGGAGAGTTGTTGTCCTAAGCATGAAGAAACAAACCAGATGAAAACAGGGCAGAATTAGCCATTGCTGTGTCCCACTAAAAATGGAAGGAAGAATAAGAGTTTTATAGTTTTATACCTGCCTAGTTGGGTCATACCCACAGATGAATATTAAGTGAAACTCTACTGATGAGAAGAGAGTCAGGAGGGTTGACATTTTCAAAGCATACCATGAAATGTATTTTCATTTTCTCTCAGCTCAGCAAGGCTTTCTCTATGTCCTTGTGTCTCGTTAACACAGTCTCCCAGACATAAGCCTGGTATTTTCATTTTCAAAGTACTTCACAATGAACTAAAAGCTGATTTTGTCTCTTTTCAACCACATTAGGTACAACCACACTGTGGTATCACAACTCAGATGTCATCTTTCTTAGAAGAGTTTTGTTAGGTGATTGAAAAATAAGGCCCAGAGCACAAATCAACACATCCTGAGCATATGGGTCAGAAGTGAAATCTTCTTTTCCCTATCTGTGCTCTCATTCAGATTAAACATGAGCATCTCCCTAGTCAGCCTTCCTCCTTAAGAGGAGGACAGGACAGATTCCAGACTTGTATTCAGACTGATCCCTTAAAAAAAAACAAAAAAAAAATTCCCAATAATCTCTCTAACAGCCAGCCTCTCTCAGCTCAGGTCTCTCCAGCCTTGCATCTGTACTGTGATCTCTCCTCCCTCAGGAGGGTGCTACATCATCTGCAAGGAGTACAGAGCTTTCTTGGGAATGTCGCCAGCAGGATAACTCTTGCACAGCCCACAAGCCCTGGGACCAACTCAAGCCACCAAGCTCTGCAGCATCCTAGGGTTGTTTACTCCTTCCCCCTTCCGATCTGCCCAGAAAAAGGTGGCTGAGGAGGCTGAAGTTTTCAAGGGATTAACACTTGGCAAATCCACGTGCTTTACTAGCAAGACTGTTTGACAGAAAAATCTGGGATTAACTAGGTGCTCATGTTTAGCATGGCAGTTCACCTCTGGTACAGTCAAATGGGGATAACCTTAAATCCCTGTGGGATGAAAGAGTCTGTTATCCTCTCTTTGGCAGCAGCCAAAACTTGAGCTCTCCAGCCAGAATGCATGCTGACAGCAGGGAGGTGTGTGGGGGATAAGGAAAGGGAGCCTGGCAGCATTCCCTGGGCCTAGGAGCAGATGCAAACCCACCGTGTAAGCCAGGTGCTGTCGGGACAGGGTGACAGAGCTTTTGCTGGCCACGGTGACAGCCAACAGGCAGCCCGGGGCCAGCTGGGGGCCGTGGGTGTCCAGCTGGGACACGTCCACCCTCAGCACCGTGGTGACCGTGCTGACGCCGTCGGTGACAGAGACCTCCATGCTGTCCTGTGCCGCTGCCGAGCCGTCGTGCACGTACTGCAGGGCGTTCCGCGTCACGTCCTCGTACGTGAAGGTGTCGCCTGCCCAGCGAGGAGACACACGAGTCAGAGAGACCCTGCTCAGAGCAGGAATCCGACTCAAATGACCTTCATCAAGAACCGAACTGGCATTTCATCCCATCCTGCCAGGGCTGTGGGTTATGAGGACGTTCATGAAGGAGCTGGCAGGGCAGAGGAAAAGCTGTGACCTTCCCAGCGCCAGCGACTCCCCATGATTCTCAAGGAGGGCACCAACCCTCCTTTTCTTCCCAGCTGCTTCCTGAGCTCACAGCTAGATAAGGCTTCCCTATGGATGCATCCTGATCTGCCAGGAGCGTCTGTCTCCTCCTGCTCATATAAACCAGCCAGGCTGACCCCTCTCCTGCACTGAGGGAAACTCTTGCTCCACTCACCTGCTCTCATGAGCTCCTGCACATCTGCGCTGTACTTGAGCACGATGCCATGATGGGGAGGTTTCACCAGCTCAAAGAAGAGGCCCTCAGGAGCTGTATCCGTGTCACTTACAGCCAACTGGATCCCTGTGCCAGGGAAAGACAGCATAGTTGATGTGAATGGAGCCAAAAAAGCCCTGTAATTCAGTCAGTACAAGAAAAGTAAATAATGCTGGAGCTCCCCCAGCCTGAGAGCTACAAGTTCCATGGAAATAGTTTGTGCCCTGATGATGCTCAGGCTGTGTCAGGGAATTCTCTCCTAGACTAGCTCTCAAGTGACCCCTGGGCAAATGAAGCTGGGCCTCCTGGCAGAGAACTGAGCCCCAGCCCGTGCCCCATGCACCCCACTCACCGATGGTGGCTCTGCCCCCCTGGCTGACCTCCAGGAAGGGAGCTGCGATCTGGAAGACTGGAGGCTGCTGCTCAGCAGAGAGCAGGTGGATGACAAACACCATCTCCGGGCTCGTGTGCTCCCCACCAGACACTAGGCACAGACAGAAACCATGCCTGAGTGCAGGGATGGGTTTGCAGGGACCCTTCACCTGGGAAATTCACCTGTCTGTACAAAAAGCGCCATTCCACATGGCTGACTCATCTCCCACCTTTATCTGTGAGCATACACACACTTCACCCAGGCCAAGAGCATTTCTCTCTGCCCCTAACTCAGAACACGGACTTCTCCTTGCTAGTGGAAGCCAGAAAGCACATGGAAACAGAAGGATCTGTTAAACAAGCAAGCAGCTTATCTGTGGCAATTTAATTGCAGAAATGTCTCCATGCTGTATTAAAGAAAATGAGAGCGTAAAACTCCTTGTTCACACTGGGGGGACAATGGGGATAAATCAGGCTTTTAGGACTGATTCCAGGCAATCACTGGAAAAAGATGTCTCTAGCAAGCTGCAGCAAGCTTCTGTAAAGCACTGCTGGGAACCTGACAAATTAATATTCCCCAGGCACGTGCATTTCCAGAAATTCCTACTGAGTGCCCACACGTGTGCCTGCAGCAGAGCAAAGGCCAAGGGGCAACAGGCAATGGGAAGGGCAAAAGAAGGATGAAAACTGCTGTGGCCAGGAAAGAAAAAGCAGCTGACATATGTCACAGACATCTTTCGTGAAAAATCCTTTCTTTAGGATTTTTCCTTCTGGGAAGCTGAGGCCCCAGAAGAAGAATGTAAACAATGGTTATCTGCTGCTGTGGAATGCAACAGGTGCACCTGTGATTGGCCCATGTTGGATGTTTACAATTAAGGGCCAATCACAGGCCAAGCTCTCTGGGGGACAGAATCAGAGAGAGCTCCTTTGTTTATTCATTCCTTTTCTATTCTCAGTTTAGCAAGCTTCTGAGACTTTTCTCTCTATTCTTTTTAGCATAGTCATAATGTAACGTATATATCATAAAATAATAAATCCAGCCTTCTGATCATGGAATGAAGACTCTGGTCTCTCTCTCACCCTGAAAGAGCCCTGCAAGCCTGGCAGCAGCCATACCTGTGAATCGGAAGCTCACGGACTCCGGCAGACCTGGCGGGACAAGCACAAGCACAGAGCGAGGCGGTCAGGACGGGAAAGCACGCCTTGCTGGGGCCTCGGAGGGTTTGGGGGGATCTGAAGTGCTGATGTTAACTGGGCAGAGCCTCTCCTCAGCAGGGAGGAGCAGCAGCAGGGCGCGGCGGCGGCCCTGCAGGGGCGCTGGGAGCTCACCTGCGAAGGAGAAGGCCGTCATCTCCCGCAGGTGAGGGGCGGCGGCCGGCGGGCGATACGCCATCCTGCCCTGGTTGATGTCGGCCTGGCTGAAGAACCTGGCAGGGGACAGAGGCCTGTCCCTGTGCTCCACAATACCTGTGGGTGCAGAGACACCAGCGTTACCAGGAGGGGTTAATTACCTGATCCCACAGCTTCCTCTGCTTCTTCCCCTTTGGGTACTTCTTTGTACCGCTTCCAGAACAAGTCACACGGATGCAACTGCATGGAGGATGGGCTCTAAGGACAAGAGAAATGAAACAATGATTCCTCACTGAGGCATTTCTTCACAGAACCTCTCACTCGAGAGGTGGGAAGCAGAAAGCCATGGGACACAACATTCAGTATTATTCAGACAGCAGCAAAAACTGCCTGAACCCTGCAGCACATCCCTAAAGAAGCTGGGTTAAGGAACAAGGTGTTTAAAAGCCAAGGAAAGAGGCCAAATGGGTTAACAGGTGCCTCCACAGAGTGATGCTCTGAGGGAAGCAGGAGATGTGCTCAGAAAATGTGGCATGCAGCAGGTACACTTGCCTTGCCCAGGAAGGAGAGGCACAGTCACGTTGTACAGGATTTTCTCACTGGGAACCTCCGGGTCTACAAAGGAGAGGTGATGGGGCTCAATCACTGTCACACGGTCCTCCAGCACCTCAATAAACACATCAGACCATGAGCATCAAGGCCAGAGACAGGGGAAGATTCACCCAAAAATGCATTGAAAGAGAATTCGCTTTGCTCTAGTAAATATAAGACAGTCTTGAGATGTAAAGGCCCAGTTCTGAAACCTGACCCTGACCCCCTGTCCCCTGCAGATGCACAACCTCCACACCCACAGGTGGCCAGGTTTCTCTTTTGGCCTACAGTAATTAAACAGAGAGAAAGGAAAACCTAGTTTGATCAAGAATGCCCTGGATGAACACGTAGTTCATTGTCTGTGTAGTTTTCTCATGTAGTCTGATGTGGCTGGACTTCATTCTCTTTCAAAAGAAAATGACTGAAAATGACTCAGCCCGTTCAACTGGAATACAGAGGAACCAAAGCTCTCCTTTTTATTTTAAACCTGACTAAAATTGCTCTCATCCTTCCATAACAAGATTATCATGAACCAAAGGCAGGCAGGGCCTTAAAGGAATTACAGTGCTACTTGAAGAGACTTAAGTGCCCAAAACCAGTTAATTTCCACGTGTTCATGAACCTTAATCCTGCAGAATTAACAAATTAAACTGCTCAGCTGGGTATGAAAAGCATCCAGCTCATTTCATAATCTTGAGCAAAAATAGGGAGAGAACAAGCTAAGTTACAGATTTGGGCACTTAAATAACCTGCTTTGGAACATGAAAGGTTACCAACATGGGGGAATGAGGTTTACTTGATTGAAGAAAAACCAATATAGACGTTGTGTCCAGTTTAACAAAAGAGTCATCAAACTTCTCTGGACCTTTCCCAGCAGCACAAGTCCAATTCAAGACTAGAGAGATGGGAGGACTCACAGTATTGTGCTTTCCTCTCAGCTTGGGAAGCCTCATTCTGAAGGAGTCTGAAGATGAATGAACAGAACTCCATCACACTGGGGCAGGGAAATGAGATTTTCTGACAGAAAGATTTAAGGTTATGTTTCTTCCTTGCTGCCTCCAAGGCCTATTTGTCTCTCCCAAAGGTGGGACTTGTAGGTGGTGAGGTAAAAGGTGTTTTATGGCCCTATTGAATTTTGTGGGGAGTAATTAGCTATAAAACCCAGTGCATGTGGCTCTGCCAGACATCTCTCCCATCAATTCTGTCAATAATGACAACAACAAAAAGTCAGGAGCAGGAAGATGAATGGCTCCAAGTAGCAGTCTGACCATGTTTCATTATCACCCAGGAAAGGTCGCCACTATTTCAAACCTTGACAAGGCTGTTGTGCCATGGGCTTCCCACTAATCCCTCTCCCATTGCTCCCTGTGCCTTTCCTGGCCCCATGCCTGGCATGCAGGCCAGCCACAGGTGGTGGGGACACACAGGGAAGGCTTGCACCACAGCCTGAGAGCCCACAAAGCTGACTTCAAACTCTATGATCATCTTTCCAATCAACACAGCTGGGGAAGGAACCAGCTTAGAGAGACCATTCTCATTCAAACAGTCATTCCCAGAGCAGCAGGTAGGATCAAGTTTACAGTGGAACTACTGGCAAACCCCACTCATTATGGGCTAAGCCACAGTTTTTCTCTCTTGCCATTCCTCCTGGCTTCTCAGGAAAGGGTAAGAATTGCATAAAACATTGATGTTGCTTCTCTTTCCCCCTCTCCTTTCCAGTCTGTACATTCATTACTTTTAATACTGAGTTTTTCAGCTTTTCATGGGTACTATCTGCATCCCCCAGGCCAGTTACTCTTCTAATCTGCTTTTTTCCCATTCCTACACCAGCCATATGCGTGGTGCTGCCACTTACAGCCATGTGCAGAGAGGAGCCGAGGGAAAGCTGAGGGGCCCTGGGTGTGTGGGGCAGAACAGCAACGTTGAACACGTGGCTTTCCAGGCTGGCTTGTGGACTGGCAGCGCTGGACACCTGGGAAGAAAAGGCCACAGGAATGGATAAGTGAACATCCTGAAGCCTTCATTTTTAGAAAATGCATAAAAATGTAAGCTCTGATGAAAGGAACAATGTCATTTTAGCCATTTGCTGCACCTGCTCTGTCCTAAAACCAATGAAATGTCCCAAGCCAAAGTTCAAGGCTTGGACTTGGACAGGGGTGCCATGGTGTCCTGATGTGACCAGGTATTCCCAGCTCCCCTTCTGACCTCTCTGTGCAGTTATTGCTACTGAGATACTGAACCCAAACACTCAACTCATGCAAAATGCATAGTCTCTAAGAGGAATGCAGCAATTAAGCCAAAGATTAGCTTGTTCAACACTGATGCTCACAAATTCCTTGTTATCACTTACGTTAATTACTTTAGAAATTACCTTAATTGCCTCTGCGGTGCTACAGTAATTGCTCCTGCCTTGTAAACCAGATGTAACAAACACTGTGTGCCAGTGCTCACGTAGGCTTACTGAGGGCAGGCTGTGAAACCCTCCCAGCAAACAGCAAGGGCCTGTCTGAGCAATTTTATGGCTCTTAAACCTCGGGGGAGTGCGGATTTATTTCAGTTTCCCAGCTGCTGGGGAGTATTTCTACCTTTTGGCCTGCACGCAAGACAGAGGACTCTGAAGCCAAAATGAAATTATTAGCTTAGAAACCAAGGGCTGTGTGACTCTGGGGCTCACCAATTTGTAAAAAGTCACTTGGAACGTTTTTCACTCGGTGTCAATATTCTAGGTTGTATGTATGCTGTGTCCGGACTCCCCAGGACACGAGGGGAGTCACCTCCCTGAGCTGCCACGTGGTATTTCTAGGGAAAGGATGAGAATACCTGGAAGTGGAAGGAGTCACTCTCCACCTCGGCCCCCGAGTGCCGGTACCACACGACGCCGTCGCTGATGTCCTGCTGGGTGAAGGAGGCGGCGGGCGAGGCCGCTCTGCCGTCGGGCAGCAGCTGCCAGGAGCCCGCCGGGCCGTCCGCCGCCACGGGCGCCAGCAGCACCACTTCCCCTGCCAAGGCAAGCGGGAGCTTGGCACAGCGGGCAGCGAGCCAAGGACAGCCAAGGCAAATGCCCACCCCCTCCGAGCTTTTCCCACGCAGCGCCAAGTGACAGAAATGCCAGCAGGGCTCCCAAAAGCCAGCAGCAGTCATGGAGACATCCCGGTGACATTGGGCAATCTTGTTAATTAATTCCATTAAACGGGCTGATAATTCTGCTGATTGACAATTAATCACTCTGTTATGGGAATCATCCATCGTAAGCTCTCCCATTTCGTTTCCTCAAACCACCCTTGAAAAGTTGGAGCAACAAAAAAAAGTGGTTCAGCAAGATGCAATATCACACTTCCATTCCATCATCAAACTCTGGGCTAACATTCCTTTTTCAGTACCCTAATTACATTCCAGATATTATGGTTTTGCTTATGAGAGTTCCCCTAAAAACCTAAAAGTCAAATTCGATATTTTCTATAGGTATGAATATCTTTCCCATTATTCACAGACTAAGTTAAGCAGATATGGCCTCCTGGATTCAGGATCAATTTTCCACATTTCTCTCTCTTACTTTTTCCCTCCCTTTCTGCAAAACAGTATTTCAGATAAAATTTTGGGGGTCATTGATTTCTGCTGCTTCTTCCTGCAGCTACAAACCTGCTTATATTACTGCAATTAATCACAGCAGCAATAATTATGGTGATACAAATACAGGATTATAAATTTTAGTTAGGGTTAGGCAGCAGGAGACAAGCTCCTCAGGGAAAAAACTCCTGTATTCCTGTAAATGCTTATTAAAAATTGGAAGACAGACCTTCATCTGCAGAAAGCAAAAGGGGGAATACAAATTAATTACTTCTCTTCTAAACTGCAAAACTCTCATTATCTCTGTTTCCATCAGGTGCTGGCAGCTGATGGAAACCAGCCTGTCCTCCCAGCAAAAGGAAATAAAAGAAACACATGGATGTTGCTAAGAGGGATCCTCTAATTTTCCCAGGCAAATTATATGCGGTATCATTTCTTAGAAGTGCAAAACATGTTATCTGAACACATGGATTTTGTGAAGAAAATAGTGATGCTGAGAAAGAAAGGAGCATTTTTCTTTTCTTTCCATATTTCCATTCCCTCCACATGACATGTCTTTTTCATCCCATGTTTCTCCATTTATGGCTCAGTCACAAATCCCAGAACTTTCCACAGCCTCCTTACCCTGTACCCAGAAGATCCTCCCTAAGCATGGGGTTTCTGGTGAAAGTCACTGCTCTGAGAGCTGAGCTCAGAGCCTCTCAGAAGGAATCTGGAGACAAGAATTATCTACAGATCCAAACAACACCAGAAATCCTGTTTCGGTCAGCAACCCCTTCCTCTGGGCCAAATTAAATCAAATTAAGTCACAGAATGTAGGGAATTCTTCAAGGTGTATTTCTGCTCAGCAGTTTCCAGAGGCAGATATTGCTCTGTGCTTCTCAAGGCAGGCATTGACCATGGAGGATTATCTTTTGGCACTAACATTCTGCTCTCTCAGGGCTGTAAACACGCCAGGATTCCACCACAAGTGGAGGAACACAGATGATCAGGAAGGGCAAAGGTGCTTTGTTCCTCTGTGCAGCCATGAGGAGTGGACAAAGATGGGGTCAGCACACTCAGGCACCGCCCCATCCGAAGGAAACCCTCCCCAGACCAGAGGTGCAGTAGCAGCCTGGCAGGGCGCTCTGTGGGGCTGCAGGCATTTACCGTGCGTGGGCTGCCCCTCAGCGATGCTGTAGGTGATGTCAGCGTCCCTGGCACCGGGCAGCTCGGCGTGCAGGACTGTCCTGGAGATCTGCAGCATTCCTCCCCGCGGCACCCACACCAGGGAATTCCTCACCAGCCGGGGGCTCCTGGCGCCCTGCAGGAGGGGACAGCGGGAAAGGCCGATTGCCACGTCAGCCATGGCACTTCAAGGGAAAAGAGAGGATCAAGGAGAGCTCTGGAATTTCTCAGGCATTCTACCCTGGTTGTCTGCCTGAAGAAATCTTCTGCAGCATCCCTCAGACCCCATTCCCAGTCTGTAGAACTGACCTCATCCTCTAATTCCTAATTTCCTGCTGCTGACCCTAAATTCAAGTCTCCCTCCATAATTTTTTCTTTTACCACCATGCTCACTCTCTCTGAGCATCTACCCAAGTCTTTAGTTACTTTGTGGGTTTCCTCACCTTCAAACTATTCCTGTGGCTTTTAAAAATTTTTTTTCCAATATTAATTTAAGCTTCCTGAAATGTGGATGTCAGCACTGGATTGCAATAACAGTTTCACTACAGTTTCCATTTATTTCAGTAACATTACTCTGGCATTCAAGGATTATATCAGCTTTTTGGCTCTAATTTGCTTTGTTGGACAGGTCACCAAAATCCCTGTGACCTCTTCCGTGCCATGGTTCCTTCGTATAAGCCCAGCTGCTGTAAATGTGACTTCTTTGGTGGATTTCTGCACATTCACCTTGAAACTGGCTGTGGCTGCAGTTCGCCTTGAACTGTGTGATCAGTCAAAATCCTGACTGCTTCATCTAAGGGATCACCTCCCTCCTCACTTGCTACTCCACATAATCAGCCCCCAAACTGATAAATGAGTCACTGCTCTGTTCTTCTGGATCTGCCACAGAGACAGGAGAGAGAGCTAAATAGAGGTTTGTGAAAAGGAACCACGTTACAGGATGATTCCTGACCTCCTTTTTGGCATGTCTGCTGTGCACCCACCTATTTTGTACTGCACTTACACTGTGGGTTTGTTATAAACATGGAAACCTTCAGCTCTTAGGTCACTAAATAACTGAATGTTCCTTCACTGGCCACATCAAACCTGTCCAGCACGTTGTGATACCATTCCCACATGGCTTTGATGCTGCTTGTTAATAAGAAAAGACTCATGAGACAGCCCTTTTTGCTTGGTAATCTATTTTTAAAATATTTTTTAAATGTAGAAGTGTTTTCATCTACCTGCTTCCAGGCAGGGCAAGGTCAGCTGCCTTGCAAATACCTTGGAGGCCTCCCTTAGCTGGATCTCTAGAGGTCCGGGGTACCCCTAAAATAAACATCTTTTGCCTTTTTTTTCCGTGTTCCTCCTGGCCTCTCAGAAAAGAAAGTCTTCCATGTCCCTTGGAACTGCAACTGTTCCAGCAAAGGGTCTGGATGGGAAAAGCAGCCATTAGCAACCAAAGGGACTGGGAGAAGCCCTAAAAGCTGCCCTGCTCCCACCTCTGTCACCACCCGCATTCCCCTCCGTAGCCAAGTCTGCACAGAGAAACGTGGAATGATAAGGAGAGACAAGGGAGCACAAAACAGGATAATAAAAGAAACCACTCTCAGTAATTCACCCTCACTGGCATTTACAGGAACCTGCTGAATCAGCAGTGGGGAAAAGAAGGTGTTACAAAGAACACAGAGTGGTGTCCAAGCCTTTCCACTGCCCTTGTGATCCTGTTCAGGCTCCTTAGGGCCATGGCAGCGGTCTGGGTGAAAACCACAGGCAGGGCTCCTCCTGTTCCAGGAGTCTAATAGCAGCACCAGCCTTGAAAACAATGCCTTTTTCATCCCCAGGCTGCTGTACGAGTCACAGCACTAATTAACATTAATTACCACCATAGCTTTAGTGGAACCTGCAGGGTCCAAATGGGATCAGGGCCTCCTTTTGCAGAGCTCCACTGCCACATGGAGCACTCACCAAGCTCCCTTAAATTGTCCTGCCCAAGCTGCTGTGAAAGACATCTCACACAGCAGAGAGGGCCACAGGGTGCAATGTCATCTCCTCCTAGCGCCTTCCAAGGTGGGGAACTCCAAGACAGTGTGTCAGATCTCTACATAGAAAACTGCAAACCATGACCTCTAATGACAGCTCTACTTGTTGCTACTCTTTCACATTAGGAAGGAATGAACATATCTTCAGCTTTTTTCCTTCTGCTTTATTACAGTTTACTACCTTTTATCAAGTAACTATGGACTTTGAATCAGCAAAGCTGCACAATTGGAGCTGTGGCAAACCAAAAATTCAGGCAACCTCCAAAACCCACTCAACCCACTACCTCCTCCGGCTGGTTACTCAGGATCAGTGACACCTCAGGGACAGAGTGGCACTCCTCCAGACCCCAGCGTGCCTGCCAGGGCTCACGTGGCAGCACGTACCTCGGGAGCAATGCTGATGAGGAGCAGGATGTTCTGGAAGTGGTACCCGTCGCTCACTTGCAGCAGAGCCGCGTCCTGCCGGCTGTCGGAGCCGTCGTGGGCGTAGCGCAGCCGCCCCGCTGCCAGCTCACCCAGGGCCAGGGTGGCAGGGTCCCCAGCAGCCCCGAGCAGCCTGCCGTGCCTCGGGGGCTCCACGACCACCAGCACCACGTCCTGAGGGTTGTCACTGTCCCCCACGCCCAGCACCAGCTCCGATATGGTCCCGGTTTGCCCCCGGCCGACGAGGAGGGGCTCGTTCCGGAACACGAACGGCGCCTGGAACACAAAAGCAGCTCTGAGGTGTCTGCTGAGCCTGGGAGGCTGGATCATGATCAAAGGCTGGAATTAAAAGTTTGGGGATAAGGACATCAGCTCACTTCATCCCTGGAAATCTCCTACTTCTTAGCAGCAGAGAATTGCTCTCCACACCTTTTCCCCCGATGGGCAGATCTAAGAATATTTAGCATTTTAACTGAATTACTCCCTTTAAAAGAAGATTCTCATGCCACATTTGGCTTAGGAGAGGCAAAAACTTGGGACATTTATATAGCAAGCATGTGACTCTAGGTGATCCTCATGAGCCTTTTGAGATGACAGCAAAACTGGGTGTCTTCATCATCAGTCTTTATTTCATTCCCAACACTCCCCACTGCCTTACTCAACTTATACCAAAAACCTGCTAGAGGCCATATTTCTGCTGGTTTAAATTAGTTCTCCAGTTCTCTGTCATCAAGAAAAGTTTCAATCTGCAGTGTCTATTGATCCCCATAAACACCGTTTGCCATGGGTAATGCATTGCCTCAGGAGGGAGGCGTTCCCACAGAGACAAAGGCAAAGCCCTGGGAACATCCACCAGGGAGCCACCTCACCTGTGCACGGCTTCCCAGGGTTATTGGGGACCAGCAGCCAGAATTTCTATCATTAAACCTCACTTATGTATTCTGGGGCAGTGACTGCAGCTCTTACTCAGGTGAACGTCCTACTGAGGCAAACAAGAGATTAGGCTGAGCCAAGATCTCAGCACCAGCCAGAATCAATATCAACACTGCAGGATCAAAACCCACAGTTTGTCTTATTCTAAAGGACAAACTAGAGCACTTCTAATTTCCAGAAGTTATGGGAATGACTACTATGGAATATAAATTACCCATGGAGAGGGTGGAGGCTGAGCCAGGCTTGTAGGCAGGAAGGAGCCAGCACTAGAACAGCTCTGTCAAGTCATCTGGTGCCCCTCTTAGGATGTAAATGGGCCTTAAGAGTAGCAGTTTCTCTTTTGCACTTTAGGGTCTCTATTTGTAAGGATATGCCAAGTAGCCACAACTCCTGATAGAGCCTTCCACACTGGAAAAAGCTCAGTGTAAGCTGCAAAGTCCCCCTGGAAACCTGGAACCTGTTCAGGTGCCTGTACCCTCCCTGGGGTGAGACCCACAGATTGTCCACAGACTTTAAATAACAATAACACAGGAGATGCTTGGCAGCACCATCACCTTGCCCAGAAGTGGTGAGAAGTTTAAGAGACACGCTTCAACCAGCTCAGCTCACACTGATTTAATTCCCAGCTGTCCCAGAACAGAGCACTGAACCTGAGTGTCAAAGCTCTCCTGCAGTCAGGATCAATCCTGGCCCAATTGGCCTGCAGCAAGAGGCTGAGTGGGAGCATCAGCAGATCCAGAGGACGACTGGAGCAGTAGGGATTCCTCGGCCCTCACTGATAATTGCTCTGTGACTGCACAGCTGCCACTCCCTGCACAAGCAAAATGGCACAGGCCAACCTCTCCAGTCAATTCCCCAAGTTCTCTTCCTCCATGTAACTCTTGGCTGCTGCCCTAAGGGAGAGCTGAGCCAAACCTGCCTGATCTGAGCCCCTGCTCAAGTTGTGCCCAGCTCCTCTGTTACCCCTGCAAGAGACCAGGGGCTTCAAATGGTACCAAATTTGGGGTTGTTTCCATGCTTTCTTACCTGTGTTGAGAAGGCTTGAATGTTGATCACCTCAAGGTGGGAGAATGACTCTTGGTCACTGACCTTCAAGGAAAACTGTCCTTTCCTAAACAGGTCCCCAGCAAGGCAAAATACAGGATAATATAAATTAATGAAGTACTCTTCCAGGACTCAGCCATGATAAGCACATTATATATTCAGCAAAAGTGACTGGCTCAGTGACAGAAGCTTTAGCTCAGGTTTCCTTCAATTACATTTTTATAGTATTTTTTCCTGAAGATTCACAACAGTCACAACAGACAATAAAGTACCTTTAGCTGTGTGATAATATACCCTCATCTCCCTTTGAGCAACATCAGATGGCATCCCCAAGATAAAGTGCCAATTCTAAATGCTGCTAAAGAAAAACCTCACTTCTCTGGCTTCAGGACCTGCCAGGAATTTTTCTTCCCATTTACTTTTCAGTGATGCCACCCCAAACACCTTGAGGTTTAAAGTAACAGTATAAATAATAAATAGAGTGATATCTGGTAATAAAGCAGCTTTGTTTCTCAAGACAAGATGCTGACATTTCATGGTGACTACCAGGTAGACTAAAAAAAAGCAGGATACAGGAAATACAGGAACATATGCCTGAAGTCTGGTGAGCACCAGGACACCCTGAAAGTCTTCTTCAGATCCTATTTAGATGGAAGACCTCCCTGATTTATACAGCCAGAAATTTAGACAGTTCCATCCATGTCACTCTGGTGCCAAGGCTTTATGGTGATGCACATCAAGTGTGAGATCTGGCAGGGTGGCTGGCTTATTGCCTGGCTGCAGGAAAAATCTGCTTCCCTGCAACACCCTGGCAGTGTGAGCTTTGCCAGCTACTAATCACCACTAATTATTCCAGGGTACTAACAGAGCTGACCCTGGAGGCAAACAAGGAATGGCTGAAGGCAAACTCTGCTGGAGAGCACAGCAAGTGACATCGCTTGAGCATCCTCCTAACAATGTCAACAAACTGTGGTAACAATCAGATTAATACGCCCGTTTTAACTCTCAGCTGAGGGCCCTGAAGATGGGACATATCCCTGCACCCCAAAAGCACAGAAGGTTTGGGACTGGGTCACAGTGAGCTCTTCCACCACGAACTGAGAAGTTTTGCAGCACCAGTTACACCACGGCACAGCGCAAGAAGCTGCAAGTCGGCTTAGCAGCAGTGGGAAGCGTGCCTCCCCGTAGGAATGCTTCCAAGGGAAAAGGAAATGCCCGTTCTCAAGACACAGCAGTTTTTCTGTGAGGCAAGCGCTCAGTAAAGAAGCGTCCCCGAGTCACCTGGGCTCCTGCGCGCCGTGCACGAAGCGCACCCTCCTGTCCCGCAGGTCGGCGCAGCCGAAGCGCTGCCCGGGGCGCAGCGGCGCCTCCCGGCCGGCCCGCAGCATCACCAGCCGGCCGCTGGAGGGAACGCTGTCCACCTGGAACTGCGGCTGGCGCCAGGCAGCGGCCGGATCGCAGCCCAGCAGGGCCGGGGCTAGCGGCCGCACCCCGCCAATGCCCACCGTCAGGGTGCCGCCCACACGGGAGCTCCGGGGATGCCTGCTGCCTGGAGGGAAAGGGGGAGAGCCGTCACTGCAGGGACCGCCACGGGCTGTGCTAGCATCGTGCCTGGCAGCGCTGGTTCTGGGTGGCCAGGTGAACTGCAAGCCATCCCAATCCCCACCACGACTTGGGCAAATGACTTCCCACCTTGATTTCCCCGTCACAGAACTGAAAGCCAGCTGCAGACAGACTAGTAAATCTTCATTTAGAATAAAGAATGGATAAGTAACCGCTCAGTTTGATTCAGGAAGGGATTTCCCCCAAGACATTTTGTCACTGGCTTTACACTGATGATAAATGGTGCTGTCTCTTGAGAAGCACTCACCTTCTTCACACTCTCTGGTCCGTGGATTGCCATAGAAACCCTGGCCACAGGCAGAAACACAGATCTTATTCTTCAGAAACGTGCTGCCGTCACAGAGGTGGCACAGGCTGCCACTGTCACACTCCAGGCATCCAGGAGGACAAGCTGCATGGGATGGAAAGCACAACCCCACTGAGACAAAACCAGTCTCAGTCTCAAAACCAGCACAGCCACTGGCACGCAGAGCTGTCCCCAGGCTCAGAGCAGAAACACCACTATGTGTGCCTTACCTACCTGACAAAAAGAGTCAAAACAGTGGGCAAAGAGCTATGATAAAAGTTGGCAAGCAGTTCCTTCCTCATTTGCCCACCGTGCCTGCACCAGGCTCATGGTGCTCACCTGTGCACTGGCGCTGTGCCTCGTCTGCGTGGTATCCCTGCCCGCATTTGGGAACACAGGCACTGCCCAGGAGGAAGAACGGGGCTGGGCAGAGGCTGCACTTGTCTGCTTGCTGGCACTGAAGGCAGGGTTGGTCACACCCTGAAGAGACACAGGCAAAGAGCTCAGCACAGCAGCTCTTGGGAGACAAGCAGGGAACATGCTGGAGGGAACGCTCCATGAAAACTCACTCTGGCACGTGTCTGATTCCCGGTAGAAAGCTGGAGGACACTGTTCCACACAAGCTCCTTCGTGCAGAACGTGGCCTTCCATGCACTGCAGGCAGTCAGTCCTCTGGGGACCCTTGCAGGCGTTACAGCTCCAGTCACACTCTGGCAGAAAACAGAAATCAGTTCAGGGCAGCCCCTTCCGGGGTGCTCACCCTGCACAAGGGCTTAGCACTTGGGGTCTACAAGCTGTGGGAAAACATCACTTATTTCCATCATGGAACACTCCGCTGGGGAGTTCTGGAAATCTTTCAAGTCACGTGTCTTTTAAATCCCTCCAAACTGCTGTTTCTGCAGCCATCCGCTGATGCAGGATTTAGTAAGTCACAGAGAGAGACAGGTAAGTACAGGAGGCCAGATAAGCCCCTGCAAAGAGACTTAGCCTGGCAAGCTCACTCTTTATCAGCTGACCCGTGACTAAATGAATTGCTGGACCTGACCCCTGAAAACTTTGCTGGCTCAGTTACAAAATCATTTACAAGAGAGCGATTTGCAATCATCTTGTTCCACTGAAAGGCTCAAGTATGTGACAGCAGGCTGCCCAAAAAGCAAAAAAAAACCAGCAGAAACCTCGCAAGCAACCTGTCACTGAACAATTTTCCCCTTCCTGCACCCTTTTTAAAGCAGGCCACCTGCACAGCTCCCGCTGCCACCTAACGGATTCTTAGCCAAGGTCACTTGCATTTATTCCTTTTTCTCTTTCCTTTTTTTTCTCCCTTGGTACCAGCACGGCATTTTTCACCTTTGCAAGTGTTGGTGGCGAAGTCCAGGTAATACTGCTGGGCACAGCTGTCGTACTGGCACTCCCCAAAGAGCAGGACCTGGGCTGCGTCTCTGCACGACGTGCAGCCGGCGGCCGAGTCGCAGCTCCGGCACTGGCTGCTGCAAGCTGTGGGAACACGAGGGAAAACGGGCTCATTCCTCATTCTGCTTACCCTGCAGCCCTGCTGCCCCTCTTGTCCTCTGTGGGCACTCCAGGGGTTTCGCTTGTTTTGCTCCTTTTCGCAATCTCCAAAGTGTAAAGAGCCTCGTTCCATTTGGAATTAGGCTGGAATGTCCCCTCACGCTGCTTCTTACTTTCCTCTGGACAGGTCAGGGTAAAACATGGACCCTGAAACCCTGAATCCAAAACCCCAAATAAGAGCTTTCCCTGCCTGTGTTTTTTTTTTTTTTAATTTCCTTTTTCATACAACTGAAACACACAAATTTGGAGAGCAGAGTAGACTGCTGCAATCCTTGGTGGGACCAAAGGCCCATTTAATTTCACTTAACGTTTGTACCTTTTTATCTGCGCACAGTGTGAAATTCTGGAGCTGCAGGGAGCAAAAAAGATGCCAGGAAAAAAAATAATTCAGGGATTTACTGAATCTAGGATCAAAGTCCAGAGGTTCAGAATATTTCAACTCACCTCTTTGATGTCCAGGAACTAAACTTTGCAGGAAGCTGTACTAACAGTTTGGGTGATAAATACTGACATGTTCATTCAAAACACAGTTTTATAACCAAATATCCTCCAAAGTAAATGTGAAAATACCCATGTTGCTCTCCCCGAAGCAGGAACACAGTGTTTTTCAGAACAGTACTCTAAAAAATGTCACTGAAGGTCTGCATTTTATTGATCTACAAATGATTCCTAGCAAAATGTTTACTTAAAGAATTGAGCAGCTGCTTTTAGGTGCTCTGGTGCCACTCTGATTTTTCTTCACTTAAAAACACTACATGAAAAAATTATTTTTTTCAAGTGCTCCAAAGGACCAACTATTAAAAATACAGTAAAACATTCTACATGAGGTCTAAATCCGCGGGAATCTGGCTGCCCATGGAGGCATGCCAGAAGAGTAAGCAAAAACTGTATCTGGAAGCAAACCTGTCTGCTTGTTTTATCAGCACGACTCCCTATCTGAATTTTTAAGCCTGTTAAGCTTCTCACTGTTCGTGGGCCAGGATGTCATTGAGTTTAAAAATATCTCCCAGGGCCCATACGTGCACTCAGCATCTCTCTGAACCTCCTTCCAACCCTGGGTTCCTCAAAAGTGCAAAGAGACTAAAATAAACGTTGAAAAGGGACCAGATTTTCTCAGCCTGGCAGCCAACCTCCGATTAAACAATCTTCATTCCCTCCAAGTGGCAGTTTCCCAGCAGCCTGGGACAATTTGTATCTCCCTGGCTTATCAACAGCACTTGAAAAGGCACAAGTGACACTTGGAATGACAAAAATCCAACACACTTGGCCTTGAGCCCCCTGCTCCAAGGATTACAAACACTTCTTAAAAAGCCATTTGCAATAAGGAGATTAGAGTAGCTAAATTGGCTTGCAAAAAAAAAAAAAAATAATCTATTTGAGCCCCTGAACCAAATTCAGGAAGGGTGCAGGCCTCATGAACATTCCCAGTCTAGGCTGATATCCTGAGGCAGGAGCTATCAAGAGGAAAGCTTTCATTAGGAAGGGGCATGTTAATTAGGAAGGGAGATAATTTGGTGCAGCAAGCAAGAAGAGAATCCCTACTGCTGGAGAAAACCGAGTATTTTTATTGAGCTTGTAAGAAGCCAGCCAGAACATTTTTTTTAATTCCTATTTTTTATTACTTTCCCTTTTTTTTATTATTGTTATTATTGAATGCCCTTTTTTGGTTTTTTTCCTCAACAGAAGAATGGTACAAGTATTTCCTTGAACTTATGTAAGGTGTCTCCATTTCTGCTGATCAGATGGAAATAATAGTTTCAGGAGAACCATCTATTTCAACAACAGGCTGGTAAAGCTGACAACCACTTCACTTTCCTCCTACAGGACCTCATCAAAAGTGACAAAATTGGGTCTAGGTAGGATGACACTGATACCTGGGCTCAGTGCAACAGAGTTATTTTATCATAAATTGGGAGAATTTGAATCAGGGTAACACAGGACTTCACCAATCTGAGTGTTCAGGTTCACAGGGACCAAACCACATCAGCATTCACTCACTTTTAGGTATGTGTATTATAGTGGGACAATTCAAGCAGGGCTTTTTCCAGTTCTTTGTATCTTTGGGCCATATAATTTTGCATTTTAGAACATCAAGCCAAATAATTTTTGAAAGGAATAACCCAGGGTCGGAGTGAACACAAAATAATAAAGGAAAAGAGAGGCCCTGAGAGATGCATAAAGGATACCAATTGTGGGATAAAACAAAGCCCAACACCAGATCAGTTCCACCAGATCATTAGGATCAGCTCAGGTCTGTGTCTACAAAGCTGTGCCTCAGCTCTCCTGGGGTTTCCCATGAGGAGAAATGGACATAAAAGCTCCAGTGCAGCTTCCATGGCATGTACTGGCAGGCAGTGCAGTGGGGAGGGGGTCTGCCTTAGTAAGGACTCGTTAAAGCTGGTCTCAACTTGCCAAGTTGCCAAGTTGTCAACCTACACAAATGCTCCTGCAGATTTTTACAGCAGGACACAATGCCTCTTGTCTTTTGAGGTCAATAACAAAACTGCAACTGTTTTGAAATTTCAGCCCTGCTCTAGGCTCTGCTCCTGAGGCAGCTCATCACCTCTGTCAACTCACATCACATTTTTAGGCACCTGAACCCTTTTTTTTTTTTCCAGGCAGCAGCCAGGGTGAGCAAAGCAGCAAGAAGAGGCAGGTTGGAAGAGGCACAGTGGGAAGGAGAGGGGCCGGGGCAGAGGGGCAGAGGCACTCACGTCTGCAGGTGTTGCTGCCATCCCTGTAGAAGCCCAGGGAGCAGAGCGGAGCGCACGCGCCCGTGTGGGACAGCACCAGGCTGCCGCCGCAGGACGAGCAGGACGAGGGGCCCTCACCGGTGCAGCTCTCACAGGAAGGGTGGCACGCTGCAGGGACAGCAAAAACAAGGCTTCTGAGCAGGGAAAAACCGCTCTCAGGGCAGGTGGCACAGGCTTCAGCAGAAACATTCTGGGACTGGGAGCAGGGGGGATGAGCACCAGAAGCTCCTGCCAAGTCTAAGCCCTCAGTGGTGCACAGTGCCCCCCACCCAAGGAAGGATCCTCTCCTTTCCTTCTTTTCACCTTCTTCTCTTCAGCCTTTCCTTCTTAAGGAAAACCCTTGCAGGATGTGGCCAGGACCTGTCTAACAGAGAAGAGTGAAAAAAGGGCTAGCACAAACCTCCCCCTCATGCTTTCTCCCAGCTAGACTCAGGTTAGATCCTCTGTGTCTGTGCAGGAGCCATCCAGTGCTTTTCTGACAGCTCCACACTTCCCTGAAGATTCACATCCATCCCTTCAGCAGGAATTGCACTGATGGAGACCAGACTACCTCCATGCACCCTCTCCACATTTCCCTCGTGACTTTTCAGGCTCATTTCTTAGTCTGACCAAAGGGATTTAAAATATCACAGGGGCTGAGGCCAATGTACCCTATTACTTTCTCCAGAGAGGTTATGTACAAAATGATTAATCTGTTTTACTTCTTGACAGGCCTTTATTTAAAGATTGATGCCATCATTACACCTATCATGATAGGTGTAAAATTAATCATGAGAAAGAGTGGGCAAAGGGATCAGAAGCTGTGCTGGGGATCTTAAAAGGCAGAACAAAATATCCTACAGACTGTGACACAGTCTGAAAAATGCACAACTCCTTTTAAATCAAACCTTCAAGCCAAAGGGAAGAAATGTTATCCCTAGGCTTACACTGCCAGGAAGGCAAAACCTCTCTCTCTCTCTCAGGGGCCTTTCCAATCAAGTGACACAGAGTATGTTTCATAGCTCCGAGATCTCATTTGTCAAAACCAGGTAAATAAACACACAGCTCCCAGAATGCTGGAGAGAAGCTTTGAAATATACCTGCCCTGAACTAGACTAGGAAATGCCACTTCCTGCAAAAGGAGCATCTCCATTGTGTTGAATTTCTGCTCTGGGTTCTTTTCTCTCAAACTGAAGTGCAATACCCCCTGCTCAGCTTGGAGCTTTACCACTTCTCTGTCAGGCTCCGAACAAGAGAAGGAATCTGCTTCCTTCTAAGAGCCCAGGGAGTAGAAAGCAGCTCAGACAATGTCTGGAACATGAAACCACATCAACAACAACAAGTGGAGGAGATGCAGGCACATGTCAGAAAATGAAATGCCCTGGGTGCTGCATCCATTGCACCAGCCTAGAAAGCTGAATGGAATTGGCTTTCTGTTTGGGGAGCTGCTACAAGCCATCACCTTCAGGGCCATTATTGCACCAAGACAAGCCTCAGCAACACATCCTGAAAAAACTCCTACAGCACGAAAACAAAGCTGCTCCAGCGCAGTGTCCTTTGCCAGCGGGACAAGGCCTCTCCACTGGACAGGAGCCCCTTGCCGGGCCCGGTGGCAGGGGCGCAGGCAGCTCCCTGCAGCTCCCCGGGGTTTCCGCAGGAGGCACTCACGTTTGCAGGCTCCGCGCTCGGCGTAGTGTCCCGGGGGGCAGCGCGGCAGGCAGCGATCCCCCAGCAGCAGGTGCTGCCCGTGCTGGCACCCGAGGCACACACTGCCGCCGTCCCGCACGTCAGCCACGCAGCGCCGGCACAGGGGGTGGCAGTCTGCGGGGAACAAGGGACACTGAGCACACAGCACGGCTGACAACGGCAGCAGGGATGCAACTTGGAGAGCGAGTCCCCCTACCCGAAACTCCCGCATCCTCTCCTCTTGCCTCCTCCTCATCTTGTGCTCTTCCTGAGCACCGCAGCATTTTCACTTTCTCTCCTGCCCCACTGAAGCATCCTCTTTCCATCCTTAGGTGAGCTTGGGAAAGTTTTGCACAAAGCCAGCTCAAAGGCCTTTGCTTCCCAAGCCCTTTCTCTGATGCTGAGTGCCTCTGCCTCAGGCACCCACCTCCCTCTGCTCCCACCACGGCAAAACGAGGAGCAGGACCTGCACAGCTGCATCACCTTCTCCTGCAGTTCCTGCTGCTCCCATTTTCCCACACAAACCAGCCACCCACACCCTGAAACAGCCCCAGCAGCCCTCCAAGCCAGGCCAAGAGTGGCATCAGAGTGCCTCAAAACCTTTTCCTTTCTCCATTTCTCCCCAGCAGGACGCAAGCTTACGTCTCCTGACCTCTGCCTGAACTTAGGTGCTTCACCAGGTTTGACAACAAGGCTTTTGTGTGCACAAAGGTGCAGTGTAAGGCAACCTGGAAGCCAAATTAATCCTCATTATGGTAATCGAGAAAATTATAAAGGAAATGACAACTGTCTTGAAAGATATGTAACAATGAGGCTTGATTGGAGTGCCTGGCCTCTTGTCAGATTTCTGCTGCAGGTTCACCTTTCTGTCTTTTGTCTCCCGTGACAGCACTACTACAGGCTGTCAGGCAATCTAGATTTACAAGCTGAGCACAGGCTCACACGGGAGCCTGGAGGAATTCTGCATCCATAGCTGCAGGAGCCTGGCCCCAGCTGGCATCTCCTGCGTGTCACACACAGGAGACTCTCACCCCACACTGCTGCAAAAGCCCAGAAGCAGCCCAGAAACGGATCCAGTCCTGACTGCAGGCAGGAATCCAAGCTTCTTACTGAGCTGCCTCCTTCAGCTCCTGCTCTTACAGGGTGCAGAACCATGGGGTTTCTGCCCTGTGCTCTCAGCCTCGGAGCTGGGAACGCCCAGCCAGAGTTGGGGTACAGAGGTGGAGTCCCTGGAGCCAGAAAGGATCACATGCAGCCCACCTTAGGGAGCAAGGACTGCGAGATCATCCCAAAGGCCCTGAGTACCTGTGATTTGTATGGGCTGGAGGTGGGGTGATGGGGTTTATGTGCTTATAACCAATAAAATTACCAAAAATCCAATTAGTTTTTTGTACTTCCACATTTACCTGGTAATATGATGACTCTCCTTACTGCTAAAATAATACTCCTCCAGTTGAATCTCTTGCTAGAGCCCCTGGTCTCTAATAAAGAGCTTTGGCAGGGTATAATGAGTAACAAATCTGCTCAAAAGGTTTCATACACAGAGCATAAAAATGAGGCTGAGAAAATGCAGGGTATCTACACAGTATCTGCAGCAAAAACCCAGATTCTCACAAACTAACACTCAAAAATCCAAGTATCTACAAAACTCAGTGCTGCTGCAGCAGAGTTTTCCCTTCACAAGCCTCTACTTTCGCTCCAGCGAGTGGCAAGAGTTTTCTCAGTTACTGTTTTAGGATGAATCAGCCCCATCACTCTCTTGTTCCTTTGCAAGCCTGGAGATCAAAGCACACACAGCACCAACAAAAAACCCAGGGCTGCTGCTCATGGTGAATTTCAGGGACACTGGGGAGTGAGTGAGAGAGCGAGGGAAGAACTGAAGGGCTTTGTTTAGGGAGAGATGATTTCACTGTTTCACAGCAGGCTCCCTTTGAAGCCAGGACTAACAGAAGGGGGATGTTTTCCTTGTGCTTCTCAGTCATTCCCCAGCCCTTCTTGTTTCCTGCTTCTGCCTTCTCCCTGCCAGTCCTGCGGGCACAGCCTGTGGGGTTTGGGTTTTCTGGAGCCTTCACATCTCCAGCTGGCCGCAGGTCAGTGCCACACCAGTGAGTTAATTCCCTTAGATCCCTTCCAACTGAATTCTTAGGAATTCTGTCACCCCTTAGCTGGTAGTCCCAATGCCTCCCTCCTCATCTTTCTGAGACTGCTGACTCTCCTCCCACTCTCCAAGCAAAATGTTTTCCTGCTCCCCTGCCAGCTGGCTCTGATTTCCCTCTTCCCCACCTCTGTGCAAAAATAACCCCCATCACCGATCTTCCTGTGAAGCTACTTCCAATGCAAAGCAGAATGGAAGTGCTTCCATGGATTTCCAGAGTTACTTGACTTCCACACCCTCTTCA
Organism: Zonotrichia leucophrys gambelii; assembly: GCF_028769735.1. Lineage (NCBI taxonomy): Eukaryota > Metazoa > Chordata > Aves > Passeriformes > Passerellidae > Zonotrichia > Zonotrichia leucophrys. Next base: position 52,716,157 of record NC_088173.1, read on the forward strand.
GCTTTCTCTTAGCAAATAAAGCAAGAAAACTGTGCCCTTCCTATATGGAAATTATCTGTCACAGGTTGTTCTAAGACAAAAGAGGCTCTTGGGGAGACAAAACCATCTCTGAAGTGTTTGTGAATGCTGATAAAGGAAACCGGTGGCATTTCTGCCTCTCAGCTCCACCACTTGCTGAGCACATATTGTTTAAACACATCATCCCTCTTAGGGGCTCTCCAGGAAGGTATTTCCTGATGCAAGTTTTGTGCTGTGCTCTAAGGTGAGACCTGAGGTTTACAACAGAGCATGACTTAAAATCAGCACTGAAAACACCACACACTTTATAGTCACCTCAATGGGCAAAAAAGCCTCTGGTCTTACAGTAATTCCAGAAAGCAAGTCAGTGTGGTTGGTTTAGGAGGATATGCAACACTGACCAGGATCTTTGGCTTGCTTTGGTTGCTGGAATGTTTTTCTTGTGTCTCTTTTCCAAGACCTGAGAGGGAATCTGTCATTGGAAGTGACAGCAGGTTTGCAGGGATCTGCCTGCTCTGGGAGAGCCTCCCCAGGCAGCTGGAAGGTCGCTGGCACAAAGGAGCCCAGAGCAAAGCAGGGAAAGGGTTTTCCCTCCTCTGGCAGCCCAGCTGCTGGCTCTGTAGGAGGCTGCAGAGCGTGAGGGAGTGGAGCTGAGCCCCTCTTGCTCCAGCTCTCTGTGATGGTATCAGTGTCTCTCTAAACGGACAGCAACAGCTCATTAATTTGACAAGGAGCTGAGGATATTTCTTGTTGTCAGAGTGTCCCTTCTGGAATGTTAAGAGCAAGGCAGCAAAGCTTGTTACAGGCCCCCTCCTGAGCGAGCTCTTCTGGTTCAGCTTTGAAGGTTTTCCCAACTGCACACAGGCTAAGAAAGCAAGGGCCTGAGGAACACAGGCAGTGGGAGCTCCCTTGCAGCTGGAGTTAAAACCAGACTGAGATGGATTCTCTGTCAGCTGGCGTGCACAGTTTTCTTCCATACTAGTCCCTCTGCCCTTCCATGCAGTCAGGAAAAGTCAGGAAAAGCCAGGGAAGCTTCCAGATAAACAGGGAAACCTCAAATCAGAAAAGCAAGGGCAGGACAAGGCTTTGAGCAGTGATTGGGACTTTTAGAGTGCTGACTGCAAAGTTTGCTGAAGCTGAGGTCAAGCTGAGCAAGAGGGAGAGGGACATCTGGGAACTGGGAAAGCAAACACCACAGAAGCTGTGAGATCCAACGGGGGATGGCTCAAGTCCCAAGCACATTCCTGTACATTTGGGCTATAAAGTGAAATTAATCAATTGAGCGCTCTCAGGGGAGAAGTGGCACAAATTCTGTGTGCCCAAAACAGAGCTCAGGGACTCACTGATTTTCTGAAAGTTGAGGACATTTTATCTTTCCTCAGCTTAAATGTGAAATGCTTATTTGATTAACTGCTGAAAACAAGACCTTTTTTTGTTCCTATTAACAAGGCAAATGTTCCAGTCCTCATTCAGGTAACAGTCACAGTAACACCATTAATTCCCAGGCAATGGTTTGGAGTGACAGTTGCTTTTCTGCAGCCTCTGTGAAAGATTTCCCCCTCCAGGTCCATAAAGGATGGCAGGTGACTGTGATGCACAGCAGGCCCTATAAGCCATAACACAATTCTGCCTGCAGGGTGGGGAATTAAAGATAAATGGGAAGATAATTGTAAAAATATATTGCTTTGGGAGGTGAAGGAAAAAGCTTTGTTAGATTCTGTTGCAAATCATATCTTATGAGGGTGTCAGGAGTTTTAATGTGCTCTTTTATGGGACAGCTGCTCTTTAACTGGTAATTAATAACTTGCAAGGGCAAATTCAGCATTTCAATCAGTGCTAAATGATAGATTGAGTGAAACTTAACAACCTGGATGTGGAGCACTTTACCTCCAGGAGAACTGGCCACAAACATCCTTTGCTTAAACACCAGACATAAATTTAGCACAAAGAGCAACGCACTTCAGACTGCAGACCCTGGGCCAGAGCACAACTTTTTGGTCAAGGTGAAAAACCTCAGTTATGTTGCTCTGCAAGGGTTCTCACAGTTTCTGCGGGACACTGAAGGTGCCCATGCCACAAGGAATGCCCTCCACACTGCTCCTACTTCCTGGGACATCTCCCTGATGACCACTGGGATTGGGGAGCAGCAGAACTGCTCCATGACACCAAACAAAGGGATAATTAAAGAATAAATCCTCCTCAGAAAGAGTGCTGACTGATGATAAATGGCACTAGGTTTGCCCAATACAATTCACAGGGGAAGGCCACTTTTCCACAGGACTTCTTTCATAGGAAGCATAAATGCAAATTAATGGGGAAATAAGGTGGAAGAAATACAGAGCTCTCACATGTCAGGACATTAGTAAGTACCACTGTATCCCCCAAAATTGTACAGGACAGAGACACCTCTTTACACTGAAATGCTGAATTATTTCCAGTTTGCAGTTATCTGGCTCTATCTTGATTCCCCAGCCTGAATTCTTAAGGAGCTGTACAGTACTTTTAGGATAGTTTCCTGCTCCTCACACACTTTCTTTTCCTGCTCTTTTTGTCCCTGCAGACAAAACAGTCACTGTTGTTTAAAAGGGAGATGAAGAAATGGTTCATAGAATTAAGCTGTGGAGAGCAAAGAAACAAGTCTTTCATTAAAAAACATCCAGGACATAGATGTTCGGCAAAGAGAAGGCTCTGTGAAGGGAAATCATATTAAACTGAGAACAATAGCCTCTCAATGGATATATTTATTACTCCTAATGCATTTTTCCCTTTTCTTGGGATTCCTTAACTCATTTGGAACTGTTCAGCCTGGATTAAGCCTCACACACCGTAGCTTTTTCTGATAAAGAAAAAAGAAAAGGCCTGATAAAGCTCAGAAATGGTTGGAGCAGTTCCCAGGATATGTTTATACGTGTCTGTGGGACGGATTAAAAGCGATTTTTCTTTTTAAACAGATAAATGCAATCAGTGGTTTCAGATGATGGGCTTAAGCGCAGGCAGCGAGCACCCACACAGCACAACCCCCATCCAGAAATCCTATTACCTCCCAGAAATGCACACAGCAACTCTTGCTGCGCCAGCTTTCCTTTAGGGCCCCATCAGCTGCTTCTGTGGATCACAAATTCCAACTTGGCTGCTTTTGCTGAAGCTCTGAGCAGGAGCCAAGCAGCTTTGCAGCAGCAGTTAATGGCACAGCCACCCAGGCCCTGACTCACCCGCGCAGTGGCCCGCCAGGCTGAGGTACTGCTCCTCCCTGCAGCCTGTCCTGCACCTGCCAGCGTCCAGCGTGGCACGCGGGTGGCAGGCGGAGCACTCCCAGTCAGAGGGGCCGTGGCACGTCTTGCAGGACGGGTGACAGGCTGGGGGAGAGAATCAACACTCCTGCTTAGGCTACTGGCCAACCCTCTCCCCTCCCTTCCCAAAAACCAGCTCCCACCACCACTTGCTCCCACAAAGCATGGGCACAAAGCGGTCTCGTGGTACCAGGGGCTGCAGGGCTGTGGCTTGGAAGGCTCATTTTGAATAAACGAGGTGAGAAATGGGTTGTCAGTGATTTGTTCCCTACATTAATCAAGGTATAGATCTAGACACAACATAAAAGAGAGAGAGAGAGATGGGTTGGCCCTGTTATTCCTCCCTCCAGCATATGCTTGTGCATATAAAAAACCAGAGTGGGATGCACAGGGGAGATAAATTAAACTTCTCTTGGGACTCTGTCAACATCATTGTGGAGCTTGATATGCATGAGAGGAAAACTGGGGAATGGTTTTTCCACCAAGCCCTCCCAAACTGAAACCTCTGGAGCAGGAATGCCCTGCCAGCTCATTAGCCACTTCTGTCTGCCAAAAGCTCAACAAAGACATGGCAGAGAAAGTGGCTAAAGAGCACTCAAAAATATTTCATGGGCTGCTTTTGTATCCTCCCAGCTTTAATGACAGATGTCAGATTTCCATGCTACAGATCTGAGGGAGATAAAAATACTACGGCTACCAGTCAGTAATAAATTTTTAAAAACTACTTTCAAAGCTCTTTAGGAATAAAAGGACACAGCTTGCAAGATGGCACTTTCCTGACACCAAAATTTTGTTTCTAAGACATTTTTATAAGCCTGAAAGGGCGTAAAGCAGCACTCAGCAGTTACCTCAGCTCTAAGGTGGCAGTGCACACCTCAGAACTGATGAATCTTTACAATGGCCTGCCAAATAAATCTATTTATAGAGTTTTTCCTTGGCTGAATAAATTAAATAAATAGAGCAATGGACTTTTTAGGAAAGGCTTTTCTCTCTAAATCTGAGGCTTTGCCAAATAAAAGCATTTTGTTTTTTTGGTGTTGTCCATTAAAGAGTTTTTTTCCACAGCACACGAGCTAGGAACACCACCCTGAAATCAAGCGCAAAATATCTTCAGGGAAACAGTCCTGAGGAGCAAAACTTATTGCAATTTATGATTCCAAGTGCATGTCTGTTGCCCTAGCTTTTTTAGATTTTCTAAGTCTTCTGATGTTTACCTTCTTGAAACGAACTTTCTCACACACTTCATGTAAATAACTTATTGTTTTGCATTCTTTGATGGAGAAGAAATTCTTTTATGGAGACTGCTGGCTTGTCCAGTGCCATTGGAGAGGTGGCACTGTCATCCCCCAATCCGCTGTCACTTTTAGAAATCTCTAAATGTTGGAGTCAGAAATTCACCTTCCCTCTTTTTAACCCTGGAGGGCCGCGTGTCGGCGTGGTTTCATTTCACGCGCTACAGCGGCAGACGTCTCTCTCCCTTAGGAGGAGATTCCATTCCCAAAACTGGACTGCAAACACCTGAACACGCTCAGAGGAGTTACAGCCCCAGCAGCTGCAGGGCACTCACGGGAGCAGCGGTTCCTGTGGCTGAAGAGCCCCTCGGGACACGAGGGGAGGCACCGGCCCTGCAGCAGCACGCCGGGAGCCGGGCAGGCCGTGCAGTCCCGCGAGGAATTGCCCACGCAGCCTGCACAGGAGGAGTGGCACTCTGGGACACAACAACACACAAAACCACATCAATTCCGCCTTATTGCGCTCCTTACCGCCTCAAAATGTGCTTGGGAGAGGTAGGAAGGAGTGCAGAGTAGAGAGCAGTTCCTGAAGATAAGGGGCAGGCAGAGACAGCTGCAGATTTGATATCTCTTGGCACCCACTGAAATGCAAAGCTGAGCTGCCCAACACCATGCGATGCTCTTGTCCTCCTCGGAAGAGCTCTGGGGTTCTGCAAACTCACCAGCTGCTGAAGTCACCTTCTGTTATCAGCCTGCAGCCACTCCAGGCAGGGTTTCCCATCACTGCACAGTTATCATCCACTCTGGAGCAAACACCCACAGAGGTGGACTGGCCACCTGAAACAAACACTCACCACAAGGATGGCCCAGCAAGAAGGAGGAGAGCAGGTAAAAACTGCATTTCTTTCCTGGAACTGGCCCTAAACCAAACCATCTTCAGCTAAGCCGTCTGATTAAATAAATACATAAACTCACTAGCCAAAAACCTCACACTTATTAGAGTGGCTGGAGGCTACAGGTTCTACTGTGTGAGCTGAACGCAGACCTCTGGACTCTGGGGAGACAAGACACAGGGCTGGACAGAGCAAATTAATGAAATAAAGTAATTTATACAACTACACAGGGCTGGACAGAGGAAATTAAATGAAATAAAGTAATTTATACAACTACACAGGGCTGGACAGAGGAAATTAAATGAAGTAATTTATACAATTGCACTTAGCTGGCAGCCAGGGAGATCTTTAGGGTTCCCTTCCAACCCAGGCCATTCTATGACTCTGCAAAACCAGCATTTTGCCCTATGTATATGTATATGATTATGTATTATGTATATATATATATATAAGTATATGAACATACTTCTGTTCTGCACAATGTTGTGAGTTTGCTTTTCAAAGCACTATAAACCAAAAAACCTGGATTTTAAATTATGTCCACTTTTACAGATAGTTTTTTCCTAACAGGAAGAAATAGTCATCTATAGAGTTGTTACTATTGTTATTACTACTACTTTACTTCAGTCACTATCTCTCTGACTGGTGGGATACCACACATATCCCCAGTGTACATCCCATCACCCCCTTTTCCAAAGTCCAGCCTTCATGGAAAAGCTTCCTAGTTGGTATTTCAGGAGAGTGGCTGAAATGGCAGTTGTGCTGCAGGGCATGTAGCAGAAGAGCTCCCTCAAAAGAAAAGACTGCTGTGGGATGTCTTGACCTGCTCCAAGGGCTAAGAAGGAGAAAGCTCAGTCTTTTTTGAAAAGGATTTGAGGGTTGATCCTGCTTCAAAGTAAGTCAGTGCTAAAAATCACATACTCAACTTCAATGGAAAGGAGCTGAGCTGTGCAGGCTTGAACACAGGCATTCAAAAAGAAAGTACCTGAGTCCTTTAGTCAGGAGACTTATGTATATTACATTTTCCATCAAAAGCACTAGGATGTGTCATTTTGAAAGTTACAGAGGTTAAACAATCATGGCAGTCACGAGGCAAGCACAGGGCTGTACAAATCAAATGCTCCCCCGTAACACCCAAACCCCAGGGCTCCGACCAGCTCCTCTCACCTCTGCAGACTCCTGTGCTGTCCACGTGGAAATGGGGTGGGCAGAGGGGCAGGCAAAGGCCACGGAGAGCCCCTTCCCCAGGCGGGTGAGGCTGCAGGACATCCTGGGGTGCCCGGCACTGCAGGCACTGCGCGGGGCCCGGGCCGGCGCAGGAGCGGCAGGAGGGGTGGCAGCCTGGGCACAGGGACAGAGCCATCAGAGCCATCCCGGGAGAAGGGCATGGGCAGCTGCCCAGAGACCCAACAGACAAGGCTCCTGCTCTCTACAGCACAGCAGGATTTGAGAAAAACGCTCTGACACTGCGCCCCCCCACCTCCAAGGAGCAGCTCTTTTCCTGAGCAAAGCTGGGGAACAAATAATAAACTGCAGCCCTGGGCCACAGACTGCCAATTCTCCTTTAATTTCTGGAACTGCAACAGTGAGCTCAATCTCATTAGGAGGGGCAGCAAGAAATGACAGGAGAAAAGCCCTTCGTGTGAAGGGCTCACACAAAACAGAAATTCACCTTTCCAATTTTCGCTTTTCCCACTACTGCAAAGATGACCTCAGTCTTTGCAAATCTGCCAGATGTGTGTGGAATTTCCTATCACAAATATGTGGAATTTCATACTAGGTATATGTGGAATTTCACCCACCTCTTAAATCGTGTTGAAAAAAACCTGGGAGCAATGTACATTTATTTCAGCAATGGACACAGAGAAGGGGGAAAAAAAAGTCCCAGAAATCACTAAATCCTGGGAGTGTGAAATCAGAAAGTATGTGGGAAAATTCACTTTTTTTCAAAGCAGAAAACAATCAGCAGGAAAGGCAGGAATCAAGCATTGACTGGTTCAGCACAGGATACAGGAAAAACAAAACTTGGTTTACAGCAGCTGGGGAACTTACCCCAAGTGCAGAGCTTACCCTTGCAGATGTTGTGATCCTGGTAAAAGCCCTCTCCACAGCTTTCCAGGCACTGGCCCTGGCGCAGGGCCAGAGGGAAGGAACAGGAGGTGCAGTGAGTGGCCAGAGGTCCCTGGCACGTGGAGCATGAAGCGTGACAGGCTGACAGAGAAACAGAGCACACGGAGCTGAAACATCCCATTCCCACTCCTTCAGAGTGCTGCTGCTGCTGACTACAGCCTTCTCCAGCTGCAGAAAACTCCCAGCTGGAGTCAGACTCAGCTAGGTGAACTAATGAGAGCACAAGTGCCCATGTATTAATAAGCACTACCAGTAATTACTCTCGCTCACACGATGTTTTGAATGTGTACCTCAGCATGTTTGGCAAGCAAGAGAGGTTATTTGAGACAATCCATCGCAAGCGAACCAAAGAAAACAACCAAAAAAAGTCAAATTCCCTGTCCCCACTCCCATTTCTGTGCTCTCAAAATTCCTTCCCCACGACTGAGGAAGAGCAGACAACACAAGGGGGGTGCCCTGAGAGCTTAGGAAAGGGCAGAAATGCCCCTCTTACCTGTGCACCTTGCAGTGCTGCTGGGGAAATGTCCGTGTGGGCACTGAGAGAGGCACTGCCCCTGGTGCAGCAGCTTCCCTGCAGCACAGCTCGCACACCTGCCTGCCTCTGCAGAGCACCTCTCACAGAACTGGCCGCAAGCTGCCACGAGAAGAAGAACAGCAACGCCATCAGCCTTTCCCCATGGATGGAAAGCACCCCATACATTTTCACAAGCAGCAGTTACCAGATTGTTCAGGAAGGAAGGGGGGAGAAAAGGTGATTTAAAAAAATGATAATTTCCCCCCTCCACCTTCTCTTCAAAGTGGGAAAATGCAGCTGAACTCCAGCATAATAATTTTTCTTATCAATTCCTGTGGTCCATATTGTCCTAGGCAATCAGCTCTGAAGTGAACTGAGCTGCTGTCCATGGAACTCTGGCTTTCCTAAGGCAATATGCTGCTGGAGTTTTAGAAGAGTCAAGCATTTTACTTAACCAATTTCTGTTTCTTTTCACTAGACAAAGCAGCTCTCCAGCTGGGTATCAAAATGCATGGTTTTTGGTAGAAGGTGAAAGGTCTGACTCTCAGAGGCTTCAAGGAACAACTGTGGGGTTTTGAGAAACCACTGGCAATAAGAACCAAACCTAAGCTAAATTTCCTTTTCAGCCTAAATTATTTTCAGCTGTAAGATTTCAAGCCTGCACACTTAAAACATAGGTGAATAAAGCTGCCTGGTACAAACACTGACCAAAATGAAGGGGAATCTTGAGAATAAGCACAAACAGCAACAATTTTGCCACCATGTTCCAGCTTTTAAGCTCTCTCTGTCGAGCTGTAGCCCAGACACACCTGTGTGAGCCACACACCTGAAGCCCAACAAGCCCTGACTACCATGGACAGTCCTCCCAAGCAGCTGGAGGTGGCTGCTAACAGCAATCCAGATTGGACTGGAATCCATGTGGCAAATGCCAGGGTCCTTATCTGAGATCTTTTTTCTCCCTTTCAGGATCTGTTTGACTTATGTCTTTTAATCCCCTCTAGCCATGTCTTCTCCCTTTTTCCCAGCAAACCTTCCCATCTCCCAAGGCACATCTGCTGTGCAGGTATTAGTTACTGTGATGCTGAATTATAATTAAATTTACAGAAAGCTGCTGGCAAAGGCCATTTTTCTTTCCACAGACAAATGGATTTGTCAAGCCCTCAGAAAGAGCCCAGCTTTTCAAGCTGTTCAGCAAGGAAAAACCCCTCAAACCTTTCAGCATCTGATTAGTGTAAATGAATTAATAATCTCACAAACAAACAGCAGCTTCCCTCACCCCTATGAATGCTCAGGGTGCAGCTGGCTTGTCAGACATGAATAAAGCCCCAGCTGCTGCACAGCAAAATGAAATATTGATTGCTGCCTGCGCAGAGCACTCCTCCCACAGGTACTCACCAGTGCAGACACCATCCTTGGGGAAGAAGCCCTGGGCACAGGTGGCCAGGCAGAGCCCAGCCTGGAGCACGTGGGATGGGTCCCGGCAGGACAGGCAGTGGCTCTCGGCAGCTCCCCAGCACGAGGAGCAGGACTCGTGGCAGGCTGCAGGGGAGAGAAGCGCAGCATTAGCCAACAGCCCTTCCCAGCAGCTCCTACAGCCCAGGGCCTGCGCCACTGCCCTTCCTCTCGGCTGTGCTCAGCCTTCCACTGCCACACAAGATGGAAAATAACCAGCACAACCCACTGCTGCCCTGAGGTTGGAATCTTTCATCCAAGCCATCCCAGCAGATAACTCCCCGCCGCGTTTTGTACGTTTTGGAATATGGCAGCAGCACAGAGCAGAGAAGATGGTGTAGCTGTTCCCACCCCAGGAGGAGTGCTGGAACCCTCTAAAGTCCCTGGAGCACAAAGGGAGATAGGAAGAGATCCCATCAGAGGCTCCTTAAAACTCAGATGCTCAGGGTGGCTGCTGACAGTAACCGAGCTCCAGGCACAAGCACAGAATTGTGCTGCAGGGCTGCAGTCAAGGTTTGGCAGAAAGCAAAACAAGCCAGCCTGCTTCTAGAAACAGCTCCTGCTGTCCTTCCAGGTGCAGAAGGAACTGACTTATGAGGAAACCTCACGTGCTCAGCCTGAGTAATTCCTGGGGAAAATATGGGACACAGACTCCTATCAAATCCTGCGCTACCAGTGTTGCAGGAACAGTGCAAATTACAATTCTTGAAGCTGTTAAGGTTGTTTGTTTTTGTTTTCCTCAATTACACCCAAATATGTTCCAATGCTTGTGCTCCCAGTCTGTGGCAGGTGGGAGAAAAGGGAACTTGTTGATGTTTGTCCTGCCAACACTGCCCTGAAGTTGCAGCCCCCCAAGAAAAACTCATGTGTGAGCAGCATCAGTGCAATGCAGGGACATGCAGGTACAGCAGCAGCTCATCCACAGCACTGAGAGCACATTATACACGAGTCCTGTGGCACAGAGGGGCACAGCATCCCATCCCAGGGCATTTCCCTGCTGCCCTAGGCAGGGGAGAGCTATCAGCTCCATCTCCCACAGAGGGAACTGACCACCTGGGGCTAGAACAGGGAGTGTTCAGGCGGCACGACACGGGACATTTGAGCTCATGCCCTTGGTCCTTGGGCATTCTGGATGCTCCTTCTCCACACTTCCACCCTGGTTTATTTTCCCTTTCCTTGTCCTGATTAGCTGCTTGCTCTCGTCCTTTTCACCCTCCTGCATCTTCTTTCCCTCCACCTCCTTCCTGATCTTTCCAGAATGCTGTGACTCCTCGGGTTCCCGAGCACCCCAATGTGAGGGGTGTCTCAAAAGGACCCTGGGCATCCTGTACTGGGTAGGATCCTCCTCTCACAATCCCAACACACAAACAACAACCATCCCATCCCAAGGCAAAGCTTGAGCACAGCTCCTGCTCCAGTCGATAATTTCCCTTGCTGATACAAAACCTGCACCTCATTCCAGCTTGGATGATTTCTCAAAGTTGACTGCAGAGTATGAGTTCATGCTGTAAATTTCTAAGCAGTGAAATGTCCTCACTTCACCTTCCAGACCTGTATTGCTCCTCTCTGAGCTCACTCTAACTTTCAACATGTCTTTTAAAGAGTGGATGCCAGGACTTGGATCTTTTAATTGCAGACTTCCCACTGCACAGCTGGGACCCCTGCCTGTTAGCCTGCCTCAGTATGTCAGCACATCTGAACATTCAAAGCCACTTGCAAAGCTCTCAATTCCTCCCTAGATGTGTGCTCCTTTCCAGGAGACATTTTTCCCTGCTGTGTTTTTAAACAGCTCCCAGTTGGCTCCTGCTGGCCCTTGGCAAAGCCCTGTGAGGGGGTGAGGCCCTGGCACAGGCTGCCCAGAGAAGCTGCGGCTGCCCCATCCCTGGAAGTGTTTAAGGCCAGGTTGGATGGAGCTCTGAACAACCTGGGATAGAGATAAGTGTCCACAGCAGAGGAGCTGGAACACAATAATCTTTACAGTCTCTTCCAGCCCAAACCATTCTGTGGCTCCCTGATTCTGTGATTCCACACCCTGACTCCAGAATCGCTGGCTCCCTCAGCACTGGATCCCTGCCAGGCTCAGCAGCTGCTCCTCACCCAAGCAGCCAGGCACCAGCTCCACAGAAAGAACAGGGGGAAATGGAAGCATTCTGTGAGCCACTGTCAGCTCAAACATCTTTGCCTGCAGCAACCAAGCGGCTGTGTGAAAATAAATCAACACAAGTGACTGTGCAGCCAGGAAGCTGATTCCACCCCCCCGGCTGTTTCCAGCTGGGATTTGTAGGGGCCTCTTTTGCAGCTCACCAAACTTCTGCCAACACCTGAAACCCTCCCAGGTGTGCCCACAGCAGGAGGGCAACGCCAGTGGCATTCCAGTAAGAACACAGAAGGCACTGCTGGGCTTTGGGGTGCCACGGATCTGTGCCACCTCTGCCCTGCACTCCTCCCTGGGAGCTGGGCAAGCTCAGCTGAGCTGTGCTGGATCCTGGAGCATCCCCCAGAGCCCAGGGACAGCAGGGAAATGCAACATGTAGGCAGCAGGAATCCAAGTGCCTCGCTCCAGAGCGAGCAGGGTCTGTTAGTGTCAAGTTACACACTTCAACATTGGCATTTTGGGAGATGAAAGCAGGAACACTCTGGTTCTGCCTGGGCTTTTGAATAATCCTGAAAACATAAATAATTAAGTAAGAAAAATGCAGTGAGAGCATTGAACACTGCGAGTCCTTTGAGCCCCTCCATTCTACCATGCTGACATAGTTTATTTTTGCTTCCCTTTGCTTTGCCTTTGGTAAGGGAGTTCTGTTTCTGCCAAGGGAGAGCCCACCGCTCTCTCTGCCTGACACAAACTCAACCATGAACTTTAAATCCACTGCTACATAACTGAACTTATTACCTTTTATTCTCAACTCTACTTTCTCTTAATGGTTTTAATTCTTCACAAAAGCAAGTGGAGGGATGGGGGCAGGAAACAACCCCAGTGTAGGATTCAAATAGGGCAGAGATCAAACAACTGTAATCAAAAATTCAAAAGAGACTCAATTAAACCAGCTGTTATAAAACATGAACAAAAGGAAAGGCTAATTCACTGTGTTTTTCCACAATGCAGACAACAGTGTTCCAACAAGAGGCTAGAGCAAGAAACCTGGTGTTAAGTCTCTTTCAAGTCCAGAGCAAATTCCTCAAGAGGGAGTTTACTGGAGCTACAGCAATTAACACAGTCTAGTTCATCCTTTCTGTGCTTTTGGAACATGCTTATTGTAGATGTTAAAACCATTATGAGGAAAATCTTTTGGAGCAGTCTGAGGCCCGTCTCGACAATCTGATTAGAGATTTGCAGCAATAAAGAGGATACAAGGAAAAGAGTGAATGGCCATGAATTACGGACAGCATCTGAAACTTAAGACTTTCTCCACTGGTTTGACTTTATGCAGAAAATGCAGCCATGCAGAACTAAAGCAAATTGGTTCAATTCCCTTGAGGAAAGAGGAACAAATTTTCCCAGCAACATTCAGCCACAAGCATGCGTGACTGCAGATTTGGATGGAGTGTACAATCAGTAATCTACAAACCAGCAATAAAATGAAACATTAGCCTTTCCCTACCTCTTCAGCAGTACATGGGCACTGCCAATTAAACCACCACCAGCAGGTGGAAAGGAAATGATAAAATAAAACCAAATGAAGGAGAAGATTATTTGATACTTAAGCCTACAAATTCTTTTGGACTGGGTCTCTCTTGTCTGTTTATACACCCACAATGGTGCCCTGGGCTGTAGTGGCTGCTGGAGGACAGAGGTTTTTCAGACCTTCACAACCTGAAACAAGTAGTCAGCTCTTCAAGGGAAGCCACTTCAGAAAAGGAAGCTGGACTTACCCTCTAAAGTGCTTTGCCCTGAAATGGGCCAGAAGCCCTCAGCCTGTATTTAATTCTGAGCAGGAGGGTTAGCTCCAAAGAAATTGAAGCGATGGCTCAGAAGTTAAGCATTTGCTCCACCCCTCTGCTGAATCAGAACTGCAGAAATAATTAGAAGCCTTCTAAAAAGGCCAACATCAAGATGAGAAAAGTGTTAATTTTAGAGAAAACAATTAAACTGCCATGATGAAAAAGCAGCTGCTTTACAGTTTGGGAAGAGTTTAAAGTATTTCAAAGGAGCCGGGGAAGCTCATAAAAGCACTGTCATAGTTCCATCAAAGAGAAAGCTAACTTTGCAATCTTACTCTCAGTCTTTCCAACTGCTAAGAAAAATGATTTAGACAGCGCTCAGTGTTTTACAGAATTACCAATTTACCTTGTAAGAATGCTTCCTGAGAGCAGCGAGCTCAGTGCACTTCCAGGAACAGCACATGGTATGGACTGAGTGAACAGCAAAACCAAGCAGGAAACTTCCCCAGGCAGTATTTCCTGAGTTCTATCAATCCCCCACCCCTGCAGACAATTTTCTATACACATCAAAATACCATATCCTGAGCACTTACAGGCAGTCTGCACTGAAGTCAAAGAATCACACAACAGAACCGATCCACTGAGGAATTGTCACGAGTATTTCCCCAAGCAGTGACCAATGTTACCCTGCATGGCTTGGTTTCTCTGTTCACTCACTCCTTCCTTTACTCAAGGGTGAACATTAACACCTATGTCAACAGCAGATGCCTCAAGAGAGAGGGTTCCCATAGCCCAGGTCAAGTTTTGCTGCTGCTTTGCCATCCCAGAGGGCTGCAGCCCCTTGTCCTCGGAGGTACCTGTGCAGAGGAGCTGATCCTGGACGTAGCCCTCCCCACAGGAGGGCACACACTGCCCGTCCTTCAGCAGCAGGGGTGCCTGGCATGAGGAGCACTCAAATCCATTGCTGCAGGCTGAGCAGGTTTCATTGCAGGCTGCCAGGAGAAAGGAAAGAGAGAAGGAAAATCAATCCCAAATCCCTGATGCAGAAGGACCCCCCCACCCCGGTCTGACAAAATGAGATTATTTTGCCTCATTTTAGCTCAAGAGCTCAAGAATTTGCTTCTGCTTCCATCTGAAACCTCCCAAAGTCTCATGGATGCAGCACAGCACGTGCCTGGACGCTTTCCCAAGCTGTTCAGGACGAGCCCGTGGGATCCCCTAGCCCAAAGCACAGCATGCAGCAGAGCAGAACTCACCCAGGCAGGCCCCCCCATGCTGGTAGAAGCCCCTTGCACACATCTCCACGCAGCGCCCGTCCTGCAGCAGCTTCCTGGGGTCCCGGCAGGAGTCGCAGCGATCAGAGGCCTGGGAGCAGCTCACACAGTCTGGGGGGCACTCACCTGGCACAGGGGCAACACACAGAGCAGTGTTGGCAGCCAGGAAGGACCAAACAAAGCAACTCTGAAACCCAAGTGAAATTCACGGCTTGTTTCCCTGGGTGGTGCAAGGCGTGCTAGCTTTGGAGTGGGTTTTTATACACTAGATTATTTCAAAGGGGCTAAATGTTTTATTGCCCTATTCAGTATGTGATGAGACATTACAGAGACTCAGATTTTCTAGGCAGCTGATTAAAGGGATATTCACTGTCCACATGGTTTCTCAGCAGTGAAAACTGTAAGTCACCAGGAATCAATGGCCCAAAGCAACCTGAATTTGAGACTCCTAAAGCCAAACCCTGCAGTAAGTCATGGCTCTGTGTCCGTGCCAGGTCACAGCACAGCTGGCAGACTGCTGCCCCTACACAAAAACCTTGATGCCCCAGCACCACAGAAGGATCTCCTGGCCACAGGTAAGTGGAGAGATTCAGAACAGAACAATTTTTCTCCAGCTACTAAAAAGCCCCTCTGCTCCCAGCCAAGTGTTCTCAGCGAGGCTCCAAGGCAAAGGTTCTCAGTGAGAGGGAATATTTGCTGGTTTTAACATAAATACAGCAGTGCCCAGGGCTTTTTGCTTTCTCTTGGCTGAAAAGGAGTGGGTTCTCTCTGCCCTCTTCCTTCCAGCACATCTCTGAGAAGCAGCAATCAATTTTTGCTGGCTTTATGGAAGCAGATGCAGCAGGGGCTGGTGTTCTGGGCTCACAGATCAAACTGCTGCAGGCTGCACTTTGCATTTGTTTCTCATCCCCCACCACTGCAAGACAGAAGAAACACAGAGGGAAAAGAGTAGGTTTGGATGAGGGAAACTGTCAGTTACCTTTCAGGACACAAAAATGCAGGCTTGGCTCTGAATGTCCAATACCACGACTCCAAAGCCTAGGCTTTCCAAAATGCTACCATGATGGAAGCTAAATGACCACTTTTTCAAGGATAACCAGCAGACAGAGGCAATTCTTGATAAGGAGAAGGGAGAGGTGCTGAGAATACTGTATCATCTATCTCTTCCTCAGCAGCCTGTGCAGATGCTGTTTGGTCTCAAAAATCCAGGACAATTCCATCAGAACTTTCTAAAGCCTGTTTCCTTCACTTTTCTATCTCTAGTGCTTTGCATTTCCATTAGCATGCAGCAAATAACAAGCTTTAAAACAAGTAGATGGCAAATGTGCCCCGGCACTCCAGCACAATTAAACTGTGAAGCTATTTTCTTTTTTACTGAGATAAAGCATTAACTGGAGCACCCTGATAAAACCAAAGTTATGTGACTGCAACAAGAAGAGCTACCAAAAAGAACGAGCAACCCACAGCCAAAGCCTCCCAACCATGAAATGTAAATCCAAGGGAATGACAACATCCTGGAGAAAAAGGAATTTATAGGCAAAATTATCATATAGGCCAAGGCTAGGCTAGTCTTTCCAAACAATTATTAACTGGCAGCCAGTCAGCCTCGGGTGAGCTTGTGGCATTAACAGTGTGTGCACAGTCTTTCTTCCCACTCCCAAGGAAAAATCAGGAGCCCATAAACTCCAAAACTCACGCTGGGATTCAAGAAAGGAGCAGTGGAAGAAAAAAGACAAAACACTTAGGGGAAGTCACTGGGAGCCTCAAACTTATCTGAGAGCTAAACCGTAGCGCTGCAGCGTGGGGGCTGGATGGGAGCGGTGCCGGGGGCAGGAAGGAGGGCGGCAGGGCTCCAGAGGCAGGCAGCGCTCCGTACCTGGCTGGCAGCGGGGGCAGCAGCGTCCCTTGGCGTGCCGGGGCCGGCTGCCCGGCGGGCAGGGCGGGCAGGAGCGCTGGAAACAGGTCACGGCCGCGTCCCGGCACTCGCACTCGCGGCACGGCCCCTCGGCCCAGCGCTGCGCGGCCTGCGGGAGAGAGAGAGAGAGCGCGCCCTCACGAAGCCGCCCGCGCCGGGCCGGCGGAGAGCGGCACGGAAGGGAGACAGCAGGCAATGCAAACGCCCACCAAGCTTTTCTGCCACGGCCAACTGGGGAGCAACCCACACCTCAGTGTTTTACCCCGCCTGGGGCAGAGAGAGCGCGCCCTCACAAAGCTGCCCGCGCCGGGCCGGCGGAGAGCGGCACGGAAAGGAGACAGCAGGCAATGCAAACGCTCACCAAGCTTTTCTGCCACGACCAACTGGGGAGAAACCCACACCTCAGTGTTTTACCCCGCCTGGGGCAGAGAAAGGGATCTGAGCAAAGAAACGCTCAGCGTCTAAAAAAATAGCCCCGCGCAACATTACATTTCCCATTTCCCACTTTTGTTGGCAAGGAGAAGCTATCAGCTCCGGCCCTCGTCAATGACGGCAATGAAAAGTCCACTACTGGAATATTTAAACTTAATATTTAAATCTATGTTCCCTCTTTTCTCTTTAACTGCAGAGGGAAGTTCCTTGAAAATATTAATAATAGGCTCCTGCTGCAGTAAAGATTATAATCAGTGGGATACATTGGCAGAAAGCTACAGACTGCCCCAGCTCTGTAGCTTCTGCTTGATAGGATTAAAATCAACTATCATTATGAAATGTGCAGGAAACCTCTGAGTAGGAATATTAAATATTAAAGGAAAATGATTGATTGAGCGGCACAGAGGAGACCAAGGAAAACTGAAATTCTGCAGCAGATGCACACAAGTGTTTCTGCAAACTGCAAAAGCAATCTGCAGACTATATTAATGGATTATTTTGCTACCACACTTGCAAATAATATCCTTCTCAGAACCAGAGGGGGAGAGCCAGCCCCTCCAAACCTTTGTGAGCAGAACTCACTATTCCCTGCTGCAATCCTGCACAAGGGTACTCACAGCTTTGGTATGCCCTTTGTAAACACAGTCACTACGGCTGGAGATACATTCAGGACAGCACTTCCCCTCTAAGTGAATTAATTCTTCACCCTGTGAAGAAGAGAAAGGTTGCAGCAATTCCAACGGAATCAACACCGCCAAAACCACTGTGGAATGCCGAGGCAGAACAGCTCTTGCCCTGGAATGCAATCTCCAATATCTAATTTCACCTTATCTTCTCCCTATCCCACTTCACCTCTGTAGGGAGAGGTTGGAAAACATGCTTGGCCAATATTGCAGCAGCAGAATAAACCCCAGGAAAGGCCTCGGAATTCAGCGCTAAGGCCATTACCTCATGCCCAAATCCCACAGAGAAATACTCCCCCTTTCTCCCATGGATCACTGGGATTTCACCAGGCCAACCACAGGACTTCAACGCATAGAGGCTTACCTTCCTTTTCAATGTTCTACTTTTACTTCCCCAAGAGAATTTCAAAGCACATGCTCTATTTATCCCAGATGGAAAAAGCCTGTTCTTTGTCACAACTGTACAGCTCCGCAGATTCCACTTAAATAACTTCAGTTTGAAGATAAGAATTTAGCAGCAGGAGAAAGGAATAAAGTGCCCCAATTCACTACGACTCTTTGTGCCCAAGTGGAAGCTGAATATTTAGAAAAGAGAGAGATTTCTTTTTCCTAGGGAACCAGGACATAGCTCACAAGAAACAGCTTTGGTTTCCAGGATTACCAGTAAGTTTTTCTGATTTATGCCAGTGGGGTGTTTGTTCCAGGATCATCTTCCCTGTGCCACAATGGCACACTCAATCTTTGTGCGGGACACAGACGGGGCAGCAGCAGCACTGGTCATTGCTAGGGTCACCAAGGAAGAACACCTAAGCCAGGCCACACTCTGGCCTCCCTGGTGCATTCCTGAGCAGGGAAACAGAGGAGGAACCACCTGGTTCGTAGTCTCCGAGGACCACACACAGCCCAAATCTCTCCCTGCTGCTTCTATACATCTCTGCTCTTCAATTACTCCAAAATGCCTTTGGCAGGGTTTGGATCTCATGTCACTGCTGTGTACTGTAAACTCTGCCATCCCCACCCACATCCATAAACAGAGGCTATAGGAAAACTGGGAGCAGCTATCCATGGAACACAGCTTGCCTAGCCCCAAAAAAATGCAGCTGTGCTGCTCTGCCAAGGCTCAGAAAAGGGAGAGGCTGTGGGAGATAACTTGTGGCTTTGCTGCAGAGAGATTGATCGTATTCCAGGTGGAGAACATGCTCACAGCCTGCTGAAAATGGCTTTTTGAGGATTAGGTCAGAATCCCCACGGACACTTTGCTGGGCAAGTTTGTTTGAAAGGGTTTGGAGCTGAACCTCTTGCAGTTCCTATCTGTGGCCTCATTACACTTCCAGTAGGAGGATGTGACCAGGAAATTAATAGTGCCTTGTGAGGAGAGAAATCAAGAGCTCCTGGCTTCACACTGGCTCTGGTTTATTGAGGCAGGTGCCTGAGTAAACAGATCTGCAACTTTAGAAGGAAAATACAAAGGAGAAAGAAAACATGGCATTGCTTTCTGAGCAAACATTTTCCTGTAATGAATTAATGCACACACCTTGCACTACTGAGGCACACCAGGACTGAACACGACTTGAGGGATTTTGAACCTGCACGTTAACATCTCCAGCTGTTGTTCTGCAAGACACCCCTGGCTTTTCCAAACAGTGGATTTTTTTTTGTCAGTACCCAAGATGTAAGCATGAATATTAACTAATCCTCCCCACTGAGCCATGACAGCAGGCCATCATCATTAGTGTAAATGATCCAATTTACAGCCAGGAGCACGCAGGCAGCTCGCTCAGACAGCTGCAAGTGCACGAGATTTTATGGCAACCACGACTTTTCATCCAGCAAAATCTCTCTGAGCAGTTTCAGCTCCCGTGATCAGCAGCAGCACGCCAGGGGTGACTTTGGGTCCCACACTCAGGGCATTTTGGCTCTTTCAAAGGCACAGCCACAGGTGAACATCCACTTTTATGCCTCGATGTGCCCTTTTGTGTCCCATTTGGGAGCCCACGTGTGGGTTTTTACTCCTCTGAACACTCATTAAAACAAGCTAATCCAGTGAAACCGTTGTGCTGGGTTTTGGCTGGACCTCAGACACACCACAAGGGTGCTGCTGCTGCTGCTCAAGAGTTAGCACACACAGGCAGGGTCACCAGAAAAGCATCACCACTGAGGCAGAAAACCCAGGAGGCCACAATTCTTTCCCTTTTCCTCACTGACACTGGGGAGCAGTAGGCATAAAACGGGTAAGAACCCACCAATTGAAACAGATCACAGAGACACTAAAAGGTTTGGGCTGGAAGGGACAAATGGCCTTGGACACTTAGGAATGGGGCAGCCACAGCTTCTGTGGGCAACCTGTGCCAGGGCCTCAGCACCCTCACAGGAAGGATTTGTTCCCAATATCCAATTTAAACCTGCTTTCTGCCAGTGTGAAGCCATGACCTCATATTGTGTCACTCCAGACCCTTGCAAAAAGTCTCTCCATGTTTCTTGGAGCCCCTCAGGTGCTGGAAACTGCAATGAGGTCACCCCAAAGTGTTCTCTTCTCCGGGATGACCAATCCCAATCCTCTCAGCCTGTGCAGTGACAGACAACACAGAAGTCTTATCCCACTACAAAAATAGCCAATTCAAAGCATGTGGGGGAAGCATTCAACCCTATCTAATGCATTTTGCGCATCCACTGCAGAGCAAATATAACATAACCTGGCAGGGAGGGTATTAGTTTTGGAGTAAACAGCACTGGGAATAAAACACCTTGCCAGCCTCACTTCCATGCTGAGAGTGACATGGAAAAAATGAAGAAAAGTAGAACACTGACTTCCATATCCAACTACCTTCCTGAAGACCACTGCAGCACGCAGAATGAGGATAAAAGGAACATTTCTTAGGCTTTTAACCATCTCTGACCTGCACATTTTCCCCATGCTCAGCTCCTGGTAAGTCCAGTGATCACCACTGAATCCCCTGTGTGTCTGACCCTCCACTACAGCAGGCAGACACAGCATGGGAGGGAATCCGAGTTAAATTAACTGCATTTGCTTCACAGTGGAAGCCCACTGTGCAAACTTGCATGGGAAATTCCAGGTTTGCTCTCCTCTGTGAAATATTTTTGAGGGGATTGCACAAAACAAGGGCTGGTTCTTCAAGTGCCTCAAGTTGAGAAACAAGAAAAAGGGAGGGGAAAAAATAAGATCCCAAATCTTGAGAAGAAGGCCTTTCTCACCTTGGCACACTCCACTTTGGCACACTCAGCTCCCTGGCAGGTGACCTCCCCCTCCTGGCACATGCAGAAGTCACAGAGGGTGCTGTTCCACATCTCCCCGTGGTACCTGATGGTGCCCCCATCCGAGCAGCTCCCTTTGGAAGACACACACTCCTCGCAGCACTTCCCAGGGCGCTGCACCTTGCTCTGCCCCTGGAAGCAGCAGCCAGCAGTGAGCAGGGCTCCTGAGGCCCCTGGCACAGCACAAGTGCAGCTGGGCTCTCAGGGGTGGGTGATTTTCCAGTACCTCCTCGCAGGTGACAGAGCCACAGGTCTCCCTCAGGCACCTGGCTTCCCCTCTCTGACACACACACGTAATGCAGGCATTTTTTTGCCACTGCTCCCCGTGCTGTTGACAAAGAACATGGATAGAGCTGTTAAACACTCTTGGAAAACAACCAAATTCCTTCCAGAAACCTGAGCTGCTTATGGAATATGATGGCTCCTTCTGCATGTCTGTATCAGATAATAAACTTTCCTTAGAAAATGCTGATCTCTACATGCTCAGCAAACAGGAAGGAGAGGGGCTGAGGTCTAGATCACACTGTGGATGTGTATTGCTCATTAATTGCAAGCTAGTGGCTTTGGGGAGGCCTAAACTACTATTATTAGCCAAAAAAGAATCATTGACAGAAAATCCCACATACATTAAATAATGCACTCAATTAATTCCAGATGACACAATGAAAGCTATAAATACTTTGACCACCAGTGCTTTCTGCTTTCCTCCTTCAAAACGAATGTGGAAAGAAAGTGCCTCATCTGCTTTGGCCAGCAAATTCTTATCAAGTCCTGATTTCTTTCAGCTCTCCTGCCTTGCCAGGAGGGAAAAAAGCAGTGTTTGTAGTAAGCTATCAGCGCTGGCACAAAGTCAGAGGCTGGGGAGAAGGGAAAGAGAGATGTGCCAAAAATTGGGAGTGGTTTTGGTGTGGTTTGTCACAAGTCACCTGGAACGTTCTTCCCGACACCAAGCAGGGCTTGGGGACACATTCTGGGCAGCATTTTCCAGGAGGCAGAACCATGACTTCCTCCTAAGCAGAAGGCAGAGACAAGGAAAAGAAAGCATGAACATCAGTGCTTGGAATTCCAGGCATTTAGCGTCCATGGGATAACCCTCTGCCACTCAGGGCTTCCTTCTGGCCCCACAGGAGCAGAGTAAAAGGCTTTAAAGTTGTTTTCTCCACCTCATTTTCTGTGCTTATTTAGATGGCAGCTGAGGTGTGAATAGATGGAGAGATGCAGATAAATTCATACACATGACATAAAGTGTTTACATTCAGGTATATAGAGGAAAAAAATAATTATACAGCTTGCAGGGAAGCACAATAAAGCAGGAGATGGATGAGAGAAGTTTTTTTTCTGGAATTGCCACATTTTGAGGTTTTGAAGGTGTGATTTACACTCACCACCTCTCAGGCATCTGCACTGTTTTAGTTAAATCCATCCAGACTGTCTGTGCAGATGCTAAATTATGCTTAAAACTGGATTTTTCCAATTTCAATTTTTTTTACGATGGATTTAAATCATGTTGGAAAATGCTGGCACTTCACACCAATATTAATTTTCCTGTGTGCCTCAACTCCAACCATCCAAAACCTGGCTAATTCCATTGCTCCCAGTCCATGTACATCCTACAGTTGGGAACAGCACTGTTCATCAGTCAAACCCTGAGCTCCCAAAGAAACAGTGGAAGACTTTGCACAAAAGTTACCAAGCAAAATTTCCCAGCTGAGTTAAAGGACCTTTTTTGTGTATTTTGGTGGCATGCAACTGGAATTTTTGGCATTCTTCTCCCTCAGCTCCTAGGGAAGAGCAAAGTTATCAGAAAGATGGAAGATGAGAGTTTAATCCTGGGAGAATTTTTGTCTTGGCTTTTGTGGAGTGGAGAACAAAGGAAGGGACAGAGATAAAGGCCCATGCAAGAAAAGCTTTGGTTTGGCAGAGATCAGAACAGGTTCTTTGCACACCCTGCTAATGTCCCTTCCAGTGGGACCTGTCCTTGGTAGGAGATGCCTGGAACACCATCAGAACTGGCTTTCTGCTGCATTAACTTGGATGCTGCCACCCAGTTACTCTCAAATACATCCCAGCAACAACCCAGTCCCTCCTGATTCCATAAATTAGGTCCTAATGATTAGCTGATTAAACATTAGTGCAATGGCTCAGCAGGTAACGCCTGCCCACTTGGAGCGGGAGAGGAGGGACCTAAAGCAGGCAAAAATTCCTTTTAATGCACAGTACTTTGTAAATGAATACTAATACAATATCTCAGGACAAAGCAAAACACAATTAACACACACACATACACACACACTAACAGGTGGGGTTTCATCTATCAAAAAAAAAAGAAAAAAAAAGTGTTAATTGTCCAAACATCTGTCCAGTAACAGAAAGCTGGGAATGCATCAACAGAGAAAAAGGTTTGTGAGTACTGTTTTTGATTTTCTCAGTGAAGAGTTCTCATTCAGGGAGCTCCTGGATTCATCATTGGATATATCAAAAATACCTGGAAAATGGCAGTCCCTAAATCATAAAGTCAAGGTCAGAGACAAGGATTTCCAGGGAAGCAGTTCCAGGCATGCTGCTGCAAAGGAGTACACCAAGGGGCCCAAAACCAGGGTACCATGGGCCCCATGGAAAAGATCCAAAGAGCACAGTCACACCCTTCAACACAACAACAAGAATTCCAAAATCTGAGTGATTTGCCCCGAGTCCGGAGTGCTGTGAACAGTTTGCTGCCTTTCCTAACCCTGTGTTAATGCTGTGTAGAGTCTGTAGGGTTTTGGCTGTGTTGATCCCTGCATAAATGCTAAAAACTCATCACTTGTCCACAGCAAAGACCTTGGAGACAGCAGTGTCCCACCTCTCCTAACTGGACTAAAACCATGAGCTTGCCTAACTCCTCTTCCCAGTTTTGTTGTTTTCTAAACACAAACGGACAGAAGGAGCACTGCTCTGAGACTTTTCTTTCAGCTCAAGTTGCCTTGTATTTCTGAAGTCAAAAGGGGAATTTCACCCACAGTTGATTACTCTCAGATGCACTTCTAGAGTTCTTGTACAAAAAAAAAAAAGTAACAAAATCTGCAGATCAAGCTTTCCAGCTGCAAACCAAACATTGAAATTTGTAAAGTTAAACCCCATTATAAATCCTGTGTTTTCATTCCTTCACCCAACAGAAATAAAAACATTTCCTGATCAACTCCAGATCAATTTTTTTTTTGAGTGGAAACAAAAAGTAGTTTCTTTATACATAATTTTTGCCTAATTAACCAGCAAAGGGATGATAAAAATGAAACGATGAGGAAAGAAAGTATTAGGGAGCAGACACACAGGCTTCACCGTCACTCCACACCATTTCTGCATGGCAAATATCTCTTTTCCAAACCACCCACTTGTCGCCCAGGAGCTTCGCCTGCTGGTTTGCTCCCCAGCACGAGAAATGCAGGCTGCCCACAGGAAGGGAGGGCTGAGGAGCATTCCCAGAGGGCTGGAGGTGCTGACCTGGCTGCAGAGCAGAGGCTGGCAGGCAGCTGTGGAGCACTGAGCTGCACCGTCCCTGCAGACACACCTGGAGCACCGGCCCAGGCTCCAGCCCTCGCCATCCTGGAACACGCGGCCATCAAAGGAGCAAGGCTCTAAGGGACAGCAAAACAAGGAGGAGGGTTATTTTCCAATGCCCTTTCATCCCTTTCTGTCACCCACAGTTAAAACACAGCTCCTGTGCATCTCAGAATTCCAAACTGCCAAAGCAGGTTAAGAGGGCAACAATTCCTCCAGTTTCCAAGGGCCTTGTGAGTTAAGAGCTCTGGATGCATCACTCCCACTGGGACTCTACAAGGAAAAGCACCCAACAGCTGCGGAAGCATTTCTGGAACTTGCAGTCCAAGTGCACAGGGAATACCTGAGGTTTCTTTCCCCTTTTTAATCTCCAAAATGAGGACAACATTAGGCACATCTGCTCCCTGCTCAAAGCTTGCCCCCACCTCTTGGCCCATGAGTGAAGCCATTAAAAATGTAAAGATGGCAGCAGGAGAGAAAGGGAGTTTCTCACAGTGTGTCCCCAACAAAACCGCACAAAAACAGAGAAGCTTTCCAGATCTGGGGCTAAAAGGAGGTTCTGAGCTCAGACAGTACTCACCACCAGGGCCCACGCATCTGGGGCAGCAGGAGCCCTGGGCAGTGTCCTGCAGCTGCCCTGGGGCACAGGCGAGGGCTGGGCAGGTCCTGGGGCTGCAGGTCACCTTCCCGTGGGCGCAGGAGCAGCGCACACACGCCGAGCTGGCCCACTGCGTGCCGTGCTGCACAACAACACAACACAACCAAGGGCACAGTGAGAGCTGGAAATGAGCCTTGTCCCCTGCAAGCTCCTCCTCTCTCCAGGATGA
The DNA here is from genome assembly GCF_028769735.1 of Zonotrichia leucophrys gambelii. Taxonomy (NCBI): domain Eukaryota; kingdom Metazoa; phylum Chordata; class Aves; order Passeriformes; family Passerellidae; genus Zonotrichia; species Zonotrichia leucophrys. The sequence continues at coordinate 52,741,509 of NC_088173.1, forward strand.
GGCTGGGCACTGATAAAAAGTGGCTTTCTGACCACGTGGCAGCAGGACTGGGATGTGAAATGCAATTGAGGTACGAATACATCCATATCTTCTTTGTGGGGATGCCTGCCCAAAGAACAGGCTCAAAAAGAGCCAAAAGACAAAAGCTGCAGCAGGAGAACAGCACAGGAAAATGCAAAATAGCACAAGAAGAAATGTAATGTATTATGATAAAACATAGTGCCACCAAATGACAGGCACAAAGAAACACGAGAAGAGGATGGGTATGCTACCCCTCCTGTTCCAGATTTTGTTTAGCTTGTACCATGCCTCATGCTGGAACAGAGGGTTTCAACATCCATCTAAGGTGTGGAGAGCACAGCCCTCCAATATGCACAGCCCTGCAAATATGTCTGGGCATTTTAGCATATTTCTTGAGTTTGGACCTGACTTGCTTCTTGCGAAACAGAAAAGTCTGTAAGAGACCACACGTAGGACTTGAGTTTGCTGTTAAGTCATTTTTCTACATTTGCCAGTTGTTTGACATGATTCATTAACTACTACCCGTGAATCTTGATTTTTTTCCTCATCTCCAGACACTTATTCTGATTGTTTTGGCCTTTCAGCCCCCCTGGGTGAAACCACATCCCAGAACCTGCTCTGTGAATAATTCAGGATTACAGAACACAGAACCCAGGTGGCAGAGCAGCAATCAATCTCTGGCAGCATAGGTGGCTGCTGAGAGGAAAGCTTCTCTGAGCACAGCTAATATGTCAAGCTCTCTGTGCTTTGCTCCCCTTCTGATATTACTGCACTGCCTCAGCCAAGCACAGAAACAGCAAAGGGAAGGAATCAGTGGGGAAATTTCTCCCATTAAGCCACGCAGGACACACAACTGCTCAGCAAACCCTGCTGGCCAAACTCCTGCTAAATTCCGCTCTCTGGCAGGGACAGGACACAAATGCAGAGGTGCATCCTTGCCCTGCAGAGCAGCCTCCAGGGCTGCAGCAAACAGGGAGCCAGCAGCAGGTGAGGAGGGTCCCTGCTGCGGCGGCGGCAGGGCACTCACGCTGTGGGTCCGTCCCTCGTGCTGGCAGGATCCCTCGGCTCGGGAGGCACACTGCGGGCAGCACTGCTTGGAGGCTACTTGCAGCACTTCTCCCTGGAAAGAGACAGGATTCCAATGAGCAGCTGACATCAAACGGGGACTCTGAAACGAAAGGGAAGCCATGAGGCCTGGCTGGACCTGGTGCTCTCAGCTCAGAAACGAGAGGTTTCAGGTGAAATACAGAATGTTGCCTTTCTGAGAGGTGGCACAGCACTTTGTGTGTTTGACATTGTGCCCTCAAAACAACAGCAGAATTTACACCCCCAGGAGTACAGTTGGGAATTCTGCAGCTGGACTAGTTTTCAAAGAATGAAAAACAAAACTCAAGGTTCTTCACTAAAAGGCCACTGAGAAACATGGGACAGATGTTGCTGAAACAAGATCAGCCATATTCGCATAAATCTCATAATGAGTAGATAAGAAATAAACCATAGAGAAAGACAATTTCTTGACCTTGCTTTTCTGTTGGTGGTTTAGCCTTGAAGCATGAAAGGATTTTTTTCTTATGAGATCCTTGGTGATCCTTTTCAATGTTTAAATGACCAGATGTTTTTGGAACACTTAAACATTTTATCTTGGAGATTGCCCATGTCAAGGAGTCACACAGATTCGCTTGACACTATAAACCTATTTCCCTTTATGAGCTTTAAAGTAGCTACCTTTTCATTTATCTGATTTTTATCATTTTATCTAGTGCACTCATTATTACATGTGCCATGACAGCACTTGATCTCCCTCCTCTTCAGCACAAAAATTCCTACTTGTTCAGTCTAGCTTTAATCAATACACAGCAACAATAATGGGGAAAACTAGTAAGAATCAAAATTATTTCCTCATTAGTGCTGTCATATTGGGAAACATTTTAACCTGCTTCACAAAGCCATATAATTATCCTGACAGCCTCTTTAAAACACTCTTTTTCACTGCTATTTGTGCACTCTACCCCAGCAATCCAGATGTTAATGCAAGGCCAATCCCATGGCCAATTAATGAAGACCCAGACAAAGACAAGCAGGAGACAAGGAAAGCTCAGCAACCATCACGAGGAAGAAGAAACTGGAGGACAGACAATCTCAGCTCTGTTGTTGCTCAGCAGAGTGGAAAGTGCCCATCTGCACCTTCCAGGGAGCCCCAGCCCCACCTCCAAAGGAAGGGGGGCTCATGCTGGGAGGCTGGAGCCCAGTCCAGGGGCTTCCTTTGGGATCCAGCTGCTCCAACACCCGGCCCTAGCTGCAGCCAAGGGGACAAAGGCTTCCCACACCACGTGTTGTCACTCCAAGGAGGAGTGCAGGCACTCAGAGCCCGTGCCTGGCTCTGGGCAGGCACAGGCACTGAGCCCTTACCTTCTGGAAGTCACACTGAGGGGCTCTGCAGACTGTAGGCTGGCAGGTGACAACGCCGCCCCGGCAGCGGCACTCCTGGCAGGAATCCGGCTTCCAGGAGGTGTTATTCTGCAAAGGAAGTTGGAAACCAGGCCCATGCAGCACAGGGCACGTCCTGTCCTGACAGCACATCTCAAATAGCTCCACAGAGACGGACTGCAACGGAGCCCCTCCCTCCCACACGCTTCTCGGGCCCTGTGTTGGCACGTGTCACTCAGCAGCTTCCAAAACACAGCTGAAAGACGAGGCCATGCAGGGCCAATCATCGGCTCAACAGCAACACAATCCAACCTCCAAGAGCCCCAGGTGAGTACAACATCTCTGGAAAACTTCCCTGTGAGCAGGCTCGCACTGCCCACGCTGCAGGGTGATCCCAGGTAGTGCTGAGGCAGCAGAGGTGGCTTTGCTCTACCTGGGCACTTGTATTCCCAAACACCACGGAGGAGACTGGCCATGCAGAGAGCCTGAAACATCTGGAAACAGCTGTCACCACCACTCCATCAGTGCACCCAGCTGGAACACCCACAGCTAATTCCCAAGGGTTTCCACCGGCCGTGCCTGACCCCCTTCCATTCCCGCCCCGCTGAGGTCACGATCCCACGCTGCCTCCGCAAGAAAAGGGCAAGAGGAGGATCAGTTTCTCAGCTGAAACACTGCTTGCAGCTAGACAATCCCTGTCCCTGTTGTATAGACAAACACTGGGCTAAACTGGCACCACACAGGATGTTCTCCTGGGCAGGATGGACAGCCCCTAGCCCAGTCATCCAGCCTCTTTCCTAAGGAGACCAGACCTTGCTGTTCATTTACACCGTGTAGTGATTTACCTCAATATACTCACAGTGCTAGGCAGGACTTAGGAAGGATGATTAACAGTTGACTGCCACGAGCACATTTACAGCTAACTACTAAAACTGTTAAGCATAATGATAAAACACTGAAATGTGCCTTAAAGGCCCATTAGGACGCTTAATGAGAGAAAAAATATCCTGAAAAAGCAGACCACTTGCTCAGGCACTTCAAGAACATCAATCTGCAAATAGTGGGATGGCCAAAAATATTACCAAAAAAAACCTCCTTGGGTCTCTGCCCTGCTTTCCAAAAGCATTTCTCCCACATCAGTGGCAGTGTTGACCTTAGAAGGTGCACAGCCCCTGGGCAAGGCAAAGAGGGATGGTAATTCCTGCTCAGGAACACAGCTGGCTCTCCCCTGGCGCACACAGGGCTGCAGAACAGAAAGCCTGACATCATCTCTGCCAGCAGATTGATGGTGCACTTAGGGAAGAAATGAAGGTTAAGTGATGTGTGTGCCAAGCTGTAGCTAACACGCACACTGGAGTTAACTCATCCTGCTGGCTGCAGCAGAGCTCTGTGTTGGAAAGCTGGCAGGGAAGGCAGCCACAGGGTCACCAGGAGTGGGAAGGGAGGGGACACACTCAGTGCCCCATCCTCTGGTTCTCCTAAACCTTCACCTCTGATCTCTCATGCTTAGTAAAACTTTTAAAAAAGGAAAATAATTTTCTCCATGGAATAATAACCAAAGGAACCTCATGGCACAATGTCAGCACAGAGCCACCCTTATTCACATTTTTAGACTTAAATGCTCACGTTTGTGGTAAGAAAACCCCTCTTTGCTCTTCCTCCTCCCCTGGTTTCTATCACAGCCCAAGCAGGCTGGCTCCTGTCTGTGGGCTCAAATCAGCTGCTTCTAAATTCCTTTTGCCAGGTAGAGGATCAAAACCAACACTTCCCTGCAGAGTTTTAAAGAATTCATTATCTAGTTAATAGTCAGGAAAGTACCACCTGATCTGTTGGGATATGAAAGTCTCCCAAGCACTTCATGGGTCCACTCAGTGTCCAGCTCTTTGGACAATTCAACATTTAGCTTAGGATTCCTGGCAGCAGACCTAAAGTGTCCAGTTTGGAAAGTCTGGCTGCCACCTATCTGTCCTGTTGTGAGGTGAGTTTGTTGGTGCTCACCCAGCAGGCACAAGGACACCTCAAAGCTCCCAGGCAATGCAGTTCCAAACATAGAGCAAGACTTTGCAGTAGACACCCAAAGAACTGCTGGAAACCTGCCTGGCATCTTCTCCAAGGCTCTGCTCCTCACTGGACAAATTATCTGCTGCAATCTAAGTGCTGGATTCCAATCCTGTTGAGAGTGTATTTTTATCAATGACAATTTCAGGGGCTTTTTCCTTACCAGTACTAATATAATTAACAGTATAAATAATGAAATACCAGGCAGAGAGCGCTTTGAAGCTGGAAGATGGAAAGGATTCCTTAAACACCAAGCAGCACCATTATAATTTATTAATTCCCTGGATTTCCCTACATCAAAAGAAGAAATGATACCTAATTCGACTGAATTTTAAAACACCACGCTGCAAGAAGAGATACATCTACATTACTTGGGCCAGCCTGCAGAACAGGGGCCAAAAAACCACGAAATGCTCCCAAACCTTTTGAGCCTGCAGACAGCCAGACCAAGACAAACTGAGATAAAACTGGAGACACAGGAGCACGGTGTGATGGGTTTGGAGAATACTGATGAGGATTCAGAAAAAGATAAAAGAAGGAGGCAAGAACACAGCAAGCAGTAAAAGCAAAGAAAAAGCTCCAAAGAGCAGACATGGAGCCAAGGGAGCCCAGAGCAGCTGTGAGTGCTCCTGGTTTGCTGCTGTCACCCTGTCACATGAACCAGAGCACAGAAAGACCTAAATCTCTTGGAGCAGTGCTTTTTCAACTGGCTATCGGAACTTCAGACAGCTGCACCTGCCCCTCCTCGACCTCAACAACAAAAAAAAACCCACCCCACCCAACAAATCACAAACAACCAGTCTGCTATTAATATGTGAAAAGCCTCAGTAATTTATTCAGGATATCATCACACCAGATAACACTGTGGGAGCTATTCTGGTGCGGCGACAGGGGAAACAAGAAGCACACGACAGCTGGTTTGCATCCTCTTATGGCTCCCTGAAAATACCCAGTCCATGCCTGAAGTGTTCCTGGGTGCTGGGGTGTCCCCTGCAGCACGCAGCACCTGTGGGGCCGCTCACTGGGGTGGTGGCACGGCTGCAGGTGCCGAGCAGGGTGAAGGCAGCAGAGCGCAGCTGCAGCCTTTGTGCCAGCCAGGGCTCGAGCTGCACATTTGTGCTGCCACAGCAAAAACAAGGGGGTTGCTGCTTGTCCTGATGGTGATGAGGGGTCTGGAACACCTCTCCCACCAGGAGAGACTGTGGGAGCTGGGCCTGGCTAGCCTGCAGAAGACTGAGAGGGAATCTCATCAGTCCATACAAGTATCTCCAAGGTGTGCCAATTTTTGGTGTGCCCAGGGACAGGAGAAGAAGCAGCAGCCATAAACTAACACACAAGGAGTCCCACCTCACCATGAGGAAGAGCTTCTTTCCATGAGAGTGGCAGAGCACTGGGACAGCTGCCCAGGGACCAAACTCACCCAGACCCACCCCTGTTGCAGGAGACCCTGCCTGGGTTGGACTGGGTGACCCGCAGAGCTCCCTCCCACCCCCGGCCATTCTGGGATTCTGTGGGTAACTCTCCCAGAGGCTGCGCTGCCCCAGACTCTGCTTTGGGGAGCGGGGAGCTGAGAAACCCCTTGGACAGAAACCACGGGGAGAAAGCCCCGAGGCAGCTCCAAGTCCGAGTGCCAGGTGGGATTCACCTCCCGAGTCGCTCCTGTGCCAGAGACAGCGGAGAACAGGCAGGGATCGGGTGTCTCAGAGGAGGAATCCCAGGCAGGCAGAGCCCGGAGCAATTACACTTCTGGTAACAATTACCAGCATCGCCCAGCGGCTGCCAGGCGAGGAGCCCTGGCAGCACCGCTTTCATTTGTCATTTCCACTCCAATTACCTGACAATGCCAGAAAATCGGCAGGAGAAGCCCCAAGGAGAGGGAAGCACGGAGAGCACTGCATGGTCTGTGGGGATACCCATTAGTGGCGCAATGAGGAGATGAAAGCAATTCAGAGCCACATAAAGGATTCCCAGTGTCCACGGGGTTCGGATTTGATGTTTTATCTCTGGCAACGGGGAGCTGTTGCTCTGCTGAGTGTGTTTTTTAGATCTGGTGTTTGCTGGCAGATAACAGAAGCTCCTTGACAAGGGGGTTTCAATGGGCTCGTTCCAGCATGCCCACAGCCAGAGAGCAACACGGGGACACAGGGCTCGGGAATCACATGGAAATTCAGCTCCTCTCCGTGGAAACAGCTTCAGTCCCGTGTCCTAGGAGAGCGCAGAGCAGCTAAGGCAAAGCACAGGGCTTGATTAACAGCACAGCAACACGAACACGCTGTTCCAGGAATGGGAACCAGCTCTCCCCTTCTTCCAGTCAGGGAATTAAGAAGTTACATAAAGTAAAACAAGGTACTGTTTTCACAGTTCAACAGTCTGCCACGTTTTCCAACTGTGATAATCCTTCACCAGTTGTACCAGCCTCGTAAAAATCAAGAGTCTAAAAATAACATTTCCCAGCAGTCCTGAGATATTTTAGGGATAAGATATTCCAAAATATTCTTCAAATACTTAGGTACTGTTGTAATCTTCATCCTATCTTTCACACAGCCACCAGGAAAGGGCCCCAAATGAAGCAAATGCACTATGTAAAACTATGGTTTCAAATTATTGGTTCTAACCAGGATTTAAATCAGCACACAGAGGTCTTTGTTCAATATTTTGGGAGCTGCAGCGTTCCTTTAGAAAGGTTAATGCCTTTTGGTTTGTCACTATTAGATTCACCCAAAACAACTTGCAGCCTCTTTGCAAATTTTATTCTCACATTAAATCAATCTATAAATGGACTAAATAGGAAAAACAATTACTATTTTCTCCCATCTTCTTATGCTGCAGAATTTTTCCATGCCCAGTTGTGTGTTCTGATGAACAGCACACACCAGAAATTCTCCTCAGCATGCAGGAATAACATTTGGGGTCCTCCTGCTGGCTTTTCTCCCCTTTGCCCAAGTAGCTCCTAACCTGCCAACTGGCAAACTTCAAACATCCTGCCCCCCAAATGACTTGTGAGTGGATATCAAACTGTTAATGGATGTCAAACCCAAAGTGCTTGACTGAACAGCTGTGGAAAAGAAGGGAGGCAAAGGATTAATTTAATCTAAACGAGATCACAGCTTTAATGACAGCACTTATTACAGCATAGTGGCTACTTCTGGAGCAGCAGGGGTGCCCATCTCTGCTCTGTGATGCTCTGGATGCAGGTCATGTTCCGTCCCCTTCAAGCCATGCTGCTTGCTCCAAACTTGAGCCTGGGAGAGCCACCAGGACGCCAGCAGCCATCAGCCAGTGACAGATGTGTCAAATGGTGAAGTGAGACTGCCAGGGGGATGTGGGATTTCAGTTTGGAGTGCAGGTTATGGGGGGCCAAATGCTGCCGTGTTAACTGCATCATCTCAGCCCGGGCAGAGTGAACAAGACAGACTAAGCCTTTTATCCCTTTTCTAACAATAATAATAAAAATTTAAAAAAAAAAATCCCATCAGGCCATGAAAACCCTTGCAGCTGATTCAGCAGAGGAAGGAAATTTCCTTCAGTACCAGTCATGGCCCTCAGAAGCTCTGCACCAGGTGAAAGGTAACTCTAATTCTACTTCTTGAAGGCAACAATCCACTCCTGAGCAATTCTGCAAGCCATGTCAGCAAATGTAGAGCTATCTCCAGTTCCAGGCTGGATATTTAGGAAGTGTCCTTTCCAAGCAAGGAATTACACACCTCAAATGCTGCTGTTGTCACTGTGGGTCCAAGCACAGTAATGTCCCTTCCAGCCCCCAGAAAACACAGCCCTTTATGTCCTTATCTTCCATCTCAGCTCCCTGGGCAGCAGATTAATGAAGTGGTTCTCCCTTCCCTTCCAAAGGGAAAGAGGATCCCTGCACAGTCATTAATCTTGGAGAGCAAAGGCTTCACTAAAGAGCAAACATGATGAAGAAAAGCCTGTAGAATAAGGAAATGTGCAGAGTGTCCTCACGTCCTCCAGAACTGTTTCCAGTATTGCTCTGGTTCACTGGGAGCTGTTGAGATTCAAGAAGGTGACAGTCTCATGTCCAAAACCAAATGGAAATAATGGCAGCAGAAAGTGGGTGACACCTCAGTGCTTGACTCGAACACAGGCTCCTTGCTGCCTTCTCTTACAAATGAGTCAATTAATTGACTCTGGCACAGGGAAACTACAGGCCCAAAAAACAAAATCAGGTTTAAAATATCCTGAAGAGGGCAAAGATGATAGATGTGTTTGTGTGCTTCAGTGCTGTGAAGTGGAATCAAGTTCATTGGGATCAAGAGGGCCAGCATGAGGGGAAGGAGGGAAGAAGTTAAGCAGCACAGTCCTTGGCATTCACTGGGTCACACGTGCTTTAAAAATTATCATTGTTTTTTTCCAGTGACAACAAAAACCCACCAAACAACTCAGGAGAACTACAGCTAATTGCCCCTCTCTCTATGAAATGAAAGTGCCAGGGTTACAAAAGCTTATCCTGTCCAAGAGTGGTGAGCAGACTGAGGGAGAAGAGGCAAAACTTGTGGAACAACACCAACAGGGAAGCAGCCATGGCCAGAAGGTGCAGGGGAGGAAAAAGTAACTCCAGGGCTGGAAAGGCTGCTCAGATGGATCACAAACCATGGCTTTCCAGAGAAGAAGGCATAAAAAGCAGCTCTGTGAGGCACTGAAACTCCCTCTCATGAGGCAGATAAAAGATGGACAGAGAAACAGGGCATGGGGTGGCCTCAGCAGACAAAGTACCGGTCTATTAATTAGCGCAATTGGCCATCAGTCAGAAATAAAGCATATTATCCATTGCTAAGTGGCAGCATTCAACAGGAAGCAAATTGCACATGTCTCTGAGCTCATGCTGGAACAGTTCCTTTTGATTTCATCATTCAGAAGCACTGTGTGTAAGGTCATGGCAAAAAAACCCCATTTATTTAAAATCGAAGCCCTGTAATCCTATGTAAAGCATATTTATTTTTTCAATGCACACCACCATGACTCTGGACCTGATTTCCAGGACAGTGCCAGGGAGATGTCAGGAGTTGCTCTGGAAATAACCATGATCCATACCTGGAGCATCTCTCCAATTTGTTCCCTTTACCCTTCTATAGAAAAACTGATTTTACAAAATTTGACTGTCCACAGGAGAAGCAAGCCAAGGACAAAGATTACCATAACCTCTAGAGCTCCTGCACATGAATTTTGTCTCTCACCCCCTTCTCAGTACTGAACATCTCTCTCAGAATAAATCTTGGAACAATTTACACAGCAAGCCCGTCATGGGGGCTGCAGCAGCAAGGCTACGAGGGAGCACATGCAGAAGCACTTATTTAGACTCTTGAAAGCACACTGGGGGGTTCCTAAATCTCTTCAGTGCCCATCGTGTAAAACAGGGACAGTTTTATAGCAAAGCACTTGGCTCCTTCACTGTAGTGATGTCTCAATCTACAGAAGCTGCTCCATGAAATATTTAGCAGAGGCAAAGCATATGCATCCCTTAAGTTCAGGCTGAGGAAGAAAATGCATCTTCCTTCCATCCTGAGGCAGCAAGAATGGGCTGGGTATTACACCAGGTAATACCTGAGAAGGTGCTTTAGTTAACCATTTTAACTCTCCCTCTTTAATAAGCTTGCAGCAGCGCTTGGTAATGTGTTTTCTGGCTCACATGAAGCCTCGGGGATCACTGTCCACACAGATTCAGTGAGAGGAGGAGCACGGGGCTCTGCTCACATCCCTCTCCATGCCGTGGATATTTGCCAGGCTGAAGATTGCTCCCTGACATGGTGTGAGCCAATTCCTGTCAGGCTGCTTCACGCTTGGTTAGAAATAATTGCTGCCTCATTACAAATTTAATCATGACACTGTGATATGGCAGAACTCTTCCTTGCAATCTCCTTCTCTTCCTTCTCGAGGATGATGTGAAACAGATTGACCACTGCGCAGCTTAGGTAGTTTTAATTTAATTTTTTTTCCTCCTCAAAGAAGGAAATCCCATTTTCCAATATTTTGTTCATGAAGTTCTACACGGAAACATCTCACAATGCCTTTAACTCCAGGTTCCAGCAGGATCCTCGGGTTTTAAGTTTTTATTCGTGTGCATCTACTTGGAGAAGGTCTCAAAGTAGAAGAGTCCCACACTTGAGGGCTTGCCTGTTCCCTGAACGATTCACAGCTTCCCTGAAGAATGCAGAGATTTAGGAAAAGTGGCACAGGAAACACTCCTGAGGGAAGTGTCCTCTCTACTGAATGGGTCAGGAAGGAAAAGCCCAGCATGGAGAGGGAGAGGTTCCCCTGTAACACAGCTGTACAACCTGGGAGATGATTCCACACTCTCCTTTCCCCACCTTCACCCCGTCCGTGCCATCACCAGCCTGGCACCTCCCTAGAGCTACAGAAATCCCACACCAGGGATGAATGGCATCCATCTGACTGCAGGGATTAACTCAGATCTAAGGAAGAAGCCCTCCAGAGCAAAGGCAGGGTAATTTCCCTTGCTGCACAAGACTTACTTCTAAGAACATTACAGCAAAGCACAAAGGAACGTTCCCTGAACTACAGGTACTTAGAGCAGCTCCAGCCACAATCCTGTTTCAGTACACCCATCTCTCCTGAAGATCATGGTGGTGGGAACTCCCATCAGCAAGGCCTTGGTGCTTCCAACACTTTCAGGTGTCTCCCTACCTGTTACTCCCTATGCTTTCAAAACCAGCAGCATGTAAACCAAGCACAACCTGATACCGAAAAAGAGTAGGGGATTTAGAAAAATACTCTGTTGTATTTTTCCTTCCTCCCCTTTCCCTCCTTTTTTTCCCCCTCAGCAAAATAAAAAAACTGAGCTGGGAGATTGGATACTATGAATTAGCTTTCTTTCCTGCACAGCTCTTCCACTCCTCTGCACTGGCACCCTTCCCAGAGGTCTGGGCACACCAGCGTGGATGGATGGCTTTTCCAAACACCTGCATCCATCATTTCATTTGACCTCCAGAGGCCACATTCTTCCCTGCATCTTGAGTTACCTTTATCTTAAAAAGAAAAAAGGAAAGCAATGTGGGTCACCAGAGTGAAGCTGGCAGCAGGCTCCCTCCCTTCCTGTCTGCAGGGAAACATCCCTGGCTCCCTGGGTCAGTGGTGCCTGGCTCAGCACCAGCCCAGAGGAGAGCCTGCCCCAAAACACAGCCTTCACCTTGAGCCTGGTGTTCCCCTCTCAGGGCCATGAGCAATCTTGTTTCAGGCTCTGGGAAGAAAGAAACTGCCATCATGACACAGCCCATTTTTCAGGAGCTTGGGAACACAAAGTATTTTGGTGTTCTTTTCTACAGTGCAGTAAATATTGCACTTGGAATCCACCTGACAGCTGCTTAAGTCCTGCTAGGAATGCAACCTTCAGCTTCTGGGAACTGCAGCTGTGCCTGCCCCAGCCCTGGAAGTGCTCAAAGCCAGGCTGGATGGGGCTTGGAGCAAGCTGGTCCAGTGGAAGGTGTCCCTGCCCATGGCAGGGGGCTGGAAATGGCAGAGCTTTAGGTCACTGATGTCATTTATCACAGTTTCCTGTTTCTAGGAATGCACAGAAGACCTTGCACAAGGGGATGTTGAACAGAGGATGTGCAGTGACAGGTGAGTGGGAAGTGGCTGCATTATCACCTTCCAGGACAAACCTGCTAAAACAGCAGCCAAACCCAGGGGGAACTGCAGCCATCCAGCATCCCCTCCTCAAAACATGTGGAGAGTTTTGTCAAAGAGTGGCTTGAGGAGAGAGGACACAGCCGAATTAATCTGGTAAAGATGCCCTAACTAGGGCAGAGGCCTTTTTGCAGGCAGAGGCCTTTTTGTGTCTGTTGAGAATGTAGCTGGATAGAGAATGGAAAAGTACAAGACCATGGTTAATTCCAAATCTTGCAGGTGCAAGATCACGTGTCCTTGGGCCTAACGGAGTATGATAAAGAAATGGACAGTGAGGCGTGAGAAGTAGAGAACGTAGGCCCAAAGGAATGTGGATGAGTTAATGGTATAGTTTAACCAATAGATTGCTTGGCTTACAGAATATTCATAAGCTTATTATTTGCTGTATAAGTGTTTGATGCTTTCTTCAATAAACTGGACCTGTGATGAACCACCTGGTGTCCTGGTCCCCTTCCTACAACAAAAACACACACCAGAGAGCCTCACACTGAGGGGAGGCTCCTAAAAACAAAGAGGAAAGCAAGCCTGCAACTCTTTTTAACACAGCACACTAAAGATCCTCCAGCTTCCCCTCACATTCAAGAATCCAGTGGAAGATCTTGATGAAAGCCTCAAGACAGGGCCCTCCCTGCAAAAGCAGATTGCTCCAGGGAAATCCCAAATCCCTCAGCCCATACCAGCTCCCACAGGACTGAGACATTGAGACAGCCAAGACACACTGTTCTTGGAAACGAGGATGAACAAAGGCAGAAAAAATTGCTTCACCCCCTGTTAATGTGCAGAACTTTCCCTCCCCACGACGAGGAACAGAGGGAGGCAGAATTTCGGAGCCCAGCTCGGAGCACACCTGACTTGAAAAGAAGCCAAGCCATGGATGTTTTTCCCTGCCCTTGCCTGGATGATTACTCTGGGCACCACTCCCACGTCTGCAGGCAGAGCACAGCGAGACTGAAGTGCCCACGAGCTACGTGCACAAGTCCTGTCGTGTCCACCCCACCCTCCCCACCCCAGCATCTGCACTGGAAAAACAGATTTGTACCTAAAGAGAGCTCTCCTCTCAGGGACAAGGAGCAGCCACCCCACTGGAGCTTTTGTAGCAAGCTTATGCAGACATGATCACAGCTGCATTTCCACCTTGGGTCTGCAGGTATAAGGAAAATGTCATCCAGGATGGCAGGAAAGGATGGGGTTTTCCTTGTGTTGCCATGCTAAAGGGAGTATCTCTATCTCCAGGAGGAAAAAGGAGAAAATCCACGATGGCAGGAGTTATTTTAAAATGCTTTCGCTACAGGGGAGGGAAGCATTCTCCACATCTTCCTAGAATGTCCTTCTTTCCTGTCATTTCTCCTTTCTTCTCCCTGATATTTTTCCACTTCTTACAGACATCATTCATTACATTCTTAACATTCAGCCCATTTCAATTCATTTACCTTTCCCTGCTTGTTTTGGGGGTGGGCTCTGCTAACTGCTGTAACTTCCCAAAACTTCACCAGCCTCACCACTGTGCCACTGTGGCATTCACCAAATTTTGCCATTGTGTTACCATCTCATCATTCAAATCTCTTTACAATTTTTAGATTGCAAAGCTTGTTTATCTTTCAATATTTGAGTTTTTAAACCTTCCCAGAACATAAAGAGACTCTGAAAGGAGATGACATTTTACTGGTGCTTTGAAATACCTCTGAGGAAAAACAGGGTGAAGTATTCCAGTGAACCACCTTGTCTCATAAAAACACTTGCTTCCAAGACCTAACAGTTTGAAGGAAAATCACTTTAGACAAGGGACAATTTCTTCATGGACCAGAATGTAAAGTAGACCCAAACCTGCCCTTTTTGCTGACCCAAAACCCAAGGACTGCAAGCAATTATTGCTTTCAATGAAAAGACACAGCAGCCAGTGCGATACCAGAAAAAAATCAAAAGCTCACATAGCCTTAGGGTAAGAAATAATATCACATTTTCTCTCCAAAATCTCTCCTGTGGATGCTGTGCCCTAATTTTTAGGTGGTCACAAGTCCCATCCTAAAGGCTGAGATTTTGATTTGAGCGATACCAATGTAATGTAAAACAGCTTGAATATTTCAGCGGGACGGGGCTGGCAAGTCCCTTCCTTTCAGATGTCATTTAAATTTTATAGAGAGGCATAAGAGAAGTGATTTATGCAAGATGGAAGTCCTAGGAGGAGCAGCCTGTCACACACAATACTCACACTCTGTGCGCTGCTCCAGTGTAACAGCAAACTGCACGAATTCCAAGGAAGGAGCGAGCAGGGAACCCCTCAGGAAACGGGCAGGAAAGCAGAGCTTTGTGTTTCAGAAGGCTGTTAATGAATGACGGCCACTCCTGCTTGGTGACCTTCACAAAGTGAGCTGGCAGTGTCAGCTCTGCCCCTGCACGGCCACAGGTCTAAATCCCCTTGGGATGCAAGTGTCCCCTTGAATGGCAATTCCAGCCCAAGAGCCAAACCCCCATTAAGAGGGTGGAGTGATCTTGGATCCCCCCAAAGCGTTTTGATCACACAGCCAGGAGCAGCCAAAACCTGCGCAAGTTTTGGCTGTGATAGGCCCTTTGTTAGCAATTTTTTCAAGACAAGTATTAAGCACCAATAATTTGCTAGTGTAGTACAATGGAACTTGCTTGATCTCTCCAAGATCTCTGTCTGTGGGAGCCAGGAACATTTGCTGCCAGCTTGAGAACGCTGGCTGTTCTGGGCACGAGCAGGGTGCCACACTGAAACTCATCCAAGAGCTGTCAGCTCGGAGGGAATTCATGACAGTGAGCAAAACCACCTTCCTCATCAGGAGAAGTATGTCCCTTCAAAAAAAACCCGAGAGCAAGACTGTAAAAAGGAGTAAGAGGAGGTGCTCCACAATAAATTCTTTAAAAGGGACCAGCTAAAGGCAGAAGGCCATTTCAGTGCCTGCCACTGGGCAATCCAGAAATAAAGCCATGGTTCCTCACAGCCCAAACACAGCAGCGCAGCCAAGTCAGCAGAAACCCACCCTGGCTCCACTGTTAGATTTTCTTCCTCTCCCAGCAAAGCAACGATTCCTGCTAGTGTTCGTCCGGGCGAGGTCTCCTCCCTCTGCATCCGGCTAATGAATCCAAAGCAAGCCCTGCACTTAACAAAACCCACGTCTGACCCGCACCAAAGCTGTCCCTTGCCCTGCTTTGATTCTCCTGCAGATAAACAAAATAAAACAAGTCTCTGGTCTCATTTCAACCTCTCCCCCAGGCAAGTTGAACTCCGGTCCTGCTAAGGATGGGCGCACTAGAAATGCCCTTGTATAAACATTTGGCTTGTCTCAATTACCCCATCTTTGTGTGTTCAGCGTTTTACAGACACGTGAGCAAGCACAGGCTTCCTCTCCCCTCCTTGCCGCTTCGCGTCTGCTTAAATTCAAGGCAGCCCATCCTTCTGTTAGGAGCGGAGTTAGAGCAGGGAAAATGGGGTGTGAAGTGCCTGTTTACATCTCCAGTGACCGAGGGAACCATTACCATCCATCCAGTTGTCACAGGCCTTTTGTATCATCTGCTCGGGCCATTAGGATTTAATTCCTTTACACGGCATCCAACAGCCACTTTCTTGTAGGAACCTGCAATTAAGAGCCAGGCACAGCTGCTGAGGCCGCTCATTCCCATTCCTGTCTGTCAGTGCCAAACGGGCACCTGCAATTCCATCGCAGGGCGCTGGGCCCTGGCTAGGGAGAGGAAGGAGAAGCTGCAGGGACACCTCTCCATCCAACTGTTATGTTTGCCCAATTATCCCATCATTAAAAAGAACCAAACAATATTAAAAGTAGTAACAATTTTAATGAAATAATTCAGATGAAAAATAGAAAATTGGATACAATATAATTTGATAAAAACAAGGGATAATTTGGTTCCAATAATAGCGCATAAGCAAGAGATACCGCGGGGTACGGAGGGCAGGGTTCTTGACCCTTGCCACTTCACGTACAAGCTTGCCAAGTGAAAGTCACCCCTTATATGCCATGTGTCAATTCCATCTCCTCCTATTTTCTGTTCGTCACTTTTCTGTCTCCGCCTTCATTACCACCTTTACCACGCATGCGCCACCACTCGGTTTGGTGGTCGCACAAGTCTTTGGGGGTCATCACTGATGAAGGCCCTGGAGTCTTCTTCGTTGTCCTTTAATTCACCTTTGGGTTACACGTGCACACCAAGCCAGTACAATGTAAGCCAAGACTAACGTATCACTGCATCTACATATCAAAGCAATAAGTCCCTTATAAGTAGCATTTTCTTGGACCTAACCAGGTTCTTGGTCATTTTTAGCAACTGTGTCTTCAGCTTCTTTCCTGTGGTCCTAGAGAACATCTGCTGGGAAGGGGGGTGGGTGGAGCCCCTCCTTTCCCTCTCTTCTTTGGCATTACAACTTTTAACTATTAACTGTTTTATTATTCTCAAATATTAATTACTGTATTAATATTGATTACCATTTCAATTTTTATCAGCACGAATCACACCTATTTATCACACAACCCCGCTGAAAGGACACTGCTCAGGCTGCCACAGGCCAGCCCAGCTCTGCAGCAAGCCCTTTATCCCCTGGCAGCAACTCCTGGCCTTCCCAGGCTGCTTTTTCAGCAGAGGGTTGTTGCTTCCCTCCAGGCAGAGCTGGCAAAAAATAAGGCAGAGCCAACAGTAAATTCAGCGTTGGCCAAAGCAGCAAAACGTGTTCCAGTGGCTAAGCAGATCCATCAAACCCTGCCAGACCCTGCTCCCCGTGCAATTCCCCCTGCCTGGAAACTCACCCTCAGCACCAGCACTGGTGTCAAAAAACAACTCTTTTTGTAATTGCTTTTCATTGCCATGTTTTCCCGAATTAGAGGCATTTTGGAGCTTCACGTAGACCAAGGCAGGTAAGAGGGACGCAAATTAGGACAAGGTTTACCCAGAAGGCCAGAAAACCTACTTTAGTCTTTTTAAAGGGAAGAAAAAAAAGACCTGGCTCCAAAGCACCACCCAACTGTCCTGACATGAGATTTTTTTGGAAATGCTCCCAAAGGATCCATGATTTATAGGTTGTTTTTTTTTTTTTTTTAAACTTCCCATCAATGCACCACAACAGGGCTAAGAAGACTCAAAAAATAATTTTTTTTTTTAAAGAAAATACACTTAACAGACCCCTCAAGGAGAAACAAATAAACTAATTATCCTCAATACATAAAAATGCTCTTCTTGGAAAATACCTTTCCTGAGCAAGGACAATTCACAGTGATACAGATAAATCCAAACAAGCAAACTCACAGTGATACAGATAAATCCAAGCAGCAGCAATTAGCAGGAAGTAAATGGGGTAAAATAGATGATCATAAACCCAACACTGCTTCAGGAATGTTCCTTTTCAAGGCATCTGCAGAAAAGTATTTCCCAGGCTTGACACAGATCTCACACACAAAATAAATGCCTTGGCAAATAGAAATGTACAGGTGTTACCCAGCAGCAAACTACTTTTTAATTCCAATTTCCCCTCATTTTAGGTATAAAGCATCCAAAAAATAAATGCAATGACTAAATGTTTGCACATGTGGATCTATCAGTCCTTCCCCCCGTCCATGTGGACTTCTGGACTGTCAGAATTGGACATGCTTCTTCAAAAAAAAGCAATTAAGACCTTTCCATCATTGTGGCTCCAGGATTTTCCAGGCAGGCCCATTCAAAGCCATTTGCAATTGGGCTGGGTCTGGACTTGCACGATTTTCTTATTTTTGGTACTCCATTGGCTGCTTGCCCAGCTCCCTGTTTGAGGAAAGCCACGTCCCTCCTTCCTGAAAAACAAGCTGACAGAGATCCCAGTGACACTGCACTCATCAGCTCTGCCAAACTCCTCAGCATTAATCACCCCGAGCACAAAACACACGTGCACCCCTGAGCTGCTCCTGAGGACAAGGGAGCAAAGAACATTTGGTTGTTGTGCTGCTTTTCCTACTGCAAGGAGCAGCTTTAGAGGAGGAATGAGGATTCCCTTTAGCAGAACAGCTTGGAAAGGAAAAGAAAAAGACATTTTGCAGCATTTTATGACGAATATAAAAATTCCAGCGCTTCCCCTAAGAACATGTGCTGTTCCCACTGATCACAGAGCCTGTGCTGTGTTATCTGATGAAGCCCAAAGGCCAAAATATTTCTCTTCAGCTGCATCTAAACTGTGGGTAACCAAAAGCAATTCCTCTGAGCACTTACCTGCAGGGCAGTGCAGGGCCAGGCTTTTAGTCCTGGATCCCTTAAAGAAGGCTTAAAAATGCGTTTCAAAACCAAAACTGACTTAACGCCAACATAAAAGCTGAAATATTTTTGCTGCTTGAAATCTACCTTCATTTAAATGGTACAACTTTTCAACTTGCTTCCTACATCAAAAAGAGACACTGGGCAAGACTGGTTTCCTTTTAAGCCCTCCTAAACTGCAAGAGAAAGATGACATTTTCAAAAGTCAGCATTTTCCAAACCAGCTGAGCTAAGTCAAGCTCCTGAGCCTGAATTTATGCATCAAAGTGTTCAGTGCTCCTCTCCAAAAGCCCCGTGTTCAGCTGACCATTCACAAGTCCTGTGGAGCCACCACACAGCTAAAACAGCAGAGGAAAGGATCAAAGCACAGGCAGGATCCCTAAATCCACAGCCTGACTTCAGCTCCTGGTCTTGAAGGAGCTACACAAGTCACCTTAAAGCACCCTACATGGACAGGGATCTGGGAGAGGACAGAGACACAGCAGGGGAAATAATTCAAAAACATTATTTGGGAGAAAATAATAGTTTAAAAAAGCACTCCCTTGGGTATTAGATCTCCTGCTATGCACTTGATTGTTCAGCCAGGCACAGGGTCACACTGAGAGGGTCTGCAGTGACAAATGTCCAACACAACCCTGACCGTCCAACTTCAACAAACAGCTGAACTAAACAAGCACAAAAACTCTGTCACTGGCCACCAAAAGCACTTTAAAGTACACTCTTGGCTTTTCCTCCCCAGTCACTTCTCCCTGTCTGGAAAAGCTCAGTTCATTTAAGTGGCCTTTCAGTCCCTCACCACGTCAGTACCGGAGCTGCCAGGGGTGGAATCACAAATTGCAGGTGAATGAATCCCACTGTGGGATTACGCCCTCCTCCGTGCCGTGATCCCAGCCCCAGCGCTGCCATCCCTGGGACTCTCTGCTGAGCAGATTTTCACTTGCTAAGTCAGCAGAGATTTATTCCCCTTTCCCTGATGCAGGCCGCTGCCTCCTCTGAGGGGTCAGGGGAATGCCAGCACCCCTTTCTGCAGCAGCACACGAGTGCCTGCGAGTCAGGGTAGAATGAAACTGCGCCCATTACAGGCGACAGCTGCAGGAACTTGCATTTCTTGGACCTTAAATCAGATAACATTGCTTAGGACATTATATCAACATGCAGAAGCTTTCAGATTAAAACACAAACCTGCAGCCAAAATGAGAATCCTGGGCTCCCATAAGCCCTGCACCACATCAGTCCAGCAACAACAGCAGCCACAACCAAGCTGGTGGTCAGTGCTTCCTCCTCTGCCATTGCCACAAGTGGAAAAGAAATGGCCAAATGCACGTGGTGGCAGAATATCAGGAAGGATTGAGCATATCAGATAAACCAGGATTTGCTGACTAAGAGGAATTCAGCAAGGCATTAGCAGAAAGTTGTTATTAATTCAAGCTACTGAGGCTTTACCAGATAATAAGTTTAAAAGCTTGTGGTTTAAAATTCTACCATTAAAGCACAATAGGTAGAAGAAATTGCTCCAGTGGATTTAGACACTGAGGTTTCTTTTTTTTTTAACTTCCCACAGAGTATTTTCCTTTTCTACTCTCGTCATCCTATCCCATTTGGCATAGATTACAGCCCTGCTTCGGCATTTGTTTAATGAAGTTTACACAACATTAGAGGCACTTGATTTAGCTGCCACAGCCACCATCTGTAATTAATCCTCCCAGGAGCCAGGGCGCTGCACAGCTTGTTCCTGCAGCCTTGGTTTCCAACGTGGAACAAGCTTATGCCCTCCATAATTCCGCTCTCCCATCAGTTTTATGCCATCGTAACTCCCAGGCATTCATTTGGCCGCTCGCCCCAGCTGGTGGAGAACAAGAGCCACGGGGACAGGGTGTGAATCAGCTGGATGTTACCAGCAGGTGGGAAGCATGCCTTTGCCTCCTTCCTTTCCCTTTTCCCGGAGCAAGGAATAAAGCAGCACACAGTGATTTGGCCATTTCTGTGTATACTGCTGTTATTCAGCAAGAGTTATGGGCAGGCGAGACACAGCTTTTAATCCTGGGACAGGAGTGGGCTTTACCTTCCACTCACACACAAGGAGTGTCAGTGGAGCAAGGCAGAATTCCCTCAGCTTCTGCTTAGTTGTGATGTGAAAAGGCAGGAGAGATGAACGCTGCCCCTGTGCCACTGCACTTCCACAGATCCACCCCAAACCCGCCTGGTTTGCAGTGCAGGGGGCTGTGCTGCTTGACTCTGCCAATAAATCAATTCATTCTGGACTCTGGGCCAAAAGCTGCAATTTAACAAAAGAGTAACTTTCAGTGGGGGGGAAGCCATGATTTAAAGATTTCTAGTGATACAGAATAATTCATAGCACACACCAGGAAACAGTTCCAACGATTTCCAATCTCCACAGTAAAACCTACCTAGTTCCTAGGCTGAATTTATCTAGCTATCATTTTCTAGCTCCTCCATTCTCTTATGGGTAGAAGAGGATTATTTATAATAATTTCTGTTCCCTCTGTAGCATTCTACAAATTACCCCTTAACTTTCCCTTTGAGAACTGGTGCAGACAGTGCTCAAGTCCTTTGTAATGAGGAATCATGACCCTCTTCTGGATCTCCTCCATCCCTGTGCATCCCCCCCACACCTCAGCACAAATGAACAGTGAAAAATCAGGATAATGTTCCTCCAGCTGTGACAGCAGTGCCAAACACCCAGCTCATGTAACACTGCTCCCCCTGAACTGTAAGCCCCTAATACTCACAGAGGAATTTTATCACACCTTGACACTCGAGTCTGAACGCACCAGGAGCCCCCAGAATGTTTCCCAGAATCACAGAACCGTGGAATCCCTCAGGGTGGAAAAGACCTTCAAGACCATGGAGTCCAGCCATCAAGCCAGCACTGCCAAGGCCACCACTAACCCGTGTCCCCAGGTGCCACATCCACAGGGCTTTTAAACCCCCCCACTGCACTGGGCAGGCTGTTTCCATGACTGGCCACCGTTTCACTGAAGAAATTTCCCCTGAAATTCAATGGAAACACCCCCTGGTACAATTTGAGGCTATTTACTCTTGTCCTGTCACTGTGACCTCCTGTCAGGGAGTTGCAGGGACCAAGAAGGTCCCCCTGAGCCTCCTGTTTCCCCCCTCAGCTGCTCCTCAGCACACCTGTGCTCCAGATCCATTCTGTTCCCTGGACATGTCCCAGCCCCTCTGTGCCTTCCTTGGAGCCAGGAGCCCCAAATTGTCCCCAGGGGTGCAAGGTGGGGCCTCAGCAGTGGCCAGCACGCAGGGACAGTGCCTGCTCTGGTCCTGCTGTTCCACTATTCCCAGTACAAGCCAGGATGTTTGCATCCTGTAGTCAGATGGAATATATCATAATGTGGGGGGTTTTTTGTAAAAAATACTGAAGTGTAGCTCTTTTTCCCCCTTTCAGAAAGCCTGGAGACCCCCCCTCTAATTCACCCCTGCCTGCAGCCAGTTCTTTGGGACCAGAAACAAAACCAGCACTGGCCCTGGCCTCTGGGGCAAGATAAGAAGGAATGAATGCTTCTGTGGTAGGTTCCCCAGCTAAGCTGTTATGTGTGCCCAAAGGACTCATGTGCAAACACGTTTAGTGACTCCACACCATAAATCACTGCTTCCCAAAGAAAATCCAGCTTTGTCTTTGTTTTGTGCATGAATGTGGTTGAGACAGACAATGAGGAGCAAGCCCTGAGCTTCTGAACCTCTTCCTCTCCTTGGGGCTAGGACATGTCCTGCTCTGAGGAAATTAAGATGGAAATTAAGATCCAAGACACACCAGAAGGGTTTTCTTCTCTCCCAAATACCTTCATCTACAACCCCAGCAAAGGTGACGGGTTTATCACAGCTGCCCTAAATCCTGAACCAAAAACTTTCCAAAAAAAACTATTTTGAAAACAAACAAACCCCTTGATGCACAGCATCCTCTGTTTGGTAAATTCTGCAGGACTTTGCTGCAGTTTTTTTGTTTTAATGCTATTCCAAGGAACTGCCCAAAATACTGCCTTACCTACAGCGACTCTTCAGATGTAGTGTGCACAAAATAAACAGCAAAACATCTGGCAGAAAACAAACCTCCAGCAAACCCAAGGGCACAGAAATACAACCAACCACTGCTTAGTTCAGCTTCCAAGTTGCCTTTTTTTTTTTAAAGGGTACACACACCTTGCCCAAAGTTGGATACAGGAGGTGCACATCTGCTTTTAACACTTCAAAGGGTCAGGGTAGTTGCCCCTTGCTGATCTTCTCCTACAGGACTTAAACTCTGAAAGTCTAAAGTCCACAGGAAAGGCTTATTCTTTCCCTAGGTCTGTAAAAAATCAGATGAAATTGGAAACAGGCTCCTGTAAGTGCAGCTATTTAAAAGTACAATGCAAAAAAAAAAAAAAAAAAAAAAAAAAAAAGAGTAAGATGCCTGCAGGAACTTTTATTTATTCATATACATGCTCACATTGAAATGCCAGGGAAAACACTCTATGGAAAGAACCCGTGTCACTGATAAAATTGAAAATTTACTCTCTGTGTAGAGGTTACCAAAAGATTCCTGCACGCCAGTCCCACTGCACTGCTCTCATTTTGAGGTACCCCCATTGACAACAGGGTGAATAAAGCAGCATTTGGAACACAAGGAGGCCAAAAGCTCATCAGAAAACCCTCTGGAAGTCTGTGTCAAGTGGTGATTAGGAGAAAGGGGGAACGAGGGGAGGCGAGAGAGAAAGGCAGTTTTGGTTGGAATCCTACAATACCATTTTCCAACTCCTTCAGACACATAGGGATCATCACCTTCACAGTGACCAAACTGACTGTGCAAAGAGGGGAAACAAAGCCCAGTCAATTTGACTTCTCAGCAGCCAGAGCAAGAGCCTTGCCAGGAAGCAGAGACACGAACACAAGGCACAGCCAGCAGAAAGCCAGAGGCCAAGCAGGGATGGATTTCCAGCACTGCAGGTGCCTGGGAAGACAAGGATAGTCCTGTTTGACTGGAGTGAGAGTAACCCTGCTGGAACTACTGCAGGAACACGCACAGAGGGCAAAGCACAGCCCCTGCTGCCCAGCTCAGTCATGAGAACATCACCTGGGCGCTGCAGCCGCACCCAGGACACCACAATGGGTGCAGCAAAGACCTTGCCAACCTCCCAACACCTCGGCATTCCAGCCTGGACTGCAGCCTCGGGATGCCAGAGCACGCTGCCCCTCACAGAAGTGGTCCAGAAGCGCAGGAATCACACAAGGAACTGCATTCCCATCCAGGGCAGCTGAGCATTAGGGTGTCTAAAGGCAGCCACGTGAAGGGAATCTCCATCCCACCTTTAACTCATCCCCCAAAGCCAGCTTCCTCTCTAAACTTCCAGGTCCCATGCCAAATCAGTTTTTTTATGTGTGTAGGTGAGAGCTTGGCTCACAACAGCCAAAATTTCACATATAGGGCCAAGACAAGGTATGAAAAAGAGACAGGGCGCAGCTGGGCTTGCTGCAAATCCCTTGAAGGGAAATGAGAAGGCAAATCCATGCTCTCTCTGGAAAACACCAACTGGCAAGGCCGTAGCCAGCCTGCAGCCCTGCTCCATGACATGAGCTCAGTGCCTGGAAGGCTGACTGCCAGCACCAGGGTCAAGCGCTCAGCTGGGAAAAGGCCCAGCTCCACCGACACCAAAGCAGCTGCAGCACCCAGAGGAGCCCAGGAATGCGGGCTCCCCAAATAGAAACGTGCTGATCGTGTTTCCACGAGCCTCCCCTCCAGCTCCTCCGCAAGGCTGCAGGCTGGCAGGGCTGCAGTCCCCACCCAAATAACTCAGGCATCACTTCCCAGAGACGGGAAGATGCAGCAGGGGGACAGCTCTCCCTGCCAGCACAGGGGAATATTTCTCATTTCTCTGGCCTGCCCAACGCTCCTGACACAACCCTGCTCTGGCACCCCACACAGATGCTGCTGCCAGCACCGCCTCAGGGAAGTTTCCCAAGAGGAATCCCAACAAATCAGAGTTTGTGGTTTCCCCATGGTCACAGCTGAGGGTCTGGGTGCCAGCTGAAGGGTGGCTCTGCTGTTTCAGGTGTCACAGAAAGTGACATTTAGGGCACCCCAGTGACATTAAATATCTAAAGCCTTTAAAACATTAGTGGAACCATCCAAAGGGGGAAAGGCTCGATTACCAAGGTTATTTCTTCAGAGGCTGTTGCATGAGATGTGATGGATTTCACCAGATGCTCTCATCATTTCTACTGCAGTGCTTGATAAAATAGCATCTATAAATACACTAAAAACCCAATGAATTACAGAAGCATGAAATTACTTCAGTAAGGTTAGAAACACGCTGGCACCATGCAGAATGCACTAAAAATATTGAGTGTAGAGACCTCACAGCACCTTTTATGTAGCCCAACAGCTGATTTTAACAAGGAGGTTACTTACTGAGGCTGCCAGATGAGGAATTATCATCTCCTCAGCCTGAACATGTGGATTTAGCAGCTATTTGCAGAGGCTAATGAAGGCATCTGTACAAACAGGATGCCGAGGAGAAGATTTGACCTTGAAGATCACATCAGGTAGACCTGCAGAACAAAATGCCTGTTCCCATAGCATTCCTCCATGGATTGCATTCAAGCCTCCAAAAACCTCGCAGAAAGTAAAATTACAACATGGAAAAAAAAAAAAAAAACATACTGCAAAACACTGCCCTGCAGTCATGGCCAGACTCCTCTTAGGTAACAAGGCTTTAAAGCCTAAATTCTGGGACAAATTCTGCTCAATTTTTAATCAACTGTATCTCAATTGGTTCCATTTTATCTAATATGAAGTCTCCTAACGTCCTTGGAAGTAACATATTCGACTTTGCTTTGTCCTAAGGATTTCATCAAAATTTAAACAGGTTTTCATTAAGTTTATTGTTTCATTGAGGGAATTTTTGTTTTAAATAAATCATGGAAAAGAGGCCTAAGAATTACCCTTTATGTCACTCCACAGAAGCACATAATTCATTTTTGGTTTGGAATATTTCCATTTAACAGCAGATTGAGACACTTTGAGGGTTCCGTTTCCATAACCACAATGGTCTCACAATTTCACAGAGAAATCATGACAGAAAAGAGTAAATGCAATTTTTAAGTGCCTTCAATTTAAAACCAAACCCGGGTTTTCAAAATGGAACACTCTTAGAATTCTGATTTTTAAAAATAACAACAAAAAATTAACCCACTGGAATAAAAGCATAGCAAGTTACTTCTACTCTACAACACTTAGAATTCCTTAGGCAGTCAAGAAAACCAAGCTTTCCACATACACAGAAGAATCCATAAAACTGCAAAAAAATGTGGGAAAGAAATTGCTAACAAGTTTGCTCATGTTTTCCCCTGGAACCACTTTTCCAGGCTCGATGCATAAAAGGATTTACAGCATCCACTAACTCAGAACTGGCTCCTGGCATGTCAGTAGTGACAACTGTGTCTCCAGCAGCAGGAGCTTTTCACAGTTAAACAACCAACCCTGTGTTTCCTCTGAACACATAAACAGCCATGAACCACAACACCTGATGGATGGCATGTCAGTCTCCAGCTGGCTGAGCACCCAAAAGGAATTAATTCCACATGACCATGACCAAATCTATTCAGACAGGACAACAGGTGAAGTCCCAGGAAAGGAAAAGTTTCAGATTTTCAAGGAGCCATTCTGTTAGAAACAAGATTTCTAGTTTGATAACCAAAGGGTTCAAAGTTTCTAATCTTTGCAATCTTTCAGCTCCTGTAGATGTCCCCAAATATGTATTACACTTAAACTAAAATTTCCCAGTTTTCAGCCTGCAAGAAGTTTCATTCTCATGTCCATAAAACACAAACAAAGCAGGTTAGGAAACTAATTTTTTTTTTTTAGTAACAAAACATCTGGCTTTAAATTACTCAAATTAATCTGGGAAGAAGTCATGTTCAGGATTTATCTTTTGCGGGAGGAGGGAGAGGATTTTTTCCCCCTGGCTGATCCTCAGAAACACAGATCCTGGGACTCTCCCTCAGCTGCAGAGCAGCAGCTGGTAATATAAAGATCCTTTGGCTGCTGTGCTCCTGGGGTCAGTGAGAGGATTCATTACAGAATGACTCTGGAGTAGATACAATGATTACAAAATCGAGTGTTTTATCCTAAAGGGCCTCCTTAATCTGTGGCTGAGCAATAAACCACAGCACGAGGAGAAATACAGCAGCCTTCCCAGGCAAGCCTGCTGCCTGCATTCCCACTGGGAGCTATTCCATATGCCTGGCAGAAATATCGGCATCCTGGCATCACCAACCTCAGAGCACCACGTGGCTGACATAAAATCAATGCACCCAGCTGGGAATAACTTCAGATTTGGGAGTTTTTGTCTTCCTGAAAGTGCCAAGGAGCACCTCGGGTGAAGTCAGTGGTTAAAGCAGCAACAATGGAGAGGTAATGTCTGCTGAAAAGGCACAGGGAATGATGTATCCTGGACAACACTGAACACGCTCATTTAACTATCGTGGCATTTTTGATGGGGATTATTCAAGGGGAAAAGGAACACGAAACCACCCTAGAGATGAGAAATTCCACACGGGACCACTGTCCAGACACAATAGTCCAGTTTTGCCCAAGATTTTCGATGGATTAAACCACCAACAATCTATTTCCAAAGCCTGAGAGGACATTCAGTTCCTTTTAATTTCTTCACTCCAGATGTTCAATTTGTCAGTAAAGTGGGGATCCACTTCCCTCAGCCATCTTGCAAAGTCCCTAAGCTCTTTGGAAGTCACTGAAAAGGTACAGCAAAGTTCTAAAATTTCTCTTACCAATTAGTTAGACACTGCAACTCCTCCTTTAAAGAGAAGATGCAAATGAGAATCCTGACCAAGGTTTTGAAGGGGTTAAGGAAAGGGAAAGAATAAGGAAGAGACCCAGCAAAGCAAAAAGGCATTTTGCACGGTGGGGATTTAAGAAGAAGTAGTAAATGATGAATTATAAGGTGTGATAAAGAGCTGCTCAAATGCATCCTGAAAGACGGAAAGCACAATGACTTGGAAAATGTCTAAACGCTGGGTACTTGCTGAATTCCTGTCCGGGTGAATGAATCCATGGGAAAGCTGCTATCTCCTGCCAAGGCTCTGGCCCACAGCTCCCAGCACTGTGCTATTAAATGTGCATACTTCAGTCAGTGCCCGTGCTCGCTGGGATGCTGCTCCAGAGAGCAAGGCAAGATGGATTCCATTACCATCCGTGTGGCAGTTGTCTTCTGTCAAGTGGGCAGTTTGCCTTATCTCTCTCAGAGTGACCACAATCACTCCTCCCTCGGGAGGGGACATTGCTGATAACAGCTATTGAATGTCCCTGCATGGCTGATAAGAACTGCAGCATCCCATTGGGAGATGTGAGCCCAGAGGGAGGAGCCAAGCATTGCTACCCAGATATAATCCAGGGGGAGGAACCAAGCATTGCTGCCCAGATATAACTCAGAGGGAGGAGCCAAGCATTGCTGCCCAGATATAACCCAGAGGGAGGAGCCAAGCATTGCTGCCCAGATATAACTCAGAGGGAGGAGCCAAGCATTGCTACCTGGATATAATCCAGAGGTTTCTGAGACACCAGCATGGCTTCTCCACGGGATTTCCAGAGGAACAGCAGCTGTCTCCTCTTCCACTGGATCTTTGGAGGAAGAATCCTTCTCTACATATTCCCCTGCTCCAACAGAACCACATCTGACACTTCAGGAGGGCTGCAGCCACAATTCCAATGGCACTGCCACCAACACCCCACAGGGTGTCAGGTTGGGTTCTGATTCTGGCAGTGCTGTTCTAGTGTACTGCATTGTTCATTTTATCCTTTTATTTTTCTTCCCTATTAAAGAACTGTTATTTCCTGCTCACATATTATTGCCTGAGAGCCCCTTAATTTCAAATTTATGGCAATTCAGAAGGGTGGGGAGGGTTTACATTCTCCTTTCCGGGGAGGCTCCTGCCTTCTTTAGCAGACTCCTGGCTTTCCAAACCAAGAGAGATGGAAAATGTGGAACAGGGCAGCTCTTGTACAGACCCTGATCTCCAAATAAAGCTGATACCTGATGACTCCCACAACACAGAGAAGATTAAGGCATGAGTCTTGCACCAAGCAGGACGGAGAAGAAAGGCCTCCATCAGCTTTCTGAAACCCACAAGCAGATGAGATTTGCTCCATGAGAGGCATTGCATTACTGTATTCATAAATCTTAGCTGCAAAACATTCATGTACATCCAGAGGACGCAGCCCCAGGCTAAGTAGTGCCATTTAAATCACATCATTTATAAACAAAAATATCTTCACCATTATAAGAGTTAACAAGCAAACCTTTCAACTGAAATATTCAATTCTGATCTCATTTTTCAGTAGTAACTCCTTACCTTTCTAATGAAATTAAAATGAAGCCCATTTTCCACTGCTAATTTGATATATTCCCTAACCAGAAGTGCTTTGCACTGGCTAACATTTATTTTAAAGGTCACTGAATTTATTCAGGGTGGAAGCTCTCTGGAATGGAAATTTGGGGGAGAAGAGACTCCCAGCATTTTTTATTTATTACCTTTCCACTCTCATTCTGCCCAGCGCAAACTACTGATAGAAACAGAAATCTGATTTAAAAAGCATAAAATCAGGATTTGTTTAAACTTCTGACAACAAAACGCACACAGATGTTACAAAAGAAAGCAAAATTTTTCGTCGAAGCACAAGTACAATTAAGCTAAGGCTTTTTATTCTCTTCACAATTTTTGATCCAAAGACTACAAACATTTTCTTTCAAAAAACGCTTCTTTAGTGCTTTCTAGTGTTGAAACCAAGCAGCCCATTTGCGTCTCAGGAAACTTCCAAAACAATGCAGCCCAGAAACCCATCCCTAGGTGCACTACCAGCAGCTGGTGCCACAGATAACGTCCATGTTTGAAAGAGGACAAAATGGGAATGGACGTTGCTCAGCTGGACTTGTCCTTCTGTGCTGCAGCCTCTACCAGACACAAACTCATTTTTCAATCACACTCCCCACTCAAAGCACCTCCAGGCACAGCCCTGTCCTTCCCCTCGCCCTTGGCACACACCAGCTGGCAGAAAGACTCCAGCTTTTTGGATTTGCTCCACACCTCCCACACACCCTGACTTCCAGAGTGACATCAGTGTGTCTCCTCGTGGCCTGCAGCTAAGAACAAATAAAGTGGATTTTCCTCTTTCCAAGCAAAGGGAGCTGAAAACTCGCTGACAGGAGAAGCCAGAGGGAGGAACACCAAGCAGCTCAGCTGGGAATCACGCTCAGGGAGGTGCTTTCCCTCCCTCGGAGCAAAGCCACAGACAGCAGCTGACCCTGCAGCTAAGTCAGCCAAGCAAGAGGCACGACTTGTGCAGCATTAACAATTGCAGCAAACCCGCAGTGCCTGCATCGCTGCACTTCAAGGTTTGATTTACGCACCAAGGGTTTTCCAGGTGACTTCAGAGACTTGTGCAGCCAACAGCATTCCCACAATCGCCCAGGAGCAGCTCACCTTCAGCCACTTCCACATGCAATCACACAACGGCTGGGCAGGCACCTAAAGCTCATCCAGTGCCCCCCTGCCATGGGCAGGGACACCTCCCCCAAACCCAGGCTGCTCCAAGCTGCTGGCCTTGGACACTTCCAGCATCCAGGGGCAGCCACAGCTCCTCTGGGCAGCCTGTGCCAGGGCCTCAGCCCCCCACAGCCAAGGATTCCTTTCCAATATCCAACCTGAACCTCCCCTCTCTGTTGGTTTGAATCCATTCATTCCTCTCTGTCCTGAAACAGCCCATCCCCTTGAAACAGCCTCTCTCCACCTCTCCTTCATGCTCCTTTCAGGTAAGGGCCACCCCAAGGCTTCTCCTCTCCAGGCTGGACAATCCCAATCCCACCTCTCTCAGCCTCTCTCCATGGAACGGATGCTCCATCCCTCTCATCATCCTCCTCCGCACCAGACAGGACAAAACCCTGGCCAGACACCGAAAGGAAACCGTGTTTCCAAGCGCCGTCTAAAACACAATGAAAAGTCGCCACAGGTTTCTCCTGGGGGCTGCCAGGACCCGCCACAGTGCATCAGGAAGAGGAGCAAACACATCCAGAAGCATTCCAGAGACACAAAGTAGCTCAGGCACCTCCTTTTAGCCCAGAGTAGTACCAGAGGCAGGCAGACAAGCGTTACCGAGCAAAACACTGTTCATGAATACTTAAAAACTCTGATTCTTGTACCGAGTCACTCACGGATTACGTTTCTAGAGGCACCAGAAAAGAAAATGTATTGCGTTTGTAAGGATCAGTCAGGGTACACCAGACTCACCGTGACCAGCTGAGGGCAAAAAGTGTTAAGCTGCTGTCATTAACAGCTCATTAATTCAGGGAAAGAAATACGTAGAAAGAACACAGCCTGGCATTTCACTCATGTTTTACAAAGCACCACCTCCATCCTGCCCGGCTCTGCACATCTGTGACTTCCAACACCCCAGAAGTCCCTCACATCCTCTCACCCAGTTGGACTGGCTGGCTCCAAAGGCCCGGGGAGAATTCCCAGCCTCTCCAAGGACAGGGATGTGTGTTCTCCAGCAGACTGGAAGCTGCCAGACCTGTGGCCTGCACCCCAGCCACAGGGGTGACAAAAAGCAGCAACTGGAGTCAAGTTCATTGAACAGCACCCCCTCCAACCCTTCCCCAGCACGGCACGTCCGAGCTCACCTACCTCAAATAAGAGGCCGTGGGAGACACAGGCACCTGAGGGACCAGAAAAACAAAAATCAGGTTAGGAACGAGTAAGAGCAGCAGCACATCCTCCAATGAGCCTGCTCTGAACTGGGCAGCCACAAAAAAATACAGTTTTGGGGCAGCTGGGCAACCTCTGGGTAAGGGACAGGACCTCTGGCCATCTCAAAAAGGCAGGGAGAAAAGAGGGGACCTGCCAAAATAACCGTGTGAGAAGAGCCAGCGTGAATCCTCATTCCTAAACCACTCCTGCATGGACAACAGGACAGGCTCACAGGGCTCTCCTGCTTCAGCTGTCCTGGCCCTGCTAACTGAGAGACAGCTCGTCCCAGACACGGACAGGGACCCAACCAACGTAGTCAAATATATTCACATACTTCACCCCAATTATCAAATAAGAGGTTAGGAAGTAAAACCAGGAATAAGCTGAATGACAGCTCTTCTATCGATTTTCTGGAAATGGTCACCCTGGAGCAACTGCACATGATCTGTCTCCCAAAAGGGTGAGGGGAATACACAATCCAAAATAACCCAGGGAGCTCCAGGATGAAAGGGAAAGAGACCACGGAAAGGCTGCCTCGAGGGACCACCCAGAAAAGTCAGAATTTCCCTGCCAAAGAGTGGAGTTTCCCGAGAAATGCAGATTAGACCAATCTGTACAGAAAACCTGGGAGCTACACTTCTTGAAATCAAAAGCTCCTCCTTTGAGCTCGTCTTCAGCTCAGCTGCAAGTGGCTGTGGAGGCACCCCCGGGAATTATTTTCCCTTGCCAAGAAGATGAGCCCAGCCACATTTCTCTCAAATTCAGCAAATAGGTGTTCTTTTGGCAAGAGAAAATAATTTCAAGGTTCATCATCCAGCTCCACCTCAAAATACAGTGCAAAATGCAAGGTCACACATTATTGGGAGGCATGGGCTGAGGGGAAAAAAAAACCAAAAATTTAACATCAGTTAGTTAAGACCAGCACAACCCATCTGTTTTACCCCTCCAGGGCCAGCTGCCTTTCATTTTTAGCTCACTGACAGCTAGAGTTCCTTAAAATACCAGTGTGCTCATCCCCTCCGGGGCCAGAGCAGGGAATAAGGACCATGTAGGACTAGAAAGCAAATTCACCAACTCTGATCCCTCTTCCCCACAAACGGCAAAGACACAGCTCCCTCCTTTACAAGTTACCAAGGGAGACTAAGATACAACCCAGCTCAGCAGGACTTGGACAATCCTTACTTACAAGTGAATTTTACTTTTGTCCCCAATTATGGGGGGACACACTAAACACAGCCAAACACGCTACACACATTAATTAATTGAGATTGCCATGCAACAGTGCCCTGATTTTCCAAGAAACTCAAAGCCCCAGGTGTGATCACCACCTGTTGCAAAGCACACCTGAAAAGCATTCTGCAAATTATGACTTGCACAAACTGAAGCACCCCAAAAAGCACCCCGGACTTATTGCTGTGGTATTTTTGTGGGGGACATCTTGGATTCGGGTTGTTGGTAGCGTCATTTACCAAAAATAAAAGCTCTGAAACCAGAAAAAGTGAAGTCTGTCGGAGTGCTACCCAACGAGTTAACACTGGGTAGCAAATGTCCAAGCCCACCCCTAGCAGCGCCTCGGCTCGCACGCACATCGCTGGTTTGAACCGCTGCTGTTCACTGGGAACAGCAGCACTTAAATCGGGAATCACGGTGGCAGCAGGACTCGGGGAGACTGCCGCTTCAGAAACTAACAACCTACAGCCAAAGGACAGGCTGCAAAACCACCCAGGAGCACGAACGCATCCAACCCGCACCCCCGAACTCCGAACATCAGCACGGCACAGCCTTGCGCTGGCCACGAGTCCGTCCAGCACCCGACACAAATGCCGGTGCGCCTCCCCGAGAGCGCCCAAGTTGGCTCCAGCCGCAGGGAGCGGAGCAGGGCTGCTGCCGGTTCCCCTCACGCTTTCCCGGCCCTGCCCGCTCCCAGCGCCGCATTCCCGAGCGCTCCGCTCCGCACGGCCCCGCCACCCGCGGGCTGCCCGAGGGCTGCGGCTGCCGCTGCCCGCCCCGGCCCCTCAGCGCCACACACCGTGCCGGGGCAGCTCCCCTCACCTGGGCACGGCCGAGCGCCGCCGCCTTCCCGCCCTCCCTCCCGCCGTGAGGGGCAGCCCGGAGCGGGACCGGCGTTCCCCCGCGCCCGCCGGCCGGGCACGGCTTCGCCCCGGTGCCCCTCACCTCGCCTGTGGAGGAGCCGCCAAAATGGCGGGGGGCGGAGGCGGACCCCCGCCCGGGCCGGCAGCGCGACCAGGGAGGCAGCGAGGCAGAGCCGTCCCGTGTGCCAGGGGAAAAGGCGCCCGGAGCCGCTTTCCCCTCAGGGATCCCCCGCCCGCGGGAGCGGGACGCGCTCGGCGCGGGACTCACCTGAGGCGGCATCGGCCAGCGCGGCTCGGAGCAGCAGCAGCAGCGGCGGCAGCAGCAGCACGGCGGCCCTCGGGGCGCCCATGGCCCCTGGCGGCGAGCAGCGAGCGGGGAGTGCCCGCCGGGCCCGCGGCAGGTGCCGGGACAGCGCCTCGGCCCCCGCCCCGCCGCCAAACTTCGCCCGCAGACAAAGGGGCAGCTCCGCGCCGCAGCCCGCCCGCCCCCCGCCCCGCCCCGGGCAGCGCGGCGCCCTCCTTCCTCCCGGCACCCGAGCCTCTCCTCCTCCTCCTCCCACTCCCCGGCACCTTGCGCCGGGGGGGCAGAGGATTCCGGCTTCTCCTCCCCCTCACACCGGCTACCTGGGCATGGAGCAGCTCCCGGCGATCCCGCAGCCCGACCCAGCCGCAGCAGTGCCGGGATCAGGCAAATCCAACGTGTTTGTGTGGGACCTGACCCCAGTGACTCGATCCATCCCGGTGGCTGGAAGGGAGAGGTCACCCTCTCAATCCGGGTTGGAAGCTTCCGATTTGTTGTGTTTTGGGTGTCAGTTTGGGTTGTAGGATTATAACAAGAAATAGCAAAGCCTAGTCTGTTTCCATGTCCATTTCTTCTTGGCTTGCACACACACACAGTACCATGTCCATTCAAGAAAAGCTTCCTCCAGCAGTGCACACTCAACACTTCTCAGAGCCAACGTTTCCAAATGAACGTTTGGCTCCTACAAGTCACAGGATAAAGAAAAAACAGCTCCAATTTGAAGTTACAGCCATTCCAAACCCCAAATTAAAATGAACTTGGAAAGTGAGTTTATTTTTACTAGTCTGTGAATTAAATGTTGTTTTTTTTTTTTTTCCCTGCCAATTTCAGCGTTCCTGCTTTATAGCAGTACCCTAGTTCCCACACAGCAGTTGGTTGCACAGGGCTGGGTTGCTGCTGCTGCCTTCATCTCCTGCTTACCAGATTAAATGCAACGATGGCAGCTCAATTTGATAACAATTCCCCGTGGTAACTCCATCTGCTCACTTTGGATTCACTTCCTAATGATTCTTTAGGGTTTTTTTTCCTCCTCAGGACTGCATGCCTTCAATCACTGTGCCAGAATTCCCACAGCAAAAAACACAAGCCCCAGGTCCCTTCTAACTCCTCAGGTGAAACTCTGGACAACTTGACCAAACTCAAAGAAACGCCAGCAAGAAAGAACAGGTGCAAATAATTAAAACCAAGCACACAGAGCGTTCAATAATTTCATATAGAACAGGTGAAAATAATAAAAGCCAAGCACATAGTGTTCAACAACTTTATACAGAACAGGCTTCATATAAATGTGTCCGGTCCATCTTCTCACCATTTTTGTTCTTCATCTTCCTGCTGCTGTTCTTTAGGCTTTGACAACTTGTTTCCCTAGTCCAGCTACTGCCTACTCCTCCCTATTTCTCCTACCTTCCTTCCTGCCGTTCCCACAACACTGCTCCAAAGACCCTGTTAAAAGTCAGAACTCCAGACCCATGACTTAGGTAATTTTTCAGATTTTCCCTCTAGCAAGCACTCATTTCCAGCATTTCTTAAGTTTAGCACTCAGCGCAAAAGACCTGAAATTTTCAGAAATTCAAAGTTTGCTAAAGTTTTGTCCTTCACATCCTATTGAACACAAAAGCAGCATTTCTGTTTTGAGTCTACTTACAGATTAGCAGCAAATAAAATTATCAAATAAGCTTCAGACTCTCTCAGGAGAAATATGAGATCGTTCAAAGGCTGAAAGCCCGAAGGGTACAACTTGCAAAGCACCAATGCAGCTGTCAGCTGCTGCCACAGATCTTTGACATAATGGCACAAAAAGTCACTGGGGTTATAGAAATTAACCACTTTTAGCCTCCCTTTTACCAAACCTCTAGGCAGAGGTCAGTTTTCTGCAAGTTGGTGTGAAAGAGCCATTCCTCCACTTGGCAAATCCCTGGCTGAAGAGATTGAGCAGACATACCTTGTGTTCCTGGAGAGCTGGCCACGTGCTGGCTCACACTTGCACAGAACAGCTGGACAAGCATGGCTCTGAGAAGGATCCATCTCTGGCAAGTGAAGTTGTCATCATGTGCATTCCCCACTTCCAGAACCCCTGACACTTAAATATTTTTCCAGCTTTTAACTGGGTTTTTTACAATTTTATTAATATTCCTTTTTAAAATCCATGAGATTAGCCCACAAAAACAACATGGCATGGCAGGGTCACCATGTGTGACCTTCACCCAGCATCTCCCAGTACCTGACAATTTGGAAGACTGGCATTTTCCTCTTGTTTTCCAAGCAGGAGACACACTGACACTTCTGCCTTCATGTCCTGGTGGGATGAAGCCTCTAGACACCTGCAAGCTGAGGTACTGACAGAAATAACTGCTTGGAAAATTATGTTTATCCCTAACAGCGTTTTCTGTCAGCCTCAAAAGCTTTTTTCCCTCCTCTGTCCTATTTCAGTCAATCCAACTATTCCCACATCGGACAGTTTTGGCTACAGCATTAGCCTCTCTCCCAGAGTCTGGCAAGACCAGTGGTATTGCAGAACATGGATAACAAAACCCTATTTAATCACTCAGAACACTCATCTCAGCACTAAAAACCTGTCAGCACTGGTGGCAGCTGCACATCCCTGCCCTGCTCCTCCAGCAGTGGCACAACTCCCATGAACTCAGCTTGACCCGCAGGGATTCCAGGTTTTTTGGAGTGCCACAAATTCCCTACAAGTCCAGGTTGAGGCTGAGTGTCAGCCCTGCACTCCCCACAGCTGCACACAGGCTCCCAGGACAACTTCTTCCTTCTTTGGGCAAATGTTTCTGTTTCGCTGAGCTTGAATCCCAGCTCTTCTCCTCAGTTAAACTAACAGCAGGGCCACAAAAACAAACCTAAAAGCCCTCATACATCATCTGCAGGGCTAGAGGTGCTGCAGCACTGCCTCCATGCTCAGTGGGACAATCATAGGGATTTCTAAAGCCCAAGAACCACATGTACAAGTCCCACTCTGCCTGTCTGGGGACTCTGCTCATTACAGAGGAGCCATCTCTTGGTGATCATCCCTTCCATCTCTCCCCTCCCCATGCCAATCCAGCATTCCAGGATAAAAAGAAGTCCCAAGGCACTCAACAGCTTGTACAGCACTGTTTCAGCATGGCACAGAGCAGGGGCATTACTCCCTCAGCAATCAGTAGCACAAGTTCAGAACTGCACCTGAAAACTTGTGAGCCCACCAGCTCCTTCTCTTGCCCCCCTGACCTCCAGAGGCCCAGATTGCCTGTGTCCCCACAGCTCTGGGATTTTCCAAGTGCAGATCCCTGCAGGAACCTTTGTTATTCCATGCTTTTATTCTCTGAGAGCACACTCAGCAGTCTGAGAGCTTCTGATTTAAGCTCACCTGTGCATTTCTGCTTAAGCATCACTTTTTTTTTAAATCCACCCATCAAAAAGGGCAGGCCTATCTTTTCCCAAAATGGACAGTGAAGTCTTGGAAATAAGCCAGGAGAACAGAGAAAAGAGAAATCTATTCAGATAATACCACAGGCTTTGCTTTTCTACACCAACAGCTAACTCACATTCAAATTTTGGGTCACAAACACCACACAACCACTGGAATGCCTCATAATATCCCTTACATGTGTAATTCCTAAGCAATAGGGATATCCCAGTGCACTGGCATTGCTTTTCCCACTTGCAACATGCAAAGTCTATTAAGTCAGTGTGAAACCTTCCTATACACACCTCAAAGGGAATTTTTGTATCAAACTCTGAGCAAAGCACCCAAACACAACCAAAAATAATCAGCGTGGCCTGGCAGGAATTGGTCACCCTGACTGACAGCAGCCAAATGCTTCTGATGGGAGCTAAAAGAACTCCCATGCAGCCAGATCCCAGTAAGCTCTTGGAAAAAGGAGGCCTACCTCTAGTAGTAGGAATGATTTAAGCCTTTCCAGATCTGGACCAGCTCATCCCTGTGGTAAACAGCCAATCCTTTCTGGGACCATCTTACATTTCGGGGTGCAGCTTTACGAACAAGTGTTCATTAACAGAACCCCCCCAAAAAAAAACACTTCAGGAGAAATTCCAGGAAATTCCAATGCCTGCACAGGAGGGAAGGCCGGGAGCGCCACCTCCTGGAAGGAAAGCGGAAAATAGCGGCAAAGAGCCGGGTCTGCAGCTGGTATTCCAGAAAACATGGGAGCAAGGTGAATGCTCGCTCCCCTCACAAAACACAGCCGATTCTTCCTTGGGGGAAAACACTTGCTGGGTTCTGACAACAGGCTCCTGCTCCTGACAACCTTACACCCAATTTAGACATGAAATACACAAGCTGCATTTATTTTTTGTTCTCACAGAGCATGATTTGAGTGACACTTCACATCTGCTTCCCCAGCTGGAGCGCCAGGCCCACAAGGAGAAGACGTCAGGTACTAACGGATTCCTGGACAGGTTTTTGCTGATCCTCATCAGCTGCATCTTCTTCCTCTTTCTCCTCTGCTTTCTCCACCTGAGGTAGGATTCCATCGAGGTTCAGCAGCAAGCCTTCACTGGTGGAGGATCTGATAACCAGCCTCTGCACAATGGGATCTAGGAACACAAGGGGCACCACCCAACTGGTCACTCCACCCCTTGCCATCAAGGCAGTGAAAGAACACCACCAGAATCAGGCTTGACACTCCAAATCAGTAGAAAAGCTAATCCTCACTAAAATGGGCTGATGTACATTGATTTAAATTAATTTTAAAAAATAATCGAAACAAAGCATTCCTTTCTGCACCTACTTTATATTTCAAGTCAGGTAACCCCTTATAGTTTTTATTTGGGCTTCTCAAGGCATGTATACTTGGCTTTTTATGGTCTGGTCTCTGCAGCTACTCTGAGCAGCATCACTGGGAGAAGCAAGATCGTTCTTCTAGCAGACATTAAGCAAGTATCGACACAAAAAAATGGGATTTTAGCTTACACAAAACTCCTTGCCTAAAATTATTTCAGGAATCACCATTTCCTGTCCAGCTAAGCAGATGCCCTCTGCTTAAAGTTGACTTGATTATTCCTTTGGCTAAGAAATTCAAATTTAAAAAAAAAAGGAAAGAAAGAATCAACTTTCCCTTGGAGGAGCAGGAATTTTAGAGATACTTGGAGAGCTGGAGAGCAGCAAGGTAACTGCACAACTACCCAGTAAAGAACACCCATCTCCCACTTGGGTTTGCTGCAGCCTGAACAAACCTTACCAAAATTGGATGGCTTGAAGGTGCAGATATCCTGGATAATTGTTTTCAGGTTGGCAATGATGTGCTCAAGTGGGCATATCCAGCTGCAAAAGGACAGTGCCAAGTTAGTCATGGTGATGATGCCTGGAGCCCAGGAGAATGGATCTGAAAGCACTGCTGTTGATGTTTATTCTACATTTGGATAGGTTTCCTTTCTGTGAAGGAGTGACAAATCCCATCAACAGCCTTATCCAAATGCTGATTTGCTCACTCTTCTCCCTAGTTCCACTCAGGACACGAAATTCCTAGGGCTTTGTAACAACATGGAGCTTTAAGGGCTGAAAACTCTTAAAAAAACAACTCTTAAAAAACCAACATATACACAAGTGCTTTTGCAAAAACCTCACTAAAATGAAGGAGCTGTCAAAGGCCACAAAATGCATCAGCACCTAGAACTGGAGGCATCAGGAGCTTGAACAGAATGAAATCCATCAAAAGAACCAACTCATCAGCTCCATGATGAGGACAGGTCATGCTCAGAGGGTTCTAAGCACTCCAAAATAGTTCCCAAATGAAGATGCCAGCTTCCCACAGTAAATCCTTTAGTTCCCTTCATATTTCTTAACTAAGTCAGACTCCTCCAACGGCAAGGTCAAGAATTCCAGCTACACACAAAACTACAGACAAGGAAGCCCCTGGAATGCCCATGCACAGCTCAGAGCAGCTACTGAGAATTTATAAACTCATCTGTCTCCAGCACTGCCAGGCAAAGCTCCAGGCACTTCCTACCCTTCCTGCCTGTGCCACCCTCAGTTAGAGGAACACCAAACATCAGGCAGGATTACAAAGATGCAAACCAGAAGGAAAACAAAAAAACCCACCAGAGCTTCGGGCAGAGAAAATGAATAAATAAGCCAAAATTATTTTCTATTTCAAGTAACACAAACAGTTCTTGCTTCCTACTCCAATCCAGAACTACAGTTATCAAAATTAGAATTCTTTAATTATTTGGTTAAAGCAAAGACTTTTTGACTCTTCTGCATTTGACCATGGACTTACAAACCCATAGTTTATTCCTTACCAAAAAAAAACAAAAACAAAAAAAAAAAAAAAACCACAAAACAAAAAAACCAAAAAGTTTAAAACCAGCTGAAGATGCCACACAACAAAGAGTTGTATTTTCTCCAGAG
The DNA here is from genome assembly GCF_028769735.1 of Zonotrichia leucophrys gambelii. NCBI lineage: Eukaryota > Metazoa > Chordata > Aves > Passeriformes > Passerellidae > Zonotrichia > Zonotrichia leucophrys. The sequence continues at coordinate 52,781,455 of NC_088173.1, forward strand.
GTTAGTGAAAAAGTGGTCAAAAACTTTGAGAGAGAGGTTGAAGAGATGGTTTTTTCCCCTCTTTGAATACTACAGTTCTGCTCAGGGCAGCAAATGTAAGAGCTCTGCACACAACTTACTCTGGCTATCCTTGTCTTGATGACGCTCTCGTCCTCCACCGAGTACTCGCGACATTCCCTGAAGAACTGCACCATTCTGGGAATGTCACTGCCCAGGGAATCTGTTCAGAAACAAAACAAAAGAAGCTGTCTGAGCAATGCTTATTGGCACAGAAGGGTGTGGCATCAGGAAAGAGATCATTCAATCTGTTCATTAAAGCAAACACCAGTGCAAAACACAGTTTCACAGAGAGGACAATGGTGCCCTCACTGAGATCACAGAAACAGTCTCCCTGTTCCCTCCTTCCCCTCTCAGCAGGATCAATAAGCATAAGGGCACCTAGCAGCCAAATGCACCTGGTTTCTTACCCCAGGTTTGCCTGTTGCAGGAAAAAAGGGATCCCTAAAGTTCCCTTGACTAAGGCAAGTGGTGCAGCCACAACCTAACTCTCAAAGTAACCCCACATGCTGACAAAAACCATTCCAGGGGCACCCCCAGGGCTCCAGCTCCCTCAGGAACTGCTAAAAGCTGCAAGCAAGAACTGCTCCTTACTTCTCTTGGTGCTGGGGTACTTCTTCCTCAGCTTGTTCCTCAGGGGGATTAACTTGGGGATGATGGCAGGGACAGCCACGTAGAAATCAGCCTGGATTTCATCCTCCAGGATCTGCAACAAGCACAATTCCACTCCTTGCATTCAAGCTGGTTTATAAAAGGGTCCAAGCACAGAAACACATCTCTGTGCCTGCTGCCTCCCAGCCAGAGCTCACTGGACATCAGGCTTCCTCCCCTCCCGGCTCCAATTTCAATTAGGATTTTTATGTAATTCTTTAAGAAAAATACACACCCATTTGATTAATTCAACTCCTCCCACGATGGAAGCCCCGTGCTCTCGAGCTACCTCAGCTTCCTGCTCATTCTGTTGAGAGAAAAAAGGAATTAAAAATAAAAACAGCTGCACTGCCAATTAGCTGCCAGCAGAGCTCAGGGAGAGAATTCCAAACAATTCAGTCCAAAGAGCCACCAAATAAACCCATGGCATCCCTCTGGGATCATCCCACAGAGAAAAAATGATTCATTGGCAAAGGACAGCTGCAAACCCATGGAAAAGGACACCAAATGATTCATTGGCAAAGGACACCAAAACCCATGGAAATGAAGGAATTCTGCCTCACCCACCTCTGTGAGCACCAAAAATCCCATTAAAACAGGAACCCTGGCTTAAACACTTCTGTGAGCACAAAACCCCAGGAAAATGAAGGAATTCTGGCTCACCCACCTCTGTGAGCACAAAACCCCAGGAAAATGAAGGAATTCTGGCTCACCCACCTCTGTGAACACCAAGACCTTGTTCACCTCATCCGAAAAGCGACGGGGGAGAGCGACACCGCTGGAAAAAGGATCCACTTTTTTCTGGCAAAGGAATAAAAAAAAAATTAAAGCAAACAAACAGAAATTAGGACTTGAGTGTAAATTACATCACCACAGGGAGTTGGTCCCCTAAAAACGAACAAAAGAAAATGCAAACAAGGTGAGGGACTGCCCTCAGTCAAGCAGCCCCAAAGCCTTCAGGAGTGCCAGAACTGCCTCCCCACCTTCTTCTGCAGCGCCATGTCCAGGAAGACGTTGATGTACACAAACTGCTTGGGGTGGGTGAAGTCCAGCTCCTGGAACCTCTTGAGCATGCCCATGGCCTGCTCCAGCCCATAGGAGGGTCTCCTGTAGAGCCCCGTCAGGTACACGTCGTCCACGGGCTTGCTCATCAGCGGCCGCCTCCGAGGGAGGGGCTTCTCCTTGGCCACCTCCTTCGCCTTCTCCTGCCGGCTCCTCTTGGCATCTTTTTTGGCAGCTCTAAGACCAAAAAAAAAACCCCAGGCACGTTGTGAGGTCATCAGTTATCGTATTTTCACAGCACTCTGATTTTATAAAGCAAGGTTTTCTCCTCCCTCTCCCGTGGCATTTTGCATTCAGTTGAACACCCAATTCTAATTTTCCTCCCTGTTTTCAGAGGGTATCCAGGCAAGGAAAGCAATATTAAAATAATAACTGGACCCTCCATCCCTCTGTAAAGAGTCTGCAGCACTTGAGAACACTTCATTCTCCTGTCTACTCTTACTTCTCCCAGCCACGCTCTTATTACAGAGATGGCAAATTAAACAATGAAAAGCCAATTAAAAGACGGGAAGGGTTTCAAATAGACTCCAGAAGCTCACCAGCTTTCACTCTGACATGCGACCCTGCTACACCCCGGAAAAGCACAGCCCAACACCACAGCCTCAAGCTTTCCCTGTGCCATCAGCACAGAAAACATTCCCTGCGAGTGCAGGCTGTTCTCCGGGAGCCTCTGAAGGTCAGCCGGCTGTCGGAGCAGCCCTGCGGACACCAAACCCCCCAAACACCCCCCAACACCTCCCGGGACGCCGGACCCGCACTCACTTTGCTGCGGCTGCGTAGGGCCGGGCGGTGGCGGGGCTCACCGCGGCGGGGACGGCGAAGCGCTGCTGCAGCCCGGGGAGGACCCAGCCGCACCGCGGGGCCAGCGCTGCGGGGAGAGAGCAAACACCGCCTCAGCCACGCGCCGCGGCCCCCGCACCCGCGACCCGCCCGGACAGGCCCCCCTGCAGCCCCTCAGGGCCGCGGCAGAGCGGGGCAGCGCCCGCGGCACCCTCAGCGCGGCCCCCTCACCTCGCCACAGGCAGCAAGCGCTGGGCGCCGCCATTTTGCCGAGCCGCCCTGGTGCACCACCGGAACTGTTCCCTGCGGAACTCGTTCCCCGGGGCCGAGAAGAAGCGTTCCGGCGGCCCGCAGGCCCGGGTTCTTTAGCGGTGTGCCACCTAGCGCCGTCCCCCCCCAACCCGCCGCGCCCGGGCCTATCGTTCCGCGGGCGCGCGGGTTCCGCTGCCCCGAGAGAGGCGACCATTAACCAGGGCTGGTCAAAAGTCCTCCAGCTCGCTTCTTCAGTGGCCTCAGGGCGAACCCGGGTTGTTTCGTAGCGCTGCAGGCCTAACTGGTCCCCCTTCCCTGAAGCAACATGGCGGCGGCTCCTGAGGACAGTCAGAGCCGCGGCCCTCAGCCACGGGAGCGTTGACCCCTGTTCAGCCACGGCTGTGTGCGAGAACATTGCCTGCTGCAAGCCACGTGTAATTCCAAAAAGAGATTTTGTGGCTGCCATCGCACCCCTACTCCCTTGTGGGGTGGGTGGGATAAGAGACACCTAATTCACTGTCCTGGAGCAGCATCCACTTACAAACATTCACTTGCATGTCCTGAGCTGTTCAGATCCACACCACAAACTGTAATGGTTAAAGGGGGCTTCTATTCCACACTGATGTGCTTTTGATTAAAAACATTCCAATCTCCTAGTCTTTCCCAATCAGTGTGTGTCCAAGTGTTTTTACATCAGGGATATGTGGCTGCCTAGAACTCCCCAATGGATCTGTGTGCAAGGATTATTAAACCAGACAAGGGTGGCTGTGTAAAACAAACTGTAACAAAACTGTGTTCATCCAATCCAACACCTGGCTCAGTGTCCTCGGAAAGGATGGACATGGGGAGGCAGGAGGGTGACGGGAGGAAAAGGAACCCTCCTCGGCTAAAACACCTCAGCTGAGGAGTGACAGCCGTTTGTTTAAGGCTCCAGGGGTAAAAATGAAATTATTTTGGACAGGTACTTGGCATTGTCCCCTGTCCCTCAGTCTCCTATGCACCTCTGGCCTTTTACCCAGCAGGTCTCTGCCTGGAGCACGCATTTCTGGAGATACACGGGCTCGCAGATAATGCTCACCCATCACAAACACCTCACTCTCCCCAAAGTCTGTTTCCTACCAACAGCCCCAACATCCATCGCTGAGGCCCTTCCCGCTCTCCGGCCAACAATGAACTTCTTGGGTCCAGCATCACCTCGGGCAGCTGCAGCAGAAAGCAAATGCCAATTAAAAGACCCAGAGCCTGATCTCTTGTCCCTCCCTGTGCTCCCCCGACCGCTTGTTGCTTCCTCAAACACTCCCTGGTGCTTTTTAATTTTTTAATTTTTTTTTTTTACCTGCACTTCCCTGCTCCGGCTGCCCACGAAGATCCGTGCCACCGACACTTGGGCGCCCAATAAACTCCACTGCCTGGAGGAGGAGAAACAGAGGCGGCAGATACCGAGCAGATGCCCGCACACTCAAATCCCCGCCGTTCGCCCCGCATTCCCAGGCGTCCCTTCCTTCTCCCACCGCGGCTGTGAAACCGAGGAGGGAACAGGAGGGGAAACGAGGGGATAAAGGGGGCGGCGGGTTCCTTCGTGCCCCCACCGGAGCCGCTCCGTGATCGCTGACACGGCCCCGCGAGTGCCCGCGCTCCCCCCGCCGCGGCCCCGGCACCGCCCGCCGCCGCCTCCCCGCGCCCGCCCCCGTCTCCTCCGCCCTGCGCGCCCCGGCCGCCGCTCCTGCTCCTCCTCCTCTCCTTCCTCCTCCTCGCCGCCGCCGCTGCCGCCCGGGCCCCGCGGCTCGGGCCCCGCGGCTCCGTCCCCGCTGCCCGCGGGCCGCCGCCCGCATGTCGTGTGCGCCCGCCCCGCCGCGCCGCCGCCGGGGGGTCTTCTTCAGAAGACCATAAAGTAATAAACAGATATGATTAAGAACATACTTTGTCTCACAAGCCTAATTTCATCTACAACAGAATAATAGGTATTGTAGACTGTGTAAAAGCTGTGGGTGTCACATAATTACATACTAATATTACTAATATCTTTGATCACATTTTTGTAAGCAAACGGTGAAACTAACATCTGGGTAAAACTTCACAATTCACAGCTTCTTGGAATTCTGCTGTCCAAATAGTCATCAGTCCTTTTAAGTCCATCACAAATTATGTTGCATGTTTCCATAGGAACACATTTTGAACACTGTTGTTATGGTTCCTTCAGCTGACTGCAAGACAAAAGAATAGAAAAATTGAAATTTACAATTATTTCTTTAAATGGAGAAGTGTTTCTGGTAAATAAGATGCAATTCAATAAGAGCAGCTGCAGAGTGCTACACTTAGCACAAGCAATGAGCAATCCAGTAGTGAAACTGACTGGCTCAGTACAGATCCCATGTAAGTGTGCAAGGCTATGAGAGACCCCACCACCTCACCTGTTTCCTCTTTCCTCACTGCTTGTAAGGTCTCAGTTGGAATTCAGTGCCTAGATTTGCATTTCCTGCTTAAAAAGTAGTACATGAATCAGTTGGAGAAAATCCACAAGAGTGTGAAATCATTAGACCTTTAGAAATATGACTTAAAGCTAAGCCTTAGAGACCTGAAATTTTTTAGTCTCGGACAAAAGAAGATAGAAAAAGGACATGATAAGAGTATTGAAATATGTAAAAGGTTGCTGAAAGAGAGTAACAATCTGTTATTTGTATTCACTGGGATAGCTCAAGAAGAAAAAGATAGCTCAAGACTAAAAATGCTACTAGGAAATGTTAGGACTGGTACTACAAAGATTGTCTTCAGTCTAAAGTGTATTTTTAAATATAAAGATAGCAAAGAACTGAAACTGAGTTTGTGGACAATATGTGGAATCTCTATTTTTAAGGACCTTGTTAATAAGAAAGCTTATATAGTTTTTGTTCAGAAATTACTCTAGAAAGAATAGATCCTGTTTTGGAAAGGTAGAATTTTGAACTCCCATCCTACTTTATTTCTGATTGTCTCACCATAATGCAGACAATCTGTAGAGGGATAAAATATAAGTAAATAAAGGTAGTATAGAAAGTAATCTTACCCCCTAGAGAGTTGCAGCTGGGTTAATTATTAAAGATTAGGAGCAGGCCTGATTTTTACAGGCCACAGCTGTAGCCAATAAGATGAAGAGTGTTATAAAAGAGTGGATTGGTTGGTTGAGGGGAACTGGAGTCAGTTGGGTGCTGTGAGAACATGGAAGAGTCAGTGCTTAGAGGAGATGCCTATGAGAAACATCAAGGAGGTACAAAATTCTGGCAATATGGAACCCTTGCAATGTAATGACAATAGAACTTTTTTGATATAATGACAACAACAATCAGCCTGATTAAAGGTTATATGATTGAATAGCAGAAGTCCTTAAATGAGTTCAGGGAGCCCACTCACATTTTCAAGATAAAAGAAAGAAAAAGACTGATTGAAATTAGGGATGAAGGAGGATTCCACTAAGATTCTTGTGGACTTGGAGTTTCAGTAGTGTGATAAAAACACAAGGCAAAATCCAAAGAGAAGTACAGCGAGACTGGAAGTGAAAATGGTTGTACAGCTAGAGTCTCAGGTCTAGGGATGATCAGAGGATAAAGTGCTGAGGGCGGGGGGATCTAAGAGAAATATATAACAGATGGGAGGGTGGGGGAAAGAGAAACATTTCCTCCAGATGGGATGTATTATCTCCTGGAAGGATTGGCAAGATTAGAGAATCTTGCCAAGAGGAGGATATATACTGTGAATAGATCTATACTAACTGTATTACATTAAATTCTGTTCAGCAAGTAAGAAAAGACTTTGTTTTACAACAGTAAATTAGTTACTCTTTTAGAAATGCAGATTCCATGTATTAACCCAACTTCCTCCCTTTGTACTATCATTATTGGTATCACTCTGCATTCAGTACATAACTATGCATATTTTGTAAAACATCCCAAAATCAACCTTCTTCAGTTTTCCATTTCTTCCCTAATGTTTTTTTTTCCTTGATACCATCCCATTTTATGTGACTGGCTTTTTCCTTTTTGGCAGAGTAACAAGGTTCAGGGGCCTGCAGATTTTATGAATCTTTTTATGGTGGCTTGGCTTTGTGGAAGGATGGTGTGGATGTGACTGGATGTCAGCCAATCTTTCTGTGAGAGGGTCTGCAGGGTGGGGGTGGGTGCCAAGAGGGATGGGGATTGGAAGACTGAAACAGAACTTTAGAATTAATTAGAGAAACAAATATAGAATTAATTCTAGAAATCAAAGTTAAAAGTTTAAATTTATGAAGAAACCTTTCTTCTCTTTAATTCATGAAGGGATAAATTGTTCAATTTAACTTGGAAAGGGTTAGGGTATTTACCATAAAAATGGTGCTTTGCCTAGAGTATATGATGCTTTTCTCATCTTTTTTTTTGTAATTAAATGGTCAGTCCAAAGAAAGATTGTGGAAAAAAGGTGGGTTTAGGAGCCTTTCCAACCTCAGGTTTTCAAACTCATGAGCCTTTTCCTAGTTATGAATTAAAAAATTAATAGCCTACGTTTGTGTGTGTGTCTGGGGGGGGGAGGGTGTGTTTATGGTCTTCTCTTTAAAAGCCTGGGAGTTGGGTTTTTGAGTTTCCCTCTGTGAAATGAGAATGGAAAACTGTTTTCTTATGGAATGGCAAGGCTCAAATTACTGCTGTAGTTAATGTTTGAAGAAAAATACCACAAATTTCAAGATTTGCCCTAAAATTATAAGAGTTGGAAATTTTAGGTGAAGTCAGAGGCCTAAAACTTAAAGGTAAGTAGAACTACTTCTGAGGAATTAAAGAAAAAGCAACATAAGCACAATGAGGAAAATTATGAAGCAGCCTCAGTTTTCCCTGTGAAGACAGAATGATGGCAGAAGAGAGGAGCTAGCAGAACTCAAAATCTGGGTAGGGAGATTGATAGGATGAGGGAAACATAAAGAGGGGAGCATGGGAACAAGCATGGAGAAGATAAGGTCGGTCCAAAGGGCCAATGTCCTCTCATTTATGCTGACTTAAAACAGGTCCTTGGCACAAAGTAAGGAAAGTGGCACTTCCCATGGTCGATGGTGCTGCTGATTAGGAAGCAGCAGTTTTCTCACATCTACTTAAAACATTACTGTTTTAAACTGGAATTCTCAGCCCAACCATGTGCATGAGAATAGCAGTGAGCAAAAGGGCTGATTGCAGAGGTGGTTGTTACACCTTCTCACCCAAGCTATGGCCATTTTTATTAGCTCAGCCCTGTGAAATAATTGGCCAGAGCAAGTTAAGAGGACAGGTGCTACTGTTGGTCCAAGCTGTTTGCCACAGGGCTGCATTTGCTTACCCTGGCACGTTTGGTGTGATGTCAGCACACAAAGAATGTTTCTGCAGATAAAGCAAATGATTTCATGAGCCTGTTTGTGACAGATGTGTGCAGTGTGAAGAAACATTGTAGCAGAAACTATAGTACTCCTCAAGGTCGTGTTATTCCAGCTTGTTAATCACTTCTCTCTGGTTTGTATCCATGGATGACTATCTGTGAAAACTCACCAGTGCTCACAACAAGGATTTCTGCTTGCCACCCCCTCCACATAGAGGCCTGTTGAAATTCTGTGTATTGTTATCAAGGCCCCACTGAAAGATAGATGGGAACTGTACCTTTTTCATGTCTGCTTCACACTCCTATTTGGAGCCAAGAGCTGCCTTGTACAGGAAATCTCCCACAATGTTTCATGCTGAATAAAATAATGTGTTTAATCAGTATTCTCACGAATTCTTTTATCAGCTTTATCTGAATAAGTTAAAACTATCATGGCTTTTTTGGTGATTATTGGATAAAAGGAGAATAAATAATAGGCACTCTAAATTAGAGGAATTTGCATAATGAAATTACTGAATCATATTGCTACAGTGAAGTTGGAGCATAAAATATGTTTGGAAACATGCATGTTTTAAGGATATTTTTTAATGTAAGAGAGGAAAAAAGAGGAGATGCTTGTCTTCTCTCCACTCCAAAGAACCCAAGGGAATGTATAATTACTGCTATCCCCAGGGCTTCTGTGTGCTGCTGGCCCAGATTTTGGAAAATTTTACTAGTCAAGGAGTCATGCATGCCTGTTTCCTCATCCTTTCCTTGTCGTGGAGCAGCTGCATTTCAGAGTTGTTAGGAAAGAGCAGTGACTACATATGGAAGAAAACAAAATGAATGTATCTGTATTTTCAGTTGAGATTAAATCTGAAAATAAGCAAGTAATGTTCATTGTTGCAAGGAAGAACAGGGTTTCAAAAATTCCCTCTCTATTGGTGTACAGACTCATAAAGATTTTCTGCAGACTAATCTTTTAACACTGGACATTTTTGGCAGGCTGTGTTGCAAGGACAGTTCTTTTACGGTTCTGCCAATTTCTTGGTGTTCAGGAACAGCAGCAGTGAACTACTCAGGTCCCAAATGTGCTTTTCTCCACTGGAATGCTGTTCAGTCAGGCCAGAGAGCCTCAAAGTTCCAGTCCCACTCTCCCCAGCCCTTCCTGCTGTCCTTGGAGAAGGAAGAAGGCACTGCACCCTTAGTAGGGTTAAGATGAGCTTTAGTTTTCCAAGGCAGTAGATGAGGTGTTTGGTGTTACACACTGCTACAAAGACGTGAGCAACTGAGAGGGGACGGACTTCTCACAGCCAGGTGGTTGAAAATCCCCAAAACAGGCCAAGTGTGACATTTCCAGGTGGGAGTCACTGCAGGAAAGCAGACCCAGGACTGAAATAGCTTCTGCACTGAGGTGTCTGGGTATAATCACTGACTGTACATTGACCTAAATCTTCTCTTCAGAAGATCTGAAGGAGATGAAGGCTTAGTCATATTTCATATAGCAGTATAAGGTTTGCAAAACTCATCCTGAAAGCAAGGAAAAAAATTCTCACTCGGAGGGTGAGAGGAGCTCCTTCTGGCTCTCCATCTAACCTGTCACTAGTGACTTCCCCAAGTTCTGGAGAGGTTGTCTCATCAGAACTATTTTGTTTTATGTTACCTTCGTCCCTCATCTGGCTTCTTGAAGAATCTCTCTCGTTTCTTCCATTCGTCCCGTCTCATTCACCTCCCACATTTAAAGAGGTGACTCTTACACCAAATATCTGATTTGGATGTGATGAACTTAACTCAGTTAAGAGCTGCTCTCAATCCATTCTCCTTCCAACCTGTATTTGGATTGGGAATGCAACCAAGTCTGTTGTATCCAGAGGGTTTAACTAACCCAGTGAATTGTAATTATGGTTGTCCCTACATATCGTGCTCAGCATTTTGCTTGTTCTTATATAAACCTACCTGCTCTTCCTATTGTTTTTCTCCTGTTAAGTGTTCCTCATATGCTTCAAAAAAACCTTTTCTATGAAAGCATTTATCATGTTGAAATGTTTTTATCAACAAATGGGGAGTCATCTGGTATCAATATTTAGTAAATAAGTATGATTTAGCAACACAAAGTGGTTTTTCCCCATTTTTGTAACTCTTTTCTTGATGTGCACAAAGTGCCAGCAATCTATTTTTCTATTGTAGTTAATGTTTTCTTATACATGCTTTTTGATGGCTGTGGTCTAAAAACATCTGCTCATGGACAGGATCACTTGGGATTTTTGTTGCTTTTTGATTTCCACTTCAGTCTTTGGAGTTCAAAAAACGCCCACTCACCTGACAGCATCAAAACCAAACCAGAACAAAAGCTCATCTGCTGTGGGTGAATTTCCCAATGCACACCTGACAGCAGAGCTAGAAGGGAGCTGAACTTGGAGCCAAGTCCCATGCAGTTTTAGTTTGTGGAGTACATTTGAATCCAGAGCACACCAGGAGAAATCCTGGCACCTAACACTGAGTGAGGAATGCAAAACTAGACCCACAATGTTCTGGACTTGGCCTTACTAGTGTTATATAACCTGTCCAGGTTATATAACAGGACACTGAGGTCAGTGTCTTCCCTTGTGAAATGTTCAATAAGATCTTTGACCACAGGCCACCAAGAGTCAGGTTTATCTTTCTCAGCAGTACAGGGCCTCTTTGAAGCACACTGGGCACTTGGTGGGAAGACTGCTGTATTCTGAATCGCTACCACTCTTTCACTGCAGTATCCAGCAGTCCTTTGAGATAACAGCTGCCATCTAGATTTTAGCCATTCTGCATCAAGCCTGCATTGCTCTACCAAATCTGGAGAGATGAGAGATGATAACCTAAGTTGGTATAGTGTCTGAGTTGAAAGCACCTCACAATTTCAGAAGCCTTTAAATCAATGGCTGATAAGTAGATTCTTTACTATGCGGGCAGGCTAAAATTTCCACAATACACACAACTTCCAGAGTACAAATACAGCTTTCAAGACATAACTAGAGATCAAAGTGAATTAGCTAGTGGAAAGGTAAAAGTGTATAGGGAACTTAGATGTCATATTACGAAGTCTGTCTCTTCAGTCTGAAAGCTCCCTCTTAGATACCTAAGTCTATGGTCACAATGAAACAGTTTCACAAAATTTGCAGGAATATAGAAAATTATATTATCTGGAGAGCCATTACAGTTCTCTAAGGAGAGAAAATCCTTATGCATCAACCTGGAGGCACTGGCAGAAAAATGAGAACTTCAACTCAGTGGTCGTTATCAAACACAAGACAGGGGCTCTTTAACTTTTTTATTGTGGACTTTGAGTTCTAGAACAGCAGAATCTTTTGTTCAAGACAAGCACAACATTTAGTTCATTTCATTAATATCGTCCCTGGAATTCAAGGTACAATTTCATCAAATGTGGTTGTCTACTTTCAGATTAGCGAAATAATTCTGTGCATTGTACTGATATATTAACTCCATTAATATTGAGATTAGCCTGGATACGTGAATTACATGTAGACATGTCCTTTGCAACTACTTATGGCTCAGTCCAATTGCACACATATGGATCTGTTGCCATCTGAGCTGCATTCTATCTGGCCTGCAAAAGGGCACTGACACTGCAGAAGAGCATAGCTTTCTCATAGACCCCGTTTTTCCTGGCAGCCTTGCAAACATCTTGAATATATTAAAGTGCTAAAAATCACAATCTGCACTGACACTTAGAAAGTTGAATTCAGACCTTGAAGTTAGGGGAGAGGAATCACATGCATTGTGTCTTGTTTCATTTGAGCACTTGAACAGGCTTTGGTTCACCTTTCACAGAAGACACCCTCAGTCTTTCCCTTGGTTAAATGGGAATCAGGTAAGCTATATAAAGTAGAGACTGAATAGCCCTCCAAACTGACACTATCCAGACTGCATTATTTCATTGCAAATAAAAGCAAAGCTGGTCAGAATCAAAACTTATGCTTATCTAATTGCTGGTTTTTGTCTCAGTCCTGTAGATTGATATTGAAATCCCTGATAAAACTGGTGTAGTTGATTCTAGATATGTGTCCAAGATCCAGATTTTATAATACTGCCAATGAAGTTTGATTCAGTTAGTGAGCTCCAGAGCTCTGTAGTGGGAAGTCACTTTATAGTCCCAGTAAAGGAAAAGCAGGTCTGGCAATTGACAGCTGAGAGTTGGGACAGGGCAGTCACCACAGAAATTACGGTGGAGAAATGTTGTACAGTGCAAAGATGTTGCTGTGATGGGTTCTGATTAACATTTTCAGGAATTTCTGTCAGACACTGAGCATCCACGCTGCTTATCAGATTCAAAGAAATTGGAGAAGGGTCTAGAGCATTCCTAAAGCATGCTGGACAATCCAGCATATCAACTCTCTCATAGCAGTGGAGGCATTCCTGGTGACTCCAGCATCAACAGGAGAGGGACTCAAAGCCCACTTCTGCTGCCAGAACTCTCAGAGCAGAAGCTCTTTACAACAAAAAACTGTGCATTTATGAGTTGCAATACAATACATGTAATTTTCCTGTTTAAACTTCCTTATGCATATAAAACTTTGCTTCTTGGCTTGCATACAGTTGTCCTGCTCTGGCCAAGCTGGATATCAAGCTGCCAGTTCTCTGGTAGAGCCCATGACCATCCACACTGTTGGTATCTTCATGCCAAATTTTTTTGATGCATTTGTTTCACTAGGCATCTCATGTACACACAGAGAATGGTGACCATCAGGCATCTTCCTTTAATTCATTTATTCTAAATTCATGCAAAGACTTGAAGGATATGCTTTTAGAAGGAGACCAATACCTCTTTTCCTTGTAGCTGTTTTTCAAATTTGGCTTCCCTTAGACAGCAGAGAGAACTGAAGAACATGTGGGGTTTATGAATTGTCACTAGCAAACTTGTGTTTCATCTTTTCAGTTAGATTTTCACATTTGAAAATAACATCTGCTCCTTCCCTCTTTCTCAGTAAGTCTTTTTAAAAAGAGATTAGATGCAACCATTTTCTAAAATCCCAATATAATGAAACAGCTGAAAGAGAAGCTTAAAAGAAGGCAACTGAAAACGAAATATATTCCCCATCATGATCATAATTCATAGCTATGTGTTGTGAGAACTCTAACAAGCTAATCCATCTGGTTTTGGTTTTCAGTCACAGATGAACTAACAGCCCCTCATTTAAGTTACTGCATGGAACCACCGTGAGCTTAAGAAGTATTAGTCATTTTATTTGCATTCAAAGAGTTGTGTTTTTTAAAATGTAAGGAATATCCCTTCCTTTAAGAAAGGAACATATCCTGCATAGCAAGGATTAGCAGAGAGGCAGAAAAATATGTGTTAGCTAAAAATTGATTACATAGACTCATTCGGGTTTGGCAAGGATCCTTCTGTGTCATCAATTCCATTCCACTGCACCAGCATCAAACTGATGATACCACTCAGATTGTGGGATGGAAGAAAGTATAATTTCAGAAAGGAAGAACATAAAATTATTTCAGTGTATATGTATGAAATTAAGGACCTTGAACTGTTCTGATCTCTCTCTCCTGTAGAAAACACAAGCAAGATTTGCATTATTTTTCCCAACTTTCCCTTTAATACCCTCAGATGATATCCATTGATACACATTTTAATTCTAAATATTTGTTCTTTCTTTTCTCTGTTTCTTTCAAGAATGTTACTAAAAGTCCTTCAGGAAATGGTTATCAGCAGATTACATGAGATTTATGCTTTTGCCATATAGCAAAGAAGGTAATATAGGGCCTTCAGCTTGTCTGCTTCATTAAGGCTTGTAGCAGTTAATGAAAACTTCTAATTGTGGAAACATGCTTCTATCCAAGGGAAGCCATACCATAAGGAAGCAACTTTGTTCCCACAACAGGCTTCCTTTTCGAGAACTCACTCAAGTTTGTTGTACTTTTTACACTGTTTCCATTTGGCATTGGGTCAGGCCTCTTCAATGATGAGTTTGAAACCCTCATACATAGGAGAATATTCTATGCAATAATAATTCAAAGAAATTACCCTGCTACAGTGGAGCATAGCAGAAAATTTTGCTGTATTAGGAATTCTAGTCTTTCATTTTGGTTTTGACCTAGAAATTATCTGACATCCTATAGACAGATAAATTGTTACTATTTTTTGTATAAGTTGTTTGAAATAAGCTCAAGCAGCTGTTTTACAGTGTGTTTTCTAATATTTTAATGTTAGTCTCATTATCCCTTACTCCAGCGCTATCACTATAGATTTCATAGGAAGGCAGAGATTATCTTAAAAAAATTTGAACTACATTATCCCTAACTTACTGGCAACGTGTTCTTAATTTTTCAGAGACTGATAAAGCAGGGCTCAGCTTCAATTCAACACATATCCAAGTCAATATATATCTTGTTTTCCTGCAGGTGGAAAACCAATCAGACAGTGTTACAAGGCAATACACCCTGGACTCTTACAATGTAGGGTATCTTATTTTCCAAAGAACCATAGGGTAACAGCTTTGTTCACAGGAAGCATTTTTAGGACATCACTGTGTCAGGTCACAGGGAAAGAGTCTTTGTCTTACTCCCCAAAATGCTCCTGAAAAAAATATTTGTGCGTAACTTGGGTCAACGATGTCCAGACTGTTGAATGGAAAGACAGAACAAAACTGAATTTCTGTGGCCAGAAAATTTCTGTGAAAAAGTGCTATGTTCCATGCTACTTCCATGGTACTTATGATGATCATTTTATGGGGTTTTATTTTGGTTTGTTTGGTTGGGTTTTTTTTTAATTATGTTGTTTCTTACTCATTTAGAAGCTTCAGTATGGTGTGATTTTTTTCTGTGGCCAATCTATCACTAGATATTTTTTCTAATTCTTTGTAGTTCTGTCACCTTTCTTTTAGACTATAACATTTTAGGGAAGAGGATTATGGTCTTCATTCTGCAGTCATAATTTTGTCTCCACACATGAGAGAATATAGACATATGTGTGAAGGAATTTCTTTTCAGACCTCTGGGAGCCGTTTTTGGTTCTCTTTACAGGCTTTGAGGATATGTTCTCTGTGGTGTCTGCTCTGTTACACTTCAGGTAACACTGGTGGAGATCCCAGAAGCTGTTTATGTGAGAGGTTAGAAACTCATTTACACAAGCTGTTATTCTCCCAACCAGCTTCATAATTCTCTCCTACAGAAAAATGGGATTTGTTTTGCTTTCCCTTGGGCCTCATGATATAGGTCAACATTTTCCATGGACAAATACTATCAGCACTGGTATCATTTCATAACTCAAAATGGCTCATAAATCCACAGAAATTTTCTGTTAGTGAGAGATAAATTTACCTCAGAAATCCATTTTTATGAAAGCCACAGACAAAATATTCTTGAAGTCATCTCCTTTTATATGCATGGTAATAGCCATTTTGCCTCGAGGTGCATTTGGAACTATTGAATTTTCAATTTAAAATTTAATAAAAACACAACTTATTGATCTCACTCCTCTTTCCTCACTACATTGCTGGTCCTATAAAAGAAGAAAAATTCTGCACATTTCTAAACTTAAAAATTATACTAAATATTTCATTTTCCCAGTATTTTTTTATACTTTATTTTTTTGCCAAAAGGAAAGTAACTTTTAATTTTAAAAAATAATATTTTAAGAATACTTTCCAATCTGTACTGCTTATAGTAATGGGCTGATTATTCTTAATAACAGAACCAGGACCACAAGGCACCTAAGGGCAAACATGAGGGTGGGAAACCACAGCCTTAGTGTTGTCTTTTCAGTCCACTAGTCTCAAGCAAAAATATGGCTGTCCATTGAAATTTAAGTAGTTCAGAAAGAGTGATCAGCATATAGTAATTAGGATCAAGGTCTTGTGACAGGCATATTCTATAAATAACAGGAAACAGAAATAAAAAATGTATGCCGTCATTAAAAAAAATTCTATTGCTAAATTATGTCTAGCACCTGTGGAAGACAGCAGTCAGCACCCAGCCTATAAATTTAACATTTTTTTTTCACATAAGCAAGTCTCAGTTCTTGCAGACTTGGTTCTGAGCTTTGCCATTACCTCACTGAGGATTTGTGCTCACTGGTGTGTTTGTGTTTGTGCAGCAGTGGAAATTTTTTTTTTCAGCAAGTATGAGAAGAAAGCCTCCATGTTTTTCAATTTTGAAAATATTATCCTTGGCAATGAAAGTGATAAACTGAGTCACTAAAAATGGTGTACTTTCTAGGGTATATTTCTTGGTTTATACCTGAAATAGCACACCAAACAATTACAACAAATCTCTCAGGTGACAAAAATTAGCACAGTAGCATGAACTCTGCCAATTAACCATGAGAAGGCTCTCATTAATCTAGATTTTTGGAGTTACATAGTGATACAAATAATTTATTGCACATATTACTGATTTGATACTGTGTTATGGTTGCATGCACCTTTATAACTTTTGCAGTGTTACTGGAGAAATACTGTAGTCACTGGAAAAGCAGTTGTGTTCTAGTCTTCAGGGTGCTTGCCTGAGTTTTCATCAACTTCAAACCACAGTGCCCAAAGCTGAAAGGCCAATATAGGACAATCAACAAAGTCAATTGGATGTGTAATGGAAGTTTCCAACACTGGGATTGTTGTGCTTCACACACCAGTGAGACTCAGCAAAAGTAGGTATATGGAAATTGCCGCACTGTTTTACAGGTGGGACTTCCTCTTCCAAAAGAAAACTTTTATTCCAATAAGGACCTGCTTTTGGAACTGCAAAGCCCAAATAAAATATATATATACTTTAGATATATAAATACACATATAAATACTTTAGATAAATACTGAGATATTGAGTAATGGTATCCATCAGTTTGTGGGAAACCACAAAGCCAGAGAGGCCCTGTGTGATTTCACAGTCTTACTGATCTGTTTGGAACATTCTGTTACAACTTCCTCCATTTTCTATTACCTCCTCCCCAAAATTAACAGTGCCTGATGATTAGGGAGGGCGACATGTTGCAGTTACTCTTTTAAAAGACTGATTTACTAAGGAAGTTTAAACTGCTTTCTGGATTGAGTTGTCAATCAAAATAAGCAAAGGAATATCTTGTTAGCAGATTCTGATGGGACTTAGATTTGAGGTTTGAGCTATTCATGATATAGAAACAAAGGTAATACCTCAGAAAGAACATCAGTCAGGAGAATCCAATGGCCAAAATTATAAGTGTCCATGGGTTTCAGATTGCTTTAAGTAGCTGATAAGCATGAGTTTGGAGTTCTGGAGCTCTGGTTTCAGGTGCTGAGCATCTGACCATTCATCTGTCTAGCTCACACAATAGCACTTCAAAGTATTTTTATTGAGGGCAATGGACAGAAAAGAGATGTAAGCCAGAAGAAACAAATAACAAGAAGAATTACTGGAAAATATTGTGTCATGGTTCACCCGCTATTACATCTGATTCTTCCTGATAAATACTATAAAATTTTGCAAGTAGCTTCATTTTTCAGTTACCATTAGTGAGTGTTACGTTCAGCTGAAATAAAAATCTGCATATGAAATAATTCTACCTATAAAAATGTTTTAGTAGTGGAAATTAATTTCTGAGCAGACCAGAACATGCGATTGATGTAACATTTCTGTTCTAAATTAGGGGTTTATAGTCCAAAATGTTAGTGACAGCTGTTCATTAGCCTACACTCCTCTCAATCTCATTTCCCAGTGGACAGGCACCCATAGCAGAATCATCAGTCTTGGTAAGTAATTGTTTCTGCATCAGCCTGGAGACTAAACTATCCTCCCATAAACTGAGAAAGCCTTTTAGCATCATGTATTTCATGCTGTGCCTGTGCTATGCCTGTACAGATAAAGAAATTATGTCTGTCTCTTTTGCTGTCATATCTACTTTCATTCACAAGCACTAAGCTTGTCTGAGCACAAGAATAATACAATGGAAAAGTTCAATCTTCCAAAAAGATTTTTTTATTGTTTAGCTTGAGTTTACCAAAGCCCATGCAGTCACTGTAGGATACGTCACTCCTTACTAAGCATCTATCCAGTGTTTTGGTATAACCACCATTCAAAATCTCTCCTGAGCTCTTCAACCTGATTAAATGCCATGACACAGCTTTGTCGCTGGTCAGAAGCACACTAGCACTGACAGTGCCAAAGATACGGCTACAGACTAAAAAATCTGAAAGAAAACAGGCTTCCCCTATCTCTTGCTTTAGTGATGTAAGCATGGTTTATTCCTACAGAGCAGAACCAAGTGAAATAATGCCTTTTTAGTTAGGGGTTTTGACAACTAGACATGAAAGAATCTGAATCACCATCTCCTTTGGCTTCTATCCACTATAGTCTGCGACATTTACAGATGGAAGGCTTTTGATCCCTTCAGCTAAAGCTGGTCTGTTTTGTCAAATTAAATCCTGAAAGCATGCAAATACAAAGGATCAGATGGATCCCTAGGGATCTAGTGCAACCCTAGTGCCCTGAGGCAGAAATACCTACAGCCAGGACACCAAATATTAAAAAAATATTCATCTAATTTGTTTTTTAAAAGTGCAATGAATGTGACCCTCTGTGTGTGATAGATCTTGGTATTTTAATGAAGTACTCCTTCTATTATGAAAATATACAGTAATAATTGTTTTCTTTTCCCCTGCAGATGAGAGGAGCTATCCTCTTTGTAAAAGGCTTTTACATTGTCAGGCCTATTATATCTGCCCTCAATCTGTTGTAGACTAAACAAACATTGCTCCTTCCACAAAGTTCATATTTTCTAAACTTCTTATCAGTTTTATTGTTCCTAATTGTGCTCTAATTTGTCAACATGTTTCTTCTGTTGAGTTGTGATACAGTCCCAAGATCTCACTGGACAGAAAATAAATTTATCTCCGTTGTCCATGACACTTCTACTGATTTGAAGCTTGCCATTTTTGTACTGCAGCCAAAACGTTTGTTAATGTCTGAGTTGCCACCCATCACAATCCCCATCTGCCTGTTACCCAGTCAGCTATTCTCCTTCCACATCTATTTTCCATAACGAAGCCTTTAACACAAGTTTCCTTTCTCAAAGAGGTTTGAATTCCGATCCTGCCCTCAGGAGTGCATTTAGCATCTTCCAATTTGCCATTAAAGGCAAATTATATACATCCAGATTTCTTCAAAAGAAGGTTGATGTTTGAAATCCTTTCTATTTTGATAGTGTGAAGTCCCAGCTGCTTGTTTTCAAATTCTTTATAAATCACATATTTACATCATGTATTCCTCTAAAAGAGGATGTATGAAGTGACACTGTTTTACAAAATCTGTCATTTATGGCTTCATCCACTGTCCCATTAAGACACTTATCCTGGGAAGCTCTGATGTGTGAACTCAAGGACACTTTACCATCATCTTGGTGCTTCCTACTGCCAGTTTTATGCCAGTGGCAGATATTATACCTTTGTTTTATTAAATCCCACTTCTGAGATCCTTGGCTGCTACAGGTTTCTCAAACTATAAGAACAACAGCAATCCAAGAATTGCAAAATTGTTGTCAAATCTAAACTGCAGAGACTTTGTACTTTTGTGCTGGACTCTATAATAATAAAGAATTCCATCCAAGAGTAGGATCTTGGGATTGAACCAAATTTATATGTTCTTTGGAAAAGGATGTGTGAAATAAATTTGTTACAAGATCTTTTCTTTTAATAAGTTCAATGATAAATACATAAACCTCCTTCTAAGTAATGATTTAGGCTTCAACAATAATGAAAATTTATTTGCATGGTGCTTTATTCCAGAGATTTTATTAGTTTGTTTTCATTCATGAAAGATTAATTTAAAGACTGAACATGATTTTAATGCACAGAAGAATATGGACCAAATGAAAAATTATACATTACACCTCCCCTTACTAGACTGAGAATTTGAAAGGAAGAAAATAGCTTCAGGTTGGTTTCTGATATTCTTTAAAATTGGATTAATTTAACCTATTTTGTTTTCCGCCATTTACTTAGAACTATTGCCTCAAGATATGGATTATTTCAAACATTGATATTCCACCATGCACTGTAATACAGCATAAAGAAACTAAATGTGATAGTAAAAATCAATACATTCTTCTTTCTTATGCCTGAATTCAGACATTTGCCAAGATTGTGAACACATCTGAGACATTTATACTCAGCTCACTGAACCTATGGATCTGGGGAACTCAAAGGTTGTCTTTGGTGCTTTATTCCATGAGGTCTAACAAGTAATTATCTTTTTTTCTTGTATCTTCCATGGTGTCCCCAGTCTTCCTTGCATTGTATGAAAATAAATTCTTCAGTCAACTTAAGCAAAATAAAAACAGGACTAAAATCTTAACAGGAATTTTATAGTTGCAAAAAATAAAAACTTGAAGAACTTGTGATCTGCAATAAAGTAATAAAGAAATGGAAAATAGGCATATTATACATAATTTTAATTCTGCAGTCTTCCATCTTTTAGTAATTCTTTTGGTACTTTTCTTGTACATTTATTACTTTTTTTGATACATGTAATTTTTACTGAGGACTTCCTATGGGAATGTAGCTAATGAATTCTTGTCTCTTATTGGGATGCACATTTTGAGTTACCAATACCACAGGAGGGAGTTTAATGGCTTTATTAGTATTGCTATGGCATAACTAATCAACACCATGACAAAAAATACAAATTTTGAAGATGCAGTGAAGATATTAAAAATTCATTGCTCTCCTGTGCTTGTTCAATGAACAGTTGTTTTTTTTTCTCTAAAAGAACTGGATGCATAATTTGTTCTAGGGATTAAGGTTGTTTTTTTTTTTTGCAGAATAGAAATTAAGTCATGAAAAACAGTGTAGTAACACAGTGTTAGATAAAAAATAATACTAAAAATGAGGATCTGCAAGTGTCACAAGACTGGTTCTGCTATGTTGTAATTCTCCAAACTACTTTGACTACAGTGGAGAATATCCCACACACATTGATACTGTAATTAAAGCCTAGATGCATATTAAGTTAGATCTTTCCAGTATTTTAAATTACCTGAGTGATATTGAAAATACATATGCTTGCCTAATCAAAACCTTTATATTAAGGTGTTTCAGCTTTAAGTTAAAATTTCTGAAATTACAAAAGAATGATATAACTTTTGAGAAATAAAAATCATTCCGTTTCCCTTACATTTTCATGTAATTCAGGAAAACTGAAGGCTTAGTTTTAAAATTTCCTGATTCCCCAGTACTGAAAATTAAATGAAGAATAAAATTATCCTGTCATTGATAGTCTCTCATGAAGTATAACTGATAGACTAACTGTGGAAGGTTTATGCACAAGATGACAAATTATGGAAGAATCCAAGCAGAAATTGTCCAACTCATAATCCTGTGAAATCTTCCAAATATTAGCTTCATGGAAGAGTAAACAAAGCAGTCAGTAACTTGGCTTAGGAATTCTGGAATGGGAGAAGACTCTAATTACAGAAATATGAATTAGCCAATAAAGGATAATGGATTTTTTCAGAAGAGAAAAAAATCCTGTAAGGTCTTGAACTATAGGGAAAGTGTGAGATTGGTTTTAAAACACGCACTTGTGATCTTTTTCCAAAATCAGGCCTCTCTAATGGGTCTTATAAACCAGATCCTGTAAAATGTGTTCCACTCTGCAGCCCACTTTCCAGTAGAACCTTTAATATTTTGTAGAGCAGTAAAGGAGAGGGAGAGGTCACTGAAAGGACAAGCAAGAAGGATGTGTAGGAATGCACCAAAACTTTTACATCCTGTGGAGAAGTGCTCCTCACGATTTAGTGCAAACACAAGGATGAGGAAATCTCTCCCGTTCATCCCTGCCCACGTAACCCACTTCTCCAGACTCTCACAGGGGAAAACACAGACCAGAGCTGCTCCCAGGTGCGAGGATGATCCAGTCTCAGCCCACATTCACTGTTTCCATGATTCCATTCAACTTGAGCCCTTCTGCAGGACCTCAGCATTCAGCTTTCATCTCCCATGGCAAGGGAATGTTGTGCTAGATATAGACCTTGAGCCAATCTCAAATTCTTAATTTGACCCAGATCTACAGCTTTATTTTAATGGAGCTTGGCTGATTTATGTGAACTGAGAATGTGGCCTATTGTCCAAATCAGAATTCCTTGTCTCAGCAACTGAGTAAAATAAAGCCTTAACTTGTGAACACAGAGGTCCAAAGGCAGCAATATAAATATTTTTAAATGCTCAAAGTTTATATTAGATTTAACTTGCTATAAACTATATCCAGCATATTAAATACAGGAATATTTTCTAAAAAATAATTTTAAAATAGAACACAGTTCAGAAAAGATCAACAAATACATTTGGGTAATCACGGTATAGATTTTAAAGTAAAGTTGATGAGCACTAAAAAAGTGATTTGCAAAGCTGCAGATATTTGCAAATTAGCAAAGAATAAAACCACAGAGAAATGTGCTCAGTGCACTGCTTTTGAATTTTACCCCTTGCCAATTAGAAAGGATGTGTATAACAAAAAGCAGCAAAGCATTCTGAATCCATGTAATTGCTGTGAATATGGGAGAGTGGACATTATGTAGCAGTATCTTCAAAAGCTGTTCCCATGGCTTTTTCCTCATTTTGGGCAGAGGACAAGCCTTTTTCATACTTATCACAGCTTTTCTATTATTTTCTCTTAGAAATCTTGTTGATTTCTTTGCTTCACCCTTTTCAGGGCACAGAGTGCACACATGGCAGAGCCTGCTCACCCCTGAAAGATTCAAGTAGATGAAGCTTGCTCAGCAGGCACAGAATTTTAGTAACATGCTTCAAAACCTCTTTCCTATGCAAGTTAAAATTTTTTAAAAGCTTATGACAGCAATAATTTTGAATAGGAGAAAACACACTGTTAAAAAATAACCCTTGGCTTTCCTGGCAAATCAATGTTCCTGGTAACTAAAGCTTAATAGTGAACAGGTAACCAGACTTTTTGCAGTCTAAAATAAACACTGACCAATTAGTACACTTTTCTCTAGACTCATTCTTAGAAATAAGATTGATTTTTTTCCAACTTTAACTGGTATGTGGCAGACACCCAGGAACCAGCAAGAGCAATGAAAAGCCTGGCAGGCATAAAAGTAAAAACGATGTCTAAAAAAGGAAAGCAATAGAGCAAACATAATTGGCCAAAGATGCAATATGAACAACTTTTCTCTGATTTAGTAAAAGTGTGTCATCTTTTTAATGACCCAGAAAGTCACAGATGCAACTTTATACACATTGATCAACTGGTAGGCAGAAAAAGGAAATATGTAACAGGAAAGTGATTCTACATGAAAATTCCACTGTGAAAGAAGACAAAATGTCAGAAACAATGATGTCAATTAAAATTCATTAGAAAAGGACAGATTTTTAGGCTAAGATACTCCTTGACACACACCACCATTTTCTTGAAATTTCCTGTGGTTGCAAATATTTCAAGATTTTAAAAAACCTGTAGTTATCAATAAGTTAAAATAAATGGGATATCTTGGACAACAAAGAAAGAATAATAACAATCTAATTATCATTATTTCATGCTGAACAACTTATTTACTCAGCTGTATGTTTGCATGTAAGACTGCTGTTATTTCTGGTATGCAGGAAGAACAGAAAAAAGAACTTTTATACAGTGTATAATTGACAGACCTACAGCAGAGCATAAAAGAAAAACAGTTTTCAGATTACTTAGTAAGCAATTTACTAGTGTTTTCTCTTGAGTTCAATTCATCAGTACCAGAATGCATGATTTTAACTATGTCTTTACACAATGTAAGTCTTCACCAATATGAGACAGATTCAAGATTTAAAGGAATTTGCAGTGCATATCACTTTAATCTACCAAGAAAATAGCTACAGATTTATGCCAAGAATTAAAAAGTCAAAAAGAAATAATTTCAAGAGAATAGCTTCATGGATAGTGTGGATGTATTTATTTCTCTACCTGGTGTTTGTACAATTTGGATGTTTCTGTATGGTTAGTACTAATTTTAAGGAAGTTCCACTTAATATGAGGAAAAGCTTCTTTACTGTGTAGGTGTCAGAGCACTGGAATAGGTTGCTCAGGGAGGATGTGGAGTCTCCATCACTGGAGATATTCAAGAACTGTCTGGACACAATCCTGTGCAATGTGCTCTCTGTTGACTCTGCTTGTGCAGGAAGGTTGAGCCAGATGCCCCATGTCCAACCTCACCTATTCTGTGATTGTGTAAATATCAATTCTGAAAACATAAGACAAATCCTGGCCACATTTTACATTTATGCTAAAATCTAAGTCTAAATTAAAGAAGGGAAGACTGAAAAGGGATCTATCTGATCAATGCACACAAAGATCTCAAAGGCAGGTGCCAAGAGGATGGTGCCAGACTCTTTACGGTGGTGCCCAGTGACAGGATGAAGAAATGGACATGAAATACCACACAAGAACTTCCTCCTCAACATGAGGAAGAACTTCTTTACGCTGAGGACGGCAGAGCACTGGAACAGCTGCCCAGGGAGGTCATGGAGTGTCTCTTTCTGGAGACATTCCAAACCCAGACATGTTCCTGTGGAACCTGCTCTAGGTGACCCTGTCTGGCAGGGGATTGGACTGGTGATCTCCAAAGCTCCTTTCCAATCCTACCAATTCTGTGATTCTGTGAATTGGGAGTGAAATTGCCTCAATAAACAACAGGTTGTTGAAGACTAAAGATACTTTTGAAGGATTGTAGATTAAAAGTGATTAATTTACACTTGAATTTTAAGGAAATACAGATGCTTTGCTGCATTGTCGCTGAAGAGCAGTGTACCTGGATTTGGAAGGTTTTGTGTGTTATTATATGGATAAGAATTGCTAAAGAAAAATTACAGAAAAATATAGAAAATAACTTAGGGGGTTGGTGTATCACCAGACCTAGGTCCCAAATTCTCCTAAAAACACTCACCCCCACCCATTCATGACCAAAGATCAAAGTGCACAAGGACTACAGAAAAGGAGCCAACACTAGGATTCACATTCAGTTTCAGTCATTTCTTGGGTGTTCACTTGCACCTCCTAATCCCCATCTGCTTTTGCTCTCTTGGTTTTGATATTACAAAATCCACACTGTTATACTGGCAGTGGATTAAATCTTCTTCTTGAGGGAGAGAAAGAAACAGCTGTGTTTTATCTCAAACATGCACCCATGGCATATATTAGGAAAGGCAAGCACACAAAAATATATCTTCATCTTAAGCAAAATGGACCATTATCCTCCATCCAGGAGGATAATGGTCCATGATTCTTTTTAAAGTCTTTCCCCAGCTTGGGAATGGATTGGATCCTGAAAAGTCTCTGTCTCTGTCAGTGTATAACCTGACTGATAGAACAAAAGTATCTATTACCAGCTCATAGTGTTAAATATAATTCAGGAAAGAGTCAGAAAGAACCAGTGTTATATTTAGAAAAGCAAAAATGCTCCATTTATTATGCTCATTCCAATTTCCAAATTTTAGGTATTTTCCATGCAATGGTGAAATTTCCTTCTGTTGACTTGGCAAAGAAAGGCTACTTTGAACAGATTTTGTACATCTGCTACATCAGGAAAAACACCTGCTGACAATTTTTGAGAGTTTCCCAGCACGTAACTCTCTAGAGTAATTCAGCATCTAAACGGCATACAAGTTTACATAATATTGTAAGTCAGAGCAACTGTGTTTAATTTGTCTTTTCGTGGAAAGATACAGTCCCTTTAGTATGTCAGTGCAAAGGCAACTTAACCTGCCACCCAGGGATTAAAATGCCAGAGCAAGACAGATATTTGTGAAATTAAACATTTTTCTTACCTTCATTATCTGAAATGGCCAAATGAAGGCAGCAAAGCATTAGGAGCAAAATATTTAAAGGAAGATTTCCTGAGCACTCAGCAAAGAATAACACTGGGCAAGCAATTTGTATTAACTGGGAAAGCAGCTATTTATACCAATAACAATAATACGTACCAATATTTTTGATACAGCTTCAGAAAAAGTTCTTGGTTCCCTAGGGTTAGGTATTTTGAATGTCACTGCCTGTACTGTAGCACCAGACTCATACAAAAAATGCATGGAGCGTTGCTCTTGGCAAAACAAGTAGATGTCAAAGGTTGACCTTACTTAAAAATAATACCAGGAGTTTTGAGCATGTACCTGCATTCAGCAGGTTTCTTCTCTACCATGGTAACCCACACTTACAGCAGATTTCCTGTCACAAAATAAATCTGCAGATAGTAGCTCATTGCAAATAACTTTCTCTAGATTGTGGAAAAGTCAGTTAAAGGCGTTTCAAAGTAGCTTGGAATTATTATCTTCCATTCTTTTTGCTCCCTGCAAGTGCTCTTTTGCTTTCTTAGAGTGTTATTTCCCTTGCAATAGATGCTGACTGGTGAAAGCTCTGTTTTGCTTGCCCTGGTAAAGGGTCTTGACAAGTTTTAGCTCATCCGTTTCTAGAGGGTTTATTTGAGTGAGTCATGAGGTTGTTAGGGCTGTTTTTTGGTTTGTTATAAAAAAATTTAACTGGATGGGAAGGGTGTTGGAGAAAGTGGGACGCTTTTCTAAGTTGGTAGATTCCTTTGTTAGCCGGCAGGAGGAGGGCACTGGTGCGAAGCTACACATTGCCACCCCGTGGCCGGAGTCGCTCGGCTGACTGCAAAACACGGAGTGCTCGCACCTAATTAGAGCTTCAGGGTCCTGAAAAAACGTGAAGGGGGCTCAACTTCTCCAAGCAGGCAAAAGTCGCAAAAATGGGGACATGTAGCCCTGACATCTATTACGCCAAAATGAACTGCTTATCCATGAGAGGGGACAAGACTGCCCTACCTTGCAGAGACACACACAGAACGTGCAGAGTTTGGAGTGTCTTTTTATTGAACCAGGAGAGAGGGAGAGGACAGGCCCCTCACTGCTTGAGTACAGTACTCAGTATTTTCCTCTTTGGAAATGCGAGCTTCTACAGGAAGACATCGTTTCCAGTAATTAAGTATTAATTAAGTATAATACCATCACTACAATTTCCTTCTGTTCAATCCCATTTAAAAATGAAGGGGGGATATTTGGGAACATGTCATTTCTGGATGAGAAAGCATTATAAGCATCTGGCTCTATATCTGACAAAGTTCTGCACATGGAACTGCTCACAGGCACCAGTTTGTGCCAGTTCAGGAAGCAGAAAATTGTTATTTCAAATCAAGGAGAAATACCTACAGTGTGTCAGTTCCTGCAGGGCTTTTAGCAGCTCAGCAGCACTTTTTGGCTCATTAAGAGTATCAAAACTTGTGATCGGCTACATAACTCATTCTGAGTGGAAGCCTTCTGAATCTTCATGCACATCCTATGTCTGTTTTTCATTTATCATTCAAATATCCCATTCCTCACTGTCTTTTCTAACAAACAGACTCTGCAGAGATCTGATTTTATACCCTATCTAGGAGGTATCTAGACTCCAGGCTATGCAGCCTTTTTGCTTCACTATGCTGGAAGAATGTTCTACCAGTCATCTGGCCAAAACTGATCATTTACCTAACAGCTATGGGAAGACAGTTTTATAATAATCAGATTTCCATTCAATAAAGGCTCGCACCAGGAAGCTTATCAGGTAAGATTCATCTCCCACACCTCTGGAATTCCATATTGCAGAGCATTTTCTGATGCTAAGGAGACTAGGATCACCTAACAGGTGTCTCCTACAGGGAAGATGAATCCTACCACTCCTCACTGGATGAACAGGACTTATCAGTATAATCCTTCTATCCAAAGTCAGTTCCTCACAGAACTCAAATTCCAGATTTGCTGTTCAAGTTCATTAATTGTATTTGTTATCTCAGAATCATAAATAAATAAAATGATATTGTGCTCCCTGGAGGAAAAGATGTATTTAAAGATCAAACAGGTTTTGAAGAAGCTTTTAAAAATTAAACATGCCACTTATATATATAATAGAAATGCAGTTCTTTGAAATGCTCTGCCTGTGATGTACTTTAACCACATGCAGTAGCAAAACAGAATTCCCACATCACCAGAGCAAGGAGAGAATTCAGATCCTGCCTTTCCAAAAACCAGATACATTTTTTATACTGCTGTACTGGTTTCAAGGGAATGGTTAAGAAATTCCATGTACTATACACTGCCTAAGCACAATTTAACACTAAAGGATTATTAATAATGTAGAACAAGATTGCTATGAAAGCAAAAATTCTGTGGAATCAAGGCAACAAGATGAAGTAGCTATGCAAGAAAGAAGATAGGCCTTATCAGCAGAATTGAATTCCAGATAAAGTGCAGCTTCCCTTCCCAGAATACAGAGACAGCCTATGATTGCAGCAATCAGAATCAGCAAGAGGTTATAAATTTAGCTAGTCTGAAAACCAAATGAAATGGAAAATAGAATGTCAAGCACTGAATAGCAAGCTAATGAACAGAGAGGAGCATCCACAACTTTCACAGCTCTGAAGAAATCATACAGGACTGTTTTCATCTTATTACAAAGCTCCCATACCTTCTCAGTGATTTTTCATGGGCAGCTCCTCACAGCACTGACTCCTTCACAGCACAACCAACAAACTCCAACTCTCTCCTAACCCACTCTTTTGTAGCACTCTTCTTCTTATTGGACACAGCTGTGTGTGGCCTGTTAAGGGCAGGTCTGTTCCTAATCTTTGGTGATTAGTACAGCTGGAGCTCCTCAGGTGGGAGACTACCTTCTGCACTATTTTCTTACATTCTATCCCTCCACACAGGACCTTCTGTTAAGTTTTCAAGTCAAGAGCATGTGGGATAATTAATTTCCCATGCTTAATGGGACAGTATGACACCAGTATGAATCTGTCATCAAGTCATTCCTAAGACACCATTACACTAAAACTTTCAAATTTAGTATGTCAGAAGAGAAAACAAAGAAACAAAATGCTTATTGTGTAAAGAGCCTTCTAGGAAAAGCAAATACAAAGTGTTTAATCTGAAATGCCACTTAGCTTTCTGGACCTTGAGCTAAGAGCAGGACCATAGTGAGTTACCGTGACTAGCTCTGTCATCACACTGCTTCAAGGTAATTAAAAGGTCACAGTTATCATGATAGTGGCAATTATCCATTATATAGATGTCATGGTTTGACCAGGAAGAAGTGGGAATTCTGGGAAGCTGTGGTCAAACCAATGAAGGTTTTGGGTTTCATACTGACACCTGGTGTAGCCAGTGGGGTTTGGACACACCTCCGAGAATACACAGGGGTTAAAAGCAAGGCACTGCCCTGGCACTTCCTCTTTTGGACATCGTCGGGCGAAGAGTTCAGATCTCTCTCCCCCGCCCGGCCTGCTGCTGGGCGGGGGAGGGGCCAGCCATTCGGTAGGCCTGGGGCCTGGACAGAGGCGGGGGTTGAGGGGGCTCTCAAGGATGGAAGGGTGGGGGAGCCCCAAGAGACATCGGGCAGCCAGCCTCCCCCCCCCCCCCCCCCCCCCCCAGGAGAGCAGCCAGCCAGGAGGAGAAGGAGGGAGACTGCCCGGCCGCAGCGGCAGCGTGTGGGCAGCGTGCGTGGGAGCCGTTCCGGGACCGACAGACAGAGACTGAAAACTTTTAACCCTTTCTTGCATGATTGGGGCCTTACAAAAATGCTAATCCTCCTCGAAGCTGAATAAGAAGGGAGATGAGAGATGAGATGACTTGGCCCGGAGATTGTGGAGATGATTGGATGGGGAGAGATGATTTGGAGTGGCCTTTTGGCTGGACTTTTTCTTGTAGCCATGGACTCAGTTGTTCCTGTGACACAGACTGCATTTAGGGGGAGGCAGTGCCTCAAAACCAGGAGGGTTCATTTGTGAGGACCCCCCGGCCCCAGGGGGTTGGAAAAATATGGGGGGGACAGTTGTCCCAAAAGCAGAGACTGTGCCTTTTTGGAGTGAGACAAGGCATCCTTGAAAGACCACCCTAAAAGCAGCTCTGATCCATGCCGTCAGTGGTGAGAGCACTGGGCATGGAAGGAACATGTTACAAGCGGCAGAAGGACTTTTTTCTTCCGGGCGGTGCCGAAGTAACAGGGAAGCACACGAGGTTCTCAGTGTGTCTCCACGAGAAGCCTATGGAACGAGAAGGACTCCTTTCCTCTTCATGAACTGCAGTTTGAGTATACTAAAGTGTCGTGCTGGGCTGGGCAGTTGGTGTTTTTTGAGAGAATGTATTGGATTGGGAAAGTCAGGGAGTGGGGAGGAGGAAAAGTGGTTTTTGTAAGGTTTTCAATTTTTTTTTTCTTTTCCTTATAGTCTTTCCCTATTTTTCCTGTAGTTTTAGGTAATAAAGTGTTATTTATGTTTAAGTTGGAGCCTGTTTTGCTTATTCCTGGTCACATCTCACAGCAGACACCAGGGTGAGGCATTTTCATGGGGGCACTGGCTCTGTGCCAGGCTCAAACCATGACAATAGACCATGGAAAGACCAAGGAAAAAGATGCACTTCCCCTTTCCCTGGAGAGTATCTCAATTATATCTAGATCTATATATACAGACATGGATACGTAATATACATATAATACATACACACATATATATATATAATATATAATACACACACATATACATATATGTTCTCTCCGTGTAGGAAATAAGTACAACTGACAAAGAATTCTAAAGGTCAAAAAGACAACAAAAATCAAATTCCTGAATGTATATATAGAAAGAATTCAGAGCATGCTCTGAATGACAGATCTTAGAAAAAGAAAGATTCTTAGGCAAAAAACCAAGGCAATAGATTACATAGCTATTGAGTTCTGAAAAAAACCAAATGAAGGTGTGTTTTTTACCTTTCCCCAGACCTCACAATATGAACAAACATAATATGTAGCCAACAGCCCCATCTGGTTTCTGAGACTGTACATGCAACTTCCAAAAACATTCACACTTCCTTTCTTTGTAGTATCTGTTAAATATAAAACAAATCAGCATTTTCTGTAGAGTTCTTGAGAGATTAAAAAGGCATCATCTCAAAATTGACTTCTTTTGTAACTAAAGTAAAAAAATAAATTTTTCTGAAAAATATTTAGTTCTATGTAACACAATAAGAAAAGCTGTAATAAGTCATTGCACAATAGTGACAGTTCTGAAAAGGGCACTTAAATTGTCTTTGAGAATAGGGGAGGAAGGCCTTCACATGACCACTGAAATCCACAAAACTACTACTCAGATTATGGGAGCCTTCAGTTCTACAAACCAGTTAGTTCTTAGTACAATATGTATGTAAGTTTTTTTGAATTAGAAGATAAAGCTAGTTCCCATAAGTACTGCAGTAGATGAATTTGACAGAAAATGAGGAGTGGTGTCTGGGGAACTGGGTCAAACCAATTCTCAAGCCCATCTAACATGCTTGTACAGATGCATTTACTTGATGTCAAAAAATGTAATAAAACTAAGTCAGGCAAAGGAAGCCACAATTCATATTGTGTGGTTTTTCTGCTGTAACACTTTATTAAATATTTTTCATTGCATGTATGCATTAATCATTTTCCAATATCCATCAAGGCAGAAAGATATAGTGAAGAAAATTATAGTTTAAAAAAAAGAGACCGTTGGGTTTTGGTTTTA
Source organism: Zonotrichia leucophrys gambelii (assembly GCF_028769735.1). Lineage (NCBI taxonomy): Eukaryota > Metazoa > Chordata > Aves > Passeriformes > Passerellidae > Zonotrichia > Zonotrichia leucophrys. The sequence goes on from NC_088173.1 coordinate 52,813,127, forward strand.
GTTCACAGACCGATCCTTAACAAGTACAAGACTGTATCTTAAAGGCAATGAAATGTAATTCACTGTCATATAAACTGGTAATTTAGTCTGGGATGAGGAGCTCAACCTTACAGCACACAGATGATGAGTCATTGAATGCAGCCTGCATCCTCCTACAAAGCGAGTGCAGTATTTCCTTAGGTACTTCTGCAGTAGTTCGGCTGCATTTTCCAAAAATGCTTATGAACTCTTGTAACACCGATCAGGAGCTAAATTTATTCTCCTTACATTTAGCTCTGTTGCAAAGGTTCGTGCCTTTTGGTAGAAGAAGAGAGACATTTCCCTATCCACGAGGAAGTTATGGTAGATCACAGCAAGTCTGGTGTAAATCTTCAGTTGAGCTTTTTTATTGCCCAGGTCCATGGCAGCAGCGAGTGCCAAGTGGTAATACCCAGCTGCATCAAATGGGTCCTGAAATAAGAGGCTCAAAGATAGTATAACCAGTGCAAGAGGACTGCAGAGCTCAGGTATGTAAGCATCTAATAAAAATAGTATAGATTCTGAGCTTTTGAGGTTTTCCCAATTTACTGTTTACATTCCAAACACACAAAACCAGAAAATGGCAAAACCTGATTCTATGAAATATTACTCATTATAAAAAGTTGCTACACAAGTTATTAAAATTTCTTACCTTTAGGTCGTAGAATATAATATCTCCTAAGATTGAGTACACCTTGACATAATAGAGTGTTTCCTCCTCAAACTCCAGAGGAGAGGAACAGAGGGACAAGGCCTTTAAATAGAAGTGTTCAGCCAGTTCACAGTGACCCAAATGGTGATGGATGGCCGCCAGGCGATGGTAAGCTATTCTTTCATTTAGCTGATTTCCTAATGACATAATGTAGAAGTCAGGACATAAACAAAGAGACAGACTACTCAAATCTATGCTACTTTTTAAAAAGTCTATGTTGAATTTGCTGAACTGTTATTGAAAAAAAAACCCCAACACATTTGCTTAAGAGATGCATGGTCAAAACCTGGCCTTCAAGAAAAATTCTATGAAATTTTTGAATTTTCTCCCATTGGATTTGACAGTGCCTGGGATTTTAAGAAATATATACATTAAAGATGAATGTAATTATTATAATATATATATACACATATACACACTGTGCATACTTACAAAGAATACAAAGGAATTATTATGAAAGAAAACGTTAAGGGGAATAAAGACTCCCTTGACCATTCCAATATATATTTTACATGAAAATTTATGACAAAAAGATCACTTTCAGACTTATCAAAATGGCCTGTCTGCGCTTGTACAGAGGGTTAAGAAGGTTCTTAATCAGCTGAACAGCTACCAAACTTGAACAGTCATTTTGAAACAAGACCTATAACTTCTGATTTTTCCATCTTATGTTGTTCACATTCAGAGCTTTGGGCAAATCTGAAAGTACTTTCAAAAGCCCCTTAGGACTATTTTATTAATGAGTATTGTATCTTAGCTCTTAGAAGAACACTCAGTTTGGACATAAAATTCCAGGTTTGATTCTGTAGTCTACCAAAGGTTTTCCATTTGATCCTAAGTCAGAAGAGTAAGAAATAAATTGCTCATTCTTGAATAGAAGCAAAAAATAGTAATTATAGTAGTGTTATGAAATCCTGGCAAGAAATTACTGAATGCAAAGGAAGAAAACTAAATTTAGAGTTCTGTTGTATTTTTAGAGGTATCACTCATACTCAGCTACAATGGAAATTGTTCTTACCTAATTTTACACTGAGGACAAGAGCTAATCTTGCATATTCCAGACTTTCTTCATAAGCCTTCAGATTCATCAGCAATTCCACCAATTTATTGCATAACCTGAGTTCAGTGGTTTTGTTGCCAGTCTGAAGGGCAAGTGGAAGAGCCCTGTCCTGAAACACACAACATCAGCTTAGGTATGGCTGAACCCCAAGATGTGCACTGACAGCTCTCATTTATATTAAATCAAGTAATTTCTGTTTTCATCTTGCTCTTTGCTTAGAACAGTTCCTGCAACCAGAAGTGGATTTGAAACAGGTGATATCTGCTAACACCATGACAAGTACTCACTGGAACAGTTTGCTGAGAGGTTCATCTTTTGGTTCAGCATTTATAGAATACCTGCTATGGTGGGAGGTACATAACTATCAATGCAGCAGAAAAACTGCACAAACCCTGTAGAAAGTCACTGCTTTCTCCTTTTCCCAAGTACCATTGAAAAATATGTCTCCAGCAGCTTCAAACAATTCCATTCCTAAATTTGGATCTCCCGTGCAAAGAGCAGCATCCTGAGCAACCTGAAAAGTAAAAAAGGAATGGGGAAGGAAAGAAAAAAATTAAATCTTGTTTATTCCATGGTTAAAAAAATCATAAGTATTAGCAATTTTAAAAATATATTTTTATTTTCTCTCCTATTATAGTGATGAGAAAGGCTATATTTGATGTAAACATGCCCCTTTTTGGTACCCTGTCTTTGAACAAGCCAATGGCAGGTGCTAAAGAAGAAACAAAAACCTGGTTACATTTTCTGGCAATAGTATCCTGCTATCTTTGTCAGCGCATTACATTCTAAGAACAGCAGTGTATTTGATAGCTGTCACGTAGTAAATTTGAATTAGATCAAACATATCATAGAAATAAATTCAAATTGCAAATTAGATATTGCTAACGGCGGATTTAAAGGCCTGTAAGCTGATTTCTGTAAATAAATGCAGGTCCACTACTCTGTTCTCATAGATAAATACATCTTGTTAGCAAAAAGGAATTAATGACAGAGCATGCAAAGCAAGAATACCAGGATCCTCAGTTATTGACAGAGAAAATAAAAATGAAAAATGTGCCTTTTACAAAAGGCAAGGTTAAGAATCCTGCTCTGGCTTTGTCTTCTTTAGTTTTCAAATTGCATTCAGTTAATAAAAGTCCTTCTTTCTACTTGAGCACAGAGGTGTGCAGCACACACGCCTCTGCTCTCACACGTGAAAAGACAACAGCAGCTCCAGCTGGCCCTGTGTCATACTAGGAATGGCCACAGCAGGAAAAATTCAGATGCTGTGGAATGCTTCCTAAAGAAGCTCCTCTGTTTTCCTGGGAATCTGGCCCACAAGCCAGCATGCTAAGGTGATTATTCTCTGTTACCCACCAGCAGGTAGCATGCCTGTGTCATGTAATTGCACGAAGGAACACTCAGAATCAACAGGAACTACGAAATGTCACTGCCCAAAATCCTTCCAGAATCAAGATTAGCAGAGGAAAATGCTGAGACTTTCCCCTTCTCCTGCTGAGCATTACATGAATGGTGGCACTAAATAATCAGAACATCAATTGGCAAAATGTATGGAATTTTTGTATCTAATTACTTACTCTTACCATGCCACCTGCACAACACTGATACCACATGCATGCCTGTAAGTGTGGACAATGTACCTGAATATAAAGATCCACAAGCTCATTCTGCCTCAGAACATAATATATCTTTCCTGCCCGGAGCCAAGCATATGCCTCCTTCTCTTTTTTCTGGAGATCTATAAATATTCCAAGGCTTCTTTTGGTATATTCCAGAGCTGACCTGTAGGCCCTGAAACAAGGAAAAGTGCTAATCACAAAAGGTTCTTCAGAATTGCAAACAGTTTTCTTCATAGCAAGAAATGTTGCTGTAAGACATTCTGTTCCCCTATTTAGGGCACAATTATAATTTCTCAGCTATATAACACTAGAAACTAAAGACACATTTTTTTCCCTCTTTTGTTCCATCTACAATTCCTGTTAGATTGTTATTATATTGTTATATATATATATAACAATATATATTATTATATTATGTTATTCATACATTTTTTCTATTATATCTTATATTATTTCAAGATGGTTTATATGTATCCTTGCTCTACCTCAAACTTGTGAGAAGAAGAAAAATCTTTGGTCATCTTTAACTCTATCATTTATAGATTTTTACTAAAAATGTCAAAGAAATCACATCTATTTTTTTTTATAATCTATATATCTGACTTAAGTGTAACTGAGACTAATCAGCAATTGTTGAAAAAAACCCAAGAAACTGGAAAGAGTGGTAGGGCAGAGGAGAATAGGACATGTTATGATCTGTTCTAGAAGCACTCAAATTACCAGATTTATTGATGTTGTGGTGCTTTATACCTGACATAGAAAACCCAGAAATCTTAAAGCTTTCTCCATCTTGTGTTAGACTCCCATCACCTTGACCCAATGCATTTTCTTCTGAGCACAAGACACAAACGTATTAAAATGGAACATGAGCTGCGCAGCTGTGGTGTTGGAAGAGCTGAGTTTCCTCGTTACTCAGGGCAGCTAACACAAGGAATACTGGGGTACTGTGGTCTAACACCATATTGAGTTGTGCTGTTATCTGGTGGCATGCTAAGGTTATACAGTCTACATCTGGGAGCCAGGCTCCTGGGATATACAAATTACATCTACTACGAGCACACAGAGCAGCAGCTTCTCCAGCTAGGGAAGACTTTCTGCAAATTCCAGGCAGCTTGAAATCTTAACCAACTCCTTTGTCTTCAGTGTCTCCAAAGGATGGTCACCAATAATACCATTGAAGAGCCCTAACAAAGCAAAATAAATTGGGTGACCTACTAAGCATGTTAGATGCTCAGACTACAGGCACTTAAAAATACAACAGGCATCTGTTCTCTTTCCATGACTGAGAAATTTTTTTGTATCCTTACTGAGGCAAGCTTGAAAATATCTGAATCAAAAGTAACTCCTTGAAATACAGCAAGAAAAAAAACAATCAGACAAAGGAGCCTTAAAATACACTCTAAATATTATTAGAGAAAACTGTTTCATCAGCACTTGCTACTATAATTTAAGTTGTGCAGTTTGTTATTCAATAGATCAGAGCAAAAATTTGGTATTTGGAAAATAAAAGCAGTATGGAAATTGCAGAAGAGCACAACTATGCAGGTTTCCACTTTGGTTTGTACTTAGGTAAGTTTTGAAAAAAGCCCTTCCTCGAAGAGGAGCACTTACATAGAGGCAATTTAATGCCTGACCTGTTTGGAATATGTCCTTTGGTGCCTTAAAAAAAAGTCTTGCAAAAATCCTTAAAAACAAATCACCTGATATAGCAATCATCAAGAGCTGCATAACATAATAGGTTTAAAATGTATTTACAAAGATTTTAAAAATAAATTGGTTTCTGAAGTAGTGCTAATCCTTTCAGAACATCTTGTCTCCCTTGAGAGATTACAGTTACTTAAAAAGAAACAAGAAAATTCTCCATTAGCACTGGACTTTTGAATTCTGATAAAGTGTATTACCAAAGCAGACAGAGGGGGAAAAAATCGGTCATATTCAGCTTTTGCAGAAAAATTGAGATCCTTTGCAGGATGAAAAAGTTAAAATCAGAATGAAAGAAATGTCATTCAGCATGTCTTACCTTTCTGTTCCTAAAGACAAATAGAGCTGACTAATAGTTTCTAAAATTTGTCCCTCCAGAACTTTGTTGGACATCTTTCTGGCTAAAGATAGTTGATATTCATTGTAGATGACACACTGAGTCTCATTGGGAGCAACTGTACTGTAGAAATGACACAGCAGTTTAATTGCTTGCAGCTGACCTAGGAGAATAGATTGGAAAAACAAAAATGAATCTCTGTTTTAAAATGAAAGTGAATTAATTTTAAAATTATTTATTTTCACTGTTTCACAAATTACAGCACAGATCATGAAAGATATAGGAATCTAATGATTTCTAGAATCATCCCACTGCCATTTAATTCACCCCCAAAGTTCACAAATGCTAGAGGTTACTTCAACCTTTGTTTCCAAAATAAAATAGTAATAGAGTCACCTTTACCTGCATTAACTGACTCAGTTACGGCAGGAAAAATAACAAAGTAATATATTAATCTTCTAAATACAGATATAACACATATGTATAACTAACATTCCCAAAGAGAGTACATTTTGCGACTTCTAAGAGACATACTTACTCTCCAGATGACTTGTCTCCATTGCAACTAAAAAAGCCCATTCATAGTAAAACCTTCCTTTCTCTCTTTCAGTTCCACCAACATAATAACGTCCCAGCTGAAGGAGGACTTGGATAAAATCTTGACCACAGTCCATAATTGGAAGCTTGGAGAATAGCTTAACTGCCCTTATAAAATAATGTTCTGCCAGCTTCCTGGCTGCTGCATGCAGGCAGAGTGCCCCAAAGTTGGCCAGGGCTATGGCTTGGTTATGGGTCACCTCAGTCTCTTCCGAAAGACGCAGTGCTTTGTAGTAGCTCTCAGCAGCTCCTTTTGTGTTGTTTGTCCTTTTCAAAGCAATGGCAAGCATGTTGTAAGCAATGCCAAGCTGGTGAGGACTGCTCCATGCAGAGCCTACAACAGCATTTAAAATGGCTAAAGCCACTTCATACTGCTTGTAAAGAATGTATAGCCAAGCAAGTGAAACCAAATAGTTGATAGTTTCCTCTGGCCTAGCAGAAGCAGAGTCCAGTGCTTTCATCATGTAAGCAATGGCTTTTCCATACTGTTTGTGGTGGCTGTACAGCTTCGCTAAGCTGAGATAGATAGTGCTGCACAGTCCTTCCTCCTCATTGGTAAAGACAGAAGAAAGTGCTTGTATGAGGTAAGGTGCAATTTGAGATGGGAATATTTGTCTGAGTTTTCTCAGGCCATATAGTCTGGGAGCATTTTTGATGACTAAATCAATCCTTTTCAGGGAATCCATTAAGGTACTGGAGCTCTGGGGAGAGGTAACCTTTACACAACTAAGTACAATGTGTGGCAAACACTTTTCATGGTAGGACTCTGCCAGTTTGAAGTAACAGTGGTTGGATAAACTGTTTTGTAAACCCAGGTCATTGAGCAACAGCTGAAATCTTTCCAAGAATGGCAGTGCCTCTTGGTGTTGTTTGCGTGCACTGTAATGTTTTGCCAGCAGAAAGCATGCCCTTGCCTCTGCATGTTTATTCTGGCTCAAAATTGTCCTCTTCAGAGCATACTTCAGTATATCTGATTCCAGGTCAGCACTGCAAATGTAGTTGGGAATTCCCATGAGAAGAGATGCAGCCTTGTCAAAAATATGAGTACACTTCTCTTTGTTCTTCTGGGTCAAGTAGATGACTGTTAGATTTGTATAAAGAGCAATCACAAAGTACAAATCACTAAACTCTCCAGCTACTGCTCTCAGTGCTTCCTCAAAATACACACGACCTTGGGAAAACTTCAGCTTTTTGACACTGAGCCTGCCTAAGAGAAAGCATAGCCTGGCTAGTGCCCAGGACAGACCTGCTTTCTTTGCTGCTTCCCTTGCTAATCTAAAAAAATTAACCAGTTCTTCTTCTTCTGAAAATCCATAAAACATGCTATTTGTAAATGAATAAGAGGAATTATACAGGCTTTTGAAGTTGCTCTCATACTCTTTCCTATTTAAGAAGAGTAACAATGGCTCAAAGATGTCATATGCTTGAGAATCTTCTTGACATATGTGGAAGCAAGGCCCTTCAGGTAGAGGAAATATTTCAGTCTTCGTAGAGCCTGCAGATTCCTTCCCTTCAGCAGCTGGCTCTTCAGCTTGAGTGGCCTCCAAATTCTTGATGTTCTTCAGCAATTCTTCTATCTTGCCATTCTTGCTAGTGGATCCTGGGCTAGAAGGTGAGCGTGCAATTTCTGAAATTTAAAAATAAATTACAGATCACAACTTCTTGTATGCATGCACACAAAGGCCTTTGATAGACCAACTAAAACATTCGTCAGTGAAGATGCTGTTACAAAAACATTATGTAAACATACCATGATTTCTTAACAGAATGTCTAGAGAAAAGCCAAAGGTGTAAAAAGATAGCAAGGAGGATGGAGAAGTGTGGGAGACTGGAGAAGTGGGAATAAACACAATGTGCCACATGTAAGCAGGTTAGTGATCAGTACACTTGTCTAGCAAGGCCCTGGGCCTGATCCAACACTAATCCAACTCAGCCTTAATTCGAACTGCCTTTTGTCTGTGTACACTCAAAAATACAGTCAGTGTATATTCTCTCTTCTGCCCAAGAAATACAATTCAGACTAGCTGGTAAGCAGAAGGAAATCTAGGAAGATCCAAGGTCTGAAGTGGAGGCTGGATAAGGGCCCTAGGATCAGGGCATAGTTGGACTTAAGGTGTGAGAGAAATGGGAAACCATACATGCAGAGTAAGGGTATGCCTGTGTCCTGACAGCATGCTCAGGCAGGGCAGCCAGGGCAGGGAGTAGGATTGTGCTGTTTGAGCTGGTCAAGTCTCACTGTGCTTGGGGGTGCCTGCAAAGGTTCTGTTCTCCTGCCCTGTCCTGGCCAGCGTTTTGTGTAATAGGATTTCTTCTATCCATCAAATACCAGCCCTGATTCTCTGCTGGCACAGATTATCTTTCACAAAATTACCAATTCGTGACAACGGATTTGGCCATTGATCTAAATTCTCCTAGTGACAACATCATTGAATACCTACAAATATAATAAAGGCAGATATGCCATGAATTCTTAATCCTCCCACTGTTTTCCAGGCCAGTTAATAGGGCAGGGATTAGGGATGGAGTATACAGTCATAGTCAGTTCTTAAATTTACAGCTGCAGATCAACAGGAGCTTGTTGAAGTCACAGATTTAGAGCTCAATTCTCTTAGAATCTCATTTCTGACACTGCAGCAGAATCACAAATGTAAAAATTGTTGTTTAGGAAAATGTTTTACAATATGAGTAATGACAGTGACAGCTTAGCAACAAAATGCTAAAGGGAAATAATTCTGCATTCTCAACTAAATATCTCCTTTGGGAAATCTATTTCTGGGTCGAAGTTTTCTAAAAAAGAAAAAATCTCCTGGAATTCAAACTCAGCAGTTGCCAGGTGCCCCATAAGCAGTATTTTGCCTTGATGAACAATGTGGAGGGGCTGGGAGATGGTGAATGTGTCACATCAGTGAAAGTCAGTCATAGAATTTACAGATGAATAGCAAGTCCAAAGAAAGACACTTGCTATCACTGAAGCCCACAATGTCTTACAGAAAACCTAGTAAGAAGGGGTTAAAGCAAAATCTCAGAAAGCAAACAATGAGACAAAGAAATTAACATGTGAAGAGACATTAGGAGGACAATAGCTGGCAAAGACACCAAAAATATCAGAAGTCTCATTTTCTGTAAAAATTGTATGTGTATGAAGTATTACCACATTCATGAGCTTTCTGAAATTCAGGTTCTTCTAATTCATCTGTAAGAAAATAAAAAATCATCTTAGCTATAGTATCTTGGTCATTTTTCAATTTCAAATCTCCTAAAATAAGGCTATATTTAGTTAATAATTCTTTAAATCAGAAGAATTTGATAGATCCTGGAAATTTAGAAGAAAATAAATATTCTGACCCAAAGCTAACAGGAGCTTACCCTCCTGCTGACACAATTCACTGCTTGTGCATGGCTATCATTAAGTAGTTACCTCTGCTCAGTAAGGTGGGGAGCACATCACAGTCAGAATTGAAGCCAACCTGTCCTGCAGGAGGGTGGCATTTCTGCTGCATTAAAATACAAGCGGGCAGCAAAGATATGACCATTCTCCACAACCTGCTCATTAAATGAGGTAGCAAGGAGCCCTTAATACTTTTAGTGTGACTCCCAGGGGAATGGAGATAGAGGCGGGAGGATAAGTTATTTAGGGTTGTTTTAGTAGATGAATGTCGAACTTTTGTAGCCATTCCAATAACAGGTGGGTGAAAAAACATCATTCTTATTTTAGAAAATTTAGCTTGATTCTATAGGCATTATAACTATAGATCTAGCTTTACATTTAAACATAGTGCATCTGTAGAGCATTTAAGAATTACTATTTTGAGTAGCAGATATTTCTCAAAGAATTTAAGTTGTCATGATGCATTTTAGGAATATTTTCACTGTCTTTCATACATTTGATGCAATAGAAGTGGTACTGAGGGTAGGAAGGATATATACAAAAGCAGAGGCTCACAGACCTATTTAAGCTCTATTTAAGCTGGTGGAAAGCTACTTTACTAGCCTTTGAGAATGACCTCTCACTGACTGTTTACTTCTGGAAGTCCTTTTTATAAATGCTTTTCTGACTTTGGTGGATGAAAGCCACAGATGTTTACAGTGGTTGTAACTTAATACTCTAAATATTTAATCAGGGAAGTGCTCATAAGTAAATACTTCTCAGTAGATTGATGTAGATGGAAGAATTGAAAAGCCATTTAGTCAGATCATAAAACAAAATATCAAGTGAATATTGAAAATTATTGCTCTGGATGAGTTATGAGAATCAATTGAGCTGTTTAAGAGAAAAGTGGCAAAGATGATACTATGAGCTTGGGAAGATGCAAAAGAAGGTTGTACTTACAAATATTAGGGAGGAGATGTAGAGAAAAATGTGCAGCAGCAAAATAGCAGTATGTCCATTAACCCCTGACCTACTTTGGTACCTTAGAAGTTTGAGCTTTGGTTCCCAGGCTTTTCATTAGGGCACAGGAGGGAGATGTGCAGGCATTTTGCACATTGCCAGGGCAGGTCTGACACACCCTAGTTATTGTTCACACTCACACACACCCTGCTGATTTGCAGAATTAAACCAACGTGCCTGACTCCAACCTACACTGCAGCTCCTTTCAACTTGGAGCCTACAGTTCTGTCTCTCAGGATGGCATTAATGGAGATAAAACTTCCTGAGGTATTGGGCAAGCAAATGCATCACCAACAGCCTGTGATGGAATAAGAAACCACTGCATCTCAGTTCAGCAAGACTATTACTGTTGCCTCAGGTTTTAGCTTTTCTGTTTTTCAGATTCTGTACTGCTTTAGTGTGTGGGTCTGGGCTTCCCCTATATTAGGGGATAGTAAGCTCTCTTCAGAGAGTAGTGAGGCAAAACAATTCCTTCTCTAGTTGGGGGCCAAGGACAGCCCATCCAGATCTCAGGCCCAAGAGCATAAACAACGGTGGAGTGAAGAGAGAAGACAAGAAGGATGGGACTTCGTGGGCTGGAGCTTTAATTGGACAATTAACTCCAATATGCTAATGGACCAAAACTTATAAAAGTGTGAGACCCCATGACTGGTCACCCATTTTGTGACTATTTTGAGTTCACCTGGTGTGTAACCCTGGCTGGGCTCTTGTGCTGCCCAAGGTGAAACTACTGAGGCCTCCTAATAGACATGTACTTTATTCTTTAGCTCCACCTACTCTCTGTTCTAGGTTGGCCTTCTCAGGGCATCATTACATCACCCTGCCTTGCAGTAAGTGTATAAAGGTGAAACCCCAGTTACCCCAATTGCCTATGCACGGCACAGAGAAATAACAGCTGTATCAGAGATTATGTTACTATGACTATGATTTTGCTACTTTTCTATACCTTTGAAAATTAAATCAAGCATGAAGAGGTGTGTGTTTGCATGAGCTGTCAATAATTATTAGGCCGTGCTACCTTTCCCAAGACAAAAAGCCAGCAGTGTTTGGGTGAACATACTGCTTTATACAATGCAGCCATGTGAAATTATAATTTGTAGTTTAGTCAAGTAAAAGCTTGGAGATCTGTGCAGCACAATAAGAGAGTTTTTAAAAGCCTGTTGTTTAAATTCATTCAGGGAAAAGAAAAAAAAATACAAAATATTTACAAATCCTTTGCTGGAAAAAGCCTTGAAACAGCAGAAAAATAGCAAAGATTATATAAAGGATTTTTACATGCCATATCAAAGATCCAATTGATAATGAAGCTATTTCAAAATAAGTGTAAATGCTGGGATATCATTGAAGAAATAATTTTATAACAGAGGTACAGGAACTACACCTTGTGAACTACACAATGTATCTTGTGCAGTAAAAAGTAAAACTCACACTTACCTATTCTGTACACAGAGCAAACATCTGTGATGGAGGTTTGTTTCAACAAGTGTACTACTTCTTCCAAATTTTTTTCTTTTGAAAAAAAGGATAGCTCTTCAGCTTCAAGAAAATCCAGATGTTGCGGTCTAGCAAAGAAAGGAGTGACTTAGAAGGTGCCTGAAAGCAGATTTGGCTTAAGGATTTCTCTGCATCAGTCACATATGAACTTGTTAGAGAAACTAATACAATCTTTACATTATTGGTTGTGCTGTGCTCAAAATTAGTTTCTGTCAATGTATAAAATATGCATATAAACTGATAGTAACTATGCTAACAACAAACAGTTTCTGCCATATCAGACTAAGCTTTGTGTCAATGTCATTGGATAGCATTTTATGAGGGTATTTATTAGTGGCATGAGTTTTGAAGGACTTTATGGTATTGATTTTGTAATATAAGCTTTAAGTTACATATGAAATGGACCTCCAAGCAGCATTTAAGAACTCCTTGTTTCAGTGTGCAAACAGTTCAGGCATATTAATAAGAGCAGCCTATTTACATGGTGCCAATGCATGATGAAATACACCCTTTTTAGACACCAGTCTGCATTATTATCAACTGTTTGCAAAGGTCCCATTAGAAGCAAGTTAAGACATATAACTAAGGGTACTGGGGAAAAAAACAGAACTTGGATGCTTTAACATAAATCTTGAGAGACCAGCAAGAGAATACTTTGTGAGGGTAAAGCTGCTTGGATCTTGTGAGCCAAAGAGTAGAAACTGAACCTATGTAAGTACAGCAACCTCTTTTCCCGAGAAGAAACTCAGATACAGACTGATAATATTTTGCAATATTTAAGTAGACTTGATATTCCAATTCCTTTGCAGTTTTGACTGATACATGCTATGACAATTCACATACAAGCAACAACACAAAAACCCCAAAACCAACCCAAAAAAACCCCAAAACAAAAAAAAAAACCCAAAACAAAAAAAAAAACCAAACCAACCACCAAAAAAAACCCGAAATAAACAGAACCACACCCTGAATTTCATATTCAGCATTTCAAAACTGAGAGTAGGAAACTAGGTTATTTTTGTTTATGAGAGGTAAATATGTATTACTCACTTATTTCTTGGTAAGTCCAGTTTAACATGACCTGTCTTTACAAAACCTATTTGGTCAGTACACACATGTCTTCCAAGAAACCACTCCATGCATTCAATGAAGTAGCCAAGGATCTCAATTTTGTCCCCTTCCTGGAAACTCAGCTCTTCTGACACAATACTTTCATAATTCATCACAGCTAGACCGGATCCCATTGCTGGAGATAAAGGAGATAAATATTTGCAGATAAAGTCATTTAACAATAGAAATACACTTAATAGAACAGCAGCTCAGCAGAATATATTTAACAAAAGACATTCCTGGAAGGTATGAGTTGAATATCTGCTGTGACAAGACTTAAAGCATCCAAACCTCATTGGTTTGATAATTAGATCTGTAAATAGCATAAAAATCCTCATTTCCCATTAGAAAGCAAAGCCTAAAATAGTCTCACAATTCTAACATAATTCATAATGGACCAAAAGAAATGTTTTAAGTCCTTACTTTCCCTCTTATAAAGGGCTCTGAACTTGGGCCAGAGTAAAGCACTTGAACCAATTTTGAACCAATCAAAATAATTCTTATGGGATAAAGGTGGGTCTATACCACTCAGTGCAGTATTAAAACTGAAATCATGGAAGAAAATAAGCCATATTTGCTCTTTAACCTCACACCATCTGTATAAGTTTTATTTCTCTGGCAGTATGAAAAAAAGCAGCACACATATCAAAGATCCACAATTCCATTGGTGTACTTTCTGAGGCATCCTCAACTCAGTCACTCTGTACTACCTTGTAGCATTTAGGAGGAAAAAGGAGAAAGACAAGACTTTAGAGTTTGACTCTTTGGAGTTTAATCTTAGACAAATATATAGTCTCACTAATTTTACTGCAAACTAATTTTGAAAGCTGTGTGCCCACTCTAATAAAATGGACAAAAAGTTATTGAACTTTTTAGAGTTTGTTCTAGCAGAAGCATAGAGTAAATTTGGGGTTATTCTAATGTTGATGTTTGAATGAAGTTTCTTACCAACTTTTTTGATTGATTTAGATTCATTTTTATATGAAAAATCAATGGAATTAGAATACCCTTTAAGAAACCACCTGAAAGCAGAAAAAGAAATTGAAGTTAGTGTATGGAACACTTTACTTTATGTTGTGACAGATGAAAACTGTAATGTGTCCCTCCCACAATTAGCTTTCAATTTCAGCACTGCCCATACACTTCAGACACATTTGTGGTTTCATTAATATTAGTAGTAAAAGTACTTCTACTTCAGGAAAACAAACCAAACTGAGAAAGTCTTGCTATTTTTCCCTGCCCCAGGTAGAGGCATCCCTAGGCAGACATGCAGATGTGAATTACATGAATATGGAATAGGTAGGTAGAGTCAGGTACCTACTGATGGAAAGGCTCCAATGGCTCCAGGGAGGCATTAGACCACATGGGCATGTCACTATCCACAGATCCAGCTGTCACATCTTCAGTAAAAGCCCCAGTCTCAAAAGAAGTTGATTCTTTGTCTGTAACCATCATCTTTCTTATCGTATTATCAGGATATAAAACAAAAAAAGATCCTAAAATAAAAGCAGTTGAGCAGATGTCATTTTATGTAATATATTAGTGTCATATAAGCCCTAAAACTGGCTTCAAGAGCATCAGTAATGATAGTTTAGAAACTGAAAATCTGATCTTTGTCAAGAATTTTCTTGCTGATTGTCAGATATTCATACATTTCTGTCTAGTGTGTCTTTCCGTAGGGGAAAAAAAGTAGAGATGATGTCTTAATGAAGCACAGAGCCCTCTGCTACAATTCTGCATATTCCTATTGCAGAAATAAATCACCACCTATCCTGACATCCTGTGTCTAGCAGTACCAGCAGGTGATGCTATTTAGGGGAAGCACTGGTAACTGTTTATAATCATTCTCCTGCACATCCTCCAGAGCCTAAAATAATATTAAGCAAGTTGGAATGTACATCACTCCCTAATCCTTTTGTATCCATTTATGCACCAGCTGCACATGAATTTCTTCAATCCCTTCATGATCTTACTGAACCTAATCTGTGTTTGCTCCTTTCTTTTCTCTTTACAATGTACATTTGGAGTGAGTAAATTTAAACTTCACCTCCATTAAGTACTTGAATAGGTCTTAATGTCTGATTTGGGGATTTTAAATAAAGATTCTTCCCTGAACCTAGCCTTAGCATGTATAGTCTTTCTTACCTTCCTGTACTAGCAGACTTCTATACATCAAATTTAATGATTTTTCGTTTATACAGACTTCAATGCCTGTATCTTCTTCCTCTTGGGAATATAGCCAGAAAGACTGGTCTAGAAATAAATTCTCCATGCAATGATTTATAAAACCTAGGAAAAAGAAAATCCAATTTGTTTTGTTTGCCATTTTAGAGTACTACACAAAAATACAAACTTTCAGAGAGTTAGAGACTACTCTATTATTACTTAATGCACAATGTATAAATCACAAAATTGTGTTCAACAAATTCCCAAAAATTGTGTGCAATAGAACACAAATTAACCTGCTGAACTATTGTATAGTGAAACAGCTTTACCCAGGGAGTGGTAGGTTAGAAATTTCCATATTTCTTCAAAAGTTTTAAATGTCACCACTATTAAATCTTGATCACTGTGAATAGACAGGAGTCTGGCAGAAAGCTCCTAAAAATCAAAACAAATACTTTAATTACAATTATACCAGATTTAAGCACAATTTCTCACTAGATTACACTTAAGATTCAAAAAATAAGAATCCAGAATTTTATCTGTAAGAGTTATCTGTTCTTTAACATATACATGCAACATACAGGGAGCCAAATTTTAATCTGACTCTTGCTTAGCAATTGTACCAACAGTTTCAGTGAGGTTAATTTACAGAGGAAATAAAGACTACACTGGGTGGGACTGAAGGTTTGTCCAGTTCAGAAATGTCTGTGTATAGTCATATGCATAACCATATAGTCAAATATGTCTATATATGCAAGCATATAGTAGTTCTTTCCAAGAATATCCTCCACACGGAGTGGTTTACAGCACGAGAACTGCCTTTGCCAGACATGTGGGCATTAATATTAAATAGTGAAAAGGAGCTAATTTGGGGCTTTTTTAAACTAGATATTTCTCCCTTGATCAGTGTAAATTTTTAGTTTCTACTAAAACTCTCAGAGCTCTGTACACACACAAAAATGCAGCTCCTTTGATGCAACTTTGAACCTGCTTCCTCATATAGTCAGTCTTTATAAAATTTTTATTTATTAATATTTATTTCCAAGTTTACCCTCTTTTGTTTTAACCTCTTTTGGTTAAAACAAAATACACTAAAGTATAATTTTTCTTTTTTTAAAGATGCAGTAAGATATTTTTATCCTCATTTGTACTGGTCCACATTGCTAGAATAGCATTAAATTACACTTTTTACAAAGATAAGCAATGATTATTTTAAGTGGTGATGATGAATTTTAAGTTATTCCAGAAATGCTAAGAGGAACAACTACATAAACCTTCAAATAGGTGAAAGAAAACCACATTTTGATGGATTCTGGACAGAGAGGGGTAATATAGAGTCTGGTTGCACTCCAGTTTGTAGCTTAAAAGCAGGGCTTCCCGGTGATGCTGGCTATTGCCTTTCAGGGAAATACAGAGAACTAAGTGATTCAGATGCTTGTCTCATAAATTACAATCTCAGACAATAAATCAAACTTAAAGCTAACAGATATGATGCTACTGTACCCTTACTTCCATCATGTTAAAATTGAAATACACTTTGAAAAAATGGAAGGACTAATCAAGAAATTGATTCTAACTCAAGGTAGCAGCGATGAAATTGTCCCTCAAACCTTTTCTATAATCTGAGTAAGATGGAGCTGATTCACTGATTTTATGACTGTTACAGCACAATTTTAAAAATCTCTCAATTAATTCTGTATAACATCCATATTTTCAATTCACACAATCTGAACACATTAAAATATAAAAGTTCAACCTAGAATTCTTCATCAGGCGTGTCTCATCACTGCTTTGATCTTCTACATGCACCTTTCTACACCAGATGACATATTAATGAGAGCCTGAAATCTATTAATAAATTGCCAACTCATGCCAAAGTATGTCAGCCTCAGGGGCTTCATGCACTGCTGAATATCAAAACAACATTCTAACAAAACTTAACATTATCAGTCTTGTTTCCGTCAAAGCCTTTCCCAGTCTGTTTCAAATCTAGTCCATTTGTTTGCTCTTTTCCTTTGCCTCCCAATCCCATCTCCCTTCCTCTCCCTCTAAACACAACCCAGAGCAGAGAAGCAGAAGTATAGACTGCTTGCACAGCCACAAGGTCAGCAGCCTGGTTGTAGGGTGGTCACAACACATGAAAAGAAAATGGTGTAGAAACATGTGTCTGTATTAGTCAAAACCCATAACTAATTAAGATTTCATTAGTTTGGTTTGCTAGTGGAGGAGGCTGGAACCTCTGGCACAGACCAAAAAAAGACACACAAGGGTTAAATGGTATCTTTTTTTTTTTTTCAAGACAAAGGAGGAGACTAACCTTTATTGAAAGTAAACCTCACTGATTGTAGAGGACAGGTAAAAAAAAAAATTAAGAGTAATAAAATTTGGCCAACAATCATATGCTATTTAAAGTCATGACCGTTTAGCCCTAGGAAGTCCAATGCTTAGGCTATTCTCTTTCAGACTTCCTTTTTGGCTTAGCAGTGAGCTTCCCAGGAAATTAGCATGCAAAATAACTCCAGGTGTCTAGAAGCTAAAGTGATGAGTCAATCCAAGGGCAAATTAAAATAAATCAAAGCCCCATTATTTCCCTTGATGGAAATAGAAAGCAGAAAATTTTTAAAATAAACTCATTCAATTACTTATTACGGTGAGTTTATTTATTTTATATCAATTTGATGTTCCAGTCTTTTTCAATAATTCAATATTTCTAAATCCCCTAAATGTTTCTGGGCCATGGGAAACTGGTACTCAAATTCAAACACCCAGTATGTAGATGGAAATAGGACCCAAATACCTTGCAGATTATTTCAGTGGCACGGCGGGGGGAGGGGGGGGGTGTTATCTGAATAAATAAAACAATTCCCAAGCAATTGACTTACACTGAAGACAGTCATAACCTCCTTGCTGTCATTTTCCAGAAGACGGAGGTGCCCTCTGAGCTGTCTTTGGAGCCTGGGATCAGGACATCCACTCTTTCTTTTGACCATTGTTAACTTCAAGGAGATATCTGCAGGAGGATATCCTTTTTCAGTACTACAAGCTTTGTGAATTGGCTTTGGAGAACCAGAAAAAGCCTCAAAATCTTAGAATACACATTAAGACATTTTTTCATCTTCAGAGACAGGCACATGGTACAATGATCTATTGCATGTTTCTTTTACATTTTTGTTATCCTGTAGACATAGGAGCTTAGCATGAAACAATTTTGAGAGGCAACTGATATTTATGGATGGAGAAGGAAAAAAAAAAAAGGTAAAAGCAAGTAGATTGGTAATTTGTCAATTTAGACAGCTCTGGGCATTGGAAACATGCTCAGATTTCCAAATATTCCATGCATGTCAGAAATCAAAGCAAACAGATACTGCTATCACAAAAAAAACCCACTTGAACAACAACAAATACTTGAGCATTTTACAACCCTTCACGCTAATCTTAAATTCATAGCTATCTGATATGTCACCCCCTCTGCTTCAGAAGGCTTTTATAAATCAAATATTGTAAAAGCTGTTTCTTAACTAAGCTGGTTGAACAGTACCAACCAAGTTAAATGGTCCAACCAAAAGCTCACTTAGATAATTTTCCCAGCACATCTGAAAGCGGCTAGATACCTATTCCCAAGCTCTTGGCATCTGTTTTTGAGAAGCTTTTACTACAGCTAGGGGTACAGCTCCAGCCAGCTTCTCTCACATAAAGAGGATCTTTGATAAAGCTGCTTTTATTCCAAATTAATTTGTTAATTTAGCTCAATAGCAGTAAACCATAAATTTTCAGACACCCAGATGGGCACATATAAGCCAATAATACCCAGTCAGGAAGAATTCCAACTGCAAAGTATGTAAATAGGTCACACTTCCAGCAATATGGGACTGTTGTGCATACTAAAATATTCCACCTCCTCTGAGTTTCATATTCTAGTCTAATATGCTGTATCTTGCTCTGTTTTCAGAGGGCTTCCTATGCATGTCTCCAGTTTTACCATGACTTGCATAAATTACTCATTACTTTAAGGTCAAGAAGTGTGTCTCAGAAATATAAACCTGTGTTACTGAATTACAAGGCCTCTCCCTTTAAGCTGTGGTCATATAGTCAATTGTTAGTAGAAAGAACACAAACTAGAGTCTCTGAATGTTGTTCAGATCACTGCTAGAGTAGAACTACTGACCTTTTCATTTTACCTGAAAACATAAAACATGCTGGCACAAGAGAAGACTGACTTTAAAATGTATACATTCATTTTACTTAATCAAATTTGTTCTGAAGTAGATATATATAAATAATAGTAGACACACAATATAACTTTTTAGAAAAGTTAATGTTAATGAAATAATTATTACATTGAATTAAAACAACAGAAATGCAGCTAGTTCTGCCAAAAATCCCCTATAATAATGCCTCATAGAGATGAAATAGGGTCTAAAACTCCATTATAATCTCCAGTCTGCTTCTGTGAGAAGCAAAGTCTGTGAGACCCAAATTCTGTACACAGCAAGACGAGCAGGTACATAAAGCACAAATAATTTGAGTAGAAATAACCATATGCCTGGGGAAGACTGCCTGCCACTGAAGTGATTTGTCAGGTCAGGCCAGAGAGCAGGGAACAGCTCAGTGCTGGCTTTGATGGCACAAGAAGGGACATGTGCCAAGACCCTCAATGCACAGTGCCTGCCATGAGCCCTCCAGAGGTGAAGCCTACTGAACCCACTTACTGAAAAACTGCACTCAATTGACACTTCACTGAAAATATAGCATTAAAACAATAAAAAAAGATACTTGCAAAGGCCACAAACTTAAAAAGATAAGACATTTGAAGGATTGAAAGGCATATGTAAAATAAGCTATGAACTTTTTTATTTGCTACTCTTTATATTTTTTTGTAACCAGTATAATATAGTACATAAATTATTTCTGGTTTTTATAGCAGTTGCTCTGTCTTTTTGTGAGAAATTCTCAACAAATCTTATGTATAAGTTCGCCACTTCACAGCTGCCATGAAATACATTATAAAACTTACAAGAGTGCTGACTGCAAATGTTGACATAGTTGAGTTATCTCAAAAATAAAAAGTAAGCGGTGAGAAAACCATTATAATATAAAGGTATGATGGGAGAAAAAATGCCTTACCAGTTGGAAAATTCTCTGCCTGACTGGGAAGGGTCCTTGAACTGACATTCATGCATTTTTCACTTGGAGAACACTCTATTATGATAAATGAAAGGAATGGTTATGTGCCTTTTCTAAGTATAAAAAATACTCTGAAAAAAAAAAAAAACCCAACAAAATACCCCATGCTTTCAAAGCTTTTGATGCATCAGATAATTTCTAAAGACAGAATAACTATTTTCTCCCCTTCCTGCTATATAATTCCCAAACCCCACAAAAATTATCTGCAGAATATTTCTTTCCTCCTGGACTGGGGGGGGAACTTAAATCTTTATTGCATCATTTTGATGTGAAACTTCAAGATGGGGAATTCGTAGAAAGAAAGGTTCTCAGGAAGCAATTCTCATTTGGAAGAGAGCAAGGGTCAGACCTAATTTTCTCTTCCCTTACACCCATATTAAAAATGGCTCCCACTGATGCTTCAGGGGAATAAATTGTTATGCCTTGTACCAATTAATACATGGAGAAAAACAACTCTTCATCTGTTATCCATGTATGTAATACTTGTGAGGGGATACTGTAAAATCAAGTGATTTGAAGTTTCAGGAAAATATCACAAATAAGGTATGTTTTGTATTAAGAGTAATCTGCCTTTTTTTTAACCGATATTTCTTCCTCTCCTTTGGGGAATTTTATATTTTTGTGCTGATAAAACAACCATTTCCATTCTCTCAAGTCTTCGTATTTCTAAGAATAAAAGAGAAATAGATCTTCTGTTTTTTCTAGAACATTTCTGAGGCAATTTTCATGTATCCCAAGACATTATCCTATGAAGCTCTGCTTTTATAATAAACCCTGTGATATAGCAGGGCATGGTAATTTCAAAGTCTTTTTGCATCTTCCCTCAAGTGTATCTATGAATGTTACATGAACAAAGTCATGCAAATAAATAGGGATACATAAAAAGAGTTTTCCCATCTCACAAAGAAAGGAAGCACTAAAAACATGGTCTTTAAGGCCTATTATTAGCAGATACTCAAACTAGAAATTGTAATCCCCAAACGCTTTTGTTTTATAGGGTCTTGGTTGAGTGTTTGACAGAAACTTTGGGGTTGGGGTTTATTTTCTTAATATGGACTATATGATGTTTGCTTTTAACTAGAAATTTGATAATAAGCTCACCACAGAGCAGGCTGATTGTGCTTAGGAAATGTTCTAAATTTAAGTCCCCCAGAGCTTCTGGGACCAGACTTACCTGTAGTTCTGCTTTTTCTGGTTTTAGTCACAATTACAAACAGAAGGTGTCAAAACTTTGACATCATGTTATTATTTTTATAATCATTTAATAGTTGACAAGAACAATAAATTAGCATACGTTTTTGATATGTGAACTATTATCACTATTATTTTGATATTAAAAACTAACTTTTCTTGAAAGGTAGTTATCAAGACATTAACATCCATTTCTGTGACTTTTAGAAAAAAGGCAAAGGCTATCAGCCAGCATTTGACTTACTCATCAGTTTAATTTCAAATAATAGTTTGCTGTTAAATTTAAGTGAAAGGGTAAGAGCTACTCAAACTGCATTTATATGATGTTTAAAGTTTTTAAAGTACTATAATTAGATTAAAAAACTTAATATTAACTCCTGCTGGGTGGAATGTCTTGCATACTTCTTGGAAAGATAAAGAGAACCTTTATACTGCCCTGGAATGCTTGTACCTGGTCTTTGATGTCAGAAATGTTGCAGTTGTGAACAGAAAGATATTGTACAAGTCACAGGACATATACCTTTAAATTAAGCAGGTTTTTGTCCATGATTTTTGGAAGTATTTTCACATTAAGAACACTCTTGAGCCTACTGTAAACTAAGAGCCTGGTAATTGCCACCTTCCTATGCCCCTCCACTCCTCTACCCTCTGACTTGTATGATTTTACCCCACAAAGTAGATTTTCTTTTGCACAAAGGCAGTACTACACCTCTGATGAAAAAGGAACTAAAAACCATTAAAATAGAAACTTGGCTTCTGAATCTTACAGATATATTTCAGTACCCTGGCTCTTGGGTTCTGATAATTTTCATCTCCTCTTATCTTACTAAAAGATAATCCATTTGCCTGCTCCAAGTTAATTTCACTGTAAATTGTTCAACAGTCCAATCTATGCAGCATTTCTATGGAGGAAACATAGCTGCTTTTTGTATTCCAAAAGAAGCCCATCTGGGTTCTGTGATTCTGTGAAAAACTCATGAGAATTCTCAGCTTGTGCACCATTTAAAAAACCCAGTAATTCAAGCACAAGGAGAAGTCGGGAGCAGAGGCACCAGGATGTATTGTTTGAGGTCTTACCCATTTGTTTTTGCAGCGTGTCCATCCCAGCTCCATCCCTGAGGGTGCTGATGGCAACTTTGCTCTCCACATGTTTCCAGTCACACCTGCACATTTCCTGCTCTGCTCCTTCCCTCTCCAAGTTCCTGTCTTGCGCTCCCTCAAGAGCAGGGACAATGGTGTTAGTGCTGAGCATAGATGTGCCACCTGCCAAACTCTCCATGATTTGACGTTCCTCACAGTGATACAATTAACATTATCAACAACCTGAAAGGGAAAAAGAAAAATCAATTACATTTTTTTAAAAAGCATCAGAAAAGATGAACACATTCAAGAGCTGTGCCTCTCCTTCAGGAGTTATTTTTAATTGTAATATGGATTAAAGAATTTTGCTATAGGCTTTTTTCAGAGGAAATGTTGTGTAACACCAAAATTTATCCCAGAAAAAGCTCCTGCAATGAGGTGGCATCATTGCTTTAGGAACAAAGCAACAGACTTGGCTAACAGAAACAATCCAAGGCCTGAAGTGAAATGTACTTGTGCCCACTACTAATTATTTGTTCTTGGCCAGCGATAAAGCAGAGCCTCCCGGGGATAACATCATTCACATCAACAGAGGAATTGCAGGGGAAAAACATCATTTTCTAAAGGTGACAAGAATGGAACAAGCACTGCATGCTGAATTCAAACAACAAAGAGAGTTTATATAAATTCAGCTAAAGAATGAATCCTCCACATGAACCCACTGTGCAGGAAGACAGGCAGCCAAAGATCCAAGTATTACTTTGCAGCAAAGCAGAAAAAAGAAGCCCTACTGAAGCTAGAGGCTGAGTCTGGCAGCAAGACTCCATTTGGCATGATCAGGAAGAAGGAATAGAAATGGCAGTAGAGCACAAGTGGCTGCAAGCTTCCCTGCAGTCCCTAAGGCAAGGCATCCTACAATGCCATTTCTTGGGCACAAGCTACTTGAGGGTCAGGAAGATGCAGCCAGACCACCAGCCAAACCACCTGCAAAGGATGTGACTCAAGGAGCCAGAACATGCCCACTTATATTTACACCCTTTTCCTCAGTGGGCTTTCACATGTGTCTAAATGATTTCACAAAGGCACAGGATAGATTTTGCTTTAGTCCTGTCATTTGGATTAAATCTGAATTCCTCTGTGTTTACTCCAGCCATACTCCATTAACGAGCTACATTCATGATGAGTGTCCAAGGTTGCAGTCTTTGGGAAAATTCATCTCATTTGTTTTCCAACAGAAATTGGTTAAATCTGAAGCTGTAGATGAAAGATGCTCTTCTGCTCTGCTAAAGCCTCAGACCAGTGCCTGGTCACCTAGGATCCACTTATGATCTGCCTTTACTCTGGTCGAGAAATGTCCCACTTCTCCATCTGCCATGCAATGGGGTGTCCCAAAGCACATGGTTCTGGCTTTTTTCTTCACAACCCTGCCTTCCAACACTTCTTGCCCTCCAAGCTTCACCTCATAGATCCCTAACCTTGAGCAAACCAAGTACCAACATGAGCAGCACAGCAGCTGCCAGCAGCCTGCCAGGGTAAGCAGGTACATGGGAAAAGGCAGGATCTGTCTGCACTTTCCTACTCCTTTACAGTCATTGAAACCTTTGCCCCAAATGAGCACTTCTTGAAAAAACAGTGAACTATATATAGACCTAGGCAAGTTATGCAATTATAGAAAATTAATGAGGTATAGTTACAGGTTGGATGACCAGCTCAGAGAATTAAATCATAACCAGATCTACCACAAGTTAATGAAGTATGAAGAAATCTAGGCTGGATTTTGCTTTAATGTTTTCATTGTCCCATTTTGCCATTTATTCAAAAGTACCTATCAGAGTGCTGAAGCTGAATTTCAAAAGATGCTTTTGGTGCTGCATCACAGTTCTCTATGTAAAGCTATGTGTAAAAATTCATATACTCACCTACAAAACAGAGGTGGTAACTCAAACACAAGTAATTTTTTTCCCTTCTCTCACAAAAAAACATTTGAATTATCATATTTGCTTGACACTGAAAAACTGCCTATCAGACTTGATGACCTAGTTATAAATGATTAAAAATACAGGCCTGCCAAGGCCAAGCTCACTTTGCCAGGGATCTGTTTTTCCATTTATATAGCTGATCTTTTCCTTGAACTAATGAGAGTAGCTAACACCATTCTTTTCATTACTGTACCAGGACTACATGAAATGCATTCCGATTTTCTCACTTAGAAATGAAATACTTTTCTGCCTATATTTTGTAAATATTAGTATGTCCTGTTGATGAAGATGTAAATATTTTGGTAGTAACGATACTTTGGTTCCTAAGGAGGTTGTTTAAATGACATTGTTCTATGAATCCAAAGCCAGTTGTTATTTTTAGATCAGGATTACTCTTAATCCCAGAAATGAAATTCAGCGTTCAGATTTTTCATTTTTTTTTTTCCCACAAGCTCCTATCCACAAGCAAAAATATCATCCTGCACAAAAGTTAGGAAGAAAACATACTCTGACTGGAATTATTAGAATTCAGCTGAATTGGAGAAGAGATACTGATAAAATTTTTCATCACTTCTGCATCAGCTTCTGTGGGTAAGAGTAGCATATATGCAGGTCTGTGAATGAACTTGGAAACCTTGGTGCTACAAGAGCAAGTAGAACATCTGAACAAATCAAAATGGATATAATCTGTTTGAGAAGATTCAGTCATAGAGCCTAAGCCAAGGGGGAAAAATCAGAATGATTGAAAGAAGAGTAAAACAGGTATGTCCATATGTATATTTTCTCTGGGTTCTTCCAAGATGCACAGAAGAAAAACTCAAACCTCAAACATTTTTAGCAGTCATGTTCTCCTCTACAGATTTCTTTTCCATTTTTGCCGTTTGCCTTACCACCAAATGTCAACCCATGTGGCTTTGTGTAAGTACTGAGAACAAAATAGTAAACTTTCCCATAACTAGGCCCTTGTCTACCTAGGCCCTTTTGAATGTTTACCTGGCACCTAAATGTATCCTAACTGACACAAATTTGGTCCCAAGCGACAAAGAATTCATAGAAATTTACATTAAATCCCTGTACTTTTATCATTTGCCTTTAACTATCATGTAAGTACCCCAAGACACATAAGCAAAGCTAGAGTATAATTATCCTATTTATTATGCTGATGCTTTCTCAATTATTAAATTGTTCCACCACAAATTAAAGCAGATTAAATGGCAGAGAAACATTCATCTAGTATAAAACAGCTTTAGAGAGTACTAAACCTCACTGCTTGAGTCCCTCTCATTATTACAGATTTCTTCATAAACCTATGATGCTAGCAAGTATAATGGTAAATTAGCAACTAAGCATTTGTTGATAGCAACAAATACAAGATTAAGATCTTCAAGAAAATAACTTTAGTGAGATCTAAACATCTCCTAAAGCAAAGATCTTCTTCTAGAGTAAAGATCACTCACCATATAAATTTTGTCATCTCTAACTAGTTCTTGCAATCTACATTTATGTGTAGACTATGCGTGCTGACTATGCATTTTATTTATAATTTAGAAACAACCCTATTTTTCTCATGCTTTTTGAGGTATTTTTGCACCAAAAAATCATATTTGGTGCAGGATGTTGGCCATAAAACTTACTGATCATCCTTTTCTTCTGAACGCAGAGCCAACCTCTACTCAAAAGCCATGCACCCAAGATGTGGCTGTCCGCACTGCTGAGGGGGAGGCTCAGTTTCTGAGGCAGCAGAGGGAGCAGCAGCAGATGCTGGACAGCTCAACACCGTGGGTGGTCCTGGGTGCTCTGGTGTCCTCCCTGCCCATGGCCCAATCTCCCTGGGCACTGGGAACGTGTCCAAGGGCTCTGCGTGCTGCCCCACACCCTGTCCAGGCTTGTGAGGCTCAGAAGGTCACTGCACCTTCCCTGTCCCTTCTCAGGGCACAGCAGGCAGGAAGGGACAGTATCCAACAGCTTTTGGACATCAGGGGGAAATGAGACACTATTTTTCCTTCTGGAAGTTAACCAGAATAATTCCTTTATCGTGCCTTTCTGTGTGTTGTTGTTTCCTTTTTGCTCAGTGTTTTCAAAGCCCAGCTAATCAGAAGAAAAACATATAGCTTGAGATTTTCCATGTAGGCTGAGGGTTGTTTTTCCTCCCCTGCCTTTTTTTATTATTTTAAGATGTGTTGTGGATGACAGGAACACCAATTCATTCCCATTTAAAGGGTGTTGAAGGAGAAAACCAAGAACATTCACTGAACCAGATTCTCTTTCTCCTTCTAAAGATATATTTCTGAGACTAGGACCTGGTATACAAAAATGGGCTTTATTCAAACTAGCTGCCTAACACCTGCATGCAATACAATATTTTTTTCATTCATCATCTTCCTTCTAGGAGCCCCAGAAAAATGTACTAATGACTTACTAAGGACCTTTCTTGCAACTGTACTACATTAAATTAATCTAGGTCATTTTCCCAAACTGATGCTAGAGTAGTTATTTTATCCCTTCCTTCCAGTTCCAACTAACATTTCACATCTTCTGTGTTAAACTACAAACATCTTAAAGCCAAGATCATTACAAACCTTTTCCTTAGAGAGTAAATCACAGATTTGATCTCTACGAAATTCAGTCACAGGTATGAATGTAAGAAAAAAAAAATCCATATTAGGTTCTGTATAGGCAGCAATTTTTATGTATTCCACATAAAGGTAAGCAAATCTATAATCGGCTAAACAAACTTAGGAATCTGAGTGCTTTCCAAAAATGGAAGATTGACTCCTTTATCGCAGAAGTAACTTGAGTTTGGTTAGCAATTCTCAGTAAACAATGTTGCAATAGGTATCATTGTTCCCAGCTGGTCTACAAACAAAACAGCCCTAGCAAGCTTCAGAGATCCAATAGATACATTTAAAAGCTTTAGCCCTCTCTATGATTAATTTTCTCTATATCTCAGTAGCACTGAAATATATTTTCCATCCTCAACACAGCTCTAAAAGCACCATACATGCAAAATTTCCAAGTTTATATATGGAAAACTGGAGGAAAAAAAATCCACAATCTCATAACTGCTTAAAAATAAGCATAAACTCTAGAGATGCTTTAAAATAAAAATCAGATCACTGTTAGAAAACTATAAAAGGCATCTATGAATCTCAGTGCTTCATTCTGAGTGCTAGATATGACAGAACTTGGCCTGTGGCAGATAATGCAGAGAAATAAAGCAAGAGCTGTTGCTACTGAATTGCAGCCCAGCTGACAGCACACTACCTAGAAGAGGGAAACAGAGCAGCACAGAAAATCCCAGCAGGTTCTCATAACTGTGACAGATCACATTTACACATATTTTCCAGTGATTTCATTATGGGCA
The DNA here is from genome assembly GCF_028769735.1 of Zonotrichia leucophrys gambelii. Taxonomy (NCBI): domain Eukaryota; kingdom Metazoa; phylum Chordata; class Aves; order Passeriformes; family Passerellidae; genus Zonotrichia; species Zonotrichia leucophrys. Next base: position 52,841,129 of record NC_088173.1, read on the forward strand.
AACTAAAGAACAGAACACTACTGAAATTACCCATTTAACTGGCTGCAATTCCAACACATTGACAATAACATAGTCAAATACGAGACCACAAGTACCTAAAGCAGAGCAAAAGAGGGAGATGTAGACACAGAGCCCAGGGCCTTCCCCTACCTTTTCAAGGTCTGATCCACTGTACCATGCTGGTAAAGAGCAGGCAGGTCCCTGCCTTCCTCAGCTCTGCTCAAAACTGACTCCAGCTCAGCTCTTCCTGTTTGACCTTCTTATCTTTCCTGTTGATTGCACAGCCTGGCTTGGATGTGACCAGCACACAAAGTTGTTTATTAACCAATACTGTTAATTCCAAAACTTTTTTTCTTTTTTTTAGAGAAAGAAACATTCCTGAGAAAGGAGTTGAGCTACTAAAGTTCATTATGCAAAGCAGAAATGTATCCAGTGTGCTGGAAGGTTCATTCACACACTCCAGCTTTTCATAGCAATTATTTATTGTGGCATTTTGCATTGGTGGTTAAAATCTCCAAGGGACACATCCAGGGCATTGTCTTAAAAAAGCATTGTTCAGAAAAAAGTTACAAACAATCCTTCAGATAAAGTACAGGACTTTGTCACCCTTTTGCTTTTGACTGCAAAATTAGATTTCTTGCTGTCATTACAGCTGCAAAAACACTGATGAAAAATTGTTTCACAAAAAATTTACACCAGTATGCTCAGGTTTAAATGCAGGAGTCTATTATTTAGCAGATCTATGCAGCATTAAATATCAGTTTGGGGAGTTGAGCAAGACTGTTTTGGAATGCACACAGAGTTTATTTTCTGTGTAACAAGACTGATCCATGTGCCATATCCTAAATGACCCACAAAAGCAGTGGGTTCAAGGTGATGGGCTGTCCCCACTGCGCTGCTGCCCTCCTACAGTTCTTATCAGCAGGAGTAGCAAAACCAGACCCTTCAGGTGCCCTTGAGACCTTAGTTATGACTCCTGCCAGCCCACCTCAAGGAACAAGCACTTGAGAGTTGTTTTTAAACATTAGAATCAGGTATTAATTATGTCATGCTCTCATTTACCCTACTTCATCCCATCACCCCACATAAACAGGACTTAGAAATGCTACTTCACGCTGATGGGGCAGTCTGTTCCTGCAGTGTGCTTGGGAACTCTCCATCTTCCCAGAAATTATGCATTTGGAAGGTACTCAACTAATTGTGTAAATCACAACCAACCAATCATCCCAGAGGGAATTAATTTGATATTGCACTATAATGCAGTACATAAAGCATACCACTTCAGGAGTAATTAATTTATGTAGTTACTGTGCCAACAGCATGAAATACCACATTTCTGTCACCACTTCACTGATTTTCCACGAGTTTCATAAATGTCTAACTCTTTTCATCACATTTATTTTATATGTCTATTTAAAGATAATATTTGGTTACATTTTATTACACCATTTCTTCACTGGTATTCCTCTTTTTTTATGTGATTCAAAATAGCTTTGGAAGAAAAGCTCAAAGAGTCATCTAAGCCTATATTTTTCCCAATAGATAATAATCTTTCAGTCCTTATTTCTGAATCCCAGTCATTGCAGAATCTACCACTGATTAGTATGTCCCTAAAATCTTAAAAGATACAACTAACTTTTATTTTAGAATACTGAAATTAGGAGAGATGAACTCACTTCAAGAAACACATACAAAAACAGCACCAACTGAACTCCAGGCTCCTTATCTCCCTTTTCTATACTATCTTAAAACAGTTTGGGTTAGAAGGGACCTTTAAAAGTTGTCCTAGCCAACTCCTCCCTGCAATCTTCAACTAGGTCAGAAATCTTCAGCTTCCTCTGTGATTTTACTCTGAAGCCATGCTGCATGGTATTTCATCACACCACAGCCAGTACTTCAATTCTTGGTGGTGTATATGGACATGTAGTTTAGGTGGAAAGAAGAAAAAAAAGGTTTCAATTTTAAGGTAATGACATCAAAAGTTGGCCCCGTATTTCCTGTTTTCTTGTTGGAACAGTACTTATGTGCATTACAAAACTTTAGGTGAATAACCTTATTGGACAGCTGCTCTCACAAAATAACTCCAGAGACCAATATATTGCAGCAAACAGGAAAAACCAGATGTAGCACAGATTGGTTTCCACGTTAGTAATCACGTCCCTTCTACATTCTAATTACTATGAATTGTGCTACCTGTTTCAGGTTTCCTTTTGCTAAAAATCAGGTGCAAAGTTGTTTCTTCTAGTCAATTCTTTAACTAATAAAATGACATGAAGACTTGATGGTCCTGTTTATGTTGAGTTGTCCCTGACTTCTTCAGAATAATTAAAATAAGCTAACAGGAGGCTGGGGAGGACATTGGGTGTTGATACAAAGCACTTCCTCTAATTGTCTCTCTCAAGCATTGCTTTTCATCATCCTGTTTGTCTGCCCTTCTGCAGCTGCATGTTTTTCTGACCACGTTTTCACTTCAGCAGCTTGTTTTAGGGAAAACAACACATTTTAATTTTAAGGCTGACTTATACCTTCCAGTATAACTATTATCCCATCACAGCTGGGGAGGAACAGTCCACTGCCAAAGGGACTAACTCTAACTTGTAAAAATATTGAGGCATAACTCATTTGATTATCCACTGAAATGCCAGTTTTAGGTGATAAGGGGTATTTCTACACATTTTACTAAGTTCCTGTCTGATTTCTTTTGTCCCAAGTCCAATATATATTAACAAGTATATTGTCCCTTGCTGGAACCCATCATAAAAATATCCTGTTTGTTCCATGTTTTGCTGACTCTGGTATTCTCCACTATTTACATCCAGCACAGCAAATTTGAAATCACACAAGATACTGACTGCTGTCTTGGCTAAATTACTCTCTGTTGGCTCCTCTTTCAACTAGTAATTGAGGTACACCCACTTAAAAGAAATGTAATATTATACAATCTGTATTGCAAAGTTAAAAAAAAAATCAATTGAACCCCTAGATGTGAAAAACATTCAGCTTGAAGTACTAACTCACAGTGGTGAAATTTTAACAAACTTACCCAATTATATTAATTCTAGCCAGATTATCAGCACGCATGGATATTAGCTGTGTTACATGCATGCTATGATTACACACAGCTTCCACAGAAATAGGTTTGGCCACATTTCCTTTTGTTTAGCATGTTATTTCTCCACAGCAACTGCATACAGAACTAGCTAAAGTGCTTTCTGCTGATCTCCTGTCATCTTTGCATCTGCCTGCTTGAAAACCAGATAGCTTTACTTTCCCCCAGGTCTTAAAAACACACCATCCCAGCTCCATAGCCAGGTTCAGAAAGGAAAAACACACTGTCACCCATCTGTAAGGAAATGCTGTCGCCTTCTAGTCTGCAGGAAAATGCTGAGTCAAAGCATCCAGCTGTGACAGCACTTCCACAGCTCCTGAGCTATTTACACAGCCCACCAAATAATGGCTGTTTGCTTAGAGTTACCCTGCTAATGGGAATATTAAATTTATATTAAATTACTATAGAATATTAAATTAATTGATCTTATATGAAATATAATGTTATGTTTATATTATTTAATATATATTATATTAATATATAATAATAATAAATTAAATCATTAAAATTCCAATAATAGATGTTACTCAGCTTGTTATTCCTGAGCACAAGAAGCGCCATGGTGCACACCTGACAGAGCTTCCTCCCAAGTTCAGCATCTCCCAAGTGCCACTGCTACTCTCTTGAGAACACTTTTATCTGCAGACCAAAAACCCAACACCCTCCTAACCAAGGAAGCCCATATTGAAATCTCAGCGGGCAAAAGGGGATGCAGCCATGATTGGATTCACAATCCCATCTCCCACAGCAGAAAAGGAGAAAACTTCTAGAAGAGTCTCATCAGCTCAGAATAAAAATTGTAATTATCACTTAGAATCACTAATCCTTAGATTAATCATTTCATTTCTTTACTTTATGGCTAAGCAGAATTTATTTTCTGCCCCATAGAAATAACAGCCTCCCAAATTAAGCACAAACTTTGGAGTCCTGTGCAGCACAGAAAACACATGAGTTCTCAATCACCCAAACCAAACGCCCTGAGAGTTTATAGTCACAAGCTTCAGCATAGGAAATGAGCTTTCCCTATTTTGCTTTCATCTTGCAAGTAGAATTAATTTCCTCTTATCTACTGGAATTAACAAACCACTTGGCAAATAAAGCCCCTAAAACATCCAAGTATAAAGAAAATAGGAAATATATGTTGACAGGGAAACAATAATACTGTTCATCTAAAACCTTCTAACTATTAAAAGGAGGGAGAAAAAAAATCAGTACTCCAGACAATTTACACTTAAACTCCCACAGAATGTCCTTTTTTTAAAAGGTTTGTTTTTCCCCTTGACAGGATAAATCCTCACCTTTCACAGCATTACAGGGGAATTGAAGAAAAAAACAGGTACTTCCTTTTATAATTAGGTGAAGGGATTTTTAATTAAAGGTTAACTATTTTCAGCTGCTTGAAGTTTGCAGGTAGTTTCCTTATTCTTAAGGAAACCTTCTTATAGGTAGCCAGCAAATAATTATATATCACAATCATATATTGAGTAGAGATTATTTATTGTTCTGCTCAAATGGATTTGATACCTCTTTTCCTTCAGAGGACTCTTTTCACAGGGTCACAGATCCATCAGGGTTGGAAGAAACCTTCAAGAACATCTAGTCCCACATTAAACATTTAGAAAAAGGCATCACTCAAGGCTTTTTCCTGGAATAAGATTTCTTGCTGAGGTTGTCACAGCTTTCCTGCTGTCCTTTAAAGCAGAGAAAACTATGTCAGTATATCTAAAACTGTTTATTCTGAGGAGTAGAGTAGAAAGCCACAGCTCCTTGATCTTAAAAAAGAAGGGGGAGGAGCAGCAGCAATGAATATTTAGTTCTGCTTCAATTCCTTCTCCCTTCCTAGGATTTGCATAAATGTGTACTATTTGAAATGTATTTTTATCTTTCTATGTACATATTCAACTCTTTTCTTTACTAGCATGCCAGAGCACTTCTGGGATGGATAAAAAGACTTTCAAGAAAGAAGTACTTACAATCCTTAACCACACACTGAAACACTTAATTTGCAGAACTGAAATTTTACCCATCTGTTTGGTGATTCTGCTTAGTGCTAAAAAGTGCAGGGCCATGGAAATTTATTTATAGGAGCTTGAATATATGTGGAATACAGATATCTCCTGAGCTAGTTTTGGCATTGAGAAAGTAAATTTTTACTTCCTTAGGCATTCAAAAATGGAGAAAAGATGTTTCAATATGGATTCAGTAGAAATGAAATCTTGCTTTTGGCTTTCCTAATGCTCTGTGGAAGAACACGCCTGAGGGAATATCTGGAAGACCAAAACCAATAGATAGCCATCAGGATAGAAACAATCACAGAATTTCAATTTATCATCCTATAAGCTCTGTTCCATTCACTAAGTGCGACTTGGTTTACTGTCAGTAGTTTTCCCTTTGACCGAGGCAGCCCAAAAATACTGTCTTCCTATAGTTTGGGATTACCATTTTCCAGCCACCAAAATGCCCACTGTAGAGAAAATCCTATAGTGATACTTCTAATTTCAACAAATTGTCTTCACATAGAACTAGCAAAAATTTGGAATTTTTCCAAATTAGTGCTGCCCTCTAGTTGAGACCCGAAGAAGGGTTTACTTGTCCATTTTTTGCAGCTTTATCTGTAGATCTAAGTTATAATTTCTAGTAACATCTTTCCTCTCACATTTATCTTTTTAGACCATTTGGCCACAGGTACCAGAACTAAATATATTAAAATGTGTTTATAAACATAAACGTAATAAGCACAACATTTTCTGCTTAAAGGCAGAAGTATGCTTGAGGTCATACTTCTTATAAGAAGAATAAAATCTTTAAAAGGTATAGTGCAACCCTCAGTCTTGAGAAATATGAGGAAATATTTCTATTTATCAGGGAAAATCTGAGACAGTGGAATTTTTGGCAATACAGACCTGAAAATCATGAAAACTCTAGCTGCTTCCTTTCCAGAATTTGGCCTTGGAACCATCTTTAAATTCCATTTATGGACTTTTGATTAAATCAACTGTACTTGCACTGGCAACCACAGACAATAGTGGTGTTAAGGTGTGAATGTGTGGGGGGATGGTATAGAAAGATTTCTAAGTTTATGAAGCTAAACACAAAAATTTTAATAAGCATAAACATATTTTGGACTCACTCCATTAAAAGTCCATTAATTACATTCAGTGATATTTTTTCCACTTTTTCCCACATTTGAAAAAAAATATTGTTTCCATTCCTTCTTTTTTTCCAGTTGACATCTGTGCATACATCATCCACAATCCCCATGTAAACTTTGGGTCCTCATGTAAGTGGGCTTGGTCCAGGCCATTTCACACAGACTGAGACCTTCCCCTAGCGAAGCCTGGAAAGCAACACTGATAGTCCAGGATGGCTTTGTTGGAGCTGAGGACACAGAGAGGAGCATCAGACACAGCTGCATTTTTCTAGGGCCTGATGTCTCAGGGATGTTCACTGCCAGAGTGGGCTGAAAGCTCCTGCAAACTGTCACACATCTTCCAGGCAAAGCCTCACTTACAGACAGTGCTACACGAGAATTTTATCACCTCAGAAGAGTTTATATTCTGCTGGCATGAGGCTGTGTTGTCTGGGGTTTTTTACATAAGGACAGTGTTAGCTATGCAGTGTAGGATATGGAATGGGAAATCAGCACACATCAGCCTGGGCTGCAAAACAGAGTTAAATTGAATCAGGGCCATGAATTGCAATATCATCTACTCCAAGGGAGAAGCTGCAGCTTCACATAAAGAGTGGTTTTCCAAGGAGTCACATTTGCAAGGGATCACAATATACTTAATAAGTATTAACCTCTCTGCAACTAAAATGACCTCATTATCCTTCTTGTTTACTACAGAGAGGACATTATTTACATGTTTCCTGATGTAAGTGTTGATATCAGTGGTTACACACACTGTGTGACATGGCACTGAAATCCTTGCAAGCTTCACCTGCCATTCCTAAACTAAAATTAAATTTTTGCCAATGTTTATTGCAAGTGTAGTGACTTTCATATTATTCATGCTTTGTTTTGGCTCTTCCCCAAACCCTTTGCATTTGTATTTCTGCCCATTTCATTGCTGTGACCTTGGAGTTTGTCATCCTTGTGTATGAATTCTATATGGATGCTCATCATTACCTGCTAGACTTCCTGCCACGTGCAGCAGCCTGCAATACCAAAATTTATTTGTTCTGACCAACTTTCCCAAAGCTGACTGCTGACATGAGAGAACAGTCTTTGATTGTCTCACTGTAACAAAGATTCCTTTCATCCTCAGCCATTGCTCCCTTTGATGTTATTTCACGCTTGCTGTTTTCAAAGTTTGCCTGGGAGTTTTATTTGACCTACTGATCATAATGCATTTAGGTTTGTAATGGGTAATGGATATCTAAGTTATAGCTGCTGATGCAGGGTTTATATTCTTCCCATGGTGTGAGAGGAGCTTTGTATAAAAGTTATTGCTGACATCTTCATAGTGCAACTCAGACATCTTAATATAGTGCCATGTTATTATTTCATTACTGCTGCTTCACACTAATTCATTATTTATAAACACGTGTGCTTCTGCCTCAGTGAGTAGCTGGAAATTTATTCCCATACCCAGAATCTCATTTTAAGATCCCAGTTTGTTACTCTTCTGGAACTTCAAGATTGCCTTATATTTTATTTACTACCAGTGTCACTCCAATTCAGCAAACAGAGTAAGGTGGTGGAGAGGTAACTGCTGTCACTGGTTGCAAACGCAAGGATGGCTTATTTTGGCAACTGCCCCAGTACGAGTAGTTCTGTGATATTGTAATTTTAATGTCAAAAAGCTCATACCTCAATATGGAATTAGTCATAAAATTACAGAAGTTCAAGTCTAGTTACTGTAACCCAAGCAAAGTAGCCCAGCCCTGAATTCCTAAGAGATATATGACACCAGAAAAATAAAAGTAGGAATGTTTTTAACACAGAGATGTTTAGGGAACTTTCGTCACACAAAAGAGAATCAGTAAAAAACAAAAGAGGGGTCATGATAGCATGTAATTTCAGGTTCTTAATATTCTGTGATACAAAAGAATTTCTATTTTTGAATTAATAGGAAAATGACATATTTCTGTAAATTTATAGAACACGATTGAAGGATAATCTGTCATTTAAAACATAAGCATTTAAAAATACATTACTGTAAATTGCAAGATTTCTTTTGTCTTCCAGAAGATTTAACACCTGTCAAAAGACAGCAGCTTAGATTAGACAGCAGTTTAGATTGAAAATCAGCCTATAAAGTAGATCTCAGGTTAAAAGGTAAAAATTACCGTAGATTCTTAGGAGCTTAAATTCAGTTTTCAGGACTATACAATAGAACTTAATGGCATGAAATACAGATCTGTACAGTAAGATTCACAAAAGCAAGTCTAATTTATGCAATTTTTTCTGATTTTTTTTTCCATGACATATCTATTTAGGACAACTTCAGAAGGGTTTCAAAACTAATAGCATAGCTGGCACAAAGTACTTGCTCTTTTAAGTTTCACTCCAAGTTGGTATTTGACCTGAAAATCTCGTGATACTTTATCAGCTTTGAACATAAAGCCAAGGGAAAATTTAACCAGGTTAAGCAGCTGCTTGGATTTGTAGTTTTCTATAGTCTGGATTAGCATGTAAAACACTTCTGGCAAGTGGATGACTAATGGCTTTTTCACTGTTTTTTTTGTTTTGTTTTGTTTTGCTTTGTTTGTTTGTTGTTGAACATTGGTTGTTTGGTTTGTTTATTTGTGTTGGTTTGTTTTGTTGGGGTTTTTTGGAAGACATAAACGTTCTGCTTCATTCCCAGTGCAGAAGTTTTAGTTCCTCTCTCTCTCTTGCTAGACCCTCCGTCACTGAGGTACTTTTAAAATATGACCCCTCTCATATGGCAATGACCTAAAAAACTTTCAGACAAATAATCAAATAAAAGTTAATAATCTTATTGTCCTGGAAGACCATGACCACCCTGAAGTTGGAAATTTCAGAAATATTAGAAACAATCTTTTTTTCTTGCTTCAGCTGGACCTTTTTTAATGCAAGACACACAATATTGAATTGTTTCTTTACATTTACAGTGCTCATTCTTTTTTTTTTTCTTTACATCAAAACATATTCCCTTACCCCAGGGAAGATACATAAATATATATTCCCTTATGTGAGGATGCATTTCTGATAACTGGGATGGTTACAAATTCAGTAGATAGTGAAGATTTTATTTTCCTGATACAGCTAATACAATAGAGCAAGACACAAAGATGTACTTAAGAAAGACATAGAGCTTAAATGCATATGGACAGAAAAATGTAAAGTTCTTCCATAAAATTATCCAAATAATACTGCTGGAGATTTTTTAGAAAACACTTCTATGCTAGAAAGTGCATTTGTCTAGCACAGCATTTTTCAAGCATTTTCAAAATCAATGCTCTTAGAAGAATTAAGGATGACACTGAGGATGTGAAGGAAGAGACGGGATCATCAGATTTGTCAGGTGCCAACTGAATTCCCAGTAATGACAGAAGTGGTGCAAAGTGCTGACAGGTCAAAGGCTGACTTTTCAGTCTTCTTCACTGCAGCTGAACAAGCTGATTGCTTTCAAAAATGAAAATCAAGAGATGACTGCCCACTAGCCTGAGATTGGTAACAAGAGGCTGAATATTACAGTGCTCCAAAGAGTGTATCTGCCCATTCTCAGGACAGATCATTGTCCGTAAAGATTTGAGCTATTTATTCTGTGACTTGGTGCTCAGTTTAAATTGTTTAGTATAAGCCTTCTTGGTAACCCTTTCTGGATGGTTTCACTTTGACTGTGAAATTAACAATTTCACCACACTTTTGCTATCAACCCTTTCCAGGTCAGCTTATCATAGAAGAAGACAATTTTTTTTCTGGAGAGCAAGGATAACATCAAATTCAACAGAATTCAGAATAAACTCTGGCAACTATTTTTGCCACAGACCACTCATCCACTGAACTGTGACCTCTTCCCAAGTAATGCTTGTGTCATCCGTGTCATCCATGATACTGAACTACCTCCAAAAGTCATTGAAGCAGGGTTTCTTCTGGATAAGCTTGGGAAATGTCTTTTTTAGACTTTTCAAGTGCTGATTACTCCCTTATTCACTGGTTGGAGTAAGGGGATCTTATCAGAAGCAGACCATGATTTTTCTAGGGGTTCACAGGAGCTTTTAATCAAGCTTGTGGCAGGTGGCATCACCCTAAACAAGGCGAAATTTGAAACCCATGGCTTGTTTCTCAGTGTTTCCTAAGATCTGGCTCTGTGAGGGCACTTTGAGCATTTGTGTAGTAACCTTGACCTTTAAGTTGTCTCTGTGACTTGTAGGAAAATTTTCCAAAACCTCTTGTGGCCCTGGGGTTCCCACTGCAATGAATTATGAAAGGCTTTAGCATACATTCTCCTTTTGCCACCCAGCAGAAGGGTCAAACTGTGTTTTAGCAGCCTTCAAGCCCAAGGCTGTTTCCTCTTCATTACCTCCAATATGGATTGTACACCCACCACATCCAAGACAAGAGTTCTGTCAAATTTAGCTTTTAAAGCAACACTTATGCATAGCCACAGGGTTACTAACATCAGTCAGAGATTGCCTTGAACTTATGATGATTATTATATGCAAAGACACTTCATAATTAAAACCAAAGTTGGTAATCAAACAACAAAACTCCAGAACAAATGACAGAAAGTGACAGCAGCATGGTACTGAAGTTGCAAGTCACCCATTTTAAGGAATGACTAACTAGAGTAGGAGTGAAGGGTGGAATCTGATGGAGCAGTGTAAACTCATAAGTGGCACAGAGAAAGTGAAAGGGAAATGTATGCTTGCTATCTCTTCAAGAATGAGCAGGTATAATGTAAAAATAGCAAACAGCAGGTTCAAAACAACAGCAGATAGTTCTTCACAACAGACAGTTCAGCTGTGAAATTCCCTGTACAGGAGGCTGTAGTTGTCTGAGGGGTGCCTGGGTTCCAGCTACAACTGGACAAGACAACAGAAGAAAATCCACAGAAGGTTCTTCTAAACAAAGAATACACATCTGGCTCAGGAAATCCATCAGCAGATACCTGCTGATGGTGGCTGTCAGGAATGGGATGTTACTTGTTTGGATTGTCTGATCCTGTGGCTGTTCAGATTGCAGGTGACAACATCTGGACATAATCACTGCCATTCTTCCTGATGGCAGTGATTATGTCCAGAGGTTCCCCATGCTCAGCAGACAAATGTCATGAGAGCCATAAGGTACTGCCGTTCTTACACAGGGCTAAGGACCACGATTCTCTATCAAAGTGTGATGTGTAAGCACTGCTACAGAGCTCATCTCTTCAGTTTCAGGTGGAGGCTGGGAAAGCTGTGTAGGTTTTGTGCTTACAACTGTTTAATTGAGTTATAACTTTTAGGCAACTGTCAGTGGAACAGAGCAGACTGATATTAATGCAAAGTAAATCTTCACATCCCTATTTCCTCATGCTGTTACTGTAACCCCAAGCTGCCCTGAGCACAGTCTGAAATCAGCGTCAGAGCAGCTGTGCAGTACAGCACGCTTATGCAACCACGCTGGCTGCTATTGTATTTGTTAACACAGATGTTTGTTTCTTAAAAAAAACATCCCATCAATTCTCACAGAAATAAAACAGATTTTCAGATAGATGAAATACTGAATAAATCGGTATTTAATAAACAAATGGCTTTAATAGTAATTGTGTGCGGTTGTACTTTCAAATCCAAAGGATCAGTGAAAGTTCACCTGCTCCAGAAAGCATTGCTTTACCCTGCTGAACGCCCAGACCTGCTGCCAACACCTTACGTGCAGTGCAGCGCTGCCCGGGAGTCCGGGCTGCGCTGGGGAACAGGGCAAGCATCCTCATGGTCACTGCCGGGCGCTTCGGGGACATCCCGGAGCACCTGCGCACCTCACGGCTTTGCCCGGCCATCGTACGAGCCCAGCACCAGCGGGACAGGAAAATGCAGAGGGAGATCTCAGCCGCAGGGCGAGGGAGGCCGGGCGGAGCGGTGCCGGCCGGCAGGTGGGAGCGGCTGAGGCTCGGGCCGAGACCCGGGGAGAAGTTTCTGCGGGGCGGGGGTGCTGCAGTAGCTCTGCCCGCAGCAGCGGCGGGGCCGGAGCCGCAGCAAGGCACGGAGGGGGATGTAGTCCGCGGGGCTGCCTACACTTCCCAAGGTGCCGCCGTGTCATACTGAGCTGCTCTGAGCCGAGCTGAGCTGGGCCGTGCCGAGCCGAGCTGAGCCGAGCCGGGACTGCGGGTGCCGGCACCTGGCGGCGGGGGCGGAGCGCGGCGCGGCCCCGCTGCGCGGCAGGCGGGGACGGAGCCGGAGCCGGAGCCGCCCGCGGGGCGCGGTGACGGCGGTGGCGGCGGCAGCGGGAGCGCCATGAGCACCGGCACAGGTAGGCGGGCGCGGGGGGCGGCCGGGACCCCCTGGGGCATCTTTGCCGCTGCCCAGCTCGGGTCCGTCTCGTTGCAGCGCGGGGTGCGGGCAGCGGCAGCTGGATAAAAATTGCTCACCTAAAGCCACCCGAAAATACGAGAATCTGTATGTGCGCCTGTGGCGGGGGGAGCTGCCGCAGCCGCGGGCGCTGCCGGAGCCTCGGGCGCTGTCGGGCGGGAGGGGCTGCGGACCCAGCGCGGGGCTCCGGCAGAGCCGCCCCCGCCCCGGGCGTCCCCCACAGCCCCGGCCCGCAGCCCTGGACATTCCCGCGGCCCCCGGCGTTCCCCGCAGACCCGGCCGGAGCCCTCACGACGGGCTGGAGCGGCCGCGGCCGGGCCGCCCCGGCTCCATCCCTGCCGGTGCCCAGCGGCTCGGGCGTCTCGGCGCGGCCCCGCAGCCGAGGTGCGGTGCGGGCGGCGTCAGCTGGTGCCCCGGCATCCCGGGTGGGAACACACAGCTTTTCAGACGGGGATATTTGGGTTAAAAACCGGCCTTTTTTGCTGGGTGAGATATTGTGGCGGTAGAGAAGGTGGATGTCAGGGATGTGCCACGGAGCCCAAACTAGGATTGCCGCCCGGAGGAATCCAGTTGCCCAGGGCAATACAAAACTAATTTATCCTGTGATACATGCAGGATTTGAGAACTGACTTGGAACTGTATTTTTTAGCGATTCAGCATTCATCTGCGTTGAGTGTCGGCGGGGGGTGGTTACTTCAGAGCACAGTCGATTGCAAAATATTACAGTCCTTAAGGCAAATGCAGGGTTGTGCACAGAGGAGAGGGAACTGTGGGAGGTGGTTGTGTATTTCGTTTGTGAGGGTAACTGTAGTGCTAAATATACGCTCTACCACAACAACAGGGAGAGGCTGAATAGCTACAATTATGTGGTGACTCTGTATGTCAACATGCTTAATCATACCACATCCTCGCAGCGAGCCAAAGGGGAGCCTGCTGCAGGCAGAGAGGAGAACGAGCTCCCGGTTAGGACAGTGAGTGCAGGCACCTGCTGCAGATTGCAGCTGAAAGCCGAGTCTGGCATTTCCTCGTGTTTGTTGATGGTGTAAGTGCTTTCGTGTGTGCTGATTGTCCACGTCCTGACGTGGTCTGTGGGTGAAACACGGACTTCCAGCATGCTGGTCTTCTCTCTGGAAGTGCCCAGGCCAAGGCAGGTGTGCAGGTGAGAGCAAGGCATGTGTTGCAGGGTGTTTGAACTACAATAGAAATCCCCAGTCTGTTTCCTGCCTTTAAAGAGCATCGGGATAATTAACAAGGATGGTAACATCTCCTTTGGCAATGGTGAAATGCTGGTATGGAATCCTCTCCTTGGTCGCCTGGCTGTGTGTAACGTTGAACTGAAGAACATGAAACACTGAGAAATGTTAAAATTCTATTGTGGTAGAACTGAGCCTGGTAGAGGAAATACTAGAGTGCAAATTTTTCTCTCTATAATATTTTAAATGTCAGTTAAATATATTCTGAAGTTATTAGCCCAGTAGAAAAGTTAGTGCAGAAGAGACTTGACACAATTCTATCTCAGTAATTGCTCCAAACACGGTGTAAATTAAATAGCAAAAAAGAACAGTGCCAAGATAAAAATAACATCCTGGGAAAAAAGAGAGTGGAAAAAAACCCTGAGAGTTCTTAGGTCTAATTTGAAAGAATAACTGGCAGTTTTAGGAGTTTTGGTTTTAAGTATAGGGTTAGCTTTGATCTTTCCAGATTTTGATTTTGTGTGTCTGTGTGGGCTATGTAAACAACCTGCAATCAATTCTCATGATAAATTAAATGTGAGGAGCCCATATCTACTCAGTGAAATCAATGGAAATTTTCCATTAACATTGATGGGTCAAGTATTGTACAACAAATTCAGTGCCACGGTTTGTTTAAAATTGCTGTTCCCAAAAGATTTCCACCAAAATTACTATGGAAAGGCTTTAATTCAAAGTTTGCTGTTTAACAGAAATATATTTCTGGTTCTGCAAAGAAAACGAGGGTGCAGTGGTGTGTTAAAATCAGCCCCGCACAAGATCCAGTGAATTGCTGCATGGTTTGGTAATCTAGGAGAAATTCCCAATATTTCTTTTACTTTTGAGATGGAGCAAAGAGTTGTGAATCTGCCCTATTACTCCAGAAACTTTTGCTCAGTCTGTGTCCTCTCTTGCACCAAGGCAGCACATCACTCACTGTCTGCATCAAGAGGGTTTCTGGCAGTGCTGTGACACTGCTTTGCCACTTTAACCATAACATTTGGCATTAGATACAGAAATGCTTATATTTGGTAAGGGTGATGTAGTTTGTAATATATTGATAAAGGTAATACAATTTGAAATGGTTCAGTAGTACATGCATTGAGCCATTGTCCTGATGAATGGCTGCAGACTCATGCTATAATTTTAAATCTAGAAAGCACATGATCACCTGGTATAGTAAGACACAGCTCAGATGCATCATTACATGTGTTGTAATTAGATTTTTCCACACATTATTTTCCTCAGCTGCCTTCTATATATACTTACCATTGGTTTTGGCTGAGACTAATTCCAAGAAAGAGCCTATTCACTGATTTTTATACCTGGGAGATTTGCATGAAATGGTTGTGCTTTTAGGATACTAAAGGTACTTTTAAGAGTTTATAATATGGTTTTGCAGTCTAATAATTAAGTTCTTTGCCATCTTGAAACCATAGCAAGAAGAACAGAATAGGTTAAATATTTGAGATTGTGAAAATGAGGTTCTCCTCAATTCCCAGAAATAGGGTAACATGATGTCTATTATTTAAGTGCAAAAAGGGAATCACAGAGCTAATTACATACTAGGTGAGTTATCTTAGATTAGATTAAATTAAATGTCATGACACAAATTCACACAGCTATTTAGTCTTTAAACTATTATATTAAAGGGGCAATTTGATTGCATGGATCAGAGAACAGCTAATGGAGTGTCACAGCCCGAATGGAGCAGGAATGTAGTGGCTCTGGTTACAAAGGAGGTTACTCAGGTTGGTCACACAGGGTCCAGCTCAGCTTGGAGATGATTAATTCCTTTTCAAAGTTGACATGCAACTATGCTGATAAGGATCCTCCCTAGAGACAAAAGTTATGATTGTTTTAGACTGTGCTATATTTTTTACTTAGATACAGAATTTTTCTTTCAGCCCTTCGTCCTGGGCACTGGTAAAAGAGCATTGAATTACTAGACAGGAGCACCAGGAGGTCAGCTTGCTTTGGAGTTTGCCTGCTAATGAACATGCTACCTTATAAGGTCAATCCTACATGTTTCATAATTAAACAAGAGTAGAACTACTTCATTTCATTGCCATTTTAGCCAGGTTTCCCTGAAAAAACCCAACAACCTCTATTTCCTGATGGTATTTTCTTCCTGAAAATTGGGTTGAATTGCAAAGAGTCTATTTAATTTCTTAGACTGTAAAAATCAGGAAACTGTATCTTGGGATTTGTTAAGGTTTTGGGGGATTCTGTACAGCTCTTAAGAAAATGGTTTCAGCTCAGTGCATGTATCTTTTAAATGGGAGCACGTTCTTGGATGGTGGAAACACACAGCACAGTTAGGAGAGGGTGAAGTAGGTCAGAAGAGATTCTCAGTGATGTCACATCGGCTGGTCACTCCTGTCTGCAGGACATCCTGTCTCCTGGTGGCCTCCCCGTGCTGCCCAGGTGCTGCAGCCCATCTCTGGAAAGGTGAATAGTTCTGCTTAACAGAATCCAGACATTTGGCTTTCTGAGTGAGGTCTCCTCCTTGCTCATTTTTCTGTTTGCAGTGCAGCACCTGCCCGATACTGAGCACCTTTCTGGGCTGGTATGGGCTGGTGTCTATTCACTTTCTGACTGCCCCTGCAGTGCCAGGTACAAGCAGTCTGCTTTCAGTTTTGTTCCTCAGGACATTATTGCTTATGTACTTAATCACCAAGAATTATCTTTGACATGAAAACATAGAGTGTCACTGTCATATTTTCTGGAAAAATCCCTTTGCCAGGATTTCTTCTCCTGGGAAGCTGACAAGCCTCAGAGAAAAATGAAATCAATAATTATCTGATTGCTTCTCCTGTGTTTTGCTGCTTTGGAATGTGGTTGGATATTGTTTATCCAACATGTGAGTTGTTTTAACTTAATGACCAATCACATCCAGCTGTGTTGGGACTCTGGAATGGGTCACGAGTTTTTCATTAGTATTTTGTTGAGCCTTCTGTAAGTATCCTTTCTCTATTCTTTACTACAGCTTTAATATAACATTCTTTTATATAATATAAGTATATGAAATAATGAATTAGCCTTCTAAGAACATGGAGTCAGATTCATCATTTCCTTCCTACCATGGGGGATCCTGAAAATACCACAATAGAGTTCTAAGAAATGTAGAGAAAATTGAGAAATACAAGCATGGC
Source organism: Zonotrichia leucophrys gambelii (assembly GCF_028769735.1). Classification (NCBI taxonomy): domain Eukaryota; kingdom Metazoa; phylum Chordata; class Aves; order Passeriformes; family Passerellidae; genus Zonotrichia; species Zonotrichia leucophrys. The sequence continues at coordinate 52,858,099 of NC_088173.1, forward strand.
TACTTTTATCTCTCTTCTTCTGTGCAATAGGATGGCCAACATTCAAGGAGGAGTGAAGAAATCCTGATTTTAGTTTTGTTCGATTTGACAAACAATTCATCTCTACACAAATTAAGGCTTTAGCAGTGGAAACACTTTCCTGACTGCTGTTAATTGTAAGCTCACTGCTGCATTTTCCTCTGGGGGTTTGCTGGTACCATTAACTCACCTTTGGACCTTGGGTTCTCTAACCAAGCACCCAGCACTCACAGTAAAGAATTAAGCACATTTGTGTGGAAAGGGCTTGTGCTGCATGGGGCTGTTAGAAACAGAGCTCTGTAAGTGCCAGGATGAAAGGGGGCCCAGGCAGCAGAGCTGGGTCTCTGCACAAGCCCAGCATCAGATGGAGGGTGGAGCATGGGCCTTGGAGATTATTGGACAATTTGCCGGCTTGCTCTCTGCATCCTTAAATATAACCTTAAGGCAAACATTTCTGAATTTATATTATTCCCTGTGTCAAGATCCATTAGCAGCATGTCAAGGTCCATAACTGTTACCATCTAAAACACTGGAATGTTTTCTTTCACAGCTTATTAGTTGATGTTCGTGCTCTGAAATCTAGATGGAGTGTTGTTCTGCATGAAGTGTGGTTACTTATTTTTGCATTTCAGATAAGAAGTGTGAGATGAATAAAAACTTTGTTCAGTAAATATTTCTGTAGCTTTAGGAGCCGTTTTTTCCCCTTTCTCTTTAAAATCAAATCTTTCTACTGGCATTAGTCAAATTGATCATTAACTATATATTGAAGACTCTCCTGATCTTATGGGACAAATTTCTTGATCTGTAGATGAAAGAAATCAAAGTCTAAGTGCAGGTGGCCGTGAAAAATACAAATTCCTGAATGGCAGGAGCTCACTAGTGATGCTTTGAAAATACTTTAATGTTCTTAATTGCAGGCTGGTTTTTTCCTACTTAGAAACTGTTATTTTTAGGTTTAAGTAATGCTGTCATTGTAAAACAGTAACAGATTGCAGTTGCTCCTCATGGTGGATATGAAGAACAAATGTGTAATCTTGGTTGTTACTGCATAGTAGCTGCTCACAAATACAGCATCCAGTTCCTTGGGAAGTTTTCAAGTACCTCTTCTGTCAGTTCCTTTCTAGCATGAGGCACTGTGGTACTTTAGAAGATCACGAAATATGGTTGTTCCTCTTCCCTTTTGCCAAGTTCATTTGTGCTTCACTGGGAGAAAAATCCCTCACCTGTACTGGTTTATGGAGTGGAATAGCTGGGTGTGGTGTACAAAAGGGAGCACTAAGCATTCAGTGCTTGTGTTCCTTCAAGTCTATTTCAGGCAGTGACAAAGTAAGATTGAATTGCTGTCATACTGTTTGTATGGTAAAATTCATGGTGAAGTAGGAGTTAAAGTTTGATGCATATCATATGAAGAACGAGCCACAGAACCTGTTCTGCTTAAGTGTCAGGCAAGAGCTTTTGTCACTGTAAAAAATAGGTCATATACTTCCTTCTCCTCCTAAGTATATGACTTAGAGATTATATGACTTAGGATAAAGGAAGTTTCAGAAGTGATTCATAAGGCAGTTTACTAGTTGATGTCTAAATATATACTGGGATCTTTGCTGAGCAGCTCTGAGTGGGACTGAATGAATGGACAGCCTTATATGCAAGGATTCATTTGGAGAGTTCTTGATCAGGGACCACTTTGTTTTTTTCTTTACTTATTTTGACCTCTGTCAAGAGATTTTACCGAGGTACGTTTATAAATCCTAGACTGCTGTAAATTTTGCAGTTTAAAATAATGTGAACGCCCTAGAAGTCATGAAAAATACTTTTACATTTTCCTATTTGTTTTTGTCTCAGTTGCCTTCATTTGCCTTGCTCTGTTTACATGTTCTTTCCCTCTCTTTTCCTGTTGGTATTCTCAGTATTGGAAACTCAGCAGGAACCTGCAAGTCAAGCAGGCTTTTCTGTTCTTCACTTTGTAAGACCCCACTGAGGATATTTGACTGAGTTCAGCTGGGAAGTTTGGCTTTTTGGGTCTTGTAGAATTTTCTATGGTGTTTCCTTTGGCTTTGCAATACCAGCAGCATGAAGGCAATCACCTGGTAACAGTTTTAGATGCAACACAGATACAGAAGATCTAATCTTTAAGGTCACATACACAGTTGTGTACTGATACCAAAGGAAACCATAGAAATGGCTGTGTTGCCACTATTGCCCTTGATGAGAAGAAGATGGGAATGGAAAAGAGTTTGCCGCCAAGTGCCTTAGCTGGGACACGCACGGGAACAGCTGGGGCTGCGTCTGTCTGTCTGTGCCGTGAGTGTCTGGCACTGGCCCTGGCACCTCACCCTGTGCCTTGCACATATGCTCTCTGTTCTGCTGTCTGTCAACCTGGCTGCAAGTCAGGCTTGCCAGCCCAGGGCTTTGCCTGTGCTCTGAGCCTGGGTTTGCTGGGCAGCTCCAGCCCTGCTCAGACCAAACTCAACCCTGTGCTCTGCTGCTGGCTTCAGGCAGTGACAGGAACATTCCTGGGTGCAGGTGATGGGTAAGTACTGGTGATAAGGGTGGAGAGTTGCTTTGCACTGACCTTTCCATGACTAATAGTGTAACTGAGCTATGATGTTCCCACCCACTTGGTCGGCAGAGTGGACCTGCCAGGCTTGGTGCAGTGAGCATGATGGGGGAAGCTGCTGTGTGCTTCCCTTGAGGGGGTGGAGAGCTCTGCTCTTGATCCACCTGGCAAAGAGAGACAAGACAGAGGGGAACTGAATTGTGTTTTTCAATCCCCCCAATGGGTTGATGAAGGGGAGATGAAGCCAAGCTCCTCTCACAAAGGCACAGAAAAAGGGCAAGAAGCAACAGTCAGGAGTAGCAGGAGGAGTTCATGCTGGTTGTAAGGAAGAGTGAAATCCCAGTGATAGTGCTTGAACCCCGGAGGGAACCAAGAAGGGTAGCAGAGGGGCTGTGAAGTATCTAGCCTCTGAGATTTTCAAAATTTAATAGGCCAGATTGCTCCAGCACTTGCCAAACTGAAGATTGGCTTGCAGTCAGCTGGATCTCTGGGCATCTGGTCCAGCGTTTTTGGTGGGTATTTGAAACTGTCCTTACCCATGACTGAAGAGCATCTGTTGTATTGCTACAGAGATCCAAAGGCAGATTAATCTTGAATGTTTTGTGTGGCCAATCTTCCTGAGCATGTTTTGATGCCTTATTCCTGCCTTGGAAAATTTGAGAAAAATTAGTGTCAGCTGCGTGTATGAACATTGGTAAGCTTTCCTGAACCAGACCCTGTGGAGAAACAGGTTTATGTATCACAGATCTCTTGAACAATTGCCTAAAGATGCAAACCTGTCCTGGAGTTATGTATGTGCAGCTGCAGAGCCCCTCAGCTGGGACAAGGAGTTTGGTGTGAAAATCTCAAAGTATCATCACCTATCACTGTGAACTGCAGTGTTTTATCTCTTTGAAACTAGGGCATTTATTTATGTGCCTTTGTACAGAATTAGGTGCAATCATTCAGCATCTTTATTCTAATAGCCACATGTTTTCATGGTACCAAACGAAGGTAACAAGCATCCACAGATTGCCTTAATGTGTTGTCAGTGAGAGCATAACCGAAGCTTTTCTAGCATGTTCTTTACATCTGTATGAGCAATGAGATCTTTAGTAATGATAAAACACAATAGATTGTGTTTCAATTTGCTGACATTTATTGTCATTATTTCAGATCATTAGACTGTCCTGGTTGGATTGAATGCTTCTGTGGCCCAGTACTTATTTCCAGCTGTGCCCATTGTCTTGACCTGGGAGCTAACAATGACAGTGGCTGTGTCCATCTTGGACATGTTTTTCAAGGCGGTACTAAGGGATCATCACCTCAGATGATGAATTTTAGCTTCTTTTTGGTAGTGTGGCCTAAATTTCATTAAATGCATAAAGCCAGCTTAACGAAGTTCTATTTATATCTTAATAGAGCTACCCACTGGCACTGCTGCAGATTTGGTTGTCTATATTATTAATAGGATTTTACCTAAGACTAAAGCCTAGGTTATGCTGGGAACCCTTAACTTCTGTTACTGCTAAACTTCGGGGTTAAATCAAATTTCTGGTCTGAAGTCATGTGATACATTTTCAGAAAATCTGCTGAAGCAATAGTCACATTTTGCATTTCTTTCCATAGATCTATAATTTTAACTCGTGATACGCCTGAGTTTTTTCCCAAGGTCAAAGCTGACTTTTGATGGGAACAGCTCAGGCTGTGTCCTGTGAAGTTGATGATGAGATTGATGTTAGGGGAGTGCTGCCAGCTCTGGGGAAATGCTCAGCTGAGCTTTCTGTGTCTTGTCTCTGAAGCACATAAGGTCTACATGGATCTAGAAGCGTGCCATAGTCGTGCCTATTTTAGAAGGTAGCAAGCAGCACGAGCTGCAAATTTAAGTTGGCAGGAGAAGCCTGGCTGTTAAGCTGAAGCTGTCAGAAACTGCCACAATGTTGGTTGGATGCTCGATTTACCTGTCCTGCTCAGAATTAGAAAGAGGGAGCTTCTCAGGCCCTTTCTAAATACAAGGGTAAATAGTTTTGGAACTATATAGAAATCCTGTACATTGGATGAATTCCCAGTTTCCATCCTAGTAATTTTGCTATCATACATGTGTTTTGTATGGTCAGTAATTATGTATTTATTACAGTGATGGATGGTTTCAGTATAGCTGTTTGCACCATGGACATCAAAAAGCACAAACATTTCAGTTCTGCATTCCATCTTTAATTCCAGTTACTTGTATAAAACATTTTTGAGACACTGTCTAAGTTATGGGTCAAACTCAGTTGCTAAACCATCTAATCCTCTCCTACTTTTCTATATGTGGTTGTTTTCACACATATATCCCAATAGCGAGTTGCTTGCAAAAGCAGAAATGTGTTCTTTCAAGACAATAAAAGGTATTGAAGGTATCCCTTCTCCTGATAGTCCGTTTCTGTGCCAGTTAAACTGCATGCTTAGAAAATGCTGTATTGGTTTGCACTTTTTTAATTAAAAAATAATTTTCTTTTTTCCTTAGGTGAGCCTGAGAATGTATTTTAAGGAGTTGCACATCCATTTTTTGAGAGACCTTAGCAGTGGGTAAACAACAAACCTTGACATTTTTAAAGGAAGATTTCTACCCTTAGCTTGCCTTGTGGCTCTGTGCTGTGGATCTGAAAGGCAGATCATGTCTCTTGTGCTGGAAGGCAAAGGACTGAAATTTAGATAGCCCCTGTGAATTTTCTAGGGAAATCATTGCAACTGTGCTGTGGAAAAATAATATTACATGGACATTATTTCCACTGCACTGATATTATGGTACCATTAAGAATTAACACTTACTAAAGAGCCAGACTGGTCACAGGCTACCTGGCATTTCATCTTGGCAGCTCTGGAACAGTGGAGAAGGAGCACTTTGGGTGGGCAGTAGGAGCTGCACATCCACAAATCCATAGGACAAAATGGCTTAAACAAATCACAAACAAATAAACAAATCACCCTCTGTGTTCCACTCCTTCCTGTCTCTAGACTGCTTCCAACATGGCTCTTGAATCTCACTGTCAGTGTTAAAATCTCTTTTCATCAATTTATTTCAACTTTTATTGCATACTTCTTTGTAAGCATCCTGAAATGGTATGGCTTAAAGAAAGCAATAATGCAATAAATGACTATAATTACATAATAATGTAATTATTACAATAATTGCTGTTATATCAATATTCCCTGTATTTTTTCTGACTGCAGTTTATATCATTTGCAAACTGTTTGGGGGAGACGTTGTCTTTGGCTTTGTGTCATAGGTAAACAGTTGTACTATTTTTAATCCCAGACAAGATAAGATGTTATCTTTAGGAAAATTTTGCCATATTTTGCAGGAACCCCTTCCTTTTTTGGTAGGATGTATGACATTTATGTTCTCTCATGTCAGTGTTTCTTTTTGGTAGAATTTCATTATGATATGTTGGTGCTCATTTTTTTGTAAATATGTTTAGATTTCTAATAGTGTTTTTTGTCAATTGACTGCAAAGCTCTCACAGGAGGAGGGGATTTGCTTGTGCAGAACTGAGAAGAGATTTGTGACTTGTGTTGGGTAGGATTAGTCAAGAGAAGAGGAGTCTGAAATACCAAAGTCTGAATTAAATGTTCCTTCTGCTAGGTCACTCTGACTTTACATGTGTAAGACTTAATACATTTTGGGTTATTTTTGGCACTGGCATGAGTGGCTGACACTTGTCTATAGATGTAAAGAGTGGAAATTGAAAGGTTAATTTATTTGCCATCTTCCCTAAAGTTTTGAAAATAATATCTGGTCCTTAGCTTGTCCAGTGGCTCAAGAAGGGAGGGAAGAGTTGGGCTTGAGAAAACTAACTGTAACAAAGCCTGCTGCTTTTGTTTCCTGCTGCTAACTCCATGCCCCTGGCAGCCTAAATATTCCTGCCCTTCATTTTTGTTTCTCTCTGGATCATATCCATGAGGAGATTTCATTTCAAAAAACAACCAAGATTGCAGCTGATGTCATCAGAAAAAAACTTCACATGAAAAATACTTTAAAAAAATCCTTAGAACCTAACCCTGGAATTTATTTTTAAATTTTTTTTTAATTTTTAATTTTTACATGGTAGGAAAAAGCAGCATGTGCTGGCCCCCAAGCCTTGAGCGTGCAGCCCCACCAAGGAATCTGTGCAGCCTGTCCCAGCACACCCCTGCCAGCAGCTGTCACTGTCACTTGCCAGTTCTTTAAAGCTCTTTAAAGGTGGCATAACGTGGCAAAGAGATAACGTGCAGCTTTCTCCCCTGAAGGCAGGCTTAAGTTAATATTCCCCCAAAGGCCATTGCTATGGGTAAGCACAGCAAAGTGGAAAAGCTCCGGGTTTCTCTGTGCTCACCCATCTCCCTTTCCCAGATGGGTAGGAAAGCTGGGCTTTGAGGCAGCTTTCCAATTTTTCAATTTCTGCAGCTTTCCTCAGTTACAATCACATGGATTCAATAGGTAGTTTAGAAAATATTTGTGATCTGTTCCAGGTCACACTGATAGCATATGTGAGCTTTTGTGACCTGAAGGATGAGTTGTTGGAGTGAAGATTATTTCAGCTCTGAGGGCTGGTACTGAGTAAAAGTTCTTTATTGAGTATGATTGTCTAGATAAAGGGAACCTGTTCCAAGCCACACTCCACTTCAAAAGACAGTGAGACAACCGAGTCCATCTTAAAAAAATCTGGCCAAAGTGCACTGCATTGGTTGTGTCCTGTTGCTCTCTGTTTGGAAGCATCAGATTCCTGTGTTCATTTCTTTGTCAGCAGGTTTTGATAATTTCATCATTGCAGAAGAGTGATGGTATAATTTATATATAATAATATAATAATTATATTGTATTAATTAATTATATATTAATATGCTGCTGGTATAATTTAATTGTTGGGGGAAAGGCATATGCATGATGAGAACAGTTCCAAGGAGAGGTGGAGCAGACAGGCCATGTTGGGGGTGCCTGCTGGAGACCAGCGCAGGGTGGTTGTGGAGAATTGTTGCTGAACACACTCCTTCCAGCTTTTTTGTGGTTAGAAGCCTTTTGACACCTCTGCCTGTGTTCCAGAGGTGTCTCACAGTGGGTTGTGCAATGGACCATTGCATTCCCAGTGAGGAGTGGCTGTCTGCCCACCATCAAGTCAGATGAGCCTGCTGTACAGAAAAATGCAGGCAAGTGTTTCTTTGCAGGAATTCCTCACTGTCATGCAACATTATCCTTTAACTGGGTTTACAAGCACAGAAGCGTGTTTCAGAAGCTGTATTTTTAAAAGTGCACTCCGCAGTTTTGATTTTACATTACAGTTTGAGAGGTTCATGAGGGTTCTTTGCAGAGCTGTTGATACGACCCCGCTGCTGAAGCAGCAGCCAGCCCTGCAGTGCCTGTAGGAAAGGCCTGTCACAGTCACAGTGCCCAACCCTGTCACAATGCCCGACCCAAATCAACAGGGTAAGGCACTGGCAAGCTAAATGTGTCTTACCCAGAGCCTCAAGAAACCAGAAGTGCTAATGCAAAGGGTGCTGACTTATCAAAGGGCTGCAGCTACATGCAAGAGGATTATTTTTACTAATACATGCTTAGAGTTTGTCAGGCTAATGAGGCTCTGTAATATGTCTTGTGAATGCACTGAAAAGTTCAGTAGACTTCATATTGCTATTTCAATTTGAAAGGTCTAGTGTTCGTCTTTACAGCTTGGAATTCCTCGTTTGTACTGCTCATCATAATGTTTTAAAAATTATTCTAAAATTGATTTCTTAAAAGTTTTTGAGATGAATAGTCTTCAGGTTCAAGACTAGCTGTACTGTCATGTATAATCCCATTGAATCGTAAGGAACTATGTGTTCATATAAGAAATAAGAAGTAAAACTTCAATCTGTAGTTATTAAAATCTGCTCTTACCTTAGAGTTAAAATTTTAAAGAATATTTTCTGAAAAGTTTGATTCAAATAAGAATATTTAGATTTCAGATTTTAATATTATTACTCATTGCAAATACAGCTTTGGTCAGCTTTCTTATGCAGACACAGAAATCAAGCTATTATGCCTTGAACTCTCAGAGCCCCATCATTTATGAAATATTGTGCTGCAGATTGTTAATGGAATATATTATACTGAAAGTTTTATCTGCATCTGTCTTATATAATTTAATGCAAATAAATTGTAGATAAAATATCCTAGGACATGAAATGTTTATTTGTGATAACAGTTCTGTTTATTCAGCTTGAGGAAACTGGAGCTGAAGTTAAGAGTAAGTACACTTAAAAGGAAGCAAGAAAACAGGTTTTAATTATGATTTAAAGTAAAATAAGCAAATAAGTCTAAAATAAAATGATTAAAGATTGCTGTAGGTTGCTGCAGTGGTACATTAACATACTAAACTATTTAGAGTGTGACACATTTTCCACATCAGAATTAAACAAATAGCAGCTTAATATGTTAAGTCATCTCAGCGACATCTGCTCTGTCAGTTGCCTACGGGCTGGAAAATGAAGTGTTATAGCAAAAGATCCACAGATGGATCCAGCAGCTCAGGATTTGCTCTGAGTGCGGGAGGGCTTGGGGCCAGTTCTGGGTCCCTTGGCACCAGCCAGGTTGGTGATTTGCCTTTAGCCCCTGCCTGGGTTTGGTACAAGGTGCTCAGCTGTTGGCGTTGTCGCCACTGTCCCATTTCCCCCACCACAGCCATGAAATCAGTCAGTGGGACAAAGAGGCCATTCCTGCTGTTTCCAAGAGGAATATCACTTACTGTGGGAGTATCTTTTCTCTCTTTTTTTTTTCCCCTGCATGTTTTTTCATTTTTCTTGGAACTACAATGATGACTGAAACTGCCCCATCAGCTCTTTCCAACACCCTGGGAAGGTCCTTTCAAAACTCATGTGGTTGGTGTTCTTTCTCCAAAGTAAGATATTATAGTCTATCTCTAGGACTTAAATAAATACTTATATTTTTTAAAAAATACTATAGTATCATAAATTTAGAGAGTATACAAGCAGAAGACAAAATATCATGCATATTCCTGCGATCCATAAATTAGGCCATGTACACACTCAAGAACGCTAAGGGAAAAATCACAAGCAGTGGCATCCATAATCATAAGATGGAACAGAAAGTGGAGCCTCATTTCTACCATTTGCATTTTGTTTATGTTGTTCTTACTGGAAAGGGATGAGAAGACTTTAGAGAAAGTTAAAAACTTTTAACCTTTTTCTGCAACTATGACAACTAGAACCAAATTAATCTAATAAAAAACTGAAGAACAGATTGCTGTGCAGTCACATATCTCTGAGGGATGGTACTTAATTTAAAACAACAAGTATTTCAAGGCTGTGATAGAACTTTGAGAGCTTAACAATACTTCTTATATTGCAGTCAAAACTCCCAGAGCTCCCATATGGAAGAGTCAGCCAAAATTCACAGTGCAGCCAGATTAGCAGTGTTAATCACATTGCCTGTTCTTTAAATTGCAAGGAGCCTGGGCAGGGTGTAGAGGCTGGAAACTGGATACCTGTGCAGTAATGCCTGTGATCCTGAGGATATTGTTAGGTGGGATTGGTATTTCTTGTCTCAACAAAATCCCCATTTCTAAGGCGAATTGCAATGTCAAATGTTAAACTTTGTAAGCTGCCTTGGTTTCTTTAAATGTTTATTTTGTGCATAGATTTTAAAACTATTTGGCTGCTCTACTTCTGCTGTGAGTTTTTGGTGGTGGAATCACCATTGTCACAGTGTATCTAGTACTTGGTTTGTAGGGCCATTCCTCAGGTCAGACTGCTGCAAATCTATATGTTGTTGTGACTGGTTACACTGTGGGACAATAAATTAATTATGACATTTATATCTAAAAGAAAGGCATTTATTTAGACATTTAAGCATAATATTAGTTTCTATTCTTTTAGAATCCAGTGGTCTAAAGATACAGATGAGAAATGTTGAGATCTGTTGTTCAGATGAGAAATGTTGACACTCCCTTCAGGGCATTCCAAGCTCCTTTATGGCAGATTCAGATAGAAGAGTTTTGGGTTGTTACTTAGGATACATGGAAAGTGGCTATGAAAAAAAAAAACCTGTATGGGCAAAATGCTGTGAATTACAGGTGTTCAGCAGCACTGAACACTGGGTCAGCTTTCAAATGATACAAATATGGGTTTGGAAGGCTAATTTTAATCACCCTGCTTTAAATATGTGTCCTCGCTCAGCTGTGATGGTGTTCATGTTAGAGAGGGATTTTAGAGAGCTCTGCTTTGCTGTCATGCCAGGATTCTGGCACTGGGGGAAGTGGAGCAGGGCTGTGGACAGGCTGGATGGGCAGAGGGTGGATGTTCAAGGAGGTCTGCAGGAGCCAGGCTCCTCTGGGAGGCTGGATTGATGGGCAGAGGGTGGATGTACAAGGAGGGTCTGCAGGAGCCAGGCTCCTTTGGAGGCTGAGGGAGAGCATCAGTGTCCTCATGTGCCACTGCTGGCCTGGAGAGAGGATGGACCCAGGCTCTGCTCAGAGGTGTGGGGCAAAAGGACAGGGCTCAACCCCATGGCAGCTTGCAACATGGCAAATTCTGATTAAGCAGAAGAGGAAACAAAATTCCCAAGAGGACTGTAAAGCACTGGGGCAGGGAAGGTGGCAGCCTTACATCCTTGGGGGTTTGAGATTTGGAAAGGACGAGGCCCTGGGCAACCTGATCTAGTGGGATCTGTGCTGAGGAGGAGGCTGGACTAAGTGACCTCCAGAGGTGCCTTCCAACCTAAACTATTCTGGTTCTAAATATAGTGTGTGGGAGTGCTAAACTTGACTTTGGCATGATTAAAATTACATTTAAAGCTAAAGCAGGACAGCAAGACAATGCTTCTGGGACTCTTATGCAGCACTTCCAAAAAACACAGGCTCACATACATTTCCAGGGGAAGCTCAGTTTTTCTGAAGCACGGTGTTATTCCAGAGTTACATGATTTTAAAACCATAGCTGTGCCTCAGAGTGTGTGTGGTGCTTACATGTGCATTGTAAGAGGTCAGATTTATTTCTGCAGGTCACAAACTGAACAGCTGAATAGATCTGAGGCTCCTAACTCCCATTCTGTGACAGATAATTAAAAGATCTAATCTCTTGTACAGCTGACCTGAGAATAAATTTCTAATAGTCTGTGGATTTGCTGCACAGCATTATAATTTAATATGTTGTTAGTACAGCTAGACCAATTTTGATTTAGTGTCTTGATTTAAGTTATTTTTTGAGTGAATGTTAAAAATAAAAAAAATACCTAGATGGGAGAGGTATAATCTCAGTAGGATAAAACTGTCTGTAAAATGATAGAAAACATACTGAGAAAAAGGAGCTTATATTTAAAGATAGAGCAATTTAAAGTTAAAAGAAGCAAATTTTATTACATTTCCTAATTAGGTCCATAACTAATCATACAACCAATAAATGCATTGATATGTGCCAAAGTTGAGGTTTAGCATATATAAGTATTAAGGCTTTTGAGTAGGTCTGAGTGTGTTTGAAAGGTTTTGGATTAGTGCTTTAAATAAAAGAAATTAAATCTTACTGTGTGAGTAGAATAATAAACTTTAAAGTGATTGTTATAATTCTACCTTTGTACAAATGTAGTCTCACTGGTTGAACAGAAAACATACAAAATTAATGGATAACTCCATCTCAGTAGTTTCAGAGGGATAATAATGAGTTTATTTTCTGTCTTTTTCTAATTCTGGTTATTATTAACAGACCAAATATGGAAGTGGGAAATCTGTCAGTCTGCTGGAGCATCTTTGGGGACTGCTGCTGTAGTGCTGGAGAATTGAGCACTTAGGCTGCCTGTCTGGAGGACAAAGAGATGACATCCTGCAATTTTCCTTTACCCTTACCTGATGCTAAGTGGAACTCACAGCTGAAATTAACCTAATCAATTTTTAAATAAGCGTTGATTACACCTGTATGGATATAATCACCCTAGCAGATTGTCAGTGATGGAGCTGAAAGCAGGAATTATGTGGCAGATTTGACCTGTAATTAGAAAGAAAGTTCAATAGAGGTTTAAGAGAAGCAAATTATCAAGTGCAGCAGAAAACATTCTTGACCTAGAGGTGCAGGGATTCTGCTGCTTTCTGAAGAGCCATACTGAATGACCTTGTGTTAGTGGTGTATTTCCAAATCAAGATAATATTATTGCTGTGTGTATAGTAAACCTCCATGACACCATCTTGCAAAAGAATATTTATTTAAAAATCCTATGTCATCCTTTAGATGACAATTGTAGAATGATACAGTATCACTCATTTTTTTTTTCCAAATGGTCAGCTAGTCTTTTGGGCACTTTTTATTGTTTTGGTTAAGAGGAAGAATTAACAGCAGATATTCCTTGCAAAATAACATTTTCTCAAGAAAATAATATGAAGAAAGGCCTATGTTTTGTGAATAGCAGGGCCCAAGATCAGACAGAGATCTCCTGCTTTTCTCCACTCTAGAGAACCTGTTGTTTTTTCTTCTTATTGAAGATAGTAGTTGGTGGGGTTTGCATTTCCCCTGGTCCTTTTCTTGCCTCAGGAACACTTCTATGTTGGCCGGCAGTTGCCAGGTATTTGTATGCAGGGGTTTACTGTTTTACAGATCTTCCCCTAAGAGAGCCAGCTTAGTTCTTTTTTCTTTTTTTTTTTTTTTCCTTCTCCTTTCTTTGTTTTTCACTTGGTCTGTAAAGTTTTGTAGATATGAGTCTACATTAAACATACAGTTTTCACATTTATTTAATATTTGGTTATATCCTGAGCTTGCATAATCAGCATCTGGAAGTAAGAGTTTGTAACATTTTGAAAATAATCAGAGAATTTCTTCTTCTAGTGCCTACTTTTAAAGCTAGAGTTGAAAGATGTTTCATTTTTATTATGCAATACCACACATTGTTAACTTTTGCCCAAGAGAAATACTTAAACCATTAAATATTGTATCTTTGCTTTGAATAAAATATATTTGCACATTGTTTCATATACAGTGCTCTCACAGAGTGATTTTGTTTGGGAGTTACTAACTCTTGTGATAAAATTTGCATTGCTATTGGCAGTAGCATTTCAGGAAACTTCAGCAAACAGTGGAAGGCGGAAGTGTTACCTGGTCTCTCTATTTATATAAAGCTCATGTTTACATAGAGGGAAGAACTGAAAACTTGTTCCTTTGAAAATTACATCTGTTATTGAAAAGATGCCATGGTAGACCTACAGTGCTCTGGAAATATGAAGGTGTCTAAAAGCATTGCTGTTATCAACTCAGTGGTGCAATGCAAGGTATTAAAACCTGTCTGCCCCGGGCTCTAGCTGGGTGTCAGAGAGGGAACCTGTGTCATGATGGGGTCATCAAGCTTGTATGGCTTGGAGCATAAGGGGAAGTTCGTTGTTCTGTGCCAGACTGGAATTCAGACCTGAGTTTTCAACTCCATTTCAGCTCAGTGTTGGAAGAGGGACTGAAATAGAGATAGAAAAGTTTCTAATGCTTAGTGACATAGCAAATGTTACTAATAGACTCACAAAGAGTTGGGACTGATTTGTGATTGACAGCATGAAAAATGTTGTCAGAATGACTGAGTCTGGAAGCCAGGTCAAATTAAGGATTTCTGCAAGTCATGGTGGCTAATTCAGAGTTTTCTGCTTTTGGCACCTAAGGTCTCATTGGTTGAGTGAGCTAGTTGGTTGTCAGTAGAGAGAAGCATTTCCATAAGATGTCAGATTTTCCACAACCCCAGTGACAGTTGTAGCTAAAATTATTACAGTGGTAAGGATTGGATTGCATTAAGGAATTGTTCCTAGTTCTCTGCTTATTTAACATGTTAGTCCTTACTGTGTCATTTTCCTAGCTCTTATGTAAGAAACTCTATTGCTGAGAAAACTCAATTGCATCATATCATTTTTCAAACCCTGAGGAACCCATCAGTCTTTTCATGGAGTTGCATATTGTGCTTTGAATATGAGATTAATGCTCACTGCTTCCAGCTTGATCAGTGTAACTTTATTAGGCTGTGTTTTTCTCAGGCACCTCACTCAGTGCTACAATCACGTCTGTATTTTAAGAGAGCACCTCAAAAAGCACTTTTTGAAATTCAGGCCTGTTTCTACAGAAACACTATTAAAATGAAGGAGTTTTAAAGTCCACATAATGATAGTGCTTAGCAGTGCAGAACAACAAGTCATACAGGAGAGAATGTTGAGTTCATTCATTACAAAGCAGAATTGTCTTCTTTAATTCAGTGACAGCAGGGCTGTCACTCCAAATGATAGAGAGAAGTGGGATGTGGTAGAAAGGATATTTACCAACTGAGTCATCACGTACTTCAGGAGTATTTGGACTGACTCTTTGTTTATTTTCTGTTTTGGAAATAAATGCTGGAAATGTGCTGTGGTAGCATGGACCACTCATTCTTTCTGTGTGTTGCATTAAACTCAAATTGGGCTTCTGTTTAATTAAAACCATTATTTTTTTGGGAGCAGAGAAGTGCCAGACTGTGCTCTGCTGCTGCTTTGGTACATGGTCAGCAGTGGAAAGGGTGAACAGAGCTCCCAGGTGTCTCAGTCCTGGAAAACAGTAAGGGAGACTCCCTTCCTCCAGCAACACAGTGGAGGGAATGTTTGAAGAAACTGTGTGCCCAGGAGAAGGGAGATGTCCAGGAGAAGGATTGAAGCTGGGAAAATGAGATGTTAATGGCAGTCAGGGAGGAGCATTTGCGGGAAAATAGAGCTAAATTGTAAATGGACCTCGTAGCGAGTAAATTGGTCATTGTTTGTTATCCTGCTCTGGATGAGCCCAGCACCTCATGACCATAGCTTGTCCTCTGTTCTTAAACTGTGTATGGGTTTGGTGGGTCTGCATGTGCTTATTGGGCTCCTCGCTGGCTGTGTGTGGACACATCCCTGCACCCCATTGTTCCCCAGATTTGGATTTGCATAATTGTCCTGCTGCTACTCAAAGCCAACTGCCCAAAGAGCAGCTGTCAGTGCAAAGACCAAACCCATATGTAAGCAGCCATGGGGGTAGTGGAAGGGAGCCTGAAGTGCTTAAGGTGGGAGTGTTGGGAGTGCAAATCTTAGGATCTTTAGCTGGTCGCCGTGACTTCAAGAAACGCTAAAAGTCTCTTTTCTCAGCCTAAACACTTGAAGAATGAGTCAGAGCTCTTCAGTTCTCAGTCTCAAGGTTGTTTATTGTGTCTTATCTATAAAATTCTTTCTCCTGCCCTGCCGAGGTCCGTCCAGCTGGACAGTTCCAGGCTCACTGCCTGCCCCCAGTTTTTATACTAAAAACTGCGTGTACAATGTTTACAATTACTTTCCAATACCTATCACCTATGTTAGACAGTGAGCTTCTACTCTAAACCAATCTGTAAGTACCAACATCACAGCAGAAGATGGAGGCCAAGAAGAAGAAGGAGAAAGGCTGGACATGCTCAGATCCCTCCATCTTGCTCCCTGAACTCCCATTCTAGAAACTCCAAAATCTATTTTTTCACCCCCTGATAACTTCACTATTATTCTACTTAAACTGTTGTGGCTTGCTGATCTTCATATAACATTGGTAACTTGCTCTACGGGTTATAATCAAAACCACAGGTGTTTTGGGCTCTGTGCCAGGGCTTCTGAGCCCCCTGGCAGGGGTCTTGGCTGTTCTAGACAGCCAGAGGGATGTCCTAAGTTCTGACATGCAAACAGCCTCAGAGCTGGGCAGGCACAAGGAGGGGATGTGCTGGAAGGTGTTGTGGCCCAAGCTGGGTTCTGGAAGAGCCATGTCTGTGGTGGCCCAGCAGCCCAAGTCTGGCTCTGGTGGCATCTAGGTCAGGGGACAGCGTCCTGCGTCACTGCCGCCTTAGCAGGTTGTTATTAAGACCCAAATTGGGGGGATTATTGGCAATTGGAGCAGCTTGCAGCCAGATGAGACTCCTGGTTTCCTTGCCTTTGTGAGGGGGAGGAGGAGGAGTGACCTACATCTGCCCAGGGGGCTGCCAAGCTCCACATTGCAGTGGCTTGCTAGGGCTCTCTGTTAGGGACAGAGGTAAAGGCTTCTCTTGAGATAGAGAGAAGTAAAGGTTCTCCGTGTTCACCAGGCCTTGGTTACAATTTTACATTAATTGTGTTTTGTGTCGAGTGTGAGGCATTAACCAGCTTCAGTGGCTGGATGGGGAATAGCGTGCTTCAGGATCTCCTGACCACATTGCTGTTCACTGGACACAATAAAGATACCTTGTGTTTCAACCCTGTTGAAATCAGGGGAGAGAGGTTAGTGTGGAATTTTGCATTGGATTTTCATCTGTGCTCCCTGAATTGCATTTCTGTACATTACCTGGGAAAAATGCTGTGCAATATCTTTCTTTTTACACATAAGACATGATTTTATCAGATGATGTTGCTGCTTCCCCTTCTGTCTGTAAAAGGTGAATATGAAGCTTCAGAACAAAATATTTATTTTGAACTGAAACCCATTTGCTGTCTGAATGAGGTGGTGGTTTGCAAATTAAGCAACTCAAAACTTGGTCTAAAAGCAAGTTGTCTAGATACCTGAGAAATGTTCTTGTTGATAGTAGAACTGTTAGTTGCAGAACTGTGCAAGAAGTAGCACTGTAACTGAAGGCTCTGGAGTCGTGTTGGTGTGAATGTAACACATTTCTGCTACGAATGCAGTGTTGGGAGATAATTGATTGCTGAAATTGTGTAGCCTGAATGTGAAAAGGGCGGCAATGTGCTGGTTTGTCTGATGGGGATGAAACAGAATTAGATTTGTATGGGTGTAACTGAATCTAAGAAGAAATTCTTACACTGTGAAAAATTCACCAAAGATAACTAATTTGCACTGTGTGAGGTAGTGTGACTTTTAGCACCAGAACTACAGTAGCATCAATATCTATGTAGATCTTAATTAACTCTATGATTGCAATAAAACAAGAACTAATCCCTTTCTAATGCCAAATTAAACAGAGCGAATAAAACAGGAGTTCAATTTTATATTTCGGAGTAACTATTTTAGACATTTTTTATGCTGTAGACTACAACATAAAATGGGAAGAGCCTTTGCAAATTGTAATTCTTTTAGAAATATATTTCATATACTGGAAAGGTAGTAAATTTTATTCATTAATGATTGGGGGTGATATATTGTGGCTTGGCTAGCAAAATGAACTTGAGCAAAATGAACTGTTGCTTTCTATGTTACTTAATCTTGCTTTTGCTTTTTGGTGTTGCTGTAACAAACAAACATCACTGTTGTTATTATTACTCTGTTTGTACCAGGGAATGGAAAGACAAATGAGCCGTGGAAATTCCTTGTACACTGTTTTTCCCCAGTTGCAAACATTTGCTCATTTCCAGGCCAGGGAATGTGCTTGTCTCTCTCTCCCCTTGGAGGATACAGATGGAGCAGATGCCAGAGTGAAGAGTGATGCAGAGCAGGGGTACACCCAGCAGGTGCTGCAGACCTGGGGGCAGGAAATATCTCCACAGTGACAGTTTCTGGTATTGGGTCACGGCTCTCCAAAAAAGAATGCCCTAAAGATGAGGGGACTGGCAGGAATATGGTTTGGGTAACTGCTGGAGGTGCTAGAAGTGATCATCAGGCAGACAGGGAGGTGCAGAAGAGATAGAGAATCCAGTGATTTTACTTTTTTTTAGTTGTTTCTTAAGATTTTGGAGGTGCTTATGGTGGAACTGAGCAATAAAGAATATCCATTCATTTAGACACGCTCCAAGAAAAAAATCTGCTTTGTTTCTTGGTATTAAAGTGAGCTCAGAGACATAATTGCATTTTGGATGTTACTGATGGGAAATTGTAACCTCAGGCAGGGAGGGGAAAAGCTGAACTTTCTGGTTGTGATGAACCAGCTGCTAAGATCAAAACTTGACAGAATTAGGAAATGAATGCTGATGAAAGTCTTTAACCCAGATCAATAATGGTTTTACTGGTGGACTTTACTGGGAACAGGGTTAAGTGTAACAGCATCACATTTCCAGTGGTGGCTTCTTTTTTTTGCTTTCAAAACAGCACTCCACATTGTTGACAAATTCCTCAGTGATCATCAACCAAAATGAATGCATTTAAGCAGGATTTAAATGTGACCTGCTGCTTTGCAGCTACATCCCTTCACAGAGAATGGGATTTGGAAAGCAGGCAGAAAAATGTTCTCTGGCATGGTCCCTGTGGGCTGAAGGCAAGGATTAAAGTGCTGGGAGCTGTGTGTGTGAGCATGACACAGAGAGCTGCAGATGAGGATGTGTCTGAAATCTCCACTCCCCTCTGGGACAGAATTGCTTCTTCAGGGCTTTTCACTTGGGATTTAAATTCCAGATCCTAAATACGATTTTCAGTGTCTCTCTCCTTTGTAAACCTGAGCAGAGCTATCTGTGCAAACGCCAGGGTTGGACTTGCAGCTGCTTGAGCCTCTGAGGACGAGGAATTTGCACCCATGGCTGCTTTTTGTATCTATTGGTGTTAAGCTCACCTTGCCACTTGTTCAGGTGGCCCCAGTCTGAAGATGATAGTCAGACTTTTTTGCACAGTGTGGTCTCTGTCTCTGCATGGCCATCTCTAAACTGTCCTGGGTGTGCCATCACCATAGCTGGACTGAGCTGCAGGGTTTGGAAAGGCATCCCAGGCTTGTGGGATGAGTGCGTCCAACAAATGTGACAAGGATTCAGAGAGGGTCACAGAGTTGTTGTTTCTTGGAAAACAAGGAGGGTAACTCTTCAGATGGAAACTGCTCAGATCTGCAGGGTGACACTGAGTTGAGCCCTTGCTCCCCACACTCACAAAGGACACGAGCACAAACAAGCGCGCACAGCTGTTTCCACCACATGTGGAAGCCAAAGGTGCTTTCCCACAGTCAGCCTTGGACAGCTGGGAGGTGGGAAGTGGAAAATCAGCTTGCCCTGCCTTTGGATGTGTTGAGGAGGGGTTTCCAGCCTTGCAGCTTTGGACTTACGTGTGTGGCCCATTCAGGCACACAAGTTCTGTTAGACATAGATCAGGCCTCCTAACTCTCAAAATGGGACATTTGAGGGGGGGAAGTGTGTGCTTTTTTTTTTTTTTTTTTGATAAGAAACCTTCAAAGTTAAATGTATTGATTCCAATTGAAACACATGAGTGGTTGAATCTTTTTTTTTTTTTTCCTGGATAGCACGCAACCCACATCGTCATTTGATAATTTTGTAATCTAGGTAGCTGGTGATGGAAGAACTATGGCAATGTCTGTGTTACTTTTAAGAAGAGAGCAGTCCAGTGAAGTCCTTTAAGTCTATCTAATTCTTTAGGCAATACTTTTGTTTACTCTCTATTTAAGCACTTGAAATTTCCATTGATTAAAAATCCAAACAATTTAAATGGATTGTTTAAAGTTCATATATAATTTATTTCATTTTATTTCATATTTTTATTATTTTATATATGAATGAATTATTATTTACTAATTAATAATAATATTAATATTAGTTATTAACTAATATTACTAATAATAGTAAATTAAAATTTAGTAATTTATTTCTCTCTTTGTGTGAATGTAGCATCATCCCACACAGAAAAATCTTTCCTTCAAAAACTTCTCCCTGCATCAATTTAGTCCCAAAAGAAATACCCAAAAATTATTTTGGCATCTTTGCACTTTGCAAAGTGCCATCTTTCTTGCACCACTCATGATCCCCTAAATGCCAAAATCACATTGTAGTTTAAATCCTCCTTTATTCAAAGATATAAATGAGTTTTTCTGATTCTCATGCCTACCATGTGCAATTTTTGGCCACATCAACTGACTTTTATTGCCTTGTTCTGCTTCTCTGATTTCCCTCCCATAAAATGTGATTTTTTTCCTGGGTGGTTCTTGTTACAGTACCTTTTCTGTTGCAGCCAGGATGCCTTCCCTTAATACAATACATCCCATTATCCTAGCTCACCACTGGGTGTACAGTTTCCCTCCTGCTTTCTGAAGCCCTTTCTGTGAAAAGTCCCTTGTAGTGCCTTTTAGAAACCTTTTATTAACCTTTTGTTAATTACTTGCCCTATCCTTATTACATGACAGGTTTTCTCTGAGCTAAATTGTAGCCTATGGCCTCTACTTCAGCAGATCTTTCCTTATCTGAAGTGTGCTCCATTTTCCTGGCAGTCCCTGTGATGTTTGTAAGGTCAGCAGAGTCTGGGCTGGCGGGTTCATTCCTGAGGGTGTGACCTGCAGGACCATTGCTGTGCCTCTCATTGCCTCTCTGCTGCTAACCAGACCCTATCCCTTCGTCCTCTGACCTGGGTCACTTTTGCATTCTGAATGTCCTCTCACTTCATTATGGGGCAGTGTTTGGTTTTTTTCAGTTCTCTAAGGATTTTCTTGCACCCTGTTTTTAGGTTTGATACACCACATTTCCCGTTATAGAATCTCTGCTGAAGGCTTTGTAGGGTTTATGTTTGATTTCTGCTCACTCTTTTGAGTGCACAGTTTTCTGAAGAATATTGGATGGTGCTTTCATTCTGGCTGGGGGAAGCACAGGGGGCTAATGCCAGCTTGGTCTGGATCTAGGTCTGCCATAGAGAGGTCCTCCCTGGAAAAAGGAGCTGGGAGTGGAAAGTTCTGCTTTTGTTCATCCAACTTGCTGGCCAGCAGTCAAGGCTGTCATCATGGATTTCAGGGCTGAAGAAGCTCTTTATTCCCAAGAGATAGCAAGGAGCAGAGCAGGACTCATGACCCAGTTACCTCTGGAGCAAACACAGCTGCCTGCTCCCTGTCAGAGCTCAGAGTGGATCCTCAGTCTGATTTTTCCTGCTTCATAAATATGCAGGATTCACAGAATCACAGAGTGGTTGAGGTTGGAAGGGGCCTCTGGAGTTCATTCAGTCCAAGCTCCCTGCTAGAGCAGGTTCTTTACTTCAGTGCCTTGTACAGGAGCCCACTGTCTCTGCCCTGCTTACACGTGTGTCAATTAAAGGTGACTGCACGTGGCTCGTTGCTGTGCAGTTAATGACAAGTGTTACCTCATGCATGGACTTGAGGATGGGGGTGTTTGAGAGCCTGTACTGTGAAAAAAGCTCAAAATAGGCCTAATGAAGTGCAGTGAAGAACAGGAATGGGGTTATTGGAATACCTCAAACTGAACAGGACCCATGAGGATCATCAGGTCTGACTCCTTGTTTCTTGCAGGAACTACCTAAAACTAAACTATAACTAGTCCAGTTACTACTGACATTCACTTTAGCTTACACTTGGGAAGAGGGCAGTGAGTACAGTAAAAAAGTGTGAGTTAATTAGGAACAGGTCTGAAATCTTTTTAAAATGTCCTTTATAATTCATGATACCACAGGTTATAAAGATTTTACAACCAGCTCATCCATTTCAGAGTGGCCTAAATTCGTTGCTGTTTGCAAAGATGTTGGTAACAGCATTGACCTGGGTAATGTAACATTGGAAAAAGCAAACTTGGAACAAAGGATGGTTGAGAGCACTGCTGTGGCTACCAGGACTTCACTTGAGATTTTAAGAGGAGCCAGGTGTCATGTCCTTTTCTGTAGCAAGGGCTGTGTGCTGTTATTACTGTTAAAACAGTGGAGTTACAGGTGTTTGGTGTGTGTTGATGTGAGAAATCAGGTTTAAGCTATGTAGGGGAATAGAATATATGTAAATAAAGGCAGTATAGAAAGTAATCTTATCCCCTGAAGAGTTGCAGCTGGGTTAATTATTAAAGATTAGGAGCAGGCCTGGCTTTAACAGGCCACAGCTGTAGCCAATAAGGAGAGTGTTATAAAAGAGTGGATTGGTTAGCTGACGGGATCTGGAGTCAACTGGCTGCTGTGAGGACAAGGAAGAGCCAGTGCTTAGATGAGATGCCTACAAGGAACATCAAGGAGGTACGACACTCTGGTAATGTGGAACTCTTGTAATGACAGTGGAACTCTTGTGATATAATGACAACAAAGTGACACGGTTTTCTGGATCATTTGCAGCAGGAGGTCTCTGATCTCTGCCTGTGCTGCTGCCACTGCTCTCCCTTGTCATGCCCATCATGACTCAGCCCATCATGCTGATGAAGGGCAATGGCCTCATGTTTTGTGCCTGTGAAGCCCATGAGTGGTGATGGAGTTTCTCAGAAACACCACGAAAATCCTCTGAGCTCCTCCTTTGCTGTAACCAAGTGGCGAGACTGCAGGGGAGGCTCAGGGATCACACCTCAAATTGTAAATACAAATCAGTGCACTGTGTGACTGCAATGTGACCATACAATGTTAATTCTTCTTAAAGTTGCAAGTTGCCAAGCATTTAGCCTTGGGAGCCTGGCAAGCAGAGGGAAAAGGCTGTGTTAGAGTGAAAGCCCTTTCACTTTTCCTGCCTATTAATTTACGTGCCTTCAGAGTGTTGCCATTTAGCAAAGTGCCTTTTGTGTTTCTGCCAAGCTGAAGTAGCCGCTGGGAAAAACTAAGTAGGCCAAATCCTGCAGATATCTGGGGAGCTCAGCCAGGGTGGCTGATGGTGATCCAAAAGAGTGTGAGGATGGATTTGGCTTCATGCAGGCAGCACAGCAATATTGAGCAAAATAAAAAGCTGACATAAGAGTTTCACGCCAAAAGGTAGTTACTGCAAGATAATGCATATAGAAGATTTTTTAAAATTGAGTTGTTCATAGCTTTGGTTGAGTGTATAGAACCTGGGATCTTCAGATCTCTGCTCTGGGTCTCAGGCCATGTCAGCTGAGGGCTATTTACAGTTATAGACCATGTCTGGCATGGCCCAGGGCAGCGGTGTCCTCACCATATAGATTCCTGAAGTTGCAGTACTTATAGAAGTGCTCGTTCTGTTCCCATGCAGTGCTTTAAATAGCTCAACACATCGCTGTTATTCCAGTGCTACACATTCCAACTCCATCTGAGCAAGCAGGGGATTTTTGGCTGTCAGGTATTGCACAGTGGGAGCATCTCACTGCTTTCATCCTCTCCCGCTGCCATCAGCGCTGTGCCCTCCTGCACCGGGGGAAGGGACCGCTGTGTTTGGGGGTGTCTAAGGGGGTTCCCTGCTACCTCAGCCTGTATTTATAATTTACAACAAGGAGTTTGCAGGTTTTAGTTCTTTTAGCCTTTCTCCCCAGGTGGCCAGCAAGCTGTCCGGGGCTGTGCTGTCACCTGATGCAAACTCACCCCTTGCTGGCACGTCCCGCATCCGGTCCCCACGGGACAGCGGTGCCACCCCCCATGTACGTGACAATATTTCGGCTTCTGGAGGTCGCTATTTTTGCCCGGCGGTGACGGCGAGGTTGGCCCCGCTCCCGCCTGTGCGGGGGTGCGGCAGGCGCCACCTGACCCGGCTGCGCTCGGTGGCAGCGGTGGTGGCGGCGGTGGGTGACACAGCCGTGGTGGCGGCGGTGACAGCGGTGGGTGACACAGCCGTGGTGGCGGCGCTCGCTGAGGATCCCGCTCCCCGCGGCAACAGCAGCGCTCCTGCGGGAATTGCTCCTCTGGGAGGGAATTAATGCAGGAATGCCCGAAGATACAGGTACAGTGTGGTGACATTCTGGTCAGCCTAGACTTGAAATGACTCCAGTTTTTCACCTGGGGCTGTGGTAACTAAATCACTGATGCTGCCGTGAGAATAGCAGCTCGGTGTTTATCTGGAAACACAGCAGACTGGGAAAAGATGGTTAATTGTAAATTGTGCTTTGTGTTCTTTTATTCATATGAATGGTGATTTGGAAATTATACTGATTCTGGTAGTTAGCTGACAGCTCTGATTGAAAACTTTCCTCGTTTTTTTAAATTGAGATTGACTTCAGAGTTTATATTAGACTATAATGCGAAAATAGCCCCTATTTCTTTATGCAGTTATCTTGGAGCATTGTTTCTAATCCTATCTCATTGCAATCTGCCTAAACCTGTACAAAAATAGCCTTTACAATACTGCAGTTGTAGTTATTCAAACTCAGCAGAGATTTTTATGAACTGTATTTGAATTCAGTAAATATTTTATTGTAATAATGAGGGCAGGAGGTTAGCTTATGCTAGGTTTGTTTGTGTGATATGAATTTAGCACAGAGCATATGGTGAGATTTTAAACTCTTGTGTGAATACTCGAGCTGTGTTGCACCTCTTGTGCATGGTTTATTCACATCTTGTTGGAAACACCTCTCTTTCGCCTCTGGTCCCAGAAACTCTTGTAATTGGTGGTAAAAAGCAGAGGTCAGCTCAGTTGTGCTGTGTGCCTGTCCTGTATCAGCTGTGGGTTTCTGTTTTGATGATGATGAGTAGGAAGTGCTGGAAAAGGGATGCCTTGGAAAGGCACTGTAGGAGGGGTTGCTTCTATGTACTAGAAGCAGGTATACATTTCAAAAAGGGACATGATTCTTCAAGCATTTTACTTTGTATTTTTGGACAGTGTGAAAGAATTAAATTGAGACATGTTGATGTAGCAATTTATTAAATTTGGTGGATATTTTTTCTTATAATAGAGGAACTAAAGAGAGAAGTAACAGTGCTTTGCTGTAGGAGCCCCCAAAGAGGTTTTGGAAAGAGCAGTGAGCACTCCTGGGGGGATGCCAGACCCTCTTGGTGCAGAGAAGCACTATTGGCCAAGGGAGTGAGTTTGTGTGCTGGCCTGGGGACACCTCAGCCCTCTGCGTGGTCAGCTGGCTGGCTTAAGGGACCACATAGTATGGACATTGACAGCAAAACTTCTTTCCCTTTATCCTCCTGATCTTCTGGTTTCTCGTGAAACGTACAGAAGAACAGGGCACTTTATTGAGAAGGCACTGTAAACCAGGGAAACAGATTTGTGAAGTCACTTAACACAAGGCGCTAATTGAGAGACAGGGTAAACCAGGTTGCCATCAGTTACTTAATGTTCTGTTCCAGAACATCTAAAGTGTCCACTCCTTAGGCAGGGCTGGGCCAGGGAATTGCTCTGGCTGAGTGGGGTGGGCAGGATGGATGGGAAGAGCTTTTGGAGTTCCCATTACACAATTACTCTTTTTCTCATCTTTTCTGTGGAAAGGGCCACTGGGGTCTCAGGCCCCCAGAAGGCTCCATTATGAATCACTGGTTCTTAGGGGAAAAAAAACAACCAACCCCCTTTTCTAAATTGAATGTACAGCTGACATGCATGTAGCTCTCTGATTACGGCATGTATTACTGTATTGTATATTTCTGTGTTATCCTCACATCAGCACAGCTCCTCATCACTGGATTTTAAACACAGAGATGAGACAGGGAGAGAGCAGAGGCCAGCTCTGCAGTGGGAATAATGCTGAGATATATAGAAGCACTTAAATGCTTCTTTCCTTTGTTTTCATCTGTATGTTTTTAAATTCAGCCCTGAGTGTTTTGACTCAGTTGACAGAAGAAGGGTTTGTTAAAACAACAACCTAAACTCCAATCTCTAATTCCAGCAGTACTTGTGTGCATCTTCTTTAATCCTGCTCCAGGAAGATTGCAAATTTAATTCTCCTCTGGGCTTCTGTGAACCTCACCCTCCCCAAGTCACTTGATAGAGCATAACAGCAATCCATAGTTTTGTCCTGTTTCTCAAATCCTTAGTGAGTAAATGGAATTTGGTCCCATATTTGTTTATTTTGATTTTCAGTAGCCATCTGTAGCTATAGAGTTGAAAGGTTTATGTGTCAATGCAAAGATAATTTGCTGGTAATACCTTCTTGCAGAATAACATCTCTTATCAGTGCTGTGTGGTTTTGGTTCAGAGTTGGAATGTGGCCTTTGCCTTTATCTAAAACACTGAACATTATTATGAACTAAACAGCTTATAATTACAGTTTAAAATATTGATGTCTAATATTTTTTCCACTCAAAAATATGTTTTCATCTCATGAAGCAAAAGGTGGTGGATTTACAGAGGAGCTGTAGTGCTGATAGTTGCTAATGAAAATTGTTGTATCTTTTCTGCTGATGGAGGGTTGCTGTTGCAGGCCAATGATACTTTATTTGTATGAGCCTGAAATGAAAGGCTTGCACTTTTTTATCCCAGCTTCCAGAACACAATAATAAAAGCACCAGAATAACCCACAGAAAGGAGAGGGAAGGTGCCTCCCCACCCCCCAGGCCCTTTTTTTTCCTTTCATTGTTGCCTTTAGTCTCTGGTTCTGCACTATCCCTCCAGGAACCTTAGTGAGGAATTACCAACGAATTACTGCTTTCCCTGCATTGACAGGTAACTGGGGGGGATTGCAAATATTAGGAATAAAATTTCTTTTCTCATTAATTTTGTCTCTCCACTCAAATTCCATCTTTCTTTAGGTCATAGTACTCATTAAAATGTCAACATCACAGAAGGACAGGTTGGATGGGGCTTTGAGCAACATAGTGTAGAGGAAGGTGCCCCTCCCAATGCAGGAGGGTTGGAACTAGGTGACCTTTAAAGTCCCTTCCAACCCAAATCATTCAAGGATTCTGAGATTATACTATCAAATTGTGTCATTTGGCCCTCTATCACTTTGGGCTTCTTTAATCACCAAGAGCAGTAAATCTATTAAACTGTTTTTTTAGAACAGAGTTAAATAATGAGACACAAATGAGTTATGTGGCCTTAACTATGTCTGTATAGTAAACACAGAAAGTGGAAGTCTGTGTTATTAAAGTTGAGGTTTGATTCCAGATTAAATGTACATTCTTAAGCATGAAACTTCTTAATTTTCAGTACTTGATTTCCAAGCTCAGGAATGGCTTCTGTGGGTTCCTGTGCAGAGTTGAAACAAAACACAACAAACTGGAAAAAGCATTTCTGGACATGTTTCTTCATCAGGTCTGTAATCTGCCATGAGGGTTTCTCATTTAGCTGTTGGAGAGCCTGATGGCAAAGGTGTTTGTTGTCTTCTGCACAGAGCAATCCTAGACTGGTTCTTTTGCCACGAGTTTGATTTTCCCTGGGCTGTTTGCTCACAGCAGAGAGGAGGTGACATTTTCTATCCCAGGCTCCTGAGCAGAGCATGACCAGGGACTTGTGGATCCTCTCCCTTCTGTCACCACCATCAGCTTCTCTTGCTCTGCTTCCAAAGTGTTCCTGTCCCACCTAAATCTTTTCCTTATCTCTGGCACCTTAACCCAGTCCCCAGAGCTGTTAAATCCTGCTTAGTCTAGCAATGACAAAGGAGCTGGGCTTAGTCAAAGGGATGGATTTTTACCACAAACTGTGGATTTTGGATCCAGTGTACCTGTCACAGTGTTCACCAAGGTCAGGCTGCAGCCTTTGATCCAAATACTTCCAAAAGCAAGCTGCTCTGCTTTCTTTTTCATGTAGAAAACCAATGTATTGTATACTAACTTTTTTCACCTTTATAAAAAGCTTAAACATTTTGTCTGAAATTTTCCGTGAAGAAATGAGTTTGAGAGCATCAAATGTGAGTAATGTTCATGTGAATGGGTAAAGTTTGGCAAAGCTCTCAGGCAAATATTGTTATTCATAGGATGGTCCTGTGTAGGGCCAAGAGTTGTACTTGGTGATCCCTGTCAGTCCCTTCCAACTCAGGATATTCTGTGAATCTGCAAAAGTTATAAGCACGCTGAAGGCATCACTTTACAGCAGCTATAAGGTGATAATGCAGCTTTAATAATAAGCAATGCCACTGTCCTCCTTCCCCATGGTACATGCAGCAAGTGCACCTCTAGAATAAGCAGTATAGAAGTGAGCCTGAGGAGTTTATCTTATCTGACAATTCTTCTGCAAACTGTTGCTGGTTAATGTGCCCCACTTGGTCCAGAGCTAAGCAGAATTATTTGCTGTGTAGCCTGGTGGAGACAGTCTGAGTCTTGACATCAGAGATGTGCGAGCACTGGACAGTTGGCAAGAATATTGGCAGTAATGTCCCCAGCAGACAAGTCTTGCACAAAGAAGTCCTGTGGAAACTGTGGAAATCGTTCATTCCTTGCCAGTTTTTGTCCTTGTCAAAAAGTGAGTGCAGTCAGATCCTTTTAGGGTTTAAGGATTAATGAGGACACCTCTGCTGGAGAAGAATGTAGTCTGGGAGAAAGGCAAATTTAGAGGAATCAGGTATTCAGTTGTATTTTGGTTTAGAAAAAGTAGCATAAAGTTAAGAAGGAAATTTCTACTAAGTGGGGTAAAATGGAAGCATTTAATTTTTAATGAACTCTTTAGTTAGTTATGATCTGATGAGTAGTCTCAGATCATTACATTCCATCAGTAATTCATTATTTCACTTATTAAACATGTTGATTGTTTCTTCTGCTGCTTCAAAGGCTGATTTTGATACATAAAGACATAAAGGTAGAGTGCTGAAAATTGCCATGTAAACTTATCTCCTTAAATATGGTTTGAAATGTACGTTAAAATGTGAAGTTCCCTAATAGAATTAGTTTCTCAGAATTGTCAGCAGTTGAAATTTCAACTTAAACCATATTATGTGTCAATGTCTTAAAATACAAACTAATATTTGATTAATTATATTATTCTGCTAGATGGAAGAGTAAGTGTTTCAAACTGTCTTCAGAAGGACCTCTTTGTAATGATCTCAGAGGCACTGTATTCCCACTGGGGTTGTGTGAAGTACTTAGTAGCTCAGTTCTGAACTGACAGAAAAGAAAAATAATTACTTCTTTGTCTGCAGTGTATATTTTAAATATGCTTTGTGTTGCTTCAAAATTAATAGAAAAATTCCAGAAGAAATTTCAAAGAAGAATTTTTTAAAAAATCCCAAACCTAAATATTTTCCTTTTAAAATTTCTTTTAGAGCTGAGTTATAGAGTTTTTAATTCCAAACCTTAATTCAGAAACACAAAGGGAAGGAAATGTGTGAAGTCCTGCCCTGTAGCTCTGGATACTGAGCACCAAATACATCATGGGAAACAAATTTTTCTGTTTTCTGTCACGTTTTCAGCTTGCAACCATTGCCAGAAACCAAAAAAACCTCAACTTTGCAACAGTTTTCAGTGTTATTCCGCTTTGCAAAAAGTGCGGCATTGGACTCCCAGGGGCAGGAAAGCAAATAGAAAAGCAGTGTTTTCTCTGGAAATGGGAGGCTGTTGTCCCTTTAGGGAAGGGGGTGTTTGGAGGGCAGGGCTCTGGTTCCTCCTGGCCCTGCTCTGCCCTGGGCTGGAATTCCTGAGCCTGGAATTGCTGAGCAGGGTTCCTCTGCCCTGTGGGACTCAGCACAGCATGAGCTGGCAGCTCTCTGTGCTGGCCAGGCATAGACGCCTCTGGAGGGATGCTGCTCTGGAAGGCTGGAACAGGGCAATAGTTGAGTGTGAGGAAAAGTCAATTGTTTAATTGTTCCAATCAAAAATTATATTTCAAATGCGACTCTTTAGGCCCGAATATTCTGGCTCCTTTTAAGTCTTTCATGAAATGTATACTACAAATTTGATACTTGTTAGCAAATCTGGAGAGAGCAAGCCTTTATTTACAGCTGCGCTTTTAGCTGCTATTCTAGTAACTATCTCAGGAAAATACTTTGTTTTGTTTTCTTACAGGGTTGATTCTTTTCCTGGGTGGGTCGTTTATTTTGGGCAGGTTACAGTACAGAGAGATTCTTGTGTCAAAAGTAAAGTATTGCAAAGTTCAGAGTTTCCTCTGTTTTTATTTGAGGAATAAATTAGACCCTCATAGTAGCCTGAATGATCTGTCCTTTTTGCTCTGTGTAAGTTTGAGCATCTGCCTTTCTGTAAACTTCCAGTTGCCTGTCATGCTTATATTGTTTTTATTGGAGATATCCTTAATTATAACCAGGCCTTCAGTAATTGCTCCAAAGTTCACAATGCCTTGAGCAGGACTTTTTGACCATCACAGAATGTGTAATTTTAGCAGACAAGGCAAAATGCTAGTTGGTGGTGAATAATGTCATGAGAAGCTCAAGCCCATGTATCTTCTGGGTAAAACAACAAACCCAAACCACTTCAGTTGCAGGAGTAGAAAGTGCTGTTTTGGGTAAAACTTGCAGCAAGTCCCCTGGAAGAGTGTGTGGGAGGGAAGCTTAGCATCTTAATGAAATACTGACTCCTTCAACTCAGTGGATGTGGAAAGGCCTTTTTTGCTTAAGCCTATTGGCATATGAGACATTGCTCCATCTTGAGTGGTTGGTTGGTGAGTTTATTTTGTAGCTAAAATATAAGCAAAATCACTGTGAAATAAGCAATCCAGCCTTTGAGTAAGCATGCCAGATTACAGAGGAAAATGTCATTAAATATGTCATTTACTTGAAATGCTTTATATGCTTTCCTGTTATTAGTTCTTCACCCAGGGAAAAAGCCAGATGTGTTGAGTTACAGTGCAGCTCCTGTATAATTAACTGCCTTGATGTTTCCTCTCTTGACTCCTAAGTACACTGATAAAATATTGATGCAAGTGCTGCAGCAGGACTGCAAGAATAAGGTCATATCTCACCTGTTCCACATAACACATTGAGATTTCTACTTATCTCATGTTATCAGCAGCACAATAAATGCAATTTCTAATTTACATCACAAGATGGCAGCAAATTTTTAATTCACCTAATTTTCACTAACCTAGGTTAACCTAACCTCTTGAAATCGTGGTTTCCTTACAAAATGACAAAAAACTTTGGTTAATGGTCAGATATGTGTGCTATTTACAGGGATGTCAATGTTTCAGAACTATTCAAAACTTAAATTTTAAAATCAGTTAAAAAAGGCATTTAATGTGAACTTTAAAGATCAGTAGCTCACAGTGTAAGAGTTACCAAGTCCCATTAAAGATATTTTGAATAAAAACTATAGCTTTTATCTCTATTATTTGATTTCTTGAAGAGAAAATATGACAAAGCATTTTTTGAAATTCAGGCAGAGGCTCTCAAGACTTGATTATGTGGATTCTTTCTTTTAAAGGGAATTCTGATTTATGCTTGAAGTGTGTCCAGTCAAAAGCTCTCAAAGTTATGAAATAACAGGGTTGGCTTGGCTCAACTCCTTTTGGCAGATCTTTTCTCCTGTGCTGGCCAATCCCAGAAGTTCAAATTTTACTCTGCTTGAGCTGATTTGTCCTAAGTGTTAATTGTCATTGCTTGTAGATCTTACAGAAGATGCATCTATGGCCTTTAAAATGCTCTGCTTTTTGTTTTCTCCTGCAGTTTCACAACCACAGGCTGTACATAGCCAGCTGGAGAAGCCATCCAGTACTGCAATTCTCTGCAACACCTGTGGAAAACCATGCAAAGGAGAAGTTTTGAGAGTTCAGAACAAATATTTCCATATTAAATGCTTTGTTTGCAAAGGTAAGTGTGACTGCTGCTTCTATGAGTAGGGCATTAGCAATGGTGTGTGGCTTAGTGACCCTGCAAACTTCTCAAGCATATTTTACAATCCAGTCCATGCCTGAAAAGATTTACTGTGAAATCCTTGACTCCTTATTGTAAGATAATAAGTAACCTAGGTCCCAAAACTGGAGAATGTTTTCAATGGATATAAACTTGTTTTTATCCATATTGGAGTTTACTATAGATTTGGGATGTCAGGAAGAAGAGCACTTTGGGAGAACAGTGCAGGACTAGGAGAGGATGAACATTTGCAAAGAAACTCAGACGTTTCCTCTCTCCCAGCTCTCTAATGTTTGCTGTAGGGCACACCATGGCCACATCTGTCCAGGTTCTCTTGTGCTGGACTGTGATCTTTAAATTCCAGTGTGACCCTCCGTGCTTTTCCATTTTTTGGGGGGAATGACTTGGTTTGCTCCAGGTTGGTGCCTGGTGATCTAATATTGTCACATGAATAGCAGAAGGATGGTCCCAGGAAAAGGGAATTATCTGATACAACACCCTTTCTGTAGATACTTGCTTGTTTAAGAACCTATCTGGAAGCTGCAAAGATCTAATTTGTTTTAAATGTACAGGTACATAAATGTTAACTCATGTTGACTAAGCGACCTGCTTACTCCATTATTTACCAGTGCTTTTAATAAATGACATTTATTAAACCTTGTAGCCCAGCCTAGAAACATGAGCATGTCTCTGGTTCTAGATGTGTTACTGTAAATATTACTACTCCTCTTTAGAGGAAATAATAGAAAGAAAACTGTCACTATCTGTTAGCTATACTGATATTTTTTAAAATCCAAGGGAATTGAGTACATACTATTAAAAACTGAGGCAATCTTTAATTGGACTAAATGTTCAGCTCAATAATTGTGTTCTTTGCAAAATTGCACCACAAGCAAAATAAGCATACTGCATTCTCCTAAACAGCAAAAATATTTTGGTCATCTATTCAGAAGAGATTAGTATTTAAAGCAGACCACAGCCCATACATTCATCTTTTAAGTTCTTTTAAAGCCAGCTGTTCTCATGGCAAATTTGACTATTTGATCAGTTTTTCAGACCTATCTCAGGAAAAGAGCAGCTGATCTGTTATTCAAGAGTCTTGTTTCCTACATGAACCAGTAACATTCTGGTATTTACTCTATATTATTATCTTTATGAAGTCGAAGCCCTCTTATTTTTTAATAGATTTGCTATGAGAAAAGACAAATTCTGCAGAGGGAGTAAGACAGAATTGTACATCCAATTTTTTGGTTTTATAGGCAATCTCCATTAGATGATGCCAGGTCACCAACAAATGCAGCATGTGGTCACTGAACCGATTCAGTGATCCCAAGTTCAGGCAGTGCAGGGGACTTTTTCCCACCCCCATGCAGAGGAAGATGATGAGTGCACTGTAGAATTGCATTGCCCCTATCTGTCTGTAAGAGATAAGAAGGAGTTTGTTCTGCTTCTGGCAGATCTTGGATAAAATGAGGAAAAAAATCACAATGTTAACAAGGTAGGTGGGTAGCATCTGTCAGCCACCTGTCAGTCTCTCAGCTGGCACAGCAGTGTCAGAGGTGTGCTAAAACTGCTGCTAGGTGTCAGGGCTCTTGGGCTTCTCCTTACTAATCATTTTGCTTAGTTTTCCCACATGATTGCTTTGAGGGTTTTGTCTCATGATTTATATGTCTTAATTTCTTTTATCGCCTTTCAAGAGTTTCCATCAATTTTTCTGGCATTCTTCTGGTATTTGTTTTTGTTTTGTTTCTGGGCTTTATTTGTTACTTAAAAGCATAAGTTACTTTGTAATATGGATTTGCCATATTGTTAGGTGAGAAGAGCTTTGGAACAAGCAGAACACTGAATATACATTTCTCTAGCTACATAAAAGGAGGAAAAGCAGGTTAGGCAAATATGACTTTGATTTTTAAATTAATGGATGAAGGAATACAGTTCACATGTTAGGATTTAGCAAAAAGATGGTATTCAGTTCTGATCAGTCAGTCTGCTTTCAGCCTTGGAGGAGAGTTTTGTGCCAAGACCTCTGCTGTTCATGGGCAGGGTGATGATTCTGAGAATATATTTATCTTATTGTTGATTTCTCCCTGTGGTGCATTTATTTCAATGCCACTCAGCCATGCAGTTTGTCCTGTCTCGCCTCATGCACCAAAGATAGCACATGGAACGAGGTGTGTGTGCAGCATGCAGGACTGTCCAGGACAGATAATCCCATGTGTGGGCTGGCTGCACTGCCCTGCTGGGATGCCTGCCTGCTTGGTTGACTGCCTCTGAATTAAACCATCTTGCAGCCTGCATCAGAAAATATGTAATATTTATAAAGCTGCAGGAAATTTTGATCCCTCTCACAGAATTTATGGCTGTGCAGTGGTGGAAAATGCAAATTGATAAGAATGACAAATGACCATGGTGTGGTGTCTAGAGGTATTTGAGGTCTGTTTGAATGACCTCATCAGTGACAGCTGATCTTACTCTGGAAAATGTGGCACCTTTTTGAATATGTGTGAAATTTGAAACTAATTCTTTGATACTTTTGGATAAATTATGAGGTTTCAGAGGGTCAAACACATTGAATTCTGTGTTTCTACCCTTTTTTTTTTTTTAGGTTAGAAAGGTAGTTTTGTGTATTGCCATACTGCTGTCTGATTATTCATAGAATGGTTTGGGTTGGACAGAACCTTAAAAATCACCTCATTCCAACTCCCCTGCCATGAGGAAGGACACCTTCAACTAGACCAGGATGCTCAAAGCCCCTTCCAGCTTTGGGCACTTCCAGGGGTGGGGCAGCCACAACTGTTCTGGGCAACCTTGTGAATTTCAGAATGGTAACAGCAACTATATAGATGCCTTTTGTATTCAAATTAAATTACATAACCAAGGAAGGTTAGTATAAAGTCACTAATTCCCATGCAGTTCTTCTTATATTCCCCAGATAATGATTCTAAACAATTCCAAGTTTTTAAAAGGCGAACAACTCCTTTATTATTCAAGACTAAGAGACACATCCAGATTAAAAAATTTAACAGCAGTATTGGGAGCATCTGCTGGTTTTGCTCTGTATCAAAGTGTACTAGGACCTAGTGAGGTAAATAGGCATTATAAATAAGGTTTATACTCATACATATTAAAATGTGTTATTTCCTTTTCAGCTGCACGTCTAATCTGCTAATAAAATTCTGTAGGGAACATGCCATCTAACCTCACTTCAAATTTTTACTTAATTTTTAATTTAAAATATATCCCATTTTAATCAGGTTTTATAGAAGTACTGTTATAATGAAGCTGATATCTTTGATATAGTAAGGCAAAGTTTCATGGGCTTTGGTTCCCATGTTTGCTAATTCTTTTTTTGTTTGTTACCACTGTAATAACAGTGTCAAGGACTGTAATTAAAAGCACTGCAATAAAATATTTATTACTTAGACTGCCAAACTAAAAAAAAAGTGTTGAATATAAAAATATTCTGAGGGTGTCTGTCAGGTCAGAACTGCATTTAATGAAGTGAATGGTATTAGACAAATATTAACTTGGAGCTTGCTTATAGCTGTGCTTGAGTATACCCAGGAGAGAGACAGGTTAGCATAGAATTGTAGCTAGGAAGATGCAGGTGCTGTAATTATATTATCTTGGGTAGTTAGATCATTGATAAGGATAGAAATTACCCTGTTTTATTAGTATTTAATTTGGGGTATTTTGATAGTATCCTAATATTTCCAGAGTTGCAGTGACCAATTTAAACAGGAGAACCATCTTGCTAAAGAGTGTTCTTTGTACATATGTGAGAAGAACTATAACTCACATCTGTGTCCTTTCCTGGTTTGTCTTGATGAAAGGAAATAAATTTCCAGTCTGAGCCTCAGAGGTGAAAACATGACCTGTGTGCTATACCTGCTGCATTGTATCTTGTTTTACCCCTAATCAAAATTCTCCTGATTGCTGTTTTCTTATGGATGCAGCACGTGCAGTCTTCCCTGCTGGCACAGCTAGCAGTTGCAAGTGTTAATTTTCATTAGTACTTGCAGCAATACTTCCCATTATTTTTCATGGTTTTTTTTTAAATAATCTGCTAGAATTTATCACATCTTCAGCTTAGAATGGGGTATGTGGTTCTGGGGATTAGTGTTGCTGTGACCCTGCAGTGTCCTGGGAATTGTGAAAAACCCCAGATCTGCATAAATCACTTCTATGCCATTTTCTCAGTTGAACATGCCACAGAACCCAGAGTTATATCATTTATTGGGAAGTCCTCTGAATGAGAAGGGCTGAGACAAAATATTCAGTGAAAATATTAAAAACGTGGAGTAACTTGGCAATAGGAGTTATTTCTTTGTTAGATCAAATGCATTTGCTAGGACATAAATAAGTTCTAAGCTACACTGAGTAATCTGAGAGACTCGCATTTGAACATAGCTACAGGGTTTCACGTTTCAAAATGGGAGTCACTTACGGGAAGCTCATTTGTGAGGTTGCCCAGTCCCAGATTTTGCCAGGCAGTAGCAATTTCTGCTATTTCTGCTGCCATGGCCACTGGGGATTAGTGTAGGGACCAGCAACGTGTCCAGCACTTCCTGGAGAGTCCTTCAGGAGTTTGCCATCCCTGATCATATTAACTCAGTATAACAGGAAACACTGTTTACAGTGTAAAGCTCACCAAGGTTGCAGAGTGTGGTAGGTTTAGGGCTGCCTTACCAATGTCATGTTAGCGTGTAAGTTTTTATTTCACTGAAATTGTGATGATGATAATAATGATCACTTTTGCTGGTGCAAAAGTAATTTAATGTATCAGCAGATGGTTCTATGTTGGGATTTTAAAAGCTGAACATTAAAATATTTAATCACTGATTTTCTAAAAACAACTCAATAATTAAAGCACAAACAAATTTTTGTCAGTTAACTAACTTGCATTATCACAAAGCAATGGATAATTTTCCTTTTTTTACAATCATGTTCTTGTTACAACCTTTCTTTGTATTCATTGTGAACTTTCTGCAGCCCCTCACATCCTGGCCATACACCCATCACACCAGCACTCTAGCAACATGACATATATATTTCAGCCAGAGTCTGATGAATCCTTTTTTAAGAGTATCTTTTACGAATTTAATAAATACATAATATTAGTAAAGCATGGTGAAATGGGAGGAATCATAGTTGCAAGTACTGGTAAAGGAATATATTAATAGCATCCAATAGAAAGTAGCTAACTACTCACCAAAGGAAGCCAAACCTCTGTTGTTTCTGTTTTCCAATTTATTTACTCCTTATTTGCATCCTTCCAGTCCATTATAGTTATAGCAGAAAGGTAAAATGCTCATTAGAGGATAGGATTTTCAAATCTGTGTAAGCTTTGCAGGCAGTAAAGATACTATTCATATAAAGAAGTTTTGAACATTATACATAGTTTCAATGCACATTAGATAATGTCACAGAATTATTACTATTTAAAAAAGCCTGTAAGTCTTTTTAATTACTCAAGTTCTCCTTTGGGGTAGGGTTTTCCCTGTGCAAAAACAAAGTCAGTGCAAGCATGCCTTTCTGCAGGGGGCTTGAGACTGTGTGATGCCTTTTCCCTTGAGAACACAGCAGGGATACAGCAGCACTCTGGAGTAGCTACTGGGCATTTCAGTGCACTAAGGTGATGTGATGCCTGTATTGAGACCCAGAGAGACTTGTTGCCTAAAATTCATCCCTGCCACAGTGGTGTTATTCCACCTCCCACTTGCTGCAACTCATTAACACGAGGCCATCTGCCATATCTGTGAATAGAGCAGGGACTTCATTTGCAAACCTGGAACTGGCACCCAAAGCACTGTTAAAGAAAATCTGAAAATATTTGGCGTTGTTGCTTTGCATGTTGGGGTTTCTTTAGGGTTGTGGCCTTTACAGTCTTTTATTGTTTTTAAAAACCTGTTTTAATTAGTCTGGCTAATGACAGCAGTATTTTATGGTAGACACTTAAGTTGTTATTAGGTTTAAAATTGGTTAAAACACATTACTCTTTTTCTTAAATTTCTTTAGCATACTTGTAAATTTTAAATAACCAGATTGAGTTCTTAAAATAAAAAATTAGTATAAATAAGACATTTTTTCCAGTTTTCCTGGGGATTATTTTGGTAGTTTGAAACAGCCACGTACCTAATGCTGTGAGGACCTTGTTCACCTCTAAGACTATGCTTTTATAGGGCAGCAGCACTGTCTCTAAGCTATTGGAAAACTGTGCTCTCCAGAAGGAAAACGGAAATATATGTTCTAATGAAACATTATTCAATGCGTAGTTGCCATTTATTATAGGATTCAAGGTACATTGTCCACAGGAAACTTCCAAAACTCTCCATTTTAATTGGTATACTCTAATGTTTTGTCAATCTCATAAGAGTATTCTGAATCTCAAAGGGTTTTCCTGCACTCAAGTGTTTACTCCACAAGTTAATTTGTGGGCATCATGGCCAGTGTAGCCAGGGAGCTTGTATAGGCGCTGTACTCTCTATCCTCTACAGCTTCATCAGTGCTACATGTGCATGGTGAAGTGTTGCAGGATATGATATATCCCCACAGTTCTCTGTATCTTTTCTGCTCCCAAAAGTTGCTGGTTTTCTTCCATCACACCTGTCTGCCTTCCTGCATTTCCTGGTTGGAAGCTGCAGAAGAGACCAGCAAGTCTGTCCAGGACTTTTCTGGGGCTGCATGCTGCTTTTGTTTGCCCTGGATAGTAACAAAATGAGGTGTCATTCAAATCCTTGAGATAATAGATGATATTTTGGATTTTACTGCTAATACACTGCCAGTGATTGACAGGCTTGAG
The DNA here is from genome assembly GCF_028769735.1 of Zonotrichia leucophrys gambelii. Lineage (NCBI taxonomy): Eukaryota > Metazoa > Chordata > Aves > Passeriformes > Passerellidae > Zonotrichia > Zonotrichia leucophrys. The sequence continues at coordinate 52,896,653 of NC_088173.1, forward strand.
TGTTCTTGATTTCACAGATGTGTTTGGAAAGACAGTTGATATGATCACTTGTGCAGAGAAGTGTGATTGAATTGTATGGTTTATATACCCCATTGTAAGGTTCCTTCTGTCTTACTGCTGCTCACCTATAGACTGAAGGTTGAGGTGTGAATTAACTGAGATGATATCCTCATGCCAGTATTTGTATGGCCAGCAAACTTGGAGCTGGGAAAGACTTCCCCAAAAGCTTTGTGAAAAGCTTATCTGAACTTAGCACACCAGACCATGCAAGGAGGAGTATCAGAGTAACAGCCATCTGCTGGAATGAGCTTAGACTGCTGCAGATTAATTGCAGTTCAGTTTGAACTTCAGTCAGAGCTGTAGCAGTGGAAATTTGCCAGGTGGTTCTGATTCCTTCTCACAGGCACAGGCATAGGGGCCAGGAGAAATGTTCCACATGTGATCATGGGCTTTTGGATTATGGGACCCCAGGCTTCATTGGTGATGTATGAATACATACAATTTAGCTGCCAAAAGAGAGTAATATCAGCAGTGTACTACGTGTCATTCTTGGGATCGTGGTCAGCCAGCAGCATCCATCTCATGGATGGGGGAAAAATACCAAAGTGGACATAAAACCATGGTGCTGAGGGAGAAAAATTTTATTTAACTTACATCAGGCAGAAAAAGGGAGGGAAAAATATAGACTTGATATGTGCAGTTGCATGTAAGCAAACCACTTGATTGTCTGGCACGTTGGCAGCAGAACAGCGCTGCTGGGCTGGCCAGACCTGCAGTGCCTGCTGCAGCCTGCTGCAATGTGCAGCAGCACAGAGAGCATGGCATCCCCCAAGCAGCTCAGGACACAGCTGGTTTTTAGGCCCAGCATGCAGCCAAAAAATTAATCTAATTTCAGTAGACTCATTTGCCAGCACAGAAAACAGATGAGTTTATATTTGTGCACTGCAAATGGAGTACTGATGGCATACAGTAGGGGAATAGCAATGTGCTTAAAGTGCATTGATTAATTGATTTACTGCTGTTTATTTTTATAAAATCATAGCATAATGAAAGGGACATTTAAAGGTCATCTAGTCCCAACTCCCCTGGAATGGGCAGCGATATCTTCAACCAAATCAGTTTGCTCAGGGCTCTGTCCAACCTGACTTTAAATGTTTCCAGAGATGGACCATCTACCATCTCTCTGGACAACCTGTTCCAGTGTCTCACCAGTCTCACTTAAAAAAAAGCCTTCCATATGTCCTGTCTAAATTGCACCTATTTTAGCTTAAAACCATTACCATTATACACTGCATAAATTCCAGTGCTTCAGGTGCTGTTGCAGACGCCATGCTAGGGAAAAAAGTAGTCAGTTTCTAAACCAGGAGGAACCCCCACATCTATACATGAAGTATTTGGTGTCAGGTAACTGCAAACTGTCTTGAATAGTGGAATTATCCAGCTGTAAGAGATGCCACCCTGAGATACTATCCCTAAAAATGGTGTAGATATTATCCCTCTCAAATACTATAGCACATCCAGGTACTGACTTGCTCCTAAGTATCATAAGAATAAGAGACAAACACTTATTCACTACTTTAAAAGTCCTCCTAAAGCTTATAACTGCTCAGAAAAAGGCAGTTTTCTTTGCCTTGTATGCAAGGTAATACTGAGACAAGAAGATGAGTTACTCTGTGTTAGTCTCTTCATTAATATAATTACTGTTTTCAGTGCTTTTCTCTCATCACCAAGATGAACTCCAGAAGCTGTTGAAAACTGTTTCTGGGTTAAAAATAACCCTTCCTCCAGATACTCCGTTTGGAAGACAAATGCTAGGTGGGAGTGGATGTGACACAATGCTAATTTCCTGTCCTAGGAGAGTAAGATCTGGTAGCTGCCTTCAGATATTCTCCCTAGACTTTCTCCAGCTTTCTCTTCCCAGTTTCTTGTCTCTGCAGCATCATCTCAGGCAGGCAGTGTCTGTGTGCACACAAGTAGCCAGCAAGGGGCACAGCATCTCACCTGAGGGAAGGCCAATGGGTCTCTCTTCAGAGCTGCTCTGCTCAGCTTTAAACCATGAGTGTTTTAATGTTCAAGCCAGTATTTAACTGGAATCCTTATGTTTTTCTCTGGTCAGCTGAGTGTCAAGTTAAACTGGATCAGATTGCTCAGAGAGTGAAGGAGCAGGCAAGGGTTTGTGACTCGAGGTGTGGCCAGCGGAGCAGAGCTGGTGGGGATGCTCATTCAGCCACTCTTGCATAGGGGGAGGCTGAAGTAATAGCAATTAAGAAGGGACCTGGTGAGAGGATGCTGAGCTCACTTTTATTTTGAAGTCCCAATAACTTGTTTTTCTGCCTCCCTTTAGGAGAGCAGTTTCACTGCAGGGTTTCCTGAGAAGCCAGAATTAAGTGCATTAGTGCAGTCTGCTTTAGTGGCAGCAAAGAGAGGCCAATACCCTCAGGGTGAGACAGAGTGCCCCCAGATGCCAAACTGTTGCTGACCCCATGTGCCCCAAGCCTTGCACCAGGCCTCTCTTAGCTTCAGTGAGAGCCTGCCTGGCGTCCATTTGGCCTATAAAGACAGATTTGCTTATGCTTATCTCTCATTTTAGCAGGTGAACAGGGACAAAAGTGCACAACAGAGCAGTGGCAAATAGTTTGTGGCTACGCTATCGAGTCATCTTCCTCTGGTGATGGAAGCCCAGCTGCATGCCCCTCTGTGATGGTGCACAGCAGAATATGTTAATCAGAGCCTGTTCTGTAGCTCCAAGTGGCTCTTGTTGCCTTTGTCCAGGCACACTGCAGTCAGGAGTGCCACAACCAGCATAAAGAAACATATTTAGGGACATAACCCCTCTCTCCTCTTTTCAGAAATGCAGTTATGTCCTTTTAACTTTTTCTTTAGTGATCCACTTTACAAGTTTGAACACTGTATGATGCAGTTGAGAGTTGCTCTGGGGCATCAGTATCAGCTCAGCATGCTGCTCAGCATCATCCTGAATCCATAGCTGAGCTCTGCTTCTCTGACACCAGTAGGTAGCTGAAATACATAGGCTGAAAGAGACTCATGACATCCAGCAAGTTGTGCCAGATTTTTGGAAAGTCTGTTCAAAAAGGCTGTCCTTCCTAAAAATGAGGGCATGGGTGAGAAAGAGAAATGCTAAAGCAAATGTGTGAAACCTGTGAGATAGAGAACATGAACAATGTATTCAAATATAAATAATCTAATCCATGTTGTCCATGACACATGCAATAGTAATTATTGGAATTATTTTCAATTATAGGAAAGATTAGGACCCATAGCTGTTCAGTTCTTGACCATACACTAATACAGCTGTAGCATGATTGTTGTTTTCTGACTCCTAGCAGTCAGGGCCATCTCCAGGGAGAATGATGAGCACTGAAATCCCACACAGGGATGAGCCCTCAGAGGGTTCAAGGAGAGCCTTGAGCCCAGGCCTCCTGTACTACAGCTAACAAAGACTATAGAAGAGGGAGGGTGATTGGGTGTAATTTTGAATGAATGATCTAGATCTCCTCTGCTTTCTTGGGGTTTCTGTGCTCTATGTGTTGGTTTGTGCCTTGGGCACCTTTGTTGGACTATTTTTCTTGTAGTTTAGGAGCAAGATGACTGATTCTGACACTGCAAACAGCTTTGGGTGTGAGTTGTCAGGATTTACATTTAGAAACCAAAGTGCCTGTGGGCTCTCAGGTACCCAAGTGTAAATCTCAATCTGGAATTTTACAAGCATGGATACTTCTGCTGTTTTGAGACCAAGGCACTGAGCAGCTCTGCGATGTTTAGTACATGCAACCCAAATTTAATAAGCAACATTCCCACTCCTTTTCTGTGGGCTGTATGTGAGTAGTGGCACTGCTGTGGTTCAGCATGGTTTGACTGTAAACACCATTTGCTGATGGGAACACATTCCCACATGAACATCCCCAGGAGCAGAAGTGTGTAGTAACAAGTGTGGTGCTGTGACTTGCTATAAAGGAGTAGTCAACACAGCAGCAGAATCACTACTTTGAAGTCCAGGTCTCTTTTAAATCAAGTCAAGTCTGTTTTCAAAGATCCTGGCCAATGTGGATGGTGGTTATGTTCTACATGTCTGCTCTTTCTGTGTGACTTCACCAGACCATTATATCTCTCCTTTCCCATCTTATACTTTCTCAAAATTCCAGCCTAGCTCCATCCCTGGTGCAAGGAAGAAAACTCCTGAGCATTCTCACAAGCCTTTGGTTAATCAACTTTAACCCTTTCGTACAGGTTTAGTTTAAAAAAATAAAAATTGACATTTAGAATTAAAACCTTACTTTTGCCAGGGGCAGATGAACCTGGAGATGCCTCCAGTTCATAGATGATGAGTGGTGTTCATCAGGTAAACATGAGAGGTGCTTTATACTGATTTAACTTGTGAAAACTTGGAGCAGTTGCCATGAGCATTAGTCCCCATGTTTAGAGACAGCACTAGTTAACCCTTTTGCTTCAAGGAGAAAATATCAAACACCTGTAATCTGTCAGAGATGTTTCTTTGCGACACTGGTGCTTTAGATTTTAAAGATTTGTACCCTTTATGCATTTCTTTTAACCTGTTACATGTATTAGATGTTGTATATGGTAACCCTGAACTCAACTCCTACAGACTTTAACTTTGTACTCACAGCTGCTGCGCACTGAGGTTTTTACATTAAGTAAGTCCAGGCTATTAGTGTCCAAAATACATGACAGATGTAATTTACTGTAGGAGTAGTGTCTTTCAGATGCACATCTGCTCTGTGATCATAAGCCTGTACACTGCAGTGCCTAAGTACTCCACTATTCAGATCACAGGTGAAAAGTCAGCCTAATTTTAGAACATTTGTTTCTTGCCTTCTGAGTCTGCTCTTTCTCTTTCTGCAGCTTGTGGATGTGACCTGGCTCAAGGAGGATTTTTTGTGAGACAGGGAGACTACATCTGTACTTTGGACTACCAGAGACTCTATGGCACACGCTGCTTCAGTTGTGATGAATTCATTGAGGGAGAAGTGGTCTCAGCACTGGGCAAAACCTATCACCCAGACTGCTTTGTGTGTGCTGTCTGCAGGTAGGTTTTCTACATGAAGTTGTGTTTCTGATGCCAGAATGCCCTGAATGCCAGACATTCAAACCTATAGCCTAGAGACAAGCTTTTCTTTTACTCACACCTTAAAAAATTGCAGAATTAAAAAGAAAAAAAAAATCTGTAATTTTGAGTGCCTCCCTTTTTTCCAAACGTGTTTTTCTTTTTTATGTTATCGTATGTGTGATATTTTCAAAGTGTTTTAGAAACTTCCACTGTCTTTGTTGTATGACGTTTTGCACCAAGTGTTGCCTAATTTCTCTGGTGTCTGCTGCTTTGTTGGCCTGAGGGTACAAAGAATTTCAGTGCCAGTGTCTGAATCCTCAGCAGGCTACTACTGTAGTAGTTTAGTTCAGTGGGATCATTTCCTACATGGGTCCCAAACTCAGCAATACGAGGGACTGATGTAATTTTGACCTGCATCTTAATCCTCTTGTGTAGAAATAGTGCAAACACATCTATTGAGGACTTCATGAAAAAGCTCAAAGTGCACTAAACCTTCCGAAAACGCACTGTTTTAGCAGTTTGGAGCAAGTGGAAGTGCTGCTATAGTTTCTCTGGCTAAACCTGAGCTTTGAGGAGTACAAGAAAAGCAGCCCCACTCTGACAGGGTTTCAGGGCCCAGCAAGGCACTGGTGCAGCACAGCTCAGGTGCTCTGTGTGCTGGTGCCTCGGGCAGGTGACTGTGCAGTCCCAAACCAGCATGGCCATGCCACTGTGGCTGTCTGCCAGCCCAGCCTGCCCTGCCCATGGGGCTCAGAAATCCTCCTGTGCTGATGCAGGAGCAGGGCACCAAACCCCAGAGCAGCTGTGGCTCCTGACACAATCTCAATTAAATAAAGCAATTGCACAAATAATAATAATAGCTGTAGTAGAGGGAAGACTCTGAGATGGACAAGCCTTTATTATGTTAAATTCCCTGACCTGTTTAATAGGCAATTTTTCCTTCTGGATGCTTAAAACAAGTGTGGAGAGTAAAGATTAAAAAATCCTAAAATTCTTTTCATATTTTACTTTTTCTTTTAATAGTACAGGAAAATTACTTAAAGTGTATCTTATTAATTAACTTCTGGCTGCATATGCTATTGGCCTGCAGCCTGGCAGTATTACATCTCTTCTAGAGAAGAGCAGAACTAATTTTTGGTACCTTTATTCTCAGCACTTGTACCTTCTGTAAAGTAAGATCCTCCTTCAGTTAAGAGAGACCAAAAAAACTGGTTGATTCCATTTTTCTGGCTAAACATGCTTGTATCCTCAGTCACGCCACTAGAGCTTAGCAGAAGTGTATTAAACTGTGTGTTACTGTACTTAGAAACTACCTACCTTGGGTTTCAGGCCATTTGAAATACCAACTCCTGCTTTATTTAGTCAATCATAGTTTAGAACTTGATGATACAGTTTATTTTGTCTCCCTGGAAATTTGGAATAATTTTCCTTGTGACTAAAATATTTAAGTGCCTAACAATTCAGATGAGTTAAATTGCAGCACTGTGAAATTATTTATGCTGCAAATACAATGTGTGATGAAGATGCGGTAAAGCTTTTAAAAATGGAGTTCCTGATACAATAATACATCATGCAAAAAATAAAATCAGAGATGTTCCCTAACCTTCTGTATAACTGAATAGTTGTATTAAATGCTATTTTGCTGTTTCTAGTCGTTCAGTTGAGACCCAGATCTGCTTCTGTTACTTTTCTTGGAAGAACACACAAATTCATATTGTCTTCATCAGAGCCAGCAAATGCCCTGCTGACTAGCAGGATTCAATTAGTGTCTCCCAGGGGGGTTGTAACACTGATTTGTGGTGCAGAGCAGCAGAAGAATCCTGTCATGTGTTTGTATGCTTTAAATCAGCTTCAATTATCCCTGTCATTGCAAGCCAGACATAACCTGTGTTTTTTATGGGAAAGGGTGTCCTATCTAAACATCATCAGCATTTATTTTGAGTGAAATTCTCAGTAAAAATAAGGTTGGTAGGCTGTAACGACATGTTGTTTAAGTCAAAAGAAAGAACTTGTTTGTTTTTTAAGAAACAGTAATGATAAAAGGGGGGGGTGGTGTAATGGTGTAAAGCTCTCTACTTTAGTATTTTCCTTGGTGGGGAGAGTGAGGAGAGCCATTTGTGCCCTCATTTTTTACAGATGAGTGAAAACCTGAGATACTGCACCAAGGCACGCTGTCAGTAGTAGTTGCTGGATGATGCCAATTGCATTTGGCATTACCTTTTACAGCCAGACTTCAGTGTGGGTGCTGTGTTAGAAGTCTAAGCTCCAGAAGGGTGTGAATTTGAGAAGTGGTGACTGCCTGCCAGTGGGGCTGTTCCCACTCTCATGGAAACCAAGCCAGGCTCTTACCATCCTCAGCATGAAAACACTGGCAACAGAAGGCATTTTGCACTCATGACACGCTTCTCCAGAATGCTGCAGGATCATTAAAATTCTTTTAAATGAGCACTTCTGCAACCCCTATTTCTGTAGCTGCTGAAGTAACACTTCTGAACTGTTTCTACATTGCATAGTAAACCAGTGCCAGTAGCAAGTCCTTTTTTTCCCCTTATTTTCAGAGAAGATAAGGTTTGAATAGAAACATGTGGGAAGTGTATGGTAGCAGCAGTGGGAAAACCTAGCCAGCAGGAGCAGTGTGGAAAAGTCAGCAATCCAAGCTCAGTTGTCTCCTGATATTAGTACTGCTGGATGCCACATGGCTCAGTGTCACAGGGAGCTGTGTGCCTTGTACCCTCTGCACTGCATTTGTTACCTGCTGCCCTGCTCTGTGAAAAAGCTGGAGTGTCAGGAATCCAGCTCATCCCTGGGCATCTCTTGAGAGTCAGATGCTACTGCCCAGGGCTGCCACAAGCTAAAGAAAAAAATAAAAAAAATTAATTAGTGCTCAGAGAAAAACTGGTAGAAGTACAATATGTTGTGCCATCCTATTTGTTTCTCTCTATCTTGTGTTAACCAAGTGGCTCTTAAAAAAAATCAAGTTTCAATGCATGTTTGCTCTGCTGGAGTAAAGGTTAAAAACTTAATCCTTTCTTCTTCCAGTGCTGTTCATAGTCTAGTGAAACCTTTCTTCTGCTGTGGTGTTTTGTGATGACGATGCCTAAAACTAGGAATGAGTGGAAGAATAACAACATAAATTGAAAACTTGCAGATTAAATGCTTACTCAGGAAGTGTAATCTACAAGTGAAAACTTGCAGATTAAATGCTTATTCCCAGGAAGTGGCTGAGCAATCTTCTTATAGCTTCATTAAATGGAAGGAGCTGTGTCCTCCAGAGGGCTGCCAAAGACATGTCCTTCAAAAGCTTCATGTATTTGTAAAAGTAAATAGAAAGAGGGAGAAAATTGAGGCTGGCTATAGCAATAGAAGCTTAAATTTATTAAAATTGTGCACATACTTCTGACATGGCTGTTGTAGTCAGGACAGTTTGGCTCTTATGTAGGATGGGAAAGGGCAGGACATTGAGTATTTCAGAAAGAAATGGGTTGTCATACCTGTGATAATGCTTTAAAAATGGAATTTTCAGGAGATGTCTTAGTGTGTTAACAATTCCTATAGATTTAGTAAGAATATATTAAGATATATGGTCTGTCTATGTGGCACCTAGAGTACGATTTCTGTTACTTGTGTGCTGCGTGTTCACTGAATACAAAAAAACAGGGATTTGATTTTATGGGTATTATTGTAATTAGCCAGGTTGGGGGTTGGTGTTTATGTACCCAGTTGGAGGAGTGTGTGTAATGGTTACCTTTTTAGTTTCAGTACTCATGTACTTAAAAGTTGGAAAAAAATTGTGGCATGTAAATGATAAAGAGAGGACAACTTGACCCCTAGGCCGGGGATAGATTAGCACATACATTCTGGATTAATAAGGAAACAGGTTTGTGTTTGCTTTGCAGAATTTTTATATTTAAGTCTTTCTGAGCTCAGGAAGTTTCTTTTAAAACAGCATCTTGACAAAAGCTGAATATGTGCCATGTAGAGGTGAATAGTATGTGGAGGGGAAAGAGGCAGAAGGGGTTGCCTGCCAAATCCAGCTATAAAACCTCTTCCAGCCCATTTGTATTTTTACTGTCTTCAAGAAGGTAATTCACTTTGGCCAGGCAGTTGAATATAAAAAAATCAGAAAGCTTAAATTCTTTTCTTTTTTTCAGCAGAAGGTTGTGTAATCCTACATATATAGCACTGCTACTTCTAGAAAGAACTGACATCTTTTGTTTATGTATGTCTTAATACTGAAAATTAAAACTTCAAATTTAGTTTCTTCTTAAACATAGCAGTCATTACAGACTTTTTGAATGTGCTAAACTGTTTTATTTGTTCAAATTTTAATGCTGCTGAATTTGGAAAGGGTTTGGTTTCCACTTAAGCAGTACCTGGTGCTTCTTAAGGCATCTCATGAAGTGGTCTTCATCTCACCATCAGTCACCCACTGAACACTTCTAGGTATTGTAGGAACCTACAAGGTGTTGAGCCTACGATTTTGAAATCAGCCTGAGTGTTCTTGACATTTTGATTCTAAACCAAATGTATTTATCAATAAGTGATTCTTCCTGAACAAAGGGATGGTGGTGTGCTGGTCTTCAGGTTTAGGTCTCCTGCTCTTTGGAGGAAGGGTCTGGAGTGCAAGTCCAGTGAGGAGCAGCTGAGGGTACTGGAGTTGTTTATCTGGAGAAAAGAAGGTTCAGAGAAGGCTCTCTGCAGCTGCCTGAAAGGAGGTTGTAGTGAGCTGAGGGTCGGTTTCTTCTCCCACAAACCAGCAATAGGACAAGGGGAGATGTCTTTATATGGTGCCAGAGGAGGTTCAGATAGACAAGGTTCTTCTTTGAAAAGGGGGTTAAGCATTGGAACAGGGTGCCCAGGGAAGTGATGGGATCACCATCTCTGGCAGTCTTTATGAAATCAGTAGGCACGTGATGACATGAGCATGGTGGAGTTTGGTCACAAAGATTGTACTTGATGATCTTGAAGGTCTGTTGCAACCTTAGTTATTCTGGGATTCTTTGGCTCTATATGGAACATCCCTATAGCCCTAGAATAATGTAGGATGGAAGGGATTTTTGGTGGTCCAGCCCCGGCTCAAAGCAAGTCCAGTTTGAGTAGACAGCTGATGGCATTTCTTTAAAAAATTTCCAACAGACTCTCTGAACAGTGTGTTCCAGCATTCAACAAGCTCATGGTATTTTTTTTTCCTTATATTAAGTTGACATTTCCCATGTTCCAGCTTATTTCTGCTCCCTCTTGTCCTTTCACTCTTTACCTCTGAGAAGAGCATGGTTCCAGTTTTGTGCGCATGCCATCAGGTAGTTTTAGACAGTAACACAATCTCCCCTGAGCAGGTACATCTGCTGCAGCCCCTGCCTGCCCATGTGTCCTGTGCTGCACTCTGGACCTGACCACTTTCCCTCATGTCCCTCCAGTAAATCTTGTCCTGAGGAGCCCAAAATGGTGCCTGCTGCAGTCTCCTAAATGATGAACAGAGGGAAGATCACATCCCTGTATCAGTGCCCAGTCTCCTAAATGATGCACAGAGGGAAGGTCACATCCCTGTGTCTGCTGGCTGCACTAATGCCTCCCATGATGTGGCTGTTCGGTTGCTGTGGGGACACACTGGTGACTCACGTCCAACTTTGTGTCCACTGGGACCCCACATCTTTTTATGCTTTCCAGCTGATTAACCCCTTGGTGCACTGGTGCAAGGGGTTGTTCCTCACTGCTTGCAGGATTTAGCATTTTCCCTCACTGAAATTTGTGTAGGTGGTAGATAGCACTCAATGTCCACTTTGTATCATCATTTTAATCCACAAGGATTCATCCCTATGGAACACCTTGAGGGATGTGATCATACCAGGTACAAGTTAGAGCATAATTTGATCCTGCTGGACCTTAGGATGCTGTCTGACATTACACCTGACCTGGTGAAACTGCAGCCACCTACTGACATGAATAGTTTTGCTCTCTCAACAGCCTGACCACAGGCTTGTCTTAATTTTCATATATCAAATTTAGTTGACTGTTCAGCCACAGAGTCAGATCAGCAATTTAAAGAATAGATGGGCATCCATCTGCTCTAAAAAAAAAAAAAAAAAAAAAAAAAAAAAAAAAAAAACCAAAACAAAAAACCCAAACATTTTCTTTTGTCCCTCTCAGAAAGCTTGAATGACCTGCCCACAGCTGCATAGATTGAGGTGTGGTGCAGAGAAGGACAAGACCTGTGATATCAGCACAAGACCTTTTGGTATCAGCACACAGCCTGGATTAGGCTGATGGTGATTTGATGTTTTACAATATAGTTTTGTTGGTCACCTCCAGATTTTATTCTGGGTTTGCAAATATTATAGGCAGGTGGTAAAACAAAATTTGTTGGAAATGAATCATACATGTATTAAAATTCTGCAAGTCATTTGAGAGAGCTGCTTTAAAAATGCTCTTAATTCTCATTTTAAAAATAGATAATGCAACTGTGAAAATCTCACTGAATATTTATTATAGGATAAGTAGATAATTAAAACCCTGTCCTGGTTTTTGCAATACCTCGCAGTGTTCAGTGGGTGACTGGTGGTGAGATATCATTGTATTTGAAGGCAGATATGCTGCTCTTAACCTAAAATTCTATATATAGTCCTGCTCACAACTTAGAGAGCTCAGAAACTGAAACCTTGTTAATTGGCTGTTACCACCTTCTGTTGTGCCTTCACTCATACTGGCACTGAAATGCTTGAGCAGGGCTGCTTGTGAAAGGGAGAGGTCAGCTGGGACAGGAAAACTGACAAATGTGTGGGGAATGAATTCCCAGTGAACAAGACAGTGAAACAAACTTTGAGACTTACTTATAGGTTTAGAAGACCTGTGAGGGGAGGAAATGTTTGTCTGTAACTTGGAGTGGACAGCTCCAAGGAATATTTCCCTGCAGTTTTTTTAGAACAAGGTGTCTTGCATATTTGGAGAACAATAAAGAATCAAAATTGTTGCTCTTTCCCATTGGAATGGAAAGGCACGATGATTAGCTACTGAACCATTAGAAAATAAACCAAGTTCAGTATTTTTATTGGCTAGGAAACCCTCTAAGTGCCCTCCCATCTAAGGAGGCTCTGTGACCTGCTGTGGTGCCTATGAGTAGGCATGTTTAGAGGTGTCAGCTGCCTCCTTCTGTCTTTGTGCCATAGGAGGTGAATATTCCTCCTCTTCTCCTCTAGTTTTAACTTATTTCCTTTTAGATTGTCTGATTGCTCAGACAATGATGAGATGAGCCAATTCAAAGTGAGCACTCCCTGCTTCTACATTAGCTGCTGCTTGGTGCATCTGTTTGAGGTGGGCTTCTGTGCTCAGTTGGAAGTTCAGCTGGATCTTTATTAGGTATATCCCTGAGTCAGGAAGATGTAATTATAAGATATACCTCACCTCTCCCTACTGCTCCTTATGTACTACATACAAGATTGTTCAGTAGTCACAGTCATTCTTCAGAGCAGTGAATTGCTCACAGCTCCAGCACATGACTATCCCTGGGATTATTAATGGTGCAAACCCTGCTGTTTAACTGAGGCATCTCAGGAGAGCCCAGCTGGGTCATGGGCTGAGCGCAGCCTTGGTTCCCATGGCAAAGCATAGTTGAAGGAACTGTCCTGCCCAGGGCATGCAGCTGTGCATTGGAGTGAGAGGTGGTTCTGTGCTGGTGTCAGTGGAGCAGGGTGCTGCTTTTGTGGGGGGTGAATTTGGGGCAGATTACCAGTGGTTATAAGTCTGTGTGTATCTGTAAGTCAAGATGAGATCTCTTCCTGAAAACATGCAGGAGATTGGATACAAGTTCCTGTCTCAGTTCTGAAAAGGTTGAAATCTCTTGGCTTTTGTCTTTTCAGGTGAATTAGTAGTGTTAAGTTCTAGGCTTGATTTTTTAATATTGTTTTAAAATGAAAACGTGATTAAATGGTTTCATTCATATTTGCAGTAGAAAACTAGGACAGCATTTGGATTGTATGACTCCATTTTAGAGACAGGTTTTGGTAATTAGTTATGAATTTTTATTATCTATATAGAAGTGTATCACATTTACTAATTTTTATTCAACTGTATTTATTCATTTAAATAAGCTTTGGGTTGGTGCACATGACCTTCAGAGCTCCTTTCCAGCCTCAGCTCCTCTATGAGTTCATAAAGCTCTTTTATCATTCTGTGTATTAGAAGCATCTCTGACTTTAAAAAGTACCAAAATCTGTTGCAGACAACAATTATGACCCAAAAAGATAGCATTGGGAGTTTTTTTGAATGTATAACACAGAAGCTTGCTACTGCTGCGAGATAGGACAGGTTTGCTCTCTGGAGTGCAGCTCCACCATATCCTGCCTATCTCAATAGAAACAGCGTTGTCTTCTGATTAGGTTATTGAGTAAAACTAATGGTACAAAATCCTCTTTGGAACAGATGGAAATTTAGACCTCCTGAATTTATAACATGGTATTGGGCCTTGTTGCACCAGAGTCATACACGGATCATTTAGCTGGGTCAGAGAGTAAGGCAATATACGAAGGCTATTTCTATAAAGTATTTTTCCTTACCACAACTTTAGGTAAGTGATAAGGTAGGAAGTTTTTTGACTATAAAACCTTGAGAAAGAGGAAAAAGAAGGTGAAATGCAGAATTCATTATCAGATATCAAAAAAGATAATGATACTTACACTCTGTCTCCTCATGATTTTTTAAATTATCACTAGTGGTCCAAAATGGATGGTTGGATGGAAACCAGCACTTAGCTGGTTTCAAATATATTTTAGTAACATTATATAGGAACAAACGACAGCATTGCTTTTTTCTTTTTCTAAGTAATAAAAAAAGTACTTTAAGCGTAATTCAAGTGTAGACTAAGCATCTCTTAGGCAGTTTAAGGAGCAAAATAATGTTTAAGTTTAGCACAAAGTATCTGTGTAGCTTGTGTAGCGGAGACAACCTCACAGTTGGTATGAATTTGATAGCATGTGTGGAAGAATGCCATGAATTTTAATGAAATGCTAATGAAATAGTGTGGTCAGATGGACTTCACCGTGGAGCAGAAGGTGTGTGTTATGTTTGTGCCCCATTAAGCCCTATTTTGATAGCTTGGGTAGGGATTTAGTTGGACACGAGCTTTGGGTGGAGTGAAATGTGTTTCTAAATCCTCACCATCCTTTCCTGCATATGAAGTGATTTGTCCATCTGGTTCTCCTAGAGGAAAAGCCTCAGTGGTTTCTGTGCCCAGACAAGGAAGTGCACAGCAGAGAGCTTTTGTTTTAAGAACATTGATAAAAAGGAATGGTTTAATTAAGTTTAAGGAGAGCTATTTTTGGGTAGGGAAAACAAATAATGTAGACACTGTGGGGTTCATAACTGGGATAGGTTTTTTCCCTTTGAGAGTTCAATAACATTTGCTTTCTGAGCACATAGATTAAGAGGAAGACTTTGATGTGATAAAAGTTGTGAGGACAAGTGCTGGTTTTTAATGTATAAGAGTCATCACTCTTGTGCAGCTATTTAACAACATAAAAGCAGCTGCATTTGCCTCTACTTAACTCCCTGTAATGCCAATTTTATTTTCATTCTGTAACTGATCCTGTTAGTGATGAACTCTGGCTGATACTACATTTCTTAGATACACAACAATTTGGACTTGAGTGCTCACTGTGTTTTTGTAGCTTTAGATATTATTATTTTTCCTAAGAAGCTGTAACCATGTGCGTTTGAAGTTGTCTGTTTGATTTGCCCCTTTGATACTTAAGCCTCTAAGTGGCTGGAAAACTGAATGAGAACTGTGCAAGCAGAGAAAAAGAAGCCAGAGTATAATCAGTTCCTTTGTGGGAGGATATTTAATTTTGATAAAGGCATGAGACTGTAACCAGTTTGCTTTTGTTTCTGCTGTTGCAGGTTGCCTTTCCCTGCGGGTGACCGGGTAACTTTTAATGGGAAGGAATGCATCTGCCAGAAATGTTCCCTGCCCCCTTCCAGCAGCACTGGCTCCTTCCCTGTACAGAACCTGAGAAGTAAGTATGGATTCCTGCTCTTTTCAGTCAGTACTTCTTAGTCTGCACAGGTTTAAAGAACATAATTTTACACCAGTGTGTACTATTGGAACTTATACTACTCTGCTGCATAAGAAGTGTCATGAAATATGAGGTAGCCACGTGAAAAAGTAGAGGGTGATTTTTCAGTCAAGTCTGATGTTAAAAAGAAGCACAGATGGTGCTATTATAGGATTAACAATACATTGAACCTCTCAAAGATTTTATTAAAATGAACTAAATCAAATTATTTGGAGAAAAACATAATATAGATGCTGATATTTTTGAGGATTTAGTCCAAGTCTATCTGAAATAAAAGCCAGGGTGAGATTTAATGATTTTTAAGTGTTCCAGTTCCAGCTTTAGAAGATATCAGTGTCAGGATTGCATGGCTAAATACTACACAGCAAGGGGTTTAATGTGTGAAGTGGGGGACATTCACCTTGACCTCAGACTGTTGTGCACTATCAGAAAATACAAACAGTAGGGGAAAGAAATGTGATATTTTCACACCAACTTCTTTGCAGTAAACCATAGAGGGGTGGTGTAGCTCTGAACTCCATTCATCTGCTCTTTTGCTTATAAAGTGCTGCCATGCTTTAAGAGTCCACTGCTAACTTCATGTAATTAAACAGCAGCAGCAATGCAATTAAACAGCAAAGACAGAAAAAATTTTAATGACTGTTACATCAAGCTGGATTCAGCATGGCTGAGGAAGGGCCCCATGGATTGCTCATCTTCCTGTGTAAGAAATCTAGCCCACTTCTGGGAGAAATCTCTCCTTTTTTTCTGTTTTCTTTTTCCCCTAACATTTCTTCACAGAAATTTTCACCATCTCATTTCTACAGTTCATCAGCCAAACCTGCTGTGTGAATGCCCTGTGACATACTCTATGGATTCCTCTTGCTAATGCCACTCTCTTTGGGGATAGGTTGGCCCTCTCTGTTAGGTGCTTTCTCTTCTCACTTATTCCAGAGATGGATTCTCCTTGGCCATCTTTGCTGTCTCCTTGACATATGTGAAAAGTGCCTTTGACTACAATGGACATTATTAGCCTGGTTGAGTACTGACAGGACAAGTTAATTTGATTATCTATGGCACAGAATCCTTTAATGTATTTACATTCCCTTTCTCTGTGCACACACACACTGGAGAGTTTTTCTTGTCATTGTATTTCCTCAGCTCTCTTGGGTCTGCGCTGAGCCTTCCCAGAGCCCAGACACCTGCAAACCTCAGCAAACCCCTTGCCTCAGAGGGAGACAGCACTGGGAGCAAGCACATCTCTGTGGCGAAACCTGACCCTGGAAAATAGAAGTTTACCTTTTCCCCACATTGCATAGAGCAGTGAATGATGTATCTCCTGGCAAGAGCTTTCTTGGAAAAGATCTTAAAGAGTTGCTTTAAATGAGCAACACTTGTTAGTAATGCACAAAAACATGACCTCAGGCAAACTTTTTCAAGGAAGGAGTAGTACACTGACCCTCTGTTACATTGGGTTAGTTCCTGTCTCAGAAGTGTCTGATGTGTGCCATGTGTGCTCTTCCCCAGCCTGTTTATCTCGGCAGTGCTTTCAGAACTTCTCCTGGGGACTCACTGAGCTCCCAGCATCACGGCCCCCTCTGGCAAGTCCTTCTATTTTCATCCTCCCCTTTTGCTTCTAACCTCCTTCACACATTCCACTTGGAAGAAATGAAGAATGTAAAATACTTGCTCTCTGCCTGAGACCTTGAAATTTTTATTATATAAGTACCTACCTCTCTGTTTTGTTTTGTTTTATAAAACAATAGCTCTGAAAACCTCTTGTGACAGTGTTGATTTTGAGAGAGTACTCAAGGAAGGATATTAACATGGAGCAGCAAATTGATGTGTTCTGCCGAGTTATTGCTTGAATTCAGTTGAGTCACCAAAGGATGCTGCATCCAAGATGGGAAGACAAGGACATGCATCAGTAGGCACTGTTGGCATAGCAACCACAATATTTGTTTGTAATTATCTGGCACTTTACAGAGAAAGCAGCAGTAGGGAAAAAAAAAAAGTAACTCACAAAATGCTGCATTTCTGCCCACCCAAGCTTAAACCGAATGAAAGGTGAATGACATTTGAGCACATGATGTTGTGTTCATGTGTTGTGTGAAATAAACCCTCAAGCAGTCGGATTAAGTTAGATTTCCAGATGAATCCCCAGTACAGGGGAGATCACAAACAAATTTCTGATTGCAGTTGAACAACAAATACTGTAGAATACTGCAGGGACTAAAACCAGGCACATACCCAAATGTTCTTTATTATTAGCAAAACTCAAATGTTCTGTAGTGCACATGCTTTTGTGCTAGGCTTGTTTGCAGGTATTGGTGCTCTGGAGGGTAACATTAAAGAGCCACGTTATTGCTCCCTCAATACATTCCAAATCTCTAAAGGAAAATACAAACTGTGCTTTATCATTGTGTGCTCAGAAGGGAAACATTTACAATTTCACTTACACTGTCTCATTAGTGTCATGTAACCAATGAAATGCAGTCTTAAATCAGAAAATTTTTAAGAAGACTGTTTAAATGCTTTAATAAGATCCTAGGCTGAGAGTTCTTTCTTAATAACTTGATAAATCTTTCTAATGCTTTTCATAGCTTTTTCTTCCATCTAAGACATTGTTATGGGTTTGTTTTCTCTCCTGGCATTTCTGAATGATTAAGTGTCTTTCAGGTTTTATCTTTTCTCCAGAAAATTGTTGCTATACCTGAAGAATTCCTTAAAATACTATGTACTTTTCCATTTCAGATGGAAGATATTTTATGGAGCATTAGAAGATTACTGAGATATTGCTACTAGAATTAATTTATCACTGGCATTTAACCCATGTTTCCCACATATTTTACTATTTTAATGTTTAGTAAGAAAATCATCCATAGACAGGAAATCTGCAGAATGAAGAGTGAATGAGAGATGGACCTTGTAGGGTGTTAGAGGGTTTATTTGGGTTATAGAGAACCAGATCCAAATCCCATGTGTATGTAACATCTCTGAAGAGGGCAGAAACTAATTGTAGGTTTGGCTTTTGCTAGCTTAGTCTAAGTCTTCCTTTGTTAAAAAGAAAGGCAACTAAACCCCCAGACAGTGTTGTTCTCAGTTACTCTTTCTGGAGAGTATAACTATTTACCCTACAGCCTGTTTAACCAACATAGACTAACCTCTGTTACCAGTTATTGCATGTTTTACATGTATTTTTTGTTAGCACCTCTTGAAACATAAGTGAATTTTTATAGAGAATAAAATAGACATAGACAGCCATCACTTTCACATATTGAAATGTTACTAATGCCTTTTAAGTATTGGAGTGTTTTACTGGGTACAGAAAATTTCATACCAGATTTTCAACTTGGATTTTTTTCGTGGTTGCAAAACAAATTTGAAATAAGTAGAGCTTGCAGATCCCAAGGCAAAGGCTAATATGAAGAATTAGTTTTTTACTCTTTGTCTTTTTTATTTCTTTTATCAGGCAGATTCGTGATGCTTGAAAAATTACTCAGCAAAACATTTTTTAAAACACAGTATAAATGAATTAAAATAAAGCCTAAGTCACCAGGAAATGGAAGTCATCAGCTTTTTTCTTTGAATGATGCATGTGTTGTAGCAATTTCAGATCTTTCCAAGGGCAGCAACACTTGCCATCCATCAGTGAGCAGTGGAGCCCTTGTGAGCTGTTACTGGGACACTGATGGATCCTTGTGCTGCTGTAAGCAACTGCTGCATGACCTAAAGAATCTGATTCACTCATTTGGGTTTTTCTCTTGCAGATTGTGGCGGCTGTGGTTCAGAAATAAAAAATGGTCAGTCCTTGGTCGCCTTGGACAAACACTGGCATTTGGGTTGCTTTAAGTGCAATACATGTGGCAAGCTACTGAATGCAGAGTATATCAGCAAGTAAGTAGAGGAGTGTTTTCACCTCTTTTAATTATTCTTTTAATGCCAAATAATTAATTTATCATTGCATTTATTTGCATTGTTAAGATTTAAAGGTAATACATAATATAGAAATATAGTATATATATTATAATAATATAATTAATATAATTTATAAATGCATATTGCATTACCTTTTATTTATATATATATTCAGAAATATATAAGATATTAGAGATTATTGTCTAAATTATTACCTAAGTTGTATTTAGAAAAATAAAATGAAAAAAAGTAGAAGTAACATTTTTCCATTTACCTGGAATGGGACTTGACAAAGCAGAGAGGCAGCAGGTGGAATATGTTTCCAGAACCCAGATGTATGCCCTTAGTTACCTATGGTTTTGCTCTCTGTGATGCTGTAATGTAAACAGGCAGGTACTGTTCTTTCTATATGCATTACATAAGAGGAAATGTTAGTCAGAGGTTCGTTAAGGATGTACATGCCATGATTTTGTGCAGCTCCAGACCCTCATGCTGTCAGATTTGACTGAATGTGATGGCAGCACTGAAAAACAGCACAAAGCACACACGCAGACCATGTCTCATGTCAACACTCTGATCAGGCCAGTGACGTGCAGGCCTTTCACTGGCCAAGGCACCTGGGGTTAATTTCTGCTTCAGAGAAGTGTGTTATGTTGGAATTTTCTTAAGCAGCAAAATAACTCAGTCACCAGTGCCCGGAGATTATCGGGTTTCAGAGCCTATGTCCCCCTGACGTTCA
The DNA here is from genome assembly GCF_028769735.1 of Zonotrichia leucophrys gambelii. Taxonomy (NCBI): domain Eukaryota; kingdom Metazoa; phylum Chordata; class Aves; order Passeriformes; family Passerellidae; genus Zonotrichia; species Zonotrichia leucophrys. Next base: position 52,916,439 of record NC_088173.1, read on the forward strand.
AAAGTTCTTTAGATTTCAATTAATACACATACCATATTTAATTTCACAACTTGCCCTGGAGAACAATATTTATTAAAAGGGTGTTCTTAAATAAGGTTTTTCATTGTCTCAATGTTGGGCTAGTCTGCTGTATTTTAGTACAGACCTTTTTTTGCTTGTTATTGAATATACCTCCCCCCATAAATTGTAAAGATATAATTAATGCAAAATCATCTTTTTAAAAAGGCCAAATGCCAAACAAAATAACTCTAGAGAGGAAACATCCTGTCTTTAATTAATTCAATTAATTATTGTGATAACTTCTAGGTTAGTCTCTAAGAAATCCAGCTTCCAGGCTATAGCATTAATTTCTATGTTTCCCCAGGGAAATGTCTGATAAAATTATGCCTCTGCTGATAAATCTGTCTGATCATGGGCTGCTTTAGTATAACAAACAAAACATATTTAACTATGTTTAACTTGAACTTTGAAGCGTGAGAAGAGTCTCCAGTTTCTTCTTAGAGCAATTTATTTTCATTCATCAGTTTAATGGTCTACATGTACAATTTAGTAAAATTATAACATGCAAAACTAAGAGGTTCTTGTCAGGGCAATAGTCCAAAAGTTCTGGTCTTGTCACTTTGAAATAAAAGCTAACACTCCAGGTTTTTTTCTTCATATCTCTCAATTGTATCTTAACTCACTGGTGGTGGTGAAATAGCTGCTTACATCATGCATGAATACACTGCTGCTCAGGCTGAATTCCTGTAGTCATTGCTGGCTTCTGTGGAGCAATTCCCAAGTCGTTTGATCCATGACTGCCTTTAAGCAAGTCCAGTCAACTGTGCCAGTAGATTTAAATGTTTATCAAAACTTGGTTTACAGACAAGATATTTGAGAAATTGCTCTCTGCAGCCTCAGCTAAAGGATTAGGTAATACATATATCAGATGGTACATCAGTTGGATGAATTAAATGATAAGAGGGGAAGAGTAATATGGTGAAATAACTTTCCAGAGAGGGGGAAACACATGAAAGAAAATAATGGGTAACATGATTAAACAGGTGGTGTGAGGGTCTCAGAGGCTGAGTGTTACTACAAGGCTGATGGCTGAGTTTAGCAACAAAGGAGAGAAGTGGTCCAAAATATTTGTTCATTACTATTCAGCTTTTTACAACATTAATGACTGCGAGAGAGGCAGGAAAGCCCATAAATACCCTGTGAAGTTGGGTACTTGAAACATTGACACATTTTAGATGCATAATCTCCCAGTGAACTGTAAGCTTACATAAAGCAGCATCTCTACAGCCTCTTGTTCTTCCCTAGGGATGGGGTTCCATATTGTGAAACAGACTACCACGCCAAGTTTGGGATCAGGTGTGACAACTGTGAAAAGTACATCACAGGAAGAGTGCTCGAGGTAAGGAGAACCTGTCGTTCAAGCACATCTCAAAGTGTACAAAAAACCCAAAACTCTTTTGGGTTTGGTCCTGTGCTCACAAATGAGTGTTAATGCCACAGCTTAATGTTACTTTTATTGAATAGCAGGAACTCAGTCTGTAATCGGGATTTTTGTTTCTTCTGTTAATGATTTGGTAATACACAAACTCCATAAATGGATATTTATGGTACTGGAGAATGTTCAGGGAGCAGAAGTAATAAATGAATGTGTTATCAGGCACGTTTTAAAACTTGCATTAAATTCATTTGCAATGTCTGCTTTTTTTATTCTCTTTTATGTTCCCCAAAGATAGGATGAAGCTGTTGAAAAGTAAAATGAATGATTTGAACTGTGTTTTTGCAACCAGAAATGAACTGTGGCAGAGATTTTTTTGCACTTGTTGTTCTAAGAAGCATGAAGTTGTTTAGTGTAGGGTTATGTTTATGCATTATGCAAAAAATTCCATATAACTGACCAAATGTCACAAAATGAATACATTCCTTTGATCAGAATAAAATTTATCCTTGGATTTAAGTGTATTGTTACCCTGTCAGTCATCAATTATCTGCTTTTTCTTTCTGCTTTTTCCTGTGAATTCCAAGCAGTACTTGGAGTTAGGAAGAGTTGCTCAGTTGACTCTTTTCTCTTCATCAGCTCAGAAAGCCTGGAGAAATCCCAAAGGGCTTCCACCAGAGAAAGATCTGCTTGGAGTCACACAGAGACTTAACTGTCCAAGTGGTGGACAATGACAACTTGTTAGGAGCTGATGAGCAAGTATCCATACTACATGGGAATCTGTCTTGGATGAGATGATAGGGTGTTAACATAGGCATGAGAGATTTTTCCAGTAATAAATGTTAGACCTTTCTGAAAGGAGATTTCTAAAAGGGAATTTGAAAGAGTATAAAGACGGTTTTCTCTTTGTGGTTTTTTTTTTTTTTTTTTTTTTTGCACACAGTTGTCTCAACTGGAAGAGGCAAAACAAAAGAAAATGTCTTAAAACCTTCAAAAATGCAAAAGGTGACCATGGAAGCTGTTATATGTTTTCAGAGGTGTCAAGCATTGACACTGAATGAAAGGGAGTAAAAGGGTGAGGTTTGAAAGTGAAGGTAATTAAGAGAGATGAATGCAGAGAGAAGAGTTAAAGCTGTGGCAAATTTGGAGTGCACTTACTCAGAGCAGTTTACAAGGAGTGATTAATACTGAGACAGGAGAAGGACAGAAGCTCCAGTTTCTGTACTGACTCTTGGCTTCACAATATTTTGTTTTTCTGTCCTGGTTCTTGCCTTGAAATATATGCAAGATGCTCTTTTTATGTGGTAATGTTTTACCTGCAGTATGGTTAAACAATAGCATGTAGTGTGTTGTGATTAAGAACTGGGTCCTTACTGTCTCTATGGGTAATGAAAAGAAAAAAAAAAAGCCTTAAAGATCTGCAAAGTAACATTACCAAGTGTAATTTGTGGAACCTGGGAGCACATGTAACTGTAGTTGATTCTTCTAACTGCTTGGTGAGAGTGTACTGAATAGGAGGACAGTTCCTTGTTTTTATTGTAGATGGGCCAGTAACAAACTTGGGAAAAACTAATTTTTGACAGCAATTGTAGGAATTCTACCGTGACAGATTACATATGATGGTTTTGGTCAGTGTGTGTGTGTGTGTGTGTGTCCCTCTCCTCTCCATTCCCCAGTGCTGCTCTAAGGACAGCTCTGTACCACTGATCCTCATCTTGCTTTGGGACTGGTTCAGACTGGGAGCTACTTTCATTGGTCTGTGGCATTTAACTGTGGAAAAAAATATTGATGCAAGATTGCAAAACCTTTTTAAAAAAATATATGAGGAGAAAGGACTTTGAGCATCTGTAAAAGCACAGATAGTATCATTGTGAAACAGGAAGCGTAGATTGAGGTTAGAATGGAGCAGGAAATGGATGTGAACAGTTACAAGGACATTTAATGTCTGGACACTTGTTGGAACAACCTGGAAATTTTATGATCTGATTTTTTTTTTTTTTTCTGTAGAACTGTACAAAACAATCTTGGTTTATGTACAACAAAGCTAATGAAGCTTAAGCATGGGTGCATGTCACATATCCTAGCAGACTGTCACAGTAGGTCCTGTTCCTCATGAGATCTCCCAAGATATCTGCTCCCATCCCCTCTGTTTTTCCATAACACATCTCAAGAGCTTTCTGTGCATTCCTGCTGCCTGTTCACAAGGAGTGACTCACACTGTGAGCCTTCTCCCATGGTGATCAGCCTGGGTTTCCATGACCCTTTGGAGCTCTGTAAGGGATCACTTAAACAGCCATTGAGTTTCAGTGTGGACCATGGAGAGCTGCTGGGTGAGGAGGCAATGCACACACCTTGTTTGAGAAGGAAAACAGACAAAAAGTCACAGTCTGAGCAGACAGATTTAAAAGGATGCAGAGGGTGTGTCCATAGCTAACATGGTTAAGGCATTTGTTGTTTGAGTGCAGCAGCAGATGGGCTTGTTCTAAAGGCTTGGAACTGGGCTGATCTTCTCTCTCCCTCTGGTCTTGGTATCAAACTCCGTGTCTGTTTGTCCCTAGCACACTAATTGATATGTTTGTGTATCTCCTGGTCAGGAGGACAGAGAAAATACAGGGTAGCAATGCCTGTTCTTTCTTGTAGGATGCATTATTAGTAGAGTTGTCTGGAATACTGACACATTTTTCAAAACATCAGTGTTTCTTTTTACCATCTTGAATATTATCTGGGGAAACACAGAAATAATAGGGCAAATTGCTCTTAAATTGGGGGGAAATCTTGACAGCAGTAATTATTAGGCAGGAGAATGCTCTCCCAAGGGAGCTGCTGGAAACTATCACTTTGAATGTCTTGTAACAAGACTGGACAAGGCGCTGGAAAATCTGTGTTAGGGAACAGTCCTGCAATGACAAAGGGAGGGACTATATGACCTAATAGGATTTTTCCATCTCTGATTTCTGTGATAATGTCAGGAGGACAGCTGCTTCCAATGTTATTCTGTGACTAGATTTTATAATGTTGTCTCCCTTTCCAACACTTGTTCATTTTAAGTGTTTATTCAGCAGAAAGGAAGGGAGTGTCAACTAGTGTGAGTTACTGATAAGTTATAAAATATGGCTGTTTTTGTAGATCCTCAGCCAAATACAATGATGATTTAGTTACCTAAGTTCTTCTCTCAGCCCATTTTCTGAGGGCCAGATTCATTCCATGTAGTAAATGGGCTTAGACTCAGGATAGCTTTGTTTATAATTCCTTTCTAGTTTCTTTCTTCCCCTCCAGTCCACCTTGGCTTGCACCCACTCTCCCAGGGAACTTGTACTGGAAAAGCTATAAAAGGGTCTGAGCAGTTCATTTATGGAGATGATAAATTTTATTACTTTTAAAAGCAATTATTTTTCTGTTTTGAGTTTTGTTTTTGTTTTAAACACTACTCACCAGTGCATTTATGGGCAAGATTTGCTTTGTTTGTGATGCATACAGAACACTCTTAAATGCAAATCAATCCTCTCCTAGAAGTTGTGTTATTTTATCCCTGACCATATGTATTGATAAACCTGCCAACTTAAGTGAGGAGCAAGAAGTTGCTGGAGTTTGCTTTTGTAGTTTGACTTGAGATGCACTGTGGCTGAAAACCTCTAGGAAGAGAAAGGATTTACTTCATGCTCATGCTGTATCTCTGCTGCCAATCCTGCAATAGTTAGCATCATGCAATAGCACACATCTTAAAATAACAAGCCATTGATTTTTATGACCAGCCATATCCCTTTTGTCATGTTGCAATCCATTTCTCTGCACTTAGCACTAAAAAATATTTTTCTCCTTTTTTGTATTACAAGCAGTAATTTATTAGTTAAAATTTCAACTTGTGCTAGTGAGCATATCCTAAAATTTTTTTTTTTTTTTAATTACTGTATATCTTATGATAATACAGAGCCTGCTTTAAACCCCTTTCATTCAAGAAAGCACTTTGAATTTTAATGAGTCTTTCAGCTGCATTTTGCTGGGGGAGGCAGAGATGTGTAGTCTGTCTCTCAGTCCTTCCCACATAGCAGGTTGTGTAAAAGGTTTGGAAAGCTGTTGAGGTTCATGACAAAGTTGTGTGACAGCCAATGGCTCCTCCTTGTCCTCTCCTGGGAGGCATGTCTGGGTTTCCTTAACATCTGATGCTTACAAACATCATCTCAGTTCCAGTATCTTTCTATTTTAAAGTGGTCCACATTAAAAGAGTTAAAAAATGCTTTGGATAAGATTGATTTTTAGGTTTTTTTTGTTTTCCCCTCCAATTCATGAAATATAAGAAAAACTTATAGAGAGTAGTTTTAGTTCCTCTCAACTTTTATTTTACAAAACAGAGTGAACCCAGTTCTCCTGTGCTGGTCAAGTCAGCTCCAGGCTTTTCTGGTGATGCTGTGGGTTCCTGACTGGAGCCACTTTCTCTCAGCATGGATGAACACTGTACTCTAGACAATGCCTCAGCACTATCTTGTGCAGTGATAGTAACCTCTTCCACCATCTCTAAAGAAAGTGCTTTCCTGGTGTGTCCCACACCGTTGCAATTTTATTCTGTGAGTTCTCTTAACATTGACAGCTCATGGCAAGATGTTGAGACATTACTTTGTGGGGAGAGGTTCTCTTCATCTGCTTTTTCGGCTGGTGGTTTCCTCCATTGTTAGAGGAAGCCTCCTTATCCAAAAATAACCTTCTGAGTACATTTTAATGGCAAACACAATATAGGCTGTGAGGGGGTCACATTTGCTTGGATAGGCATCTGTGTCCCATCAGTGCCCAAAATGCCCCTCAGGGGTATTTTCAGCACTCAGTTTTATCTACAACTGTCCCATGATTTACAGCTACATGACTGGTGTAAATGTGGCTGCTGAAAATCACAGCAGTTGGAGCCATCATCTTTATGTTTAGTATCTGACATCCTAACACAGCAGCATGGCACTCAGTTTATGTGGGGGATGAAAGAGTTAGCATTTTACTTGCTTACATGTATGTGTAAATGTCTAGAATAACATAATCAATATATGTTCTTAAAATCTATTAATCACAGCCATATTTTATTTTGAAATAAGGGAACAAATGCAGTGAGCACTAGGCAGGAATGAGACTAGAAATGTCAATAATTTATATGTCAATTAAATGTCACTTATGACAAAGTCACAGTGACTTACTAATTAAAACACGAATCTTATTTTTCCTAGTTTGTGTTTTGCCTTGCCCTAGGGTTGAGCTGATTTTGTTTGCAGCCATATCTACTTTGTAAATCGATTGCCTTTCCCTTTGCAGGAGTCTCAGTATATCAGAGAGACGATACTAATTCTTTAGAGCAGGGAGTACAAATTTCTGCCCGCAGTGTGGAAGAATGGTTCATTCTGCAATGTCTGTTGCCCTGCTGTTTCATTAACAACAGGACCTACTGATGTGTGAAAGGTGCTTGAGCAGCTTATTACATAGGCATTAATAGTGAAACATGCAATAAAGGCAGCTCTGTGTGCGGGAGTGAAGGGTTCCCTGTGCATGGGCAGCCTGGGGAGGGCTGTCAGAGCAGCAGAAGAATCCAAGTGTCAGTGCTGCCTTCGTTAGAAACTGCTCTCTGCGCTTCTCTCCCTTCAACAGAGAAGAAAGAAAACTGTGGGAAAGACAAATCTAAATAAATCAGCATTAGCTTTTGCAAAAGGAGACCATCCAAGGTAGGAAACGTTAACTAGCCCTTTCAGTGCATAATGTTTGCTGAGATGCAAGGCATTCTGCAGCTTGGGAATGGTCTCTGGTTTGGTTCCACTTGCATTTATCTGGGGCTGCTGGCTTGCAAAGGCAGGTTAATCATCAGTGCATTTATCTGAATTTGGCTGGGTAAGTGTTGACAGTTGACCTAGACTTTCTTTAAAACAGGCATAATTATGCTTTAAAACAGGCATAATTAAAAATACTATCCGAAAGCAGATAAATAGCTATGCAAATGCTTTTTTTCCTTATCCTTTACTTTTTTCTGTAGCACAGTTATATTGGTCTAGATGAATTTTCCTCATCTTTCTCCCACTTTCAGCCTTTCCCTTTTTAGCCACCTCTTCTCTCCAGAAATACAGGTCTATGCCTATCTGTCCTTATTGTCTGAACTGCTACGAACTCACAAATTGTTAATGTGTCAGGAGAAAACTATACATTAAACCAAACTCTTTGCATAGCTTTTACCCTGTAAATAATTTGTTAGGTTTATTGAAGAGCACTGAGTGCCATTTGATGATAGCTTAAGACTTATATTTTTACCAAAGGAAGGGGGTTCTGCAAACTATTTCTGAATAACATAGAAAAGTTTAGGATTTGAGGGAAACCGATTGATAGAGAAGAAAGAATGACTGTTCCAGGTTTTGTGAGGGTTTTTTATTTCTTTTCTCAGCTGCTTATTTGCTTTCATGTTGAGAATTCCTCCCACATGTGTGGGGAAAGTCCTCAGCAGTGCTGCTGTGCATTTGTGCTTGTGTGGGTTTGTGTTAGTTTTAGTGCACAGTGTGATTTTTGAGCCTGGCAGACTCGTGGTGCCCATTGCCTTTCCTCACACAAAAATGTAGTACCAGTTAACTGTCTCAGATTATCTGAATTGACTGACTGAAGGATCAAAGGGGTGATTCCAGCAGTCACCCTGATCCTGCTGAGCCTCAGACCCTAGCAGCAGAGTGTGCAGGTACCCTTCCTCCCTAAGCCATGTGTTGCAGTGCTGATGCATTAACATCCAGTGCCTTTTGCCATTTGGGTGTTCTTACAGTGTGAAACGTTGCACCTCATGGCTGTATTCAGTCCCTCATCCAGTTATTTCATGTATTCCTTCATTCCTGGTGGTGCTCTGACCCACATCAGGGGAATGCTGCTGTTGCACATCTCTGTAAAGCCCCAGAGCTCCCTTGCCCTGTCAGCAGCACAAGCCCTGCCTCCAGCTCTGTCCTGTAACCATGGCAGTGCTGCAGCAGTGACTGCACTCAGTGACAATTGCTTTTGTTGATAAAGTATCTCCAGGATGCTCTGGCCCATGTGAAAACAGTTCAGCATGTCAGCTATAAGCAGGGAGAGCAGCCTGTGACTCATTTCTTGTAGCTTTAAGATTTTTTCATCCTATTAACCTTCAGCATTTTTTGTGCTTTTACAAATTTCTTTTTCCTCCCCCAAAGTAAGAACTTCTGAATAGTACATTGAACTGGAAATATGTCTGAAAGTAGACACTTCCTACTTTCAGGAAGGATTATTAATGTCAGCTCTGCATGTGACAGCAGCATTTCCACTCCTGGGTAAATCTAGTGATCCAGAACACAGAATGAGAGACAGCTTCTGTTCTTAGATGTTTACAGCCCAGATCACCACATTCAGCTTGAAAAGAGCTGTGCTGGCTTCCTCTGATAACTTGGGTTTTTTCTCCAGGGCTGTTCAGTGTTGGTTGAGCTTCATTCTTCTGTCTGAAATGGGTGTGCTAAATACACAGCTGCAAAGTTGAAAATTAAGGGGAATATGTCTGCAAGTCATCTCTCTCCTTCTTCACTCCCTCTCTCCTATCAAGAGTTGGCATAAGTGAGAGCCAGCTGCAGCTTGTCTTGGCCCCTAGGTGGATTTTAAGGAGTGGGAAAAGGAGATTTGTTGAACAGATGGAAAACAGAAGCCTCTTCCAGTCTCAGTGGGTGGCAAGAAAAATTGCAAAGCTGAGAAGAAAAAGACAAAAGAGGCAGATCATTCACTCCATAACAGAAACAACTGACTGCAAAATCAGTGGGTTTAGGTATGACAGACTGTTTTGATTTACAAGAACATTTACAAAATTCTGTAGAAAAAGGTGCACTGTTGTCCTCTTCCAAATTTTATCTGATTTTGGCAGGGCTGAATTTGCTCCTGAGCCAGAACTTGTTTGGAGATGTCACAGAATGAGATTACAGTTCTAATAGTGCTAGTTTTCGTTCTATTATTTATTTTTTCTCAATTATCCCCTATATGGCTTTTTAATTACTTTTATTTTATTTTCTCCCACAACCATTAGAAACTTTTTCTTCTGCGAGTTCGGTTTTATAGTAAGTTGTTATCATTCTGAGATAAATGTTCTTGTTGATTTGATTTACACCTTATACCTGAAAGAATAAGGAGTGTGTGGGAAGCAATTAAAATGACTCAAATGTGGGAGGGAATTCTCAAGGCTCTGCAAAGCACAGCAGGATGAGCCAGAACCAAGACAACATGAAATAACTGTACATGTGAGATTGCTAAAGCTCTAGGTAATGCTGCAGGTGTGAGTAGTGAATGTTTCATGTGACTGTTTCTTGGCATCCAGGCGGATGAAAAATTAATCCTGTATGGAGAAGATGAGGAGAATGATTGATATTGAACATTACACTGCATTTACAGTGGTGTAAATACTGATGAAAATGGTTCATTTGTCCTGGCAGACTGTTGAAGTGAGTCAGTGGTGAGTCAGGCCCACTGTGACTAAGAGAATTAGGGAGAGTTTTTCTCCACAGAATTGTCTTTAACTTCTGGCTCTCACACTTTTTTTCTGCTCAACACTGTTGTATGACATAAACAATAGACATTTTGCCAAACCTCTGCCTTTACAATGCTGCCTGTCCCTTCAAACCCAGTAGATGGTATGACAGCTGTTTACTAACTTCACCATTACTGTGTACAACTATTACTGAGTAATTCTTCGAGTCCTTCTGCATATGCAGGACTCTGGCTTTGCTAGAAATGTGAGTGGAGGTTTTATGTGATTCCACTTAAAGCTGCTAACTGAGCAGAGTGTTATATTCCAAGCACAAAGGGTATTGTCTGAATAGCATCACTCTAAATGAATATACCCCTTAGAATTCAGTTTATGGAAGCTAGTATAGTCCTTTTAATGTGCCTTAAGGTGGGTGCAGTGGCAGAGTTTTCAGTGTGTGCATCCATTGATAACACTTTATGGTGCAGTGCTGTGTACCTTCTTCGTGGTACTCCTGAGAGAAAGGCAGGACAAACATCTGAGCCCTAGATTTTACAGCCTTTTGGATTAAATGCACATTTTGCAATGTGGTTTGAAGCACTGGCCAAGAGAAGGAGGGTTGTATTAACATGTGGGAATAAGCAAGAGCAACCCCTGATTGGCTTTGCCTAATTGACTTGATAGAAAAATTTTCTAAGCCAGTTCTGTGCTGTTGGGTCAGAGAGTTATTAGATATCTAATGTAGTTCTGGAAGCAAGAATTAAAACTTGTCTCAGCTAAAGTCGGGGAACTGCATTTACTTACAGAAATTGGGAATTTGCCTTTATAAATCAATGCAATGAATGATTGGACTATTTAACAACAAAATGCTGTATCTCATTCAAAAACTTTATTAAATTTCATGAAGATAAATACGTGGAGTTCCTTTTTATACCTGTGCTTCATTATCAATTTCCTTTACATTCCTGGCACCTAAGAAAAAGCACAATTCATTCACATAATGGCCTAATATCTTAGTAAAAACAATCATTTGGGGAGTGAATGAAGTATAAACAGGATGAATTAAATATCCATTAAAGGAGTTCAATGATTTTCCACCCTTTTTATTTATATACTTTGAAAAAAAAAAATTCCTAGTGAAAGAGTGAAAGTACATGCTCCTCAATGTTGAGTTTAAAATGATAGATAATGAAGCAAGTATGAAATGATAAGGGGAGCAGAACAGAGCCAGCATATTTTAAGGAAGTCTTCCACAGAGTGCAAGAACTGGCAATGTGATTTTGGTGGAGGAAAACTATGATAGTTGAGGAGGAACACATATCCTGAGGAAATGCTCAGGGAGCTGAACTTGTTTAGCCTAGGAAAAGCGATGGCCTTAGTGGGACCTAACTGTGCTGTTCCCATACCTGTAAGGAGGCCCTTGAATATGTGGAGACAAGCACCTTACTGAGGCACATGGTGGGAGGGCAGGAGACAACTGTTATAAATTTAAAGCAGTGAGGTTCGAACTGGATAAAAAGGAAAAAAAATCACTATTGATAACTAAGAATAACTACTGTCTGTTGGAGCAATATTCTCAGAGGTTGTGCCATGTCCATCCTTGAAGGTTTTCAGTATTCAACTGAAAAAAATTACTGGGCAGACTGATCTGAATTGAGTATCAACCCTGCTTTGAGCAGGAGGTTGGATTGGATGAATTATTCTATCATTCTGTGATCGCTTGCACACTTCCTGGCTTTAAACTGAATTCTATTTCTATTGCCTGTACTATGAAGTTTACCTGAAGGAATATCAGTGTCCTTTAATGAACAAATGGAATGTCCATATGAATGGACATTAGTCAGGAAATGGAGACAAAATACACAAAAGAGAATAATTTATTGTGTAATCAAAGTTGTACACTTTCACCCATCCCTGCATTGCCGAAGTATTTTTCCCCTTCCCATCCCATAGAAACATTAGCTTCCCTCCACGTAAAAAAGCAACAGAAGTCAAGTCACATGTCTTCTGTGAGATGTTTAATGCTTCATTTCAGATCGAGGAGCTGCCTGATGGGAAGGGTTATTGGCTGTCAGTGGTTTTGTGCTTTATTCTGTTTCCCTTTGCTTGGACAGGTGGTTGTCTGGTGATGACACAGCTCTCCAACAAATTTGTTCCATGTGAAAAGCTTTTAACTAAGAATGCTTTATACCAGTCTTCTGAGGGCTTTGTTTGTGGGTCAGGCAGCTGCACCATGCCTTGGCATACCCCTCAGCTCAGTGTGTTTTGTAGGCTGTTTTTCATTAGGGTACAGTTAGGACTTGACTTGGGAATTTTAGAATATGAGGTTGGCAGGATTTGGATCTACTTCAGTAGACAACACTTAGTGGTAATGAGGAACTATTATAGCAACTGTATTGTATTATACACTCAAAATGGAAAATATGCTTTGATATGATTGAATCATTGCAGCAATTTAACCTTTTGTCACTTCCACAAACTCTTTACTCCCTGCAATAAAATCTGTCAATTACCCCTATGCATTTTGGTAACAAGATAGATTTTTTAAATTGTTATTAATTTTCATTTTTACAGGAAGAAGTTTGCTGATAGCTTTTAATTCTCAGGAAAAGAGTGAGATAGTTGTAAGTTTATCTAGTATATGAAATGATTTTCTGTACTTTCTATCTTCCCTTTACTAATTACTTCATTGAGTAATGCAATGAGGATATACTCAGGCTTCAGTGATGAATCAGACATCAGAAATCTTGAGTCTTCCTCCCAGGACTCAGCTCACTCTGAGCTTTAGGCTGCTCAGTTTCTCCTGTGTCAATCCATAAGCAATTGTCGCTTATCAACCTCAGTAAAAAATTATATCAATCACACTTCTGGAAACAGCATGAGACATCAGACAAGCAATGTCATTGTGGTAGAGTTACAGTTACTGTGCATATCATCTTTTATACATTCTACCACTTCATCACTTATGGCAGCCATAGCCAGAAAATGAGCAGAGTTTTTTGCTGAGCTGTCTGCAGTAATGTAATATACTTTTCCTGGGTGATGACAGCTAATTTAAAACTCAAACTTAATTAGTTAAGGCTATTCCTTTTGGTATGAACTGCTGTAGTTTTGCTAGAGCTGCATGTTTTCCAGGCCTGGTGATCCTACTGTTCTGAAGATTTTTGAGTAACCCCCTTGCTGTCTCCAAATTGTGCTTTGAACAATGCGATTCACATTTGCCACATCAGCTTAATTCTCCTTTTACTTAGTTCAAGCCCTCAAGTTATGAGAAATGAGAAAAGTTGGCTGTATGTATACTTTGTTGCAGAGCTCTCTGGTCCTGCTTTAAGTGAAGATGAGTTTGTCAATGTGCTGTGGGACAGGTTTCAACGCTTAAAGTCCTTGTGCTCAGGGCAAGGACTGCAGGAGGTCTGAGTTGATCAGCCCAAATTCCTTCTCTGCAGAGGAATCCTTCACATTCAAAGGGTTCTCTTGTACCTAAAGGGAAAGAAGTAACTCATAAAACTTTGTCTCAGATTGCTGAGGACTGTTTTGACTCCATTTAAATTGCACACTAAGAGTGCAACTTGGTGATTGTGGGAAGCTGGTTCATGGTCAGTTGAAGAAAAATTAAATTGTTGGTATATGTACTGTGTTATTACTAAGGACACACTTTGCTATTCAGGTTTGAGGTAATCTCAGCTGAAAATTAGTCTTCAAATTGATCTTCACAATAATACTCTTCACATCTGGATTCCTAGGTACAAAGACCTGGTGCAGTCTTGAAGCAAATGTAGGATATTGAGGAGGTTTTTTCAAAACCATCACTTGAACTGTAAGATATCTCTCAGAGATTAATGTTGCTTCTTCTGTGCTCTGAGTGTGTTGGTGTTTTATTAAACACTGAGACAACAATCTGTCAAACTAAGCTTTCAAACTGTGCAAGGAAGGAGTAACCATATGGTTAGGCATTTGTTTTCTGCATTGAACTACCTCACATTAATATAAGCAAGAAGAGGAAAAAAATTATGAAGCCTTTATTACAAATAAACCAAAACTGTATAATATTTGCTGCTCTAAGCTTATAAAATAGCTGGGTTCTGCTGGAACCAATTGTTCATCTGTGAGAGCAAGCCCCTGAAATGGAAGGGGCAGGAGAAAGGGGCGCTGGTGAAAGCCTCCTTGGTGTTTAACCAACAGACTCTATGATTCAGACTCAGGTGCTAGGTTTGAATATAATTTGTGATACCTAATCAGGGTAACTGCATACACATATCAATAAATACTGTTGGTTAATTCCTGCATCAGCTGCCCAGCCTCAGGGTCAGCTAGCACCTCTCATTTAGAAATATGGTGTGGTCTTTTTTAAATACTTCCAAGTGTTGAAGTGTCTGCTATGTCTTGTCTTCTGTGCTTTGATTAGAAGAAGGACCCAAAAAAAAAATTAAAAGGCTCAATAAAAGTCACTGTCAGCACTTAGACTTATGTGAAAATTTTTGAGTTTGTGCCATTTTAATTCAGAGATACTTATGCAAAATCCATTGGAGTTCTCCTGGTGTGATCATCAGCAAAAGAATCACTGTGCTCTCCGCCCCTAAATTTTCTGTTACAGTTGTGTCTATGTCATAAAAGAGGTCTTTCTGTGCCATTCTATACCTAGTTGATATTACTGACTATGCAAGTGAGTTCAGTAAGTGAATTAAAATTTTATATTTGGTTGTTGTGTTAAATTTAGGGAAATAGACTTTGTTCTGGGATGCATCCAGGTTATTTGAGAATCTGTCCTGGCAGTTTATTTTAGAAAAGAGGTAATTTAATTCCCTTAGAGATTGTTAGCCTGGGAATTGTATCATCTGTGCTAAATCAGTTGAGTTATTGAAGTTATACATTCCATTAGTAATGCTTGTGCACTTCCAAGGGAAATTGTATTTCTTTTCAGTTTGATATGCCAAACATAAGTTTGCCTGGTGATAATTAAATACTCTTCTGTGCTTTAACACCTGCACTAGGGCAAGTTTAAGCTCAATGATGATACTTTGTTGTCTGGTACGTTAAAGGTGTTATCACAGGTAGTAGTGACCATCTTCCATGTCTAAAATTGCAAAGATCACTCTGAAATCTGCACAAATGATAACAAAAAGAGTGAGCTGGAACAGAGCTGTTTTCAAAATGGCAATTCTGATGTGGTGTGTTGCTCTTTATTGCCAATCTGAAATGCTGCAGCAGGTTTTCAGGAGTGAATCAAGTTAACATTGATGCAATGAAACCAGATATTCTTTAACCTAGATTTACTGCATTCCTGTGATTGGTACTGTGAATGGCAAAATAGCCCCCACACACAGATTACATTCTTTAATGTAAATGCTTCTGAAAGCTTTGAAATTCAGTGAATAAGAGCTAGAAAAGTCAAGTTTGCAGTAACAGGGTTAAATTTCTAGATTGACAGAAGGGGATTTGCAGTGTGAGAGCCTATTTACATGCTGAATGCAGTGGGGAAATAGTTGATAGTAGTTTCTTAAAGGCATCCTTAGTCCTAGCAGCACTTTGAATGTTTTTCAGGTAAGCAGATTATGAGACATTCTACATGGACCAACATTTGCATTTTTTTAACTTCAGGAGAATTTCTACTAAATTCAGGCTTAGCTTAATCTTGAATTAAACCTAGTTTACTTTAGCTCCAAGCTGTAGAGTTACTTGGTCTCCTGGCTTCTATTCCAAGTGGAAATGGCATTGACCTTAAGCCATTTAAACCATGGACAATTCTGTCTGGCATGGAAGAGTGTGGGGTCAAAGAGGAGACAGGAGATGCCAGGATCTGGCTTTCAGTTCCTTCATTTCTGTAGGGATTTTGAAGAGTGAGGAATGCTGGGAGCATGTGCAAGAGCTGCCTTTGGGACTTAGAACTCTGTTTTGTGAGTGCCATCTGAAAGATGGGATGGGAGTGCAGTTTGGAGGGACTGGCCCACGTTGTTCACTCCAAAGAGCACAACTCCATGAGTGCTGTTATTGTCTTTGGCTCAAGCCAACATTGCAGGTAATTGAGAATTTAAATATATGAAAATTGGTAAGTTACTAAGCAGTTCTGAGCAAATTGAGGGCTCGGTCCTGTTCTCATTCCAGTCAATGAAAACAGTGATATTAAATTATGTGGCTTAATCTCTGAACAGATGGCAAAACTCTTGGCCTGTCTGTGTGAGAGTGTGGGTGCACAGTACCCAAAAGTGCCTGCTCTGGACTTACTGTCCTATAGGCAGGCTACACTCATTCCTCACGGAACTGTTTTGTACAAGTTACCTGCAAGACACTTTCAAACCAGCTACAAACATTTTTTGCACAGAATGGTTTTTGCTGAGCGTTAAGATTATGTATTCAGTTGATGTGTGATGAACTTATGAGTTGCAAATCTGTGCTCAAGGTTATGAACTCCCAAATTGCTCCTGCAGGTAAGTCCTATACTACCCTGCACTAGGTTTACAGGGAAGATGTGTTCATTGCATAAATTTGTTTCTGTCCTGTAAATTCAGAAACTTAACTTTTGCACATTAGCTCTTCTTGCTTTGTGTAGGCAAGACCATAATTACATTTTAAAGCATGAATTGTCTAGAACGACAAATCAGCATTGTGGTTGTAGGAGACTGTTGAACTAATTGTCATTAACTAATTAAATTATTCATATCCAAGAGGATGAAAGAAAAACTGCTAAATTGGTCAATATTAATCATCTGTTTCTTCTTTCTGAGCAGGCAGGAGAGAAGCATTATCACCCAACCTGCGCACGATGTGTCAGGTGCAATCAGATGTTTGCAGAAGGAGAAGAAATGTATCTTCAAGGTAAACCAAACAATCAAAAAATAAAACAGTTACACTTGGCTCTCTTGCCCACACCATAGGCTTGCACAGGAGAAATTCAGTATTACAGAAGGAGTTGTGCAATAAGGTATGCAATGGGAAAAAAAAGTCATTTAACATAAATATGAGCTGAAATCCTTCATGTGTAGCAACTTCTAGCTCTACTAAAATGATCAAACAAAACTGCTTACATGGTTAAATACAGGGGGAAACACCAGAAAAAATAAAGGCTTCTGTATATGTCTTTGACTGGCAGTATCTTTTCAAAGGAAAACAGAAAGAAACTCAGTAGGATGTGGGACTGCGCGGCTGGTGTATTATCCTAAAATCACATGCCTGCCCAGAACTGTGTTTACAACTTCTCAATTGTCCATGGTTTTCTAGAAGTATACTTGGAAAATTTTCCTTAAGCTGGAAAAGTTATACTTTATTTAGAACACAGCAGTGGTCTCAGTAAGATCTAATTATGGTTTAGTATTTTATTTTAAATGACACTTTCATTGTCACTTTGGTTTGCAACAAGAGCTAGCTCATTAAAGGACACAGTGATACTTGTCTATGCTCATGAATTTTCTGTCAGGAGCCAGAAAATGCTGCAGTTCTTCCACTTGAAAAGGATCTTAGCTGTGCTAAAACCTCATAATTAATCAATGCTTTTAAAAAGTACATCAAACTACAAATTTGCTTCTAGATTTCAAACGTTCTGAAAGATGTTTGCAAGTCAATCTTCTTTTTAAGTTCCATTTGTTGTAAGGGCGGATATTTGTTAGGTTTTGTTCTGATTATTTGTTCAAATAATAGCAAGGTATGCTCAGGTTCTCTTAATTTAGATCCATTTTACTGTATTTTCTGTTGCATGGAATGTTTAGACCAGCTCGCTGTCATACCCTTTTTGTCTTCACATGTAGAGCAGTTTCCATCAGAAACTGGTGTTAATGCCATGAAAGATCTATAATCAGTTATTTGGACTGTCTGACCTGTTAAGTAATAAAAAAAAGTTGGCGCTCAGGGTTTTATAATGTGTCCTTCATCCTCTTAATAAACTAATGTAAAGTTTTAGGTGTTGCATGTTCCTTAACAGAAATCTTCAGTGGTCATCCAACAGGCAGCTTTTGGGTGAAAGGACATTTTTTATTCAGTGTTAAAACGTTTCCCAGACAGTGTTACTTGGCTAGAGACAGGAGTGGGTAAAAAAAAATCTAAATGCTTCTTAAATCCATTGGGATAATTTGAAGCAATTTGTGGGACAAATGATGGAAACTCAAATCCACGTGTAAGTGGAAGAGAACTTAGCATTAAATTTAAAGGTGCTATAAAAATGTTTCTTAGTTGTTCAGTAACAAAAAATCCCAGTAACTTAGTAAACATAATTTATCTGGTCTGTTCTTATAGGTACTCTTTTACTGCAAGAGTTTGGGTTCATCTGAGTTATTTTTGTGAAATAAATTCTAATGATCTCCATCTGTCTTCTGGGAAATAGATTCTGTTTCCATCTTGTTTCCAAAATCCACTAGTTAGGAAACTATCAAACTGCTGTGAAAACAAAGCATTTCCAATAACTCTCCTTGATACTCCCCACCCAGTATAAACATTAAGTATTTATTATGCAGAGGTTCTCAGATTCCAGTTTAGTCAGGCAGAAGTTGTAGTGCACTCACATTGTTCACCTCTGGAGCTTTAATCTGTGGTGTGTCTGAGCTCAGACTGGCAAAAACATAAAGGTTTCTTCTTACTATTAAGACTTGCAAATAATTATTTTATTTTAAATCATTATGCACATTCCATTTCTACTGAACACTATTTTAAGCATCATGTTCAACTTTTTGAAATAGTTTTTTCCTTTGTGGCTAGTGCAAAACTATTCAAGTTTCTGTCTCACACTCATTGTTTACTTTCATTAAGATGCTCATTTCAATACCTGTATGCAAGAAAGAATTGGTTCATTTGGTATCTCCTGCTTCCTCCATGATGGACATTCTCCTGAGTTTATGCAGTTCCTTAGTAGCTAGAAGTGTACTTGGACAAACATGTGGGAAGAACAAGATTGGAGCAGTGAATAAATGATAGACTGGATTTGCAGCTAGAATTACATAGCACAATGCTGTGTACAGTTCCATCCCACCACGGCATGCTGTGTATGAGCCAAGCCTACTACTACAAGAATTTGTATTACAGGAGTGTAGGAAATTCTTACTATATATAAAGACAAAATTTACCATGAAACAGAGGCAAAGCCCATCTGGACACAACCCTGCCTGCTGTAATGGGACCTCCTTGAGCAGGAGGTTGGACTGATGGAGCTCCAGAGATCCCATATCACACTCCTTAGGAATCAGATTGTGATGTTATCTGCCATATTGAGGTACATGTAGCTTTCTGAAGTCTTTTAAATGTCTGTGATGAGGCTCAATGGGATTGAGGGGCTGTCCTCTTGACCTCTGAAAGTGTCCTGCACTAGCAGGGGAATTAGTAAGTAACCTATGTCTTATAAAACCTTTTTGGAGGGTTTAATAAGGTTCTTATTTTCAACTTTTTTAAGGTTGTTGTGGAACTGAATTAAGCAGAATTTTAAATTTACTTTGCAGGAACATCCATTTGGCATCCAGTTTGTAGACAGGCTGCAAAGGCTGAAGAAAAAAACAAGGTAAAAACCTGTATTTTTTTACCCAATGTTATTTGATTGCCATATTATTCTTATTATTCTCTATCTTTTTTTTTTAAATTATTTTTTTTTATTTTTTTTACGGCAGGCGTGAATGGGAGGGTTTGGAAAATTTTCCCTACTGTAATTTTAAATCTTAAATAATGGGAATCCAGTTTGCTAATGAAATGTAATCATGTAATATAAGTACTCTACTTTTAATCAGTGATTAAAGCTATAGACAAAGGAGAATGTTGGCCTAAGAGTTTACATATACATAAACTCTTAGCTCATATATATTTATATATATATAAGCTGAATAAGTAAAAATGTGAAAACATGAATAAGAAAAACTTCTGTCTGATTATGATGTTATCAGTTCATGACCTCTTCTCTTCTCATGTGGCTCTGAATTTAAAAGATCAGAGGACTTTAACTTTATTTGTTTTTCCAAAAAAAAATTTCCTTGGAGTTTCTGTTTCATTACTTTTTTTCTAAAATGTTGGCAAGCCAGCCACAATTTAATTTAATCCCTGGCTTTAAGTACCTCCTTAAGTTGGATGATTGTGCACCTCTCTGTGTGCAAAGGGAAAAGGGGGGGAATTCTGGCAGAAGATTAGCAGATGAATAAGCTGTCCCTAGGAATGAAGAATTAATGATCCTTCTGAAGTGGTGGGAATAAGTTACAACTGTCTCATTTAATGTAGAGGCCAAGTGTGGGTTTTTCACTTCTGATGTTCTCCGATGCTCCACTTGTTACCCTTGGTATCCTTGTTCAAAAAAGCTCTGCTTTGGTTCAGGTCTTGGAGGAAGGCGCATGGGACAAGTCAGAACAGCAGGCAGCATCCATAAAAAGATTGTTAAATCTGGTGTGTCAGAAGTCCAACTTTGACTAAATTACAGCTTGAAAAAAACCCAACCTTGTTTGGGCTTTACCCTAAAGGATCTTTGCTGTAGTTTTTGTACCCATGTGTTGAGAAGTGATTGCTTGGTGTTGTTTATGACAGGCCCTGAATATCAAATAATTTTCCTGAGCGTAGCAGTTTTTCTTTTTCCTGGAGTTTTTCCTATTTTCTGATCTTTATGTTCACTATTGAAAAAATAAAACCAGAAGGAGGGATGCCATTTTTAAGAGAGTAATAATGAACTTTTCAACATAACTTGTACAGTCTGGAATGAGATCTACTGCTTGAGAAATTTACTGGTCGACCTTGCAGTTTTTTGTTTTTGAGTTATCTGCCTATATATAGATATATGAACAGCATGTAATTAAAGTAGGTGATAAAAGCAAGAGGAGAAAGTGGCAGCATGCTCCAAAACTTTGGAGATGGAGTGGAGGGAAAAAGAAGTTGTGAAAGGGAGTGACAGCATAAAGAAAGATGATGGAAGAGTGAGATTTTAAGCAGAAGGGAGGATGCTTTAAAAGACAGGAGAAATCAAAGCAGCAAGGGAAAGTAAGGTTTATAAAAAGGCATATAGGGAAAAGAGGTTGGTGGAAGAAGAAAAATGTGTAGTACAGAAAATGAACTAACAGAGGCAATAGAGTCAACAAAGGTGTGAGGTTTTATTGAAAAATCTGGGAGGTGATGTGGAGCAGGCATGGATGGGGATGCTAAAAGGGGATCATGAAGAGAATAAAGAATATGTGTGAGATGTGGCATGTCTCATATCCAGTTATTTAGCCACGAGTATCTTTCAAGTCCTTCTTCTCCCTTCACCACGCAGTTTGTGGAGGTGCTACTCCACAAGGAATCTCCACAGTAGATTCCCCTGCCAGGTGCAGGACCTTGCCCTTGGCCTTGTTGAATTTCATGAGGTTTGCATGGCCCCACTTCCCAAGCTTATCGGGATCCCTGTGGATGGCATCCCTTCCCTCCAGCGTGTTGTCCCCACCACAGGGCTGGCTGTCATCTGTAGGTTTGCCAGGGATGTGCTCAATCCCCCTGTCTGGTCATGGAGGGAGATATTTAGCATTCCTGCTCCCTGTAAGGACCCTTGAAGAGCGGCACCTGTTACTGGTTTCCACTTGGGCAGTCCAAAGAGGTTACTGGAAATGTGCAAGGCTCATGCTGGGACCTCCAGTGACATTGGTGCCAATGGAAAGCCATGATTGGGCTCTTCCGAGGGGTGTCAGGAAAAAAGGACTCACCTCTTGTCTGTCCTTGGAATGACCCAGAGCTCCAAGAGAACCTGTGGAGGTCATTTTGTCCAACCCCTCTGCTCAAGCTTGGCTGCCTTGGGGCCAGATGCCCATGACCATGCTCAGGACACAGAAAGAAACCCTAAAGCTTTATCTGAGAATCCAGAACTGTTATTTGACTTTAACGGATTCAAAACATTGGAATAATGTAATTTTCTAAAGTTATTTTTCTCTTCTGCATTGAGTCCTGTAGGGACCTCATGACCTCATGAAAGAGAAATATGGTTTGTGCATGACATCAGTGTTTCAGTGACACTTTCATGTCATTTACACAAGTTCTGGAAAACTGAAAAGTGCTTTAATTATGCAGAAGAGATGTTTAATTATACTGTCTTAAATGATCCTTTTCCATGTTTCGCTGTGAGTAAATGGCATGGCAGTGTGACCTATCCAGTCACATTGTAGAATGGTTTGATGGCATAAATTTGGAGTAAAAATGTTGCCGCTGTATTGTCTTTTAATTGTCTCTGAGAGTCCCCAAAGGCTGTCCTGCCACCCCAGAAATGCTCTGGGCCATTTTGTTCTGAAGAAGGGATAAGAAAGACGTGTAAAACAATTCCTGCACTTTTAAAAGGTTAAATTGATTGTTAGCAAATGTTCTTTTATTTTTCATTCCATATATTGAGCTCTCTATAATATGTCATTTTTGAGTGGTAGAGATTGAATTAAATTAAATGTCTTGTATGCTTTTTTTGAAATAACTGTTACATTATCTTTGACTCTCCTGTATTTCCTATCTATTTCACTTCTCCTGCCATAGGAAATTAGGACTTCCTCTGAGAGTATTATTTCTGTACCTGCTTCAAGTACATCAGGTTCCCCAAGCCGTGTGATCTATGTGAGTATTTCCCAGTGAAATTTGCTCTGTGGGATGGGAAAGCCTCGTGCTTCCTCCTAAAATGTAGCACTTTATATGGAAAGCTACTGCCTCTAAACCACTGCAGTTGGTGATTCCTCTAAAATGGAATTATTTTCTCAAGTTTAAAATATTTGAGTACTGCATTTAATGTTACAGAATTCTGGCATTTTCCTCCTATATTTTGTGGTGTATTTGTAGCACTTACACTACAGCTAAAGCTGGCTTATACCAAAGCATGCAGAATACCACAGTTCTTTCTGAAAAAAAAAAAGTTTAAGTAAAGAGTACAGCCCACAGGTAGATTACAAGCTTAGATTTGAACACAACTTGTTTAAATTGAGCTCCTGAGCCTGTATCTGATTGCTTATGGGAACTCTCATGTGTGTGATTGCAGGACTCTGCCCATGCCAAATGCCAGTCCCTCACTCAGAGGACCTTTGATGTGTTTATGGTTTATGAAACACTCTGAAAAGCTCATTGAGACAATTTAAAATAACAAGTATAATAAAATCTTAGGGTTTTTCTTTTTTTCAATACAAGATCAAAATTTCTGTAGTGTAGTGTTCATGGCCAAATTCTCAAGGCTACCAGCAATAGATAAAAAATGCAAATGTGGTATGATCCATAGAGATATCTCTTGCAGGACTTAAGCATTTCCAGGGCTTTTCTTTCTCCTGGCCAAGTATCCCTCAGGTGTGCAGGTCATTCTCATCAGTTAGAGCCATATAGTGAGAAATTTGCTGGAGATGCAATTCACTTCCAGAGAAGTTATTATACTAATATTAAGGGCTTTTATTTCCTGCATAGAGACAAGCAAAAGAGTGCTTTGGAAACCAACTTGTCTTTTTTCCTCAAATATGTTATTTTGAATACAATATGCACTTTATCTGAGTACGATTGAACCTGCAGTGGAACAAGTGCCCCTTCTCTAGATGCTTCTCAGTGATTCTGAGTGCTGCTGAATACCAGTGCTACATTACCAGCCAAGAAATGTCATTGTGAAGACAGTTCATTGTGCTGGGAGCCTATTATCATATAAGCATTTTCTTTGGCCAGATGAGCTCTTATTTTCAGGCAGGCACCGTCTCATTGTGTTTTTAAGCATGAGAATTCTCCTAAGATTTATATGTTTTTAGAGACATTTATCTAACTGCAGGATGACACTGTTTTTATTGATGTTTGTGTTAAAACTTTAAACATGCTTCACTGGCTCTTAAAAGTCAAGGATGAGCCTCCATTCTCCTTTTCTGTTTTTGTTTGTTTGTTTGTTTGTTTTTAAAGGCTATCATTAAATCAGTACAACAACCCTGATGTTTTTTACTGTAATATACAGAATATACAGCTGGGACTAGGAAAGAATAAAGTTGTCTAGCAATATGAGTCAGTCAGAAAAAAAGATTGCCCAGAAGAGTGCTAGTTCTTGTTCTATCTGTCCCATCTCTCACTGCTTAATTGTCAAAACTTGATTTTGATTGATTAATCAATCCTATTTTGGCTTTCACAAACAGGAAAGTAAAAAGAATTAAAAACATGTTAGAGACCTCTATATTATCACAATGGTCTCTTGGCTATCTGTTTTTACATGTGTTTTCTGTTACAGGAGTGTTATGACATACAGACATACTCAAGATTTGTCTTGTGTGCTTTTGTGGCAGTTTTTTGCCAAACCTAAATTCTTGCTGCCCCTGAAAGGAAGGTCCCACCCACACATGGCCCTGTCCCTCTCTGGCTGTGCCTTCCCATCCCCTCTTTGCTGCTAATACCAGTGTGCACACAGAGATATGCAGTCAAATTTGAGGCCAGACTGCTAAGCAATAACTTAGGAAAAACCTCCAGACAACCAAAGAGGCAAAAAAAACCCCAAAAACCCCAAGTTGTCTACATGACTTCTAATGCTAGTGTAGAAGGCAGAACAGGGTGGGATGGTGCACACAGGGCAGCATCTTTCAGCAGTAGCATAGATCCAGTCATTAAAGTTGTAGTAAAATTGTACCTTACCAGCTGGTGAGCTCTGTGGAGTCTTTCATGGATAGAAGAGTTTAGAGAAAACAGTTCCATCTTAGGAACTGTGAGTTTGTTGTGGTCAGAGCAGTGCTGACCATCATCAAGGGCACCACCCCATGGCAGGGCAGCTGTGCCTCTGGGCCATGGTGGTGTGGTCACATCAGGAAAGGTGAAAAAAGGGGTTTTTTTGACATAAATAAATCTGCCTCATACAGATGGTTTACTAAAACCATATCACTTCTTCTTCATCTACTGATAACAGAATTTGGTGTCTTCTTGCACTGAGAGAGGACACAGGCCAATGCCTTTTGAAGGTAATGAGCATCTTTTCTTGATCTGTAGGGATGACTTCATTATATCCAGGCTGAAATTTGCCCGACCCCTCAGAGTCCCTAATTAAAAATTTGTTGATTTCTAAATTATGCCATTAAATAAGGTTAAAATAAAAGCCCTGCTTTATAGTTTGCCTTATTTTATTAAGGCAGAATTAGATGCTCCAACCTGTTATATCCAACTGGAGAGCTTACATTAGTTTACATAGCTGTGTTATATGTGCTGTCATACAAGGAATAGAAATCGCACTATATTTTTATGCAGATCATATTCGCAATTATATGTTTGTAAAATTACATATTCCAAATGAAACAGATACTCTATACTTATATTTAGGGTTTTACCAGAACCCTAAATACCAAATTACTGAAGAAATAGCTTGAAGCCTCTCGGCTGTAATTTGAACTCCATTCACATAACTGAATGTCAGTGAAACAAATAAAATAAAAATACAGTCTAGACTCAGTGTTTGAAGAATTGAGTGTTTAGAAAGCAACTGGATCCCTAAGGTGTTTCTTCATCCAAATTTGCCTACATTGTTATATCTCAACTGAAAGGAATTACATAACAAGTTAAGTTTTACTTCTCTGACATCTGAAATCTAAGGGGAAGTTTTACATCTAGATAGAGAGCCAAAATTACTGTAATTCACATTTAAATATTCCCAATTCTGAACTACTTTGGATTCACCAGAATAATGGGCAAAAACTTGGATACATTAACTGAAATCACAGCCTCTTTGGCCTTCCTTGTAGGTATAATTCTGCCCAAAGTATTTCTGGGACAGATGGGACAGACAGATTCTTTACCTTTGCATTACCTGTCTCTGCATCAGAGCTTCTGCTGCCTTCTCAGCAGGGAGGGACTTACTTTTGTTAAGGGGATATTTCATTGCTCTTTAGCTTCTTAAAGGAGCGCCAAAGAGAGTGAGATCTGTAGATGGCTGAAGAATCTTGTACTTGGTTAAAACACATTTTTTCATTAGTTTTGAGGATGGGAATATATGATGGTGATGGCACCTTGGTTGTGCTTTCTTATTTAAGAGTAATCTTCCTTCTTTTCGTGCAGTTTATGTTTGCACAAATTCATGCATTTTTTTTAGAAAAAGGGGTATTTGGAAGTTGTCAGACTAAATTTTTCCTGGATTATTAACCTGATAGAAAACTTCCCTGGAAAATCTATTGAACTTTTCTTAGCTCATACTAAGAAAAAACAGAATTATGGCACACATAAATCCTGGATACTTTTGTATTTTTGCATGTGGAAAACATTATTACAGTTTTATAGATGATCATGCTGAGATTTTTCAGAGCACAGCAAGATTCACTCATTTTGTTGCCAACAAAGAGCTTATCCTTCTGCAAAGCTTGAAGTGGGAATGAGACCATTATGCTGCCCATTTCTCCACTCTCAGTGTGGCCAACTTGTCATCATATCTAAAACACAGTATGTGCTGGAGACAGTTTTGGTGCATTTATCCTAAGGGTAATCTGTGCAAATGTGGCAGCTTGGTAATAAATTATTCTTTTGGAATACGTGTAGTAGATGGAGAACAGGGACCAGCAGAGTCCTTTCCCTCTGTTGGTTGTGTGAGCCTCATGAGAGGATTGGAACTTTACTTGAGTGGCATCTGTGATCTCCCTCCATGGTGCAAATCCATCATCTGCTGGTTTGTGACCCATAATTAAGGGCTGTTCAGACACAGTCAGGAATGGAGGTGAAGCTGTGGGACACAACTGAATGGGAGAGATCAAAGAGCTGATTAATGCTTTTCAGCATCTGGAGAGTAAGTTCTGGAAATACATACTTGATTATTCACTACTGCTTACAGCAGGGTAATTCTGCACACCAAAACCACTTCAAAATTTAGTGTGTTTTGTCTAAAAAAAAGACTACAATATCCGTCCCCTATATCTATTTGTGCATCCAGGAGTAAGTGGGATTATAACCAGGGAATTGGAATGATGCCATGCTACTCCTGTTAGCCAAATGCCAGTGACAAGGTAAAGGCAACAGTATATAAAAGAAAACAGCATTGATATTTAGCACAGTGTAGTAAATACAAGAGATTTAAATGTTCACAAACAAAAAAAAGTGATTTATTATGATTATGACTTTCCTACCTACATTTATCTTTCCTTGTCTGATTGCATCCTGCACATATTCTTTCTTATTCTCACTGCTTTCTTTCCTCCTTTTCTTAGGCAAAGCTTGGAGATGAAATTCTTGACTACAGGGACTTGGCTGCTCTTCCTAAAAATAAAGCCATCTATAACATTGACCGCCCAGATATGATCTCCTATTCTCCATATATCAGTTACTCTTCAGATGACAGGCATAGTTACGGGGAGGTACTGAAACATGGGTATTTTTTCACTCTGAGTTTCAGGTTTTATGTGCATCATTGAACATGTTGCTAAAGACTATTAACATGTGCATAGCAGGTTTTTTTTTTTTAATGTAACTTTTATAGCTCTAGTTAATTGAGTCATGCCATCCATTCATTCCCAATGACTTCTAAAAAAAAAAAAAGAGAATAACAACCAAACCCAAGATGTTAATTTCTGTTATTTTCATTTTTTAGTTTGTAGAAATTAAAACATTGCTTTCTGTGATCATTTTTTAAAGATATGACATGTAATTAAAATATTTTTCCATGGGAGTAGTTCTGCATGTGGTAGGAAACAAGAGCCATTGGTAATTATAATGCAAAAACGAGAAGCAAAGCCAAATGTCTTTCATGATTTTTGTTTTTAAACAAAGTGTACCATGTTATTTTGGTAACAAAACAATGGTATCACTTTCCTGTGTACAAATTTCTTTCAACTGTCCCTTACTTAACTTCATCCTCATGTCATGCATGCACTTCAGCCTTTTCATATGCAGAGCTAATATGATACAGTTTGTGCTAATGAAATCTAATTTGACACAATACTAACATACTAATAACTAATACTAAGTCTGGGCTTTGTGAAACATACTTGTATATAACTCCTGTCATGCAAGTTAGCTTTTCTTCTCTGAATGTACCTGCATTTCATTTGACTTTCTGATTGCTTTTCTACTTTAAGCTAAATTTTTACAAATTAAACCTTTACAATATGTTAGATATGAGCAATATACATACAGTGTAGCATAGAAGTCTGCTTTGTTCTCCTCAGGTGTCAGTAAATGAGAAGAAATATATGCAATAGTTAATGGTCATGATATTTATAAAAGCCCTAGTCATGCTGTCACTTGCACCTTTTACACCGAATCAGTACCACTAAGGTCTCAGTACCACTGTCAGGTGAAGTGCAGTTCCTATGTTGGATTTTGCAGACTTTCTTCCAAGCCCTCTCTGCACAGTGCTGAACTATGATAGCTCCATTGTAAAGCATTCAAAAATAATTAAATTGTATTTGGTAAAGAGTTTAAATGGTATTCAGGTTTCTGATTTCACAAAATGGAAAGCTGCTGCCTCACCCTGAACCTGTCAAGCATAATCACTTCCTTTCCATGCTGCTGATGGCTGTGGCCCTCCTCAAGTGCCTGGTGACATCCAGGCTTGGCAGAGGTGCACAGACCAAACATGGACAGTGTTTGCAATCCAACATATTTCCTGGTGCTCCAACTATTTATTATCCTTGATATTACCAGGGGGAAAAAAAAAATCCTGTCTCCCAAATTTCAGCATCCTGGCTTCTTACCTGCAGCTGCAATACTTTCAGTCTATTTGCTCACCTAACCAAACATAGTGTTTGATTTGGAAAAAAAAAATGAGCAGCAGATTGTCAAATTACATTATGTTTAATTGAAAATAAATAGTATTTATTTTCAATTAAATATCACATAATTTGTATTTAGCAGGTATTTTTCTTTCCCTTAAAACTGTCAGTTCTAGTCCTAATTTTGGAGGTCCTCCAGTGCAGATTTAATTAGGGTTTGTGTGTAGTTTCAGGCATTTTAACTGGGAGTAATCTATTGCCCTTCTCTGTGCCACAGGACTGGCCTCAGCATACCCCAGGATTCTATAGTAGAGAAATCACTCAAAGACAAATATGAAGTTATTTATATATTAGTTCTTATGTACTTAATTCAAAACAGATAATAAAAAAAATTGCCCTAACTTAATTGACAGGTGTTTTTCCTAACTGTATCATGTGTTATACATGAGTAGTGATATTTTGAGAGTAATTTTTCTCACAAGTAACATCATGCATGAATTTGTATCACTAATTTGTTGTGTGTTGCTGTTTGCAGTCACCTCAGTTGCTCTCTCCAACACCTACTGAGGTAATCCCCCGTGCCTTTGTTCTCCTCTTCTGACCCATTTTGTGATGCATAACCTGGTCATATTAATAACCAGCAGTGTCTGAAATGTGGGGTTTGCCCCTTGCCTCTACAGTGCATGGGGTTTACAATTTATGATTTTCAGAGTGTTACTTGTGTTCAGTATGTGCTCTGCTTCTGGATTGTCATCTGTATGCATCTGTCTCCACTATCATCCATGTTTCTGCTTTCCAAAATAAAGGTTGTATGGTGGTCACTTCTTCAAACTCTACTGAATAAATTATATTGGGAAATATGATTTATGTTCACATTTAAAG
The DNA here is from genome assembly GCF_028769735.1 of Zonotrichia leucophrys gambelii. Taxonomy (NCBI): domain Eukaryota; kingdom Metazoa; phylum Chordata; class Aves; order Passeriformes; family Passerellidae; genus Zonotrichia; species Zonotrichia leucophrys. The sequence continues at coordinate 52,945,786 of NC_088173.1, forward strand.
CTGCCAGTGTGAGCTGATTCAAATTAGTGCTCGGCATAGATTTCTCTTCTTTTATTATTCTCATTTTTTTATTCCACAAATAGTTAAATTACTTATACTATTTGTGTGCACCTACTTTTAAATCATTTGCACATACCTGAACTTCTAGGTCTGTGTATTTTGATGTTCATTAATTAAGTTAGTTGTTGTTTCAAGAAACATCACTTTGGAAGCAGTGAAAGCATTTAATGTATTTTCCCAGATAGTAAATTCAATTCCATATCATGGGTCTGGCTATTTTCTCCATTATCCCAGTTTCATGCACTGCAAAATTTTGATAATCGTGGAGAATTAAGGACTTTAGGAACTGGTTAACAGAGAAGTTAACCAGTAGAGATGTAATTTTTTTGATAATTTAAAAATAAAAGCATGTTTCATGTTATATTTGGTGACAAGGACTAGGTTTGACTGTTCCTTACAGAGACACAAGGTACACAAAGGTAAGGACTGAAACAATATGAAAACTTGATGTTTTGTAAGATTATAACAATATCCTTTAAATTCAATTACCAAACTGCCAATATTAAGTTCCAGAAGAGATACTGGTGTGGAGGTTGGGACTGCCATGATTTGTGTATACTCCCATGTTACCCAGCTTCTCTGTGCTTGCTGTCTCTTTTTAAGGAATCTGTGATCAGGTGCTTGGGCATCATCATCATCTGCAAACTTATCACCATTTTTGTTGCAGGGATTTTTTGTTAGAGGAGAGTTCCACTGTGTCATACAATTGGACGCATCACAGACCATTAGCTGACACTCATATGGTATTTAAATATTACAAGACTTGTAGAGCCATTGCAATACTGCTTGTAATTCTCTCCACAAAGCTTAGAGTGGGTATTACACCATGTGGGTACAGTGGGAAGGAAACATAGCGAGCTGGATGTTGAGAGGAGTTGGTGGCAGAATTCCTACAGGACACTGCACGCTTGGGAAGGCATCAGTTGTTCTTTGCTTTTTGTAAAACTACTTCTGAACTGGATGTTAAAGCAATAATGCTGCTGGCCACTATACTAAGCTGATTTTCCCCTTTTGAAAATGTGGCTGGTAGTTCTGGGGTGACGTTGAAGGGACGGAGCATATCTTGTCCGCAGGATAAACCTGAAGATATGAGAATATTGTACATCTCTGTAGAGTCAAGGATAGTCCCAGAGAAGCCAAATTTACTACATTAATCTAAAGATGAATGTATGGACATAATTAAGTTGTTCTGATACGAGTTTGGGAGATGATGGTAGGGCTAATAGGATGTATAGTTTGTTTAAATGATGAATGATCCAGTGGGAATCACACAGATTCCTAAAGGCATCCCCATATTCATGATAAGAGACTGGCACTTGATACAGTATAGGATATCTTCACTCTTTTCTGCTGGAACAGGAGAGGGGAAGCATTTTTTTGAGTATGACTTTCCATAAAAGAGCATCTGCAGATTACATTTATTTGTTTCAATGAACTTAAGCCAATTCTCATGTGTTTTAAAAAAGGGGAAATTTGAATTTTCTTTTACAGTAAGTTTACACAAGTCACTTCCCCATCTATTTCACTCAGTAGTGCTTTTACTGTTAGGAAGACTCTACTTGCAAGTTGCAGTTGCAGTTTAACTAACTGTTGAAAAATCAGAGGCTTGGAGGGTGTGTACGTGGTTTTGACTGGTGGAAACTGAGGATTTAGTGGGAATTGGATTGCATGAATGGCTCTGCACAATGGTGCAGTATTAATGCTGATGTGTTTATGTTGGGTTTCTTAGGCTAATGATCATGTTACAGTGTGGCACACTGGGCAATTTATACACAATCAGTTTCATGATGTAGTGAAACCAGCAAATGCTGATTTTTGTGTTGTCTGCAACCATTTGCATCTATTCATATGGGTAAAAAGTGACCATAATGCTGTCATGCTGACCTGAGCTCATCTTCCACCCAATTTCATTTGTTCAGGAAATTACACTGTCCTGAAACAACACTTTTACAGCTCTTTTCAAATTAAATTGTAATTTTAAATTTATGTCTGTGCTGACTTTTCTGGCAACATGACCATTCTCTGGTACTTGGCAGAGCTCTTTCAGTCACTCTGCAGGTGGAGGTGCTGAAAGCCACCTCATTTCATTAGGATTTCATGGAATCTTAGGACAGCATTGACTCCCATCTACACAGCACAGAAACACATAAGGTGGCATATTCTGCCTGTTTGAGAAGTTGCTTCTCTTCCCTAATAACATGTGTTTTCTCTTTTCCTCCAAGGGCGACCAAGATGACAGATCTTTCAAGCAGTACAGGACATCAAGTCCTAGCTCTGCTGGCTCCCTGGGCTATGGTCGGTACACCCCCACCTCCCATTCTCCTCAGCATTACAGCAGACCAGGTAAAAGCAACCTTACTTATTCTCTAGATTTTTCCATTACTTTGTATTATGTTGTAAGTAGAATTGACTTCAGCAGTCAGAGATTCAAGGTGGAATAGCAGTTCCTTGCAGGGATTTATTTACAGTGAAAAGCCAGTTCCATGGGAAGAAAGGAAACAAGTGCTTCAGGAATGTGCATCCAAGAAAACAAAACCAGGCATTTACAAAAAATTGATTCTGTGTAGACACAAGATAGGAGGATTTAAGGGACTTAATCTCATCCTGCTTGAAGATGTACACTCATTCCACAGTTCTTCCAAGCTGTGGCACAGTAACAGTGAGTGCACAGAACCCAGGAGGGAGATCAAGTGACCTTGTGTTACATTCTTGTACCACAGGGTCATGGTTCATGTCCCCTCTCCACAGTGCAAGAGCTGGAGGAATGACCAGTTCTGATGGCTGAATTTTGAAGGCCAAGTTGCTTTAGCTGAGAAGTTTACAAAGTGTTTTTTGCAGCTTTGAGCTGTAATAGTAGCTGTGTTGGTGCTTTGGTCACAGACAGGAGGGATGATCTCATTTTGACCTTTGCATGGGAATGCTTTACAAAACCCCATTCATATCTGGGCTCTGCACAGGATTTTATCCTTGGAAATAATTGGTGAAATTGCTCAAAATTAATTTTATTTTTTCTCTACTCCATCATTTAGGTGAAGAACACAGAGCATTTATATTATTTTTTGTTGTCTTTTAATTTCATTGGGGATACATTATAATTCTAAACTAGTTTGGAAAATGCAAGTTCTTAATCTTTCCAGGGAAAATGAAGATTTTAGAGGTAACAGAAACTTTTATAGGATTTGAATATTTGTACTACACAAAGTCTTTGACAAAGTGGAAATGAGGTGGAGTAAAAAGAAAATCTGTTAGAGTGACATTAATCTCTGCTGAAGGTCTGGTAGCTGTCACACCTTGTCTTAGTAGCACAATGCTAAAGCAAGGAGGAAAGACAAAAGGAATTCCAAATAAAATTGAATGCTTTAAAATTTAGAAGATAATCTTCATAATCACCATTTTTAATAATTGCCACTAATCCTCCAAACTATGTTATCCGGACATCATTGCAGCAAAGCAGAGATGACTTGAAAGTATTTTTCAAGGTACTTAATGACATATGTAACTTTCAGAGCTCAAATAACTTCAAGATGTTTCTTCAAGTATTTAAATTAGCCATGCACTAGAGTGTCCTGTGCATTGTGAACAAAATCCTAGCAGTGTGCAGCACCAACAGTGAGAACTGGACCCACTCGTGGCACAGTTCTCTGCAGAGACAGAGAGGCTCTTCCCATTTCATTTCATTAGACCCATTATGAGCATTTCTCATTCCCTCTTGCAGCTTTTTAATATGCAGGTTTTCCCCTGAGTGCAGCCATGCCTTTTGTGGTGCCTTTTCTGGAATATTTTCTGATGCCTTACAGTGGTTTGGGTGATGCCCTTTCTGTCTGCAGAAAGCCCCTGTCCCTTGGCTGACCCCATGGTGTGGCCACTGGCATGTTTTTAGCAATAACCAGAGAAAGAGGAAGACTTAAATGTAAACTGTATGTTTTCTAAGCATCAGGAGGAAAATGTTCCTGAAAAAAAAGGATGGCATTGTAATTTGTGGCTTTCAGTAAGTGAACTAAATAGTTTATTTTCACTTACTCTCTGTTGCCCCCAGCTGGTACTCACAGTCTTGGTACCAGTAGCTGCATCTCCCTGCCCCAACACCCAAGCCTTACATCTACATTCAGACATCATTACATCCCTTTCTTCAAAGGTAAGGTCCAGGAATGCAAAACCGTGCTGTGATAATGTAGATTTATTCAGCTGTGTTTCACTTTTATGTCTGTGCAAGCATGGCTTCCACTTGGATAAAATTTGTCTTAATTTTGTGCAAATGCTTCCTTGATGTACTGTGTAAGTTTTAAAAACTGAGTGGGTATGGGGTGTTTTATTTTTGCTTTTTTAATGAGTGTTCAGTGTCTTTCAAAGGGATAGAGGGAAGGAATTTGCTTTTATAATGAAACTGAGGAAGGAAAATATTTAAAACTCTGTTAATTCTAAAATACCTTTACCCTTTCTGGTGATGCTAAATAGTATAATAAGCTTACACATTTGATACAACATAGGATGATCAGTTATCTAACCTTCCAACCTACATTTAGATATTCTTCATATTATTTTTGGCATTGCCAAAAATTATGACAGCTGGTTACATCAGTGCAGCTACACTGACTCGCAATTAGTCTGTGCTATATCTTACAAAACAGGAACTGAATCTCTTCTCCTTGCCATTAGTTTTTTTGCAGTGGATGTAACTTCTAGCAACCTCCATGTTGTGATTGAGGCAGTGCCGAGGAACGCCAAGAACCTTTGAGGCAAAGGCTTTTTTTTAGTCAGTTGGTAAATGTCTGAGAGAGAAGGCATTCACCTACCACATTTGTCTAGCCCTGAGTCTGTCTTCTCTAGTAACAATATGAACTGTGAGGCCACGTGAATGGCAAACACTTTGAATGCCTGTTCCTTGACTCTCATATACTCTCTGATTTAATAAAGTGAAACTGTTGCTCTTGCGGTTGTAACCAGTAAAGAGAAGGGAATGACCCTCTGCAGGAGACAGACTTGCACATCAAGTGAATAGCAGGTACTCATTGCCTTTGGAATAATAACTAATAAGTCTTTTTTTGGGCCTTGATGCAGCCCAAAGTCAGCTGAATTTCACTGGGATAAGCAGAAACAGAATCAAGCTTGAGACATCCAAATATAATCCTTGAGAGAAAATTTTGGAGGAAGGAGCTGATGAGATTAAACTGTTTGTTGTTGTTTTAGAGGCTACCTGCAAAGCTCCTTTCCACAACCAGAAGCAGCCTCCCACACATTTCTTGAAAGGCTGGCACAATCCCTGGTATTCTCTGAGGCTCTGATTGAACTGTTTTTGTATCTGTCCTCTCATTTTGGATGGTATTATCCAACCTGATGTACTGAGTGAGAGAAACTTCTTTGGTGTGCTGCAGTGCATGATTTCAGTGTATGGGAAGCCTTCCCTCAAAGTCCTGTTGGCAGCTGCTTGGCAGCACTCCTGTGCAAATGGAATTCTGCTCAGTGCTACCTGCTGTTTCTCAGAGCAGCAGCAATTATTAAGTGCTGCTGTTTGGATGAAGGAGTTGTTAAGTGGTAGCTCCTTGTGCCCAAATAATTATTAGTAATGTTATCAAAATTATAATACTTTGCAATTGTGAGGCACTTTTTTATCAAGGAGTTAAATATTTTGCAGGCAGTCCCTTACAGTGCCTCACAGTGCTCCTGTGAGGCAGGTAGGCAGGTGAGCATTTTTATAATTTTCCTAAGTAGGTAATCCTGGGCCTTGCCAAGGCTGAATAGATTATTCACTGGTTTACACTGAGTTAATGTCTCTGTCCAAAATAAATCAAAAGATTTGCTTGATCCTCTTCAAGGTCTCTAAATTCTGAGTTTCAGAATGTGGTTTTTTCCTTATCTTAAGGAGCCTTTTGATGATGTGGATGTGCTCTTTTTTTCCTCTTCAAAGTGGTTAGTGTGGAAAGAGTGGGATTGTAGCAATAGTTGGTTTGTATCCAGACCAACCTTAATGTTGCCACTTCAGTTTTAGGAAAGTGAAATCTTGCTTATTTAAAAAAAAATAAGATCCAAAAATAATACACTGCTTTACTATACTAGAAGTATTCTTTTTAAAACCAGCACTCTTCATATGTCATAAAAGAGATTTCCTTACACTTCCAGTAGACAGATACATTATTACCCTAGGGAAATTAAAACAAGCAAAATCTTCCTTTTGATTTCACTGAGTTTGCATCATGTTCTTCCTGAGAATGACAGGGTTCATAATTTTTTCCAGTGACAAATATGATTACTAAGTTCCTGTTCTTCCATCAGTGTTCTGCAGTCTAGCTCCCATGAAGGGTAATGGGATGAGCTGTTATTTATCATGAAGGCAGATGATTTGGTTGTGCTCTTTTAAGGATTTTTGTCCTCAAAATAAATTCTGTGACAACCTCACTTCAAGAAAGCTTCACAGTTCATGCCACTGCAAGTGATAGGTGTGATATTCCAAGCACCTATGCTTGGTGTAGTAGTTCTTGAGGTGGTGGAGTGAATGTGCTGAGCCCTGCTGAAAAAGTGTTTGCTTACAACATAGTGGGAATTATCTTGCCTTTGTAGTGCAGGAGCACAGCCTCCAAAGCCTTTTTTTTTGGCTTTGAACACTTGAAAAGAATTAGTCATCAAACTTCAGAAAACTTCTTTTAATTTAATGCACCATGGGCAGAGATAATAAAGGGCCCTGTTTTGTGAATAGGCTTGGACAGCTACCTCATTCAACCAGTGGCATCTGTTTGTTCTTCAGTCCTGAACTTAGACAGCTCTTGCTGTAACTTACTATAAAATTTCCCATCCTCACAGATAAGATAAAAGCTGATTAAGGAGGAGATATAAGCAATATTTTACTTTTTCTTGAAAATGGAGCGTGGTCTGAGCCCTGGTCAGTTGGCTCTACACACACAGGGTTAAAAGTACAGCCTGCCCTGTCAGCAACCAGAAGACACAAGGAAGTTTTTGTGGTTTACACTCAAGTTCAAAGTAAGCCTTCCCAGATTCTTTCCAAGTTAAACAACATGCAGGGCAGAGTTCAAGATTCTGGTTTTTTGCTCTTCACTGATCAGTAGAGAAGCTCACAGTCTGTGGTTGCTTACGGCAGAAGGCAAACCCAAAAGTTTAAAAATTGCTCTCTCTGGTAGTTGTCTTTTCTCTGAGAATTTATTTGAAGTTCATCTTCAGTCTATACTAAACAAACATTGAAAGACATAGTTTATTGGCAAAGTCTCATTTTAGAGATTTAAATTATAGCCTAGCTTAAGTGACTGACTGTAGTTCCTACTCATTAACTTTCTACATGGGTCTTCAGTTTGCTTTATTATTAAACACTTACTTTGGTATGCAAAATGTGAAATACAACTACTCACATGTCTATCTGAATTAGTGGCAGAATGAAAGTTCAAATGTGCATCAGTTTGTGTGATTGGAGTCCAAGAAGAGCCTTTTCCATCATTTCATCCTTAATTCTTCCATTTTGAGCAAGTTAGAGGTAATGGCTTTGCAAACTGCTCCACACAGATGATCCTTGCACTGAGGCATTTTTAGATTCCCTGTCCCCTGGTACTTGCACTTATATCTTGTGTTCCTGCAAGCTTATTCCTCTTAATTAATGCTTCCTCCTGATTCCTTGCTGACACTCTACCCTGTCTTAAGAATGACTTTCTGTGTGTGTACAGTACCGGCACCTTGGCACTGCTCAATGAAGTGATTATTCATGCAAATCATATCTGAATAGAGATTTTAATAATATGCTAATTTTTAAGTAAATGAGAAATTAATACACTGTGGAAATTGCTTGATAACTTTCATTTTCTGTTTGAATTAGAAAAATCCAATAGCAATATCTAATCTGAGTGAAGAGCATTACAAAAATTTTAAGAACTTTGGAGGTGTAATGGACCTTATTTTTGTAGGTATCTACCAGTGACGTTCAGGGTTCTTCTATTTAATAGGGATAGGCAGGAATCTGGGCAGCAACCAGCAAAGAAAGGGTTAATTCATAAAGGTGTAGTGAAAACCTGTCCCCACTATTTTCCAAGGGCAAAGAGGGAATCAAGAAACTGAATAACTGTCTGGTTTCTTGTCTGAGGACTACTTGCCTTCAAGCTCATGGTAATGCACCAGATTCTTAGGAATTCCATAATTTTCTTAACATTTTGGAGAGACAATAGGCCATCAGCAGCTGTAGTTGGGATTTCAGTCTTTCAACATCCCAGATTACACTTTTCCAACAAGAAATCGCTGAGTGGTCACAGCTGAACAGCTTTTGAGGTTTAATTTTTGGTCTACTCTGAACTCAACACACGCAAAAATTAGGCTGGATTAGTCAGTGTATTGTCATGAGATAACACAGCACACTGTTCTGACCTTGTCTGTCCTGTCTCTGCTCCCACTGAGCTGGGTGGCACTGTCCCCTTGGCCTCAGTGGTGCATGGCAAGGCTGGCTTTGGCGGCAGTGGGGTGGCCATGCCCCCACTGTGTGTCAGCAGAGACCATCCACAGGCATGGCCTTGCCAGCTCTGGAAACCCAGCAGCTCTGTGGTTATGAAACATCCCCTTCATGAAGGCACAACTCATGCCCTGAGCTGCTGCACTTTCTTTACCCCAGAGAAACTTGCTACACCATCATCATTACCAGCCATTGAATTTGTGCTTCATCCACACTAAAACAACAACAGCAAATTAACAGTCATTTGATGTAAGAATAAATGTCATGTTTGCTTCCAGTTGCTTAACAGTGCTGTAAACTAAAAGGATTTTACAAGTCCCAAAAAAGTAGAGCTTTACTTTTTTGTTTGCCAAGCAGCACTATAATGCCATAGAGTGTGCTTCAGGGAAATAAACCAGGAGGAGATGAATGGCACATAATGAGCATTTGAAAAAAGAAGTGGAAAAATGAATATGGAAAAATCCTGTGTGTGTCTTGGAATTTGGTGAAGTGACTATGGCATTATAGATCCATGACTTGATAATCCAACCTTGTTTGCATAAAAATGCTGTGGCATGTTACCTGTGGGAAAAGTTTGCAATTGAAAGCCGAATTTCAACATCTATTTTTGTCACTGATATATGCAGGATTTTTTGACTTAACCATAATATTTATATTTCTGTCTGGTCCTGCTTTGAGATAATTTAAACACTACTGAATTATGTATTACTAGTTTCAGGAGCAGGCTACGAGCCATAGCATTTAACTTTTAAAACACTTGATCAATAGATTATTCAGTTAAGGCTATGCAAAACACAGGGCAAGATTCTGGATGTTCTTATCCTTTGATTTTCTTTTTTAAGGCATCATTAAAAGAGAAGTTTTCACTTCAAAGTAGGGCATCTTAATCTGATATCTATCAGATAGTAATTTTTGATGAGTTGCTAGGAGTCTGAGCCAATATACTCTGTTGAAAAAGAATGGGTTTTACAAAAACATATATTTGAAACTGTTGGATTAACAAGTCATTCTGAACAAGCTTTTATGCTTGAAATACTCTACTTTGCTTTCCATTTTTCTTTTATCTGCTTTCTTTGCTCTTCCCCTTGGAGGCAGTGAAAGTGGTCGGAGCACTCCAAGCTTATCCATGTACTCTGACAGCAAATCTTCACCTTCTGTCTATCAGCAGGCTCCTAGGCATTTCCATATTCCAGGTAGGCATTAACTGCTTAGCTTTTGATCTTCAATTTCTAGCACCTGTTTGTTCTCTTCTGAATGTAATTTTTTTTTTGGCTTGTGAATTTTGAAGTGCAGAAAATATCTACTAAGTGAACATCTGTTGTTAAACTTCATCTCAGAAATAAAAGAAAGCTGTGTGCTCGTGTACCTATATGTTTAAAAAAATTGCTTTACTGAAGGAACAGAATGAAAAATGTTACCAACAGTACAAAGTTACAGCAGCACTGGGTTAGTGGCTGAATTAGATGATCTTAGATGTCTTTTACAGCCTTAATGATTCTAAGATCCTATGATTTATAGTGTCATAACTGCATACATGTACTGAATTTGTGTACAGGAGGAATGACTGAAGGGGTTTTTGTTGTTTGGTTGTTGATTTTTCTTTTTCTTATCAGTCTATTATCTGAATTTAAGTAATAGTAACATAAACTTTAAAAGAAGCTGGAAGACTTGAGAACTGCAGGGGGTTCATTGTGACAATCTCTGTATACGTACTCTACTGTTTTCAAGTTCAGTCAACAAGCACATTAAAGTTACATCCACACCATTTAGCTTTTTGACTGCTAAACACGTCTACATCCTCACTGTAATCCTTTGTTTATTCACATTTAGCTTCTGTGGTTAATGTTTCTGTAAACAGACCACAATTAGGAATTCTATCTGCCACAGTACTGGGTAAATCTGATGTCTGTGATTAGGGAACACTAGACTGTGGCTCTGAGTGCTTCCAGAAAATTCCTGGAAGGCCAAGTTAGCTATACAATTCAAAATAAAGACAAATTATAGGATTTCCTAAAAGAATAATTTGTATTTACAGTATAAACATTCATACCTAAACATGTACACTTTATTACTAAATAATGGAGAAAATCCTTTTCCAAGTGTGACAGTTGTAGTAGTCTGCTGTACTCCTATATGAATTTTCAATAGTGGCAAGTGTGCTGGTTTCTTTTTTGCTGATTATGAAGTATATTCTGGTAGTGCAGATGAAACCACCTATATATCACCCAATGGATGCCACTCAAGTTGTCTTAGAGCATTTTGAGGGACTTAGAGGGATTATGTTGCACAGGTAGGTGTAAAGGCTTTCGGCATATGATGCATAAAGTTCTACCCTCTTTTAATAACCAGTGAATGGCAAACCACTGAATGAAGGCAGTTTTTGCTGAAGTTTTGCATTGTTACTGTTACTGAGAGGAAACGAGCAGTGTGGTCTGAACTTCTTGCTTACTCTTTCATTCTTTCCTTTCTCTTTCCTCTTCCTCAGACACTGGCGTAAAAGATAACATCTATAGGAAACCTCCTATCTACAAACAGCATGGTACAGTCTGCTTTTCTCTGTTGCAGTTTTATCTATGTGTCTTTGCAAAAAAATTGGTATTTACTCCCAAATTTATTTGCTGTAGTCTTTGCATTTCATTATGCCCCTATAACCTCAAATAGAAAAGGAGAAGAAGTGATGTGAAAATTAAATAGCATAAAATAGCATAACATGATGTCCAAGGATATAGTAAGTTTTCCAGAAGTGGGATACTGGTATTTTGATATGTTTTGATGATTCAGAGCTGATAATAAGTGCCACACAAAGTGTTGTGCTACACCCTGACTGCTGTTCCATGCCCTGTTTGCCCTCTCCTGCCTCTCTGTGCTGCTCCTCTATATAAATCATTAGATGTAACTTCTCAGGCTGAGCAAAAAAAAAAAAGAAAGACAGCTAAAAAAGTTTAATATTATAATGGTGTTTGGAAAAATCATGAACAAATGCAAAGAAACAATCATCCAGTGTAAGTCAGCATAGTTTCACTCATTTACAGAAGCTGTTGTTAGGACTCTGATATCCTGTATCCCGTCTGTGCAACTTAATTGTATAGATACTTTTGGTTTCTAAAGAGGATTTTAAGCAACAGCTTTATATTTGCAGGCTGGGCATTTTTATATCAGTTTGCTGTTTGTCAAAGTCTGGATTATGTCGGTTTTGCACTGCTGTATGGAGTTTTCCTTGTAATCACTGAAGTGAGCAGAGAATTAAAGTAGCAAGTCAGCAATCTCAATAGGTTAACAAGAATATATGTTTTAAACTTTCTTTTTTAGATTACAGACATTCTGAAAGATTGTGTTTGGAAATACTTTTTTTTTTCCTGCCAGAGGACAAAACATAATTTACTCTAAATAAAAAATCCCCCAAAACCATAATATTCCAAAACAACAACAAAAATCAATAAACTTTCCTTCCAATAAAAATAATACGAATGAATATCAAATTTAAAAATATTTATTTTTTTTGTTCTGGAAGGACTCCCAGCTTAAAGCATGAACACATGAGCAGCTGATGATTCAGCTCCTCAAGCTTATGGGACACTGAACTAATTCATGCTGAAAAGGAGCCAGATAACATTCCTTTGTTGAAGAGACCAAGTTTGAACAAACAAGCACAAAAATGTTCTTTAAAACAAGAAGTGCAAGAAGCTCTTCCAAAACGTTTGGTTTAAAAGATTTTAGTTACATCAGCACCCAACAGATTTGCTATAGCCACAGCTTCTGTGTTTCTATTATAAACAACCAACTTCAGAATGAGAAAAAGGTGGTGGAAGAATGGAACATGCAAGAGATCAGGCTCAGAGCTGGGGCTGGAGAGTGAAGAGTGTAGGAGCCTGCATGGTTGTGTGTGTGTGTATTTGTGTTTTAGAAATATTTGAACATTATTCAAAGTTATTAAAAAAGTTTGGAAATCACGTTGGGATTCAGAACAGAGTATATCCCTTGTAGTGGTGAAGCCAATGCTCAGTACTGATGAAATTCAGAGCACTTGGATTTATCTGCCAGCAATGTGTTACACGAAGCCTTCTCAGGAACTTGGGAGGGGCTGGCCTTCATGGCCCTCACTGATTTTGGCTGTAAATCCTCTGCATCTCTTTGAAGGCAGATGCTGTCAAGATCTTGTGGAACTTTCTTGAAATTTCTGAATAGAAATCTTGAATCAAGCATGAGGTGTTTTTCCTTTGAAAACACCAATGTCTTGGAACAAAAATAAAATTTACAGAAATGCATCAGATCCTCTATAAGGATTTCTGATTTAATGAGAGCCAGATCTGTTCACATAACCTGGAATAACTTATTGACTTGCAGTTTAGGGTGTGCTCCTAAAATATCTGTGAACCAGGTTTAGGTTCTTCTTGCAGAGTAGGGACTTTATTCATCATCTGTCATATTTGAATATTCTTTCCTATTTTATTCCTCAGAGAAGCAGCTTGCCATCATGGGGAAATACCCTTGTCAGAGTGCTATGAGATAACTGTGAAAACCTTTTTCATAATGCTGTTCACATTTTGTAGCCCAGCTTCTTTTTTTTTTTTTTTTTTCCCACACTAAGTGGAAGTGAGAGGAAGCAGCCAAACCCTCTACAGTTCCAGACTTTCACCTCTAACCTACAGATATTTCCCTTATGGCAATTTGTCATTTTTTATCTATCACCTCCTCAGCAAAACCAGTTAAGGTCTGGATGTGAGCTGTGCAAAGGCACCAGAAATTGCATCAAAATAACACTGAAATGCTTTTGGTGGTGGCCTTTTGCCTGTGTTGTTTAGACACGGGGCAGATCCTCTGCAGACATGATGGCTGGAGAACTGGAGAGGGCAGAGTTTTTCCCAGCTTACTGGGAGTTTTCCAGCACTTCTAATGGTGCAGTTGAATCTCCTCTCCATCTCTGTCTCTAAGAATCTCATCTGAGCCTTAACTTTTACATTATTGTACTCTTTCTTTTAATATAATTACATTTTCTGTCTACATTGCATTGCACAGGGCATTTTTCTCAGGCACTGCAGACAACCCCCTTTTCACATTCATTTCTCATAACCTTAAAGTTATGCTATGTTCTTCCATTATTCCACTTTTGCACCATTAAAACTCTCCCCAGACTACCCAGAGGGCCACAAAGGCAAGTAGGGCTCAAATTTTAAGAACTTACCTGAAATTGTGTGAAATTTGGCACAAAACTTTGTGTAAGATTCTCAAGTGTAACTTGGTGTCTGGAACAATACCCTGGGAAATAAAAGACACGGACAAACACATTCAAGGGTTGGGAACTATCTAATGAAGAGCTTTGAGGTTTTCAGTTCTCTTCTCAGGAAGTTGGAAAGTTACAAGGAAATAACCCAATGGTAAAACATCAGCAGCTTTTTTTGGGAAACATTCTTTAACAGGGCAATATGGGCAGAAGAGGAAAATACAGTCATAAAAATTGGTTGGTCAAGAATTTTGAATTTTAGAGTCTTACACAATCTCTCATGCATATTTTATAAAGAGGCAATGCCAAGTTTTTTCAAAATTTTCTTTACCATGGTTGTCTGCCCTCTTTGGGATCCCAGGAGACCCAGGTGTGCTGACTACAAAATATCTGTGTGACTACTTGTACTTTCATGGTCATTGTAGCACAGAAGGGGGAAGTGGCTTCCCTGTGAGTGGTGGCCTTAAAAATTTGTCCCTAAGTTATGATGTACAATTCTTTTTCCCACCAATCATTCCCCAAAAGTAGTTTATTCCTGAAAATGCAAGTTCAAAATCCAGCAGGAATAGATTTTCTAAATTCACTGCATACATGAAGGATGAGGATTACTGTAATACTTTCAAAATTATTTCAGTTAATTATGTGAAACCATAGCTCTATACATCACATTTTCTGTCAAACTCTGTTTTTTTAAAATTTATTTTTCTCCCCTCTGAAAAATATTTGGAACATAACTACAGTCAAAACAGAAGACAAAAAATAAGATGCATTCTGTTCAAATTTTTTAAATTAATTTAATCTTACAGCAGCAAGAAGATCAGAAGGGGAGGATGGAAGCTTGGATCAGGACAGTAAGAAGGTAATGATCAAAAAGAACAAAAGGAAGTATTGATCATTCTTGAAGTAACTGGTTTTTAAAACACATTCATATGTAAAGGTATTCTTTTAAATAATTGAAATAATCATTACTGCTTTTAGGTCTTTCCAAAAAGACAGAAAAGCTTAATCTCTCACCCAAAGGGTTTAGAATGTACATTCTACAGTAAAGAGAAGTAGGGATATTGAGATTAAGAGCAATAAACTATGGATTTTCACTGGGCCTCAATATCTACATTGGTGATTCAGCTAATCCTGCAGACATAGGTGCATATCAACCTAGAAGAAAAATGTCAAGAGCAGATTAATTATAAGAAAATGACATAGGGCATCTTCTAAAGTGGGGCACAGTGGGCAGCTTCATGAACAGAGAACCTATCCTCAGCCCAGCTGAAAATTAAAAGTTTCTGGTAGCTGTGATGTCTAATTCACCATGTAGTCAGCTTTTGTAATTTGATAAAGGGTGGTGATACGAGCGTCAGTGAGCTTTAACGGACACGCAGCTCTTAAGGCATGTGAGACAGCCGAGGTAGAAGAACTGCCTCCAGGTGTTAAATCCTGTATCCTATAACAGCCTTTTCCTCTCTGCAGCTCAAGAGCAGCTGGCTGATCCTGAAAGGGGATCTGGAGACCAGAACCAACTCCCCGGACTCGGAGACGCGCTCGCTGTCACTCACCGCCGGCAGCGACCGGGCGCAGGAGGGCACGGCCGCGCCGTACTGCCGTGAGTGCTGGGGCACCCAGGGCTGCTGCACCCAGGGACTCTGCTCCCTGGCTGTGCTGCACCCAGGCACCCAGGGGGCTGCTGCACCCAGGCACTCAGCTCCCTGTGTGTGCTGCACCCAGGCACCCAGGGGGCTGCTGCACCCAGAGACTCTGCTCCCTGTTAGCGCTGCACCCAGGCACCCAGATCCCTGTTAGTGCTGCGCCCAGGCACCCAGATCCCTGTTAGTGCTGCGCCCAGGCACCCAGTTCCCTGTGTGTGCTGCACCCAGGCACCCAGCTCCCTGTTGGTGCTGCACCCAGGCTCACAGCTCCCTGTTGGTGCTGCACCCAGGCACCCAGCTCCCTGTGTGTGCTGCACCCAGGCACCCAGCTCCCTGTTTGTGCTGCACCCAGGCTCACAGCTCCCTGTGTGTGCTGCACCCAGGCACCCAGCTCCCTGTTTGTGCTGCACCCAGGCACCCAGCTCCCTGGCTGTGCTGCACTCAGGCACCCAGCTCCCTGTTTGTGCTGCACTCAGGCACCCAGCTCCCTGTTTGTGCTGCACCCAGGCACTCAGCTCCCTGGCTGCCTTTGTGCCTATCTCTGCCATAACTACACCCGTCTGTCTGTTGTGCCGTGATTTGTGAGCATTCACTGCCTCCAGACTTTGATGGTGATACTATTTGTAGTTTCTTATTAGTGAAAGGAGCAGCATTGTGGTGGTGTTTGAGGGTTCCCAGGACGAGGGAAGAGATGTGAATCTTGACTCTGTGTTTCAGAAGGCTGATTTGTTATATTACTATATATATTATATTAAAAGAAAATGGTACACTAAAACTGTACTAAGGATAGAGAAAGGAGACATCAGAAGGCTAGCAAAGAAAGGAGTGAATAATAAAATCTTGTGACTGCTCACAGCCTCGACACAGCTGGCTGTCATTGGTCATCAAGTAAAAACCATTCACATGCTGAGTAAACAGTTCTCCAAATCACATTCCAAAGTAGCAAAACGTGGAGAAGCTGAAGCTTCCCTGCTTCTCAGGAGAAAAGACCCTGGCAAAGGGGTTTTTCATAAACTATATCAGTGACACAGCATTGGCTGTGTAAATGAACTGTTGTCTCTTTGGAGAGCAGAGATTCCTTACTACAAACCTACTTCTCATAAAAGTGCCCATTTTTTATATGATACCTATTTTCAGTAGATAGGATGGTAGTGTGTCAAGCAGATTTTTCATTTGTGCTAATTATTAGTCCTTGACACAAACTATGTATTTTGAATATTGATGGAGCCATTCCTTCTCTATCAAGATTTCCTTGCTCCAGAGATTAATTTAGCCATTTATTTTTTTTGTTATCACTCGCAGTTATAAGGTCACAGAAATATTCCAGGTGGGAAAGGGAATAATTCTGTAATTGAATTATTCCCATGCTAGCTGTCAGTACCAAAAGCATCTTCTTCACATTTCTTATTACACATTTCAGCAAGTCAGAAGCATTACTATTGGGTCTGAATTTTACTTTAGAGTTACATACTTGACAAAAAATAAGTTTAGCAAATTTTAAGAAATAACTGGGACATTACTCTCCTTGCCTTCTCCACTTTACCCCATGCTGCAGTAGCAGGTCATCCAGGGTAAGCAAGCTGGGGAAGCAGTTTTCCAAAAGAATGCACCCAATGCAAGGCATGTCTGGCAGCAGGGCTAGGATGTCAGTGTTGTGGGCATTTTGGTAATGTGATAGTTGGCTCCATCAACTTATATTAAGGAAATTATGGCTTAGCTATGCAAGGAAGAGGAAAAACAGATGCTACAAAGTCTGTCACAAGGCTGTAACAAGATAAAGAAGAAAACTTATTTTAGATCATCACCAGTCTCACTGGGCTAGCTTAAATGCCCAGAAGAACACAACTAACAGCACATCAGTGTGAGGCTTGTGCAATCAACAGGCAGGAGTGGAGCTTGCATCCCCTGACATCCACCTGTGAAAATGGGTCTTGTTTCTGTATATATAGATGTCTAATAGCTTATCATTTACCATAATTCATGATTTTAAGTGTTGTGTATTTAGGAAGCAGCCATCATCTAGGAAGGCATGTAACCCTTGCTGTTGATGTGTCCATGATGTGCTGAGAGGCAGCCTCAGCTTGGACGAAGCAGGAGCCATACCCCTGCAGAGGGTAGCTGTTCAAACAGTGTCCAACCACAGAGGAGCGGAGCTGGATCAGCGGCTCTCAGAGCTGTGCTTGGGCCGTTCGGGCTCAGCTCTGCGCTCCGCTGCTCCGGGCGGCCGCGCGGTGTCGCCGGCGCTGCCGCTCCGCCCGCCAGCTCCGGCTCAGCCCGGCAGCTCCAGGCCGGCTCCGGCTCAGCCCGGCAGCTCCGGGCCAGCTCCTGGGCAGCTCCAGGCCAGCTCCGGCTCAGCCCGGCAGCTCCGGGCCAGCTCCTGAGCAGCTCCAGGCCAGCTCCGGCTCAGCCCGGCAGCTCCGGGCCAGCTCCGAGCCAGCCCGGCGGCTCCGGGCCGGCTCCGGCTCAGCCCGGCAGCTCCGGGCCAGCTCCGGCTCAGCCCGGCAGCTCCAGGCCAGCTCCGGTTCAGCCCGGCAGCTCCAGGCCAGCTCCGAGCCAGCCCGCCAGCTCCGGGCCAGCTCCGCGCCCGCCTGGCTCTGCTGCCAACTCCTCTTTACCTTGGGGCAATGCTCCTCGGTGACCGAGGGTTATTTAGCGACAGAACAAACCTCACTCGCCCATCTTCTCTGTAGCCAAAAGATTGATCTGCACACTGATGTCCAACATAGCAGCTTTTTCCAGGCAGGAGCAGAGATGGCAGCTTTTTTGCAGATACAGGCATTCTGTTTCACAGGTATTATTTTACTCTTTGCTCTCTGCTGGCTCTACCATTCACATAACAGGCAATTATAAGGTTTTTGTTTTGTTATTTTTTCCTCTCTTAAGTATAAGAACTGTTGTTGCCCTTCTCTAATAGTAGGAGGCATTTGGTTTGCAATTCAATGTGAGCCTGTTGCTCCCTGTTTAAGTGCATTCAGTGCTTTGAATTTTTTTTTCCCATCATGACAGTGATTCACTGGCCTACCCTTACTCATTTAGCTTTTCGTCCTTGCTCATTGCTGCACTTTGTGTTCCCTGGATGAAATACTCCTTCAGTGCTCAAGCCCTACCTGGGCTCTCTTTCACCTTTGCTGGGTTCTGAGCACTGACACAGTGCAACTCCCGCTGATCCCATTTCTTCTTGCCTTGTTCTCTTTTTATTTGAATAGCTGGAGAAACTTTTGCTATTTGTTTTAATATCATTTTCAGTGTTTAACTCAGCTTGACTTCTGGCAGTTTTCAGTTTATCTCAGCACATTTTGAGCCCTATGCTGATCCATTTTTTGCTTTTTCTTTCTGCATGCTTATTCCTAATAATCTCCTTAGGGTATTTATTAATCCAGTGGGGTCTGGATTCCCTTCCTGCATTCCTCTTTGGACAGAGACTGCTAACAATTTTGACAGAAAGAAGTATTGTATATTCAGTTCTTTGAGCCATCTGACTTCTGTAACTCTTTGCACCAGTTTTACATAATGTCCTATACTGTAGTCAGGAATGTTTATTACACGTGTGTTTGTTCTTCTATTGTTTAACTTTTAAACTTTCTTATTAGAGTCATAATACTAAAATTAGGGCATTTCAGTTGTCTCATAATGACCACACTCAGTTTCATCACTGCATCACATCATTTATTCGTGGTAACACCACTTTGCCAGTTTTCTCCATCTTAAAACTTTCTTTCATTTGGGTGTATATACTCTGTCTGATTTACTTTATCCACTGCTGTATCTTCATTTTTGCATTTTTCCAAGAGATGTTTTACAGGGAAAAAAAAAAAAAAGTTTTTATTTTTTCAAGTGGTAGGGTATCAACCCATCTTTTTTTAAGAAACAAAACCATAACCCAGAACTCATATAGCACATTCAGAAGTGATGATCTAAGTCCCTTTAATCCCAATTTCAAGTTCTGATTTAACACCAGTCTGGAAGGCAGAGATTTCACCCCGCAACTCCCTCCACATTGTGCCCCTGGCCTGCTGCTCTTTCTAGATATTGCTACACATGTTCATGTGCATGAAATATGGAGAAAAGATGAGCATAGGTCAGTTATATCTCATCTCATTGATAGAATATTTGCATTGATCTTGTAATTGCTGTTTCTGGATGTTTTCTCGGATTCCCTGTTTTAGTAGGCTGTGAAAGATTTAGCTGTATATTATGTCTTTTACAGGATTTCCATATTCTAAGTCTGCTTCTCTACCTGGCTATGGAAAGAATGGCTTACATCAGGTAGGTACACATCTAAATCCATTCTCCAGGGAATAAGGTCTCATAAACAGACAACTCAGTAACTAGTTGAAAATCTACACAGTAATAACGCTTCAAAGGTGTTTTGGCTGCCAGCCCTGTCTGACAGATTCATTCCCTAAGTGGGTTACAGTTTGTCTCTCTGCAAGAGTGAGACTGACTGAGGCTTCTCCTTTTAATTGTGTGCATCATGAGCATTGGGAATCTTGATTCTCCTCCCAAAACAAACGAAGATCTAAAATCTGCACAGGCTGCACATACTAGTCATAGGATGGCTTGAATTAATGATAGAGACAAGCCTATAATTAGGCAAGTAATGACCTAAGAGCAAAGGTGGAACACCCCACATCCATTGCATTCCTTGAAATATCTGTTCTGTTTTTTCTAGTGTAAATGTGTGTCTTTGTGGGGTGTGTGTATTCACACACAGCCATTGTAATTTTAAGGCAGGGAGGGATCAATGAAGATTGAATGATAAGGAGCAATCTAGAAAGAAAGTTGTCTAACCAAATTATGATCAGAACAGACTCCAAATTATTTTTTAATCCTTCTTTGCAACTTTTATTAATCTTTATTAAAAAGTAAGCTTTGACAATGTGGCCTGTCTGGCATCTAGCATTATGGATTCTCAGTTCACGGCTTATACTATTAGGTGAAAAACCACTGTGGTTTATAGTAGTGAGCAATACATAGATGCCTGTGCAGCTACATTTTCAAGAATTGATTTGTGTCCAAATTGCATGGAGAGGACCTCGATCAAATTCCCTTCTTACTCCAAAGGAAGATGTAAAACCTGCAAAATCATATGAGGAGGATTAAACTTCCCCTGTGACAAGAGTCAAAATGAGAGTCATTTGGAAGGAGCTACAAGAAAGAAATTATCAAGGAGTAGCTAAATGGATTTTTCAGTAGCTGCTGAAATGTCCATCCCTTTGAGTTAATATTACAGGACTAATTATGTCTGTGTTGCTTCAATACCTGGTTTCTTGAATTCTTCTCTGAGGAAAGGAATGACACTTAAATTTTGTCAAATAATACTTAGGAATTTAAAAGGGTCCATATGAAACGAATCCCACCTATGAGTCAAGGGGTTTTTCTGTTCAGAATAGGTGTTGCCAGTAACCTGAAGTGAGCAAGGCACTGACTTGTGCCCAGCCCCTGCACTGGTGAGGCACCAAAGCCATCGCAAGGCTTCCCGAGCCCAGAGCACTCAGGGTGCCTTGCAGTGTGCTGGGAAAGCAGCAGATGGCAGCATCTGTCCCTTAGAAAGAGTCCCAAACCTGTATGAGTTGAAAAGATTGCTCATGGTCAAATCCTTGAGGCCAAAATTCCTCTCAGAATGGATGTCCTCTGTTTGGATTGTAGGTTCATTCATACCAGCTTTTGTGGTTTGCTATTTTTAATCAGCCATGCTGGTGCTGCGTAAATAAAACCCCAAAAGCAAGCAAGGAGCCTTGCGGGTTATTGTGGGCATAGCTGTGCACACCATTGATACCCTAGCAGGCAAAAATGAGATTTGGAAAGAAAAAAATCATATAATAGTGCTTTTCTGATTTCCTCTACTGTTTTTTGTCATAGCATTTGTCAGCAAAGGAAGAAGACAGTGTTTCAAACAAAGCACACATATGGTACATGTAGAGTTCTCCCTGGTCAGTGGCATCAGCAGTGTGAAGCAGAAGGCAGAAGGAGAAAAGTTGCAGTGCAGCAGAAGAGATTTGTGATGATGGCAGTAACACATCAGCATCAAAGAAAAGTGACAGTTTCAGTGTTACCTTGCTTACTTGAGCAATTAGGTCAAATTTGATTGAGACTTATTTCTCTCACACAAGGATCTGTATTTGGGTTCTATGTGTTTCTTTTTTCTCTCAACAATATTCAGAGTGGGATTTTTGTCTATTTTGCTGTTACATTGCTTCTTTCTTTCTCTGTCAGCCTGAAACTATGGGCCAATATGAAACGGACCAGGATGCAAGCTGGGGGATGAAAGGTACATTTTTTTTGCAATATCATTTCCCCTTGTGTTTTCACCCTTTGAGGATTTTAATTAACATATTGCCATAAAGGTTATTCTTCTGAGCTCTTCGTGTAGTTCACATAACAATAACTAGCCAGAGGCACAGCTCAGTGTCATATTTATCACAGAATATTATTTTTTACTTACCCCAACCTAAAGGCTTGACAGAAGTCTTGCATCATAGGCTGGTGCAACCAGGCTGAGTCAACAGCAGGATCCTTGATATGTGGCAACAGCTTTGTGGTGTTAGTCTCATATCAAAGACAGGAGGAAATTTAAAATGATCTTTCCTTCAAGTCTAGTTGGAAAAAGTCCATTGTGCTTCTTGGTTGAACTACAGTGTGGTTAAAAGGTGCAGAGTTCAAAATGCAGAATTTATTTGCAATATTTTCTTTTTTTTACAATTTTAAGTAATATGGTACTTGGGTTAGAATTTTCAAAGGAGCTAAAAAATATTATTTCCAAGACACTTTAACTCATTATAAAAATCTTATTCTAATGCTTCACTTCATGACTCTGTGTTGATAAAAATCTTTGTCTCAATGTTTGAATAGGTTAAAGTAAAGGTTTTGAAAAGTAGACTCAATCTCTGATTTTATTTCAGACCATAAAGAGGTCTGTGAAAACATTTTGGCTCTCCTGGTTGCATTTAATCACCATTGTGAATAGATAACACTGTGTGGTTATATCATATATAGTCATACACTGACCTAACTACAATTCCCTTGTGCTAGTGTAGATGCAGGAGTCATTGTTACCACATCCCCAAATCATCTTTTCTTCCCTATTGTTATTCCCAGTGCAGTCAGCCCAAGTGCAGGGTGTCAGCATCTTGTAATATCGTATTATCTCAGTGGTTTTCATCTATGTTTCCAAACTGACATGCCTTTAATAATCCATATATTTTAACTATTTTCAGTAAAGAACAATAAGGGCAGGAGTTTTGGATGACAGACTGACTTAACTCTGCACATAAGCCTCCTGTAAAAAGAGATCCCCAATTTTGCCAGACATACTCACCGTGTAACCCAATGGCATCGGGAGATGGATTTTCTGTAATAAGCCTTTGATTTCCAGGACAATTGCTTTGGTAATAGACAGTGTTATAGGCTTTTAGGGCATGGGGGTCAAGTTCTTATTATGCATGCAGTTATCCAACAGCTACTGAAAAGGGAGAAATGTAGTAGCATAGCACATTTGTGATGTACCTAAATGTTCATTGTGGTGACACCAAAAAATGGCTATAAATTCTAAACTCTGAACCTGTTCTCATTCTTTTGCAGAATACAAGGTAAGAAGGGCTTTTCCAGCACTGGAAGAACAATCAGATTCAGCACTTCCTAGCAAGGTTACATGGGTTCCTTTATTTTATTTCATTTTGTTAATTTTTGTCCCAGTGAAATATTTGTCAAATCAGGATGCAAGTATGTACCATTTTTTAGTAAGTTCCTCATACCACCATTTCCATGCATCAGAACTGGATTCAGCTGGAGTTCATATGCTCTTGTCTTTTTAACAGATTTATCCCTATGAAACTCTTATTGTAACAAACCGAGTTCGTGTGAAATTGCCCAAGGATGTGGACAGGACCAGGCTGGAGGTAGGAATGTTTGCTCAACAGTTTTGAAAGCACTTCTTCTGTTTTCTTACTATCCTGCATACCCCTGGGCCTCAGTAATAGCGACAAAGAAGAGAGAAGAAAAAGTGAGAACAATGACACTATGTATTGTATTTTTTTTTTCTCTCAAAAAAGGCAGTATGTAGGCAATTTAACTAAAAAATTGCCTAAAACCTGGCAAATGTCTGACCAAATGGTTTTACAGAGATACTGATAAAACCCATCAGTTTTGGATGATTTTATAGGGTATTGGAAGTTCAGGTGGGGAGTGAGAAAATGTGGAGTTTGTTTTGGTTTGAATTCCTATAAAAAACATCCTCATAGAATAACCTAAATATTACAAAAAGGCTAAATTTATCCTGAGAATACATGGACCTCTGTTTAGTCTGCTGTCTTATTCAGCCTCTCCTTTGGCTGTGTGATCTGTGGTCACTCTACTACAGCTTTGCTCTACCATCCACATCTCGCTTAAGATGGAGAAATGTAGATATAATTTATCATAACAGAAAGCTGAGTATCCAAAGATCAAATCCTGAAATTGATGCTCAAACAAAATTCCCAAAGTTGATTTTTTTGACTGATCAATGACAGGACTGAGTAAAGACTCACCTTAAGTAACTTATCTTTCTGTGAACTACTATTAAGAAGAAGAGATAGCTCAATAAAAAGATGTGATAACAGTACTGGACTTCTAGAAATATTTCTATTTTAATAAATTTACTGTATTTTGAACGTGATAATATGACAAGAAAAGAAGAAAGAAAAAATTACTTTTCAAACAAGAAAAGAAGAAAAACTTTGAAGGAGCAGAAAGTTCCTCTGATTAAAATCAGTTTTTAAAAACAATAATTTACCAGACTTGCATACATGTACTGTGTTTTGAAATTGGTGTTATGCTCTTGAATACTTGAATGTGCTTGTCACTTGATTTCCTTGAATCAATCAGTGTTGATTTGATTGTAAGGAAAAAAAAGCCTCAGTTATGAGCTTTTTTTAAGTCTGGTTTATAGCAAGGCATGATAGCAATACTAAAAAGCATGATGAGTCTGGAAAAAGGAGCAGGGAGTTGCAGGGATGCTCCTCTGGACACATCCTGTAAAGGATTCTTTCATATGTACATATTTACACACACGTGTGTATGTGTGTGTTAAAGACCAGAGTCTCTGTTTAAACACAGCAGACCGGTCTGAATAGCAAATGCAGCTCTAAATTGCTTTGTTAAGACAACACAGAGTTTGCTTTGGATGGATCATGCCTGCCCTGGCTGCCATTATCTGTAACTCATACACCATCCTCAGCTGGGATTGCTGTTTGTTTAACTTTGGAGCTGTTCAGTCTGCCTCACACCAGGTGCAGCACAGGGCCTGTTGGCTCAAGGAGCCCAACCACTTCAAAGATCTCACAGAGGTTTGCAAAAAAGAACAATAAACAAGATCTGCTTCAAACCTGCACCAGAAAAGCAGTGAGGGGACCAGGCCAATCCTGCTGATTGCTGCACTATGCTAAACACATGTGTCTGCAGGAAGGACTCCTTTGTAGACTGTCTTACATTTAATAGGGATTGGTAGTTTTTTAAACAATTTAATTAGCAGAGTTTGAATAGCACTGTAACTACTGTGAAAGCAGAGGCAGTTGCTCATCTACACATTCAAACCATGTGCAGAGTTGAGTGACAGGCACAAACCATTGCCTTCCCTGTCAGTCTCTTCCCCTCATTCCTGAACCTTTCTTTTGTATTACAGAATTCCTGGAAATAAGTAGCTTTGCATAGAAAAGCAGCTTATCATTATTTCCCTTTTGTGGCCAAAGTAGAATATAGTAACTTAATTATTGATTTGTGCACTCAGCAGATTTAAGGCTTGGGCAGGACTCAGGGAGCCCAGGACTATGTGGGTGTTTAGGTTTGCACAGAAGCAGACCAGGCTTAGAAATGTGGATACAGACTACTGTCTGTTAGTGGAGGACTCACTTCACATGCCTTGATACCTTGGTATCTCCAAGTTTTTGAGGACAGCACTGGGAATACTGAAAGCATGTACTAACGTTATATTTCAACCTTTCTTGAGGTCCATTTCACACTTCCTAGATGGTATGATTCAATGCTTGGGGTCTCTAAGAGGCAAGTGCTGTTTCAAATCTGAATTGGTTTCCAGCTGTTGTTCTCTTTTCATCCTGCACATGCAATGTCACTTGTGAAAGGGCTGGATTTCACCTACAGAAATGGTAGCAGTGCTAGGTCCATGTATTATCCAAGCTGTAGAGTGATATATCTAGGAAAATCTCCTAAGAAAAAAAATCCATGTTCTAATACACCAGTTTTATTCTGATTATTCGTGTGGGCTGAAGCCTCACCTTGCTGTTGCTGCTGCAAAGCAGAGCAAGTTCCTGGGGGTGATGGCTGTGGCCAGGGGTACAGGAGGTGTCTGTGAAAGGAGACCTGGAGCTTCTGTGCTTCACGTCAGCTGTCAAGCCTGAAAACAGGCTTACTGTGTCTGGTATCAACAAAATATCTCTCCCACTCATGATGTTTCTGGTTTCTTGGTCCAGTTTGGAGCAATAAGGTCAACTAAGTTTGCATGAGGTAGATTTCTTTAAGAGCCATCTCACAATTTGACTTGAAGCAGCCTCCTCTTTGTGAAACAGTTTGTTGTGAACTTTGAATGATCCATCATAGGTGTCATGGAAGGAGCATTATTGTTTGTCTATGAGTCACTCTTCCAAGCAAAGTCTCCTACACTGAGTGTTCCTACCAGGAGAAGGGAACTCAAGTCAATGATATTAGCTCCTGGGGTCAAATTAAGGGAAGCTACAACGAAACCTTGGCTAATGCTCCAGGACCACAGGAGGGTGGGGATTTAATGGGTGGTAGTGTTTTCCTAACTTCACTCCCATTGTGAGTATTTTTTAGATTACACTGTTGTGCAAGAAATTTATTTTAAGGATTATAAAAAATATTTTCCTGTAAAAATGTGTATTTTTCTAAGCCCAAGAGGTATCTAGAGATTAGGATGGCTCAACTGGTAATAAATGCATTCAAATAATAGTCATTCTTTCCTCAAAAGTACGTGTAACTAAGCATAGAAACACACAGCATGTTTTTGTTTGCTTGTCTTAACTCAGCAGTGAGACAGAAGTACCCAGCTCCTTGTGCTCTTCCAAGGAGATGTTTTTGCCAACAGTGAACTAATACATGCAGCACCAAGAACTGGTTATAATGAGCAGCCTGCTGATTTTTAAATACCTTTCTGGAACTTTGGTTTTTGAATAAATAGCCTGGATCTCACTTTTGTATAAGCTGATTAGAAATGCAAGGAGTTTACAGTAGATAAGGATTTGGCCAAGGAATTTTTTTTAGGAGTTTCTCTCTACCACAGTGCTGTTTATTGTAATGTTAGATGAACAGAGCAGCATTCCCATGAGCTATTCTAACAGGAAATGGTGAAGAACAAGTTCATTCACACAACAGTGCAAGTTATGTGAACAACCAAGCAGTAACACGGGTGGATTATCCATCCTGGGTGGAGAAGAGGAATTGCACCCTGCCCATGTCTGCGGATGACATGAACTTGAGGGACTGCAGCTGATGCTTAGGTGAGCAGAGCCTCTGTTCAGAGGGAGCTGGCCAGGCTGCAGGAGTGATTGACAGACACTTCATGGAATGCAGTGAAGATAAATGCACATCCTTGCACTTGTGACCAAGTAACACAATTCATCAGGACAAGATGGGCGAGCAGCTCTGAGGAAGAGTACCTGATGATGCTGATGGAGAACAAGCTTAAGATGAACCAGCAGCTCACCTCTGTAGTTGAAGGGGTTATAGGGCAGGTCATACCGACCCCGGAGGGTGGCACTGGAAAGCCAAGAGGCAACAGCCACAAGCTGCAGAAAAGAAATTACAATTGGATTTAAGGGGAATGTTCCTCACTGGAAGAGTAATGCAGTGAACAGGTTGCCCCAGAAGCTGTGGAACCTTTACCCCTGAAGGCATACAGAACTCAGCTGGAAAAAAACCTTGAGGAACATGGTCTGTTTTGTCTTTATAGTCTTCATGGTCTTTAAAGTTGACCTTGCTTTGAAGTCCTCTGTAAGTCTCTAATTTGCCTAGATTGGTATATTCTGTGAAGATATAGTATAATTACACAACAGGATTATTTGGTGAGTTTGCCGCAATAGCATTTGAAAAAATATAGCAAATTTGGTCTATCTCTGAACTTTTTATCCCTTTGTATTTATTTTTTAAAGCAACAGTTAAATATATGTGTTCTGAACCAAACTTCCCCATTTTGGACAACTTAAGTCCTGAGTTTTCAGGACTAAGACATCCCCTTTGGATGGTACACATTGGCACATTCCTTACCTGATGCTTCTCAGAGGAAGTTGAGTTTACAGACACTTTCAAATATTTTGCAACCTCTTTTAAGTACTTGAATATCTTTATACTTTGAGCTTTGTGCCCCTAAAAGCATGCATTTGATACTTTTCTCTTATATTGGATATTGTTTGCCTGTTCTTCAGTCACACAGTGTGGTTCAGTGCACACATTGCACATTCATATTGGTAGCTCATGCCCAGCTGCTTGGATTTATATTTTTTTTTCCTGCTGCAGTAGCTTTTATCACAGAGTATAAGATTTCTTTTGTGGTCACAGGCTGGTAGTTTTGAAAGCCAATATAGTTAGGTTCTTGCATTTGGAAACCATGTTTTCATTTGATTTCCTTATCTTAATGTATCCTAGCTTTTTTTTAGCTGTTTCTTTTGAATGTCAAGGCTTGAAAGCATTATCCATTCATGCCTATCAAATGCAGTAGAAAGTAAATTATTACACTTTTTGTTTGAGCCTATTCCTTCTTTGTTTAACTGAGACAATTGCTAAGGAAAAAGAACTCTGGAATGTCAAGTAGCAAACTGTCATTTGCCACCTTGTTCTCCTGTAAACAGAAATGAGAGATTTAAACATGGGTGTGGTCTTATTTGAACAGAGCACTCACTTTAAATCAAACATGCTTTTCCTCCTGGAACTGCTTGTCTGGATTTGCTTTAGGGATAACATTTTTTCCACTACTTTTCATTCAACAATAACCCTGGGTTCCAGCCATTTGGGCTTCAACAATTTTAGGACTTGTTTCCAGTAACTGAGGCTGAATTTTTAAGACCCCAAGCTCCTGGATATCATTCATGCAAGTAGCATTGGGTGTTTCACCTCCTCTGGAGCTCAGATGGGGAAAATGAGAGCACGACTGGACTGCTGTGTGTTTTTCAGTTTGCAGTTTGGGGCTGGGTTTGAGGTTACAGGCTGACTTCACAATAAAGCTCATAACCTGTGGTGGAAAAGTGTGGGTCACTGACTTCAGCAGAACTATTTCACACTGTTAAACTTGAAAAATACATGGGTGGTGGTTCTCATTCTAGGCATGTGCTTGTGTTGTGATCAGTGATGCATGTTTATATCAGATTTCAAAGCCTTTTACAAAAGGAGCCATTATAAAATGAAAGTACACATTAGAATTGATGGGATATGATGTGAAAAGTAATTTCTGTGTGAATGAAAACACTGTAGGAGTGAACAGAGATTAGATATAGAACATTTATATCACAGGTGCACTTAAATCCAAACTAAGGGAAGCTGCAAAATCTGCTTTAAGAATAAGGTGTTTTTTGCCTAAAACAAATGAAATTTTTGAAACTCATTGTCTTCTTTATATTTTCATAATTTATTATGGATGCCAAGTTTTTTTTTAATTTATGATTTATTTTCTTAATTATACAGAATTTTTTAGCAGCAATCAGCTGGAGGCAATGACTTATGTCAATGTCAGTAATGAAAAAGCTCATTTGAATGACAGGATGGTGGCATAAATTATCATCAGAGATACTCTGTGTGTATGCTATTTAGATAATATGAGAAAAATACATTGTCCCAGTTTTTTGTACCTTTATGGATTATTCAACTGAGCAAAATCCTGGCTGTCCAGTGCTCCCACAGAAGATTTTCTGTGTGCCTTGTGATGCTTCCCAGGAGGTTAGAATGGCAGCACCCTGCGGTGGTAGTGTAGAGGGGAATGCAGCTTCTCTAGGAGACCTCCTGGTACCCTGAAATTCTGAATGAGAAAAAGCCCCGGATCCAGAAGCCTTGCAGAGCTGCTTGGGCATGGGGAAGGGTCTCAGACTCCTTTCCTCACTGCTCATATTTCACTGCTTTCCCTGGGAACCCCTCTGGGCACCCACATTGCTGCTTGGAGGGGGATCTGCAGCTCCTGCAAGGCTTGGCTGCACAAGGGCTCTGCTATTTGTGTTACCAATAATTGCCCTTACCTGGGGTAACTGCAGATGCCTTATCCTCTGATCAGCAGAGCTGCCCTAGTGATCCTTTGATACCTTCTAAAGTTCATTAGGTGCAATTCATGCCATTTCTTAACTTTCCCTCCCCAGTCACATAATTACTTAATAGTTTCAAATATTTATTGAGCATGAAGCTTAATTAGGCTGTAGATGAGCATAACATTCAATACTCCCTTGGGAATGTGGCACATGGCTAATTACAGCTTTGTAATTAGCCATGCAGCAGGCTTAGAAGAAACCTCTGAAAAGCCTGCTGAGCCCCAGCAGTGAAACAGAAAGAGGGGTGAAGAGTGCAAACCTTGTGAAAGCAAAATGAGGATTTAAAAGTCAATAGAAAAAAAATTCCAGCAAATTTTGATTGGCCATCTGAAAGTTTTATTTGGGCTAACCTTGAGAAGCAGGAGAGAAGGGAGTGGAAGGGCAGTGAAGAAGAGAAAAACTGGAGAAGGGAAGAAGCTATTATCTTCTGAGTGTTGAAATACTTCTACAGTCCTGAGTCTTACTATAGGAAAAGCTTGTGCTCCAACTTGAAGAGCTGAGGCTTGGTTATTTACATGAATGCTCACTTGAATAAGCCTTTCTCAATAAATCCCTGTTTATTTTGAGTATTTCTCGTACTGAAATCTCTGGAGAAGATCCTGTAGCTTTTATTTCTGGATTATGTGAATCAGAAGTTGGAAGCGTTGCAAGGATTTTGAATAAAAACGAATTGGAGGAGACAGCTACTTAAAATTTCACTCTGTAGAACAGAGTGCACAGAAGTGCCTCAGAGAGACTGGCTGAAAGAGTCACCACAGATTGAAGCAAAGGCAGTGTGGTGCTCAGCTGTCATTTCCTATTGATACAGCAAAACAAAGAGCAAAAGGGAAACAAACCTGAGGTTTTAAATTCCTCTAGGAATTAGGACCTTGTTTTTTCTGGTCTTCAACTCCTCACCTGCTGCCATCCACGGAGTTCTTTCATTGGCTCAAATTTTTTTATTTCATGCGGAAGTAGGATATCCTCTGAGCTTCCTACATCAGCAGGTTTGCACATGAGGACTCCCATCCAATTACTGACACAGAACAGGAATGCCTGTGAAGCCCCCCTGGTCACCAGGTACTGCAGGATGGCTGCAGGTGAACTGCAATTTTATCTTCCTGTGACTTATTCATACTAATGCCACATTCCTAAGTGTTGGTGTTGACTGGGGTCACTTTCTTCACAGTGGCTGGTATGGGGCTGTGTTTTGGATTTGTGCTGAACACAAAGTTGATAACATAGAGATGTTTTTGTTATTGCTGAGCAGAGCTTACACAGAGACAAGGCCTTCTCTGCTTTTTCACCCTCCACTCTGGCAGGGGAGTTGGAGGTCAGTGGGAGGCTGGGAGGAGACACAGCCAGGACAGGTGACCCAAAGTGACAAATGAGATATTCCAGACCACGTGACATCATGCTCAGTATATAAGTGAGGGGTGGAGGGAAGGGGGAACATTTGGAATTTTTGTCTTCCTAAGTAGCTGCTATGTGTGATGGGCCCTGTTCTCTTGGAGATGGCTGAGCACCTGCCTGCCCATGGGAAGCAGTGAATTAATTCCTTGTTTTGCTTTGCTTGTGTGTGTGGCTTTTTCTTTCCCTATTAAACTGTCTTTATCTCAACACATGAGTTTTCCAGCTTTCAGTCTTCCAATTCTTTCCTTGATCCCACTAGTGGGGGAGTGAGTGAATGGCTGTGTGGGTTGCCAGCTGCAGTGAAACCATGACACTATGTATTGGTTTTGAGCATCTCTGAATTTCATTGAGAGCTAAATTATTCTTGGGGAAAAGAAATCTCATTGAAATAAATAAACATTATAACTCTATTTAGAATTATTACTGGCTTTTTAGCAGACCACAGAAATAGAGACAAGCCTCATTAATTGATAGTGAAAAGCACCACTTCTTTCTGAGATAACACTGTGGAGCAAGTATTTGAATGTGCAATTAATTACTTTTGTTCTGAGAGAGTGAAAAATGAGGTCATGTCTGTACTTCTCATTTTCATGTTTGTGTTTCACAGAGGATGAGGATTTTCCGTTCTAGTGGTTGCAATGCAGTGCAGAGGTTTAGCTCAGCCCTTGCTTAGTTCTGTGTATCCTAATAAAAGCCTCAGATTAATACAATGTTATCAAAACAACATGATGCCATAGTCCTTTCTTATTGTAGCAATATCACACTTAACTATATCACAAAAGCTAATATTCTGATTCTGTGACTATAGCAGTCATCCTAGTGAAGAATCATCTTTAAATTTCTTACCTTATCTTTTAGCAAGGTTTTCAGGTAGCATCATGTTAACATCATTATGTAGCTTCCAAAATGACCTCACTGACATGCAGTGAGTTGAGAGTGAGGGCAGAACAGGACCTTCTCTTCTCCCCTCAGTGTCTGCAACGTGCCCAGCCTTGCTGTTGATGCAGAGCAGAGAAGGAGATTGAGTTAAGCTGCCTGAATATGGCCAAACTGTCACAAAGGGAATTAGGAATCACTTACTAGCACACTGTAAAACACCCAGACTTCCTATGTAAACAAGGCCAACTCTAGTAAAAAAAAAAAAAGGAATGAGTGTTGCTTTTACTAGTAAGTTTGGCCATTCCTTCCTTTAATAGCCCAGTGATGCATTATTAACATAGCTGGATATTTTAAGCTGATCTATTACTGAAAAAATAAAAAGGAAATTATGTTCTTGGCCTTGTAAAGCATAGCTTCACCCATATTCTCTCATAGCTCAAGATGAATATCTTTCATATTCCCTGCTCATAGTTTTCAATTTCCCTTCTTTTGTTTCACTAATGAGAAAAAGGTAACGCTTCAGTTAAGGCAAATTAATATTCCAGTAGCTGAGAGGAAAGATTAATCAGCCCAGGATTTCTTACTGGTGCATTTTTCTGCCTTTAGGTTTGGGAAGAGTTCTAGGTTTTAAAGCTTTAAGAAAAGCTGTTAGAAAAGTCCCAACAATAGTGGAGGCAAAATGTAGCATCACATATACATAGAAAAGTGTGATGATAACCTTCTGACACTGGTGCATTCCCCTGGTATTTAGACCCTTCAAATATTTGTAGATATTACCATATTTTACCTTAGTCATCATTTGGCTGAGCTTAGACATACTCAGGCCTTTTAGTGTTTCCTCATAAATCAAACTGCAGCCCATGATTACTTTAGTAGCTTTTATCTGAAGCTTTGCCAGTTTGATGACATCTTTCTGGGACCAAGGTTTTATTCCAAATTTGAAGACAGAACTTAAGTCATTGCTGCTTCTAGGGTCAGTCCCAAATCTAGAGTCCATGGTGCTAAAGAAGGATATGGTGAAAGCTTCTAAGATGCAGGGACAGCAGCAGGAAATATGTAATACTGGCATTCTCAGAGTTCAGACCAAAGGGAATATGTTCCCTTCTACCAGAATTATTTTTGCATGTGAAAAAAAGCCTTGATGGAATAAGAAACTGCTAATGTGGAAGTCAGTTTGTTAGTCCTTGAGGTGAGGGTATATGGGGAAGAAAATTAAAAGCAAAGAAACTCTCTGCTTGAATGGATGTGGAAATAAGTGAGTTTTTGCTTTCCCCATCTCAGTCACTTTGTCCCTGGGCTGGAAGCTGTCATCTGCTTTTGGACCAGGTAGCACCAAATGAGACCTTCTGTAAGGAGGAAAAAATGGTGCTGTTATAAAACAAAACTGAGGTATAAGAGATAGAAAACGATGCAAAGAATGAAGGTGGTGTCACTGAGCACAGGCAGAGGAGCACAGTGCACAGCTGATTAATTCTGCCTTGGATAGATGCATGTGGATGGGAAGCTCACTGAGCCTGAGGGCAAAGCAAAGGGATAAATGGCAAAGTACAACATTGGAGAGGGAAGGGGGAATTGCACAGCTTGTGCTGAGATGGGTGGCAGCTTCATTAGGAAGGGAAGGTGTAGCAAATGTTTGGCACTCTGGAGGAAAGGGGTCATTTAGGGCTTCTTGAGTTCTCCTCCACTGACCTTCAGTACTGGAACAGATCTAATGAGACACCATAACAGTTTCTCATAATATAAAAATTACCTCAGGAAAAGAAAAATGGTGAAAACACAGTCCTTTTAAAGTTTTATGTTATTTTCTATGGTTTTGGAAGGTTGGCAAGGTAGCTTTACCTGCAAGGCTATATAGGCTTTCTCATTTTCTGAGTAAGAACTACAGTTTGCCACTGCTTTCTCCTGAGTGAGGAGATGTCTTAAATCTGCTCCACAACGTAGGAAGTAAAATAAAATAAAATATTTCACATCCAGAGTTCTTTTTCATCCCTACAGCCTACAGACATGTTCCTTGCTGCGGGAAGTTGCTGAACTTACTTGCATTTGTTCACTGGATTACCAGAAAAATATTCTAAAAAAACCAATGCAGAGAGAAGTTATTTTTTCTTTCTGAGCCAAATAGAATTAAATTCTGTCAGTGAGAGATTGTTTCTAGAACACATTTGTCAGATGTTGTTCATTTCCATGTGAAAAAATTATCTCCTTTGCTAAATATGCATGGTGTGTTTGTTCCATGCTATGAGCAGTGCTTATGGTGGGTTGCTGTCATTTGTCAAATGAAAAGTGAAGGCTCAGTTCCAAGATCTTAGTCACTGTTGTTCTGAATATGTGGAATCTCAAGGGAAAAAAACAAGTCCTGTTTAAAAAAACCAAGTCTGTCCTTTCTTAGGAAACAAGAACCCATGATAACCATTCAAAGTAATTACATATAATGACTCCTTACAAACAATTTCTTTAGTTTTCTTGAGTAAATTACATTACAAAGATGAAGACTTTGTTGGTAAATGGAAAGTGAAATTTTGCTTCTAAATTCATTCACATATTTACCTTTTCTACCTTCTCAGTGTGGATGCTAATAATTGCTAGGGAATTGTTATCCTACCTCCTTCCAGGTCTTTATGTTGGATTTCTTCCCTTTTTCTCATCTCTTTTTTTTTTTTTTTAATATTATAGCATGAAAACATCAAATAGGAGCGTATTTCTTGACATTTAAAAATCCCCTACTTTATCCAGCCTGAACTTCTGACTAGAGTCTCTCCCCATGGATAAGCACATTTTAGATTTCAGAATTTAGCAGTATGCTCTCTCCTTAGTTACAAGGTTGCTGTAAGTGGGCCGGTGTGGTGTCCAGTGCTCTCATTAAAGATCAAGGCAAAACAAATCCAACTCTGAAACTGCATTGTTATCAATCTCTTTAAAGTCCTGGAATAACTTCAGTTTGTGTCAGTATGCCCTGTCATCAGACACCCTGGATAAACATACTTTCTCCCAAAAACCATAGCTTCTGTTCAGTTAGAACTATATTGAAAAGATTACATATTTTTAAAAGTCACTACTGCCATCAATAATTTCATTTCCCAGCTACTCTGAGCTCATTTGGTTTCAATGCAGTCTTTTACAGAAACAATTTTGGAATTTAAATGCAAACCCTAATGCATTATTTTGTGGTGTGTTTTAAAACTTAGGGCAGAAATACTCCTGTGCACAGACAAGCTTAATGATATCTTTTGTATTTTCATTTTCAAGAGGCATTTGTCCCCTGAAGAGTTCCAGGAAGTCTTCAAAATGAGTATTGAGGAATTTGATCGTCTGGCACTTTGGAAGCGGAATGACCTGAAGAAAAAGGCCCTGCTTTTCTAAACCCTCCCGGATAAAATATGTGCTTAATCAAAACAAAAATAGTCTTGCCAGAACTATCACATGCACTTGCTGTTGAACCATTGTCCAGCTTCATTGTGTTAGTATGTGTCGGGGAAACAAGACAGATTAGATGGTAATGTGTTGGGATACAGAGAATTTGCTAATCTTGCATTTCCAGCTGGTTTTGTCAGTAACTCCTGGTCCTACCCAGTTTACAATGTGCAAAAAAAATCTAGCTTTAAATTTATTGTTGCTTGCATTCGTTGCTTGATGCAAATGGAAATTATGAAAGGAAGAGAAAAAAGTGTAGCTGTACACAGGAAATGCATCCAATATTTTGTTCCATTCAGTTTTATAATGCAATTTTTACAAAACCAAGTAAGTAATTATTATAGAAATTTGCCAGTGGGGGATCAGATGCTGTTAAAAATATGGTAAAAGCCAAAGAAAAACATATCCGCAAGTAATTACTACAACTGTTTATCTGTGGTACTTTTTAAGAATGAAAGCAGAAATATGGAAGCACCTTAATTCTACTTCTTATATTTAAACACAGTGTACTCTTTAAAAGATCATATTTGTCTAGAAGGTAACTAGCTATCTTTAATTACAACACCAGAGTTTTTATTTTATTAAAAATATATTGTGACATAAAACGGTTATAATTACAAAAATGTATACAGACCTACTAAGATTTAGTTCCATTCATCAGGAAAACTGAAGCCTTATACAAAACTGGTTGAAGAGTGTATTGTGCCAGTTGACTGTGTTTTCCTGTTAGCCTGGGGTGTTTGAAGAATGTTTTTTTTACATTTCATGCTGATAAAATACCATGTAATCTTAATTACTATGTAGATAGATATATCTATCTATAAAAGAATTATTTTCATTAATATATGTCCTAAGTGAAGGCATTCTTACTTTCTCAACTTTCCATCTTTAAACAGTAAGCCATGAGAACTGTGATGGCATTTGGTAATGGAAATGGAACAGTTCAGCATAAAATGTAACAAAAAAAAGCTTGGTGTGCTCTATCAGTAATACAGACAATTAGAATCAAATCCATAAAACCCTCATGCATTACTATTTGCATGTTTCTGTACAAGTCAATTTGAAAAAAAACAAACTATGTGATACTGGTGCAGTACCTTGAAACTATCTTAAATAACAAGCAAAGCTAACAAACTCTAAGCATTTGATATAAGTGTTAGACCTTAATATCTCTTCCAGCTGAAACACTGTATTAAATTTAATAGTTTCATTTGGTCAGAGGTATGGTTGCTGACAAAGAATGTTTTAAAGTGAGTTGCTAGTTTTTTGTGATACTAAATGAGCATTACAAAAAGTACATTTTTCAGCCATGTGTCAGTATTCTGCATTTTTACTGCCTTGGATGTTTGTACTCACCTCCTAGTTCACTATGTCTTTTCGCATTTCTTTAAGGTAACTGGTTAATATATGCACTACAACACACTATTTCAACTGACCCAGCATTGGAAAAATCATAGCATTGAACATGCCTTCTTCCAACTAACTTTCAAAGTCCATGCTGTTGGAAATAAATATTTTCTCATTACCTAAATGTTTTGTCTGATGATACAAATGTTTAAAAAAATTCATTAAAACAAAGACATAACTGAATGACTTTGCTAATGTGTGTATAATTTTTTAGATCATATTGCTGCTTTGGATAGGGTCTTCCCATTATGTTAATGTAAATAATATCTAATTTGCATTGTTTGCTCACTGAGGAGAGCATTGAGGGTACCTCTGAATGTCAAGTTACATTCAAGTTACATGTAAAGTTGGTCTTGATTTAAACAATCAAGCAGCTGTCACATCTCAGCAAGCAGAATTTGCTTCACTGGTGATGTACAGAACCACCAGCCTGTGTAGGGAATCATTAACCAGTGTCAAAGGAGAGTTCCCAATCACATGTAGAGAACACATCCATAATGCACTCCAACCTCAGAGTAGCTTGTTGCATTATTTTGTGAAAACTGGCAGCCCACTGAAATGGGCCAATCCAAAATGTGACCAGCAGGGTCCATTGCAATATGAAAAACTAAATCCAGGAGAACAATTGGTTGGAGAACCATGATGAGGAAGTTTGACATTGGCAATGACCACTCTTCTCATCCACACGTCCCTGGGACATCATATGGATTACAGGCATCTTCTCAGTGATTAAGAAAATCTCAGGTTGATCAAAGAAATCCATGTATCAGTGCAGATCAGGTTCAGTATGGATTTTCATAAATTATTTGAAATTTTCTTAACCACAGCAGCTTTTGTACTGGTATAGGATTCAACCTATGCTGTAAGGGAAAAGTGCATTACTGAGCACCATGGGCAATCAACTGCTCTACTGTTTTATGCACCAGCAGATGTGTTTGTGAGTGATGGTGAGGATGGTGAGCTCATGTGAGCTGTTTGACCCATTTACACTGTTTTGAGACAGTTCATCTCTTGTAATGTCAAGCCTTTAAAGTGTCTCTTGAAGGTCTTTGTCCTACCTGAGCTAAATCAGGTTCAACTCTTGCTTTTCATACCCCCATCTAGAGTTTTTAGCTCACAAGCATCAGTTCTTACCATAATGCCCAACTCTATTAGGAGTTGTCCCCCTTCCTCTTTCTATATTTACAGATTCCTTTATCATTCTGTGCTTCCTTTTATGGTGAGTGAAGAGAAAAAAAACTTCATTCAAATCCCAATGTTCAAAATGCAAGATGAATTTCCCCTATCATATTGCCCACTGAATATAAAGAAGGCAATGCCTCTGCAGAAGTACACATTGCAGGCTACCTAATCTTGGATGAAATTAATTCTATGCCTACAGTCTATTGAGGGAAATGAGCCAGTTTTTACCAATTGGTAGAATACCAGTCTTAAAACCACTGGCAGTTCCTAGACCATGTTACCAAATCCCTCTCCAGCAATCAGGAAAATACTTTGAGTTGCACAGATCTCACAAAACTCCCTAACACAGTAATTTTTTGTGCTCATTATACTATTCACTAAACAGGCATGCATTCAATGCCAAACACGCAAAAATGTTTTAGAAGACAGTCAGTTTATCAACTTACGTTCCTACTACCAGCCAAAACCAAAAAGGAATTTTGGCTTCCATACACAAAACCTTTGCTGACTTTAGATGAACAAGTACTCTTGTGTGTCCTTATTTCATTTCCATGAAGTTTGAAATGGTCTGTAGATGTCTGTTCCGTGCAAAGGTGGCACAGCTCGGTAAGCTGTTCGTTTTTTCATGTGATACATGCCAGTGTATCACCCTATATTTAAAGCATCTGCTGTCATATGGTGCAGTGACCTATTCAGTTATGCTCTCCAGCCCACCTAAATTCACATTTACAGTATGATATTGTGTGCTGGCACCAGCTAAATGTACCAGTGTAAAAGCACCTTAAAGTGAGTAGCATTGTAATTTACTTCACTAAGTTGTCTGTACATTACCTAAACTCCATAAACCATAGTATACCAGAGAATACAAGATTCCTGTTTCTAAAATCTTATCATGTTTTCCCTGTTTAAAAATTGCAAATTTTAATTTCAGGCATGTTGGGTTTTTTTTCAGGAACTTTGAGTGTCTAATTAAATGTGGATGGGCTGACATGTGGGTAATAAATATTCAGGTTTATTTTAATAGGGTTCCATATGCTAATCCTATGTAGGATTATGAAATGGAAAAGGCATTCAGAGTAATGAGATAAGACTTTGCCAGAATGTTCCATCTGATAGTGTGGTCTGGTGTTGGCAGTAAAAATCTGAGTCTCAACAAATCATAGGCTGTTTTTCAGATAATGCTCTTTAGGGTTATGAAGTTACTGTTCTGTAGTCTTGTTTTCAAGGACATGCTGCCTTTCAGCATTTTTGTAAGTATGGATATGGATATGTAGCTCAGAAGGATCAATATAGCTCTTGGAGAAACTTATTTTGGTATGTATACAAGAAGCAGGGGAATTCTGTCAGAGACTTCATTTTCATTCTTGGATGTGAGCTGTATGTCTCAGCTGCTCATGTCAGCCCTATGTATGACCTAATTCTCACCTCATGTATTTTAAAGAAGACATGTCTCAAACTCAGCAATGAAAGAGACAGCATTTCATCATCACAGTCTTCGAGACAAAGGAATATGTGGGATTTTATGGTTGCTGAAGGACTA
The DNA here is from genome assembly GCF_028769735.1 of Zonotrichia leucophrys gambelii. Lineage (NCBI taxonomy): Eukaryota > Metazoa > Chordata > Aves > Passeriformes > Passerellidae > Zonotrichia > Zonotrichia leucophrys. The sequence continues at coordinate 52,985,252 of NC_088173.1, forward strand.
TCTTACCAACAATTCCAGCTAGGAAACCAGGCATGCCAGGTTACCATTATAGCTGTCTTAGAAGGCTGGACATTTTTGTCTGACCTTCTGCTATTTCTTCTCCTTATGGTTCAGGGGAGAACTCTGAAACCTGTAATTGCAGAAACAAGAAAATGCATAGTTGTGAGACAGTACCTGGAATCTAATAACCCTCTGAGACAAGGCTAATTTTACATGGGCAAAAAAGATATGGTCCAGACCAAGAGAGATGCCTGGTCTTACATTCCACATTTTGATTTTAAGAAGCCATCTATTTGACATTTCCCCAGTGTGACCAAGACAGACCAATTATTTTACTAACTTTTTCACATATCTGCAGGAAAATGCTGCTCTGTTATTTGCAGATGAGCTGGATGAGATCCCAGGCACTTCTGTGTGGCACTCAACTCTGGCAAATAATCTTCAGAGTGTCCTTACATTCATATTCTCCTGGCCTTTGATTTGTTTGTGAGAAAAAGGACAGGATCATTTTATAAGCTTCCTAAGACCTCAACTGACCTTTGACCAATGTGATTACTTGATAGGTTACAGTTGTGGCTACCATTTTTTTCATATATCTTGAGTATCTCAAAAATAAAAAAAAAGATGGCTGTTATTAATATCAGAATGACAGACGTGACTCTCTTGTACATGTAAATTTATACTGAGGCTTGCATCCCCTCATCAACCCAAGCTGCCTCTGAGGTATGGGTAAATCCTTAGAGGCTCATAGGAGATGCTGGCTCGGGCTTTTGGAGTCTTTGTATCCCTTCTCACTGTTTCTAGTCTGTGAAGAGCCATGTTAGAAAAGGTGGTACTCAGTCAAAGTACATGGCCATGAAAAGCAAGATCTCAGTAGTTTAACTCCCAGGTGATGAAGCACCCTCAACAAATTGCAGTTTGTGGTGTAACTGCAGCAGCTTGTTACTCCCTCCTCACAACCACCATCTCTGTGAGTTACAGCTCAGAGAAGTTAGTTCTAAATGCAGCTACTTTTCATGATTTAGGACATTTTTCCTCCTTCCCCTTGGTGTTTGATATCTGTGCCCACAGGTAAGCAGGTGGGTTCTGTGTTTGTAATGCTTGGACAGACGTCTGCAGCACCCAGGCTGTTGGGACAGCCAGTCCTTCCCTGCCAGTCTGGACAAGCAGCAGCTCCAGAGGGATCAGGAGGAAACCAAAACCAGGCAAAAGCATCCTGTCCCACACAGGTAAATGTATCCCAATCTGGGCATTAGTGTCCCACCTATTATGTATTGGCCTTTTGTTAGAAGTTTGGATTCCATTGATTTCTGGTTTTCAATCTGGTTACATTTGTGTCATGGATGATTTGCTGTTGATCTGTTTTTTCCATTTGCTATCATACATTCTTTTATTACATCCTCTACCTTGTCTATCCACTAAAAATTGCAATATGTTTTATTTCTTTTGAGATTAAAACATTTCTTTGCCAGTGATAGTTCTGCAAATTTCTCTCAGCCCATTGTACCTTGTGGTCAGGAATGGTCTGACAGGATAAAGGCTTCGTATTTGCCATTTACATCAAGAACTATATAAATATTTTTTTTTTGGGGGGGGGAGGGGTAGGTGGGGAAGAAGAAAACTGAGAATGTCTTGAACTTTTTTTATTACAAGTCTACATTATGCTGATGCCTTGCTTGACCTAACTCCACTCTCACAAATTGCTGGGATTTTTTTTCCATTCAAGTGGACCTGATTCTGAACTCTGACATGAGTCATTGTTATTTCTACTGCTATAAATTTTTTTCTATTAACTGATAATTAAGAAAGCACCATGATTGATAGCAGATTAAACAACTGAGGTTGTTAATGGTGTGTCTGAACTTCCTTTCAGTGCTCTGACCTGGAATAATTCATTTGAGGAACAGGGTTAAAATTCATGTGACTTGACAATTTTGCTAGTCAGACTTTAGAAAAAAAATTCTCTCAAGTTATGGATGTGGAGCATAAACACTTTGAACTCCCCATTTTTTCCCAGTTTTATACTAGACATTTTTCATCTGACAATTAGTTTTTGACAGATGGAAATGCCAGGAGGACTGTATGAGTTGCTGTATAAGGACCAAATTCTTCAAATTGCATTTCTTTTTCTTAATCCCTTTTTCAGAATGATGACTGATTATTTTTATAGTGCAATAAAAATAACACAATAATCAAAGACTACTGAAAGAATTTACTCCATTTTAAATGGCACAGGAGACAAATACAAAACAGAAGCTAAAATTTATCTTTCAATAAGATTCCGTTTTTGGCCCAATGTTGCTTGAATTCAAAGAAAGCAGGGGCAAGGAAGCAAGACTTAGAGGAAATCTTCCCCTATTGTATTCCACTTTCATATAAAAATCTAAATTCATAAGAAGCAAAATTAAAAGAATAGGATTTTTTTTCAAGTTAGTAATACCCAAAGGCAGAGCTACTTTACAGAGATTCTGAGGGTTTAATATTCATTTAATAAAAGGATGTTAGCATAGTATTTTGAAAATGTCAGTAACTAAATGCTAATCCCACTGAAATCACTGGCGCTCGTACCTGCACAGAGCGCAAAGGTCAGGTTATACAGAACTTCTTCCAAAACTGAAATCACAAGGAAGGATTGTTTGCCTAAGTTTAGTTCAAACAGTGGAATATAAAGTAACTATTTTTACCTGCACAATAAGGTTCTATAAAATGTATATTCTCCTTTTTTACATGTTCCTTCTTTTGTCCTGATTCAAAATCAAGAACCTAATTTAATGTATTTACATCTCTGTGAATTTACTTGCAGTGTTTTGTTACACAGATGACCTGTGTGGAGAGTAAGGAGAAGCCTGTGCATTGTAGAAAAGGAGCACAATCCCTGCTCTTGAAGTTTCTATAATGCACACTTTTTCAAATTTGCTTTTTGCACAAGGGTAAATGGCATTTCTGCTGTATAAGTCCTTTTGGGACATACATGGACTCAGCACTATAAGATCCCTGAAACAGATTTTTCAAGGGTGTCTCAAATATAATTACTTTTTCCCCCAGTGGACCTGGAAATTATGTGGAACCCAAGAAGAAATAACTCATTATACTCTTTTAAAAAAATTTTTAAAATTCTATTAGGTTCTTAATAACAATAGATTCTGCTGTAACAGGATCACAATATATGATAAGCAAGGGCAAAAGACCCTATCTTTGTCAAGAACTTTTTTTCTATTTGTAAAATACATTTTTTCCTAGTCTGTAAATGCCTTGAGTGTCTGAGACAACTTCAGAAACAGTAATGTTTTCTTTACTGAAAAATTATGGTTTCAAAGTAACAGCAGGTTTCTGTTCTAAAAAGGCATAACTTGCCTCCTGCTTTTGAAATCCTGACATCATTATGTTTTACTGAAGAGAGTGGCAATTGCTGCAATGTCACTCCATCTCCTGACAGCCCAGATTGTACAGAATTTTTGCCTGCTTTTCACTCTTCCCTGAGACCATCCATTCCCCCCTGGCAACACAATTTGAGGGCAGGAGTTTGGACACATCAGGAGGCAGCTGATGCTTGCTCCAGGGGCCTGACCTGCCCTGCCTGACACACCAGTGTCACAGGGCAGTGTGGGGTCTCACATGAAGTCAACATTTTGCCAATTCTAGGATTTTTGGCTTTTTTTGTCTGCTCAACCCCCCTTACAAGAAAAACAAGAAAACAATCCAAAGAGGCAAATTATTTTACAGTCTGATACCAAGTATCAAGAACATACAGGCTTTTCCCCACAGCTTTGATTTCGCTTTAATGTACTGAAAATAACGAACATAATCTTGTACAGGCACCTTGAAAGGTCTTACTGAAAAGTATTGAGCAGACTTTCAGGGAATACCAGTCATCACTTAGAGCATCCAATAGGTTTTCTTATACTTTTTCCTCAATAGGATGTTGCTGAGTTTTTGGGACCTCTTAAACTAGTTGAGTTGTCAGGTTATGGACTCAGTCCAAGGCAGATTTGAAGTGGAATTGAGTGTATCTTTAAAAACTGACCCATACTTCTAAATGCCTAAAGTACTGTTTTCCTGCATTTTTACATTACTTAAGTGAGCCAAATCCAAATTGCTTGGAGTACCTTACAAGACGTAAATCACAACAAATGGTTGGAGATTTTTTTTCTCATGCCTGTGTTCCTCAGATTTCAACCAATGTTGATTTTCCAAGGGGGAAAAAAGACTTTAAATATGCATAAATAACTCTTTTAAGCACATCCTAAAGATAACAAATATGGTCTGTCATTGTCATGACTTCTCTGTTTCAACACAGTACAGACTATCTGATGGTTAAAGTCCCAGTTTTGTAAACAAGTCTATTTGGATACCTTAGTGCTGGGACTACTCGACTGTTTTATTTTTCTTTGCTCTGATTATTTTCTTTTCTTTTGTGATAACCAGTACTAAGAAGATTATAGGAAGATTGGGGATCCCTATGACTAAGCTTCACCAAGTCCTGCCTAAAGCTTGTGAAGATTATTTCTACAGTAATGAAGTTACCCTTGATAGAGTAGAACTTTATAATGAATTATTGAGAATAAAGACAGTTTGAAACACTGCATGAATATTTGGTCTTAAAGCTAAAAAGTGCTTTTTCAAGCTGGAGGACATGTATTTCAAATAGGGACATTTACAGAGATTTGCTTTCTGCTGCTTTGTGTTAAAAGATGATTAGTTTAAGAAGTTTATTGGGTATAAAGTATGATGTAGAGTTACTGTGGACCTCAGATTTCCTATTAATGATGTGACTTCAGTTTCCCTGCAAGCAACTCCTTAGGAATCACTTGATTTATTTTGATGATATTGTGTTCTAGGTGAATTATATTCTGTTCTTTTTAATTCTATAAAATAGAATTTGTATTTAAGTAGCGTCATTAAAGATTCATGGGGAAGAAATTCAATTAATCGCTAAGTTGTATTTTGCAGCTGAAGTAGCTTAAAGAATGCATATGTACAAATGAAAAATTGGGGGAGTAATGCCATTTTGAAGTGTAGCATTGTGAAAACTAAAAATTCAAATAAGAAAAACGTCCTTTTGAGCCCTTCAGCCTGAGAGAGCTTATCCATGAGGAACAGCTTGTGCTATCTGGTGATTGTCTTTATGATAGATGACCCATTATTCAGTCCCTATGGAGTTACCACCACAAGACATGAAGTCTTTACCACTCCAACAGCCTAAGGACAAACCCTTAAGTTATCTCACTTTCATATCTGACAGAGGGCACAAAGAGCTTATTTTCTTGCTGGTCTTGTGATGAGTTTCTCTGATCTCTGTTTCTCTGCTGATCAGCTTCTTCAGGACATTTCTGTGGAAGAAATACTCTGAAGTGTTGCTAGAACCAAGCTCCCTGTTTACAGACCACAGAGTGTCTTAGGGCAGGCAGAGGCTGAAGTGTTACTTAATGCGATGTGTGCATTAAAATTAAAAAAAAAAAAAACCAAACAATATAACTAGAGTCAGTAAAGCCAGCAAATAATGGAAGTGCTCATTGCAAGCATACAAATCAACGGTACTGCATTGCCACAGCAGTCAAGGGCTGTGCTTTTACAGCAAAGTACTGGATTGTTCTCCCTAGAGATCATATTTTACAGGTCATGATACAAATTAAATAGCTCAAAGAGAGCAATAGCTGCAAGCAATTGAACCATGGAGAAGAGGAGTTGTGGTTTAATTTTTTCAAGACCAGCTAAGCACTTTACTATTGCCTGAAAAATCACTACTTCTAAGTACTCCAAGGCTCTTCCCTGCCAACTCTCAACAAGCAGAATACAGAAAGGCAGGTAGGAGCAGGCTGGTGCTGTAATAGCTCATCCAGTAGGCAAGTCCTTCCCTGCCCATACCCAAAGGCACACAGGAAAGAGAACAGCTGAAAGTGAGCTTTTAGGCTAAGTAATACTTGCTGAAAAGGTTGGGCTGTGAATTCAGCTCTCCTATTTTGGGCTACAGAGATCTCATGCACATCCTAAGTGGCCACACAGTGTATATGCTGACTAAATAGAATTTTCCCTGGTAAAACCAGTTACCTTTGGTATGACTGTCTTAGAATGACTGAGGATGAGGAAAGAGGACAGAAGAGCACATTAAACCTGGCCAGAACAACACAAATTTTATTAATCAAAATTTAAGGTGCTTAACAAGTTGCATACTCTATGGTACAAAGTAAGCTACAAGCTTGTACAGAATTATGCGCTTGCATGTCCAATGCTCCCCAAATATTTCTCATAAGAGCACATTTGTGTCTCTAGCTGAAGTTAAATGAGTTTTGACACCCAGCTGGACTAAAGACAGAGTTGCCTTAACTAATGTTCTTCCTTTAGTGACATTCTTCTGTGACCTCAGATTTTCAGTTTCTGTATGGACAGGGAGGAAAAGAAATATATATAAATATAGGATAATAAATATATATACGTAGTTATATATATAATTATATATATTTGGATATCTCAGAGTTGGAACATGTTTACTCAGGTTGCCTCTATGTAAGTTTGCCCAGGCTGAGCAATTTTGTTACAAACTGAAGCCTGCAGGTTTAATCAATATAAGTCTCAGTTCAATCAAAAAGTCTCACTTTGATTTAGATCTGGTTTATATGAAGCTAAACTAAGATGACGGAACTAGGTGTTGGGTTTGTGCATGATTTTACACCATTTTAACAAAAGAGCTGAAATTTTAGATAAATGCAGACCTGCTGGTTATGCCCCAAATCCATGTTATTCCTCCACTGCTCAGTGCTCAGGTCACAGCATCTCCTGGGCAGGAATGGAGAGGGCATGGGCTGCGCTGAGGCTCCCGCTGTGACCTCTCAGTGTTCCAGCTTTTACTCGGGGAACAAGCCTCCGGCTCCTGGGAGGCTTTACTCTGGGGCAAGACCCCAAGCTTGATCTGCCAGCATCTGCCTCGCAAGGAGCACTTGGGCTCACCTACCCTGCAGCCGGGGGCTGCTGCGCACACCTGCCCCATCCTGCCCCTGCCCCTGCCCGGGGGCTGCTGCGCACACCTGCCCCATCCTGCCCAAGGGCTACTGGGCACACCTACCCCATCCTGCCCCGCACCGAGAGCTTCTACGCACACCTACCCCTGCCCGGGGCTGCTGCGCCCCCCCCGCCTTTGTTCCGCTGGCTCCGCCCCGGCGCTGTCCCCTCCTCGCGGGGCGGGCCCGGCCCGGGGGCGGTGGGAGCGCGCTGCTGCTCCCGCCCCGCTGTCCCCTCCCCGCTGTCCCCTGCCGGCGCGGCGCTGGCTGCGCTCCGCGGCAGAGCGGGGCTGCGGGAGGAGCCGCGGGAGGAGCCGAGCTCGGCCGCTTTGTGCCGGCAGCCGCCGCAGGACGGCCGCAAAGGTAGGAGGGCTCCGGCCCCGCTCGCCCCGGGCAGCATCCCTGCCGAGCTCCGCGGGCGGAGAGAGAGCACGGGAGGGAAGAAGAGGGAGGGGAAGGGCTGGATTCAGAATTGGGCTTTTTCAGCCGCTGCTCCGCTGCTGCTCCCGGCAGCCGTGTGCTAGGAAAGCTGTGGGTTTACTGGGAAAAAAAAGCTAAAAAAAATAGGAAAAAAAAAAGTCTCGCTCGTTTTCTTGGCCGGGAGCAGCACATGGAAAGAGCTGGAGGGAACCCGGTTATCGGGCTGTGGCGGCCCCTGCCCGGGCTGTGGAAGGGCAGGAGCCCGGCCGAGATCCTCGGGAACGCAGCCCTCTCTCTGTCCGCCATCCCGAAACTCGCGTCCCTTCCCGGGAAAGGCACCAGCCCCGCAGCCGCGCTGCTGCTTTGTACCGCTGCGAGCTTCCTTATTTTCTGCCTTGTGGGGTGGGCAGAGGTGGTCTCCCCGCAGGCTTGGCCATTTGATCTGTTTCATCACAGCCGAGAGATTGCATCATGTTACAGTCCTGGAGTCAGTCAGGGCACAGGCGAACAGAACCATCTTTCCAGATCTATCCCCTCGGCTTCCCGGGCCGACCCCCTCCTTGATTTCCTGTTGGGCTGAGGAGCAGCCTGCCATTGGAGGCTGGGGGGAACCTCTCACAGCGACGTGGTTCGATTTCTTCCATTGAGAGGTTTTTTGGAAACTCGAGTTTGTCGGTCCTATGCTCGGTATGTGTCTTGTGTGGAGGGCTTAGAGGAAACTTGCCAAAGATTTAGGCGGTAGGAAAATAATGGGCGGCAGAAGAGCCAGATAAACTGCCAAAACCGGGAGTTGCTCCATGAGCTGAAAGCTCTGCAGTGGCAGGAGGTGAGTGGGTTCAGGCAGGCATCCCTCGGCAACCCAGGCATTCACCTGCCCTAAAGCATAGTGCAGCTGAGTAAATGCACACTCTGAAAGGCAAGATAAGGCACATGTGAGAAACAGAGAAGTATTTAGCTCATTTCCTCTCTGGATCCTTTATGATCATTTTGATGCAAACACTTGATGTGCCTGTGCCTGTTCTGTTTATTGTATTACTGAAGTTTGCGGCTGAGGTCCAACTATGAAATGATAAATCTCAAAACCAGAGAGATCCAATTAAATCATGTACTTCAGTCTAGGGCTTCTTAAAGCGACAGATTCTGCTGATCTTTGTGCAGCTCTTTGTTTTGTTCCATGGGGAAAAAAATGTCATGGCACGGCTTGGTTCAGTTCTCAGAGGTATCCATAACAATTAGTGATTATTCCATAACTAGTGTCTCGCCCTTGCAGGTGCTCTGCTACTGTTTGCTCCAAGTGTTGTGGGGCCACTCATTTCCTTTCATGAAAATAATAGTGTTGTGAACCTTTTTTTGTGTGCCTTTCTGAAAATGGTAGGTGCAGGGGCACAAGGGAGCACTTGGCAGCCAGATGGATCAATCCATCAGTGCTCTCGGATTTGGGCACTTGGTGCCTTTCCGTCATCCCTTGTGCCTCCTGGTGGTTTCCATGGGAAGAACTGCACAATTACTTCCTTGTTTTGAACAAACCATTTTTCCTTTGTAAAAGAAGAGCAAATGCTATGTTAGAGCAAGAGGGAGAGCATCCTGTCTTTCTGGGGCTATAGGGCCCCACATGGGTTTAAGAAGAATTTGAAATGGATTTGAAAAAGAAGGATCTACAGTTTTCTTTGTGTATCAGCCAGTGAGTGCAGTGACAAGCCGGCAAACAGAACAATAAGCAGATACTCACTGCCTTTGGTGATATGTGGCATCTTTGGTGTTTCATAGGAAATTTGTTGTCAAAAGTCAAAGTGTTGTGTTCCTGTGGCTTGGGTAGATTTTTAGATGAAGGGGTTTGACACTGTGGGGTTGAAACTGAAGTGTTGAAGCAGTGCCAGCGAGGACAGGGTAAAATGCAAGACTTCAATAGATCAACCACTTACACTGTTTCAAAATTTTACTGTCTTAGTGAAGGATGATTTTTTCTTTTTTCTCTTCTGAAGTTCTCAGAGTTGAAAAGATACTGTCTGAGACATAAAGCCCAAAAGCAAATATTGAAGTCTCAGTGGAACAGGCTGTATTTGGTACATGTATGACGAATTGTGCTTATTCCTTTCAGTGGTGCAAAGACAACTTGCTGTATGACCAGGAATTGTATTGTCCTGCTGCTTGCTGCAGTCTCCCTTGTGACATTGCCTCAGGACAAAGAGCCAGCGGTTCAGTGCTGGTTGATGCTATCTGGAGTCGACTGATTTAATTTCCATGCATTTTCAAAAGTTTTGTGTCTGATAGATCAGTCAGGGGGAGTGTGGTATCCAGGAGTCCGCCTGGTTAACTGCTTTGTTCAAAGCTGTGCTCTTTGTTTCCTGAGGAGGGGTCAAGGAGGAAGAGGAGGAGGAAGAGATGTACTTAATATTCATTTGCAGATCTCCAGCTGAGGTGGGAGAGTGGGATGCAAGGACTTGCACCTCAAACTCCTGTACAGCCTAGTCTACTCTGTGCTGTTGTGGGTTAGTCATAGTAAAGCATACTGTGGCAATTTTCCAAAAAAATTATGCATCCCTTCCAGGTGTGCTGTTCAACTGGTTTTAGGTGTGAATGACACCTAGCTACTGGTATGGTTCTGACTTCCCGACTCATCACTTCATTGACAAATAGTGTTTCACCTGGTGTAGAAAATGTCTGTCTGGCTGGGCAGGTGACTCGGTTACACACTTGGTAGGTGTTATTCCAGATCAATGTACTTCATTGTAATGTAAAGTGTTCTTAGGCTCACAGTTGAACTCCTAATAGTCAAACCCAACACAATTAATAGAAATGTGGAAGTCAATCTGAGGACTGCAGGTACAGTGAACTCCTGAGCTTTTAGCGAAGGACTGAAAAAGCCAGCTCTTGAACGTGCCCCTCCGTCTCTAAGGGTTGTCTAGGAGGAATTAGTTTGAGGAATTAGTTTTCCTACTATGAAGCACCCCAAGCTGACCTTAGAGCAATTTAAGTTTTCAAGACCATACCAGATGTCTTTTTGGGGAGTGTCTGCATGAAGCCATACCAGAGCAGTCTGTCAGCACAGAATGAGTAGGTAGGAAGGCATGTGGCTGCAGCGGCAGTGACCCTGAGCTCAGAGTGCAGGGGTTGTACCGGCACAGGAGTCTCACTGCACCAACCTGTCCATGAACACACGAAGGTCTGCCTTTTGTAGTGCATCACTGCTCTAAAACACTTTGTGTCTATTCAATTGCTCTTTCTCTACTAGATGATAAGGTCCCTCCATACCCAAACTGTTCTATGATACTCTGTGATCAGAAGTTGACTCTCCCGGTCATAAAAGACATGCTGCTGTGAGTAATGGTAATGAAGAGTGTTGCAGGATCATAACTTGGGTTTGTGCAGTGGGGGATATCTCATAGCAGGTAACAGTCTTTTGGGACATCATCTCTGTTTTCCAGAGATATGGCAGGTAATTAAAACCTGAATGGCAACACTGCCATCAGTTTCCCCTTTGCCATCCTAGCAAAAAGTCAGCCATGGCTCAGTGTGCATAGAAATGTTTGACTGCCAAAGGTGCCTTAACAGAGCAATGTCCAAATTAGCTGCTGGTGGTTACCTCTCTTAGAGTATGCCTTGGAGAATACAGGAGTCTGTGGAAAGGATAAATCAATAGCTCTTTTATATTTTGCCAGCATTCATCAAGAAATCTAGGAAAGAAAACTCCTAAGAGGATTTTTTAAATCAGTTGGATCTTGTATAGATACTGCTCTTTACATGTATTGGTATTTTAAAAATTGATTGTTTATGTTTGGCAGTAAAAGGAGGAAACTGATAGACCTGTCTTTTCTAAATCTCTTTCCTCAACTGGAAAAGGAAAAAAAAAATCAATGTATCATTTCTTTTATGGTGACATAGTGGGGGGGTTACTGTCTGGGGGATTCCTGCTGCCAAGATCTCTCTGCCATCATGTAGTTTTGAGTTGAGTGATAAAGACTATCTTTCTCTAAGACAGATGTTGGTAATGGCCTTACTGTGCCAAAATCTTTGTGAGTACAAAATGCTGTGTAAAAATATTTCCATCCATTAATAGTGAGTGCCAGAAAAGAGTACACAAGTGGTTTCAAATTTAATCTGTAATGTAGCTGATGTCTCAAAGATAACAACATCTTACCCCCAAGAAATACAACACTGTATGTGAGGTAATTGCTATGACTTACACTGAATATATATTATTCATTAGGGGACTGTCATTATATCATGCTTGTGAATTCCCCAGAGTCTCTTATCAGTGTCCTCATGACATCTCAACATCTATGGAAAAGATTTTGGTGTCCCACTTGAGTGGCTGATGCTCTGGCTTGCTACTGGCCACTTCCAGTGAGCATGCTTGCCTTGTTCATTTAAAATGAATAGACTTTGGGAAAGGAGCTTAGTTCATATATTCACATCATCAGAGATAGCACTCCTTCACAGGGAATATGTAGTGGTATGTTATCTCAGTTTTGCAGAAGAGCAAATAGTAAAAGCTCTTTCATGTGCAGCTTTCATACTAAAACTACTCTTCACTGTGTTCAAAGTATAAAGGCTCAATATTTGGCCAGTTGCTGTGGATAGATTTTTTTTTTTTTTGGGTCCATTAAAGGATCTTTAAGTAGATTTGAAACTTATCTGGTCTCTCATCAGTTACACCTGCTTATGGCATTCCTGTTAGGAACTGGAAGAGAGGAGAAGGCCAGGTAAGGATGGAATTTCTGTTATTAGCAATTAGCGGATCCAGATTTTATTTTCCTGTACCATTTTTTGCCAGGAGCAGCTGCAAAGGGAGAATTACACCGTGACCTTCACAGCACTTCCTAGTGCCATCATCAATCAGATCTGGCAGGAGCTTTATCACATCTATCAGTGTGGCTCATAAGCCACATGCTGTCTAGTCTAGGGGGAAAAACAAACAAACAATGGGAGCTACTGTAGGGGTTTGTTTAAAATAAAACAACCAGGAGTGAGCTTTTCCCATATGTGCCAGCTTTGTAGACAGATTTCTGGTTTTGCCGTGTGCTGTTGGGCTGATTAATAAAAGATGATGGTTGTAAAGCAGTGGAAGAGATTTTTCATTACATTTCAATGGCACTGGCAACTCATTCACAAATATGTGAATTGCAGCTTCAGCATTTCTCAGGCGATGCTTTTCAGTCCCATTCTAACCCTCAGCATTATTTTTACAAAGGAATTTATGCAGTTAGATTAATTCAGGTGTTTCCTACACAGGTAAATGTTGCAGAATAAATAAGTGTTTTCAGACCTTTCTGATTCTTATATGAAATAGCATAGCTTTCTCAGATTAAGTGGTTTGCTATATATATATTTTTGGTGGAATCATGTGTGCCTTTGCAGGCTACTCTAGGTCTCTTCCCGAGGTAAGTTCATAATGTAGCAGCCAAGGGCAGCTGATCAGCTGCAGCATCTCCCTTTTCAGCATGCAAAACATTAACACCCTGTAAGTGGCTGATTTGTTTTCTGTTTTGTTGGTTTGTTTTCCTTATTTACCTTGGTCTGATTATGGAGTTTTACTAAAATAGAAAACATTTTGTTTCTTACATTTTTTCATTGTTACACCAAGTTCATTGCCATTCTCAAATTCCTTTGCTCTTCTTTTCTTGCTTTCCTTTCCTGTGCTTAGTACAGTGACAGTTTGACAGGTTGTCACATTGTGCCTGATTTGCTTTCAGGCACAGTCCTTGCTGACAGGTAGATGGGATAGGAAGAAGAAATGCAGGATTGCAACTGTATGTGTAATTCTAGCTGCTTCACGGTGATATGTTTGTGTGTGTATGTGATATATACAAATGAAGGTGGAGATGTATATAGATAAATAAAGATGTGTAAGTGATCTGTTAGAGCTGCCTTTGTCACACAGGTTTTTTGAGAAAAATGGCTAATAGATAAATAAATGTATTGTTATACTTTTGAGGAAAAGATTAAGGCCTTGAGCTTCAAACTGCTAATGTTGATAGCCAGCAGCAGGGTGTGATCTTTAGTTTCTGTAGTTTTTAACCAGCCAGTTCTTGGCAGAAGCCATCTTGGTACCAGATCTGGGCGAGGGAGTTTGAAATGCCATATGAAATGAGCAGGTGCAAGGAAAATGTGCATAAAATGTGAAATACACTTAGCAAAAGGTTATCTATTCTATCAGGAAGAAAGAACTGGCTAGCTGGTTATGGAAATAATTACTTTTGAGTTTTTGCTCAGTGTGTGCTATGTCATTTTGACAGGTTTTATGGCCCCAGGCGCTGCACTGGCCCTGGGCAGGGCAGGGGCTGCAGTGCTCGTCCCTGCCCACACACCAGCCAACCTGAGGGGCAAGGAGCCTGCCCAAAACTGTACTGCTTCTTCTTCATCTTCTGCTTCCAGCAGCCAGGCGCCAGGCACAAACACTTGGGGGAGAGGTTTGTAGCCTTGAGCAGTCCCATTTCAGCAGCAGGATGAAGAGGAGAGGGAAAGCTGCCCGCAGGAGTTGGTCTGAGATGCCGAGTCCTGTGTCACTGTTTGGGGGCTCCTGCTTCAGGAGGATGCAGCAAACCAGGTCAGGCCGAACAAAAAGACACGGTTTCAGCCCTGAAAACAAGGTGGGCAGTAATGAGGAAGTCATAAAATGCCAGGAGCTGAAAACAGGAGAGATAATGTAAAAGGCATTAAAATAGGAGATAATGCAAAAGGCAGAGGGATGAGTTAAGGAGCAGGGATTCCAGCAGGGCTGCTTAGTGTCACCAGGGAATGGTGGTTGGGAGCTGAGCTGCTCAGGGTCCACTCTGATGCTGTTCTGCTGCTGCATCTTAGCACAGATCAAACAGAAGGAAACTGCCCCTTGGAGAGTGGGATTTATTCATGTAATGCAGTCCATGCTAGGGAATGGAGTGAAATACTGGATTTGTCACTGGCTGTAAGAGATCAGGCTGAAGAAAGTAAATATCTGAAAACGTTAGGAAGCTCAGTGATTCTAAGCTCTGTTAATACACAGCATTATCAAAAGAGTACCTGTTGGAAAATGAAAAGATCTGATTCTTGGAACGGAGAAAAAGTATTCAGCGTGAAGAGCTTCTGAGAATATTCAGAACTGTTCTTGCCTGAGCCGTGTCTGCACCATGTGTTTGTCATTAGCGCCATGAACAGCTGAGAGTCTCCTTAGGGGGCAGTGATGGGTGCATGGTGGCTCCTTCAGGAAGAACCTGGAGAGCGGAGAGGATACAAGGGGCTGGGTCAGGCCACAGCATTTTGTTTTGAGCTTAACAGGAATGAAGTCCACCCTGAAGAGTCTTGGGGAAAATTCTGGGTGAGGGCCAGTATGAATAATGCTGAGTGCAGATGGGTGGGACCCCACCTGGTTACAAAAACAATCCTATTTCCAAGGTTTGCTATTTCTGCTGAAAAAGGGGATATTTAACAAGTAAGGTTTCACTTAAAAGGAAAAAAAAAAAACCAGTTGAGACCTTAAAAAAACAAACCCAAATCAAAAAATCTAAAAGTCTCTCACTTCAGAAATTAATGAAAACAAGCCCCCAAACATGCAGACAGCTGAAAGCACACAGCAAAAACCTCAGATAAACAAAACAAGTGTCCTCTGGGGAAAGGAAGAGTTGTTCCCTCTCTGGGAAAATTTGCCTGTTCCTGTGGCTTGTGAACTTTTCATCTTCTCTGGGACTTTCTGCTGTCCTTGGTTTGCTTTTTTCAGCTTCTTGGTCTTCTTTCCCTGGAGCCTAGAAAAGTGTTTATGCAAGCACTAGACTTTAAGTAAATGAATGACGAGTGCTGTTCCTCAGGGCTTGGTTTTGGGACCAGTCTTGTTTAATTTTTTGTCAGTGACAAGGGCAGTGGGATTGAGTGCAGCTCAACATGGACTGCCCTCTACCCCTGCAGCTTGTGGCCATCAAGACACCTTTCCCCTTGTGACAGCCACATCCTGAGCATTATTCCAGAGCTAATCTGGAGCAAACTGTATTCAACAAGCCCCAAAAATGTAACAATTAATTTTAGTCTGACTCAAGTTTCCATTAGTCTCCACTTGACTACTATTCCTGTTTGTCTACAATGATTGAGCCTCACAGCCTCTCAACACAGCAATTTCCTTCACATCCCTGTGGATCTTCCTCTTTATTGTTGTTTGCATGACACCGAGTCTCCATTTTGCATGTGTGGAAAATCTTGCTGAGAGCTGTCCCCCCTTTGACCTCATTCTTTTCAGATCTCTCATTTTTCTGTCTTCTTGCTTATAGTCCAACTATGTAACTTTTAAAAATGGTCCGAGTGTAAAAAATAAGTTGTAGTGAAGGCTTGTCTGAAAACAGTAGCTCTCTGTACAACCCAAGAGCAAGTGGATGTGTGTGTGGAAAGCCCAAATGACTGACTGTCCCAAAGAAGTGACTAAAATACTGGTTAGATTCAGAGGAAAGCAGAAGTTGCCTTGAAGAGATATGATGTTTGGAGATTTCTAGACTTCTTCAACCCTTTTTAAATCCTTCCAAATTTTATTTTTCTACCACAGTAACATCTTTTAAAGCATTACTAGCATTACTAGCTCTGCTGTTCTTGAACTTGGGATTCCAGTCTGGTTTTGCTCAGCGCACCCACAGGCTCTAGGATATAAGTGCAAGCTCAGATTGCCCTGAAGTTTCTTGTAATTTATGGGAGCAAAGGGTGAAATCCATATTCAAGATTTGGGGTCATTTGGGCTAGGTTTCCTGACATACAGCTCTTACAAGTAACCCAGCTGTTCCGGGGTTTTCTACCAGCTTTAAAGAAAAACTACCAAATAAAGGAAAAGCACTCTGGCAAGTAGGGATCAAAGCTTAGCTTGGTTTGAGTGTGCTTTAAGTAGTCTCAGTCTTTGCACTGACACCGGTTAAGTTGTTCTGCTTCAGGGAGGTATCTTGGAAGCAGCACTTGTGAGTGAGTCCAGGCCTTTCCCTGCACATTGCTGTAGGGAAGGGCTGTTTCCTGCTAAGGTCTGAGTGCTTCCCTCTGTGAGATAGCATCTGAACAACCCAGAGCAAGACCTCCATGTAAATAACGCGAAAATAAAGATGCATGAAGCGATGCTGCTTTCCAAGGTGTGATTGTGGAGCAGTTCTTGGCCAGGAGGCATCACTTGGATGGCCCATCCTCAGCCAGGAGCAAAGCAGGCAGCGCAGCAGGAATGTGCCCTTGCCCAAGCTGTAGTTTGAGCCATGTGTAGAGAGCTGAAGAAGCAGGGCCCTTCTAGCAAGTTGTCATCAGTGATTATAAAGCACTTGGTACCTTAGAGCAGCTCTTTATATGTTAATAACTCATTAAAATCTAATGACTTCATGAAATTGGACAAGCAGTAGGAACTGGAAATGGCAGATGTTCAGGGTGGAAAGGGAAGGGAGAGAAGCATGTAAGAATCATTTAGCATCTTTTCCATTTATTTGTGTTGCCACTCCTGCTTTTTAAGCATAATAAAGTTGTAAGGGTTTTGGTACACTGGTCACCTCTCTCATCAGCCCTGCTAGTGCCTCAGCACTCCTGAGGTTTCAGTACAAACCCACAATCTTCTCTAATGAAGTGCAAGAATCATGTAAGAATCCTTTAGCATCTTTTCCATTTATTTGTGTTGCCACCCCTGCTTTGTAAGTTGTCTTTTTAACTCTTGCAATGCTAATGAGTTCAGGAACACTCCTAAATTCTGGGATAAACAAACTTTTATCTGCTTTACCTGGAAACCTTTCTGATGTAATGCCAGGTGTTGCATCCCTAAGACCTTTTGCCAGAGCACTTTTGAACTGTGTTTTGCAGGGGTTGCCTCACCTGCCCCTTGTGCCAAGCAGCCTGCAGCAAACATCTCACCTGATGCTTTACACTGCTTGCATGAATGGTGCCACTCAATGCTCTGCTCTTAGCTATTGAAGTTGCAGCCTGTGCCCTTCTCCCAGTGAGCCTGCAGAGAAAAGCTGTGCAGGTTTTCTCACTGATGTGGGATGTGCTGAGACCTCCACATGTACCTGCACTCCTCTTTGATTGCCTTCACCAGGGTCAGCTGTAAGAGCTGACCAGCCTGGATCACTTCAGTTCATGCCAAGATAATCCTTCCCCTATCCACTTCAGCTGCATGCAGACCAAAAAGTACGTGTATAATTCCAGAGGGCTCTTACCAGCTCTAGGAGGGGTGGCTCTTCAGCACAGCACTTCATGGGGCTGTTTTGTTCTAATCAGTAATAAAGAGCATTTTTTTATCATTCAGTAATATAAAAGTAATGTTGAGCAACTGCACCTTGTGATGACAGTTGCCAGGGTGTAGCTACATAAAAGCAGACAAGGGGCATGGCAAGAAGGTTTTTGCTTGGATTGAAGAAATTGTTATTAGAGGCATAATTCTCCAAAATTGTGGTTGTTGGACCGTCTGAAGTAAGCCTGCCTAGGAAAGCGTTTAAGTCCTTTTGCCACTGTTTCTTTATTAAAGTGGGAATTTCTTCCTGGTGAGATTTTTGTAAGGAGGAAACTTCACATACACCAGTGGAAGTCGTCCAAAGCAGAAGGGGAAAATGCCATTTCAAACTGTTAAGTACAGAATTTATAAAGGCCATCTGGAAAAATAAATGTTCATTGGTTGCTGATTTCGCATGTAAAGTGCATTTTCTTCTGGAATTATTATTTATACTGTTGTAAACCCGATACAGAATTAAATCATTTTATTCAGTTTTTAATTTGACTTTAGAACCAGCTGATGCCTCTTCCTTCCTGTGCTTCAGAATCAACATTCTTGTCTACAATAATTCTTTGTCTGCCTGTAGGCAAGTGAATTTTTGTCATTGACTAATACCAGAAGGATCAGGGACTTGGGACCCTAATACTGGGACTGCTGGGAAACACTGAACACCAGTAGAGAGGCCTTTGAGTGGAGAGAATTGAGAATTTTCATTGTCTGCTGCCATTATCTTGTTTTACATTCTGCTTGTCTGCCAGCTTGTTACTAGTAAAAAAGATTACTAGAATCTGGGCTTTTGAAAATCCCATTATTTTCCTCTCTTTATCTGATCACACCATGGAATTATGGCACTGAATTAAAATTCTGACTGTGGTAGACTTTGCATCCTGGATGATTAAACATTTTGTCAGCATGAGGTTCCATGGTTTCTAATTTAAGGACCAGAGGGCTGCATCCCTTCTGCTCAGTGTGAGGGCAAGAAATAGCATTACTAACCTAGCAAAACAACTGTAAAATGTGTATTTATAAGACTAGCAAGTGGATTCATTTGGCTAGTTTCCCGTTGTCCTAGCTTATTTATCTTCCCTGATGGCTTTTTCCTACCTTCTTCGTACCTGCATCCATTCTCAGAATCTCTCCAAGCAAGAAATGTGTATTTTGGATAAAAAATGTGCCACTGCTGTTTTGTCATATAGTTATTATAGGATTTTTACTTGTTAGGTCACATTGGTGTCATTTCCACATTAAAAATAGTCACTTCTGCAGGCAAGATTTAGAATGATGTATTGATTGTGACTGATATCTGCTTTTCCAAGTGATCACCTACCAGCATCTACTCATACAGGGCAGGTAGCAACATAGAATGCCCTTAATCTAGCTGCAAGTCCAAGGATGACAATATATCTGCTGGACTTGAAAAACATTAAACTAGTTTGTCTGCACTCTTCGCTTGAAAATATCCCACCCCAAAACAACCATATTAGTTATTGTTTATGCTTATGTTTGTTCTTCAGCAGCAGTCGGCCCCACACTGGAGATATTTTGGGTCCATGTCTGAATGGTACCCTATCCCCTATATATGATTTTTGCCATCCTTTTTTTTAGCCTTGCCTTACTCTTTGATTGAGTACCCGTGTCTGTTGTTAATTTTCATTTGTGATGAGTTTTGGATGGGGTCAGCATCCTGACAAATTGCTTTAGAAGACAAATGGTGAGCAAGTGTCGCCATTGTAAGAAATGAGACCAAGGTGCTCCATCATGGAGATTTTCACTCCCTCAATACAGAATGTTGCTGATGGGAACTTGTTTGGGTCTCCTTTCTTATCAGAAGACCATGGATAGAAGTTATGTAGGGGATTTCATTACGCATTACTGTCAGATTACTTTCAGATCACTTTCAATGCCTCAGAGACAGAATACAACTTGACATGTGCAACCAAAGGCAAAGCGAAACAGAACACAACCAACTTGGACATTGATTAAAGATATGAATGGTTGCAAATACAACTCGTGAAATAAGATGCTTATCTAAATCAGTTGTAGAAAAGCGGTGGTGGGATCCAGAGGGGTACACTGCATTATTCAGTGTACTCTGGGGCTGGAACTAAATTGCTACAGCTGAACTGGTGTTGGTAGTTAGGAAAAGCAAAGGTACTGAGCGTAGTGCAAGCCCTGCTTATCTGTGGGACTTGTGGGAATAGGCTTGCTGTTTGTTCAAACCATTTTCACTGTGTTTGCAGTGGCCTGTCACGTTTGCTGTTCTTGATAGATGGGTGTCCGCTATGAGCCAAAATGCTTTCTTTCCATCCTCCCTTTTCTTAAGACAGTGGGATGAAATCTTTCATTTATACATCACATCTGTTATGTTTTTCATGTTTTGAGGCATGGAGAAAAAGACCATGATAAATCTGTGACAGCAGGAAGTCAAAGTGAAACGAGAATGTATTTTTATCAAGTTATGTTACATTTACTGATTGTGAAGATTAGCATTTGGAAATGTGCTTCTTAGCTGAGGATAAACAGTTTGTTTTAATCTATTCACATCTAAATTAGTACTCAACTATTGGTACTTGCAAGGCACTAAGAAAAGCACTCACTCAGACCATCTGTTGAGAAAACGGGAATATGAAACTGTCATTGTATGTTCACAAATCCTTCCTGTCCCTGGTGCTTTAAGAGCAGCCTCATGTGAATGCTGAGTGAGTCTGAAACTGAGGAGGCTCTGTGGGATCTCCTGTGGCTCTCTGTGGTGCCAGTTAATAGGTTCTTCAGAAAATCCAAGTCTGGATATTTCTCTCACTCCTGTTCTCAGCAAAACTGTTAAAAGATGACCTGAAAGTAGTAAATAATAATAGCACAAGTAAATATATGTGAGTATAACATATCACTAAACAACTTTCTGCCTATGTATCAATATGTTACTGTAATGAAAAAGCTCTTTTTCACTTTCATTTTAGTAAACATGGGATCAGATTTCTGAATGAAAGGCATGTGAAATCTGATAGGCACTTAGAGTGGGATGCATTCTGCCTGACTTGAGCCACACATGGCAGAGCAGGTCTACAGCTGAGCTCCTTCCCAGCAGACATTCTGTACCATCAGGGGATGCAAATTGGCTTCTCCAGGATGTGATTAATCTGATCTATTCTAGACATCTATTTTAGGAAGACTGAATTTCTCCATTGGCTGTGCATGGAGCCTAGGGCAGGTAGCTGAGATACAAATGATGCTTTGTAATACTGGCATTTAGTCAGAGCAAGGGCACTGCTAAAGCTCAAATGGCCTGCCTCAACTTTCAACCCTATAAAATGAGTAATTCTTCTGAATTAAAGGAATTTATTTGGACACTTAAGATAATCATTCTTTGCATTTGCATGTAGTGTACTCCTACTCTGGGTTTAGTTAGTTCTTACAAAAAGGGCTGTCACAACGTCTTTGCATGGCTGTTTCAAAGCTTTGATGGCTTATCTTTGGAAAGAAACTGGAAATGCAAGAGACAGACTCTCAGTAAATGAGGTTTATGATATAAAATACTTAGTGGTGCTCTTCTGGGCATTGCTCTATAATTTTAGTTTTCTGATTTATGAGTAGTTTGCCATATTGGTTGCATAGAAAATTGTTTGCATACCAAATGTGAGTTCATTCAGCTGTGAGATTTTCATTTAGGCTGCTGCTCTCCATGCTTAACTAATTAAGATGTCCTGCATTTGAGGAACTGAGGTTCTTAATCTTCAATAAACTAAAACTAATTCGTTTTATTGCTACTGTTTAAAATTTTAAAACAACAAATATAAGTGCCATCAAAATAAAATGTTCTCGAGGCAGGAAAAGAAACTGATTGTGTAGTGGCTTGGAAGGCATCACATGGGAAACTACAGATAGAATTTGGGAAAATTTTTTCCTTGTATCTTTGAAAAAGGTGCACGCTAGAGATTGCAGTTTCTGGGAAGTTGGAGTGTCTGGGTTTAGCTGGTAAATTACTAATCCGTTTGAAAATGAATCTTACATTTAAACAATATCAGGAATTTAGGATTTTGATAGGAAGCCCGGGGAGGACCAGTGGCTTGGATTTATTTCCAAGACCTGATTATTTTATAAGTATATTTCAGGTTTGGCCAGGAAGTGCAGAAATAGATAATTAAGAAGTATGACTTTCTTCAGCAGAAATCTCTATATGAAATGTATTGTAAGGTGATTTCCTTAAAGGCTGCTTTTTAATCAAATTCAGTTGTTTTGGTTTTTTATTATATACGCTATCATATTACATATTGAATACATTTTATATCTTTATCATTCCGAGGTAGTGTAATAGAGCAATAATTTCCATAGAATATAGAAGAAATTTAAATAGAGATGACTGGAAACTGAAAACCTGCAACAGCACTCAAATGACTCCAGTGGGAAATGAACACCTGTAAAAGTGGGTTTGCCCATGAGATGCAATCAGGCAGAGTTTGTTACACAGGTGTCCTTGGATTGAATCCAGTGGAAAAGTTCAGACAGTTAAATATGTTATTTCCATGCCAAAAGTCCCAGTGGAGCTGCAGACCTCTGAAGATGCAGCACCTTGTGAAGCTCCTTCATTTACCCCTAAGGGACAGTGCACACAACCCATGTTCTCTGTTTCTTGTTGATATTTGTTTACTGGTATCAGCCTTTGTCTGACTTCTTGGTGCTGTTCAGGTCTTAAAAATAGTTCAAAGACTTAATAATAAGCTTAAGCTATTTTTGTAAGGAATGTAGTTCTTCACCACTGCTGCAGGCTGAATAATTGCTGGGCTGCTTGTATGGTAGGTGACCTCCCAGAAAGATTCATTAGTGTTTGGAACAGGATGATTATTCCTGTATTGTTTTACCTAAATAGTTTTTGTTGAAAGAAAGAGATAAGTTAAATATTATTAGAAGTTGGAGAAGTAGAGTGTATTTTAGAAAGTGCTGTTCATAAACACATCACATTCACTCAGTGCAGACCACCACGTGGTTGCTGTTTAATTTAGGCAAGTGTCCATTTATGTGTTCTTTACAAGGGCTTGTGATACATTGAGCAGCTGGAGTTTTTAGTTTAGTTAGCTTTCTATATTAACCAAAGGGGCAAGGTGGAACTAAATGAGAGCCTTGGTAAATACTTCTCTGCTTTCTTCAAAACTGTATCCAAGGTCCCTAGCAAAATACCACAAGGTGCTGCAGGTATTGGTTGGAAGAGATCAGTTGTAAATGTTTAAACAGTTCTCTTTACCTTTCTGTGCAGAGAATTGCTGATTTCTTTGAAAGTTAAAGACCTTAAATGCAACAAAATGTAAAAGACTGGGCCGGGATTAAGGATTTTAAGTTCAAGGAGCTCTGGAGATGCCTCCCTTTCACTACTGACCTCGATTTAGAAGAAATTGGTTTCTTCTAGCAACCATATAGCGCATAGATGCTTATACCTCTTCACTTCACTAGACTATTAACAAATACAACATTGAATAGGATTTCCTGACTTCAAACTAATTTGTAACTGGTCTTCTCCCCTCCAAAGTAGTGAGGTCTGGCCTAATCTAGTGAAATGTATTGCAGGTGTAGTTCTGAAATAAAACCACATACTGTTCCACAGGCCTACGCTGAGAGAGGCTCTCAGTTGCAAAATGGTGGAAACGTCTAAATTTTTTAATTCAGGCAACCTCATTTGCTGATCACAAACAGATCTGGGGAGAATTGACCTCAACTTCTTTGAAGATGACTAGCGACCCATCACTCCTTTTGTTGCTATTGTGATATTTTACAGAATGTGCTTGTATTTATCTATCTCACTAAGTATGTACGTATACATATAAATATAAAAATATAAATACTACGTATAATATATATTTATTTTATATACATATACATATACATAAAGGTGTATACCAGTTGTTCTTCTTGTGTCAGTGGAGGATGTCTGAGAGAAGCCACGCTGTGAAAGGACACTCCAGCCTCTGTCTCCCTGTAGTGCCTCATCCCTGGCACTGAGATTCCTGTGTGACACACACCCCTGGGTCTCATCAAGGGACCTGAGGCTTCTCTGCCTAATTTAGGGAAGCTTGCCCACTTTTCCTGCACCTTGGTGAGGATTTTCAGCTTTTCCTGAGCTGTCAGATTTTGATGTAGAAACGGAAGCACTAAGTAAACTAGGTAGTGCTTCCAATGCTGAATCGGTTTAGCTGAGTGTGAGTTGTGGGGTAGAAAAGATACAGGAACTTAAACTCTGTTATGGAGATCACATCATATATAAATACAATACATGCATTTATACATGTATTGTATATACAATTTATAGAAATACAGTACATTAACCCATTGCAGGGGAATTGTAAAAGCCTTCAGGAGAGATTTCTTCCTATTACTTCAGATGCATTTCCATTTTTCTCACAAACTGGAAACACCAACTGCCTTTCCATACTCCATCCTTAAAAAGTATGTGTTCTTTCTCTTTGTTTGAGTGTCAGGGTTTATTGTTTTGGGTTTTTTGGGGTGATGGTGGGGATTTGGTTTTGTTTTTTGTTTAATGCTTTCATTTGCCATGCTGCTTGTGGATTTCAAAAACTTGCCAGAAGGTATTTTTAAAATTGGTCACTCCTCTTGGTTGTCACACATCAGCACAGATCAAAATACTTGTCAGCAATTTTTCCAATAAATATCTTTATTAAATTCATCTTACAATGTGAGCATATGTATGTAGTCTGCTTCACTAGGGGTTGAATAATATGCTTGAATCTACTTTCTAGGAAAAGAGACTGTAGTAGGAATTGTAATGTATTCAATTTCACCTGGAGAACAATGTCCTGATGGTTAAAATACATCAAAAAATTAAATAATTCCCTTTGGAATGTGAGATATGGAGAACTGTGTGCATTCCTCTGTTAAAACCTTTGCTTATCCAGTTGAACTCTCTTCTATTTAATTATCAGGTAGGAGCACAAATCAAAAAATATAAAAAGGAAATGGTAGTTATGATAGCCCATTGGATCATTATTTATGTAAGCAAATATAGTCTCTACTGATGTTGTATTTATTGACCTTAAACCAAATTTCAGAAGGCAAAGTAAACAGTGTCCCTAATGTAACACATGAAAGTCTGCAGGACTGTTTAATTCTTGCAGAATTATTCAGAATGAACTTTCCCACTCTTTGCATGGTTGCCTTGTAGTCCTTAAAAGCACAGTGCTGCATTGTTAGCAGAGAAGATAATGCTTTCCACAGAGCTGCAGGATAACACCCCTGCTAGGAATGCACTGCCCCAGGGAGGAGAAAGCTAAAGGTGAGCCTGCTTGCAGCTTTTGCTTTCATTTGAAAATGATTATGACATTTAGGCTGTTGG
This sequence comes from Zonotrichia leucophrys gambelii, assembly GCF_028769735.1. Lineage (NCBI taxonomy): Eukaryota > Metazoa > Chordata > Aves > Passeriformes > Passerellidae > Zonotrichia > Zonotrichia leucophrys. Next base: position 53,010,186 of record NC_088173.1, read on the forward strand.
TGACATTGCCTCTGATAATCCCAGCAGGTTAGAGCGTCTGAGTCTGTTTCATATGTAATACACAAAAGTATTTTGCATATGTTTTTAATAATTACTATTTTTTTTCCTTCACATGTTTTTCCTTCAGGTGTTTTTCCTTCAGGTATTCTTATGCAGCCCCAAATTTCTCTGTCTGAATCATGCACGTTTCAAGAAGCTGAGTGTACTGATAATAAAACCAGCCTTGTTTCTGCTGCCACATAGCTACTGAGTCCTTCAGATAAGCAAGGAGAATCCCTCAGGAATAGGGGCTGCTCTCTGAGGAGCTGGGAGGGAGCTGCAGCCTTCCTGCCATGCCCTGAGTGCCTGACCCAGGAGACTGAAATGTTTTCTCCCAGCACTTGTCCTCTGGTAGCTGTCATGCTTCCACTCACAGCAACATGAGGACAGTCTCCTATGTACATGTGCAGCTGTGTGGAGATATATAAATATATATGTATTTACATATATATATGTACATTTTATATGTATATATATATGTAAATATATATATTTACACATATATATGTGTGTATAAAAATGCACATATATAAAAATATATATATATGTACATTTTTATACACACACATATATAGGACTAGACCATGTGCAGTGTTACCGTTGTGTGACATCTACACCATGGACTGCTGTTTCACAGTGACTTTAAACCTAAATGTAGGCTGCTGTTACAAGATATGATCCAGCTCATTCTCCCTTCCTTGCTCTTGCCCTGCAGGACACCAAGAGAGGATCTCACTGGCATGTGGTGAGCTGGCTCCATGTGCTCCTCTGGCTCACCCATGGCCCAAAAATGCTAATTTTGGCCCAAAGGAAGTCATGGAAATGAGGGATCAGCAGCAGCCTGAGTTAACTTTAACTTTTTGTAAAACCACAACTTTCAGGAAAGGCAGGGATGAAAAAAGAAATCCAGAAATAACCATCTGATTTGAAATACTTACTTGCACACTTGAGTGTGCTTCTTTCACTTGCACAGACTGCACTGAAAGTCATCTCAGTATCTCAGAAAGTGACTCTCCAGTTGTTGTTTTCTCAGTGTTGGTGACCCATTTCAAGGAGAACATGCAGCCTGGCCTGAGGGATAGCAAGTTCTCTAATCAGGAAATAGTAAAGATGAAAGCACCCTGCAAGCATCTTGGAAGGGGGGAAGTAGAGAGGGCATCAGCAGGAGGTTTTTATTGACATTTAATTTAACATCTTGTCCTTTCACAGAATATATGGTTTTATCTCATGCCAGTCTAAAAAGAGAAGTAGGAGGGATACCTTTGGAATTTAAGCTCTAAGCAATGTCAGAATTACCTTTTTTCCTAGCTTTTCCAGATTTTTTATTATTTGGATGGTATGTTACAGGTACTCTCTAAATTAAACTGCTACTCCTTGACATGTATCAAAGAGATTCGTTAAGAATTTGATTTTTTTCCACTTAAATAGAACTCAACATAATCAGATCTAAATCTTTACTGAGGATCACTAATTTCCTGTGAAAATTATATTTTATTTGTGTTGAAAATTGTATTGTATAATTGTATATTTTATCACATTTTCTGTGAAAATAAAGAAGAAAGAAAAGGAGGACCTTAGGACAAACTCTGCACAGACTTCTTTATTGCTAAGCCTGTCACACCCTTGGTTAAGAGCTCTGGTGTACCCTTCTTGGCCAGCTGAAATTAATTCTACCCATGCATGGCTGAGCTACTTAGGATTCAGCTGCTGAACTGCTTGGCATTCAGATACTAACAAGAAACAGGGATCTTTTGCATTAGCATGACTCTTCCAGGCACAGTGGCTCAGCAGATGAAGCAAGGCTGGTTCAGCTCCCATCCATGGGGAGGAGGGAGAGGGATATCCTTGGCAGCTGTGCCAAGGTCTGTCCAAGCCCTGAGAGATCCATGTCATTCTGTTGAGGTGAGCTGATTGTGAAGGGCCTGTATAGTGTCTCTTCCTTCTGTCTTTTTGTCTCCTGCCTGAACTTACATAACTATTCAGGACTGACAGAAAGGAGCCAAAATCCCACTATTGCTGCTCCATAATTAGGCTTTGTCTTGGCAACTTCTTTGCAACCTCCTAGTTTGTCATGTTAGCAGAGCTGTGTTTCCTCATCACAACTTTTTTTAATCATGAAAGGATAAGGTCAGCTGAACTATATATATATAGTCACTGCTAATACTTCAGGCAGACAGAGAGCTATTTCTCTGATTAAAGTGATGTGCAGTAATATCAGGAGGTGTTGGATTATGTCATGTTTTTCCCCCTGTTACTCAAACAGTGCTTGAGCAACTGAAGGTTGTTCCTGGACTCCTAAGCACATCATTTGTATCATCTGCTTGCAAATCCTTCCCTATCCATCATTCTGCTTTTCATAAAACTGACTGCTAGAACATGAGGGAGGAGTTGGCAAGCCTTCTGCAGTATCTTGGCACGTGGGAAGGGGTCTCTGGACCTGCAGGAAAGCAGTTCCTTCAGACTGCCACCAGCTGGGATGTTTGCAGCTTTTTTGTCATCTTGTCTCATGCCCAGATGACAGAAAGGTTTATTATTCTAGGCAATTAGGGTGAATGTTCCCCACTTGTTTTTCATCTTTGCTATGATAAATTTGGTGATGAAACCCTGAAGAGCTTTTAAATTATTTTTTTTTTTTGCTTATGCAGAGGCTGAAGGCCAGTAACATTATAAAATGTCATCACTGGCCTCCCTTACCCATGTGTAAATAACAGAAGTAATTAAAGGTAAAAGTGTTAACATTTCATGTTGTTGCATTACCTACAGCAATAATCAATTAACTGTGTACAATAATCAATTAACTGTAAACAATCCAAGGTGTGAGAAGTGGTGGCCACATCTTGGCCAAAGCTGAAGGACTGATGGCAAAGCCTTTGCCAGGGTAACAGGCAAGCACTTTACTGGAAGTGTTGTCTGCAAGAAATGTCAAATAATCCTCAGGGCCCAAATAACCTCGAGAGGGCCTCATCTAGAGCAGTGTCTCATGTGGGGCACTCTACTTTAGGGATAATTTGGACCATGAAAGAGACTTCAGTACAAAAGCAAAAGGAATATTCAAAAGTTCTGAGGATATGCAGCTTGTGAGAGGTTGGGGAAAGGATTTCAGTTGTTTAGCAGAGGAAAAAATGAGGGGAGGCATCATAATAATCTTTAAGTATGTTAAGGCTGCAATAAAATCAGGGTATTTCTCATATATTCTATGGGTAGAACCGGAGCAAATGGTCTTAAGACTCAAAAAAGAAGATTGATAATGCTTGGTAGAAGCACTCTTTCTTAGGTTAATAGTTTGAAGGTTGGGTTTGATTGCCAGGTAAAAGGTTGGACTGATTTCCCTGAGGAGTGAGATAGCTGGTCTCACCTAGGACGAGAATGATTAACAGCATCACTTCCTCAATGTTGCTTTCACCCATATTCTTTGAATGAACAGAAACTATTTATGTTGTGTGCATTCTCCTTTTTAACCCTTTCCCATGCAAAAGATTGATTGTTCCTCATGCTAATGCTTAATAATGTCTAAGCAAAGTAAGCTTAAACAATAGTAAAGGACATTTTTCATGAGGGTAGCTTGGATTTCCTGGCTGCTCTCTTCAGTGACCTGACAGCTTGTTTCCCCATCCTGAATACAGTATGATGGCCATACAGTAAATAACTTTTGAAAAATAGTTTTGACCTCTTGGAAGCTTTAAATGCTAAAATAACATTGCTTCACTTATTGTCCTGATTTGAAAAGGAAGTGATTTTTTTTTTTTTTTTTGCATGCTGTGGTCAAACCAATAGGTGCTCAGACTTGGATATTGGCACCTGGTGTGGCCACTGAGGACATGGATATGCCTCTGAGAACACAGTGGGCCCTGCCCAATCTGAGCCTTTGCATAGAGTAGATGGAGACAAAGTCCCTGTAGTACATGTCAGAGGTTTTTTAGGGAAGACAGTTTTGATTAATTCTGCCTCGAATACAGACAAACCTGTTTGTGGGGTGGTTTTTGCTCAGGGCACAAGTTGCACATGGTAGATAATGCAAAAAGATGGAAGAACATGATGTGTACCCCAGGGAGCATATCTTTCCATGGGGGCACTGGCATTGTGCCAGTGTCAAACCATGACACTTACCGTATTCATAGTTCTTCTCTAATCACAGTTTCATGTTCACCCAAAGCTGCTCTTCCATAGAACTTTATATTTGGAATTATTCTGTTCTTCTTTTCTACTTTTATTGTGTTGAAATTCAGTTCTACAGTCATAGCAACATTGACATGTCCTTCACCTATTCACCCTTGGAAGCAGCTGCAGAATTGGCTGCTTTGTCACCTCTTTTCAACAGCAATACCTTCCCTTTCTCTCCCTCCCCTTTGCCTCTCAAATGGCCAGAATTTGAAAACTATCTGCTGTCAGGCTGGGACGTGCTTTCTGTTTCCTTTCCGTTTTTGGTTGCTGGCACCTCTCACTCCCTGATGAGAGCACATCCCTGTCCTGAGTCAGCTCCACTCTCCTGAGAGCCAGCCCGCCTTGCAAAAGGCAGGGTGGTGTAGTGTAGAATTCTGTCTTACTCAAGTCTCCAGGAGGAAAATGTCCAGCGGAGTGTTTAAAGGCAGGAATGTTGGAGAGGCTCTGACAGAGCAGACATCTTCTGCCACCGCGGTCTGTCCTTCCCTCACCTGCTTCTGCTGTCTCATCCTGCTTCCTCTGATGGCTGCTGCTTTAGAAGTGGCTTTAGTACAAAAAGGGTTTTCTTTGAAGTATTGTGGAAATGCCATTTCTAAGAAAATATGTCCAGGAAAAACCCAGCTTTCTTTTTCAGCTTTCTGGGTAGAGCACAGCACCAGTATCTGTGTTTCTCCTCTTCTGGTGTAATATTAAAACTTCTAGTGACTTTTATGGTTCAATTGCCTTTGGCAAACTTCGGTTCTCCATCTTAAACCCACGCACTTGTATAAACATAACTGGCTTCAAGCTATGTCAAATATAATCACTTAGCTACAAAAACAAAAACACCCAGATATAATTGCTAAGATTCCACTTTTTATAAACATTTTAGACTGAAAATGAGAATTTGGAATGACAATCACACCCTGCTTCCTAGAACCTTTTTTGGTTCCTCCATTCATTTTTCCCTGTTGTCATCCTTTTCTATTCACTAAAAGCACATATTTGCTGCTCTGAGCCCCACAGAAATACATTCTGCCTAAATTGTGTCTTAAAAAACACAGAGAGACACATGACAATGGGAAATACAAAGCAAAAGCTGAAATATAACACCACCATTCCTTAAGGAGAGGAATACTGAATATTAAGTGAAATCCTGAAGTTATCCTGAAGTTTCTTGTGCTGCTGCCTAAAAGCAGCTTGATATGGGTGGTGAGCATTAAAAACCAAACTATGTTGAGGAAGGAGTGGAGTCAGCAAAACAATTCAAAGAATGCATTGACTTTATGTTTCTGTTTGAGAGTAAATATTTGTTCTCCATTAGTCAAATAGGAAAAAAAAAAACCTAAAAAATGATTTTTAAAAAAGTCAGCGTGCTGGCAAAAACAAACCCACAAGTGGTGGGGCAGAAGAGATTGCAGGGTTTATTTTGAGGAGGATCTTGGGATGTTTTTGAGCATTCCTCCCTCCCACACAGTGCTCCTAAGCAATGGATCACTTTTGGCTTTGTTTGAAAGTTAAAAATACAAACCAGAAAAAAAAACCAAAACAAAACCCAAACAACAAACAACGGCCCTGTGTTTTTTTGAAAACTGACAGTAAAACATGGAAGTGTTGTTCTGTGCAAATGAGGTCAAAACAGCCCCCAGTCCCTGAGCACTACCAAACTTGAACTCTCTGAAAGGCTCTTGCTGCAAATCAGAAAAGGCAGTTGCTCTTTGCATGAACATCACAAGCTGTAATAAGAATTCAGTTTGTGTTATACTTGTCTGTAATTCTAACCTTTGGTTTAAAAAAAACCAAAAAAACCAACAAAAAAGCCAAAGCAAAACAAACAAAAAAAAAAAGCCAACCTAAAACCAAAAAAACCCAACTGTGCCAGACAAATATTAAGCCATGTATTACCTTCCATTAAGCTGCAGCTGTGGGACTGCTGAGGAAGGGCAGATGAACATGAATTAGCTGCTATCCTTTTGCAGGCTTCACTCCTACACTTGCCCAGGTATTGTCTAATTCACTCCCCAAACACACTTCCCAAAACTCTCTGAGCAGAGCTTGGAGCTGCTTTCAGGGTAGGCAAGGAGCTCAACATGAGCAGATAAGGGAAGAGCTGAGAGGGGTCATTGATGAGGGCGGCTGTTCTTGGATGGATGGGGCTGAGCTGCAGAGGAATTGTGTCTCTACCTGTGCATTCCCAGAATTTCCTCCATGTACCTGAAGGCAGACAGTGAACCTATGGAGATGTGCTCCCAGAAGCTCTTGCAAAGCCCATCTGGAAAGGCAGGAGTTATCTTATGTGTATGTGATAGAAATCCCATACCTGAACTGGGTAACACTGAGCAGATGTTCCTGAAGCAGAAGATATGTTTTATCAAATATTTAAGTATGAGTGTCATGGTGGTTGCTTGGTTGATTATATTGAAGGTATTAATTACTGAACAGCCTGTAAATACTTACTTAGTGTAAAAGTCACAGGAAACAGAAAAATTCTGGATACTATTAAAAAAACTCTTGAGAATCTTTTCTAGCTCGTCATACAACCTGGGTATAAATTCAATTGTAAGTTACATTATTGTCTTCTCAAGTGATAAAAATACTCCAAATTTCATAGTAAAATAACTGGATTGTTGAGAATTCCAAAGGTTTGTTTTTTCTGTAGTCCAGTTTGCTCCATTGACAAAGAGAAAAGCGTGTAGTTAATATTACTAGAGAAAGTACACACTTTTATTGATGGAACTGCTTTCATTTACTTGGTTTTGGAATACATGGGTTTACTTAGGGAAAACCCAGATGCAGATGATTAGATGAAAGGGAAAACCACCAAAAACAATAGGATGAGACTAAATCTGTGGAGCCACCATAATGTATCTGCATATCTGAATCGCTGTTTTCTCATAATGAGTAACAGGACCCGGAAACCCTTTAACATGTTACATTCACAATGAATCGACTCACAGTTTTACTCATATCCTTTTTATACTTTTATAAAACAAAATTTGGATCTGGTTCCAGCAATTTAGAAATGTTTTATGGCAACTGAGTCAAAGAATTTGGCAGGTTTTGCAGTTTGGAAGGCCACTGGAATGTCTTGAAAAAGCCATACTAATGTCTTAGTAATAACGAGGTAAAAGTAATAAATTTTTCTTTGTTGCAAAAAGTAGGACTCTAATTTTTATTTGAATAGTTAGAGGATATTCACTCTCTTGGAGATTCCTGTAGGTTTTGTCTTTCAGATGGTAGATTCTCTATAAGGAAGGAGTCATCCATCAGGAACCTTCTGACTTTTTTCTGTATTTGCATGGAGATGAATGTTTTGATTTGATATGAAGAAATGGACTGTCCTATTTTGTTAATAGATTTGTTTAGATAAACTTGTTTATAAATAATTGCAAAAATTTGTGGTCTCTTTCCTTATAAAATTGCAAAAACCAGTTATGAATACATATTGATTTTCTAATATCAAGCTTAGGTTTTCAGGGAAGTAACAGATAGACAATGTAGGATAGAGTTTTTGTGTTTAACATAAGGGCCAAGAAGGTACCTAGTGCTCCCTGGAGTGCTAGGTGTTATTACACTTATGAGAGTGTAATAACATCAAAAATTCTCACCCCTCTTTCTTAAATATTTAAATGTCAGTGAACCACCATGTCAAAATGCTTAATGTGGGCAACATGATTCTGGCATAAATAGCATGATGTTTTTTCTATTAAGTTTGCTGCCTAGCAAAATATGTGTGTGGTTTTTGGCAGTAAGCATTAACAATTCCTAACAATAGAATTTTGTCACTGATGCTTCACTTTTCCAGAAGGACTGGGATAAGAAATAAGTATAAAGGGTTAAGGAACTGTTATCTTGCTGCCACAGTATTGTGTTAAGTTTTTTAGGAATATAGCTGGATCTTCTCGTAAATCAGAGTAAAGTAAGGGGTAAATGCATGAAAGTTAACAGAAAACTATGTGGTTAACGTCAGGGTCTGATTGTGTTGTGTATTTACTCCATTATGGTGTATTTACTCCATTATGTCAGCTAACATGGCACATGAGAGCCTGTTTGTATGGATCATTTTGTTTGTGCAGAAGTTACATTGTCAGTGGTTTAGCTCTGGTGTCCTTCCTGAGAATCAGGCTGTGTTAAGTGTTTGTGATGGTTTGAAGAAGCACCTTGGGAGTCTGACCACTTCCATCAGTAATCCGAGGACTTCACCATATTGCAACACTTGTGAAAAGAGTTGTGTCGGTGTGTCACAGTGGTGAGAGACCTTAAATAAAGTCAACATAGTCTGTACTGGAAGAACGTGAAGAACCTGAGACTAAGATGTTGCAATCTAAATTTCCAGCCTCTCCTATCTGATCATTGAAGCCACTGGTTCCTGATTTACAGACTAATGAAGCTTGAAAACGACCAGGAGCTCAGCAGGGTTATCCCGTATTTGGAGCAGCTTACAGAGCTGGAGTTACACTGAGTTCTTGTCACTGAGGGTCACTCCTTGGCTACCAGCAGAGGAATTATCCTGCTTTGGCTGTCTTAGACCTTGAGACTGAACAAAAACCTTGAGATTTTGATTTTCTTGTTAAGTAGTATCTGTCTGATATGTGTGCCACTGGGACACATATAGGGTGCCTTTGGGGTTTCATATACCTTCCCATGTGCTACTGGCATTAAAATACACTTGTAACTCTGGTCTGCAGAGCAGGTGTCCCATGTGTCAGGGACAGCAGAGGCAGCAGGGACCTGGGCTTCATGGGCAGTGAATGCATATGGGCACAATTATGCAATACAGAGATGTTGTTTCTCATTTGTGTTTTTTTTTTAAGTAACAGAACTCTAGGGAAAAACAAGGTTTGCTCATTGTTTTGAGGGACAGCAGGGATAGCATATTAGTATTTTGTCATAAATTGTTAATGCCTTCAGTCCTGTTATGATGATAAATTATTAATTATTCACCATTTTGTACTCTTCTGTATCCTAACATGGGATAGGTAGCTTGTTTCTCACTGGAGCATTAGGAAGGGAATGCATCTTGTAATTTGCAAGACTTTCATGAATTTGAAACAAGGCAAAACAAAAGAGTGGACAATCTTAGACTATCTATTAGTGTTTGAAGAAAGCTGTATTTACTTCAAAATTTGTCATTTAAAATATCTATCAGTAGATCATAATCTCTTCATTTTTTGTTGTATTTTTAGGTTTGATTTCTCCACTTCCGCTGCCATAAAACCAGCAGTTACTTTAACTAGCAGTCACATCGTGAACAATCTTTGCAGGTTTTTCATATTTCCCAAATATTTTTTTTCCTCTTAAAAGCTGTTTACTCATAAATTATTTCCCTGTTTCAATACAGAATGTGAAATAGTTTGTGTGCTTTTCAGTAGATGCTGAAGAAAAAGAAAGTTGAGCCACACAGTCATCATTGGCATTTGTTAGGATTATTATGCTGTATAACAGCTTGCTTTTACTAAATATCTTTTGATTGGCCACCAAGCTTTTCCTGGACTTTGAAATTACATGCATGACTCAACTGTCACATTTTAAAAGATTATAGTAGAAATTCAGAATTGGATTACAAGTTTATGGGTGTTTGACTTCATGGCCATCCTAATTTTTAGACTATTCTTTAAACAAATAAATCTACTGTTTAGTTCAGACAGATGCCAAATAAATGGCTTCTGCCAACTTGGCTAATTTTTTTTCCTCTTCCTCTCTGAATACAAAAATAAGTATTCTGTTAGTGTTCATTTGAAGGGACACAGTAATTAGATATGTATGTCTATCCATCTTTAGGCTATTAGTTGAAATTCGGCCAACCTCAAAGTCATTAGCATGATTGAGGCCGTTTCTAGCTAGTGTGAAATGAGCTGGAAGTCCTACCTAACTATTGATAGACATCTATAATAAAATGCTTTTGCTGCAACTAATGCAGATAATATATATGTAGTGGACATAATTAAGTGTATAAATAACAAATTTTGCATTCCTAGGATGTAAAAAGGTTTTTTTTACCTAGGAAAAAGTTGTCTGAATCATTGTTTGAAGTCTTCTAGTGGAGAATATCTTTTGGAGTTTTCCCTTACATCATTATGCCTGCTGGTCTTTTGGAAATAAGACTCCAGTTTTCATGACTGAGATGTATTTCAGATATGGTAGAATAACCTTCAGTATAATTACAATGTCTGTGTGCAGATGAAACCTTGAGATGAATGTAGCTTTGATCCAGAATGGAAGGGATTCCATTCTGGAAAAGTTAGGGAGAACTGTGTCTCTCCTAACATTAAGATAAGTACTAGAGGCAGATGAGATTAAATGTGGAAAAGCCAACCTGAGCATCTAGTCCTGCAAGTAGTGGCACTGTCTTTGTAGCTGTAGTAAAGCCTTAGTTCATTTCACACAATTTTGCAATCTTCTGGGTATTAGTATAATGAAAATAATAAAAGTATTGTCGATATGTTGCAACTGTCATCAAAAGACTTGTTCTGCAGACGTGTTTCTTCTGCAGAAAGCTCTCTGTTCATAATTCAGTTAAATGAACTTAAATGTATTAAACTTATAAACACTCCCCACATTTGCTGTTGTAGATGCAAAAAAAAAAGTCGAATTAAATGCCTTTAGAAATTTAAGTTTATTTAACAGGCTGGGATCTTTTACAGCCATAGATCATCTCCCTGGAGCATGGAGTATTTCCTTTTTGAGGAAAGGCTGAGGGAGCTGGGCCTGTTCAGCCTTGAGGATACTGAGGGGAATCTTAAAGGTGTATGCCAATATCTTAAGGGCAGGTGTCATGATGCTGGGGTCAGGCTCTTTTCAGTGCTGCCCAGAGACAGGGTAGGGGCAACAGGCACAGGCTGAGCACAGGAAATTCCATCTGAATATGTGGAAAATCTTCTTTATGTTGAGACTGAAAGAGGACTGAAACAGGGAAATAGTTTTGTGGTCTCTTCTCTGGAGATGGACACAGCCTGCCTGGGTGCAACCTGCTGCTCTAGGTGACGTGGAGGGATAGAATGTAGGAAAATAGTGCAGAAGGCAATCTCCCACCTGAGGAGCTGCAGCTGTACTAATCACCAAAGATAAGGAGCAGGCCTGCCCTTAACAGGCCACAGCTGTGTCCAATAAGAATAAGAGTGCTACAAAAGAGTGGGTTAGCTGGGTGAGGAGAGAGTTGGAGTTTGTTGGTTGTGCTGTCAAGAGAGATCCAGTTTGTTGGCTGTACTGTATGGAAGAAGGAGTCAGTGCTGTGAGGAGCTGCCCATGAGAAATCACCAAGAGGGTATGGAACTTTTGCAGTAAGATGACAACGAGGTGATGCTTCTTGAACTGGACTAGAGGATCTCTAGAGTTCTCTTCCAACCCTAACCATTCTATAATTCTGTGCCAGAGGGATCTGAGAGTCTCACGGCACTTTTCAGCCAATAAGACAAAAGGAGATGGGGAAAACCTTCATGCAGAGCATCAAGCTCTGTCTCCATGAGTGAGGAGGAGCAGACAGGGTGATTGGAGAAAAGAATGGGAGTGAATCTGTCAGTGTGTCCTGCTGTTTGGATGAAAGAACACCTTCCTGCCAGGACATGTACCAGCCTTCTGAGGACCCCAGAGAAGGTCTGAATCTCTGAGTAGTTGGGTCAGAAGGAGCATGATCTGAAAAAAGTGACTATTCACATGAATTCAGATTATTATGGCTGTGACTGGTGTATTTTGCTTAATATCTTGTAGGAGCAAACCTTAACAGCTGATAAGGGTGAACATTCCCCAGGTGCCATCTACCCTGCAGCAAGTCTCCCCCAAAACCTCTCACATCTAATTCTGTTACTGTTTTGAAACGATGCTTTGCACTTTGAGAAAACTTTTTTTTTTTCCTTTATTTTCCTCAGCAGCTTCATCACTGTCAAAAAAAAAAGCCAGCACTGACCCTGCAGTTCAAAGGGAGATTCCAAGGCATGGCTGTGCCTTTGTGCATGAACTGCTTGCTCAGAAAGGTTTGTTGGAGAGAGTCTCAGCTTCCAGCAGAGTCGTTTTGTGCCTCAGGAAATGTGACCTGTGCCATCATCAGTTCTGTCGTGCCAAGAGACAGTGGCCTAAAAATATAAAAGCACTAGCAGGAAGTATTTAATGAAAATCTAGAAGTCCCTTTCATGGAGACAGCTCTGAATTTTCTATATCTCAATGTTACCAAAGCATTCTCTTGAAATAGGAGTGACTTGTTGAACATATAAATGGATTTTGTGATTAAACCTGACTATTGAAAGATTGTATTCTCAACCTCAGAGTAAGGCATTAGCAAGAAGAACAAAAAGCAGTTGGAAATTGAGTTGCTCCAGAGTAATTTTAAAATGAAAGTCAGCAGCCCTGCAGATGACAGCATCTGACTGGATTGTTTTACCAGGGACTTGGTTGGATTCATGATGAATGCACCAGATCTGGCAGTCGTACAGCTGCAGGGTGAGATGGCTCTTACTCAAGGAAAAGGAATCCTTCCTTTTGCACTCAGTCGAGGTGCACTGCACTTCTAGTTTAATTCTTGATGGTGGAAAAGCCAGAAACCCACAGCAGAAAGTGGGGACAGAGCAGCTCCACCCTTTCCCAACAACCCACATTGACACTGGGGTAGGGGCAAGGAATTGCATTTTCTAGTCAGATGTGCCAGAGGAAAAGGATCCAAGTTAACTTTTGTGTTTGCTCTATGTTCTGCAGGTCTGTTTAGAGTGATATTTCCCACATGCCTGAAAGCAAGAAGGTGTTTTAGGACTGTTTCCTTTATTACAGTTATCTCTGATGTAACAGGGATTGTTTTTCATATGAAACTATATAAAAGTAGTACATTAGGCATTGACACTGTGTCCAAATTGATGTTTTTGTATTATTTAGAAAATGTTCCAAGCCAAAGGCAAAATGCCCCAAATTAGCTTAGAAACAATATAACTCAAAGAAAAAAAAAAATCGTCCCCTGGATAAAATCCAGCTCTGGAAAAAGAGAGAATTAGATTGTCATCCTAACTGGCACCAGCTCCTGCACAGTGTTTGGCAGATTACTTAGGTCAGATTTTAGCTGTAGTGTTTATGGTTAAGTGAAGAGGCTCTGGTTTCCAAGCAGGTTGATACAGAATGATATTTTAACTGATAATAAGGGCCAGTTCTCTCAAACGTGCTGAAAAATTTGAGCTCTTGGGGATTTTAGAAATGAATCAACTAAATGCATGTTTAGGAGAGTATGTAAAATAATTATGTAAGGACACAGACTTAAGTGTCCTTCTATTAACAAAATTACTTTAAGGAATTCTAATGCCAAAAATTAATAGGCATTTCAAAAGAATGAAATGCATAGCAGTTAAAAAGGCACAAAACAGACTAAAATTATAGCAGCTCATTTTTTCCCTCCAAAAATAAATACCTTGTGTTCATCATAAATACTGCAATTGAGAAGATAGTGCAAGTTACAAAAGCTTTTATTTACCTCATTTTGAATAGAATTGGAATTTATTTCTGCTTCATAAAAAAAGTTTAGAGGAGAAAAAAAGAAGTTTCCTATTACAGATGATTTTAATTTACTTCTAATAAATCTGACTTGTATTATATTCATTCTTCTGAGCTCTTATTGGAAAGTGCCTGAGCAGAAAGTTCGTTTTTCCTGAAAAGTCACACTTCCTCCTGGATGTGAGTAATAACGTGTATGTTTATTTAGTAATTTATTTTTTAAAAAACTAAATAAAAGACCTTACCCAAATACATAGGGCTGCCAAAAAGTGGATATTTGCTGGTAATTTTCATGGTAATTTTCCAGGGCATCTTTTTCTAACATAAAACACTGTGTTATTCTGAGGTGTAATAAAATGTTCTTGTGCTTTTAAAGCATTAAAAATTGGCTCTGAAGCACTGGCTGTAAATGAGAGGACCTTATCTGAGTGGTGGGACACTTACATTTCTTCTTGATAGAAGACTTCTGAACAGGTCTTTGGTTCTCAGAGGGGATCTCTCACTACCCCACATGGTGTTTGTGCTTGGCATATTGCAAATCTCCCCTCTCGGTGTGGCAGTTTCTCATGGTCTTGAGGAGAGCAGAGAAGAATGGGTGAGGAGGTGCAAAAGAGCACTGGATCTTCATTGTAGCATTTGGTTCTTGCTGAGGAAATGGCATTTAACTCTCCATTACCTTCTCCTAGTAAGAGTACACCAGGACATGGCTCCATGAGAGCTGACCCTTGGCAGTGATCTGTGTGTTCCATAACTTCCTTTCTCTGGAGGCTCTCACAAGTGCTCAGTTAACAGCAATGTGATGTTGCAGACAGGGAAACTTCACAATTCTGGGATGGGAGCGCCTTTGCTTCCACCTCTCTTGCTGCTGTGGTGAAGCTGGTGGCTCTGGCACACAGTTCAGTATCTTTTTGTGGAAAGCACACCTGGACAGCTGTATTCCCACCAGACTATTACATTAATGTTCATCAAAATTATACTTTACCTGCTTTAATGTACCTAAATCCTACTATAAAGAAGACTTCTGTTTTCAGGAATTCAGCATATTCTTGTACAATGCCAAAATAAATAGGGGGTAAGAGACAGGGATGAAACAGAGCTAATGAGGATTTTGTGCTGAGTGAATGTTTGGACTGTAAACTCTACAGTGGTTTGGGCTGTGTATACACACTTGTGTTCTAAGGAGGCTGATCTCAACACCAGTGTCCAACAATAAATAAGATTTTGCAAAGAGAATAAATAAAATTTTGAGAAAACAGATAAGGCTGCAGCCTGTCCAAAGCTGAAAGGCAGCAGAGAGGCTCATTATGAAGTGCTAAGCCTGTAAGAAAACATTAAGATTCAATGCCCTTGGAAAACGTGTAAATTAGAAAAGAATTTCATGCAATTAAGTGAAACCCAAAATAATAAGCATGTAAACTATGACCCAGACTATTCCTTGAACTCCACTTAGCCCTTGACTTTTCTGCTGATTCACTGGCACCAAGACATGCTCCAGTGTAGGGGCAGAAACAGGAACAATTTGTGATGATGGAATCAAATATTGCTAAGATCCTGCCAAAGCAGATGCAGCCCTTTCCTCCTCTCTGTCCATGTCTGAGTGCACTGTTGCCAGAGATCCAACTTTCTAACAAATGCACAAAAAGAGTGTGCCCCATCCCATCTTTTTGGCCACCTTGGCAAAAGCAGACTTCTTGGAAGTTTCTTATTAACTGCTGAGAAACAGATAACCCTGTCTGGCCTGTGTCCTACCCCATGGACAGAATTACTAGCAAAAGATGCATTCTTTGCATCCTTGCTGTTATTTTCTGTTTATACTTTTCAGTTGCATTTTTCAAATTTCAATATTTTTCATATTAATTGTTTTCTTTGAATTGTGTTTACACTCTTCAAAGTTCTTATGTTTTTTAGTTCCTTTGTTTAAGTGGGAAAGACTAGAAGATACATGTTTATTTGTTCATTAGGAAAAACGTCACCATCACTTAGACCACTTAGAAGATTAAACCCTGCCAATGTTCCAGTGACCTGTCCTGTGTCCTTTACTCAAAGGAATATACTGTAAATAAGGATAAATAACAATTCCTTATTGTCTTATTCAGGAAGAGTTAGAAGTGACTGAACAAATTAGACAGAAGGGCTGGATTGCTTGCTGGTCTTTGGGATCATACTCTGCTTACATTTTACTTGTCATGCTTTCAGATTTCTGTAGCTGAGAAACCACTTAACAGTTGGATGGCATACACAAGAATCCTTATATTGCTTTCATATATGTATATGAAATATTACTTTGAAATATGTATACACAATATTACTTTTATCTCCAATGACAAGGCCATAAAAAGCCCCAGAGGAGGTATTGTTTGCTTCAGTGCACCTCATGGGTGCATGAAGAACCAGAAGCATGCCTGCTTAGACCTCTGGTATCTTTCTCCTTGCCCTCTCATTCTGGAGGAGCAGAGGTGTTGGGGCACAGCTATTATCTGTCTGCTTCCTAGGCTTTCCGTGCAGGCTGTGTAGCCAGGAGTGTTTATTCTCCAAATAGGTTTCTGAGATGTTATGGAAGCTTCTTGAGGCAAGACTGTTGCCCTGGTGTGTGGCTGAGGTTCTCTGGCTTACCCCTGCATAGCTGCCTGTGTCTGACTTAGTGCCAGGAGGGGTTTGCTGTGCTGGTCCTCAGCTGCAGATTCTGCAAATCAGAACACAAGGGCTTGCACGACACTCCCTGACAAAATGTTTTCCAGAGTTGATATATATTCTGAAAAATGCCATCTGACTGTCATGATTGCCAAAGAGCAGTGTTTTTAAGGCACCACTGCTGAACCTAAAAGTTATGTCAAGAGCTCAATGAACCCTTTTCTTTTAGGTTTTAATTTGAAGCCCTGCTGACAGCACTGCTCCATTGATCTGCTCCATGGATCACTGAGCTGTGGCCTCACAGAGCAAGTCTTGGGAAACTGTTACCAGAGCTCCAAAGAGTGATATTATTAGCTCACCATTTGCTACACTTAAGTAGTGCTCCCAGAGGAGCAAGGTACTGGACTAAGTCTGCAGAGTTCTGAATTCACCTCTGTTTTTACCATTTATTTTTGTAGAGGTCTTGGGCAATTGCTTTTCTCCACAGTCACTTAGTTGTTGCTCTTTTAACCTTAGAGAATGATAATTGTTAAAAGGCTTGATGAGACTATGGAGAAAGAGAAATCCTCAAGTTCCACTTAGATGTTTGAAACTGTGCTTTTATGCCTTGTTTTTTTAATCCATAAAGGGAAGATAGCAACACTCAAACCTGAAGCCTCCTAAACTGGGAGGCTTAATGAATATTCATGCAGTGCTGTGAAGAGTAAGTGCCTAAGAATTTTCCAAATAATAATTACACCTGCTGACTTGTATTCTAAGCCCCCTTCTACCCTTGCTCTTTCATTATTTCAACATATAGTCTCTCAGGGCTGTGGAACTGAGACCATTGGAATTTAATAATGAACATTTCAGAGTTGTGCATGCGGTCTACTTACATATGATGATAATTTTCACCTATCGATTTTATTTCTCCATTTTCTTCTTGTTTCAGGCATTTAGGATGAGCTGTTACAGTGGGATGCAGTTTCACTGTAGCCTGTGATGTAATTTTTTGCTAATGTCATTGTGTCAGAGGGTGACACAAGACTGTGCCCTGGCATCTGCAGCCACCAGTGGGGATGATGTGTTGGCATGGTTGAGTATTTTTATTCTGAAGAATTTATTCTTTCTCAGTATGAGTGCGTAAAAAAGGAATCCGAGTAGTTCTAATTAATCCATGCTGCAAATAATCTCTGGCTTGGCTTGCAATCCAGTCCTCTTCCTCCCTGCTCCTGAACCTAGGTAATCTGTTTGCCTGCAGGCTAGTGCAAGCCAGGAATGTGAGTCTGGGGCCCAGGGTGACCTGTGATTGTCCTTCCAGGCCAGACTCCTTGGGATGGGGAGACTGGGTGTCCCTCTGAGGCTGCACCTCCTCCTTGGCAGCGGCTCAGCATCCTTCAGCTCCGTGGCAGGATAATGAGGTGAGGGGCCCCGGGGGCCGCGAGCGCTGCCAGGATGGATCTCAGCCCCTGACTCCTCGCCAGCCTTCTGAGCAACTTTGGCATTGGAGAGGGAGGAGAGGCTGGAAACCAGAAAGTCATGAATGCTTACATGGTTCTGCCATCATCATCATCATCGTTATTCCTATTTATTAACATCTGCACATCTGGTCAGGGCATGCTGTGACTTGTGCAGAGGCAGCTCCTGCCAGCGGGATCTGCCTCTGTTCACAGTCCTGCAAAGTCGGGGAAACCGGCACAGCTGTGTTGAAACTTCTTAATAAAATTTAATGTTATAAAAGTTTATAGAATTTACTATTCTATAGTAAGTTCTATAGCATGGTTTTAACAACTTACTTAATAATTTTCTAATGCAAATATTTAATTATTTACTTTATAGGAGTTTGGGCTTTTTTAGGATTAACAAAACATTTCTCTTTTTCAATAAGAACTTTCCACTGCTTTTAGGTCACATTATTTAGATCCACATTTTCATTACAAAGCCAAAGACAAAAATAAACAATGCTGTCAAAAAAGGATAAAATTAGTCACATTATCTGGAGAGGGCCACAGCTTGATTTGGATTTTCAGATGTGCTAAGAGTTAGATTATCTCAGCATCCGTTGACACTGGGAGAACTTTACCATTAATGGAAATCATTGGAAAAGACTTTTTGGATCTGAGATTCCACCTCAAACATTCAGTGTATGTACACATTCAACATATATATATTTGGTCTGTAGGGCTAATTTGGTGTTGCAGCACAGCAGTTAGATTGACACCAAATTTGTGGATTTAGAGAATGGCAGAACACAAAATTTTTCCAATTTTTCACTGGTCTCCCCATGAGGGAAGTACCAGGGTGTGCACAGGACTGCCCTAGCATGCAGTGTGGTTGGGACACCAGCCCTCAATGTGTCCTGTCACTCCTTGTGTAGAAACAGGACACAGAGGACAGCATGATTCTTTCATTACCCCAGTATTGTCTGATCCTAGCATAAAAGGAATTTCAAAACAGCCTGAGTTTGTGCCTACAGCCCAGTGAGCCTCATGGAGCATTAATTTAGGTACAAGTATGTCTGTGGTTGTGTTTCACCATAAAGTTACTCCAGCATGACTGGGTATTGCTCTTAAAAGCTTTATCAGAGCCCTGCTTCAGTCCATCCTGTGGCTGCACAAGCACACATGCCAGCCCAGGGAAGAGGCAGAAATGACAGCCTGGGTTTGGGAAAAGCTGCTTCTTTTGGTGGCAGTGCCAAGTTATGCTCTGTGACAGTCTTTGTGGTACTCAGCCTGCCTCAGTTTCCCATCTGTAAACCACAGAGTGCTGCTTTGTAATCCAAAAGGATGGGAGGAAAATGGAGTAGTCTCCAGTGCCTTGAGAATGAGCATTGCTTTCTAAAAGTTAGGAGGTATTTGCTCTCCTGTTTCTCTG
This sequence comes from Zonotrichia leucophrys gambelii, assembly GCF_028769735.1. NCBI lineage: Eukaryota > Metazoa > Chordata > Aves > Passeriformes > Passerellidae > Zonotrichia > Zonotrichia leucophrys. The sequence goes on from NC_088173.1 coordinate 53,029,314, forward strand.
ACTTGAAACATTTCAAAGGCTTTTTTTAGAATCCATGCCTTCATCATAATGATTTCTTGATTTAGCTGTTAGTCAGTTTTCATCACTTTGCCATCTGGAGTGAAAAGGAAGTGTAAGCAGATTCTGCCTTTCTTCATACATCTCTTTAGGAAAATTGTGGTAAAAAAAAGTATAATCATGAGAAAACAGATTAAATAAGCAAAGAAGACAAAAACCTTACCCCAAGCACACATTTGTATTTTTTCCTATAAACAAGCCATTTAACTGAGATAAATCTTTCTGTTTTTCTTCAAAGAATGCTTTAAGGGTTCATGGATTGTGAATGACCCATCTTCCTCTTGTTTTTCTTCTCATGTTCTTCCATTTCATCAGGACCACCTGGCTTTTTTGAAGCACCTTTCTGTCATTCTCAAATGCTCCAAAACAAGGGCTTATTTAAATAGTTCATATTTTTCTCCTGGTCTTTTCAGCCTTTTGCCAGTTGTATGTCAATTTCCTGTCTTTGAGGAGGTCAACAAGGTCGCCTGGCATTATTTTATTTCTAATGTATTTATCAGTCCTGAGCCCCTACAAATATGGGACAGATCTAGAAGGGACTAGGACATGATGGAACATTTTATCCTTCCTAATGTTTTTTGGGTTTGGGTTTTGGGGTTTTTTCTTTTTAGTTTTAGAACTAAATTAGCTATAGCCGTGGTTCTCAAACTGTAGCTTAAGAACAAAAATGGTTGCAAACATTCATCTTAGCAGTTCCTTCACTTCATTTTCTAAGTGCTTTAAACAGAAGGGAAATGGTTTGGGCTTTGGTTTTTTGTAGATACATAAATTTTTCTAGAATTTCCCTAAAACCTGCTAAAGTGGATCTGACTGCTTGCTTTCTTACTGTAAATAATTTCTAAATTGAATGATGAAAAATACATGTAGGGTAAATGCATTTTACTAGGAGGCTTTTAAAAATGCTCAGTTTGATGATGTTCCCAGAAGAAGTTTCTAGTGTGTCTTCCATGGAAAAGAAGAGAGCACATTGCTATCTCAGATTGTTGCCCTTGAAGCCTGTGAAATTAGCTCTTCAATAAAATCAGTATGTTGCAATTTATATATAGGAAATGTCTCTCTGAGACCTTCTCTGGATTAAAGACCACAGAACTAAGATTTGTATGAGAATTGCAACCTCAATAATATGCTTGATTCTTCTCACATTTTGCTTTTCTTCATGCAGTGCAAATCAGATGCAAATAGGAAACTATTAGGAATAAATGATCAAGATGATAAAATGCAATTTCGCTTGTTTTCTTAGCAGCCATGAACAGCCCCTAGAAATTGGATGGGGAAATATAATTTATACAGGCAAGACCAGTCCTGAGTGTTCTGTACTTCTGCTTGGGAAAGACTTTATATTGTTTGAAAGAAATGTACACTTCATTAATTTACTTCTTAACTCTGATGTAAATGTATGGAGGAAGGAGAAGGGGAGAGTAAAAGAGCACAGACTAGGAGGAAGAGTCAGTCCAGTTTATTTCAGCATCTACAATTTGGTCTCTCTTGATGGAGGACAGATGCTGTCAGATTAGAGGCCACTGTCAGCCCATTTGAGTTGCAAAGAGGGTTGCATGTGTGGTCTAATAATGATCTAAGGAGGACAGATGTAGCATCAGCTTCTGGTTCAAGCAGCCACTGTATTAATTTTCAAGTGAGCAGCAGCAGCAGCAGCAGCAGATGGTGAGATGAGGCAAGGATGCAAATGCTTGCCGTGCAGAGCTTTTGTGTTTGTGCAGGGCAGGGCTCAGCCCCTGCCTGGCCAGCCCAGCTGGTCACTGCCAGCCCAGCCAGGAGGGATCCTCAGGGGCTCAGAGCCTGACCCGGGCTCTTTGTGCTCTGAGGCAATGGGATAACTTTTATAGAGAGTCAGCACATTTTTGATAATAACTGAGACCAGCAGATGCATCAGGCTGTGGTTTCCTAGTTAGGTTATGAGTCTGGGAAAAACAAAGCACATCAACTCAGGAAAATGTGCGAACTTGCTACAAACTCTGATCGTTGCTGTTTTGCTTTTTTCTTGAGGGAGGGTGCTGGGGTTTTGCCTTTGAGATCTCAGTGGGAGGACGTTTGGCAGTGCATCTTCTTTGTGACTCAGGAATATGGGAAAAGCTGGGGAACACCTTTTGGCAAATGTGGCTAAGCAAACCATCCAGGATCTCATCCAGACAAACAAGGCATTGGATTGATGGCACACCCAGCCCTTGGTGAAGCTCATGTTGATCAGGGCATCCCCTGAGCTGTGACAGGAGTTTGGTGAGGACAAATGGACATGGAGTGAACCTGAGTCATAAAGTGTAGCTCCCTCACCAAGTCATACTACTGAAGTGTGCTCAGAGGGAATTTGTGCTTGCTGTGTAGTTTGAATATAGGGTTTTGTTCTGAACCCAGTGGTCCATTTTTATCTTTATGGTGTCCATCAGCTGATACAAGTGGGCAGTCACAGAGAGAATATGCTAAGGATGTAGGTAAAGTGCTTTTCTTCTTCTCACCTGTGGCCTGATAGGAAGTTTTTAAATGCTTTAACAGTGAGGAGCTGACATTACTTCTGCTGTTTGGTCCCAGCATTTTTACAAACAATAAATTAACTCCTTGGCCTGAAGAAACACAGCCAGACTCAGAGTGAGTGAGGGCCACTGGTAACATTTTGGACATACATCCTCAGAGCTTAGAAATACTCTTGGAATACGGAATAATAGTTTTATTTTTTCCGAATACCACCTCTGTGTTGGAAAAGGCCAGGTGTGAGGGGGAGGATGGAGCGGGCACAGCTGGCCAGGCAGTGCCCATGCTGGTGCCAGGGATGTGTTCTGGCAGCTGTCCTGGTCTCCCATCCTCAGAGCTGCATTCTCCCACTGCTGGCAGGAGGAACAGACATCTCACTGTTTGTCTGCCTTGCTCCTTCTGCATTGGAATGAACTTAGTGCCTTTTAGATGTTAATAACTATAACACTTTTTTTTTCCCTTGCTCTCTGGACCCATCCTGCTGCTTTGGTTAGTGAAACTGATCAGAAGGACTGGGAGGTTTTTTACCATGGGAAAACATTTGCAGAGTCTGACCCAAAGGTAGATAAAAACGCAGCTGCATGACGAGATGTGGTGCAACTGTTGGTCAAGGGGAATGTGAGGATTACTGCTGAAGGGAATGCTGAAAGAAAGAGGGATTTCATGGGAGAGAGGGAGGCTGCCTGGCAGGGAAAAGGGAGGCTGTTCCAAACATTTGGGGCAGTCTGACCAGTGATAAAAAAAAAAAAAAAAAAACCAACAAACCAGATATTGTCCAGAAAACAGAAAATGATGCAAGAGAAGTGCAAGTCATGGAGGTAAATTTTCCCTGGGATCTTTTAGGTAAGTCTGTCTAGCACAGTCTGTATTCCAAAGAGGTGCAGGGCTGATTGAATAGAAGAGAAAAGGTGGCTGGAGCAGCCTGAGAGAAAGGTGTTGACAGGAGTTTATTACTGTTTCTTAAACATATGTTTTATGGTTTCATGATAAATTTAGAGCGTGTCCATAATTAAAATGAAATCTCTGTAAAATACAAGTATTTGCTGCATGTCCAAGGTTGCAATGGGGCTTATTTGGGCTTTAGTGAAATTGCATGAAGCACACCAGATAAAGACCCAAAGTTTTGAATAAAGGGGTTTTCCTTTCTTTTTTTGTTACAAGGATAATTTTTTGTTTCTTTGTTTTCTGAATATGTCTTGTTTTCTGGCTGATCAGTACCACAGATGAAAATCCTCATCTATCAGTACTATGGATATTGAAAACAATTCAGCTTTCCAGTTAGTGTATTTCACCTGGTATATTGGAGATACAGTGACAAGTTCTTACATGAGATTTGTGGGGTCTAAATCTAGTCACAAAAATTGTGCCAGAGTGTTTGTGCTGCTCTCTTCAGCATGCTCAGTTTCAGATCCCATAAATACAGTGTTATTGCCCATGTCCTGCCAGGGCAATGAGCCTCCCATGTACTGCTGCCATTATTTAGAGCTCCCACTGTCACTTCCAGCATTCCATGCTAGAATATTTAAATGGTGAGGTTTCTGTATATTTTAAAGGTGGGAAAATGGGATTTTTCTGACAAAATAGCATTTTGAATTCCAGTACAATCCCTCAAGTGGAAACATTTCAGTTGACTTATTGGACCAGCTTATTATTAGTATATTCTTTAGCACTTCTTCTTTTCTAACAGATATATGAAAGTGCACTTATTTGAATTGTGATTCTCCTCTTGTAAGAAAATATAACTTATTTTCAGGGATTTAGGTTTCCATAGCTTTCTGAAATGCACTTTCTGACTTTACCTTCTTTTACAGAGTAACCTTTGGTCAGTTAGTAACAATGGAGAAAAGAAGGGCCCTTGAAGGTCGGTTGCCCTGTGGAGCTCCATTAGCAGGTGTGGGTCCCACTCCTGCTGATCCTTTCCCTGTGCTCAGGGTCTTTGCTGCTGCCCTCCCTTGCAGCGGCCTCTGTCCAAGCCCAGAGGCACCTGGATGGAATCCAGGCTCCCAACGCTCTCTGTGCTGGCCATGGCAGGGTTCCATAGGGAGCCTTGGTTTGGCTCATTGGCATGCTGCAGAGCTGTGCTGAGGGCAGCAGCTGAGAGGACTAATTTGCCTCAGGCTGGCTGAGCTCAATTTTTTTTTTTTTTAAATTTTTAATTTTATTTTTTATTTATTTTCAGAAACCATAAAATTAAAGGTTTATTTAATTTTCCTGTCTTCCTATTAACCATGAAGGAGAACCAGAAGGAGGAAAGATCAGAGAGACATTGGTGTATTTCAGAGAATGAAACTGAAGCGGAGGGAATTGAATTTCCCCATTTTAGAATTACAGCTTTTCTGCTTTATCACTGCTAGCTGAATCCACTGTTGAAAGGCATATATTGCTGTTTTCAATAGAGAGTATATTTCGTGCATTTATGGATCATGTGTCATCTGTATCAATGTCTGTGCATCTATTAATAGAAATTTTCAAAAGCCTGACAGAAAAAGCACAACATGCTTCTCTCCTTGGGGAGAGCATCAGACAATAATAAATGTATGGCAGAAGTTACTCATTGCATAATGAACCCAGCAATGAGAACTGTCATATAAAAACTGTTGTAGGACAGAAAAAAAGGAGTTCTTTTCCATCTTTGCATCCAAATGTGAGAGCTTATGGATCTACTCTTATAAAATGCAATATTATCTCATTTCTGGCTCTGGTTTAGCTGCACACTAGAAGTCTGGAGCACCAGATTCTCAAAGTGAAAACTGGTCTTCAGCTGTACTGCTCATATGGATGACATGAACAAACTCTGGACTTGAACAATTTTAAAGTTTGCTTTAAACATGGATAGTAAAATTGTGTTGCTCAATACAGAAATTCCAAATCATAATGTTCAATTCCTACCATTGCCATATTTATTTCTTTGTCATTGTTTCTGTTTCTCCATTCCATTAACTTCCCTAATTTACTGTCTCACGTTTCTTCTGGATATGCAATTATTCATAACTTTGAAAGAAGTTCTACCCTAAGAAGGGGTCTGTGTTCAGCTGGGGACACGAGTGAAGAGCTCACAAGGGGTGCTGCCGTGCTTCTCTTTGTTTTTACTGCCACAGGTCACTTGTTTCTGTGGTGTCAGCCTTATCTGAGCCACATTTCCCCTGGGATCTGGAGACAGGCACAGACTTTCACCTCCTACCACAGATTTTCTGTCTTCTTCGTGAGAGGGAAGTGCTTTTCTCTTGTGGATTTGGAGCCTGTTCATTAATTCTGTTGTGGCTGCTTATCTGTGGTGGTTTGGAGGGAGGGAGGAGGTGAGATAATGCAGGAGCCAGCAGACCGGACCTGGAATGTCTTGTCCTGATGGGACAGTATCAGCTGATACTTTTGGAGGTGGTGAAATGCAAGAAATTCCAGTTTCCTGCTGCAGAGGGATAATGGGAGTCCAAAATGAGAACTGAACCTGAGTGCCCACAGAGAGCACAGAGGCAGGAGACTTTCTCACATCCAGTGAGGGTGAAATCCATGTTCATGTGCTTTACAAAGTGTCTCACATTTAATTTGGAAACAAAAGAAATCTCATATGGAAAACATACTTTTAGATAAAGTCTTGAACAACTTTATAAAAGTCCACTGTAAGTTTATTTAGTTAGTTATCAGCATTTTTTTCTCTTTTTGGCTAGCATATTATGGGTTCCATGTAGTTCTATGTTAAATAAAAATAAATACCTTTAACACTAATTATTTTTTTTCTTCCTTATTTGGTTCTTCCTTTGTTTCTTATTTTTTTATTATTGTTTTCCCCTTTTTTATTTCTCCTTTTTTCATTTTTCCTTCTCTGTTTTATTTTTAGTTCTTTTTTCTTCCATGAGTCAGTGAATTTGCTTAAAAGCAGAGGTTCCTCTACAAAGTTTATGGCATTGCTTAAACACTGGTCTGCACTTAAAAAAATAAATGCTTTATCCATCCACCCTGCGAATGGATTACACCCCAGCATTGCTGCCACTCATTGCATGGCTGTAGGATTTTTGGCATGGCTGAAGGATTCAGTGATGGAGCAAGGTTTTTGGCAGCTTGTTTCTTGTCCAAACATTCCTTAATGCCTTCCCACCTCTTGTTTTATCACCCAGGTATTGAAACAGTAGCATTTGGAGCTGTGATGGCTTTTTTGGAAAGCTGGTTTTGTAAAAGCCAGTTCCTTGAGAGCTGAAGCAGAGAAGAGAAGGAGAAAGAGAAATAACGTGTGGGTTGTGGGTGAAGTGATCCCTTGAAGTTGATCATAAATATGCATGAGACAGGAGGAGTTTTTAGTAGATTTGTTTTGCCCCAAGCAATCTGGAGAGAATCTTTGTGACAGGCCAGGGAGTGCCAAATTTTAAACAAAATATGTTTTTTTGCCAGTTTTTAGAGGGGTGTAATTATTTTTATGCTAAATCACTCTAATGGAAATCCTTATATATGTTTTACTTGCATCGTACTGGTTCTTCATCTCTAGGGCTTCATTTACTGTTTAGGGTTCACCCCTTTTTAACACACTACCATTCTTTGCTCTAATGCCATGTATCCCCAGGCCGATCATCTGCACTTTCTGATGCAGGATTTACCATATTTATCAGGTAGAATCCATCACACCTTGTACATTATGGTTCTCATTATGTACATTATGGGCAGCAGAGAAGGGTGAGTGCAACCAAGAGAAAACTCATCAAGTGAGAATCTTGTCTCCTCGCTGGTTGTTCCTCAAACAGCAAGAGTTTTTATTTCTTGGGGCAGGGGATTCCAATACAATTTTCAAATATGTCAACTAGTTTCTGGTGGCATATTGAAAAAATTCAAAACTTTTCCTGCTGCTAAATATTCTTACTGCCTGCTTTCAGATTTTGTGTGCTTCTGTGTGAAAATCTTTTCCTGGATAATGATAAAACAGTAATGAAAAGTGATTTTTTATTAATTGCTGGATACAGGATATTTGTAACTGCATTATAGGATTGAGTGAAAGTGCATCAAAGTGATTTTGTAATTTTCTTCATAAAGATTTTTGTCTCCTTGTGGCTCTGCATTCATTGTAGTGTCCCTGATATTTATAGCTTTATAAAAAACAGCCATGGTTTCCTCAGCAGTAGTCTGTTATGAGCTTTTTAATAAAATATTCAAATTACAGCATCCAAAACTAAGGATAGTGACACTATTTCAAGAGAAATGGATATAAGCATGAAGTTCACATTCTGCTTTTTATCTTAAGTGAGAACGTATGTCTGGCTTCTACAATGTTGCTTATGTACCAAATACCAGTGAGGTTTTTTTTAAAGATTGGGAGAGTCACTATGTTTTAAGAAGATTTTATGTATAGGTTGAAGATTGGCCTCAGTATTACCCATTAATACAATCAAATTTGTTTGGGAAAGTCAAGTGGGATCACCCCCCATGAAACAAGGGCTCAAGATTCTGACATAGATTTTTTGCTTTCCTGGAAGATGCACTTCTCATAAATCCACCTCTCTCCACAGAGAGGTAGTAAGGTGAAAATCTCTGGCCTGTATTGTATACAAAGTCAGATTAGGTGATTTCTTGTAGTGGGTCTCTGTTCTAGCCTTCAACTTCTGCAAATGACAAACCAAACAGAACAAAAGACAGAGAGAAAAAGCACAGAGAAATTTGATTCAGCTGTGTTCAAGGAACTGATCAATAGGATCTTCTAAAAAATTGAAGCTCAATTAAAATTCGTGTTGCTGTGATAGATTTGTATACTTATGTATTTTCATAAATGCATTTATGAAGCAGACACACAAGCCTGGAAGTGAAGTTACTCTGTGTGGGAGGTTTGCGCTGTATGGACAAGACAATAATAAATAAACATACTTCCTCTTCTTCTTCCTGGACTTGCATTTCTTTTTCTTTAAAGGTTCACTAGTGTATATCAGTCAGCTGAAAAACACTTTCAGGTAATTTTTGCTGTGACAAGGTTAAGAAATACTGTAACTGCTAGGGCTGACCAAAACCAATCTGACCATTTTTCTAATGAGCTCATTCTTGTAATTTCTTCTGGTTTAAGCAGCCTTGAAATCATGTGTGTGATACTGAACTGTCCCTACAATTTTTTTCAAATCAACTGGAAGTGAAAACTATATTCTTTTAAAGAATTGTTATAAGCTAGTATCTGTAAACATAGATTTGGAATAATTGCATCATTATGCATTTATATTCCCATTTGGTTTTAGTTCTGGTTTGGAACAAAACCTGCAGGGTGATGTAATTGCCTTCTTCTGATTATTTTTGCCTTGGTGTGTTCTGTTGCTGGCTGGTGTGTATAGTTTTTATGTGCTGCCATTTGAAAAACTTTAAAACTCTTGAGAGTTGGTCTTGGAAACCCTTCTGGATTTATCATTGTTTTTTTTATTTGTGCATGGCAATTACAGCAGCCCATTAGGGGCCTATAATTCCTATTGAGCATAGAATGGACTTCTCATCATTTAATATGGAATGTGATTTTGTTCCTCAGTCCAGCTAAAATCAGCTTACTGTTGTGATTACCATCCCTGGGCTCCACCCTGCCTTTCACCACCTGCCACTTACCAGTAATTCCTTTGGCAATGAGAATACAGCCAAAACTGTCAAATAAATTGGCCCATTTTTGAGAACCTTCTTCTGATTATTATTCTTTCTTTGTGGTGATGTCAGATTTCCAAGGGTAATCTCTCACTGGAGGAGTATGTTTTTCTTTGGTGCTTGCATCACCCACACTTTTTCAGTCTCCATTTAAGAAATAATGATTGCTTACTGAAAATATGTAGATTTTTCTGTTACTCAGTTCCATTTTTGTTTTATTTTTTTGGTTTTTTGTTTTTTGGGTTTTTTTTTTTTTTTTTTTTTTTTTTTTTGGTGAGTGCATCTTCGCATTTCTAGGAAGGAGAAAATAAGATTTTTTTTAATCCAGAAAATCAGCCAAGGACTGACAACAGGGAAACTTGTTTCTTCCTCTGAACATACAAGTTCATCTTGGAAAAAAGAGTTTTCAGTACTTTATTTTAATACACTCCATGGCAGTATTTTCTGCTCTTTCCTTAAGCAGCAAAAGTACTAACAGAGGATAGTGTGCTTTAGGATATGTGAAAGAGTGTTCTTGCTAGCTGGGAACAGTGTTTCCCTTCTTTCTTTTCAGATGTTTGACATCAATGCATATATGAGGTGAAATTCGGAACTTTCTTCCTTCACACTTCAATATTTATGATGCTATTAACTCCCACAAAAGAAAATACATCTCTCATTTACTCCTAGTAGAAACAATGTCTAAGTGTTCACATCTAGCATTTTTTAGCAGCTGCTAACAATTTCATTCTGTTGTCACACTAGAATTGTGAATTTGCATTTTTGGCTGCCTGCCTGAAGTCAGTGTGACACACCTGTGAGCCTGGCCGGGCAGGAGCAGCAGTCTGGCCTTGCTCTGTGTTCCACTGCTGGACCTCTGAGCCTCTGGCCAGCTGGCCCAGGGCACATGCAGTGAGTGTCACTGTGCTGCCAGGACAGTGCTTTGGTGTGTTTTCAGGTATTGCCTCATTGGTATCAGGTTCATCTTCCCATCCTTTTATCCATCCTTACCAAAGCTTTGTTTTTAAAATCCTCTGCTGGGCAGTTAAATTGCTGAAAATCTTCTTACCTTTACTGTTGACCAGTACCTTTGGTGGCCTGGTCACTGTAGGTCGATGGGAAGGGGTCACCAGGGAATGCAATGCAGATTTCCTTCAAAGCCATAGAGAAAAGCCGCATATTTAGTACCACATATGGTACAATCAGCAGAGATTTGGGCTGGTGCAGCTCCCAGAAGTCTCTCCAGTTGTGGTTTCCTATCTCTTGTCCTCTCGTTTCCCTGCCTCCTTCCCTGGTAACTCACTGTTTTCATTTCTCATTGTGCAATCCATCTGTTTATATTAGATTATAAGATCCTGAGATGAAGGCTCTGATAATTTTTTATAACTTAACACAGTTGTGTACACTTTGCATATCAAAGGTATCTGATGCTTTCATACTTTTTTCCCTTCCTAGAAGTGAAGGTTCTCAGCAAAGAAATGAGGTGACTGTGGCATACAGTATTCTTTGGTGAAGAGGTGAAGGCAGAGCTCCCTTCCAGCCTATTTACAGTCCCCTGCCATAAAGAAATCAGGAAACATGGCATAGCAGAGAAATATCAGTGCAGTAATATATGCAATTACTAATTGCAATTACTAACAATAAATATTCTGTAGAACTACATGAAAAATACACATTTCTTGTACTGCATACTGATGAGGTTTCACAATGATTGTCTAGATTATATGATAATGATAGCTTTTGAAAGCATATATCATATCAAGTAACTATTAAAATATTCATATATTCTGAAACTAAAATGAACAATATTAATGCATTTTATATTCAAAGCATACTTAAAAGCTGGAGACCACTATACGCAGAATGGAGTATACATCTTGTCTCTAAAGTTTATAATTTGAGAAGAAGATAAGAGCTGATTATTTGGGCATTACTTTTTTCCTTTGGTCATATGGACTTTTTATTTCTCCTAGAGTCTTGTGATCACTTACCACTTTGCAAATCTGAACCTATGCCTTTGTGCTTCAGAAAGCTGTATGCTGTATACATGTTGTTTCATAATTTGAACAACTCTGGAAGTAATAGGGTTGTTGTGAAATACTTTGGATTTCTGACAGATTTCTAGAGAGCTTAGACAGCTACAAATATGATGGCAAAAAAAAATTACCATTGTAGCCATGGGATGTTTTTCATGAGCTACATTGTGAAGCAACACAGACAGTTTTCCTGTCATTTTAAAAACCCTCTTTCTGCCAATATATTGTGAAAATCTTTGGGAAACATAATTCCTGAAAATGTTGGCAGTTTATGCAATGGCAGTACTACTGCTCAGTTGAATAAAAGAATATCATCACCAAGAAAAACTTGGGGAGGGTGGAATTATATGTACAAATGAATAGAGTCTTTGAGAAAATTAAGGGTTAAGGGTCTGGAGCACAAGTCTTAAGGAGCAGTATCTAAGGGAGTATCTGAGATTGTTCAAACTGGACAAAATGGGATTCTGATTGGCCATTGTCTGCAAGTACCTGAAAGGAGGTTGCAGGGAGGTGGGTGCCAGTTTTTTACCCCAGGTCAAGAGGAAATGCGCTCAGTTTGCACCAGGGGATGTTTAGGTTGGATATTATGAAAAATGTCTTCTGTGAAAAGATGGCTAAACATTGGAACAGGCTGCCCAGGAAAGTGGTGAAGTCACTGTCCTTGATAACCACGTGGATGTGGTGCTTAGGGACAGGGTTTAGTGGTGCACTTGGCTGTGACGGTGTTCACAGGGGTTCTTGGGTGAGGGAAGAGACGAGGATCTGACTCCATGTTTCAGAAGGCTTGATTTATTATTTTATGATATATATTACATTAAAACTATGCTAAAGAAATAGAAGAAAAGGTTTCATCAGAAGGCTAGCTAAGAATAGAATAGGAAGGAATGATAACAAAGGTTTATGGCTGTGCTCTCTGTCCAAGCCAGCTGGACTGTGATTGACCATTAATTACAAACAACCAACATGGGCCAGTCACAAATGCACCTGTTGCATTCCACAGCAGCAGATAAGCATTGTTTATATTTTGTTCCTGAGGCCTCTCAGCTTCTCAGGAGGAAAAATCCTAAGGAAAGGATTTTTCATAAAAGATGGCTGCGACACTTGGCAGTGCTGTGGTTGGACTTGATGATCTTATAAGTCTTTTACAGCCTAAATGATTCTATGAAAATACTTGACCAAGCATACTTCTTCAGGGATTTCTTTGTTGAGATGTTTTCATGCCCTAGTATTGCTGACTGGCACATCTTCTGTTTGTTGGCTTTTTGAGTTTGTTGGCTTTGCCGGAGCAGTCAGAGCATAGGTACAGTCTCCAAATGCATGGGAAAATCTGCATTTCTTGAAGACAAAAATAGGCCAGGAGTCCCTTGCAGGAGTAGCTGACATCTGTGGGATAAAGCAAATGCACCTCAAACAAGGGTTGTTTAAACATCCTGACACATTCTCAGAATTGGAGGAAAGGATTTCACGTTCACTTGGGTAAACAATTGTATCAGAAAGGTTTTAGGAGTAGGGAAGTGCTGGTAATGGAGTAAGCAGCAAAGAATGTACCTTTTAGAGGTCTGAAGGGGCTTAGCAGCAGTTGCCCAGTTAGGCCTGGAAAAGACTGTAAAAACAAATGTGATTAAGCAGAGAAAAATTTAAGTGGAGGCATTTTGGAATGAGGATACAAAACTATAAATAGTACATCCCCTTAAGCAAAGGGACCAGAGAATCTCAGAATTATGAGAGAACTGAAGCATGAAAGTGTGGTTCAATATCGTGAGTTTCCTCAGAAACCTGCTGAAGAGATCATATGATCAGGCTAACAAAAGTGTTTGTGTGTATGGTCTGAGCTACTGCAGTTCTTAGGATGATGCAAGACGTTAGGGATAACTTGAAAGGAAAAAAGGAGAACTGTGCTTATGAAATTCATTGATAAAAAAATTGAGAAGCACTGGGAATAGAGAGAAGAAATGTAATTTTTTCTAGAGTTGGAAAGCTTTGAGATCTGGAATAATAGAACAGGATGAAATGTGAAATGCACAACATGGAATCTGGGGAGTGATAAAAAAACATGTGAGAGATTGGGAGCTTGTCTTTGGAGATCATAAAAAAGAAAAATCACTGCAAAGAAAGGAGTACCTGCTCTTACCGCAGCAAACAGAAGAAAAAAGATGAAGGAAAGATTCATTAAAATACCAGTGGTGTCTGGAAGCTTTACCAAGCCTTAAATTTTTTCTGCTGTTAGAAATTTTGCAGTTTGTTAATGGGAGGGGAACCATAGTGACACAGATAGAAAAGCCAGGGACCACCATTCCTGCACATAACTTGTCTGGTGCTGGCTTCATTGTGTGGCATGTGAAAAGATATGTCTTTCAGTTTGGAAATAAATCTTATAAATGCCAGCAGCGCTCACTAATGGATTATTCTGTTGGTTCTTTAATGCATGTTTAAGTTTCTTTTCATCAGGGATGACCATACATTTTTAAGAAATACTAGAAAAAACTGTGAATGTAGATTAATGAGAATTCACTTTTTTTTTCCAATGGGACTTTTCAGAAAAAGTAATTATTTTCTTTTGTCTTTCAGCCATGGAAGAGTTAATAGTTGAGCTGCGCCTGTTTCTTGAACTTCTGGACCATGAATATCTAACTTCCACTGTCAGGGAGAAGAAGGCAGTAATAACTAACATTCTCCTGAGGATACAGTCATCAAAAGGTCAGTGCTGGGGTGTGTTTTCTTGCTTGCAGAATGCACAGAATAAGTCTGTGCTCAGTGAAATAACTTTTAAGAGCTGAAGACAAGCCCTAAATTGAAGCAGGACGGAAAGACAGGGTGAAGCCAAAGTGTAACTTGTCTGAATGCTTTGCTTTGTGTCCAGCAGTGAAATACAGCAACAGGCACACTTAGGAATTATTGCCTAGGTAGAAAGTTTTCACTTCTGCTGGTAGAGTGGCTGCTTCATTTAATTTGTGCCAGTAATGGTGTTTGTGAGTTTTGATGCCAGGGAGTGAGTGCTGGCCACAGCTCTGTTTCATCTGTGTCAAATGACCCAAATCCATCAAAAGCCCTGATACTGAGGTGGAGTCTGGTGCTTAACTGATACAGGAGTGCCAAGCCAAAGATAGGAAATGGTTGTCAGAATGTTTGGATTGCATTTTGCAATTAGACTCACTTTCTTGTTTTTTTCCTATCTAAAACCATTTTTGTTGCACAACTTCTTGTCTCCATCAAGATTATGGAACTGAGTGCAGCATAAATGATTCACTGTGTACAGGAACATTTCCACAGAGCTTTGGTGAGGAACATTCCTCACTATTTTTTCTAACAGTACCCTTACATTTTTTACCACACTTTTCTGTATGCAGTGACATCTGGGCCCTAAGACCTCTGTCTCCACTACATCTGACAGAAGTACTGCCAGTGTAAAACCCCAGTTTAGATTTTTGAAAAATACCAGAGTTTTTTGAAGAAAAATGCCACATTGTGAGCAGCTGTATTTCTCTTTATTTGTTTCTTCTCTGGTGCTAAAAAAATGTGGTCTTGTTTGATGCACAGTGTTGCCCCCTTATTAAAGAATTTTTTTTTTTCTGTGGGATTCAAGTCCATGGAGATCTTTAAAGTAATGATTGTCCTCTTTTCCATTTCAACATTCTTAAAGACCCACCACTATTTCTACCTTACACTGAGAGAACGAGGTAGATACCAATTTCTCATATTGTGGAAGGAGTCTTCATGCTCCAAAAGTCTTCATCAAAATATAGCAAACTCCCCAAAAATCTGTAGAGGTGAACCTGCAATTTATGTTTAGAAACATAAATATTTTACTGGCATTCAAAATAACCTCAGCAATGCTGGGCTGACACTGCATGTTCTTCTTGCAATCTTTACAACTAGATGTGTTAAGAAAAACATTTGATTTGTTCTAGAAGTCAGGTATCATTCTTTTGCCAGCTTTGAAAACATGGGGAAAGATTGTCACATTCTTTCTTTTGGGATTGTGGATGGTGTTCCAGGACAAAAACCCCTTCATTTCACAGTGCTGAATATGTTTCTGGACTCTAGAGCTCAATTATTTATGCTGTTAAATTGTGGAGTCATGGTTTGGCCTGAGCAGACTTGTGTCCTCCATCAGTTCCTAGGCATGATGTGGGAGTTTGCTTGGGCAAAGATCTGCTCCCTGTAGACAGATGAAAATCACTTTGAGAGTGAGAGGTCTTAACTGTGTGAATATCAATTTCTGTGTGCCAGGGCACCTTCCTGGGTGTGTCCCGTCCATGTCTCTACATGTGGTGACAGATAAGAAGACCCCAGAACCATAGCTTTCCACTAATCAGCACCTACCATTTAGGTTTTAAAGCCTATTAGGCTCTGTAACAAGATCCATTTCATCCAATTACAGGATCCATCCATCACCAAGATCCCTGTGAAATCCGTGTTTTATGTGGTAGTGCTTTGCTCAGTGCAGTTGTTACTGGAAGATTTTACTCACCTCTAGTGCCTTCCTTCAAGGAGATCAAATGTGGACATTTCAAAGAAAAGTTGTAAAAGTGATTAGAGGATCCAGGAATATGCCTTCAAATTAACCAAAATGAGGTGTCATAATTGGTCTTTATGTAGGAAAGGAGTGACTGAGCACAAGCTCCTAGACTTACACAAGAGTAAGTGCAATGGCTGAGTGCTTGTTTCAAAGTGGAAATAAAGCACCTTTTGAGCATTGAAGCTATGAACTAATGGAAGAACTTAGCAAGAGCACTGCATGCCATTGCTGGCATCTTATCAAAATGGAATATTTTGCTAAAAGATATGCTCTAGTTCAAACCAGAGTTAAGGAAACCCCATAGTTCAGTTAAATAAGAGATCATAGGACTATGCTTTATATATCTATAAACTTTAGTTTATGTAGTTGAGTGGAATTTAAGCCAGCATGGCCTCTAAAAAAGCATCCAGTTTCTCTCCCCAGGCTACTCGTGTATTGCCTCTTCCTTTCTGCTAGCACAAACATTATTTGCTTTGTTTTGCTGGTTGAGTCCTAACCAGTGTCACTTCCCTGGTCTGGTTCATCCTAAGGCCACACACATGCTTATGCTGGCTCAAAGGAGAGGTTGGGGCAGGGACAGGAACAAGGCAGGGAAGGAGAGGAACTGCCTCCTTGGGAGCTCTGCCATCACATCCTGGCCTGGAGTGTGTGTGGAGCTACCCAGGGAGTCATGTACTTTACTGGAGCCAACCCTGCTCCTTTTTTTATCAGTCATAACATTCAGTACTCCCATCCCTTTGAAACTATTCATCTCTTCATTAAAATTAAAAGCAATAAAAGATGCATAAACCCACAGTACTCTGTAACTAAGATGAGCTATCATTTGAAGTCTGTTTTTCAGATTGTTGTTTTACTCCACCCACACAGCTCCACGAGAGCTCTTGGGTTGCTGGCGCAGTTTAAGAGGCTTGAGGACTATGCTGAGTTCAAGCTCTTTAGTTGCATTTGCAAAAATCAACAGGGTGAATCCAACAGCATTTTTTGATTGCTGTAGAAAACCATGTAAGATGAATGGGGAATGGTGATGATGGATCTGGGAAACTGGGAACTGGCTGGCTTTGTTAGAATGTCTGGCAATGAACAATTAATGCTTTTCTTTGTAAAGGTGTGGAAATTATAGTGATGGGCTGGAAGTAAAACACTTCAAACTGAGTGAGTTCTTACTTGGGGAATTCTTTAGAAATCTTTTGCCTTGTTTTGTTCCATCTCCCCTAAATGAGCACTGTTTTCTTCATCGACTATCTATCAAGCAGAGAGAACTGGGCCAGGCAGATGTGTTCTTCAGGTCGTAGCTGCTTGGCCTCAACTTGCCCTGCATCCAGACTAGTGGGTACTCTGTATAACTGGCAAAACTATAAACCTTATTTTTCTTCCTGAGCCTTGGCATGCCCAGTGGAGTGTAGGTCTGAAGAAAACACTTGGCATGTCATTCTAAAACTCAAGACTTTTTTCTAACAAACAAAGACACAAAGAATTTATTTTGGAGTAAGAGCTGTTGCTGGATTTAGTCATTAAATATGACTGTCAACACTGCCTGTTTTCCTTAACAGGATCTGATGCCCTAAACCTGTTGTACTCTTTTTGCAGTGTAAATTGGTAGAAGAAATTAAATGTTAGAGCAGGTTCTTGTTAACATACACATGAAAACTGGGGAAAACAGTTTTATAGAGTCAATAGTATTTACTTGGAATAGTTCGGGGATTTTTCAGTAAAAATCTCTTCATATATGACTTCTGGTTGTTATGGAAAACATGGGAGACTTGGACATGGATGGCAGTCATAATATGGACTCACCACTCATCCTATGTGAAGAGCAATGAGTGAAAGTTACACTGGAAAAAAAGAAAAAAGGAATGTTTCCCAAGACTAATCACTCTCTTGATTTGTAGGAAGAAAGAAGAATCTGTAGTCTTTGGAGACAGTTTAATATATCAGTGTTGTTTTTCAACCCATGACTTCACAGCCAGTGGGACTGGGATATTATGACAAGAAACATTTCATCATTGATTACATTTTTGAGAATTACATGATCTTTACCGAAAGGCATCCATTTGACTGTGTAAATATATATTTTAAAAATGCAACTAAACACTAGGAACTGAATTCCATCTGGGGTTAATCAGGGTACAATCCATGGACTGAATGTTTGCCAGAACATTGAGGAGATGCACCCTAATCTTCTTTTGATATTTAGAAGAATAAACAATATCCTGTTTCTATGAAGAGAATTCAACTGTGATTTAAATTATTGTGCCAAAAACACAGAGTGAGTCAGTCCTTCCTCTTTTCTCCTGTGAGGGAGATGCAATAATGGCACAAAGGACCCTCAAAGCAGCTTTCACATTTGTTCTTTTCCCTTATCAAATTCACCTGGAAAACTATGAGGTTATTAAAATAAAAAATTAGTAAAAAGGACATGGTGGGAAAATATGCTCGGTGTGCATTTCTGTTAATGGTGAATTGGTTAGGGCAGTGTCCCTCAGCAGTGCTCCAGGCTGGGGTGTCACAGCGTCCTGTGCAGCTTAGACTCACACCACAGCTCCCTGATCAGAGGTGGTGATGGCAGCAGGGTCACAGGGAACATGGCCAATGTGAGCTTGGCCAAAGAGCTGTCACCATCACTTCCAGGAAAAGCAGGCAGGTAGGGGCTCTTCTTCCACCCTCTTCTCCATTCTTTTGGCATGAAAGATGGTTTGGGCTTGTTTCTCCATGATGGCCTTGCCCATCCAGAATGTGCCATGAAACGGGTGTTGATCATCTCCATTGCAAAAAGGCAGCTGGTCATGTACTGCCCACAGGCTGTGTTTTATTCACTGTGTGGTGCCACTGGGTTTTTTTTCAAATGTGGCATATTCCCCCAATAAACGTTTTTATCTGGCAGGCACCTGGCAGCGTGTTTGAATGTTGTTCAAGTCTTTGAGTTTGAGATGGATGGGCAGTTCAGAATGATTTCCTGTAATTTTTTTTCAGTGTCTGGTATTTGTTGATCCAAACAGCATATATGTCATTATCATATAGAGCAAGTATGTGTTTGTTCTGCTTGAATAAATTCCTGAATTCCCAGCATTCTTCCAGTCCTGCCTCAGTAACTGCACTTGGGAGGTGGGCTGTGATCAGAACTGGATGCCAGATTTCACTGTGTGACCGTCAGACATGGGAGCCACGTGTGGAAAAAATACCCCATTTGCATCCACCAAGGTACTAAGTGATGTTTGTTGCTCTTCCACAGGTTTAGAAATAAAAGAACATGTCCAGAAGCAAGAAGTTGCCAACAGTTTGCCGGCGCCTCCTCAAATGCCTCTGCCAGAAATACCTCAGCAGTGGCTGGTGAGTGTTGTAGTTAATTATATAAATATGTACAAGAGAGAATGCATTTATGGTAAGTCCTAAAAGAAATGGTTGCAAGGGAGAAGAGCCTGCAGGTCCAGGGAAATAATTATTCCTCTCACCTCTGCTTTAGTTGAGGGAATTCGGTTCAGCCTGCAGAAGAGACATCAAAAAATTGCCTGTGGTGAGATAAGCTTGGGAATAGGTCACCTACAAAGGCTGTGGAATCGCAGTCCTTGGAGATTTTCAGAATTCACACAGAAGACTGAGCAACATAGCCATCATTTCAAAGGCAGACCTGTCCTGTGTTGGAGGTTGACCTAGCCAAGCTCACAGGTCCCAGACAGTTTCTTACACCTTTATTGGTAACATTTCCTGGAGCAAGCCTAACGAGAAGACTCCTTTCAGCAGCTGAAAAATAAAGATACAGAGTTTTAAAATTAAGGAAGAATACTTCCTTTTTTATGAATAAAGACTTTAGACTTTATTCATAAAAAAGGGAGTATTCTTCCTTCATTTCATGGTGTTGCCTTTCCTGCCCAGTCTCTGGGTAGGAAATTCCCTTCAGATCAAGCAGAAGCACTGACTCTTAGAGGTGTTTATAGCAAAGATAGTGATTGAGGTCTGTAATTCAGTCCTCCAGTTGGGAGCAGCTGTCTTGTTATAGAAAAAAACTATAAACAAGCTTCAGTGCTTCTCTCGTAGATACTTTTCAGTAGATATGATGAAGAAAACATTTTCAACATTTTTTTGGAGAAGTGTAAGCATATCGTGGTTTAGCCTGTTGAAGGTTGAACTGATCCTCATAAAGTATCCATCTCTTTATTCTTGGGTGGGAAATTTTGTGCACAGAGATAAGGACCATCCATGGAGATCCAGGTTCATTAAATCAGGAAGCACAGATGCAGCTTACAGGGCCAGAGGAAATGGATGGCTGATGTTTTAGTTTAACACCTCATTTTAGTGTGGTGTTTTGTTAACACATTTATGCCTGGGCCTGAGGGATATATAAGCATCTTATGAACATAAGAGCTAATATATGACATGTAACTCCTGGCTAGCCTGTTATAAAATGCTGTGGACTGCAGAAAAAAATAAAAAACACTGCAAACATTTATTGTATGGAATACCTTAATCTTACTTTCTTTCTAAGCAATGCCACCTTTAGGTTTGTGACAGTAGATTAATTATGCATATATTTAATGGATGCAAAATAAGTGTTATTAATATTCAGTGAAACTTAGAGAATTCATTTCACGGTTAACAGTGCCAGAAACTGATTATTTTTATTTAATTCAAAATACATAGAGCATAAATTACAAGGGAAAGGGTTCAGAAGAGGCAGGAAAATTATGCAAAATGAACATGCCTTTGAAATCTAGACTTCAGGTACTTCAGGTTTCATAAACTTGAAACCAACTAAGATCCTCATTCTTTTATATTTGTGTAGGTTCAGTTTGGCTCTGAGGATTCAAGCTGTTTTTCTTAGAACAACCCATCTCCTTTTCCTTTCTCATACACTAATGTGTAAATTCCCCTAAAGTTGGTACAGCTGCAGCAAGTTAAATGGTGTGAAGTACGAATTAGGTCCAGGAGGTCAGCTCTGGTTTTTGCAGTAGTTAATTTTGGATTTTTAGTAACAAAAATATTTCTCTGAGATACTGTGGGAATTACCATGGAAGTTGACACAGTTAGAGCTGGCTGGTCTGCAGTGTGGTGTTGCCATGTTGAGCCTGGCAGAGTGGAGTTTGGACATGGCCGTCCCTTGTGACCTGCCTGTAACACTGTGGATGTTTCACCTCAGTGAATTCATCGAGTTTTTCCGTAGTGTTAGAAGCTGATTTTTGCCAGTGTTTCTGCAATTGTGTTGCTGCTGTCAGGCAGTGGTGATTTCATCTGCCTTTCAGTGCCACTATGAGATGAGCCAGGAGGTGTCCCAAGCCTCTCATTGTCTTGCAGTACCCAAATACAGATTACAAGTGGAGATATTTTAATATGGTATCACAATGTAATTAGTGAAAAAGATGACAGACTGCTGCTGTCCTGCAAAAGACCAGGAGGAATCTGAACAAAAAGACAAAAACATCAGCTTTTTGTCCTTTGAACACTGTGGTAAGCTCAGAGCCCAGTCTTACTTTGACTTCTTCTCCTGAAGTCACATTGATATAGTGGAATTGGTCATTATATCATTGATAATTTCTTGGAAACCTTTCACTATTAGGTGTCTCTTTATTAAACCCTTGTTATTATTGATATGTTCAGAGACTGTCATCTTTCTTTTCATACACAGGACATTAGTGACAGTGACCAAGACTAATCTCTCATCCATCACTGCTCTTGCATGGTGATTTGCAATGCATCCTGAATCAATGGAGTCCTAAAAATTTGTAGCTGATGAAATTCTCAATGAAAACTGTACATAATTGCAGTGATACAAATACTGAGCTATCTTTCCTTGCCACTTTTCATAGACTGTGTTTTCATGGCTGAGTGGAAAAAATTCCCTGGCCCACCAGAGGCTGGAATATCCTGCTGCTGGTTGCCCTTCTTCACGTGGCAATTTGGAAGTCATTCTCTATGGCACCTTTTTTTGACAGCTCTTCAGGACAGAAAGTTTTTTCCACTTGCTAAGTAACAACTAGTGATGGTCTCAGCCTCCAGTGAAAACACTTTGTGCTGATGGAGCATAGGAATTTACTGGAGGTGGGAATCAATAACTTCAAATAAACTGTACACTGTTTAAAATCTCTGGGTTTAGCCCATCAGTTATTGAATGTGATGAAAATTAAAGGTTCATTTACTCCACTGTTTCTCTTCATGTCAGTCAAGGATTTCTACATTCAAAAATGTTTAGTCTGAATTGGTGTTTAAGTTTCTACTTATGTAAAGATGTGTGGGTGGGAAGGAATTCAATACTCCTTAAAGTAGTGCCAGGAGCCAGAATTATGTGTGGGCAGGTGCTGTGCAAGGTTTCCTTTGTAAATCTGTAAATAGACCTGCATATTTGCTCAGGCCAAATCCTTTATCGGTTTTGTTATTCATCAGCCCGTGAACCAAGAGTATAAAATTCATTTTATTGAGACATACTGTTAATAGTTTAAATGGAGTCTCAAGTTATTGAAACACATTAGAGCCTGGAGAGTTTTCCTGGACTCTGTGAGCTTTGAAGGGACAAAGTTGGGCCTTAGGTATACTCGAATTAAGAAAATCACTAAGCACAGTCTCCTAGTAATTCTCTTTTGTATCCATTTCCTTGGCTGCATCTGGTTTAGCAGACTTTCTGTGAGGTATGGAATGCTCAAATCCCCTCTTGCTTTAGTCTGTGTGTGCAGCTCCTTTAGGTGGCTGGCAAGTTCAGTGCTGCAGATAAAGGATGTGAGGCGTAAGGGCAGCTCTGAGACCCTCTGCAGAGCTGAGACACCTCTTGTCTGGGTGCTTTACTCTGAGCTTGCCAGCAGGAATGCAGTGCCAGCTCTGAGGCTTTGTTTGGGTCACTGTGCAGAGCAGGAGGTCGCTGTGTCAGAAATGGAGTCCTGTTTGATCTTAGTCCTTCTGGGTGGGCGTACAGAGAATTAACAACAGGAAGGAAACTTGGACGTGATGGGTGCCCACGTGCTACTTCATGCACCAGGCCCTGGAGGTCTGTCCATCTCCTCCCCATCCCAAGGGGCAGCTGCTGCACAGCCCAGGCCATTGGCTGGACCTGTCCAGGGATCTGGGGAGACACCCCATGCAAAGAGCTGGTCCAAAATTCTGGTTCCAGCATCTACTTCACCCATAGAAGGGACTTCATCAGGAAGGCAGATTAGTGAAAAAGCAGGAAGTAGTCCAGATATGCTGGATTTGACTTTGCTATCCAGAAGGTGTAGCTGCAAGTGCCACCTTAGGTAGGTCTGCAAGTGGGATTCCCATTCCTTCAACAGAGATCTTAGGCAAAAGCTCCTTTAAGTTCTAAGGAGTCTTTGAAAACTGGTTTTTATCTCACAGGCTGCTCCAATTGCAACCTAATCTAAAGCCTACCTGAAAGCCCAGCAGAAAACTTCCACTAAATTACTTTGTGAGTTCCAGGGGCTGGACTTGATGATCCTGGTGGATCCCTTCTAGCTCAGCATATTCTGTGGTTCTATGGTTGCTTCCTGAACCTTCTCACTGCCAGGGCTTGTATTCAGCCTGCCTCACCCACCTCTACATCAGCAGCTGCATTTTGGCTTTCCCCTGCTCCTCACAGGCACAAGCACTGCTCCATGATGGGTTTGGAGGAATAACACAGCCAAGGCACTGTGCATGCTTCAGAGTGCTGCTGGTGGTTTAACACCTGGGATCCCATCATTGCCCCATCACCAAGCTGCCTTGAAGACCATTTTCCACCGAGGCAGTGGGATAATATCCGCTGTGTCCCGCTGCTCAGATGTGCCTGAGGATTCCTGGCATGAATTATCCACAGCATGACAGTGACAGAACACTTCTAGCCTCCAAGCATTTGGTTGTCATGTTACATCTGACAGTTGGTGATTTCATTGCTCTGTGCTGTCCAACAAAATCAAACACAAACAGCGCACTTAGCTATTTTGCATGATTTTCACAGTGAAATCGAGTGTGTGTTTTGTTTTTCTTGGAATATTGACAATTTCATAATTATTTAACCGCAGCAAATGTTCAGCAGAATTCCAGAACCCTGCAGATATGAATCAAAAGAATGGGTCATCTTCCTCCAACCCACTCCTGCACAATACACATTCAATCTGTAGGAGTGCTTCATATAAATGGGTTTCCTGTTGTGGGGAGATCATTTGACAGCCTCCCTTTCTCTGGCTGCCTGACAGGTAAACTCTTAGATATTTACTGGGAAATGCTGAAACGAGACAGTGTCCTTGGAGAAGAAGAAAAATCACCTGGAAATTGAAAGGATTCTTGAGGTGATATATCACTAATTAAATTAATCATTCTTTGCATAGCAAACAAAAAAGTGACAGTTTTTAAGCTTTTTCTAAAGTATACCTTGAGAAAAGTCCCACGACAGAAGCAAGGGGTCCATGTGTCAGGTGGGTATTTGGGAATCTCTGTTTCATCTACTTTTTTTTCTAACACTGAAAAACAATTATTATTCTCCATTTCTCTTTAAAGATGATCTTAAGGCAGTATTAGTTTTCAGGTTCTTTCCTTCCTGGAGCAGAGTCAAAAGAAGAGTTGAAAGCCACAAAAATAAATTTAACAAATATTCATTTGTTTCATTCAGAGCTGGCTATACCTTCAGCTTCAACAGGTCTGAGCAAGTTCTTCCATAATGGAGGAACAAGGAAAGAAACCTTTTTAAATTATCAGTGCAGTTACTCTTACTACAGACAATGATAAAATATTAACCCTTTCATAAACCAGTTAAAATTTATTCACTAGCACTTAGGTTTCTTTAACCCACTATTTCAATTTTAAAGTTGTTCCACATCATTTTTTTAACCCACTATTTCATTTATAAAGTTGTTCCACTGGCAACTGTTCATTGTCAGTCTTTGTCTGTGTGTTTAAGTAGGTCCCTTTCCCTTCACCATGGTATGTGTGCTTCAGATATCCTTTGTAATCCCAGTCATGTTTCCCCTCAGCTTTCATTTCATTCCACTGTGTATTAGAAAGGCTCTCTCAGTTTCATTCTGAGCTGTGGTTCAGCACTAGTGAATGATACCAGTATTTCCCCAAGCACCTGCTATAAGGGTCATGTACTTTGACCATAAATGACCAGAACAGCAGTCAGTCAGTCAGACAGTCTTGTGGACATAGAATCAGAATCATTTAGGTTGGAGAAGACCCTTAAGATCATTGAGTCCAATTCTTTGCCTAAAGCTCCCAGTAAACTGTGTCCCCACATGCCACATCTGTGTGACTTTAAATGGCTCCAGTGGTGGTGACTTCACTGCTTCCCTGGGCAGCCTGTTCAGTGCTCTACCACTCTTCTGGTGAATTCATCTCTCCTAATATCTGAGCCTCCTCTGGCATGACTTGAGACTGTGGCATTTGTCGTGTTGCTTGTTACCTGGGAGAAGAGACTGACCCCACCTGGCTGCAGGCTCCTTTCAGGTGAGGGACAGGGTCTCTCCTGAGCCTCCTTTTCCCCAGTTCCCTCATCCTCTAAGACTTGTGTTCCAGACCCTTTCCCAGCTCTGTTGCCCTTCTCTGGACTCACTCCGGCACCTCAGAGTCTTTCTTGTTGTGAGGGACCCAGAGGGATTTGAGGTGTGACCTCACCAGTGCTGAGTACAGGGTGACAATCCCTGCCCTGGTCCCGTTGGCCACACCATTGCTGATCCAGGCCAGGTGCCATTGGTCTTCTTGGCCACATGGGCACACTGGGATTGTGCAATATAATACGTCATAGCATAAGGAATAAGGATGAAGAAATGTATGCCACCTCTTTTTTGTCCAAGCAATATCTTACAGGACCCTCTAGTTGCCATTTCTGCTTTCCACGGCTGAGGTTGGTGAATTATTGTTGATGATTTATTTCACATTTGCAAATGGTACCACAGAAAAGTTTTAGTTAAAGCAATTACCTTCTCAGTTAATTTATAGTATACCTTTATAGCAATACACATCACCATATTTCAAAACTTTCCTCATGTCTGAGCTGCCAGAATGAGCTGTTCTCAGCTGCCTTTAGTTGGAATTTACATTTAAACTGCATGAGTTAGAGTAGAATTGAACTCTTTTACCAAATTATTTTTATGATCATTGTGAAGCTATTTGCCTTTTTGTCTTTAACTAGATACTGATGATCTTTGACCTACTTACAAGAAAATTATTAACTTGCTAATGGCACAGATTTTGTAGAATATTGTGCCACCATTTACTGTCGAATGCTCGCACTTCTGACCTCAGGTTGTCATTTCTTATTTCTATGCTATACCTGTCCATAAAACTCCATCTCTGTGTTGATAGTTGAGGGTCAATTTTTTTTTTTGCTTTCCTTATCATGCTCATTAATGTTATGGGGAAGGAATTAGGCTAGTAAGGACCAAGTCTCCTCTTGTTGTAATTTGATGCAATGCTCAGGCCCTTAGACAATATAGTTCCAGTGGAAATGGCATTGCCTACACTTTTAATACTGTACTGCCTTGTCCTCACTGTCATGTCACACACTTGGACGAGTTTATTTACTTCTGGAAGAGAAAGGTGATTTTGTCTTTTCTGGGACATACAGACACTTCTTTGAGCACAGTCAGAATAAACAACTCTGAGAGCCCCATGCTGCTTAAAATTCAGATTAATCCTTCTCATGTAATATGTATGAAAGTATTCCCTAGCATTAATTAAGGCCCATTTCATTTCTTGGTACACACAGACCCTTTGCTTCACATGAGTCGAGTCTATTGTTTTGTCTGAGTGATGCTTCCAACTGGCTGTGTAATAATCTTTTATTATAAATTATGAATGATATAGAAATACCTTGTTTTTGTTTCTGGCTCATTCGCTTTCACTTTTAATTATTTTGTTAGATCTTCTGTTCCTTCCATTGAGTCAGGAGTTTATTTTCACTCCAGTCTTCCACAGAGTTTGGGTGTAACTCTTTCCAGCTACCAGTTCTTTCAGTGGTGCATTCCATGCTCCAGTCTTTTTGGTTTTATTTACTGTCTCAAATAATATGTATGTAATTACGTACAGCAGCAAGAACTGAGACAATTTGTGTCTAGACACAGACTGACAGTGCCATCAGAGGTGCAAGAACCAACTGGGTTTTCTACTTGGTCAATAGAGTAGAAAACTTGGTCCTCTTCATTGCCATCTTTGCCTTCCTGTTTCTTAGGTGAAGGGGTTCTTCAGGTATGTGAGCAGGTGTGTTGTACCTTTTGAAATAGTAGTTCAGCTCCTGGTGAGGTGCAGGTGTAAATGCTCTCCAGACAATCTTCAGATCAAACTGTGGAGCCATAGGACGCCCTGATTCATTCTTTAATGTGAACAAGCCTGTTCAGATCTCTTTCCCATCATCAGGCTGTACTCTCTGAGGCTGTGATCTGTTTGTAGTCACTGTCTAAGCACTTTTCCAGTGATACCTTTAATTAGGCATTCACCCCCGAGTCAGCAGACACGCTCTCAGGCTGTGTCAGATGTTCCTCCACTCCCTGGAGAACAGCGTGCCAAGTGTGTGCCTTCTGTTCCTGACCTTAAACCTGCTCAAATCCCTGTTCAGGATCACCTCCTAAGGAGAAGCTCCACTTGAGCTTATACTCATCCTCTATCTGGTGATCACTTGCACTTCTTTCCCCCTTACCCTCATCTGTTCAGCACTGCAGGAGCCGGCGAGTTGTCGGAATTCAGGACATCCCTCTGGCTGTCCTGGATGGCTCAAACCCCTGCCAGGGGGCTTAAGAGGCCTTGGCACAAAGCCCAAGACACCTGTTAGACTTTGACTATGACCCATGGAAAAAATTACCAACCTTATATGAGGATCTGCAAGCCACGAAAGTCTAAGTAGAATAATAGTTCGTTTGTCAGGGGCTGAAAAATAGATCTTTGGGGTTTTTAGAATGGGGGTTCAGGGGGCAAGATGGAAGAATCTGGGCATGTCCAGCCTTTCTCCTTCTTCTTATTCTTCTTTTTCTTGACCTCCATCTTCTGCTGTGATGGTGACACTTGTGGATTGATTTAAAGTAGAAGCTCACTGTCTAACATAGGTGATGGGTATTGGGAAGTAATTGTAAATATTGTACACGTAGTTTTTAGTATAAAAAGATAACACCGCCCTGGGGGCAGGCAGAGTGCCTCTGTCTGACCTGCTGAACAGACCTCAGCAGGCCAGAGAAAGAATTTTGTAGATAAGAAACAATAAACAACCTTGAGAACGAGAACAAAAGAGCTCTGACTCCTTCTTCGACTGCCAGGTGGGAAAAGAAACTTATACTTATTTTGGGGTCACTCTGAGCAGCAAAATTCCCTAGAGTGGGTGACCAGTTCTGCTGTTCATGGGATTCAAATTGCTGGGCCTCCCATCATGTCAAAATCTGGTTGTTGGATTTTCAGGGAATTCCTTCTGGTTTTTCTTCCTGGTAGCACCGGCATTGCAGAGGTGTGTGCTGTAACTGCATGTGCAGTCAGAGATGGTCAGGTGGGACTACACCAACAGCCCATCATGTGGTCCTGTTACCCCCCTTCTGGTGGGACTGACAGGGTTACTCCATTCCAAAAGTTTGAGCTTTATAGCTGTCTGTCTGGTTTTGCTGCCTTTTGTGCTCAGAAGCTGGGAAGATAAGTTGTTAGACTTCCTTCACATTATTTGGCTCCTGGTTTTGTGGTCTCCAACTGACGAGCTCAGAAATAACAAACTTAGAATAAGAAGCAGAGGTCAAATGAAGAATATTTCTCAGCTTTTCCTTGTGTACCCTCAGGATAATATTGCACAGCTTAAAGTGATCTTAATGTCCCACAAAATCAGCACGTTTGTCCTGAATAAATCCAAGGTCCATCCAGGTCCTCAATTGCTGAAAATTAATAGTGAATTCTCTTTAGCAGAACTTTGAATTATTTAAGGGCTGTCATACCAAGCACATGGCAAGTACTAATGCCCAGTTTCCAACCCTTACAGTGCTACAAGAAAAGCCTGGTTGAAATGTATGCTCAGTAATTTTGTGAATTGCATTTTACCCAGTTTGTTGGTTCATCTTGCTTTGTGGGCATCCATTTCTGCACATTTTAGGGAGTTAGGGGTCATAGATGTGTGCTGCTCTTCCCCCTGCCTCCAGGCTGAAGATGCAGTGGGGTTGTGCAGAGGTCCGGTCTGAGCTTGCTTCAGAGCCAATGACATGTGCCTGTCTCAAAGTTTGCTCCTGAGAGCCCAGATCTTGAACATCTCCAGTGTGACCCCTTTTCTGTTCTCATGTTGCTGCCTTCAGCACTGAGGGGCTGTGTATGAGCTGCATCCAAACTGGTGGTTGATGCAATAACACAGCTCCAAGTGTGGCACTTGAGTTGCTGGCAGTGTTTGCCTGCAGCACAGGTTACTGACGGGCTCTGCTGAACTCACTGCTTTGCACTGGAACCTCCACATCCTAAATCATTGCATAAAGGAACTTATTTCTTTCTATTTTCTACAGAGTGTAACTCTTCATTGCGGTATAAGGTGATTTTATATCCTCAGGCCTCTATACATTGACATTTATTTTCCTTTGTCTTTCAGACTGCTTTCCATATTGTCACCAGATTATCAGATAGACCATCCATAAAATAAAAATTACTGTCTGTCTTGCTCAGTACCCTTGAGGGTACTGAAGGGGGGAAAAAGGTAGTGTATCTTTTAGGATAAAGGACTAAATAATTTATTTGTGGTCTGTGGAATACAGGAGGGCAGGCAGAGGGGAAAACCATAATATGCCAATAATTTAAAATGTCCATACAAGTCTGCTTCAGAGTCCAGTAGGATAACAAATTTTACCATTTTCTTTCTTTCTCTTAACAATCAATCTTGTCAGCTGGAATTGGGCATCCCGTGCACAATCCAGTCTCTAATTTCATCAGAGATCTCAACTCTGTGTAATGATCACCTCATCTGCTTCTTGGTTTCAATTAAAGCAGCTCTCAGTTGGTCTCAAACCCAGGACCTGACAAATGTCTTCATCAGTACTGTTTCGTTATTGCTCTTCTTATTATGGACAGCAACACATTACATTTTTGTCCTTTTTCCTCCAAGGAGGTAAAGGTAATGCCAATTTCTTTTCTCGGTTCTTATTCCTGTGACTGAGAGAGGTGGTTTATCTTAAGAGGCAACATTCTCTAGGCTTTTTCTCTGTTGCCTCTCATTAAAACAGAACAAAACAAAACAAATAAAAAAGGAGAAATTCATGCTGATGCCTTCCTTGCAGGTTGCCAGGTCTTTCCTCCTGATACCACTCAAGCTACACATGTTCTGATTTTTTTTTATTTAATCTTTTTACAAAATATATAAACAATTTTGTGGAGTTTATGGTCTTTTTATAT
This sequence comes from Zonotrichia leucophrys gambelii, assembly GCF_028769735.1. Taxonomy (NCBI): domain Eukaryota; kingdom Metazoa; phylum Chordata; class Aves; order Passeriformes; family Passerellidae; genus Zonotrichia; species Zonotrichia leucophrys. The sequence continues at coordinate 53,059,260 of NC_088173.1, forward strand.
TTTCAGGTAAACTATAGAAAAGTTATTGAATAAAGACTTAACTCATAATTCATAACTTCATCAAAATTCTTCCACTAAAAATTGCTGAGTGGAAAGAATGAAACAATACAACAAGCAATAGTAAAAGCATTAAAGAACTATAGTATTAATAACTAATACCAGAATGCACACATATATGTTTTTGCATATCTTGGTGGTCAAACTCATAAACTATATAGCTGCCAAAAGATGTAGTTGATTATGGTACAGATTTGCGATTTTATTTTGTATTTAATCAATTGTGGGTTTTTTTAATATTAAAGCAGCCTGACTTTTATCAGAAAGTATTTAATGTTGGATGTTTCTGTTTCTCCCTTTTAAAAAAAATATTTTTTATAATTGTTTTCAACTTTGTTGTGGCAAGCACTGTAAAATGCATTTCAGAGAGGAGGGCCCAGTTAATTCGGCAATGGATTCCATCTGTGTTGACCTTGGCTGCAGAGCCCAGCCCGCCCCAGCTGTATGAAGTAACTGGTGCTCCAGCAGGGTCGGAATCAGACAAGCACCATTTGTGTTTCATTTCCTTTTTTCTTTCTTTCTGAATAACATTTTGTCTAAAAACAAGGATTTTTTTTTTCTCCTGATCTTTATTGGGATTTCTCATTTGTCCCAGGATAAAATACGGCTTTGAAACCTTGGTGCTGTGTCAAGTCAAAATTGGAATGACTCAGGACATGTATTCATGTATTTCCTGGGTGAATGAGGTTCAGTAATGATAGGAATTTCATATATTGTATGCAGCTGATGGAAAAAATGGTTTAAGGCTAGACCAAGAAATTAATTTGTCTAATGAAAAGGGTGGTATGAATGTATATTGCCCCAGGAACAAACTGTGACCCCAGCTAATGAGAGCAAGCTTCTACCCACTTGAGTGAAGGGGGAAAATCAACTCTTTGGAGGCAGTCCTGCCTCTTGTGTTTAGCACTTCAGGCTACGCAGAGGTGATATGTGTAGAGCAATTCATAATTGCTGTCAGTTTTCCAATAGTAATGAACATGTAATAATTTTTAATGTCCCTTATGGCTATTGTATAGCAGCAGCTGACCTTGAAAGTCTCATTTATTTTGTCACGATGTGCAGGTTGTCAATTTGATTTTTTTTTCAGCAAAATTACAGGATCACTACACTAAAAGTCATATTTTTTTCTTTATTTTGCTTCTTTGAGAGATAATTTCTCTGGCAAATCTGGTATGTGAGGAAATCTCATTTGGTTCACATTATAGGTAACAGTAATTGCCAACTGTAATTTGTAATTTATTGTGACATAAGAAGCTGGCTGTATCATTTGATAATAGAAGTAACATTAGTGTAAATTTCAGTCTGACCAGGAATTTCTGTGCTCAGTTGTGAATCAGTTCATTGTTTGTGAAAAAGTCTCTAATTTTACTTGGTGTGCAAAGGTGAGTCCATGCTGGATGAAGGGCAGGGTTAGTCACTAGCTGCTTGCCTTCCTGCACTCCGGGAATGCACAAGCACTTAACCTGCAGGGTGGAATAACCTCCTTGATGGGAATTGGACTACAGAGCACTCTAAGGGTGGGACTCATTTAGTGATGGTGTCAAGAATTGGGTGACTGGTGTAGGTGTGTAATCAGCAGTGAGATTTGGAGATGTCTAGCTTTGAAATATTCAGAGATGAATCCAGCCCTGAAAGTGCCCACAGAAGTAATTTCACTGCAGTTAATGGCACATGTTATTAAAGCTCAGGCTCCTCCCAGGTAACTTCAGGTCTATAGCAAAAGGGGAGCACAGTCCCTGTGGCCTCATCTGTGAGATGTGGAAGAAGGCTCTGCTAAACTGGTCAGCCCACCTGAGGTACAGCCCAGAAGTGTCTCTATCTCTGGATCTGACCAGGTTCTCACTTCAGGATCTCTCTTCATTCCCCTAGTTTACACTCAGTCCAGTTCAGGCAAACACCACTGCATCTCTTTTATTCTATTAAAAAAAAATCTTGAAAAGCTTACTGCAGAAATACAACTCTGCTTGCAAGTTAAATTTTTGTAATCATGAAATAAACCACTGGTGCTAAGAAAAAGCTTCAGTATTTTCTCTAACACATAAATATGAAACTAAAAACCTGGGGCAAATATGAATGGGTTCCATAAAATACAGTTTTTTTGGTACTTGTTAAGGAAATAGAACAATAAAGTCAAATGGAAGAAGTCACAGAGTACTACATTTAGTTTGTTATTATATCTACATACCACCAGTTGGTCAGTTTTAAATTAAAAACAGGTTTATATTTAAAAGAAGCATTTTAGAATTTGACCTATTATTTGACATATTTATTTTATCATGTAATAGTTTATTGATTTTTCAAACTTTTCCTTGTTTGTAGATCACTTTTCACTATGTAGAAATAGCATTATAAACATTAATATGTATATTAAGAATTGATTTGCCACTGAAGAAACACCTATCATGAAAATATGGTTCAATTTTCTGTCCTTAGTCTCTGCCAGCCCAGGCTATTTAACTTTTCTCCAGTGTGCAGCCAAACTGCTGTTTGCTGGTCGGATGTGAATTGTTTTAGGTGCAAAATGCTAATAAATTAGCCTTAACACTGTAAACAGGTCTATGCATAGAAATCTCTTTCCTACATAGACCCATTAGATTTAAATGGAGAACTATATCTTTTCAGCATTTTTACCACTTAATGATGTTGCAGAGAGAAATTCTTTTAATGTAGCTGTAATACTGATCTTGTCATCCTTAGCAATGACAAGTAGGATTCTACAGTGTTTATCATCTCTAAAGAACTCAGTTGGAGGACATGTAAGAAGGTTTTGTTTCCTTATCATGGTAGAGGTAAAAGTCTGGACAATAATGGTACATTTAAAAATGTATCAGCATGTTATGAAGCATAATTAAGTTACTTTACTGCTTCAAGTCTCAACCTTTACTTATTATTGTTTAATTATAATAATATATGAGGAACTTGAGATTTGGGTTCCTTCTCATCTAAAAGATGCTACCTTGCAGAGCATCTAATTGAGCCCTCCAAAGCCTTGCCTTTTGAGATAGTTAACACAAGGAATAGTTACAAGAGCAGGGTTTATGAAGCTGGTTGCATTGGCGCTGATCATGAGCGTTCTGTCCGCTGATCATGAGATGTTCTGTCCGTGTTTAATTTAACGCCTTGTTGGTCTGTAATCACTTTTTCTTTTTTTTTTTTGTTCCTTTAGCCACCAGACAATGGGCCTCCACCACTGCCAACCTCCTCCCTTCCTGAAGGCTATTATGAAGAGGCAGTGCCGCTTAGTCCAGGGAAGGCTCCTGAGTACATCACTTCCAGTGAGTAAGATGTTTCCAGGCTGTTTCTGAGCAGTTGGTAATTCCACTGTCCTTCAGCTTTTTTAGTATTTGAGAACTTCATCTCTCTTGGTGCTGTAGTGTTGTGTTGTGAGAGTTACTTTGACAGTTTGGGCCAGTTCTGGTTATCCTTGCTGGCCATGCCTTGGGTTGGTTTGCAGAACTGTTTTGGTGTGTGCTGGACTGTTTTGCAGAGCTGTTTCGGTGTGCATTGGATTGGTTTGCAGAACTGTTTTGGTGTGCTCAAACCATGCTCCTTTTACAGAAAACTAAATTTGGTTCTCAAGTAAGGAGCACATAAACAGGTTTCAGCAGTTATTGCAGACAGAGGGTCCGAATTAGCCATTAGCCTTTTAGACTGCTTTGAACCACAGACAAGGGGGACCCTGGACCAGGAGTCCAGAGTTAAATGTTGCCCAGAGTAAACCCCTATAAACTGATCTGTGAATGTGGAGGTCTCAAAAACTGGTACTGACCTGCACATCTGCCTGCTGTGCCTCTATTGCGCCGAATTGCTTGCTAAAATAGACAAATAAAAAGAGGGGGAAAAGAGCAACTGTTGGAAAGATGTGATTTGCAGCATTTCTGATGACACATTGTGGAGAGGGATGAATTGGTCACAGCAGCTCCCACAGGCCATGTGTGATGCCCATGGCAGTATTTTGTGCCCACTCCTTCAGGGCAGTAGGCAGAGGGCTGCCTCTGGCTGTCTACCAGAATGTCCCTCTGCAACACCCAAATGTTCTTTTTCACACCCAAATACTTCCCCGAAGAGCTGTGCACTTCAGTGGAGCTGTGCTGAGAGCACCCTGATGAAACACTGCAATGACTACTGTGACCTTTACACAGGGTCATTTATGTACCATCTTTTTGCTTTTTTAATGGCTGGAGTAATTTATTACTTGTGTAGGGCTGATTTATCACTAATCATTATTTTCTATGGTCCAAAGATTAAAGGCATATCTTTCCCTGTTTTATAGCCATTTTAATTATTTTAAATTATCTCTCTGTTCTTAAAACATGCATAGGAGTCACCTTAAAACTAAAATACTGTTCATCTGTATACTGCACAAACTGATGTTATCTAGCAGCTTTTAATTAACCTAAGAAATTCAAGGTAAGAAAAGAGTTTCATGTGCTGGAGAGCAAATGAAAGAACATATGGACTTAGAAGAGCAGCAGAATCACTCTTCTCTTCATTTCCTCCCTTGAAATGCTGCAGGGTGGTCCTGCTACACCTTGTAACCCAGTGAACTTCTGACTTACTTGGGTTTTGTTGTTAAACAAGAGCCATGCTTAGGCAGAAAAATATTAATAATGCAAATATTAATAGCACTGCTAAAAAATCACTTAGGGAAAAACAAGACAAAGTATGAAGCTGATTTCTTATTGTACTTAACCATTTAAATGCATAAAAATATTTAGGATATCAGCCTTAAAAGTTCATTGGTAATTCCATAATTCAATTATATAGATATATATATACACATACACACAGAGACATTTAAAGCACTGTTAGCGTGACTTAAGATTTCACTTGCTGAGATTTTTTTATATTTTCTTAGTTCTGAACTTTATCATATCTTAAAAATTGTGTTAAAAGAATTCCTCTCTTCACTGTTAATGAATTTGTTTTTAAATTCAGTTGTGCAATTAGTAATACATCTTCAGTCATGCAAAATGTCCACTAAATGCACTTCTGTGGTAATTCAAATCAGGTACCAAAGTATATTAAAAGATATAACCTTAACTGGAGTATTTGAGATGGAGAAGACAATAGAAAAAGTGCTTGAAGTAGAAGTGCAAGAATGCATCTGTTGGGATAGATAGAATTATTTTAAGTAAACATTCCCATGGAATATTTTTGTAATGCCATTAATAGCAAGGAGACTTACATACCATGTGTCTTACCTGTAAAAGTAAACAAGCACTGAAGAAAATTTCAGAACATAATCATGAAAATGAAATATCTCCAACTTCCCCAAGTCCCTCTGGTTGGTTTGTAAATAAGTAATTGCATGTAGATGGCACACAAGAGTGTGTATGAATTACTTGTCTGTATTTGGGAATTATATGAAACGTTGTGGTGGGTAGATCCTGCCCTATAATCTATTCTTATGACCTTTACCATATGGGTTATTTGTTTCTTGATGTGATGTACTAAAGCAAGATGAAGATGTTTCTGTGTGAAAGAATTCCAGAAAATGAAGCTATCTGTCAAATAATATTTTGAAGATAATGAAACACTACCTAAAATTCTAGCTAGGTATTCCCAGTTTCCTGTTTCATTAAAATTCACAAGGTGTCTGTATGGGTCTTGGCAAAGTATCTTATGTTTAATTAATGTAATGCATTGATATTACTGAGCGCTGAAACAGTAACTTGTTCTTGGCTGATTTTCCAAAGCTTTCACTTAAAATGAACCTTCTTGAGGTTTTCAGTTATTGCAGTGTGCTTCATGGCTAAGTGTTTTAACCTAACACTTTTACACTTTTATTAAAGATTATGACTCAGATGCCATGAGCAGCTCTTATGAATCGTATGATGAAGAGGAGGAGGATGGAAAGGGGAAGAAAATGAGACATCAGTGGCCTTCTGAGGAAGCCTCTATGGATCTGGTGAAGGATGCCAAAATCTGTGCCTTCCTTCTTCGAAAAAAACGATTTGGGCAATGGACCAAACTACTGTGTGTTATCAAAGAAAACAAACTACTGGTAATTCTTATTTTTAGCTAGCTATATTTTCATTGTGCCTTTTAAATTATGTATTTATTTTTACAGGAATCTGATTTTTGGAATATATTCTGCAAACAGTGGCCAAGTCTGCAGTAACCTTACCAAAGAGCTCGGTCATGATTTACCCAAGAAGCAGAAAAGCACTGAAATTATAAGTGTATCATTTCACCACTTAGAACTTTGATTTTTATTTCACTTCAGCTTGAACCCCAGCAGTTCTCTGATATTGGAAAGAACATCTGGCCCATTATCTTCTAAAATATTTAATTTGGAAAAAAATAGTTGCTGAAACTGTAAATCCAGTCTTTCATTCCCTGCGGACAAAAAGTCTCATAGGGAGCTCTGTGTGTGAACTGTTGGATCAGACTGCTGGAGAGAAAAGTCCCTTGTTGGACTGAGAATTCACTTGGCAGCATATGCTGTGGTAATGTACACACTTTAAGCTAAACCTTTGCCATCTGCTCTGCAGTAATTATGATGCAGTATTCACATGATGCACAGCTGCATTATAAAAGGGACAGAAACAAGTGGATGTATTTATTCCTTAAGCAAATCTGTTATGCTTCTTTCTGATTGGAGGCACCAGTGAAAGATTCCATGAATTATCTGCTCACAGATGTATTTTTGTTTTTTGAAAATAGACCTTAATTCAGGGAGGCATTTACTGTGTGTAGTTATGAACAAACTAATGCTTGTATTAATCAATAAGTTGGGGTCCTCGGTGCTCCTGCCTTCTGATAGGGTGCTTCCAGCCATTGTACCTACTTACATAATAATTACTGCACTATCCCAAGTGTTAAAAGCTGATTAACAAGTCATAGAACATTTTGTGTAAAACCTCTCTATTCTACAATGTACAGTGTAGTTTAGGTGTGTTCACTTTCCAAGTACATTTGTGCTTATGGCAGTATAAAAAATAGCAGGATATGACATGGAGGTAAGAGATTTCTGAAAATACAGTTGGAACGAATTTGCTAGTTTGCAGTAGCTTTAATTTTTGTACCCTCCTGTATTTAAATGTTGAAAAAAAAGTTCATTCTGATTCAGCTTTTATTATATTCTTATAATGCCATTATCCTTAATGCACATTTTTATCACCATATATCAGTATCATATCAGATTTCAGGACCAGCTGATAATAGCTTGAAGAAAGGAAGGGAAGAGACAGAGAACCAGATTTTTCCCTGAAGTCATACACCATTTGTTCTACAATTACATTTATCGTTCCATATAAAAATATGTTCTTTTTTATATTTTCATTTCCTTTACCCACATGTGTGGTCCGAAAAGCTTTTTTTTTTCCTTACAGGGATCATCTTTCAATAATTCTGTAATGTGGATTAAGAAAATAAAAGTCACAATAAGAGTCTAATGACCAAGTTACACAAGATTGGTTTATTGTTTGAAGGAGGACTTGGACAGTTAACTTATGAGATATGCAAGTAAAACAAATATGTGTTCTTAGGGATCAGTAATTGCTTGTGTCATAAATGCAGCTGTCATCATAAAACAAAAATATTTTAATTAGGATTAGACATTAGAAATAACTTTTAGTAGGGAATTACTTTTCACTTAAAGTCCGTTAGGGACTCATATTTCATTTAAAGTCTTTTAATATATACATGCTTCAGTTTTAGCAATGTATAATTTTAAATAAAATATTTAGATTAATATAAAAGGAATTACAAGCTGTTTATTGGTTCTTAAAGTGAATAATGTTGTATTTCTTAAAGACTTCATAGCTTGAAAAGTTAGTATTTTTTAAATGTTGCAAATTAAAAATCTGTGACCAAACTGGAGAAACTTTAGGGTAATGGGCTTTGGAGAGGGAAGGCTTGTCAGTGATCTGCAGAGTCTGGTTTAGAATTGGCTGTATTTGCTCAGCCTAACTTGTAGTGTTTATAACATACTTTCATCAATTGTCTTCCTGACAATTGCATCCTGGCATGAATACTGCTGCGGACATGCAGAAATTCATGTGCTTTTCTCTATTCACATAAATGCTCAGCTGTTCTTTGTATGCTGATACTAGTTAGTCTGGATTGTCAGAGACCCCTTAAATAAAATGCTATAAAAATATAGCATTTCTACATAATAAGAATGTATGAGGGAAAGTCCAGTTTACAGAAGTATATAAAATAACTGGACATTTGTATAGAGAGTTAAACATTGTTCTGCAGTCTTTGGGAGCCTCAGCTGTAGTGGTGGGTTGGAAGGAGGGAATGGAGCCTGGGTCTGTAGGACAAGTGATGTAAAGAGGGAGCCCTCTGTCTTCAGATCACCAGTTCCAGCAGAGAACAGGCCATCAGTGACCCAGCAGGAAATGGCTGAGGGTTTTACTGATGGGGGAAGAAATAGATGTAAGTACATCATTGTAGCCAGGAGCTTGCAAAATGAAGTAACTTGGAAATTTGTGCAGGGACTATTAGACTGTATTAACTGAAAAAGTGTGATTTTACCCACTTTCCATCAAGTTGGTTTTTTTTTTACTTATCTCAAGAAAATGAGCAGGTGAGTAAAGCATGTGTCAGTGTCTTTGCAATTAAAGTGTGTAGGCACTGATGTAGATTTGCCTTCATGTGGTGATCTGTGACTGGAGGGCAAGGTAAACATCTGGCCTTTAAAGTTGTTGAGTTCTAAGTTTATTCTGCTGCTACATATGAACAGATATCCTAAATCACCCTCTTCCTACCTGATCAAGGTCAAGGTTGAGTCATAAGGATAATGCAGAGACACTTAATGCTCTCCATATGTTGTACCTGTCCTGCAATAAAAGGCATCTATTATTGTCAGTCTGGAAGTAATTTTGCTTTACAGAGTGGATGAGTTTGCTCTGGCTGAACTCTGTGGTATGTGGTAAAGGGATGTGTAAAATATATTCAAAATTTGATGAATTAAAAATATAGCATTTCTACATAATAAGAGTTTTTCCCCAAGGTTCAGAAAGATTATATCTAACTCTGGAACTTCCCTTATGTTTATTTAGTGTTACAAAAGCTCCAAGGACCAGCAGCCCCAGATGGAGCTGTTCCTGAATGACTGCAGTATCACCTACATTCCCAAAGACAGCAAAAAGAAGAAGCATGAGCTGAAAATCTCTCACCAGGGAGCAGATGCCCTGGTTCTGGCAGTGCAGAGCAAAGAGCAGGCAGAACAGTGGCTAAAGGTAAGGGGGGATTTCTGACCAGGAGTTTTTCTACCCACAAAATGTTCACATTGCCCTATTGCTGTTACAAACTGAGACACAGTCAACAACTTCCAGACAAATCCAGACCACTTAAATCCCATCTAATTTGAGACTGCAGAAATACAGACTAGGTTCAGGCCTCGAAGCAATTCCTCAGGGTTAACCTGGTGCTGCTGCTGTGATGGTTTTCACTACTAATAGCACAATAATCTGGTGCAGAGAGGAGAGGTGGGAAATTCCCTTTCATCTTCTTCTCCAGTTCATTTTCCAGAAAGATTTGGTGGTTAGGGCATAGTTTTGGTGAGTGGAAGGTTCAAATTCCCTCAGGTGGAGGCAGCTGGCACCCATATTATTTTTGGCATGGTGTCACCTTTTTTAAAAGAAGATTCTCTGAGGAGATACCTGTTTGAATTGCTCTGGATGGAAAAAAATCCCTCAGCTTCCTGAAGGCCATTCAAGTTTCCTAATTCTGGTTTAGCAAAGTATCATCTGTTATGGTTTCTCCTGCGAACGCAGACTTCGGAGAAAATGGGATTTTGTCATCTTCCTTTCCTCTCTGTTCAATGTCTGCAGACATGGAAAATCCCAAGGCAAGGGCTGCAGTTACAGATCCTAACCAGATTACAAGTATTTATGTTGGATTTGCCAGTCTCAAAGGTGGAGGTCAGTGAAGTAGTGTGGGAAACTATCACTGCAGTTGCAGTAGCAGCTGTTTTAAGACCTTGAAATCCAGCCTTCTAAATACATGTATAAGTCTGAAGGCATCAGACTCATCAGGCATTCTCCATGCTGTACTGTGATCTAACCTTATATGGTACTTATTTTTCTAAGAATAAATTGTATTTCCCCAAATACAATTGAATTAAACACATAGGAATTTCCTGATGGCAGATAGTTTTTCTGCAGAAGAGGGAGACATAAAATGCAGCTTAAGCGGTATAAATTCTGCTGTGGGCTAATGTACTAAATGGAAAATTAATCTGTAATTTCCTATTTTGCAATATTTGAATATACCTTTTGGGGGTTTGAGGTTTGTGTGTGTTTGGTTTTGACTGTGACTTTGTATCCTGGCTTAGAAAATGCTCTATTGTCATTTTAATGGCAATTAATCCAGCCATGTGTTTGTTAGGCTTCTAACATCAATATCTTGTCCTAAGTTTTAAAATCATGCAAGTGTCCCACTAGTTCAGCTAGCAGTTCAAAACCACTGATTGGAATGAAGAGAAGTTCATAAGTCATGTTCCCTTCCAAGGGAATTCCGCTGTAATTAGATCATAGGAACTGCACCCTTATTTCCTGTGTTGTTCTCAATTTAGTAATTCTAAATTCACTGGCATCTATCAGACGTTCTTTCATAAAAATAGTTTTATTTTTTTAAATTGTATATAAAGCATCCCCACACAGGCAGACAGAGCAGTACTAGATTTTTCCATGTCCCAGATGCATTCCTGCTGCTTCAAACTGAGAAGAAAAAGAGGGATTTTGTGCAGTTGCATGTTCACACAGTTGTATATTCTGTGTGTCTGCAAAGCATTTGGAGACAGTCTGACAGCACTTTATTTAGCTCCTTCATGCTGCAAAGCTCTCTATTCATGAAATCTTTCAAGTACATGGCACTGTTACTGTACTCAACTTCCAAGTCCTCAGTGCTGCTTCGGCCCTTTGCTTCTGCAGTACAGATCCTTTCCCACAGCTAACCAGAAAAGATCTGTGCAGCTCTTGCAACAGCTCCAGTGTTTTCCAAAAAAAGTACGGCCTTTGGAGAAATAAAATAAGCATTGCTTTCTGTGTTTTTTAAAATACACCAAAAGTTAAGGATTTTTTTAAATTATGTAAGCAATTATGTTTGGATCATTGAAGCCTTACTCAAAATTAGCTTCAGAAAATCATGTGTGGCTTTGTGTAGGACATTCTTACACTATGAAAGAGGTCACTGCTTCAGCTTGGGAGATTTTAGCTTTCCCAGCCTGTCAGTCAGAGAACCAAGGTCCCTCCCAGTTCTCTGTCCCTTACATGTGATTTCTGTAGTTAATAAAATGGAAAGATACAGAGACTGACAATGAGAAAGAACTCTGCAAACTCTGCAACCACATTTTTAGAGCATAAGATGCCTTCCTGGTCAAAGATACTGCACCAGTGTTTGCCACTTGAGGCAGATTATCACCCAGGAGCAATGGGTTCTCATGAAATCAAATGTAAACTGTCACATTAAAGCTTTACAGTTCATCCTAAAAAGCTCAAAATGTTTTTGGAGACCAGATTCTCCTTTGAAAGCTAAACCAGTTTTTTTTCCAGTTCATGTATATAATCAGTACAGAATATGTTTAAGTAAATAATTTTAAAATATATATTGGAAGACACATTCTAAATCGATGTAGAATACTTCAGACCTCTTTTCTTTTTGTCATCTAAAGATGACACCAAGAAAGCTCCAACTGATAAACATAGTGCAAATTGAAGTCTAGACTGGAAACCACAAAGGGAGTTTCAGATTTACCAGCTAACAAATGCTTGATGAAAACAGATAGCTGATGTCACCAAAGAGCCTGTCAAGATTTCAGAGGAAGGAGCAAAGCTAGTATAAATTCAGGCTAGAGCTGAGATCATCTCAGTAATATGGTGGGCAACAAAAAGTGGTGGAATTTTCCAGACTGGAGTCCTAAAATGTTCCCACAAAAATGTACAAGGAAAAAATGAGTGCAGTTACACACTCTGACCCAAAAATGGTCTTTTTCCATGCGTGCTTGAGTGTATGTGCATCTGTGCATTTTGTGGTCAAGTGAGGTCTGAAATTTTCCTGTTTGTCTCAGCACATCCAGTAGACTGGTAAAACTACACTTATTTGTCAGCATCCCTGGGAAATGCTGCATTAAAAATAAAAGGACTGGTAAGACCATGACCTTACAAGAAGCTGCTTGTTCAGTGGCTTCGTTTGTACAGTTGAATGTGCTCTGTGTGCAGAACCCTCAGACTAGGCCACAGAAAACTGCCCTCAGTATTAGAAATACATGGAAGCCAAAGAAATTAAGGTAACTTGTTGTAGAAGACTGGTAGAAGAAGGAAATGGTCACAGTGACTGATCCCAAGGCCTTCTCTTCCTCCTAACATTCCTCCTGCAAAAATGTATTTCTGATTTACCATGCATGAGGTGTAATCTATCATTCTGGAGTACTGGCCTTGATTTTCATTTTCCCCTAACATTAGACACCCTTAGTTAACTTCTCTTCATTTTCTGGTGCTCTGCCACTGTGCAGCAGTTTCTCCAGCTGAGGGTCTGTAATTGAGCAGTGAATCTTCCAGCCATAGGGAGACATTGCTTCATCGATCATTTTGACAATGCTCAGCCAGTTCTGAACTTGTCATAATAAGGAGGATATTTTGCCCCGAAGAGAGAATAAAATCATGGTTGGGACTGTATCCAGTCATCCAAAGGCTCTGCAGCATTCCTTGTGGTTCACCTACCCAGTTTTTCTCTCTGATTAACTGCATGTTATCTCTTATGAAAGTCTATGGAAACATCTCTTTTTTTTCACTTGATTACTTTCACTAAACTGTCCTGAGTTTAGTGAAAGTAATCAAGTAATTTCTGGTCTCCAGTCTTTATGTGGACAATTTTACTGAAGAGTAAACTACTGACAGAGCTGTTGTTTAGCCAGTTTATATCAGCAGAAAATTGAGCTTGTAACTGTAAACACTGTGTGGCTGCTTTTGCTTTCTATGGGAATTTCCAGCTAGAGATCTTCAACACTTCAAGCATTTCTTTCTTGGCTTGTGTAATAACTCCCCAAAGAGGTTATTATCTCCATTTTGTAGCAGAGTAGAATCAAGTGCTGAATGGTCAAGCCTTAAAATGGACAAAAAAAAGTGGTTTTGGGGATGCATACTTGGTACTAGTGATTTCCTTGCAATGTTTGTTAATTTGTCATTAACTTAAAGAATGTACAGTGACCCAAGGCAGGCGGGCCAGGTTCTTTCTCTACTGCCCATCATCACCAGCAGCAAAGGCTGTGCAAACTAAATGAGACCTCCCAGGAATTGCACCCCTGTTGTCTCAATCAGATGGTTTAAAATACCTCAGTTCAAGTCACAGCAAGGTCAGTCAGTGAGTTTGCATAAGAGCTCTTTAGGGCCTCACCTGCAGAGGGGATGGACCAAACTGCGCGTGGGAGTTTTGACCAGTCTGCAGGACTCTGCCAGTGGGCAGAGCTGGAGGATGCCAGCTTGGCTGTGAGCCAGAGTCTGTGTGTGTGTGACCAGTGCCGTGGAAAACAATACATAATTTAAAAGAACCAGATGTATATGTAAATTTAAAAAGCCCCAACCAAACCACCCACGAATACAGAACCACAAACATCCTATTTACTTGTCTTCTCAGTGATAATTTTTCTTTGGTGTTTCCTGGCTAAAATCGCAAATGCAAGCTGTCGCAGTCAGAACAGAACCCAGGAGGGCTGAGACTTTTCACCACTACATATTATTCCTCCTCTCTCCTACTCACAGCTTTGGATGGAGAATCATTTAAATCACACCTAGCTCAGACTCTTGGCCTAAAGTGCCATGTGCATCACCTCAGCACCCAGGCTGGGGATGCAGCACAGGGCACCTCTGCCTCCTGCCGCCCTCCCCAGCCTCTGGGGAGTGCCTCCTCCCTGGGCTCTGCCTGATCCAGCAGCCATAAATAGCAATGGACTTCATGGCAGTAATGCAGGAGAAATGGTACAGGGCTTGTCTTGGTTGAGTAGGTCAGAGAAGTGTTTCTAAGGGGATGCACAGGCACTAAGGGCAGTTATTGACTGCTAGGCTGCCAGAATCTCATCCTCACTTTGCTCAGACAAATGGCAGTAAGGCAGAAAGATTAATCTTTCCAGGCTAAGGGATACCTGAGAATGATATTTTCCAATACAGAAGGTAAAGGGGGTTTCTTTTTGAGACTTAAAGCATGTTATTCCCTGTGAGTGGAATAATTTCTGCCTTTCCTGCCTAAGATTTTCCTCTATGTGAACTCCTCGGGGCATTTCTTCTCTGCAAAACACTAACAGGAGTTCTGCTGCTCTCCTAAAGAGGAGGGTATTGACACTAACATATGAAACAGTCCACAAGAAGGAGAAAATGAGGATTTAGTCATGCCAAAATGACTGAGAGTCCCAGAAAGTCAGTACTCTTCCAGCAGTGAAAAAGGAGTGTTTCAGGAATGGGAAATACTGACTTACAGCTGGAGCCAAACCCTTTCCCTGTGCTGTGTTGTACTTAAGCAGATTTCAGCTTTGCCACATTCCTATTTCCATAGTTAAGTGGCAGAGCCAAGGGACACAGCCCATCTCATTCCCAGCAATTCCAGTATTTGTGAAACATGTGGGCAGAGGGGGACAAGTGGGTGGGTGGCTGGCTGGGTTTCTGGTCCGATTACATAAAGTAAAGCAAATGTGCAGTCAGGCTGTGAGCTTTCTGTCTTGAACTCGATCATATTAAAAGTGTGAGCTTCTCATGGGAGTACCCTGAGAGCACAGGGTGATACAAATGCTGTAATCACATCCCTGTGGTAGGGAGGCTGTAGCTTGAGCTCATCCATGGTATCCATCAGGAGTGAGGTCTGCAGGCTCCTAAGCACAGGACAACTTTGAGTCTTATTCCTTAACAGGTCCCAAAGGGATCAGCCATAAGGAACTATCTACAAATGTACTTTTACTCAGAATTTGTTTGATTTCTGTGTGGCAGGGGCTGGCTGACAAGCAGCTGGCTTTCTGGTTTTACTACAGAGCCACTGCTTTTTTATCTGGAGCTTGGAACTTTAAAGTAGCCAGAAGAATCTAATTTACTTTTTCTGATTTCACATGTACAATAAATGTGTAGCAAGTATTTTGCCTCCAGTCCTGGTGTGTCTTTTAAAATAAGATAAAATAATTATAGAAATGTGTAGGTGTATGCAGATATGAACTTTTTTATAGTAAATATTAGTGCTTCTGTAGTAGGATAGTTTTAAAGAAAAAAATATTTCAGACACACCAGTGGCAGAAATTCCACTGACTTCACCCATGGCTCAGGGCAGGGAATCTTTCCAGCTTCCTACCTACACATATTTCTCCTCTGTGCCTTATGTCACTGCACTCAGTGCTGTACTCTGACTTATATCCTGATCCACCTGGGGATTCAAGGTCTGAAGCCCAAGTCTGATTAGGAGCAGCGAATGCAGCTGGGGCTGTTTGACCTGGAGAAAAGGAGGTTCAGGGGAGACGTTTGTGTTCTCTGCAGCTGTAGCCAGGTGGGGATCAGTCTCTTCTTCCAGATAACATGACAGGAAAAGAGAAAATGATCTCAAGTCTCACCAGAGCAGGTTTAGTTTGGATATTAGGAAAAATTTCTTCACTGAAAGGAGCACGCTGCCAAGGAAAGTGGTGGAGTCAGTCCCTGGAGATTTTAAAAATACTGTGTAGATGTGGAACTTAGGGACATGGTTTAGTGGTGCATTTGGCACTGATGGATTAACAGTTGGACTCTGTCTTAGGGGTCTTTTCCAAATAAATGATTCTCTAATTCTATAAATAAGGAATAATAATACAGTTCAGGTTGCAGAAGCTTTTTCCAGGTCTGCTAATTGTAATATTGTAATGGTAATTGTGGTACTTTAGATTCTTGCTATGGAATAACAAAATATTATTTTAAATGCATTTGGTTTTGAGGCTGTCCAAAGAAATACAATATCTTCAGTTTTCTGATTACATTTGCTCATAGATTTTAAATATTTGAATAGATAGTCTGTTTATGATTCAGTTTGATTTTCCTGGCAGATCACACTGTGTGTGTGTACATGTAATGTACAAAGGCATTTGAGGTGAAAAAAAGGGAGTTATTTCCTTTTCCTTATGTGTGAGAAAACTTAAGCTAATAATGGAATATTTGCCATTATAAGGTATTCTCAGTGCACCCTTCCACATGATGCCATTTTATTAAAAATAACACTTTTGGGGATTCCTTTTTTTTTTTCCCTTTGTTTTTGGAGCTACGGAAATGCATTTATTCTTATTTTTAGGCATTTAGTTGCCGTGGATAAAAATTTGCTGAACTCACTCACTCACTCGCTCGCTCACTCACTCACTCACTCACTCACTCACTCACTCACTCACTCATTCCTCACTCTCACTCACAATTACTTTTTAATGAAAATAGTAATATTTTGTTTTCATATGGCTCCAGAAGATGGAACATTGAAAAACCTGACAAAAACTTTTGAGCCTTATGATTGAAATTATGCAAGTTGGCAGTACTGGTGGAATGTTTTATCCTTCAAATTTTGAGCTGAAGCTATATGCATGTGAAAACCAGATTTTTAATGGCAGCTATCTGCAAACCTAATTACAGAGAGTGCATCCAGGCAACCATAATATATTAAAGACATTTCATCCTGGTAAGGTGGAGAAGAATGAATTTTGTGCTGTGCATTAAACACAATTATGGTGCACATAGAAGGTGATGAGCAAGCCTTTGCCAGTGAACCTTTTGAACCCAAATGAAGTGTTGGACCCTTGAGTATGCATTTACTTTAGATCCTGCCACCAACTCCCTTTTGACAATGTGTCATTTTTTTAATCAAAATTTAATTACAGCCCAATTAAGCACTTCAGCTTCTCCTTAAATATGTGGGGTACGATAAGAACCGGATTTACTTGAGTGCATGACTTAGCACATACTATTGAGTTAGTGCTGCCAAATCATTTCCCTCTGTTCTGTCTGTAACTCCCATTACAATCTGCCTTTGCCAAAATTAACTAACTGTGTGGTGTGAGCAGATGCTGAAAACATCAGCCATTGAATCAGGGTCATGCAGGAGACAGAAATGAATGTTCCCAGAAACTGTACAGTCACATTTCCCTAGGAAGAAAACGACAGTGTATTTACACCATACTGAGCACCAGTGATTGATTTAAAAAACCAGACACATGAAAAAATCTTATGATTTTGGGGAGTTCAGGGCTTTTCTTAACTTTGAGGTGCTCTGCTGCAGATACATCTACATTTTGTGTTACAAAGGACACCAAGTGCCATGAAATGCTGATCTTGTTTCTGGAACAAAATGTAGGGTAGGTCAGACAGTCAGGAAAGGATGCTGAAGTGTTTTGACATTTTAGCTCAGAAATAAAAATGTAGGTTCATCTCCCAGCTTTGCTTAGGTTTTTTTGTGTGTCATTGACATCATTCTTTTGTTCCTGGGTTCTTCCACTGTAAAATGGGGTTTTGGTGCTCTTCCTTTCTTTATGGTGTATAATGCTTGTAATTTATGATGTGCTCCTGAGTTAGCATAAGGGTCTGTGTAAGCCTATAATCATTTGATTTGTTTTAGCTTCGCTCTTAAAGGGAGGTTAAATGCTGGGAAAGGACTGTTTGGTGCCATCCTTTGCTTTTAGTAGTTTTCTCATCAAAATTGTTCATTTTAAAACTCAGCGTGAGCTTGGATCGAGAGCCTGTTCTCGTCAGCACAAGCAGTTTCAGGATGATAATGGGCTGGTGATAACTTCACAAGAGATAAAACCCTTAGCTATGGCCATGGGGAATCATCAAGCATCTTTATCATTGTGTATTTTTACATTTATGTAATTTGAGGTTTTTAAGTTCTTCAAATTCCATCAAAATATCAGCAAATTCCCACTTTAAGATTTTTCTTTAACTTTTTAGAACAGAAAGTGCCATTTCCATTTGCTACAAACATATTTACAATTACTTTGACCTTTAAATCTTGAGTTAATGTGCAGATCTAATACAAAAATGCCTCAAAATACCACTGTGCAATATTAACCCTAAGCTTATCAGCACTTCATTAGTTTTCTGATGGCAAAAAAAGAGCATCTGTGAAGTGTATTATATAAAACTCTTGTCTATTGGCTTGAGGTACCTTGGATTCCGTTTTCTCATCATTGTAATGAAATTAGTTTGATGGTGTCAGCTGAGTTCATATAGCAGAATTAGCTCATGGAAATCAGCAGTGCTATTGGTTTCTTCACTTAGGAGAGCCTTGGAGCTTAGTCTGCTTAGAAACTGAAACCTTCCACCCCTAGACTTCATGTCTCCTTCAGGTCATATATGAGATGACTTAGGGAGGGAGCATGGAGAAGTTGTTGTGGTGTCAGCCTGCCTGACACCTGCCAGCCTAGTAAATGTCTGTGTGGTTCTCCTTCCCATCTCCTTTCACATCCATATATAATTTCTAATCTCTCTGATTTGTATTTTATCAATAATTAATAAGTTTTGCCTTGTCTCCTAAGGTTATAAAAGATGTGTGCAGCAACTGCACGGGAGCTGTAGACTCTGATGGGCCATTGTCTAGTTCTCCAGTACACAAAGTGGAGCTGGAAAAGGTAAAGTTATCAAAATAAGAATGCAAAATTTCTTATGATTACTCAAAGAGACGCTGGAAGTAAATCCTTGCTGCCTTGTGTTGCTGTTTCAGGCACACAGTGCCTGTGTTGGTCTGTTTGGATATGTGCACACATTCTGCAGAGCTGAAGTTTCTGCCATGTCAGTTTGTTTGGCCATGAGCAAGGAGCAGCCTGGCTTGGGTCCAGCTTCTCCTCAGCCACAGCAGGGTGCAGATTAATGGGTGTGGTACACGTGCTGAGATGCAGAGATGGTCTCCAACAAATGCAGACAGCAAGCAGGGGTGTCACTCTTGAGGAAGAAAGGATGAAGATTATACCAGGGTTTTAAGGGAAAGTCTCTTATTTTGGGGATTTGAGTCCTTGAAGAGCTCCCTGGGCATGCTGAGCTCACTGTTTTGGCAGACTCCTCCAAGCATTCATGTCTCAGTAGAGAAACTTGGCTACTCACACGTGGTACTTGGCTACTGCACTGCCTTGACTCAGCAGGATGTGAGAGCAGGAATTAGGGAAGTGAGCAGCTTTGCAGGGAATGATTGGTGCATTACCAGCACCAGTTTAAGCCCCTGCTCCATTGAGGCATCCAGGTGAGCCAATCTCTCTGCAGCCCGTGCTTAAAAATCCCCCTGACAGAGGCTTCATCACGCAGTTCCTGATGGCAAGTGCCACCCCTGTGGTGTGCATGTAATGTACAGAAGGGCCTCACTGCCTGTGGTGGTGTTCCTTTGGTCCTGGGACCTGTTCCAGGACAGCCAGAAGCTGTTGTCTTTGTATGTTTGCACACATCTGCACAGTACTGACAAAGCAACTCAAAGTATTAAAAAATATGTTCTTTTTTTCTAAAATACACGCCATGAAAAGGTGCAGTTTATCTGGTCATCCATTCTTTTTTGTGATGTTCTGCTCATCTGCTTCATGGCTTCCCCACTTCTGAGTAATGTGATCATCAAAACTGTGCTGTCATAAGCTCTGTCTGCTTGAACCCAGACTTCATGCATAACCTTTACAGAATAATTGGTGCTAAAAATTTATTTTAAAAGCCTTTCTTGCACATATTTAAAGTACTGGAGGACCTTGTAGGAACGCACTATTTTCCAATAAGTTATAATTGCAAATCCATGTGTGAAACATTTTTAAAGATACTTTAAAAATGCTTTTACTCTACTCATAGCTGATGCATGTAATTCTTTATTGCAACATTTACAGCCTAGAAATACATATGGTGAATTATGAATATTTCACTGATTTTTAATACACTTTCAAATATATACTATTTTATTGTTTCTGTGATTTTCTAAAGGCTCTAAAACTGAAGTTTTTACTATCTCCTAATTCTCTTCCAAGTGGATGAGAGCTTGAAAGTGTGTTTTATTTCATAGTGAGTCTGTTTTTGAAGGAATTAATGACATTTGATTTTTATGAAGGTGCAAACATTGTATGTCAGCTGATCTCTTTGCCCCTGCAGAAGTTGTCAGTTGAGAGGCCAAGCTCAGATGGGGAAGGTGCTGTGGAGAATGGCATCACTACTGTGTGCAATGGTAAAGAGCAAGGTATGTCTGGTGTAAGTGATGTGTGCTGAGAGAAAGGGGAATACCTCACTTTTATCTTTGCAAAAAAGTAAAGTTTTTGAATGGTTTTATTAGGATTCAGTTTAACTTGAAAGCTGAGCTATGTCAAGAAGGATTCCTTCAATTTTGGCAGCAACATTTGATGTTATTGGGCAGGTAAAATCAATATAATTAGTATAAGGAAACTGAATATAGAAATTTTGATTTGGCCTTTTCTATGTTCAAAAGTACTGGTTTTCAGAGCTTGGGTGACCACTCTAGGCAAATAACAGGTTTTTTAGTAACTGTATAGTGACAATATAAGTAGTGGTGTAAAGTTTCTAAGCAAAAAAGCAATCATTAAATACTAGAAGGAGAGAACCATGCATATTTATATATATATAGATGTAATTTTGTTTAATATATGTGGTTGTGTGCGCACAGATACCTTCATATATAAACTATCATATTACATATTTATATAAAAACATTTATAGTCATGCAATATTAGTGAGCTTTTGAGTACATATCTATAATTTTGCATATGGTACTTTGGAGCCATGCATTTTCTGTAGTCCTTATAAACCAACAAAGGTAAACCCCAAGTCCAGAGGGAGTACTGGCCCAGTTATTTCTAATACACTCAACCCTTATGCTCTATTCCCCAGTCCCCTTCCCTCCTCCACAAAGCAGAAGAAATTCTGTGCCTTCCTTCACTTTCTGTTAGATAAAGCATTTTCCTGCTGCTGTTAGTGAAGGTAACTTGAGCTGCAGAGAGCACAATGTCAATACTGGCCTTGGTGCCAGCACTGTCTCACCTTTTGATCTTGTCCCTTATCTCCTGCCTGGCTCATTTTCCAGCATTTCCTGGCCATACAGATCTCTGAACAGTATGGGACAATGTCATGGTTTCTGGTTTCCTGAAAGTCATGGTACATTTTTACTTTTTTTTTTTTTTCACATTTTAAAATCTTCTATTAAGCTTTCATAAAACTCTGAAATCTATGGAGAATCATCTGTGACCCAAAACCTGTGTTAGTCACGATGTCCAGAAACACCAGGTGGCCCAGGTACCCTGCAGAAGGTGTGGTGATGCAGCTGGGAAAGCAACCCAGCTTAGGTGCCTCAAGGAGGGTCATTTAAAATGCCAGTGGCTTTTGAAAATTGACTTTCAATACATGGTAGGAGAAATTGTGGGCATTAATGACTGCAAGAAGACTGAAGTGTGCTTGGTGAAGTTATGCCATGCCTTTTTAAAATGGATAGGAAGTGTTTAAGGGAGTAGATGGGAAGGGAGGCTTCAGTGAATAATCATCTCCAGCTGGCACCAGCCACCAGCCTCTGCTCTGCTCCAAACCAGCTGCTTGCTTTGCTGTGGGGAAGGAAGTGAGAATAAAAGGCTTTTGTGAAAAAAATCACTGGCAATTGGGCAATTAGTATATTCTTTAGACTCAAAAAGATTAAGTCATCAAGGCCTTATTTCTGCTGCCTCTCAGTTCTGCAGGGGAAAAAAAAAAAGTCAGCAATGTGAAGGGAAGACAGGACAAGAAAACAAACACTAGAATGGGCTTATTCCACTGCCTGTTCATGCTTGTGGGAATGATTCCTTTTGGCTTCTGTCTCAGAGAAATGAGATTTTCTGTCTCTGGCTTTTTTCAATGCTTTTCATGTACCCCTCAATAGCCACAGTCAGCTTTTGGCTGCTCTTGTGTGGGATGGAAACCTGTGTGAGGGCAGGTGCTGTGCCCCCGAGCGTGACAGTGTCCACAGGGGTTCTTGGATGAGGGAAGAGACGAGAATGTTGACTCCATGTTTCAGAAGGCTTGATTTATTATTTTATGATATATATATTACATTATAACTGTACTAAAGAATAGAAGGAAAAGCTTCATCTCAGAAGGCTAGCTAAGCTAACAATAGAAAAGCCAAAAAGAATGATGATAAAAGAGCCAGCCGTCTCGGACTGTCTGAGATAGCTCGGCCTTGATTGGCCATTAATTATAAACATCCAAGATGGGCCAATCAAAAATCCACCTGTTGCATTCCACTGCAGCAGATAACCAGTGTTTACATTTTGTCTCTGAGGCCTCTCAGCTTCTCAGAAGGGAAAAAATCCTAAGAAAAGATTTTCATAAAAGATGTCTGCAACACCCCAGAAAAGGGTTCATGACCTGGTGGGATGGGTGACCTTCCTCCCTCCAACAAGGGAGTCTCATGCATGTTCAGAGAGCACAGTGTAAGTTGTGAGCACCCTTCCCTTGAAACAGATAATTGGACCTGAATGTGTTGGGGTGGGCTGGGGGGCAGCACTTGCAGAGCTGCCTTTCCCCCTCAGCACTGGCAGATTTGTACAGTCTTGGCCACAGATACAATTTCTAAATAATGTTCCATGATTGCTAACAAGTAAACTAAATGATAAATTATCCCATGGTGAGTCCCAAACTGCTTCTCTATTTGCCATGCATTCTTCTTTCCAGCTCATCAGTTCATACACTCATTTCTCATGTGAACATTTTGTCCAGTTTTTCCCTCAATTTGTGCAAGTCCATAACCACTAAGTGTTCCCTAATGCAAAAGGAATTGATATGTTGGGGATAAAGATAGAACAGCTCAATTAGTAACTATTTAAAATTAATTGTTCATTAAAATCACATATCAGGGCAAGTTGATGGAATTTTTGCTGCCCTGTCAGTTAGCAGAGACTTTTGCTCTGTTGCCAGAATCCAGTTTATGCCACTGAATGCAGTTTTTGAAGCTTATTTTGTTTGTTCTGTTTTTGCAAAGAAAATCTTGGTTTTTTTCTGAATCTGTTTAGTCTTAGAAACTCTTCTTTAAAAAAAAAAATTGGATTTAAATCAGGTAGGCACTTCTAAACACCATATCCATAGTCCTTGCCATATTGCATCCAGCAGCTGAACCTTCTTCAGTTCTCAGAGTGGTAATATTCCTATTGTCAAATGAAGTTAGTGGAAGCATAGACTGGATGTTAGCAAAATACCTCTTTTCAGCACAGCTTTTTCTTTCCAATGGTCACAAAAATGGCCAGCTATAGCTATTGAATATTCATACTGATCTCACTAATTTCTTATCAGTTAATTCATAAGTCTTGTCTTTCTAAAATGTCCATTGTGATAAGATCTCTTAATCTAATTGTTCACAGAAGTCATTTTGCTAAGCAAGCATATTCTGTCTTTTTTGTGTACCTAATTATTGAAGTATTTTGAGAAAAATGTTTAGGAACATTGAAGAAAACACAGAGGAAGTGTCTGACTGGATTTTTATTGCTGTGTATATGAGCTAAATTTATATACAGTTACTTCAGTCATACTCCTAAATTAGATAATGACTGCTGTGGAAAGAGACCTGAAGCTTGATTAGATTAAATAAAGTTGGAAGATTGATTTTTGTTTGTATTATCCTTCAGAATGCCGTGATTTTTATAACACAGAGGTTACTGGGTAATACAGTGTTTGTCTCATTGAAATCTGCAGCTTTTGTGCAATTGTTCGTCTTTGCTCTTCCTTATGTCTTGCATAGGATTTTTTTGTCTGAACTTCTGTTTTTATTCAGGTTCTCTCTCTTGGTTGGTGTACACACACTACTAAATACACACTTCTGCTTTCTTAATAGTGAAGAGGAAAAAAAGTTCGAAAACGGAAGCCAAGGGCACTGTGACTAAAGTAACAGGGAAAAAAATAACAAAGATCATTGGTTTAGGAAAGAAAAAGCCATCAACAGATGAACAGACCTCATCAGCTGAAGAAGATGTTCCAACATGTGGTAAGTGGTTTTTTTCCTTGAGTCTTAAATGCACGTTGCTATTAAAATTTTATAGCATTCTAGCTTAGGAATTTCTCTAATATTTACTTTTACTGCAATAATTCTTCCCCAACATTGGAAGGATGCACCCAGACTGCAAGAGGAGTAATCAGGAGTTTGTCATTTGCAAAGAGACTGAAATAATTTGACTTTTAAAATAAAACAGTAACACAGGCTGAGGTATCGCTGCTCTTTGCAGAAGTGAGGAAGAGGAGGAAGAAAATTGTGAAAATGAAGCATAAAGAAACAAGTGCTGTTCTCAAACAGATGGTTATAAAATGAATATAGGCTGAACTATGAAATAAAATGAGGCTACAAAGTAGAAGAAGGTTCTTGGAAAGTGATCAGGCCTTTTATAGTAGATTGTGGTTAAGGTTTTATGGAATAGCAGACAGCAGTCAACTGGCCTCAACCAAAATGATTTGAGTTTAATTATGGGTTCCTAAAGTGGTACATATTGGACAAAATGAAGTAACAAATTTCTAGTAAGCTATTTTAACTCTTAATTTTGCCCATTCCATATGACAGCTGTAGTACACAAGGGAGTGTATGAAAAGGCATGCAGAAAATACTTGTGTTTTGTATCATAGCTGTTAAGATTTGCTCACAATTTAAGATATTGTGCAATGCACTTAGCTGATGTCCTCACAGCTCTGCTGTTTTATAACAGTACAGTGTACTTACATTTTCCAGTTTATCTTTTGGTGCTCCAGTATTAGATAACACTTACACATAAATAAGATTGAGCTCACCCTTCACCCAATTCCTTCAAAAGACAAATTTCCTTGGAAAGCTTTGAAGCAGTTGCACCAGATTCTGAGTTTAGATTTTACCCTTTAATTGAGTAGAAAAACTTAGGGAAACCCAGAAGTCTGTGATTAGGGAGCAGCTGGCAGAACAGATTGGGGCATGAAGTGTGTTAGATGCCTGCCCAAGGTGGTGGCAGCAGGTCCATGGACCACCAGAGAGAACTTCATCGATTACAGGCAGCTTTCATACCACACTTTTGGGCATCATTCACATCAGCAAACTTTGATTGAATAAGTGCATGTATATGTGTCTATACATCAGCCAAGTACAAATGTGATTTATTGACCAAAAGAGCAGCTGGGGAAAGCTGTGTCCAGCCAGATGCATTGTCCAGACCATCTGGCCTCCATAAGGGCTGAAACTTCCGGGCTCTCATACTCCATTGCTTATTCTGCACTATGTGAGAAGTTAAGCACTGCTGTACAATCTAATTCCTCGCATTTCTATCATTAGTTTGGATGTGGACATAAATATAGATTCAGCCATTACTATTTGGCTCTACTCAACACCACTTGCAGATTTTAAAAGAAAGTATATAAAAGTCTAGCCTTTGGTCTTTGAAGGAAGTCTTGGCTAGAAGGAGTTTCTCACCACCAGCAGTTTGGCTCAGTTCAGTGCCCTCTGGGAGGCTGCTCCATAGTTGAAGGTTTTTACACTTTAGAAGGCTCTACCTCCCATGAAGAAGGGAAAATCCCAACAGGGCTGCAGGTGTCACCCAGCTAGTGTAGAAACTAAAACCCACCTGCCCTTGCAGTCCTGGCAAAGCTCTTGCCTTCAACACCACTGCTCCTGGAGTGCTTGCACCAAGCTGACGTGCTCATGCCCCAAAGGGGAACACACTCAAGGCATTTTGGTCATGTCAGCTTGTGAAGGTTTAAGCAGAGATGTGGGATCCTGTGTAGTTCAGCTCTGAAGCAGGAAGTTTTGCAAGAGCTTTCCGGAGAGGTGCCCTGGGAGCAGAGGGGAAAAACTGAAAAAAAGGACTCTCACTCCAAAATAAGCTGTATCTGGCTTGCACGGGAAGGTTTTTTTCATTTCTAGGGATTGTAATGTAATGCACAGTGATACAGGGTTTTGTTACAGGAGGAGGGAGGAGAGCTGAAGAGTGTGATTATCACAAGGAGCCAAAACCAGAGGATTAAGCACATCCTCATTTTTTATAACACCTTCCAAGATGTGCACAATCCTGATCTGCTATATCCTGTTGGATCACACTTTGACATTGGAACCATAATGTTGGAAGGAAGAGCTAGAAAAATGAATAATAAGTCATAGTTTTAATGAAAACCAAAGAGAGAGCTCTCCAACAGGATTAAATGAAAATCATGTCTGAGATAGAAGACAGCTTTTTAACCTCACTTCTGGCTTTTGCAAGATATCATTTATTTCCCTCCTAGCCTGTTTGGAAGCAGCAACATGCTGAATTCATGTACCATTTGTAATGTGGAAGCAAAAGTAAAAGGTTTTTGTTTGGTTGTTTTTTTTTTCCCCTATTTCCAAACTCTACTAAGGCAGGAAAAAAGGGCATTGCTTTGATTGTAATGTTTGAGTCTGGAATGATTGTTGCTATGGCACAGAGAAGGAAAAACCACAAAACTCTGCCTGTTTAATGATACTATATACCACTATATTGATATAGAGCGTGGTAAGAAAACTGGGTGGTTTTAAAAGAAAATTTTTAATGACATTTTAATATGTAAGGATACTGTATCATAATTACTTCCTGAATTTTAAATCAACGTGAATTTTATTTCTATTTGCAAAGGTAACAATCTTTTAAGTTCTGGTTTGCAAGTGCCGCAATCCAGATGTGCACTCTTCTTTCTAAATGTAATTAGAACATAGAGCATCAACACTTCCTAGGTCATTTAAACATGGCCTTTGGAAGTTACACAAGGTAGCTCAATACATACTTACATAATATGAGCTGTGATTTTCCCAGAAATGTTGGTCAGACACAGTTACCAAAGTCATTGCCCACGGAGACACGGAGTGACCACATTGGCTGTGTATGTTACTCTTTTCATCAGTGTCCCTCTCCCATTCTTACTGAAGTCCTGGGGACCTGTGTGCTCCTACACATGCAGCTGCTGCAGGCACTGACACAGAACAGCCATTTGGATCACATATTTATATGCTTTTTCTTGGTTATTGGCACAGTGAAAGTTTTCATTAAAAGAAGCAGGGCAGGGTCATTTACTTGTCTTCCTAAGATCCATCTGGACTTTCTATTAGTAGAGGAACAAGTTGCTTGAAGGCTAGCATTACACTGAGAAGTGAGTTTATTTTTTTCTTCCTTTTCAGAAAAAGTGAGGAGTAAAATATCTCACATTTCATTTTATTGCAGGATATCTCAACGTGCTCTCTAATAACCGCTGGCGCGAGCGCTGGTGCAGAGTGAAGGACAATAAACTCATTTTCCACAAGGACAGGACAGACCTGAAGACACACATTGTTTCCATCCCACTCCGAGGTTGTGAAGTCATCCTGGGGCTGGATTCGAAGCATCCCCTGACCTTTCGCCTGCTCCGCAACGGGCAGGAGGTCGCTGTGCTTGAGGTACAGTGGTTGTGACTTTTAGCAACTCACACAAAGTGAGTTAGGGAAGCACTTTCATACAGCCTTATGTCTGTCCAGTCAAAAAAACAAAATCTTTGGCATAATATTACTGGACAATAAATATTGGAAGGAGGAAAGAAGCAGTAAATGTTGTAGACAAAAAATGTTGTGCCGGAACGGGCAGGAGGTCGCTGTGCTTGAGGTACAATGAGGTACAATGTACAATGGCTGTGACTTTTAGCAAAGTAAATTAGAGAAGCACTTTCATACAACCTGTGTCTGTCCATTAAAAAAAAAAATCCTTGGAATAATATTATTGCAGAGCTGAGCAATAAATGTTGGAAGGAGGAAAGAAGTAGTAAATGATGCAGACAAAGAAAGAACTGAGATAAAATGTAATTCAGAAGTCTTCTCAGTAAAATACTTTTCTCTGCACTGACCTCCCCTTGACTTGGTGCCAGAATATCCCTGCTCCTTCTCTAGGCACACTTTTGTATCAGGGATATAGTCACTTTGGGTAAATAACTTAGCAATAAGTAAATAATGGATCACTGTTGATGAGAGCTCGAAAACTCCTAACTTTCATTTGTCTGCTATTTATGGGAACTCCTTTTGCTCAGTCTGTGTCTGTATTAATACAATTATGCATTTCAGAAAATGCAGTGTGCTAGCAGCCTGGTGTGTCTCGTGGCTCTCCTCACATACACACACCTTTATCTGTGTTAGGTGGGTCAGGCTTTCTATGGGGACTTTATTCATCACCATTTAAAACCTAAAATGAGAAGACACTTAAAGCCAAGTATAATGAGCAGGAAGCAACCTTCTACTTGCAGAAGGACAGGCACTTGGACTACTTTGGGTTTCTGATTACACATCAAGTCTCCTGTCCTTGCAACCAGGCCTGTTATATGACAGCAGTTCAGAGAAGTTGAAAATAGAAGACAGCTAAAGGAACTGTGAAAAGCAGTTAAATATGTATAAATAAGAAAATTAGGAACCACTATATTTTTTAATGACATTGTTGCCTTTCCCCCACTATTTCAATCCAATATTTGTTTTGCTGCTGTTTAACTTCTGAATTGGTGACTTGAAGCAAAATATGAAAAAAACTTCAATTATTTTAATAGCATTAATGCTTTTACTTGTGTTATCAGGAAGATGAACAGCATCATTTACACAAATGTAGCAAAATTTTTCAAAAAGTAACATTAAAATCTCTTCACTATTTTGTTCCCTCTTCCCTTTTGTTTCTGTTTAACAGTAACACTTTCTTCTCAGGAGTGTTGCTGTCCAAAAATCCTCCAGCCTAACATAAGAAAATAATTATGTTAAAGCTTTCAATATTCTAAACTCTAAAATAAGCATTACTTGAATCTAAATCCACTGGCCTTAAATGATTATTTTTTCATCTTTTTAGTGGATTGCCCACTTTGTATTACATCATAAATGATGAGCACATAGCTTAGTTAAAGTGCCCTCCTTCTAGCAAAGCAGATTTAATATGAAATCCTGGGGTTTTTAAGAGTTCAGCAGAATGAAACCAGAGCCTCTCATACCATGTGGTAGCAATTTGTCAACCGAGAAGAATGCGCGTTTTGCAATCATGCTCAGCCCAGTGGCAGAGCCAAGACCTGACCCGTGTTCTTGCCCTCTCCTCACAGGCCTCCTCCTCAGAAGACATGGGCAGATGGATTGGAATTCTGCTGGCAGAAACGGGGTCTTCAACAGACCCTGGGGCTCTGCACTACGACTACATCGACGTGGAAATGACGGCAAGCGTCATCCAGGCTGCCAAGCAGACCTTCTGGTGAGCGTGATCCCAGTGCTGCTCCCAGGGCTCTGGGAATTCACAGCCATGTCTTAGCTCCACTGCCAGCACTCCTTATCAACATCCACCTCCTCCCTTGCCACATACTGAACTCCTGAAGTGGATCAGCATTGCAGCATGTTAGATGTGTTTGTGATTATTGTGTTGGAATCCTGCTAAGTTCTGTAAGAGATGCAAGGCACTGTGCAACTTTACTCAAAACCTTATGAGGTTTTTTTCAGTAAGTCTCCTTACCAAATGCTATATTTTAATCTTCTATTTTACCTAAAGTCTTAGAGCTATTCCTGGAAGAGAACAAATATTCTGAAATATACAGCTACGTAATTCACATTTATTGGCTGTACTTGCTGTACATATAGGGAAATATACAGCATGTTGTATGTTATATGCTGCATATATATATATATACTCACAGTATATAGCAAATTTAAATCTTGGACAGTCACATAATCCCTGTTTCCTTCTCAAGTTCTTTCTAATTAATTAAAAACTTTATCAAGACCACTTCAGTTCAATTAATTTCTGGGGTTTAATATAGGAGGTGGAAATTGAGAAAGTCCATAGAGGGTGCAGCATGGAAACTGTTTAAATTGCAAATCAATAGAGTGAATTCCCCATTGCAGATCCTGTGCTAAAAGGAGAAATGCATACTTAGCAGATACAGTGATTTACATGTTCAAATCATTTGAGGCACTAAATCAGCCTTTGGTGGGAAAAGCCATCATTTTTCCTTGGCTAGATGAGGTTTTTATAAACAGGAGTGAAGAAACAGTGGGGACAGGGGGATGCCCTGCTGGAGTTGTTCCCTGTGGTCAGGAAGTGGGTGGCCTGAGAAGACAGCTGGCAAAGGCATCATCCCTCATCCTACTGCAAGATGACACTCCCTAGACTAATTTGGAATTTGTGTGACTTGATACATTAGAGAATCACACCCCATCTGCCCATCATGAGTTTGAACAGATAGAAAATGAAGGGGGGAAAAAAATGGAAAAAAGCTTTGGAGTTTTCCAAAAGAGGATCCTATTGCCATTAGCAAGCTTCCAAAAGAAGTTCACAAGGGAAAATGCCCAGCTTCAATGAAACTCCAGTTTCTGATGGAAATCAAAGTGACTCAGTGTTAACGCAAGCCCAGTTTTGTGAAAACCAAATAATTTTGATAGAATTAAAATGCACTTAGCGTTCAGACTTCACGTTAATATTTGTTTAGAAGTTAATAGGGCTCAAAAAGTTTCTCCTGTGTTGACATGTATTTTTGCTTCAGTCAGCATCTAGCAATAACCACATTTAACAGCAATAGAATGGTAACCTTTTCCCCATTAATTCTGCATGGCTTTCCTTTTCTGCACAAATGTGGTACTAATTGGAGCCAAGTGAAAAAACATATGCAACTAGACCACGTTAGAAAGCAATGTCAAACAACTTGCAAAATAGCAGAATTTCCCTGTTAAGAATTAATTAAAATTCATTGGGTGTCTTTAAGAGCCTGTGAGGGCTTGCTGATAAGCAATAGAGTAGCTGTCTGCTGATTTTCAACAACTGCTAGAAAATGAGGAGAAATTACAATGGTACTTAAATGTTAATCAACTGCTACATTTGCCCTTTATAGAATGAATATCAGTATTCCAAATAAAATGCAGTTATCATTAAAGCTTAATTTGTCACTCAGTCACTTTAGATTATTGGTTATTCACTTATTAAGACTGATGCTTTGCAAAACTATCAATCAGCTTCTCATTACCAGTCCCATCAATTTCCTTCACCTCAGTCATTAAGTACGGAGGAAAAGCTGAGGAAAAAGTGCTTCCAGGCAAATTTTCCTTCTAGCAGTTTCTGAATACAATTAATTTGCATGGATGCACCTGAAAACATGATTAATGAGGATTATTGAGATAATGATTATGAATTGTTTGCAATTACTGAGATAAATCCTGCCTTCCTTTGGTGGTGGAAGTAGTTACCACAGGTGCATCAGATGCCATTAATGAATATCCCAGTTTTCAGACATGGTTTTTGTATATTGCTGTAATTGGAGCCTCTTAACTAGGAAGAAATAGAGCAACAACTCCAAACTCAGTTCTTCACACCAACCAGAAACATTTGTGTAATGCTCTTCTTTAAGAACAGTAAACAAATGCAGCCCTCTAATAATGACTAACAAGGTATGAGTTATGATAAGGTTAAAAACGTTTTTATCATGGGGTTTTCCTGGGCTTTTTGCTGTTAGTTTGCTTGAAGTAAGAAAAGCTGCTATCTTTTTTCCATCCCCACACTGCCCAGAAGGGTTCACAGAGAGCTGGGCAGGTTCATCCCTCCTGTGAGCCCAGGTTTCCTGTGGCTCAGGTGAGCCTCAGTTCTCCCTCTGAATGAGAAACTCAAAGGACTCCATGTTATTCCAAAGCCAAAAAGAAAGCAACTGTTGAAACCACAGCATTCCTGAGCTCCTGCCAGTGCTACAGAAGACCCTCTCTGCTTTAGCAGTGCTTTATCATATTTTATGAATGTCAGCACAGGCTCTGAATAGTTCCATTGTTTGGGATGGAAAACATTGTTTTCCCATTTACGTACACCTGAAACCGTAGGAATGGAATTATTTTGGATCTCACTCTATACCTTATTCAATTCCAGCAGTTGCTACAAAGGAAGACTCACCCTTGGAGTCTTTATTAAGCAACAGTGTTGATTGGAACAGGATAAGGGGGAAAAAATTAAAATATATTATATATATGTGTATCCCTTTTGAAGTTTCCAGAGGACTCAGGCCCACCATGTGTAACAGAGCAAGAATGAGCATATAGAGTATTTGCACGTACAGTTACCCATAAAGAGTTGGGAAGCATAGTGCCATAGCCAGCCAAAAGTCCTGATGCAGAAAAGAAGAATTCCCAGGTTTTGAGGAAGTAATTATTCAGGAAATTTTTATAGAAATATTAACTTGGATTTCATTGAAATTATGTGGGTTTTTTTTTAATTTCTGCTGGATTTTATTCTTAGTTCTCTTATTTCCTAAGTTTGCAACCCCTTGGGCAGGCATGCACACAGAAACACCTGCTTCTCCCCAGTGCAGGCAGCGAGGGAGCGTTTCTGGGACGCTGTCAGGCTGGTCTGTAACAGAGACCAGCAGGTTCCTATGTAAACATTCCACTGAGCAATTACAGCTGTTGCCCTCCTGGCCTTCACACAGCCATATCCCCACTGCAAGAATGGAGAACAGGAACATATGTTGCGTTCCTGGCTGTAGCAGCAGCGTGTGAGTAGCAAAGAAAGAAAAAACCACCCTGCAGAAAGCGAGAAGCTCCGTGCTTCCAGGCTGCATAATCAGGCACAGGAAATATACCACTGTATTATCATTTAGGCTTAGGTTTGAGTGCTGGTTTTCATTATTTTCCCTTTGCATTGTGCAGTTTCATGAACAGGCGGGGGATATCCACGAGCCCGTACCGGGGGAGCGCTGCCAACGGCTACGCCTGCCCCAGCGGGATGGCGCTCCACTACGACGATGTTCCCTGCATCAACGGATCGGTAAGAGCTCAGCCTGCACACAGCAAATGCTTTGCATGTGCACATTGCCATATGGACATCTGAAAATTGTATTATCTAAAGATCCTCACTGGGCAGTTTCCAGATGAACTCATGCTTTTTTGATTGGGGGTTGCAGACTCCTCTCACACCTATAGAATACAAGGGCATGGGACATATTGTTTACATTAACCTGCATGTGAGCCAATGTGCATTTAGAAAGCAGTTGCTTGTTGATGATTTGTTGCCAAGTCCTTGAATATAATACTCACTTGAGGAGGTATTTTTTTAGATCACACTGGAAAGGGCAAAATTAAGGACTCAGTTACACCAGGCACTTTTTGATGTCTATTGAAAAAACGCCGACACCCAAACCCTTCTCAGTCCCTGTGGCTGCATTCCTGAGGGTTACAGGTGCTGCTTGTCCCAAAGGAGAACCACAGTGGTCACTTCCATCTTCATGAAGTGCAGAGCTGGTTGTAGGCAGATGTGTAAGAGGATTTAACATCTAGTGGATGCTCACCAATAGCAATATGGGGTCCTCAGGAAGGTTTGCAGGGGAGCTACAGCCTATGTCAGCTCTTAATTTGGGCAGTTGTATAAAGGCCCCACTAAGGGTGAACTCAAAGGAAATTAATAGTTTCAAAGTGTGAAATTAACTGGACATTCAGTCCTCCAATATGTCAGTAATGTCCAAAAGATGTTAGAAATCCCCTCTTGGGAACAGTGCATGATCACTTGTGTGGAGAGCAGTCTTCGAGTAGTTCTTGGATGTGCTCATGCCTTTGTTTGAGTAGTGTACTGCCATGGCCAGGATGGGTTAAGGAAGGATATTTAGCAGTCAGGTGGGTTTCTTTTAAGATTAATCAGATGAACCACTGGAGTACTATTGTTGAGCTTCCCATTTTTGTAAAATCTAACAAAAAAAGGCACTATTTTAGTTCTTGCAGCTCAGAATAATAAAACTCTGTCAAATAAAATGTGCAAGCATACCAGCAGCTGATATTCATGGGAAAGTCATGTAACCTGAAGAAATTAAAAAACAAGCTAGAAAAAACTTGGCTTCTGATAACTGCTAGGCTGTATTACTTTTAACAACTCATGTACCAGATGTAATCCCATGGACTCATCTGTGCAAACTGTGAGCATCCCCCTGCTAACGGGGTCTGCCTCTGCCCCCTGGGTGCTGAAGGTGCAGTCAGGGTGTTAGGTGTGCTTGTTACTCAGGGCTGAGGCTGTGAGCCATGGAATGCAATGCTTGTTTTCCACACAGTGTCCTTCCCCCACTTTCTAGATAGTGTCGGTAGTAAGGATGTATGCTCACTAAGCACTGTGGGCTTGCTGGAGTCCAAAGCATCGCTAATGTTTTAATTTCACTTTGGGGGTTCTGCATGGTGCATTGTTCACTAACTGCTGAGGTGTGTGTGTTGCAGTGGGAACCAGAAGATGGCTTTCCTTCTTCTCGTAGCAGGAACATTGGAGAAGAAATGCTTTATGATAACGCAGGCCTGTACGATAACTTGCCGTCTCCAAAAATCTTTGCGCGCTATCCGCCAGCTGACAGGAAAGCCAATAGGTTATCTGCTGACAAACTCTCCTCTAACCATTACAAACACCCTGTCTCATCCAATCTGTCTTCTGCTCAGTCTGTCACTAATACCTCTGCTGTGGGGAGGGGATCTGGCTCGCAGGTACTGTACTGTTTAATACTTAACAAAGCTTTTTATTTGTTCTGTTTATCTGGTTGTTATCTCTAGGAACTCTTAGAGTCTCTTAGTGTTAGCACTGAAGTGCCTGGAGTTTAGTTATGAGCCCACTGCAAATGAAGCAAGTTTGCAAAGGTGTAAATTCCAATGTGGAAGTAGTGGTACATGGAAAAGGCTTTGCCAGCATGTTCTTGATGATTTACAGATGGTGAATAATAACAAAAAAATCAATGTGACCTTCCACACCTAACCTGAATGCATATATAGCTACCTTTTGGCTCCTCAGGCAGAGATGTTTTAGGAGAAAACCCAAAAAAAGATAGGTGACATGTGACCTGACTGTGACAGCAAATTTGGCTCTTTAGAAATTAGTATATATTAGTATACATACTAATCTATATATCATGTATACTTTTCTATATATAATGTATACTTTGGTTATACATTTTATGAATATGCATATGTATAATAACTTGATGCTATATATTTAGTAAATTATGTTGTATATATTCATAAATGATATCTGTATATTACTGCCTGTTATTTTCTTCCCCTAAAAAAAAGAGGCTATTTCTCTGCTGCTTTCTGATGGTGGCTGCAGGCTTTTGTACCTCAAACATGAACCTACAGAGCAGATGAAGTCGTGTGAGCTCAGCATTGTAGCAGATGGGCACAGCCCAGCAGGGGAGCAGGGCAAGCCTTGCTCACAGCCATGCCAGGAACCTTCTCAGAGCCCTTAGCTGGTCTCTGAAAGGTGGCCATTGGCTTAAACCAATGTATCACAGTGTGAATATATCACAGTGATGCATGGTTTTCAATCTAATCTAGCATGGAACGGTTAAGATAAATGTTTCCCTTTTATAAGGTACCTATCATACTGTGTGTTAACTCACTTCAACCTTACAAAAATTTCATATTGGAATATTGAAATTCAGTGCAATGCATAATTGGAGGTGGACATGAGCAATAAATTACTGCAGCAGCAAGCTTCTCAGTGCATTCCCAATTCAGTCCGCACTAACCTTTGGGAGCAGGAGAACAGAGCATGGCACACGTGCCCTGTGCTTGGCTGGAGCATCCTCCATGGAGACACTATGAGTAGGACTGGGTTATCTTCCCGGCTTCAGTTCATTTCTGTGAGCCCTCTAAATGGAAACCCGTTGAACATGAGATGCTCTGTTCCTGGTAATCTGTTGAGCCTGTCTGGCCATTATGAGAGGGTTTTTTTAAGTAAGAAAAGCTTTTAAGTAGTATAAGGGGGAAACGATATATTAACTCCTAGCACTTAAAAACATGTAATAATAATCATATTGTTTCAAAAAAAATCCACAAGGATAGCAAGGTCATATAGTAAATAAGAAATAATGTTGAATTTTTTGTGTGGCAAACCCTGGTAGGTTATACTGTGTGAAATTAACTGTGAAAAACGTGTGTTTCAAGAGTCTTTACTGTAAAAAAAAATTAAAATACACATTTTTTTCTGCCTTGCAGTGGCTTTCTTAATACTGTAAATGCCAGGGTTCTAAATGCCTTGGAAACCATGATGCCACCAGAAACAGGGAGTTCATCCCCTTGTTATCCTGTGATTGCTGGCACGGCTCCCGCTGAGCAGGCAGCTCCCAGAGGCATCTCTGGAGGAAGCGCCGTCTCCAGCTCGATCAATGTGCTCTATTAAGGCTCTCTGATGTAGCAAGCAGCTTTCTGTCAAGCTCTGCCCTTGATGAAAGGGTGAAAGTAATGCCAGTGGCACGGGAATAGCTGGAGCCCATTTGTACTTTTGTTTTCCAACAGTTTAAAGGCAAGAAGCCTCCTGTGACTGCTAATGGGGTCGCCGGAAAAGCGAGGACGTTAAACAGCCAGCCCAAGAAATCCGAGACGGTTTCCTGTGTGAAGCGCACGGCATCCAGTAAGTGTCTGTCCTCACTGCTGCCTCGCTGGGGAGCCAGGAGGGTGCCCAGAAGGACTCCCCTCTTAGCAGACAAGGGACAGCACCAGTGTGGTTTTGTGAGCTGAGAGGCCGAGGAGGAGATGCCAAGACTGAGCAGGAGATACTTTGGTGACTTAACTCCAGTCACGCCACACGAGAAAAGGGTGCCGGTCATATGGGAGAAGGATAAATATGAAATGTGGACCTGTGGCTGCTGCAAAGTCATGAGGACAGCAGGGAAATAAAGAAGGATAATGATTCCTCATTTGGAACAGAGCGGAATTCTTTCTTACTGTTGGAAAAGGAGGATGAGGAGCTGGTATAGATGTAAGAACACTGTGTTGCTCATAAGTGGGCTTATTAATGAAGTCTTATTTAAGAAGCCGTGGATTTAATGGCAACAAGAGAAATTGGTGTTAGACTTTAGGACTAAAGTAAATAGCTTCTAACTGATTAAAACTGGCTTAACAACTCTTTGTCAGGAATGATTTCATATCATAGAGTGTGCCTTCAGATATGTGACAAAGTGATCTCTTAGCTGACCTATCTTCTTTGAGTCTGCAACTGGAGCAGAGCTGTAGAGGGGGCTGTGATATGAATCAGACCACAAATATATGTCAGCCACGAAATGAAAGCATTTGTATGGGAAATTAAAAAAGAAAAAGAAAGCTGCCAGGCGTCAAAGAAGCGTGAACATCTTTGTATTCTCTTATGTAAGGTGAGAAAAGATGTGCACTTGAAGTAGGACTGAAAGTCAGGCAAAAGGCCAAGCAGGTGATTTTTCCTCTGACCCTTTCAATTAGAAATGAAGGGTTCATAGCTGGAGAGGAGCCTCCTTTCCATCTTCTGAACTACAGGGAAAGGCAAGGCCATTTTTCAAAACCAGTGTGCTATAAAGTAACTGGTATTTCTCATTTTCCTCATGTAAATATAAAAAACATACTCTATCCCATATCATTGTTATAGCTGTGCTGCAGAACTTGGCAGAAATCGTGGACCTTGAGAAAGAGCCAGTTGAGGAGGAAGGCCAAACCTTTTCCTCAAACCATGGAATTATAGAATGGTTTGGGTTGGAAGGGAGCCTTGAAGATCATCCAGTTGCAACACCCTGCCGTGGGGAGCCGTGACATGCTTCATGTCATGTTTAGTCTCAGGGACCAGTTCAGGGTTGTGCTGTTAATTTAAACCCTAATTAACTACAATCTGATACATGCAGATGCAGAGCAGTACAAATATGGCAAGAATCGTGTGGAGGCAGATGCAAAGAAGTTACAAAGCAAAGAGGAGGAGCTGCTGAAGAAAAAAGAAGCCCTTCGGAACAGGCTGGCCCAGCTCCGGAAAGAAAGGAAAGATCTGCGTGCTGCCATTGAAGTCAATGCTGGTAGGAGGTTCTTTTTTGTGCTGAATTCTCACCTGAGAATTAGGCTTATTTATCCAAACAGCTTATCCAAACAGTATTTTGTGCTGAATGTCACCCTAAACAAGGTTAGGTTTCGATGCTGAGCAGTGCTCTATAATGTCTATATTTGCTTTCTATATTGATAAAAAACGTAAAAGATAAAAATACATATGTGTAAGTGTATGTCCTTATTTTATATATGCATGTGTATGTATGCACATACCTAAGGAATTACACTGGTGTGAACTTCAGATAAGAAGAGCACGGGAATAATTTTTTTGTCACTAGCTAATTATATTTTCATGATACAGAAAAATAAAGAAAACAATACTGATTTGAAACCAGACTAGATATCTGAGAATGTCACTTGATAGAAAGCATTTGATTTATGCTACTAAACTTCTTATTTTCAAGCGTTTTTTATAAAGTACCTATTTTTTTTTATGTCACTGATACGTAGAGACCTTGTTTCCTTACTTTTTAGAAAGACAATAATTTCTCTGTCATTTTAACATTTTTATTATTATTGAAATAATAAAATTGCTGTGAATGACAGGCAGGAAGACCCAAGTGATTCTTGAAGACAAGTTAAAGAAGCTGGAAGAGGAATGTAAGCAGAAGGAGGCTGAGCGTGTAAATCTGGAGCTGGAACTGACTGAGGTGAAGGAGAGCCTTAAGAAAGCCTTGGCTGGTGGCATCACACTGGGCTTGGCTATTGAGCCCAAATCAGGAACATCAAGTCCACAGGTATGCAAAGCCATTGAACATGCAAATCCCAGTTAATGGGCTGGGAGTGCTCAACCTTCCCAGCTCCAGCAAAACTGAGTAGGAACTGAAAGTGTAATGTTTTTTTTAAGCCCAAGAAATAAGAGCAGAATTAAATGCCTTTCTGTGTTATTTACATTTCCTGCAGCAGCAACAGGGAGCAAGTAGATATGGGAATCACAGGCAGGATGTGTTAGGATAATGTGCAAAAAGCCAGCACCTTGTCCTCAGTGATTGTATAAGTGCAGCAATCAAGACATTGCTCCAGCCCAGGGAGATTTAAATGCACCAAGTCCTCATGCAGTGATGAAGATCTGCTTGTGCTGGTCCCCTGTCAGTTGTGTCACACTCTGCAAGGGCTGCATCTCACACCTTCAGGGTGGAGCTTGTGCTACAGATCTGTGTCTGCAGCAGCCATCACAGAAAGATCAGAGAGGGATACATCAATTCCTCTGGATTATCCATAGTTGTTTAATCAGACCCATAGCTGTTTAACAGAAAAAAAACTTCAATTTTCATCACAGAACACACATGCACATTGTTTTGTTTCCTGTGCTCTAATCTCCTTTTCATCTATTCATCATTATGAATATAGTTTATTTAAAAAAGAGTTCTGCAGTTCTGAATCTAAAGTGGAAAATATTGTATGTGTGACTACTTGGAGGAAACTTAATATAGGTTTTTTGCTCTTTATAGTCTCCAATTTTCAAGCACCGAACTTTGGAAAACTCTCCCATCTCCAGCTGTGATACCAGTGATACTGAGTGCTCCATCCCTGTGAACAGTGCAGCAGCTCTGAAGAGACCTCCCTCATCAAACAACTCTCCATGTCGGGGCCATGTGCTTCGAAAAGCAAAGGTGAGAGCACTCATGTCTTAATTGTCTTCTTCTGTGCTTTTTCATACTTTCTTACAAAGTCTTATTTAGCCTTAAGAAGAGAATATCTAAATTATTCATATTACTACATAGTACTGCTGATTTGTAGAACCTTCTGCAGAAGAGTTGGTAAGTTTGGGAGATAGATTTGACTCTACTTTGATTCCATGTTTTTCTCTGTTGCTTTTTTGATTTGATTTGCAAAGTAAGTAGTCTTTGGTGTAGACAGTCCATGTGTCCACTACTCTGTGTAGCAGAGAAGTGGTTAAAAGAGCACTGTTACAGTGAGTGATTAAAAATGGCACAAGATTGGATCTGACCTTTTCCACCCACTGCGAGAACATTATAATTAATGACAATGTGTTGTGCAAGTATCTGTTCAATGTACATTTAAAGCAAAGTTTAATGACTTCAATTTTGTCTTGCAAGTACCAGGCTGAAATTTGCTGTCTTCTTGTATTGTTACAGTTTTCTAATTTTTGTGGTTTAGTTTAAGTGGGATTTGTATAACCATTC
Organism: Zonotrichia leucophrys gambelii; assembly: GCF_028769735.1. Taxonomy (NCBI): domain Eukaryota; kingdom Metazoa; phylum Chordata; class Aves; order Passeriformes; family Passerellidae; genus Zonotrichia; species Zonotrichia leucophrys. The sequence continues at coordinate 53,099,165 of NC_088173.1, forward strand.
TTCTGGGCTAAATTTGCTCCCAGCATAAACATGTGGGCAACACATAACCAGGGGTGGCAGTAATAGTGCTGGGCCCAAGCTTTTGTTTATTTAGTAGTTCACTGCTAGTTGTAATTATAAACAGCAATAATCATAAACACTTGTCGTTCATGAAGGCTATTTCCTTTTTTCTTTGATGTCTTCTGTACTTGGATTTCTTCAAGTAACTTTTGCTACATGTATTCATTGATTATATACATTTCCAGTATCTGAGCATAAGCCTGCAACCTAAATATAGTAGATACAGAAAAATCAGCATCTCAAAAAATTATTTTATTATTAAATTATCATAATATAATTATTTTTCCTGATACACCATTTGAGACAGCTTTCTCACCCTTCTTCTACTCCCTTTGCATGGACATCAACTGCTTTTTCCTGCCAGTTAGTTAGCCTGATTCATTTAAATCCAACTAAGAATAATTACACTCAGCATAATAGGTTTCAGTTCTAATCAACTTTGAAGTCTGCAGCTTGTGTTTCAAACCTGAGGAAGGATTTATGTGCTCTAAAGCTTATCTGTGTTTTCCAATTATAGCCTAATTTGTGCCATAACGATATCATCTCTAACTGTACACTTTGTCTTAGATGTGGATGGTAGCTCAGCAATACTCAGGGAGTGTGGTCTAGCAGAGCACAGTGCTTGCAAATGGGTGCATGGATTTGTGCTGGACAGGCACATTAAATCCAGACATCTAATTGTTACAGCTGGAGAAACCAGGGCATTATAAAAACCTAAATATTTTTGGTGTAAAGAATACCTTCCTGTAGTATATTTTTTATGCTCAGCACATACCATGCAGGAAAAGCCCTCCTGTGTTTGGTGTCGGTGTGCTTTGGATGGCACCATAAGTTGGTCAAGCTTTTTGGCAGAGGAATCTTGGATATAGGATTTGGCTAATCAAAAAGGATATGGAGCAACTAAACATATTTTTCCCATGCTGTGAAAAGCAACTCAAAGTATCCAATTCAGCTTGAACAGCTTTTTCCCTAAAACCTCATGCACTAAATATTAAGAGTGAAATTTTGCTGAATTAGATAGTGGAACCCAATCTGTTTCCAGCCCCTTGGCAGCCACAGCTGCCATCAGGTGCACATCTGCAGCACGCCCCACGCTCGGGGGTCGCTGTACGTGTGCGGGGGTGGAATTTGGCTCTCAATTCTTTTGGCCTTTTGCAGCTGTGAGTGAGCCCAGGCCTCGTAGATGTGGCTCAGGAAAGGGTGTCACACATGAGCATCCCAGAGCAGGACTTGGCTCTCCAGGCGTGGATGTCAGTGCAGTTTGTGGGAGTGAAACTGATCCCACGTCTGTGCTCGGGCTTGTATCTCCAGCAGCTGGCACCTCTCCCAGTGCTATGAGGGAGTTGTACAAATGTTAAAAATATCAGAATATGGTTTTTACTCCTGGTGTGTATTTGAATGCACTGAATGCCTCCCTCCTTGGCCTTTTCCTTGCATGGAGGATGCTGAGCCTGTTGCCTGCCAGCCTTGTGTCATGGCCATGCTCACCAGGCAGCAGTGCTGCGCCCGTGCCTCTGTGCCCTGCACGCCCAGGACAGCAGCTTTGGAAGCTCTGCCACCAAAAGCTTTCTCCTCTCAGATGCTCTAACATTAGAAGGAAATACAGAGAGAAGCAGTAAGACAGATCTAGTGTTAAGAAAGTGCAGCAATTTGGGGGTTGGCTGTTCAGGACACGCATTATACTTACACATACATAATTTGAATTTTTAACTTCGCTTTTTTACAAGTATCTTTAATTTTTATTTTTTTTTAGAAAGTAATTATGTATATTTTTAAAAAGCCAGAAGGCATTTTAATTGCAATTTTGTCTAATCTGTACTTGGCTAGAAATGGAAACTCCAATTAAATATGGAAAATAATATTCTGTGTCAGTAGTCCTAGAGAAGTAAAAAGATTCAAATATCCTTTCTGTACAGCAATTATTTAAACATTTCACATATTCATTTAAATATCAAATTAGTTTCTAAAGCCAAATTGTTATGTGCAGCAAGAAAACTGAAATTAGTATTTCTGATTTGGTTTTGAAACTAGTGGGGTGGTGAATATCAGCATCTTACATCTCGCTTGTGTTCAAGGACTGGAGAAGAAAAGGAGCTGTCCCAGTTTCCCAGCTCCCAGTCAGGCTGTCAGTGTTGACTGAGACATTCTTTCCATGGTGTGAACCTGCAGGAGCAGTGGAAAGAAACAAAAAGTTCCTTTTGCACCTGCAAAAGAAGCTTCTGCTTTCAAGCCTTATTTAACACTTCAAAGAAAATCTCCTCCCAGTTGCTTAGCCAAGGCCTTCCTTTATAGCTTTGGTAGCACATCTATAGAGAACACAGATTTAATAGAGTTTTTAAAGTAATCTAATTTCTACCAGTACTGTTATTAAACTTTAAAATTACCATAATTTGAAGAGTAAAACGGAATATTTAAAATACACTGAATTTTAGTAAAAACACCAATTAAATTAAAAAAAACCCAAACAAACAGAAGTTTAGAAACAAAGTAAATTGTTGTCTAATTTTAAACCCATGGATTTTTTTTTTCTTATATTGCTAAAGCAGCCATCAACTGTGACCTTTGCTGTTATTTTACAACAGCTGAAGAGGTGTCATGGTCATACAGCTGTTGAGCCAAACTAATGCTCTTACTGCTTTCAGCAGCAGGAACAGCTATTTACATGCATAAGTAATGGATTTCAGTCAGAGCTCTTAAATGTTGTGGAATGAGTGTTAAATTCAGGAATTCAGGTTGGAAGCCAAGTCAGCAGGCTGCCTGCAGAGTGTCTCTTTCTGGTGGTCAGAGAGGAGTCTGCAGCCCCCAGTGCCTGGCGAGGAGCAGCTGGGGGGTTCCTCTGAGGGGATTGCTGGAGTCAGAGGGATCTCAGGGGATCTTCAGTGGCTCCTGATGGCTGAAAGGGTGGGATTCAGGGAGGGGTGCAGTGTGGATGTCCTGAGGTGAGCCTGTCCTGCTTCAGTCCAGGTGTCATTTGATGGCCACAAGTTTTACTGACCTGGGGGCTCAGCTGTGACAATCTCACGATTTTCACTTAAGTGGCAGAAGAAATGGCAATACCTTGCTCTGAGACAAGTGACCAAAAGCATTATAGGTTACATTTTTTGCTATGGATGGTGTCCTTGTCCTCAGCTAACAGGTGAGGAAACTGAGGCACAGAAAGTCAAAGAAATTTCTTTAATTTGCCGGGCAATAGCTCAGTTTGGATTATCTATAAGGGAAACAAATGCAATGCAAACTGACTTGTTTCTCTTAACCCTGCCTGTCAGTCTCTCTGCTAAGTTGCTCTTTTTAGTTATAAATTTATGTGTTTGCCATGAGTCTTATAATAAAAAAATTGAAGAGCAGTAAAGCAATCACTTGGTGTCAGCTCTGACAGATATTGAGGGCTTCCTGCTGTCTTACACCAGTCATTTAGAGAGCCTTGTGTGCTTAAATCAGCCTCTCCCTTACTCAGGGAGAGCTGAGTGCTGTACACCAACTGTGGGGTGTCAATTGCTCCAGAAGTCCCCTCTGCAGAATACAAACATGGCTTATTTGCACTGCACTAGAAAATATTTTGTACATAGTTGTGGAAGGGTGGATGCTGTGCACAGACTATCAGAACATACTTGTTATCATTCCCTAACTAATTTTTGGGCTAAATCCAGCAAAGTTAATGAAAAAACTGTTATTGAACCTACTTGTGGCTTAGCAGATACGATGACATCAGTGAATTATCCCTGATTTCTTTTAACATTTTCTGTATTTTTTTTCCCCTTTTCAGGAATGGGAGATGAAAAATGGAACATAAACATAACAAAGCCACTCACTTTCCATAAAAGCCTTACCTACTACAGACCAAGACTTAGGCTGCAAAGGACTCACCTGGAAGGTCACATCAAGTGATAAAACATGAGAAGTTTTATAACTCTGTAAAGTTAATGGTAGCTTGGCGCTAATTTGCCTGTATTCCCTCTACTGTATTGCTGTGTAACTACGTGTGCCCCTTTTTATTAGCTGTAACTCCTTGTTTCCAACTTCACTGGTAGAAAAAATGAAAACCAAAAAAAACCCCAACCATAGGAACTAAAAAGGAGCATAAAGTCACAGTTGCAAGTTTACTTTGCTGAAGCAGCAAAGAACCAGCAATGTTAATTATAGTGCATCAGACAGCTGGAACACTGCTGAAGACTGGTGGGAAATCCTGACTCCTGCAGGTTAAAACTGCCTTTGGAACTGTGCCACAGAGCAGGTCTAACTCATCAGCAGAGGCTTTGCTGGTGCTGCTCACATGGCAAAGCAAACCTGAAGAAACGTGCTCGCAGAGCCAGCAGTGCCTGCTCAGCCCAGCAGCTCTGCAGGGCCACAAGGACTCATTGGAGAAGCATTTTTGGGATACTTTTCAGACAGATGCTTTTGTCATGGGGAGATAAAAAGCTGCCAAACTTCGAGACAGATGCGTTTTTGTACGTTCTCTTTATTGCTGTTCTGAAGCACCAGTCATCTTCATAGATCATGTTCTTGAACTATGACTTGTTCCTGATTTTTTTTAAAAGGCTAACAGGTATTTTTAGATACTGCTTATTTTCTATACATTTTAAAGAGGAAAAAGAAAACAATTGAACTTAGTCCTCAGCAGAAAACAGCAACTCAGAATGACTTATGCAGTCAGTCTTGTTTTGTTTTTTATAATATAGTATTGTTAAACTTGAGGTGTAGAACACTGCTGTACTTAGTTTCCTTTGTCTGTTTTCAGACCTCAGCTATTATTTTTGAGGAAGATGGACTGAAAAGGTAATAATTTTCAGACTCTTATAAACAGTTTAACAAATAATTGGGGATTTTTCCCAAACAGGGGTCCATTTCTGATTACTAGGAAATAACACCTTGCATTTTAGTCTGTAAAATTACAAAAATGTGTTTGTCTCTTATCCATGTCATTCCCAAGAAATTACATGCAGTAAATTGCCACTTAAGCCCGTCAAAATCTCAAGATTGGATTTAAAAAATCAGAAGGGGGTTGGAGGAGAATGTATAAATCAGATGGCTTCTTTTAAGTTTTCTCTTTTGTTTTTTTTAGGCCTTTGGAGAGCTTTCAATCATACTCTCAAGATTTTTTTCCTCCTCAACTGCGAGGAGTAGAAAATTAATTTTAAAAATTACCTCAAAATATGAGTAGTGTTTTAATCACAGGTGTTAGGGCTGGAGTCTTGATAATTAGTTAAGACTGCAATTAAAATCACAGAAGTTGGCAAGACAGCAGTTATCAAGGATCCCATCTCTTTGTGGCCAAGCCTGCAGATTATCTCTCACCTTTAGGAATGGGTGTGTGCAACTCCTGGGGGGTACCCTGGGATTCTCAGCTGAGCTGGGTGCCAGAGGACTTCTGCAGGAGCCTGTGGGATTTGAGGGCACAGATCTGTCAAAAAGACCTGACAGCTGCCAGGAGATGGGGCTGTGTCCTGTTCCCAAATGCATTTAGGGCAGGGACCCCACTGACCTTAGCAGTGTAGAAATGGGCCCAGCATGAGAAAAGGCTCTTTGCTTCTTGGTACAAAGGGCCACAGGAATGCAGATACAGTAGGAAAGCAAGTGTCAGTGTGGTTTTCATTGAAAACACAATTTTTAATATTAGTTTAGGTCACTTACTTACTAACTCTCTAACTCGAGGGCACATTCTGTATTCTGTGACTATGGACTAAACAGCATCAAATTCCCATAAATAATAGCAGAAACAAATTTGAAGCAAAAGTAAGTTCATTTAGGCTTTTTATTTCAAATTAAGTTATTTATTTGTATATTTCAATAAATATTTAATTTATATCTGTACATATTTATAATGCAAATTAGGCTTCTAGTCAGGGTTAGCAGTGATGTAACAGTTTCCATTAAGAAGTGGTCCCACATGAAGTAATGCAGAGTAGTCAAAAGCCAGATCACTTGTCTTGTTTACCAATGTTGGCATTGTCTCTTTCCACCCCCTTATCCCATGGTTAAAAAAAAAAAAAAAAAAAAAAAGAAAAATTCCTTGGCAAGGACAGGTTTTAATCTATGCCTGAGGTGGATGTGTGCAAATCTCTGCCCAGGCAAATGGAAATTGTGTGGTGCATCCTTCCTGCAGCACCTGTAGCACCCAGGGCCCCTGTGGTGCCTGCTGCACAGGGGCTGCCCCAAATCTAAACATCTTCCACTCTTCCTCCAGCAAAGGCTCCACAAAGCCACCACACTTTAGTCTGTTCTGTGTAACAGCCAAGGTTCTGAAAGGAAGAAAACCAAAAAGCTTGGGAAATAACCTCTCTGTAGACCACTCTCAGTGCTGTGAAATGTACTCTGTTGCCTTGAATAGCACTATTGCTGCACAATTTTTTTATAAAGAGCAACAGAACTTGTATTTCTCACTGTTTTTAGATTCCAGGATCACCAGGCAAACTCGGCCATAGAGCAGCATGATTTTGTTTGAAAGGAAAACTCTTGTATTTTGAACCATTTCTATGTCTTCTAAGAAAATGTTACACTTGTACTTCCTCACCAAATGCCTGTTACTGTACCAGGTGCTTTTTTGAAATTGTTTGTTTTGTTTGGTTTTTTTTTAAATGGGTGATGCTTTTTTTTATAAAATCCCAGATCATAACTTTGGGGGATCAAGGGTGTTTTTTTAATGAGATGATTGTGGCAATTTGATTTTTCAAATGGAGAATATTAATTTAGTATCAAGTTTTGTTAAGACACTTTCAAATTAATTGGCCAAGGGTGTATGTTGTATGATAATGTTCTCATATTAAGAATGTAATTATTTCCTTATTGTATTTTTTAAAAAACAAAATCATATTTAAAAAAATCTCTGTGAAAAAAAGCATGATAGAAACATGAAAAAAAAAGGTTTTGTTTTATTTTTGTTATTGGATATGTTGGCAGTGCCCATTTTAATTGACTGTAAATATAGCCTTTCTACTGTATTTCTCAGTGTATTTAAGTTCTTTCTGACACACATTCACGGATACTTCTGTTAAAAGAAAAAAACAAAAACAAAAGTCCAAAATAGACCCACCTTCAAATGTGTGTCTTAGTAGCTTCAACTAACTTTATGCCTTTCTAGTTTATTCTTCAGAAAGTCTTGCAAAGCGTGAAAAAAGACTGGCACCTGGTGGGTGCGACAGATCCGAGACCATTATTAATAAAGTTACCTGTCAAAAAAAGGATTTGCAGTGTTGTTTTTGGTGTTTGTCAGTTCCAGAGGCACCCTAAGGTGCTGAGGTGGCACCTTAGCAGTTCTCCCACAATAGTCAGAACTCAGCTGAGAACCATTCTCCCACGCCAGTCCGTTTAAAAATGTTTGGACATTATCATGAGTGTTTTTGGCATCAGTTGTATCCCCATTTAACTGAGCAGTGACCTCCTGCAACTTGAATGTCCAAGGACTCTCTTGGCATTGGAGATGTGGAATTTGATGTATTTAGAGCTCATAGCAGCACTTCCTGCTTGCCTGTTGCATCTGCACCAGCTTGCTTAGATGTCAACTCCACTAATAAATTATGCAATATGTAAAACATTAAAAATTACTTCTAAGAAAGGAAAGTGGATTAAAATTAAACTGAGCTGATTACCAGGCTACTTAATGATGAATGTAGCAATTTCTTGTAGATGACTGACAGATGAGATTGAGAAGTGTTAAGCTGTAATTACTCCTTGCTGCTTTTCTTAGATTTTGCTCTTGCTCCTGTTACACCACAATTATTACCAAATTTATAAAGTAAAAAGCTTAAGCAGAATATACATTTTATTTTCCCAAACTGAGGGAAGCAGTATTCTAAAGTAGTTAATTAGGTTTTTTCCTGTAGTTACAGCCTCCAAGATCATAATGGAGTTTTAATAGGTATGTCCATGTATACTGCATAACAACTAAAGGCAAAAAAATAAATGAAAACAAACAAAAATTAACCTAAAAACACAACAGGAAAAATTAAAAAAAAAAATAAACCTGCTATAATCCTGTGGTCTAAAATGCAGCAAGTATCTCTAGTCTCTGTCTGATTCACAAGACTTGCAGAAGCAAATGGCAAAAAAGACAAAACCACCTGCATTGTTGGTGTCTCAATTATCTGCATTTGTAGCTATACAACATTATCCAAATGGCTCTGACTGCCATAAATAGATAAACTCTATGGGAGATGGTACAAGGGCACAGCAATCCCTCCAGACAAGGAAAAATCCTATTCATATGACAGTGAAGTTCAAGGGAAAAACAAAGATAAGGTCATTCCAGTGTGGAAAAAAAAATAATCTTGAGGAGGGGACTGTCTTAAGAGGTTATAAAAATGGGGAAACAAAATAGTCCCTGCCACTAACAGTACAAACACTGAGAGTATCTGAATCAATGATCAGGTTCAAAACAACTGCTCAATTCAGCTACAGAACATGTCACAGAATTTTATCGATGCTAAAATCTTATATGGGTCTATAAACAATAAACAAAATTCATGGCAAAAAGTAATTACTTAAAAGTATCAAACACAAAGCTCCCTGCTTCAAAACAGAAAAGTCCAGCTCCAGAGAGGCTGGAAGTGTATTCTAAGTGTCCATGTGTGCTTCCCCTGCTCTCTTGTCATTTTACTACTGATAAATGAAGCTGTGTTCTTTCACAGAAAAATGCTTTTTTTTTTTACACCAGCAGTTACAAAACATTCCCTTCTATAAAGCCATGTACCATATTCTTTTCAATTTGACTTCTAAAGCAAGAACCTCTCTTTTAAGATCAAGGTAATGCAAAATTATTCCTTCACAATTTATTAGATAACAAAAAAAAAATCTTATCAAGGGTGTTCTTCATCAGTAATCTGATTACAAGGGAATCATTTTCCTATTAGATTTTGCAGAACCAGTAGAGTTGCAGTTACATGGTCCTGAGCTGAACATAAGCTTAATTCCTGGTTTAATTACTAATTTTTAAATAGACTGTTAATTGCCCTCACTGAGTTATTCCTTAGAATTTTTACTTCTTTAGTCTGGTTTTGGCATGTATCACTGATTTTGAATTTTTTTTTTAAATCAGCTTTTGCTATGATACTGTAATGGCAGGAATGGATCCTTTTATCACTTTCAAAATACACCATGCAGCATTTGCACTATTTTGCTTCAGCTTTTGAAAACCATGAGGTTTCAAAAAGAAATGTTTCAAATGTACTGTACCAGAGTACAGTACATTTTCTCCACAGCAGCTGGACCCATAAGAAAGCAAAACTTCTTTCAAGGCATAAATCACAATAAGCAAAACGTCTTTCAAGGCATAAATTTATGTATTTCAAGGCATAAATCACAAAAAAAAAATCGAAAGGAAATCAGTGTCTTAATGGAAAACAGGAAAAAATATTGCCTGTTGTTTATGGCTCAAAAGTTTTATTAGAGACATGATTTATGATGATGTTGAAATCAGTTAAGCTTCAAAATAATATAGCAATTAATATGACTTTGATGACGATAGCAAGGGAAACAGAAGTGAAGCAATTATTCTTTTCTTTCCACAGAAATCAGTTTCTGAAGTAAAGTAGCCCTTCAGGTTAGATATTAGCAAATTTTATTTGGTATCTCATTTATGGGAACAGCTTGGCTGTGTCTGTTCTCACTCCTGATCTTCCAAATCAGGAGCTTTCCTTGGAAAGAACTATTGCAACATCATTAGAAGTAACTTTATAATTTCTGTGAGTTTTGCTTGTATTTATATCAGAGCACTAAATTTGGAAAATGAGATGTTATTTGAGATTCAACAGTCTGCTTTTGTAGAGATAAATTGCAGTTAAAGTCTCAGCTAGCCACAGTATAGGATTAGAGAACCTAAAATGACAAATTGCAGTGTTTCCCAGCTGGGCTGCACAAGCAGGGGAAGCCTCAAGCTTCATTCCTGCATCCAGCCTCACATTGAGCATGGTGTGCCGCAGGGAAGGGTCAGACTGCCCACACCACAGGCTCCTCCAGCTGCCAGCTCCTCCAGCAGGCACCCTGAGAAAGTGCTCAGCTAGGGCACACTGGGAAAATGCAGCTTCATCTCATCTGAATTCTTTTTCTTTTTAGTTATCCATCTTTGGATCCTCAAAATATATCCACTCTGTGAATAAATAACCCATTTGTGGTCCTATTAAAACTTCATTGCAGTCTATAAAATTTGTATGGCTAATTAAAAATCAGTAGATAATAATCCATGTTGCTGCTTTATCCCAGTATGAGGTTTAATAAGACTTCACATTGCACATCCACAACAATTAGAACACCTCTGGTTTTCCCTGCTGTGGGCAGCAGGCAGTGCAAAGAACATCAAGTGTTTATTCTACCAATGTCAGGCTTTCCTTGGGAAGGCACCAAGCTCCAGAGCAGCAAGCAGCTCTCAGCAAACCATAAACTCAATTCCAGGCTGAAAATATCAGCTGCACCAAAAGCAGCTCAACTCTAAAGTTTGAAGCAGGAAGGAATGCCCAGTCTGCAGGGATGGAAGGCATCTTCTGACTTTAGCAATTCAGTGACCTTTGCAAAGACAGAGAACACTTGCCAGGACCAGTAGGAGAAAATGTTTAGGACATTAAGGCCAAGGCTTTATAAAAATAGTCTATAATTTTGCATTTCATTTACAAAGACTGTATACAAAGTGAAACAAATATTATACATAGAAGCCGGGCATGTCCAATGGGCATAATTCTGAGAATTTTGGTTTTCCTGGCATTGTAAATGATTGAATATAGTTTGTAGCTTAGTTTTATTTTGAGTCAAGGCCTGATCCTTATACACAGTTACATCCAGCTTAAGGGCTGTTTGACTTGCAGACCCATGAATTTTGCAAAGAGAATGCAGCTTCTACAGCACAGGCACATCCTTAGGAAAACACTGGGATAAAGGAAGAGCAATTAATGAAGAGATTGGAATAAAGGCACGGGCAGGGCAGAACACACATACCTCTGTTCTTTTGATGGCGCTCTCTCACAGGGAGATGAAGGCTGAGATGTACGGAATTCTTTAGCAGGACAGACATACTCAGCCTCTGATGTTACAGAACGGCCCTGCATGGCTTCTGTCTCACCACAGGATGTCACCCTCCACCAGCTACACTGCAGACACCTCCCAAGAAAAGGAAAAAGGACTTTTCCCTCTTTCCCTAGGAATGGAGTCGAGCTGCAGTGATGGAGGATGAAGTGGAGTGGCTAAAGGGGAGGAGAATGAAGGTTTGCTGCAGCCTTTGAGCTCAGTGTTGCAGAGCTGAGTCGTTTGCTGCTAAATACAGACACACAAACTCTGGGGACTGGTTAAACCATTTCTCCTCCACAAACCCCATGAGAAGCTTCAAAAGAAAAAACAAGGCAATCAATAGTTTAGAACCAAATTTTATTAAAGAAAAACCTGGAGTGCAGGTTCTCAGGACAAATGCATACCTTTGGATGCAGTGGAGTACACAGGTACGTATACAGTAGTTTGCCTGCTACATGTTTGGAAGCTGAAAGAGACCGTGATAATCTGTACTGCACAGTTCATCACCATTGTTAAAAGTTGCCAAAAATTTGCTTGTGGATTGCTAACAGATACTTGGTTATGTGTGTGCACTACATATTGCACAAGAGTTTTTGATTAAGCTATTACTTGTGCAATTGGATCACAGTTAAGTGTTACGTCAAGCATATTCAAACATATATTTGTTTCCTTTTCTCAAAAACAGCACGTCACTACAAAACTGCCATTAAATGTTACATATTTACAAAAATATACAAATAAGACTTTTCCCCATTTTTGACAATGCACCAATTATGGATTTATTTCATTCTTCACTTGAGCCCTGTTACTGTATACAAAGAAACCTGCTTAAAGTCAAGGTCACCTGAAACAAAATTAGGAGAAGGCATGTTCTGTTTTCACAAATATAGAATGTGCAAAGGCAGAAGGAGAGGGCTGTGTAGCCATGTATGTTAAAGGTAGGGGTTAGAGCATACTGATGACTGCTAAGAACCTTCACATGGAGTGGAATAACCCCCTGGTCAAAAATTAAGCATTTGCTGACCAAGCAGTCATAAGCAGTTAAAAAAATTCAGTTCTACCTTGGTTGTAATTAGCTCACATCTATCCAAAGAACTCTCATGCCAGCAATGGGAATAAAAATTATGGTGAAAATCAATGAGTAACCTGTGAGTAACAGGTGCATTGAGAAGACTGATTTTAACCTGCAGTTGCTTTCCAAATCCACTGTGGATGAAATTATTCTGTGACATAAAGCTGAACTGATAATGTCTGTTGAACTGCATGGCCTTAAATGAGGGTAGAATTTGGCTCTGCAATGCTGAATAAACAATGTTCCACATTAACCACAGGGTAGCAACATATGTTTTGTGAATCTTCACAAGACACATATCAAGTCTAGTTTTTATTTTCTAGCCTTTCATATACTTACCAAGAGCTGCAGCACTAATTAGCCCTGAAATATTATTTTGGCTTGGTTTAATTACCATTTATTCCTCTTTTGTTTTCAGGGGTAATGCCAGCAAAATCTATATTTGTCTGTCTCTACCTGGATTAAGAGACTTTGCACCCACCTGTGCTAGAACAGCCACAGATGCACTGTAAATAAGCTAGCTTCCATCCTTTGCTCTTAAAAAGGAAAATTCTCCTATTCCAACTGTCACCTCTCAAAATATTCCTCCAATCTAGGATGAAGCAATATTCCTCGTGCTGCTTCATATATACACCAAGTTAATTTCATTTAGGTGAGGAAGGGCAGTTCCTGATGCCTCCTAAACCCACACTTGCAATGCACTAGGGTGGTATTCTTTAAAACCACCTTCTGCAAAGAAACTTATCAAAGTTTAATGGAAAGATAAATCACAGATGCTGTACATATCTGTTAAAACAACTGGTAGGTAAAACAAAAAATGTGGAAGTTTCCCAAAGCACTCTGCCAGATGATCCAGTTCCCCACCCTCTTCCAATCTGCTATTCCTCTGTAAACTCCTTGTATTTATTTTTCCTCAGCCACATGGAAGAGGATGAAAATTAGTTAATCACCTTTTAACATCAACTCAGTTTTTTGACAGAATGACAATCAGAGAAAAACAACTCAGACTGGGATCAAGAGAGGATAATTCAAGTATACTTCTCCATTTGATTATGTTTTCCCTCCAGAGCCTTCTGCACTGCAGCAAGCACAACCCATGACTTTACACCCATGAGGAAATAAATCACAGCCTGTCAGTGACAAATGAAAAAAAAGCATCGGTACTCAAAGGCCTGGTGTGTATATGAAATGGAGGAACTCTCTGTTCCTAAAATTAAAATTTCTAGTCACATGTTCAGTAAACTCCAGTCACTGGTGTTTACCCTCAGGAATACTACACCAGCTCCATTCATCTTCTTTAAACATTATAAAATTACAGCTCATACAGGCATTCTAGCAAATTACATTTCAACAGTATAAATGCAAGAGACAGACTCTATAAAATAATTCTTCTCCCTTGTCTCCTAGCTCAGCGCTGTGCTAGGGAGGAACACCATTAGCAAATGACCCCCAATCATCTGGAGCACTCACAGAGGTATCTTGACTCCTAAAGCAACATCTTTTCCATGCATCTCAGGTGGGATGTTGCTGCAAGTCAGATCTGTCTTAAATTATAGGCAGAGATGGTGATAATTTTGCATGTTCCTCGTCCTGCATCAATTTAGACTCATGGTTTAAAGTCTCTGAATGCAATTAACAAAATAAAATAGTTGCCATCATAAATCAAAGCGTCAAGACTTAACCAAAACAAAATCAACAACGTGTAAAACCATACACACTGGTAACACTGACTTTCTCCCCGCTTTTCCTTGTCCTCTTTAGTCCTGTGCTCCCTTCCCTCCACATCTCTCTCACTTACACTCCCTAAGACAGGCTGTACCCTTCCAAGACACCACTGGGCTTTTCCATGATCGTACTCCCATTACATTCTCCAAGCTCCTCCAGCATGATGATTCTGCCAAATATATCTGGTGACTTTGCTTAAATTTGTATTTTATGGAACTTGAATCCAAGCCATTTTCCCCACCCTCTAGTAAGGGTTTCATACAGACTCATTCCATAAACCTGTGAAGTCAAATTGCTCCTGACCTTCTATTAACAAAGAATTCTCTTTACTCCACCTATTGATCATCTTTGGGTTGTAACAATTTCTCTAAAGGCTGTGTCTCAGCCTGGGTCTCAGCATTTCCCATACTGAAATACAAATGCAGCCCAGTGGTCTGGCAAGGTGTCTCCACCCCTGCTGCAATTCTGTACCTGCCAGACTGCGAGGCTGGCAAAGCAAGCCAGCCCTTGCTGTGCTCCAGGAAACTCATGGGAACACCATGTCTCAGCCTGTAACCCAAAAGGAGGCAGAGGAAGATATCTGGGAGATAACAGATAACCATCTTTGCCAGCTAAATACATAATATTACTACAGATCAACAGCAAAACCAACATATACACTGGAGAGAGAGGAAATGCTGGGTTTTATTCTTCCAGGGAGCATAATACCCATCCACATCTCAAACTAGAAGCATGTGCTCTCTGGGATGAACATCTGAGAGAAGTTCTTGAGAAGGAAAAGATAAGAATTCCAGAAAGGTTCAGTGAAAATGGGAGCCAAAATTAAAGCTGAAAGGATTAAAAATACTGAAGTGGGAAAGAAGCAGGAAGGATGGACTGCAGTGACACAAAGCACAGGGAACCTCTTCGACCCAGACAATACAGCAGAGCTGAGAGGAGAGGCAGGGAGGGGGAAGATTGTGATTCTTGCTATCAGCTGGGACACAGTAGGGTGCATATCCAAATAGAAACACAGACAGTAACATAAAGCAAAAGAAAAAGCAAGGAAGAAAAAGTGAAGTGTAGAAAGCTGTCATCTGGAGAAGCCAGGCAAGGCAGAGCCACAAACAGCAGCAGTAATGAAAGAGAACAAAAGGGCTACAAAACAGGGGTGGGGGAAAAGGAGGAGAAACAGAAAAAGTGGAAATTTGGCTTTTTTTTTTCCCTAGTTTCAGAAGATACTTGGCAAAGATTAGGAAGCATTAAACAATGCAGGTAACTTCATGAACAGTCACTTTGCTACTTCAGCATGTCAGAAGATTAACCCCAAAAACAGGAGTGTATTTACAAGTAAATGGAGCCAATGAATTTGGAAACTCACTGGGCAGTTTGTTTGTGAAGATATTCTGTAATTTTAACCATTTAAAGGCCCTAATGTGAACCTGAAACATAGAGGTGGTGTATTACAATATTCTCCTTTGGACTAGTTTTACCATGTTACTGATGTTTGAGGTCACGGTTCCTCTGCACAATCCTTTCTATTCAAAATCCATAACAAGAATATCTCAAAAGCCACATGGATATAAGCCTGCTGTTTTCCTGTATGAGCTGCCCTCATTAAAACTATCTCTTTCACCATTCAGAAAGATTTCATTTTTAAACTATTTTACTCAATAAGCAGTGTGAATTAATACTTTTTCTAAAAAGCGAATAAGCCAATTCATTTGCTTTGATCTGCAAGAGCAGACACTGTCAGAAAGAACTAAATATAAGTATCAAAAGCTGGCTAAAATTAGCAACAAATAACACAGAAACATTAAGACATGTTAAGAAAGTTATTTGGAATGCCTGGCCTTCCTGGTGATTAATATACTCATTATACCATTTAAAATATGTGCAAAAAAGGCATATTATTTAAGCAGTGCCAGGTACTGCTGCTTGTATTATTGCTGCTTAACAGGGCTTTATGTCCACTGTATTGCAAGTAATCAGAGTAAAGATGCAAATTCTAC
The DNA here is from genome assembly GCF_028769735.1 of Zonotrichia leucophrys gambelii. Lineage (NCBI taxonomy): Eukaryota > Metazoa > Chordata > Aves > Passeriformes > Passerellidae > Zonotrichia > Zonotrichia leucophrys. The sequence goes on from NC_088173.1 coordinate 53,114,999, forward strand.
AGAAACTCAGAAATCAAGACTGATCAAAACAGATGAAGTTTGTGTGAAATGCAAGCGTTGCAAAGAAAAAATATTAAGCAAAATTACTTGTGTAAGGGAAAGAATGCACTCTCTGTCAGGGCTAGTAAATGTTCTTCTAAAAGAAAATCAATCTGGAAGTAAGAGGCAAAAGAGTTTGCGATTAAGAGTATGTCTTTTTAGAGATACTACTAAAAAGTATTTAATGCAAACCATAATAGCTCTTTGATAAAGATTTTTTCACACAGCTATATTGTTGTATTTCAGAGTACATATTTCTAACCCTTCCAGTATTTCTTATGTTAGAAGCTGCCTTACAGAAGATCATCTCAGCTACCAGCATATACACTAGCTGGAAACAGTAATACTGATAAGCTTCACATACTAAAAAAAAGGGATGAAAAGAATGGAAGTCATACATGGCTCCACAATTCATAGTTTAAGTAATTTGCTACTCCATTTAACAGGAGGAAAAAAGCTCGGACTGAAGACTTACAGAAATGAGATCTCATATTAAAAATCATAAAACTGACTTGCTGTACATATCAATTTCAATGGAAAAATATTCCAAGAGGATGCATTCTTTACCCTCCAGAGCAGCCTGAAGTACCATTACAGGCTTTTCTTATCCCAATAACCCTCCCTGCTTCTGCAATACACTTGAAAAGAAGGAACAAATAACAACTTTTTCTGCACGACATTCCCATCCAGATTTGGGAAATGGGCTGTTCTAGGCTATCTATCATCAGCTGGGGACAAGGGCTGGCTTGAAGAATACAAATCTGAGAGACCACAGCTTGACATTTCCCAAAGACTGCAGGGTTAGGCTATTAATTGCAAAAGCTAACCAGGGGTCTGACTTATTTGTCACTTTGATGATTATAGTCTAAAAATAAGTCAAAAACATTACAGGAATAAAAATGCAATTAAATGGCACTGAGAGGGCAAATGCTAAGAAGCTGAAAGGAAATAGAGAACATGAAAATACAAACTTAACATTAAGATGATTGTCTGAGCAGACCTTACTTATAGCCAATTAAATGCCATTCTAATGAAAGTTTTAGGCTTTCTCAGACTAGTTCTGGCTATGTGCCAGTCTCTTGAAGAAAGTTGTAGAAGCAGTGTGCAACAGGGACTAAAACAGAGAAAATGAGCCAAGAGGCAGCTTTTTGGATGGACTTAAAAGACAAAACAAAATGTTGTATCTCAAAATTCAAGATTTATAAGGGTCAATGCTTATAAATTTTTTCCTGGTGGAAATCCAATATTTTGAGAGAAATGGGCACTTACTTTCATCTAAAATGCTGAAATAAAAATGAATATGGAAACAATATAGTGGTATCAATCAATATACAATAAAACAACTACAATAACTCCAACTGGCAAGAACTGTGCAATGAAATAAAATGTTTAGTCTCTCTTTTCCCCTGAAGTCTCATTAATGAAAAAATTACAAAACTTTTTTAATAGGAAACATAGAAAAAAATCTATGACTGAAATTGTCATTGATTCTATCTACTTAGAAACATTGACTTGAAATAACACTAGAAATTCAAAACTTATCAGAACCTCTGGTTCATCATCAAAAAGCTACTGCATGTATTCAATTACTTATAAGGATTTTCTTTTTCTCACACATTTTTTTCAGCATGTATCTGTGTAACGAGGATGGAAACTACTGCAGTTCCATTCTATTGATCTCTATTGAAGACACAGCCTACAGTAGTAGAGTTTTCCCACTAAGAAGGTCTCATTGGACTGAAAACACAGCTAACCATGATAATCATGTCAGATAAAACCTGCTTTGCACTAGGAATTACTAACGGTAAAGCAATGATTTGTCTTTCTCTACAGGACAGTTAGCTAACAAATCATCTACTTTATATGAATAAACAGCTCACTCCTCATTACCCCAGTCATTGAAAAAAGAAAATGCATCAAGAAGGATTTAATTCAATGAGAATATCATAAAAGAGTTCCAAGAAATTGGATGTGAATTGTGGATAACAACAACATCTCGCCTCAGGCCGTCTGTCTCTTCACAGCCATTTCCACCACTCTCTTCAACAGAGTATAAAAATATACACTGGTTTATATTGCTTATATTATTGAAAAATTAATTAACACTGTGTGCGTTTTCCCTAAATGTCCTCTGAGCATTTCTGAGTATTTTATATGGATGGGCTGTTCCAATGGCATATAAAACATTTAATGTCAAAAGCGAAAGCAAAGACAACAGCTGTATATCTTGATGGTTCTGTTAGAATGCTTAAGATCATACTGCTTGGAGCACTCTGAAAAGCACAGAGTGTTATTGAAATTGCAATACATCAGATTTTAAAAAGGCCAAAAGATGCCAATGAGGCCAGCACTTTGCCAGTTTGTTTAGATTCAGTATAGCTCAATATCAGTGCTGATAAATATCACTGTACCCATTTTTATAAGGTTTTTGAGCAAATAACAATGCAGAGAAGTGAGCTCACAATACTAGTGTGCAACAGCAAATTCACAGGCAATGTTGCAGTGCTACCACATAACAGTATGTTCCAATAGCAGTGTTTAAATAAAATTACTTTTTTTTTCTTTTTTACCAGTGATGCATCTTTTTTGAATTATGCATTTTTTACATTTATACATAATTGCAGCTGGTTTCAATAGAGAACTTTTAAGAACAATGATAATTACAAGTGAAACAAAGAAAGTGAAACCATTAATAATTTATAGTAACAAAATTCTTTTGCTCTGATGATCCTATACAAACAGTAACGAATTTAGCCTCACAATACCCCTGTGAGGTAGGTAATTACTATCAGTCCCATTTTACAGGTGGGGAAACCAGAGCACATACAAGGCAAGTCAATTGCTCAAAGTCTGGATACAGAATCCAGGTATCTGACAGTCATCTTCTGTTTCTTAGCCACCACATCACCCTTCCCCACTAAAAAAGATAACTAAAATATGTACAAATACTGCATGTGTGCATGCACCCATGTGTGACTAGCAGTTGTGCACAGAAGCACCTCTGTGTTTCTGAATATTCATGTGTCAGGATTTTAGATACATATAAAGAATAAAAGGATATTTATTCTTTACATGTATCTAGAGATTTTAGAACTAGCACTAGTGAGTCTTTTTATTTACAGATAAACCAAGACACCATGAATGAGAAAATGGTAATAATACTTTCTCAGTTTTAAAATAATTAATTTAAAAGTTATTCTTGCAAGGAAATCAAAGGCTTCCTTTATTATCTGCTGGGTATTATTAATACAGTTATGGCAATACCAACATGTCTTTAGAAAACTGTTTTTAAGACATGACAAACCAACCTCACAGGAGTGCTGTATGAATCAAATTAATAAGCATTGGAAAAAATTATTACAGGTACTAGACTGTGCTAAGTGTTAATTAGAGAACCAAGCAGTCAAATATTCTAAGTTCCAAAAGACTCCTGTGATCAGAGACACAAATCACCCTGAATTGAATGTATCAAAGTAGCTGTTAAAGCATAAATTAGTTGTGTGACCTAGTTCCAACAGAGTCCTTTGCCAGTCAGACTCACCATGTGAGAACAACCCCAAGCAGGAGCTTCCATCCCATTCCTTGTCTATGAAGCTGGTTTGTCACTCACCTGCCCTATACAAACAATCTATTTCAGATTTATTTCACAGGAACAAGTAAGATGGTCGCAATGTTATTTTATTCTCTGCTCCAGCTCATTTCTACTAGAAAAAGCAAGAAGAGTTGGTGAGGAGAGAAAGCCTCTGGTGCAACTATCCCAAGAGTTTCCAATTTATAGCATGTTTTGTATATGCACCTCTCTTCAAGAAACCCAGACTCAGATACATTTAAGACCTTGGATTTCCACAGTCTGGCACACAACAGTCAGCCAGGGCGTTGCTTCTCTGTTAATAAGTTTACATGGCACTATACAACTAAATAGGCAGAAATCTTAGAACAATTTTTGTAATTGTTTTCCTGAGCGGTTTGCAAGTGCTTTTCAGAATCTTCACTCTAACTTCTCCACCTAGTTCCTTACAGTAAATTTATAATCTAGATTTTCTTGTGCTTTACTTATACATCCTATGGGGGTTCATGAGAGCCTACAGTACTACACTGAGTTACTACCTCCCAATCCACTGCATTTGATGATAATATGCTCTATATTCACAGCTACATGGAAGAATTATTCCAATGCATACACTGATTTTAAGACAGTTCTTTTCTATCTGACTAGCCTTCATTATTTTCTGTTTGCATTTCTGGATGATGCACTATCTGTATCCTTCTCAAACAAGGTGGTGTGCGAGCTTGTCACTAGCATCAGTATGACATTCAGTGAGTACAGAGTTTTTTATTCTCTATCAAAGGCAAAAAGTGAAGAGATTATATAGGTTTCTGAGAGAAGCATCCTAATCCCAGGCAGCTGTGACACAAAGGATGCCAGACATTTAAACTCACCACACAGCACCACACTTGTTTTCCTACCTGGCTAAAATAAACCACAGAGAAAAGACAAGAGGAGTGTGGATTCACTGCATCGCCATTCCCTAGGCATGCAGAGGTCAGGACTAGGAAACTCTGACCCAAGTGACAAAACTGGGATTAGGAAACAAGGACCTGACTCACAAACCTTTCTGCAGGCAGCTCCTCCAGAAGCCCTTCCCCTGCTGTCCCTGCAGAAAAAGGGACCAGTGGTGGTAGGACTGAGAAACACCCCTGGTGATGGGAAGGGAACAGGAAACCCTAAATCCCTTCCCATCATCCCCATGACCCTTTGGATTGTCAAACCAACCCCCGTGGAAAAGGTCAGGTTGGGGTTTGCCCACTCCCACCAGCAAGGGCAAATGCCAGGGGAAATCCCAAACAGGGATGCCCTGGGAAGGAGATGGAAGTGCTACCCAGCCCTTCCCAGAGCAGAGCTCTGACCCACCCAGCACAGCTGCCCTTATAGGAAGTTTTAAAAAAATAACCATACAAAGAAAACGGTTTAAAAGAAGTATTTACACTCTCTGCAAATTTAAAAAGAGACAGGCCACCAGCCTTGGGTTGAATAGGAGAACTCATCTGGCAGCTGCCATCATCCTAGAGGGGCTCACTCAGGAGAAAAAAAAAGAAGAGCAACTAAAATGACTGTCTGCAAGTGAAGGCACCTGGTCTGGAAATTGCATCAAGCTGGTGTTTTTCTTTCACATGGGATGGGATGGGGGGAGATACTGCTGCTGATAGTTTTTCAGGACTTGCTACACTTACAAGAGTATTATTGTATATTACAAGAAATCCTAATTAACATTTTACTTCCTTTAATCCTCAGAAGGGCCTAAGCCTAAATTTGTTAGATTGTCTCACATGTGATTAATTAAGAGCTGGTCTCAACTAGGAGCGCATTTGTCTGTCTCTCAGTCCTTTCCCAGTACAGAAACACTTGGCCTACTAAAAAAAATTGTCATTGTGATCAACCATCTTTTCTGGTCTAGTCACTGTGTAAAAATCACCTTTTCAGGCTGAAAACTCCCAGCCTTCCACTGAAAACCTCAATTAAAAATATAATTAAAAAGTTACAGTGAATCATTTTAAAAATAAACATAAAGAAATAGAGCATATACAGAAAAGAAACAAGGTGGCATTGAAGGTGCCTAGGGCTACAAATTTGCTACCATAGTTTGAGTTTCAGTTGAAATGAGTTCCCAGGCCATCGAGTGAACACAAGACATGTTATCCTTCGCCCTTGGTAACTGAGGATGGATGCTTTTTCCACAGGACTGATAAGAAATCTCCTCTCCATCAGCATTTACAGCCATGTTTGCAATTTTGGGACATCACCAGGGAAAAATAAAATGGTAGAGTGAAGAGTCTTTCGGGTTTTGTGTTCAGCTGCAAATATCAGCTAACCAGGTAACTGTGCATCTCTCTGGAGTTGATGCTCAAAACCACGCCTGAGTGATTGCCTAGGGGAATACAGAAACAAAAGGCCTACATTAGTGCATTTCAGGTACTCCACAATAAATCCCCCTTTTATTGCAGAGACAAGTAAATTGCATAAGAGAGTGTCTTTATCAAACAAGAGGTCAGGTGAAGGTTGGTGCAACAGCTCCATGTACCTACAGCACACTTTTGCACAAAGCTTTTGCTCATGGTGGTGGATTTGTGGTGAATTCCTAGGGTTTCTATCCCAGTGACAGCATAAGTTGGTTCTCTTTGTGGCTTATAAAGGTGTAGTTGTCTCGAGGGGTGCAGGTGAGGGAGGAGAATGGAACCTGAGGCGTCCATTCGACATGCCACTGACCTGGGACTGGACACTGACCGGCATCAGCAATAAGGGAACTCTGTAGCTGTTCAAGTTGCCACTTCTCCCAGAAGGAGTCACTGCAAGGTAATGGTGTTGAGGAGTCCCAAGGTGGGGGTTGCGATAAAGTAGGCAACATAAAATATATAGAAAACAAAAAAAGTGGATGGGTGAGTCTGGAAATACTGTACTGTGGAAATTCAAAAGTTATGAGAAGAGAGAGAACAAACAGAAACCCAGGCCTGTAACTCCCTGCTGTGCATGGACATCTCCCAAGAGGGAGGGAGAAAGCTCACCAGAACTAGGAGGGATCTCCATAGCATAGGAACCTTCTGCAAATAATGTAGTAAACCAGAATTTAATATAAAGCAGGGATTATAACATGCTTTATAGTCTAAACCAGATAAAATAGAGTATCATTAATGGGAATATTTTCTTGGCAGTACTGAGCAATACCGGAGCTAGTGGAAAGTATTGCAAATAACAAAACAGTAGAGTGAGCAGGAGTGTAGTTTTATGTATTAAATAACATCTTCTATCTAAAGGCTGTACAGTAGCTGACAAATACAAATGATTATGATCCACAAAAATGAGCTTTTTACACTCCCCTGGAAAGTCTGCTGCTGCAGACAACCTGGCTGAAGCACAAATCACCTCAAAATCACATTCTCATTCTTATGTCATCAAAACATCATATCTTGTACTCTTCAACCGAAAAACAATGCTTTGCTCAGATGGAAGATTTTTGTTTCCTCTGAGTGACAAGTGCAGGGCAAGCAGAGATTAATTCTAAAAGTGTTACAAATCAGGGATGCATTTCTTTATTAGAGCATCCCAAGCTGCGTTCTTTTAAATAAGCCACAAGGGATTTTCTACCATTAAAAGAAGTTATGCTTTTGTACTAGAGGTGTTTGAATGCTCCACTTTAATAGGCATGTCTGCAAGGACCTTGTTAGCATTCAGCTTCTTCTCTAAAGACCCTGGAGATGAGATGACCAAACAAATTTAACTTAGACTTTGTTTTCCCAGGTTTGTTTTTGGAACTAACTCCGGTAAAGTCAGGGGAGCAGCAAAGGTCGTCTTGCAAAATTAGAATGAAAGCAGTGATACTCATACACAAGGTTGTCAGAGAAGAGATAGAAATACACAAAGCAAAGCAAGAGGCTGGATTCTTCCCTTGTGTTCAAAGCTTGCACCTCCAAGAACCTAGAAGCACACACAGTTCTGCAAATGAAAATAAAGACATCGACAACAAACAGAAATGGTGAAACCCAAAATAAAAAAAATCTCTCGTCAGACCAGGTTCTGTCTTGCCCAGGCTACCTCGGGTGCAGCTTCTTCCTTGGGGTTCACGAAGACATTACAATTGCCTTTCACACCATCAATCTACTGCTACAAATCTCAAAAGCTTTGGATCATCTGGTTTATTTTAACAAATTTCCAGAAATGGAACTGGGTGTTGTTTACATTGTCCTACAGTTTTCACACTGTGACCTGAAAGCAGTCTGAAGACAATGTATTATAGATCAGAACTCCATGTTGCATTAAAACTAGCCACAGGGTGCCAGGATATGCACTTCCACCTGACACTGAAATCATTTGCACTGAGATACTCACAGAAAGTTTCCCTCATGGGTTCTTTATAACCACCTCATGAATACTAGAAAATCAACAGCTAAATTAAGGAAGACTTATAATACTTTTAATATATGAATAAATTTAGTGTTTCTAATAACAAAAACTTTAAATGCCATTGGAGTATGAAGGCAAATAAAGCAATGGATCTCCATACAATCCATCTGAAATCACAGAAGCATTGACTCTACAAATCCTTCTGGCCTGAACTCAATTTTCCACTAATTCAGAGGATTACTGAGTGAATTCAACTGTTGCAGATTATATCCCATTCTACCACATATAATTTATCTCTACAACTGTCTAAGTCAGTCTCCTGACATTAAACTACTATGTCTGCACTCATGCTCTATATAGCACATCATCCATACATTAGCCTGTATCTCAAGCAAGCCAAAAGGTGATTGAGATAATCCCTTGTTACTGATGTTACCATTTGCATCTTTTTGAGACGGAACAGAAAATGAAAAAGAATTAAAATGAAAACAAACATCAATTTAAAATCAACTACTTATGAAAATGTATAAGCTAAAAACGAAGTTACCTCTTGCGTTACCTAGTGTTTGAGAGTCCAGATCATCATCAATAAACTCCTCACCCTGGATGATGTTCTGGGTGTCCTCACTGTGATTAACAGGGCTTGTCATCTCCTGCTCTTTTTCATTGTGCATCTGGGCGTAGACATTTCTGCCTGGCAGTTTCCTAAATGGGACAAGAAGAAAAAATTTGGGGATGGAATTCTTTTGTGTCATACACACACGGGCATCAGAGCAGAGTTTCAGCAGGGCAAAGCTGTTCCAGAACAAAAAATCGTCATCACCAATCCCATCCTTCCTTAATTTTGTGATTATAACCTCAATTTACCAACTCTTTGTTCTCTGTAACAGTTTTATATAAGTGCCTTATCAGGATCTTCAAACTAACATAATATTTTAGCATCCATTTCTAAGATTAACAGACAATGTTGAAAAAAAATTACTAAAGCTACAGAAAATCTATTTTAAGAATTCAAGCAATAAAAGGGCCCAGTGGATGTTCATTTGTGATCTCCGGTGTCTTCACATACATTAAGCTGGTCTGCAATCATGATCACATCTCCCTGAGCACTGAAGTGGGATAGCATCAGATGGCACTCATAGCCAATCAGGGACAGGGAGAAAAAGTCAGGAGAAGTCCAGGAAACAGGGAATGGAAAGGAGCAGACTGAAGAGCCAGGAGGCCAGGACCAAGGGGGAAGGAGTGAGAACATAAACAGGCATCAATAGAAGCACAAGACAGAGGCTGGTTAAGTTTAGCAGGCAGCACTGAAGGAGACAGAGTATAAAGTTTGGACTGGGAACTGATCAATTAGACAAACTCCACAAGAGGCAATAATTCACTCGCTCTGACTGGAATCTAGAGAAACAAAAAGCATCATATTAAATTATCACCCTGGCTGAGACTGAGAGGCTTAAGACTTAATAAAGAGAAGGGGTTCTTAACTAGATTAATTTAAATTAGACTTTGTCAACTCAAAGGGAAAAATCAGGGACTGGTAGCTTTGCAGCAGATTTTATGGTTTAAACATTCCTCAAGAGCCATACCCTTTGTGCTGTAGCTGTGTTCACCTGCAGACTGCCTAGGCACATGGGGACATCCCTTCCCAAGCACCAAGCAGACACTTCAGATTAGGGAGCTGCAGGCTCTAAGCTCCATTTCCTACAGTGCCAGAAGCTGCTTGACAGCTTGAGCAGCATGACAGCAGATCATGGCTGTCAAAGTCTGTGCTTAAAGCCAGATTATTACAGTGGGCAGAAAAGAAAAACAACGAGCAGAAGAGAAAAATCAGGGTTGAACAGCTGTGGTTTCTGTTGAGCCCCTTTAGACAGTGAGAGAATAGAAAAAGTGACACTAATTTTTAGGCATCTCTCTAAAAGCAACCATCTCCTGCTCCATATTATAGTGGCAGTTTAAAAGCTGGATAAATATACAATTTATTCTATTTTCTCTAGGCTTTTGAAGAAGATCGGTTTTAAATGCCATTTCACAAGAAGGTGTCTTTAGCAAGGGGCACCATTTTGAGATAAAAAAACAAACTGCAACAAACTATTCTGAAAAACAACTTCCATTGCATCAAAGTAATGAAAATAAATGGAATTTACTAAAAAATTAAAGATGACTGAAGATAATCTCTTTCCTTTAATCTGAGCAATCCAAAAGATAAATTGAGTCCTATATATCTATACAAACACACATATCTGTATAGGTATGTGTATACACACACACACACAATTACATCTCTAAATAAAAATTAGATATTTTATCCCATTATTTATAAGTAGTACAAAACCAAAAGGAAAAGGACAAGGATGGAAAGAAGGTCTGATGACACAATGGTGTGTTATTATGATCACTTCAACAGGTCTGAGGGCTCCTCCAACAAAAACATACTCGCAAAGCCAAGCCCTGCATCACTCTCCTTTCATTATATGGATTTTAAAAAAAGCCATTTTGCAAGAGGGAAGGACAATCCTCATAACCAAAACAAATACATTAGGTAATTAATTGTGATTTTGTTTCTCTAGGGCCAGTAACTCCAGACTGTTTTTAATGTGTCTGGTAATGAAACTGGTCATGTAGAAAACTATTCTCTCAATCAGACCTGCATCAAACCTGTCAAACTGTTCACTTTCAGTCCACCATCAAAAGCCTAAGGGAGACAAAACCCAGAAGAATGTCTCTGTAACACATCTGCAGAATTAGCACATATGTTTCTACAATAATTATAATAACCTTCTCCGAACTATTTCTGACAGATTGGAGAAGCATCAATGGCATTATCAAAACAATTTTGACATAATAAAAATGTTAAACATCTCAAAGCCATATGGCACATCAGACCTTTGCAGTTAAGTAAAGGGAGAAGAGCTGCTAGTGTGACTACTGCCTATGAAACCAGGTCAAAGTGGGTCCTTTGGCGTAAATCCTGAGGCTTCAACTCGCAGCTCCTGCATGACTTACCAGTTAGAGATACCATGAGCAGAACACATACCAGTAAAGATGTTCGGGGAGAATGAAGAAACCTCTCAAATTCGCAACCAACCATTAAATGTATTGTTGCTAAGACCATTTCCTTATGGTTTAGGAATAAAAGGAGGAAAAAAAAAGTGAGCTGTTATTTCTCATCGCCACAACCTGCCCAATCCTGCTAAGTGTAGATCCTTTGGGGAAGTTATAAAGCTGAGGTACTCAGTACTTCCAATCTTTCCTTTGCTTCTCACACTTACCTGGAAAAGACTAACATTGAATGGATTGCAGGAAGGAGGATATCACAGGCCTTGAGAAGACATGCACTGTAGGCATTAGACCTTTGATACACTACAGACATCTCTCTGTGTTTCATGGTGGTTCAGTTTTACACTCAACCACCCTGAAGGAAATGACAGTCCAAGTGTTTTCAAGAGGCATTTTTAACACATGTGCCGGATATTCTGTTTATGGGGGATGACCACACTGTGGGATGAAATAGGATGTGGATACTGGAGCCTTGCTAAAGATGGGCCTGATTCTGGCAATTTTGCTTCTTCACATGCAGGAAGGAGGCTGCCACCCCTACTCACACAGAGTAAAACTCTAGTGTACCCTGATGTGCTTTGCTCTTCTTCAAGAAGTGGCTAATTTTGAGTCCAATGTAACTGTTTGAAGCAGGCAGAGCTGAAATTCTTGGGCCTACATAAAAGACTACTGTGAAAACATGACAAGACATGAAATTTGACTCAAGAGATTTGTATCAGCAATATGAAAATTGAAAGCACATTTAGAAGAACAGACAAGAAGATTATGCAATAGTTTCTTTGGGAGTTTAACTCATCTGCAAAATGCATGTGCTTCACATCCATCACTGGAGACAATTACCTCTTCTGAGCAGCACTCCATGGTTTACATTTTTAGTTCCTTTTGTTTTTCCTGTAGCATTTTATTTCAATCATGAAAAAGGAGAAATATTATGCCTGCTTTGAGGACCATAAAAACACGAGCTAGAGATGTAATTCTGCAGACCACTACTAAAGAACATCACAGCACATGATTCTCACCAAGCTCTCCAGGTCCCACACCTTTAAGAAGCTATTCCAGGAAGTACTTTGTTTTCTTTCCTTTATTCACAAAATCTAATCAATCCATACCCCAAACTGTTAGCACTTAGAAATGTTCAGCAGGAAGGAACAGCAGGAGTGGGATGTGATATTGATTCCTACTCATTTAAGCTCTAGCTTATTTGGCTACAATTCCTTCTTTGTGGAAAAAATATCCATTTGCCTTTGTGAAACTTCATTTATTTTCCAAAGGCTTGATTAAAATTCAGTTTACTATAAAAAATATGAACATATTCACATGGCAAAGAGTATGGAATAATGTAGCATTTTCTTGGAACTTAAATAAAAAATTAATAGTAATTCATTAAATAGAATACTTTATTGTGGTGTTGACTTTATTATGTTTGGATAAATGTTCAGATGACTGATTTCTTTGTGCTTTAAGGCACTCCTGATATACTTGCCTCTTTCATTTCTGAAATCTTTCCTCCATGCTATTACTTTGATTTCTGAGGATGTTTTTACAAAATATTATGGAACATTAAATTAGTGCCTGTTTTTTTTATCACTAAAAGGCATGGATTGGGACTAAGCTTGCTCTCATGGAACATAAAAGTAGTATAAGCAAGGTGGGGAAAAAAGATAGCTTTTCTTCAGAGACTGAAAATGAGATAGTAAGTCAATGAGGCAGAAAGATAACACAGTTCTGCTCCAGATTGTGGAAATGACCCAAGAGGGGGTTCATTTACCAAAATTGGTACCTGATAGTAGCAGGCAAAAAAGGAATACACACAAAATGGGATAAATCTGGGTGAAGACAATTCATGGTGACTTGTGAAAACAATGCATGCAACTTTAAGTAGTAAAGCAGTTTGCAGTAGTTTGCATACAAATTAAAAGGTGAAGATTTTCACCTTTCTTCTTTCAGAGAATCGAATTTGCTGCAATTAGCCAGGTAAAATACATAAGCCAGCTATTTGCTCTGGTTTGGCTACTCTAATATCCTGTTATTATACAGAAATGAAAAATAAGAAAATGATGATTTCAGATCTTCCTCTAGTAGCATGATGATTACATGGCAGCTTTGATGTGGCTAAAATATAATTTTCCTTTCCTCCACTTTGCCTGGTGCAGACAGTGCTATTTCCCTTCTCTATACTGTTGCCCAGGATCCCACACCATAAAGCTTCTTCTGAGAGGATGAAGAAATCTTTTTCTGGATGGCAGCTTGAAAACCCCCCCCCCAAAAAAAAAAACAAACAAACATTGTTTCAAAGGGAATGGAAGAAATGTGTTTTTACTGAACCAAATCTAGTAAAGATGCCATAAAAAAATATACGCAGATCCCAGATCCACATTAGGAAACAGCTCTGAATTTTTCAAAATGATTTTCCAGCTGCTTCATATTGTTGTGGGCAAAATAAGCAGCTGCAGTCCATTTTACCTGGATGCTTAAACAACTGGAGCATACTAGCGAGTATTGCAACATGTTGTTTGCTTGAGGCACCCACTCTGTGGTGCTTTCCACAGTCAGGACGTGAGAGCAGAGCAGAGCAGGGCGTCGCTTCACTCGTGGCTTGCCCTCCACCCACAGCTGCTGGCAGCTCTGCTCCTCCTGCACAGGAAGGGCTGGTTCACCTGCAAGGAATGACCCCTTGCTCCTTGTTGCCACGCTCAAAATTCCTCCCCTAAACTTTCTAAGCCAATAGCTCAGATAAACCAAACAGGTCATTTGTTGAACACCATTAAAATTAGTTTTTAAAAACCCATCACATTTATAATTTGAAATTTACTTGCCCTATACAGAGTAAAAATAGCCCTAATCTGAAGTCCTTATCTACTCTGATGACAAAGGATCCAACCTCTGTGTTTCTGAAAATATTTTGGATTCTTCCTTTTTTTCCTTTCTTTAAAGCAAAGAACCATGGCTTGGGATTGCCACAAGTCACTTCCTGAGCTCTGGGGACTCCAGCACCAGTTTTTCTGGAAGTGGCTGGATGCACAAAGAAACCATCAAATAAAGTGGGGGGGTGCATGAATTTCAGGAATGGGGACATGGAAGGATAAACACTTGCAATTTTACACCCTGTGAAAACAGAGGGCAGCAGTCTTCCTAGTCAATGCCTAAGTATTTGGGATTAGAGCATATAAAATGTGACCTACAGTCATCCAATCATTAGCTAGACAGCCATAACAGTTTTGGTTATCCAGCAGATCATAAAATTACAGACTTCAGGAATAATTTGGGCATGCTTGGGCACAAGATTTTTCAGCACTCAGAATCCATGGGGCAGTTTGGCCATGTTTTGCCATTTTCTATCAAAGCTGTAGGTCTACAAAAAGGCCTGCTATTTTCTCTCCTTTTTTCATCACAAGTCGGAATTCTGTCACTGCAATAGATGACATGCTCTCGTGTATGAAGCTGTAAACTCTCTGCCAATCCAGTTACCATCTTATTTTGCAAGCCAGTTTTTCCATCTTGCATCTTTGCAGGTATCAAAATTAGCTTTGAGCCAGCAAAGAGAGAAAAAGCAGCCCAAGACCTGTTCATGCAGTCTCCTGCAAACCACCTGCTTTACACGTGCTCCAAGGCTAGCTGCAGGTCCTCTAGACCCCATTCAGTGTAGTGATAAAACCAAAATCCAAAAAAGTTTCACTGAGGTAGGGAAAAAAGAGTTTTAACCCTTGTATTAATCTCCATGAATGACGGGAAGGCACCACCAAATGTCTTCCATCTTCTCCTTAGGTTTGTAAATCATACATCATAATTATGGACAGTATTGTCATTTCAACACTTTACACATCTGTAATTTCTCTTTGGAATTAAATAATATTTCTATTTCCCCAAGTTATCTGAGTTACCATAAGCCACAGTAATTCTGAAATTATCACTTAAAATTGAATATTTTTTATTGCCTATGGCATTCTTTCAGCAAATTAATTTTTAATACCCAGGCATATAATAGTGAAAAGTCTCCTTAATGTATTATAACTTGCAACTTTTATATCTATAAAGGACACTCATTTCATAGCCTCAGTCCCTGTGGACGAGTTTGTAAACTTACATACTCACTGTACTGACTTTAAAGGGACTGTACTCCCAACAAACACTCCACAGGGATCCAGCAATGCACCAACCACCTCCATCAACACAGGAAAGACTTTTTAAAAAGGATTCAAGATTTTGGTGGGACAGGAGTTCACAGGGATCCCATGAGGAAAAAGTGATTTTTGAAACATAGCACTGATTAGGTGCTTAATATTGTTTGAAGAAGAAATTGCAAAAGAAGGATGCAACCAAAAAATTGTCAATTTTGAAGAGCTTAGCAGTATTATTTAAAAAGGATTCTTTCAAATATCTCAGAAACAGATAAGATAGAGACTGAAATTGAAAACTATTGCACGGCCATTCATCAATGCCAACAGCAGTTTTCAAGCTACTGACAAACTTTTGAATATATCTCACAATAGTCCTCACTTGCATCTAAATAACCCCCAGCCCCCAAATGTAAATGCAAATGATTTTCATGAATTATATACAGAAGTGCAAGAGACATTCAAGCTCACAATTTGGAAATTGTACTGTATTTTCCTCCTTAATAAAAGCTCCACTTATAAAGCAATGGTTCATAGAGCATTTTAGAAAGAACTCAAGGAAGAATATGTTTCTACTCCTTTCTTGAATATTTTATACTTCTTCTACCATGCAGTAATTGTGACTGTTATTTAATTGCTCTCATTTAAGAGCTAATAAAAGATATAAATCTGATAGCTTTTAAAAGATATCACAAGGAAATTTTATGATTGAAACACAAACAGAAAATCCTCCATTGTATTGCTATTGAAATAATATAATTACATCACATCAACCATTTTTATGTTTTTTCCTTGCTTCAGGCACCTAAAAGAGCAAAATGGATTTTTATTCCATTTTAGACAGGCTGATTCAGTATTCTGTGCTTTGTCCTTTAAAGCAATCAGTCACTATGAACTCTAAAAAACTCAGGTTCTTGAAGAAAAATGGGTTTTTCTCTATTGACATAAAAATCCTTTAGCTAAACAAACTCTTACTTAATGCTAGCTTCATTTACTGCTGTCACAAACTTAATGCTGATAGTTCTATAAACTTGTATTTATTTTAAATAAAAATCACCCCCTAAAAATGAGGCAAATCAGTATGAATCCTCACTGAGGAAGGACAACAGGAGTGATGATTGATGATGATGATGATGATGATGATGATGATGATGGCTTGTTTCCAGTATGCTCAAACCCAACAGCTTCTGAATGCCCCAGAGATACAGAAATGCCAGTAGGATAGACAATAATAACACTGTCCCATGAACAAGAACAAATTATTTAAATTACAAAGCAGCTCAGATTAAAATTAATTGCAGTCTAAAGATATATCAGACTGTTCAAGGCTGGCATTGTTCAGTTTTGAGAATATCCCTCACAGAAGAAATATTTCCTGCAGAAATATTTCTTGCCTCCCCACACTCTAGTGCCAAGTTAACGCTAATTTCTTTCTGTCAGTCATTTTCCATGGCATTGCCTCAGCAATTAAAATGTAATGTGTGCAAAGAGAAGCCCCAGAGCATTACATGCTTTGATAAAACTACTTTTTTAAGCAAATCAGCATTGCAGATGCACTCCCTGTCCCAATAGTTTTAGCTTATTCATAACTGTTAGGAGTAATGAGAAGGGAATTAATCAGGAATGATATTTTAGTTCAGCTATGATTCTTGATGGTATTATTTAGTCAAACTGAACAAACTCTCCATAGTTCCTATATTGTTGATATTTATCTTGGATCAGAGCAAGTGAAACAAGCAACAGTTCAGTACCTTGATGTCTGAAAAGTTCAGAAAAATATGACTTTTCAAAGGGGTGCACTTCTTGCAATTCTTCAAGAAATCTTCTTTATAAATGACAAACTCTGTCCTGCTAATCTGTGGATAAATCTAATTATTAAAATGCATCTATTGATTAGGGTTTACTTGCCTTTTGAACTTGTAGAGGATGAAAGCCCCAACTGCAACTAGACAAACAACAAAGAGAACCACAATAGCCCAGTAGCCACTGCCTCCTCCAATTCTCTGAGAGTCTGAAACACAAAATAAAAGAACAGTTTTGCACATCCCCTTCCACATCATTCACATTCTTGAGCATTCTTTTCTATTTAATTATCAGGTCAAAAACTTTGGTTGTTGTTTTTGCAACCTCTTTTTACCCCATCTGGCTTCTTCAGAAAGGCAAAACCACAGAATTAGTTGGTGACTTGTTACCGAAGAACAGAGGACCCATTAAAAAAATAGAAAGCAACAAACAGCAAAAACCAAGATCCTGAAGATTTAATTATTTGGGTACGCAGTGGTGGTTTGGGTTTTTTTCAGGGAATTTAAAGTTATCATAGTAAGTGATCACACACCCTAAGTACTTGCTCTGCAAAAGCAGGGCTGTATTAATTTCACAGATGGAGAAACTAAGGCTCTGAACAACAAATGAACTCATCAAGGTCATGCATTGGTAAAGGCAGAATGAACATGGACTTCTTTCAATCCCTTTTGTGCTGGCAAACAAATGTCAACCCTTTATGCCAGACAAGGTACCACAGTAAGACTAGCACAGTTCTACATTAGAAACTAGATAAAAGAGCTTTGTTTTCTACAGAGAGATGACAGATAAAATATCACACCATAATTTACAAAAATTGATAATGCCTGGCTAAAGCTGTTCTCCCACAACACAAATTAATAAAGGATATATTATGGGAGATAATACACAAACAAAAATCACACGACATTCTCATAAAAGATTCAAATCAAAGCTGGGCTTTATGGTTAAAACATCATTTTAACATCTCCCTGTTTAAAATACACACATACTCTCTTCAACCACTTTCCATCAACAGTGAATCCAGGGAGGCAGGAAATGCCAATTCCCCTTGCCCCCACCCCATTTCCATTTGTTTTAAACAGAGAAAAAACACAATTTATCTCAGGACAGGATTAGTAATGTGGAGACCCTACAGCAATCTTCCCATTAGTTGATCAGAAGATCAGAGATACATGGCAGAGATGCAGCAAGCCTTGTTAGACCCATGTAGTCAGAGCAGCAGTTAGTGGCTGATATAAAGACAAAGAAATTCTGCTTTCTTAGCAGCCAGTGCAACCTAAAGGGCTTTTAGATCACCAGATGAGTTTTTGAAGTCTAGTTGGGTCTTCCTTCAGAGCACTGTTTTGTACAGTGGAGGTCTTTACTTTATGTTGTGGTTACACAGAAAAAGCAAGAAGCATGTGATACAAATCACAAGATATGACAAAATGGAAACATTAAAAAATTATTTGGTTGTGATTGTTAATAACAACCAAATGAAAATGTATGTGTACATATATATACACATATATATACATATATACAAAAATAAACATTCGTAAAATAATATATGCATCTATGTTTATTTATATGTAACAAGTACCAAGTACATATATACATATGTGTTAGATGTACACATACATGATTTTCTCTCTAAATTATCAGAACTTGAACAGGCATCCAAAAGTTGGTCCATTGATAGCTTTATTTATATATTTACCTGAACCGGAGTCAGCTAAAGTCACTAAGACCCAGTATCCTCCCCTCAGAAAGAAACTGATGTTGTGTGCATTCAGGGCCTGCTTTATAGCTGCTATTCTCTGAAAATACAACAGAGAGAATGTCAGATGTCTTGTGCTCTGTTCCACTTTGAGACATTCAATGTTTTAAAAAGGAAAACCTCTGGTTCTTTAAATGGCGAAAGCACTTGTCAATGATGAGCTGAAATCTAAAAGAAATTCAATATTTAAAAATCAAGCAAAACTCCAGAAGACATAAAAGCTGAAAACATCACAATTTTATAGCCAAATCTTTCTTTTTGATTATCCAAGTCTTTACATTTACCCACTATGAGACAGACAGCAAGCAATTTGCACGTGCTATTGGGTTTACCTGGGCCATAACTCACACAATACATAATCCATATTAGAAGCCCCCATTCTTCTAACCTATCAGAAGAAAACCTGTGATGCCAACTTTGGATTTTTTGCCATGAAAATTAACTACTATTTAATAATAAACTACATGTCATAATTTGCCTTACCTCCTTACCTAAAATGGAATTAATTCCATTTATAGCTAATTTTTAACAATACTCCATAGAAATAGATACATTCATTCATGTGGAAAAAAAATCAGTATTCCTCCCATTTTCCTCCAGTGGATAGAGCAAAGTGAAATATGGTCTCTCATATTTTTATGGAGCAGAACCATTAAATATACCCTCACATCCTAACCCCGGATGACAAATTGTCTGAATTATACTTTCTACTTGCTTGTGTCTTCAACATGGTCAATTTTCTAAAAGATCAAAGCTAGTTTTATACTCTATGCCTTATAATTTGGGACACGACTTCCCAGAGGATGCCAAATTAGAAATTTGCTTTATATCCATGAAACCTTCAAAAGTAACTCCTTTTACGATATTATCAATTATGGTGCTCATCTTTGACAAGCTTTTGAAGTATAATGGATAAAAATCCCTGTAGTCCCTCTCATATTATGGACAGGCACTATACGAAAGTTCAAATATCATCATTCTTTTTGAGGAATATCTAACTTCTGAAGCTATTCCACTGACTATATTAAAATTTTTTTATGTGGGAATGACTCAACGTAATGGTGAAGTGAGCATGGCTTCAGTTATTTCACAAGACAATTACAGCATACAGCTCCTAAGTATTTATCTTGTTGCCTAAAGACTGAAAAGAAAATGGATATGAAAACTCCGCTTAGGAGTTAGGAGTAACTCCTCCTTAGGATTAGGAGGCCTTAAAGTGATGCTGCTATCAATGAATAAAATGTCTTTGTATCAATCCAGGGTCATTCATGAGTTCATGGTGTACAGTGCCAGAGAGACAACTACTTTAGGTTAATCTGACTTACAGCCACTAAATGAAATTTCTGAGCTCCATAACTTTTGATTCTTCATATTTTCCTGGCAGGTTCATAAGTAACCCAATGTTTGGTGTGGTTTTTGCTTAAGTGATTTAGACTTGTTTGTTATTTAACTCCTCACTGCTGGATTTGAACCCAATCTATATGAATGTGAATCCAGCCAAAGGTTCTGGCTTACTTATTTCACTGACAGACTGATGTTTTTTTCAGTGCTCATGGGTTGGGTTTTTTTCTGCCCCATGGTATTTATTGAGCTCCTCTCTAGATTTCTTAAGTGGAAGGTTCATATACCAGCATTTGAACTTGAATTTTCCATCTTCTTTTTTTACATCCTTTACAATGACAATATTTGAACATGTCAACACAATGGCTCCTGCATTATAAGAATGTAAAAGAATGAAAAATAATGACACTGTTCAAACTCTTACCCACTTCTACATCTTGGGTTCTGACTTTCCCTTTTTGCCAAAGCAACTCACTGGGAATTTTTGTGAAGTAGTTTGTCTGGATAGAAATCTTCCTCAGAGCCCCTGCCTTCCAGATTATAGTTTAATTATATTTTAATTGACTCTTTCAACTGGACTTATCCCACCTGACATTAGACATGCAGTAGATGTGCATAAATTAAGCAACCAAGTCTTTTCTGGAGTCAATAATTAGAGAGGAAAACTTTTGAAATTTCTCTGTTCTTGAAAGCAGGTTAAATCACAGTCAGTTTTTATTTCTCTCTGCATATATTTGAAACAAAAAGAGCTCTTGTCAGAGCGGAATAAAATTTCAGAATTTCCAAAGAGCTCCTCCTGCTGCACTGACAGCTTACTTACCATCTTTGTTATTGATGGCTACTTTTATCAGTAATGATTCATATTCTACATGACTAACCTATGAAACAGCATCACATCCCAACACTCCATGTAAAGCACCAATAAAAACTCCAGCAAGCAGCTGTTCCCTGCCTGAGCAAGAAATTATTGCCTTTAATCTTTCTGAAATAATGTAATATTCCCAAATCTAAAAGGTTTTCAGCCAAGAACAAAGAGGTTCTCTTTAAGAAAAGACATTTTATAACTATGCCTAAGTTAAAGGTATCAGGGACACCTCCAAATGTGGAGAAAACATTCTGCATTGCTGGGTCCTCACAAAAGTGTCACAACTCTGACTTTGAGAACTGGCATAAGCAGTGTGACAAAGCACATCTTTTCACTGATTCATGATAAAAATCTTAAAGATTGTCTTCTAGTAACAGAAGGGAATGTAAGGAATCTTTAAACATATGACAACATGAGTATTTTCCTGCTGACTTACCAGAAGCTATTGCTTCTAAGTTTATTTATATAGGATATATTTTTGGAATATTTCTCAAGTCACAATTGATCCTGATATAACACATTTTATCAAAATTTTTGCCATTCAAGTCTAAAGCAACACATTTATATGCACATATCAATAGCTAAAACAATGTCTATTAGCAGTAATATAAAACCAGAAATGTAGGCAGCTGTCACAAGAAGACTGGCTGTACATCTCTACAGCACTGTACTCTAAAAACAGTCAGTGTTGAGATGTGAGACTGGTGTACCTGACTTATCATCACAGCACAGCAAAGGCTGCTGTAATTGCTTCTGTCTCCCTTGTTCCTGCTCCAGCCATGGGTCTGACTTGGTTCATCATAACCATGTCAGAAATGTACACAAATTCTCCAGATTATACAACTTCTTTCCCCTTCCCCTGCTCCTCCAGCTCCAGAAAACCTTTGCAAGGTCTTACTGGAGAACGAATTACAAAACTGTGTCCTGCTACACTACTGGGACATCCCTACAGCCCCACTGAATGGCAGCTTTTCCAAATCATTTGCAGCATGGGATTGCTTCTCTTTATGCTTTAAAGTAACTCACATGATGTTTCATACACAAACATGAGGAAAACTTTGAGACAGCATTGATTTTAACCAATACTCTTTAAGCTGCCTTAAAGCACAGCACTAATATAGAAATTAAGTTTTAAAGGGAACTAATATGCATAACACTTTGCACTGAAGTAAAGTGTTTGTACAACCAAAATAATCTATCTCCATTAGTTTCCTTAAATTATTGAACATGTCCATTCCCCACTGGCTCAGAATAAGGAATTTCCTTTAGAAACTTCATCTTGTTTCCTCAAGAAATGTGCATTTTCAGATAATTTTGAAGTGGCAATGTTCCCCTGGCTGAAAGTCTTAGTCCATGAATGAGTCCCTACAAAAGAAACAACCTGCAAAAATTAACTATTTCCTGCAACATAATCAGGAATTCAGACTCTCAGGAATTCTCACTGTGATTACATGGGAGAACAGTAAGGGTGCCTGCCAAAAACATAGAAAGCTTTGTGCGCTTACACATTTCAATGATAGACACCTGTTCAAGTACTTGGACAACTTCAACATACTCCTTTGTCCTTCCAAAGTACATCTCATGAACTCCAAACACAACCTATTTGGTTTATGTTAATATGAAGAGCTTTGTCTTGCCTACTGCCCCAGCTCTTCAGAGACCATGATCTTGTCTTAGAAAGCTTTAAAATGCCCTTCAAAGTTAAGGACACCTTACACTGATTCTTTCTAACTGGCAGGACATGAACTGCAAGGTACAGGCACAGAGCTAGGATCTGTTTCTTCTCTATCACAGTAAAAAGACAAGTATAATAAATTGTACGTACCAAACAGTCTTCTGGTTTTCAATGGGCATGAAGTCTCTAACAATGGAGGAAACATTGTTTGAAAACAACTAGGGAGAAACTAATGTCTGATTTTCAATCCTGTCTTCACTAAATTTGTTTTTTACCAATTAAAAATGACATTTTCTTACAAGGGCATAAAGTAAAGAGCTTGATACTCTTTACATTATGGGTCAATGACTAAGGTTCTGGGTTTGTTTGGACCTGAAATCTAATTTCCTTCTGTAGACAGTGCAGAGACTCTTTGCACTACTGGATCTTCACAGAATGACAAGTATCACTGCTGTTTCTGTTTAAAAGATAGACCAATATTAAATATTCTTGAGAAACACACTAATACCAGAAAGTAGATTGTGATTGTCTGGACACTGTCAAACACAGCAGACATAGCTGCTGCAGCATTCACATGTATCTTGTCAGATAGGAGTGAGATCTTTACACAGGCAGGGATCACCTCTTCATTTCATATAAAGGCAATGAGACTACAGCCACTTAGTGCAAAACAGGATGAAGGCTGTCCTAAGCAGATGTGCACTGCTCTGGTTACCTTATCACTTGTTATGCTTCTCTTCTTTTTTGGCTGATTTGCTGGTAGTAGCACATGCAAGTCAGCAGCTGTGGGCAGACCAGGTTTCACAACTGTCATGAGTGTTTCTTCAGGTATACTGGTCTCCTGTGAAGACAAGAAGAGGCATACTTTGTGTTTTATATAAAATACATAAGTAGCTCCACATATGGCATATAGAATTCATTATTTAGATCCTTAATATCTAAAGGGAATTCCACTAGAAGCTGAAACATGAACAAAGCCAAACATAAATGTACTGAAATGTGAGTTGTTCTTTGAATACTGGAAGACCTAAGTGTTGTTATCACATTAAAGTAATTCAGTGGCATCAAGAAAAGATGCAAAATGAGGAGGTTTTCAGGTTTTATAAAAACTGCAATGGGTGAGCACTTCTGAGGCACATACAAAAAAAAATTCAAAGTGGTTTAGGATCCTTTGTGGGCCATTCAGACACAGCGTAGACTTAGAAGTGAATACTCATTACAGCTAACTTTAGCCTTTTGAAGGTTGCTTAGGAAGGTGCTTAATGGACAGAGAGAAGTTCTTCAATGTGAGACTAAGAACACTCAGGTTCAGCTCCTGAAATTGTAATGAATACCTTCATTTCCCTGCTGAAAGTCAAGTACATCTCTTTGTAAAATAGTTTGTGCTAATTTGGCTTTTAGTCCTGAATTCCTCCATGTTTTGTACAATGTAGCCACACAATTCTAGTGACCATACCCTGGGCACTTTCCTTGGCCTTCCTCAAAGAGATTCTGAAATTCGATTAAATTGTTCATATACTTTGGTAAATGTTTCAGTAATTATTAAAATGCAAGAGTTATTTTTATAGGGGAGTAAAATATTTTTTGACTGACACTAGTGGAACTCATTATGGAATGAATTTAAGTTGATAAAAGCAAGAAATTCACTTGTCATTTGATAAGAATCTCAAAGAAAAAAAAAAGCAGGAAACTCTATAAAGTCAAAAAGTTTAGAACCTGATTTGCACAATTGCAAATCCAGGATGAGTAAAATGATTTAAAATTCAAATATTTTATAAACAATATCAAGCTGTACTTCAGTGCTACTACTCTTATGAAAGTCAGTGTGTGCACCCTCAATTGCTGACAGGGTGTGTGCCTAAAGAGCTCTCGAGCCCAAAGTTTCCATGAGGTGATCTAATGCCACAGTGCTACTGCATAATTTATACTTGATTTAACCTACAGGATTCATCTGTTTGAAATCCAGATTTCTTTTGTGAACATGCTCTGAAAAACCACTGCATGAATTAAGTGCCTGTATATTATACATAATTTTCAAAGTTACAGAATAAGCATAGGAAATTCTTTCTTTCTGCTTTTTTTTTACACAAAGATGATGTCTTTTATATTACTCATGGCTTAGCTTCTAAATCTACCACACTTAACTACTTAACTCTTCCTGCTTTGGAGTCATCAGTGTTTGCTAATATGTCTACCCCTAATCCCAGAGAGCAATATTTAGCATTAATTGCCAATTAGGCTGTGTTAGACCTAAACTGTGTTACAATATCATCATCAACAGCTTGCACTTAAAAGTGACACTAGGCTCAAACTTAACCTTCAAGCTTTACAACTGGTGAGGGAACATTTCATGACCAATCTGAAGGAGCACCTTCGCAAGGAGTCGCGTCACCACCCGCCCGATGTCTTCCCTCCACTCTGGTATGTCGGGGTTGTACATGTCCAGGTCCTTAGTAAACTTCAGAGGAAGAACATGGAAATGATCTAGGAAAACAAAAATAAATAGCAAGAAATAAACTAGATTGCAAAAGGGGTTTGATAGAACTAAAAGTCTCTATTTAGCACTTTATGCTGTGCAGCACTGCAGTATCTAGGACCCCTGCTGCTCTCTGTTGTCAGGCATTCCATTTCTTTCTGTATTTTCATCAACACCATCAAAATTGTGCCCAAAGACTAAAGAGAGGAGGAAGAAAAGGAAACCAAGCAGATTCACATACATGCTCTGGGCTCATAATGTTCCAGATAATTTTCCCCTAGCTCAATAAGGGAGTATTAAAAAGAAGTCATTGGTTTCTTTTATTTGAAATGATAATGTACCAATGGATTTTATTCTCAATGAATCATAAGCATGTGGGGGGTTTTTCACTACATGTTTCTGTTTTCTGTATAAAATGAATATGTTACTCCACAAATTAGATATGAAAATAAGAACAGAAATTATATTGCAAAGGCTAACTACTTACCTCTTTGAAGAAAAAATAAAACAAAGGTACAATATTTCTTTGGATATTGTCAAAAATATCTGAAATACTAGAAATGGGATGATCCTCAGAAAGAAGTCTCTAAAATCTTCCCTTTCTCCCTACAGGATCCTTGGATGAAAACCTAGGGAACTTAATGCAAAGCAGGGATAGAGAACCTCTGGAATGCACAAGTCAAACCTGCTTCCCCTCACTATTTCCAACAGAATTTTGTTTAAACATGGCTTTCTTTTTCAAAAGTTTCTTTATTTTCTTGATGGCCAGTACTTTCATGCTCTTGATATCAGGATTGGCAAAAGAAGCACTGGAATGAAAAAGCCATTGATGTATTCATACTAAGAGAGTTATACTTCTAAAGATTTCTTAAAAAGCCGATGCATTTATAAGTGGCAATATAAATATTATATCCATTTATCCTTGAAAATGAGAAGGTTCATAAAAGCTCCATTTAGCAAAAGTGGGGGTTTTGCCATTATTTCAAAATAGTAAGTATAATAAAAGCAAAAATAACAGAATCTTCTTCAGACAACAGAGATGTATCACGTCTTGCATTGCATGATAGCTGAAGGCTTTTAGCTCTGCATTAAAATAAAAGCTTTTCTACTTATCACAATTCCCACATGTGACAGCACAAATACAAATGTAAATAATTTCCCAGCACTGCATTTTTCACAGTATATTCTGCCTTGTCACTACATAATAAAACACAAAAAAGCCACACCAGGACACATTATGGAACAAGAGCTGAAGGGTTATTTGATAATTACAGCAGAGCTATATTTGATCCAAAATCTCAGATAAACATCAAGGTAACAGTGATATATTGTGATGAAAGGCAATTATTTGACATGGTTTTCAATGCTGAGAGCAAGAGCATTTTAGTTTTGTTTTTTTTCAGAGGTATTTAGACTACTTTACTTATAAATTCTGGGAAACTTTCTAGTCACTGGCCAAAATACAACTCAAACACATATAGCATTTGGGAACCACAGTAACATTTAAAAGAAGCAAAGGAAAATGTTTGACTGTTGAGCTTTCTGGAGTTATTGAGTGACTGTTCATGCCTCTAATTTTAACAATTAAATCTGGCATTAGATTTAATTTTACAATAGGTTCACTTGTGGTAGAGCTGGTTTTAGACATCCAATAAAATTACATATGAAACAAAAAAAAAGGAAAAAGACTAATGTCTTACCAAAAACATGGACAACTTTTGAGTCCTGAAGCATAGAGCTCCCACAGGAAACTTGCACTGTAACTCTGACATCACCTGTCTCAGTAAACTTTGTCACTAGAAAATTCTCCAAAGTAAGCAGTGGCTTTAAAAAAACAAAGAACAGTTGGAAACAGAATTTCAGCAAGAACCATCAGAACAGTGCTGAGAAAGACTGTTGATAAAATATTATCAAAAAAATTTCACATAAAATTTAAATTTTTCAATATTTTATCAAATCGATCAACTACAATTTTCAATACAGAATTTTTCTTTCCTTGAAAGGATCTTATACAATCAAGCAGCCAGATGAGGAAAATATTTCTTTTAGAGTAATCAGTCAAGTATTAGGTTTTCAGTCAGATCCCACTAAAATTAATTGAGTCTGAGTGAGACTCAACAATCTCTACAAGATTATATGAAGCAACTCATTTGCCTCAAAAAATGTAGGGTATGTCAGGGTCAAAAGGACTAATGGTGTCAACTTAGAGCATCAGCCCACAGTCACCTCTGATGTGGAGCTGAGATACTCTGCTCCCTGACCACATCCTTAAGAGTGACAAAACCCTTCACAAGACCCTCAGCGCCTCTTTTTGCAATGGCAAAGTCAATAATGATGAACAGATACAGGCTGGGATTAGGGGAGACAGCACATTCACAAGAAGAAAGTTCACTGCCCATATTTGAAGCATTCCTCTGTCACACTTAGTCTGCCTCATAAAGAAAATATCTTATCTGTTATTTAAAAAATGACCTTAAAAGAAATTAACCCAGCTATAAAATAAATACTCCCCAGCAGAAATACTTTGATATTTAATGCTCTAGGACATGTATATAGACTTTGATCCACAAATGAATAACACTACATTGTTTGAGTGCTCTAAATGTTTTGATATCCTTTAAGATAACACATTTATTTTTTATATGACAGTTATTTTAGACTCACAGAAAACATTTATCTATACAATGAAAAAAACCCAAACAACCTATACATATATTTGTTCAGCACTTCAATTTACATCACTTGTTACTAGCTTGGAAGTGCATAAATCTAAGTTTCATCACTCATCTATGATCCCAAATCTATTCCCCTCTAAAAGTTGGGTTTTTTCCACAGGTAATGAAGTATAAGAAAATGTTGTTTCCCCCCCACAAAGCAAAACAGTTTAAAATTTGAAAGAAAGGGAAAACCTTTATTAGAAAGAGATTGAAATTATCTCTTGAAATAATCAAAACCATTTGTGTACCTGAAGATTGTTTCCTATCCACCAGTAGAAAACTGTCAAATTAGGGTTCTTAGGCAGGATGATGGCTGTCAGGTTCACCTCCTGGTTTCTCCCAATGACTGGAACCACTTCTAAATTTAAAGCCTGGAGTGGGGCTGAACAAAGTTCCAAAAACATCACTGAACAAGAATCCATCAATTTATTAACACCTCCTTCCCCAAAAGCCTCCCACCTGTTCACCATAAGGTCCTGAATTCATTTTTCCTTCCCTCCTTTCCTTCCTCTTTTACGTCCATATTGAAAGCTATGGACATAATTGGAAAGACCTCATTTCAACTACAAAGCATCCCTAGATGACCCCAAAACCCCTCAAACCATATCTTAAAGCAATAAGACATATCAACAAAATGGGCTTCTCTCATGGCCCATTCGTTTCATTCATGTCCAATTCCAGACACATAAGCAAATACTCCAGTTAAAAACTGGAAAAGGCAATCTCAGCTCTTTTTTTCCTTCTTTTTTTAAACCCAGTAACAAAAGATCAAATGAATAGAAATCTAACAAGTCTCAAATTGCTAAGGGATAATCAGAAAACTGAAAAAGAATGCTGCTGACTACTCATTTTCATTATAAAATATCAGCTGTTAGGCTCACATAAAAAAATCTCATTAATTCATGCTTTAAAATAGAACTGTACATCAAGGGAGCATTTATTTGCAAATCAAAATAGATAACCTCTGGACTCCAAAATGTGCCTTAGAGTAAGTTTATTCCTTTCTGAACTACTAAAACCATAAACATTACTATTTGTTTAAAAGAAATGCATCATTACAAGGGTTTTATCTGCTTGTGTTATGTTTATTAGTGTTGTGCTGTTTCACAGTACAATAACTGTGTTGAAAGAAAATTTTTCCCTCAGAGGTTTCCCAGTATATCTTTATCAGAATGTCTGAAGGTAAAAGCTTTTTAACAGCACAATGTGGTAACTAGAATTTCTTAACTTCTTCACCCACACCAAAAACCTGGGATATGAAACCACTGTAGAGCTCAAAATTCATTCCTCACATAGAATGAATACTAACCCATCCATTTTTGCTCCATTCTAAATATCTTTTAACTCATTCAAAGGTTTTTCATCTCAGTGTAAATTTAATAGTAATTAACACTGGTCTAAAGTATTTCTCTTATTTTGTATCAGGGGATGAATCATTGCTGGTTCACTTCTAATTTCACTTTGACTAAACTGACTGAACTTCTGAGAGCAAGTTGTCCAAAGCCCTTTTCCACCTCACTTCACTTGATCTGTGTGGTGCTTCATCTGAATGTAAAACACTATTTTACTCTGCATTTTCTTCAATAACTCTCTAACCACCTAGATGAATTCAGAACTGTTGGGTGCTTTAACAAATTATTCCTTCAGTAGCTTCCAGAGGAGTAAAAATGCTTCTCTGGTGATGGTGTCTTGAAGAAAATCCAGAAATGTTAGGAATTTCATTAAATTTGTTCCTCCTAGAAATATATTTTCCTTCTCGAAGGATCTGAGAAACCTTTTAGCTTCTGCCATAAATCTGTGTTTTCACAAAGGAAATTGATTGCTTTGAGATATGGTTTTGTTCCTGAAGAAGATTACTTTCTTTTCCAAAATTTTTAGAGGCCAAGTTGCTTGGTACTTGAATGATGACTGTAATTTCAAGGTTGTTCTTTCTTTATATGTTAAAGAGCTGAGAATAATTACTGCAAATGCTTCTGCTTGTCTCTGTTGCACAATTCCATAATGCATTTGAACAAACTTAATGGCACCCTTAAGTGTGTACAATTAAGACTGAAGTTATATGATTTCAATTTAACTAAGTAAAAATTTCAATAGTTTCCAAAGTTCCACACTATACAGGTCATGGTTCCATGAAAAATAAAATGCATGCAGCATATATATTAATGGATGTATGCAGTTCTTCTTTAGTTCTTTTTATTCTGAGTTCTTGGGCCTCTACAGTTGCCTACTCACATTTTTGCTAATTCTAATTTCTTTTGCAGTTCATTAGAAAGTTTTAGATTGTTTAATCTGGATCAGAAAGTATGATTTGCACGACAGGCAAAAATTCTTATAATTTTCCTGCATTACAGAGTATCACATAGCAACCCAGCAGAAGTGGAAAGATTTCCTCTACCATTTGCCTCTGAAAAAATTCCCTGGGAATAATGCATCAGTTGAAGACTGCTGACTCCTGAAAGAAGAATTCTACAGAGACCCCTGCTTTCATGGTATTCCACAGTGAAAAAATGTCCCTTAATGGCTATCAGTGTTTCACTAGAACGTAGAAATTGCAGTTTAATTAGTGCCAACTAATTTCGTCAAATCTTGTAATTTACCTAAAAAAATTAAACAGAGCTAATCACATGGAAAGCATTTACTCAAGTAGGCTGTGTAACACACTTCCATTCTGCCAGTCCCTGTGCAGCATCCAGGGTCAGGCTCAGGACTGGATCACATCTGCCTCAGTGCCCTGCTGCCTCTGCACTTCTGCACCAAAGCCCCCCTAATGCACCACTCATTTACTTGTGTAAAACAATTCTGCTTTCTGCAATTTTAAAATCTGCTGCATAAAAGAGAATCTACATATTTTACTTTTACTGTTTATTCTAACACAGGCCATGCTAAAAGCACACTTTGAGAAAGTCTTCTGCTTTCCATCAGGGCTTGCTACTGCTTGTCATTCTCTGAAGGGTTAGAAGTTATTCTTGGAGAGAAGAACATCACACAGAGTTTTTTCCTGTTCATTGCTTGTACAGATCTACTATTTCTTTGCCTACTCCACTTCTCAGCACCTAGAAGCTTCTCAAATGTAACAGTGAAGCCCTAAGTAATTTATCTGACTCTCTGGAGTTGTCAAATGATTTAAAAAACAAACACAACAAAGACACAGATAATGAAACTGAGTTGTAAAATTTGATTCAGATTCTTTCTGCTTGATAATAACAGGAGACTGGTGTTCAGCATGAATGTGTTTGGCTTTGTCTGCTACTCAAAGAAGAACTGGAAACTCTGAACTCAAGGACACACTAGCAAAATACAAAAATATCAGCAGTCACTAGACAAGCTGACATAAAGCAGATGGCTCTGTGCATAACCTGGTATATGGCTCCAGTGATTTCCACTGCTTTGGGATTAGGATGGAAGGCACACCACTGACAACAGAGGGAAACAGACACCTGGAGAATGCAAGATGAGTATCTTTCCCTTTGATGTTACTAGTTTCTGAATTTTTTTGACGCATCTGAAAACAGGCAATAGCTGTCTTGAATCTCAAAGGAAGAGGAGAAATCAGTTCCACTTTTGAGTTTCCTTCTTCATTTCAGTTATGAGATGACTGAGGTACATTAAGCTTGCAATGGTGCATGATATTCCCTGGGCCATGCTATTCTTTAATTTATATCTGTTTGATTGGGTTTTTTCAGTCTTAATTAAGGAGAGGAAGAGAAGTGCAAGTCAAGTAATACTGCTGGCAAACATGAAGTTATATCCAAGCACCATTTAAAACTCTGTGACAATTAACTACCTAAAATTTAGATTTAGAACCACTGAGATTTTGACTAATTTTTAGAATCATACAAGAACTCAGGTTTCCCAACACGTCTGTTAACTTGCTTTACACTGCACCTGGAAGCTCTACAAAGACATAGCTCAAAGTATTAAATTTCAATTGCTAAGGCTGACAAGGGGTGTTGAATCAGGAAGATGGATCAAACCTGAAATTTATACTGAGGCATGTTTATTATTTAAAAGATTAATAAACCATCCTTCTGCCAAATCCAAACAAAAACTGATTCTGACCTCCTACTGGATTAGGTTTACAAGCCTCTGCATTAACAACACACAACACAGCAAGACTGCATGAGGATATTGAAAAAATACGGTCTTTCTTAATTATGACTAGCAATTTTCTTTCCTCTTTCATAGCTGACATGAGGTTTGTACACAGTGGCCAAAGTAAGAAAACCAAAGAGCTGATTTACAGTTGACTTGGACGAACACCACAGCCTCATCATGCCCAGCCACGTTCTCAGCCTTGACGGAGACGCGGTAAATCCCGGGATTCTCATAGCGGTGACGGATGGGCTCTCCAGTCATTGTCAGGTTCACGTATATCGCCTTAAAGCCATCCCCAAGATCTACCTGGTATTTGGTACTCAATACATCACCCTAAAAGGAAAACACATCAAAGATATCTGCAATGGTCACGACCAAAATAGACAGGACACATGTTTATTACCTTTTACGGAATCACAACGTTTTCAGCCCCAGCCAGACATCTTGACCCAACTGCGACAGCTGCAGTAAAACCACTACTGCCATAGCAATTACATCAGTGCAACAGATGCTGTGTGCACTAACAGGGAAAATACCATGTTTAGAGAGCAAGATGCTACCTTAAAATTATATACCCCAGACCACTGGCCAAGTTGTATGGCACAGAAACCATCACTCTTCTCTTAATGCAGCTGGACATTATGTAACATAATGGAGCAGGGCAGCCCCAAGTTCAAAAGTGCTGCTCATGTGATTGCAAGCAACTGAAGATTTAGCAATTTCCTACTCATCACACAAGCTTCTAGCCTTAGCAGTTATAAAGTAAAATTAATTGGCTTAGATGTTCTTCACAGCAGTTTCCAGCCATACCTTCTCACCGTCAACCATGTGGCCTTTAAGACTCAAGCTGGGATCTTCACAGAGTTGTAGAGCATTACACTGAGCTACCAGCATGTTAAGACTTAACATGCTCTAGCACAAAATTTGATGCATGCTTAATAAAGCAGAGCTTGGGAAATGGTTTAAAAGTCCAGTCAAATAATTCTATCATGTCAAATAGCTCATGGAATTTATAATTCATAATACTTCTCTTAAGTGCTCCTTTAAGTGACACTGTGCTCCTAAATTCAGGTGAGACAGAAACCAGCATTGAAAGACAGTAGAGGAAGGTTCTCTTAAAATTTTATTCTATTAACTTCCCTAGTGTAAAGATGAGGGTGCTTTCCTCAAAATATCAAGGTATTTTGGTTTCCTGACCAGTAAAGACGTATGGAGAGATAGCAAAACAGAGACAAAGGGAAAAGGCAGATAAATCTATAAGGAATTGGGACATCCACCTCCATAAAAAATAGAAGATTGTAATTACATTATTTTTTCATATATTCAGTCAACAAAATTTGGGGAAAATTATGACCATGATGGTGTATTTATTTTTTATTATTATTTCTAAGGACAGTTGCAAACTGCCTAAATGTACCAGAAGCCTGCTTCCTTTCCTCTCTGATGTCTGGTATTCCTGCATCTAACAACATTCATTCACAGAAACTAACAAATTAATTTTGTTCACCAGAGAAAGTAATATGTTTTGGTCTGTTGTAGTAGAGCTGATTCTTAAACTCAGTAATTGTTACGAATTCTTATTTGATTTTGTCATACAGATTAAGTCCTAAGCAGTGCTCAGAACATTTGAGTTTAAATATTATTCTTAGCCATAGAGGGCACCAAACTGCTATATTTCTTCTAAGTCTGTCTTCCTCTTTGATGTATGGAGCAAAGACTTCACCAAAAGACACAGCAAGGGATTCTCTTCAAGATCCCTTATTTCTGGAGATTTTTGAATAATTTTAAATATTTTTCATATTGCCACAGAGATTCATTAAAGCTTCAGTAGGAAGAAAGTCAAACTGCCAATCAAAATCATTAAGAGTCCAAATTGTAACCAAATGCTCTAGGCTTACAATAAACATTTCCAAACAAACTTTAACAACAGAAGGCAGCAGGACTTGCCACACAAACTGTTGGGGCACTGCACGCACTGGGACAGAGCCTGTGAAGCATTAAGCAGCCCAGTGTTCTGCACGTAACCTTCTTGATTCTATTACAGAAATAAATCCCAAGTGCTTGATTTCTACAGCACAGGTTTGCCAAAATGTGTGAACTTTCTTCAAGTTCTTGCAAACCAGTGGGGTTAGCCAGGATTACAATACTCTGGTAACCTGAGCAGAGCAGTTATAGCTTAATGCTAAAAAACAAGCAAGAGAAAACAAACTCATGGCAAACAATTCATCCAAGAGTTACTTGCTGCTGTTGGTCAGGGCCTTAGGGAATTGTCTCAATAAACAGAAAAGACCCCTGTATCTTTGGCAACACAACTAATATATAAAAATACTCTTATGCTGAGCTATTTTCTGATTTCTGTAAGGCTTTGCCTCATTCCTTTCTGAAAGGCTAATTCTCAAAAATATCTAAACCCAAGTATTAAATGTTCTCTCCATTTTTGTTCTTCTCTGATACAGCAGTTGAAATTTTCAGTTCAAGATGACTTTGGTAATCCAGTTACTCTGACTTTCCAAGAAACCACTGCTTTTTCTGCTGAGGACAAATCCTACTCTGTGGGTGGAATTTGGAGGTTCACTGAGTTTACTGGCTTATCTTATTCACTTGAAATCACATTTTAATATTTAGAAAGCTACTAATCTTTGCCTCAAGCACAAATTAGTCTTCATTCAGCAGAAAAACAGGTAGGAATGAAACTAACCCTAAAATCAGCAATTCAACTTCCATGTAGCCAATGTTTATTACTACCTGCTCTTGTTGGACAATGAAGGTGATGTCTTCCCCAGGCCTTACAGCCAGACTTTCTTCTCTGATGCTGATCTGAAGTCCCTTGGGAGCAATCAATGGACACATATGGTGTGCTAAGTTCTGCTGCAGGTCTACTCCACCTTCACACACATTAGAAACAACTTTCCTGTACCTAAAAAAACAGTAAAGAGTGGGCACAGCGAATTGGAGGTAAACAAAAGAATGCCAGCAAAGACACCAAATGCATGTGTGATTGAGGCTACTGCCTTTTCCTTGGGTTCACAAACAGAGAAGATTGCAAATGATCCAAGCCAACTAACAGCACAAGTACTCTCATTGAGGATATTTTCATTGCCTTTACTGGGGAAACCTGCTGAAGAAAGGGTGTGGAGCATGGGTGAGAATTTCACTTGCATGCATTAGAAGAGTCTGTTTTCCAACTTAGAAACATGCCTGACTAGCCCTCGGGCACCTAGACAGTCTGCTGTTCTCTCTGTCGTCCCCTTTTCTAGCATCCAAGTCTTCAATGCTCTACAGGTCTTGGTTCAAATCCCACAGATTGGGAAGAAATTAGACTAAACAGTTTCTATATTAACCCAGAACTAATTGCTTAACTGCTGCTTCCAAATATCTTCATTTCTTAAAACACTTAAAGCATTTGTTTAATTCAACTGTATAAAAGAGTGAAAGGACTCACACTTTTAAAGTGCTAATAATGAAATGGTCGGATGTGTACAGTAATTATTTACAGATCACTTTTCACACAGGTATGTCATTTTTAAACATTCTTTACAATCAGAGTTACATTTCATTCTTTTGAATTCCCACTCTGTATATCCCAGCTGTCATCCACAACCCAAAAGGCAGCATTTTCCACTGTAAGGTAAATATACACAGAGACTGTGATTCTATTGCCAGATTGGACATTTCAGCATTTGGTTCTCATCTCCACAACTGACTGTGATGGTGTTATGATAAGCCAGAATAGATGCCAGCTGCAAGTTATTCTCAGCACAGACGTCAGACTACATTGTAGTGTATATTCTATGCAGTATTGTTTATAGTTACTAAAGCTTTCCTTTGATTCTGAGCGTCCCATATGGTCAGGAAAAGAATCTTTTCTCCACAGAACTCTTTACCCTTATGGAAGGGAGAAACCTGGAAATTCTGTGAGATGCTGTCAGTTCCTCAGATGGATCCAAACTGAAAATTACTCTGAACCCAAGAAATGAGCTAAAAGCCTCATGAACATTCCTATCAGAAGTGATAGGAATAGATACAAAATATTACCAAAAAATTAGAATTTTGAAAAGACAGCTCACTCTCTTCTCAAATGGATTAGTTTTTAAACTGCTCTGAACACAAAAAGCAATATTTCCCTTTCATTAGTCTGTAGGAAGTTTCTGTTCATGCTCTGTGTCAGAATCAGAACTTTTCCATTTCCCTGTTTTTACAGTTTGCCTAATTTACATTTCATAGAATCATAGATTGGTTCGGGTTGGAAGAGACCTTACAGATTATCTCTATGAATCCCCCTGTCATGGACAGGGACAACTTCCACTAGATCAGGTTGCTCAAAGCTCCATCCAACCTGGTCTTCAACACTTCCAGCGATGAGGAATCCCCAGTTTCTCTGGGCATCCTGTGCCAGTGTCTCACCACTCTCACAGCAAAGAAATTGTTCCTATTATCTAATCCAAACCTTCACTCCTTCAGTTTAAGGCCATTCCCCCTTGTCCTATCACTACGTGTCCTTGTGTAAAGTCCCTCTCCAGCTCCCTGATAGACTCCATTTAAGTATTTAAATGTGAATTTCCTTCAAACTACATTTGAGGCTGCTGCTTGAAATATTCTACCCCTCTCTGGAAGCCTCATCAAGCCCATGAAATGCAAATTCAGCTCACCCAGTGCTGCTGGTGTATGCCTGCCCCAACACACAGTCTTCAGGAGGTGCTTCTGGGTTAAACCAAAAGTCAGCAAAGCATTTGCTGGACTCCAGCTTCAGAGGTGCAGAGCGCTCAAACCCGTAATCACTGAAAAACATCAACATCAAACATGTTACTACCCCCACTTCACTCTGCAATCCAGTTTGGGGTGAATGAAACTACATTTTTCAAAGTCAATATATTTTTTCAGTGTTATTCTACTAGATGAACATGCAAATTGATGAAGACAATTCTGTTCTAATTTCAGTGGGAGTTGTGTACA
Source organism: Zonotrichia leucophrys gambelii (assembly GCF_028769735.1). Taxonomy (NCBI): domain Eukaryota; kingdom Metazoa; phylum Chordata; class Aves; order Passeriformes; family Passerellidae; genus Zonotrichia; species Zonotrichia leucophrys. Next base: position 53,151,791 of record NC_088173.1, read on the forward strand.
CTTGGTGGAAAAACTGATAGCAATTACTTTCTCAGTTCTTCAAAATTACCTCCCTTGGTAAAAAAAGATTTTTTAAGGTTTTCTTTGACACTCAGACCAACCATTTCGTTTGTTTTTGTTTTTTTTTTTTACTTTAAAATTAATTCAATGGTCATTTTTCAAGTCTTGATCAATAGAGAAAAACATCAGTATCTGTTCAGTCAAGTGAAACAAATACTTAAACATAGCAACATTTTTAAACAAATGCAAATGTAAAAGAAAGCTGTTATTCAATAACAGGTTTTTCATTCGCTTATACATGGCTATGGGAACAGGGGCAAAAAGAGGAAAATAAACCCATCTCAAACTCTGTGTAAATATTTATTAGAAATAAGTCAAAAGACTCGAAGACAGACTCACCATAAGAAATCAGTGTTCACACATTCACAGACTTTGGATGTGAGAGCTGATGTGAAACTTTTCCCTTTAATGCACCAAGATGAAATCTTCCTCTTCCGAAAGCTTCTCTGCTGGCCCATGATGCAACGATCACCCTGAATATCAAAGCACTGGACTTATTGCAACAGAACCTCCACAAACAAACCTTGCGCTGTCCTGAGAAAGGCTGCTCTTGCTGCCAAGACTATAAACCTTATCAACCCTCTGATATCAGATCTATAGGTATAGAAAGCCCTCATATCCACTGCTGTCCACCAACATGTCATTACAGAGTTGTAACAGAGGCTATATTTCCAGGACACAGATCTGAAGATGCACATGAAAATGCAAGTGCAATTTATGTTTCATGAGTGCCCAACCTGTGTGCAAAGCTCATAATGGCCATTTAAAAATTTCATCTGGCTGAAGATTGCTGAATTTCTCTAGATCATCATATCTCATGTTGGCTGTCAATTTGAAGCATCAACCATGAGGACACAGAATGAACTCTCTCCATACACACTCCACTGGTAAATAGGCAGCTGAAAGTACTCTGTCAAAGTCATTTTAGTAGTTTCTAATTTCTGAAAGATATTTCTATGCCAATAACCCAAGATACTGTTACTCTTTAGGTTCAGATCTGTGTAACATTCTTTGTTTTCCTCTGGAGGAAAACTGAGTAGTATGAAAAAAATAAACCAACCCTGGTGGAAGAAGTAAAACATAAAAATCAGAATAATTATGAATAAATATGATGTGTTCCATTTAATAAAAAATCCCACCACATATTGGTCTCTTTAATCAGGACTTTGTACAGAGAATTTAGCTTCTGAAAAGTGGATTTGGTCAGAGCATCATGATTAGCACAGCCTTAATGCACTATGCAGAAAGGGTATTGCCCAAAACAACTGGACTCCATTACACAATTGGTCCACTGAGATCCTAAATTACTTCTGGAATGGACTTCATTTATGGCAATTTATATATGAGTATGGTATGTGGTCAGGAAGTTGGCAGAACATGACTGCAAGTTGAAATTGTTTCAATCAATATTACACACTTCACTTTATGGGACATGCTTCCCAACCCAGCAGGACCACCTATTATTATGGCAGCCCCCCAGCTATACTTCTGCCTTTTTTGGGACACAGATCATACAACCAAAGGGAACACAAAATCCTCTCTGACGTTAAACTCTAGCGAAATCAGCATAAGGAGACTAAGCTGTGGGTGTAGCATCCGAATTCAATTTGGAAACATTTTCTTAGCACACAACTCCATATGAATCTGAAAGCTATGGAAAAATGTTGTCAATTAACATAAAACCATGAATACCTGCAGATTTGTGAGCTCCCAAGACTCATAGTCTTCATCAGTGCACTCCCTGGGGAAGGACGGTCTGAAGTCCACCTTCACCAGTTCCCAGTCTGAACGGTAGCTGATATGTCCAAAGACTCTGAACAAAAGACCAAAAGGAAACTCTTACTGCAAAGAAATACCATACAGCTGAGATTCAAAATTTCAGTCTTATCTTTTCCTATCCACAGTCGTAGTTCTCTGCTAAATGTCCCAGTTTAATTTTTCTTCCACTTTTATTCCTCTTCTATGTACAATGAGTCTAGTTAGGAAACATTTGTCAATTGTATGAAACTTCACAATGAAGAGATATAACTCATATGTTAAAGGTTTTTTCCCTAGCAAACTGTCCAGAAATTAAATAGGGAATAATATCTTATAATTTGGAATAAAAATTTTTGTCTATTATCTTGCTATGTGAAACAGACAGATCTCTCAAATTTTGACAGGAAGATCAGATCAGAGAGCAGAATCCCAGATCACCAGAATCAGTTTCCAGCTCTGTTGCTCATTCCTTACGATTTGCAATTTCTTCAGTTGTTTTGCTTGTGGGATTTTGTGCTAATTTCTATAGTCTTCAGATGGCAATGTGCTAATGTTAAACTCACAGCATTATCATGATATTTTATTAATTTCTAAGGAATACACTACATCTTCACAGTGTGCTGGAGAATTCAGAGTCTCTTCTTCATTTCAGATAGCTCAATGTATAAAAAAAACCAGCCACAAATGGTATAATTTGGGGGAGGGGGGGGAAGAAAAAAAAAAGAAATCTCATTGCTTTAAAAAACAAGCTGCACTTTCAAAGCAGACAACATTTTTAAGTCCGGATCTTTATTTCCAAAAAAAAATGGGTACATATGACATCCAGTAACAAATTAGAACGGATAAAGACTTTTTTTGGGCAAAAGTAAAATGCATTTGTGGTTTGTATCTGCTTATATGACTTACTTGCCAAAGAATTTAAGGTTAATTCTGAAGCCAACAATTTCTGTGCTGTTCATACTGCACAGAGTTCATATTCCAAGCTTTAGTATCATTGTCCAAAGTAATTAATTCCTTTTGCTTTGCCCTCAGTTTTGTCCAAATCCAGGCACAGCAGGAACAGTACAGTTTTACTAAAATCATTCTGCAGTGCCCAGTAATTTCTCATGTCCTGAATTCCAGGTTCAGATTGGAACTGGAGTAGACCAGAAGTGATTGATTTTGTACAGCACAGAGGCAATACACAAAGCATTCTCCCTGGTAAATGGCGTACAACTCTGAAATCTACCAAAAAGGCTGAAAAACAGTTCACAGAGACTAAAGATGTGAAGTGATTTCCCCCTTTCCTTTCTGATACCTTTGCTTCTCCTCTATAGCAGAGAGCTGTAGATATCAATGGGTTATTGCTCACACCGCTCCCATTATAATGACTGGACAACCCATGCTCACAGGAAACCACACCACAAGCAGTGCAGTTAATTAAACACAAACATATGCATTTAGTTTGTATTTCTTACTCTTTTCTTTTAAGGCTCTTAGATTAAAGGACTTGGATCATCTAATTCCTTTCCTTCTAAATGTACTTATGGCTCAGAAGTAAAAGCAATGCACACAAACTAAGAAATGTGGCTCAGTCCACTGGCTGTATGTGCACATAGGTGTGTGGTCCTATTTCTCTCATTGAGCCTAAGGGTTTGGTTCTTTTTTCTGGTTCAGCTGGATCCTAAGAGCTGCTGTCACCATATAATCTTATTCACTGGTAGTTACATACTCAATAAAGTGTCTACTTAGGTGGTCTCTTGCTTTTTCCACAATGCCTGTTTCAATATGACTGGGTTTGCTGACAGACATGAAGTGTCTTTTGTATGCAAAATGTCCTGTACCTTTTTTCTAAAATCTTTGTTTCTCCGTACAAGGTGCTAACAGAAGGCAGACTTCACCATATGCTTATGCAACTACCTACCTCAGTGATTGCTGCTCCAGGCATCACAAAACTTCACAAATTTACTACATTTCTTTTATTAATAACTCATTCATAAAAATATACATACAAGTGCAAGAAGCCAAGACCCGTTAAAGTTTCACTCCTGCCTCATGAAAAGTATTTTCTACAGAACAAATGAAATTTCCTCCATTCGTGTTAGCTATCTCAGGCAGATTAGTCAAGGAAAGGGGAAGAAAGGAGATGGTGTTTTGAGTTCAAGGCAGAACAGAATAATGACATTCTCCTGAAAAATAATCTCTGAACTATTATTAATCATCTTTGAAATCTCAAGAGGATGATTCCAAATAACTATGGCAAGGGAAAGATGTTGCTTATATATACAAATATGCACACACAACCACACATACACAGTTATGTGTGTACACAGAACCAGAGATATAAAAGAGCAAAACAGAGCTCAGAGAGTTAGAGATTAATTTTGATATCCACAGAGATACCAAAAAATTATTGAGCTATCCACTTCTAAGCACCTTGGAGATAATTAAAATGATAACAAACAGCTACCACGGATTTATCAAAACCAAATCATGTCAAACTAATGTAATTTTCTCCTTTTACAGGGTAACTGGCTTAGTGGATAAAGGAAAGGAAAAAAATGTAGCATATTTTAACCTTTGTTAAAACTGTTACACATTTCTACCTGACATTGTCTCAATGTAAAAAAGAAAACAGTGCAGATAAAATCACTGTGAAGAGGAATGGAAATATATATTGAATCAGAAGAATTCATTTTCAAAAGTTAGTTGTCAAATAAAGAATATTTTGAGATATGTATCACAAAGATATGATGGGTCCACAGTCAATATTTTCATTAAAAATTGTGATCAAATAAGAAAGACAAAAAGTTTTGCTGGTAACACACAAAGAAGGGAGTGGACATGATGGAAGTAATGTTCAGAAATCAATATGATGACATACTCCGAAACCAAGCAAAAAGTACTCCTTGGGAAAAAAGAAACCCAAACCCATATCAAAGGTGGAAACAAAATGGAAAATAACTTTCAAATATCAAATAAAAGACTTGGGTAATTCTGTGGAATTAAAACAAGAATGAAATGTTGCAAAATAAGGAAGACTAATTCTAGCTTGTATTCAGAACTCAAAAACAGAAGACATGGAGGTAATTATTTTGATAAACTTGGCACTGGTAAAGCCTCTGCAAAAATAATATGTCGAATTTTGGGTTTTATATGCATATTTACAGACCCACTAAAAATGAATTTGAAAAGGGGCAAAATGACTCATAAGCTGCTTAGAAAATGTAACCAATGAAGAATGATTGAAAGAATTGGGTTTTTCACTGGAATAGATAAAGCTGTACAACAAAATGTTTGCAGAGTCTTGTTATAGAGTAAAGAGCTGTCTTCAAAGAGACCTAGAGGAAGGGCAAGAAAGACCAAGGACAAGGATCAGTTTAAAAGATACTGCCACATTATTCTCTAATTCCTTCTCCTTAGTACTGGTGAGTTTACATGTGAAGTACTGGGTCCAGTTCTGGGCTCCCCAGTACAAGAGAGAATGGAATGACTGGAGGGAGTCCAGCCAAAGGCTGTGACCGAAGACTACGTTCTCACAGAGCACAGTATTGACACCAGTGTTCCCAACATTCCCTTAAATAAAATCCTAAAGATTTAACAAAGTGTCCCAGTACAGTCACAAACTCCATTAAAAATGCCGACACACAATTTTGTAATTCCTAGAGAAAATTTTTCAAGGAATGAAGCATTTTACACACGTCCATTTTAGCAAACTGTTTGAAAAAAAGTCTTAATGATTATTAATGCTGTTGCTGCAGTAGCATGTGTTGCAGACACCTCACATGAGCACATTTAAATGTGCTGCTAAAGATAACTAGAATAAAAAATAAGTATTTTTCAAAGTAACTAAGGCAGGTATTAAGTAGGATTCAATGGATTAGAAAAAAATATGAGCTACAATAAAGCAATACATAACAGCAATCACAATATAATTGCTCAGGTGCAAAATATATAATATATATGATGAATAAAATAATATGAATGAAAGAAACTGAAATGGTGCAGCAAGTGTAACTGATGACTAGAAGTTATATATCAAGATGATAGCAATTCATAAGCTACTAAAACCTTCCTCTTGATTAACTATATTTCATTAGAAAGCCATCAAATCAATTCTGTTGAAACCATAAAAGATGATGCTGTGATAAATAATTTTTGGAAGAAATTCCAATTACCTTGGAAATAATTTACTTTTATTTACAAGGATTTAGGATCCATAATTTTAACTTCAGTGTTTCAGTTGCCATAACAACTTTGTACGTTTGTTCCTAGTTCATTTATGAGCACATAATTTTTTAATTTGATTGCATCATTTGATAGATAAGACAGTTTAATGCAGTTTTTAAGCTAACTCATTTAAACTATTTGCTGGAGGATTGCTAGTTATTTCTGTTCCTGATAAAGCTTATAATCAGGCAGAGTTAATTTAACAGAAATTACATGCAATGATAATCTTTTCCAGTAAATTCTGTTCAATAGACAAGACCTATTCAATAGAGCCTCCTTGCTCAGGTGAGCAGTAGTAGCTGTGTCATCTCCTGTCCCTGTGTTTTGCTTTACTCATGAATACCTGAGAACACTCAAAGACCTCAGCGTGGTGGGAGTGATCCTACAGGATTTTCCCACCAAGGCCACAAAGGTCACGTGGGGAATTTATTCAGATGTTTAATGCAGCAACTAAAACTGTGCAACTATTGCAGTTGCGCTGAGGACTACAGATAACAATTGCGTGATGCACAGTCCCCTTGCTTGAAATCAGAAGCCTCTTTCATTCTAGACTCACTGCCTTAATCTCCAGGTGCTGCACTGGCTTTTGCTCTCCTCTGTATGAGTGTGCCATCAGCAGTGATGTTCGGAACAGGACACTGCACGGTGTCTGCACGGTGATGAGCTGCCCTGTTGGCATACTCTGCTAACTTCATTTGCCACTTGGGGGTGGCCTCCAGTTTTTTTGAAAGAGACTTCAAAAGTATAGAGCTACAGATAGTAAAGCCTAGGATTTGAATCAGGGTTAGTTGAGGGCCCCACATACAGGTGAGATGAGCATCTCAAGGGCTCCCTCTTGGACAATATGTCTAAATTCCTCTGGAGAGCATCTAAGCAAAGCTGTCCAAGCATGCACCCAAAATTCTTTACAGAGCTAAACCTCAGTAGCTAACAGTCAGTATATCATCATGGTGGGAAAGGAAATCACACTATGAGAGATGCTAGTTAATTGTTTTAAAAATTCTTTCTATCTCCTTTTAAATGGAAGCAGTCACAGAATTGTCAAAATGTCAGTCACAGAAGGTCAAAAAATTATATTTATGTCTTTTTCTGAATAGGAGGTCTCCTTTCCAGCAGTATTCCTCTCATATGACAAGGAAATAGAATGGTTTTGTATATTTTTTAACTCTCATGTTTTGTATATTTTTTAACTCTCAGACCTCTCTGCTAATTTTTATAAGACTATTGCAATTTCGGATTAAATATTCAATCTACCTTACAGTTCACTAGATATCAAAGACCATTTACATTAAAAAAACAGCATCTTTTTCAGTTATCTTCTACATAAAAGAATTAGTTAGAAGTCTTGTCAATTTATGGTGACTTCAAAGAGCTGAGTCCTTTGCTTCACATAGACCTTTACAGTGAATGGTGAAAATATCCTTGAAAAAGCAAATAAATGTGACAATCTTCTTTTTGTTCTGCCTGTTGTGGTTCATATTATTACAGTGTCTTTGAACATACAGTAAGACATGTCAAAATCTGTGTAGAAATTGCCTAGGTGAGGAGTAAAGTGATGAGATGGTGGCAGGGAAGGATGTACTTCAGTATAGCCACTGACAACAGGTAGTGCTCTTCTTAACTCCCAGGAATAATATTATTATTGAAAGAGTTTCCAAGGGGATTTGGGTTGGCCGAGATAGCCATGAATATGTCCTACAGTTACACTTAAAGCCTATTATTTTCAAAGGAGAAAATGACAAGTGAATCTTTACTAGATGAGCTCTCCTTCCAACAGTTGTCTTTGCTTCCATTACACCACAGTAAAATCAACAAAAACCTAAACAAGTCAGAGGGTTCCTTCTGGTAAAATGGATGCAAGTAACGTGAGATTCAAGCTGCTGTTCTGTTACACATCAAGATTATAATTCAGCATATTTTTCTAATTCTCCAGAAGAACATAACAGAGGTCACATTTCAGTGGCCTTCCTAAATTGCAACTACAGAAATGATGAATGCTTCCATGTGCAAAAGTAGACACCTGCCTACATAAAGCAACTGCACATAAAAAGTGCTTGTATATACAGGAGATCATGTGCAAATATGCTGAGACATCTATGATTTAAATGCCTTAAACTACAAACACATGCATATACTTAATATACTAAAGAGAAGAGTAGGGTTTCTGGGTTGGGCTGGGTTTTTTGAGTTTTGGTTGGGGTTGTTTTTTTTTTTGGCTGCCAAAGTGAAAAATGAAGGGAGGAAACAATTTAGTTGAAATTGAACCAAAATATGTTTTTTCATTGTTTCCTGTTCCCATAAGCTAATAATTGCCATTCATTCTTTAATGCCAAAACATCTTGGTTTTAGCTCTTTTGGGGAAAAAAGAATGGAAATGAATGCTTAGGTTCTGAGAAGTGCTGGGGAAAAGCAGAATCAGGGTGTTTCTACTTCAGCCAGGATTTCAGTGGCTCCATGATATTTGTGAATTACATTCAACATTTTTCCCATCTATTTGATAAATTCCTGTCCAAGAACAACTCTTTTAACACATATGCTGTTTGGAAAACATTGCAGATTTAGTGCCTAGCCTAATGTCTTATGCAGAAGTAAATAAAAGGTGGACAGTGAACAAAATTGTTTAAAGAGAAACATATGACACTGTAGAGGATAGATTTTACATAATTCAACTCTCTGTTTTCACCTTACTTAGAGATCAAATTAATCTGGGAGACTTGCAAAATTTTAGGATTCTTTAGCTAATACTCTTCCTACTCATTTATTTAAAAAGTCTCTCACAATTAGAAATTCTTTATTCAGACTTCTCCTAGCAGAGCTGGAGTTAATACACTACAGTCATCTAAATTGTGGTTTATTAATTTTTAGAGTAAAATATAGTTTGAGGCCCCAACCAAAAGCAAATAAAGTGTTAAAAAAATTAGTTGTTGTCTAAGTTTGCAATGGTTATTTATTTGAAATAAAAACCAAAAGGGAAGCATAGTTAGAGAATCAAAGCTTCAGACAGTCTCTCTGAGTGTGTAATTTAAGCCCTGAAAAGGGCTTAAAATTACACAAAGCCTATTCTGAATGAAAAATTCACATCACCTTTTTCTGTTCTCTCCTCCAGTAAATAGGGACAAGGTAATAACAGATTCTTACAGAACATGAATTCCTAACTTTTCAGTTCCTCTTGCTCAAATATATTAACAGATCTGTCCTAAAAATGTATTAAATATGGGTTTTAAAGTGACACTGAAAGCATCCTCTTCCTGTGCTTCTGTCTCCAATATGAAACTGTAAGGAAAGAAATTTAAAGAACAAACTTTACCCACTAAACTTCTTTTGAGCAGAGTGAGAGACTGGGGCAGTACCAGGTGTTGACTCCAAAGTCACAACTTGGTGGTGACACTGCAATGCTTTGACTTGCTCTGCAAACATCTGTGTCCACAGAGATGACAGCAAAAGCATTAGGCTCGCTGCTAAACAGAGATCTGTACATCTGCATTAGCTGATATCTAGATTACATTGAAACAGAAGAAGCAGTTTGCTTTTCAATGCTTTTTTCACCACATTTCCTCTATCTACTCTCAGATATGTTCCTTCTTAAGCAAAGGGCAGAACAACCATTTCACAACTGAGCAATGATTCTCATTCAAGACATTAACTAGCTGAAAAGAAAACCCAGAATTTGCCTTCAGAAATCAGCTATTCTCCATCGTAATGAGGCTTTCTCTATCTTTTATCCACCTTTTGTAAATGTTGCAGTATGAGGAAGTCAGTAGAGAAGAATTCAAAACACAGAGAAGTACCTTCACCTAGTAAGATACTCAGACGACAGGAAAAGGAATGTCCTGCCATGTGTGACAATAAGGTCCAGAAAAGTACATGTAATGCTGACTGCTATTGATATTGTTAAAGGTGAGGCTGACATTCCTAGCAGAATCAACAGTTACAAAAATCCAGACAGCTCTACCTAATATCTAACACCTATTAACATTAACCTGGTTTTGAGTAAGTTAAAATTAGACTATCTTCCTGTTTCCATGATCACCCAGGAACCCAAAGGAACACAATGGGCATTCCAGACAGAAAAATATGTATGCAGAAGTTCAGAGATGCCATAAAGTTCCCAGCAGCATCCAAAGTTGTTATTCTGTGAGACAATACAAAAAAATAGCCTTCTGGAAAAAATACAATTACCCACAAGGAAGATTTTAATTCTACCTGACATAAAGAAAAGCAGTTCTTTTATGTAACCTCTTATTGGCCTTTTAAAAGGGGCTATGGTCTGTGGTACCATATGTTATTGTGCCTACTGGGTTTACACTGCAATCTAAATAACCTGGTTTGGGAAACACTCCCAGAAGCTGAGATGTGATTTAGAAGCATTTCAAACAGGTTTGAAACTTTCATTACATTAACTATTTCCTCTGGAGAGGAACATCAATATTTCAGACACACAAAAATTCTTCCTTTTGCACTGAGTTAGGCCATTACTCAATCCAGTATTAGCAAGTAATTTTTGCAACTATAAAATATTGTTCAGTATTGTTCAATGGGCTTGCAGTAACTTTCGTTCTTACAAATTTAGAACAAAATAAAACCTACTAGTCCATGCACTATTTTGATGAAAATGCACTAGTTGAGAAAATTTCTTAGCAAACCTTATTAATTTAGCAATAAATACTGGATTTGAGCTCCTCATTTAGAGGTTGATTTTTACACAGATCAAGTTCCCTAAAATTTATGAATACTTAATTGCTTATCTTTTCTAAACTCCTAACTAGGTCTCTTTAGAAATGGAAATCTAGACAGATTGAAAACAGAATGAGTCTCCTAAAGTTTTTGAATACTTTACCACTAAAACTCCTAAAAATCCTAACTCTTTTGCAGAGCACAATGGAATAAAATATATTTTCCTTAGCATTTGTATGTACATATCTTGAATACTGCAGGGGATTTCGATGAATGATTTAGATTAATGTTGACTGACAGATGACAACGGAGTTTTATGAAAACTTTTGACAAGTCAACATTTGGCTTTCCTCTCTGTTTTGGAGAAAACACAAAACTTTCTGAAATGTAGACTTGAGGCAACCAGGTTCACATTTTCCTGTTTCTTCAGTAAAGTCTACTAGACCACTTCACTTTGGCATGGAAAACAATAATGAGTGACATCCCTTAGGGGTCAGTATTGGGACTAGTGCTGTTTAACACCTTTGCTGGAACATGGACAGTGGGATCAAGTCCTCCCACAGAAAATCTGCCACTGACACCAAACTGTGTGGTGCAATCAACACACTGGAGCGAAGGGATGCCATCCAGAGGGACCTTGAAGCCTTGAGAGGTGAGCCTGTATGAACCTCATAAAGTTCAACAAGGCCAAATTCAAGGTCCTGGACCTGGTTTGGGTCAATCCCAAGCACAAATACAGGATGGGTGGAGGAATGAATTAAAAACAGCCCTGATGAGAAGGAGTGGGGGGTGTTGGTTGACAGGAAGTTCAACATGAGCCAGCAGTGTGTGCTCACAGCCCAGAAAGCCAAATGTATCCTGGAATGCATCCAAAGCACTGCAGGCCACAAGGCAAGAGAGAGGATTCTGCCACTCTGCCCACTCTCATGAGACCCCATCCATAGTGCTGCATCCAGGTCTGGGGTCCCCAGCACAAGAAGGATGTGGAGGCGTTGGACCATGTCCAGAGAAGCTGTGGATGCTCCATCCCTGGAAGTGTTCAAGGCCAGGCTGGATGGGGCTTTGAGCAAGTTATTCTAGTAGGTGTCCCTCCCCATGAGAGGAGGGGTAGAACTAAACGCCTCGAAAGTCCTTTCCAACCCAAACCATTCTGCAACTTTATGATTCTGTGATTTTGGATAAATGAGGACAGAACTGGAATTCAAGTGCCAGCCACTTACAAGACCAGTCAATATCCCAGACACCATGCTGGAGAATTAGAAGTCTCTTACACACAGACTGACTTCAGTGGAACCAGGATTTTACCTTAACAGTCAATTTCAGGACATGTAAAATACTCTTTTGACTCTTTTGTGAACCTATTTTAGAAGCTTTAAATGAAATACTATCTATTCCTTAATTTTGCTGCACATTTTTTCAGTTATTACCTTCCCACTTCAGAATTATGCTATCTCTACTAATTTATGAAGATTTTGACATCATACTCTTTATTCAAAGTCTTTATTCAAGCACATTCCATACCAAAGGAAGAAAATCAAATTCCCGTACTAGAAAAATATATCAGACTAGGTCCTTGGCAATGGATTTGGGGATTCCTCAATTAATTTATTTCCATTACCATTTACAAGGTCATCTCACCATGTTCTACTAGGAAGAACATTTAATTTCTAACAAAATGAAAATATAGAATAGTTGATTTCTGTTTTTTGGGTTTTTTTTGGTTTTTTTTTGTTTTTTTCCCCAGGGAATGTGTATTTCTCAAAAACAACAAATCACTGTAGATTAAGTCAAGCACAATAATTTAGTACAAGAATAGGTTTTCAGGAAAAATGGACTAAGCCAGACAGAACGACAAAAGGTCTTGACATAAAGTCAGACAGCACCACTGGGCTGACAACATCGCCCTGAAGGGAAAACAGTCAAAAGCAGTGGGAGAGACCAAGAAGTTGGTAGTTTGGCAACAATGAAACACATACTGCAGGTTTATTCCCTCATTGTCTTTAGAATCTGGTAGGAAACTTGCATGTATGTTCAGGGCCAGTTTGTGCTATTGAATGTTTGATACCCTCCATGCTCAGTAAACCTAGCTAAAAAGTAAGATCCGACAAGCCTGGCATGACACACTAGAATCAGACACTTGCTGTGCCTTTGGATATATACAGTCACATTATGCCTTTGTTGTCAGATTGGGCTCATGCACCAAATCTAGCTGCAGATCCATGTACTTTAGATAGATGATTTTAGACAGGCATCATGTTTTACAAGAGCTCTTTAGCCCATTCAGCCAGGTATTTAGGAACATCTTCACAGAATCACTGTTTTTAATGATACTTAATAAGGAAAGAACCCCAAGCCCAGAGCATACAGTCACCACACATCATTTTATCTGCCAGTAAGTACAGTTTGGGATAAGCTTTTGATCCATCTACTTTTACTGAAATCAATGGAAATCCCTCATTCAGAGGCATAAGTGTCTCCATGTGGCATATATTATATCATAAATAAACATGTATTGAAAGAAGAGAGAGATATGGGATAATACTGCTCTTTTCAGGTTATAGATGCATAATGGAGGATAAATGGGGCAGTGAAGAAAGAGAGAAACAACCAACAGCCCAAACCCCACGTCTGCACAGTGCTATGAACTTGGCACAATCCTTGGAAGCACATTACATACAGTAGGATTTCTGCTTTGCTGAGGGTCCCTTATACACTGGACTATTAATTTATTTTTCCCTGGGGAAAATGCTACTGGTACATGTCAAAGGCAGCTCTATTTGTAACTCCTGGGAGAAAAAGCTTGTCATGAACACACTGAGCTGAATATAAAGAATCACACAAACTGTTACAACAGAAGCACACACAACAACCTATTTGCACTCCCCTCTCTGGCTGCAGGCAGCATGTGCCTTTCTCCCCTACTGGACAGGTGTTTTTTACTCTCAGACACTTCTAAAATACTAGCATTTATCCTAGAGATGGAGCAAAATGTGCAGCTCAGATCCAGATGTCCCTCCTCCTTTGGAAAAAGACAGATAAACAGGATAAACAATTCTGAGTTGCAGAATTTGGTTATTTTTAAGTCTATTCACAGCATCTGCCTCTGTGACTGCACAGAATAAAAACAAATATTTGATAGCACAGTGCTTGGTTACATCAAGTACTGCAGTGCTATTTACTAAGACAGTTATTTACACAGTCAAGACAATAGATATTTAACATTTTTGATCTGACTAAAAATCTGTAGAAAACAAAAATACCCAAGAGGAAATAGTTATTTATTCCCCTGCATCTTGCAGATTTGTAAAGCAGTCCTATTATTCCACTCTTCCCAGAGGTAACTTAGCAAGATTTCATTTGAACATAATCTTTAAAATCTGAAATACTGCAGTCAGATGATTTGAAAGACAGGTTACATACCAGGGAAGTTCAGACATTACTGTAAGTGTCTGTGTGACTGTGAGAAGCAAAAGCCACTGACTTAAGGATCATCTCAAACATGCACAGCTGAAAACCTATGGAAATACATACAGAGAGAGAGCCCTGAAAACAGAGGTGAAACCAAAACCTTACGTCATAACCAGTGTCTCATCTCCAGGTTCACTAAGTAGTCCATCTACAAAGACAGAAGTGCTGGTAAAATTATGTGTACTCCAGGTCTGGCCTTCATCTATGCTGAACCTGGAAAAAAGAAGAAAATGCTTTAATTTACAGCTATTGGTATACAAAGCAGAATGCACTCTAAAAATTCCCTCACTACTAAAGCTTATGATTTTCATTCACAAAATAGCGTGTGCCTAGAGAGTGCATGATATTAATGTGATCTTCTCAGCACCTTATCCAGGCATTAAAATTTTTATGAGAAGGTGTAATAAATTTTCCACAAAAATAAAATTCCTCAGGTCGATTAAAAACAGCTTTGTCAACAAATTATCCTGCTACCTTGAAGATTCAAAAGCTAATTAATTCACATTTCATTCTTTATAGTAGTCTCTGAGGTAAATGCCTGGTAAGCAGAGGCCCGTGAAACATGAGAGGCCAACTGGTACAAGATGGGAGGTGCACTAACTCCAGGCACCAGTATGAGGGTGGTCCTTCATGGCTGCTACCATCCACTTAAACATTTGCAAAAGATACTGATGAATCAGCAAAACATATTTCTAATGTGCATCCCAAAGTCTCTTTTTTCCTGTACATTTCCTTCAGGTCTTTTGGACAGTAGGTTAATGATGGCTTTCAGTCCAGATAAAAAAGAGCCTAGGTACAGGTACAGAGCCTAGCTCCTATTCATGTATATAACACAGGTCTGCAAAAATGAGCCAATTCACAAGTGATAAAGATGTCTTTTAATGTCTTTTTTAAGGATGTATTTTTATGCTGAGGATTATAGTTCTGTGTGCCATTACACAAGGTTACCATGTTTTGCTGCACTATCATGCAGTCTAAAACTTGATATTCTATACCAAACTGCTTTGCAACAAACCTTTCCTGCCATACAGGCTGAGAAGGCCATTTTTTTTGCTGCACTGTCACCTATGAGAAGATCTATGCACACTGCAGTTACTTTGTGCATGAATATCTCAGATGAGCTGTGATTCTGGCACACCAATTTACACAGCATATAAGCGCAAATAAGTCCTTCACCTGTTGGCTCCCACACTCTACATTAAATTGCTCTTGCCAGAGAAACTCAGGGCAATTTTCCAATTTCTCTATGGTCCTTGGAGAGGACAGAGACTTAACAGTCCCAATGAACTCTCCTGACTGCTCACCTAAGCCACACATACAGCATAGGCTGAGCATCACCGACACGCACTGCTGGTGCCAGCCAGCAGCAGATAAACAATTATGCTGAACACAGCTTCTGCTGTAGAGTTCCAGAACAGTCTTTTAAGCAAAAAATGCCTACACTGTTGCAAGAAAATTTTATTATGATTAATGCATGATGCCATGGTATCTTCAGCACCATGGAGTAATCTTAAAGTAAACATCCAGCTGCATTTTTGTTGACTCAATGAATGTTAAATTAAGTTGACTCCACTTGTGCTTCATACATGATCACAATGAAATGCTTATCTTAAACTCTGAACTTTGCCTGAGGTCTTGAGTACACAACAGCTCTACTCTAATTGACTGTAGAATTACTTGAGTATTTTCAGAGGAATAGAGGTGTCTTTGATAGCCACAATAACTCCACCATGGTCCAAGTACAAGATGTGGTGCTCTTCTTCAAAGACCTACAAGTCAGACAAAGAAAGGCTGGCTAAGCAAATGTACAAAACAGCTGAAATAAAATGAACAAGCAAACAAGAATTAAGAGACTTATGTTTTATAATGTCCACACTTCAAACTGAAAAGAACATAAAAGTCATGTTAAGTCTTATATTTCTCCCAGCTGTAAAAGAAAAGAAAATTAAGAAGGTGAATCAGAAAATGTTCAGGTTCAAATCACAGTCAGATTAAACTGCCTAAAGTGATTTTAGCCCAAGCTTATATTTCTCATAGAATCCCTTCTGCATTCCTTTCTATTATATATCACCAAGTGATCCATCACCTTACTTTGGTGTTTGTCTTATTCTGTGTATCCTGCAGAATAAAATGCTTTTCAGTCTAATTCTAAGAAAAATAGAAAAAGTACTGCTGTCTGTGACATTCCTACAGAAACTGAAATAATTGGTGCAAGCATGTTTTCTGCATTTCCAGTGTCAGTGATTTTAATTTCAAATATTATGTGATGTCCCATGGAGACCACTTTGAGTTTGGAACCAAGATACATGTAATATTGATTTAATGGTACAAAGGATTAAAAACTTCATAAATTATTTTAATTCCTTTTCTAGAGGTTACTAGCAGTACTAAAATAAAAGCACAGGTAGATACCTTTCCTGGTTTACATCTAAAATCTGTTTTAAGACAGGATTTACTTTTGTAATTAACCTCTGTAGTTCATTAAACACAAAACCAAGTGATATGTGAGAATTATACACACTTAGCCTTTATAGACAAACAAGCAGTCTCCTGTATACTTTCACAAAGCAAAGGTGAAAATGATAAAGGTTAGCTTTACTTTGCCTTGTAAATGAAAAAATACTGACAATAGTAAATTATTTTCTTCTTTTGGCAAAATGAAATGCTACATTTAGAGGATTTCTCAGAAAGACTGAGCTGGAGCTGGGGTGAAAATATCTTACAGCACAACACTCACAATTACTTGAAAAATAGGAAGCATTTAATTTGGGTTGAGAACTCAGTCTTCCTCTCATCTAGTAAGAATATATTTTATGGAATCCTAGGGCTTCAAGTGTCTGATCAGATTTTCAGTGTTGCCAATTTACAGGCAAACCCCTGATATGAGGCATTGATAGTCCAATCTACTCATTCCCCCAGCTGTGTATTTTAGAAGAGAATTCCGTAAAGGACAGACATTAATTTTAGATGTACTTCAAAAGGATGAGATCAGCTGGAGTCAGATAAGCAAGCAGAGTTTTGATCCTCCTCTAAACTTTATTTGACCTTTCCCTCAAACCAAAATGCAACAGGATGTGCTGGGACACAAAGTCTCCCATAGCTTCAGCACCAAAGATAAAGGAAGCCGATACCTGCACCACTTAATGCAAATCAGCCTTTCCCAGAAAAGCACCATGGTAGGTCTTCATGTAGCATTTTAATAACCCTGCTTTAGCACACTATAAAGCACAGAGGACACGTCAAAGGCATATTAATGCAGTTGTTATTTCATGCTCTTCTTGCACACATTTCAATTTTTTTATAAACAAAATGTATGAAAGCCTTATGAAAATAATTGTTCATCTTCAATACATTGAAAAGAATGAACAGTTTCATGCCTGTTTATCACAAAGGTAAATATTTATCTCTACTTTCTGGTAAAAAAGCCCAAGACAAACATTTTGCAAAGGACTGAGGCAAAGGTGGTCCCAGCATGAGAGATGAAGTTCAGACCTATGAAGATGAGATATGTGAGTTCACAGCAGGCCACGAATTCTGATAAACATCTCTTCATTAACTAAAGCAGGCAATTAATCTATTCTGATCCTTACTACTAGCCAGCCACTACAGAAAAAGATTTTTATAACCTATTTATGTAATTTTTTGTGCACGTTTTGTGCTATATAATCACAATATCAACTCCTATTCTACCCTCTTCCTTTTGCTGTAAATGCTTTTCTTCCTATGTCTGTCCCAACACTGCAGCAGCTATTTCAGGCCAGAATATCTGTTGGAAGAAATTGGAACAGCTCCATAAAACCAGTGAGAGCATATTTAAGTGCTCCTAGAAAAAATAGATGCCATACAATTTTACTTTGCATTACAGAAGTTGCAAGAATAAACAAAAATTCCTGAGATTACTTTTTTATTTCAAGTGATATCCATTACTAAATTTAAATCTGGAAACAGAAGCTTTTCTACACAGAATGAGTCACAGTTGGACATCCTCAGGGTTGGAATCCTGGAATTACATCCTATTTTGTTGTGCTTATAAGTGTTACCATCTATCTCCTAAGATGCCTGCAGGAAAACATGTATTCTCACTTAACCAAAGGTTTTCCAAGTTGCTTTGATACACAAGGATTTGACACAGATAAATAACATTCCAACGAAAAACCAGCAGACTAAAGCTCCAGAGATCTAGATTTAGTTCCTAGACATCCAAAAGGCTTTCTCTGCAACCTCATTAGTTTTGCTGAACACTTTGTTGCTGCAAGAGCTACTCTGGTAGCAGATCAAATATGAAAGGTTTATTATTGCTGACTTCTTCCTTTTATTTATGCCATTTCCTCTGAAATCCAGACCTTTCGCTTACTCTTTGGTGTATAAATACTTTGCTGAATTTCAAGTACAGTGTTGTAACAGATGCTGTTAACATAACAACAGCAACCAGACTTGTGAACAGATACCAGGATTATAATAAAATAAAACCACTCATATGTATACATAAGGTAATCCTTGGCACTTAACAGAGTATCCTAATATTTCATGTTCATTAACACATTTTATTATATTATTCTCCTGGTATAATAGACAGAGAAATCTTTCAAATAAACATGAGTTCACCTCAGGCTACATCTTCATGGTCCACTAGGCACTTGACAGCTGGACTTAGTGATCTTAAGTGTCTTTTCTAATGATTCTATGACTCTAAGCCTATGTATTTTATGATAATGTCAAGGTGAGATTCCTTTCTTCTACAGTCCAGTTCATGGCATGGATGTTTAAGCTGCTTGCTAATCATCTCCTAAAGCACGACTGCTATTTACAGGGCAATGTTGTACAGTACATTGCCACAATTTTCAGTTTTCTTCAAACAAAAGAGTGATGGTTTCAAGATATACCAACAACCAGCTCAGCTATGCAACAGAAAGGTAGAAGAACAACTGGAACTAGCACAAGTGGTACTATGGTTGTTTATAATAACAATTCTTGGTTTTGCTCCTTGTATGAGCTGACACAGGCAGGATGCAGGAACAACCACAAAACAATGGATGAAATGCAATAATAAATTTATCCCATTACCTGGCCAACCAGGGGAGCCCTGAAGCAAAGACATACAAGTGGGGATGCAGACACTGCAGAGCTCAGTGCATGCCAGAGGATCACCCAGCCTGCTCTACTGTAGGGTTTGCACAGACAAATTTACCACTCTGCTTTGGTCTTTGGAGCAGCAGAGCAGGGATCTCAAGCATGTTTGATACTGTGCCTCTATCACAGGCCTATGTTATCTAAACACAGATGTTTGACCTAACACAGAGGTCAAAAAAATTAATAATATTATATTTGTGGGTTTTGACACTTGCATATCACTTGACTGTATTTACAGTCCTCCTCACCAACCTTCTGATTTTTTTCCTGGATATTTCTATTTATCACCAGAATTTACTTAATTTCAAAACCTCTTATTTGAGCATTCATTTCTGTCTATGGACTCTGGCTGTGTTTATAGGTAAGTCTTCCTGAATCCTTACATGACCACATCAAATGCAAGCTATGGAAGGTTTGAGTCTCAGAGCACATCATTGAATTACAGGATCTTTGACCTTCCCCACAGTCCTATAATCCACAGTCCTATGAACAAATACTGCTATTATGTCAATAAAGGTTTAATTAATTCCTTGCACTACAATTTCCCCAAAGTCGCTTATGTTTGCTTTTCTTCATTCTCTGTCTCTATACCCAAGCACAAAATGCTTCTCTCCTCCTCTGTACACAGCTCAGTAACATCATGTGAGCTTGTGAGAAAGGTGCCAGGCCCTCATTAATGACAACCACAAAGACTCCAAGGCTGAGACTTAAAGTGTTGTGCCAAAGCACAGGATTTCACCAGCTCACAAGACCTGCAATTTACTGAATTATCTAAATTCCTGTATCACCTGACTGAAGCCTTCTCTTTTGTTGTAAGAACTCCAGCAGAGAAAGGAAATGTGCTGCTGTCCTCTGAAAGAATTGTTTAATTGTGCACAGTGAAGCCATGAAATACATAAAATAATCTACAGTTTCATTCTGATCACAAATATTAGAATTTAGTAAGCTCTTTCAAGGGCTTCAGAAGAGTTTCAATTAACATAGAGCTAGCAATGTTGTTTGCCATTTTGACTGTCACAATGAGGGATCAGTTTGTGGTTGATTTTACAGCATAATTAGGCACCTCAGGGTCAAGTTGTAACATATATCATTTACCTGTGTGTCTCTACAAATAAAAAGCAGTGAAAATATTAATTTGATCTCATTCCTCTTTTCTTCTTATTTTTCACCCCAGAAAAACTATAAAACTTTGGCAAATGCTGACAAGAAATTATGAGAGGCCTCTGAGAAGTATTAAACAACACAGTACCCACTGTAAATCCTGGAAGGCTTTTGCATTTACACACCTATTTATTGTATAGTAGATTTCAAGATGGAATTTGGTATAAAATTTTATCTTTTAAACATCAAAGGACATTATCATTACAAAAATAACCAACTCTTTTTAAAGTACTCTGCAGAGTACTAATGGAACCCTACAATAGCAATATAAGAAACTGTCTGTATTTTTCCCTTTTAACCTCAAATTCCCCAAGCTCAGTCAGTAACACTACTGAGAATATTTTCACACTTAATGGTTTTTAAAAATAACAAAATTTTATTTCAGCTGAACTAACTGAAATTAAATTATTTTTTGAAAACACTTTGGTCCTTTGAGGATGCTTTTTTTAATCCTGGATATCTATTATAAGTAGAATCAATATGATATAGTGTATTGTTTCTATATACATATACAGAGAAAGAAAATACCCCTATGCTGAGTGCATTGAGTTTGCACAGCCAGGTTTTGGTAGCAGGTAAGTCCACTGGGGTGGCTTCTTTGAGACACTTCTAGAGAAGCTTTCCCACACCAGCCAGCTTCAAGATGGACATGCCAATGGTCAAGGCTGAGTCAATCAGCAATAGCAGTACCACCTTTGGGATTATGTATTTAAGAAGTGCACAACAGCAACTACAACAGGAGTGAAGAGGTGAGCATACGAGAGGGGAACATCCCTGCAGACACCAAGGTCAGTGCAGAAAGAGGGGCAGGAGGTGCTCCAAGTGCCAGAGCAGAGGTTCCCCTGCAGCCCCTGGGGCAGCCCATGGTGAGGCAGCTGTGCCCTGCAGCCCATGGAGGCCCAGGATGGAGCACAGATCCACCTGCAGCCCATGGAGGCCCAGGATGGAGCAGAGATCCACCTGCAGCCCATGGAGGCCCAGGATGGAGCAGAGATCCACCTGCAGCCCATGGAGGCCCAGGATGGAGCACAGATCCACCTGCAGCCCATGGAGGCCCAGGATGGAGCAGAGATCCACCTGCAGCCCATGGAGGACCCCACAGTGGAGCAGAGATCCACCTGCAGCCCATGGAGGTCCAGGGTGGAGCAGAGATCCACCTGCAGCCCATGGAGGACCCCACAGTGGAGCAGAGATCCACCTGCAGCCCATGGAGATTCAGGATGGAGCAGAGATCCACCTGCAGCCCATGGAGGACCCCACAGTGGAGCAGGTGGATGTCTGAAGGAGGCTCTGACTCCACAGGAAGCCAATGCTGGAGCAGGCTTGCTGGTAGGACTTATGATCCCAGAGGACACCCATGCTGGAGCAGCATGCTCCTGAGAGGCTGCAGCCTATGGGAAGCACCCACTCTGGAGAACTCACTACAGCCCATGGAAAGGACTCATGTTGGAGAAGTTCATTGAAAGCTGTCTCCTGTGGGAGGAACCCCACACTGGAGCAGGGGTGTAAGGAGTCCTCCCTGAGAGGAGGAAAGAGCAGCACAGATATGTGTGTTGAACTGACCACAGCCCCCATTCCACATCCCCCTGTGTGGCTCAGGGTGAGGAGGTAGAAAATTAATAAGTTGAGCCCATGATGAAGAGACGGGTAGGGGGAAGTGGTGTAAGATTTGGGTATATTTCTCACTATCTTACTCTGCTATTAATTTGCAATCAAATAAATACCCCCCAGGTTGGCTCTGTTTTGCCTGTGATGGTAATTGGTGACCAACCAATTACCCATGAGCTTTTTGTTATATTCTCCCTCCCCTGTCAAGCTGAGGAGAGAAGTGACAGAGAGAGATTGGAACCAAGCCAGGGCAAACCCACCACACTGAGACAGAGCAGCTTAGGAAACAACACATGAGGAAAGGTGATGCTTCAACTGACACTAGCCAGTGGAAGAAAAAGCCACCCAGAATTCAAGTAGCATTATGATATCACTGTTCTCTTTTTAACACTTTGGTATTTGTAGTCCCTGAATTTATTAAATCATGCCAAAAGACTTAAAAACTTTTATTATTTTTTTAAAATATATTTTAACTGTCTCCGTTTCAATGAAGAAAAAGTTTATGCTTTAGTAACAGCTTTCAGACTATGAAGGAGAAGAATTTTTGCTCTTGTACCTAAGCTATGTCTTTTAGCTCAGAATGTTTGTACTGCAAGATCTAGTCCAAGTCCACTTCATCATTAGCATAGGAAGATTACTTAAATTATTAAAAACCAAAACAGACACCATGTTTTTTGCATAAGATACTTATAGGATCTTTAAAAAGACTAAAATATTTGAACTTCAGCAGAACCTGACAGCCTGATCAATTTGAGTCCTAGAAAATCACCTTCTTAATCTCTTAGTTTTCAAGCAAACTGGAGATAATAATACCACCTCCTTCAAAAGAGTGAGTATCTAAAGATTAGTTAAGCATTACATAATTCATCACATTTGGTGCATTAGAATTATTTCCAGGTTCCTTTGATGATTTATGCCTCCTACCTGACGCCACGTGTTGCCACAGTCAGATGTTATGTACATCTCTTCTTTATACTCAACCAGCTGGGACCCCAGGTTACCTGTCACAAAAGAGGAGAAAACAAGGGTTGCATCCACATGAGCAAGAGAGATTGGATCTAGTCCTGATGCCAGTCTGAGTCAGAAGTTTCCAGGTCAGAGCAAGAACTAAACACATCAGGCTTACTTCATTTCTGGTAGAACCAGCAAAATCCTTTACAAACACATATGTACAATTTCAAAGTCCTCCTTTTCATTGCTAGGTTTTCCATAGGTGGAAGCAATGAGGCTTGATTCTAATACCAAAATGCAGAAGTGAGACCAACATTTTAGTTTTGTTCCTGCATGCTGAAAATTTATTATGAAACAACATATATTTAAGATGTAAGTATGAAACATCCATAAATTCAGAAGCTTTGACCTTAATAATATTCTGTGAAGTTATTCACATTGTACTCAAACTGTTAAAATAAAATATTTTATCTTTAAAACTTGATGAAGTGGTAGCTAGCCTAGAATCTGGGGAAATAAGCAACACGAAAAGAGGGTACAGGGCTTTTGAAAAAGAGTAAATACAAAAGAATTGAAAGCAGAATTATTTGATTTACCTAAATATTAAGCAGAAAATTACTGAATATATTGACAAATAGCACTGAGGGGAATTCAGTTAACTGAATTCAAAGTTAAGAGAAGTGTTAAACTTAGGGAAGATGATAGCAGATGCAGTCCCAAGTACAGAGATCTCCATCTTTTAACATGCAGTACTTCAAATAGCAAATTATTAAACCATCAGGCAGTTTAATGTTCTAGGGGAGAATCATGCATGGCACAATATTCCTTCGAAATGATATCCTCCTGGGGATTTAGACTTAAATATATGGTTTGAATGTTTTCACTGTAGAAATAAGATGAAAATTATCAGATCCTCTTAAGCAGAAGAGATTATGAAAGAAAACACTTGAGATTAGAACAGCACTATGAAATTTCACTTGTGTATTATATAAATAGCTGGTTTTAAACCACTACACCAGATCTGTTTATACAGAGTGTGCTTGCTGAAAGATTCCCAAGAGGAATGACAGCACCCACTGCCCAAAATACACACACTATTTAGACCATCAAGGGTGCTTGTGCTCCACTCTTTAATAAGATAACTCTACCTCATTAAATCCTAAATACATCCCAGACAGGACTGGAATACTTATATTGAATCAGGGAATTTATAGGAGTCAGTTAATTCCTTTAAATTGGATCTAACAGTTCAGAAGATGCCACTTCCCATTCTTGGGCTTTTCTTGGGTTTTCATGTTTCCAACACACTCCACATTCCCTCATTTATCACATAATTCAGTAAAGATTTAGTTGCTCATAGAGTCATAGAATATGTTGAGTTGGAAGGGACCCATCATGATCATTGAATCCAACTCCTGGCCCTGCACAGGACATCCCAAGGATCACACCATGTGCCTGAGAGCATTGTCCAGATGCTTCTTGAACTCATGCAGGCTTTGCGCTGAGACCCTTTCCCTGGGGAGCCTGTTCCAAAGCTCAATCAGCTTCTGGGTGAAAAACCTTTTCCTGATATCCAACCTAGACCTCCCATGAATATAAACAAATGAAATAGTTCCAAAAGGAAAGCTGCAGACATTAATTCAGTTATATTTTCTCCCCAAATACAGCTTTAAGATTAATCTGATCACTAGAAGATGTGAACGAGAAATCACCTTCTCAGGTCTGAAGGAAGGGAAGGAAGATTTGATAAACTGCATATACAAAACACATTTCTTTTGTTATTCTTACTTTCCTCTGTTATACTTTTCACTGCTGTATCACCTGCAAATGGACATATTCTTGTGCTCCTGAAGTTAATCACAGAATGTTTTCTATAGGATAGCTGAAAGCAGAAATATTTATCTGCTTGCTAGAATCTAACATACTGCTGTCGGTCTACACTCTTCTTTACACGGATAACTTTAATAAATGTAGTGTTAGTTTTGCTCCTGAATAAATGCTGTTTATTCTACCTCTTTTCACCACTTACTGAATTCTACTTGCAGGACTAGGTCTTTATTTTGAGTATTGCTAGGGATCTGCTCTTTAAAGAATTCAGTGGTAAATTGCCTTGCTAATGGAAAATTACTCTGTAAACTAAACAGCATCTACTTGTGCTTCATTAAAAAGCCTTTTCTATCCAGCTGATTTAATAATGACATTAGCAACATTGTATTTGCAGCTCCATTAAAAGACAGACATGACTTCTAGCTCTGATTTTACCTTTACTGTCTTTTCTTGGTAAAAGAGCAAAAGGAGTTGGTGGGCTCAGTTATAATTCCAGGCCCCTGCTGACCTGGGCATATTCCAGGCCATGTGTCAGCATGTTCAGCAATAAACTGGAGGAGAGGCTGGTGCAGGGGCATTGCTCAGGGACAGGCTGGGCACCAGGTGGTTGGAGGTGAACAACTGTCCTCACTTACATCACTTCCTTTTCTTGGATTTCATTTCTCTCTCATTTTTCTTTTAATTTCAATTTATTATTTTTATTTATTTCAAGTTATTTAAGCTGCTCTTATCTCAATCCATGAGTTTCCTTGCTTTTACCCTCCCAATTCCCTTCCCCCCATCCTCCTGCAGGGGAAGTGAGCAAAGAGCTGTGTGATGCTTAGTTGCTGGCTGGACTTAAACCACGAAAAGGTTTTACTAGCCACAGCTACAAATGGTACCATTCTCACAGGACTTCTGATCTCAGTGCCCTGAAAACTCCTCTGACACAATACAGAGTGTTTGCCATCCAGTTTCAGCAAGTTTTGTTTGTAATACAGAAGCTTTTCAAATTTGTCTTACAATATTTTGTATTCTTTTTGTGACTAAATGACTCATTTGTGTGTCTTCTCCAATGCCTGGGGGATGATACCCACCTGAATTGTCCTTAAACACTCTCCCAAAGGCTTTTGCCAACACAGCCAGGACACTCTGCTACATGGACTCAGCCTGAGTCAGTTTTGCTCTGCTGTTATGTTCTGACACTGCTTCTATTCAGGAAGCAAAAGGAAATATTTTGGCCTGCCTTTTCCAGTTTTTGATTAAGAACTGGAATTTTTCACTTCTGTTACTTGTATTCTTAGAAACCTTTTCAAAACGTGTTTTGCGATACATGAAATCTTCTTTTGCTTTTTCATTTGTCTGAGTAAAGGCTGATTTTAAGTAACTGCATAAAAACATGTGTTCCATCCTAGCAGGGTGGCAGTACCAAAAACTAGAATACAGAGACACTAACAACTGTTCAATATAGCTTTTTTCCAAGCTTTCTGTACCTCTGCACATGACAGTTTAGCAGCTGATAGCACAGGGATGTAAAAGAAAACAATGTTTTCCAGTGATGTCTGGTGGCCAGCAAAGCTCTCTGGAAAGGGGTATATCTGTGACAAACACAGCTCTCAATATAGATCTCAAGAGGGAAATTTTTGCAGGTTCTTACTGGATCAGAAAAAATATGGAAGATTACTTCACTTAAAATTTACCATCAATTTACATGTTTCAAGTGCTAGTTATCACTGTGTTTACCCATATTTTTATATGTGACTTTGAACATGTTTACAGTAAGAAGAAATAATCCCCATATGCAATGCTTAGATAATCCTTCTAATATGAAAAATCTTTTCCAATCATTTAAATTGAGCATACAGGCAGACACCTGTGGAAGGGGCTAGCAGCGGGCCTGTTAGCTAAAGGAGCAAGAAGTAAGAAGAAGAAGAAGCTGATAAGGAGCTTTCTCCAAGGCCGTAACCAAGGAGATCGAGAGAAAGAAGATAAGAGCATTCTGCAGCTGGACGAAGCGATTTTAGAAAGTTAGGTGGAGTCAGAGTAACTTTTCACCAATGGCATGATATTGAATTATTGTGGCCAATAGCTAAGGTAGAAGAAGGGTAAACAACTGGAAAGTGTATAAAAGATCAGCCATTTTCATTAATAAACTGTTGCCAAGTGTTACCAACTGAGACTACTTGTGGTCTCTGCTTTATGTCGTGACCGCCTCGACTGCGACAGACACCTACTCCAAAAAGAGAGATGAGCCTTGCCTGGATTACTGGTAATTAATACAGTTGTAACATCCCTTGGGCCATGCACAATAAGTTCAAATTTCATGGTTTGCAATCTTGTAGTCACAGTATAGAACAAACATACAACCAATTTGTATTTAAATCTCCCAGACACACAGTTTTGCCTGGCAAGCTGAAGATGTGTTCAGATGAGGGAGTGGGGAATCAGAATAGAGAAATGTGACAAAAATTTAAAGGAATTTTAGGATGTTCCCTCCAAAATGTACTGGAAAATGCTCAATCATCTCCCTGTTCCCTTATCCTTTTTTGACAGAGGCATCCTAGTGTGCTACCTCTGTGAAAAATGATAGAAATTCACCACAATGTATGCAACTATATTTGGCCCTGATATGAGAAAAAGTAAACAGAACTTCTCCAGTACTTCCTCAATTTGTGTGAATGTGCAGAATTTACTGCTTGCTTGATTTACCATCTGGATTGGAAGCTAAGCAGGCAATTATTGTAAACTAGCACCTGAAAAAGCTACACTACTCTAAACATTTTTCATAGAAAAGTCCTTAGCAAGTTTATAGTAAAAATTTACACATCAATTGACACACATTTCATAGCTGATGCTGTGAGAAATAGAAGTCATTGCCAAGATTAAAATGCACAAAAATCAAATGCAAATGCAAAATCCTATTGCATTTCTTAAAGAGAGCAAAGCAGTTATTTAAAATACCACTTTCGTATGGAGCTACAAAATTTAATATTCTGTCTGAACAACTTTTATATAGACAGAAGCTAAAAATATGAGTTCCTTAGAACTATTTATGCAAGTTTAACAGAATGGGGGTTTTATTTGTAAACATGAGTTTAAAAGGATGCAATGTTATGATTTTATTAAAGAGGTTAAATTTTCCCAATTTTCTAGGTGTTAAATGCAGCTCACCAGTTAATTATTCCTTTTTTTAAAATTAAAACAATATTCAGTAGTCTCTGATCTCTGATTTTTCCAGCATTTTCCATATCAAAACTTTACTTCAGTCACAGAATAGCTTTCCCATTACCAAAAGCAGCTGTGTTGTATAAGCTTCCCAGGAAGAAGCCAAAATCCACTTTTTAAAGAGATTTTTTTTTTTTTGCTTTTTGATTGATAGGGTTCTTATGCTTAGGAACCATATTTCTAGTTCTTATCCACTTGTTTGCATCACTTGTTTCTACCTTTCTACCACTTGTTTTCTACCCTGTGGTTACCCTGCCAAGAGAAAAAAGCATATTCTTTACTGTCCTTTAGTTTTTCAGCTAATGGGGGTTTTCTTGTAAATATTCTCTATTTCCATCAACTGCCAAAGAGACCTTCTTAGCACCTGCTCACTGGTCCTGAAAATTGATTATCAGAATTGTACATAGTCGTATTAATAATGTCACTGTACAGTATTTTGCCAGAGTATTAATAATTCTCTCTCTCTGCTGGCAATTATTTACCTATTTCACACCAAGAATAATTTTGCTTTTTACAGCACAAGGCACTGGTGACTCCTAGACATGCTGTGATCAACTGACATTTACAGATCTTATCACCTTCAGTCATTTCCAGAAGATGTGATCTCCCTAAATCTAACGGTAAAATTCCAATAGTGTGTGATGTGGCCCAAACAATCTGATTCCTGGATCTACTAAGAACCTAACACTTATGTTGATTCAGGACTCTGAATCAACATATAGGATTATCAGTTTCAAGGATCAGGCCAAAGGAAATTCAGGCTCATTCTATGTAAAGAATTTCTGATAAGAAGTGTAAGTTTACAAGGGTATAAGGTTTGCCAGATAAGACTGAACACATGCACTGAATCCAGATGACCTGGGCATCCAAATAATGTAAATGCAAGTCAAAATCAGAGTTGATTCAGGTAATCTTTTGGCAAGGGGATGCAGTTGCTCTGTAGTATTTTTTAAGGCTCCAAAATAGATCCCTTTGCTCTGTTTTCAGCTACAGAAGTTTTTCTTCTACCAGAAAAAGGAAACACTGCACTTTCTTGCACTCAAATTTTTCCCACTTTCCCACCACCTTACCCAGGGGATAGGTAGCTAACAGCAAGGTGGCTTGCAACTGAGCAAGGGTGCCTTCTACCATTCCCATTACATTACTGGTTGCTCCACAGCAAGTCAAATTTAACATATTAGTTCATTTCTTCGTGACATCAGAATGTTATCAAAATCACTCTCTCCTGATCATGTTGAGGAAAGTTGTTGACAAGTTCTCTACCTGGCAGAGTAAGATAATGTCACAGCGATAAATGTCACCCCATTCTAGAAAGGAATTAAGGGCAAAATGCTCTTCTACCACCTGCCCTCCCTAATGTGATCTCAGAAAACAGTGCATTTAAAAAACATCTACAAACCCCAAACAAAAGAACACAACCCAACATCTCAACAAATATCAGTTCAACACATCAGATTACAGTGCAAACAGAAAGAAAAATGAAATAGAATAATGGACTAATTAAATCTCACTGATTAATTTGTTAATGGAAGGCATTTAAGCATGATAAGATGAGGCTAAAATTAAGAATCTACATTTTGAGTACTTTAATGAAAAAAAGAAGACATTTGAAATGGAAGATATTTTTTTAAACATTTGAATTCATGAAGTTTGACCTGAACACATATTAGGAATCTATCTGCAAGGGCATTGCCCAAATTCTTAGTCTCATTCGTACCAATAAAAACATAGCAGCATTTCACCGGGTAGATCTGTCTCCAGTAAAATACTTTGAACACTCTTTACATTACAGAAAAACTTGAAGTCTTCAGTTATATTAAAAATTACCAGTACTAGCAGCTGTTATTCTCTTTAAGCACCAAATATTCTCGTCTTGACATTCTCAGGGAACTTTCAACTTAGTAAGCTGTTTGTCAGAGACTAATGTAAGATGAAGTAGAAGCCATTATTCATTAAAAACAGATGCATTTTTATGAAAAGAAAAGCCTACATGTGTGCATTTCACCTAAACATTATCCATAACATAAGAATAAAATAATACAAGTTTAAAAAGCTCTCAGTATCATTAACATTTAGACAATTTTGAAACAAATAAACAGAAGGTTAAATAAAATGAATAGATGGATTACAAAGATACAAAGCAAAACTGAATTATGTGAATGTTTTTCTTGATGAGTGCTCAACACTGCAATGGAATTTCCTTTATTAAATTCCACTTCACACTGACATAACTCCATATGTAAGTTATAATGGAGAAGCCACAACCAGCATTGTTCCCAACACAGCCTCTTTCAATTCCTCTCTCTTTAGGCAGAAAGGAATTAATAAAAATTACAAGACAAATTATCCAGGCTTAAAGAACAAAGGATTGACCACTGTTTTTCTGGGTTATTCATGATGCTGAGGGGACTGCACATCACTTCCAGAGAAAAAGAATGCAGGACATGTCCTTCAGCCACCACCACACCTCCACAGCACATTAATGGGGAAGGAGGGACTGCGCAGCACAGCAGAGCATGATGAATGATATAAATCCCTCTGAGAGGACACAACTCTGGGCGTTCCCTTAACTTATATATGGAATTGTTTGATCAAGGATTATTCTGCAGGAAAGCCTTATTTTGGCAATGTTTTTAGCATGGTATTCCTACAAATCCAGAGCCTACATCTCCAAAGAATCCCTGCCAGATTTCAGGTGTTCCAAAGCAATGCCATGCACTTACCTGCCCCCATGATGAGCCCTGGTGCAGTGTCCTTGGTGTGCACTGTGCCTGACACATAGGGGTTGTCTGCCCACCGCAGATGCAGGTGCAGGTGACAATCAGGCTTGTGGGGGAAGAAGCAGAGAACACGTTTTAAAAATCGCCGCTACCAATAATGCTCCTAGAATAAATGAAAGCCCAGACAGGGAGCAGCTTCAGCAATGTATGTCTTCATAAAAGAAAAATAATGGCTGCTTCCCATGGAGCCAAATTCCAGTCTGAAGTATCAGTCTTCACTTTATATCAAGAGTCTCTGGTGATGTCTGCATAGTGTGTCAATGTCTCAACAAAAAGATTTCCAAACTCAATGAAGTCAGCATTATTATACAAACCTCCTTCTGACAGGATAATTGCTTAAAAATTTTAACTAACTGCAACAAGTATTGCATGTTTGTTGGTCCCAGGTAAATAGTAAAGTTATTATTAAAAACAACTGTTTGGGCTGAAATGCCTTTTTTAGTAAAAAAGTGGCATGAAAAATAGCACAATGACTTTAGGACACATCATGTCTCCTTGCTAAGCAACTTACTGCTTCTTGCCCTTTGTGCAGCGCACTCAAAGGTCAAATTGTTCACAGCAATGTGACCAGGAGCTTTACCAGGGGCCAGCTGCCAGCTCTGCCTGGGAGCTGCTGCCACTGCCATTGTCCCACTCATCTCAGACTGATCTGCACCAGACCCTGCAGGCTGGAGCCCTGCAGCACAGCCTTGAACTCTCCAAAAGGGAGCCAGCAGCTCCAGCCCTTCACTTCTGCCATGGGGAGAGGGAGTAAAGCTCTGGCAGTGGCAGGACTACAACATTTATTTTGCCCACCAATGCAGAGCTTTGACTCCCCAGGAGCAGAGAGTCAGTGGGAAAAATATAAGGCTTTCAGTACAGCCTTGCAAATAATAAAATACTATGGGCACTTGGGACATCTAAACAAACAGAAATAATATCTTACAAAAAGAAAGGAATACTTTATGCAAGTTACCATGGTATTCATTTTCAAGGAACTGTCAGGAGCTCCCTTTAATAGGTAACCAAAGGTTACCTTGGTTTACTATGAAACAAAAATATGAAGAGATGGAAAGAGAAAAATTATTGGTAATCTGTGTTTGAGTCATGATGTGCCTCATATATCCAGTCACAAATGACTGCCATGATTATTCTAAACTGGGTTGTATGGTTGACACCCAAGAAATGTGCCCTCTTTGTGTCAAAGTGATCTCAAATATGAAATGCAGTGCACTAGAAAGCCCTGACTCCTCACTCTACATGATGACTGGACTAAGAGCCTGTGGAACCCCAGACCATGCAATGCAAGCCCACTTCCCTGCTAGTTTGGCTGCTAAACTTGGCACAAAGCTCTTGAGCTGTTGGAACTACTGCACACCCTACCATGCAGGTAATTCTTGCAGACTTTAAAGGGAGGATACACCAAAAAGAGCCACTTACAGGTTTGCAGTTGGTGGGTTTGCCGTTCATATCAATGTCTGGAGGGTTTAGAAAATCCCAGTCACGGCCTTTGTTGTAGGTTATCAGGGTTGTAACTTTCCCATCAATTTTCTGGTTGGCCAAAAAGACTCCTTTTACACCTCTGACCTGAAGCATAGAGAAGAAAAGTTAATATCCAGCACATACACGTTTTTTTCAACAAGGATTATCCCTGATTAGCTGCTCTTTTGTGGCTCTGAACTGTGTATCTCAGGTAGTTTCTCCTGGAAACTGAAAGTGGATGATACCTTAAAAAAATATGAGGAAGGCAAAAATATAAGAGGAAAGGGAGAAAGGGGGAATGCAAGGACAATTACAAACTGATTTTTATTTCTAAATGTATTTTAAAAGTTCTCTCCATGTCAGAAGGCTAATTGAAATACATGTTTAATATAGCAAAACACATTAATTTATATAGCAAAATATAAAAATTATGGTAGCATGGTCTCACCAATAAAATTTCCCCATTTTCTTTAAATATGGACATCTTTAAAATGCTGTTCTACAAATGATGAAAGCAATTTTTAACAACCATCTAACTTTTAACGTGAATTTCTGTGCCCATATCACACAAATATGTTACAATAACACAACCCAGTATCATATCCTTTAAAATAACACTGATTTGGGAAGCACTGTTGTCCTTTGCAGGAAATTAATACAGGCAGTTCTGAGGAAGACACATTGAGGGCTGAATCACCCTCTCAACCATCTGAAATGCTTCCACACTCCACCCTTCACCAGTTTAACACATGGAGAAAAAAATAATAACAAAAAATGACCCTCTTCTCCTGGCCTGTTATTTTATTTCAAAACAGCCTGTATTAGAAAATTACTGCAAGTCAAAGTGTCAGAGTTAATGGGTATAATTTTAGAAGCAGCCTGACAGTAATTATAACTTAATATGTTTAGTTCTAGCCCTAACATTTAAATTATTAACATATTAATGTATATTCCACCCATGGGCACAAAATAAGGTCTTCTATTAAAAGTGAAGGTTTCCTTAAGAGTGCTCTTGGTTCCCTTGCCACTATTTATAAGACTTCCTGAATTTTTGGAAAATTCTGGACAACATATATAAACTGATACACATTTCCTGCACAGTACAGCTTGCTTATCTCCTTGGGTGCTGACTCTTAGCAAAACTGAACCATTCATTACAAATAAATGCACAAGACAGATAGCTCTTTGAATGATCAGGAATATTTGCCTCCTGATAACATGATGCACTTCTGAACTTTTCTTTTTCATTTGAAATATTTACTGTTCCTTTCTTTTCCAACTGCCAGGTCTTAACTCCATTTAACATTCATTTAGCAGAAGTCTGCATTGAAGGTGAAAAGCAGGCATCCCTACCAGCAGGCTACAGATTGGATACTCACTGTTTATAAATACAGGAAGGAACTGATCCAAACCTACAGAGAAAGTGAATGTTCTGCTGGTTATTGTAAGAGCCTAGAACTTGGAAATACATATATAAGTTTATATAAAAAATTCTGTATAAACATTTAAATACTCTACTTTCTCACAAGCTTCTTCTTTCTCAAATCCTGTGCATATGTGATTGGGTTACCTATCCAGGATGCTGAAAGTTCAGAACCACCTTCAAGTCAAACATACCATAAAAGTCAACTATTTGCAGTGCAGGTGAGAAAAGGAAAGGAGGATAAGAAATTATGAACCTGCTTTCTTTACTTTCAAAGCATTTTAATCTTGCTGGGGATTTTTTACATAGTCTACCTTCAAGAGACAGTTCAGCCATGAAAAGCCTGGCAGTTCAAATATTTATGTGGGAAGGCAGACTTGGGGTAAAATTTCTGTGCATGTCTTCCTTCCAGTAAACACAATATTAAATATTTAAACAATAATTAGATCAGAAACTGCAACTGAGGTTTCCCTCTTAATCTGTGGATGGCAACACCAGTGCTGCATCATGATTATTTTTGTTTCTCCTCTCTTTCCCTTTCCCACCCACTCGTTTAATGAATATTTAATAATTCCATATAATCATCAAATAGGAGTCAGGCTAAAATTTTCTCCATTGCCACTCCCATCTCTAATCTAACCAAGCTCTAGGGTAACTTCTCCTCTCTAGAACATGGGACATAAGTGTTTGAATCTATCAAACACTTATCTATCTATTGAAAGGTTATGAAAACATTTCTTCCAGTGTCTCAGTTAACTTCTCTCACTGCTGCTTTAAAAGATAAAAGCCAACCAGCACTTCACAGCAGTTGCACTTTGAATGAAAGGCATAAACCCTGCTTGAAATAATAAATAGGTTTCAGGCATCTATCTTCAGAGCAAGTTCAGAAATATCATGTGCGGAGTGGTGCATTAATCTAAAACCCAATAACTAACACAAAATTATGGTGTGTAAAAAATGGCATCTTTAACACATCCCACCCCTGCTGTAGCATTTTCCATTTCATTTGTCCTGTGGCCTATACAAATACACACCTGACTCTGTAAATACTGGAAATGAAGTGTGTCTAATCTATCTCCTGGATTAGACTGTGATGCCAAGGCACTCAAATTCCTCTGTACATTCTACTCCTTGACTTAGTTCCCTAATCTAAAATTGCAAGATAAGTATCTTTCCATCAAGAAAGGAAAAGATTCACATTAACAGTAAGTTGCTATGGAAAAGAAGACATTTCAACATTGTGCAGTGCTCAGTTACTCAGATGAACAGTCCAGGAGCCACTCAAGACAGCTGAACAGGAGGAAATTCAAAGCACCTTTCTGCTGATTTTTTTGAACTTTGAGCTTAGTTCTCAGAGTACCCATTTTGTTAAACAGTTCAGGGGATAGCTGTTCCCCAGTACACTTAGAAAAGCGCTTTGTACCTTATAAAATTATTTCCTGAGACTTTCTGCTGTGACTTATTAATTGCTCCTTGTTACATTTCTGATATTTCATGCCAACAATATTCTGTTTTAGTTGGTAGCAAGAAGCACAGTTCAGATGTCCCACTGTGTTTATTAGCAGCAGTTACTGAAATGTAGAAATTATTGCTATATCATATATGTTTGTGACTAAAATTTAAATATATACAATTTGTTTGGGGAAAAAAGGCATGAAGAAAGTGTACTGCAACTCATGTAGTTCTTGTCTACATAAGGAGTCACAGCAGGAACCAATGCAGATGTATTGCATTAGTATGCCCATTCTGCAAATATGTTTATGTCAAATTTGTGAGTCCTTCACACTGGCAGCACTTGACACAATTTCAAGGACATGCTCCTTGTATACCATCACATAATTCAGAGGCATGCTCCTTTTGGACAGTCATGTAGGGTTTAATTTTTTTTTCTTCTCTTCTTTAAACAAGTATTTGTAAATTGCTCCCTTTTAGGTGTGAAACATGAGAAGAAATATGGTGCAAAAAAAGATAAAGCATAGAAAAGAAAATTAATACAGACGGGCAGATACCTATTAAAAATTTTATGGTATATGTACAAGTAAAAGATTAAGTGCAGTCAGAAGATAACAAAGATGAACAGCACAAATTTTAAGGAGAATTACACACTGGCAAAAAGAGAAATTTTCCACCACCGAGGACTGTCTCTGTTCTGCACTGAAGGTTCCCCTCCCCAAGATGGGATACTTGCATTAAAATGCTCAAAAGAGAAAACCAAGATTAGATTTAAAAAATCCCATCCTCAAGGGCTGCAATATGTGTTTTATTTATTAGCAATTTTATACTGAGTAAACAACGCACACATTATGAGCACTTGATCCCATTCTAGTAAACAAGATGAGCACTAATTATTTATCATGCAAGCTATCTAGAAGCCATCAGTGCTCTCCTATAAAGCAACTCAATTTCAAAAATAGCTTAAAAGAATTGAATTGTATGGCTCCATGTGTATTTTCCTTATCATGTGTACATTTTCTTTTTAATGTAACCCTACAAATTGATCCAGCACACAATAAACTACAATTGCATTATCTAATATGCCCTCGGCAACATTGGCAAATTATTAAACAATCAGCGTAACTGAATTAAGTTAATAATTCTTGTAGACAAAAGGATAGCCAGGGGTAGCATCTCTGTACAACTTATCTGAAATTACATGCTACAGGTGGTGCAAGGAGCAGAGATTGCACCTGACTGCTTTTTAGCTTTGCTTGGTCACAGGGCTGCCCAAGAGTAAAACGCTGCAAATTAATGCTATCGATAAATCACCATGTGGGAACGTGGCTACACACAATGTGTAGCTTCACTCATTAGGAAGCCTCATTTCTAAAAAGGTTGAGTCTAGAAAATAATCACTAGTAATGAGAGACCTTTTTGTTTTACCACAGCCATTTAGAAAGAAAAAGCTAAAGAAAGATGGAGGAGATAAGGAGGAAGAAAGCACTATCATTTTCCCCCTCCAAGAAGAGTCTAATTACAGCCATTTAACAGTTCTGTCAGTGTGTGCCTTGTATCCAGAATTACTACAAACCTTTGCCAAAGAAGTCTGGTGCACCTTTAAAGTTTTGTTTGTTTTTTTTTTTTTAAATTAACACCAGGCAAATTACATGTAATGGGACAAACTGAGTCAGACCAAAGCCAGTTTAAAGCTCTGATAACAGCCAGAAAGAACAAAACTAGAGCAAATGTTACATTGAAATTCATTACACTGAAATTCCATTCCCTAAACAGGAATGGAATTGATAACAGCCTCTGATACTCTTCCAAAACACTATAGTCTTTTATTTTGCCAAGTGCGCTGATGTTAAAATACAAGATAGATTTGTTTACAGCCGAGTTGGTCTCATAGAAAATGCTGTTGGCACAACATGTACTGAAAGCAAGTGAATTTGCTGTCCAATATCTAATTTTGTTGGCTCTTAGCCTTTCAGAGCTCACACAACCTAGCACAAGGCTTGCAGGATTACTACTTAAAACCCTACTGGCTAAAAGATGTCCAGCTCTTAAGCCAGGAAAAGCACCAGTGAGTCACCTAGAAGAAAAAAGCTGTACATAGACAGCTGCATAACTTCTTACTTCAAGAATAAATTGTGCTGCCAGATTCACTTTTCAATATCTTAAAGAGAACTTAGTTTTGGATTTGCACATCCATAGAAACCCATCCCAAGAATCTAGTTAGAGTACACAACACATTGGTAGGTCAAGAGGGAAATATGTAAGTAGTAACAATGTGCTACAAATAAGACAGAAATCCTAGACTTTCTATTTAAATACAACTGTGAAAATACATTACTTAAAATTAATTATACTCATAATAAAAAAAAAATCCTCCCCACAGACTACACATAATGGGAAATATAAAGACCTACCTCCAGAATATCTATCAGGACATTCTCTTCTGGCTGCTTCGTGCTCCGTACATTCTCCAGCAGGATGGAGTAGTAAACACCTTGTGGGTCAGACTGGTACAGGTTGTATGTGTCTGTCTGGTACCACTCCTGTACAGCCACAAACACCTGGTTTTCATCTGTGCTGATTATCTGTAAGTCCTGCAGGAAAATAAGATACATAATGACTGATTTTTTACATAATTTCTATAGTACAAACAGTGAGTTGGTCAGGAGTGTTTAATACTGGGGGGGAGGGGAAACATCTGAATGTTTAAAAACAATAACCTCCCAAAATAATGCTAATCAGCATGCCTATCCCAGTGCTCCAAAGTGGTTCCTCACTGCCTTCTGACTGTAGTGCAAACTGCCTTAGTGAAGGAAAAAATCATGAATGTGCAATATCTGTACTCTGCTTTGACTTCAGCAGGAAATGATTTCTTGAAAGGAAAAATAGGGAAAGGAAAAAAAAAACCCAAGTGACTGACTTTCTAAAATCTGGATAAGAGTCAATGGAAGAATGAAACAACATTAACAAAGGTAATCTAAAAAATAATCTTCAAGTAATAGAGAAATGAAAATCAGGTAAAAAATAGCATAGCACAAAGAGGATAAGATACATTGTACAGCAGTTCACATGGGATATAGCACTTACCATGCACACAGCTCATGTGCATTGCAGTAGATTACATTAATTTGTCTATCTATGTCTACACAACCACTTAAATATTCAACAGTAATAACAGGAGAGTCAATATTCTGCATTCATTTCCCAAGAATTTCAGGCATGGATATTGCTACATCTTGCTTTCAGTTTTCCCAGCTTCTTCACTCCAAATGTCTCAGACAAAAAAAAAAAATGCACAGCTGGGGAAAATAATTTAACGCTAATATCAAACAGAAGAAATAAATCAGGAAATAAAACACTGAACTAAGCTTACGAAGGAGAATAAAGGGACATGAGTTGGCAACATGATTTGGCAGTACAAAGGCAGATGTTGGGGCTGTGTAAGAAATGACATCAGAAATGACAGAGACTGGAAGCTTGTAAACTCTTCATAACCTTGGAACTTAACTGGGATATTGCATTCAGTTCTGGTCACCTTATTACTGGGAAAGTACTAAGGCAAAGGAGTGAATATTAAATAAAGTTACCAGAATATCAAGACAATATGAATTTAGGATTAATTGGATTAAAAATGAAAAAAAAAAAGAAAACAACTTTGTAGAACTCAAGGAGACAAACCAGCTTCATAAGAATCCAGTTAAGACTGAAGAAAGAGTGAGTAACAGAGGAACACTGAGTACTCAGCAAAGCACGGCGGTCACACTGTAGGCAATATGCACAGTGACTGAGACACTTAGATTAAAAAAAGACATGTATAGAAGTAAAATAATGCAAAGGAAAGATTTTTAATATGAACAGAGGAGGCTTATTAAATACTAATAGTTTAGTTAAATTTAAAGTATTTTTGCATATGTGAGACATCTCAACACAAAGGAATTTAAGTGAAGTTTCCTATCAATGACAGCTCAATGCTGTTTCCAAAGACTCTCATTTGAACTTTGTAGTAAAGTAGATTTTTGTTTAGCATCCCAGGAATAGTTCTATTTTTCCTTTTTTTTTTTTTTTTTTTTTTGGGTACTGAAAAATTACTCCAAAGCAGAGAGTTCTGCCAGAAATGCCAGGAAAACACAGCAACTGATCAGAACAGGTTGTTTTAAAAGTCTCTTTCATGTATAGAATGTTTCATTTCCTGCCTAGAACCAGGGCAACATGAGGATTGGTAGCCCACATTATACTACATGGAAAGTTCCCATGAATATCTGATAATAAGGATGGAAGTGAAGCAGAGTCAAAAAGAATAAAGAAACAATTTTTTTTTAATGTGAAAACCTCTAGAAAACCCTTAATCTTCCATGAAGTCAGGAGCTTTCTGCAAAATTAATGACTACATTATTACAATGAAACATTTATACAGTGCCACAGAGAAATGTAAACCTCCAGGGAATGTAGGTATGGCACTTTCCCTGCCCCAGTGCTGTCCCACTCCATGCTTTCCCTGGTGAGGTGGCAGTGGTTGCTCAGGTGGCCCTTGGTGGCAGAGGTGAGAGCTGGGGACAGGCTCAGCTCTGGGTCTCCCATCCCAGGGTGGGGTAGGAGCAGCTGAGCCACCAGAAACAACACACAAAGAGCCAAAATGTGCAGTGCACAAGGACAGGGAGATTAATTTTGGGCAGACTGTGGGGGTCACGTGAGGGAAAGAGAGGTTGGATGCAAAAGTTTACTCAGCAAATCAGAGTTCGCTTTCCTCTTGGCAGTGGCTGCCACTAATAAAGATGTTTGTCCTCTCAGACTGCTGGTTGGCAACTTTGCTGAGGCAAGAGTTTAACAGATCCTGGTCTTAGCAAGTGAAATTACCCTTGCACTGCCTTGAACTTTGTTCCTTCCTTTCAGAATTTACGCTTTTACATTTCCAGTTCAGCCTTACAGCTATTTTCCTTTCAGAATGATTTCTTTTCCCTCAAGAAACAAAGCAGTCCTTCAGTTATACTACCTTGCAACAATCCTGTGCAGCATTTCCTGCTTTCTGATACAATCTTCTGGGAAAAGTAATTGACAACATGAGGAAAACTGCAAATTTCATGCCCAATTCTTCAACTTATCTTTCAAAATCCCAGTTGACACAAACTGCTGAAAATCTAGTTAAAACAAAGGCAAATGGTCATGTCACTCTTCTACTATTCCTATACTGACAGGTGAATTTAAAAAGAAGAAATTAACTGGCAAATATAGGGGATGGATTCAATTCCTTCATCCCAGGTACCCCCCAGTGCTCAAGAGGTGAGAAGCACATGGAGAGGGGACATCAGCAAGTATTGCTAGGCAGGACCTACTGTCTGTCACCTGAAAGTTAACCAGAAAGGATGTCCGAGGAAAAAAAATCTTGATGGAGAGAATGCATGTTTTTACTGCTTTATCTAATTCATGGACACAGTTACAACCTTAGGCTGTAACCTCAGCAGATCCTATAAGGAAAGCATTTATTCTTTTATGATTTCACGCTTGGACTACGGCAATTGCTTTTTGCTGGACCTGCTGCTTTCCCTCTCTAAATTCTGCAAGCTACTCAAAGTGCCACTGATCATCATCACATTTTTCTGTAATTATGCTATTCACACACAATTCATTCAAATTAATTTATAAAGACCTTCTTTACTGATGTTAGAGATCTTCAGAGTTTAGAACATTCCTTATTGTCTCTATTCAGATTTTTGTTATCTCCAGGCTGCATTCAGTATTTAAGATCTTGTGGTTTTCATTCACTTCCATGATGAAATGAGAGCCCATGACCTTCCAGATGTCCCAAGGCAGAACCTTCTCCCCAGTTTGCCATAGCAACCATGCTGTTTCCTCTGTGGTATGTTCATTTCTACATGGGCATCCCTTCTCTTATCTCTACTACTTTACTTTTCCCGTCTCAAGTCTGCTGTGCCTCCTCTGCTCTTTCTCTTACTGACCCAAGTATCCATGCTCTTTCCATTCTGACTTTCCTCTTTATCTCTTTGTTTTCGCAAAGCTCACCAATGTCAGCTGGTATCAGCCATAGTCTGTAATTCCCAAATACCAGTATTCTCCTCCTATCTCTTCTTATGTTGTAAGTTCTGAGGTTCTACGAGTTGCATTGCCCAAAATTTCTCATTGTTTTGTTCTTGTTTTTTTTTAAACCTCTAAGTCCCCATGAGATTCCTCTGTTTTTACTAAGGTGCTTCTTGAGCACTTTATTTTGCAAATTCCTTTGTCACAATTTTTCCTTCATCCTTCCCTCTTCACTGGGACATGTTAGACCACACTAAGCACAGAAATCTGTATAATTATCAGTAAAAATCTGTGAAACTATTCATAGGTCCAAAGCAGTGAACCAGCTCATGGAATTAGAATTAAGGACAGCTGGAGATCTGTTGAATCAGAATTACTTTTTCTACAAAAACTGCTAAATGAATCCTGATCAAAGACTTCATATTAAAATTTGGCATGATTAAGTTAGGCATCCAGTGACAGGTCATGTCACTCCTGCTCTCTCAGGGACTTGTAAGCTGCCGTGTTTGCACTGCATCAATAGCAGAGAACATAATTAACAAACAAATAACACAAAGAGAGTTTCAAAGTGATACCCAAAATAATTAGGCATTTGCAGAAGGCCAACTTGTTCCAAAAGATGAGCAGCACTTCAAAGAAAGTCCATATCACATGGAACAGACACGGTCTGTTAAATCAATGAGTCTGAGGGTGTACATAAAGCATTGAAAGAACTGGGCATGTTCAGCCACGACCTGGAGCACAGGCACCCAAGAACTCTTCCATCAAGTACACAGACACAATCAAATATTTCTTCCTGAAAATACTGCTTAAAAATTATTTATTTACTTCTAACACAGAGAGACCAACAGTGTTTCCATAACTAATTCCCTGTTTTTAATGTAGTCAAGTCTGTTATCACATAAAGCTGAACAAACACCCAATCAAAAGTTGGTCCAAAAAGCCTAAAGCTATTAAACAGAGATGGATGTGGGGCAGTTGTAGAGAGCAGGAAAGAAGGAAAGAGGTTTAAAGAAGGAAGGGAAGAGGAATGAGTTTTTTTCATTGTATACAGACACATATAATCTACATTCAGTAACTAACCAGTCTATAAGTCTGCAAATACTTTACAGAATTTTATATTCAAGAAATGTTCAGTATGGTTTACCATATTTCTAACTGTGATAAGAAATTCTACGACACAAATAAGTACAATTACAGCCTGAAGACAGAAGGCTACAAAAGATGACAAAGATTGTACAGCCTGCCAGTGCTCCTTAGTCTACAATGTGCTGATAACATAGAAGTATCATTCAAAATTCTTGGGGTTTAAATCCAACAGTTTTTGGTCAGATGCCAAAATTCTGCCCCTTTACAATCTTTTGATGCTGTGGTTGAGCAAAATGTTAACATGAAATAAGCAATGTACTAAACAAAGAATGGTGAGGAGTAAATGTATCAGTAGTGGAACAGATGTAAGGACTCAAGGCTCTGTAGTCTCAGTCTTGACCTCCAGATGTACCACATCTATACTCCTGTAATCTCTCAAGCACCGCCAAGGTAACTGGATGGCATATATCCCAAAGATAATCCTCCTAATCTTCCTTGCATGGCTGAGTAAAAAAGTTCATGGAGAGAAATCAATAAGTTGCACAGTGAAGAAAAGAACAGTTCCTTGAATCCTCCTCAGATGGATTTGTACACCCAGCAAGTCAGACAACTGCTATAGCTCAGGTTCACTGGCTGCTGTGGTGACACTGCCTGGGAAAGGAATATTTCGCCTGCAGCAAATGTCACTACCACCTGCATTTCTACTTTCTTCCCTCTTGTTCTTTGCTCAACAGCCATTCCAGTGGACTTTCAGAAGAATGGAGCTGCCACTAAAAA
Source organism: Zonotrichia leucophrys gambelii (assembly GCF_028769735.1). Classification (NCBI taxonomy): domain Eukaryota; kingdom Metazoa; phylum Chordata; class Aves; order Passeriformes; family Passerellidae; genus Zonotrichia; species Zonotrichia leucophrys. Next base: position 53,194,856 of record NC_088173.1, read on the forward strand.
CTACTCTTCTTCCTGGTACAGGGGAATAACCTCAGCCAAAGCTTCCCAGGGTGGTGAGTGGCAGAGGTGGTGAAGGGGCTTCCCAAGTAGAACAAAAATTATTGGGAGACTAAGCGCCTTGCAAAGGAGCTGCCATAGACTCAGTAGTTTGCAATCCAACCATCAGGCAGCCAAATCCTTGGAGAACATCACAAAAAAGGGTTGCAGGAATCTTCTACCATTTCTACTGTTAATGGATAGACCCATTTAAGGATTGTCATAGATCTATTATTGAATGATACAGACAATTTCAGAAATAAGTCTATGGCTAAAACAGTGTTGTCTATGTTCAGAAGTAAGTCTATGTTAAAACAGTGATTCAGACTGAAGCCAGGAAGAGGTGGGCGTGCTTTGAGGTGACTAGGTGATAACCAAACCAAAAAAATAGTTAGGGTTAGGGTTAGGGTTAGGGTATGGATCTGATAAAAGGCATCTCTAGGAGATTCATATTGCCATGAATAAAGTACAGACTTCAACCTATTTCTAAGGCAATTGGATTTTTTCTTCTTTTGTTTTTGTTCGCTATTACCCTATACTTCTATTTATCCTGGTTACCTGAAAAATTTTACATTATTGCCTATTTCACAAGATAGAAAATAGATACAGAGATTCAGATACAGAGATACAGAAAAAGATGAAAGAAGCTTTTCCCATACGATATATTTTCAGAACTAAACTTTCTGAATTGCAACAGGATATAACAAACAATAGAGCTCTTGCATCATTAGGATTTTGTAGGAGGCATGAATGAATGCAGAACCAATCAATGCCTTGTATCAGTTCTTATAGGGAGATCATTATCAATGGGATTTATTTAAGAGAGATGGGAATAGGACTCAGAATAATTAAATTATTCCAAATTGCAATAGTAAAATTGCCCTAATTTGTAGCAATTTCCTTGGTTTGGTCAAAAATTTTGTTAACAATGTTTTTTGCTTAAACTCTCGGAATGAACTAGTTCCCAGTTTTACTGTTACCCACATCAGAGCATGACTCAAATACCTGAACAAGGACCAGACCAAATGTACTGCTCCCTCTCTCCCTCCTCAAATTGCACTTCTAAAGGAGAGGGCAATCAGGGCTGCAATACAAGTGTGCTGACAGTCAGGATGGGGCTTTAGCCTGTGCCCCTGGGCAGACTGACCCCCCCAGCTGTGGCAGCCGAACCTCTGCCCCAGGCTCTGAAAACAGCCCGAGGTGGATTCCTGGATTCCCCTGGGACACTCCTGGATGCCTAACCAGCCAAGCTGACACACAAATGCTGTCCTGCTGCTCTTGGCTTCATTTTGGAATTCACTTCCTAAGAGTTCTTAACTTCTGGTCTAGTTTTAGCAGCACAGAACAAGCAATCTTGATAAAATAGAATACAGTAAAAAAACCAGTTAAATTTTAAAACAACAGTTTGAAAACACTAGTTTGAAAATTCCTCTTCTGTTTTGGGGAGCATACAAGCAACCTTTGATATGGTCTCACCAGCCTTTGCTTCCACCTTTCCTGGCAGCAGCCAGCACTTGTCAAATGCAGGAGACAGCTGTGGGATTCCATGCAATGTCAGTATCAAACAAAGTGTTACAAAAAGAAAAAGATCTCTCAACAGCACAGAAGAAAGGTTAAAAAAATTATCTGAATCCTGATGGCCCCCAATGGCTCTGCTGTCTCTACACACACAGAGCTATGATGTGTTACAAAAAGGTGATCTCAGAGGCACTGTGGAGCTGAAGCCCAGAAACTTAACAGAGGTAAAGCTTGGTTGGAAGCTGCTTTTAGCAGCCTCTCATTCACAAGTAAGAAGGACTGTAAATATGTCCAAAGACACACCATTATTTTCTAGGTTTCTCTTTGGGGATGCATTTGGATAAACACAAACAAAAGCACAAATGAAAATAATATAAAAAAAGAGAATAAATTCCGTGCAGATTTCCAACCTTTTTATATTGAAAGGAAAATGAGACATCAAAACCATTTTCTAACTATTCAGTCTGAAACTACTTATTCTATCTCTACATGCAAAATCATCATGAAAGGAATTTATGCAGCAAAAGAATTGCGTCTGAAGAATCCAGCCCAGCTCCATAAGGCTAGAGGTTGCATTTTGGCACAGCTGTCCTGATGTTGTTAGACACGACCTTGACCAGTCAAGAGCATCTTCTGACTTAGCTACAGTTTTCCTTCCCAATCACTGCTCAAAAACTCTGTACAGAGACCATTTGGAAAGAGATTTTTTTGACACTTCATTTCATGCTTTTGAGAAAAATGAAATATGAAAAATGAAATATAGCCTGTTATAGTCATGCTTCATCTCCTGGTTAAGCAAAATCTAAAATTTAAAACTCTCTGAAACTCAGATCTTTCAAAAGCTATTGGTTTTAATCAATCTTAAAAAACATACTTTGTAAATTCTTCCATTCTGTTTATCTCCAACCACCATAAAAGAAGCAGCTTCAAAGTCACATGTTCTAAATGTACATTTAATGTGTCAGTGTCTTTGCTGATATCCTGTGTCTTAGTAAAGTTCCATGATCCAGTTCTACTGCACTTGGATGATTCTCACTGAAATATAGCACTGTGAAAAATTTTAGAGCTGTGTTCATATTTACTTCAGTATGTAAAATTTCTGTTCTAATCTGAAGGTACCAAATTACTTAAAAGAAAATGTCTTAGAAAGGGTTAAAATCTTTCATATTCACCATTGTTCTAAATGTCTTTCTGGCTTCCAGGCCTTCTTCCTGAAATTTTCAACTCTGTTTTGTGCAGATACCAAAGAAACATCTCCTGGCAGCATTATCAAAATGCTGAAGAGATAATATTTACTTTATTCCTCTTGTTGGGTATTGTCTGAACTAGGAAGAGCACAAAAACATCCCTTTCAAAATGACATAGTCAACCTGTTCCTAGGTAGCTATAGACTCTATCCAAAATGAAACCATTAACTTCCAATTTATTTATTCAGTCAGGCCTGGGGTAATCTACTTAGCAAGGAAAAAAAAAAAAAAAAAAGAGAAAAATAAACAAAAGCCATATTTTCCAAGGCAAAGAATTGAGCATGCAGCACTATTTCAAACAGTCCAGGCTCCATATGACAGAAATGCCAGGGAATTGTGGCTGACACTTTATGAATGCGTCAGAAGCTCCTTGTTTACACTCTGCTTCCCTGCCTTGCTCCTTAATTGCTTATTTGTGTCCCAGTGCAGGGTTCAATGGGCTGCAGTCCCTTGAGGTTTCCATGTCTGGCATGTTTTAACCTTCAAAACCTGGATATTCTCCTGCTTTTCCTGACTACAATTTACCCCAAGAAAGCACGAAGGCTGCCTTGAAAGGCCTGAAAACCACAGAAATAACTTTGTGTTACTGTTGGTCTATATACCTGTCTCTGACTATACATTTCTTGACAAGATAGCGACATAGAGAGATAGAGAGATAGATATTTCTGTAGTGTTACTAGGAACATATCCAAGTTTCAGATTGTTGTTCAACTAATACCTGAGGATTCAATCTGAGATTCTGGTAATATGAAGTGATTTAAAATTACCTCAGATCACCATTTCTACTGGCATAAAAAAAGGTCTAAGATGAAAAAAATCTAATATTAGAATGTTTGCTTTATAACAATAACAGCAAAAAGAAATAAATTGTACTCTAATGTCCATCCTTAGATGGGCAATTAATTAAACTAATACAATTCAAGGCATGCAAAGAAAACAAGTTCTCTGCTAAGTAAGTGGCAGAATCACAGAGAATCACATTAAAAGCAGGAACCTCATGAGACCTCCAGATCAGCCTCTTGCTGGGAGAAGTAAACTGAAGTGAACTGTAAGGTCAGAGCTTGTTACTGAGGGTTTTATCCAGCTGGATCTTTCAAACTTACAAGTTATTTTTCTTCAGGACTGCAGAAGCCTTATAACTGCAAAGTTAGGAAATACACTGTGTGCAGCACAAAACAATCAACTGCGTCAGTTCGTAATATTTAAATTTCTGTGCTTAATTGCTGATTTACTATGGAAATACAGAAACCCTGTCACTAGGAAGATATGGTAGACTGAAGGAACCTCTCACCAAGTCTTGCAATTTCACTGAGCAGTCAAAGTCAGTACTGGGATTCTTTAATGAAATAGAGAAACATCAAGTAGCAAATTTCTCTTCTATTAGTACTCATGCTTATACCAGACAACACCATGTGGAATTAAAAAGTAATTGATTCTTGAAAGAACACTTGCTCTCCATCTTTCCATTGCCATTGGGTGTATAGCACTGCCTCATGGAAGCAAAGCTCAAAAACTGTTGCAGTAACTGATGACAAATAAGCTGTTGTACATTATTTCCCTCTATGGTTTACAAGTACTACATTAATGTAATAAAAATAAAAGTAGTATTCAAAATAAAAATAAGGATTCAAAAATCCTTACAAGGAGAAATTTTGATCTCAGAATAATGAGGTTTGAAAAAGAGCAGAACAAAACTAGTTTAGGTAGAAAGAGAAGATGACAAACGCAAAAAGAGAAAGAAAAGCATGCACACTTACTTTTGGCAATGCATATTTTGGCAGCTTCATCTGAACGAAGCCATTTCGACGGTATGACACATAATACTTGGTCCTGTTTGCTGATGTTGTCTACAGGAAGGAGAAACAGAACTCTGTGACAGCTCATGTTAAATCTAAAGAGCCTGGGATGGAAAACTGCTTTACATTTAAGCTGTAACTGAAATGTGTACCCATTACTTTTAATGCAATGTTCCAAATCACCAAAAGGAATATTCCAAATAAACATCAGTGAAAATTGTCAACTCACAGCCTCACCTGTATTTTCTAATCAAAAATGTAACACCAATGCGCTGGTATATAAGTTAGCATAATTCCAACTAAATCTTTGAGCACCACCAGATCATATCAGTAAATAAAACTCAGCCTTTGGCAATATTTAACCTTTTTTTTCACATTGAGACTCATCTTCTTTCTTTGACTTGGGAAATCCATTTAAAATACTACCCCAATCCCACTATTTTTCTCCTAAATTTTTGTGTTTAAAAAGGGAAGAAGATTCAAAAGACAGCCTATCCTGAAACATGAAAACTTGGCTTGGTAAAAATAAAGTTGATATATATATGACAGCAGGTCCACATGCCTGAATATTTTAAAGGTAACAAAGTATTTAATATTGAATGCATTTTTTTTTTTTGTGGTATAAAGAATGTGATGTCTTTAGGAATGTGATTTGTTAAATGATGATGGATCAAACCAAAAACCTCATCATTTGCTTAACTACTGCTAAATGGCAGTCTTACCCATCTGTTCACAGGCTTTTTTTAAATGCATGTTTTAACATCATTCATTTAAATTACTGGAGATGATGCAAGGCAGAGGAAAATTGGACTTGAAGCACATAGTCATGTCAAGCCTCACTGGTATTAAAGGCTGGTCTGTGCTTAAGAACAGTGTTGAAACTTTAATCCTGCTTCTAAAATCACTTCTGAAACTGTCTGACTGTCAGTGCAAATTGGGAAAAAAATGAGTATTAGAAAGTTTCTGATCTTTATGGATATAAGCATACTAAAGAAATGTGGCTGAGATCTTCCTCTAAGGTGGTAAAAATCTCCAAAATAGATTTGGGCCACTGCAGACCTGAAACACTGTGATTCACATCTGCACAGCTCAGGGAATATGAACAATGCCAGGGGCAGGGAGACAGTCTCAAGCTCTACTGTCTTTTTGAACAGAGGATTCTGTCCCATCCTCTTTCTGACAGGAATTGCTGTGATACCATGAGGAGTCCTTGGTCTGATTATAACTTATATAACTGCACTTTAGTGTAGTGATAAAAGAATTTCCACGTGGTTTCAGAAGTATGCTGTTTCTCAGATGTGCAGCTGATGTGTGGTTTCACTGGAACAGGTAAGTGCTGTCCTGCCTCACAGCTCTGGGGTGCTGTGCTTCAGATGTGACTACAGGATCCCAGAGTCACCTTCTATCCTCCAGTAATACAGATATGGCTAACTGCAAACCAATTTAGCAATAAGATATACGTTACCTATTATGGTTTACTGCAGAAAAGTCCAGAGGAAAAACACTAGAGATGTTTCCCCTTTATATGTGGAACACATGAACATCTCATCTGGCACTGACATCTCTCAGATCCAGACACCAAATTAACAAAGGCATCATTAAGGAGCAACTGTCTATTACTTATGTGTGCATTTCCACCTTGCACTTCCATTTTGTGTCTGCTCATGTCTGTCATAAAAGGGAGTAACAGCCCAGGATGCAGTTGTAGAGAACATCCAGCAAAGCAAAATCCTTGATGACGAAGCAGCCAGTATTTTGCTGAGCACAGCAGTCTGGAAGTTTGCATGGTGAGAAGAAGTTCTCAGTATCTACACACTATGAAATGGATTTTTAGACTGTGCCTGGGGGAGCCACAGATAACAGCTTTGAGCAAAATGCATGCCATGAATGCTAGATCTTATCTGAAAAAGGCTACTTTAGCCCAAAAGTCCTTTCCCAATGCCATTGGGTTTTAGTTTTGGGGGCATTTTTTGTCATTGTTGTGGTATATTTTTTTTTCTTTTGGTTGGTGCATGGGTTTTTGTTGGGCTTTCTTTGGTTTTTTTGTTTGGTTGAGGTTTTTTTAATGTTAATTCTTCTAAGCCATGGAGGTCCTTGAAACCGCTATGCCAAACAAGAGAACAGATCCTTTGTGACCCTGCTAATTTACAGGTTCTTGTGGAAGAAACAGGCTCAAGGGGGGGAAGTTGGAAAGGAGCCTATCTGGTGCACACTGAGGCACTGGTGGGGAGGCGTATCCATTGCTACAAAATAGCTTTCCTGCAAAAGTCAGTAAATATACAAGCCGTGCAGCAAACAAATCTCATCAAAGTAAGAGAAAAATGATAGCTGAGCACTAAGGAAAGCACAAGCAACTTCCCTAGCAAAATCTAATAAAACAAGAAGGACACAACTGCTCCTTGAGAAGTTTGCAGCTCTGAGAGATTCAAACCACAACCAGTGCCACGCACTTAAAACAATACTTACAAGTGTGCCTGAGCTGTACTGGTGCCACATGGCTGACAAAGTTCCAGCCCATACTTCTGCAGGCAGGTCTTGTAATTTGGGAATGAAACAACCCCAATGTAATTTGGACCACCACGAGTTGTAGACGTGGCACTTGGGGACATGGTTAGTGATGGACTTGGCACTGTTAGGTTTGTGGCTGGACTCCATTTTAAGGGTCTTTTCCAAACTAAATCATCCTATGATTCCATGCTAATTTGCTCCAAGATCCCCAGCAATGGCCATTTTGCTTCCTAAGCACAGCCATGTTAGCAGTTCTTTCCTGGCAAAACCTCTTCAGAGGAGAATCCATGTGAAGAAGCTGTATAATTATTCTGTCAGTGGCTGTCCTTGCATGTTCTTCCCAGGAAATGGTTTTGTGTTTTGTCCTGGAAAGGACCTAGAAGAGTTTCTAATCACAGGAGCACAAGGTTTGCATTTCACCTAACACACAAGAGTATTTATAAAAAGTAACACAATCCACTAGAAAATTTTCATATAGTTAAAGGGCAACTGGTTGTACAAACTAAAGATGCTTTTTTTTTTTTTTTAATTTCTTTTTTTGTTTGGACTGATAAAGGAATGCTTTTTTCCATGTAAAAAATCATCATTCATTAATTCCACCCTGCTCCTTACAGTGTTGCTGCACTGTTCAGAATTTTATTTTTGAATTCCAAAATGAGCTGTCTCTCCCAAAAATGGCAGAGAAAGATGAGGTACATATATACCTGCAGAAATATGTAGTCATCCTGCACAGTCAGGGAATCCCGATCGGTGCTGCCAGCAAATGGGACTGTCATTGTCTTATCAGAACAATTTTGAATCTGGCAAGTGATGTAGCGATAACCTGAGGGAAGAGAGACAGAAACATATGACAGGGCTATCAAGGGAAAAAGAAGCAAGCAGTACTAAATGCAATTCATGTAGGAAAAAGGCTGCCTTTGCCAGGTGAGCTAGTTGTAGAATTATTATATTAAACTCTCATATAAGACTTTTTCAATCTCCAACGTACTGAGAATATATTAACTGCTTACAGTTCAGATCGTTCCCTGGAGGCAGCCTGTTATTATCCAAATTTTGCTGGTCCAGAGAGATTAGGGGTTAGATGAATGAGCCATTCATGGGTGGGGATAATAGAAGGAGCCTCTTTTCTCACTTAACCTATGCACAGAGCATATTCACTTGGAATTATTCACTTGGAGATACGGCAGCCTGACACAACATAACTGAAATCAATAGATCAACCCCAAGTATAAAATTGTGATGAATGAGAAAAGAATCAGGCTCCATTTAATAGACAGCGTGCAGAATTTTAAAGCCTACTTTCAAAGCTCTGTAAGAATGTTCAGACACACTATTAGCACACTATTGGAACTGGTCTTTTGGGGCAGGATTTCTATATTCAGAGTTAATACCTTGCTGCAAAAGCTTAGACTGATTTATAATCAGAGGAGGCTTTGGCCTTTCTCTTCCTCTCCAGTTAGCAAGGACTATCTTCTCTCCCTGGATTCTTAGAACAGCACCACTGCATCTTTGATACAATCTGCTCTTATCAGAGACAGCAGAGCCAACAATCATTATCTTACACCAGCTGTGACTTAAACACCTTCCCTGGGACTCTTTAAGACCTTCCCTAAGCTCTTGTACAGCTCATCCTTTGTCACAAGCTTCTGAGCACAAAGCAGTTGACTGACTTGCCCAAGCACAGTGAGGCAAATGTTATTCACACAATCTTGTGCCCAGATCACTAATGCTACCCACGCTCCAGGTACAGTGTGAGAGAGCAAATAATGTATCCCCATGTCCTTCACTACTTTTGCAGTGTGAGGGGAAATGCATCCCACTTTTAATGACTTTTTATTAGAGAAGAACAAACCAGTACACTGGATACAATTATTTGTTTTAAAATCTGGATCTGTTTAAGAGGCAGTTAGAGTCAATCCAAGTTCTCCAGTTTATGTCCAAATCATCACCACAAGGACATTTCGTGCAGCAATGGACCATTTAAAGTCTTGCAGGTGTTCACAGTTCACAACACAAAAATTACAGATCTTTGTCATATGGGTAGTGCAAAGATGCTGTTTCCACTAAAACCAATGGCTATGCTTGTATTGACCCTAATTGCATAAAGTCAGTTTCTTGAGAATCTAGCCAGGAGATATTTCATGAGAGTTTTTCTTTCTCTGCTTAAAAAAAAAAAAAAAAAAAAAAAAAATTATAAAACTTAAAAAATAAAATAAGAATCCCACAAAAAAAAAAAAAAAAAGACAAACCAAAAAACCAAAACAAAACCCCACCAAAACTGAAACAAACAAACAAAAAAAGAAGCAACCAACCAACCAAAAAAACATCAAATAACCAATCAATAAACCAACCAGCCAACCAATCACACTCCCCTCCAAAAAAGCCGCCCTAAACCAAAACCAACCAAATGAAAAAGAAAAAAAAAAAAAAAAAAAAACCCATCCACAATGCACCACCAACCAAAACCCCCTTAACATTCAGTCCCTGAAAAATCATCTTACATTGTCTCTAAAGAAAACACCTGATGGAGCTGTCACCATGTCTCATAAACCTCACTGTTAAAAGATTTAGACTTTTTTTCATTCAGCTTTTAACAAGATAACTTTGATTTTTTTTAATAGGGCTATAATTAAGAAAAGCTATGGGAACAGAGCAAGTCAAACTGTGCATTCTTTATGGCTCACTTTTAGACTGCACAGGAACTAAGATGATCTGATTCAAGGAATTAAATTATCTTTCAAGAGTATGATAGGGAACAAGAAACTATACAAGCATTTGGAATCATGGTGACTCTTTAAGCACATTCTGACTGCTAATCTGCTTTTCCATTTATTTCCCTTTTGAAGTTTCAAAGTATACTGGATGCTATAACATGAGGAAATTCTAAGAGATGGTGGCTGCTGCACTAGACCTGACACGTGCAATGATTCACATTAATAGACATTTACCCAGCACTAACACTGCATTGCCAGTTTTATTTGCAAATCAGAAAAAACTGTTTAATGTTCAAATGCCAGGATAAATTGCACTATTAATGGACATTATCAATAGAACTTAGCATCTTGACATCAATTCCTCTTAAAGTGAAAAACAAGTAGATTTTAAATTACACTATATTTTTATATAACAGGACAGTTTTGCTGACTACAAATAAACAGAGAAAGAATCTGACTTGCACATTTTCTCTTCTGACTAGTTTTAAAAACAGTCCAAAAAGTACCTCTAAACCAAAGAGAAATAACTATATACTAGTGTATCAATTGATAACATTTTCATTTGCATACCTCCAGTGGGGTCCTGGATTTCCATATGAACTAAATCAAGGTCGCCGTCAACACCAGCAACAGCCCTGAGAACACAATATAATCAAGTTATGTACAGCCACCTACAGCATAGTAATCATGCGGATGGAAGAAAAGAGAGGATTTCATACCAACCAGGTTTAGAATTCTAGCTGGGAATGAAATAAACCCATTTATAATGTCCTATTACTAACATCTATAAACAACTTATTTTTTTCTACTTTACATTATGCTTTTCTTAAATTTCTTTAGAATCTCTTCTACTAAAAAATGCATATAAATGGAATCAATTGAAGAAAAAAGAGTAGAAATATGCATGAAATTAGGAAAAAACTGACATAATCATAAATTGATACACACACACACACAGATATGCACTCACATGCGCTGGCAAGCACTGTAGCATCTTTTTACAATTATGTTTAACATTTGAGACTATAAAGCAGATTTAATGCTAAAAAAGAGTTAGATTCCTTTCTTATTAGAAATATCTAAAACTTGACACATGGTTTCCATAACAAATTGATGTATCTTTGGTTAGCATATTCAAGAGAATACATTCTGCTTTGGCAAAGAAAGGGAAGAATAATTTTGAGAAAAATATCCTGAGAAAGAAATTCAGTCAGAGTTGATCAAGGTACAGTTTAACTTTGTAAAGGTGTAATGGGAATACAGGATGATTTTCTCCCAATATCTCTCATGTCAAATATGCTCAGCCAAAAGATGAGTTTTCTGCCCTCAGGGCTCCCATCCCAGCCTGGCAATGGCAGCCCCAACTGTGCTTTTTTCTGGCCCTTCTATTGCCATCAGTCAGGCAGATTCTGCAGAGCCAGAACGTGAAGCAGAACCCAGCCCCACTCCCACAGACACATCACTTTTCTCAAGGCCCTTCACTGGCAGGGCAAGAGTGAGGCAGAAAATGTGAGCTGAAGACATGCAAAGGAGATCCATTGAGTGATAAAGTGCAGCTGGATGCAGATATTAAAAAGGTCCATTAAGATACTTAAGAGAAGATTATCATTTTGATACAATTATTAACAATCAAATGCCATAAAGCTATACTTTGGACTGAAATTACATCATTGTTTAATGGTTTTAGTAGCAGTGATTTATGAGGAGTGGTTAAAACTCAGACTCAGTAATTGGTGGCTCCTCAGGAACACAGGCCAGGGGGAAGAAACTGGATGATTTCCACTGCTGCATAAGAACCAGAAATAATCACATATGCTGTTTTTCCCTAGTAAGATAAATGACCAGGCCAAAGGAGGAAAGGGAGGGGGAGAGATGAGCCCCCTTCAAGCCATCAGATGTCAGAGAAACTTATAGTGTGATTTTGGTTTTTTTTAGCAAATGCATGGAAAAATCTTATATTTATTAAGAATTTGATCCCTCAGACACAAACTACTTAAGCACTTTGGAGGCAATACGTTAGATTAGAAAGATTTTAGATCCACTGATGTCTGATGAAAATATAAATGAGCAGAGGGAAGGGATCTGTGAACTTTTGTGCTGTGTGTGCTGTTATCTATGTTTCAAAATCAAACCTGCTATAACTCTGTAGTCAGCAATTTGAGGGAAGAAAATGTTTGCTGAGTATTTTACTTTTAGTCTTGGACCTCAGGCAGCTGAACCAAAGAAACTTTTGCGTTGAATTTTCTGGGCCTGAGCCTGAGATGCTAATAAACATCAATAATGCAAAGAAAGTTTTTGGGTACTTCTGAAATGATTTCTTGTATCTATAATTTATCACACATGATTTCATAAGCACAGTTTGAGGTATTTGTCAATATCTTTACCTTCTCATCTTTATTTCAACAGCTCAGAATTACAATGATCTCACTTCTACATGCTCCTCCTAACAGTGGCAGCTGACACATGTAGATTCAAATCTTGTTTCCAGTGTAATTTTTCAGAGAAAGAAGTTGTAACTGATCTGTTTTAATGAACACTGCAGAATGAAACTTCCTTACCCAGACTACTTTTCTCCTTTAGACTCTTATTAATTATAATTATTTAATTAATTATAAATTATACAGAATATTTCAAAAATATTATTTGTGTTTTTCATTACTCCAATTGTACTGATGAACTCTAGCAGCAGACACTATTTACTCAATGAGGATGTTACACCCTCAAAGGCTACTTTTGAATGTCAGCTATGGAGCAGAGTTTCTGAACTCCAAAGTCCCTTTTCCCAGCTTTAAAAACACTTAGGAATAGTCCTTTCTTCTTTTATTGAAAAAAGACCAAATCTCTTACAGCTGCTAAGAAAATCTCCAGAAGAGAGTATAACCAATATAGAGAATTTGAAGCTATATCCCTGAAGAATAAACTAATCTCATTTCAGTGGACTCCTCTGCCAACAGTACTTAAAAGATAATACAGTTATTTTACTTGTGCTTAAATCATGAACCAGAGGAAAAGTTGTGTGATGCTCTGCAGGCTAAACACAGAGCAAGGCCCTCTGCTGAGCTTCTGAAAATACCAGGCAGACAAGGTGCATACAGGAACACAAACCTTACATGGCCCTCTGAAAAGGAAAGATCAGTTTCATACTTTTTCATTTTGAGGGAGGAATGTAAGACAAAGTCAGGGTTTTTTGGCAATTTCATTTACAAACCTGCCACTACCACAACATAAATGCATTTTACTGGTGTGAGCATTGTGACCACACATCCATTCACAAGGACAGTTTACTGTTCCCCAGCTGGTTTAGCATAGGACTTCTGTCTTATAAAGCACAGATGCAATGGACCCTGATAATCTGAAAGCTTCTTTCTTTTTGATTGACATTTTAGAATAAGCTCTAATATTTTTTCCCTCCAAATACAATAAGCATTTTCTTATAAACTATCTTTTTTTTCTCAATTTCATTAGTGGTTACTTTTGGTTTGGTTAAAATTCCCCCACTCTTCTCAAAGTACTTTGCAATTAAAATGTTCTCACCTCAGCAGTCCGGGACCACTTGTTTGTTTAGTAGTTTTACTTAGGTAAACTCAGGGTATTCTGGTTGACTTTTTAATCTTTTACATTCAACTGCTGAGTTTTCCAATGAAATTCAGACTAACTTTCAGATCAGACATGCTTTCCTCTAGGAAAAGAAGCATTTCTTGACCAAGTGTACCATGTGGGATAAAGCAAGTGCAACACACCAACACTTCAGATCACATAACAGGATGGTTGCAACACTTCAGAATTAAAATATTGCAACTTGACTGCAGGATGGTGTAAATAAAAGCAGACTCAATATGCTTATTCCCTTTCCTGTGAACACAAACTCCCATTATCTCCCTTGTGCTTGTCTGACACCATGTTGAGCCTCTTGGGAAAAATAGTTCTGCAAAATGTAATTTTAGAAATTTTTTTTTGAGGGATTAGTTTTCTTATGCATATGAGTTTTTTACACTTATAGAAGTTCTCCTGAAAGATTAGCTGTTGTATGACCTAGTTCTTCATAATTTTTGCATTAGTGATTCACCAGGTAATTTCACTGACCTGAACTGCATTATATCAGCATGAAAATGGTGCAAAGGAGGTGACTGCAAAGCTCTTTGTGTTTGTCTTAGTAGGTGTATAAAGGTATACTTCATGGTACAACCATTAGATATTTTGTAGTTTTAAATAACTACACTGAAATTCTAAGAATTTAGAATTTTCTGTTAAAAGTTTTATGGGAGACCATTAGATATTTTGTAGTTTTAAATAATTATACTGAAATTCTAAGAATTTAGAATTTTCTGTTAAAAGTTTTATGAGAGACTTTTGGTATTATTTTAATAGCATCTTTTCTTTTATATAACTACCTCTATTTTTCCCTAAAATAAATATATTTTCTTCCTCTACTTCAGTGCAGCATTAGGAAAACACCAATATTGACCTGAAATTTCACAGTTATGCCATATTCATTATTATTATCATGAATACCATGATTCAGTTAATCACCACTGAATGTAATAGTACACATCTCAAAATGTAAATCATAAACATCAGTCCCTTCAATAATAATTATGATTCAATTTTACTTCAAGCAGGAAACCCTTTGTTTCCAGTAGTCCAGACTCATTTTGTAGGGATCAATTGTCTGCAAACACTAATAAGTACAGTCTGCTCTGGACAAACGTCTTCCCTACCTCCAGTGGATCCCTTCACTGTTAAACATTTGATGCAGTTCATTTGGGTGATTATTAATGAAGAGACAACTTCAAACAGGACATCTGAAAACAAAACCAAATCCAGACAACCATGCTTGCTGATGTGCAGGAGCCCCCAAAAAAAAGCCATCTGAAAACTTCCTGGATGCCTCAATTTGCCCCTCACATAATCTTGGAATATAAAGTTTATCCAAAAAGTAACGTTCCCTGATTTCTAGCAATTGGCTTAATGGCCCTGCCATGCTTAGAAAGCAGATCAAAAATATACAAATGTTTTCACTAATTAGTTTAAAATGGCATTGACTCTTGGCAAGCTGGTTATTTAGGAAAAAAAACCTCTTATTTGATTCATATAGCCTAAAAATAAATCTGCTTATGACTGATTTGTGTTTCAGGCGTTGCTGCCTTCCCATCCACTTCAAAAGGCACACCTTTAATGATTCAGTCAATGCCTTACACAGACAGCATGTTCTGTTATAGTTTTTTTCCTATTCCTAAAAAATGTTTTTCCTGCCATGTTTGTCCAAACAGAAGAGCTACTTTGGTTTTCCCCCGCCTTAGGTTCACCTTGGCTGGCCACAAGATGCTCACAAGCTACTCTCTCACTGTCCCATCTTAGCAGGACAGAGAGAGAAAATATAATGAAAAGCTCAAGAGTGGAGATAAAGACAGGGAGCTCACTCATGAGTTACTGTCACAGGTGAAACAGACTTGATTTGGGGAAGGGTAATTTAATTTATTGCTTATGAATAACAGGGTAGAATAATGCCTTACCATGGCCTTCATCACAGGCTGCAGGGGTGTCTCTGCCCTGGCACTTGGAGCATTTCTTCCCTCTCCTTCTGCACTGACCTTGGTGTCTGCAGGGCTGTTCCTCTCACATATTCTCACACCTGTTGTGCACTTTTTACTCTTTCTTTAATCTCTTATCACAGAGGCACCAGCAGCCTCACCCACAGGCTCAGTGCGGCCAGTGGAGAGTTTTCCTTTGAGCTGGCTAGCACTGGCTCTGTCTGACATGAGGGCAGCTCCTGATCTCATCCCACAGAAGCTCTAAACACTCTTTCTACCAAACCTTGCCACATGAACCAGTCACACACTTCATCACACAGAAACAAAACCTTTTTCAAGTGATTAAGTCAAACATAAGAATAACTGCCCATACAGATTCTTGGCTTTACACACAAGTGAAAAATTCAGTGACAAAGGCTCAATGAAATCCTCTTTGCATTTCTCTCCTTCAGGACATGACATGGCTCTCTTTCACCCGACCCTTGAACAGCCAGGCACCCACTACATTTGACATAAATGGGTACAGCTGTGACTGAGTATCTCTATGGAATTTCATTATTGGAACAGAACTTTGTCCCTGGAGAACAACTGTTTATCAAAATAAACTCATCATTTTTTTTATTTTTATGTTCTTACCTCTCAAGAAAATGGAAGATCTGTAGCTAAAAATAAGAACAGATGCCCATAGCATAGGATCCAAATATCCAAGTGAGTCAAGGATAAAGAATTCCTAAGGCTCTAGATAGTCATAAAAGAAATGTGTTGAGCCTAATTCTCTGGTAATTACCAATTCATTTCTTACCATCCCAGGGTATATTTGTGCTGGTGTAGACAGCTGATTCACAATCTATTCTTTGCTAATGTATTACTGAGACCTATTTTGAGAAATCAAAAGGATTTCTCAATGCTGCATAAGCCTTGGGGACTGAGAAGAATAGCAGCAGACCTAGAGGAATCCCAAACTCCACTCTCTTTCTTCTCCTCAAGGATTACCACATAATGCAGCACTTTTCAAAATGGGCTTCACACACAAAAGCAGTTATATACCATCTAATGCGTGGGTGTTTGATGTTTGGCTGGGATAGCTCATATCTTTGCATTCCATGCTACAAATGCACCAAGAACTGAAAAAAATCAGTTATAAAGGATGGGTGCTATAACATCTCCTAAACAGAAATCATCACATTGGGCAAATGCAGTTTGTAGGCACAAGTAAAACTGGTCAAAGCAAGTAAAGTTTCTTAATTTTACAGAAAAAGAAGTTGCTCAAAATTTTAAAAAATTGCTAATTAGTATTTATACAGAAATATAATATTTACTTTCTATGTGTTGATGCAAATCTTTTAAATTACAGTGTGACTTAGTATTTTTTGTTAGTTTCAAATCTGCCTCTCATGCTTTTGCTTTATAACTCTGGTTTTAGAATAGGGTAGAATAAACTATTTCAGTCAGAAGGTACTGACAACAACCTTCCAGTCCCACTGCCTGACCTATTTAACACTGACCAAAATTTAAAGCAAGTGGTTGATGGCATTGCCCAAATGCCTCGTAAACACTGACAGGCCTGGGGCATCAACCAGCTCTCCGGGAAGCCTCCTTTGCCTCCTAAAATGCTAGGAGAAGACCAGCTCTTATGAAGGGTTAGCCAGCTTTCTCTTCCAAAAGAATAAATGAATCAAATAGAAAAATCAGCTACGATGGTGTGAGAAAAGATCACACTGTAACACAGAAGAAAATATTCTGTGGTCCTAAATTAGAGATGGTTGTATACACTTTCCACTGATGCCAATAATATTTCCATTTCACTATCATGAAAGATCAAATTCCACACATAAAATCTAAAAATATATTTAAGGAAGGATCAAGAACACTTGGAAAGCAAATAAGCCCTTGAAGATGATAGTAATATATTGCTTATAAATCTATAATATCTTTCTGAACATAAATATTTAGAATACTCAGTCTCGACTGACCTTCCCTTAATATAAATACATAACACATTCTATGAAATTAATTGTATTTAGATCTTCATTTCTTTTTGAAAACAGAAAGAAAAGCTTTTTCAGGAAATGCATGAAGATCTGGCTGCTTCTGGAGGCACAGAAAAAATGGTTTCTACAAAGCACAGGAAAATATTATGACTGATAATATTTGTAGTTACCAGACTGAAATAAAAATCTTAGGCTATATCATTAACCTCGGCGGCAAAGATCAAATTGAAATCAAAGAGCAAACATCTGCTAAAGATCTGCCCAGTGAAATGTTCTTGGCACAGGCAGCCACGATCAGCAAGAGACATGCCCTCATTTATCATGAGATGTACAATTAGTTTGGCACAATATTTTTAACACATCAGATGTACACTGACAGGAAAACAACACTAGACTTTTCCTTACAGTCAAGCTATTACAAAGCCCAATTCTTACATCTGTTGAAAATGACCAAACACTTGTTTCTATCTATCACTCAGAAAATTTGGGTGACAAAGGCCATGAAATACTGGAAAGTCTCACTCGACAGACAAACTCCCACTGGAAAGCAAGCATGTCCAACTCTCCACTCACAGCTCACTCTTTATAAATTGCAAATTTCCATATGAGAAAGAAGTAAAATATAGATCTTTATTCTATGTAAGTTTATGAGAAGGATAATTTGGTAGTGATGCGCTGAACATCTGCTTCCAAACCCTTGCTGTTGCTGGCTGATACAGTTTTTGAGAGAAATAACTCTGGTGATATAGAAAAGAGAAAACCAACCCCCTAAAAATATTTCTACTGGTTATAAATGTACAGAATCTTCAAATTTATAATTCTTATTTGTGAGGAATGTGACATTTATGAACAACCATGACTTTGAAGTACTACATTGGAATTATTCCTATCAAATGATATAAGGAAACATAAGGATTCTGAAACAGCAAAATACAGACTTAATATTAAACATGCCCTCATAGGCCTAATCCTTACATACTGAAAACAGAGACAAATTATTTGGGTTGGAGCAAAACTGAGACACATTTCAGTGGCTTTCTGTATTTTTCATAACTTAAGTGTGCTAAGTGTCAGATGAGCAAAAACTCCGATAGAAAAAGTCTGTGAGAGGCTCCCACTACTATTTCTTACCTGTTATTGACTTAGATGGTTTCCAGACTTTATGCATTTTAAAATATTTTTATTAAAGACATAACCACATGCCCTCATGATTTACATCCCATATAATCTCGCTGGGGAAGGATTGGTTATAAGGCAGATATGACATTTCTGACACACAGTGCTACTTAAAAACAATCATACCTTTCCACGGGGTACTTAAAAGACCTGCAAAGTGTATGGCCTATGAAACTCCATCTGCTGTGCAGAAATAAGCTGTTCAATAGCTGTCCAAGTCTATACTTTGCAGGAGCAGGTAAGCAGAAAGTGTCTGCTCAACTCAACTGTTTCAGCAGATGAAGTTGAGGGCAACTGGAATAAATCAGATGAATGTTCTACAAGCCAACCATAGGCTACTTACATCAAAATTATGGGCAGTAAATAGGTTGCAGATTGAAAATGAGGCTCTTGGAAGTGTGAAAAATCTTGTGTGTGTTGTGCCCAGCGCTAATGAGACCAACGGGGCAGCAGGGCAGGTTAGGTGTTGTGCTCCCAGCTCTTTCAGACAGGGTTTGAACTGTCCCTGTGCCCCTGCCCCAGACTCAACCTTCCCCCTGCCTGGCTGCAGGAGCATCAGCACACATGCAGCACGCCCTTGGCTCACCAAATCATGCTTTGGCAGTGGCCATGTATCTGCAGGCACCATAACACCTCTGTGTGCTTTGTAATCAGTTTGTGCAAGTTTTGTTCTGTTGCTTTTTTTTTTTTTACCCCAAGTGGGGCCAGGATGAGTATTTTTTTCAACACAAGAGTGAAACAACTACGTGAAAAATTGTGAGGGTCACAGATGAAACCAAGATCAGGCATCTATTGCAATACTGGCAACACCCCCAGCACACCACAAAATTACCACCAAAAGCTGGATATGTTTCCACAGACATATGGAAAATTATACTTTGCACAACTGACAAGGATCAGAGTCCACTTAGAAGTTAAAAGCCATTTAGGGAACACAAGTGTTTAGTGTAGTATGACTTAAACCTGTAATAAAAAATACGTACTTACACACCAAAATTAAATGTGAAAGGTGGGAGTGTCAAACTGACCAATTTAAAAAATAAAATTAATTGAAACACTATCAGAAGTTTAATTTTGGTTTTAAAGAAGCTATACCATTAAAAAAAATTATCTGTTAAAATAAGGACAATAACAAATAACAAATCTTCTGGATTAGAATTAAACACTTTCTCTGCTCATTTTATTATTTCAAAAATAACATACTTCTTACCAAAAGAAATGATCTTTAGAAACTCGTTCCTGCAGAAGATTCCATTTTTTCCCCAAGTCAATAGATACATAAATCTAGAAAAGGAGAAAAGAAGGTGAAAAATTAGATTATAGGAAACTGATAATACTGTGCATTTTCAAAGACAGGCCCTATATCACTATTAGAAAGACAGATTGTACACAAATTAAAAGAAAAAAAATGAAACAAGCCCAAAAACACATTACCGGGAGCTCAGTACCTTGTTTTCCAGAGTAACTGCCTTTCATAGGGAACCTATTTTAAAATATCATCTATAATAAAGAAAATATTGCAACAATGACTTTTTGTTTACTGTGAAAACACAATTCATTTAGGGTCAGATTTTTTTTTTTTTAACCTCAGCATGGTTACACAAGAGGGATGGTAAAAGGGCACTTCTCCTTCTTCCCATTCATTGACCAAAGAAGCGCAAATGTTTCCTTTATGCTTCAAGCCTTAATGCCATCAAAACTACTTAAGCTAGGAAGTCAGTGCATTTAAAACTCTGATAAAATAGGACCAAAATATATTACAGAAATGCTTAAGAGATTTGATGAAAGATGCACTTATGGGTTTGCTCCACAGACACTAATTTGTAACCCACGAGAAGTGGTCCTTCAGCACAGAGGCACAAAATTACTTGGAGGAGAAGGATTCCAGCTCCACCTTCTCCACAAACAGTTCCCCTCTGGCAAAAAAAACCAAATGCTAATGATATGGATGGATATCAAAACTGCAGATGAAAGATGTTCTCCCCCAGAATAACGTGGATCTAAAATAGCTCTTAACAAATCTCCTTCCTTTAGAATTTGCCTTCAAAATGTGTTTCCTCTAGTTAAAATAGGAAGTTTCTATCAGACTTCTGAAAAGACAGATTTAAAGCCCCCCGCTGTCTGCATGCATTTCTTATTTGATCCAATTTACATAAGATGGGTTTTCTCTTGATATATCTAATAAGAGGGATAAAAAGGCAAATAAAACTGTTCTTCTCTGATGTAGAATTCACCAGTTCAGTACCTGAATGTTCTGGGGGAAAGTATCTTAAAAGGAGTAGTCAGGAATGTTTATGTTTTAAAATGATAGGTTCAATGACAAAAGATAAAAAGCCCCCACAGTTCTGTATTATGTTCTATTATAGAAAAACAGCAATATTAATATGTAAAGATAAAGGTTGAGGTAATGCAGCATAAACTCTATGGGTAAATTTACTGAAGTTTGAATTAGAGATAAAAGAGAATTTCCCAGTTATCTGCACTTCACAATAACTGGGCTTCCTTCCATTGCACACTTGATTAAAGTAGACAGACCACAGAGAAGGAAACTACAATGAGGACTTAGGCTGCCTACTGACACACTCAATGCACAGAGAGAAATGATTGGGGATCAAAAATTCTTCATCCTCAGAGCTAAATGATGGGGCTGCAGAGCCAGGCTCCTGATTTGCTGCTAAATTTTTGCTATTAATTTTATGTGGCTTAGGATTTGCTGCAATCAGGGTATTTTATAACATCCTGCTCTGAGCAACCTCCTTGGGGGGTTGGATGTGGCTGTGAATGAACTGGACTGGACTGAGCAGGGTGAGGAACCTGAGCTGCTTACTTCTTCAAACACCTGTGACCACAGGCATTGCAGAGAAGAGACCATTGGGTTTGCCATTTTTCTAAACAGTACCTGCTCACTGAGTAACCTCCCTCAGTGGACTGCTTAAATCTGGGAGAGATGATCATTTAATGCACTATCCTAACCCTGTTGTCTGAGCTGCAAAGAAAGCCAAGAATTCAGATGTTCCCAGCAAGAGGGAAGAGAACTGTTTAGGATTAGGGACAACACTGGCACATGAACAAAGGGATATATTTTTGTCATCAGTGAATTTCAGCAGAAAATGAAAGATTCTTGCTCTTTGAACAGTGACACCTGTACAAGAGAAGCCAAAGGCCAAACCAAATCCACCCCCACTTCCCCAAAGCCAAACTATCTGCTCACACACACAGTTCAGATCAAAGTCTGGCACCTTATGAGTGAACAATTTGGCCCCTGCAATCTCACTGTTAGGGAGAGTGAAGTAGGACTAATAAGGCATATTCAGACTCAAATGAAATTTTAACTGACACAGTATATGAAATATATAAAAAACAACATGGAGATAAAAAATAACTTATGTACACATTGAACTTACTGCATAAAAAAACCCAAGTGATCCATATGTATTTTTTTATAGGCACTTATGATAAATGAGATTAGATAGGATGTGAAAACAGTTATATTAGTAGACAGGTAATATCTCTGGCTGAAGCAAGCAGGTCTAATAGGTCTTATAATTTTGCCTATGCTCACTTGTTCAATAAATATGTGGAGAAGCATTTTGAAAATATTGAAAATATTTTTCTGTTTTGCCATTACTTCATCCTTTCTGCTTCCAAGTGAAAAATTAAATCCATTGCATCCTTGACAATTTTTTAAAAAAATCTAGAAGCATTTATGTAGGCTCAGCAAATAGATGATTGTTATTCATTATAACTGAGGAGTTGCCAGAAAAAGAGTGTATAGATTTGAGGTAGTAAATGGATTAATCCAACCACATTGACTGGATTTGCATTCATTTATGGTGTCAGCTAGAGGCTAGAGATTTATTTAAACAGAATTTAGGGTTCTGAATGAAAGAACAACGCATATTTTGCAATATGAAATAAGCCCTAAATCGAATCAAAAGTTGTGAAAAAGGCCAAGATGCTCCAGTAGACAAAGAAGCCTTGCTGACTGCTATTTATGAAGGACCTGATTCCTTGCATTCCTTGCAGTCTCCTTGCAGTCTCTTACAAAGTGCCTTTGTAAGGAATTTATTGAGTAACAGAAGCTAATAGTTCCTCTAGTTTAGAGTTTTAGATTGCATTATATTTTGATACTACCTTTTTTAGGGAAGGTAAAGTTACTTAACTCAAAAACCTAGAGTGTACTGACTCCTCAGGGCAATTTCAAATCATCGTTATCTCTCACGATCATTGATTTTAGTACAGTGACCTTTTCTTGTGTCAAGTTGCAATTTTGATTTTCAACTCCTTCTCTGAAAACATCACTTTATCTTCCTCTCCCTTCTAGACCAAATAGATCAGGTTTCATACAAAACATAAGCAGGTTACTGACCCAGTTATAGTCAAAGGCATCCTTCATTCCTACACATCCAAGGTAAAGATGTAGGGCTTGTCAAGGAAGTCTTTACCGTTGACTCTTTTTTGTGTCATTGAAAGCCTGAGAAAAGTCTATCAAATTACCTAACCCTTCCAGCTACTCTTGCAAAACTATTCCTTAATGAATAATTTTTATAGTTCCTCTTTTATTTTTTTTTTTTTGGTCCAGTCATATTTTAAGCATGGCAAATAGTAGCTTCACTCCTTTGGGGAGATTATCCAATTATAAAATGCCTGAAAAATCTTCCTAACATGCTTAATTGATCAAAACACAAACCAACTGCTTCACTTTGTACTTCTACCTCCTGGTCTCTTCTGACAAATACTTCTACCCACTTGTTGTGGGCTGGACAACCAGTTCATACACTTTGGGCTCTTACACTACATGATTCTGCCACTCTGTAACTACAAAAAATTCAGTAATTATATCTACTGTCAGGAACAAAAGCCAAACTGAAAAAAACATTTTCATAACAAAGGCTTTTCATTACTTCAGGCTTCCCTGATGCATTTTATTTACATAACATACATTCAAATTATTTGTAATTGTGCTAGGATTTCAAACCAAACAAAAGTAAAATATTTGGTGTAATTTGTGACTTAGTTTGGTTTGCTATGTTTTTATTCTAGTTCTACCCTTATTTGCAAACCCCTGTAAACATGAATTGGTGTGGGATGAGCTGTTAACTTATATATTCAAAAACATGTCCAAAAGGGTGACTTGGTATAACATCACTGGAATCAGTGCAGTATTTGGCTGCAGTATGTGCAACTTCTCTGACTAATCTCACCACATAAACAATCACTTTCTTGTGAGGTATGATGAGGGTAAAACGGACTGGAGTTTACCAATTTAAGTTTAAAACAGGAGTAATGGTAGAGGCGAGTCAAGGCTGCTACCAGGACTGGAATAACAGAAAGTTTGCAGCTGCAGTTTTGGCACTGTGGAAAAGAGATGAGCTACACACTTAGAGATGGTGTGCACACCCATCAGTGCTTAGCCCAACCCACCCAGAAAACTGACTTCACAGTTTAACCACAAGAAATCTGAAAGAGGGTAAAAATTAACAAACAGTAACAGCTCCTGAATTTGAAAGTGGTACAAAGCCACTATAAGGGAGATCATTATCATACACTTCTACAGAGTCACTGATTCCACAAATCCTATTCTTCTATGTGAGTGTGTAGCTTGTTTTGTATGAGTTTATTTTATATTCCATGAACAGCCTGTGGAGGCAATATTTCAACTTCATTAACTTGCTACTGTACTATAAATTGTTTATGGTCACTTTCTAGGGAGGAGCATGTTTCATTATTATTTAACTGTATTATGCAGAAAGATAAATATTCCCAACATTCATAACAATTGAAAATGCCAGGACTGAAACTACAATAACCACATAGATTTGGACATCAATTAAATAAATATTTAAATAAATCTAAGAAACCACTACATGATTCGCTTCTGGGCAATTGTTATTTCATAAAACCCAACACTAAGCAGCATGTTAGAATTACTTTATTTAATAGACCAATTCCTAAATTTCAAAGGAATGCTTATCTTCAAGCCTTACCTTGCCTTCCTTGGTATAAGCAAGTACTTTATCTTCTTCTTTTGGGTGAAAAAGGAGAGTTTCCACAAAGAAAGCGATGGGTTGTTTCTGGAAAGTGGCTCCTTCATCTGTGCTTATGAAAAGGCTTTGGTCACGGTCATTATGGGAAGAACTTACAAGAATTATCTAAAAGACAAAAACAACAAGAAGCCTTCAGAAGCCTGATTTCTCTGTAACAGAAAATAGAGTCTTGGTTTTTTTTTTTGTAATAATGTCAGATTTTGTACACATCTTATCTTACATATCAAAATTATGCAGACAAGAAACTCAAATCACCTAAGATAAAAGGATTGTAAGATTTTATTAATCTTCCCTGACCAAACCTGTGAGTGTTACATTCTATGACTTCTCTTGGAATCCACACCAAACTGATTATGCTTCTCATCTCTGCTCAGAATGATTGCCTTGGGTTTTGGTGCTAATACAAAGGTCATGAGGCAACATGATAAAATCTCCGAACTAATGAAAATAAAAAAGGAAAAATACTACCAATAATGACTTATTTTAACATGTCTATATAAATATATCTCTTTATCTAGTGAGGCTACTAAATGAAAAAGCAATCATAGCCATAGCAGAAGAATGACTGAGGAGAAATAACTTCTTTATAATATCTCTCCATTGTTTCATCATTCTCCTCTTCCTGACAAATTTTGAATAAAAAGGCAATTCACTTTGACGCAGAAGAATACGCCAACAAATCATCTGCATTTCCTTCTCAGGTCCAAACAATGCCTTGACTCAAGATAATATCTTGAGCTGATTCCTTGGGTGATCTTTATGTTAAGATTTAAGCAATAAAGAAATTCTCCCCACATAATTTATTTAGAATTTCAGTAATTTCAACTTCTTCACCTTTTGCTATAACATCATGGTTCTAAAACTGCCAATGTGAGGATCCATTTTGATTGTTTTTCCAGATCAAAAATGTCCAGTTGTCATTCAAAAATCTGCCTTTATCAACTGATAGCTTGCAAACAAACTGGATTTTTGAAGTCCAACTGGGCTCTCTCTAGCTCATTCTTCAAAAACAATTTAAAAAAAATCCTTAATTCAAAATGTATTTAGAATATTCAGCAAATGGTGCAGAAAACACCACAGAATACTGATCACTGTAATACAGTGACTGTAAATTGCTTACAGAGATAAATGGCAATGATTTATGCAAACAGAATCACAATAATGTGAATACAGAGAAGGAAAGAGATTAACAAAAACAGTACAGTTTTAATGTAGTCACTGTTTTAGAGCAGAGCTGAAGTTAAAATTCTGAAACTTCTAATGAATTATACAGATATGACAGCTGGGCTGAGCTTTTACTGCAATTGGTCTTGGGGGGAAAACTATAAATTCAACATTTATAGATGCTCCAATCTGACAAGTAACTTAAGCATGTGCACTTTTCCTTGAAGCACACACACAGTGGCACTAATTTCTAGGGCTTTCATATACCTCAAATAGGGCACTTATTGAAGTACATTGTTGAACAAGAGAGACAACCGCAGATACTTCAGGGTTCATGGTCCAGTGCTGAAATCCCACACTAAAGCACTTATTAAGGCAAATCTATTCCATTAGCTGCATGACTAGGTCAGTAAGAAGAGCAAAATAATAACCCATTACTTTGTAAAATCTTGTATTTTTTAATGATATAATTTACCCAAGAGAAAGAAAATGACATTTTTATTGGAAAGTCTCTGTAAATGACACCTTCACAAATGCCTTCTCTTATTTCTATTGTATCCAATGGCTTTCTGTCTCTTGGGCTTTTTGTCCCTTCAGTGTCTGTTTAATTCATTGCTATCTACACTCCACCAGTAGCTGCTGGTGGCCTAGATACAGCATTCAGAGATTCTTGTGACACACTCATTAATTAGGTTTTCTGCAGCAGGCATGGCATGAACCTGAAATTGAATGTGGCTGCCATGTGCTGCCCTGTCCCTGTGCCTGCATCTCAAGGGGGAGTGAAGAAGTGTTTATGCCAAGCACAGATATCTGTACTTTCTTGCCAGACTCCCGTCTGTGACTTAGGCTTAAAATATCTATTTTCTCTTGGAAATAAATAAATTCAAACTATTTTCCTGCTGAGAGAGGTACATAGTGCTCATTCCTGTTGGTTCGTGACCAGAACATAGAGAGAAGGATCTGCTTCCCAGAAAAGGCATCAACTGCACTAGACCAGAACAGTAATCTCTGGACCACAAAAATACTCCCTCGCTTTTTTTTTCTTCCCTGACCCTATAAATCTTACACTTCAAAGACAGCAAAATTATGGCTTCAAAATAATAAAGGAATGAGATGCATAAAATGGGGAGTGGTTCTCACTGTTAATGAGGCTTAAATATAGGCATGGCCAAGCTTCATAATGTGGACTCAACAACACTGAAATAATAAAAAAAAGTTTGCTATAATGTAATGCAAACACACTGTGATATTTGCTAATGCTGCCCTTCAAAAAATATTACGTACCTTTTGGAGTTAAATCCACTTTAAAACAGCCCAAAGATTGTAGATTTGCAAGCATATATGGCAGGGTTGCTAACTATTCTTTTATTCACACACATCATAATTCATTTAAATAAATATTTTTGAATTTCCCTCAGTGTTGTGATTTATATTTCAATAGTTTAAACTGATCATTATGTGTCAGACATACAGATTTCCTCCCACAGCTAACACACCGGTTGCTCAGACTTGCCTGCTGGCTAACACTAGTTATTTAGGAAAATGCTCCAGAGTAAATATTGTATCCACATTAGATGCTTTCCATAGCAAGTTTTATTTACTTTGTAAGTGGAACAAGTAGCAAAACCCTCCCGCAAGCAGCTGATGAAGGGATGCAACTGGGACATACTGTCTGGAGAGCCAGCTAGCAGTGATGGCTTTACCTCAAAATAAACTTCTTCCTTGAATAACTGAGTATTTAAAAACCAGAACAGATTTTAAGCACAGATAAATTTGAGCTCCTTATAAACATTTTCCAAATAGTTTCTGACTCCTGTGAGATTCTGCAGTTTTTTTTCAATTGTAGCTTTATATTATGTTGTTTATCTCAGACATCAGTACATAATTTCCATCCAGCTAAATAAACCACAATAACATGTGTATACATTCAGGTCTTATGTAAGTCTACAACTGCCAGTAGCTACACAGAAGTAAAAAAATATATATATATATTTCAAGGAGATAAACAGCCCTATGGATAAACAGCCCTATGGATTGTAAAGACAAAGAGTAAAAATAGTATCTGTTATAGATGAGCAAAGGGAAAGGGAAAAAAATCCGATAAAAAAGGAAAATACCACACCATGCCAATATAGGAATTCAACCATTCCAAAACTAAATAAAAGCCATGCTTTTCCTCATTACAGAAAAAGTCAGTGAGGCAGGAGTTAACAGAAAAACCAAGCAAATCTGAAAATAACATAATTAAATCCATTTGTTTAATCACTCTTTCAAGACTGATTGGCCAATATGCCTGTCTAACTATTCCTACTATGAGTGGAATCACAATCTGAGCCCCAAAGAATGAAAAGATTCTGATGGTTTAGGCTACAGTTCTCTGCATATCAGACTTTTTCTTTCACTGTTACCATGAAGATTTGGAATAATCATAGTGATTACTTGGGAGTCTTAACTGTAGATTTGGCAGCAATTCGAAGCTATGCTGCAATTTCAAGTGGCAATAAACAGAGGATATTAACATGCATCATTTGCACTGTGTCTGAAATATAACCCCCCTCCCCTCAGTTTACGTCCAATCAAAATTTAAACTCAAGACAAATTTGATCTTAATCAGCACTTTCTGTAAAACAAGGCAATTTTCTAACATATTACAATTGTGCTGTCTCTTTCAACTGCAGCAACTGATCTTAATTTTAATTGTAGCTTTTATTTTCCTTTCTATTTCTCTCATGTTTCAAAGGAAAAAAAAAAAAAGTAAAAATGCCCATGATTAATAAATTTTTACACTCACAGCATCTGACTTGCTATAGGAGACTTCTGCAGTAAGTGGTGAGAGATGAGACACTATTTTTTAATTCTATAATACTCCATAAGGTCAGAAACGAAGACACTCCTCAGCACTCCATGCTGACCCTGAAAGAAGAAACCTCGTTTGGGCAGAGTAAGAAATGAAAAAAATATAGAGACTCTTCATTTAAGCCCACAGCAACATGCACCGAGAAGCCAAGCATGGCCAGGAAGAACCTATCCTTTCTCAGCCATCTCCAGTAGGCTGAACTCCCACTGGACATAGAGTATTCATCTCTGGGGATATAATCCTAAAGAATGCTGGACCCACTCCAGGGAAAAAACCCTTAATGATGTGAACATATAAGCCATCCCCACTGAGGTCAAATAATTTCATAGAACACTTTCAGAGACGGCTCATCAGCAACTAGTCTGAACAATATTCTTGCCAGCATCTCACCACCCTCACAGTAAAGAACTTCTCCCTAATATCCAATCTAAATCTGCCCTCCTTCCCCTTAAAGCCATGAAGAAATGCAGTGCTAATGCCTAGGTGAAGGTGCTTGGCCAACCTGGAGACGAGGTGCTGAGCACAGGGCATCACCTGGTGACACCATCACAGAGACCTCTGTGCCTGCACAGCTCTGATGGGAAATGGCCTTTGTGCCAGTAGTGCCAATCTCAGGGCAGCATTCACAGAGCTTTACAGCACTGCAATCACACCCTCAACGTTTTTCAGACTAATTAACTCATCTATTTGTCTTGGGTTTATAATTTATGTTATTCATGTGTTATTAGATACACTTGGCTGAGAGGAAGATTACTAAAGGTTCTGGTGCCACTTGTAAATGAGATGTTGCTTCTCAGGCAGCATTCATAAAGCACACAAAGTGGACTGCAAAGGGTTATGATTTTTATTTTAGATGGTATGAGAGACCTGATAACTCAAGAGTGTCTAAGTGAGAGTGAAATATAGTCCCTTTACTCTCAGAGTGGTGAAAAACAATACCTAAAAAATCAGCCCAAGGTCATTCCAAGCAGAGAGTAAAATAAAATGGCTCCCAGATAGCAGTTTAATCTTGTAGATTTTCCCAGGAAGATGCATTACAAAATCACTCCTCACAAATGCTAAGTTATGAGTGGATCTAATAAGTCTGCTTCTGTGTCCAACTGAATTGGGTGGAACACATATAGAAAGGAATTTACATACACCCCAGAACAGTATTTTACTTTTCGTGTTAAGCATTCACAGCTTCATCTAGAACTGTTATTTTCCCTTGAAGAATCCCTTTTAAGCTGTCACACAGAAGCATTTCAAAACAGCAACTAGTCTCTAGGAGAAACACCATAAGGGAGAGGAAAATGGGAATATTAAGGATAATTCCTGAGAATTATTTGCTACACTAATCACATAATCTCAGGACACAATCAAAGCCCATCTGAAGCTATCCTGGTGGAGCTAATGGAAAGAATGTATCATAGTTTCTTCTCCCCTGGGTTGTGGTCAGCTCATTAATCATTTGGAATATCACAACAGGAGGTGCAATATTTTTTGTCTAGTATCAGCAACATATTAGGCACTTTAGGATGTGGAATGAATATTTAGAGGTCAGGATCTTAAAATAAGCTGGTTAGCAACTGGAGCAGTTGGTTATATATGACATACTGAAGAGGAAGTGAACATCAGAGCTAGAACCTTAATAGAAAAATGTGATCAGAGGAACTGAACAGAGCACAGCTGGCTAACACTGCACCTAAGCAAGCCTGAAATAATATAATCAGATAATAAAATAGTTTTGAAATAGTTGGCTTTCCTTTAGGGCATTCACCATAGTGAAATCAAGTTTGAGGGTGCTTACATATCATAATAATGAATGCCTGCAGAGAAACAGCTATGGATGTTCTGAGTGGTGTTGATGAACAGAATGAAATTTCTGCCCTGATAGCAACCTGTATCTAACTAAATCAGCCAGATCTTTTGAACTATACCTCAAAGGGGCTGATGATGCCAAGTCTCTAGGGAATACCAATTACAACTCAGTCCATCAGTCTCTTCACTTAGAGAAGGGTAGGGATACATAAGCTGATCCCAAACCCTCCACAGGAACAAACCTCATGCATCTGTAACCTGCTAGAACCAAAACATCATTGCCACTTGACTACCATGACAGTGCAAATTTTCTTGAGAAATGCTCTCTTCAAAAGCATTTCAGAGCATGCTGCCAGCCTGAGAATTCAAAAAAACTGGCACACATTAGGCAAATTAGGAATTTCCGCCAGATACTGAGAAAGGCATGAATATGCCAAAGGTCACAGTAAAAACAGAAGAGTCCTTTGATCTTCTTGCAAAGTCCCATGTCAGCCTGGCTATTGCTAATTCTTCAGCAAAAGTGATCATTTGATGTATCCCTTGTAGATTCCTACATCCAAAGTGGGTGAAACTTAATGTTGAGATGCTTTGAGGGGTGGTCCCCATATAGGTTTGTTCACATATTCAAAAGTTTGGGTTTAAAGGATTTAAATCAATGCACTCCAGTGTACCAAGAACTAAATCAGATGGTCTTTTC
The DNA here is from genome assembly GCF_028769735.1 of Zonotrichia leucophrys gambelii. Taxonomy (NCBI): domain Eukaryota; kingdom Metazoa; phylum Chordata; class Aves; order Passeriformes; family Passerellidae; genus Zonotrichia; species Zonotrichia leucophrys. The sequence continues at coordinate 53,225,938 of NC_088173.1, forward strand.
CAGTATGCTCTAAATAAGCAGTTTGAGAGGGAAATAGCACTGGGAAAGGCATAGCACCAATTCTTGTCACAGCAGGGAAATGTTCCCTAACCTGGTTTTATATTGCCTATGAAACAAAAACATTTTCTGTGTCTAAGAGGTAAAAAGAAAAAAGAAAGAAGAAGAGAAAAAAAGTTGTATTAAAAGCAGAAATGGGCAAGTTTCACTCTTTCCCACCAAAATTTCCAGAAACATTAGTACTTACTGGAAAAAACAGGCACACACTGACCTTTTTAGCTTAGGCATTTCACAGATTAATCGAATTCAAGAGCTTATTTTGTAGACCTCCAACTAAACTGCAAATATTTTCTGCCTCAACACATCACAGAACAAAAATATAAAACAATGCTTTCCAAACAGGATAATGGATGCACAACAAATGACTGCAGTATGTGATTTGATCTAAATTAATGAAGAAACAGTTCAAACAGTTCCTAGCCACCAGCCATTAATTTGTCAACAGCAAAATCTGCACTAAGCTCAAAGAGAAATTACCAGTGGATGGTAATTAGTGACAGGAAGAAAACATGAAGGAAAAAAGGCAGTTGTGGTGGCTAAAATTATCACTCATACAGGATTGATCAGGACCTCATCATCTTCTGTAATAGATAAACACTTTTCTGTCTTAAAAATACTAAAGGTATGCTTTGTGGTCCTTTATTATGAATCTCAGCTCTGTTATAAGGCTGTATAAGAATTTTCTGGGAAGACTACAAAAATGAGCTCACAAAACATTGTTCCGGGGAATCTCACTTTGCACCATTTTTCCCGTCCAATCCCAAATACTCATCGGGTGTTTTCACAGGCAAAGGTCTTCCCATAATGCACCCAAGACATCCCCAACACCAGCTGAGGCATCAACTTCCAGCACACCTACTCCTCTCTCTCCCAGTTTTATAGAGCACTTTTTATGGAGATCAAGGTAATTAATAACACTGCCAGAAGTTATGAAGAATAAGTAGAATTTTCCAAACCTGTAGGTAAGAAATGTGTGTGTATGTGTGTGTGAGTGTGAATATACACATTTGCAAACACAAAGTCAAGGAACCAGATGGGCCACCTCCAAAGCTGCTGAAGCTGCTGACTCTAATCACTGAGAGCTTTGAAAGACTCAGTGACTGGGAGCTCCTGAAGACTGGAAAACAATAAATATCCTGCCTGTCTTAGCATCATCTGCAAAGTGCTTCACAAGTGTCTCACATGTATTTTGCTTTTGCCAATTTTCATACCTAAAGGGGTAGCTGGAACTAGGAAACGAGCTGTTAAAGTTCTTTTCCTTCAGGAAGCTCCTGATCCCTTTTGAAAAGTGTAGGAACTCGCCCGAAAGGAGGTCTGGGTATAGTTAAAGATTGAACAGGTTTTCTCCCCTAGACCAGGAGGGAAAATATAAACCTGGGGGAAAGAGCTGCTCTGAGCAAGTCTTTCATACTTAAGTCACAACAGATTATGTGGGTTTGAAGAAGAAAATGGGAGACAGAAAAAAATGGAGAGGAGCAGAGGCAAATGCTGGAAAAACAGTAATTATTTTTCACTTGAATTTGGCCATATCTCCATTATGTAGGCTACAAAGCTTAATTATAAAAGCTCTTGCTATTGAAATATTTCCCCTTATCTTTGATATCCAGTCCAAATGGACTGGAAAAAAACCCTTGAAAAGCAGAAAGAAAATGTCTTTTAAAGTAATTTTTGGTCCCATTAGGGTGAATCTCATTAATAGAAAAAGGACTTCACTGAAGAATAGAGCTTTTCTATTCAGAAGCATACAGTACTGCTGTGGCTGATTGTAGCAGCACTGCAGATAATAAACCTTTCTCCACTGGGGCTTAGATTTTTTGCAGTTATAAAATACTCATTTGATATTGAGGTAGGATTTCAGTAAATAGACATATCTGGTAGCTGTTGTCCTAGTTTTCTCTGGGTGTACTTGGGAGTGGTGTTGACTGGTGCTTTTGGAAGAGAATGTTTAAAATATTTTTTCTATTGAAAAGCATATTTTTTTCCATAACTGAAATGTATTGCTGAGAACTTACATCAGATTTACAAGTATGATTCCTGGGGCCCATGAGGGCCTTAGGGGGAGAGAACAGCTCCCTTTGGGGATGCTCCACCTTATGCACATGGTTAGAAAATATTTTTTGGGGCAGAGATACTCTCTTTGTTCATTAGTTGTTAGAGCACTCATATGTGTGATTGCAGGAGCAAGTCCTGGCCTCATCCCAGTTGAATGCCATTATTACTAAACCTTAGGTAATTCTGCACATATTCTCACACATATTAGAGAGAAAGGCTGCACATCACCCAAACCAGCTCAGAAATAGAAATAATATGCTCATGCTCATTTGCTACATTGGAAAAATTTAGGGGAAAGTGTTATTGTTTCTGTCTTTGTTCCTGAGAATGTTATTTTCACTCTTTTCCACTACATTTTAATGAGTAGTTCAAAAGTGAATACAGACATTGAAAAATGAATGAACAAACATTTCTACTAATTTCCTTTTCTCATTTTACTAACATTTAATCCTCCTTAAAAGCTTGTAATTAAAACAGGCATTTGTTTGGTTGTTATTTTGTTTGATTTTAACATAATATTTAACTGGAAATGGAAAGTTGATGAGCTTGGGTCATCTCAGAGACAGAAAACAGTAAGAAAGATTTCAGGAGCTTTCTCTCCTGCCAAGAACATTGCTAGATTCAGCTACAAATTATAACTGATATGGAAAAAGAAAATCCAGGCAATATTGTTCTTTTCCTTTCTAAGACAAGCAACTACACAGAGCTCTAAAAACATAAGACCTAGATTAGTCTTGGGGTTACAATTCTGATCCCAGTCAGATAGAAAAGTGACCATTTTGCAGACCCTGGGACTGATGCCATCTAAAGCCTAATCCAAACAAAACATCAGCCTTATCATTGCTTTTGCCCTTACAAGATTTTTGCAGTGGCTCTTGAGGCTGTAACATGAATGTCTTATGAGACTTTACATTTATCACAGTTTCTCTACATTTCCCATCAATACCAACAAGATGTGAATAAAAATAGGTGTCCTTTGAGTGGTGTTAAAAGATGCAGTGTGTGGAAGATAACTTCCCAACACAGCTGATGAGGGACACAGCTAGGGAACATGCCCTGCTGCACCTCCTGTTTAGGAACAGGAAGACTGCTGTGGTCACAAAATTATAAGTTTGCTGTTCTTGGAGAAGCATGTATGGCATTTGGAAGAAGGTTGTCATGAGGTTAAGAAGGGAAAAAAAAAAAAAAAAAGATTTTGGTGGCTCTTCGGCTCTTCTTGCATGCTTTGGGTGCAGTTTTTTGTTGTTTTGTTTGAGACTTTTTTGTTGTGGTTGTTGGGTTTTTTCCCTTGTTCGCATTAGCCCTGTAAATGACACTGTACTTACTTATTTTTTAAAACGCTTGCCAGTATAACTGTCTAACACATCTTGTTCTTCACTTATGCTTTAAGCCACTGCAGCCTGGGACCACAGCTAGACATTGATAAAAAATGTAAGAATACTTACAGACTTTTTATTGATTGCATTTCAGATAATGCTCCTAAAAACTTGTAAGCACCATCAAATCACCATAATACAACACAACTAACTCGGCTGAGGCCAATGTGAGCAAGCCATAAAGGACGAGACATAAAAAATGAAACACTGGGATATATAAAGAGCCTCTTTCACATAATTAAAAGTTAATTAAAAACTCCCAGTATAATCTATATCCAGAAAAAAATGGCCTTTTGTCATTTCTTCAAGTGAGTTTCCTGAGAGAAGCACTCATCTGAGACTGCAGTCCATTCCAGAAAAGTAAATAGAAATCACAAAATAATCAACAGCCTGTCCCAGGGGGCAAACTAATTTACTAACAGTTCTTGATAATTTATTGCAAGTTAAACAGTTCAGTGACATGCAGGAGAAAAAAAGGGGAGAAAAAAAACTTATTCATTCCCTTGCCTGACAGTGTCTCACAATCAAATCTATCTCGCTTCATCAGCTTGTTCCTAGGCATTTCTTTGAGAGAATTTATAAGCGGACAAGAAAAAGTTTGTAGAGAAATAAACTATAACTTATTTATAGTTACTGAAAATAAAAGGGCTTATAGAACTCAGAAGGTATCAAAGATGGCATATTTACAAAAAAAAAAAAAAACCACAAAAACCCCCCTCAACCTTCCCCCCCCCCACAAAATGAAAAAACTCAATTTCCCATGCAACCAACCTCCCTCAAAAACCAAGAGAAAAGATAAACCTCATTCAAGAACCAAGATTGTCCAGGGGGATGGCTAGTTTTCCCAAATTGCCTCCAAACAGACCTTCATGATCAGTGAAATAATCTAACTAAACATAGTTATCCAACTTAGTTGGATAACTAAACAATATATTGTATGTTTATTCAAAGGATCCTAAAAAGAATGTTTCAGGAAAAATTACCAAAATAAAAATTACCAAAATTTCTCTGAGTTTTAACTGTATAGATCCATGTGGTGATTTGGCATGCAGAAATAACACTGATGCTAGCATTCATAAACAAAGCAGCAGAAGACCCCACCATCTAAATTGTGCTCAGCATGCCTGTAGTCCCAGCTAGGTTTTCAAAGGGCTTCAGCACATCCATTTTTCTGTCAGCCTGATTACAAGTTGCCCAGGGCAAGATTCTCTCCCTGTTTCCCATCTGGACAGTGCCGAGCTCAATCATACCTCTGCCTGTAGGTGCAATAATGATAAAAGTAAACAAATACAGCTGCAAAAACCAGACTGGCCACACCCAGCACTAAAAGCAGCTGAGTGCTTTTTGAAGCAATTTTTTTTTTTAACCCCAAATGAGAACTTGGTGATTTTTAAAGAAACAATAATTATTTATGGCAAATTAATTCACATGAGCTACACACTGTCCTCATTTCCTCTGTCATATTCAGAAAGCAGCTCCACTAATTTCATTCACTATACTAGTGGTGTGATTTGCAAACTGCTCAGCATCAGAAATTCCCAATTGCAGCATGGTTTATGCTTTCCACAATTTTTAGAGAATTTAAATCTATGCCTACAGAGAAGCCTGGGTCTGCTTAGCCTCCTATTCTGAGCATCTTTTCCAAGGTTTATCACTAGGAAGGGTTTTCAGTATCCCCAAGCTACAAAAGACTTTACAAAGAGCCGTGGCTGTGGGTGTTAATGAAAGGCTCGCTGTGATCTGGGCTGTTGGAGCAGCTGCAGACGAGGAGAAAGAGAGCAAAAGAGAACAACACAGGTTCATGCCCCAAGAACCTGAAGTGGCACCATGCTAACAGACAATAATCACTACAAGCAATTGAGAAGCTGAACTGCTCCCCTGGAAAACATGCTGTGACAGAGAAATGTCAGACTGCCAACAGCCAGTTGAAACAGGATGAAACAAGAAGATGAAGCTATGTTTTTGGAGTGGCCTATTTAATTTCTGTAGAATGCTAAATTCTTGCAAACTCTCAACAACAATATACACAACCTGTCAAACCTCAGGTAAGATGTGTACATCTGGTTCCCATCTCTCTCTCTCAGTGACATTGAGGACTGTCAGGTCCCTCTGCTGAGCAGGGCACAGGATTCTACAGAAATCCAACCAGGTGGGGCAGCTACAGCAGGATGTCAAGATTGTTCTAGTACAAAACAATTGTTTACTTCTATCTTTTCCACATTCAAATTTACAGTGAGTACACATATTTAGTCTTTCAGTTTTGAGAATTCAATTTGTGAATTCAGATTTAGGCCATAGATTCTTACAGAGCATGGAACCTACATCTACTGCAGAAAGACTCTTTGCAGGGAACTGGGACCATAAGTCTGCAATGTAGTGCAGATTTGTTTCCAATTAAGTCTTGTTTAAAATAAAGTAACTTCCCACTGAAAAAAAAAAAAATCTGTTTTATACTGAGATACTTTTCAGAAACAGGCAGAAGCTAAATTCTGCAGCCTAGCCCCATGTTCACACTATAACTTGTTACCACAAGTTGGTTATCTCTGGTTTCTACCAGTAAAATGAACAGTCTTTACATGTCTGCAGAGCTTGGGAAACATTCATAAGATACAGATCATTATTTCAAGTTTGTATTGTCACTAGTGTCCAAGATTTACCATGCTCAGGCTGGGAATTTATAAATTTTTCTCCTCCAACTCCCAGGTACATCTTTTGATTTCCCTCCATTATTCATGTCTAAGTGAAACTGCAAGTTGACAAACTATTACTGAAGGAGAAGGAGCAGTGCAGGTTATAGGTAATTTAAATATGCATCTCCATCAAAAGTTGCAGTTAAAGTGATTTCTTCCTGCCCTGTATCTTTAGGAAAGGAGCAGTATAAAGGCCTGCCCTGGGCCTCCCAGGGAAGCATTGATTGTCTGCAGCTCCCATTATGTAGCTCAATAGCAATGGGTGATCCTGTGATACTCTAACTTCCCATGAAAAATGGCTTGGCTTCATGTCAATATTCTGCCTACACTTGCCTTCAGAATTTAGGAATGATTTAAGATTTATTTTAATCTAGTCCCAAATCCTCTGCTATTTTTAATCAAAACAGTCAACTGTAACCTTTGTTAATCCATACTCACTATGCTAAATATAAGGGGGAAAAACACCTTCAAAAGTTTCAGGTTATTTTTTGCAATGTAGTTATAGTAAAAGCAATTTGTTGTGGATGGTGTAACATAATGGAAGCTGACAAGGTACAATAACTGTTTCCCAAAGCACACTGCACTCTGCAAACACACATCAGAGCAGCAAAAACCACACAGCTTTTCCTCACTAGAAGATCTGTAATAAAATTACATGCTCACAAAGCCTTCCCTCTCAACACAAGACCCTAAATCTATGCCAACTCTACTGTATGTTGAGATGAGACTCTGCAACCTCTCTGCTGAAGGTTACACTCTAGAAAAGGAACAGCAAAAAGCCCTGCCCTGGTCATAGACCAGAATATTATGATAAATTGCTTTATTGGTAGCTTAAACAAGATTCACCAGGGTATGATTCTTGGAGCCCAATAAAGACATGCTGTGATGGACAGGCAGCAAAACAAGGCATTAGAGAACCCAGGTTGTATTTGATATTCTCTCAGCAATTCAGTATAAGACTTGGGGGAGTGTTTACCTCACCTCTCTGTGCTTTATAACACCCATCAACATAATGTAGGTAAACGCTTATGTGCATTGCAGGATTTATGTGATGGAATAAAAATATGCCTTAATATTGAACTGTCCTTTGCTATAAATATCCCTACTTATATTTCTCAAAAAAAAAAACTACACAGGTTCCATCCTCTCTGGGTTTCTTCTCATTTTCTCTGCTGGCATTTTGACCATTTAATGCAAAAATTTCATTGCAATGTGCATAGTGTAGATCAAAATAGTAACCACTGAACAAGAAAACAAAAACTATTGTGAAGAAAAATAAACATCTGTACTGTTCAAAGGAGTCTCAAAAGCAAATTTTCCATAAATAAGTGAATTTTCTACTCATTCAACTTCATAGCTCCCTGTAGAAATGACAGAGCGAAATATGAAGACTGTTAAACCTGCTGAAGCTCAGTCTAACAGATGCAAATATTTACTCTGAGAAATAAAATTTCTCACTATAATATCTGTTTTAATCACATTTGCCAGTGTAAAATTTGTGGCTAAAACAATGAAGTCCAGATGTATTTTGACCTTTCAAAAAACACAGTTGGAGGTTTATACAGTCCTTCTTCACTTTAATATGGGAGGTATTTTAGAGAAATAACTAATCATTCCTTAAGTAAGGCAAGGCTGCAGAATCAGGTCTGCCATGACCATCTGTTGAAATAAAACAATTTGTGATGAGCATCTTGTTTTTCAGAGGTGTGAGAATTCAGGCCTTTGAGCTGGTTTATCCTCCATAGCACACCAGCACTCTGTGACTTTCATATTATCAAGAAGTACTCAATTCAGTGTGAGAAGTTAACACTTGCTCTAGCACCGCATTTCCCCCAACCTACCTGTTCTGACCTGAAAGTTAGCCAATATACCTATTTTTAGTTCTAGTAATTACCACTCTTCAGATTCTCACCACCCTGAAAGAAAGACCTGAATCACAGGACTCACCATTATATAAAACATATGAATGGACTGTACTTGAGCTACTCAATAAAAGGAATCAAAAGTTAAGGTCACTCCATCAGCATTGAGAGCTACCAGTGCTTCTGGATGCTGAGTTCTCTTTCAGTTTATTGGAAATAATGGAATAGACTAGATACAGTCTGATCATAACAGAAAGATTCTTAAAAATATTTTTCAAGGAAACATTTGTGCACAGTCTTGATCTGATCAATGTTTTACTAAAATAAACACAGTTCTGTAGTCTGCAGAGTACGAGACCACGAGTGCCCCTTGCAGATGGCAGAGAAGGCTTGGAGGTTGCTGGCAGTTGTCAGCATTCCCTTAGACCTTACCCCTGGAAAGGTTTGTTTTCTGCAAGGACAGCCTTCCTCATTGAGTTAGGGAGTAAAAGGAAAAGCAGAACTACAACACTCATGGAGCCCCACTGGAAATAAATAAATCCATACAGAATCTACAACTATTGCTGAATGATCAGAATTTTTTTTTTCTTCCCAATATCCTTTAAATTATGAATAGCAGTTTGGAAAACAATAAGTATGTAACATAGATTTCCACCTGAAATTTTAATCTTGTAAAAAGACAAATGGATCAAATGAATGAAAATCAAGTATGACTCTTACATCAAAGCAGTTCTAGTGTGTTCCAATACAAGAGTGAATACATACCACTGCAGAGAAATATGTCAAATAATCCTAAGATTTAAATTATTTTCTCTCTATTTACAGAGCAAATGTATTTACTAGAATAATTTTAAGAACCTTCGAAGAACAGTATTTGGCTGCTTGAAAAATATTAAAAAGACATTAAAATGTGGCATTTGTGCAATCCATGCAGACAAAAACTGCAGGAAATCTTAAAAGTCATGCTGCCTTCTGAATAATCACTGGGAATAACAGCATTACTCACACCACATCACTAGCTAGTCCCCAGTCACAAACAGCTGTAATTAAGGAATTATTGGAAAATGTATCTTACCAGGCTACCAAAACTATTTTTTATCACCTCAAGAAATGCATTAAAAAGACCGTGACAGTAACAGTCAAAATTTTTCTTCCCCATTCATACTCTATACATAAACAACTCAATTTTCACCAAACTGGACCTCCATTTGCCTTGCTTTCAGTAATTATTACAGATACAGTCAGTCTTACATGAGAACAATACAGGTACATTTTTCCTTGTGCATCATCTCTTTACTCTCAAGTCTTAATTATTTAATTACATCTACAGCAGAACTTGCTACATTTTACAGGGACAAACTATTTTACATTTCAATATCAGCTCTTAGTAATTCAGCTCAGCTCCCTGCTATCCAGACACATTTATTTCTTTATTCTCATTACAGTGTTGAAATAACACATATCCCAACATTCAACCAGGAGCAGCACTTCAGGTGCCTTGATCCAACATGACTGAATTACTGATATGACATTCCTTCCTGAATCAAAAGTCTTCCTTGTCAAAAGCAATCTCCAGTTCCTACAACTTTCTGCTGCTGCTCTTCCTTTGTCTCCCTGCTCTTGCACCAGTCTTGATTTCCCCTGGAGGGATACTCATCTTTTTTCAATCCCACTTGTCTTGGTCCTTCCCTGTTAGGTACAATGCTAATGCTCCTGTTCCGTTTAACTTTGATTGTCAAACATATCAGCTGTCTGCTCAGAAATAGCCACAATTAAAAGCAGTGTGATCCTGTATGTAAGTATTTGAAGGGAAGGTGTCAAGAGGATGGAGCCAGACTCTGCTCAGTGGTGCCAAACACTAGGTCAAGAGGCAGTGGGGAGAAACTGATGCACAAGAAATTCCACCTGAATAATGGGAAGAACTTCTTTACTGTGTGGGTGACCAAACACTGGAAGTGTCCAGACAGCATGGGGAGTCTCCCTTACTGGAGATGTTTAAGAACTGTCTGGACACAAACCTGTTCCATGTGCTCTGGAATGGCCCTGCTGGAGCAGGGAAGTTGGACCAGATGATCCAGTGTGGTCCCTTCCAACCTGACCCATACTGTGACTCTGTGATCCTGTCTTAGAAGGCTAAAATACAACAGTTGTATCTGAAGAACTTCTGAATACTTCTATAACTCCTTACAAACCACAGCAGCTCAGAAATGTGAACAAAGAGATTCTATCATTTTTACTGTAAAAAGCAAACAGACTGAAGGACAAAGGAAAAATATTACCATTACTCTCCATGTTGTGAACTGATGGAGAAAAACAAAGATCTGCTTTAAAAAAACCTCTTATTACAGTATGTAAACAAAGCCAGGGAAAAACACTGAGAATAAAGCAATTCCTTTTGTGACACCATGAATTTTCCAATTATGTCCAAACTTATTACTCTAAGCCCTTAAAAATCTGGTCCTAATCTTAGGCACTCAGCATTTTTGATCCTTTCGATCCTTTCTGTCCTTGCCTACCATCCCCCAAATCTGTTCCCAAAAGAATTCTATAACAGTGAAGTCTATTGAAGAACAGGGTATTCATGCAGTGCATGTTCTGTTTCACTCAAAAACTTAATACATAAACTTGATACTCAATACAAGAATACACATTTTTTAGTTTAATATATATATGTATATAATTTATGGCAACTAAATGCCCGTTCTCAACGTGTGTCATTAATACCAAGCACCTGTAGCACAGAGACATTATTTCAGAACATCACACTAATCTTAGCAGTAACAACTCATCCTTTCTTTCAGATCAAAAAGAAGTAACACTTTCTGATCTCAGATTACAGCTGTGATGTTGCTGATGGAAGAATATTCTGTTTAATAGAACGACCTGTGTTACCTTTTGTTAGGGAAGTGTCAACTGTGAAAGGCTTCATTAAGAAGAGAGAACGAATGAGCAAGACAGAAAAGCCCTTTAAGAAAGTTGGGCTGTCAGGTTTTCTCCAAGGAAAGTAACAGTCCTTTCAACACTGCTGTGTGAACTGAATTATATTTGACATTTACTCCAACTCAAACCTACCTAAAAGTTACACAGTCAATCAACATTCATTAGAGTCAAGCAGATTTATTAAAGTGTTTTTCTCTTCCCTTCACACCCCCACCTTTACAGATTCTCCATCAGTAACTTTCCAGCGCAGCATGATGCAAGACAGTCAACTTTTTACTGAGCTCTGTGCATGGCACACTCTAGCTTAGTGAACTTTATGGAGGTGGTGTGTACCTGGGAAACTTCAGAGATAAGTTTAATTGAGGCAGGTATCACTACTGATACGCAGCTGACACAGATGTGCACCACTGCCCTTTAGGGACCTGTCCAAGGCTTTGTGATAGCAATCCTCGGCTATCAGATATTTGCCACCAGGGGTTCCAGGGGAGTTCAAAAGCTGTAACACTTGAGATTCCTATCCTGCCTCCCCAGCTTCTACCTCTTAATCAAGTTTTGATAAGCCATCACTTGTACAGCAGGTTATGAACTCAGAGATTAGACAACAGAACACACTCAGCTGGGCTCAAAGCGTGACAGTGTTGGTCTCAGTGCAGTGAACTGGGGATGTGATAGCATTAAGCTGTGCTCCTGTTCAAATGCAGGGCATGCTTCAGAAGGCCAGGTAACTGAAAAACCTTTTATCTCTCTGTGACATAAAAAAAGACAATAAAACTCTATAAAAATTATGGAAAATTTTGCTGTGTGTTTTAATATTAACTGTGAGCACCTGATAGTACTCAAATACAGCTGCTATGAGGCTTTCATTTGTTGGAGGAATTGATCTAAAAGGCAGCCTGCAAAACACATGTAAACAGCTGAATCAGTTACGCATTAAACTATTGACACCAAACAATCTTAAGCAGTCATTTACCATAAAAAGGCAGAGCAATTGCTGCATTTTTCCTAACTATAAAAGCCTCACAGTTTCATACCTTTTAAGTCTAGAAAAGGCCACTACAACAGTCTCTCATGGGAGCAACACTGCTGAAACTGCATGTGATAGTAATGTAAATTTCTAGCATCATTTTCACACTGGCATAATTTTGCTTGCTTGCTGGATTTTCACCAGATTTAATTACCTCTTTAATATTATGCTGCCTATACTTGTCATATGAAAAACACTGTGATCTAAACCTTCAAAATGGGGAAACTTTATTTCCTATATAGGGTTCACTGAACATGTCTCCTTTTGCAGTAAAATGTAGTTTATGTCAAAAAACAAAACAATCCAAAGATCAAGAGGGACTGGGGCAGTAATTCTAACACCATCCTATTCAATATCATATCAAACAAATGCACCATGAGGGGAGGGGGGGGGTGTATGAATACTTCAGGTTTTATCAGAAGATATTGGGACACCATTAATATCCAAGTAGCCTCCATTTATTTCTGCATTAATGGAATCATATTTCAGCTGAAGAAAGGTCATCAGCTGTCAAGAAAGAGCATTAACCAGATTAGGAATTGCAGAGGCAGTGGTGGCAAATAAATTTGGCTCACAAAGTACTCATAGGCTGTATTTTTTTGCCCGAAGCCTATTTCCAAGTAATTTTCCAGTCCCATCAATTACATCAACAAAGTGAAATACTTTTGTTTATTCCAGACTTGAAATACCCACTCTTTGAAACAAACAAACAAAAATTTCACAAAAGCTTTACATAGCTCCTTCCTTTAGTCTGTCTCTCAGAAAATAAACTCTGTGCAACCAAAACATTTTCTCTGACTTTAGGACAACAGCTGGAGGAAAAAAAATTACAGTAAGATCACAAACATGTATGGCTGTCAGTTTTCCATCTGAACTGTTCACTAAAAAACTTATCTTGGTTGAAATCCAAAACTGTTCCATTAATTTTAATGGAATGACTTTGGAATTAAACTAGCATGGAGCACAATTTGCACAATTTGCTGCTTAATGACAGTTATTTACAGAAGGGAAGCTGTTTCATGTAATCAGTCAGAGCACCTGCTTTTGTAATCAGCCTGTGGAATCAGACAGATTACATGATTACTACCAAACATTGTGCAGATACATTCTGAAAGAATTCATTGCTACTTCATAATTTTAATCAAGGTGGCAGAAAAAGACCCACTGAAGAAATAAAAATAAAGTTCCATCTCACAGGTATTAGGAGGATGGAAGAGGAGCATGACGTTGGCCTGAAGCCTGTTTCTGAAACAGATTTAAAACTTTTAAACCACATTTTTTCCACCCAAATTTCATAAAAAAATCATCATTTCATAAGCTCCTCATAGGGCTTGAGATCAATCTGCAATCAACTGAGATCATCCTTAATTTTAACACTATTTTATATTAGCAAGGGAAAAAGGAATTGGCAATGGACAGGATAACCCCTCAGACTCATGGTGCAATATGAAGGACTTGTGTGGATTATGAAAATTAAGACATCAAACTCTTCCCTAGATCTGCAAGGAGATTCCACCGTTGAATAGAAACTTTTACTAGAAAAAGTCACAAAAAGTATAATTTTGGCACACCCTCCAAATGCCAAGTCACTGGGCATTTGTACACTTTTTGTTTCTCTTATTATTTCTAATTATGTTGTAAAATAGTTTTCTTCAATGACCACAATCAGTAACAAGCTGAGAAATAGCATCAGTTAAAAATCTTGCAGATAGTGAGCTTCACATTGGATTTGTATAATAAAGTTAGTTCAGAAGAAAACAATTGGACTGTATAGCATGCAAAATGCTTCAGCATATTTATAAACAGACTGAAAAATCACTGAAAAAATAATCTGCCATCTATTATCCTGATCCACAGCAGCAATACAGAGAAGCAACTAAGATACCTGACTGTAACAACTCAGTCATAACACTACTATGAATATTTTCACTATGAGGAATTTCAATACTGAATTCCATACTCTATATATTAAAAAAGAAGAATATTTGCATCTTGAATGTATAGTATGATTCTAATCCAAAATATTACAAGGTTCTCTCAGCAGTGTGAAACTATCTCTGTGTGATGTTTGAGCCAAATTACATTGCTTAGAAAATTAAGCAAATACAAGTCCTGGAGATTGCTGATTTATAGCACAGCAAAGTGTTTCAGTAAAAAAAGACTCTTCGAAAATGTTGGCTATCTTAATCCTTTTAATAAAAGCCCTCTAGTTATAAAGAGAACTCAAGAGAATTCTAGCCTTTTTCTCAGTTTGATTATGGACTATGGCAAGGAAATGTTATTCTTCTGCACTTTTTTAATGTAAAAAACCTCCAAACCCCAAAACTAAGCAAATGGCAGTTCTCCAAAGGACAGATAAGCTTCCAGCCGTGGAATTCAGCCCAGAAAGACTCAGGTGCTCCTCCTTCCAGTGCTGCATGCATTATCTACAATTTATCAGCTCTCCCAATTACCTGGGGATTGAAGAGATTTTGTAATCATAAACTTGCTAACTCTATTATACTAATGGACATTCTGTCAAGCAGGCTCTTGAAACATTAAGATGAATGACCATTTTGTCAGTGACAGAGTGACCATAATGAATGACTTAATTTTTAAGAAGTTGCATGCATAATTACACATGCAAGTAGGTGCAGACATGGGACTGCATCTCATGCACACGTTTACTGAAGCAACAACTGAATTTTCACCATCACCATGGGCATAGGTTAGAGTTTTGTGCTTACAGAGATCAATACACTTCTATACATACATGTTCCAAACTCAAGACTGGTGCTGGAAACAAAGTATAACCTTCTGGCTTAGTTTGGAAGAAAAGCTAAGAAATCAAGTTACATAGAATAGGAAAGGCAAAGATTAAGATAAAATTTCAATGCACATTTGATTGTATACCAGTTTTATGTTTATAAAATGTAATATGTTTCATCTGAAAGAAAAACAGATGCACAAATATCAAGAAATACAGATAAAATATATTTTCCTTAGTATTTACAACAGAACCTCTTGATTTCCTCTACCAAAAGCACTTCTATGCTGACTACCAACCCATGTAAAACATTACATGTGTATGATGAAACCACACATCATGTCTTGCTGGAAAGAAATACATAGTGTGTCACCATTTAATCAGGTTGACCAAGCACAATTCTATTTGTTTGGTCAGCCATGCACATACCTGCTCACATGGTTTATGTGTGGCTGTATTTGCAGCGTGCTTTTGGCATCACAATATGTCTTTATTACATTACCAAAAGAAACCAAGTCTTGATGTGCTACCTCAGCATTTATTCCCTCCAAATTTCTATAATTTCCTGCTATTTTTAGCAGAACTTGCTGGAACTCAACATCAGAAAGAAATCATGAAAACATTAATTTTTCTTATTGCCAGATCTTCTGTCTGGTCTAGTGTTAGAGAATCCCTTCTCTACTTCCATCACAGTGAGAGACCTCTTGCAGTATGAGCACATCCAATGAATCCAGCAGGTTTATTCCTGCAGCCAAATGCTGATGTACACAAGTCACTGAAACTGGGCTCCAACATGTTGTTTGTCCACAGAAAATCCCACTCATTTTCACAGATGTGTTTACTCAGTTCCTAATATTCCAGCACTCCTGTCCCAGACATATGGACCAGAAATGCTGGAGCTGCAATTGCCAAAACTTTACACTGAAGTTTCTTGTGCAACCTTGGCTCAGCATCTCAGGTATTCATCACAAATTAGTCTTTGAGCATGCATTCCCTTTGTTCTTGCATATAGTCCCACATATTTTCTTCATTCCCTGGCAAAAGATCGATATTTACCTTGAAAGACCATTTACTGCCTAATATTAAAACAACCAAGTATCAGATATGAAAAATTAAAATTCAGTGTAAATTTTACCAAAAGCCAGACAGAACTATAAGGAATTGAAAAGTCCCACATTAGGAAATACTAGGGAACTTTAATGGCAAGCACAAATAGTTGGATCATCCTTTTGACAGCATATGCAGCATGATCCCGGTTTTGCTATCTGTGCATTTTATTTTCTATTGCCATGGGATCTGCTGGCAATAATGTATTGCTATTAATGTGTTACAAAAGATGTCTGATATGATTTGCTTCAAACCCTGCTACCTTGTCTGTACCCCATATTAGCAGGAGGTTGATTTAGGATCTTTTGCTCAGTGATTTGTACTATACAATTATTAGCTCCATCAGTGTGCAGGGAGCCCAGGGAGAGGATTCTTACTTTGTACCACCAAAATCCTTTACCAACTTCTTCACTTCCACTTAATAAAAAAGTAAATTTTTGTCTGCTCTTCCCAGCTTTACAGACTATGACATATTTCTCCTTTCATATATTTCATGTCTTCCCAATTGGCCCTTTTTACAAACATGTCAGGGTCAGATTACATTTTCAATAAGAAGAACTTGAGTTTAATTTATTACCATGTTTAAAAAGTTCCAGATCTATCATGGGTATCAATATGATGTTATCTCTGGGTTTTGGGGGTTTTTTTGATTGCTTAGTATATAACCTGTTGGACACTGTTCATAACAAGCTTCACATTTGGTGAAGCTGTAGGTTGAGAAGACCTATTTCTTTTTTTGCTCCTGTTTGAGTGCTCTTACCCTAAGATGTGTCCAAAGGGAGGAGGAGCTTTCTGCCCTCTGGTTATATTTGTTCTCTATCATGTTCTTGATGCAGAGCTGGAGGCTGAGGCAGGGAGCACTGTGCTACTTTGTGGGCATTTCTTATTTCAATGGATTTCAGCTATTCTTGTCTTCTAAGTCACCAGAAGCCTTTAAGTTACAAGCCTCCAGTAATCCAGTTAAATATTGGGAATGTGCTACATAAGCATTAAATGCAATTGTTAATATCTTCCAGGGGCTCCAGACAGCTCAGATTATTCTTAACTGGCCCCCTTGGCTGCACACAGGGCTGTATTACTCATATCTGGAGGGAGATGTGTCCAGTCGACTTTATCCACTGCCAAATATGTTTATTTATTGCAGCACTTCAGTACATTCCCTAAGCTCTTCTGTTCAATAGCTGGTGGAAGAGGCAGGATTAAAAGGCTGCTTCTCAGCATCTTTGGCTATCTTTACATTTTTCTTCAAAGACATGTATAGGACAGAGGCTACCCCATGGCTTTTAGAGACAGAGATGATGAGTGATCCTCTTTGGTTGTAAAGCATACCTTGCAGCAGTCCCTGATTTTTACTTTTAAAGTTCACTTCCCTCCTTGATCTCAATTGTAACTTCACTGAAAAACTGAGGCAAGGAAATGTCAGGTTATAAAACAAGGCAACAACCCTTTGGAAACAACATTCTCTTTTTAAAAAAAATCACAACAAAAATGAAGAACTTCATGGCTTAGTGCAAAATCTAACAGTATGTCTGCTTCCAGGCAAAAGCATATTAATAATTTGTTTAAACAATGAATTTTTCTGATGCTACATATTCTTAAGGTACTCTCTACATGGAAGGGTCAGAGAAAGCAAGAAGCCAAACATCTTTAAAGGAACTCACTAAGTGAAAATTAATGTGATGCTTTTTTCCTCTTTTAACATACCCATAGGGACTGTTCTATCAGCCAAGAATACTAACAGGTCTCAGTATTCTAAACACAAAATCAGCATGTGAAAGCACAAGTTTCCTCTGAATATTCTCTAAGCCCGGCCCTCTCCCATCTTCATCATCCTTCTTTCTTGGCTTCCTCCCCCCTAAAGGGAATCCTTCAGATTCAAAGGTGGCATATTACAACTGGGAATCCAAATGCAATGGGGTTGCTTTTATTTGACTTTGGAAGTAAAGAACTTACCCAAATGTATCTCATTCCAGGATGTGACCTTATCCATACAGCTGGTCTTTTGACAAATAAAATGTTTGCAAGTCTAGAATACCTTAGGTAAGACAAAATCCCCATACTAGCATCATTAGCCTAGATGCAGGTAAAAAAAAAGCCCAAAATGGAAGCATTCACCTTGAATCCCTAATATTTAGCACAATCCAAGAATATCTTACCTATATATTTTTTCAAAGAGAATTACTTCTTTACCAAAGATGCAGTTCATTCTTATTAAAGAATAGAAGGCCATACTCAAGGAGCATGAAACAGTTATCTACTTAGAGGCTGCTGCTCATTAAATTTTTTGGAAGGCTTATTTCAGACAAGATAGATTTATTGGATAAGGAAGATTAAGGAGGCCATTGCTTCTCAATTACCACTAGACGCAGCAGAATATATTTGTGGTTCATATGACATGGTCATCATTGTGTAGATATGTAACTTGCCTCAACCTTTCACCTCCCTTCTGTCCATGTACACTTGGGACTACAGCTGTGTCTAAATTCAATATATTCACTGGGTAGGGAGTACCTCACATTTTCTATGCACTGCATGAACATTAACTTATTAACCTTTATAAGAGCCACGGGAGATTCATCTGAAACCTATTCAAATCCCACTGGAGGATAGGGGAAGATTCAGCTTTGAATCAGGCTCACATATAAGCAAAGCAAAACATAAGATTCTGTTTAACTTAAGACTACATAACAACCAAAACTTCAGTCAAGGTCAGTTTCATCCTCTGGATTATTTACGGATGTTCCAACTCCTCTGGCTGTTTAAAACATTCCTGTGCCTTCTGGTTCTGCTTACAACAGCCAGAGTGTTACAGCAAATCTCACAGAGAGGACAAAATGTTCAAGTTTCATGAACTTGAGGTTTCATCTAACTATTTTTAATTTTTTTAAAGCAATGCTTATGCTCTGAGAAATGAAGATTTTATCTAAATCATTACTGAAGGGATCAGGGTTCTTGGTTTGATTGCAGCATGTTTTAGCCTATGCATTTCTAAGGCTTATGATTGTCACAGAGCACAGGATATAATTTTTCTAAGGTATCTAAGCATACCCTTTCCATTGATACATATTCTTGTAAGTAATTTAGTCACCTTAAAAATTATCTTATCTATGGTTAATTATACGCAATAGAAAAATCAAAAAGTGTGACTCTGCAATTTCTACTGTGATTACTTAATGAAGTTTTAAAAACTCAAAATGAACTTAATAGTTAAATTAATTAATTCCTATGTAAAGGCTTTTTTCTTCATAGCTATGATAAGTTAATCACTTATAAAAGTAATAACATAACTGGAAGTGTTTAAAGAAGGTTTTAATGGATCTTTGAGCCACCTGCTCTACTGAAAGGTGGCCCTGCCTATGGTAGAGGGGTTGAAATTAGATGATCTGAAGGGTCCCTTCTAACCCAAAACCATTCTATAATTCTATGATCAAACTTTCAGAAAACTTCTTATATTGCTGAGATATTTGGAGTTGAGATTTGGGGTTGCATTTGGGGTTTTTTGTAAATAACCAAATGTCAGAAATCCTTAACATAAAAAGAATACCCTTAAATTAAAAACCCAGTTAAACTACAGCCTTTTCTTAAAGGGTACAAAGATATAGCATTGATTCTGCTCGCTAAGGCATATGACTTCATACTAAACACAGTTAAATTTTTCAGCTTCAGTTTGTAAATTCAGCCTTTATTTCCAAAATGATCAAACAACTGCCACAAAATTCAAAAATCATGAAGGACCCAACCCATTCTGAAATGGACCACTGTGACTCTTTCCTTTAAATATTAGTACATAGAAAAAGGAAAAGTTCAATTAGTATGTCCATTAAACTAAATAGCATTGTCCTTGTGTACTTTCCCAAAGCTTTTTTCAGAATTCATGAATCATAACAATTGGACTGGGAGAACCTCAGGTTCAAAAAAGGGGTTCTCTTGAAAACCCTTCCAGCCACCTGGTAGCTGAAATGCTTTAAAATGTTCTAGCAGAACTTACTATCAAACAGAGTCCTCCAGTAAACACAAGCCATGTTACCTAGGGTTTCCCTCCTAAAAAATCAATTATGTAAAACAAAATTTCCATCTAGAGGCCAGGTTTGAAAAAGAAAAAAACATTTGGAGGAACATAAAACACCTTTGCAAGAAGAGCAAAAGAAAAGCTTTTGTTTCTGCACATTCTTTCTACTGCTCTCTTTTATTTCAACAATTTTTCATTCCCTTCTTGTTCAGTGATGACTGTTTTGGGAAATTTTGAAATTTCTTCAGTAGACAGTTGTACAAGAGGTAAGGGGCTTAGGCAGGAGAACACTGCAGTAAAAATCCTTCCATTGGAAGATCTGTATTTCTGACTCACTGGAAAAAATGTGCCTATTAGAAGGAGCACAAAAAAGCTGACTATAAAGTATAACAGGACTTATTGAAAACTTATATACATTATCTGCAAGCCAAACACAGTATCACAAATACCAATAAAGGCAACTTCCAGCCCTGAGCAGCTGGTAAAAAAAAATATGATTAGTACTTGAATAAATAGATTGATGTCCCCCTGCAAATGCTGGTTTAAGATTTTATACTGTCATGAAGAAAATTATTAATTTGACTGTAACAGAACTTTGGCAGATCAGATGACCTTGACTCACAGTGTGAAAAGCTGTCCTGGCACAAACACAGGATTGCAATTTTAGGCAACAGTTTTGACTTTTAAACTACAGAATTATAGTACCTACCAGGGTAGGAGGTTCCACTTGATTTAATTTACTTTATTTTGACTTTTCTCACACATCCAAGCTTGTCAAGGAGTGAACTAGATGGTTGCTGTATTATCTGACAACCACAGCTACATGGTACATGGGCATTGCAAAGAATTTCAGCTGGATAACTTTTTTGATGATAAAATTTCATTATATAAAGTGCTTAGGACTTTTCATCTACTGGAATCCAAAACACCATGCACAGCTTTATATTCTCCTTCAGATCTTCTCTATTAATATGGTACTCACTTGAGAGGCTTATCTTTTACAGAAAAACACATTATGCAGCTTCAAGAAATTTGCTAATACTTCTATGTCACATTGGTCAAACTATGATGGGACACAAAAGCACCAGACTAATAATACAGAATCTCAAAGTAACAGGCTAAATGGAAAGCACTTATGCTAAGCTATCGTTTACATAATGTTTTTTTATAACTAGTGTAGTTGATATAAATAGGATATTATATTAATGGCAAAAACCTCCAACCCTTTAGGGGTGGTCATTTTTATCTTAGCCTGGGCTTGATTTATGCTTAAGCTAAAAGAGGACACCAGTTCTGGATTCTATTTTCACTTTCCAGTTCAATGACACACATGAAATTGAGGTTTTTTCCTCATCTGGTTTTAGCTGGAAAAAGAAGATCACAAAGAAATACAAATTACACCAGATGAGCCCAAGGCGCACTACATGTGATTCACATTTAAAATGTTAAATAGTTTAGATCATACAAATAATGAGAAAAAACTTTTCCAAACTGGTTAGATGTCATGAAGTGGGCTTAAGTCTGAAAACAGACAAGACAACAGACAGGAGAGCAAATGAACATGAGCTACTAAGGCCACAGTCCTCAGAAGAGTTAAGGAGAAGATGCTGCTTTCAAAGAGGAGTAATTGTTTTATATTAGTGAGACTATAAAAGTTACTCATTAAAAAGCAAAAATGCACTATATCCAAAATGAAGATTACAGGAAGGGATAAGAAAAAAGTTTAGTTTTTAAACCAACTTCTAGTGCCTGACTTTGCTATACCATTAGTGTTCACTTCTCTATTTCTTCAAATATCAGTGACAATACCGAAGTGAATATTGGAAGAAATGCTGAAGCAGTATTTCACTGGGGTCACAAAATATGTTTAACATGCAAACAGATTTCTTACTTAAAAAGTGGGTCTCACTATAGGTGAAACAAAACCACTTCCAAAAAATATGTCTGGAAACTGGTCACTTACTAGGCGGATTCAAAGCAGTCAAGTAGGCCTAGTGCAATGAGGAATTACAGAAATATGATGGAGAAGGCAGTAGTCTTGCAACTAAAAATGGCCGCTGTTCACAGAAATTTAGCCCCAGACAGATTGCATAGTCCCCTTAACCGCATACAAATAAATAGAAATCTGGCTGAAAGTTTATGCTTTCACTTCCTTGGCAAGAAAATACAACAGCTATATGCATCTAGCAATAAATACTGCCCCATTTCCTCAAGCAGCTGCCTCTGGCCACTGAGCAATTCTTATTAAACCCTTTCTTCCCTCTCTTGCCAGCAAGGCAGCACGTTTCAGCAGTACAAACTGCACCCCAGTGACCACAATCCTGCTCCAGGAGCTGTCATTATCTGAGGCTGACTCTGACAGAGAATCACAATGAAGAACCCTTTTCACTTTCCTGTCTAGTGCACTTCTCTGTAAAGATGATGATGCTGGTGATAATATCTTTCTAATCACAAAAAAAAAGGGGAATGATAAGGGCTGTAAATTATTAATACAACACACTGATATAACGGGGAGCAACATTTAAGTGTAAAGTGTATTTCAGTTATGTCAGCTACAAAAAAATAGATCACAAAAGCATATTGGAGCTTGCAGTAATAGTTTTTGCTAATTAGTTGTGCAGAGAGAATGAGGAAACTGGCCTTCCAATACCCATCACTAATGAGACTCAATTTAGGCCTTTTACATAATCTGCTTATGAGAGCAAAGAAAATCCCCACCCTATCTGATAGATATATACTGGGATAAATTTCCCAAAGAGACTTGCCTCAATCATGAAACCAAGCAGAATGTTAAGACTTTGATGTGAAGATGGAGGCTTAAGATGAAAATCACTCTACAAATTAAAAAAAACTAACCTTCTAAAATAACAGCTGGAAGAAGTTCTAAAGTCAATAAGAATGAATGATTAATAATGGTGTCTCAGACCAGAACCTAGCCAATGCTTTTCCTGGGCACAATCATTAAGCTTTTGAAAGTCGTCATATGCTGTGAATAAACTTAATTTGAAGTTAATGTGCTAGTTTGCCCTTTAAAAAAAAAAATTTAAAAATACACACATAAGAGTGTACCTGTGGACAACTGTGGTTAACTGAATCAGTCCTTTGTGCACAAGTATTAGAAGAAATTTAAGAGTGTGCTTACAATATTATCTTGCAGCATCAATATTTTTGCTAGTCAGATACTATATCTCCATTTTTTACAGAACCAAACCCACCAGTTCCATCGAGATCATAATGAAGCTACTCTTCTTTCTTGGCTATTTAATAAAATAAGTTTGTTTTTAGCCTCAGAAAAAAAATACCACAATACATAAATCCACCAATTAGCTACCATGTAATGTGGAAACACACAGGAAAGGCAGTTTATAGGCAGACAATGTCCTATAAACTTGCAGGATGCTGATTCAAAGTCCTGCACATGCTGGACAAAAACTAGTCACAGTTTACCAAAATATATCCAGCAAGGACAGTTGATGATGTATTTGCTGAAAGATTCCACATAAGATAGACTGAGCATTGCCAATGAGCGATTTTCTACAAAGGGGTTTTTCAACCACAAATCAAAAAAGTGTATACAATAAGAATAGCTACTATAAAACCTTGTTTTATCCTGGCACAGTTGCACACACTTATCTTTTTTGCCAAAGTATGTTCCCTTCATGTACAGACCTGACCTTCAGGTACAGACCTGACATGAGACTCAGAGCTGCCAGGGAGGAAAGCAGGAGGATTTCTGCTGGTACTTGCATCGATAACACCCACATGCAACTACTACTGATTTAAAAACATGCCATTGGTTGTTAGGGTCTAACATGGCAAACAAATTTGAAATCATATTAAATTTACCTACTTTGTTAACACAAAATTTATCTACAATTTTCAGAAAATCAAATGAACCTGAAACTCATTATTTAATCAACTCTACGCACTGTAAGGACCAGAGGACAATACATTAAGAACATGCTATGATTTAGAAAACCTTTGTTCATGAAGCAACCTGAATGAAGTCAGCCTCAATGATTTTTATTTAAAATCCCTTATATATGCACTTTGTGCAAACTTAGATGAGTCGAGCAGTTTTGAATTTTACTGTAGGGATCGATGGGGTTTCTTTTCCTACTGGAACATTACATGAAAGTTGTTTATTGTTATACTTCAGAACAAAAAACTAAGAGTAATTCACGAAAGCAGTGTAGAACTAAAACCACTGAGCTAGCTGATCTCAGCTATAGCTGCTAATTAATTGTTATGTTATCCTGCTTGTAAAGTGTTATCTGTATATACACACATCTTTTCTCCATGCCATCCCTGCATGTCCTGTACCCTGTGTCACCGACCAACACCTCCAGAGGAAAGCAAAAACACCACAGCAAATTTAAATTCATTTCTGTTGAACTTTTAGCTGATTAAGGTAAAGGATGACATGATTTGACCTCCCATTAAGAAATGTGAGCAAGTGTTGCTTTTCCAGACAAATTATCAATAACATTTTAATTAAGGTTTGATTGAGCCAAAGCAATTATCACATGGCAGCAGGTAGTGAGCAGCAAAGAGCTCGGGGTATCATTCTTTCCCTGCAAGGGCTGGAAGAAGACAGGGTAATTACTATTGACGAGGCTAATCTTCCAGTTTTCTAACCTCAGGCATGCTCAGAGAGACAAATCCCACTCAGCATTCCTTGTCGACAAATTGGTCATTTACATAAACATGTTTTCTCGCCAACATACGCTATTGTAGTAGATTTCCCAAAGATGGCAGCAGGCCAGACACTTACTTAGCAGCCAATGTTCATGTCTTTTGCATAAACATATGTGCTTTTCTAGCCTTTATATAAAAGTCTGGAGAATAAACCGTACTAACGGCAAGTGGAGCTTTGGGTCAAAACCTACTGACGAGGGTCCCTGCCTTTGAAGTCACTCCCTATTATCATAACAGCATACAGCTATAGTGCTTTTTTCCCCACTGGACATTTCCTGTCCCCCCAAGGAAACTTTCCAGGCTTTTGGAAATAAAATTACTGTTAGACAGAGCATACACAATTTTTTTACATACTGGTTTAGCTGTCCAGAAGCATTACTTTAATGCTGCATCTACATTATCCACACAAAGCAGTAACCCATGGTGTGCCCTGCCCAGGTTGTTTCAGCAGAGTTTACATTTGTTCTCCAGGTACCAGACTGAAGCTGGGGAATGGTATTATTTCATCCACAGGTTTTATTCATGTGCAGATGCTGTATTTAATACTGTTCACCCCCGTGTCTCCCCAAAGATCAGACTGACTCAATTCACAAGGGATGAGATCACCCTGCCAAAATGCCTATCTGCAACAAGACTAATGTAGATTTTTGCAGTAACAATTACTGGTAGTACTGCCTGCCCACCCAGCTCATGGATATTTCTGTGGTCATCTATATGGTATTGGGAAAATAAAATAAAATTAGGAAAAAAAACCTTATATCTACCTCTTATTAATCACACGACCTTTCTTTCTTTCTTTCTTTTTAAAAATTTTTTAGACTAAGCAAACTCAAATGCTGCAGCATAAAGTAAGTGGATACACAAAAATATTGACAGAATGTAGACAGATTTTTTAGAAAGTGACCTCTGTCATGTCCTTCAAACACTTTACAGGCTATCCCTGCTGATGAACAGCTATCCCATCTCACAAGGCTCCATCAGACAAGAAATAGGATATCTAATTATTCTGCATCCATCACTGGAACAATCTAAGCTTGGACTAAGAAATAACCACCGTGACATCTCATTTAATAGTAAATATATGTAAAAGATGATCTTCCTAAAACAGATTTCCTGGTTAAAAAAAAAAAACAACAAACAAAACACAGAAACAAAACAAAAAAAAAATCAAACATTTCTGTACATCCAATTTAACATTCTGCATCTTCTCAATTATTTCACTAGGAAATTTGCAAATGCATTTGCAAATTGCGATTACAGTCTTCCAAAGGCTAAAATTCCAATCATCATATGAGGCCTTTTCTGCTTCGCTAAGTACATTTCTCTAAATGTTCCTGACTCTCATTGCAGGTCAGAGGAAATATTGTTAGTATTTATCACTTGCACAGTGTCAGAAAGAAACAGTAATGCACTTCCTACAGACAGATGGATGCTGTTCTGAAAGGCATAAAATCAAAGTAGGTAAAGAAATAAAAAGAGAATGGATAAAAGCATTCCTAAGCTCAGTATACATTTTGTTGTCTCAACTCTATTTGCTTTGCTTTCCATATTTCTTTGTAAATAAAGTCACAGCCTGATAAAAGGTGGGCAGCAATGTGTACAAACCCGGCAATATACGCTCCTCTCTGGTATCATCCATGCTGAGCCTAAATGGTGGAACAGCATCCCAGGGCCTTATCTGAATACATTCCCAGGCTGCCCCCTACCTCAAAACCCCTTCTGTTTTATTTCCCTGATTGCTAAGGATTTTACCCACACCTTACACTACAAAACCAAAAAAATCACTGAATTTGTTTGTGCTTCCACAAAAGAACTGTAGAATTCACTATGGTGAGCAGTGTAACAAACACTTTGGATACAGGTAGTCCTGCAAGGAGCAGGGAGCTGGACTCGACAATCCTTATGGGTCCATTTTAACTCCAGACATCATCTGAGACTCAACAAGTAAAAACGGAAAAAGTAACTAACTGAAAGATGCATTTATTAAAATTCACCTGACAGTTCAATCCCTTTTGTCCTTGAAAAGTTTAGTTACAGCTTGAAGATGACAGCTGTAGATTTCCCTCCAAGGGGTTTCAGAGTTTTCTCTCAATATATTCATCATGCATTGATACCTTTGCAGGGCTAAAACGAAGATTACACCTTCTCATATCTGTTGTCAGATACTAATAACATGGATTCTAGTAAGTCTCTAAAGACTTGGTCTGAAACTCTTCACTCTGTGTCCCAGTTCCTTACAGTCTCCTTGTAATGGGGTCAACCAGGGAGGAAGGGATAACACACTGGCTGTTCATAAACCTTGGGCTGCTACCTCCCTGTTTATTTATTTTTGAGAATGGTCATAAATTTTGACATTACATTACTGCACTAATGAAATCAGAGGGAACCTTCACAATAAATATTGAGTAAGAATTGAGAAACTTTTGCTGTCAGGTTCCCAAGCTGGCCAAGGAAAATATCCCATGAGGTGCTTCAAGGGCACCACTGCCCCTAGATCTGTAGGACCACAGGTCAGTGGGGCAGCATCCTGTACTGTGGCCGTAGTCAAAATCTGATTGAAATAACACTGATAAAATTTCCTCTGCCTTGAGCATTGCAAAAAGTGTTGCTTCATGGGCTGCATAATTCAAAACCACAGGGAATTATATTCTCTCCCAAACTAAGCATCTCCTCAGTGACAGGCACAGGTAGATGGCTTTATTTACCACACAGCTCCTGGAGCTCCTCATTTACCAACATGGCTGTAATTAACCTTCCCACAAGCACATTGCTGTTGCCATGGGGATCCACCCTGGACATGAAGACAGTTCCATTCTGTGCTGTGCATGCCAAGGAAAAGTTACAATTCTGAAACTGCGCTGTCATGGAGGGGTGTCAGAGCAGTTGTGAGCATCAGCAGCTTGGCAAGAGATGGGACAACAGCTCAAGAGAAAAGTCATGACTGATCTAATGAAATGAAGGCCACAGGAGGTGCCAGGGAACCCAGAAAGCCACGTCATACCAATTCAAATCACCTTTCTTCCCACTTCTCCAGAGTAAGCAATCGCTGCTGAAAATAAAAATTTCAAAGCAGGAGAAAAGAGTGCAGGAGAGCACTCTCCTGCATTTCCACATCTAAATTATATCATACCAAACAACAAATTAAAAACGAACAAGCAAACAAAAGAATTAGGTCTTTAACCTAATCTACAATAGGCACAGAAACTCAGTAACACTATTTATTTTTAAAATTAATTCAGTAGACCTACCTATTGGAGGAAACAAGAATCATAAAATCTAAACAGAATAAAACCTTTATTAGATAATATTTAGTTTGCACACTACAATTTGCATTATAATCATCACCAACTTTCTTCTCAGAAAGGATTTCTAAAGACCAACATAATGAGATTTACAATTTATTGTATTTGTAATTATACATTACTGTACAAATCTCCAGCATTATTTAAATTTGTCAAATAATATTTATTAGTAGTCTAGGAAGCCTTTACTTCAATAGTAATCTACATTTGTCAAATAAAGAACTAGAATACATTTTGAGTTGCATTATCTTTTCTTTCTTAAAAAATTGAATTTGCATATTCACTGATTTTCAAAATTCAGTGTCCATTACATCTTGAGATCATTAACTCCTTTGCATTCTAATACACTATTAATGAAATCAAAAGTAAAAAAGCCAATCCATTTGTAGATATGAGAAGGAATTTCTAACATAAAACATTCTATTGAAATGTAAAAGTACTAATGATGTGTTCCTCAAGTTTCCATAGAAATATGTCGTCTGTCCATATTTAGGGAGGCAAAAAAGTATTCAGGCATCCAAAACTCAAATCAGACAAAATTTAGGCAGAGTCGAACCATGAGAGCTACAAAATAATTTTCACTGTAACACCTCCCATATTTAATGGTCCCTGAAAACTTCTGCTTTCTCCTTGAAAAAAAAAAAATCCTGGGATGTTTTGAGTTTGCTGTTGTACACTTGCTGACTTTCCTCAGCTCTGTCTGTAAATGCATGCCAGCTCCAGCTCAGACTCACCAAGTCAGACATCTATGAGTCTAAAATTTGTGTCTACTAATCTAGGAGATGTACTCAGCCCATGCCCATAAGCATGGACAGCAAGAAGCTCAAAAAGGCATAAAACAAAGAGCTGAAGACAGCAGAACTGCTCACATTTTCCTAACATTATGTGATGGCTGAGCACTCTGCCTGGGAAGTGCAAGATCCAATACTACATCTTCACCTGAAAACTACTTATTTATTATTTTAAAGAAGAATAGGAGTATAAAATGCATAAAGCAGAGTCAGTCAGAAGCTGCAGCAGGATTTCTGAGCTGTGCTCTCTCCTGACAGACAAATGCCTATCCCAGGAACACTCCAGGCAGGCCACAGACACAGTTTTGCTTGCTGTCTTTGTTCACATTTTCCTGACAAATGGCTCAAAGGCATTTCCAGGCTTCAATAGCATTAAGCACAATTCAGTTTTGTAGTGGCACCACCAATGGCTGGGAACAGCAGAGGGGGCAGGGGCAGGTTATCAGCACTTCAAGGGCAGCAGTGGCTGGAGGGGCTTGTGTGTGAAAGGCTAAAGCAGGATGGAGGTGCTGGGCTCTGCCTGATCTGGAAGAGCAGGCTCTGAGGGACCAGGATCACTGCTATTTAAGCTGCAGATGGTTGAAGATCTCTTTCTTTCTCTTCCCTCAAACCATGTTTCTTCAGGGATCTCACTGTCTCTCCTTACTTCCTCATGACACTGCTGACAGTCTGCAGCTGCTGCTACACCTTTGTATAACGTCCTGCAGCCCCAGGCAACTGGCTCCTGCTTTGAGCTGGCCAGACAGCCCAGCACACTTCACATCTTGCACACCTGACAGTCCTCATCTGTTTTATAAAAAGCATGTGCTGGAAGGTGGGACTGTGGGCTCCATTCCTGGAGCTGGATATTCAAATAACTGATGATGTACAGCAGTGCTGTAAATCCTCTCCCAGGTCACCTTCAGACCTGCTGGGTGATACAAAAGGCTCATTCCCTCAAAAGGCTTCATTCCCTCACAAAAGGCTCATTCCCTCAAAAGGCTTCATTCCCTCAAAAGGCTTTGAGGGAATGTGGGTGAGGATGCCTCACTGCCCTTTTAGGACATTCAAAACTTGTTTAAATTAAAATTAAAATCACTTTTCTGCTTTTTGCTTTTCTTCTGCTAGGGACCTGCTCCCATTTTCACTGGGCTGGTCCAGAATTTACAGTACTCAATAGGAAGAACTGTAATGACAACAGTTTCTCTGAGCAAGCAATTTGATGTTGACCTCAGCAGTGGCTGATCAGGCTCCCAAACAAACCCCCACACATAAATTTTTGCCCCTCTCAGTACAGAAGAAAACAGCTACAACAAGGAACTGGGTCTCTGTGCCAAAAATGAAACTGGAAGGAAATATAAGATATTTCCATGTTCACATATAAACACTCAAAACCATGATGGGTCCCATCACTTTGATTACCAAAAGATGACTTTTACTCTTCATTATTTTCATGCTTCTGAAGGTTTGAGTACAAAGCCTGTCATAGCTGAATTTTTTATGGTTGGAAGCATTTGTATATGTCCACTGTGTTTATGTATTAAGCACTGTTAATGTACTCTACCACTAAGTAACTTCTTCAGTTTAAAATCAAAACATCATAATCAATTTTTCCTTTCTTCAAGGCACTGCTGTAGTGGTAATCCAAGAGGGGAGACAAGAGTCTCTATTTCAGAGATCCTCCACTATGTAACTGCTTGAAAGGCACTTTGCTATGTCTTACAACTGTTTTTATCCCTTTGAGTACTGAGCAATCTTTTCCCTATTACCAGTTACATCCTTCTGAAATAAAAGTGTTGGAAAGCCCCTGCACTTCTGTTTAATGTTAAAGTTACCATTTGGTCACTGTAACTTTTCCAAATTGCAGCAGTTTTTTCCTTTGGGATTTCTATATGCAATCAGATACTTAAAGAAGACACTAAAAAGCCTAGGGAAAATTAGACAATGAACTATGAACTTTTCTGGGTGACCTTGGACAACTTTTCCTTGTGATTCATCCAATTAATCTGGGGAAGAAAAAAAAAGCCAACAAAACAGCCAAACTTTATTCCCCCCACCCTCCCAAGAAAACACCCACACCCAAACAAACAAAAAAATACAACACCCCCAACAGACCAACAAAAATAAACGAACAAAACCCAAAAAATCCACCCACAACTGTGTAAAACTATCTCAGATCTTGAAGAAAATTGGAGGTGACATGTCATCTGAGCTCACCTTGCAACACTATCCTACTACAGGGCTGAATACATTCTTGAAATTTTGATTTTATAAATTATGTATACTTACACAGCTAGAGGATACAAGTGCAATTTTGAGAAGTCAGAAATGCCAGCTGCCTAAATCACTATGTTTCTTTAAACTTACATTCTGAACTTAGAAATCACTGTGAAAATTTCAATTAGTGCAAACAATGGTGCACTAATAAGCTGAGTACAGGAAATATCCCAGTTTGCAGCTTTGATTGTACTGAATTTGTGAGTTTTCCAGTGAAACATCACTAATGTGGTAGCAGTGATGTTTGCTTATCAAAAAGAAATCACTCTAATTAAGAATTCACCCACCTAACACTGCAGTGACTTTTTCTGACGCCATGTATGCAGTATCTCTTTGAAAGGTGCAGCAAGAATTTAGGACATCTTACTCTGATTCCTCAGTCCAGGACTTGAAAAGGAATCCTATTTCTGGAAATAGTTTTGCTGCTGTTTCTTTTCCTTCACTTCTTCATCACAGGGGTTTTAAAAATTTACTGCTTATTTTCTCTTCCTCCAAATGCCATTTTCTATCACTCCCTGCTGTCTTCCTCTGCACTTGTCTGGAGCTCAGAATTGAAACGGATTCTCTGAACTCGGGCTGTCTCCAGAGGAGTCACCATGATGACAAAATTCAAGGAAATAAAAACATGAGTCACTGATTAGTCTGAGGAAAGGGCCAGACAGGACAGGTGGGAAGGAAAGGGAGATGAGCCCATGATTATTTAAACCTCCCAAGTGAGTCACAATGAATAAAACCCTGAGCCCAGCTGAAAACAAGAACTTAGGAATCAAGAATTATATATTTCAGCAAACATATTGACAGCATTTCCCACAGAAATATTTCCCCTTGAAGCACAAGAGAGTTGCAAAGGGACTGTTTCTGAATTGTATTTTACAGTATCTCACTGACAAATACACAGCAACACACCTTCACAATTCACCTGCTTGTCTTCATTTACAAAGATAATCCACAACATGATGGTATTTTGGGTTCTACTGTTGTGTAAAAATGATGGAGACTATTTCTAAAACCAACCACAATTAGGTAGAAATAGACTCCTCAGCCTTGTCAAGAATGACAAGCAGTTGGAAAAAAAGCTTTTGCATAAAGTTACAGGTTGCCTTCTTTTTCTCTAAAGGAGCGTCAATGCTGTGCACTGCAATGATGAAGGGGGAAAAGAATAAATGATAAATTGTCAGGCACTGAGAGGGAGCAGCACTGATTTGGTATAAATTCAAAAAGCAAAAAAACAAAACACAAAATGTCTTGGTACAGATGTATAGCTTAGTACTTGATTTTGTCCCAAAATAGACAATTTCCAGACATAACAGCCTAGCAGTACCAGGAAACCACTTTAATAAGTACTTTCTTGTTTGGTTATCACTGACTTATTCTTTCCATTAAAATTATAGATATGCTGTGTAACTGAAATCTCTACAATAAAATTCTATTTAAACATTAAAATGTTATTTTAAAACCTAAACAAAATGCCTGCAATGAGCAGAAAATGTCTCTTACTGAAGAATAGCTGCTAGTATTATTGTTTCATGCTACAGTAGATGACTTATAACCCTTCTATGTACTATCCAAAGTACTTTTACATTTGAGATATTATATGCCTCGTGAATCAGAACATTTTTGTAAGATTTTTCTGATTTAATAATCTAATATTTTAATAAGAGTCAAAACATCTTGCAAACAGTCTGTTTTGCTTACAGACTCCAGACAAGCTCTCTTCAGCTCATCACACTGATGTCAGCCTGTGGTCTGTATTCTACGAAGAAGTTCAATTGACCTTCAGGCCTCAGATTTATTAGTTTATGCACTTCCCTTACAAAGCAGCACAACAGCAGTTACAGCTTAATCCAAACTGTTTCAAGTTTGAGGGATTTGGACTGATGGGCCAAGGCCAATTTTAGGAGGTTCCACAGGGCCAAGTGTTGGCTCCTGCCCTTGCATCCCAACGACCCCAGGCAGCACCAGCCCAGGGCTGGGGCAGAGTGGCTGGAAAGGCCCAGCAGAAAAGGACCTGGGGGTGCTGCTGACAGCAGCTGAGCATGAGCCAGCTGTGCCCAGGTGGTCAAGATGGCCAATGGCACCTGGTCTGGAGCAGGACTAGTGTGACCAGCAGCACCAGGGCAGTGATCATCACTCTCTTCCCCCAGGTAACAAGGGACAGAAGAAAGATGACATGGCCTCAGAATGCACCAGGGAAGGTTTAAATGTGATATTATGAAAAGATAACCCCACTGAAAGGGTTATCAAGTGTTGGAACATGTTGCCCAGGGAAGCAGGGGAATCACTGTCCCTGGAAGTTTTTGAATGTATAGATGTGGTGCTTGGAGACATGGTTTAGTGGTAGGTCTATAGCTGGATAAAGGTAGGTTTATGGATGGTTTATGGATGATTTTAGAAATCTTTCCCAACCCTAATGATCCTACAATTCCATTATTCTAGTTCTCTTATTCTTCACTAACTGTAAATAGCTGCCTCTACCCCAAAGTGTTTTAGTGTGACTCGATAACTTGGTGAATTCTAGTGGTGAAAAGCTGTCCTCCTCCAAAAAACAAAAGAGACAATTCTGTCACAATTCATAAGGTACTCTTCTTTCTTTTAATACACAGCATGAAAATGGTAGGGCACCCTCCTCCCTTTCTCTCAATGTCTTTATTAAGTGGATATTAAGTCCCTTAATTTCATTCTTTGAATAGCTTTTTCTCAGACACAAGCATTCTCTTATGAAATTTCCTTTATGTCTGTTATCTCCAGAGATATTCTGCTCTTACCATTCACTTAATATCACTTTTCTTAACTTTTACAAATGAAAAATAAATCCTCCCAATGGTGTGAAAAGCATTAGATTGGGTTGACAGTAAAGACTGGTGTTCAAAACCATTTACAAATTAGCAGGCAACTAATAAATCAGAACAGTATTACAAAAGTATGCAGGAGAAATATCCCTGCTTTGGGGGATCAATTTGAAGAAACACAAATGAATAGCAGAAAATGACCAAAACTTAATGGATTGACAGCCCTATTCTAGAATAAGGGAAGAAAAATGAAAGTTAAGCCCTGAAGAGGAGAACAGATCCAACATCTAGGGGTGAGAGTGACAGCCATGCTATTACATGATCAAGTCTTAACATTAGTCTTCCCTCAGAAAAGATCCAGAAGAAGAAACTTTCTAAAACTGGTAATCCAGACAAGTTTTCAGCCACCTATTTAAGACAGAGTTTGTAAAATCTGAGAAAAAACAAATGAAGAGTAAGAGAGAAGATAGTTCCACCATTAGAACTAGAAAACTGAAACTGAAAACACAATGTTCAGTCAGTTCTCAAAAACTGGACACAAAGTTTGGGAAAATGTCCAGTAATGGTGACACAGACAGCTTCAAATGACTGTAACAAAGATCATGTTCCAACTGCTTATTCAGTTTCAGATGCAAAACATAGGACAAGCCAGATGTAACTGCCAAGATGTCACAATAAGATTATGATTTTCAAATTCGCCATTTTTCCACATCTACTGAAGGAGGTTTTAATTCTGCTAACAAAGTTTACTGTCATTTTTGGTCTAACTTTGCCAATTTAATTTTAATAAGAATTTGATACATAAGTATTAACTTAGTTTTCCCAGAGCTTTTTTTATTACTTGGGAAATCACCAATTCACTGATTTCTAATGGAAACGATCACCACCACTCCTAGCCTGGAATCAGCACAGTTAGGACTACGTGGAACCACTCACTATTCACAAGTTCAGCTATTTATTCAGCTAGTCTACAATATTTTCCACATTATAGAATAAATCAATAGTTTCAAACCAGGTGCCTCAAGAGGTGAATGTCACAGCCCATTAAAATTTGCATGGAGTATGAACTTTAAATTGCCTGGCTGAGCATTTCTGGAAAAATACCTTCTCTTACCATATACATAAATTGTAGTCATGCCACAGTCACATGATATCTCAGTATTTCTTTTGAAAAACAAATGCAGTACTTAAAATTCTTTAAAACATATATATGCAAAACTCCCCCAAATATTCAGCTTTCAGTAAAAAAAAAAGTCACCTAATTTGTCACAATTTGAATTTCTTTACTATGCTGCAGAAGGATCCAGCCCTGCATGAACTCATGAGCTGCAAGGTGAACCATAGGTAACTGAACACTCTCATCTAAATGACAAATCCATTAAATACTACTGGAGATTAGTAGTGATTTTTACTCATTTGAGAGGACTACCTCTACAGTTAAAGAAAAAATGCTGGCATTCAGTCTAGGTACCTCTCTTGTCTGACTGTCTTAGTTAAATGAAATAAAGATATGAAAAATCTCTCCTGGATTTGAAAAAAAAAAAATTGTTTGGTTTGAGAAGAAGGGTATATTGGGTAAAACCCTTAATTGCTGGCATTAAGTAAGGTTTTAGAGCACTGCTATTTGTTGAGAAGCCATCACCAGGCTGGATGGATAACTGCACCTGTGAATGAGGGCACATGCTTAGAAGTTCCAATAACAACTCACAGAATCCACTTGAAAATACAGTGGAGAGTGTTAACCTGACAGGACTGAAGCACTTCATCCTCAACTGCCTTCTTAACTGGTGTTGGACATTCCAAGCACACTCATGGCACTTCCCTAGCACCTTTCCTCCTCTCTGCAGCTCCCACAGCCTCAGAGCTGTGTCACACACCTACTAACCAGTTTTCCATTCAGTTCTTATTTTCCTGATAAATGATTTGGCTATGCTCAGGTTCTGACTCTTCCTGCTGTTCCCATCTGTCTTCTCTCACCTTCTCTCACCCCCCTTCTCTTATCAAATGCCCAACAGAAAATTTATCAACAGCCAAGTGTAAAAGTATCCCCCCAGCATAGTGATGCATTTTTCCATTGTTCTAATCCATCTGTAAAAATGGTCCATGTTCAGTATGATATGTCTTGAATCCAGCTAAAGATATAACGGTTAATATCAGGATATTACCGGATACATTAAGCTATCATCATGGATCCAGACTCCAAGAAATCAAATCACATAACATCCAAAGTTCTGCACATCTTTTGCAGATGTGATGTCATACAAGCTGTGTTATTCTCATGCCCATAAGGAATTGTAATTCCTTTGACTCCTCTCCAACATGCTCCTTTTAATTGAAGCTGGACCTTCTGCCAGTAGGAAAGAGTTGTTAAGAGAGGAGAGGAAATAAAACATCTGTCAATATGTCTGAAAGAAGAAAACATTAGTATAAGCCAAAAGCACAAGACTGCACTCTGGCATTTTTAAGTACATGCCACAAAAGGATCATTTAACACACTGGTCTCAGAGAACTGCCTTTGTAAACTTACTTTTTCATTTTTTAAAAAGTAACAAGATGCAGAAGCCACAGTAAAAAATTCTTCAGTTGAAGAGATTGATTCTCACCAGTAACGTTGCTCATGTAAGGCAAAGTCATGATAAGCATTATCAGATTTTGATCACTCTGCAGAAAAAGATTCTTAATGATCTTATGAAGAATCTAACTAAGCTACATTCAGTTATTTTTTATGTTTAATCACCACATATCTAGTACTCAGAACTGAATTCTGTATGTTTATCAGAAGTATTAAAGAAGGGAGGAAAATCTACATTGAGGAAAATTTTATAAACTTCTGAGAAAACTATGGATGTATAATTTCTAAATACTACTGCCAGTTAAAAAAATACATTTTCTCAATTAAAAAGCCACAAAAATCATATTTTCTCTAGAATTTAATTTATATAATAAAACTTTTAGAAGGCCTTCTCTTAATTTTCCTGAGAACACTGACAACAAGAATGGCTAGAGATGTCCTCTGAAATACTCACATGTAAACCCACATAGAGCCAGATGAGAAAGCAGCACTTACTATCAGAAATCCATCATGTATGTACAAAATACAATGGGGATTTGAGTGTCAAATCTCACAGTGGTGGACTTCATCAAAGAAAGAATTACAGCTTTGTGTCTTTGAATAGTGGACCAGGATTTTCTTCAAAGCTTTCAGCAAAATTGACTTCTAACAAGTCACCTTTAGTCTTTAAAGTCACAAGAAAAAGGTGCAATTCTTGAGATGTTATAGCTACAAGAGTGAATTCTTTAACCAATGGACCATTTTTATTAACACAATTGAATTTTAACACAACTTCAACTAAACCTAAGCAATTATGAGATCTAAGGATTCCAGGTTTCTCATTACAAGGAGGATAACTCAAGGCTTTGCCTTGAAACAATGCAGTGAATGAGATCTGCTACTGCAACTGCATTTATT
The DNA here is from genome assembly GCF_028769735.1 of Zonotrichia leucophrys gambelii. Classification (NCBI taxonomy): domain Eukaryota; kingdom Metazoa; phylum Chordata; class Aves; order Passeriformes; family Passerellidae; genus Zonotrichia; species Zonotrichia leucophrys. Next base: position 53,263,106 of record NC_088173.1, read on the forward strand.
CTCCAGTAGAAAACAAAATCTGATGTCACTGTAATGAGACTGATAATACCTTGTTACCACAGAAGAAAGCCTGTGATAAGATAAAGGGATTTCCCTGTAGCATAGGATAAATCTGTCTGAACAAAGAAAGATCATCCCTGCTAATCCTGAAGTACACAAATTTAGTGAATTTTGCATTATAAATATGATTGCAAAATATCACAGTAGATTACATTCTCCTTCTGAGAATTTTCACAGCTATTTACTGGTCCTTCACTCCATATGGGAGATCAAAGTCAAGCTGAACTGCCCAGAAGTTTGTCACAACCAGAAATACAGTATCATGTATTAAATAATTTTATATTCATTCAAACACGTAGTACTCAACCCTGACTTTACTAAGATGGCAAAACCCCTGCTTTCAATGGATTTCTAGAAGTGTAATTTCTTTCAGATCTGTAAATAATGACTGACATATAAACAGAAACATTAATGAGTTTTCATGAATATAGTAAAATTTAGTATGATACAGTGTTAGAGTGATGCTATAAACGGGACAAATTAGTCTGGAGGGGAGAAGGCTCAGGGAGATCTTATCAGCCAGGATATTTACAGTGACATAACAGAGGCAGTGAGCACACACTGAGACACAGGAGGTTTCCTCTGAACATCAGGAATACCTTCTAGCTGAGTGTGTCCAGGTGCTCTCACCTTGCCTGAGGAATGAAAGTTTGTATTTGCCAAAGTCTCAGTGTATTTATCCAAGACTAATTCCAGTACCTTGAAATGTCACCACTGGAGGATACTGCAGGAGAGGCTCAACTACATCCTGCAGATCCATTCAAAATCAGGCAGTCAGTGAAGCAGCACCCATTCAGCTCTTTCTTGCCTTTGAGTCACTTCTGAACAACCCGAGGTGTACCAGCAATTCCTTCACAGCTTCTGATGCACACAGCACTAGCTAAGCTGGTGACAAATTGAATTTTGAAGTAAGTATGTATTTAGAAGATAAGAAATGTGAGAAGTTCCTTCTGGGTTTTAAAATTAAGTCTGTTTTGGATTAGAAGAAAAAAAACCTGAGAGTTTGGTTCTGCACTAATATTTAAGTAGGCTAATAGCAAATAGTCTGGCTAATACTGAAATTACTGAGGTTTTCCTACTGCGATGTCTTTTTCTTTTTTTATTCACGGCTTTAAGCTGTTTTACAAATATGCTGGAGCTACAGCTTTGAATGGCTTTAACAACATAGAAGCCATTGATTTTTGCACCCAGTTCCAAGAGCTGAAGAATGTCCTTTTTCCACTTCAGGAGAAGAGAGATGGCAGCTCTTCCATCTGTTGGGACTGAGAACGTTTTTCACTGAAAAACAGCTGGGCCTTTTTTCCTCCTAAGAGAGGAAAACCAGAAGAATTTGGCCATGTAGAAGTTCTTTAATAGACAGTGCTTACATTGAGAGTCTATAGCAACATGGGCTGATTTCTATACAGGGTTTGTTTGTCTCCCAGGCACCAGAGCCAAGGGACATGGCAGCATTATTTGCTGAATGTTGCTGTTACTGCAAGATAAATACAGCAATTCTTCTTTTTATCTGTGAAGTGCCTTTCAGATAAACAGTCTGACCTGAAGTCCTTTGCTGTTTAAAAACAAAACCAGAAAAGAGCTCTTTTCCCAACAAAAGCAGAACAAAGCAGAGATGGCTTTGGACCTGATGTTTAAGATCAGCATCTGATACCATCCCAACTAGGGTTACATTGGCAAGAGGTGGGGGGAAGGAAAAAAAAATTAAAAGGAAGTTCAAGAAAAATGCCACTGAAGAAATTATGAGACATAGAAACAAGACAATAATAAGGCTGAAATTTTCAGGACCTTTGTTAGGTTCTGCAAAATCAAAGTCAGTAACAAGCCCTGGCCAAGAAGCAGGAACCCAACAGGGCCATTAGGACTGGGTTAGGACTGAACTACAACTCTCCAGTGGAAGTGTTGCGCTCTGAGCTGCTGAGTGCTGAAACAGCATTTTAGGAGGATAATAATCTGTAAGAAAATTTGTTCTCTATTTCACCTTTGATAGACTAGAATGTAGAAATATGCTTTTGCTCATAAAAATGAGAGACCCAGGGAATAAGTTTGCTCCTCTTCCAAGTTCAATGCATATTTAACTACGTTACATCCTCGTATTTTCATGTACCAGTAACATAAAACAACTGTTCAAACGGAAACATGTTGCTTCCAAGAATCCAACATAAAGATACTAGATGTTACTAAATGCATCATATGCATCTATTCCCTTAGGTCAAAGAGCTCTCCCTGCTCCCTCTGTATTTCCCCATCACCAAGTACAGACACTTGCTCTTGAAACCTCAGACAGTGGAAGCCTCACTTTATCTCTAGGCTACCTGCTTCAAGGCTTCACCCTCCTTATTGTTAGAAGTTTTTTCTCTGATGTATAACCTAAATCTTCCTTGCTGCAATTCAAGCCTTTTTCTCATTGATCTCCCTGTAAAAGACCAGGGATGCATTCTCTACCTCTTTGCAACTGTCTTTTATATATCTGAAAGCTGTATCATAATATCGTAGTCCTACCTCTCTACCAAATATATATATTCTAAATCTAATTCCTTTAACCTTTTCTTATTAGGGTTTTGTTTTTCTTAACAGACTTCTGAGGGCTCTTGTTTTTTGCTGAGCTTTTCTAAATTGGTCCATATCCTTTTTGACCTTAGGAGAATCAAGGACTAAAGAATTCCTTCTGATGTTTAACACAATATTCCTGTGTTCCTGTCACACAGTCCAGATGGTGTTTGACACCACTGACAAGAGATTGTTTACCTAAGTTCAAGTCAAAATTGACTATTAGTGCACACTTCTTGTATGGCTAACTCCTAAGGAATCATTACCCACCCTCTGCTTGTACAGTTAATTATTCCAGTCTAAATATAGAAGCTTAAATCTGTCCTTTCCACACAGCAAAGCTTATTTTATTTTTCCCATAGTGTTTCAGTAGCAGAATGGCTAAAATGATTTTATATTCACAGGATTCAGACTTTGTCTTCTAAACATCCTTGTATGTTTTATAATGTTTTTGTCATGACCTGAAGAATGAATAACCAGTCTCTGTCCTTCATTCAAAGTATTTAATGAAAATATAGAATACCAATTGGGCTCCTGAAAAGTCCCATTTGAACTATTTGTTCATTCTGACAGATTTTCTAATGCATAACTATATAGACATCTACAGCTTCTCTCCTATCTATCAAAACTGTTAAGTTGACAGAATAGAGAACCAAATTTACAGCACTTTTTTCTTTTCTTGATTAACCTTGGTTTCTTGATTACCGTTATTATGCATAATTATAATCTTCCAGTTGCTTACAATAAAATTATTTATTTCTTCCAATGCTTTTCTAAAAAATTAGTTAAATTGACAATCTTGTAATGCCAAGATTCTTCTTCCTGCCCTTCTTCCCATAAGGGCATTATGTTTGCCCTTTTCAACCAGGTTTTGCTTAAAAATTATCATGCCACTAAATGCCAGCCAGTTTAAAAAACTGGATTATTTCTTGCCTATATGCCTACAGAGCCTCAGTCTAGTAGAGGTTCTCAAAGTGTGAATAACATTTACCACCAGCATAAAGACCTGCACAAAATGCAGCAGTGGCAGAGTAAAAGTTTGAAGTCCAATGTTTTCCTCTACCTGGAAGGATTCAAATCCATGTCTCCTATCAAAGCAGCTCCAGATATGAAATTACCTCTCAGGAGGGTGCAGGGGGGAGGAACAGGGATTATGAAGCCTTGCAGCCCTTCTCAAAACACCACTCCTGTGTTTTACAGCAAACAGTCTTTGCTTAGTGCAGAAGCTGAGCAATAAGGATCTTCATCACCCCTCTGTATTTTTCCTTTCTCACTTCTTGTACCTTACAGGGCACAAGGGGACAGTTTCAGCAGGACAGGAGAGTCAGAGCCCATCATGCTGATGACAGCATTGAACCACTCTTTCCCCTCCTAAGCAAATATTCCACTAACACAGGACATTAATATCTTCACAAGTCCCCTCCAAACTACAGCTGAAAGAGTGCTGCCATCTTCCTAGAGTGTACCTAATAAGGTTCCACACATTATGTGGTCTGTCCAAATTACTACAATTGACAATATTTAAAATAATAAATTATTTTGCACAGATATTCTAAAAGTCAATCCTAATACTTAGCAAATCCCTTTAGAACAGTATTTTGCTTCACCCCCAGTGTATTGAATTTATTTACATCAGCAAAACTGAACTCACCTCACTAGAAAAACACTGATTGAGGCCATGCACTTAGAAGTACTGACATAGTCTGTGTGCCTGAAAATATCACTGCAAGAATGCTTATTCACTCCTTATATTCACTATAAGAAAAATACTGTGTTAATTTCGTAATACATAAAAATACCTCTCTCAATGGACCCATACATAGTAAGCAGTGATCACATTCAGAAAGCATAGCCTGAGAGGTAGTTAAATGTCAAAATAGCTCATAATCCCTCCTCCCAAGAAAAATGTATTTTAATGGTATCTTTTGATCATACTTTTAATTGCTTCCTAACAGTGACAAAACCCCACTATACTGAGCACATCACACATTTCTGATCACCATAATCATCCTCTATGCTGCATTGCTTTAAATTTTAAAAGAAAAAACAAACAAACAAACTAACAAACCAAACCAAAAAAACCCAAACAAAAAACCCCCACTACAATCAAAACTAGAAGATTCACTTATGCAAAGAAAAGTGTATGGAAGCTATTCATTATTCCTTACTTTAAGATGAACAGAAATAGTACAGGTAGAAGAAGGAAAATAGGCAACAAAAACATAGAAATGTACTGTAGCTAAGTAAGAAAATGATAGAAACTACTTTATTATAAGGTATAAAACTTAGAAAATATGTTTGCAAAAGACATGATCACTGTTATTATAGAACCGTACAACAGCAGTGCCTATGGGTGTTCCTCCTATACGTGTGGGATTTAGCAGCAAAGAAAATGAATACAAATAAAGCAATAAGAATCCTCTCCAGACTTTGGTTTAGCCCTGCATGCCCTCCTTTGTCATTCCAGCTGATCAATTGGTCTTTATTGTTAGCGAGAGCTTATCTTGCTAACATTTGCATGTTTGCAGGCTTACTTGAACTGTAAACCCTTGAAGCAAAAAGCTGACAAGTTTTTTGGAAGTAATCACAACATTTAAATAGCTACAGATTTTATAAATCCAGGACAATTATATGTTCTTTAGGCTGTTTCATCCATTCCTCATGGAAGTCTATTCTAAAAACTTTTCACTTCAATTCAACAAAGTTTCCTCCTAAATCAATGGATTAGGCTGAGAACACCTCCAAAACACAACCAAAATGAACAGTAGCATGGGAACATTTCCTGTTCTGAAACTGAGGCACAGATCATCACCTCTGATCACAGAAAATGACCTAAAACTAAGAAAAACATGGTCTCCATAATTTAATGGAAGAAGAAATGACCACATCTGTTTTCCAGAAAAGAGAAATCCCTACATCGCAGTTCCCTTAAAATGCTGAAGTTTGTTTAAAATGCTGAAGTTATGTCAGGTTCACCATCCTTTCATTAATAATATACAGTTATTTGTGGGGAAAATAAGAGATCTTGGGAATAGAAAAGTAGATAAATCCTTGTTAATGGATAGCCTCAGGTGTGCCCCACAGGTACTACCTGCCCCACTGCCAGGTAGAAAGTGGCAGTGGCCCCAGCCAACTCAAGGGATCTGGGAGCACAGCTGGAGTCGAGCTGATGACTCAATGCTGTGCCAGAGAAACCTCAGTGCCCCACAAATACCATTCAAAGAAATTGTGTACAAGCAGAACCAATGGCAGCTCTTCCCTTAGGGCAGATCTCAACAAACTGGTTTTATACCCACTTGTCTCCTAACAGTCTAAAACTCCTGAGAATCTAATATTCAAAGCAAACTGATTTTTCTGTAAGTTTTAAGCAAACACCAACAAGACTTCATCAACTTCATATCGAAACAGAACCCCAGGTGCACAAAAAGATCCAAGAGAAGGCTTCCACTCAAGGACTTTATGTTCTCCTCTCAGAAAGGAGGAGAAACAAAAGACTACATGCAAGAGGTTACAGAGCTACCACTCCAAATTCCATTGAATGGAGAAAGTCCGTGGCTTCAGGTAGGGGCAGTAACCCACTGGAGAACAACTAAATGCCTCTGGTACCAGTGTCATGCACCTGTGAGCAGATACAGCTCACTGACAGATTTCCTCAATTTAGCATAGAAGTACCTTTCTTTCAAAAGGATAGTTTACATTCCTGTAGTCTTGACCTCCTTCTCCTTGGACAGAACACCTGAGCCTTTTCCATTCCATCCACAAGCACCAGACTATCTTCTCCCAAATAGCAGAAGACTAATTGGTCAATATAACTAAATATTGGCTACCCATTTTCTTTCAAGGTTACCCAGTTCTGTTTGGAAGACAATAGTCCAAAAGCTTTCCCAACTCTTCACAGCTTTATGGTCAGTGCAACAAAACATTGATCAATTGCCAATATATTTGCCTCCTTTGTAAGTCTTGGAAAGCACAGAGGAGCCTAAGGCTGTAGCTTACCAAGGTAGTTTTTTAAGTTCTGATTGGAATTCCTGTTTCCATACTGGGACCGTGTCAGTTCTGCAACTCAGATCTTTGAAGCATCAATGCAAAAGCTATCATCAAGACTCATCAACCAGTTAAGAAGTTAATTGAGTAGAACACAAACATTTTTACAGGTAGATAAGTAGGTGAAATGTCCAATTTTACTAACTTCTGCTAGGAAATTAGAACACATGGTATATATCCCAGCTTCTCTACCAACATAATTTTTACATTGTCTAATAAGTGCATCAAATGGGAAAAAATGTATCATCTACAGTCTGACTAACCAGAAATTTTCCTTTCTTCTTATTATGAATAATGTTGAAAACAATAAAATAAATTCAAATGTCAGAATCTATTAAAAACTCCTTGCTAGAAGAGGCTTGATTTTTCAGGGGAAAGAAATCCATACAGATCTGACTTATTAATGGTTTATTAAAAATTAATTCACGCCAAGAGCACATTAAATGTTCATCTTATTGAAGAAAATATAATGATTTCAGTGCAGATAAAATAAGAAATAGATGTTAAATCTTATTAATGGGATTAATCTTAAACACATATTGTCTAGAAACACCACAAATGAAATGCTAACATGATAACTAAACTATTAAAAAATATTCTCCACAGCTATTTTTAAGTTAAACCAACTTTGAAAGCATTTTTCTGACACTTGATCCCTTAGGACCAATGATTTTGATATGATAAAAATAAATTGTTTGGCAAGCTTTGCTTAACCCCACAGTGCACAATTTCTTTAATGAAGTTAACACTATGTTATTAAGGGAACGGGGATTTGAGTTCCAGTCTTGTATTTCTTTTGTGAATATAAGTAAATTATTTTCTTAAACTAACAGTAGCTTTCTAAAAGAAAGTTTAAGGAAAAGATTTTGAAAAATGTAAGACTCTCAGGTAAAATTAACATGCATATAGGGATGTAGGTCAAGGTAGTGTATTAGGACATATATAAGGATGTTAAAATACTTCTATCAGAAGCAATATAGGGTATAAAAACAAAGTAACCAAAAGGGACAAAATTCTTTTAACAACAAGATTCAAATATGATGCTAAACTAATATTACCAAGAATATTTGTTTTCTCATTGTTACACAGAGGTAAAAGTTGCCTCATCACAGTATTTTTATTCTGATATTTCCAAAAGATCAAAAAAATTCTAGTATTATCATTTAAATGATAAAACATCAGTTAGTACAAGAAAAAGCTTATGGTTGGGTAGAGCATTTGCAATGCTGAAATGTAAGTTTTAGGCAGTTGTGATATGAAATGGCTGTACAGTTTCATATAAAAATCTATAATTTTCTGAAACAAATATTATGTCTCTTTTTATTTGCATGGACTCTTTCACCCACTACATTAGATGGAAATATAACACCTCAGGGAATAAAATGGATGCAGAAAATGAAATATTTTTCAATTGCAATCATCAAGAAAAATAGCAAATGCCATGCTTTGTACTCAGAAACAATTTATTTCAAACTTTAGCAAAACTGAGGCATTCCCGCTCATTGCAAGGTACCTCTCCCTGTTTAGACATACTATAAGGTTTTTCCTGATCTTCTGCTTCACTATTTTCCAAGTGCTTACAGTACTCCTCAGGTTGGTGTCATCTATAGATTTAATAAGCACATTCTTGACACAAAGGCTTTTTTTTTTGACAGTGAAATATTAATAACATTCCCCTATTATAGCTTTTTCAACAGTTTTTTATCCAACTACAATAATTTCTTTAGTTGAAGTCAAAATATGACACCCACTGCCTGTCCTTTACCCACAAGGCTGTTATTCTACACATGATGAACATCAAATTGGTTTGACACATTTTGTTCTTGGCAAATGTATGTTTACCATCCTTTCTCTCCTTTATTTTTCTAGGAGCTTACCTTGAGTGACTTCTTCCAGTATTTTTCCAGTAATTGAAGCAAAGCATGTAAAAAACCTCACTGAATAGCTGAAGTCCTGAGAAGAATGGATGTATAAGCTATTAATTTAAAATAAATAACACTTTTAAAAGCTTATTTGATTCAAATTCCATGCAACTTAAAATACCTACCTTTCCTAATATCAGAATATTTTCTTAGAAATACATTTGTGACATTTCAAGAGTTGGGAGAAAATGACCTTATTCAAATATTTCACTTATTCAAGCATAATGCAAACATAACACTCAAAAGCCTACTCAGTGTTCAGTGACACAGGTTTCAGCAGGCTGTAGCCAATCATTTTTAATGCATTAATGGATTGATTTTACTGAGGTTTATATTAGTGTAGTTTTTACAAAACTCAGGACAGTCTCTGAAGCCCTAGTACAAAAGATAAGGGAGTGAATGTGTATTTTCTGCCCTACAGGAGACCCAACAGCTATTATCACACCATGGCTTTGAACAGAGGTAAGAAGCATCTCAGGTGATTAGCAGCTCAACTTTGCATTAGCTGTAACCACTTAAGAGACAGAGCTCCCCTTGCTTTATTTAAAAGATCTCTAAATGGGCTGTACTAAATTGATGTCAGCAGAATTTTGTTACAATAAAATGTTGTGAGGCATGTAACTTCTTCCACATTACTTAAAAACATAGCAAAACACCCAAAACACCCATTCCTTACATGTTTAAGAAAAAAAACTAGGGACATCACAAGAAGAAACAGTTTTCAATTTCCTACCTTAGGATCTCCTTGCTCAGCAAGCCCTAAATGCCTGCTTGACAGAAAATGTTTAGCACACTCTAGTGCAATTTACTGCAAGGCACCTCATGCTACATTGACCAAAATCCTGTTGCAACTTAGTTCCTATTGCAATCCCATCACATCTTCAAGTGAAGAAAAAAAATATCCTGCAGAACCTGCTCAATTAGACTGACCCTGAAAATTTTAACATTATTAAATGGCATAACTGCTTGGTCACAACTGGCATTTCCCTTAGTCTTCAATGTGTTTACTGTAAAACCATGAAGGCACAACCTTTCTGTTCACTTGAGTAACATTTTTACATATGCAAAGATCTGGCTTATTTTCTATTGACCATGACTAATGTATTGAATTGATACATAACATGCTTAAGTCATGCAGTTTACTACAGACTTACAACTGCAAATAAAAGCTGATAGGTGACTGTCTTCAGTGTAAAACCAGGCAAAGGAGATTATATTTTTAGCAGAAATATCCCTATTCGCAATGAAATTGTGTTTTCCCAGCTAAGCGCTTTAAGAAGATGCATTTCCTTTTCACAGCGCGAGGATTTGATGCTGTGATGGGTATATTAATACCAAGCTGCCAGAAGTGCTTAGTAATCTCCTGTGGGTGCAATCAGCCCTCACTCCCTTCATCCAAAACAGGACGGAGGAGTGAAAAGAGTATTACCCATTTTCCTGCAGAAGAGGAGAGAGAACAGCTTTAACAGAGCCAGAGACCTGAAGGGTCTGGGATGTGTCAGAAACTTCCTAATCCAGCCAAGGCTGTGACATGAGGCAGTGCAGAGACAGAGGCAGTAACATACACCTGTTTTACTGATAACCAAGATCTCTGTATCCCCACATAAAAAATAAATAATTTAAAATATCAGCATCAAAAGATTAACCAAAGAACTACCTAGGAAGCTCCAAAGTTAACAAGGAGCTACAGCATGAGAACAGGGTTGTCTATAAATTCCTGCCATATTCAGAAGCTAAGGCAGCTGAGTAAGGGCTTGGTGGCTCCCTCCACTTGAGATCCAGGTGCCAGAGGCAGGACTTGTACCTAAAAGCCACGTCCAACTGAGGGTGACAAGAACAACTGTGCCCTGCAGGTTAACACATATAGCCAGGAATGGAAGAGGTGGGGCCAGAATCTTTCCTTGGGTAGAAGAAAACTCAGCCTGTCAGGTACCTCAGAGAGGCAAGTCTTCTTCCATTTAATTCCAAGTGCCTTCCTAAATTTGGAGAGAATTTGCTGCAAATCTCTCCAGGTTGAGAGAGAATAGATGGGTGTTTACATCCCGTGGGCAAATTATCTGTAAATATGTTTGGTGAACTGTTGCAGACAGGTAAAAGATGTTATAAAAGAAAGGTCTTATAAAATATGGATTAGGCCTGGCTAGTTAAGCTAAGCTAACAACAGCTTGCAAGTTCCCTGGCAAAGCAATCATGAGAGTGAGTTCATTAACACAACAAACTATTTCTAGGTGAAAAACAACCTAGTAATAAAATCCGTAATAATAAGGGAGCTGTCTCATGAGAATCAGAAGAAAACTAACTAAAAATACAGAAGTTTATATGCAAAATACCAATACAAAATTATGTACTGACCAATGAACTAAGTGTGAGTATATTGCCAATCAATAAGATGTGACACTGTGCCTTCTGATAATCCTATAAAATATGACCTATACAATAAAGATTTGGCTTTTCTACATGAAGAAAATGGAGTCTTAGCTGACTTATTACAACAGTGAACAACTGCTTCTCTCTTTCCACTCATTATTGAGGTAAGAACCTGAACACCTCAGGGCATTTCAATTAAGCATCTGGAATTTACTGGGAGGAGTACAAGTCAGAGTGCCTGTCCACAGCCTACAGGAGAGTCTGGTGAAGAGGTTTCATGGCTGCACATTAGAGCAGAGCATTTGCAGGCAGAGTGAGCTTTTTCTGTGGCCTCAGAGTACTCAGCGGGAAGTGGGGGAAACTGGGTTATGCATCCTGTTTAGTTTATGCATTGGACATTTTACAGCCACCCAATGAAAACAGAAAATGCTCAGAGCAGGACTCTGAAGTCAGGTCTGAGTCCCCTGACATTGGCAATGGAGCAGCTTGCAAAGGAGACACCACATTCCTGTTACACATTTGTGACTGAGGTGCACAAAGGAGAACAGAGTGGAAGAATTACACTGCAGCCCTTACCTTTTATTAAAGAATAACCAAAAAACCCTCTCCACACACAAAACCTGCCTGGATCACACTTTGCATTGCAATCAGAAAAACATTTCATTTGTGGAGCACCATGTGTCCAAGAAAAAAACAGAAATCTATTAAATAAATGTACTAATCTCATAGCTGCAAATGTTAAATGATTTTTTTTTCTTGAAATTGCTACACAAAGTGCCACAGATCATCCTCATCTGTTTCCAGCTGTGATCTAATGCTTTAGAGGGATGCATAAAACCTCATGCACCTGGAGATTAGGAGATTTCTATAACTCCAGCTGATCAGCCTGCAAAACCAAAGCTCTACATTTTACATAATTTGTACTTTAAATATAAAGTGTGCATGATGGTTTCACATTCAGTAAATTTTACTGTACTCATTTTCACATTAAAAATATTCTTCATGTTATTTTCAGATTACTTGTTATGAATTAAGCCTTTCTTAGGGGTGGAAAAGGTGGATCTTGCAAAACAAGCTTGGTTTTGCCGCTATCCTGAAGGCTTCTTCTCACTCCATGTGTCTATTTAATAGGTTAAGTCTCTTTACTGAGACTAGAGAGTACCACAACAATATTAATGACTTTTAAGAGAAAGAATCAAATGGCTTACAAATAAAATAAAATATTTTTTTAATGGAGTGGAGGGGGGGAAAAGCTATTTTTTACTTATGTACTTACACTTTTTATCCTTATTTTTAATGCAGCATTGGTGAAATACCACCTTATGGAAGCTGATGGCAAAACTCCCTTGCTCCGTTGGTGAGAACTATTTGGGGAGATAGGCAATAGAAGAAAGAAAAAAACCCTGTAGTTCTCTAAGTCTGGTGCCTGCTCCTGGAATGTTGTGGTGGAATGAGGTTATGCAGAAAGAAACAGGGATGTGTTAGAGTTAAATGCAATGCTCAGAAAACACAAAAGAAACTGGAATGTTAATGAACCAGAGAGCACAGTTAGAATGCAGAATTAATTTGTAGTCAAGACAAGTGAAGCCTGAAATTTGCTATTGGATTCTGCTACTTCTTGTCTGCAGTCTGTGTTACGTTCTGAGGCTTGCTTTTTTCCTCATTCTACTGGGATTTAACATTTAGGAATAAACAAAACTTACGTATATGAGTCACACTAATGACCCAAGAGTAGAAGGCTTTAAAATTCCTGTTTCTTGGCCAGCTGACCTCAATTATACTTTTAATCCTTTTGTAAAAAATAAACAGAAAGAGAAGATAATCCTGTAAGCTGAAAAAAAAGAGGGTGGACATGATGGAAGAAAAGAATTTCCACATAGTTCTAGGGAAGAAACACACTTGTACAATTCTTCACAAAACTGCAATTTTGGCCCCATTTTGCAGGAATAGCATAGTGGAGCATTCAACAGTACCTGTCTCATTTTTGCAGTGGCACTGCTGGATTGCTTGTTCATGCTAATTTATTTACCTCTCTTAGCAGCACCAGCTTCTTATCTATTATCAGCACTAATTCCCCTTTTCACCTCCCTGGGCTCACTCATAGATGCTTCCACAAAGGTACTGAGCTTCTGAATTAAAAGATGCACACTGGCTTCTGCAGGGATATCTGGCCCTTGGAAGCATCAGTAAGTATTTTATACCACTGCCACCTTGTTTTGCGACTTAATAGATGTCCTCTGTCACTTTTCTAATAACTTCTCTGCTCGTCTAGCACCCTGAATGCATGGGGGTAGGTCCCCTCCTCATGGAACTCTTTTGTAATTCCTGAGCATTATGAGCTGTCCTCAAGCCCCGTTATCACATGCCTCCTGAAGGTTTTTCCTCTCCTCTCCTGCTCCTGGCAGCTGATTTACAAACCAAGCACTGCTTTGCTGCCTGGTGTTCAGCTGCTTTTGCTGCAGACCTACAACTTGTGCCAGGTTCCTCCAGGTATGCAGATCCATTTATTTTGTGACTTTGTCCTCAAGCAGATGGTTCTTCTCTTCTGTCTCACCTGCTGTGTGTGTGCCCAGTGTGCTGGCCATGCTCTGACATCCCTGCTGAACTTGTGCAGTAAGATTCTGAAGATCATAATCTAATAACCTTAGCTTTTCATCTCCATTCCCAATAATTTCAGCTCACAGTGTAAATGTTTGCTGTCAGCTATGATTCACATTTAAAGTAATGGAATGCCCAAAAGAAAAACATGGCCATTACTTTTTATGAGTAGCCCATGTGGAGTGGTACTTGATAATACAGCTCATTTGGACCACTCATTCCTTCTGATTTGCAACAGCAGGAAGGCAAATCAGCTAAAAACCTGGGGAACTAACCTCAGTATGGAGAACTGAGCCGGCATTCTGACAAAAGAAAATGATCTGAAAATGAAAGAAAACCCTTCACAGATTTTTCAAGACTAGAGGTACTCTTAATTTCACTAAAAAGTCCTGTTTTCTATTCTTAGCAGAGAGCCACATAACAATTACTAGGTGAAGAGAAGAAGCTAAGAATGGAAAGAGGATAATTTAAGATTATTTTTCATAATGATTTCCTCCATATTGTTTTTTTCAAAAAGAATTGTAAAAAAAAATCTTGGCAACAACCACTTTCACCTAAATATTTAATGCATTGCTTTCTGAACAAAAGAGAAGTAATGGGAAACTTAAGTCCTGCACTGGGCCTCCTTTATCTGTAAACTTTTATTGAATCTCCATGTTTGCAAACAATAAATAATAATAATAAAACTGAGCATTTTTATAGTTGTTTTCATCCATAAACTCCAAGGTACTCTTTAGTACGCTTGTCTAACTATAGCCAATAATTTTCCCTGTTGACTGGTGTGGAATGCTCAATGCAAGTGTAGTCCATTAAAAGGGAAATGAGGAGAAAGATTGTCTTGTGGTTAGTGCCTGTGACTGGGAGTAATAATTCTTCAGTTTTATTTCCAGCCCAGACATTGACTCACAGAATGACCCTGGGCAAGTCACTAAGATGGAGAGAGAAAAAGAGAACAAAGTTTGTACCCTTGATTTAAACACCAATATGAAGCTTGATTTTCCTAACTGCCAACTATCTGGAAATTCTCTTTGTGTAAAAACTCTGTCCTAACCCCTTGTTCTAGTATTTGACCCATCTGAAATTCAATCTTCATGAGAAATTGAAGTGGTTTAACTGGAATCAATTTCAAATTGACCTCATTAATTTGGTATTAATCTCAACTGTATACACGCTTAAGCAACTAAATGTCCGGTTTTCGGCTGTTTGAAGGGCCTGGAAGGGCCCGGAGTGGCCTTGGGGCAGCCCACGTATCAAAGGACGAGAAGAGGCTTCAGTTCTTCTTTCGGTCTTTATGTTTATTAAATGTTTATCTAAAAGATTTTCTTTCGGCCTGACAGAGGTCTGCTCAGCAGCCAGCCATGAGCACACTGTGCTGCCCTCCGGACAGTCACCTATCTTTATACCCATTGTTACGTGTACAATATTTATCATTTTTCCCCAATCCTTTCTATTCTTATTGTCCGGTGCACTTTCAGTAATGGCCAATCCCAAAGTGCCACCATCACAACAGAAGATGGAGGAGAAGAAGAAGAAGAAGAAGAACAGGACACGCCCCAATTCCTCCATCTTACTTCTCTAAACCCCCCTGTACAGCAATCTTAAGCCCTGTGTCTCACCCTCTAATTAACTAATCCCTTCACCATTCACCCCGGTGAAGTCCTCCTATCCTCATACAGGTGTCGTCTCCCGTGTAGAGTCCAGCCACCAGACACTTCTGGCAACATTCCAGGACTCCCGAGCCCCCCAAGGGTGGTCTCGGTGACTCGGCACCTCAGTCCTGAGGTGCTGAGATCCCACAACTAAACTTTCACTTACGTAACCGGCTTATTTAGTAAAATATCTATCTTATTTAATAAAATTTCATGTCAGCGATTTTAGAGCTTCTGGATTAGAAGATGTCACTGGTTTATCCTGGTTCACACTCAGCTTTCCTCTAAGGCATTTTTCTATCCTGCACGTACATTTTGTAGGCACTGTTATGTCATGACTCTCCTCTCATGTGATTCAATTCTGTTCAATATATTACATTGTCAAACCATTATTGTAGATTCCTTTTTTGTACTTTTAACTCAACTTTCACCATTCTGTGACTGCTGAGAAATCTGCAGTTCCAAATAGCCAATCTTATTTTGCAAATGTCTTTGGGAGAAAAAAACCCAACAAACCATCAGACTCAGAAAATATTCTCAGAAAATATTCTAACCAGTAGCACTGGTCTGACAAGATTAGTCTTGATTAATTTACTCTCATATGAATGGTGAAAACTTGTCAACAATTTATGGGTTTTAGATCAAACTGTGATCTCAATGTTGGTTTTCTCAATACAAGGAAAACCAAAGCAAACCCATATGCTAATATGTGATGTTGCTGTGAACCTTTGCTGTGGATCACTAATAAAAGCCAACAGAATATCAATGGCACCTTGTTGAAATTATCTCTCACACTCTCAGATATAGTAGAGAGTCTCATGTGCATTTAACACATTTAAAAGGGAATTCTCATTAGTGAGTGTGTACATTTTAGAATCAAATAAATTCTAAATATCAAGATCACATAGATGCTAGATAGCTACAAATAGAACCTTCCTGATGTTCATATTTTAACAAAAATTAAGTCAATTTATAAATATTTCAATATAGTGTCTCCATCAATGTACTGCAGTAAGAGAAAAATTTCATGTGCTGATTTGTGGGTACTGGTATACATCCTGATGTGAGAAAGAAATTACCAACTTGTGTTTTTATTTCAGATCATCTCACCATCCTCAGATTATCTATATAACAAAGTAATTTATTTCTTAATTGGCATGGTACTATCCCCAGTAAAATCAATGGTTTTACTTCATTAATTTTCAAGTCAGCAGAGCCTTCTAAGACATTTAATTTCTTCCATGGAAATTCTTGAGAGTTAGTCAAACTGCAGAAAAAAAAAATAATACAGAAATGTATGAATTGAAGTATTTCAAGCTACACATTTCTGCCAGGAGGATAAAGAAACTTTGCTTAAAACTACCAGCAGCAAAGAAACACCAGTTCTAAAGAGAGAATACAACTGAATGTCCAGCTACTCAGCACAGGGGTCAAGAGGGAATGAATATCTGGAATTATAAGGAGAACAAAAATTTTACTTCTACCTCTCTCCATTCTGTAGGTGAAAACTTGCCATTTTTTGTAAATCCGTGAATCAAAATAAAATGTGAAAATCATTATTAGGCTGTGAAAGATTAGAAGAAATTTTAAAAACAGAAAAGAGGAGAAATAGCAGAGGACAGAAAACGGGGGTCAGAAAGGTGTGAGCACCACACAGGAGAAGCAGCAGTAGTAGGGACAGATGAGAGGAGAGAGGCTTGAGATAAAAGAACAGAAAAACTGAAGAGAATTCTGTTTCATAAACTCAAAAGCCTTCATAATCTGTTCAGTGAGTAGCTCTATGAAGGGAAGCAAAGTAGCATATAAATAATTGAACACATTTGTGAATAAAAAAATTGAAAAGAAACCCATCTGTTACGTTTTCCACAGGAAAAAACACAAGATTATAACATCACAAAAGCATGTTGACAAGAACTTCACCAGGAAAAAAAGCATTGCTTTATAATACTTAATATTCATAAAATCACAGAATAGTTCAGCCTGATATACACATACTGCAATTTTAAAAATAATAACTATCATCCTATTTTCTATCTTTGTTGAGAACAAGTGAATGCTCTTCACCAAATCTGAGCCCTCTCCATCGTGTTGGTTTGATCCTGAACACATCAACACCTTACTTGCTTTGTAAGAGAGAGGAGGAAAGATCAAAGGAAATATCTGAAACATTAAGAGTAACAATGGGCAATGAGAACAAAAATTAAGTTCAGTGCTTGTAGCTAGGTTTAACAACAACACAGGCACAAAGGGTACAGACATTTTTTTTAAATGGCACACAAATTCCAAGAGGGCATCTCAGGTCCGTATTATTTTACTACTATGTTATTTATTAGTACTGTCACCACACAAAACCTATAGTAGTTATATTTCATTTGCATTGTTTGGGTATGTTGCATACTACTCAGGTGGGGACTGGGTCTTTTCCTGTAGCTTCGGTGGCGCAAAGTTTAAATACTTCGTATGATACCATAGGAATGTAAAATTCTAACACAAGTGAATGTGTGAGTCTTGGTTCCTGACCTAGTAGCCATTCCTTCCTAAGCATTTCCAGTGGTTTGCATGCACCTGTGGACTGTAAATGAAAAAAATTTAATTTAAAAATCACCAAAATTGTACATTTATTGCAGGTTTTAGCTCTTGTAGTCAGATTTAGGAAGATACTGAAAGCATTCAAATACAAATATATGCTTAAAATGAGTTCCAGCAGTGCCCACAATCATTTAGCTAAACTTCAGTTTTAATCACCAAGTTGTTTAAACATTTATGCAAATTCTACAAGAAGTCTGCCTGCTTCCTCAGGTCCCTTAACTTCTTTATAAACCTAAATCAGGGTCTGCAGTTTTATTCACGTGACATTAAAGCTTCATGAAATCTTAAACACATAAAAGATCCATGCAGAAGGGAGCCAGATCTTATTCCAGAATTTCTATTGAACTATTTATTTGATTCCTCGTTAATGCTATGATAAGGGGAAAAAAAGAGAGGGTTAAAAAAAAAGGGAAGGAAGGAAATTGCTGCAGTTTGTCGCTTCAACACTATCTCAACTTTGTTCAAGATTGACAAGACACCTCATTATACAAGCCAGCATGTGTACAAACTGCATAGGGACACAGAGATGACATTTATAAGCTCTGTGTGAAATTTTCCATGCAAAGCCCAAGGGACAAGACTATGCTGTTTGCCATGGTTTGGAATGAATTTAGTTCATTTTTAAGCCAATATTGGGTCATGTTGTATGGTAGATTACCTTTTCCTTTCTAATCTAGGTAGCATCTGGTTAACAAACAATTCAAATACACTAGGGATATGGTAGATCACTGAAAAAGAAGCATGGATATAGAAGTGTTCTAATTTATTTAGAGAAAGTTCTCTTAAGGTGAGAAAATGGTAATTACCCCTGCAGCACAGAATCATCAGCATCTACGCTTGAGGAGTTGTAAAAAATCAGTCTAAAAACTGGTTCAATTTACACAGCCAAGATAGTCCCTACTGCATGGCTCACTGGGGACCAGACCTAAATGAAGCAAGTGAAAGAAACCAAACATACCTAAGAATTTAGCATTTCTGTTATAACTGTTTGTCTAATTTAACTACTGCCAAACACCTGTTCCTCTGCCCCTTCCCTGTGCAGCAGTAATTCCAAAGTCAGGGTGATTTAAAGCATTTCCACTTGATTTATACCTGCAATGAGATATCCATTCACACTACCCTTTATTTCTTTCCTTTTCTTTTTTTTTTTTTTTTTTTTTTTTTTTTTTTTTTTTTTAAACAGCAATTTGGTAGTTTTGGAACTAACATTGGAACTAACCTGATTTTACCCCAACAATCCAGAAAGACAAAAAAAGCTCATTTCTCTCTAATACTGTGCCACAAGACAGACACCTTGAAAGAGCAACTTTTACCAGTCATCTTAGACATTTATTTTAGGACAGGATGCATAATATTTATACTGCAAACAACAACCCAGAAATGTTCCAACCTTTAACATCTGATACAGAGATTTCTGATGTTTGTGGACTATTAGTTCTAAAAACAGATGTTAAAGCCCTAATTGATATTAAGATCAAGTTTACCTTTTTTTTTAACCTGAAGATATAAAGCTCTTCCACCATTTAGTAGACATCCAGATGGCTGAAAATATTCTCAAAGGCCACACAATTAATTGCAGTATATGGTTCATAACAGAGAGCAGACAGTCACTTTATGCGTGCACAGCTAATTCTGAATGCCTTGAAACACCATCATATTCTCATTTAATGAACCTCTCTCCTAATGTTGCCAGTTTGTGATGTCTCCCTTTGGAAAGCAATGAAAAAAAATTATCTCCCTTGCAGACAAAGCCAAAGGTGGTAAAGGAAAGCTTTGGTCTTCTATTTCAAAGAGAGTAAACAATAATTTTGAAATTTTCATTAATGCCACCATAAACATTTCTATAATTATTTCTGTTGATTCTTGAGACTTAACTATTAAAGGAAGCAAAGGTTTTTAATGATACTTTCACTCCCAAGACTAATTATTTTTTAAAAAAAGTTGTTGTTATTTTTTAAAGGAAATTAATACAAATTTAGAGCTACAATCACTGGTGCTCCACTGGTGACAACAGAAATATGTTCCATTTTACCTTAAGTTCACACTAAAAGAGACTTGCATTCAGTTTGCACCTCTTGGCACACTGGGCACTAAGATACAGAAATATTCTGCTTTCTCATTGAATCTTTATTAATATAATTTATATTTTAAAACAGCATCAAAAGAAGAAAAAAAGAAATGCATTTTGTGTGCTCTGTAAGTCTAGTGGCTGGTGAACTGGACCAAAGGAACACTAAAACACATCCATGAAGCAGACAGATAGTATCCAAAAGCTTCAATATTAAGTGGCCCAAAAAACCCTCAGAAAAACTCTGTGCCAGGGTTCAGTTCCACAGCAATTAGTAACAAGCATTTGAAAAAAGAGAGGCAGATGCTCTGCTGGCTGTACAGCCCACCCCAGGACCTGCCAGTCACTGTGGTACAAAGAGGAGCACTGACAGTTGAAGAGAAGCAGGCTGCTCAGCATCTCCTCATTCCTAGCGTTTGCCACAGCACATTTCCTCCCAGCACACCTATGGCAAGCACAGGTTATTACACGGGGTAATTTTTTACTTCACTTCAACTCAACTTTCATTTAGAAATATATGTCTCCTCAATCTTCCTTCTGGAGCATTTCTGCTGTTACAGATGTAAATTTTAAATATTTTATATATTTATATACATACAAACACACTGACTATAGATGACTTCTGATTGCCTGTCAGACAGAATTGATCCACTATTAATACGTGCCTACACTTTAGTAGCAGAAAAACCTGGTCAAGTATCCTGATCAGTGAGAGAGCTTGGCTTCATACAGAGTTGTAACCCTACCCTATAACCATCTTTCTCTCCTCCATCTAAGCAGACTTTCTCCTCAGAAACTGTAACACAAAGAGCTGCAATGAACCTGGCTGCTTGTGCTCAATGCTTGCACTAACCAAGTTCAGTTTAAATATGTATCCACTCTTCCTTCATTTGTCAGCTACAAAATAAATACTACACCTTACAAAGCAATTATATTGAAATATCCATTACTTGGGATAGGAATGCAGAAATACTTTTTTTTGTATTTTGTTACCTTAAACTATCATTCTTCACTTAATAATGAAGGTTTAGTACTTAACAATGGAGCATAATAAACAAAAGTACATTAAATACATATTGCTGTGAGAATGGATAAGTTAAGGAATATTCTTCTTCTTATCCTTCTTATCTTCTTATTATTAATATTATTTCCACCTTAGAAAATATGCCTCTGGTGGCACAAAGGTTAAAAAACTTCAAGCAGAAATTCCCACTAAGTTTAACACATATGGATTATGGCCTGGAAAGACAAGCACTGGATTTCAGGGGAGATAACCAGCATTACAACCCATGGAAGTCCTAAGAAACAAGACCTCTTCAGGACCCTTGCAAATCCAGGCTTTATTTGCTGTGCATCCACCCCACAAAAGAATTTTAGGAATTTAACTCAAGGCCCCAAATGACAGGTTTGTAATGCACAGAGATAAAGACCTATTGTGCTGGATGGATTTTCAATGGATCCTTTTATCAACAGTATGAAAACATACAAGAAAGAAATATACACCGAATTGCTGGAGAGACCCCAGAAAAGCAGCTAGGAGGGGCTGTGACAAGGAGGAAACCAGAATAATTTCAGGCAAAAAATCTGTACTTCTATAACTTTTGTTCTACTTCTGTTTTAAATTTAAGAGAGTTTGCCAAGAAATGCAGATGGGCTCTGGTCCACAGTGTCCTGGAGAAGTTCACTAAATTTGGACCAGCCACAAGAAAATCTTTGGTTTGGTTTAGGAGAGCACAATTATATTGCTTATTCCAGTGCCACAGTAAAACAAAAGAATGCTAAAAAAATTAACACACTTCATCTGTGAGTATCTGATAATTTGCAAAGTCTCTGTTTTAAATCTGTTTTATAAAACAAAAATAAGTGAATAGAAAGATCATTACTTTACTTAGGGGGAGTGGGGACAAAATTAATTTCAACAAATGGTTCCTAAGATGCTTGGGGGCACAGTTATCCATGGTACACATATACAGTATCCAACACAGACTTTACAGGTGCTCTCCAGATTTTACTGCAAGTCTGTGAAAAATATTAGTCCTCTCAAGGGCATCCATTTTCCCAGGGTTTAACAAAATAAAACTAAAAGATGAATGGCCTTTTTTCAAACCAGTCTCAAAATTACAGGGATTCACCAGTATGGCAGTCTCTTTGAAAGTAAGAGAATGCAGCCATAAACAGTTTAATCTCCTGATTTGATGATGTTTTTATACCCTTCACATCAAAACAGAGCAGCTGGTATGCACTAATGAATATGGCCCATGGCTCCCAGCTTTAAACTCCCTCTTGCTCATTCTAAGTCCCATTCTAACCCAATTTGATGCTCACAGCAGAAGCAGCTTCTTGGAAATTTTCAGTTGGCAACAATGGTAAGGGTTGGATCACAGTAAACTGTTCTGAGATAGGGGAGAGACATGCACACAGCCAAAATGTCATTCCTGATTAGGAAGCAAAAAACCACCATGGTTTAGTTCCAGGCAGTTCCTTTCTTGCTGCTTTCCACCGCCTACCTCCTACATATTTGTCATACCCATCTGGCAATAGTCTCCACATTCTTTATCCCCATGAACCACAAATGAATGCAGAAAGCTGCCCTGTTCTCTCTTCACACCAATCCTCTATAGCCCAAACCCCATCCCAGCTTAAGTGAGAATCAGGGAATCACACAGCAGAATGTAATGCCACCAAGAAGAGGGGGCAATGAGGCAAGGACAGCAATTCCAGATCTCGTTGGTCAAAAAAAAAAAGGCACAAAGGAACTTGAAAGGGTTCAAGGAGCCCCTCAATTGCATGTCCTAGTTAAAACAATCCTTGGGCTTTCAGACAACTTAGTTTTTAACTCAAAGAAATATGACTTGATACAATCAGAGAATTGTAGAATTGTTAAGATTGGAAAAGACCTTTCAGATCATCAAGTCCAGGCATCAACGTAGCACCACCACCATTCATCATTAAACAGACTATCAAGTGGCATAGCCACATGCTTCATTAGCACTTTCAGGAATCATGACTCCAACATTTCTCCTGGGCAGTCTGTTCCAATGCTTTATAACCCTTTCCATGATTTTCCCCCCAATATCTATTCAAAACCCTGTGTAACAGACCAAAGCTGGCACAGAAGCAGACTGCATTGCCACATTTCATCCCACAGCTGGAGCAATAACAGGAGCTCTCATATTTGCTAGCTGCTGAAGTAAAAAAACTTCCCTATTATTTGCAACAGATATTTAATGACCTATAAACAGAACTAAATCTAAAACATTACATTGGCTACTAGACACAAGATTGAAGTGAGTGAAATTGGTTTGATAGATCTGGAATTCAGGAAGAAAAAGTACATCTCCCTTTAATTCACTTCCTCTTCCTTTGGTTATTCGTACAAGAATAATGAATTCTCATTCCCTTCCTTAGAGGCTCTATCAATAACATTGCAGACAAACCCAATTAGCATTTAAAGGCTGCAACCTGCTTGAATTGCCTTGAGATTCCTTTGAGCTCATCTCCCAGTCAGACAATATACTGAAACTGATTTAGCCCACTCTTTTTGAAATATCACTGCTATTTTGCTCTTAATATATCACAAACAAAAATACGCCTTCATTCTGACAGAGGGCCACAATGGATTTTGTATAAAGTTGAATAAATGAGAGCAGATAATAACCAAGCAAGATCCAATCTCATGATTTCAAACAGTACATCTATTTTGCATAAACAAATTAACTTTTGGAAAAAAGTCCCTCAAAACCATTTACTTTATACTTGTCTCAAAAGTCGTGAAATCTGAAATCATCCCGAAGCCATGCTGGTCCAGGAGTTCTGAAATTACTTTGAAAACACTCAAAGCTACTATTGTTTTAGAAGGGGGGATGTAGCACATTATTATAGCTGTAGATGCTTCAATTGCTCCCATATATATATTTCCAGTTACTTTTTCCAAGGCTGGTAAAACACTAGCCTCAATACCATCTTAAGGAAATGATTGCATGGGTTAATTATACAATGTGTGAACAAATCTTTTCTTCCATCCTTTTTCTGTTTCCCCCTTCCAGTTTCAATCAGTGTTTCCTTGTTCTTCTATTCAAGCTTTAAAAATAAAAATACAAATTCACATCCTGATTTTCTTTACTGTAATCACTACTTTGGCTAATTTTACTGTTTCCCTCTTATTCATCTCTCCTTAAATAGTCTAAGGCATTTCAGGCTCTTGATATGATAAATTTTCTCCATAAACACCTAATCCTCATCTTCCCTCTAAACCCCTGTCTCTCTCCAGTGTCTTTCTGATGCAGCAATTGGAACCAAACACAGAATCTCAGGTGAGGGTAAAGCACTGATTTTTCTTGGGTTTTAAATAAAATCATAGCCATAGTGTTCTCAGCATTTCCCTCTACCTCATTGTCACAACTTTTGAATATTTTTTATTCCTTGGCAGCTGTTGCAAATGGAAGTCTGAATGTAGCTGTCTACACTGATGCCAACGTCTATTTTTGACTGGGTGTGGTCAAGTTAGAGCATAAAATTATTTTCTAAATTTAAACATCTGCATGAATATCTAGATCTGAAATAGTTACCCAAGCTTCTCTATGTAATGAAGAGAAATAAGCATTGTAAGGCACAAATTCAGACATGCATTCTATGAATTGAACTACATCCTAAAAATGCAGTTTCTTCCACCAATTACAATTAACTGAGATATTGACATCTACACCTTAGGCCTGAGGAATCCTACCCAATCAACCATCTTTCATTTTTACAATTCCATCCATTCGTATTTTTAATATATTAAAGAAAAGGAACAAAAGAAAAAAGGTAACAAAAAAGCCTAAGAAAGGAAAAAAATATCAATAATTATTTTAGGTCATTCTCCTCCCAGGCCTGAAGCCAGTTTTGTAAAGTCATCACTATCAAATTAAAGAAGCAGAGGACTACCAGAATGGGTCAACAATGTTTATCTTGATGACAACACTTGAAAATCAATGTTGTTCCATTCATAATTCTCACAGTTTGGTCACACTTTTCTGAAGGACTGTCAAACCATTTTTCTTTCTCTTTTTAGGAAAAAAGCTTCCATTTCATCTGACAGCTTCCAGTTTGAATTACAGAGTTGGATTCTCTGCTACTTTGTTGAGTTGGTTCCATGGTCAGATTTCAGGAGGGCACACAAGTAAGACACTCAAAGTGCAAACCAAATTGCTTGAGCTTCCCTGAGACAATGTCAATTAAGAATTTCCTTCTCCACTTTTTTTAAATTTCATTCCTATTTATGTCATTGTAGAGAAGTGCAGTTGGGGATGGAAGCAGAGCAAGAAAAGAGGGAAGAAAACAAAACATGGAGCTGACTTAAAAAAAAAATAACAAAAGAAAAGTTCAATCTTTCCCAGTAGAAGTTATTCTATTGGTACAGCACATACAAGAATAGAGGATTTATATTCCACAAAAATAGCATTAAATGCTTTCTGTTAAAAAAAAAAATAAACAAAACCCCAGAAAATCCCAAAACAACATCTTAGAAAGGTCCTGAAAAGAACCCAAATTTAAAGTAAAACTCCAACAGCATCATTGTCATTTTGAGCAAATGCTGAAAGCTAGAGGAAGATTTTGTTTTCTAATGGCAATGACAGCAGCTGTGCTCAAGAGCTGTCCTGGGTTTTCATTTTGCTTGCTTGTTTTCCAATAAAGTACTATTGATTCCCAGTCAGGCAGTACAAAGGGCTGTATAAAATACTCTCTGAGAAAATTACCACAATGTCTTTACTCACCTTCCGCCCTCTCCTTCAACTCGATTTAAACAAAGGAGACTTAATGATTCCCCTGCTTGATGCTTTGGAGAATAGGAATGTGCACTTAAAACAGCAACTGCTGTTTGCTTACCAAATCTTTTATCTTAAATGTAGGCACTTTAAGAATATGTTGAGATGATTTTTAAAACTATGAAAAAATTTAGAAGCACTTTCCGTATAATGAGACATCAAAGTTTGATGTGGAGTATGGTTTTGCAATAAAATTTCATCCTTTCTCATTTGCATTTCAAATAAACCATTAATATCTTACAAAAGGACTGAGAACTGAGATAAAACATACTTTACACTTTGATATGTTAGCTGTTGTTCACCCCTGTGGCTTCAACTTTTTCTGCTACTAGAGTTACCACAACTTCACACTTTTTAATTTAGCCTTATGCCATTACCAGTGTCTGAAGCCAAAAAAGCTGCCTTGACATGGGTTTCTGAAGACCACAAAAACCTACAGTACAGATGGATTATGGCTTCAAAAGCTTTCAAAAGGGACTTGCAGCTTATTTTTCTTTTTTTCCCCATTTAACATCCTCAGCCCCCTTTGCAGCAGGCATCATCTGCTGCAGAACTCCCCATCTGCCTCTTGCTGCAACCTTCTGTAACCTGAAAACAAATTTAAGAGAAAGATTTTAAAAAATCCCATGAATGTCCTAAATGATTAACCTGAGTTTCTTCAGCCAATACTGCCAAGTTTGCAGTTGTACATAATTTATAATCAGGAAGGAGAAAAAAAGAGAGGTGGGTGGTGCTTGTTCCAACCATCACCATGCGCTGCAAGAAATCCAAGCAAGTTTGCATCCAAAGAGTCCCAAAGCAGCAGCTGAAAGTTCAGGGCACTAAACCTCCCCGTGAACAACAAGCAGGATCCACAAGACATCTGTTTATTGCCTATGTGTCTTGTTTCAAAAAAGCATTTTTAGGGTCTAAAGATTCATATTATTCTGGAGATATCCTGCCTTTGATTCAGTGAGAGGTCATTTCTGGTTTGTGAGCAGCATGGATTCATTCCTGTGAGAGATGCACACCTTAGACATGCTGATAAACAGATAAAAAGGACAAATGCAGCCACACTTCATCCACATTTCCCAGGTGAATGACCTCTGCTCTCCACTGGAAAAGCACAACCTGACTCTCTCATTGCAAATACAGATCGCTGGCACTGCCACCAGAATTTCTGCCAATGTATTTTTATCCGAAGCCTGTTTTATCAGAAATGTATCAGCCAGGAGAATGTGGACTGCAGAGAGCCTTAGCATGCCAGGTACTAGGGGAAACCAAGATTTTTAAAGTGAAACCCACTAGAGCTGTTCACAAGCATCATCTGGGGATGGATATTAAAGGTCGAGTTGGAATCTCTTTTATTTCTAACTGGGCTTCTTCCGTCATATTTACCTCCTCAAAGCATACATCTGTAAGATCTTTATCATGCCAGGTCTTCCTTCCAAAGGAAAATACTTTGGGAAGTTTAAGACACATTCACTTAGCCTGTTTTGAGTTATGCAAGCATAACAGAGAAAGCAGTTGTGTCTTTTATTAAAGAAAAAAAGTTCTGTACTTTTCTGCACACTCATCAATCTAACCCTCACACTTTATCTGTAGTTTACTTGTTTTGAGTGCTGACAATATGCTCTGCACTTCATGAGAAGTAATCCCTACCCCAGAGAATGAGGATGATCTGCAGTTTGAAACCACAGTTAGTCCCCACTGAATTAAAAAAAGATTATTCATGTGTGTAAAGCTCCATTTATACAAAAAGGAAACATATTTAGAGGTTAAAGGAAGGATGAAAACCATCTCCCTCCACCCAAACCAAACCAACCAACCAGCAAAAGCCACTGGAAACAGCAGACTACTGAGTGAAGAGGGGAAAATCAAAGAGTGCTTCCCACCCCTAAAGAACCCCCTGAGAAGGAGTCTGAACCACTGTTCAATTATTCTGCAGCATAATTAGCCTTAAATGTTGATGTTAACAGGACTAATCATATGGATATGGTTTCCCCAGCTGAGTTCAGGTATTTTCAGCAAAACATAAAAAACCTTTATGGCTGGAAAGCAAGTTTGATTTAAAATGAAAATAAAATTAGAATAAAATTCTAATAAAAATTCGTTCTCATGCTTGTAATACAGGACAGCTATACGGTTTTCTGCACACACAAAAAATAAAAAGAAAAAGAAAAAAAGAAAAAGAAAATGCAAAAAAAATCAGATTATTACATGTTGTGCATGGAGAAAGTACTCTGAGATCACAAGGGCGACCTTTGGATCAACATTACTCTCATATCAGTTAAACATTTGGGGTAAAAGGTTTGCATTTGCTTTTTAAAACTGCTCCTTTACCAACTCAAATACATACTGCATCCACATGAAAATTCAGACAATCTCTCATCATGTTTCCAGATGAAATGTGTGTCTGCTCTCCCGTTCCAATGGGCTTTGTATCCATGTGACGCCATTCCTAATAATGAATTACTGAATCTCTAAATTAGAGAGATTTAGAAGTTGATGAACAAAAAGGTTCTAAGACAAGTTTCCTTTATTTTCAAATATTTAAGGAAAAAAAAAATTAGAAACTGTCATTAATAAAATCACTTCCCCAATGCATTTTCTCACTTTCTCATTAAAGGCAAATTTAAATTTAAAAAGTCAATACCTTACAGTATCATACCCATTCTTTTCAACCTCTTGTGTATTAATGATAGTAATGCAACATAAATTTGAAAGTAGCTTTATTAAGCAAATTTCTCCATTTTTCACTGGATACAGCTATTACAGGCAACTTAATGCCTCTCAACTCTACTAACAGTCATAAAACACTTTGCAGAGAGATTAACATGATTAAAGTATTATCCAGGGAGACTCTGAGCTATGGTTCCATCCGAACTCAAACAAAGGGTTTTTGCTACAGCCAGCATTGTCAGCCTGAAGAGATGTTGCTACATTCAAGTAAGGGGAAAAAAAAAGAAAATCAATATTATTATAAATTAGATGTTTTCTAGAAGTTTGCAGTAATTGAGAGACATATCTTGAGAGACAGATACTTATTTGTAGACCAAGCCTTTGAGCCACAAGAACAATACTGATAAAACACATACGTGTGTCAATACTTGAATGAGTAGTCACTAAAAAGGTTACAAGTGCAGCAATTCTAATCCAATTATACAGGCAAAAAAAGTCCATAAAATCTATATCAAAAGCTGAAGTCTAAAACTTATTTCCATTCCACAGTGACAGATGAAAGTGATTTCATCCTTAGAGGTATCTACTGAGTGATACATTTTTTGCTATCATTTAATAGTCTAGTTATTTAAAATCAATACTCCCACGCATGCTGTCATTCTTCTCCTCCTGTCCCATTCAGGACTGGGGAAGCAAAGAATTCCCTTATGTAATTATAAATCCATTTAAAACAAAATATTGAACCATGTTTTCAAATCTTCTTCCCACTACATGGCATTTTCAATGTAATTACTTCTAAAACTTCCACAGCTGAATTTAGTTTCCTTATAGAAAAGGCTTGGGAATGCAGAAGAGAAAAGGCTAGAAATGCAGAAGGGGATGAAAACTTGTATTGGATTTCAGCATAATTATCAACAGTCTCCTCTGGTCACACCCACAGGGGGAGTCAAGACACCTTACTTGCCAAAGCAGAATAAACAACCCTGCATTTTTAGATGCACAAAAGTTTGTGTAACCATCTGCCCTGACAGGGCTCCCTGAGCCCTGCCTGTAAGCAGAATGAAGAAAAGACACTTAGCTATCATGCCAGCATAGATATATTGATTGCAGGGGTAATAAAGGTAAACGTGTTTATATTTGGGTTCCCTTGGGTCTGTGTTAAATTTTTGGTACTTTTAAATGATTGTTATTATTATTTCTTTTTTTAATCCACTCCCTATTCTGAATGTAAAGACTGAGGCATATAGAGTGGAATACAACTCCTGTTGGTACACTGAGAGGGGCAGAAGATCAAGAGTGCACTTAAAGTAAAGAACATAAAATGGTGAAAAATACCACCTCTTCCTAGAGATTGTACACTGAGCAAAAGCCTGCAGCTTGATACTGGAAGAAGACTGGAATTGTCAGCTTCCTCTCAAATTAAGCATTTCATTTTGTACGGACATAAGTGACACAGGTAGTATTAGGGGTTTTTTAAGCTGGAGGAAGGAGTGTGGGAATTGTTATTTACTGCACTGTATGATCAGCTATACTCCAGGTTAAAGAGCATGACACCTACTAGCTTAAAGCCAAATTGGACAAAGACATACACTAATACTTGTTTATTGGGTCAGCAAGAAGAGATTTAGAGAGCCAAGAAGGGTAAGTGATAGGACCTGTCTCTACATCCCCTCTTCTATGAATAATCTGGGAGGGCAAAATCCCAAAAGTGGTCTACAAATACCTTTATATCATACTGATCACTGAGTACAAAGTTGAAACTCTCCTAGAGGAATGGAGCTTTTTCTCAAAATCACAAGTTCTGGTTTGGATTCCCTCCAGTTTAAAGCAGTCCTGTGATCCTGGTATTACATTGCCTGGACAGATGCTCTTCTCCATAACCCACAGGTATACAGGAATAACTCCCATTTGTAACAGCTATAGCAGCCACAGCTCTGCACCACTGTCAGTACCTGTTAGACATGTGCTAAATACACCTGCTACAGTATTTGCTTGGGAGGCTGAGCAGTGAGTGTGGCTGCAAGATCCACACAGCCTCTGGCACCAGGCACGAGCCAGGACATGCAGCTCAGCTGAGCCTGAGCCACCTCTGGGCTCTCATGGCAGCAAAAGGCAGCGGTGAAAAGAGCTGGACCTCCACGGCTTCCAGCAGTGACATTCTCAGGATTATTCTCCTGCACTTTGATTTCATCAAAATTGTACTTAGGTGCTAAAGTTTGAGCTGGGCTTAGGCAAAAATGATGAGTGTGCTGTGAGAAGCAACAAAGGAATGAGTGGCTGGGAGAGAGGGGTGTCACAGTCACAGAGAGGAGTGTGTCCACTCCAATCTGCTGAAAGAAATGAGAAGATTTAGAAAGTGATGAGAAAGTTGAACACCCAATATCATGTTCATCCATTGAATCCATCGCTTAACAAAGACAATATACAGAAAATATCACATGAAAAAGCTATAAGCGAATTCCATTTGAAGGCTGAGAAAGAATACGTTGAATCATTCCAGGAGCACCCAGATATATTCTTGTACATCTCCTTCTGAACAGGATCATTTACTATGTGATACATATATCATACTATTGAAGCAGTTTTTAATTAAGAATATTCAGTTATAGAAGAACAGATATTCAATAGTAATCTATTCAGAAAACAATATTAAACTTTAAAATATACTGGGTGAATTTAGCATTTAATATATTTAAAAAAATAATATAGTCACAGGAAGCACTGGCCAGAGGAAGATACAGATGCTTAACAGGGCTTTTGCAATTTTATACTCTTTAGATATTCATATTATTAACCACACTAGTGATGACAGAGGGCTCACATCAATGTCTTTTCTTCATGACAGGAGAGGAATAGATTCTGAGAAAAATTACTATAGAAAAGTAAATCTCTGCTCCACACTTTTTCACAGTTCAGTACTTTTCAAAACAAGAGTGGCAGCTTTATGTTTAAGAGCATAAGCATGCTTTTCTTCCATGCATTTCTTAATCCATTTTTAAACCATTGCAAATGTTTGCCATCCACAGACTCATGTACCAACAGTGAAACACACAAAGCAGCTGTAGAAGAAGGAAAGTAGGACCACCAGAAAACCCAGATAGACTACCAAACAAATTCTTCTCTTTCAAATAAGACTACCAAACAAATTCTTCTCTTTCAAATATTAGTTGGATCCTCAAAAACATCTCTGACATATTTCCAATATTCAGAAACTCCTCAATATACATTTTATTTATTATTTTTATTGTTTAAAATGATTTCTAATGATTAGTTATGAATCTTGAGCTTACTGGGTAGTTTCATAGATCACACATCTTTACCCTCCTTCCCCCCCAGTTTTGAGGTATATTGCACACTTTCTAGTGCTCTCATGGCACATCAGACTTTATCAACTGGTACAAGAGCTATTTCATCCCTAAATTTCTTTTCCCTCCTGGGCAATTACCAATAGCCTCTGGCAATACATTTTAATATCTCCTCTCCTGTCACTTCAGATGTTCCCTGTGAACAAGAGTGATGGTAGGAGGAACCCTTGACTCAATGCACACAGTAGAAATTTATTCCACTGTCTTTATTGTTTCAAATTTACACCTGACACAATCAAACCAATTGATTATCTTCACTGTGCAACTCTGAAGTGAGGAACAACAAGGTGCTTACCTTCCTTTGATGGCTATAAAGTCAGAGTAATTGCTATTTAAGTGTTCTCACTCTAAGATGTGATTTTACTGCAAAAAGAACATTATGCAGTACAGTATAGCAGAAAACAAGTAATTATCCTGAACAGCAATTAAGTTCTTCACAAGCTCACTTCCAAAAATCTATTTCATCCATTTTAGGTTAAAAGTATTAAGGAAATTGGTCCAAACTTTCATATCAATTAAAGAGTATTATTTAAAAAGATAAAACAACTTGATTTGCCTTTTGTAGAGGTGTTTCCATAAAGAATGAAGTTCCCTAAAAATTTAGAGGATCAAATATTAAAAAAAAAAAAAAGAAAACCAGAAGTTATTTTGTTTTGGGTTTTTAATCTCATAATATAACCTTACTTCTGTTAAAACATTTATGATCTTTCAAGATTTTGCCCCAGAAACCCAATGACCTATGGAATCCTTTACTTCTTTCTGCAGATTTAACTATATAAATTTATCTAACGATATTACCGTAAAGCCATGTTATTTTATGGAGGGGCATTTGTTTTCTTTATGCTTTTGTAAAGCCAAACACTTTCACTGGCAAGACTGCAGCTTCCCATATAAAATGTTTATACCCTTTAAAAAACACTTTATCACATTAGTAAACTTAAATTGGAGCTGTCAGATTTTTCAAAGTATCCTGAGGAATCTGTCAGCAGCGTGGCCATGTGCATAAATTCTGGCATTTCCTTTCACAGCATATCAAACCCTAGATGGATGAACGATCTGAAACTGTTATGTGTGTGCTGCTGTCTGAAAGAGTTGAGCTGTTTGGTTTAATGGCAGAAAAATGTTCTTCCAGCTGCACTTACATGACATAATCATGATGTACAGTCAATGGTCACATTTACAGCCAGTGATATAACACCTTTGGATATGTGAAAGAAGCAGGCAGCACACTGCCCATTTCAGCTTCCAGCTCTAAAAGCCACCCCTCAGTCAAACAACAGACACAGCTCTTGTCTAACTCACAGGTCTGCATCAGCCATCAGCAAGGAGATGCTCAGAACACTTGGTTGGGAGGTTGGTCTTGTCACTAGCCCTTGCTGCCAAATAGTGATTTCAGGGAACCATGCCTGCATTTACTTCTAGAGTAGAATAAATAGCAAAATATGGTCAGCTAAATGCACTAAAATACAACAAACATCTACTGCAATCCCAAATATGTTGTTGACCAAGTTCAGCAAAAAGGCCTTCAAGTGCATCATCTCAAGTACAAGCTAATGCAACCAAAATGAAAATGTAAAAACAAAAACAAAAAGGGGAAACAAAAGTAGCCAAATATTACCAAGATTTAAAGGTATTTGCTCTTCTTACAGAGAATTTTGATGAAGGAAACAATACTTCATATACACAGGAAATCTTTGAGTAGAGTAACAGAAAACAGCACCTTGTTGTGGGGCTAACAAGTACTCTCTGCTCAAACCAGGTTTAGGCTTTTCATACTCAGGTTGCACTGTTGATCTGGTCTCTCTTCAGTTGGCCTTTACTAAAAGAAACTTATTCAGACACTTTAAAATTGCCTAGCTGTGGAGAAAACTGCTCTAAGCTGAACCAATCACTGTTGCCTTTCTTCTTTTTTTTAAACAAACAAACAAAAAAAACCCCTCTGTTTTCGCCCTGTATGAAAATTACAAAAATTATTACCAGGTCTTAGGAGAATATTTAAAAAAAGATAATATAATAAAAAAGATAATATATAAAAATATAATAAAGATAATATATAAAAAAGATAATTGCATCCCTAGATATCCTAACTACTATCATACTGAAGTATGTCAAATGCATCCTTTATTAAAACACTTAAAACTGAATTCTCCCACTCTCAGTGTTACTTAATTTAATAAGCACTTCCATACAGCTTTAGTGTCTTTAAAAACACTAAGTAAATAAGCAGTTAAGAGAACTGTTACAAAATCTCAGACAATCAAGGGAAACCTGTGGAGCTGAAATTATTTCTCCAACACTAATGGGAGCTAGAACCCTTGAAAAGCTGCTTGGTTGTCCTTGGGAACTTAAAAGCAATTATTGCTCATACTCCAATGACACAATGGAACATCAAGCCTTCCATTTAAATGGCAGCCAGACATCACCTCTGTCATCCCAAATCCTGGGCCAAAACATGTGAACCAATATGGGTGCAGACTGCCATGGTCTATTTCCCAAATAATGGACCACCTCATAATGGCTATGGATCAAATTATTTGTACAATTTTGTGTAATGAATAAAATATATATTTCACACACCTATTCACAATATCAATAAGCAAGGAAGAGCATGATTTAGTAAATAAATATTTGTTAAATTGGAATTAATTAGGGAACATGCAAAATTGGCAGTTATTCAGTCCTTATATATAAAATGAAGGACATTTATTTTGTACTTCCACATCAAACTTATTTTGAATATGTTTTTATTTTCCCTGACAGATGAGAAAGCCCTCTAGTAATCCTTCAAGAATTATTTTCTTGCAGCAAGACAACATTAATAAATATAACCAAGATGAAAAGCCTAAAAAATGCATATTAAAAACCGAATTGTATTTACAGAACATAATTTGGGAACAGGGTCTAATTTGCACCCATTTAACCTGAATTTCTCTGACCTAATAAAAAATTCCAGCAACCTCCGTTATTCTGCAGTAGCAAAAACAACACATTGTTCATTAAGGTGAGAGTTTATACTCAAAAGCACAGTAAAAACTGAGTCCTTTTGTCTCCTTACTACATAAAGACTCCTCAGACAAGGTATGTGCAGTCTCTGCTGCACACAGTCATGGGATGGCAGCAGAAACATCAGTTATTAATGTCCCCCTCATCTTCTGACTCCTTGAAAAACAACAATTAAGCAATATATAGACAAAGGTACTAACAACTTTTGACTTGCCTCTGGGCTAGGCATGAGTTGCTCCTTTCTGAGCTGTCTTTTCATAATAGCTTCCGCATTTTGACTAAGACTTCATTACACACAAATTGACAATAAGAAGGCCTTTTTTATTTAATGAATGCTAATACATGGAAAAAACCCTGATCCCATCAAACCTGTTTTTTAAGTTTTTATATAAAATATGTTTCATCAAGTACTCAGACAGCTCAGATCTATCTCCTAAAGTTAAAAAACAAGTTTTGAGATGTACTTACATCTAATAATTTTCCAGGATGTAGTAATTAGTAGACTACAATTGTGCAAGGAATCAGCAAGTTTACATTTACCTTTATACCCCTGAACTAATTCCAAATACCTTATTTGTATTGTAAAACAAGTCACCTATCACTATGTAAGAAATATATGAAGCTGTAAAACCTAATTTAAAATTACTCTAATGTCTTGGTTCTTTCATAATATCATTGTGCCCGTGCAATGGCAAACTAAACAAATCTTTTGGTTTAAAGAACATCCTGACATGCATTTTAATGTTCCTGAATGTTCTTTGTCATCTGCAATAATAAATTGAGAGCCAGTGCTCAAAGAAATAAAAAAAACTCATCTGAAAGGCTGCATTGGCATAAGCAACTTGTAATTGAAACATTAAAGCTTTGAGATGTGAAAAAGTCTTTACACTTATGTGTTCTCATTTTACATATATATATATATATATATATATATATAACACCCATTCATCTGCAGTCAAGATCAACCAGCTCTCACTGCTGATTACACAGAAAACTCTAGCTTCAGTCCTCCAACTCACAGTATCACAGAACCATTAAGGTGGGAAAACACCTCCAAGACCATTGAGTACAACCTTTGACTGACCAGCACCTTGTCAACCAGGCCATGGCAGTAAGTGTCACCTCCAGCCCTCCCTTGGGCAGCTCCAGGGATGGTGATTCCACTTCTGAGGAACTGATCCAGTGCAGGTAGCTCAGTGAGCAGCTGCAGTGGGAGCTGCAGGTTGAGCACCAGGCAGAAGGCCATGAAATGCCACCCTTCAAAAACCAAAGGGCTCAGGGACCCGTGGCACCAGCCAGGGGACTGGACGCTTAGGGCAGGAGCCAAGGACTCACAGACATTTTGTGCTTAGACTGTGAGAGGTCTTTGTTCAAGGTCCTTCCTTGGAGGCCCCAGCTGGAGAGATTATTTTGCTATTGCACCAAGACTAAATTTTAAGAACTGAGACTGTGCTGTGGGAATCCTGGTCTGGCTGGGTGAGTGTGGAGGGTGCAGTTGTGGGGTGGCCTCGGTCCCAGCTCAGGTGGTGTGTGTGTGAGTGCCAGAGTGGCTCCTGGATGGTTGGATAGGGAAGTTCCCTAAACACCACCATCTCTACGGGCAGTTCATTCCAATGCCTGAACCCACATCTACCTTACAGGTCTTCAGTATACAAAACACAGCCTCAGGTAAATGATACTAGGAGTATTCAGGCCATTTCAGAGTATGCTGGGGTCATTAGAAACATAACTTTTTAAATAATTAATATGTTTACATATAAAAAATGTCTAGACAACATAGATTGAGTATGACTTCACCAGTGTTAATTAAGAAAAACATTAAGACAGATAAAGAGGGATGCTGTAATTGGAAGAAGCCACTGAGACAGCAAAAAGTAGTAGTTGTTCTTATTTATTCACATAAATATGTAGATGATCTTTGTTCCTCCAGTGACTGCACTGCCTGGTTTATGCTTCCCTTTGTTACCCATTTCTAAGTCACTGCTGGGAAATTGGGCAGCTCTTTCATTCAAAACCTCAAATACACAATTTGCAGATTTTATAAGAAGTATGTTGTACTGTCCTTATCCTCCATAACAGAAAAACAGAACAAGACAGATTTTCTCATACTAACTCCAGCTATCTTCAGTGTAAAGGTAATTGTGTCAGGCCAATGGACAGAGAGGGCATTATTTTCTGACTCCATCCTTTTCTATGCTGCTTTAATAAATATAACATATGATAACAAAGACTTTGTATTCGGAACATGCTTTTAAGATTAACCATATTTTTAGGAATTCTTTGTAAACAGAGCTTCTTCCTTTGAAGTTGGATTTGAAAACATTGATAGTGTTTATCCCAGAAGGGAAATAAACAAGAAGATTCATAATTAATGTATCAAAAATAATGAGTTATATTGAGAGGGAACTTTAGCTCTCTGCCTCATGACAGAAGAGTCATTCCACAAAAGTGACTAGTGGTATACTTTAAAAAAAGGAAACATTAACTCTTTCCTCTTCACTCCTTGTTATGAGATATTGTTATCCTAAAGAAATTTCTTTTGAGACAGGATATTAAACTAAGCAGATCACATCAATCTACCTTAGATTCACATCTATTAATGTTGGTTTCTTAGCACACAAATACTTTAATAAAGAAGTTCAATAACAATAGTCCATGCACACATTCAGCCAGGGATTAGATTCCAAATCCAGTTATTATAGTTTATTCAGCTAAGAAATATTACCTGGCCCATGGCAACCATCAGTGCATACAGCCTTAGATTACAATAAACACAAATAAATGCACTGCAGCCTAATACACAGTGTTAAAGACAACTTACATGACTTTGTTAGACACGATATGTGATTGTGCATCTGAGGTGTTAGCAACAAATTCTTCCCTCCCAGCTGTAGACATCCAAGGGTAACACTTAAACTGTGTGTATGCCATGGTTTGTGGTCCTTCCACAGTGAGTGAAGGCTCACCCTGGGCTATTCACATCCTAGCTGGAAGGAAATGCACCCTCCAAAGGCCACACCCTCTCCACAAGGAAAGACTAAGAGTGAAGTTAGGAAGGTAAATCAAAGATAGCTAGGCAGGTTTTGGAATTAAGCTAGAGCCCAATGTACTAATCTCATCCTCCCAAACTTTTTTCTTTATGATTAAAATAAACCAAGAAAAACCTGAAAGGTGGCAGCTCCAATGGCTCCATGTTTCTACAGGGCATAAGCCTTTCCCTCATATAAGCTGCTGGCTAATTCTTCGGCTGAAGTCCATCCCTCCTGCTGTTGACTGAGGAATTGATTGTATAAGGATCCCTCTTCCTCAGCACAGACTTGGGTGGCTTGACTTGGATAGCTACTGAGCCTTCATTAAACAGATTGTTATTTTGCACAAAAGATGCTGAAAAGCACTTGGATGATTCATTCTGCTACCTCAGCTGCCTTCTGGCAAAACTTCCAATGTAAAATGTTGAGCAATTCAGGGATGATACCATCTCAGCCCACTACAGGTATTTCCTGAAGGCCATGTGACTCCAGCTGAAACTGCACTGACATAACAGAACAAAGTATTGTTCCTTCAAGGAGGATAGCACTCAACCTCAGATTACAGACACACTGTGAACTGACAGCATCACTCTTAAAAACTGTTAATAATTCATTGTCAGCCCCTGGAGAAGAACAAATTAAAAATGCTGCTTGAAATATCATCTTTATTGGCAATACTGGTGAAAAAAACCTTTTCCCTATTCACTGCATGCAAATACACAAAGAAAATGGCCTTCTTTAAATGAAAACAGTTGCTGACATTTTACATTTCTGATTTTACTTTATTTACAGAGGATTCTGATTCTGTCTGCTGGGAAATGACATTTTCCTTCAGCTAACAAAATGAAAATATATAGAAAAAATGGTGGAGGTGGCATTTATAGGAAATACAGCCAGAAAATTACAGAGGATGAATAGCCACTTATGTTTTCTATAATTACAAAGAAATATGAATTAGAGTTTGAATCATTGTGTTTTATTTATGATTCTATTTATATAACTATATAAGTATACAATAATAGATATCTTTTTTAAATCTAGTTTTCAAAGCACCAGTCAACACTGACTACCAGAAAGGACATTTCTTGAAATTATAGTCTTAGGAGTACAATTGTAAGTTTTTAATAAGGTGACTAAAATATTATAGCAATGAATATATGGAAGTATAGATTGATAAAAATAAAAAAAAATAATTCTTATCTCTTGTCCAGGAATTACCATAGATATTTATTGTAAGATAAATATCAAAATGATCTCATGAATTTATTTATAGCCTTGAAAATACAGACAGAAAGATGAAATACTAAACTCACAATAGAATTATTCAATCAAATATAGTATATTTCACCCAAAAATAGGATATCAGACTAACAACATATTCTGGTTAGGCAGCACAAATTGACTAAGAATGCATATTTTTATTCACTACTTCTACAAACTGTCAGCAGTTGTAGAAACACAGACTTTATGTTTCCAATGATAGCTGACAGCACAAGTCAAGTAACCAGCTTTGCCTTCCCTGCATGCTTGAAGAACTGTAGTATCATTTATCCACTGCAAAGGTTCACAAAGGCCTGGCAGAGTGAGATTAATATGTTTCTTTATGAGGCAAGCAGTAATGTTTATATCCTTCCTTCTTCTTGAGTAGTGTCTGACTGCAAACCCTTTGTATAATCAGGCTTGATGGGTGTCACTGGAGGCTCAAAGTAAAATAAATGCAAAAATCACGCTTCAGAACAAATGAGGGAATACTAAATCATTGTGGAAGAGCTTAGAAAGGATCAGCAATGTTCCTGGTTTTCAATTTACTTTTCTAGCAGAGCATTAGCAGAGCACTGCAGACATCCCCATCCATTTGCTCTGCGGGACCAACAACACCCACCCTGAAAAGCCAAAAACACTGTATTCCCAAATTGTTTATATCAAATGCAGAAAAAAACCCCTTTCTGCACACTTTCAGATAGACTCTGAAAAGTGAAAGCAACCAACAAACTCAGTCTCCTAGGAGGAGGAAAATCAGTTGGTTTTTTTACACACAGGAACTTGGGTACCTCATTCCCAAGTGACATTTCCATCAGCCCTCCTGCTGCTCCTCCAGTGCAGCAAGGGCAGATGCACTGCTGGGAGTCACAAGTCAGCAACAATCTGAGTGCTGAACCTAGGTAATTCACCCAGGAGTACAGCAAACCAGGAGACACCACAGTTTATATTCTGCTCTCACCATGAAGGTGGAATGGATTTGTTAACTTTAGAAGAGTTGATTGGGATTGACTCTGAGCACAACACAGTCTCACATTTGCTGCTCTTTTTACAAAGCAGCACGTCAGATTCCTTCTGAAAATCCAGCTTTTCTGCAGTTCTGCTGAAAGTGATTCATTTGCTAATACCAACAGTCTCACTGTTTTATCACTTATTAGCTAACCATAGTGTTAAATTTAGCTAACCATAGCCTTAAAGAATTGCAGTCCTTTGGGTACTACATATTTTAAAATAAGGTAATCAGGATGATGAAAAGAGAGCAATCCAGATTCTTCAATACACACTTCTAAATCAACCCAAGGAGAGCAAAAATTGACAGTTTGAGTTTCTATGAACATGTACAAAGCACACAAGCATATGTTTAGATGCAAATACTCCCTTTCCAAAGCATCCAACACTTATTTCTTAGTCCTGAAGGCCCAGAAATGACAGGCCTACAACTGTGTCTTTGTTGAGGCATTGAAGAGCTCCTCTAAATAATTTTTAGGTTGAATTCCCCCGCCTTCAAATCATCTTCAGAGTCCTAGAGAATCAAACTCCCAGCAGGTGGCTCAGCTTTAAAATAAAAGGAAGCAGTGACAACCACTTGCTAGAAAATTATTTTTGGTTGTAATTGTAGGGTGGGACTTTCTAAAGCTCTCATTGCTTAGCTTTGCTCCCACAGGCTAAGAAGTGAAGAATGCTATGAACTCCAGCAGGAAGCCAGCAAAACAGCCTTTGACTAGCCAATCTCACCCACAATTACAATTACATATTTTGTAAGCAACTCAAGAAATAGCCAGCTGCTCCTATTACAGCTTATATAAGTGAAGCACCATTTGGGGTTCCTTATCTCCCAGAAATTTGTCACCATCAGTGATCACACAGAAAAAAAAATCAATACAGAATATTAGGTAGGTGGGGCAGAATATACTTAGCAAGTAAATTTTCTAAAATGTAACATTTTATAATGTCACAAATCGGTAAGGAAAAAATAAGCCATAGAAATGCTCTAAGAGCTTAAAAGCCAGCTTTATCATGTAAGGCCTCCAAGCTCAATCTGTTCAGCAAGAGCAAACTGTTCTTACCTAAACAAGGACAAGATGCAAGAAAAGGGAAATGCCAAATTCAATGCTGTATGTATATGAGGATAAGACAGCTGAAAACTGAAATAAGATGACCTGATGTAGCAGCGAAAACACACCAATTTTAAAATTCATGGGTTTGTCTTGTCCATGCCCATATGAGATTAAGTAACTGGGATAGAATCCTACCCCAGCTCACCAGCCTCAGTTTCCTGTGCAAATAGCACCAGTACTCTGCTTCTGCTCTTCTCACATCTAACCTTGCTTTTTCCCACCTCCTTTCAATTGCAGTTCTACTCACTTTTAAATACAGAGATGATTTTTTTTTTTTTGCTTATGGTTTCCTGCCAAACACTTCTTCTTTCTTGTTCTTGATCCCTGGCTTTATTAGCCTTGTCTATCAGCATGCCCAGAAGATGCTCTCACCCATGCACCTGACAGACTCTTCCTAACATTTCCTGAAGTACTATCAGCAATGACTTGTCTTTGTTCTTAGTCTGAAGGAATTTTAAGTTTCTCCTCTCTCCTTTAGCCTGTCAGAAGCATTACTTCCCTGGCATTAAACATTCTGCTGAATGATCTAGTGCAATAAGAAGAATTACAAATCTTTGGAAACTTACTTAAATATTCAATAATTTTAAAATATGAAAATTCACCTACAGTGATACTTTAAGCTTTTTTCCTGAAGACCTTAATGCCATCTGCAGCTGCTGCTTTTATTAAGATTAGAATTAATGCGTTTTTATTTTGGAGCAGATTTATACAGTGGTCCAGATGCAATTAGAGTTCAGTTAAAATTTGACATTGGGGATTCCCGAACCCAACACAGTCATTCACTAATGCACAAAATCACTGCTGTCCAATAGATCTGCCTTCCCATCTTGTGCTACTGAGACTTTGAGGAAGATTTTTCAAAGGGTAATATTGGGTTACTTAATTGGTAACAGAGAAGTTTTGGCCACTTACAGGTGATCTAGAAAAGGGACACAGTGGTACCTGCCACAGACCACGAACAGGTAGGGTGGTACATTGACCACTTTGCTGTGCCCCCCATTTGCTCTTGTCGCCTTAACAAAAGGACTTTTACATTTTTTTTCCTTCATATTGAAACTCCCATTAGGTGGCTTGTATTTGCTCTGCTACTTCAAATCCTACAGGAAATGTCCACCAAATACCCTGCCAGGGAATCCTCTCCATGCCTCCTGAAGTGACACATGCCTTTTACTGAAATTTCTGACACCAATAAATCCTAGTGCTCTTTTCTTATAGAACAGACTATCCTGAGTTGGAAGAGACCCACAAGGATCATTGAGTCCAGCTCCTGGCCCTACACAGCACCATCCCCCAAGAGTCACTCAATGTTCCCAAAAGTATTGTCCAAACACTTCCTGCTCTGTCAGCCTTGGTGCTGTGAACACTGCTCTGAGGAGCTGGTTCCAGTGCCCAGCCAGCCTCTGGGTGAAGCCTGTTTACACCAGGCCTTTTCCTTGCTTCCTAATTCTTCATTTCTGCACATTGGCTCTTATCCAAAATGACAAAAATTTCTACAACCAACTGCAACAAAGGGATTCTGTTTGAGGAGGCTCTCAGGAGGAATAATAGAACTTGGCTTTTATAATCAGCATGTCCAGTGATCAAGCTCCAGCACAGAAACTGCTGATACATTTACCAGACTTAACCAACTTGAATACCAATCATGTGCACATTTCTTGAAGAGAGAAAAATTAATATCTTTCAAGTTAAAAAGTTCATTCTTTCATATCACTGTTGCAGAAACTCATATCTTTGCCTGACTTATTACCAAGCAACCTCTTGAATATCCAAGGATATCACTCCCTCACTCACCTCCCTGTACAAGCCTTGAAGGCTTCAGAAATCCCTATTGATCCAACGCTAACTCCCCTGAATTCATAAGTCAACAGCAGCAGTGGAAACTACAGCTTGCAGGCCTTACTGCAGAAACCCATCTGTCAAAAGCCTGGTAACACACACAAATGTTTTCTCAAAGAATTGTTAATTTGCCTCCCTGCCATCTGTGACACTTTTAAGAGTCAAAAGCCAATGTTGTTTGTCTCAATACCCAACTTTCTATTGCCACTGCTCCTCACAAAGATTCACTATATAGATCTGCACATTCTGCAGATCTGAATTCCCCTGGATGTGTCTCTGCTCACCCCAGAAGGATTCTAAGTCACATATAGGGCCAATGAAGCTTCTACGACAGTGTGAGCTGACAGCTAAAGAACATACCTAAAAATTGCAGATTTCAGCAGGTAACATTCTCAATGAAAGCAAAAAAAATCCACCTTTACTAAAAGAGCCATGGAATCTAAATATCCTCATCAAGCAGGTAGCACAGTGATATTTCCCCTTCAGCTGAAAATACCTGTGTTAAATTGAACAAATGACAATTAACTTGCTCAGAAGTGAGATGATATTCACACCTGCTGCCAAATCTGAGTGGTACCACACTGAAACAGTTCACTGATTATATATTTCAGAAAGCATATATTGGCTTGCAACTGAGGAAGATGCTTAAGTTCTACAAATACATCAATAATTTTCAGTACTTCCTATGCACTAATAATAAAATATAACTTCATAAATGCTTCCTTAATCACACTGCGACTTTCATTCAGGGCTAATTCTAAATGAATTCAGTTACTTCAATCATACATTATTGATCCTAGTTTCCTGTCAGAACTACCACCTTTCTCATTATACCCTACTAAAACAATGCCCACCACAGACTGTTAGCTCAAAATTACCTGTAAGTGGTTTTGATCGACAGATACAGAGTTACCTTTGTCAGACGACCCCTTGCCTATTCATTGTTAGCACCTCTATTTGAGTTACATTAGACACAAAACTGTTATTGTCCCCTGTTTCCCATGTCTGCAGGAAAACCTCCCTAATATTAATACAGCTGTTGTCTTCAAAAACCTACTGTACTTCAGCAGAGCCCATCTAAAGCAACACACATCAAACAGTTTTATGCCCAAGTAAGCAATAGGAAATTGCCATTGAAAACTATCTAAAAAGGTGTCACACACCTAGTTGAGTATTTTCTATTACATTTTCCAAAATAACCACAACCAAGTTACTATTAGTGTAAAAAGACACTTCATCAGAGACGGAGCTCAAATCTGTCCAGTGTGTATATTATTCTGAATTTAATTTTTTCCTGAAGGTTGACAGTGCACACACAATTGAGGAAGAACATAGCTTTTCCAAAGACAAAACGCCTGGATTGTAAGGAGATCAGCTATTAACAAACTCAAAGTCAGAAGAGGTATCCCCAGCTCACTGTGTCCATCTCCAGGCATTCTGTGATCTTGCACAAAGGACTCCTCCAGTTCACCTATTTTTCTGTACTGTTGCACCCTCATTACACCAATTTAGTCTGCATCACAGTTCCACAAGTCTCATTGCCCAACAATCCCCTTGCTGCAAAGAGAGGTACCAACAGCAACAGATCACAGCCACTCATCTAACATATTCTTAAGAGTAATAATAACAGCAATTCATACCAGAAGACATGAACAACTGAGCAACCAATAACATCTAACTATAGTTTCAAGTCATTTTATAATGCATGGCAGAAATGCAGATGGAAATTAGGATTTCCTCATTACTAG
The DNA here is from genome assembly GCF_028769735.1 of Zonotrichia leucophrys gambelii. Lineage (NCBI taxonomy): Eukaryota > Metazoa > Chordata > Aves > Passeriformes > Passerellidae > Zonotrichia > Zonotrichia leucophrys. Next base: position 53,307,776 of record NC_088173.1, read on the forward strand.
TTCTCATTTGTTGTGTCAGAGATAGAAAAAACTCTTCAAACAAAAGTTTTCTTTTTCTAGTATTGATTTAGAAATGCAAACTTAACACAGGATTAGATGCTTAAGGTTTAACAGCAAACACACACAAAGAGGAAGTCAATACTGACAATGAAAGGCCAAATTCTAAATCTTTACTGGCTATTTCTAAAAATCTGCCTCTCAGTGTACATTTGCTCAGTCCCTAAACAAATCTTGTTATAGCCAATCGATATATTTCATCTCTCATTCCAATTTTATGACTTTTCATGGTGAGATGTCATTGGCTTTTTATTAATTTGACAACTAAAATGTACTGAATGCCTACGTTTTATTGCTACAGTGAAAGGAAGTGAGACCTTTCTCACTACTAGATTACCAGTAATTATTACCAACATTTGTATAATTTCTGGGTCTGGCCAACATTGTACAAGACTGCAAAACTACAGCAGCAGTCCTTTCATGTTTTTTTTTACAAGTCACAGAATTGAAGAATTATGATGGGAAAAGGCCATTCTTTAAAAGAGAAATTATATACAGTTGAAGAATTTCTCCTTTTCCTAAATCACGAGGAACCAGAAGTACAGTTTCATAAACAACTTTTCCTTTTTCCACATACATCTTTTCTTTAATATTTTGCAAGCTAATTCTTCGTGCAATGCACTTGCTCAGTTAGGAAACACAGTCCTTGCAGCAATTCTGAATAAAGGACAAAGGAGAATGAAAAACTGTTTAAAAACTGCAATATTAAATGAGCCATAAACACTGGATTGTTATATACCAACCCTTGAGTTCAACTTGAGGATAACATAGCATGTAAATTTTAATACAATAAATAGTCTAGCAGGAACCAAGATGAGCAATATTCATTACTGTGACTATAAAATCAAATACAGAAGCAAGCTGGAAACACTGGCCACACACCACTCATATAAAATACATATCCCCAAGAGACAAAATATCAGACCAGTGCCAGGAGACTCAAATTATAATTTCTTCTCCCACATTGTAGCCTCTGTGTGATTTCAGGGAAATCACTTAGTTTCAATTTCAAAAGTGAGCACCATAACATTAAGAGAGAGGCAGACAAAAGAAAAAAAAGTCTCTCAATGGTTTGATTATTACTTAATAGAAAAATCTGGGGTTTTGTTTGAAATGAAGGGGTAGTTGAATCTGTGATTTAATGTCTGAAATCAATGAGTGCGTGGGTTGGGGACAAACATGAACCACTTGGAGTAATGCTTGCCTTGCACTCAATGGAGGGAAGGTAGGTAGGAGCCACCAAGGTCAGGTCTGCTTTTTTCCTACTGCCATGGAGGTGGAAGCTCTCAGATCTTCACTGGTTTTATTTATTTATTTATTTAAGTGACTTTACTGTGACCATGGCTGAAATACTGCTCCTGGTTCCTGCCCATTTAAGTAGCTGTTTGCTAACCGAAAGCTTAAAAATCCAATGACCTTTTGTAGTTGCAGCAAGGTGTTATCCTGTCAATATCTACTCTCTCATGAGCTCCATGCTCATTAGTTGACACTAAGCATGATTGCCATAAAGGTGATGTAGCTGAGCTCTAAATGGTACCTGCATTGTCCTATGGGTATTTATTCCATGGCTATTCTGTAATTAAAGGCTTTATCAAAACCTTTGGGAAATTCACTTATAAAGCAGAGTTTAAAAATTTGAATTGTTCCAAATTACTGTATTTTCACCCAGCAATTCAGTAGACTGCCAGAAAATGCAGCCAAAAATCTCAACAATTTTTAGACTGGGAACAGAGATTAGCAACAACCAGTTTATACAACTACTGTGCTCTTTTCAGAGAGCATTAACAGATACTGACCTGTACACAGCTCACGATGGCTGAACAATATGTTATATTCAAAAAAATTCTCCAGAATGCATTTCCTTGCAGCAAAACAGAATGAACTCTGTATTTTCCACTCAACTAAAATGTTGCCAGTTAGACAGCTAAGAGACAGAGCTAAGCTCAGTCAATAGCTCTTTTTGATGTGTTATCTGGGTAAGAGTCAAGCCTGCTTTCTACCCTTTCATAGTTAATTCTTGACATTCTAAGTGTGGCTAAAATAAATCCACAGCAAATCAACCCAATATAAACATGAGATATCACATAAAGACAGGTCACCTGAAGTCAACAAAGCTCTCCTCTATAAATCAGCTTATTGTTCCAGGCCTTCATTTAAAAAGCAGTGAGAGACAGGTTAAACATGGTGCTGAAGGATGCAGACACACAGTACATTATAGCTCCATTTCAATCTTTTTTAAAGGTAGTCTGAGGAAGTGCAGTAAACTCAGTAATTTCAGTGAACTATGCTGCATAGATTTAAAAGATTTATTTCTTTCTCCATCCATCGACATTCATTTTTCGTGTAATTAAACTGCTGTCATGGATCAATGAGCACAGATAACAACTAAAAGTATCACAAGAGCATCCACCAGCAATCTTTTTCATTAACTACATAACCAAATATTATTTGTTAGGCTGCAACACAAAATGCATCTAAAGGATCTCATTTTGTTTGAAAACAGAAGAATAGCCAGAACTTGTGACCTTCTAGAGATGAGGATATAAAATTAAAGCATTCAGGAGAAAACAAGCAAGTCCTTAATACTGATATGAGGTTTAAATCTAATTTTTAGAGGTAAGGCTCCAACAAAAATATAAACTCAGTTAAAATGATAGCTGTTAGAATTGGGCCCTCAGCAATAATATAATTACAGAGCAAAATAAATTCCAAATCTTTAAGAACAAAAAAAGTAAATATTTCAGATGTGCATAAGCAAATCATTTTTTTGTATTTCAACAAGCTGATACTTCTTTAAAGTCAATGTATGAGTAGGAAGTATCACTTAGGAAGTAGATGAAGAGTAATGAGAGAATACAGAGAAAGTAATGTTTGAGATTTTTAATTCAGCCCCTTGACATTTTATTTATGTTCCTTAAAATATCAGCACTGGTTAACCATAGAAATCTGCTTCTATACTAACAGTGACAAAAAAACCCCATTATAACAACAACAAATATTACTTCTAAATACTTAATACACAATTATTTTTGTCAGGGGAATAAAAGAGATCTTTAAGCTCGTTCCCCTGCCAAATTTTGAAGTCTTTAGGAACCTGAACTTTAGCATTCTCTTTTGACTTTGGCCCAGTATTAAACCAATTCTTATACAGAACTATTTTATAAAGCTCTTTTTAGTAAAAAAAATGCTTCACTTTGCTTACAGATACTACATGAGCAGCCTTTGCACCCGAAACAGTGACAGTGGAATCACCAGAGAAAGCACAAAGCATCACAGCTACACAGTACAGAAACCAGTGAGTGATGACCTCCATTTAATACAGCTTGTGATTACTCTATTTCTTCATAAAAGCTAAAGCAATTTCAGTAAAATCTAGAACAGCAATATGTCAGTTTTCAGGCAATCCTGGCTAAAAAAGTATGCATATTTTACACGAACTTGCATATTATTTTACATTTGAATACTAGCAGAATTTAAAAGCATTAGTACCATTGGTATTAATAGCCTTTGCATGCTAAAATCCCAAAAGCAGGACTACTTCCCTTGGTTTCCATTTCTCAATGCTTTATCTGCTAAAAATGTCCCTGTTCCATTGTCCCTGCAAGCATATCTGTACCAGGCAAGAGACCAAGTGAGTTTTAAAAATCTCAAGAAGAGGCACCTTATCCAATTACACCATCCAAAGATATTCACACTTTATCTTTAAATGATTCAGAAACCAAGACAAGGTTAGGACAATGATCTACCATTGACTCATTAACAGCCCCACATCACATCTGCAAGTGTGCTCTCAACACACAGTGGCAGAAATGGGTATTCAATTTTGCAGAATGATTGGAAGCTTCATATTCCAGGTGTAAAAAGAGAGTCTCGGTCCTCAATATATATTACATTTCTAATTAGCATAAAAATTCTATTCTGCTCTTCTGAAAAGAACTGTAGCTGACAGAGTAATCCCAAAGAGAAATACAATTACTTGTGTTGTATCGCCCTCTCTTCCTTAACAGTTGCTCATTAAGGGGTTTGATGCTAGTGAAAATGGTGTCAACATTCTCCCTTAATGCAAAGCAGTAGCTTTCCAGCCTCTGATTATTTTGACATTTCTACCCGAAACAAAAAGCATTTCAAAGTCTGCACTGTCTGTAAGGGATTCAGAGAGTGGACAATATGTTTATTCTTGCATGTTTGCTTTCAAGGTTTATCACTTGGTTCACGTAGGGAGAGATGGGGGAAAAAGCAAAGCATGCCAAGAAATAACAAAGGGAATACAAGAAAGGAGCACATCTGCTGATGTATGCTGTTGGAAAACTGCACACTTGGAAAAAAGGGGGATACACAAAACATTGACCCCATCATCTTCCTCACATCCAAAACAGGGTTCAATCTGGACAGAAAATTGCCATTCCTAGGTGGGAAGATCTGGCTCTGCTCCCTTTGTATATTATATATAAATTACAGACAATATCTCCCACAGTGTAACGTGCACTGGTGGCCTCCACAAGTCTCCATGGAGGTAATTTACAGGAATTTTTGTGACCCGGCACTGACCAGCTTTCTGCAATCACAAGAACCCATGCAGCTGAAAGTCAAACATGCTGTGGTTCCCATCACAAAGCTGCCACGCTGAGCCGTGCAGGGCAGGACAGAAAAAAGCCTCCCATGGGCTGTGCTCTGCACCAGCCTTGCATCCCTGGACAGCCCCAGACCAGCCTGCTGTACCTGGCTGGTTGCCAGTTTCTCTATGAAATGTTTGAAAATGGTACCAAAATTCTCTGCTGGGAAGTAACAAAGACAAGCTGACAGTGGCAATCAGCAGCAAGTACATGTGCAGGGGTTTTCCTGCTTCTCATGCTGGCTCACCCCTTAAAGGCAAGCATTTATGCAGAAAGCAACAAAAGGCTGTCCCCAAGCTTAGTTTCTTTATATTACTGTATTTTCATGTTTCACCATCTTTTTCAGCGTGTTTCCTACTCTTACCCTGTCCTGCTCCTTTGTGCTGTCCTTGATGCTTTCACAGACTTAGATAAGGAAATTGTACTCAAATAGATAAAGCTGTCTTCTGCCACTATTACTAACACCAAACAATACCATATAATTCTTCCTCTAGAGCCTTATTCAATATGAACAAAGGAAATAAAACCCAATCCACAGAATCTAGTATTTTTTAGAATAGTTTTCAAGCTTATCTATACAATTTTATAGAATGAACAGAATTTATCTAATACATTACAGTTATTCCACAGGGAGAGAGAAAAGGGTAAGACAATCCAAGGAAGTAAACAAAATAACTCTGGCAGGATATGCTTAGATCTCACCTTACATCTCCTCCCACACAGAAGGAAACACAGCCACTGAAGTAAACATTTAATATACTGTAGTTATTACCACCTTATTGATACAATTATAAAGCCATTAATTTTAACAAAGCATATGTTTTTCGGCACTTAATTTAAATGGAAAAAAAATCTATGATTTCTACAAGTTTACAGTCTTGCAGTGACTATTGTTTATTATTAGATATTTTAATCTTGCTTCTCTAACCAGGATGTGTTACTCAGATTAGACAGTGGTGGATGTCAGCTAATTCACACCTCTAAGCCCATAGAAGAGTCACTTGAGAGAAAAATCTCAAAATCAGAAAGTCAAACTGTTCTGACTCTGTCAATGCTACCAAAAAGGGGTCTGGCCCACCAGACACATTTGATACAAAACTCTGCCACAACAGCATCCTCACCAGCATCCCCTGCTCTCCTCAGATGCAGCTCCCATTGCCACCACTCTTCTCTTGACCTTCCAGTACCCAAATGATCTTGCAGTTGGCCCCACTTTACTCTGCTGCATGGTTCTGCAGACCTGGGAGCCTTCTGTACATCATCTGCTGACAGCTCAAAAATGATGTACCACTCACCTTCTTCCTAATTAACTTAGGCTAAATTACAGGCCAGAGCAGAAAAAAAGATTCAGTGTGGGAATGACTACTAACATGTAACAGGGAACTGAATACCTATACTCATATTTATAAAATTAGCCTCACTTTTAACAAAAAAAAAAAAAAAAAAAAAAAGAAAAGCTGTAACTATGACAATGTAGCTGTTGTACCTACTCTCTAGTTATTGTGCTGCAAAGGCCTGCACACATATTTTGTCTGCTTTAGCAAAACAACTTGCTGCTCCATCTATTTCTTCAATCTCCAGTTGAGCTTCATTGCCTCTCTCACACTTCTAGCACTGACTTAACTGGTCTCTTTAGTCCTCCCAAGTGCATTAACAAAGCTTCCCATCAAACTATCACCCAAAGTACTATTATTAGCTGAGCTCTAATATAGCACCGAAACGGAGAATGGCTGCAGCTAGAAAAAGCCTATGTAGATGTTACTTGTCTGACAGCTTCAGGCTTATTTTCGACATGTTAAATAACTCAAAAATGACTCAGGCAGTGATCCACTGACATCAACCCCTGCACAGCTGAGTAAGTAATGTTAAGGCCCTGTAAATGGAAGGAAATCCTATTATGAATGCCAGAAGGGGCATCAGTCTTTTCTTCCAAGCCAGTGCTCCCTGTGAATGAGGGGAACAGTACTAAGAACCAAACACAAAGCCTGATTTCCAGCAGTTACAGTAAAGCAATACTTTCTTCCAAGGTGGGGACACCCAGGGAAAAGCTCCAAAAGACCGCTGAAAAATTGACACTTTTAGAGAAAAATCTTAAACATGAAAATCTCTACAGTGCTAAAAACTTAATGGAGGCTATACTGAGTAAACAACACCTGGCTGCTCTGCTTCTTGCAGTTTATGGCTTTTTAAATTTCCTTTTGCCACTTTCTTCATTCATACTACCAGCCAGTCTGCAGGCAGGAAGAAGCTGGGTTCTACAGCCTTGGTCCTGGGGAGGGAAGGGGGGATGGGGCAGGGGGAAAGGGAGCAAATAAATACACAAAGACAAACTATTAGTCACTACAAAATGTCCTGCCAGGGAGCGTTTGGGAAATACTGTTATTGAGGTGCACGTAAGCGTAAGCAGATCCTTTCTGTCACTTCAGAGGAAAAAGGGGTGAGGATGAAGGAGGTCTTACAGAAGGGAATATCTGTGCAGAAAGTGCAGTTGGTCTGGGCTAAGCAAAAAACAGTAGCTGAACCTCGATGCCAAAGTCTCTCCCCATTCAGAGCCAGGAAATCAAATTCCATTCTCGTTTTATCTTGGCACAGATCTTTTGCTTCAACCTCTGAATTACAGCAGTTTCTGTGATTAGGACTCAGGGCCATTATTTTTCGCCTGTAAAAAAAGACTGCACTAAACTGAGAGTAACTATGTCTAGTATAAATACAAGTTGAGCAATGGGTAAGTTTTAATTCAGACACATTAATCAAAGAAAATAAAGCAATGTTAAAGCATCTGGCAACACACAAATTAGTTAGACTAAATGTCTCACTTCTCACAGTAATTGTTTCTTGGGTTGATTAAGGAGGCTTTTCTCCTCTCAACTGTCCTGAAAGGTTTGCATTTTCCTCCCTTCTTTGAATCCCTCTAAGGTATTGCCATAATGAACATTTCTCCTGGAGAATTCTGGATAGATTCAGCCTGTTTTTGCTGTGATTTCCATGTGACAACTATTAAATTTCATCACATGAGCAGCCCTGTAACACTTGCTGGACTGGAGCACAGTTCAGTGATGTATTAAAAATGAGAATGTTGCCTCTTGTCTCCTCTGTGGCTTCTGCTGTCCCAGGTGGGCAGAGATCAGCCCTGTAACACAGCACTTACCTGTAGGCCACCAAACTGGCCTTTATATTATTTTCCTCATTAGCTTCCCATATATCCCAGGGAGAGCTGTATCTCTTTATGGATTCATTTGGAAAACAAATAATTACCTTCAGATTGTTATGTTTTACAATGACATCTATTTCTCACAACCAGTCTGACAGAAGCTTTTCCTCCTTACAGAAATTATAAAGCAGACTGCTTGTGCCCTTAAAATTACTCTACCCTTGGCCCTTAATACACAAATCTTATTCTTCCAGTGCTCACACTGAGCTTGAGTTTTCCTTCATTTAGTTAAAATGAAAAGTATTTAAATTAAAGATTACCTGAATCATATTAAATAATTCATGTAACTTAAACTAAATAACAGCCATGGTCTCAGTTATACATCAAATCTTGGTGCAGCTTACATGACATAACATCAGAAAACACCGTCTTTGAGCAAGGGATACTCAGACTCCCCAATTACTTCCCATTTACCACTAGGGGCCAGCAGTTCTCCTGCTGCGGCTACACCGAGGAGTACCTGCCCGCCTGAAAGAAATTCTGCTCCCTCTTCCACCTGCTAAACCATATTAAAACAGGCTAGAAATTCATATCCACACATCTTACTCATAAGGAATGTGTATGGACCTTGGGTCATAAGAAATACTTTATAGAGGGAGAGAGAATAAACTTGGGCCATTATGAATTTAAAGGAGGTACAAGAAAAATAAAAATAGAAGCATTACAATGGGGGAGAACAATGGGGGATTTTTGAGGCTATTGAAAGCTATGAGCCCAAGGAAGGGTGCTAATTGTTTTCACTGGTTTAATGCTGTTTCTGAAATTAGTATCTATGGCCTGAGACACATAATTTAACATTTGGCTACCCTTCCCTCTAGCTGTATCAGGCTACCTAGGGAGCAAAGACACAGTGGATTTGCTCTCTCATTCCAGCATATGCACTTGGAGACAATCCCTTGCTTTGGAAAATGGCAAGCAGTAATCATATGAAAAAAGTTCTCTGTTTAAACATAAAAAAAAAAAAAAGTTTAAAATGTTTTCACTATGTACTTATTTACCTTTACTTGTTTTGAAGACATGGGAGTAAGCAAGAGCTCTATATTATAGAGCTATCATGTCATGGTGTCAAAATTACAAGGGAAGAGATTAATCTCATCACAGACATTGCATTACTGTAAACAATTACCAGATTATGCAGCTCTGGACAAAACCATCTTAGCATACTTTTGGGTTCCTCTGGACCTAAATAGCACCCATCTCCTAGGAATTGTGTAATTTAAGAGCACTACAAGAGAACTACTGAAATAGATAAAGCAATTAATTAAAACTTTTATCTGATATCGAAAAACCAACCAACTTCTAGTGGAGATGAATCTGTGTATAAAGGACAAAGCTTTAGTTATAGTTGTTCTTATTTACAGTTTTCCTAAAGAACACAACCAGGAAAAGATGAGCCCACCAATTTCATCCCTACTTCCACCTCTTTGCAAACCCGTGGCTGAGACTGCAATGCAGATACTGCTCACATGGGAATATCTTCAACAATACAGTTTCTCCTTGAAAATTGGACCTCAATTAAGTACTTCTGCATTGTGCTGTGAAATAAGCACATGTATTTTTGCCTACATTAAGGAGGTTCCATAAAAGTCATGGCTGATCCAAGCTAGGAAAACCTTGGCATGGTGCCCCTTTTTGAGAGCTGGGAAACATCAGAGGTGGAAAAAGGTCTCTTCAAAGTCTGAGCAAGGAATCTCTAAGACTAAACCTAGATATTTTCCCCACCTCACAATAAGCAAAACAGCACAGCATGTAGGAAAAACAGCAGTCACATGCTGCCCATCAGCCTCAGAAAAACCCTGAACAGCAGACCCTCAGGTTGATGTGACAAGCAGAGGTCCCCTGAACACAATGTAATTGCATCAGGTAATAGCAGCTGTGAGTCTAGCACAGGGTTTTGCTAACTATTAATAGCTGGTATAATTCTGTTAAAACTTCTCAGCACAGTTCAGCTGCAGGTCAGTCTGTTTTCAAAGAAAACAAAGAAGATAATTCTGGTGAAACGGTTGCCTGAAATACAATAAAATACTCATTATGAAACTCAGGCTGCTCCTACCCTCAAGAGCATTTATTAACCCTTGTATTAGGTTCCTCAAATCCTTTCTGCTTGCAGTGTAAAACCAGCCCTGTTTTCCCTGCTGCCTCCATTTTGCATTGCCACAGTCATGTGCTTGTAGCTTCTCCTCACAGTTTTAAGCCAGTAAATGGGTTTCAGCACAACAGACACTCAAGCCCCTGAGTATCAAAATTCTTTAGGAAAAAAAGACATAAGAGAAGTCATTTCCATCTGTTCACCCTCACTGAATCCTTTTCTTCTGTTGGCATGGATTTTCTATCGACATCAGGCTTGCACCCCTATCAAGAGAGATGGTCAAGCCATTATATTTACCAAAACAAATTGTGCAAGCTGATGAGAAGAGTTTCTTGTAGCAATATCATTGGGAGAGGACATAGAGGACAAAGGGCTCAGAATCAAGTGTTGCTATCAATGAAACTTTGTTCATGTCAGTAGAGAATCTGTGTACCAGAAGAAAAGAAACTGGGAGAGAGTGGCTGTAATTCCTTAGCAGGAAGCCAAATTGAAAAATAACATATCTCTAACAGAGCTACTTACAAAGTCCTTCAGCAAGTATGCCTGGGTCCCATAATTGCAGCATTCTTACAGCAGTAAACAGATTACCAAAAAGCAAGAGCAAGCCTGGGGAAAATGTGATTATAGGAATGGTAGGTTTCATCTAACTATTTTGTGTTATTTAGCACATATTTCCCAAGTAGTAGAAGACCTGCATTTTCAAAGAGAAAAATAACTGCTTTACCAAACCCAGGGAGAAAAAGGCATTTTGAGAGACTTCCCCATCAACATGGAGCACAGAGGTTTGCAGATATCCAGATAGGCTTGATTAACTACTGCTTTCTCTTGACTGGCATGCAGTTTGCTCAAGAGGCCCAACACTAACACTGAGCCTAGAGTTTTAACGTGCACTGGAGACTTAAAATTCCCAAAATTTGATGCTTACACGTCTGTCAATGTACAAGAAAAGAGCAGGTACACATTTATAGAGGTAATAACACAGAACTCACAGTTCCAAGCATAGTCTTGGAAACAACAAAAATTATGTTTGTATTCAGAAATAAAACTAAAATCAGTGATAATTAGGTCAGGTGGACACTCTATAGTAATTTCATGTGTTATTTATTTGTAGGTTTGATGTGCTATGTTGAGACAGTTCTTTTTTAAAAGTAGCATACTCAGCTTTAAGAATGTGCCCTCTGAAAATCTCAAAACATTTGTTTCACATTATGGTCACTGCTCTGAAGTCTGCAGTGACAGGCTCAGATCCTAAAAGACCTGTTTCTGCTTTTCTGCCAGAGAAAGTCCACCAGCTCACAACAGTGGGGGTGGGTGATAGAAGAGATCTGAAGTGATCTGAATCCTTTCCTGTGGCACGTGCAAACTGACTGGTGTGGTTGGATATAGCTGCTAGAAAATAAAGAAAGCTGAGCAATTACAGCTGTTTGTCTCGGGAAAAGAGAATTGTGACATCAGTAAATCTAACTGTGGTGTATTGATCGAACCAGCAATGTTGCCTCTTCAGAAACCTGATGAAAATGCCAACACAAAGGCCACCAATAGGTGCTCTACAGTTCATGGGGCGAGCTGAAAGGGGTCACAGGTGTTCTGTACAGAACATACTTTGTCTATAGGCATGGTGCAGATTCTCATAGATTGTCTGTTTTAAAAAGACTTCACAAAAAGAAAAAAAATTCCTATAAAATTCTACCATTGATACCGTGGGTGCTCAGCCAAACCCCCAGAAGCTCACCCACTAACAGAGAGATTTATGCCTAGGAAACTACACATTGAGAACACTGCCAGTTAATTGGCTCTGCAAGCAATGCCTGATGCTGTCACACACAAAACGTGACCCACCTCAGTGGTGTTTAGCTTTCTCTGTATCTTTTTCCATGAAAAATTACATTACAGCACCTGACATGCATTTTGGCATTAGCTACACAAATTTGTCTAATTTCATTTAAGTGAAAGGTGCAAAGCAGTTTACCTACACAGACACATTGTAATCAAAATTAGATTGAAAAGGTGAAAAAAACCAAACATTGATAAACGGCAAATAATGCAATGTATAGAAAAAGAGAAAATCTGCAGAAGAGTGGGTGGCTGTGGAGAGAGGTGAATACTCCCTGTGCACACTGTGTCTTTCTCTTTCACCAGTGAACTTGCTACAAAAGGAGCTGGCAAACCTTTTGCCTAAAGGGAAACCATAACTAAAGGCATCTGCCCAGCATTTACTGAATTGCATGCCACAGCTTCAGGCACCCTTAACTCCCACACAGTAGATCACCAGTGCCTCTCAGGTTCAGCTGTCTCCAGTGTGCTGCTAGACTTCAAAACAGGAAGGTTGTTAAGTAAAAAGTCAGCCAAGCGACAAAAAGAACCAATATCAATGTACATAATGCAACCAAACCAAGTGAACTTGGGTCATCTTGCTTACAACAGCATGGTTTTCCATCCCTGGAGAAACTGGAATGCTCTCAGCCTAACAAGGCAATGATTCTTGTCTCACTTGGAACAGGACAGGAGCAATCTTTTTGTCCCATCAAAGAAGGAGAGGGGAGAAAATGCAGCAACCTTGAAAGGTCTAGTTCAGATGGGAACTGATCAAAAGAGAAAGGATGTCAAGGAAATTATAAATAAATGTTTAAAATGGGTATTCTGGCCAACTGGAGGATTGAACCAACACATTTTTCTACAGTGAGCTGTGTGAAACTGGTGACTTCAAGACTCAGAGGATCTATTTTAAGGATTTATACTGCAGGTTGCACAACATTTTTCTTTCTTGTGGTGTCTTTGACTCTGCAATATAAAACCAAATTATATATAAATGGTCTGACTTACACTGCTCATCTTGTATGAGAAAGAGTTTTATGCAATTTTGAATTTAAGTTAAACAATTAAAAATAAATACACATTAATTAAATCATACTCTGATTGGAAAACCCACAAAAGCGAATTCTGAATGGGTGGGGCACTCAGTCACCCCAGAAACCCAGCAGACCTTAGGAGGCCTCCACATGAGACCCCTGAGCAAGCAGTGAAAGAACTGCTTTAAAAATATTTTTTAAAAATCTTGCAAAAATAGCTACTAGATCATATAAAGTATTTTAAATAACAGAAATAACTTCAAGCTACTTGAGTTTACTTCATCAACATCAGACAATGCATGCTGTGATGTAGAACCACATCACTACTTACTGATTCAAATCATTAATTTATCTATAGGTAATGAAATAAACCTTTATTTTGCAGGTTGGGTTGGTTACATTACCAGTTCAGTAACAGGCAGGTAGATATGTTCAAGGTATTCTGGGGTAAGGTATCTAGTCTACTGATAAATGGCATTCATTAATCACATAACCAAAAAAACAAAACAAAAAAAAAAAAAAAAAAGAAAACTGAAAAGAATAGTTCCTTTTTAGGAACATATTTAAATTATTGAACAAATACCATGTTCACAGAAAAACAGTTGCCCTTCTATAACAGGCAGTTTTAATGAGTCTATTTCCATAAAAATGCTTGATTTTCAGCTTCAAACCACTCCAGTGCCCTCCTTCAACTCCCTTGCTAGGCATCTGATTAAAAACAAGTATCATGAAATATATTCACAGTTTTATTCATTTGAGTCTTATTCCAGGACTATTCCCTGATTTCACTTTTAGCTGTTTCCCATTAAATGCTCTAGGGCTTCCATTGCTGATTAACACACACATGCACACACCTCACACTCCACACTCCATTTCAAAGAACATGGATTGATTTATGGATTGTGATATGGTCTAATACCACTTTAAAAATCTCCTACTTTCTACTGCAATGAGACTAAAATGAGTCACCTTCACAAGAGAGATTATTTGCCACTTCCACAAGAGATGGAGGTTTCATTTCTCTATTCCCTGACTTTCCAATTAGCCATTCACAGCTCCACAAAGGTAAACACACCCAACCCTACACTCTCACCAAAAACTGCTACATCCCTACAGAGCAGGAGCTCCTAGAGCATGAGCAAAGCAGCCAGCCTCCTCCACAGCATCCTGGGTGACAAACCTCTCCTGCAGGAAGGATGCCGCATCAGATTCTATTTCAAAGACATACAGAAAAGACATCAGGACTCCATTCACTTAAATCCCTTGGCTGTCTTTCCCCTTCAATCATTTGGGGGTTATAACTTTGTCAGAAGAGGTCCTTGAAGGCCAACCTGCTACACTCTTTTTAGGAGGGAGGGAGAGAGAGAAGATCTGTCTCTAAGAGCTCTGTGCTGGCCTAAAATCATATTTAAACTCACACACTGGGAAATGAGGCGCTGGGACAGATCCCCAGCACATGAGTATCCCTGCAATACAAACCAGCTGCTGTGTCACCTCTGCATGGTCTAAACATGGACGTCTTCCCTGTTTTGCTGGTGCTTTCCATAACAGTAGCTTAAATCCAACTCTTACTATTGGCAGAATTTCAAACCTCTTCACACTACATTTGCCTGAGTTTAAACAGCACTGAACCATGCAGTGAAGATATAGCCCAAATTTCAAACTCTTCCAGAAGAACCTCCAATGAACAGCTGACCAGAAATGTAGCAGCAATGTGATACTCCTTTAATTCCTCAAGGAATAACAGGACAGTGTTTTTTCTCAATCATTACTATAGTCATTACATGTACTACTATATTACAAGACTTAACATTGCTCTGATTCACAAGCAATAAAGGAGGGAACAGAAAGGCAGTGGCTCTGCCAGGTCTGCTCTTGGTCTGGTTTGGTTTCTTTTTGGAAGTGTGCAATTGCTGTCAAGGCAATGAACTGCAGAAGGTGTTGCTTCAGGAAAAATCACAGTGGTTTTAGTCCTTTTATCTCAGCAGAGGTCACCCTGAAAACTGCATTGGAGAAACAAATCAAAACCATGTCTGATGTAATGTGTCTGACTACTGAGAAGGAAAAGCCCCACAAGCTTGAAACAAAGCCTCCAGCAAAAGATTTCTGTGTGCCCTGTGACACACACAGCCACCAGCAATTTATAACTTTAAAAAAAGAGCTAGGAGAAGACTTCAGATAAATTGCATTTTGCTGTAAAACAGAGACTTGATTTGCTTGGAAAAAAAAAAAAAACCAAAAAAAAACCACAAAAAAACCAACTACTCCTCTTATTTATAAATTAAGATATGGAGAGGTTCCTGTCCCACTCCTCTACTAAAGACTAATTTTTGCACATTCCATCTTATTCCCCAGCTCCCAAATGCAATTGTGCAAATGCTTAACCTTAAGCACTGCACTGAAGTCAATAGCATCATCCACTTGCTTAGTGCCAAACATGACCAGATTAAACTCCAGCTGCAGCAGAACACAGAAACCAACCTGAAATTCAGGGTTTAGATGAAAGTGTGACCAATGCTCGGTAGGACGAGGGGATTGCTGAGGCTGTTCTGATGTTCATCTTAGAGATATAAAATAACACAGCAGCAGAACAGGGAGAAGAGCCCAGGATTTGTAGCTTCTCTGTTCCAGACTGAGTCTTTAATTTCTCAGACCCATATGCTAATGGGGTAGTTTGTTAAGCTCTTTCAGTCCTGATCAAGACATTTGACTATGAATCATTAGATTGTTGCTGAAGCTGCTTGAATTAAGCAGGACAAGTAGCAGGAAAAACACAGAGCAACAAGTATGTATTAGAGGTCCCTTAAGCCAAGTCCCTACTGATTGTACAGGATATTTGAAGAGCTGAAACCCTAACCAAAAAGATGTGTGGACTCTGTATAAGAAGTATATGCTTAACAGGCAACCTCTCTTAAAAATTTTATTAGGACAATTTTGAAATTTGCACGCCAACACATACTGCAGTCTCTGTGTACAAGCTGCACGTACTGTTACCTGGCACTAAAACAGGACTTTCTGAGGCAATAAATAGCAGTCATTTCTAGTGAAGATGATGGGAAGAAATGCTGCCATTGGATCATATTCCTGGAGCTCCTAGAGCCTCACAATTCTTTTCCCATGGTTTTCTAACACAAGCCTAGAATAAGGATATATATTTTCTAAATAATCAAGCTTGGTCTGAGGAGGCAATGGGCAAGGGGTGTTAAGTAGCACCCTTTCATTAGCAGTGGTTATAAGACAGAACATTATTACTCAATGCAATGATATATCACAGCAACAGTGTACAAGATGGCTTGAAATACACAAATATAAAGCAACTTACGCTATTGATGAGGTCAACATTCCTAAGCAAGCAAAGATATTGAAAAGTCAATTTATAGCCATTTCAAAAATATTGTTGCTCAATAGGCAAGCCAAAACTTTCAACTTAGCACTGCATTTTAGCACAAATACTTGTTAAAAACCAAACGAATACCAGCAACAGTTATTCCTCTCTTTTAGTGAAAAATCAATTGTTTGCTGTGGGAAAAACATGAGCAAGGAACATATTTAAATTCCTATTAAAACAAAACAACAACAAAAAAAAAGTGCAGAGAATTTTAGTTAGAAAAATGTGGACAAATGGGCTATTCCTTGCAAAGATTTATAGATCAGCTATAGACTGTTGTCACACCAGACTTAAAACAATTTTACCACAGTAAAGAGGCTGAAGAATACTTTTGTTTGAGCACAGAACTTTTCTAAACATAATGCAGCTCTGCTAACAGCCACCAGCCCTTAAGTGGAAGCCCTTGGAGAGGTATTACCCTGAAAGCCATTTATCTTTTACTTCAATTTGCAAGCAAACACCAACACAGAGAGCCATTAGAGAACAAGTGCTCTCTGGATGCTGAAAATCAATGGAGGAAAATTAAAAATCAACAAAGCTCTCACATACAGCCTCTTAAATGAAATGGCCTGTGATCCAGTCAATCCTAGTTAAGAAGAGAGTAAAATAAAATCTTAATCAAGGATGAGCTTTAGTGACACTTCTTACTATATTTATATTGTATATCATGTACCTCCAACTATAACCCGTGTCATGAGAATACAATCTGCTAATAAATAAAGTCATAGTGCATAAAACAACTAAGAAACTATTTCAACACTCCAGTTCTAATGCCAGACTAAAGGTTGATGCTCCAAGAAGGTTGATGACAAATGAAGTGGCACAAGAAACATAGCAGAAGTTTTGTACAATATTTTGATAAATGCTGCTTCACTTACATCCTCAAGAGTAAACTCAGCTAATTTACATTTTATCAAACTTGGGTTAGATCCTGTAGCACCACTGGGAGCAACACACTACCTGTGATGCTCTTCCTTGTTGCTCACAGCCATGGAGAAATAAAAAAAAAATGTAGTAAAAATATTGAAAAGATTTGTTTATGCTGTTTAATCTACTAATTACTATCACCCATAAACCAGTCAAACCACTGGTTCTGAGAACATGAACATAAAGATGGCAAAAGAACTCAATGTCATGTGAATTAATCTGTTACCTTGAAATAAACATGCAACAGCCTGAGGTTTGCCAACAAAATAAAAGATCATTCAGGAAGGCAATTATTAGCCATCCTAATGTGACAATTCCCCTAGGATGTAATAGGTATAGCACAAAAAAGTAGTTTTGTCCCACATGTACTGAAATAAACTTTACTGGTTGAATTAATTTTCTCTATTATTTCTGAATAAGGAGAAGGTCAGTGTTTCTACTTTTGGTGATAATTCCTTAACATGGCAACCAGAGAGAAGAAGGATTTACTTAGATCCTTTCTAATTTCCATTATAAACACAATTTCTGTATGGAAAGAGGAATTCAGAGGTAAAAAATAAACAGAAATGAGAGACCTTATACCCAAGGCATGTCTCCCCATTTGCTTACAGCCTGTTCAGCAAATAGAACCAGTAATTCGAAATTAATGCAAAGGATAGGGTAGGAAACTAAGCACAACAGTTTTGACTGAGAACAAGCAAAATGTAAAGATCAGGTCTCCAAGTTATCTACCTTTTTGCAATTGCTTCTAGTTGGATGTGCCATGCATGGCACCAGGGTAAGGACTGGTTGGTTTATAACTGTCCTAGGTGGACAAGGTGAAGTGATGAAGCTGTTAATTATTCCAGAAAAACAGAACAGTTTGAGCCTTGGATATGGTCTTGGATTTCTCTGTTAATTTATGTGTCATGGTCCCACCTGAGGCTCTTTGAGTGCATCATCCATAGTTAGATATTGTGGAGCTATCCACAGCTTCCAACCAGAAGTTGTGCTTCCAACTTCAGCCACACAGATCTGGGCAGAATATGGTTTCTCTTTCCCTGTTCTTTCAGAAAAGAATCAGTGCTTCAGGCTCTTCTGAGAAACTCCTTTTACTCAGCATAATGGAATTACAGATCCAACCAAAGCATATAATGCCTCCACAGACTTCACTGTTATTTCTTTTGTAGGGGCTGTTTTCATCAGCAGCAAATGAAGTCCCTCCTCTTTGCCTGACCTGCTAGAAACATACAGACTTTGAAAATCTTTTCACACACCTTTCATCTTGTACAAGGGCTGTTTTTCAAAGGCTTTGCAAGCTGTTGGGTGTAAAAAGCCTTTAATGACTACCATATTTTCCCTGTTTACTAGTGTGAGTGTGCTAAAAATGTGGGCATCATTGATGTCTTCTACCAGAAAATACAAACTTTAAAGTGCCCAAATGGCCACCTATCTTATAATCATGAGGACAGATGGAATGGCATATCTGAACACAAACACAACAAACTGAAGACTACATAAATCTGCAGAACTGACATTTCAAGATAATTGTTTGGCAGTCAAAGTGTCTTCAAAAATGATAAAAATGAAAATTTGCAATTTATTCTTCCAGAATAAAGACAGTTTCCACAGGTGACTAACTCAGGAAGTCTTAGATGACAGATTCAATAATTTTTAATAGGTAAGGGAATAGAAGCTAAAATACAAATGTGAATAGAAGCTAAAATACAAACTGTACTTTACCTTTTTGTTTTCACTTCTGAGGTTAAAATTTCAAGATAGTTGAAATTAGGGTGACAAAGAGAATAGCTCAGGACATCTTTATTGTAAAGCTCAAGAAAATTTGTAAGAAATCACAGGAGATTTTCTCTGATTATAAAAGGTAAAGATAAAATGGCAGTTTCCAAAACCTTGACTACATTGCCTGCTCTTCCCTAGCAAGGTTCATTTGATTGCAACTTGACTCATCAGATGTTGCTTTAACACCTCCTGAGATGCACAAAGTTGATGTCTATGCTCCCCTGAAGACAGGAACATATTTTTCAAAGCTCTAGGCTGCCAGCCACACTGCAGTGAAACATATGCTGTCCTGTTACTTCAGATAATAAACAGCTTCTCTATTGTTCAGCGAATCAGCCCCAGAAATAAATTATTTTGTCTCCTGAGACTTCTGAAATGAGTGAGGTCTCTGCAAAAAGGCATCAACTGCATTGTGTTTACTGGGTAATGTACTTCTAACACAAGCCTAGATTATTGCAACCAAGGTATGATAATTCAGCTGGCTTCTGTAGGGAGCAGCTGAGGTAATCAGTTGTGACTCTGCTATTCCCAACAGCAATCCTGATGGAAAGACTATAAATACTGCATACCCACCACCACATGTGATGAACAAACATTGACAATAGAACTGTATTCTGAAATGGTCAGTAAGTAACCTCATTCCCATAAGAGTACTCCATTTAGGAAGAGATTTTTAGATTGAGAAAGTATATCCAAGATTACAAAGAGGTCTGGTGACATTGTTTTAGAAACTTTGAGTACTGACAGCAGCCACCTGCTCAGCCCCTTGTGGCACTACTGCTCGTATATGAAGAGCATTTCATCCAGATAATGTGTTCTTCACACAGAACCAGTCTCACAGCAACCATCATCACACTTATTTAATTTGGAAGTCACCCATCACCATGGTGCACTCGTTCCCATCATCCAGATCATTAACATCTTCATCAATGATCTGGATGGAGGATCATAGAATACCAGGTTGGCCGGGACCTCTGGAATCATCTGATCCAACTAGTCCTGGCAAAAGAGTGCACTTTCAGTAAGTTCACAGATAACACCAAGTTGGGCTGGAATGTTGATCTGCCAGAGGGCTGGAAGGCTGTGCAGAGTAATCTGGACAATCTGGATTGATGGGCCAAGGTAACTCCATGAGGTTTAACAAGGTGAAAGTGCCAGCTCCTGCCTCATGAGCCTTTCATGGGAGTCATGTCCCTGGCACTTAGGGACATAGTGTAGTGGTGGCACTGGCAGCGTTAGGCTTACGGTTGGTCTTGATAATCTTAAAGGTCTTTTCCAATAAAATTAATTCTGCAATTTTATGGTACCCCAGTGTGAATTGAGGATTCATACACTGGAGCTGTAGGAAGGGAAGGAGTTTACATAGAGGTTTGACCAAAATAATGCCAGGACATTTATTTGAACAAAGGAAGCAGATAAGACACTCTGAAAGCAGAGCACCAGTTTGAGGTGACTATTGACTAAAACTGCATCTGATGTGCAAATTTTCATCCAAGGTACAACTCCCTCAGTTTTCAGTGCTGCAGTAGTTAGCAGTGTCCATGCAAGGCTGCCCAGCCATACAGGCTGAGCTAACGTTGCTGCTGCTCCTGGTGTGCCAGGAAAAGTCCCCTCCAGGTGAAGCTGCAATTGGAAGGGTGGGAGGACTACAAGAGAATTGGGATGAAAATAAGCTGGAATGGAAAGATTGAGGAAGAGACACTAGGGAAACACTTTTTTTGGAGTTTTCACAAAAGGAAAGTGGGGAGAGATGTGCCATTTCCATCAACCCACCACTTCCAGAAGCTGATTAGAGTCACAAGGAATAAAAGCAAACAGGTCAGAGCTCCCCAGGTTACTATTCCAGTTCTTGCTATCTGAAAAATCAATACTCAAAACACATGAAAGGCCAGATTGCAGCACTGTGCACTGCCAAACAACAAGCCTAGAGGAAAGGTCATCAAACTGGAGTACATCTGATTACCATATAACATACTACCACAGAGCTGGGCAACCCTAAATTGAAGGTTTCCTCCTGATGTTTACAATTCCTTAAGAAATGAAAATAAGCTGGAAACTTTAATCATCTTAGTGTGCAGCAATCAACATATATTTACTGGATTTAAAAGTAAACTGAAAATTTACTGTGCATTCTTACACTATTCTTAATTTTCCTAAGATCTACCAAAAATGCCGACAGCCTTGAGAACAGACCTTGTTTGGAGATTTCTGGTAAAAGCCACAGTAGATGTCACTGCCAGTTTACAGCTGTAATGCTCTCTGTGATAATTTTGTTAGCTGAAGATGAGGGAAGGCAGGAAGGGGGACTCTTGGCATTCTGTCCCTACATCATTTGCTGATTTTTAAATAAACTTATTTGCTATCATGAACACTAAAAAACTTAGACTTTGACCCTTTTTTTCCTGGGTGATATTCTGAACATGGCTTAAATGCTGTGGCAGTTGCCAGAGCAGCGTTAAGGGACAGCAAAGCGTCCAACCTCAAACACTGACAAGCTGCAGTAGTTTATTTCTCAGAGAGCAGACAAGTGAGATGGTAAAAAAACACCGCAAACAAAAACACAGCGTGCTATCAAAATGCTCAAAAGAGATAAATAACTGGCAATTACCTAAATCATGGACCACTGAACACAAGATAGAAAACCAGAGCTGTGTCACCTGTAGACTGTCAGCTTCAGCCTAATGAATTCACCTCTTAAGATCTTGGTTTAAAAAAAAATGGAGGGAAGAGGAGAATGCTGCTACTGATGAATCAAAAAAAGAGGAAAATACGTAAGCAAAGCAGTATCCCTTATACCTTGGAAGTAAACTCAGAGTTATAAATATTATGTAAGTCAAAAATTTAGCACTTATCAGAGTAAAAATGTGTAAGGTTGTGGCACTTACCAGGCTATTAAAATGTCAAAGCACTTTCAGAAAAAAATAAATTTGGACCAGAAAATGCTGAAGTAGCAAAGGCAATGTTTATAATGCATGTTTTAATTCTGACTACTTTCCCAAGCCAAATGCTAATTTTAATTAGGAAAATTTATTATTTTTATAAGCAAACCTTGACATCATTTTAAAGCACTACATTTAAAATGGTGACAACATAAACAAAATATTCCACTTCATCTCATTGATTTTCGTTATCTTAGTACCATGAACACTTTTACAGGCATTTTATTTTAATTTGGAAGTAGAGATTTTTTTTTTTTCCAGAAGTTTTCAGTCTTGGTAAAAATTTCTGATCTTATCCTTATACAGCCATGTGATAATGGTATTCGACCTGGTGAACGGCTTATACAAGTGTTAATAAAAATTGAATTCTGTGAACTGTGCAGAAACACAGGGGCAATGTTTTCCAACTGAGTATCTAGAATTAAGGTCCTAGGTGTGAATTCAATTCGCTTCTTCATTTCTGAGTATAACTTTTTAAATATGTAGTTCAAATTGCCTCAAACACTTTAGAAAAGCTTTAAAACTCATTATCTTCATGGAGTAACTTTCTACAAAGTTAAGAAATTTGACTTAGAAGTTACATCTTTCATCCTAGACATATTTCATATTAGATAACAGATAGATGAATATTTAATCAAATTATGTGTCTTCACCTATTTCATATATTTTTAAAAAACAATACAATGTGTAAAAATCTACTTGATCCCTCTTAAAGCTAATTATGATCTTACCATTGAAAATACTTCCTAAATTTTAGTCTTTGATTGTGGAAATAACAAACTTTCTGATTTTTTTTTGGTCATCAATATATACTTTCATATATTTGACTACTGATTTTTATGGTATTGATAGATCTTCCACAAGCCCAAACTCCTCCGTAAACTGGAAATAATGTAAATTATTTAATTTATATTTTGCTGCGATGAAAAAGGCTCGTTTTCATGACTACTCTTCAAGCTGAGAGACTGGCTTAGATGTGTGGCATATTATTAAATTTCTCTAATTTCTTTCCCATGCAAGTAATTTACATCTTTCTGCTTCCACATCTGTAAAAGGGAAATCTTATAAACTCTCCGGAATTCCCAAAGTTATTAACAGGAGACGCCAAGTCATCCACATACACATAAAATTCTGAGATCTTATGGCAAAGTGCAGCACACAAGTGGTTTTAATATGGTCCTGCAACGTACCCAGCAATACATTAGTACCTTCTGAATGGAAATTTAGTCCAGAACAGACACTTTTATAGACTTTGTCAGCCTAAGTCAAGTGAAAAGTTACAGCTGGGCCTTGCAATAATATACAGCATGTAAGAGTTTCTAAGGAGCCTTTGCTTTGCAATCCCAAAGCCCGGCACAAATCCTGCATCCCTGAGACTTACACAGCAAATATGTAAAAAGAATAATATAGACCCAGACTTCCTGCTC
Source organism: Zonotrichia leucophrys gambelii (assembly GCF_028769735.1). Taxonomy (NCBI): domain Eukaryota; kingdom Metazoa; phylum Chordata; class Aves; order Passeriformes; family Passerellidae; genus Zonotrichia; species Zonotrichia leucophrys. The sequence goes on from NC_088173.1 coordinate 53,331,055, forward strand.
CAGTGCTACAGCACTTTGCAGAGCAGAGAAGCATTTCTGAAATCCTCAGCAGCAGCAGCAGGTAAGAGAACCACTGCTTTTCCTGGAGCACACAGAAAGAACAAAGTGTGAGACACTATTATTCTCATGGACAGACTGGAACTTCAGCCAAACCACACTAATTTATGCCTGCCAGCACTGCATCCTAAACAAACTGTAAAAGCATTTAAACACTGAGTGATGCAATCTGTGAAAAAAAATTGTTCATGGGTATGGTTAAATAAAAAAAATCAGGACACATATTAGCACTAAAAAACTACTCTAGTGCATTTACTACCTTAAATTGATGTGAGATGTTTGATTATTCCCATGGATCCCAGGCTGATTCCTGTAGTCATAGTTACACTGAAAGCACAGCTTTTCCGCAACTTGCAGTCGTCTGTTTTTGGCACCAATTTTTACAAGATAAACACCCACAATCGCCCAGTGCTACCTGACAAACCTCCATCCCACACCCTCACTGCACAGCTTTGTGCTTTCTAAAAGAACGAGAGCATATTAGCCAAATCTGAAAGCCAATTCAAGACCCAGACTGCTAATTTTGTTTAGAGTACTGAGAATAAAATATCTCTAAATTGTAGATCCCGCAATTGCAGCAAAAATTAATCCTGTTCTATTTGGGGCAAAAAGCTGACTTTTCTCATTTCAGCGAGAATAAAAGTATTACTATCATATTCAAATGATTACCTATGTACTGAACCACACATGACTGATAAAAGTTAGCAATCTTTAAAAATATGGGAACATATTTATAACAATTATTTTCAGCATGCTGCAAATCTTAAAATGCTGTTGAATACTGCAGGGGTGTGACACAAAAAATACCTGATAAAGGTGCATTTGTCTTGAAATGGGTTCATAAAAACACTCAGCACTTATTTAGGGATCAGAGGTGATCTAGAGACTTCAGTATTGTGGTCTTAAGTTTATAAATAAGGAAACTAAGCCAGAATAATTCTGTACTTTGTGCAAAACCTTACCTTGCAAACTGATCTCAAGGTAGGGTGTCAAATCATGTCATGTCACAGTGGTTTTGCACCAGGCAAATGCAATTACAAGGTATGAGGCAATAGGAAGTCAGGCTTCAAGGAGGCTCAGGCTTGCTCAAGGTCACAGAAACTGATGTCAGGTCTGCTGGCTAACAGCTCCCTGACTGAATCATCCTGCCACCACTGTTGAAGAGATTTGTTTTATGAATGATAGTTAAGGATGTGCCAGCAGATTTATTATTATTATCATCCCAAGAACACCGTGATTTTTTTAACAGAAACATAGACTATTAGCTACCTTCTTCTAAATAATATTTTTCTTTAGTAATTGTAACTATGAAAGAAAAAACTTTAATATGGTCCACAATCTATGTGTGAGATGTAGGAAGAAGTAATGCTCAAAAGTGGAAAAAAAGAAAAGTAGAAAGAGTTTTGGAAAGAGATTAGGAAATGGAAAAGTGGAAATAGACGATGAAAGGTTAAAAAAACACCACCAAAAGAACAGTGAAGAGAGAAATATCTGCTAGTCACAAGCTTAAACAAGAGTGCAGCAAATCCCTCCTCTAAACCAAACAAGCAATATTAAGGAGAATGCACCATTCATTTCATAGCAATCTTCTGCTATGAAAGCATGGCAGCATTACTCCCACAGATGGAAAAAATCTGTCTCTAGTACAAGCCCCAAAGAGACCACATCAAGAAGGCTTCAGAGATGACTTAGTTAAATATGAGATTCCAGTTTCCAGGAGAAAGTATCTTTCGCTGACAGAAACACATTGTGTGGAAAAATAAATTAAAATCCTGTTTTATTTTTGCAAGAATTTTTGCTGACTGTGCTCAAACACATAGGTGCAGGCTGCATTAGAACATATTTGCCACACAGGTGCTGCTTTTTCAGTAGACATTTGCTGCTGCTGCAGCAGGGTGCTGGGAAAACTGGGAGTCAGGATTCATTTCAGAATTAGAAATAGGTAAACAAGCACTTACATTCACCCCTTCTAGTAAATGCCACAAAGACAGTGGAATAATCAAAGTCACTGTAATGCTTAATTTCCACAATTGTTTAGAAATCCTGCTTGTGACATGACAGGTTGACTGTAGAAGTTGACTGGTTTAACATCAGTTTTACTCCTGCTGGAGCAGATCAGGGGGGCAGCAGGGATTCTCAGGGGGCTGAGCACACTGCCAGCCCTGCAAAATGTCCATGGCCACCATTTAAACCCTGCTCATTTCCACTGTGCTTCCATGCCACCTCTGGGGATAAAAGTCCTGCTGCATCTCTGAGAGATGCTACTGAGAGAGCCAGGGAAGCCTGTGTGGTCAGCACAAGGGAAGTTGAACAGCAGTGGTGAAGAGAAGTAGGATTAGACACACCAGGAGACTGTACAATGCTAGCAGAGCAGGAGGTGTGGATGCTGGGACTCATCCACCACTCCATCCCTGCAGACATGAGAAGGAAACACACAGGGCTCCAGGAGATGCACACAATCCATTGGCAAGCATGATGAATATGTTTCACCCACACTACATCTTTATTTTCTTGGGGCTGTCTGGGGAATACACCTGCTCACAATCCTTGCAGACCTCCTGAATGGTACTCATCTCTCGTCAAATACAGTTTAGCAGTTTTCACATCACCTCCTTAGCACAGACCTCCTGGTTCCTGCCATTAGACTCTGAATTAAGATGAAAAAGTTCCAAATTTCTTCCCTTCTGCAACATGGGGAACATGATACAGCCTCTTGGCATGTTGGGATGTTCAGTAAATAATTAGACAAAAGTAATCTCAATATACAAGATTATTGAAATTTATATAAATAACCTAAATCAGTCACAAAAACCTTGTTTATGCCAGTTCAACAGAAACCTGAGTGTTCTATAGACTTACCTGTACCCATTTCATCCAAGCAGATTTGGTGACCAGCTAAATACTTACTGAGTACAGTAAGAGGCTTGTTACCAGTCCTTTACCATGTCCTATTTTTAGTTATCTTTTCTCCTGCTTCATCTTGTTAAGAACATCCCATATATTATGATTTGCCTCCTTGCTATATTTAATTCTGCAAGTTCCATATTGCATCAGAAAATCTTCCAGGATGATATTTGCCTGGAAATGTATAGCCTTAAAAAAAAGATGTTTATGGTACTCATAATTATTGATTAGAAGACCTTTGTAGCTTTTGCTAGGATACATTAAATTCTCTGCCATGACAGAGAAAAGCCTCATTCGGGTCTCACTCGGGTCTAGAGATCTACTGCAGACAGTTGTGGTTGATTATGTCAGGGGTTTTTTTCCCTTAGTTGTTATGTCAAGCAGAGAAGGATTTCAAAACTTCTTTCAGGTCAATGAGCACATGGGCAGGCTGGACAAGGGAAACACACAGCCTGTCTAGTGTCCTGCTCAGCAAATCCACACCTCCCACCCCCTCCATATTTTTCTCTGGCATACAGCCTAAATTTAGAATTGGGCCTAAGAATCTACATTTTAAAATAATGAGCTTGAAATAACAATCTGGTCTAAATTTTGCAAAAATTTAATTTACCCTTATTTTTAAACATAGCAAATAAAAATCTCAGATCTTAAACCCCCCCTGCCATGGAATATTGTGCATTCCCATGCCCTCTGCCCAGCCACCCCTCAGCAGCACATCCACCCCCAGGTGCAGCTTCAGAGCTGCTTTCTGCTGCATGCTCTTGATTGACTGCTCCTATTTCTCCAAGCAATGACCCCTGCTCATCATAATAGCAAATAAAACCTTGCTGAAAATACGATGCTTGGAATCCTTCTCTTTCCAGAATTACTGGGAGGGAAATAGATGTCTCTCAAGTGCAGACTCATATGCACAATGGTCTCTTAACAGTTGCTCGGAGGTCTTTTCCATTTTCACATAAATCTTTTTTATGTTGTACTCCCACCAACTAGTCATTTTATTTTTGGCTTCACTACAGTAAACTTAATTTAACATCACGTCTTTTTGGTAGTTGTTGGTGTGCTTTTATGACTAATGAGTTTTAGACAGGATATTCATAAAAACAGAACAAAAGCATCTATAATGAGCACACTGTAAAGACAGGCCTATTTTTCCACAGAATAATTGTATGCCTGAGCACAAAAGATTGCAAAAGTTGCACATTAGGCTACAAAATCACAGTGGAAGGTCAGTCTCAAAAACTTAAATTGAGATCTCTAAGCATCAAATGAATTCTAGGATAGAAAAATAAATAATGTTCAAGCATGCAGCCATTTAGCTCACACACCTTCTACCTTGATGAGCAATTATACTACATACCTACATACCATGGGAAACCTACATGGTCATGGCATTCTGCTGTTCACTTGTATTGTTAGCCAGGTTTGTTGGCTTGCCTGATTTTTGTGGGTTGTTTTCTTTTCTTTTTTTTTTAATATCAATTGCATCTTTTAATGACAGTGTACTGTAGAATATTTATTGGTTCCAAGAGAGTAGAATTGACACAAAAACTTCAGAGGCACTTTCAGCTTGCATGGTTCAATGTTTTAGCAGACATGCATTCAAAAGGTATTCAAAGACAAATCTCTGATGATCAACAAGATCAAACCATGATCAGCAAGAGCTGGGGATTCCTTCTAGCTCTGCACATACAAGAACAGAATGGAGAAATGCACAGAAAGAGTTTTGATGGAAACAAAACTGAACCTGTCTCTGTCACACAGTAGGAAAATGCATACATAATCTACTGGTTAGGAGAGAGGATATTCTCAAATAGAGCAGTAACACTGCTCCTACCTTCCACTTGTTTAAAGGGATACAAGGAGTTAGAATATGACAAAGACATAGGAGTTAGATATTTTTTTATGCAGCCCTGTTTACATACAAACTGTGAAAAAGCCCTGGCTTCTCAACCATAGCAGAAATAAGTCCAGCTGGAAAGCTATGACTCCTACCCTCCATTTAGCCAGTAAATAACTCAAATACTTCTTTAATAGCCAGATCCCAAGCCATTGTTTCATCCACAGTTTTAATTTTCAACAGTTCCACTCTGTTTCTCAAAGCTTTATCCTACTTTTTCCACATATACATAGTCACACCCCATCAAACAGCATCCATCAAATCCTCCCCATATGTGTCATGGGCTTTGTAGTGCTGCATGAACCTCTGCTGTGGGCTGTGACTTCAGCTAACAGCTCAATGAAAGCTCTGACTGTTTTAACCTATTGAGTTCCACTTGCATTTAGCAGATTTGGGGTTGTCAACGAAGCAACTGCTCATCAATTGTGTGTGAATAAAATCTGGGATTCCTGCCCAGGACTGCCTCTCACAGCAATCTACCAACTAGTAAAGTATGGGTGGGGGAAAAAAAGAGTCAATTATTGGGCATATTTCTGGTAGTATCTAGAATACCTGAACACAAACTGAACAGTCATGGACTTAAGCCTTAAGCAAAATGATGCAGTCAGGTCACATTAGTGCTCTGATGGTGCATCACTGGAATAAAATGGAATGATGACACTGCTTATAAGGCAAGAACACATCATGGTAGAGATCCCCACATACAAACTCATATTCTGTAATTTCACAGGGAAATGTTCCTCAACTCATCTTATTGAAAGGAATATCCCTTACTGGACTACTAGTAAAAGTGTTAGATAATTCTGCTCTCTATATTTGGAGATGTTCTGCTATGGTCTCTAAGGAAACTGATATTTGAGTAGAATTATTCCTTACAAGTGAATGTAGTCATTCTGCATTTTGACAAATTCCACAACCAATTGTTCTGCTCTGAAAGACAAATGTCAGAATTATGTAGGACTGCATTAACCTGTAAGTGCTTACAAACATTGCTCAAAACAACTGCATCTTGGGAAGTGCTTTTATAGTTCTGGAAAATACTCTTCTGCAAAGTATAATACATACTATTTAAATCATCAGGAGTTAAAATAGTGTATAAAAAAGCCTATATCTTTATTACTATCTTAAGTGTTCTGCCTTGTTTGGCAAGCAAGAATATGTTTTTCACCTTGTCTTTTATTTTGGAAAAAAACATGCAGTTATTGGTTATTGTGACAGCTGGGAAATGTAAGTGTTCAACTCATTTAACTAATAAGTTAGTGTATCACAATCAATACTTGTTTTCTCTTAATATCAAAAGCCTGAATATAAACTGCTTATAGCTGCAGGTTTTCCAAAAGCATATAAACGGAAGGATGGATGCACCAATTGCATTAGCATGAATTAAAATTAAAATATGCACTGGATGTGAGGGGAAAAAAAAAAAAAAAAATCAGTGTGTTCATTCAACTCCTCCCCATCAACACTACATAAAATCAAATATGTAACTTCTACATCCAAGAGCATATATGCTTCAAAAAAAGTTAAATATTTTCTTGATAATTTAGCTTAGTGAAATTAAATTCTGCTAAATTTTTTCTTCTGTAGAAAGAATTTTGTTCACCTGATTCCAGATTGACACTATGGAAGTCTTAACCCCATACTCTATAAACCACACACATCACGCTTCCAAGTCACAATTAAAATGTTGGTTTGGAAAACAGAGAACACAAAGCAAATTATTTCCTGCACATGGTATATGATGGATTTCCTGCACCATTTGATGCTATCAGCATGTGCTAATTACTGAAAAGGAGATAATTACATAAATTCTGTTCTTTAAAGTGCAGGGACATCCCTTATCACTGCACAACCCGCAGAGGGAAAAGCTATTTTATAACACAGATCAATGAAAAAGTGCTTCAAATGGAGAAGTTAGCATCAGAGAGCTTACATAGCAGAACTCCCCTTCTCTAGTCTACAGCTTTCCAAAATCATATCAGTGTCTTTAGCTGCTGGTTTATACTACACTAAAACCAGACAGAATGCAAACCAGATATTAATGCATCCTTAGGAAGCATAAACTCTTAATTAGAGTGTGACCTTGCCTATTACTCTGCTGCTTCATGGCATTTAGGATGATGATCTATGATCCTACTTGGTCATTTGCAGGTAGTTCAAAATGTTTTCTACTTGTGCAGCTGCTGACTGCAATTCAACTCTGCCTCACAAACAATACAGCCACAGTTCACCCCTCCATCCCATCATTTCATCAGAAAGGTCCATTCAGAGCAACAAACAAAGCCTTCTAAAGCTCTCTCTTCAGAGATTTGCCATTATTTCTTGTCAAAACTTGGTTTCATAGCTTCAGTCCTCTGGTAACAGCAGCAACACAATTTCTGCATTTGAGTTCTGCTGCCTTCAGCCAGAAAAAGACACAGAGTGAATGAGTTTACCACAACTGGCAAAAGACTGTGTGGACGTGCCCTTGATACAACTCCTTCTAGATTCTTAACTTAGCCTACAGTACTCACCACAGCTTGTTCATAGAAGGCTATGGCACATTTCCAAAGCAAAATGGAATGTGCCATTTTTTGAATGAATATAGTGAGGTTTATAGATGATTTCCATACTTCCTCCAGCTTATTCAGTCCCCAACATTCCAATATTTTACCTTATAACCTTGTGGGGGTTTTTATACAATCCTTTTTCCACATAGTACGATGTGAAAAGGGTGCTGTTGTACTTTTTGTTAATGCACTTTTTAATCAACTGCATCATTTTCAGTACATCTTAAGAAAATGAAAATTAGAGTCATTCACAGAAAATTTCCAGAACTATTTCACATTTACTGTATAAAGCTCACTTAGAAGTCCACTGCTCTCTCTGGTATGATTGCAGCTCACAGAGTGGAGGCAAGTTGAGTGAAAGCCTAAGCCACTCCAGGAGCTGGCATAGTGGAAGCTATGAACTGTAAAAATTATGTCAGCCCAAGAGTTAGACTGGAGCCTTCTAGCAGTTATTTCATTTAATTGCATTTCAAAACTGACAAACAAATAATCTGTTTGTTTCTTGGTCCACGAGAGCTCTAGCCACACCATCCAAATCAAAGAAGGCAAAGGCTGGGACTGGGAGAATGAAGAACTTGCCAATGAGCCAAGAGCACTGTGGTACGTAATTGCCAGCTGGGGTTAAACCATGACCCATCTCTTTGTAGGAAGCCACAGTCTGGAGATACCCATATTTCTCCTTTGGTGTTTTCTTTTTTGTTCACTTGGTTGGTTTTTGTTTGTTTTTGTTTTTGCTTTTTTTGTTGTGATTTTTTTGTTTGTTTGGTTTGGTGTTTTTTTGGTTTTTTTTTTTTTTAAATTGTAGAGGGAGAGAGCTTGACCAGATACCTAATTCTATAGAACTTAAATCAGGTGTGGTTAATGCCCTCATGACACTGAGGTGGGAATGATAAGCTTTAAATGTGCAGAATCTGTTCTTCCACAGATGACAAAAATGGCTAAATGAAATTAAATCACAGAACACTTTTTACTATGTGAAATATTAAAAATCCCCATAAATGTATTTTATCTTTGCTTTCATGTATTTTCCCAGTCACTAAATGCTAAGTGGTAGCATGGGACTACTTATGCTTTAAATTTAAAGTGCACACTCAGTTCCAGTACATGCAGTCAGCACTCCAGTTTCCATTTTCAGCACATTATAAAAGATGTGAACTGGTTGAAGTAAACCCATACCATAATGATCTGAAGTAACATCAAGAACAAGTAAAAACCTAAGACTTCTGCTCAGCTCAGAAAAGGGAGTCTGAGTTCAAAATATTCCACTCCCCCCAGTGCAACTGTGCTGAAAGAGACAGGGAGATAAGTGTTGTCATCTTGTTTCAAAAGTTCCATACCTTTCCAGTGATTTCTCATGGGCATCTCCTCATAGCACAGCCAACAAACCCCATCTCTCTCCTCACCCAGCTAACTCACTGTTTCGTAGCAATCTTCTTATTGGACACAGCTATGGCCTGTTAAGGGCAGGTCTGTTCCTGATCTTTGGTGATTAGTACAGCTTCAGCTCCTCAGGTGTGCGACTACCTTCTGCACTATTTTTATTTTCTTACATTCTATCCCTCCACAGATGTGTTCCTCCATCATCCCAAATAACTTGTGTGAGATCAACTTAGTCTTCCTCTTAACGCCCTAATCAAAGGTCCAGCACCTAAAATTTACCATTACAACAGACTTACAACATGAAGCTCTTAAAACATGAAGACTTCCCTCTTACCTTCCACAGGTCACTGTGAAACCTCCAAGAACAGTCTGAAGCTGTTGGCTAAAGCATGCAACTCCACTGCTTTCATCATTTTTGTGCCACATATGCATGTATGTATATTTCCATGTTTTAATATATCTCCCTCTGGCATCATTTAAAGGATCTAGAAATCCTTTCTGCTCTGCTGGTTTTGTTGTTTGTATACTGATAAACAACACCTTCATAGAAGCAAATATCCACATTAAAATAGTGTATTTATATTGACTCAAAGAGACTTTCTGTATCAGGTGGCTTTCAATATCATATTAGCTTACTAAGTGGGGTTTGTATCTCTAAGAACTTCAACTTGTGAAATTCAGGAGAATATAGATTTTTCTTAGGATTAAGATGAGGGTTCTTGTGAACACTGGTGTGTCTTTCAGGCTTGAAATTTAGCAGTGATCTTAGGGCTGTTTATTTTTTCACACAAATGGCACAATCATATTGTCACTGAACACTTGTGCTTGAGCAGGCTTTGATGCTGCAGCTGATTGAGCTGGGAAAGATCCTCCATAGGGCTCTCATCCATCTCATCCTTCTAGCTTTTATTCCAGAAACTGAGATGGGTAAAGATTTTTGGTTTTATTCTTTTGGACTTGAAACCACCAGTAGATTGTATATCTGAAACACATAATCTGAAGCAACTTTGTGCTTGTTGGCAGTTCCACTTTAAGAAACAAAATAATACTTTCTGGCTTTGCAGTAGATTAAAAACATATTACCAATTTCAGACATAGCACAGCTTGGCCACAAAATTCCAGTGACAAGTTCAAGAGAAATACAATATGTACTTAATCATCAAGGCAACCTTACAGATTTCTACTGATTTTTGATTAAGCAAAACAGACAGACAAACACAACAAACATTGTTCTTCCAATCAGAGGCCTCTACTGGAAATCAGTGTTTCTGTATTACACTGGATTTAAAAGGCCCTTATCAAGAGAAAATTCTTATTTCATGAAAGACCCACTGTGCTTATGTTCCACATTGCACTTCACAATTCTTGCCATTTAAATCACAGGCACTTTTAAGACATAGAAGGGCTGTTACTGTGATTTTTTTTCCCCATAATCATTGTTCCTTTGCTTCTAATATAACATCCATTGTAAATACACTCAGTGGGTTGATTTTGCTCTCACTTATAAAGTCCACTTAACCTTTCCAGGTTCCAGGAAAAGTGTTTTGTTTCTCAGTAATGATGCAGGAACATTTCTTAAGAAATCTTCATGGGGAGGGGTTTTTAAAATTTATTTAATTAAGGTTCTACACAGGATAAACATGATAATCAATGACAGCCTGCCCAATCCCTATACTTTATATTAAGGAACATGTTAAGAACCTTGTGTATTAAAGATGAAGAGTTTGAATGTTAGTCCCAGAATCCATTGGGATGTGTGAAAACCCACAGAATCATTTTTTCATTTACATGGAAAACACTATGAAAGTTTGATTCAAATAAATATCTCACTTCTGTATGTCACAAATGCACAAAGGTGATCTTCACCATCATGAAAATAAGTTTCCTATATTGTGAAAATCTATAAAACACTCTTTACATAGTCCCAGAATCTCACCTGCACTACAAAAATGGTTTTTCGCCACATACCTTCTTTTTGTTGGTGGAACAAATGTAGAAATTGTCAATAACAGTGGCAATCCCAGGCTGTAGATTCAACTTTGTGTATAATGTCCCAAAATCTGAAGACCTGAAAGAAATCAAACATCTGTAAGTGCTCTTTTCTAAAGGCTTCAGCATTGAAACTCTGCAAAGAAAACCCCTCTCTGTGCACTAACTGTCCATTTTCAATGCTTCTCTGCTGTCCTTTTGCTCTTTTCAGTGTTCATTAGCTACTAAAAGAAACCCACTACTATGAAGAAAATTAAATTCTAGGTTTGAAAAAAATGGCTAATTCTGTCTGTACTCTGAATTCTCTGCAGTGCTAGTTTGTTTTTGTTCTGTTCAGTGACAGAAGCCTGTCACGTACACCTTTCCATCACCACCCACAAGGTGGAAAAAAGGAGCTATAAAGAGCACAGGCTCATTGGCAAGGACTAACAGCATCTCCTCAGCTATGCAGAAAAAGAAGAGTTGACTTCAGAGCTTGCTGTTGCTTAAGAGAAGAATTTGGCCCAAGATCTGGAAGATTCACATTAGACCTCTAGCAGAATTAGTACTGAATAAAGGTATCCCATCCACTCCTCCAGCTCTTTTTCAGAAGATCACTGAATTTTCAATTAAAAAAAGGAAAGTCAGTACTTGGCCATCAGTATGTCACAGAGACATCTCCATGAATATTTTAAATGTGGGCACTCTGCAGAATTTGTTCCATACTTCTGAAAAGCTGCCAGTGAAAAATGGCATCCGTGCTCTGCAGTTGTATTGCCAATTTCAATTACAAAAAGTACGGACAAATGTTAATATAAAGAAATGTTAGAGAAATTCAAAGCAAGTCACACCCAAATTTAAATCACTTTGGATGAAATCTTGCTTGTTGTGTTTAGGATCAAATTGCACCACATGCCCTCTCCATATTTACAGTTATCCATTTTGCATTTGGAAAGGGACTCAGACACATCTAAGGCACTTGTCCCTTCTTCACCGAGAAGCACACCCTAGGACAGAGAGTTGTTGGTGTGAGAACTCCCACTCTTCACACCCTTTTCTCTCCCTGGAATAACAAGCAGGCCTGAAGGTACCCTGTCCTAACTCTGCATCATTCAAACAATTGGGAGCACTCAAAAGCTCTCATGTCCAAGCGAACCATGACAAGACTGTCCCACCCAGTGTGACACTGCACTGCCTGTGGAGTGATTTCTGCCCTACAGTCCCTTTCTACATTGTTCACTGCTCCCCAGCAAGCTCTGGTGCCTCATGCTCCTCACCCAGGGCAGTCACTGCTGAACTTTGTGTGAGTACAAGAAGACAGAGCAGAGAAGAACCAAATCCCTGGGTGAGTGTGTACACATTGAGAAGTAGCCCACTGCCAGTGGTCTCCTCCAAGCCATAAGAGGCAGGTTATTCCCTGAAGGACTGATGCCCACAGAAGGCCACCATGAGCATCCCACCTATGTCCCAGTGTCACCCAGAATGTCACTGAAGTTGGAGGGCATGTTGTATGAAGCCAGAGGCACCTTCTGTGCTTTCACCAATCCAGCCTTCCACAAGATCCAGGAACTTTCAGCTGCTGCCACGGAGCAGCTTTCTATGTCTTTGACATCAGCAGGCATAGTGGGCAGACAGTGATATGCCTGAAACAGGTCCTAAGGAATACCTAGAAAGGTTCATGTTTACCTTGCTTTTTTTCCTTCTCCACCAGTTTAGTGGAGTATTTATCCAATACTAATTCTGCTAGAGGTCGAACCCAACTGGTCATAACACTATGACACTCAGGCTATCCTCCAGCCTAAAGCTGTGAGTTATAGTGTTATCTGAATAGATTTGATCTGGGATTTTTTACCCCCCACAATGTTGCTTTCTCTGCAGATATACAGCAATGTATTAGAGAATTAACTGAATCATAGCAATTCGATTTTGACAAATAAATGTACATATCAAACACATAAAACTGCAGTGTTCAGCACAGAACTAATTAAAATTCTAAGGGGAATAGGATGGACAGTGCTACACCTAATTTGCCAGTGGTATTTGACAGAAAGAAATTAAAGCAAAGACTTAAAATATCAACTTCAGACAGATGTACTGAAACCATGCAGAACAAGTATGTATAATGAAAACATAACCTAGTCTATTCTCTTTGAGGGAAGAATATCAGGTCAGTGGCTAGCCCAGTAATAACATCCTGAAATAATTCTCTGAACCTTAAAGATGATTCAATTTACTTTGAAGAGGCAGTTCCAGGATTAATACAATGGGACCACTGGAGAGTGACACCATGCGAAGGACACCATGGCAACTCTGTCAATGTGTGAAAAGAGTACAGGCAGGAAGCCCAAAAAAGATAAGCAAGTTCCAAGATAAAAAGTTCTAGTCCAAAACTTTCCCTTCTAATTCTCATGACTTATAGATAGAATGCAAAAAATGAATGAAGTTTTAACAGGATGAGAGCACTAAGTATGGTATTTTCAGACAAATGTAATAAAACTATACAGTCAAAAATTTTATTCAGGTAAAAATTAGCAATCTCAAGGAAAAAAAGAAATCCAGTTCCAGCCTGAGAAAATAGGCAACTGTATGTCCTGAAAAGTGCCTAAACAGGAAAAACATGATTGGAAGAAGATCTATGGATCTATAGAGTAAGAATGTATTCTGACTTCCAAATCTTTTTTACTATAGCTCACACTTATGAGAACCCAGGAATGTCAGCTATTCTTTGAGACATTTATATACAAGAGGACATAGTTCAAGGAGATCATTCAAGGCAGGCACTGTGCAAAATAATTGGTTTTCCAAATCTACTATAATGCAGAGAAAACAGGTCACCTCAACTTTTTCACTTAAGATGTAACTTCGAAGTTCCTGACTGGATATAGAAAGAACTAACATTTTGAAGCATGCAGCTAGAACAGAATATCCTTTAATAGCACTACAAAGCTACAGACAGTTGGGGAAGATGAATTCTATGATCCCAGTGCACGCCTATTACAATATATATTTCAACATTTATTTGTACTTGTACAAAATTAAGGAGAGAAGGAGCCCTTTATGGTTTTAATGGAAAGAGGGTACACATGTACCTGATGAGAAGAGTAAAACTTCCTCCTATACCATGGTTTATTTGAAGTGGCAGCACAACAGCACAACTCCATAAACTGGAGCAAGACGTGCACAGACTGCCTTTGTAAAGAAGGGTCTGACCTGCAGTTCTAAGTGATCTGGACACAGTTAATCAGAGTTTTGGCTTTACGTGAGACATTGCAGGGAAATCTGCAAGCTATACTCAGGCTGCTTCCTGCTGCTGTGTATCCACCTGTGCACTATAGGTTATAGATTACAAGGGTGTTTCTTCATTGAGCAAAACTCAGTGGAGGATTCACAGGATACACATCTTCCAATATGCAGGTGACAGAACCATTGGATGGTGGAACAATATGATTACTCACATACTGATGCAGACATCACACAACCTGAGCCAGACAGTTTGTGGTGTTTTTGAAGCCAGGTACATACTTCTGCTGTAATATGTGTTAGTCTTCTCTCTTTTTTTTGTTTTTTTCCCTTTATGGAAAAAATCAGTTCTCACAGAAAGAACAGCATGTTCAGATAAGAGTCCTCAAAATCATACAATGATATTACAGCACAGACATAATTAGCTCTTTTAGCTTAATATTGTAAGCTCAAAAAAATCGGAGGGAAAACGTCCAAGTGGTAAAGAAATGTATTCTCATGAAATAAAACTCCCAAAGCCCCTAAGCTCTGTGCAAATTAAGGTCTCATCCTCAAAAATGTAAATTTTTTAGATTTGAGGTAAAATAAATCTGTGTCTAACATAATTTGGAACTGTACCTAAACATGGGATCTGGATATCTCCCAACAGAAATTTTGAGAAAGAAGAAATTTAGCAGATACTGAAAGAGACATGAACCAAATGTTTGCCTTTCTGAACTTCACTACCATTATAAAGCTCTCCCCTGTGACTCACACCTATGATTCAACATTGCTCATTGTTAGTTGTTTTTCCAGGTTTTATTTACAAGTAGATATTTAAAAATATATAAGAAAAATTAAAATTTAATATAGTAAAATGTTAATTAAGATTCTTAGAGATCAAAGTTGCATTCCCAAATAAAATGTAATACTCAAAGGACACATCAACTGCAAAAAATGCTTCCTTCCTTTTTTTTTTTTAATTAATTGAAGAGACACAATCAAAAGAGAATGGTTGGAACATTTAACACACATGTTCATCAGATTTCCTCTACTTTTTCTTCTTGAAGACTAACTCAAGATTCATTCTAGTCAAATGAGTCATATTGTATAAGCTCTATTAAGTTAAAATCCTGGAAGACAACAATGAAGAGGTTTCAAATGACTCTTGGACCACTTAACTGGTGAAACTAAAAAAAAGTCTATTTGAAAGAAAAGAATACAAAAGATCTGCTGGTTTAGATAATTGGGAAATTGTTGAAAAAAAGGTTCAATTGAGATGCACATTAGAGAATCAAGGAAGAGTGGATCTGTACATAAAACTCACTCAACTGCTTCCCACTTAATTTTCTCCAGACTCTGTTGCAAATGTTGTCTTCCCACCTTCCCCTCCTTTCAGTCAGCAGAACAGTCCAAGATTTACAGCATGAACTTTTAAAATACAGGATAAATTATTTTAGATTCTTGCTTGGTGACAGACTTACATCTAACAGTAGGATTTCCTTTGTGCTCTGGTTCCTCACCTGAATAATAGAGATAACACTGTTGACTACACCTCAAATGTGTGTAAGGAAAACAGATAACTACAGCAGAGTAATGAAGAACTGGCTGATGGAGTATCTAAAACAGATACATCAGAGGTTCCAGCAACAAATACCAGGACAAGCCTACTGAAAAGGAAGAAACCAGAGGAACATCATTAAAGAAGTGGAAAACTAACTCATCATCTTCACTTAAATAGCACAGAAGCCTTCAAAGGTTTTTACATGTCCAATGTGGAAATTGCAGAGGCTTTGGTTAGCCTCATAAAATCCTTTCAAACAAAACCAAAAGCCTCAAAAGCCCCAAAGCCTTTCTTCAGAGAACAAACATATTGTAACATTGAATTCCAACACCCAATTCATATATTGAGGAATTCATGTGGATGAAAGTTTCTTCAAAGACTGTAGAAGTATAGGACCCCTAGCAATCCAATTAACACCCAGCAATCCAATTAACAGATTAATAATCAGCTATCAGCTTTGCTGGAGTACTTTTTGGAAATACCTCTCTCTCTCTACTTTCCAGAAAATTGAGCCTTTTGGGAATTACACATTTTCCCTCCCAAAACCAAAAATATAGAAATGCTTCTTCCTTAATCCAGTTTTACACTAAAGAATAAATGGCAGAGGCTAGAGGTAACATAAAATATTTTAGCAATTTCATATTTAGGAAATAGAGGGTTTACCTACTTTTCCCAAAACCACTAGAGATTAACATGTCCTGTTTTCACTTATCAATTATTGATATCATATATTGATCACATATCTGATAACACAGATTTTTTAAAAGCTTTTGGTAATGCCTTTTTATTTGTAGTGACCTGTTCTGTAATGCTGTGTACAGGACATGGTGCAACTTTCCATTCATAGTTATAGACTCCTTCCAATAATTACAAGTGTTAATGATTGTAAATTGCTGACCTCAAAAATTCCATGTGGAAAAAAAAATAAAAGAACCCAAAAGACTGCATTTGCATCAAGTGAAGACTCAAGAAGGATCGCATGTTCTAGAATAACATCGCTTTTATTCAAAGCTTTAAACATATCCAATTCAACTGGCCACAGTGGAAGGAAAACCAGTCCTCTGTAGCCAACAATAAAAGCCAGGATTACCATGGCAGGGGACTTTAGGGAGCCAGATGTCTCCTCAGGAGCTCTGGCTGCTAATGTCAGAGTGACGAATAAGACATGACCTTATTTTGCAACGCACACAGCCCGGTCCTCTGACACCACACGGTACCAAGCCTGACTGGGCCCAGACTGGCATGCCAGGCTACAATCTCCTACTCTGATGTTGCAATTATCTTTGAAGAAAATGTTTTTTTCAGGAACTACCCTATCTCAGAGCTGTCTGGACCCAATGCTTCAAACAAGTACAGGAACCATGCATGTTTTCTTATGAGAGAACATGGATGGTGATAAACAGAGCTCTTTGTACAGATGGGGGTGTTACTTGATGGAGATATGTGAATTATACAACATGTATTTATGTACAGTATCATTTCTTCCCTTACTAGTATCTTCTGTCATGCATTTATCAGGTACTGGTTTTGGTTAATTGCTTTATCTGCACAATGAACACAACACTCATGCTCAAACTCCAATAGTTAGCAGCATTGTGTCTTTAGTATCTACTACATATCTTCCTGTGCTGTATTTAAACATTCCCACTCTGCATAGCTCACTGTATACCATAGCAGTTATCTTTTGCAGCCCTTCATTAGTCCTTCAATATAGCATAAACATCCTGCTCATTAGCCTATAATCACTCTGCTTATCAGTTACATTTTCAAGCTCCTCATTACTTTGCTGCACAGCTGCAACAATTAGCTTTTATATTCTACAGGCTGACAAAACATCACATTAGCTTCTATTAGCTGCAGCCATCTCCTACCCTCTCAGAAAGTGTTAGTTTAGGTTAGACACCTATTCTGAAGCTACTGCCTTGGTGCATTAATTCCATCACCAACAACAGCACTTGCTGACAGCACGTCTCGGAAGGTACAGCCTGTAGCCACGCTCGCACTACACAGATCCTTGTGATGAATCCACTCAAGCATGAAACAAGCAGCGTCACAGTGACAAAGCAGACAAGACACCGCCAGCAAGATAGGGTTATGTCTTATTTTTGCAAAAAAGTAAAAGCTCTGGGTTATTTCTTCCTTAGCTTTGCAGCCATGGAAGAGCTGGGGCATGTGCTGGATCACGCTGCCCTTAAGGGGCACTGGGAATTTTTAATTTATTTGGGAGCAAATTAAAAATTCCCCCACAATCAATCCCAGTCATTTGTTCCTGTTAAAAACAAACTTATTGAAACAGTTCACAGTCAAATTAACAGTTTTAAAGTCCTGCACTTGGATCATTTCAGTAATGCTGTTTACAGTTCCTTCCCACAAACAGTTCCAGTGACCTACATGAGAGAGTAAAAAACAAAAATGAAATTGTGGAAAATAGGGAAAGATCAATTTCTTACCACACTTTCATTACTGAATTCGATGTATTGTGTAACCAGCAGTTACTATGCAGGCATTTCTCATAAGAAACAGCCCTGTGTAGATTCAGTTTCAGCAGCTGCAAGTCCAGCACTGCATTAGCAAGGAATGGAGCATTTGAGAGACTTAACTATTTGATTAACTATTCAGTTATTACCTACAAAACAAATTAATATTTCCTACATAATACTAGCTTCCTTACACCTATTTAGGCAACCATCTTTGGAGAAAAAAAAAAAAAACGGTTGGGTTTAGTTTTGGTGGCATATTTTTTGTTTGGGGTTTTTTAGTTTAGGAAAAAGAAGTCTTTGTTGCTAAAATGCAATTTTCCAAAATTATGCTTACTAACCATATTGCCAGAAGTGGAACCATACATATATCACTTCCAGTATGATTTCTCCTTTATGAGTGTTGTGAAGGGAAATAAGCAATTACAAAGGAATCATTTCTTATCTTACATACTTGTGTTCTTTGGGGAAAGGAGATGGTTCAAGAATATTTTCTTGAGGTTTGCAAGGAACATTAAAATTTTCCACCATGGAAAAATGCTAGGCATTTCCCATAGCCCAGGCTTTTTATTTAAACCACTAAACACAGCTGAAATATTTCTGAAACAACTTTATTCTCAGTCAGGCAGCTTCTTGGAAGGCAAGAAACATGTTGGGATATATGAGAGAATTTGGCCTTGTGCTTTCTGACCAGAACAGCAAATTTTCTTGTAATCACTGGATAAAACTGGTTGAAATAGGAACATCTATTAAATTAAAAAAGAACTGATAATAATTTAATAAATTGCATATGCACATTCACATGCAATTATCTATTCCTCTAGCAATGGGCTCTGCCAACTATAACAGTCTTCTACTCACTCTTCAATAAGCACAACTTTTCTTTAACTCCAATTGTAGCAGTTTTAGCTTTTGCTGCTGATGTGCTGATCTCCATTTTATGATTGCTGTAGGGGAGGTGAGAGGGAAAATGAACTATATGGCCAGGTGTAGCACTTTATAAAAAGGTAAATGAAGTCAACTGAAGTTTTGTCAGTAATTTGAGTGTGCTGTTCTTCACCTGAATCCAAATGCTTGGCAAAACTAAGGGAGTAACTGGACATTTTTAAAAAAAAAAATCCTAAACAAGTAAATATAGGAAAATGGACTCTGGAAATGTTATCAGAGACCCACTGTTGCCTGTTGTGAGTTTTCTGGAATGTTTCTCTGAAACTGCAAGTACATATCTGGGATGGAGGCTGGTCAGTGCTCAGATGCAGCTCAAGTTCATACAAGATGTGAGTTCCCATGTGCCCAGTTTCAAAGGAGTGATTATTTCAAGTTACTAAAATTGCGTCAGAACAAAACTTTTACAAGGAATTTTAAAGCATTGTTTTGAATCCCTCTCCTTCAAAAGCAGTCCATGTCAAAACAATCATCTGCCTCACCCATGACTGCCCACAAACGATTGTCATGATGTGTCTGAATCATGAAAGCATTCAGATAGTTAAACAAAATCAGGTTTTCCTAACAGGTTTAAAATCACTGAGTGACTGTGCTGCCTGACCTGGCAGCATGCAGAACGTGATGGGAAGCTGGTAGGAATGGGAGGAGGCGCATCTCAGGTGCTGCATCAATCAGGGGCACCAGGGAATTCAGGTACTCACAACCACTTCAGCAAGGTTTGTTTCTGCTATTTGCTAATCAACCCAACCATAATCCCCTAACAACATTCTACAGTTGCTAAGGGGTTTTATTTACTTATTTATTTATTTTTTTAGAGCTTTCAGCAGCCCAATTTCCCTTACAGTCATTCTCCTGTAACTGCAGTGACACCTGTGGAGGGCTGAGCCCATCAGCTGTAGTTTGGCCTCCTGTTGAACTTGGCAAGCCAGCAGCACATAAAGCCCCAGCAGATGTTTCTGCTTTAATAGCAGCTCTTTCAAACCCTTGGCCAGACATAAATCCAAAATAGATCCAGAAAAGAGACAAGCAGTGCCACCATCATGGCTCTTAAAATTAGGAGGCAGAACTAGCCTTTTCTGCAGGACTCTGAGAGACCATTAGCAGCAGAAGGTGTTGGGAAGTGTTCCCATAAATTATGCTGACAGGTTAAGAGGGCCAGCCACAGCAATTGCAGCACATTTTGCACTGTGTCATGGCTTGCTAGGAAACAGAATCCTAAGACAAATACACACATTTACACAGGAGTTTCCAAACTAAGATCACACTTCATAGCAACAAGTACAGGAAGCAGCCAATTTTATGGCCATTAACACCTCCATATGGATCCATGGTGCTTCCACACCATGTTAATGAACATTCCAAAAATAAAACAGTAAGGCAATGATCCTTGGTAGAAAGGATCTTCTGAACACACGCCTTGCTAGATCTATTTTCTTAAAAGAAAGCTGCACTAAGAGTGTATTTACAGCTGCCACTGTGCTTTATGGGAGAGGAGGTTGATATATACCACGGTGACATGCTAATACATCCATTCACTTGGTGATGACTAACTGCCCCTAACAGAAGCCTGGTCCACTGTAAATTACTGACATGTAATTTCAAATGCAAGTTAAAACAACCCCCACAGAATAAGAAGAGTTCTCAGCACCCAAAATAACTCAAAGCACTGAAGGAGCTGAAAGCTTCAATCACATTCTTGTCTGACTTTAAAGGAGACTAGGAAGAGAAAAAAGTGACCCAGTGTCTAAAAAGGAGGATTTCTGTAGGAATGAAGGTTATTACCTGTTTTCCTGCTTCCCCTATCACCTACTACTCAAGCTCAGATGGAGGTGCCCGTAGCAGATGCAGCTCTGAGGCTGTTGGGGTGTCTGGGCTTTCTCTCTGAGGCTGGGACAGCAGCGGATGGGCTCCTTCCTTACACGAGCCTTGTGGTGTTTGAAGGTCACCAAGAGAACAGCTGCAGATGGAGGGCAGCAAATTTCACAGTGTCCAAGAAGATGGGAAAGAGATCCATGACGACAGCAGCAAGTTTATAGATTAAACAAAAATGTGAGGAGTGGCTGATGTATCAGTAATACATCTTGTGGAGACACAGGCAAACAACAAAATAAAAAACATAAAGCTCAAAAAAGTGAGGTAGAAAGTACTACGCCTGGGAAGAAATAACCCCACACATCAGTATGTACTGGAGGGCAACAGGCTGGAAAGCAGCTTGGCAGAAAAAGCCCTGGAGGTTATGGTGGACATCAAATCAAACCTAAGCCAACAAAGTGCAATTGCATCAAAGGCTGCTTACAGTGTCTCAAGCTGAATCAGGAAGAGCATTTCCAGCAGGCCAAGGGAGGTGAAACCTTCCCACTCAGCAGTGCTGAGGTACAGCTGCAGTGATGTGGTGTAGCATTGTGGCCCCTCAGAAGGAGAGGCACAGACATGCTGGAGTACACCCAGCAAAAAGCCACAGAGGTGATTAGAGACTGGAGCATGTATCACAAAGAGCAAGGCTGAGAGAACTGAAAAGGCTCAGAAGAGACCTTATCAATGTATATAAATAATTGATGTGAGTGTATAAAGATGGAGCCAGACTCTTCTTGGCAGTGCTCAGTGACAAGCTAAGAGGCAATGGACACAAACTGAAATATATCAAACTCTGTTTAAACATAAGAAAATTTTTTCTTTTTCTTTTTTTTCTTTTTTACCGCAGGCTGCCCAGGGACCTTGATGTATCTCCATCCTTAGAGATACTCAAAAGTCAACTGGAAAAGATCTAGATCAATGAGGGCTGGATTCAGTGATGTCAAAGAGCTCCCTTCCAACATCACTTAACTTGTGATTCTGCACTTACTGAAAGTTAAATTACATTATTTGACTTTGCTGAAGATACTGTGCATGAAAAGTAATTTTCTGTAGACAACCAACACAGTTAAAGCATCACCAAGTCATAGGAGGAATTCACTGCATATTTGCTGGGGAATTCACAACTTCACAAACTAAAACCAAAAGCTTTGTTATTTTACTTTATGTTCAGCAGAACTGAATTAAGCTTGGAGTGTGCTTGTTCCAAAGAAGTTCCTAACTGGCAGCACTGTGGATTAAGCCAACAAAAGAAACCTTCACATTTTCTGATAAGAAAAGTGCTTACAACACAGAGCTTGCATAATCTTCGGATGTGAAGTCTGAAATTATAGCTGTATCCCAAACTCTACATTTGAAGTGGCACAAAAGCATTTTATCTAAATGTCATTTTGCAGTCATATAGTTCAGTCTTATTCAACTGCCCAAAGCAGTCAAGCTAAAATAAAGAGAAAGAACCAGATTTGCCCAAGGAAAGCTTTTTTTATCCTTTTCTGCTGTTGTTGGTTCCACTCTAAGTGCCCACTTTGGGGAATTTAACCTATGGAAGCTTTGGCAAACCTTTTGGCGTATGCGGTCAAGACTACAAGTTCACAGGGAAAGTTAAGCATGACACAACTACTCTACAAATAAATGTACAGATTCCAAATTCTAGCCTCTAGTCCCACCAAACATGTTTTATTAAATATCTTTTACACATTACTTGGAAACCAGCTTGATTTTACACCAGTGAATTAAAACCCAACATGGCAGCATTTGGGAAGAGACCAAGAAACATTTACTGTTCTTATTTCCAAATCATTTCCACTTCAGGGCAGTTTTTTCAAAGAAATTCCAGCTATCATTGAGAAAAGCGACAGTAAGGTGGTCAGAAGGAGTCAATGCCTACTGCCCTACATTTGTGGAATAACCCATGGAAAACCACAGAGTGCTATCTGCTCTCCTTCTCATAAAATCATAGAATCATTTAGGTTGGAAAGGACCTCTAAGATTATTAACCCAGCACTGCCAAATTCACCATGTGAGATACATTTATGTATATAAATGTGTATAAAATTAAGTGTAATATAAATATGTGTAAATTTATATGTAAATGTATCTTGAATGCAGACTGGATCAGACTATATCTCCAGGTATTGTTTTCTTTTTACTGAAACAAACTCTCATTATAATCATACATATATATCTTAAAGACACATATAATTCCTTGATTGCTGAATCACCTGAAGTGCTTTATCATACAGGCATTTTATATTTTTTCTGATTTTTAATATTCTTGCTAATAACAATGAGATATTCAAGTCACAATTTTGTTGTTTTTATATATTTGCTTAGTAGGTAAAGGGAATTTCTTTCTTCCAGAGCCATCTGTCTAACTTTAGACTGTGTCCTACTATTAAAGTGGGAGACTGGCTCTATTTAACATTACCATTTATTAACCTATGTCTAACATCTAACCCCGTAGAAAAAGTTCTACAGAAAATTAAGGGAAATGAAAGATAGTGACACATTTTTGGGGCATGCTAAAAAATGCCAAAATCTTTCAGCATACTGAAAGAAAAAAATTACCTAACTTTTGAGCATGTATTTGCCAAATGTGTCATCAGTGAATGCAATACTTGAAATAAATAATTTTTAATGCCTGCAAATTGCCCTCCATGCATTACCAATACTAAAACATTATAATTCTTAAATTAAGCTTAATCATCTTACTTCTTTTAGTTACTTAAATGTGTTCAGTACACATTTATGTTTAGTTACTTAAAAAGCTGAGACCACTTTAACATAATAGATTTTTGCTATTTCTAATTTTCAGAAGTAATAAACTGCAGAATACTTTCTCCTACAGGAGACAACCATATTTCCAGGTCACATGTAATGGTTGTTCATCATTAGCTACTATTCCAAGGATACCAAAATGGACATCATGCACATATATTTTCCCAGATACACTTTTGTCATGTTCTGATCTCTCCTCTTTATTAAGAATTTGCTAGTAAAACTGATTGATAGGTAGTCTTATTGTACGAGGACAATGTGTCATTCAACTCTTTGACCTTGTCTTTACAGTACCAGTCAAGTGTCTTTGAAATTTGTTTACTTCAGGATTTACAAGAGCATTAAAGACAGGATGTCAGCACATCTCGAGTTTGAAAAGATCTTATAATAATAATAAATGAATTTGGACAGTAGGGTCACCTGTAATGTACTTTAAGAAAGAGACACAAATTTCATTCTTCCACTTTATAGTTAAAGACAAGTAAAACCATTAAACTACGGTTTTTTTATTGGTTTGGTTTTGTTTCTTTGGACTGAGGAACATTATGTTTTGAGACCAAGACAGGCCACATTACATGAGATGAAGACAGATGCAAAATAGTTTCCAAAAACAGTTCCAGAACCTAAAAAGCTTTTTCTTAGCTCTCACTGAGCAAGCTCTGGGCAAGCGTGAAAAGCAGCCTCAAAGCTGGTTTGCTCTTTCATCATGATGTACAATGTATAGAACTGAATTTTTCTATCACTAACATGAGCCAGCACTTCTGCACTTCAGAGTCACAAAAAGGAGTGTGATGGAGGATGGAAATATTTTCAAGTGCTAATGCTTTCCTTTCTTCATTAGCATTATTACATTAAAAAATTGCATACGGCAATATTTTTCTTTTGTGTTTCCTAAATATTTGCATTGATGCATAACTGCATAATTGTCTCAGAAAGAGAAGTGATCTTTTGTTCCAATTTAGAGCCAAGTCCAAAGTTGTGGCTTCGACATCTGCATGGGCCACTCACTTAAGAGTTGAACTTGATGATCCTTTTGTCCCCCTTCCAAGGGGAGAATAAGAATAAGAATATATTATAAGAATATTCTGTGTGTGAATATAGTTGCACTGTCTTTATTTACCTGCTTGGAAATTCATCTCTTCTACTGCACGAGATTAGTAAGAATAATACAAAATATGTTAATCAGATGACCCATCAAATCCCACAGAAATTGTCCTCTATATAAGTACTGTGTCTCCAGGAACTGACTAATCTAGCATAACAAGGAACAGTCACATCACGTCCCTATTTGCATTGGCCACATATGGGCTATCAGCAACTATGTGTGGATAGCATTTTGATTAGCACTTACAGCTGATAATTATTTTCTTTGTTGTAGTTTTTGGATCTGTCTCAGATTCTTCTAATATTTTGCCTATTTTACATAGATAAATAAAGATGCATTCAAAACAACTGAGCTTCAGATGTTTCATATTGCCCCAAATATTACCAAAGGTCAGAGAAACTTTTGGATTTGTCTCAATAAAACATTAAAATTGAACTAACTGATACTTGCAGCCTCTAAGACACTAAAGGATGTAAATTTGAAGGGTATTACCATACAATCAAAGGAAGTTGTAAACGACTATAAAAAGAAGTAAAATAAGAAGTAGCTTTGAGTCACTTATTCTGTTAAAAATGCAAATTATAAGTAAGGGGTATTAGCTGATGATTGATAAGAAACTTCAAGTGATCCCAAATCTTTAAGTCATTCACGCTGATATTCAAAATGTAATTACTTTCAAACCACACAGTAGAGTTGGATTAATGGAACAAATACTTTAGAAGTAATCCATGAGTCATGCCTACTTATTATTATGAGGTTTGGATTACTTTTCATTTCAGCTCTGTGCCTTTACTAAATAACAACAATAAGTAACACCACATTCAGACTCTCACATCTTTACACACATACTGTCAAGTATAAAAGGAAAGAAAAGAAGAACGTTTATGTAAGATTTTTTATGAAATGTCTTAAAGAAAATACAGATTGGGTTATGTATATAGTAGGTAGATTTTCCAGGCTTTCGTTTTATGCTGTGTGATTGTCTCTTCAAATCTTTAGGAACAGATTTGGGGGAAAAAATACCTTGTCTTTCTTAGTAAATGTGTCAAAAGGAAAAGAATGTGGGCAGGAATTATTTCTGCTGTTCCTCAATCCCTTGAGCAGCAGACACACAAAGGCAGAGTATAATGCAATAGGAAGAGAGAAGCACCTTCCATGCTTGTAGTGAATAAGCAATACTGCAAGGCATACAATTACTAGAGATGTATGTGACTTCATCATTAGAAGACCTAAGGAAGGAAATATGATCTGCTATCCTCTGCTGCCCACCCTACCCCTACTTCCACTTCAAAGTCTATGAGCAGGAAAGCAAAATTTGCCTTTGGAGATGGCTGACCTTTAGTAACTGCATTCCAATTATTATCACAGCACTAATTGCACATACAATCTTTCTTTTCTACCTATTTTTCTTTGCCATCCCCATGACAATAGCATTGTTTTTTGCTACTTTTTCTTCCTATTTCATTCTTATCTCTTGGTAGTGATTACACAAGGCTCAATGTGTAGCAGAGAAAGGAGAGAGAAATGTATTAGTCCTTACTTTGAAAACTGGACATGCTAGGCACAGTTTTAATCTAAATTGCCAGTACAGCATCACTAACAGTACTGATAGCAATGTCAGGCATCTTGGACAAAGTCGAGAAGGCCTATTTGCATTTGCCTTGGAATTTTCTATTATCTTCTCTTTCAGCCTAAGAACACTTGGTGTCAATTTACTGTCCTGTCTCAGAAAAGAGAAGAAAAAATCCTTAAATATCAAGTATTATGTCTGCAGGCAACTGGCTCCAAAAAATGTTAAATAAGGGGCTCTCAGAATATTTCAAATATCACTATACACTGCCAATTGAAAACAAGACACCTGCAATGCAGTTCCACAGCTCAGCTGTGAAGCACTGGCCCATGGGCTTGCAGACCTCACTCGCCACTCTCACCATCCTAGTTTCCATTATAACTGAGAAAAGGTGAAACTGAGAATGGTGAAATAATTTGCATTTCCTGAAAAGGGTAAATATTCTGCAAAGATGTATAAAGGAAGGGAAGAGATGCTAGGAGCCAGAAAACAATTCATGCTTTAAGACCCCCTTTAAAAAAGCACCTACATAAGTAAATCACTTGGAATCAAGCTCTGTGACTTTTATGTATATGAACACTAAATTAATCTCAATACAGCAATATATCACAGAACACTGTTATTATGTTATTCAGACAAATTACTGTTTACAAAGTATCAATGATAGTTGCTTCAGAATATTTGTAAAGTAATTTTTGACCTGTATCTTGTCCAGCATAAAATGAAATGTGTCCTTATGCCCTGTCGAAGATAAATTTAATTTTGCCTGATCAACTTGAGACTTGGAGAACCAGAGTTCTGCCTTGAGCATTTGTGATTATAAATTCTGACTGCCATCCTCAAGAATTCTCTAATGCATAGTTAAAAATCTATTGATTTGGAAAATCCTTTTGCCATTTGCTGAAGTCTATTTGTAGAAGATGAACAAAAGACATGTCTAGACAGGACTGAAATAAATTAATTCTCAAATATGAGCTAATATTCACAGAAAACAATATTCTGTTGCTTGACTCAAGCAGAAGAAGAGACTCAATTAGGCATGTGGCTTCTTTGATGTCCTGTATCCCAGCACAAGACCTGGCTCCCCAGCCTGCTGCCATATGCTTCCTGTTTGAAACCAAATTCTACTGCAATCTCAAAGACATTCAAATACAGAGAAGACTTCTGAGGGAAATTTAACTGCCACAATCTTCCTCTGGGTTGCACCTTCTCTGATTCCATGATGGTATTGGCTTGGCAGTTAATCCTTACTGTGGGAGTAATGTTACCATACTGTCTGTCAAATTGCATCCACAGAACAAAACAATGCCAGCTCCTCACCTCAGAATAAATACCTGCAGACAGAAGCAGAGGACCCACACTGGGTCCAGTCTGCCCCTAGAGAACAACAATCAGTTTAGAAACAAAGTGATATGAAAAATGGAATTGGGTCTACATGCCATGAAATACATGGTAACAATTCCTATCAGGGCTGATTCTGTTTATATGCCACACTGAAACTGAAATACACCCAGGAGTTTGGAAGAACTTGCAGAAGACAAGACCTAATGAGAGCTGCCCTTCTCAGTTGTGGAGGTTTTTCACAGGAGCCAGAGCTCCTGGTCACCTTGTGCTCATGAGGAAAACCACTTGCTCATCAACAAGTAAATATTCCAGCATTATCCTTCCATATCTCTGCCACTATCCCTGCTGATGCAGAACAACAACACTTTCTAACTTAACAATTCATTCTTTAAAGAGTCCTTCATAATGCAAATGTTAATTCCCTACTGCCCTTCACTACAGACAAGCATTTAGAAATACTGATTTCATCTCAAAATCTGCTTATCCAAGTGGTTAAAAATCATTTCAGTTTAGAATATGTACCCATCCAAAGCAAAAGTTATTTCCCTAATCAAAGTCACTGTTTCTCCTCCCCAACTTGGGACCATTTCAACACAAGTGTGCAGGGGGAGCAGTTCAAGAGGTTTTTTTTGTTCACTTCATGAACCACTTGTAACAGAACTCCATACCCTTGAGCAAGTCTCTCAATTATTCTCTGTGTACTGCATATGCCTGCAGTAATGCTCTCTTGCCTGAGCACTCCCCAGACACACTGCTCCTCTCTTTGGAACTAATAATGACTGAACAGAAGTATAACAGGTAATTTGACTCAACAGAACTGTAAAACAAAAGTGATCTCTGCTGCATGGAGATGAAGAACAATTGCCATACCTGTCCCAACAAACCTCTTCACAGAACAAGTGCTTCTTTAGCTGGTCTGCACTTCTTCCTTTCTGGCAGTGTTTTACCGCCAGAAAACTTCAATATCAACCTTGGAATTACTTGGTTAATATGCTTTGGAATACTTCAGCTTTCATAAAGATTTGATTTCACTATGGAAAAGTTGAAATGCCATCAGTCAGTAGCACAAATATTTTTTCACTCCTCTTCTTCACCCATGTTTAGTGAGTGTTCATATTTGTCTGAAAACACATGCAGGTGGAAAAGGCTGTACCACATAAGAGTCATATAAACCAACCTCCAGCTAAGGCCCTGCAGGTATTGCCATGAACACTTCTCACATCCTCCAGTAACAGAGGGCTACTCCTTATAGCAAAGACATCAATGGATTTTCTTTTTTAAAAAAATGGATATTGAATCCAGCAATAAAGGGATCTGATTCCAGTGTTCTGCCTTTATTATGGAGCTGGCATCTGTGTACAATAGCAAATTCATTTACAACTTGGCCCATGGCACAGGGTTGGGAACTAGATTATTTTTAAGGTCCTTTCCAACCGAAGCCATTCTATGATTCTATGAACTTTTCATGAGAATCCAAGAGAGCTAACAGGGCTGTTTTCTGTATTTGACAGCATAAACCCATGAGGAAATGCTGCAACTTGGAACAAACAAGCCTGATAGAAACTGTTCCTTCTTCCAGATCCTCAAGATATTTCAGATAACAAAGAGAACTGAAAATGCATTAGGGCAGAAATGTGAACATATGCAAAACATGAAAAAGCTAAAGGAACCTTCTTGATTTGAGCATCAGTAATAATTAGCAAATTCCAATTTCTTGCCACAGTGCCTAAAAGAATATTTTGTATACAATATTAATTTTTTGTATATAAGTACTGTAAAAATAACTTTCAACTCAGCAAATGTGTTTCAGTCCTCAATCCTTCCATTACTGAACAGCAGATCTAAACACACATTTCCGGCATACCTGTAATCCACATTGACAGAGGCATCTCTCAGGATTAAAAACATGTTTTCTCTATGAAAAAGGAAACATCGTGGTGGCAGGCAGAACAGCTGCCAACTGCTGGATAACTGGTGAACCACTCACCTCTAGAAAGGATTCCTTCAGGTGTCCCATCCACCTCAAATGCCCCAGGGCACCCTGCCTGCTCTGCCATGCCCACCTCCACCTTGGCAAAGGCAATTACAGGGATACAAGAAACTGAATCCTTTGCCCCTCTCAAATTCCCACCAATTCCTGCTGTAGGCTATTCCTCTCTGTGATAAAGGTGTCTCACTGCTTTTCAATCTGAGTTTAGGCCACTTTAAATGACAGTATCATGCCACATAGAATATCATAGAGTAACAATGAAACTGAAGGAATGGAGGCACATTTTGCTTTATTGCACCATTGCTATGGAAGCTGGTAACAAACCCTAATGCCACCCAGGGCAATGTGCCACTGGAGTCAATTAACTTTCTTAATGTGCTTTCAAAATTACCACTTTCAGAAGATCACAAGAGTTATTCTGATAACTCTGACACTTTAAAAAAAGCTAAAATACTAAAAATATGTTTCATTTACCACCAAGACATCACAGCAGATGAAAGTGTTTATTTTGAACATGGTCATAAAAAAAGTTTTTCAGAAGGAAGACACATTTTACCACATACTGGAAGGATAAGAACATCTGATTTGACCCTACCACAGGTCTATTTAATAGTTATTGACAATGTAACAGTATGGATCTGCCTAACATAAGCAACTCTAACAATGTAAATTTAAGCATTATTACATGTAGGTGAAATTTTTCAGGCTTTAAGTACACAAAGCAGTAAGTAGTCCTAAAGCCCAAAATTTCTTTTCTGATAATATAAATTTTCCATTAGAATCAAAGCAAACAAACAAACCAACCCACAGAGAAATGCAGACATCAGGACTGCAAGTTTTTTCAAAAGATGCCTACTAAATTTCCATCACTGCCAAGGCAGGTAAATTATACTTTATCCCTAACAGATGTTTGTTTGTACATTTATTAACCTCCAGTAATGAAGATTTTAAAACTTTCTCAGGCAAACAATCCAAATAGTATAACACTATAAAGTTTTTCCTGTTTCTAACTCGTGTTTTTTTTTGCTGACATGTAAGCCTGCTATTCACCATCTAGCATTATCCATTTAGAGTCTGCATTCTCTTTGATGGTATTTTTTATTATATTTGATTGACACATTGCCTGGTGACTACTATTCTTTAAAATGAAATCCCCACATTCTTCTGGTCTTTGTCACAAGTTAATTGTTGGATTTTCCTTCACCCCTGATTCTCTTTAGGCTCACTCCCATCTGACGCCCTACAAAACCAAATTGACCAGAAGGACTAATCTGTGTCTTGTACACATAAAATATACATATATTCCAGTGTGATGTTTGACTTTTCTGCATCACTAAGACAGTACTGAAGTCCAGTTTGTGGTTAATTTTTAAACTCAGGCTTTATTTCTGTAAAATTTCCATTTAATTGGTAGCTGTGAAGCTGTCCATTCCTGCTAAAGTGCAAAAGTTTGCCCTTAGACCTATTAATTAATCTCCTCTGGTTTTCATATCATTTCCTCAGTTTGCCAACATCATACTGAACTCCAGTTCTGTCTTCCAAAAATACTTAGAAACATTTCAGATTCCAACATATACAGATAAAATATATACACTGCCTATTCCATCAACCAGATCAGTAATAAAAATGGACTGACTCCAAACACAAAGTTGCCAGCAGAATCTCCTTCATCTCACTTTTCTGTTTTTCCAGTAAAACTGACTTTAAAGAAGTCTTTAGACCACCACTCCACCTTCTCTGTAGCAGCTTCATTCTATTACTCATCCCTAGATACTGGTTTGCTTTCCATGAGACCATCAAAATCTTTGGACAAAAATAAAGAACTGGATACTCTAAAATTACTTTATGGAAAGTGACCAATTAAAGCAATAAAATGTACATGCCTTTTACTGAACTCACACTGATAATCCCATCATCCTACATGCCAGATTTCCATCAACTTCCAAGCTCAGCACTGGAATATTAACAATTCACATCATAATTCTGGTACTTACAAGTGAGATGTGGTACACAACAGCAAAGGAGATAATTTACTGTAGTCCTTTACATGCTACCCACAGGAAAAAAAAATTTAAAACTACAGCAGCAGGGGATAAAATCTTGCTTTTAGACACTAACTTCAGTAGGCCTTGTGACTAGAAATATGTTTGGTAGAGAAATCTGATAGTGGATTATAGAGTTGTTATTTGTAACAAGTGCAATCCCTTACAACGCAAAGTCAGGATATTTCAGATTTGGGACTGCAGAGAAATCCAGATTCATATGCATGACAGCTTTGTGCCCCTGGCCAAAAGAATTATAGTGTGGGGCATTCAGAAGCCAGTTTTGAACATGATCTGGATGCAGTAGAGTATGTACTTGTTCTAGACCTCCACTCCTCACTCCTCACATTCCAAATACATCACTTTTCTTGTGCTGACTATATTCAAAAGAAATGCCCACAATAATTGCATATATCAATGCCTGTAAAATGGGTAAAACAATAGCAAGACATTTTGAAAAAATAAAAGACATTTTGAAAGAATAAAAGAGAACAGGTAAAGTTTATCCTAAAACAAAATAGAATAACCTAATATGAAGACAGACCTAAAGAGCTGAACCCACATAGCTTGGGAAACAATGAGTTGCAGAGGATTTTGGCAGAGAATATTTAACAATGACAGCCAGTACAGTATGACAACTGAACTATAGTTTAACCAAAGGAAACAGCCTCCAATATCAACATGTATAAGTTTCATTGGATGCAAAATAACCAAGCTTCTCCATACTTAAAGCAAAGGTGGTTTATTCAACACTGAAAAGGCATTTCCTCTCAATTTATCTTTGCTGATATGAGAGAATTTCCCAGGTTTCCCCAGAGCCAGCAGCACATGCTGAAATGAGAAAGTTTAATCAATTCTAAATACTTCTCAGCTTACTCCTGTACATCTGAGTGAGCAGTGGGGTATTTGTCTCTTGTCTCACAATTAAATAGAAAGGACTTTTTCATATGACATGACAGAAATTTAAAAGTAATTTTAAGAAGGTGCTTCATAATGCAAATCCAGGTAAAGGCAACATTATTTCTTCCTGTCTAATTCTTTAAGGGTGTGTCTGCGACAAAGCAAACCTAAAACATGTATCTGAATGGTAATGCATTATACTTGATAATATTGTACCATATCCAAAAATCAAAACTAATAGAAAGCATTAATATCAAGCAAACTTAATACATGAGAGAAGAAAATATATCTGCAGTGCATCTTGTGCTAATCTTCTCACATGACACAACAATGCCCAGATAACACCTTCTGGCAAATAAAATATCATATACATGTATCTACACACACATAAATATGCATGTGGTGTTACACATTTTTATTATAGTTTGGAATTTGGGTAAGTCTATCCATACACACTGGTATTACTGAGATTGTATAATTTCCTCTACTAACATTTAATCTTTCTAACTTTACAATGGTTCCTCCCTGCACAGCTGGGCAGGAAACCATTTTGTTGTCATTAAATCTTTGAGATTCCATATTGGTATGGTTTGGCTTAGAATGAAAATAAGGGTAAAAGAACAACAAATCAAAAGACCTTTATCAATATATCCACTAGTCCTGTGGGAACCCTTGGTTAAACTTCTCAACCCTGCACTGCCTACAGGACCACAGTCTTGCATTTTCTGAGCTAGGTGTTAGTCTATGTGTGGTCCCATGGAATTTCCAGCTAAAAACTAGAAATTTTGGTAAAAGTATTCTTGGTGAAACCAGTACAGGTTTGTAGAAGCTTTATTTCCATAAATGTAAATATGTACATTAAAAAAAAATAAAGACCACCAGCCACTTTCAGGCTGACCCTCAGTTTATGCTCTTACTGAAAGCTGGGGAAAGCACAGAACCAGGAGCAGAGTACACACTTTATCCCAGAGTGACTGTTGGTAAAGTAGAAGTAAAGTCAAATGGGAATGAGTCTGTAACTCAATATTCTGTTTTAATCCAATTCACAGCAACTGACTGATAAGAAATAAATGAATATAGTTTTAGTTCAATTACTAAAATATTTGAGTTTTAATATAGTCCTTTTTAACTCATGTATTTATTGTTAGCTTCCAAACCTGTAAAATCTTAATTTATGAGCTTTTTTATTTTAATCACCCGAGCCATCTGTAGCACATCTGTTACTTGCTAGTATACAATAATTAACTTAAATGTGGACCGGGTACTATCCTGAATCAACAGATATCAAAGCACCTGCTTTGATAAGAGTCACACACCTCTTTATCAGCTATAATGGTTGCTCAGGTTAGAGCTAGATTTAGTATCCATCGCCTAAACATATGTGATCTATCTCTATGTAGTAATTTAAAAGAAAGCCTAAATATATGTGATCTATCTCTATGTAGTAATTTAAAAGAAAGCCTTGATTTTTTTTAATGTTTTCCATTTTAGTTGCAAAATAGTCTCTCTTAAGCAGACATCTCATATAAAAAGTCAGGTACTTTGATATTAATATCTATTTGGTTTTAGATACAAAAAAATGAATGTTTCACATTCACTCAATTAGAAATGTTGTCTCACTGAAATTTTTCTGCTGAGTATGGGGAAAGGGTCCATCTTTGTGGTGTCTGCTGGAGAGAGCACATTTAATGAATTTATTTTAAAAGTTCTCAGAATCTTAATCTATTAGGTCTTTAAATACTCATCATGAACATGCTGAATCCACATAACTACCATTCCAAAATTTGCAGGCAGCCTTGAATTGGTCACATGACCACAGCCATTAGACTTCCCCGCCAACTGGATCGGTCTTTAATTGCATCCTCAGCACAAGTCACTTTTGACAATCCTGTTACATTTTAAACAAGACAGAATCCATCATGAATCCCTGGATAATTACATTTTGTTACCTTAGAGGTCTGTGGCTCCTATAATTAATTGCATTCCTTTTAAAGTCAGCCTAGAAGAGAATGGCTTTCAGCCAAGAAAGTTTTTAAAATGTTCAAAGACTCATTCTGAGGAACAGCAGGTGCTCTTTGTTTTTATTTCTCGGTGCGCTCATGCCAGAGAAGCAGGGCATTCAATTGCCATGTGTCCACAACCTAATGCTCTCTCCATCTCCATAAAAGAGAGAGATTATTGTACCATTCAGAGCAATACACCAATAAACACAGTAAGCATTGGACTATTAGGAAGGCTGTTTTGGGAAGTTTTTCTCTTGGGGAAACACGGTTCATAGGTGCCCATGAAAAAAAGTCTGCTACAGTATTTGTGCATCAAAGCTTTCATCACATGTGTTACATCCTCACTGAGGGTGCTCAGCCTGTTAGTTC
This sequence comes from Zonotrichia leucophrys gambelii, assembly GCF_028769735.1. Classification (NCBI taxonomy): domain Eukaryota; kingdom Metazoa; phylum Chordata; class Aves; order Passeriformes; family Passerellidae; genus Zonotrichia; species Zonotrichia leucophrys. The sequence goes on from NC_088173.1 coordinate 53,365,967, forward strand.
TCAGAACACAAAGCATTTCAATCTGCCTTCCCTGGGCAGCAGGGAGCTCATTAGTACCACCAGCTCACCATCTGTCTCTGAAGGAGGAAGAGACGGAATTAATATATGACGGAGCAGAGAGGAAAAAAAAAGGCAAACAAAAAATGGTTGGGGAGCAGCAGGATGTCATCCAGAATGGCATACGATGTTTCCTTTGAAATAATTTCTCCTTGCCTGCACAAAACATGGAGAATAGTTTGGGTATGGCTATGAAATGTTCACAAAAGCATTTGTAAAGACTGAGTTTTGGTAATTTTAAATACAGTGTTGTTGAAAATTCCTCAGGAGATATTCATTAAATACAGCTGTGCACAGGAGAATCCTCTGAAACCTTCCTTGAGCCGTTCTGCCAGAAGCCAGGGGCAGACAGCAGCTGAAATGATGCTTTTCTCCTTTGAGGCATAATGAGAGAAAAGGTAATGCAAGTGAGCAGCTCCTGGTACAGACTGAGGCACATCCTGAAGAATGGCCCTTGTGAGGGGTCAGGGACAGAGGGGAAACAATCATTTATAGCTGGAAAGGGTCACACCTGGCCTGCACACCCAAAATAAAAGTTGCAATCACCCAGCTGTGGAGCAATCTCCTTCCCACTTCAAGTCAGTACAAGTCACTGGGAAAGCAAGAAGAGGCCAGAGAGGGAGAAATTGGGGGTGGAATAAAGCCACACATGGTCACAGCTAAACCAGAACTGAAATCCCAAACTATTAAATTGAAGCTCAACCTCAAAGTCAATCATCAAGTGAATTCTGTACCATCTGATCCTTCAGGAATTTTGATAGAAATATTCAGAAAGAGAATGCATCTTGTTGAAAAATCAGGAGTGCACAAAGCATTTAGGGCTTTGAAACAGTGACATAAATATCAGCCTTACAACTGATCCCACAGACCTTCAGATCAAAGCAGCAACTTTCCAGATGTACAAAGATGAACAGCTCAGATATTAAATGTCCACAATCTGAGCCTCTTTCAACTCTGTTTTCTTTGGCTGTAAACTTCTTTGTCAAGGAAAACACACTACAAGCCAATTAAAAATTTGGAAAAAGATCCAGCCAAATAACACAGAAAACTTAAGTCAGACTGTGGTATTTACACTGTTGTACCTAATCAAATGCTTTGATTTTCAGAATGACTGAAAAGCTGCCAACAGGTATTGTCAGGCAGCACCATTTTTTGGAAAACCAACTCACTGATCTACAAGGTACTACAATCAGCTTTCAGGTTTTTAAATTTATTCATTTCAAAGTTGTGTTCTCCTAAAAGGGGAAATATGTCTAGCTATGAATGCCAAAAAATGTTAATGGTGTGACCTCGGTTTTCTGCTGATCATGAACTATGTGGCACTTGTCCAATAAACATAATACAGTGGGAAAACTAGTAACTGTTTTTTCTTGAAAAAACAAAGTGAGTATGTCATCAGCACACAGAATAAATGCACTTTTGTGCTACTTTCTGGGTCACAGAGACTCTCACAGCTCACAATATCCTTCTCCTGACTATTTCATACACTTCTATGGGTCTGACATACCTTGACCACACATCTTTGTCATATTTGCAACTTCAAAAGACAAATGTAGTTACAAAAGCAACCCACTATAGCAGCACTTTGGTGAAACCAAATCTTACATCTGAAGAAAAACATGTTAATGACTCAAATCCAGCTCTGTTTTACAATGTGCTTAGCTGGACTAGATCCCTGATTTTCACTGGAACTGCCCCAGAAGTGCAACCAAAGAACCCTTTTTATCATCAGCATAACAAAGAGGTGAGTCCAGTTCACAGCACAAGAGCTCTTACACTTCTTTGAAAAAGTGTCATCCAGATTACTTATGAAAAAACATTTTCATTTCTGAAGTTCTAATGCCAGTGATGAGCAGATTATTTGATTGCATTATATTGCTTTCTGTTCCTCATGGACAAAGGTACAACAATGGATAGAGGTATGTAAACTATTGGATGCAAATCCCTGCCATAGAAGAAAATTCAGAAATAGTGATGCCAAGACAGTGAGAAAAGAAACAACTGCTAATACAGTACAGAAAACTGGAAATCATGAAAATCGTAAGTGTGGGTAAATAGGGAGACATGAGCCAAGTCGGCACTGGAAATATGACTTTGCTTGTTATAAACAGCTATTTGTTTCTTTTGAAGACATTAGCGTGAGGTTTATTCATGTCACTACTGTACACTCAACTTTGGACGTTTCAGTGTTGATGGCCATCCATAAAAAAATAAATGAATGAATACTGGCCTTCACAATATATTTAACAAGCCTCTCAAAATCTGAAATCAATAATCTTAGTGCTACCCAACTAAATTGCCACACTGCCGGCCTCTAACACAAAATGGTTTAGATTTTCTAAATACAGTAGTTGACCATGACAGCTGACAATCTTCTAAATCTCTTGTATCTGTTGGCACACGAAGAGCAGCTTTTGTAGTAATTCACAACAACTATGCCCCAGGATTAGTATTTGGGTTCTGCTCAAGAAGAGGTCTGCTAGGTAACAAACGCCACATGGAAAATTATGTCTGCAAATTAACCTTCTCTTTTCCTTAGCTTTGTTGGATGGTAATTTTGAAGAACGTGGTTGCATTTCTTGAGTAGGGAGTTTGACCAGATTGATGACCTCCAGAGATCCCTTTAAGGACCTGGCAAGCATCCATTCTCTTGAAAAAGAAGAGGAGCATGTGCCAACTCACAATAAACAGTAACCACTGTTGTTGCAGAATTTTATCTGCTGATCAAATCAAGGTGCCCCTAAGCCAGAAATACAACCAGACTCACAAGAAGGAGGAGAGAACAACTGCCAGTCCTGAAGACAGATTTTCACAAGGAGATTCATATACAAGTTCATGACACATTTTGTTTTGATGACTTTCTAGCAAGCAAATATATATATATATATATATATATATATACACACACACACACACTCACTCACACTTTTATACTATTAGCATATTGCTAACTTATCTGGAATAATTTTTCAAAAGAAGGTACTCTCCACTTAACTGGAATTGTGTCAAAGTAGAATCCCTTCTTTTTCTTTGCTTACCTCTCGCCTTGAAGCATTTTTCCAGGGTTTTTATTTATTTATAATCTAGGTAGGCCTCCTAAAGGGTTGGAATATTGTTTGCTCTAACAAATTGCAATCATAATTAATAAATGCACTAAACCTGCTGTCAACCTAACTGATGAGGAAAACTGATGAGGACTGGATTCTAGCAGGGAAGGATTTTTCCCTGCTGTGTCTTTTTTTAAAAGAAAAAAATATCTACTTGTGGTTCAGGACAGAGGTAGTGAAATGAGAGAAATTATGTTGAAACACTTTAATACTCCAAAGAAGGTTTAAAAGCATAAAATTTTAATTCTAAATTTAATGCAAAATTTAAGTAATGACTGGTATTGAATTAAGCCCTTATAGATCATTAAAATGGTAATTTGAAAACAGATGATTGTCCTGTTTTATCTATTGCTCCTCTAAGAAACAAACTTCTGCTTGATCTGTGTACTGGTGCCCAGTACATTCTTGTTAGTGTGTCTGCCTCATGGACAAGCTTTTCCCACAACTATCTAATCCTGGTGAGTTTCATGCCAAAGAGGGAGAATTATCTCAAATTTGGTTACTCAGTGCCCCGAACTTTGTTCATGGGGCAATTCACAGTAGCCCTGGGCACTTTGGTGAGGGTAAGAAGAAATATCATAAAACCATCACACAACTACACTCATTTCTAGGGTGAAGAATAAGGAAAACACAAGGGAAAAGGAAATGCAACATGAAAACACAATACACTTTAAAAGGTGTCAAAAATCCTATTCACTAAACGCCCATCACCAACATTGTTAGGATTTTCACCAAACACAGTGCAATAACTAGTCATTAACAGATAATCATACTGAACTTCTAGAATTCTCAATTATGAGGACAGCACACGTGTTAAATATTTAATTGGAAATAACCAATTACATTAATTAGGGGGACTTTAGGCTGCTGTTCCAGTGGTAATTGTATTTGTCAGGACAGAGAGATATACTCCACAATGTCAGTATAATATTCTTCAGAAGAATAAGTATTGATTAAACTTTACTGTGGGTATCTAATTGTGGTTAGAGGAATTATGGTGCCATTTTCAGTGCAGACGATAAGCAAATGAAGAATAGACCTGTGATATAAAATAAAAACAATAAATCTATTAGGTTCCACATAATGCTTTAGGAGCTTGCCTGGAGAATTCCCTCAAGTAAAGCTGGGGATACTATTGAAACCAGTGAATCATAACAACTGCCATAAGAGAATTACCCAGCCCACTTTCTTGCTCTGCTAACCTTGCACCCCCTGGACAACAAGGTACATGAAACCACCCCCTGGGAAAAACCCTACTTCTCTACTGTGTTGTTATGTAAAAGACTCAGATGGCAATTCACTATTTTCTGTTCCAACTTTTTTTCACTCTTCTTAGCCGCCAAGCCTGTCTGATTTCATTTACCATTAATGATACTTAGCTGAGAGCCATAGAAATTAAACTCTTAAAGGACTCATTTCACCTGGAATTTCCATGATTAAAGGTATGCCTTTGCCAGGGAAACCAGCAAGATTCTGACTTCCCAGTCACACTGCAAAAGACAAACTATTTATGTATGCTCAAGCTCCACAGCAATACCTTGCTCAAACTAAACCATTGGGTCTGACAGCAGTGTTTCGCTATCAATATAAATACTGTCCAAGTTCATAAGAAAATGATGCAGTCACCAGCTCCAAATTACCTGGCTATCTAACAGAAAGGTGGCTGAGCAATGTGGTATCTTCATACATCCCAGAATACATGCAGTAAGCAGTGTTAAGCAGAAAGGTTCTGCTGAATTTCTGCCCATGTTATTCAGCACAGTCTATCCCTGCTAAGAATAACTCTCTGCTCCAGTAACCCAGAAAGTGGAGCAACATCCTCTGCTTTAGCCCTACAGCCAGTCAGCCCACACAGCATTTACTCAGGTTTCTGCTGAATCCCTTTGCTTGGATACTACATTCACAAATTAAATGGGGTAGGGGAAACATGATAGATGTGACAGGACATAGCAGAAAAATTGAAAAAAAAATTTAGCATTCCCTCCATAAGAAAGAAGCATATATAGCAACTATATGTAAGAAAGGAATAAAATTTTAAGAAAAAATTACCCCATTCAATAGAAGTTTTAGAGGTTGTTGCAAGCTGGAGAGAATCCACTTTGAAATTTCTTATTTTGTTAACTTTCCCAACAGCTTTAAGCATTTTTTTCAGTATAATTTTATGGCTAATAAATTATCATTATTTTGAATTGTCTGAAAATCATGAATCAATTTAGTCACAAAGCAGATCTCTTTGATTAAATGTTCTTGTTCCTTACTGACTCAGTCTTGCAATTTTCCCCATTTGCTTCCTTTATTTCTTTGCCTCTCCTCACATCACCCTGTTGTACTGCCTTTAATATAAAAGATGGCCTTCATTCTCATGTACTATTTAAATTCATCATGTCTGACCTCTTCAAATGCAATGAATGCATAATTAATTTTCATTATAAATTTAGAATACTTCCTCTCTTCTTGCCAGTTCAAGCTTCCTGTAGCTTTCAACAGCTATCTTGTTTTATTTTATATTCCTTATGAAATTCTTTCATGCTGTCTTCCTTTCAAATTTCACTTCACAAACAATTTGACTCTGGTGCACACAGCAGGAACCTGCTCAGAGCCTGATGCAAGAATCACCAGTAAAAGAATGGATGTTTGGTCCATCATTAAAACACAGACTGTACTGGTACGGGTGGAAAAACAGCTGTGTGCATCATCCAACCCAGAAAGAGAGGTTTTAGGATTAATATGCAGAGTCCTTACTGATAATAACAAGTATTTAAGAAATAGATACAGCACAGAGCTAAAAGTATACACTGATTTTGCTTGCTAAATTTTGTGATTACTTCAGCATTTTTCTCTTTTTCATAGTCATTAGGAATGCTCTTACATTCACGTTTGTACAGATTTCTAAAATCCTGGTACACAGGCTTTGCTTGGATATTGCTTCTCCTCTTAGAAGAGGGTAACAATTCTATATGACTAAAATACTGCCAGCTGCAGCTTCTGCTGACAACGGGAATTTAACACAAATTCATGGAGACAGGGTGATCAGCCAGAGACTACAGGAAAGGAGAGCAGCTTGCTCAGGCTGGATTTCAGCACCTTCCATGTCAAGGGGACTACCACTAAAGGGAACTTCCTTGCAACTTCACAGCACTAAAAATTAAGAACTTTGCTGAGAAACCATCAGGCTTATCTAACTGACCCAAACAGTTTTTAAATGTATTTCAAGCTGAACAAATAGACTTGTGAAAACTGCAGCACTCAGAATGTTTTCCCATGAAGGACATAGAGGTGGAAGACTTATTTCCACTCTGCATTCCTAGTTTGTAGGAAAAGCATAACTGTACACTTCCCCTAGTTTTATGATTTGACTAACTATTTTTGGGGTTTTTCTATGACAACTGCATTAACTTTAGTTCCTGGATTTCTTCCTTTTTCTATAAAATAGTCTTTAAAGAAAGGAAAAAGCAAAAAACTTAATAGCAGGTGACTAGTCATAACTAAAACATCAGAACTCCAAAAGTTCTACTCAATTTAGTTGCCACTGTAAAAAACAGCATTTAAAGACTGAAGCTTAGTTGGTGCATCAGATCTACTGTAACTGCATGGGAAAGCTTTCTATATGCAAGTTAAAGTGCTTTGTAACTATTTTGCAGAACAATTATTTTGTTGTTCTGCTTTTTCAGAACAGTCCTCACAGACTTGAAAAGAGCCCTTTTTCAGAACAGTAAACCATGAATTGTCTTGGGTTGTTTTGTTAAGCACTTTTGGTGGGAAATAAACAATTTTGTTGACATTTCCATCCTACTGTCCAAATAGATCAAATTTCAACCTATAGGCAAATTCTTGCCAAACGAGGTCCCAGTGACATGACACCAAGGCAGAAAGGTGACACATTAAGAATTGTCAAGAGTGGCAATTGTTGTTTTAATGGATTGTCTTAGGAGGCATGAAGAGCTACATTTTCCTCTTTACCCATTAAAACAAAAAGCAAAACACCAAAAAAGAAACTGCCTAAAATCTGTGAACTTTACCTTCTGAATATAATATGAATTCAGTTAAATTAATGGAAAGCTATCTGCTGTACTGTCCTGGTTTTGGCTGGGGTAGTGTTAATTTTCTCCTTGGAAGATGGCACAGCACAGAATGCTGTGTTTTGGATTTGGGATGTGAATGATGCTGATCACACTCTGATGTTTTGGCTGCTGCTCAGCAGTGCTCACCCCACGTCAAGGACTCTTCAGTGGCTCCTGTCTGCCAGTGAGGAGCTGCACCAGAAGGGTGCCAGCAGGGAGCAGAGCCAGACACCCAACCTGTAAGGTCCAAAGGGATATTCCTCACAGAGCTTCGTGCTCAGGAAATAACCAGGGAGTCGGCTGGGAGGTGCCAGGCACTGCTGAGGGAGTCTCTGGGCAGTTGGCAGCAGATGGTGAGCAGCTGCAGTGTGCAGTGCTTGTTCTTCATGGGATTCATTTCTATCTCTTTTTGTTGTCCACCTTTATAAATTTTATTTCAATTATAAATTCTTAACTCAAACCACAGGTTTTACGTGTTTGGTTTTTTCTCTGATTGTCATCCCCATCCTTCCATGGGAGGAGAAGGTGGAAGGTGTGAGAAATCAGCAGTGCAGTACCTGGCTGATCTGCTGCCTGGGTTAAGCCATGACACATGAGCTCCATGTATTGCTGCTCCTATCTGCTATACTTGGATTTAAATAAGCTGTAATAGAGAACTAAACAATACTAAAAGGAAGCAAATGGTACAAATTCCAGAGATTTAACTAATGCACTGGAGATTATTAAAAAAGAGGAGAAATGGTTATAGCATACAAAGTATCCCATATAATGAATGGACACAATGCCAATCAAAACCCACCCTAAACAAAAGAGCCCTTGAAAAAGTGATACCAATTTCTTAACCATGGTCTTGGAAAAGAGCTAACACACTATGTCAACTACAAGCCTGGAGACTATGACTACATGCCAGGAGCACACTTCTCTCATTTTCCTGGTTGTATGGAGAGATGGTGAAAAGGGCATGTACTCTATGGTTAGATATTGATACAACCATCCTGGAAATTATGCTGGAGAGGAGGAGGAGAAAGGGAAATGCTTGAGTGCAAAGAAGATTTATTGGGTAATTTAATAGGATTTTCTCATCACTAAATTCTATTTTTTTTCTGTCCCTAATCACCTTTCTTCTACCTCATTAAATCCAATTTCACTCCATCTTATCTTTCTTTACTCTCTAATTTCATAGACCATCATGTAATTCCTCTCTTGCCAAACAGAATACTTTTTTTGCATCAGTCTTTCCTCATCTACTTTTCCCCACCTTATCATTTAGCTGCCTCATTTCTTCCTGCTCATTATCTGTCTTGTCATAAACGTGTCACTGCTATGGTGGTGTCCGTCCTGTCTTTCTGCAGCCTTATGCACCTCTACTTTGCCTGATTTCTTTGTTTTGGCCAATTTTTTGACTGAGTCATTTTAAATTTCTTCATTTCTCTTATTTCTAGAAACACACGTATATATAAAAGGATAACATCAGCTATACAATCATTGAGTTGTGTTATAGGGAATTGCATCCATGCTCCTGCACACATTGTTAACTATACTGAGGGTTAACTGTACAAGAATAAAAATAAATTTTTAAATTTAAAATCTTCTACATAGTTTGGATTGATCTGCATTTTACTCATGCCCCTGAATTTCACTCTGTTTCAGAAATGGACATTTCAGTACTTTTGCACATTTTCTGATTTTACACATAATGAGTAAGATTAGTTGAACATTATAGCATCTTGGGAAGATTCAACAATGCACTTGGAGCAGCATTCAGTCTTGCCTGGACTGAAAAGACAGAATCCTATCAAAAAAACATTTCAACACCATCTTATGCAATTGTTCCCCCACATATTCTTAATGTAAGAAAAATATATATACACACACAAATCTCCTCCTTGGCCACATTCCACATCTCTCAAGGTTTTAATGGAATAAAAAATTCAATGCCATCATCAGTAATTGTTTTTATCACCTCTGAAAGAGACCCTATTCTATCATGAGAGAAGAACTTTCAATGAGTTAATTATCATCTAAGGCAAAGAAGGGGAGTGGGACACTCCCCAAAATGGCAAGGCCCCAGATAATCAGACACTGTGGGAGGTTTGAGACTCATTCCTGTAATAAATGCACCTGTCTGTAGGAAGCCAGCTTGGCTCAGGTGTTTGCATTGCATTGCCATAGGCACAGTGAGCAAATGGAAATCCTCCTAGAAATGGGAGCACAGAAACACTCAAGAAGGACTTGGATAAGTATTGGCTTCATGGCATTTGGGAGGGCTTTACAAAAGGCAAGAAGCAGCCCTGTCAAAGGCCCCAGGTCAGGGATGTGGGGCATACACAAGGGATTATTCTTGTCAGTATGACCAGGATTGAGATGCAGTTTCCAATCCATCTTTGAGCAGTTTGAAGTCAGGTATCATGTCGCTCCATCGTGTCCTGTAGTGATTCCTCTCTCCAAAAATAAAAAGTATAGATGCATTTGTACAATGTGGTCCTGAGGTCCTAAACTGTGATTGCCCTGAGCTGTCCCTGAAGAAAGTCAGCTCCCAGGAGATAACATCCACACACACCATTCTGCCAGCTCTTCAGGAAACTGTATGTTCCAGCAATCATGCCCAGCGGGATGGGCAACCTAGGAAAGAGAGAATGTACCAACGTCTTCCCTAAATAATTTTTATGAATAAGTGAAAAGATGTTCAGGGGACAACATGACCAGCAATTTTTAAGAAACAGATATTGGTGCCTTGTGATTTTAAACAAAAAAGAACCTAGAAATATCTGATCATGAGCAACAGAATATTTTTAGGAGTATAAGCAGTGTTGTCTGGAGCTGGACCTATTCTCAGTTTAACTTTGGCAATAAGTTAAAATGCAAAATATTAATAGCCACATATTGTCAATGTGCTCATATATTCACATAGAACAGCTCAAACTGTAGCCCTCTATATTTACAAACAGAAATTGGCATGAAATATTTGATAATCCCAGTCTCAGAATAAACTCTGTACATCTTTTGCAAGGAGACCCCAAGAAGAACTAATTCTTCTCTGATCCTTCTGATGAAACTACTGGGGAGACAGAGAACTGACTGGAAAGGTGCAAGTTGAAATCATCTGCATAGAACACAGTAAGAGGTGAAGGTACAATAAATGTTAGTCAAATTCATAAGTGTAAAAACACAGTGTGTGAATAAATGGGGTTTTGGGACAGGCAAGTCATTCCCACTGCTCTCCTCTTTTTTTCCTGCTAAAAATGCTCTATCTGCTTACCTTATTATTTCTTGGCTGTCGGACAAAGATTTGGTACTACCATCCTTGTTAACAGACCATCTCTTTAAAATCAACACCCAAATTCCCTGCTTCTTGTGGACCACATATAAAACGAAGGTGTAGAAAAAAACCGCCAAATCAAATCAATTCCAGCTTGTTCTGTATGGTACTTTCTAGTCAAGGGTCTTAATGTTATGTTTTATAATGTTTAACAATATATGACTCCATTGGAATCAACTTAAATAATGAGATGTCAAAAACATATTTTGTTGCATTTATCTAAGTTAGTAAGAAATTCAAAATTCCTTTAATGACAAACTAATATATTTTCATTTGCTGTCAAAGAGTCTTTGATGTTATTCTATAAGTGAATGCATCTGTTGCATTAAAATTCTTGTGTAAAACTACATTCATCATTTGCTTTAGTAAATAACCTCTCAACCATAAAACTGGTTCATCTGGACATTAAAATGCAGAACATCAAGAATAGAAATAGGAAGAAGAAATCATTTAGATACAGAGATACAGTAGCAGAACCTCATTCACTGCTATGTGAAAATATACTTGTGCTCAACTTTATTTTTTACTTTTTTATCACTAGCTGCTAGTATGAACTCAAAAATAAATATTCATTATACTAGAATAATATACACAAAGAAAAGCAATATATTTTCACATATCTCTGTTCCAGATTTTATCTATATAATGAAGAAAATTTTTGTATTTCAGGGCATAAGTACATAGAGCATGTGGAAATGAACATACACATGGCATCAGTCAGTTCACTGACAGCTTCTCTGAGGAATGGATTTTGTCTGGGTACAGATTCTAGACTTAGTGGTCTCAGAGAAATTCTTATACAGGACCAAGAAGATGGGAATCCACCTCATGGGACATTGAATTGTGATTTTACAGACAGAAAAAAATTTTAATTAAATTAATGCAACATCTTTTCTTCAACCTTGGAAAATATTTTGGATTTGGGTCCTGATATGACAGGTCCATATTCAAAATATCACATGAAAGCCCTTTAAGTTTGCCAGGCCTGGATACTGACAGGCAATAAGTGAAAATACAGAAGCAAATGGGTTCTCATTTGTCAAAAGCAGAAGATGATGACAGAATTTTAAAAACACCATTTTAATATTTTACCACGCAATTTAGATTTCTTCAAGAATGAAAAAACTTTAATGTCTTCTATAAAGAAAATGTTAATTAGTGTAAAGTGATATCTTGCCACTGCTTATTTCTAAAAACTTGTGAGCAAAATACCAATGGGGAGAAGGGGAGGGATGAAGTTTTCATTCTGCAAGAAGTATCTACTAAATCTACTTTTTTCAGGTCATGCTTTTTCTCCTTTTAAAGCTTCATTCACAGCTGTTCCTATCCTCCTTTTCTCTCAAAGCCCTTTTTTAGCCACAACATTGAATGTCTCTGGTGCATCAACATTTTAATAACAGTATAGGGCTTGTTACATTTGCTGGTTTTATTCATTCTGTGCAATATTTTAGTATTCAAAAATAGTCATCAATCCATTTGGGCCTGCTCACAGTCTTAACAGAGAGTGGGGCTGTAAGTATTTAAGGGTGTGAAACTGTCAATTTATTTGAAGAAAATGGATGATAAAACACAATCTATGCCATCTGAGGCTCCTTATTTTCCATTAAGAATTTACATGATTACTGAAACAACAAGCCAATCTTCCCCAAACCAAGGGTAATTAAAAACACAAAATCTGTAAGGAATACAAATTTTAAAGACAGGCTTAGATTAATCAAGTCCTTGAAGAGATGGGAGGCAAGATGACAGAACTGGGGACAATGGTGTTTGCTAAAAGCTGAAGTATTTTGTGATATGAATCTTAATAACCCTGCAGTGTGTCTCATGGACAAGATTAGTCTTCTACAAGTGGAGAGCTGGGAAAATGACAGCAATAACCCTCCTGCTATGGAGGAAAGTTCTGGGTTCAGCAGGTCCTAGTTCTGTCACTAGAGATAGTTCTGTAGTCCCAGATTGCTTAATGTCTCCATTCTCCAGCTTTTCAGCTGTAAATGGGGGTAAAATTTTGGTTTTTCCGAAACAAAACTCCTATTGACCCAATGAGAATACAAAATTAGAGCTGCACACAGACACATAAACATAATACCTGCACACAACTCCACACTCTGGAAGAGAGGACTGTCTCCAGAGAGAAGCACTTCATATCAGTGTATTCCAAGAAATATTAACTAAACACACATTGACTTGGCATGTGGCAATCAACATTATTTTCACAGCTAACAGAACTATTGTTCTCAGATTATAGTTCTACTCTACTACACAACCAAAACAATATTAAATTAATTCATTACATATGGCCATTACTCTCTCCCTCTGTAATTGCATTTTCTTACTTTACCTGTACAGAAAATGGTGTGCTTGATTATAAATGGAAAATATTTTGTGTTACCACTCTTGTCAAAAATGATCAAAATGCTACATATTGAAATATTACACAAAAAGAAAATTAAATGTTAAAGAAGCCAACACAATTTTGCATGTTTTTGTTGCAGATGTAAGTTTTTGAGAATTTTTCTACTTTGTTGATTTCAAAGAGTGGCATTCCTGTTTATTCATGTGTCAATCTATGCTCTTTTCCTTTCTTCAAAACCAATTAGTTTATGTAACAAAGTTTTTCATCCCTGCAGAGATTAAGATTTCACCATTAAGTTTTATGGAATGAAGAACAGCACAAATATTCAGATGACAAGTATTATGTAAAGTTCTGACATTAAAAATCATGTTACATTTTCAAGTGACCAGACTTTGTAACTCTTCAGCAACAACTGGAATATATTTTAAACTTCTTAGGAAACTCCGATCTTTATTCAATATTTAACTTTTTTTAATGTCACAAGTTGTATTACCCCATTAATCAAATTGATAGAGGAGACTTGAATTTCCCATTAAATTCAAAAGTAGTAATTACACAACTGTGAAGAAATTTTAGATTACACGTCAGTCAATCTCTGAAGGAAACACAACACATCAGTCCCTGCATTTCATTTATAAATCATTCAAAATTTCTGTTTTAAAATCTTCTAAATTAAAATTTAGGAGTCGTGCCAACAGTATATTTTACTAAGATGCTTCTGCTGAGAAAATACCCTGTTTGTTTCTATTGGATTGAGAATAAAAGTCATTGTAAGGTAGGTTTTAAACGGTTAAAAAGGGGAATTGTGTTCAACAAAGGTTCAAATTAAGAAAACAGAGAAGTGCAACACCCCATCTATTAGTCAGTAATAACATGACTCGTTTAGTGACAGGAACATGCTCAGAGCTGCATGCAAAAGAAAGAAGACAGGAATGCTGCCCCAAGGCAGCTATAATCACACACAAGACAGGCACATAAGACATCTCAGAGCTGAAGACAACTTTATCTTAAACTGTAAATCATTTTAAGACGACCTAAAATCATTTGTATGACCTATCAGTATCAATCACACATAGGAGATGAATTCTCAGAAAAGGGTAGAAGAGAGTTTATTTCCCCCCTGAATGGAGAAGATCATCCAGGTGTAAATAAGAGATCAAAGTTCAGACTGGATAAAAAAATAACCAACCCAAAAATAAAGTATTGAATATGAAGAGCATGCTAAGGAAATAGAAGGTGAGAAATTCAGAAATGTAAACAGCATCAGAGAGCATCATATAAATGGATGACATTAGTTTTGCCAGCAAAGAGATCCAGGGAAAAAGAAAGCGAGCAGTGGGGAGGGCAGCAGGAAGGATACAAAACCAGAGAGGTCAAGGGCACATCCAAAGAAATGAAAATAAGGCAAAGAAGTTCTAGTCTGGGGGACAGAAAGACAATTTTTCAGAATAAGCTACAGGTTAAAAATATTCCCAGAGGTTGAAGGAAGATACTTAAAAATAAATTCTTTTTGTATGCAGGTCCTTTCCCTCAGTATTTATTGCCTCAACGAAAGACACATCTGTAAATATTGATCCATGGGTATGTTGGGTAATTGAAACTTTAATTTACAGTTATTGCTCCTTTTATTAGAAAGGTCACTTAATCCATGTCAGCTTCTGCTTTCTCTGACATTATTTACACTTGTTTTCAACAGCTGGAGAATATTTTCTGTATGTAGCACACAGAGTAGATTAAGATTTATTGTACATGGGCCTAATAAATTAAAAACCGTGAACAGAGGAGTGTGTAGGTGCTATATTTGCATTTTTATCAAAATTTTATATTTCATACAGAAATGCATATAAGTCTAGCGAGAAAATTAGTAAGTAACTATTACACTTGCACATAAAACAGCTATTGACTGTGCAAGGCTGCTAAAACCATGAAAAAGTCCATTTCATATATGAGAACACTATTTGCTAAGGGAGAAATATATTGGTTGGATCAGCGGCCAGAATAAATTCAACAAATTAATCTATTCTAAAGATTCTTTTCAATGTCACATCTTTTCTATTTCTCCATAAGGTACTGATCTCTCCTGAAGAAAGGAAACTGGGCTGGCAGGACCCTTGCCCTGATCACAGCAGCAGCTGTTCTGTTCTTTCTTGGGCAAAATCAGAACATCCTGAGCAAAGAAAAAAGAATACATGTTTTCAAGAGAAAGGCTGCTTAGAGTTTGCTAAATTCCAGATTTATTAGGAGACAGAGGATGTGGCCAATGCCCTTGCTAGTGATCTTGCAATTTACTGAAATTGATCAGATTATGTGCAAATCCTTAAAAGCAGAGTTATTCAAAAGAAAAGCAAACCCGAGGCCAAGAAAACAGATCCTAAGCCTTATCCCAGGTTGCTGCTAATGAATGAACACAAATTCTCCAGCTCTAAAAGGAAGCTTGAGAAACAAACATCATAGGGCACAGAATCAGCTGAGCTTGGAACTGCAAAAATGCACAAATTCAAAAGTCATTCATTTTTCCAATATGGCTTTCTATAACATGTTTTCTGATATTTCAGTGTTATATTAAACTCCTACTATTAGCAGACCCTATGCAGGGGTCCTCCTTTTGGGGAGTTTGGAGAAACTCCTGAAGTGACTTACTCTTGAAGAGTTGAGCAGGGGTGCTTTAAACTTCTTCCCCTTTCCAAAAGAAAGAGATTTCAAAACCTGTGGATTGTTTTTGGCAGTCACCTGGGGCTGCATGTAAATTCCTGCCCCAACCCTGTTTTCCTAATTACAGTACTTTCATTAATTTGGAATGAAGGATATTCTAAAGCCAAAAATTAAAATAGAGGCTTCTGATTAAAATCCTTAGGGTAGAAAAAGATACTGAACAACTCAGGTAAGAAAAAGTCAGCCTTACAAAACCAAAAACCTGGCTGAAGTTCATTAATGAAGGTGGGAAGAGTTTCATGTGACTAACAGGATAATGGTTTCACTTGAATTTCATAAGAAGAGATGAAAATTCACTGTTAATTGACTTCAGGTGTTTCAGGTTAGGACTTTATGAGTTTTAAGAAAAAGTCAGATGGAGCCAAGGTACAGAAAATAGCAACTGACATTACATGGTGCACTAGCTGTAGTAAAGCAAGGAAAACCTATGAGCCATTTCTTTTGTGAAGGTCCTCCAGAAACTCATCTGTATCTGGGTTTTACCCACATGTTCTTAACTTTAGAAATTCCAGCTGCAGTTGAATTTTATGCAGGTCAATCACATTTCTATTACAAATGGGTATCTTAGGGCAAAGGTCCTCTGCCAAAAACCAGGTTTTGGCTAATCTTGCCAACTTATTCCTACTTATTTAAGTTCATTAGCTGGAGTAAAACAAAAAAAAAAAGGAAAACATGGCCTTGAATAACTTGGAGCATTCCATGTTTAGAAACTTCCTATGCCTGCAATGTCTTTCTAAACCACCACAACCCATGAGATATTTCACTATTCTGCAAGTCAGGTGGGAGCTGTGCCTGAGAGTTGACACGAGCCACAGGAACATGGTACATGTTCACAAACTCCCCAGAGTCCTTCCACGGGCACTTTTTCTCTCAGAAGCTGTTGCAATGAAGATCCATGTTGAAGGATGGGAAAATTTCACAATTACAATTCTCAGCCACTTGTGAGCTGCCTGATTCAGTTATACCGAGAGCATTTCGTGTATTAAAGCAACTGTGCAAAGTGCAGTGTAACAAGCTTAACTCTCATTTCATTTCCATCACACTGTATTGCAAAAGCTCTATGGACCCTGCAGTGAATCATGCTGA
The DNA here is from genome assembly GCF_028769735.1 of Zonotrichia leucophrys gambelii. Lineage (NCBI taxonomy): Eukaryota > Metazoa > Chordata > Aves > Passeriformes > Passerellidae > Zonotrichia > Zonotrichia leucophrys. The sequence continues at coordinate 53,382,662 of NC_088173.1, forward strand.
GATCCCAAAAGGGTGCAGTTAAAAATTCAGAATCTTAGATGTTTCAGTAAAAAGACAGATTACCTAAAATGCTGTTAATGAATCTAAAATATCAAATAAATGAATATGCTTCACAACTAAAACTAAAAGAATACAAATATTCCACTATTTGTAAGGACACGTCGATGAAAATACTATATATATATTTGGTTGCCAAATAACCAAGGTACTGAACTCTTGCTTGATCTGTCAAATGGAGAAAAGACTAAAACTATGTCTTTAAAGATCCTACAAGGGGGACATTGATAATGGAATAAAGGGAGCCTTGAAAATGTGTGCTACACTGAGATGTGTAATTAGGACTTCTAATTCTAGCAAGACTTACATCAACAGATGGCTTAAAACCTTAATCCTTTTATCATTTTATGGCATCTATGGCAGACAGCTGGAAGAACCAATGGAGGTGGGAAAACAGAGAGTGCACTGATGAATAAAAGCCTTTCTTCATCATAGTGAGACATAACAGAAGGAATATGTTAAATTATTACTAGTGTACACACACATATTTAACTGAATTATAACTAAAGATATGTCCATAAGAAAGTAATTCTTCTCTGAGTGACAATCCCAGGACTGTGAAATTATTTTCTAAAACCTTTTCTCATCTGGGATTATAAACATTTATTCCTTAAAATCATGACCTCTGTATAAATTAGAGCTCTTGTCTGTTGCACAGACGTTTGACCACCCACATTACATGGACTTTTCCCTTCTCTCCAAGGCAGAGTAAATGTTATTTATATTTTCATTGTTTAAAAGACAGATATGATTTTAGTTCAATTTATGTATTCATTTGAAACTTGAGTGTTGTGACTCTAAACCCATGTGCCAATTAGATTAAGGCAGGCAGACTCCTGTAGAGAACAATCATTTTTCCATTCAGAAACTATAAAGTCAGAAATCGGTAACCTGTTTATATATTTTTAAAAGGAACCAAAATTTTAAATATCTACCCCAGTCCTCCCCTAACACTCTAGAGCAGTACTCTCAGTTTATTGCTTTTAGCTCATCTTTTTATGCATCCCATATTATTAAGTTATTCTTCCTTTCTTTAAAAGAAATACAAATTCAATAAAATGAACAGTATTAACTAAAACTGTTGAATGTGACAAAATTGAAATGTTATCACAGGTGACAAATGAGTCTCTTCAGATAGAAATTTTTCTTTCTAAGAGCTGAAAAGTAGAATTCCTGTCTTCTAACTACAAAATGATTAGAGCTTCTCTCTCCAAACAATGCAAGATTTTTAGTGAGAGAGAAGTATGAAAAAAATGTTCATGATATGTGCTATTTAAAAGAAAGCAGAAATTAGCCTTAAAGCAAACTAATTTTTGCGTCAACCTGATTCCTATTGAAACTAATGAGAAATCTCATTTAGGCATCTAAAAAGGACAGATATATTATAGACTTCAAGGCATTTTTAAAACTGCATCTCCCACAGTTTCAGCAGTCAAGCAAATGGGAATGTCCTTAAATGAGATTAAGTGTAATTGAAAACAAATTAATTATCAAAGCTTTACCAATATACCGACTGATAGAAATTCTTTTGAAATTACATTCAAATTAATGGGAAATATCAATGTTTCTTACTAAATCATCATAACTGTGGTCTTTAAACTTCCATTCATAATGGACATTTGGGGGATTATGAAAGAGGACCATACACCTCTATCCATGTTCACGGAAAACAGGTTTTCAGGGAAGAAATCCTCTAGGTTTTATTTTCTTCACAAATTTTCACTTCTCACACCTTTTGAAACTGAAAATTCTACTTAACAGCCATTTAAAACAGAAGAAAAGGAAACAAAATCTTTTGAGATTACTTTCTCTGTTGGTTCCTATATGCTTTCACAAACATGATATTTTGCCATCCTTTAAAGCAATGGCACTTTTGCAATTATGATCACCTTCTACAGCAAACTGCAATAGAATAGGAAAAAATATTTATATAAGGTAGTCACATTTTTTATACATCTAGCCAACTAAAAAACCCCAAGTATAGTTGAAGGGTATATTTTGAGACATGAAATAAGGGAAGTTATCTCTAAAAACAAAAGCGAAAGAAAGTAGTCTTTTCCCATAACCACTGTGTTTGAAATGCAGAGGACACAGCCATCAGGGTTGGGAACTGTCAAAAAATTCTTTTTAATTTGATCCCTAATAGTGATTTCAGAAAACAAAAGAAACCTCCACGAACACTAGAAGGTACAGACCTAACTGTAATACAACTTCTCAACAGCACAGATGTAGAGATGAAGATATTTTATCAGTACAATAGGCTGCACTTGAGATTTACATTACCAATATCAGCATTACTGAAAATGACTGCATTTTTAACAGGTAATAAGCTACACAACAGTAAAAAGGTAGAAATGGGAATGTGAAAATGTGAATCAGTGTGAAGAGATTTTTTTTTTTAATTCTACCTATACAGATTAGTAGGACTGACAGCCTAACAGTACAATGGAGACACAACAAGTTTATATTTAATTTTAAATTTATATTTATATTCTCTGCAGTTTGAAGTTTCTTAATACCTCACAATTTTGAAGCTTGTTAAGATAATTACAGGTTTAAAAGCAAGTTTATAACTATGTTTCATAGCCTTTGATAGTGCTTCCTCTTACTGTCCTAGTACAGTGGTACTTCCTTTGAGCATTTCTCTCATATTATCCAAGTAAAGTTACTCCTAATACCATACTTCCTGGTATGGCACTAGGGGAATTTAATCTTCATAATAAGAGATCTGGGAACTTAGAACTCTGAATCATGTCTGTAAATTTACATTATTCTTAACTTTTCATTTACATCTAATCCAAGGTGAATATTTTATTAATCATTTTATTAATTTAAAAAAAAAAAATAGAAACAGAAACAGTTGAAGAGCAGGAGGGGTTCTTTGGATGTTTACATATGATATAGTGAAGAAAAAGTGGTGCAGTTACCAGACTTCAGACAGGTACCTCCCAATAATAGGCCTTGAGACACTTTATAAGGAGCTCTGTTGAAAAGTTTTATCAGGATTATACACACAAGTTTCTGCAAAGGGGAACTCTTGTTATTGTTCTAAATACTTCTACTAAATTCCCTAAAATTGGCCAGTGGTAAGGAGACATGAGATCCTACTATACATCTTCCAATATTATACTGGGAACCTCCTGGAGCTGTGAAAAAAGCTTTATGCTTCTCTTTATCCCACAAGACTAGGGTCTGAAATTAAAGGTCAGATCCATTATTTCACATCAGTGCTAAAGGCAGGAGAATTTATTCACTACAGAATTAAAGATTAACCAGATGCTTCACCAGGCATATGACTGTCATAACTTAGCAGACATTATGAGAATGTAGAAATCTGAAAGCACCCTGTAAAAAGTTGATGCTATCTTCAGTCTTTTGCTGTACTCCAGAAGGAGGCTGGGAGAGCTGAAATACCAAAGATGGTTTTGTCTTTGCACTTTCAAAGCCAATCTTTTTTGCATCACCCACCTTTGGCTGCCATTGTGGTAGTAAATCAACCATCTGAACAAGGAGAACAAGCAAGGCTCATCTATAGATTTTGACAAGTTGCAAAGCATCACAAAAACCTAAAATTACTTTTTATATATGTAGGATTAAAAAAAAAATTAACTCACCATATTTTCCCTCTTTCTCATACCTAGATGTGCAAATAGAGCAGTAAAATATTTCATGTTGTCTAAAAATTATATACTTCAGGTGTTGCTTCCCTCTCTTTGTTTTTCTTTGGCTGCTAGACTCATATTGCCTAAATATTTGTCAACTTAGCTGTTTCTCAGACTTTTCATAATATTTCCACCTTTAGCCTCCTGCAGGTTAGACACTGAAACAGTGACATCAATGTGATCTAATTTGTGCCAAAACCCAGTAAGATTATTCTGTAAACAGTCATCTCAGCCTATTTTCAGATGGGTTGCCTATGAAATTCAGTACTGTGCTAGTCTTAGCATGCTTTAAAGACCAAAATTTTAGAAAATGCAATTTAATGCAATTTTAGAAACTTAGAAAGACAACCTCTTTCCTGTTAACATTCTTGTTCTCAAGCTCTAACAAGAGCATCATCTCACACTCTCTCCTACATTCAAATGTGTAAAATCCACTGGGGCCAGACTTTGCTTCAGTTGCTTTATTAAAAACTCCAAGTTACTCTACCAAGCTAAACAGGATGAGGCTGAATTTGTTTCAGGTTAACTGAAAGCATAATCCAGACCTTTAAGACTTCACCCAAAAACTCCATTCAATTTATATTTTGGGAAATGGACTCAACACTAGGGTCTTAGCACAGGGGAGAGAGCCTTACACAGTGTGTAACTTGTAATTCCCTTCAGTTCTTGTTGCACCTGTCTTCACTTGCTCTGGAAAAGTGATGTATTTGCTTTCTGCTCCAATGGATGAACAGAGCTGCTTCATCCATAACCTTGTCATTACATTTCCAGCTCTTAGTCGCTTCTTGGATACTCCCTCAGGCATTGCAGTTTGTTGCAGAGCATGACCCATTTCCATAATCTGCTCTTTGCACTGCTGTCTCTCTGAATGGGATATGTTCTTCTTTTCTCTGAGAATCTGCAGCAGGTCTCCCATGCATATCCAAAATGTTCGTTCTCGCTTACAAGCTCCATCACTGGCTCGTTCATAATGACACACAAGCACCATTATTCTACCAAACACAAAGGGCTTTTGTGACAGTAAAAGGTGTCCCTAGTGATCTAAGGCTGACTCAGCCTTAGATGCAAATGTGTAGACTGTAAAATGATGATAAATTGATTCTGTATCAATGAATGCACATCAGGCACCTTAATAATCTGTTTTCAAAGGCAATCACTTAGGTCTTCCGCTCATTTTTAGAGACAAACTATTAAATCAAGTAAGAAAGCATTTTTCCCTCCTCAAAAACATGTCAGAAAACATTATGGTTTCTCCTCTGCTCAAGAGAAGCAAGGTCCATGCACACAAATGTGATTTAACAGAGCACCCTTGGCAACTCTTCTCATTTTAGGGCCCAGTTTGGTCTTTCTCCCATGCAATTCTATCAGAGCCACTGCCCAAACTCTTGAAGTCCCTGTGAGCAGGCAAGAGCACACACATGCAGGGCAACAGACCCCACCTTGCCTCACCTACACAGGGGATCACAGAAACAGTTTGGTCTGGAAACCAGAGCATCAGGGTCTAACACGGCAGTTTTACTCCCAGCTTCTTCTCTTACATGGAACTGGACATCAGTCTTTGTGACACCAAAAGCAGGGTCTATCTGCTGTTTAATTTCTCCTCTCAATTTATCTTCCAGCTCATTAATCCGTTTCCCAGCAACCTGTCCCCAGTTTCTATTCTTACAGGCAATTCTTCTCTGAGCTCCTGCTGGGAGGCATCCATCTTTCAAAGCAGCCAAGCTTTAATTCCTTCTTGTCTTGCTTGAGCTGCATCAATCCTTCTTTTTTTCTGTCCTGAAAATTCAAGACTTGTTCTCAGATTAAGAAAACATTGCTGGAAATGGGACAGCTAACCTGAGTAATGGACACCCTTTCTTAGAGAAAAAGCTTTCAAGTACGTGGAAAAGGAACACCCCATATTCTAGTACAGAAATTACAACATCTCAATGAACAGAGCCTCATTTAGAATGACAATTCTTCAGAGAACAGCACAAGTGTCTTCAGTGGCAAAGCACCTTCTAGAATACAAGACCTAAAACCAATTACCCCATCTAAAACACTAATGTATATATCATCAAGTTCCTGCATTTGATGCTCTTCATTTATCTAAAAATCAATTGAACAATTGAGATATTATTAGTTTCAATTCCCACCACAGTGAGAATGTGTATATAAAAAAATGGAAACCTCCTTTTAGAGCATTTGCATATACTGCCAATGCACATTTGCAGCCCAACTTCTGTGCTGTTGTTTGCTTTGCTTATGCTAACAGTGGAAAATATTTCCAACAGAAAGTGCTGCAGGTCACTTTTTGTACCTGATGCAGAGATAATAAGAGGTTTTTTCATAAAAACTTTACTTTCAGTCCCAGCTCAATTAAGAGATGTGTTTTCTTATCAAGTTTCTCTTCTCTGTCCTTGTATCCTTGCAGGCTCAAGGACTGCTGCCAGATTAGCCAAGCCAGCCCTACTGCTACTGGAATGACTGCAGGGAAGGTGGGTGATGTGACCTCTGGTTGCTTCAGTGCAAGGTACAGCTGCTGCCACATTTTGCTTTCTCACTCTTGTGCTACTACCTATATTTGTTCTGTTTAGGCAGACTCGTGCCATATATTTGGAGATGCTTTTATCAGTAACAAGAAAGTTTTGTGTGTTGTACTGCTTGGATTTTTTAATTTAGAGAATTTTTCCTCCTTTCCTTTTTTTTTTTCTTGTTGGTAGTTACTCCAATATAGGACTATGCATACAAAGGAAAGATAACTTGCAGAAGAGTTAACAGATATGATGAGTATGGAAAAAAATTGATTTCCCTCTCCAGTATGCCTTTTTTATTACTTCTTTAGGGTTTGAGGCATGAAGTAATTCCCTTATCTGGACAAATATATTTGACCAGAAGTAGTTCAAATAATAGAGGCAGCAAGGAAAGCTCTGCTGAAGAATACAGAGAAGAACTATTGGAGACAATACACCTGGGGAGAAGCTACAAAGGCAGAGAGATGGTGGATGTGGATATCCACAGGAGATGTCATATTGAAAATTTAAAAAAAAAAAAAAAAAGAGGACTGAAAAGCAATAGTCTAGTTTGAACCTTTGTATATTTCCTCTATACTCCAAGGCCTGAACCAATTCCTTCTTTGTTATTGTTGTTCCTATTTCATTAAAGCCTCTGGCCCCAGTAGAGATGCCCTGGCTATTTCTGTTCTCAGGCTTGCATCATCCTTTCCCATTTCCTATATGGACAGCCTGAATCCCTTCTACTGTTGAAATTCAGCTACATTTTTGGCAAATAAACTTGGTGGTCAGTTAAGAAGTACTACAGGAAGGTCTGTTGCACATGTGCCAGGGCCACAGGGGACTGCCAGGCTGCACAGGAATAAATACACACTGGAGCATGCCCTGGAACAGGAGCTCCCAGAACACCACTCAGAGGTGCCCTGAAGGCACAGGAGACACTGAAATGTGCTGGGGATGCAGCTGGACCTAAGGCTGCCTTTGGCTGCTTCTGCACAGCAAGAAGGATGTAACTTCCCTGTACAAATGCCTCCTGCTGTAGATACGGTATCACACAATTCTAAAGCAAAATTTTCTGCATACCCAGGCACTATAAAGGGATGCAGTCTCTCAATATTGCACATCCCTAGTCATCCTTACAACGCAGAGTGACATTAATAACCATAACGAATAGAAATATTTTCCCCTTATATTTAGGTTAAATGATAATCCACCGAGGATATTGGGCATCCAGTGCCATATTTACAAATATAAACTAGTAAAATGCTAACATCATCCACATTACAGAATACTTTTTTCCACACTTGACTAGTATTAGATCATTCTCTAACCTTGTGTTTAGAACAGTTCATTGCCAGTTTCATTTAAAACAATGTTACTACAAAAAAACAATACCTGGGGAATTTTAGGGCATGAAATCTCTCCAATACTCCTTAAAAGTTGCAAGGTCATAATTATAACTAAGATGGATGTCCCTGTTTTTATTCATTTATCACAACGGTCCTATGGAGAAGATTTCTTTACTGTGAATGGCAACCAAAAAAAAAAAAAAAAAAAGAACAAATGAACCAAAGACCTTGGGAGTTTGACAAAGTACAGGATTCAGTAGCCTGAAATAGCACAGACTGAGCAGACATGCTGGAGGAGAACAAGCCTGGTCCAGTGCTTGATGGAGCGACTATCACAAGCTCCCTATCTTAATTTTTCTTTTCTTGCTTGTCTTCCTTTTACTGTTTGCTATAAACCTTTCTGTGCTTGATATTCAGTCCCTCTCTTTTCTCCTTCAAAGGTGCTTTTTGGTTTTTTTTGTACAATATGGAATCAACTTACTCTCATACAATCTGCAAAGAAATTCAATAAAGCCTGCAATTCAAGCTGTGAGTCTTTGAAAAAACACAGAATCAAATATCAACAACACAACTGTGTGCCCCCATCTATTTCATCCTGTGACAGCATCATAAGTTTATTACAGAGGAACTATCTGTAGCAGTGGAGACTTGCTTTCAGCTGTAAGCCCCATAAAATATTTTTATAGAAATAAGAGTTAAATAACTCATCTACCTCTCTACTACAATATAACAAGTGTTTTCCTTCACACATACATTATATCCCCTCAAAATGACAAAATATATGTGACAACTTCAGCATACCTAATTACTAGATCACAAATAAATACATTTCCAGCTGAAGGATAAGATATCCTGGAGGCTTGAAACATTTCTGTCAATAACAGATTTAAAGCCTTGAAGGACACTATGTAGCAACTAAACCACATATTAATCATATTTATTTGCTTATATGGCACCAATGTATTTCTTAGCACCACCAGCTGAGCTGCTGCCATTTCTTTAATCAAAATCTGTTTCTGGCCCATATGAAAATCTGTGGCTCATAAACATAAAGTACATCTTGGGACTAAGTCCTTTTCAAATTTTTTAATGTTTATTTAGGATCAAGTCCAGATTTTATTAAGTCTTGGAAAGAGCCTTATTTAGTTTTAAAGTGCTTGTTTAACTCACTGGGCAGTTTGCATTGCCTCAGTCTGAGGCTGCCATGGCTGAAGGCCCTGGCCCAGGCTCAAGACAAAAGTGTGAAGATTTCCATTTCCATCTCATGCATGAGCCAACAGGGAGCCATCACACTCCAGTCAGACTCATGAGAAACTCTCTATGCTATGTTTCAAAGTGGAACTGTATATTTAAAAGAGAATGAAAGATAAGCCTTGACAGATGTATTTCATTGGAATTAAGTATAATGTAAGAGCATGTGGTAATGAAGAACTGGCTGGGTCCCTTAAGACCCATCTCTAGAATAAGTTTATTCCATCTGATTTTTACAATTAAAAGAAATTGTAGAAAGAAAAAACAAAGCATTATTCAGCTCAAGATACAAATATGCTGAACTAACAAAGTCAAGAGCTAATTGTTACTGGCTGATAGAGCCTCTGCCTACGCAGCAAGCAAGTGATGGGAAAACTCCATTAAAAAACAAACTCTGAACTAATTTAAGACTATAAATGCATTTTTTCTTTGGTGAAGATACCTGAGATATTGCTTCTTAACTTTTTCAGATCATAAAGCAAACCATAGAACAATACTCAGATATTTACTATAAGCAATCCCATCCTGAGTTTCTGAACAAAACTCGGAAAGTTATTTACATACTGTCATAGGCTTTCAGACTGTGGTCTCCAGCCTGCTTATGGGTCAGTCACAGACACATGACAAGCTTCCACAGCTGCTTCAGAAAACAACATTAAATGCTTATTTCTAATTAAAAAAAAAAAAAGTGTATATGGCAGCCCAAGTCAGATGCAAAAGAAAGCAGCCCAAGTCAGATGAAGAGGAAAATACCTTGGAAATACAATTTAAAGCAATGTATACAGCAATAATTAAACATTATTACACTGACTTGTGTTACTCTCTTAAATAGCCCCAGTGAAAGCAAGAGGATGACTTTTAATATAAGGTTCAAGTAATATGGTTTTGCAGGTTAATAAAAGAAACATATTCTTCTAGGTAGTCTTTTATAATGATGAAGTTCAAAAGAGATTAAATGACTGTGAAAGGCTTTTTCCCCTTTTCCAAAATTCATATTCCTCTTTTCAATTTCACTTTGGGTTACACATTTCATACATTCAGTTCATGAATGTGAATGTAATCTTACACTATGGATCATGGCCCCTCTGGAGCAGGGACAAAGGAGTTAAAGGAAGATTGAGAATTGTTAGGCAGCAGTAATCTGCAAGAACTCAGCTCTTCCAAGGTGGAGAAATGAGAGCAGGCTGTGATAAGTGACTACACATGGTTTCACATGCTGGGAAAGTGCTCATCTAATGCAATTGTTTACAACAGCTCAGATCCTCCAAAACATTTGTGTGAGCCAGCAATTACAGATGCATCTCAGCCTTCACATGGTAGAGGAAGTAAGTCAGCATCAACTCAGGGGGTCACTTCAAAATCAGTAAACCAAAAAGAGGTCAGGAATATCAGTTTAAAAATGCCAAGTACTCAGATCAAATACTCCAAAGTCTACAATAGGAATTATTCCTGAGCTGTACACAATGATTCAGATTTCTACAAGCACAAGTGACAGGGGCTGAACCTATGGGAGCCAGGCTGCAATTACACACTAATTAGCAGTACTGACTGCAGCAGCTTAACCAATCTTCTCAGTCCCAGCCACTTATTCCTGCTCTTGCATGGCAGGCAGTACTGTGCTTGAGCAAGTGCTTGTGTGCCCAGCTCATGACTGAAAAAGGAAAACTGGTCAAACTGTAAAACAATTCCATTAGAAAAATAACAGTTATTGCTATTACTAGGTTGTAGCAGCACACATGGAGAACCAATGAGACAGCTGAGAGAAGACACTGAACAAGTTATGCTGCTACCACGACGTTGTTCAGCAGCTACATCCAGCCAGGAAGAGCTGCCATATCTCCCTGAAAAGCTCAACCACATCTTAGGCCAGTGTCCGGGTGCCCAATTTCCCATGGTTTTTTTCTCAAGAATATAAGAATAAAGAGTAAAATCAAGGATTCCATTGGCCTTCTTGGCCACAAGGGCACTTCTGGCTCATGAAAAACTTGTCGACCATGCAGCCAAAGTCCTTCTTGGCAGAGCTCCCTTCCAGCAGGTCAGGTTCCAGCCTGTGTCTGGCGTTACTCCTCACCAGGTGCAGGACCCTGCATTTGCCCTAGTGGAATTTCAGAAGGTTCCTCTCTGCCCATCTCAGAAGCCCATCAAGGTCCCTCTGAAGGGCTGCACAGCCCTCTGGGGTGCTGATCACTCCTCCCAACCTTGTCACCAGCAAAATTGCTGAGGAAACATCTGCCCCTCCAGCATTGACAAACAAGCTAAAAATACTGGGCCCAGTAGAGAACCCTGGTGGAAATCTAGACCCTGTGCCACTGATCACAACCCTTTGGGATCTATCACTCAGCCAGTTTTCAAACCATCCCACTGTCCAGTCAGCCAGGCCACACTTCTTGAGTTTGCCTATAAGGACTTCATAAGAGACAGTGTCAAAAGCCTTGCTAAAGTCAAGGTACACATTATCTACTGCTATCACTTCATCCATCCAGGTAATTTGTAGAGGCAAAATACTCTGTAGGGAGAAAATTTCAACTCTCCCTGGCAGTAAGTATACATAACAGATACAATTTTGTACTTACTGCTTATTTATTTTTAGTATTGGAGAATAAGTCTGTGACTATGATCTTCTGAAAGACTTCAACCCTGATTCTCTCTCCCTGGATGGGTTGATCTCTCCTTGGTCTCACATTTGTGCTCCAAAAATCAACAGGACACATATCACTTTTCCCAGCAGGAAGTTTTTCTACCAGTATAAGGAAAAGTGGCTTTTCATGCATGACATTCCTTTTAAATTGTTTCTCAGAAGCAAGCAAGAAAGCATAACATTTGTGCATTTTGTCTCTTTTCCTCCCTCATCAGGATTTATAATGGAATGAACCTAAAGCAACTACTGAAACACTGGGCTGCGGTGTTTGAATTCATGCACGGGTAATTTTTCCTGTTGTAAAGTAGACAGAATTATCCTCAATTTGTCAAGGCGCAACAAGGCGTGACTGGTCTCCAAAAGCCAAGGTCACCAGGGCAAGAACCTCACTGACCAGTGTTTCATTGCAGCACATCAAGTGAAGAGAGCTGGGCAGGCTGGAGATGGTGACCTGGTCCAACTGTGAGTCCAGAGGGTGAGGCAATGTCCTGGTGATGAGCCAGGTCTGAGCTCCATCAGGCTCATCTCAGAGTGCAGACCATGGAGCACAAGGCCAGACAGGCGTACCTGGTGTGGCAGCAGAGCTGGAGACAGCTGCACCCATGGTGTGGCTCAGGCTGTGATGATCCCCACAGAGCTTGGTCATGGCCACCAAAGCCATTGGTGCCTTCACAGGGTGCACAGCTCCAGGAGGAGTGAATGGGTTTTGTTGTCTGTTTGATTTTGAATTTAAAACACTGAAAACTAAAGAGATCATGCCTAAGCTCTTCTGAATGCTTTCCTGAGCTGGGTTCTTAACATCCATCTAATCTGCAGGATTCATTTTGCTTAGCTTTTAGAATAAATTCTTTTTCAGAGGAAAAAAGGGTATGTGCTTTCCTACTGAATATGCTTCTATTTGTTATTGTCAATTCATTATTAACATAATTGGGTACAAAATTTCTAAGACTTGGTTCTGAAAATAATCCTTATGTCCATAGGCCTTTAAAAAATAATCATGGGGTATTAGGTAAATGCTACCTCTAATCAGAGGAAAAATCTTGCATTAATGCAATTTCATTCATATTTGAAAGTCCGTGTTCAACTGCCCTTCAAAGATTCCCAAATGACACTGAATCAGTTACACTCCACAGAGACTACAGAACTGGGCCCAATGGCAAAAAATAGAAAATAACTTTGCCACAAATACATTAGCCAGTTTGCTGTCACCGACTTATACCAGTTTGCCAAATAATCCTTCGCACAAATCTATGCATTAACAGTACGTATTTTTACCTTCACCAAACACAAGGAATTAAAAAAAAAAAAAAAGCTGAATTCTAGTGTGCTGGGAGTTGCATGCCACCACACATGTGCTAAAGCAAATCTTTGAAGTGCTCTTTTGAGGTTTTTATGTTGCTCTCTGTTTTCCTTCTGACATCTCTGAATCCTTTAAAGCTTCACCTTTTTTCTTGTGCAACTTTCTGTGCTCTTCTCTAATTGCTAGATCGTGATAAAGCCAAGATAGACTTTTGTGCTAAAATTCAGTGTTGATGTGCTTGCTTTTCATTACACCTATCTAAAGTTTCCCAGGAACTATTTGCAGAACAGCTCTCAGTTATTCCTTGTTCCAAATGTGAATAGCTCTTTATGCTCCATCCCACTTTCTCTTGTTGATATGGGTTTTCATCTTTACAGATGACAGCAGACTTTTTGTGTACTTGTCAACACTTTTTAAAAGTTATAAGCTATCCACACCTGTTTCAGGCACAATAGATGAGACACAAGGTACTTCTTGGGATGTGTAACCTTTCCTGACAATCGATTCCACAAAAATTATTTGTACTCACTTTATTTCTGTCATAAAAGAAATTAAATGTGATGGACATATGGTTATTTCGAAGCAATGTGCTTTAAATGGACTCTTAAGAAGTAATGTTGTACACTAGCCAATCAAATACTTTGATATAACTCCAGATACTCTGCTCATTCTGAATTATAGCCCTCCTTCCTGAATTTTCTTTCAGATCTCATGTCCTTAATATACAATGAAGAGCGCTTATGGGAATTGGAAATAAGAGAGTTCATACTTATGGCTGCAATCCATTTTTTTATTAGAAGTAAAAATCAGCCCATCAGTCAAAGAAATACCATTTCCTATAACAGTTCATGAGGGATGGGATAGAATTTTTCTACTACTTTTGAAATTCATGATAAGATGGGCTCCTTAGTTGAGAAATCCTAAAATCAGAAGTAGCAACCAAGACCAGAGTGATGCCTCAATTTGCAGATAGAGGAACTACAAGTGGTTTGCCTAGTTGAAATCTAACATTCAGGACCAAAGTCTGCTGCTTTTTCTTCTCAGAAAATAGTATTAGAGATTCTTTATCTCTAAAGTCAGATATATTACATGCTGTGGGACTGTTTTAAATGCATTTTGTAATATTTAAATCTATAAAGAGTGCCTGAATTTTAAAAGATACAAATGAACATAGAACTAAACTAACACGAAATGTCAGTATGACTGTGCATCTGTGTCACTGCATTATCTGTATCCCCCAACCTGAGGCAGACAGCAGAGCAGAGAAGAGGATGATGGTCTTGACACAATGCCTTACAGTGTAGGCAATTATGCTATTGAATATGAAGTCAAAATAACAAATTGCTCATTAAATAATTTTAAGTGATACTTTCCTAGAACATTCTTGTAACAAGATTCAATGCCCCTGTCAAAATTCCATGTCTCCAGTCCTAAAGACTCTGGAAAGCAGATTAATAACTGAAAGTGTAATGCACTGTTATCTTTCATTGTTATCCTCACTGACAAATGATGAGGTCTCAGATACATAATTTTTAAATCTTGGATTTAAAAAATTATATAATCATGAATGAAACCACTCCACATTTTACTCTTGAAAATCTGCAAAAAACTGTCCTTATGTTGTCACATGTTGCTACTGGTTTAGTTCTTTGAACACGAGCACTATTGTGAGTATTGGAAGAGATGAAGGATTCTGGTATTAACCTGTATTTGTCTGTTTTAGCAGGCCTAACTTGGTTTCTTTGAACTGAGTGGCACTCTATAATTATATTTTCCTACACTGACAAATTTCACCCTTGGAATCCAGGCCCATGGACAGGACCAGATTGCATAATTGCATTGCTCTTCCGCAAGGTGTTTGCATCTGCTCTCATTTCTCCTTAAGCCATGTATTTATTTCAATTTAGCTGCCACTGTGTAGGAACACACTGAAGGTAAACTAAGTTTAGACACACAAGCAATACAGATATATGTGCTGAAAACTTGTGAGCAGTAACAGCTGTACTCAGGGCCTAGGAATAAACCTATCTAAAAGGGAGACAAAAATCTCATCTCACATTTGTGATGGACTAAGAGCATAGATTTCATTGATAAAAATTGAGCTGATGAGCTGAACCTGTAACACTACCAATATTCAGAGCAGGTTTAAGTCCCCCTCCCATTTGATTAAGGAAGACTGTGCTAAGACAAGACCCCATGTTAATAGTCTTATACCACCAAAATCAAACAGCTGAACTATTCAGAATCACATCACCTGACATTTGTTTGCACAAACAATTTGGCACATGCTTATGAACAATGGATGCTTCTGTGGAGGCAGGATCGTTCATTATAGAGTATGGAGTGAATTATTCATGAAAAATAAATTATTTAATACCAGTGCTTTAAAGTACTGCATGCAAGTTTGGGCACTTATTACAAAAAGGGCATTAATAAATTAGAGAAAATCTGAAGTAGGCAAGCAAAACAATGAACAAGTTGTAAAGATAAAGCCCAGAAGCAAGGGAGTGAAAATGCTTTGTTTATACCTGGCAGGAAAGGTGAGAGTACACCTTTCAAGAATAATTCCTTCTGGCAAGGGATTATTTACAGTGGAGTAGAGACACCTAAAAGAAGTAACAGATTGAATCTAAAAATGGCCAGTATCAAACAAAAGCTTAAAAATATTTTTAAAATTACTAATAATATAAACTAAAGTTAAGAGAAAGAGAAGCACTAACAAAATTGTTAATGGCTTAGAAAAATACAGAGACATGGTGAGACAGGTATTTCAGATATTCTACTACACTTCACAGAGAAATTCAAGCTACAAAGCCTAGGTTACAATTAAAAAAAAAAAGAAGGAAGAATAACCTTAGTAATCATCTGCCACAAGACACTGGGGAGAAGAATCTAAGTGACAAAAGTCTGAAAGGAACAGATCAGACAGTCTGAATCAGTGCCATCCTCAATAAAAGGAGACATGTTGTGAAAGGAGGGGAAAAGCTGGCCACAAAAGGCATTAGAGGGATTCATTCTATTCAAAGACTCATCTGTGCAGCATTTAGAACACCCTGTCAGGTAGCAGCAGGATTTCATGAGTGGGGGAGGTGTAAAACATGCTATCAGAAAATGTACTGGGGCATAAAAATACCAATATGGCTCAGTCAGGGAGGGGCAGGAAGCTGGGAAAACAACCAGGCCACATTCACTTTTGTAATAAATCTTTTTGCTCTGCATACTTTCATGCCTGGTACAGAGAGAAATGACAAAACCTGCCTCTCTCTCACAAATGGTACACCCTTTGCCTGACTCTAATAATTATTTTCATGAAAATAAAATTCTATTTATAAAACAGATATGAATTCTTGAGATTACTCTAAATTCAATACCTCTATTAAGGCTCTAGCATTAACCATAAAATATCACTTTCAACAGTGCTACTTTAGCCCATCCTTATCCTCTGACAATGAACTTTTGTTTGGGTTTTCTGGAGTGCTTTCCCTTTCCTCTTTCAGATAAAAATTGTACTACACTGTTTGTATCATTCTAATATTAAACAGTGCAATCAAAAAGCAACAGTAATGTTTTGGTGTCTCTTCAAGGTGAGACTTGAACCTTGCTCTTCCCCCAGTCTTTATTTAC
The DNA here is from genome assembly GCF_028769735.1 of Zonotrichia leucophrys gambelii. Taxonomy (NCBI): domain Eukaryota; kingdom Metazoa; phylum Chordata; class Aves; order Passeriformes; family Passerellidae; genus Zonotrichia; species Zonotrichia leucophrys. Next base: position 53,399,035 of record NC_088173.1, read on the forward strand.
ATCGGGAGAAAGTGTCCCACCAGCACAGAGCAGTTTGTAGTTTGCACTCTGAGTAAAGAGTGAATGAGTCATTTAATCATGTAACACGCCCAATATTTGCTAGAGCAGAAAAAGAAATGTAATATTATCCAGTAAGCCTGTTAGTTGGGTGTCTTGTTACAAAGTAAGTAGGGCTGAAAAATCATTAGAAACACTTAGATAATCCTCAGATTGGCTCAAATTTTCCAGCTGGAGAAAGGTCTTTCCCTATTAAAATAGCCCCAGATATGCATTAGAGGACTGGAGCTGTGAAATTAAATACCCTGAGGCTTCCAGAGCTTCACAGAAGTGCTGTACTTACAAATGTTCCAAATATATCAGCTTGGTGACAATGTTCAAGCCCTTTGCCTGGCAGGATGAATTGCTGTTGCCACAGACAATTACAAAAGAAATTTTCAAAATATTCCAAAGCGTTCTGTATCAGCTGGTTAAGGGAACTTTCTAAAGAAGACATAGAGAAAGGCTGGGAGCTAGAAATCACTGCTCTTTTAGAGACTGGTAGAAATGTTAACATTGTTATCGTATCATACTCTAAATTTCTAATGGACAGTGAAATTTATAAAAATTACCTTGTATCCAAAATGTTACAGTGCTGTTGGTGCATTATGTGGTTGAACTGTACAAAATCCTCAAGTCTTTGAGCCAATTGTCTGCTGTGGTGTATACCAACAGCAAACACCCCTTTCTATGAAACATAAGTTACAGTTTGAAGAGTAAAGGACTCTGACATTGGCAGGGGAAAAAACAATTTTCTAGTTATTTGAGGTCTGGACTAGTCATCCCAGAGGCTGCAGCCAAGCCTTGGACTGTAATTGAGACATTTTGCAAAGATTTGAGCGTGATATGGTCAATTCATAAAGCCACAAACATACCCACTCTAAATTAATTCCATTTTTTCAATACAAGAGCTACTGAAATATTTTCTTTGGTGCAAGGCAAGAACCTCATCTGTTAATTCTGCAGACTGTACTTTTGCCCTAGAAGAGGTATGTTGAGCCACATCAAAGGGAAGTGCAAAGTGACTGTGACCATGAGAAGTCCTGCACCAACCATTTTCACTCCCTGACACTAACAGTGCATTTCCACCTTCTTTGCTTCTTCATCCAAAGCTGAAAATGGGCTAAGGCCATACAGATATGCCTCCAGGGCCTGAAGTTTTAGCTATCATGACTCATTTATTATTCTAACACATTTTTCTGTTGTAAAAACATTCCAGAAAATTTACTCTCCCTATTCCTACTCTCTTCATTCAGCTTCCTCGTGTACAGAAGTTTCAGAAATGTTTCTTTTCACTGCATGTGAAAAAGTTGAATGCAAAGGAATAGCATTAACATCTGCAGATTTACAATTTTTTAAAGGATTATTATTATCTTGAATATTGCAACCTGGTAAAAGAAAAAAAATACTTGGCCTTGTTCATTAATAAAACAAGAGACTCCACAGATCTTTAAACAACATTCTACAAATCCATAGTCTTATTGTTATTAAAAGTCTCACATTAAACCTGCTCTACTGACAAATATTGCTTGACAAGGAACAAGTTCAGCTCATTTAAAGACTAGTGCTGCCTAGAGTTTACCATCAACCCCATCTCAAGCACCACTGTAATCCTTCCATTTGTTACAGACTGCTCATAGCCTAATTTACCTAAAGTAAAAAATCAGAAAATTGCATTTCAATTTCATACATTTTCAAAGTAAGTAACTGGTAAATCCGGAATTATACATTCTCCCACTTGTAATGCTTTCAGTCCATGAAGCTGTGGGTCCCAGCAGTGCTGATTGCACAACACCTTTCTACACACTTAATCCCCTGCAGCAGTGCCACTTGCTCCTGGTACAGCAGTAGTGTAACCAATTTCATGCCAGTGTTGGAAAAATCAGTATGCACAAAGTGTTGGTTCCCTACTGAAAAATTAATTAGTGCTATTTGTATGCATCACTCAACTTTTTGTAACAGTGAACAAGAACTGCATAGCTATTTCCTAAATTTTGCTCTTTTTTGTGCTGTTTTAAAATTCAATAAGCACAAATCACTGGTGTTCTATACAGCTAAACAACAAACTGCTTTGCTATGACTCCTACATTTATTTACCAAATGGAGACACTTATAATGCAAAGTCCTTTGAATACTAATGCATGTTTCCATAGGTGCTCTCTCCTAATTTTAAGGGTAGTAAAGGAAGTATAAAAAAAGAGGAAAAAAAATTATACTGTACTCAAAATTCCTCTACAGTTTCCATATACCTGGAATGTAATATCAGAATTTGCACTTCAAGCACGGATATGGCTCAACATCTCACACAAAACACCGGACCCCATGTAAAGACATTGAGACAACTGATCTCCATGTGTCTAAGGGGGATTTCAATTTGGGATCATCTGGCATAAAGAGAAGACTGCTGCTAGCACTGACTGAGGAAACTCTTCATAAAGCAGCAGTATTTTTATTTCACAGGTATTAAAAAATAATTCCTGCCTCACTTAGCACTATTAACATTCACAGCATTCCAAGTAGTGAAATAAAATCCTGAATAGCCAAAAGAAGCAGCCTTACCAAGTTTCTCAGCAAGCACACAAAACTCCCAGCAGTGAGTTATTTCAATAATGAAATTTAAATACAATACCTAGAAGTACTGTGTATGACTGATTGTTATGTTAACACAACAATAAGACATGAGTTCTTTATTTAAGCCTTTAGTAATCCTGTATCATATCACTGATGGTCTTATTCTATTCAAGATCAATCTTAAATGCTTAAGCCTTTCAGGTGGGCTAATGCTGCTTCTCAGTCTTCATTGCAGCGGGAATGAAGGGCAAAGTAAATGATTAATGGAGCATTTCATTAGTTTTTTTCATCACAAACTGTGAATAGGAGTTTCCATTTGACTGCCCAATTTCAGCCCATTTGGAAGGAGATGATATTGGCTGGATTGGTTGGGACACATGGTGAGAGGCAATTCACATACAGTGTGTTTGTGGAGACAGAGCCATCGACAAGAAAAGTAACAGCCACCATTCTTCTACCACCCACTACCTAAAGGCTGCAGTGTCAGCAAAATTAATGTTTGGATAGTCAAGAATTTCCAGTATCTATCTTTTTTCAAACATGCCATTAGAAGGAAATGCTGCAAACATAGCACACACAAAGCAAATTCAGCTGTCCAGACAGAGGCTACTGCAGTCTTCTAAAGCAAACTCCAGTCTGATCTATATCCACACAAAACCCCAAAAAATTAAAACCCCTCAAATTTGTGAAATTCTGAATATACCAACTTAAAAGTTTGTCCATGAAGGCAGTTAGCAAAGCAATAATGACTGAAGGTTAATATTTACAAAACACTACATTTGAAATATGCTAATGGCTGAACTAATAACTATATTTTGTAACAAACTAATTCACTACCTGATAGTTGCAGGTCTCTTTTCTGAACCTAGAGCTCAGCTAAGCTTTTGGAAGCTAAAAAGTTAAGAGTTAAGCCAAACCTCTGAAAAAATTAAAATTCTACTCTGGCTAAAGCAAAATACTAGGAATAATCTGCCTATGTTCCAGATACAACAGTATTTAAGCACTCAAATCAAAATCAAAAATTAAATAGATGTTAAGATTAATCTGTGGTCCCATATGATTATGGTGGTATTTGCAATTACCAACAATTAACCCTGAGTTAGATATTGGGCTAATTCTAGAGGGTTTCAGGTTTGGATTTCCTCCTTGGCCTCTAAGTGCTGCAAACTTTGACACTAACTTCAGGAAGAGAAGAAATGTATGTGCTACATCCTACATGTAAAGCACCAAGTGATATTATCAGCAAAAGTTGATGAACAGCTCTTTTGGGAAAAGGTCTCAAATCTCAGCTCAGATTCAAATGACACTTAAACTCTGTTTTCACTGGCTTCTGGTCCAAACTGGCCAATTGCAAAACTGGAAATCTGCTATTTTGAGGATTTACTCCCCAAACTCCTCCCATCTGCTACCAATCATTCCAAATAGCAGCAGTAAAACCCAGGGGAACATCTGGAACCGTCTTATGGGCAGAAATACCTAATGAGTATCTCTAGCACTATAGCAACCTTGGCTGGATTCATTTCAAAGTGACTTTTACCAGCAAAGACTAGGCAGGGCTAATTAAGAAATATTAATTCAGGCTTATTATTCTTTCACAAAAGAGGGCTAAGCAAATTCAACTGTATTCAGCTGAGCTGTGAAGCCTGGTTAAAACCTAAACAGAGGACAAAATCTAAGTAATAATTTAATAAAGACTAAAGCAAAGTGATACTTACTTCTTCTGGAATAGGAACTAGGAGAGCATCATTATAATTTTGAAAAAAGCTCAGATGAAATGCTATTACCTGATCAAGAAGGTATCTGCTGAGGGGTACAGAAACACTTCTAAAGAGATCAAAAGAAAGCACATCAAATTCAAACAAATAGTTATAAAACAGAGACCCAAATCAGAGGGGATCCTGTGCCACTTTACAGCCAAATACACCAGAGATGATGTAGGAATGAGATTATCAAATTTGCTAAAGTATTCTTTCACCTCTTTTTTCTGTCAACCAATACATTAAAATACCACTGTAGCAAATCACACACCAATCTTTATGAGCACCTAACTGGGTTAGCATTAATGCTGTCCCAAACGCTGTCGTTCTGCCCCCCTCCAGTCACCTTTGACAAACCACCCTGCTGTCCTGCTTCTCTATTGCTGCTGCCTTCACTAGATGCACAGGCTGTCCCTATCCCTGCTCCCCTGCCACAGGCCATGGCTCCCCATTTCATAGCAAAACCCTGGGCTAGAAGAGTGAGTCAGATCCAGAAAGTGCTGCAAAAACACCTGGCTGTCACCTCCTCCCGTGCCCAAGGCTGCCAGCCAGGGCACACCCTGCCCTCTCTCCCAGCAGCCACACCAACATCAGCCCCTGACAGGGGATGGGTGGCCTCTCTCTGGGGTAGGAGAGGGAAAGGAGCTGCCCTTTCTCTACCAGAGGAGTTTCTGATCATTAAATTGCCTGTGCAACTCCAGCCTTAGGATACGTGTTGGATATAATGAGGACTAAGAAACCCAACCCAGCACACAAACACAATACCCCAAGCCTTGCACCTGCCGTCCACTTAAAAATAATTTCAAGGTGTTTGTAGTGGTGTTTCTTATCTTTTTCAAAAAAACATACAGCAGTGGGAAGGCAGTGCTGCCGCGTGGCACATGTCCATGCAGATGCTCTATCCTCTAGAAGAGAGGCTGTGTAGCAGATTATGCTCAGATAACTGACTGCTCATTCATCTAACCCACATGACCACCCTTTCATATGCAGCTCCATAAAATACATATGCATGTAACAAAGCAAAATACCCACGTTCATTGCACAAGCAACATTATATTCAAAGTCAGATTTCTTTTTCAGAAAGATTAATTTTAATGAACTTACAAATAAAACCAATGAAAGCCAGACAAATTGAAGAGATTAAAGACAGGCAGGAGAAATTGTGTTGTGAATAATTAATCACAAATCAAAAGTCTTCTGAAGTCAATTACTTTCCTAGGATTCCTTCAATTGTGAATATCCGCTATGGAACGACCTATGCCTTTCCCATTTATGCTTCTTTAAAGCACATTACAGGTACTACTAGTAATATCAAAGATTCCCTTAATTCAGGATTAAATTCCTTGTGGCAGCAGGGATTAGGAGTGGTGGGATTCTTGCTAATTGATAAATCTTACAATTAACTCCTCTGGAGAGATTTTCAACCATGAAAAATCCATTATTTTTTTAATGTCTACAAAACCATCTGTATCTTGGGATATTCCATCAGTTCCCAATTACAGGATGGACAGAGGCTGAATGAAATAACTTCATCCAAGTAGAAGGAACATGGATTCATAGAATGGTATTAGTTAGAAGGATTCTTAAAGAACATCTAGTTCCAAACCTCCTGCCCTGGGAAGGGACATCTCCACTTTACCATGCTGCTCAAAGCCCCATCCAACATGGCCTTGAAATCTTCCAGGATAGATGATACTGGAAGGCTCCTAATTCCAGCAGTACAGAGGGGTATTACACACTCCCATGCAAATGCATGGATTTCTACTGCAACCATGCACAATTGTGCTCAGGTTCTCAACAGTAACTTGGGAACACTGGCCTTTTTTGCATTGCACACTTTCTTTTTAACAGCACACATTTACTTAAGCAATTACTGCCTGCTGTCTTCTGTGTACTAAGCATTTGGACTGCTTTTCTACCTCATCAGTACATCTTCAGAAACAAGGTCTCAGCAGAATCTTCTCTCTTTTAATTGCCTAGTTTGATACTTTAGTATTTTCAAAGTGCTCCCTGTGTTCTTTAAATATTTAAGGAGGCTACAACCTCGTCATCTTTTGAAAAAGCCAGATTGTCATCCAAAACGCTTTGTTCCAGTTTGGAACTCCATTGAACTAGAAGCACAAAGTCCATGAAACTGTCCTGATCTCTCATAAAGTTGCTCCCCTGCCTCTTTCCTCCATTGACAGCGTGACTTCCCACCCCTCCTTCCAATGCTCCTTTTACACATGAGAAGCTCTGTTAAGCAAATGATTCATCTTCAGATTTCTCGTTGCTCACATCTCTCCTGAAGACCCCCTACTGCCATTTACAGCATACTAAAAAAAAAAAATATACTAACCACCAAAAAAAACCCCAAAACTTTCTTTTCTAGTAGTTTTTTTTTTTTTTGTCCCACATGCTGTGCTTGTATGAGCAACCCCTGTAACCAACTGCTTTCTCCAGTTGTTCCTTTCAGCCTTTATGCTCTCCAAGGAAGTTTCACTGCTGTATGAACAAAGCACACAGCCCCAACAAAACATATTGGCTAAATACTGAAATGTAGAAAGATGCATTAAGCTGGGCTCTTTTTTCTGTTGCTTTAATTTCTGACATTAGGGGATCTCAGTGGAGGACTGTCCTGAGATGCTTGACAGCATCATGGTAAGGATGTAGGTGAAGCGATTTGATGCTGAAAAAATATGAAAGGAATTCAAGTTAGAAAGGACAGGAAAAAAAGACAAAGACACAAGGACACACAGAAAAAGTATATTTGGGAAGGAAATACAAAGGCAGAGCAGGCAGAGAGATGGGAACAGGAAATGCAAATACTACTCTTAGCAAACCACTGAACATTAGAAGAAAATGTTCATTAGCTAAAAGCCTATTCAAATACTTAGAAAGGTCAGTACAAGTTGGTTCATCATGTTTTAGCTGTGGGACAAAGCTCACACCCTATCTGTACAGGTTATCTGGTCACTTCTCCTGAGCTGGAAACACACACAGGTGAAATTGAATGTTGTGTGAAAAAACCTGCACCAGTGAATCTGTATGCAAAAAATCTGCTGTGAAATGCATGATTAGGAAAGGATGTGTATGGAACACATTTTGCATTGTTTAAAGTATTGATATATGATCTACCATTGTTTTCTTTATTTTATTAAAGTACTTATCTCTTGAGTGATCAGTAACTTAGATCCAGGCTTGGTTGGTGAAGAAGCTTACAGCAGCAGCAAATAAGCTTTAGATAAACACATAAAGTAGAGTTTGTTTTGCCTTACAGATATAGGGCAAGCATGGGGGAATCTGATGATTTCACAGCATGGCAACACTTTTCTCTTCAGCAATTCACAAAGCTGCTATCATCAAATCACAAAAACTGCAGCCTTCACAGGTTTCTTTGATTGTTTTCCTGTAATTAAAACACACATTGCATGATATGTTTCCTACACTGTGAAAAAATTTCACTTCTAGTATCACTTCTGAAGTTTTATTTCACTGCCAAATCTGTTTTTTTTTTCAAGTATTTACTGGGGAAAAAGAAAAAAAATTCTCACCTTTCAGCCTCTTAGAAGTTTCCTGTCTGAAAACACTTCACAGAGAGCAAGCCCAGCTTGCACCCAACTCCCCTTAACAGCAGACCTCAGGAGGCAGCGTGGGAGAAAAAGCAGAGAACAGACATGGAAAACAAGGTAAGGGAGAAAAAGGAAAAGTGGGAGGAGAAGAGCATGTTCAGAAAAGCCTCAATGCACAGCCTTTCAAGGCCACCAGCCCAGCAAGGAACAGGTTCAAGAGGGCACCACACTGCTTCTGGGAGCACTCCGGGGCCCTGGCTGAGCCAGGGAAGGCCAGAAACAAAAGACGTTTCCTGCTGCTCCCCCAGTGCATCACCTGCCCAGCATTCCTACCAACTGCAGCCTTAACAAGCAGCTCTGAGGCAAAACTGGGGACAAAGGAAGACAAAAGGTAATGTGCTGGATTTACTAAACTGTCTTTTTAAAAAGAATATATCATGTGTTCTACCTGTCAGTCCCTGTCCAAAGGAATTATACACACACAAAAAACATTACAGAGAGAAAACTCATCATGAGCTGTACCATCTTTCACAGGTGCTGGAAAGAAGTTTTTTTCTGCAATGACCAAATCCAGCTTTACCTCTCTCCACCCCTCTCCCTTAGCAACTCTCACACAACTCTTAAGCCTGGTTAGTATCACTCATCTCTGTGTATGAGTGACATGAACTGTCCAGAACTGAGGCACGCTGTATATCTGACAGCTGACTGCTGGCTCTGAATAGCAGAACATATTGCCAAGAGTTTCTCCTGCAATTGCATCATTTAGCACTGACAGTGGCTGAGAAGCTGCTAACACTTTCAGACCCAATTCACAAACCTCTTGGTGACCGGTCTGAGAGACAGAGGCTGTAGTCTCAGGACCAACTGCTCCATACTGGTTTTCAGCAGGCACCTCCTCTGGAAGTGTTGCTCAAGACAAAACCAATTAGAATTAATAACAGAGACAGGTCATAAAATCCTGAGGGAGACATCCCTTAAAGTGAAGGCTTTGCTTGAGCTAAATCCAGATGAAACACATCTGTGAGGGATGAGCTTGTAGTTAGTTATTGTCATGATTAATATGGAAGTTAAGTGTGATGTTATTATCTTTTGCCTCCTTAGTGTACTTAGAAATCACAGACTGGAATAGAAAGGCACAAAATATCCTGCCTACCCCAGAAACACATAATTTTAGAATGCACAATGATGCATCTATTTAGATAGCAAGTACTGGTAAAACAATGCTGTATTGACTCCAAAAAAATGCCTTTTATACAAGTGTTCTGATTAAAACAGACCTCCTGTCACAGGAAAGAAGCTACTAAGACATGAGTCCCTTTATAAAAAATGAATTAAAATTAGAAAAATGAAAAGTCATCAAACAGAATAATGGAATCCATTAATCCAATCAGAGATGCCATCTTTCAGAGGCATTGCCAAAACAGGAGTACCCCACCTGAGGATGCACAAGAAACCAGAAGCAGAGAGTAATGACTCAAAAAGCTGACCAAACCCCACAAGGGGTCTTGGCAACAACTACTTGAAGATATCCAAACTCATTTGTCAACCTTTTGCATTTTATCACTCATTAACGGGTGACTCAAATGGAGGGAAAAAAATACGAAGACTGCAGATGGGCAATGCTCAATATTTGAATAATGGATCATTTCCATTAAGTTGTAAAAAGAATGTAAAATTGCATGGCGATCTATTAATCTGATTTAGTGATGGATAACTAAAATGATGAATATGGAATATGTATTTTTAATGAGTGCTACATTTAACAAGCATGAACATTGGTGAGTGTGAATATTAGTGAATGAATAGCAAGGCTTAGAAAGTTTTGGATCTGACAAATATAAGCAGAACTCTTCCTAGCATGCATATTATCAGTATCCTGAGATTAAACAAGATCTATTGGAGCATGTAATTGGTGACAAATAAAAGAGATCTTAAGTCATATAAGCAGTTTTCTCTTGCTTGGTGAATATATTTTAGTGTCCACATTGTACTGCATGGAAATGTATTTGCTGCAGCTAAACTGATATTCCTGTCTTTTACCAGGCTGGCAATGGAAAGAACAATGGAAAATACAACCATTGCTCAAATTTTAGTATAAGTCAATTATTAGTTAGGAAAGGAAAGCTCAGGAGGCAATGAAGTTGAGACTCAAAGTTCCATTAGAAGACAATCAGATGCCAGGCTGCCCACACCCCGAGTATCAATACTGGAACAGAGACACAAACCTGCACAGCCACACCAATCCAGCCACCAGGCTTGCCCACAGCTGTTGGCTACCACATCTCACCTCCTCCACAGTATCCCAAGCTGCACATATCCAAATTCAAGCACGTTATTTTTCATCTATTCACGCACAATGCAATATAGATTCTTCCTAGTAAAGTTCCACTAGTTCTCTACCCATTTTGTAGCAAACACAAAACTCACTTCACATCAGAATCAATCTGCCTACCAGAGCTCAGGCTTGAGAGTGTCCTCTTTCCTTCTTTTTCCCCTTTTGCAGTCTTATATAGCTGCTGCACTTGTGTCAGCAAGTGAAACACATCATTCTCCTTCTCGAAGTACCTATACTGAATTAAATAGGCAACACCTATAGACAATATCTAGACAGCTTGATGGCTGTACATTGAAAAGATTTTGTTACACTTGCAGCTACTCTTTCACTTCAGACATTTACCCTTCATCTAGTTTCACTGGTCTTCTGGCATCATGATGCTTGCACACTTACAAGATGGAGATACGAAAGCAATGGCATGAAGCTATGCAATGGAAAAGGCTTCTTTGAAAAAGAAAGAACCTAGGCAAAAGGTGAAAAACTATTCCCTGTTCCAGACAGAGCACACCAGAAACAGCATCTTGAGTGGAGCCTCTTGAGCAGGATCTCTTGTGGAGCCAGAGATCAAAATCCAGATTTGTTGGCTTTCAGTACCAGGATCTCATCACTTGAGCTCCTCATGCAGCACCTTTTCATAGCAGATGTGCTCGGGGTACTTTGGTTTGCTACAATTGAGATCCTCAGCCCATCCTTCCTGTAAACATTTCCCATGCATTTTGATCTAAAGTTCCTTTTCCCTATTCAGTCTGTCTAAAAGATTTTAGTTACAAAAAAAGCAGGACTTGGCTAAATACCATGACAGCTCCAGCTTTCCAATTTTGCTAATTCAACCACTGAGCTCAATATACAACTTTGATGCAGTTCTTTTTTTCACATATCAGTGACTACTCGTCTCAAGAAGATAATTTCCATTTTCTTTAGCACAACTGAGGTTTGTTTCTTTTTCATTTTCCCACCCTAGGAAGAACAGTCTGCCCTGAGCCTCACTGGTAAGCAATTAAAATCTGGAAACTTGCCAGCCTCTGTGGTACTGTGAATTCATTTCCCAAGTACACATGTAATTCTTGGAGCTGAAGTCGAGACAATAAAATGTGTAAAACTTGACTATATTATGACTCCTCACTCAATGTCAAAGCCCCTTTCACACAAAGAAATTGGAGTAAATCAGTCAATAATGAGAAAGTGCAGGCACTAATTATTTTATTACAAATCTGGAAAATATGCATAATTTAATTTTTGGAAATTAAATGTGCTTATGATAGCATAATCATTTTTCAGATGTGACATCATTAGCACTCCAGTTGCCTTCAATATTTCTCAATAATATACTTATTCTTCACCATTAAAGCTGAGCAATATTCCAAATATCTGGACTTCAAAAACTCATATTCTGTTTGCAACTATCAGTTTGATCCTCTCCAGATATTGCAGAAAAGCCAAAAACCATCAGTGATTGAGGGGAAAGGACATTGTAAAAGCCACGTTTTAAAGGTAGCATAGCCCAGTAAATGCAATTAGTGAATCTTTGCCCTGTACATTGTATGAAATGCAGAAAAACAGCAATAGACTTGCTGGAGGGTTCACAGGAAGGTCACAGCCACAGATGTCAGTGCCCAGCCCAGACACATTTCCCTGGAAGGGAACAGAGTCCCAGCGCCTTATCCCTGTGGATTGAACGTAGATTTGGGAAAGCTTCAGGTTTCTGGGCTGGAAACAGAAGAAAAAGGGCAGGGGGTGGGGGAGAGAAGGAGACTCATCAGCCAAACCATATTACATTTCCCACTGCACTCCCACAGCTCAGGCCTTGAAAGAAGCTAATCCTAACAAATCCATGTTATAAAATTTTTTCACCTAATTCATACAATCATTTTATTGTTTGTGTATGTGTACATATCCCTCACAAAGATTTTAACTGTGGTGTGCCTTACATATATTGGAAGATTAACAAAGCTGCTACAGCATGTGGCTTGTTGGAATCAAAGGGAACAGATTTGTTCCAATGTCCTATAACTGTTTTAAAATAAATTCAGCGATTTCACCTGAAATCCTATATGGTGTTCTATGCTATATAGTCATGATTATGACATAAAAGTTAAAGGTCATTCAAGGTTTATTTTCTACGCTTTGATAAGTGGAGGATTTATTCTCGTGAACCCTTGATATGCCAAAATTTAGCACTGCGTTATTTCGGTTCTACGGTAAATGCAAATGTGTTTCTGAAATGTGCTGGAGCAAAAGAAAATTTAGAACCTAAAAAATCTTAACACACTTATACAGCAGTGCACAAGAGTAAAAATATTAAAAACAGTCCTCCATTAAATGCTCAGTAATTTTATTAACCTAATCCAAAAATAGCTAATAAGGAATTAATACTCATTCACCAGTGTCTGCATCCGAATTAAAAAAGACTTTTGAATTAACCAATGTATTCTTTTAGGCCAAGGTTCAGCAAAACATTAAAGTACATATCTAAATCCATTTATAGCTGAATAAGTCTGCTTTATACTTAATCCAAATGGCTAAATCCATTTATTAAAGATCTAAAAGGGGTTTGGAGATGGAAATATGTAGAGTGATACCGGTATTCCCTCAAAAAGAGTGACTTAAAAGGCTGAAAGATTATTTTACAAAGATAAAAATTGAGGTAACATGATAAGCATGCTGTATAACAAAAGCACATGCTACAGAGAGTGGTTGTAACACTTTTTCAATTAATGCAGTACCATGACAAGGTATTCTGAATGAAACAAAGAATGTATCAAATCAAACCTGATCAAGCAAAACAATCTTTTTCGAGAAACTGATGCATAGATTTCCACCTATGTCACATCACAAAGAAATCAAGTAGAGAAGAATGATATTTAGCTCATGGAATGATATTTAGAAAAAAATGGGAATTTCTAGAATTACTAGAAATTCCAAGTTTTCCATCACATTTTGAAAATCTTCCTGAACCCAATTCTTCAGTGTCTCAGCCAGTTCAGATACCACAGAAACCTCTCAACCCATTCAGCACTTTCCTTTAAGCATTTGGTACTCAGATGTTACACGCCGCACTAATTGCATCACTGGTCCCCTAGTAACTATCTGCTGCTTGCAGATCAACATACAGATTCTCTTATATCAGCAAGACAAAGTAATTTGGTTACCTGGCAGTATAATGGCACTGTTGAAAAATTTGCCCTTTCACATTCTCTTCTTCTGCTTACCCACAGTCTTTATCTGTTGCTCTTAAACAGCTGACTTTTCTTCCCAGGTGTACCTCTAAAAGAGTTGTTTTTTTTTTTTAATGTTTTGTTCTTTTTCCCATTAAAGAACAGCTGCCATTCAGATGTGGGCCACAAATACACAACAGTCTCCAAGTAATGCACAAAGATCAGTGGTCAGGACAGGTGTGTTCAACTGAAATGTTTGGATTTTGTCATGACAACAGCATGCCTTGCAACCAGCATTAATTACTTCTCCTGAAGTAGATCTGACAGCTTTGCTCAGAATACATTCAATCTATAAAATTTCATGCAGCACAGCGGACTGAATACTGATTTTGAAAACTGTAATACCAGCAACTCATTTCTCATCAGCTCAGAACCACTTATGGTACATTTATTATATTTGTTTCATTAAGGTGTCCAACCCTACACAAAAAGGCCAAAGTCACCACTAAGTATATTTTTATTATTACACTTATTTTTTAAAAATTCAATATTTTTTCTTTTACAAAGCATCACAGTAGTGCAAAGTAATTTTTCCAAAATCACTAGCAGCAGAAAAAAGTTTAATGCTAGCACAGGTCTGAGGACCTGAAGAGTAGGCTATTTTCTCAACAGGGGCTATAAGACAGTCTTTGTTTCCTGCTATATCACTATAAAATGTAATGCCATGAACTTGTGAACAATTTATGTCAGAAAACAATACAGCATCAGACTCCCTTCAACAGTGAAGGCAGAAGATCCAACAATCAGTGGGGTTATCTTCCAAAATGCAAAAAGCCATCAGTATTATTCTAATATGGCACAGACCATGGGAAGGAACGTAATCATCTTTTTATTTGAGTAAAAATTGAGAATAAGATGACTTGTACTAAATGAAAAAGGAATCTTCAGATACATAATCTCTTCATTATAGCTATTTCCTTTTTAATATAGAGTTTCTTTCCTTCTGATATGAAGCTTGTAAATTAAGCTGTTATTTAAGAAACTGATATAAAGACATTAAACTAAGCTATACACTTGATTTACAGCAAAATGTTAATTACTAAAATTGTAACAGTAATTTAAACTTGCATATTTTTATAGCTCTAAATACAAATAATTTCTCACAGAAAGAAATGCTATAGTAGCATAATTTTGATTATGTAAATAAAGAATGTTTATACTCACAGAATAAGCTTGACTCAAAAGTGTCCATTCTCATATGGCTGATATCTGTTCAAATATGCTTTATTCTACACAGTCTAATGATTTGAATCCCCTCACAAATGCAAAAATTTCATTGTTCTATATTTCCATATCACTTGTGTGAGCCCTGTTTGGTAGTGCTTGATACCATTGCAACTGAACAGTTAAAAACTAATCTACAATTCAAATGCTCACAAAAGCACTGCATGTACTCCTGTTTTTTGTAATACCATACTGAAGACAAGCATTCTTACTTAGCACTGTTGCAAATATGGCTTCTACTCTTCCAAAAAGAAACGCAAGAAAATGTTATGAGAAATAGTCAAAGAAAATTAGTACATAATTCCATAAGCACTCATTCATAAAAACTACTCATCTATTCCCCACCTAATCCCCTTGCTCATATAAAGGAATCCCATGCAGTGAAAAATATTTGCCTGCGTTTGATTCATTTCAGTTCTCAGAGATCAGGACTCACAGGTTACACTTTCACTCTGCCACTGGCCTGTCTGTAACCTAGAGCAAATTACTCAATGTCTTTATCCTTTTTTATACGAAAAATGCGGCTACAAATACTTCCTTTAGGAGGGCAGTTACACAGATTATTAATGCTTCCTGAAATGCTCCAAGTTCCTCCAATTAAAAACATCTCATAAATACCACCCAGAGCATAATGCTACAGTGTAACAATTGCAGGCTAGTAGTAAAAATGGAAATTATTATTTTGAGAACAAGGATAATATAATGAAGATTTCAATTACATCTTTAAAAAAGTTCTGTGAAAAGCTTGAAGAAACTAGGCTACTATCATTTATGATCCCTTGGTTTCCTAAGTTGCTTTAAGTCTAAATTCTCTCAAGCATTTAGTCAATAACTGACTGTTCTCAAACTGAACTCAAACTGCAGAAGCAAAGCAAACAACGTCCCAGACCTCCACCAAAATCAAAGCTTTGTGTTAGGAAAACACATACCGGGTAAATGCAAAGCATGTTTTGATTTTGATCTTCTTTTGTATATTTTTCAGTCTTTATTTTGTCCATTAGGCAAATACCGAGACAATCAGAAGGTAGTTGCCCTCAGTGAACTAACAGTAAAACCCCACTACATTTTGGCCATTTTGAAAAACCCCAGAAGCCTGCCATACTAGAGGCAATCTTCAGACTTAATGTCTTCCAGTCCTAAAGAGTTTATTCAAATCTCCCTGGACGGTCCCTTCTTTAGACTCTGCAGAAGCAGAGACATTTCAGAGCCCACCTTCTACCCTGACCTTCAAGGATCACCCTCATACCAATGAAACTCTGCTGCCATAGGACCATGAAGAACATAGTTCTAAGTGCACCTGAGCACAATCCTGAACAAAAGACATGGAAAACTAGACACACAATAACTCATTGCCCTGTACTCAGGCAAACAGCCAAGCAAAAGTTTTCATTTTAATTTTTCTTCTCCTGATCTAAGAAAAACACCCTCTATATGCATCAAAAATATGACCAAGAGTAAGTACACCACAAAACATTCACAATATCTCATAGAGAATGATATCAAGCATGTGTTCATGCCAGATTTCATGAGGAACACTGAAGTGAGGTTAAAGCCAACTGTATGAGTCAACATAAAAGTGAACATTTTCCCACTGCTGAACATAATTAATATACCATTATTCTTCCAAGGAAAGGATTTTTCAACCCCAAATTCTAGATTTCACTCTTTTTTATATAGCCTTTTCAATTTTTTTCTAATTCTGCATGATGACAGCAGAGAAAATTGAATTGTTACGTTTTCTCATGTTTCTGTATAATGACTAAAGCATTTTGGCTTGCATTTACAAAGTAGATAAAAATCCCCCTCACACCAACAAAAGCCTCACTCTTTTGGACAGAGACCAAGCCCAGACAATTAAAGCCTTAGTCAAATCTTTAAAAGAAGGAATCAGAATACTTCCATTAGTAGAACTTCCTTCTCTGCTCTCTGTAAAACTGCTTTACATCTGATCAAGGAATTTAACAGGTAGTGCAGCTGTCCTAAAATATTAGCTTCTTTTGCAGAAATGCATGGAAAATGAAGATCACCTCCAGCACACTGCATAACTCAAAAGCCAATAAAATAACTGCAAAAAAATTGATCCAGAAGCCATCTTTGTATCTGGAGTGATATATGGAAACCAAAAAGTGACAAAGGCACATGATAAATCAATTCATAATCATGCTACACACAGCACTAGAAACATAATCCATATTGTGCTGGTGAGATTGCACTAGAGCCCAGCAGGTGCTGGAACATATTTCACCTCTGCTTAGCTTTATTATCCATCTCCATGAGCACACAATGGCCATCTACAGGTTCCAGAGCCTGACCTCAACCATGTGCACCAGAAGTAAAGAATGGTCGTACTTGAACAAGACATGCTGGTTTCATTGTCTTCACTGGAGAGAAACCTATTGTGTAATGCTGAAATAATCAGCCAAAAATTTGGTAATTCAAATTCATTCTTTACTGTCTGAATTAAATTCTTCATTAGCTTATCATGACACTGATGTTCAGTTTTCAAAATCACACATCAGACTTTGCCTAAACACCATACATATAGAAACTCATGTTTTCTTTGAAAGTGTGAGTAAATCACCTTTTCAATTACTTTACAGGTCTGCTTTAACCTATCACATCTATGGATGCTTCTTGGCTTAGCTTTTCTTGTAGAGGTCAGGGAATTAAGAGAAAAATTTGTGGGTTTTTAATATTATTGATAAAAAAGACACTCTAATGCCTTGGCTTCAAATCCAGACAAAGAAGCATTTGTCTACATCAGGAAAAAATACCCTTAAAACTTAGTTTAAGCAGTCGTAAAGAGACAAAAACAATAGAAGTTATAAAAAAAACAATTATAGCAGTTTTCTACTGTGGCTTAGTCACCTACAGCAGCTGCAGTCACTCCCTGTTGTGTTTGTGTTCAAGGTTTTTGTTCACATGCATTTGTACATCCCATTAGTGGGAATTTAGACCCCTCATGCTTAGAATTGGGCATCTTCTTCCTTAAATATTTTCCCTACAAAGTAAAACCTGCCAGATCCATTTAATACCATGTACATTATGAGAAAGATTAAATGCATCAAATGTAAGTATTCACTAATCAATAGCTTCTTCCCCCTCCCCCCTCAAATATCTTCACCACTTCCCGCCCAAGTCTGAGCTATCTACTATCTCCATAAGCTGCATGTTGAATAATAGCTTATCCATCTATATCACCAGAGATTATAGTAACCAACATAAAATCCATTATCTAATTCAACAATCACCACTAAATTCTGCAGCAAGCCATGCCTTTTCTAGATAATGAGAGTGAACACTACTTTGATGTTCCTTACAGCCTAATTTACTGAAGATTTGTAGGGCATTTATGAAGTTTTCCCTGCAGAGCTCTGAACTTGCCAAGACCAAAATCAGGAGCAAGGATGTAAATAAAAGAGAGGCAGTTTAACAGTCCACACCAGCTGCTCATTTCTTAGACAAACAGTATTCTTCTACTTTGAAGATACAAAACAACTTCTAAACGGAGGTATGCAGGAGGTATTTTGTTTTGCTATTGAACTTAACCCAGAGAAGAACTGGTTGTCCTGGTGCACACAAAATTCTTTGATTGTCTAATGAAGAATTAAAATTTGGTATTAGACACTATAAAGGAGGCCAGATGATCCTGTGCAGCAATGGTACAGAAGATGAGACAGTGCTGCAGAAGAGAAAAAAAGGGGAAGGGGTGCCATCAAACAATCATGATTATTATAGTAATTTGCTGTTAAAGCACATCAGTTCCTTATAATCCGCACTTCTGGCCCCGTGAATCAATAAACACAGTATAGTAGAAGACATTATAAGTTAATGGATGAGCTTTTTCACTCTGAGGGTCAACAACTAAAACATTTCTCAGTTTTGTTCATGGAGAACTTGAGAACAGAGGCTGTTCAGTTCAGTGTAGTTCAGCCCTGAGCTGGCACAGAAAAACTGGCCCAGCAGCAGCTTTGCACTGTTCCTGACCACATTGTTCACTGCATTTAAACTCACTCTTATCATTTAAGGAATGTAGTATCATTAAAAAAAAAAAAAAAAAACAGGCTAGAATAGGACAGGATAGGATTGGATAGAACATATAATTTGGAATAATGCATAGAGAGCAACATATTTCTTGACTAATTTACCACAGCAGTCCATTCATTTATAGCACAGCTGTTTTTCAGTTAATTTACACCACAACAGAGGATAAATATCTCTTTAAAAACATCCAGACAAGCAAGTGCCTTTCCTTTCTGATTCCATATTTTCACAATCTTCAAAAAACTGCTTTCATCAAAAAAGAGAAACACTCTGAGGTAGAAGCAGCAACAGTTATAGAGCAATAACACTCTTTCCACATTTCAGATCAGGGAGAATGGATTCCTACAGGAACTTTACGGCATGACAGTGGCTTTCCTTGTTACATTTCAGCAATTAATTTTAGAAGCATTTCCTCAGCATCACCCACATGCAAGTAGCCAGTCACACCACTCAATGGGAATAATTTTCTCTCTGCATTGCAAGCACACACACATTTTAGGGTGTGCTTTGGACCAGAAGAAAACAGGATGAAAACAAGCCTGTTGGACAGTACTTCAACTTGGAAATAAATGTAATAAATCACTATTTCTCTTATATGTTCTGAGGGAAAAATACAGCTTAGCTCTTTCACCAATTTCTAGAAGAGCTGAAATCAGCAAACTGAGCTTGGCATGCCAGGTTCGGTAAGCAGCCAAATGTGGACAGTGAAGGGAAGGCTGGTGGAATCAAAGGGCTTTTTTATATTTTAAGAATGGTGACAAAAGGCTGAAAAAAGGTGGCTGACATCTCATAGAAAAATTCTGAGAATTTTTAACCACCATTCCATAGGAGTCAAGTTCTTTGCACATACCACTAGAATGTAAAGAATTTGTCCTTACTTCAAACAAACCAACATTAAAAAAAACAACAATGAAGTGTTGTTTAAGGAAGAAGATCAATATATTTCAGATATATATTTCTGAAATGCTAGAGATATTCAGTTGTGCACCAAGTTTTCACCACTAGGTAAATTTAAGCTGTCTCCCAAGCAGTACCTCAAGTTCTCAGTATACTACAAGCTGCATTCTCTTGTCCTGCTCATGAATAAAATATTATGATATAGTGTGGACCTACCAGTGCAGTATGTTTAAATATTAAAAAACTTTAAACTCCTCTCTAGAGAAAAATATTACCTCTGCTTCCACAAAATGGATAAAGAGTCTTGTCTTAAATCAAAGCAAATAATTGGCAGAGTTGGGAATGAAGTACTTGGGATACAACTGTATGAGCCAAGCCTTTGTCTTTAAAGAAAAGATAAATCCTCTTGAAAACTGTGATTTGCAAGATGAGCTTTCATTGAGGCAGCACAGCAAAATTCACATGCAGAGAAGAGGATGATAACAAAGAAGGTTATAAAAAAAAAGGTGGAGAGTTTTCCAAAAGATATGCTCATAGCAGAGGCAGCAGATTCCTATGCCAGTGAGTAATCCTGGATGTGTATAGAACAGACTTCAGCCTTACTGGCTCTTTGCAGGTCATTTTCCTCAGTATTTCATCAGCAAAGAAGAACTCATGAATAGCTACAGTAATCCTGATGCAACCTGTGGTTCCATGAATCTGAAACTTTGAATGCTGACAGAGGCAGGAGATGTCTCTCAATCTCCAATCTGTGTGTGTTTTCATAGTCCATCCTAAGCATTCTACGTCACTCCTTGCTAGTAAGAAGACACCAGGCTTCAAAAACCCATGTGCTGAATATTTCCAGTTTTGACAAGGATTTAGGTTTCTTCAGTCACTTAAATATGTTGTGCCTTAGTTTGGTAAAAAAAAAACTTTCTATGAAAATGGACACAATTCAAACAAAGACTGTCATTCTCTTGCACACTGCTGGCACAAAACTGCACCACCTCAATTTCTGCTATAAAACTGCACCTACCTCAATTTCTGCTATATAATACCATTTAGGTATTATGACCAGTTGGGGGCAGTATCATGAGGACAAAAATTCTGCTATAAGAAACAAGACTACAATCCAGAAAAAAGTGCTGAGAATAATTTATGACACCTTTTAAGATCAAAGTTGTCAGGGCTGTGACCGTACTTGCAGTTATTTAATATTACCTTCTGCAAGAGTAGCACTAGCTGTATGGCAAATGACTCCAAAAAAGAGAAATTTCTCATGATTTTGAAATTTCTTTTTCATGGGAAAAGGCTACCTTGAGACATCCGAGCAATTTCTGCAGCACAGAAAGTATTTGTTCCATGGTAATCACTACCTGCATCAGGACTGTGGCATATAAGAAGCCTCAACTGTTGAGAAATGAAGATGCTATGATACGAAGTGTTATGTTTTTGTACAAGCACAGGATCACTGAATGACTAGGTTGGAAAAAACCTTCAAGATCATTGAGTCCAACCCACGCCCCAACACCTTAATTAAACCATGGCATTGAGTGCTGCATTTGGTCTTTTTTAAACACGTCCAGGGATGGTGACTCCACCACCTCCTCAGACACACCATTCCACTACTTTATCACTCTTTCTATAAAAAACTTTCTCCTACTCTCCAAACAATATTTCCCTTGGCACAGCTTCAGACTGTGTCCTCTGGTTTTGTCAGTGCTGCCTGGCGAAAGAGATCATTCCCCACCTGACTACAGCCACCTTTCAGGAAGTTGTAGAGAGTGATAAGGTCACCTCTGAGTCTCCTTTTCTCCAGGCTAAACACCCCCAGCTCCTTCAGTGGTTCCTCACAGGGCTTGTTCCAAGCCCCTCTCCAGCCTCGTTGCCTCCTCTGGACACGCTCAAGCATCTCAATGTCCTTCCCAAACTGAGGGCCCAGAACTGGACACAGCACTCAAGGTTTGGCCTCACCAGTGCTGAGTACAGGGGAAGCATGTGCGGCCTGCCCCTGCTGGGCACACTGTTTGTGATCCAGGCCAGGAGCCATCGGCCTTCTTGGCCAGCAGGGCACACTGCTGGCTCATGTCCAGCCAGCTGTCACCAGTACCCCCAGGTCCCTTTCTGCCTGGGCACTGCCCAGTCACCCCATTCCCAGCCTAGAGCATTGCAGGGGGTTATTGTGGCCAAAATGCAGGACTTGGCACTTGGACTTACTAAGCTTCATCTTGTTAGACTTAGCCTATGCATTCCACTGTTCCAGGTCTCTCTGCAGAGCCCTCCTACCTTCCAACAGATCAGTATATGTATCCAGCTTAATTTACCTGCAAATTTACTAATGAAAGACTCAATCCCCTCATCCATGTCATCAATAAAAATATTGAACAGAGCTGGCCCCAGCACAGAGCCCTGAGGGACACCACTGGTGACAGGCCCCAGCTGGATGCAGCACCATTCACCACCACTCTGGGCCCTGCCATCCAGCCAGCTCTGAACCCAGCACAGAGTGCTCCTGTCCAAGCCATGGGCTGCAGCTTTTCCAGGAGTGAACTGTGGGAGACAGTGTCAAAGGCCTTGCTTAAGTCCAGGTACACAACATCCACAGCCCTTCCTGCATCCACCAGGTAGGTCACTTGATCATAAAAGGAGATCAGGTTGGCCAAACATGACCTAAACCCCTAAACTCATGGTGGCTGGGTCTGACACCCTGGGCATCCTGTAAGTGTTGTGTGATGACACTCAATACAAACTGTTCCATAACCTTACCAGATACTGAGGCCAGGCTAACTGGCCTAACCAGGATCCTCCTTCCCACTCTTTTTGTGAATTGGCATCACATTGGCCAGCTTCCAGTCATCTGGAACCTCACCTAAATAACACACTAAATAACAAGCCAAAACATCCATCTAAAAACAAGTGTTCAAGGTCATCATCTGCCTCTGCTCAACTTAACATCTGGCTGAATTTTCTAACTGAACTCTGCCTCCCTGCAGAGCTGACAGCATGCATGGTACTCCTGAAACAAAACCATTTATGCAAAGCTATGGAATATAAAAGTATCTACTCCCAACGCAGATGATACTGTGCTCTCACATGCCCAGCTCCACTCATAGGCAATTTCCTCCTGGAATTCATAGCCACCATCTTCCCATTTCCCTCATGCTCTGCTTGCTTCAACAGCTGTTACCAAAGGCAGTTACTTCTGAGCTATGCAAAACATACATTTTTTGTTTCTGTTTGGTTTTGTTTGTTCGAGTTTTTTGTTTGTTTTGGTTTTTTTTTCCTGTGAACAGCCACAAGTGGGAGCCTACCTCAATGTGCATACTGCCCTACAGCATTTCATCTTCCCCTCCCAGGGATACATCCAGCCATTGACACCCAACCACTTCAACATTTCTACTCTGCCTTCACAGGACACAATTTCACAGGCCATGAGTTCTCTCAGTATTGTCTCCTAGACTGATCCATTAAGGAATTGCAGAGTGTGTCTGTCTGTGCTCTCAAGCAGTCTTTGCATTCATAACTGTAAGTGGGGGAAAAGGAAAACATCTCCACAAACTTCAAAACATTTGCTTTGCAAGGCCTCCATGCTCACACTGCTCACAGGCCTCCTTCAGGTCTCCTGGCTCTAATAAAAACAGGGATGAAGTCCTAAAAGTTAAATGAGCAGAACTTTTGGGAAATAGGTGGTGTTAAATTCTGTTAAATACAAAACATCTTTTCTGCCTTGTCTGCACATTACAATGCAAAGTTTCCCATTAAATGCTAGGCTTACTTATAGAAGATTGTTTAGATTTAATCCAGTAAAAGGGAATTATTCACCAGCACACTCGTGCAGGTTGTGGACTATACCGGAGGGTATCTTTAATCCTTGCATGGTTGCCATGTTGCCTTGTATTGTTTAGAATTTGGTCTGTCTGCCATGATCCTTGCTGATCTCTTCACCAACTAACTTTGTCATCTGAAATGCTGTAAAATCATGTAGACAAACCTCAAAGAAATCAAAATAAATAGCAGCCACCACTTGGAGCTCATTTTTGCACACAATTGTGTATGCTTCAGGATTGTGCCTAGAATTCAGATAGACAAATTTCTTAATCTGTGTCCAATTCATATTTTGTCACAGATAATATGTGTGCATTCACTAGATTATTCATATGTTTCCAAGTCATAAACCTAAGATAAAAAATAATGTGTGACCCTCACCAAGACAAGGACCTGCAACTAAGCTGCTAGCATGGCATTAATGGAAAAATAGAGCAACTTTAGGCAAGTTTGCTCACAGTGAACTCATTTTTACATAGCTACATTTTTCTCAAAACTAGCTGTATATAGCACATTGACCTTTTTTTCACTATAAGCAGACTTTCTTTAAAGGGGGGAGGCAAAGAAAAGAGCAGAGAAAAACAGAAGCAGATCACAGGTCATTGTAAGAACAGGTTGTATTCTCAGATTTGAACAAAAGTGAGTATCAGCATCAATTTTAAAAGATTAGCTGTATCAGAGGGAGGCCTCAGAAGGCAGTCATTTTCCAGATACATTCTTCCTATTCGTAAGACATCAAAGGACAAAGCCCAACTTTTGTCTTTCTATTTTCACCTTTACTTTTACTTCCTTTTTAAGCAAAAGCTCTCAGTGACAATGCTGGAAGATCAGAAAGATTTAGTCATAATAAAAATCTATATCTATATATGGGCAGACATAATGATAACGTGCAAGGATATAACACTGACTTCATCCTTTAGGGTCTGAATCCCAAGAACATGAATTTCTTTTTATTAATGGAATAGGGAGGAAGAAGGGAAAGCAGAATCAGAAAGCTAATAAGAAAGAAAATGTGTCAGCTTTTTTCAGTAAACTTAATTCCATGAACACATGTAAATGATACTACACAAAATGCCCAAATAAGGCAGAAAATGCTGCGCGGTAGGAGACATACATCTGATGAGGATTTACTTGAGGCAAAGTTTTCATGCAGAAGAGCATTTTCCTCTTTCACCATTACTGTTGTCTTACAAGGGGCTTTCCAAAAAAACAAAGTTCGGGTGCACCCCAAAGTTTGGGTGCTGTAAACGGACAATGTTTTCTGCACCAGGAGCTAAAGGTCTTCTGCGAGCTACAAACACTCTGAACCCAAGGCAGGAGCTCCTATCTCACAGCCCCCAGAGGACTGGCTTTCACCTGACTCTCCACACATCACACCAACTTTCCAAGGTTAACCTGAGCATCACTTGAAATTTTCTTCTTAAAATAATCAGTTATTCATAATGTATTCCAAACATCAAATATAATTTCCTACATTAAATATTCATATCAGAGAGGTTTTCAATTGTAAGAAATGAATGCTATTTTAAAGGCCCTAAGTCTGCAGTACATAATTTTAAAGAATATAAACATTTCACAAACTGACTAGTATTTATATTGCTCTCAAAGCCTGTGACAAACATATGTTGTATCTGACAATCTTAACTTTTTACAGCTATTGATTTAGAATTAATTTAGAATTACTAGAGATTTAATTATATGCTAAGCAGTCAATGCTACAAAGCAACACATTATCTGACTGCAGAGACAACTTGGGTCAAATTAGAGCTGGATATTCAATTAGTTTCAGCTTCTTGATGTTTGTGTATGTTTTTTTCCACCCCTACTGAAGTCATGAATGTGTGACTTGCTTATTTAACAGCATTGTGAGTGTGCAAAGTAAGAAAAACCTAGAGAAATAATTATAATTTAAAAAAAACCCAAAACCACTAACACATTATAAAGTAGAAAAGAAGAAAAGCACTCTCAAGCTGTTCTTTTTGCAGAACAAACTACCCAGACCTTCATACAGGCAGGGGATATAAATATCTGGAGCTAGAACATTCAGACTTGAGGAGCTTATCAGACCCTTGAACCAGAACCATTCAGTTTGCAGCAATTTGAGCTAAGGCATCCTGAACTGAACTTGTAACTTGCACAACACAATAGACTCACTTGACAATATATAACTCATGGTACACAGAAGCATAATGAGTCAAACTCTTTGAAGAGATCACAGTCTCTCTGTATTAAACCTAATCTTTTCATACTTGTAATATAGCTATAAAATATAGTAATGCTTTTTGTAGAAAATTTCAGAACAGTTTGGTAATTTTTCTTTTAATTTAATTAGGATTTTCCTCTTTTCTTAAAGAAAGATTAGTCAAAGCAGAACAACTCTCCTGTTTTTCCAAAAGCCAGGCATTTGCAAAGCAGGCCAGAGAGCCATTAAAGCATTTTCAGATGGACAGCAGGTATATTGAATAACCTTCTTTGCCACACAATCCAGTACAGGCAGTAACAGCAGCAGCCCTCTACATAAAAGAGAGGGGAAATCAGAGATTTTTAGGAAAAAAATGTCTGTATTTCCCTCCGTTCTATAAAGTACATCTGCTAAAGATACCAAAGGGAGATAACAACAATCTTGTTTAGGGTAGAAGGGAATGTCAGCTCAAGTTTGTGAGTGTCCACTGCTGGACATGCACATGGACAACCACCTTCCTGCACGCAAGCACCACTTGCTGTGGGAAAATGGCCTCAATTCAAAGATAAGAGTCAGGGGTTTACTGCAATTTATGGGAAGTCTTGTAGCACAATGAAAAATAAAATTTTACAGCGAACTAAAATGATTTGGTCTGCATTTACTTCCATAATGTATTTTATAACATGTTTGGGTAACTTTGACGGCTTTGAAGATTTAAATATCAACATGGATAAACTTTTGCACTGCAAATGGAGAAGGACATGATAAATCCTGTCAGGAAAGGCTACAGGGAAAACAGAAAATGTGACAGATGGAGAGGAAATACTGCAAAGTTTAGGTACATGAGGAAGCTGTCCGAGTTGGAAAATCAAGCATATCATTTAGCTAATTATTCCACATCCTAATCTAGGCAATGAAACAATTAACTAAACTTCAAAGAGCTGGTATCCATGCAAGTATAATTTGATTTTTTTTTTAATTTTGGCATCTCAGTGAAATAAATATTTACACCTCTTAATGACTATTCTTGCAGCAAGGCTTTTAAAACCAGAGAAGCAAAGAGTTACTGGTTTGCACTTCTAACAACTAAAAGAAATTGCTGAAAAAAGAAGAGCGTGATTTGTTTTGGGTTTCTTTGTTGCTGTTGACAGATTTAGGGTGTTTTGTGTTCCTTGGTGATAGTGGTGATGCTTTGTTTTGGGTTTTCTTTAGAAAAGCTTAGCCACAGGACTAGATTTAACCCAAGGAATAAAATGCAACACATTAAGAGTTACACAAAGAGTTGTAGAAAATGACTCAATTATCCATCCATGCACAAGCACTCAAACACCAAAGCACTTACAGTCCAACACAACCCTTTTGTCATTTTCACAGAGAACACAGGAGGCATGGGCAAAAGCTTCTCCTGAACTCTATCAGACAAGGAAGGAGATAAAAATCAATCAGATTTAGAATCATGCCGCTGATGTCTTGTAGCTCCTTTCCATTTTACACCCATGTCTCAGGTGCTGAATTTTACCACTGACTTCAAATATATCCATTGAGGCAAGAAATGAAACAGCACAGAAGATATTCTGTGCTTGGGGCTGCAAGAACAAAGACAACATTTTACATTCAAGGTTCGAGGAATCTAGTTTTAATTTTTTTTCTTCTGCCTTACCTGTATAGCAAAAATGACCCTCTATGGCAAATCAGAAACTTACTCTTAATAAAATGAGAAACAGTATATAGAGCTGTTTTGCCTGTATCTATAAGGTTTCCACATCACTGACGCAGGCATTGTTTTCTAAATTTGTTTTTTACTGAGTTAATTAGAATAAACAGGTTTTCCATTTTTCCTCACCTCTTTGGTGCCAACAAGCACTTTAGGGAATTCCTAGCTGGGTTTTATCAGTCAGTTGATCAATCGCTTTTCTATTAGAGACACAAACATTGGAGATGTGATTGAAGTACAAGGTTATTTAGTCTTCACACATTCAGTGGCAGCTACAAAACAAAGCAGCCAGCAAAGTGATTAAAGTGATTAAAAATGGTCAAATAAACCATAAAGAACATTCTTAATTGTATTCATAATAAAGTTATCTTTACCACAGCAGTCAAAGCAGCTGTGGCTGCTCTGAGATCTGCAGAGTACTAATGAGCAAGGGAATAAAGCACAGGACTTAGACTCAAAATCTGAAGAGGTGCATGAGATGCACAGAAAATGCTGTGCTAAACACGTCCGATTCTGAAAGATGCAATTATGCTCAGGACATCAAGTCTGTAGTGTCTTAAGTCTCTGCATTCCAAATTCCAGTTTTTATCCCCAATCCCTCTCTTGGGGCTAACAAGAACATACAGATATGTGAGACTTCTAATTGAAATCGATATTAAAGATGTGCACTCAAATACTGGAAAAAACCCTGCTGGGAAAAACCCTGCTGGGAGTATTTGCAAGATGAGCTTTCATGTGCACATGAGCTTCCCTGTGCCCTCTGCTCTCAACTATCAGCCCCTGTTCTTATGCTCCTCTCTGCTTCCTAAAAAAAAATATCTCAACTGATGTCCTTTGAGGAGATTTCTTCATCAGCCTCACAAAACCTCCTGCCCACAGCCCATTGTCCCCATGGCAGCACCCTGAGCCTACCTGAGCTCACTGAACAATAGAGGAGATGGAGAGAAGATCCACCAGAGCCCATCATGAACAAAGCCTGTTCCAGGATGGCCACACTGCCTGTCTTGGGCTCAAACCAGGCATCAGCCACTGCTGGGTGGTTGCTTTCTCTCTGCAGAATTTCCTAACTGTAAATCTAAATCTGTGGGGTTACAAAGCTCTTTGCTGCCAAAACACCAAAGATTTTTGAGGGCAGGAAAGTGTCCTTGAGGGCAGGAAAATGTGCTTTTGAGTGGGTGCCAGAACAGCCCATGGAAGATGCCATAGGGAGCCAATACAATTTAAAAAAACCCAAACCCACAGCTGCTCAAACACTGGGGGAGTAGGGAGTCACAGTAATGCTGCTGCAGCTGTAACACAGAAGGGACAGCAAGCAGGAGATGTAGCACGTGGCAGAACAGCTCACATACCACAGGGCCTGGATAAAAGGTTCTCACTGTACTACTGTGCAAATACCACTGGGCATTGTTAAATGTATGTCATATTTGCAGATACTGGCTGCTGGAATTTGCCAATGGCACTGAGTGTCTGTGCTGGCACAGCAGCTCTGCTTTCCATGGACTCTGCACCAGCTGATTTTTTTCAGCTCTGCTGAGAAAAGGAAAGGAAGTCCTAGCAAAGACAAATATTTGACTTCATACATTCACAAAACCAGCACATTTGAACCTGAAAATTTTCACCCACAATCTGTTTCACATATCTGAATGAGAAACACTTTAAAAAAATATGCTCAATATCAGACTGCAATATTCATGATGATGACTTCACTGTGCTTACCTTGAGCAAATCATCTTCACAAAACAAAATTCTATTTTAAAATTCAAAGCACGTATTTTACAGGAAATTGGAAAACCCCAAAGAATCATTTCTCAAAAATTTAAAACAGTAGTTGGCATTAAAACTGAAACCAAACAAAAATATTAAGTGTAAGTTTTAACAAAATACAAGGATGTCTGTACAAGTAAAAGCTTCTAAATTCTCAAGAAGTCATCATTACTCAGACAAAAACCAGGCCATGAAGTATCATGCTTAAAATGTGACGTGGAATTCACAATGAAAACAGAAAAGAAACCAGAAAATATAAAATACATATGAGAATAAAAGTGAGCATGTGGATGTATAAGGCTGAAGAAAGGCAAGGGAAAGAGCATAAAAATAATAATGGCAAGAAAGATACAGCAGATTTGAAGGAAGTGAGTGGCAAAACTGCAAAAGATGATGTAAAGAACAAAAAGTACACAGAAATGCTCTATTTTTTTCCCTGTTCTGTATTCAGAATGAAGCAGGAGGACGCATCCACCTCATGCAAAGTTGTGGATGGAATAGGAAGTCTGCCGTATGTGATAAAGAAGGATGTTAAGCAATATCTGCTAAAATTAAACAATGTTCAAATCAGAAGGGTGGATAACACATACCATAACACATACCCCTGAATGCTAAAAGGGCATGCTGAGGAGCTTCCCTGAATTGCTAATATTATTTTTAAACAAACCTTTGAAAAATTGGGACATTCCAAAGAAAAAGAACTGCCAAAGGAGACCTAATATTTGAACAAGGATAAAAGAGACAGGCCACAGACCTCTAGAACAGTTATTTAGCATTCAGTAAAAGGAGTGATTAATTTGAAATTTCATCAACAAAGAATTAGAGGCTAAAAATCTCATTAATGTCAATCAGTTACTTTAATGGAAGGCTGGTCTTGTAAAACAAACCTATTGTCTTTTCATGAGGAGATAACAGGTCTGCTTGACAAAGGCAATTGTATGCAATAGTGCACTTGATTTCTCCATGGCATTTGACTTAGTACCACATGACAACTCAATTAAAAAATGATGACGTGGAATTAACAGAGTGCACTTCAGTTGGATTCAACTGTAGTATAATCACAGGTCTCAAAACGTTCTTGATACCAACAACTCCTCTAGTGGAACGACAAGGAATTCATTCTTCATCTGAAGTTATTTTTATAAAAAATGTCCTGTGTTCACAGTGGTAGGTGAGACAGTTTCTCAGGGTTAGGAAAGAAACTGAGGTGCCTGAGAAATAAACTGAGTTCTTGCCTACATGGAGAACCTAACAAAATGCATTTTAATAGAACCAAATGTAGGACAACGCAAGGGGAATTCAGAATGGAGTTTTTATGTGCTGAATGGGAAGTCCAGAATTGTACTTGACTTGCCTACTTAAGGAATTTAGTTTAGATATTTGTGAAATTTTTTAAATTAAGAGCCTATGCTTCTTATAGAATTACAGAAAAAAAATAGACCCTTCCAGAGTTGTATGGCTGAAGGTTATCAGTTGGTCACTGCCACGAGAATCACCTACTCTGGCAACTTGGAGAACAGTTTCAGTGGAAGTGAGATTAAAAAAAAATGTCAAAGGAAAAAGAAGAATGAGAACTTCAGGAAAACCTCTTGAAATACTTTCTTAGTAAAAAGCATCTATTACATTCTTGAAGGGAAAAAATAACTATATAAAGCTTAGACAAACAGAAATCATCCCCATTTTATATTATTTGTGAGCCCTCTGAAAGAATACCAGCATAACATCCACAATTTAAGAAACGTGGAAATACTGGAAAACATTAAAAGGAGGACCACAAAAATTGCTCCAGTCTAGAAAACATGATTTATGATCTGAGACTTAAGAAGTGCAACATACTCAGATCATCAAAGAGAAGATTATAAGCTGACTTCATCATCACATAGGTATTTTCACACGTAAAAGCTAACTGATAACAGAATGGAAATAGTTAATCATGCAGACAATGGCATAACTAACTTCCAGCCACTGGATCTCATTAGCAAGTTAAACCTTGAAAGAAGCTTTTGATTACTTTCACAGCCAGGAAAACCAAATTGAAATATTTACCAGGGGATTCTGCATTGCTTGAAGTCTTTAAAAGAAAATTATGCCATCCTTCTAGAATATATTTCTCTTCCTTTTTTTCCCTGCAAAAATTCTCTGCAGTAAGCATGCTTTGGACTGAACAGGATGCTTTGACTTCCAGAGGCAGAAAGACTTTGAAAATAAGACTCCAAACCCTCTGCCTGCTCATTTCTCTTCATTCACAGGTTCTTGCCTTCACTCACAGATTCCTTTCTCTGCAAAGAGTCAGATTTAATTCTCTTCTCCATTAAAAATACAATTTTACTTAAATACCATATTCCAGGGCTTCCAAAATCACCCACTTCTGAGGTCAGAAGCAACACCTTCTCCCTTTCATGCACCTAACTAGACTTACTCCAAAGGCAGAAGAGAAAGGATTCTATTTAGCTTATTCTACTTCCTTAGAGATTAAACACAATCAAAACATGAAACTAGGAAAATGGTGCTGTGAACTTTCTTTTCTGATGAACTCATGTAATCATACCTAATAAATTCCCTGTCATTCCAAGAGTATTAGGTACTGGGAGGTTTTGTCATCTCTCCTGCTCTCTGGAATAGTCTCCAGAAGACAAAAGAGCTTTAATCTGAATAAAAGGGTATTTGAGTTAAAAAAAAAAAAAAATCTTTTATCTGAAGAAAATAAGAACTAAATTTTCTAGTGGTTTCTTTGGGCCTGAAACCCTGTCAAGTAAAGCTTGTATCTTCCACAGTTTTCACAGTGATTGCCAGCATGCCAAGATATAATGTGAAAATAGGTAACAAGTAGCCCTGGTTGAGATTGTAATTGCACTGAAATTATGACAATTAGAAACCAAAAATAAATCTCCAGAAAGATCAGATTGCAGTCTGCATTTTGCATGGGATTTGAGAAACACAGTGTATGTGTCTGTCAGTGAAAGAAGCTGAGTATCCAGCCTAGGGAGTCACATTCCCAGTGCCACAACTGACCCTGAAGCCTCATGTTTCCTAAATGCACAAAACCTGTCACCACGATGCTCTGTAGATGCCTAGAAAAAGCTCCTAGAAAAATCTTTTTGAGAGTGCTACACATGAACCTTATAGCAGAGCTAAATGAGGATTTATGCCTCAACCAGATTGCCCATCTATTCTGTGTTCCAGAATACATGGCAAAAAGACTGCAAAGACTTTGTTCTTACCTGATTAATCTTCACTATTCAGGGCTAGACACAATCCTGTGATACACCAAAAAAAAA
This sequence comes from Zonotrichia leucophrys gambelii, assembly GCF_028769735.1. Classification (NCBI taxonomy): domain Eukaryota; kingdom Metazoa; phylum Chordata; class Aves; order Passeriformes; family Passerellidae; genus Zonotrichia; species Zonotrichia leucophrys. The sequence goes on from NC_088173.1 coordinate 53,431,410, forward strand.
AAAACCCTCAGTGAAAACTCCAGGAAAAAAAAAAAATTCAGTCATCACATGCAAAGTAATCTTTCAAAAGAAACAACAAAGAAAATTTGTGCCTTGTTTCTAAGACTAACAAACCACCATTATGAACAGGAGTCACGGATACAACACGTATCTAATTATTTGGTGGCTTCCAGAACCACCTGCTTACTCAACAGGATGTGAATGCTCTGAATAACAGGGAGATATGCTTCATTGCATTTGCCCTAAAAAATTATTTAGCCTCTGGTATGGATGGTCTCCATTATGACTGGATGACCACAAGTCTTAGTCACAGTCCCTCATTTGTCCACAGTGTCATATCATTCATCTGGCATCTTCTAATATTTTCACCATGCCACCAAGGTGTGCATAACAGCCTAAACATGAAGTAAGCCCAGTGTTTCAAACACCAAAAAGTTTCAAAGAAAGGAGGTAGCCTATTGCTAAGTACTTACTCCTGAAAAGCAGCTCACCTAAACTTGAGAGCCCTTAAAAAAAAAGGCATCACAAGGCATAAGGATCCCCAAGATCCTTATAAGCCTCCCTGGGATTTTAGACCCTGCTCCACATGTCCCTGGGGAACACTGTTGTAGCAAGGAAAATACTCCCAGCTCCTCAACTTCCTGAAATCATTGATCTAGAATTTGAGTGTAGTGTGCATATGGCTTCCTTCATTTACACCAGAATATGCCTTTCTTTTCCTCAAGCAAATAATTTTCTCAGGTTCAAAAACACACCAGAATGTTTTTATCTTTATCATTGTTAGAAAACACAGCCCAGCTGCCACAGCCATTCTTCTCTCTCCATGTGTTTGAATATGCCTCACACACAGTTTCTTTCAGTCGACAAATGTTTGTATGGCAGAAAAAGATACCTGACTTCCTTATCTGTTTTGTCCCCAAAAAACATAAGGTTTCTAGTAAAACTCACTGGGCCTTGATCTAGTCCTATTTTAGGAAAAAAATCATGTGGGGAAAGGCAGAGAAGGAGCATCAACTCAGGCAGCAAAACCTTCCAAAAGCAAATGAAGTCATCTGTGTTGTTACTGTAAAGTGCCTATAGAGCTGCCAGCCAATTGTTGGTGCAAGAAAGATTATTTTTTAATATCAGAACTGTTTCTAAGAGAATGTATATTCCCAAGATCAAATCTAATGCAACACCATCTGGATTTGGGTCTAGACAAAATCCCTGACATTTTACAGTACTTATCAGCACCACAGTTAAGTGTTGCTGACAGGGGCTGTGGAAAGAAATCTGGGCAGGCAAGTTAGGCTGGAAACTTCAGGCTCCTGGGAGCACCCTCTCTTTAGGATCTCTGTTTCAGGCAGGTTCTGCATCCATCCCCAGATCATCATGCTGTTGTCTGAAATGGCTTTAATATCACCTGCCACAAGCTGACAGCCTTCACTAACTAAGGCAGAAGGAAAAGCAAAGCAAGCAGCCAATTCACACCAATACTTTGCTAAAGAAATAAATAAACAGAACGTGTTGCACATACCATGTATCCTTATACTTAGCAGCAACACATGGTGAGAATTTGCAGGTCCCATACATTGCAGATTCTTTAAGTCCTATTTAACATGAAGGAAAACAAGAAAACAAACCAACAAAACCCCCTTAGAATATCCAGATGTTTCTGAAAAGGCCAACATTGTTTCTCATTTCTCTGCATATGTTACTTCACCATCCAGAAGTTTTACAACACATTTGGTATTAGCTTTTCAGGTCAGCAGTTTTCCAAGCTTAGTGGGCTCAGAGCCTGTAGCATCTCTGCAATTTTTCCAGTTTGGCTTTCTCCAAAGATGGGCCACCATTCAAAAAACCCAAGTTCTACCTCAGGGCTGCTCTCCCATTCTGCATTTCCAGCCCTCATTTCTGATTCTGTCCCAAGGCAGGCCAAGTGACCAGAAGGAAAAAAAAACCTTAAGGTTTGCGTTAAATATTCAAAAGGCATTCTTTGGTTTCCTTTAAGTTTAATTTAATTTTGCAACTTTCCTAAAGCAAGTTCATTTCAGACTTTTCTTTCAGAACAGGTAATTCTCTCCAACTCCTGAGAGAACAAAAGGAGTGAGTCTCAGGGATAAATTCAGAGAGCACCAGAGTCACTACACTAAAGGTGAGCTCTTTTGCAACACAAGTTTGCCGCCAGTTCCATCACAATGCTCTGGACTATTAATTCCCATGGGACATGACTGCAGGTGTCCAGCTCCCTGGCTGGCATCAGGTTCAGCTGTCACACCTGCAGAGCATCACAGGAGGAGGAAGTTCCCAATAACATCATCCTGCTCTTTCAAACAGCACTGACCTTTCCATTTTCAGCTCCTACAGGAGACGTGAAAGATGCCCAGCCTTCTCCATAACCAGCTGTGTATTTTTTGCCGGGGCATTACATAAAATAGACAATAGAGCCCTTCTGGCTTTACCATGTGCCCAAATCCAACCCACGCCCTCAATGGCCATTCTGTCAGGGCAGGAGGAACAAACGCATGGGCAATCTCTAATGACTAGTGCAATCTACTTGTCCATTTCCTACTATTAGGAGATCAAACAGAAACCTCAGCCTGGATGCATTACAGTCTCATTAAGCTTTAAAGCCAGAATGGAATAAACCATTGCACACAAATTCATTTATTCTTGAAATTCAAGCCAGTCAGTCAGGACAGGAAAGACAAAAAAATAACAGCCTTTTGTAGTGAGTAAATTACAGACAAATGGGTTTACAAGGCAGATGATCTCAGTTTTTAAATCTAGACTCAACTAAACCCCACCAGAAAAAGGGGTTTCATATTTTCCTTTAATGCATGGAGCATACATTTGCTGATGTACACAAGGAAACTAAAATTTGTTATTATAAGGTTAGAATAAATAAGGTCACATTCTCCCCAAGCCCTCCCCTGCCTACAAACCAAGTAAACAGAAAGATGGCATTTAGGAAAGAACGCAAACTGAGCAAGTAATTGCATTTAATAATTACATAGATCAGTAGGAAACTGCACAAGAGAACAGGATTTAGAAGGATATCTTGAATAGCCTACTCCCATTTGGATTTTGTTAAGCAGACTATATAAAATCTAATATTAAATGTATTAGTATAAGAATGTGTAGACAGTTTTGCAAGCTCCAACCAGTCTCAGAAGGAGAGCTGCTCATCACCCATGACAAACATAAAAATAGAGCTAATATTTCTACAACAAGCACTGCTTTTTAAATCAAAAGAGCCAAAAGATGCAAACTATTAGAAAGTGCTGCTAGTGAATGACTGCTATTCCATTGCACGTCTTCCCATTCAGCATTGAGAAGTAAGAATATTCAAGTACCACTGCAAAAGATCAGTAACAAAGAATGAGAAGTTAAAATCTCTTCTGAGGTATCATTCTTAATTAATAACATACACTGTATTAATACATGATGTTCTAATACATAATTAAGTACAAATATGGTACTTAATCTTTAAATAAACAATTTTAAACTTAATTTTTGTTCTATGAATAGAAAAAGAACTTACATATATATATAAATTATGTTTTGAAGTAATATTAGCTGGTAAAGAATATGTATTAAAACTGGCATATGCTGTTTTAACTTTACTTTTTTCTTAATATTTGGAACAATTCACACCTTTATAAACATGAACTTCTACAGTAAATAGGAATACAGCTAAAAATACTGGGGTTTATAATTTTTCTGGGTTCTGCATTTGGGACTGCAGGCAGTATTTTCATGCAACTCACCAGCTATCACAGGGAAGTGCTCTGCACTCAACCTGAAACATCAGACTTGCCAGGTGAATGAAGGAAAACAAGATCCTGCCCCAGATCTGGCTGAGCAAAACCCTACCCCTGTGATCCTTACAGTTTTCAGGGAATCCAACAGCATGAATTCAACTGCTTCTTCTCAATCTAGGGATTTTTTGCATGTTTTAAAACATATGTATTTGTGAGTTAATATTTGTATTCTAAAAATTCAGCTTTAGCTCCACCCTTAATAATTTCAGATGTTAAACAGATTCAGCTACCTTCTTTGGGTAATATAGATGCTGCTTTTCCATGTTTAAAGTGGTTTGAGAAAAGACAATTTAAACTCACTGTAGGATTTGCTTTGCTCCTAAGTACTCTATATCAATTGCCCTAAAATCCCTCCTGTTCTTGTTTTATTGTTTGCTTTATTTCCTTCTGATGCAACACAGGGATCTCAAATTATTTTTCCATCAGCTTCCTATTGTCATTACATGGCAAGGGTTCCATATTGCCAGAGTTTTGTACCTCCTTGATGTTTCTCGTAGGCAGCTCCTCCAGGCACTGACTCTTCCATGTCCTCACAGCAGTCACTGACTCCAGTTCCCCCAGCCAACCAATCCACTCTTTTATAACAGCTACAGCTGTGGCCTGTTAACATCAGGCCTGCTCCTAATCCTTAATAATTGGCTCAGCTGCAACTCTTTAGGGGGTAAGATTACTTGCTATACTACCTTTTTTTACCCATACTGTATCCCTCTACAGCTTCCATAGTGTGAACCAAAAACAGCTTGAGGGGAGCTCCACATGCCCATGCTGAGCATGAAAAGCTCTGACACCCTGGGTGGTGGAAAAGCCCCCACCTGGACACTGCACTCCCACAGAAGCGCCGGGTGCCACCATCCCGGGGAGCCCTCGTGGGTTGTGCTGTCTCCATGTGTGTGACAGTCAGCAGGGAGGATGGCAGCAGGTGGAGCAAGCTGGAGCACGAGCTGTAGCTGGATTGCAGGAGTTCTACAGCCCTGCTGCAAGAGAGCCTATTGGCACAGGAAACACCCGCCCCAGAACCCAACACACCTTGACAGCCCAGCAGCAGGGTACTGGACGGAGAAGGGAACCCTGTTCTGGGAACAGGCAAGATACAGGTCAGCCATGGGAATTATCCTTTTTTTCATACTGTGAAATCTTATGACAAATCTGAGCATCATCCTGAGACTTCAGATAATTATTTTTCCTTTTAAGGGGCCTTTCTTTTCAGACAGGTAATCGCCAAAAATATCCCAGCTCTCTTTTTTCCTTTATTTAAAGCAATGCAAAAAAACCCAGTCAGTTCATTGCTAGAGCAGGAAAAAACCCTTTAAAAATACCAGCTCTAAAGACAAAAAATGCAAGAAGATAAGCAAAAATAATTCAAAGTTCAGTAACTGAAACCTGTTTCTGAATTCTGGGTGTACAGGATTGACAATTGGCTAAAGTCCTCTATGACCCCAAGTATTTACTTCTATGTGTTCTAGTCTTGTATGCAAATATAATTAATTTTAAAAATATATACTTCACGCGTAAGTCAGAAGACTTCACTTATTTCTAATGCCACTTGAATTATTATTCCCCACTCTTGAAATGTGATTCTCAATCTAATTCTCATGTTGACTCTAACAACTGGTCTTTCTAAATAGTCCTGACTTCCATTAACAAAAGTTATGAGAATGCTGTATTGCATATGATAAAGTAATTTTACATATCTATGATGTTGAAGTTACACAAGCAAAAGCGGAATCTGAGATTTTATTGATAGCTAATACAATATGCAGTGCTCTGCTTCCAAGAAAATTTGCATTATGACCTGACATTTCTTGGTGTATACACGCAATTCTGATAAATCATAAGGGAATTGGAAGCACTCACCAAAATTTGCTATTTAATGAGCATGGAACACAGGTTCCCACTGATGATTAATATCCAAATTTTCATCACATTTGAGTGCCTAATTAAATTCACTGATTTGTTCTGATCCTCTAGAGAGAGGAGATCCAAAAGCAAAGTCTCAATCTAGATTTGCTCCATTTCCTTCCTCAAATCCCATCTCTGGGAATTACCAAGGAAAGCACAAATAGACTGCAAGCGACCAGAAAAGCCTCTCTAAAGGAAGAACTGCTTGTATCAATTCACATGCTCCCACTGTAAATTAATCAATCAACATATATATTTAGCTAACCAAGATATCCATGAAATTTTTATTACAAAACATAATAGTCAAGTGAAAAATAAACAAACCACATAGTGGAATTCTGGATTCTGTGTGTCAAAAAACTCATTAGAAGTTCTTTAACAGAATGAAAGGGAAGAATATTGCAAATGTGGACTTGAAATGAAAAGGCTTCAAAGAATCACACAGGGACACACACAAATAAATTGTGCAGGCCCTGCACATGACTTCTTTGGTTTTAGAGGCAGTTTAACTAATAGCAAGAGATTTTATATTTTCCAGGGAGGCTTTAAAAGTAATCATTGTCTGTGTGTTCTTTGTCCATAACTCTTTTGTGGCAGCCAGCAGAATTTAATTTTCTTCCCTTATTTCAGTAATAAATTTATTTCAACTTTCTTTTGCCCCGACACAAAAGTAGTATTCATGTCTAAGAAACAGAAGACTTAACCAAGGCAAAACCCCAGAATTTCAGAGGTTGTCAAATCTGAAAATAGTGGAGTCTTTCTCTGGGTTCAAGCTCATGTTCTGAACATTCTTCAGCTCTTAAACACCACATTTTTAAGGTCAGGTCGCTGACTTTTAGGAATTAGAAAGGATGCTCACAAATTGCATTTGGATCCCAGGTAAATTCTTCATCTTGGATAGATCACTACTCATGAAGAACAAGCACTACAGGAACTTCTGTGAAACACATGTTCAGAGAAAAACTTCATTGCCTTTATAGTTCCTTAATTAATTTTTAAATTGTTCATACATAAATACCAATGGATATTTATATTTCTATGATATCTTTTCTCAATGATGAACTAAACAGGCTATTCACTTCTTAATGTAACAACTTTTTATGGAATAAGAATTTTACACTTCATTCTATAAAGGATATAAAGCCAGAATATATCAAGTTCTGAATACACAGCAAGTTAATCTATGGAGCATGAAAGTTCAGCTTTTTAAAGCAAAGCATTTTTCTTTCCATCCACTACTGTATTGCCAAGGGTAGGAAATATTTCATTCTGCTTACAACTTGTACCCTGAGTTCCTGAGTCACTTCTGACTGGCAGTGCCTGATACCTACATTACTGCACGGCTTGGGACAAGAGATACCCTTGGAAAAAATACTATGGAAAGAAAGAGGCAGAAATAGTCTCCTCTGTTGTAGCAGGAAAGAGGAAATGGATGATTCCCTGGGGTTTCTTTCAGTGTGAGAACATTCTGCAGCTTTAAAACATTTACTTGAGAAATCAGTATTACTCTGCAGATTAGACTCACATGAAAGTTAGTAAATGGCAATATGCCAGAGCACTCATCTGAGTGCTCCTGTCAGTGAGGGGATCCTTCAAACACTCAGTAAAAATCTTGAACTATAAGAATCTGAAGACTAACAGCTGCACCCCCCAGTCTGGGATCTGTTTTCTGTCCTTTAACTTCTCAGCCCTAGTCCCTCATTGGAATAAGTATAAAAACACAAACACCCCCTCCTTACACCATGCCCAGATGAACCCCTACAAAACAGAAATTAAAACTCATCAAAGCTGATGGAGGCAGGCACATCTTCAAAGGTATGGACTCAATTGGACTCAATAAGATTGGCATGTTTTAGTTGGTGGGCAAATGCTAGAAGAGCAGATGGGCTTATTAATACCTGTGTATCTCACCTGTGTGCAAAAGCCCACAACTAACAAAGAGAAAAACCAAATTATAATTCCTGGATGTGTTTATTTTCACCCAGGTATTCCTAAGTCACACCCATCACTTTTCAACAAGGTAGAGATATTAAACCATCTAATTGGGCACCAGTGCAACATGTCTTCTTACAGACTGTGGGTAACATTAAATACTCCAGCAACATCCAGGAATGAAATATGAAAGGTTTGAAAAAGTTAGATTCACAAAAGCTACTAACACAATTAGCACTAATTGTCAATCACACACTAGGTGGTAGTGATTCAATAGGCAACAGCCATGGAGGCTGCACTCTCCCTCTGCTAAAGATGGACCTTCCACAGCATGGAGCTGAGAAACAGCTCCTACCACCACCTTCACTGAACCTGTTCTGAAGATAAAAGGCGGCCCTTACTTCCCAACTATGATTCATATTTCAAAAGCACAAGGTTTTTCTTAAATGTTTATCCTTTAGAAGCCATAAGGTATTTCTGAAACACAGTAAGATGGAGTTCCTAACTACAATCTATCTTCAAAATAATACTAAGGTATATATGTGTAAGAAATTAATAAATTCTGATTCTGGAGTGCCCCATGAAAATGCAAGTCTGATTTGCAGTTCCACATTATTTCCCTCATCACTTCATTTATGCACTTATATGGCCAAACAAAAACCAGCCGGTCTTCACCTAACATGTTCATGAAATTTTGCCATTGTCCAAAAAAAAAACCTCTCTCAAAATCCAGTTGCATTCAAAGTCAAATGTTTGGAGCCAAGTTCTGAAACTTGTTTAGGGCACTAAGGTGGTTTTAGGTTAAACAACTAAGGTGGTAGGATGCAAACATCCAATGGTTTTTACTTATATAAGTACACCTCAGTGGTTTGATCCCTTTCATATGCACTTCATTAGGGTTACCTTTATTACAAGGAGAAGAAACAGTACCAAAAGAAGTAATTGTTAGAACATATGCACATGTATAAGGTAAATCCCCAGCCCAAAGATGCCTCAGCAATAGTCCTTCACCTGCTGATGGTGAAATTGCCCAAAGCAAAGATCACAGGAGGCTGCACCACAACCTCCAATAGTCATTTCCAGCCAGCACACCTGTGAGTCTATGATCCTGCTTCGACAGCTCTCTTACCCCTCCCTGTGAGCTTTAAACTGTGGGTAATTAAGCCTCAGAAGCTGGACCACAAACAAACAAAGCAGTTTCTACTGCCTATAAAGGGGATTCAGATTCATCTGATGTAAAACTTCTGTGCCATGCCATCTCCCCTTAAAGCACCTGCTTTGGGCCAGGGAGGCACCTTTAGCTCAGCTTCATCCTGGCCCCTGCTGCCTCCACTGTGCTCCTTGACACATGGACAGAGAAGTCTCTCTCTCATCTGGTAGGAGGTGCAGGTCCCCAAGATTTGCAAGCTAAAAATGTAACACTGACAGTTTCAAACATGCTTCTTCAAGGACACAATTCTTTCCAAGGAAAGGCAGCAATAAGAAGAGAAGTTTGAGAATTGTACATGCAGTTCTGGTATTGAACAGAAAGAAATTCAGGAAATTTCACTCCTCTATATACATCAGTTCTGCAACTTATCCAGGCAACACAGTTATGCTCTGGTGAATTCTCATTTTCAGAGCTCGGGCTTCATTCTAATCTCCATTTCCAAAGGTGAGAATCCTACCTCTGGCCTGCACAGCCAAGGTGACATCAGATTCCATGCAAGTGGGCAATTCCTGCTGCAATCCTGATTTGGGCTAGATCTTCCCCTTCAGAAGGGTTTATAGAAAGCACTTGGTATATTGTACATGAAACACAGTGAACCTCTTTTTGACCACCAAAGCTCTATATATAAACTTGAAACAAATCCAAGACAAAGGAAAAAAAATCTCCAATGTTATCACCCCTGTAGGAAGGGCCTAGAGAGAGATGGGTCATTTGTTCAAATAATCTCATCTTGAAGAATGGCTTAAGAGTTCAAAAGCCTGAGGGGTATTGCAAGAATGAATTTTACTTTTCAGGGAAGACATCAAACCCAGACATTTCTGTGGCAGACATACCAGCATATCCTTGCAGATCCCTCTGAGTATATTTTCCACTTTTTTGGATTTGAAATCTTGAAGCAATACAACAATCTCTCATTTTTTAATTAGGTTTCCTGTAGGCAAGGCTGAAGAAGGAATATCAGTCAGTGTCTCTGAAGTGGGAGCAAGCACAAAACCCCACTAATAGCCCCATTGACCTAACATTCACAGACTTTACCATTCCTAAAATATTTTCCACCAGTCCAGGCAGCAACAAATAACAGGTTTTGATGTTTTTAGTCATGGTACATTATCAGGAAATATACAAGCAACTTTCCTTTGAAAAGACTGACTGCTACTGCTCTTCAAAGTTCATCTATGTATTATAATCTCCTGCTTGCAGTGCCAGAGTATGCTCTAGATATTCTAATAAGACAAAATGGAAATGTTGCACAGCTGCTAATGGTTATTCAAACTCTATTTGAGCTGTTTTGTTTTTTGGGTTTTTTTAAGATAGAAATATTCTCTTAATTGAAGGTGTGTTTGCTGAGAGAAAATACTTGTTATGAAGGCAAAACTGTCTCAAAGAAAAGAAACCCAAGTGGAGTAACAGGATGCACATCAGACAACCATATATAGGAGACTTCATGAAAAGTCCAATTCCTTCTGATACTAGATGCATATTCTTGACAGCCACACTTTACAAGCTACCAAAGATTGGAGAAATGAACTCTAATGATAAACAGCTCTTAAGAAACGAATAGCTGGTCAGGTTTACACCAATTCTTTCCCATATTCTGCTGCTTTTGGTAGATCTTCTCATAGGCAATACATTGAAAACTAAGCATCAATGATTTCAAATCCAAAAACTTCACAAAGCTACATGTAATGAGGAAATGTTCTCTAGTAATACCAAACTATTAATGTTGCATGCTGCAATGACATAATGCTAAGTATATTTTCTGCCACTCTAGAAGAGGAGGTACATAAAGCAAAGCACAAGGTTTATTTTTTTTTAATTTATATCTACAAGAATAATTTTTTAATTTTCTTATTACTTAGTGAGCAAGCTTGGCCTCTACCTCAAGTGTTTTCCAAAATGCTAAAACACAACTGTTTTATTTTGACTTACTTTTAATTTAGCTCTCTAGTAAAAAGAAAAAAAATTAATTACATTCTGTCCTCAGCTGTGTGGTTAATATACATTGTTTGCATTTGAAACCCACAGGACTCTCAGTGCTTTCAAATCATTGAATTCAGAAAGAATTAAGTCACACTGTTTTTCCCATCAAAAAGTCACTATGACATCCAGATGCAGAACTATGATTCTAAACACAGACATGAGAAGATGATGACAGTAATTGCTCTTGTATCACTTTGGTTTCCTTTCCATTGAAATGCACAGCTCAGCATTCATGCCTCTCTCAGCCTCTCTATGTAGTCACATGCACACACACACACATCCAAAAAAACACATTTAAATAAATGGATAGATCAACATCAAGGTATATAAAGGTAATCATATTCCCAGAAAATAAGGAAAGATAGAAGGAGTTTTTGGTTTGTTGGGGATTGTTTTTGTTTGAAGTTATTTTCTTCTGTTTTCTTTCCCTATAGATGAAAACAACAGCAGTGAAACAACAAGAATATAACATTATATTGAAGGTCCAAAAGTTAAACTTCAGGAACATACTTGCAATATATACACACTAATTAAAAATATGTAAATATGCCCCTTTTAATGATGAAATTTCAAAGTTACAGATCAGGACTTTATTAAGACATTATTTCAGTCATCCTGCCAAGAAAACTTGCCAGCTCACCTCTACCCTTCCTAAGGTTTCTAGTTTGCCTCAGGAAAGCCTTGAATGTGCACCTCCATTTTTGAGACACAGAAGAAATCCTTTTGCCCGAAGGTTCTCAGCATGCCACTCAGAGTATTTTATATAGTAAAGTCACAAAAGGAAAATGCATTTCCTAAGTTCCTCCTCCAAGCACAATCCAAATGATGAAGTGCAGCAACAGTGTACTTATATGACCAACAGTTTAAAAATGAAAGTTTCACTCTGCTCTGTGCAGAACAGAGCACATTTACTAGAACTACTCAGGTAATTGATTTCTTCAGGTGGAATTAACATTTTAATTAGAAATTAAGTCATTTTACACTCTAAGGATAACAAGGAAATTATCACATTGTCAGAAACTAAACACAAAGTTTGTAAAATGTACAGTTTATATAATTAATTGATTTACACAAGGTTGCATTTTAGAACAAATCATGATGCTTTCTCCAAGTAAAGATGTGTATTTAATCATATTTTCAGTAGTATAAATATACAGATATGCCTGTATCAATCAAGTTATATTCCACAGTAATATCTTATGCAATTAATCAATGTAATTATATCCCTGCCATGAAAATATAAAGGACTATTTAAATCATGCAAGGGAGGGCTGCAATTTTCCATCTCTTGCTGATTAAATCCCACTTTTCAGTAAGGGTTAAAGTGTGTGTTATGCTACCTTCCTATTTATACTTTCCAATGTGTTAATTCTTTTTTCTAAAATCAGTTCAGATACCCCTGCTGCCAATCTGTTCAACCAGCAAATGAAGGTGCCACACTAAGCAGTTTCTTTACATAAGAAAAGAGAATCTCCCTGTCCATCTCTTAACCAAGCCAGCCAGGAATTAGTTGAGGACGACCGTGGTGTCCATTTCTCTTGGATACTTCTTCTCAGAAGAAAAAGTCTAGCAACCCACTGAACAAGGCAGGAAGTGATGGCAGCCACATCCTTATTCCATCCAAACCACTAAAACTGTGGTTATCATCACCTACCTAGGAAAACCTCTGAGTATACAATACACAGGCAGCAATCTTTCCCTTCTCCAGAATTGTCTGAATGGACTGACAGCAATGAACCAGACACAAGCATCATCTGAAGGGTGTTTGGAAAAGAGCAATTTAATCTGCTCCTGTTTTCCTCACTCTGTGACTCAGTCATTCTTCTACTGCATTCCTCCCACCTTCATTACAGGCTCTTGCTCAACAAGGCACCAAGCTGAACTTCACCAATCCCACTTTCCCAGAATTGTTGGTGTTGTATTTTTCTTCCCTCTGTCTCCCTAAATGTATCTTAGATCCAGACCAAGAGAACTGGAGAGAGCTGGTACCTGCTGAACCCTCCACCTTTCCCAGTGGGACTCTTATGATCCACATTCATCCTACTTAACATTCACCTTACAGAAATCAGTGGGCAGACAAAGGCAACTGCCATGGTCAGGTCAGCACCCCAATCTTCCCAATCATCCTCTGGAGACCTATACTCATCTCCATTAACAACAGATATGTCCTCAGGCAACTACCTACTTAATTTAGGCATTTAAGTTAATGGGAATATCTGGGGCTCACAATCACGTGGTAAATTTAGAAGAGATCTTCCTTTAAAAAATAAAACCTACAAGGAAAAGAGGGAAATTGAGTTAGTTACAATTCTGCTCATTAAAACTTAAATATCTGTATTTTCCTTGTTTTCCTCTTTGTTTCTAGAAGCACTGCTAAATATTTTAGATAGTTTCTGCTTGGCAGAATAAATGGATTCAAGCCCTTACTAATAAGTTCCTCAACTCCAAATTAAGCACGACTGTAAGAAAAGTAGCAAAAAGGGCAATTTAAAATTTATAACCTCCTTAATATTGTGTACAGTCTTGACAAAAATACACAGACAAACCTAAAAAGCATTTAAGTAACTGTGGCCCACTTGCTAAACACAGTAAAGGCACTTCCAGGGAATGATTATTTCTGTTTAACTTCGGCTGTCTGTAGTTTGTGGGGCTTTTCTGACACCGGCAAAGAGGAACTCAGCCAGAAATTTGAAACCTGTTACATTTAGGAGCACATTTTTGTGTAGTAACTAGGTGCCTGATGACTTCATGGGAATATCTAAACCTATTTAAAATTTGGGAAAACAGTTTGAATGAGTATTTTTTACTTCCTGTTTAATTTGCACATTACAGAAAAAAAACCAGAAAATAAAAAAATAAATAGAAACAGTTGCTCTCCAAAGAATCCTATGCATTTCTTAGTCTCTTAGAATACCATATATATAAAATCTAGCATACTATTGCAGAGACATTGCATACTATTGTAAGAGCTATATAATGTCTTTCTATAGCCTTGAGGAAATGCACTCAAAAGCAAATCTTTGAAATGAAGAACAGGGTTGACAAGAGCAGTTTCGGGTGGCTGAGATCCTGCAACTGCTGAAAGTTGATCGTATCCAAGTAACACCAAGGCCGACTTTCTCCTGCCTCTCCAGGGAATGCCAATATTCCCTGGCTGCCAGGGCACAATAGTGACTGGTACAAGAAGGAACTGAAAAACAGTTTAAAATGCCTGTTCAAACCCTACTTCTCTTCATACCTCCCATATATACAGAGTTTGATAGAAAGTCCATCTTTTCACTCCACCCTTCTAATTGACATAGAAACCACAAATTAATAATAAATAGAACAATACAGTCCCCACAGCACAACAGAAAAACCACTGAGAAAGTTATTCCTATTTCTACATGCTAAAAGGGTCAAATGTGCCAAAAATGGGAAGGAAAAGAAATTCTGTTTTAAATTGCTGCTCTTTCCTCTTCATTGGAAAATGAAAGCATCTCAGTATCCCTCGGTTAAACCAATGACAAAAATTCATTACAAAATCCAGTTAGAGCCTAACTTGTAAAGTTTTCCTACATTCAATTTTTTTTCAATACATGTAAAGTACATGCCCATGAGAAGGGGGAAAAAATCATAATACAGAGCTAGAAATTAGAAATTTAAACAAGGAATTTAACATGAGCCTTCCTTAAACACTTTCCCCTCTACATTTTACAAAGTTTGCTGGTTTCCAGTTTTAAATACATATGCCTCACAGCAACACTGTAAGTATTTAGATTCACTTGGTTTTAATCTGGAACAAGCATTAGAGCCTGTAACCTGACCTGCTGAATGAAACTGGCCAGAACATTTTGCTCAATACAGCTACATGAGAGGACAGCAACTCGTCTGACCAATGCACTTCTTTCTAAATACCACCCAGCCTTAGCAGAATCTATCACTTACTCTGACTGTTGTTTCAGCATACAATTATGCTTCTAATTAAAAATGTGTTCCTGAATTCTAATTTGAATTTGTCTTGCTTCAATTCCCAGCCATTGCTTTTATTCATGTCTTTTACTTGTTAGAGTTTAGAGCTCTGCAGTACTTGCTGTGCTAGAGAGGACAGTGGATTTCTCCACAATGGGCTGCATGTGTGCCTACAGAAACACACAAATACAGAGTATCATACAGAGTATACCTGAGAGCAACACCTCTACAAAGTCCAAAAATGTGCATATAGCAGTTGAAATGTGTCCAGGCTAAAAGGGTTAAGTCCTCTTTTTTTATAAAGACAGCTTTGCTAATAACAAAAGATAATGATTTTATTCAGCACCTTATCAAAGAAACAGCACTGACATGAATGTTCATCATTTGAGCCCTATGAGTCACTCAATGCCTGCTTCCCTCTCCCTGCTACACTTAGCACATAGCTCCAGGCTGGAGCTTGCCAGGATTAAGGCACTACTGCAGTGATATACCCCTAAATAGTCAAGTTGACGTACACAGGCTGACAAAGGACTGATTAATAGTTTAATCATTAATAGTTTTCAATATAAGCATTAATAGTTTTATGCAGCATTTATTTGCACATTAGTTTTTTTCTGCATGGAAAGAGCAAAAGTATGAAATACTCTCCTAGGAGTTTCTTCCCCATCTTTCTCTTCTTTACAGGATTTCCCCTCCTACTATCCTCTTTCTCAGACACAGAATAGACCAGATAAAAGCAATGGAGGGACAAGAGGACAAGGCTTCCTCCTTTTCTTTTCTTGGCAGCTCTGATATAAAGACTTGTTCTTGTAACAGGCACCTCAGCAAGGAAAGGACCTTCTGTTGTACAGGAAGGTCACAGGCAGAGTTTCACTACTGCAAAAACAAACAAAAGCTCTTATCTTAAAAATATATGAAATCATATTTGGCAGGGCTTGGAAACCTAATGAAATTCCTAGGAAATGTAATCCACAATTGACCTTAATAAATACAATTCTTGATCATTTTTCTTAGACATGCTGGTCTCCTGTTACTAACATTTCTGCTCATATTTTAAAACACCCTGAAAAAACTGGTGGAAGAGGATGAAGAGAGATCTCTTCACAGATGACAGATGTTTTCCTATAAAGGGGAAGCCATCAGCAAGAGGCACAGACAGTGAAGAGGGGACTCCCAAACATCACTGCTCAAATCCCTGACAGGCAGGATCTACTACAGGCACAGGCAGTAGTGAGAGAAACTACAATCCAGATGACTAAACTGTTTCTAGCCACTAAAATTAACAAATAATGATGTTCTTATGGAGGTCATGTCCACGAAGCATTAAACAGCAGTTTTATTTTAAATTATGCAAATGATGGCCAAGCATTGAGGTTTAATTGCAAAGCCAGCTGAAAGTGTTGGCTGCCTGGTGGATGCAGTGTGGGAAGCTGCTGCAGACAGGCAAAGCCTGTTTTATTCATTTCTACTATCTCTGTTTTGATTCACCAGAAAAGACAAAGCATGCTGGTTAGTTTCAACTTAGTTTTATAACAAATATATATAACCCAAAAAAAAAAAAAAAATCCAGATGACAAATGTACAAAAAACACATGGCCACGGATTTTACAAAGGCTTCCTCACTCTTTAGTGAGAATTTTCCCAGGGAAGCCACTGGAGTGAGAGAGAAAGACAAAAATTCTTTTATTCTTTTGAGTTAATGACCCTCTTCCCTAAAAAGAAACAGTTCTGCCTCATTTTTGGCATTTCCAGTGTGTAAACTCACAGTCATAACAAAAGACGAAAATAAAAGAACTCCCAAAAATATATTGATAACAAAGACATTGTATATATTGTGTATATTGTGATCGTATTTAGCATCAATTGCTTTCTATTTTTTTTAAACAGAAATAATAATGCTGAAAATTCCATTTACTTTCTTACTTACATTTCAAGTCAATAACATTGATTGCCATATTATGAGAAAACAAATTAAGAAAAAACATATAGAAAAAGAAGATTCAAAAGCACAGAAGAACTCACATTTTGGGACATGCAACTTTTGAAGAAGGAAGGCAAACACTGTATGTTAAACAAAGAATAGGAGAGAGATTGTTAAAACTGAAACTGCAGGTCATTTTAAGCAGTCAGATAAAAAAAACCTCTCCTTTAAACAAGCATGAAAAACTAGAAAAGCATACCAAAGGATAAATAAAGCAACGTCCCTAATAAATGTTAGATATTAAAGAAACAAAAGGGGAATACTGAAAAAAACCCCAGAATAACTGGCAAGGGTACTATCCATCAGAAAAAACTGAAATCTAATAAATGAGTTAAATGTAGGAAGTGACATGGAACCCCCATGGACTGGAAGTTGATCCCCCAGAGGGTGGGAGCACAGCAGGCAGCATTTAGCATTTCACCACTGGGATGGCTGATGGGAGCTGTGAGATTTGCTCCACAAACTCAACGAGCGCCAGACCAGGAAACACAGAACTAATGGGAGATTTCAACAACCCCATGTAGATTGCTTAAATGTTTTATCAGGGCACAGTGCCAAGAGGAAATTTTCAGAGCAGCTTCGTGAGCAGCTATTGAGGAAACTCTGAGGGGAAGCAACTCTTCACTGGTTCTCAGCAGGGCTGTCAGGGAGTCACTGCAACCGTGAGCAGCACGGACGTAGATGCAACATCTGTGCATAAGTAAGGGAGCCAAAATATCCACAAGGAAAGGGCTCTTGCACAAAAATGAGGAAGCTTAGTTAAAAAAAAAAAAAAAAAAAAAAAAAAAAGAGAGAGAAAAGACCCCAAAAACCTAAAGGAATTAATGTAAAATTTTGGAAACATCTTTCCAAAGGCTGAATTAAAGTGAAAGTGCATACCACATAAATTGGAACAAAGATAACAAAAGGCAGGATTGAAAAGAAACGTAACTCAGAGAAAGACACACAAATTTAATGAGCTGAATTTGACCTGCTGAAGATAATGGGGGAAAACATCCTCAGAAGAATAACCCTAAAATGCAATAGGCCAAAATAAAAACCTTCGAAACACAACTAGCAAAAGTTTACACTGTAACAATAAATCTTCTGTCAACCTCCCAAAAGATGCAAAGCCTGCCACAGCAATCTGTGGAACCAATACACAAGCAAGGTGAGAAAAGAGCACCCAGAGACAAAGCCACAGCAGAGAAAGCAAACTAATGTTTTGAATCTCTGTTCATCCCAAAGCTGCTTTGAAAAGTTCCCATGTCAAAGCTCCTCTTCACTGTCACTGTATGAAGAAATGTCTCATAATACAGTGTCAGTGAAAGAAATTTTACACAAATCAATGTTACTCATCTGCCCAGAGCAGATGGTATTCATCCAAATGTTCTAAAGGAACTCAAGGATGAAATCACTAAGCCATTAATTGCGAAGTGTCTTCTCATTTAAAATAATGTTTGTATTAGAAAAATGAACATTGCAATATGGGTTCCAATTTCTTAAAGGTCTCCAAGAGCAATTCAGAGAGGCACTTCAGGGCACTAAAGTCTGCAAAATAGTAAAAATTATTCCATCTCTGTAATTTGACACACAGAGAAATAAAAGGTACTGAGTGAGAGTCCACATTACTTTGGGAAAGGAATGCATGACCTGTTAATGTCTTCATTTTTTTGACAGAATCAATGAATATATAAAATTAAAACTCAATCAAATTGTCTTCTCCAAGTCTTTCAAAAAGATCCCCTACAAAATGTGCTCAAGAAGCTGCATTGCTAGAGGATAGGAGGACAGGTCTTCATTTGGAGAAATAATTATTTTAAAATCAGGAAACATTAGGTTTGATTAATTTTTTGCTATTGAGAAAAGTCCTCAAGGAGACCCACCAGGTTCTTCACCTTTAACCTATCATAATTATAGAAATTAGGCAGATAGTGACAAAAGTATGCTGATAGCACTGGATCATTCAAAAAAGTAAAACAAAGACCAGTAAATATCAAGTAAGACAGGAAATATGAAAGTTTGTAGATGAATCTCATGATGCTGAGTGACTGGTCATTAAAAAGGGATGCTCTGGCATTACATACAAAATGCAGGCTTTTGAACAAACCCTGAAGGTACTTGAGTTATATGACCCACATGAAAACACTAAGCTGCCTGCCATTCAGCAGTGATTAAAAAAACACAACCTCAGAAATATTTAGAACAGTAAGAGGTTTTTTCTAAAGGTTTAGAAACCACCACTATAGCACTGTATTAGCCCCTTCACAGTGCCTTTACCTTTAACATGTTCAACACTGCTGTACTTAATTCAAACAAGGACACAAGGGAAGCATAGGAAGTACACCAAAGAGAAACAAGGACAAGCAAAGAAGTGAAATGACTCCTCTTCAAGGATCAGAAACTGTAATGTCCACAAAATCTAAAGATTACATGATAAAGTGGAGCAGCTGTTTCCTCAAAACCTGTAGTTGTGGGGGGGGGGGGGGAAATCTGAAAAAGGTGCTCCACCATTTTTCAAAATGTCAAGGAGAGTGCTCATGCAAGAATGCATGTCCTCCCATCTTCTAGAGAGGCTAAAAGCAGGAACCAGGGAGCTACGAGCGCCTCTACCTTTCCTTCATCCCTGACTGAAGACAGAGAGCTGGGAGTGTTCAGGGGCCCCTTATTCATACACATAAATACATGATGGGGGGTTCAAGGAAGCTGAGAGACTTTTTTCTGTGATGTCCAATGATGGGACACGGGAAATTGCACATAAATATCTAAAAAAAGACCTTTTAATGTGAAGAGGGGTCAAACACTGGTGCAGGTTGCTGGCCCAGACAGGTTTAGAGTCTCCATCCTTGAAACTGCTCAAAACCCAGCTGAGCACAGCCCTGGGTTGACAGTGCTGTTAGAAGGACCTTGGACCCGATGATCTTGAGAGATTCCTTCCAACCTCAATTATTATGTGGATCTCTGGAAACTACAGACTCCTGTCCTCTTCTGGCAGTTCAGCTGGCCATGAGCAACTGGAAAAGGCAAAGGACTGCTCAGCTCAGTCTCAGTGCTCTGTTGGCAACCTAACATCATTCCCACTTTCTGAATTATTTTCAGGAAACTATTCTTATTCAAAACATATAAAATGTATCATTTTAAGACTGAATCAATTTATGTTCATGAAGACTACTCAATGTGACTAATTTTTTCCAATTTTCCAAAGGTTAAAAAAAAAGAGGAAAGAAAAAAGAATAGCACACACAATTCAGCTTTCTTCTTGCATGGAAGAATCAACAGTAGAGCAAATCATGAATTAAAGCATAAACCTAATATTTGCTTTCTTTCACCTCATCTGATTAGAGCCATTAAATTTGCATCATCCTTAGCTGTGCAATAATTATCACGGAAAGCTTAGCCTGTTAAATTCAATTCTCACATTGCAAAAGCTTTCCAGGGAGAGAGTCTCCTTTTCATATAACTTCCCCAGGATATAAATGGACGTTATGTCATTTGAGGAATCTATTTTTACTCCTAATCTTCCTTCTAAAGGTGCTTAGAACTGACTTGTAAGAATCTTCTTATCCCAAACCAAAGAATATAGGGCAGAAAACAATGAATTTGTAGCTGAGAACAACTTTAATATTGCTTTGCAATACATCATCCTGACTATTACCATATTCAATGAGTTTAATGTCACTTTCCCTCACTCCTCATCTGATAGAAATAAAAACAGGAGAAAAAAATTAATGGCAAAGAAGGGAATATGTAACAGAATGAGTTCCTAAAACAATAACCCCCTAAACAGCTTCCTTTGGATGCACAATGTATCTATAGGAGGGGTTTGCAAAACCATATCCTCCAACTGAGATTTCACCTTGATTTATTTTTCCTCTTCCTACCCCTTTATTTTAAATTATAATAATATTCAATCCATCGAAATTTAATAGAGTAATTCAGAACAAAACTTGAATAATTTTTCAAGTTATACAAGACTGCTTATCCAGTACTGATGCCATGCAAATTGACCATTAAAATCTACCAAAAAAATACAATCTTCAGTGAGAGAAATGCCCCACATCCAAGCTGTCTGACACCATTGCATAACATTTCCGCTTAAAGCTAGACGAAACCCTCATTTACATGATTCAGTAATACTATAAGTTAGCAAGTCTCCCTCTGAGTACCAAGCCCTTTTCCTAATGAGCACATGGGTAATTTGAGTATTCCTAATTGTTAAATGCTACCAATCTAAGGCATTGGGTATTGGGTCTCTTTTTCAGAATTGTTCCTCTAAGCAGAACTGACACAAAAGACACACGAAAGATTCACTCATTTAATGTTTTCATTCATGCAGTTTTTGCTGATAACCTTTCAATCTGAACTACCTTGTTTCCTTTCAATTAATGCTCACTGGGGAAAACATTCCCATTCAAAGTGACAGGATACATGGATGAGGTGTAAAGAAAACAGGAATAATGTCCTTGCCTCTGCTCTCTGTTTTGCGGAGAAAAGAAGAAACCTCACAACTTGTAAAAGTTGTAAAGCCCGGTATGCTTTATTACGACGCGCGCCGGACGCAAGACTCCCCAAAAGGGCATGCGTACCCCTGAAGATTTCAGACCTCCTTTTATCCCCCTTCCAAATGCATATGCATACAGTTTCACAATAAGTTCATACATATTCATCTTGCATGACACTTAGCACTAATTCTTCTTTATCGGAGGAATTCCTAGGTCGGGGGCAGATTGACCTCGTGTTTTTCTGTTTTTCTTTCTCTGTCTCCTCGCTGTCTCTGGAACGCGGCCTCTCCTTCAGCTTTAGCTCCACAGACCCTTTACCTCTCCTAGACACTTTACCTAGTTCAGGATGGATATTCTGTCTCATTCCCCCTTTCCTAGGAAATAAGTAAATTCTTTTACTTAAGGAAAATTTCCACGACAATAAGTGTCTTTTAGCGCTTTACCATGTACATTTGACAAAGAGGTTAGTACAGCTATTCGTTGTAGCATTCTCCAGTTCCAAATTAACAATGTAATAGATAGTCCTAAGCTTATCCCAACTAATATTAGTAAAACTAGAATAGGGTGGCACAACTTATCAAAGATTCCATTTGCAGTTGGTGATCACCCAAAGATCACATCTCACCAGTGATTATCCGTATTTTATTCTTTGTAGAACTCTGGTTATTTCTTTTGTACCATGTTGGACAGTAATTAAGGTTTTCTTTCCACTTTCTCGGATTTCTTTCAAGACTTCTAATAGGTCTTGGTGCTTAATTAATTGTTTTACCAATGTAAGGTTCACCCCGATAGGGGTAGGTGGTAGTCTGTGATACATTGTGTAATTGGCTGTAATCAGCTGGTGGGATGTTATGGTACCAAATACGAAAAATCACACCAAATAATCTTAACAAAATTACAAATACAAATACAGAGATTAGAATGGTTTCTACTAGACAGAATAACATCATTGCTATTAATTTGTACAGCAGCACAAACAGTTCTCAAACATGCACCCTTTTCCAGTATATACGAGCACAGTTTTCTGGTCAGTGACTGGATGAATTTCAAAGTGACAAATACTCTGTTCAGTGTCCAAACACATCCTGGGCATTAGCAGTATTGCTTTCACAAATGAATCCCATTTGTTCTCTAGTAATGCAGGATTCTAAGTTTACTACCTGCCACTTTTCATTCATCTTTTTGTGCCCACACTCTATGTTCTGAAGGATAGAGTGTTGTTTCTTCATGGTTTAATCTTAGGGCAATGATGGGATGGATAACATAAACAGTGGCATTACATATGGTAAGCACAAAGGCAGTGGCCACATTAGAAATAGGATCATAGGTGAAATTCACCATAATCCACCAGGATTAAAACTTCCTTTCAAAATCAATTGCATTATCCCATTCAATTTTCTGAATTTGAGCTGGAAAATTACCTTCACCCCTTTCCTATATGATCAGAGCTGCTGTTGCTTGTATCCATAACTGTGCTTGTATACAACTGAAAGCTAAAGACACATTTATCTTGAACTATACTAAGTGCTTCTACTATCAATTTGTGGTCTTGGTCCCCGGCCTGTTCATTCTTCTTTACTTTGGCAGTACTTTTGAAATCTGTCACTGGCTAGTTCCTAATGCCAGTAGAGATTACTATAAAGGCTGCTTCAATTTTGTTAGGCTACCTGCTGCAGCAGCCAGTTCATTCATCAGTATTTCTGAATCAATTCTATTTAAAACTCCTAATCTTGTCCCTAATATGCCAGTTAGATGTTTGTTATGGGGAACAGGAACTGCTTTCTGTCCATGATCATCCCTCCCTGCCAGAGGGATGTGCTGGGCTCCTACTACAAATTCAGACACACTTCACAAGTGTATCTGACAGAGGTTTAGGTCATACTTGAGACAGATGTTTGTTCTGAAATGTAGAGACTTCAGGGAATCTTAACTTCTCTCTCTCCCTCCAAAGCACCTGATTTCCCAGATGTGTGGCAAGCAGGAATGTCTCTCCTGGTCACCCACCTTGCCCTTAGCTAAGATCAAGCTGTGGACTGTGTTCAGGGCAGAAGATAATGAAGGGGAAATCTTGAGAGAAAAGCCTAAATTCATTGCAGTGCCTCAGAAGAAACTGGGATCAGGTTTCTGCTATTTGAAACACTCAGCACAAAAGTGATGCTCAAAATCCTACAGCCTGCTGCTGAGCTCTGAGGGGGTCTCTCTCTCTCTACCTCTTTTAAGCAGAATCCAACCACCTCAGACTGGGACAATCACTGATCCAAATCTCAGTAGGAAAAGGGATAGCTATAAATAAGGAAAATCACCTTATAAGGCCCCGCTGTGGTAAAAAGTGCAGTGTCCACTTTGAATTCAAATGAAAATCTGACAGTAACTTGAGCTCAAAGGCAGGTCACTTCTACAGGCTGTGTCAGGGTGAAATTACACCAACAGTCTGATTCACTTAGGTCATCACAGACTTCCTGGTGCTCATATACACCAGGGGAGGTTCAGACACTAATTACATCTGGTCTCTCATAAGCCATCCTATTGATGACTAAGCACTTTACTTTGATTTCTTCTCTTCAGATTCCTTGAAGTGTTTACAGCTCCTGTTCTTGCTATTTTTACTGCTCACATACTTGATTCTCGTGGATTACTACAGTAGATATGTTTAATATAAACCTTCTTTATCTCAAAAGGTTTTCCTATGGATCCAGTATACTGATTAAATGCCAGGGACCAAGGCCATTCAGCATTGCTTTGGGTAGAGGTACTCTCTAGTTCTAAAACTTCAGTTATAATTCCATACAAAACAATTCTGTACACTAAAGTATGAGCTACTCCCGACCGCAATATACTCATTTTGCCCGAATAAGTTTTAGTCTCAGTTCATTGTCTCCTGGTGTCACTCCTGAAGGGGCTTCTGGGCCTTCTTCACCCGAGAGTGATGGATCCAGCATTCTGCTCCTTGATTTTGATTGCAGTGAAGGTGGTGAGAGGTACTTGCAGTGGTCTCTCTCACTGTGGTTCTGAAGTCTTCTCTGTAAGAGACTTAACATATACATCAACCCCAGGCTATCCAACTCCCTGCTCCGAGTTCCAGCCACAAGTTTCTCAATTACTCTGAGCTGTTTGCTTAATGCTACCATGTAGGTGGACATTCTGGACATTCCCCTTGTATTCTGTTGTCTTCTATAAGGCATTCCAAAAGGATTCAGCATTCCTTTAGCTCAAAGGTTTAGTTTGAATTTGCAATAGTGCTAGTGGAAGAGCTTCTTGTCCTAGTCTTATGATTTGCTGCTTAATCAAATGATTCATTCTCTCCCCTGGCCGCTTGATTGGGGCAGTATGGGGTGTGAAGTTCTTAATCTATGCCCAGATGGCTACTAATCTGTTGCACTATTTTGGAAATGAAAGGTGATTCTTTATCTGAGGATATTGTGGCTGGAACTCTGAAGCGTGGTATTATCTCTTGTAAAAATGATCTGGTCACCTCTTGAGCTTTGACAGTTCTGGTGGGGAATGTTTCTGGCCACCCTGAAAATGTATCTATTAATACCAGTAAATACTGATACCCCCCTTTCCTTGGGAGTTCTGAAAAGTTGATTTGCCACTGCTATACAGGCCCATGGCCTCTCCCAGTCTGACCAAGTTTTGGCCCGGGGGTATTTTGAGGTTAGTCTGGAGGCAAGGATCACATTATCAGCTCACCTGAGTGATAGTGGCATATAGATTCCTGACAATGATACAACAGTCCTTTCAATCAGATGTGTGTTCTAGAAAGCCTGTGGGAATTACTACTTCAAAGTCAACACTTCATTCCAGTGCACTCTGTATCACTCGCAGCCTCGGTCATTTTGAGAAAGGAGCCACACTCTATAAAAGGCTTTAAGTAATTAGGCCCTAGTGTGTTTTCTAGTGCCCTTCCTTCACTAGTAACCACGAAAATGGGAGGGGATTACTAGCTCTCTTTCAATGGTAGCCCACCCCTTGCAGTTGTACGTCTCTTTTGATTAGTATTATTGTATTATGGCTTACCTTCGAGGAAAATCTGTACCTCACCCTTTGCTGCTTTCTTTGCCTCTCCATCCGCCAGCTCATTTCTTTCCTCCAATTTTAAGCTCACTCTCTGGTGTGCCTTAATATGCCTTTTCAGGTAGCCGAACTGCTTCCAGCAGCTGGATTGTCTCTTCTTTCCCTGTGAGGTCAGCAGTCCCCTCTCCTTCCAGATGGCTCCATGTGCATGCACAACTCTGAATGCCTTTTGCTGTTTCTAAGGCATGGGTCCATGCATTTATCTCAGCATCCTGTGCAGAGGTACCTGTTGGTAAGGGTCCAGACTCTATTACCTCTCTGCAGGTAGTCACTGTGAACTTTGCAATGTCGCTTTCTTGTCAGTGACCCAGGTCTCTGCATCGTCCGGAGGAGTGTCCTTTAAGTCTGGGCGGCTGGAGTAGGTAGCTTCAGTGGTCTCTAGGCAATCATGGTGTACTGCTTCTCCTTGATTCCACTGAGAAAAGAAGCTGGGTTGACAATATTAGTCACCACTATCTCTCCATCATCTTGCTCTACCATGATGGCCTGGTATTTCAGAAACCTCTCTGGTGAAAAGCCAGTGGCCACCCTTTACTTCCAGTACTGCAGACACTGTGTGGGACACTAGCACAGTCATTTTTGTCCCAGGATAAACTTGTGTGCCTCTTGAATGTTCAGCACAACTGCTGCTACAGCTCTGAGGCAACCTGGCCATCCTTTGGCTGTTGCATCTAGTTGCTTAGAGAAGTAAGCAGCTGCCCTTCAGTATGGACCCAAGTCCTGAGCCAATATTCCCAGAGCAATTCCTTGCATGGAAAAATAGAAAGAATGCTTTACTTACATCTGGAAGTTTCAAAGCTGGAGCCGACATGAGGGGACTCTCTAGCTGGAGAAAGGCCCGTGTGGTGTCTCTTGTCCACTGGAGATCTCAGTTCCCATTGGCAATAAGAGCATAGAGGGGTCTGGAGAACAGTCCACAATTATGAACCCACAGCTGGCACTACACTGCCATGCCTAAGAAGGTTTGGAGTTCTTTCGTTGTCTGGGGTTCAGGGTTTGGCATAGGGCTTCCCTGCCTTAAAGTCTGCTGCTCAGCACTCACTTCTTACTCCAGGTAGATTACCTTCTGTTTCACTACCTGTGCCTTTTTCTTTGAGACTCTGCATCCTTGGAGTCCTAGGAAATTCAAAAGGCTTACCGTCCAGGCTTCTCTTGCTTCCCTCGTCCGAGTGGCTACTAGAAGATCATCCACGTACTGCAACAGCCTCCTTTCCTCTTGTGGAGCTTCCTGGGACTCTGGGTCCTTGCAAGCTGTTCTCCAATCGGAGTGGAGAATTTTGAAGCCTTCAGGCACATGGACTGTGTGAGCTTGTGTTTGAATGCAAAAATGTTCTGGCTGGCTTCATGGATAGGGAGGCAAAAGAAGGCATCTCTTAGACCTAAAACAGTGAACCAGGTTAGCTCAGGTGTTAAACAAGTTAGTAAGGTCTATGGATTTGCTACCACAGGGTACAAATTCTGTGTTATCTTATTGACAGCCCTTAATCCAGTACTACCAGTTATTGGACTGATTCCTTCCTTACCTTCCTTTTGAGGGTACTACTCAGTTCTCACTGGTTGTGTTCTTTCATTAAGCTTGATGGGGGAGCATCCCATGGGGGAGCATCTTTCACTCTCCCTGGTGCAGCAGAGGCCCATACCCTTGAAAACACTTATTTACTTATTCTAATATCTCCTTACTAATGTCTTTCTTAATTTCAGTGTCTGTTAATATTAAGCCTAACATCTTTATATTATTTGCCTCCAGAGTAACTTTTCTCATTTGAGAATGTTTAGCAAATTGAGCGAATTGTACAAAAGCTTTTAGGTACACATAGTACACATGTTACTTTAAAGGTTTGCAAAAGTATGCCTTTTCAGACTGGCCAGTTGTTCATTCCCCACACTACAACATAAACATTCTCCACAGGTGCTAAAGCTTTATTTAAAACTGAACACATGACCCTTGTGCTGACAAAAATTCTTCCCTTTTGGGAAGGTTACCTTTACCCCTCTTCCCTTACTTTGGGAGGAAGCCTTTACAAATCATATGTACTCATTTTGCGAACTGTGATTGCTTCGCATTTCAGTGTGATAATCTTTGCCTGATTTCATAGGTTGCTATCTTATGCTGCATGCTGAACAACATGTTTGATTTGCTTTCTCTTTGCCTTGTTTTCCTTTTCAGGGGCCAAGACCAGAGAGCAGTCTGATCTCACAGTCTCTTTGTCATTCTGGGTGATTTCTTAAAACAAAAGACATTTCAGCATACAAAAACTATCCCATTTATCTTCCTATTATAAAACAGTACTAACAGCAATGAAGCACTATAAATCTTTTTATTTTCTGAGCTGCTCTTACTGGCAACCTCCTCCCAATGAGCCCCTCCCAAAAGGGGCTAATTTAGGAACCTGTTTGCTCTGGTCAGTTCTTATTATTTATTTCTCCTTGCCCTATCTCGCTTCCATTCAAACCTTTTTACAGACCTTCACAGTAGTTTCTCAGTTTTCCTCCTATACACACAGCTCCAGGTGGCAGGTATCAGATGTAATTCCCACACACAAGCTCTAAGACCTTAGGTTCTGAATCCGCTTGACCAGAAACCTTTAATTTACACTCGGGCGTGTACCCTGACACTTATTGGAACAGCAAAACAGCAATACCAGTGTTTCTCATAAACACCGCACTGCAATAATACCTGCACATCCAGCTTTTGCCCACAGGCCATTCCCGTGTTCCCTGGGGAGACAGGGCAGCCAGAGCTGTCCCTGTGCCCAGGGCGCAGCCACTGTCACCTCACACAGCCTGCTAGCCTCTTGATGTACCAAAGGCTCCCCGAAATTGCTCACAAAGGGAGGCTATTCTGTTTGTTACAGAGAACTTTAAATCCCTACAGCAGATTGTTTCCAGTAAAGACTTACTGCAGTACCAACTGAAGTCTCATAAATCTCATAAGTCTCATTAACTAATTCATCTCATTCACCTCTTCTATATAAACTCTGTTTTACAAAATATCAGTCTTTTCTAGTTCTCTTCTTGCACAATCTAATTAAGGCACTGTGTCTACTTACACTTGTTTTGCTGCTTTGCAAAAGGGCTGTGCTAGTCACAGCTGAAACTCTGATATGCCCACAGACACAGACACACGCACTCACTCCCCCCCCTCCCCCTTATCTCAAATTCACTAGAGCCAAGGCTTGAATTGCTGTGAGGGGAGAATTCTTGGAATTCCTTTAACTCACTTTATCGAAGTTAAACATAAATCACCGTACTATAGCTCTCCTATGTAAAATGCTACTCTTGTTGCAACAAAATCTTAAAATCTCCACAAACACCACTATACAGTCTGAGAATCAAATTACCACAATGCAGCGGAAGAAAATCACCACACAAAATCACTGGGAAAGGGCATATTTCTCAAAGTGCTCACTTTTCTCAACACAACACAGCACACCATAATTCGGCATTTACTCAAATCAATTTTTCTTGGACACAATCAAAATAACAGCACACAGTCTAGAGATCAAGTCCAAACATCCAAGGCAAAGGAACTCTCTGAGCTCATACTCACGGTTAAAATGTACCAAATCTACACAAATCACTACATTCAAACACGATAAATACCATCACTGACATTCCTCCACTCACTTCTCCGCAGGCACTTCTCTCCTTGCCCCCGCAGCCTGCTGCAGCCGGCGCCTCTGGCCTCACTCGGCTGCTTCAAACACGGAGAGTACTGACCCCCCCCCGCACTGTAGGGCACTGTAGATTTACTCTCTTTTATACACCATACACATATCACCTGCACGATCACAAACACAGTGCACTGGCCACACACATTAACCATACAGCAACACAGTGTCCGGACACCACTCACACACGCACAAACAGAAGAAACATACGCGAATTCAGCTCTGCCCTATCAGAATCTGAATTCTAATACACGCATACACGGGTTCACCCGGCTTACCCCCGGAGCCGCTGGCAGTCCTGCTCTATCAGGACGACGAGGCGACGAACCCCGTCTCTAATACAGCCGCTCTATCAGCTGCAGCTAGCTTACCCCGGAGCCGCTGGCAGTCCTGCTCTATCAGGACGATGGAACGAACCCCGTCTCTAATACAGCCGCTCTATCGGCTGATCCCAGACGTCTCTGGGTCGTTAATTCCCTTGTTCTTTCCTTGTTCTTCCCCCCCTGGGGCCCCATACATACCGTATTCTCCTCCGCAGGCCAGCGGGTCGTTGTCTGTCCTCGCAGGTGGCAAGTTGAGACAAGCGGAGCCCCACCAGGAAAAAATCCTGGGGCGCGCCTTGGAGGTCCGTCTATCCCCCCTGCCCCCGGGGGACAGAGAACTCCTGCCTGGCTCGCCAAAATGTTTTGCGGAGAAAAGAAGAAACCTCACAACTTGTAAAAGTTGTAAAGCCCGGTATGCTTTATTACGACGCGCGCCGGACGCAAGACTCCCCAAAAGGGCATGCGTACCCCTGAAGATTTCAGACCTCCTTTTATCCCCCTTCCAAATGCATATGCATACAGTTTCACAATAAGTTCATACATATTCATCTTGCATGACACTTAGCACTAATTCTTCTTTATCGGAGGAATTCCTAGGTCGGGGGCAGATTGACCTCGTGGTTTTTCTGTTTTTCTTTCTCTGTCTCCTCGCTGTCTCTGGAACGCGGCCTCTCCTTCAGCTTTAGCTCCACAGACCCTTTACCTCTCCTAGACACTTTACCTAGTTCAGGATGGATATTCTGTCTCACTCTCAGAGGGAAATGCAAAAGCCTGAGAGTGCATAGATACCCAAAGGCACACAGCCCTGGTCTGTACACACTTTGCTAAAACACTCGAGTCAATCAGGCTCTCAGTGAACACTAGGCATGAGTCTGGATGCCCTCGTACCTCCCTCCCTATTGCACAAAGGTGAGGATGACTTCTGACTTCACACAGTCTTTAAAATAATTGACTAACAACATTTCACAGTTTCAAAACTTAATATTTATGATATTAAACATTTAAGGAGATTAAACTGAACATTGCACTGATGGCCAAAGCTCCAGTCTGAATCATCCCCATCTTAAGAGCATATTTCACAGCTGCATTTGCATCAGTTTCCTGGTCCTTCTGCAGCAGCTGCCTACTGGAACATAAATCATCATTGACTCTCTTGGGGCTTCTGACAACTTTAAAGACTTGGCTGTGAGCAACCAGATGGAGATTACCAACTCTCCCAATGCACAGTTACTGTTATGTATTATTAATTTATAAATGGGATTAAATTTATAAACTAAGTTAATGTTTTTTAAAAAGCATTATTGACAAGTCAGAATGTTATAAAGATTTTTGTAAAGAACTGTGATAATGTCTTCCATGTACTTATTTTCTTACTTCCCTACTACTCTTTGACCTTCCCTTCATCCAACCAGTAGAAAAACAACTGGAGAATGAACATACCTATCCAACTGAGCAATTACTACCTCCCTTTCTTTTTTAAAGAAACTCACAAAAAATAATTTACAGAGAAATCTGGCTAAGGAGCAAGAAGTCAGAAAGGTATTTTTGGTCAAACCAGGTAAGATGGGGAATATCAGCAAGAAAAAACAAATTAATAAATACATCCATCACTTCCCTGAAGCCTGCTGGCTACAGCAAGGGTCACCCAGGGTTGAGCAGAGCAAACAGCAAGCCCCCCTGTAAATTGAACCTTAGATTTAAACAGCCCTTTACCTCCCTTTGATAAGCTAGACATCTGAAGGCTGTGCATCCCTCACATCAGGCCGTTGTCTCCAGCTTCCAAAGGCTCCCATGGCTCTATCCCCCTTTTGCTACACGCCCTGATGTACTTGTCATTTATAAATGCTTAGCTAATTTATTTAGCACTTGAGCAAAGACAGTGCCCAACTTAACACACATGCTAACAGCTTTGGTTAGTCTTACAGTACTCTTGGTGAATCACATGCTGATTTGAAAATAAAATGAGACCACCAGAAGCCACACCTCATGTGCACCCTACCCCTGACCAAATTCTGA
Organism: Zonotrichia leucophrys gambelii; assembly: GCF_028769735.1. NCBI lineage: Eukaryota > Metazoa > Chordata > Aves > Passeriformes > Passerellidae > Zonotrichia > Zonotrichia leucophrys. The sequence goes on from NC_088173.1 coordinate 53,462,731, forward strand.
GCAGTGGCCCCACACAGCTGGAGGCAATCAGTTTTCTTACACTTACATTTGGATATTCACATCTTTCAGCAGAGCTGGGACTGATCCATTTGTTTGTTTCCAATATGGAGTTAAGCTGAGGTGTTTTGAGCAAATTGAAAGAAACCATGGCCTTTCTGCAGCTGGCTGTCCTGCTGTCATTCAGCTGTCCAGTAGGACTGAGTTAAGCCTGGTTAACTTAATGGGGGAGAGGGACTCAGTTCAGCACTGGGACTCTTGCCATTTGCTATCAAATGCAGAAGGGAACCAGGAGCCAAGAATCTACTCAAGCCACTTGGCCTCCAGTGTGCCTCCTTCTGCCCATTACACTAAGTGACAAAATGAGCAATAAGGTGTGAGGCTCAACAAAGATCCTTGTTTGTGACAGAGCAATGAATAGATCAGGGAGATGAGAATGAGGGGATCAGCAGATTTAGGTCTAACACACCATTTCTCTCCATTTTGGTGTCCAAACTGATCATTATCAGATGCACAGAGGAAGCCCAAGGCCTTTCAAGTCTACAGTTTTTACTCAGATTAATCTAACCTAAACATATTCAATATTGCCTTTCCCCCACCCCGAGGAAAATCATCCAATTTCTGCCTAGTTGAAAATTCTTTATGATGCAAAAAACAAAACTGCTGAGCAAATTTTGTCAAGATGAGAAAGTTCCTGCTGTTGAGCTCGAGCTTTACCCTTTCTCTGCTGCAGGACTTCATCTGTGAAACACACTCCAGTGACCCAAAAAATGCCTCCTCAGAGGCCACCAAGCAGAGGGAAAAAGGAATGGGAACAGATGATTACTACTTCCAGAAGAAACAACATAAGAAATGCACTGCACAGATGTTCAATCTAAAGAATCACAATTGGTACAATTTTAGGACCTGACTTGCAACCCTTAAAAATCAAGAGCCCCGGTGTTTCCAAAGGTGCTGGGGTTCTTTATGCCAATTCAGCCACTTTATTCTCATGTTCCCCATCCATCTGTACCCTAAAACAGTTTGTTTTCCAGGAGAGAAGATGGAGGGCCACACAGGTTAGCCTGGCCCCAAGGGTAAGACCACACAGTTCACTTCTTCTGGAGTGGCTGTTTTGCAGTAATCAACCTGTGACTTGCTGAAGGGGAAATCCTGCTCACTGTGAGCACAGCAGCACCAACAGCTGCTACTTCTCATGGGGATTGTACAGACAGTGCAAAGGAAAATTAAACTGTGGATTTATAACACAGTGAGGAGTTTTGAAAGGAAAACTGGAACAAACCCTGTGTGGTCTAGGCTCTGCCTCGGTGTCATCCCAATATTTTCTTTGTAATGTGCAACACAGCCATTCACTTTGCTTCACTACACACAAGAGAACAGACCAGAGCCTTTTCATAAACTCCATTCCCCATTATCCAGCCAAATGGAACATATTGATTCAAAAAAAGACAGAATCATAACACATAAAAGTTTTGACCCTTTGTTCTTTCATTTCTCTCAACAAAACACAATTGCAAAACAGCATGTTCAAGGGAACAACTTTCAACAGAACAAGTGCAACCTGACTCCCTTTTGTTTCCCATCCCCTGTTCTGAATGTTCTCATGACAAAGACTGTTTCACTATTTTGTTACATAAATTGAAGCAAATCCATCAGCTTCTCAAAGGTTCTGGCTTGGCTACAGTATATTTGGACTTTCAAAATTAACGTTGAATTTCATTCCATTTCTTTGAATTATTTCTAGTTAACTTGAATTTGTCACGCAGTCCACAAAAGAATCCAGCTTTGATGGGAAGATGTCAGGAGACAAGAAATCCACCAAACTGCACCTCTTAAAATTACTTCTCAGTATCACTTTTTAAAGCAGTCAGAAGATTTACTCCAGAGATTTCAGGTGTCTAAATTGACCCTTGAAGCACTGTCAATTAACAATATACATATGCAAAAGTATAGATCAAGCTAAAGATGATTCAAAATTGTCCAAAACCCAGATCCAATAGCAATAAAAACTTCTGTATGAAGTCCACTCTTTGAACAAGACTTTAGATTTACCAATATCCCAAAAGTCCTCAAAAAATTCGGCTTTGCACTTTTCAATATTATCAATAGATAGAACACTCTTCAAAGTGAAGGATCATTAAAACAAAAATTCTCCTTCCTTTCCTGGCAAAACCTAATGTTTGTGGTCACATTAATGTTTACCTGTGGTAGACAAATCTTCAAAAGAAAAAAAATACTTTAATCTGCCATTCAGTCTGACTAATGCTTTATTTAGAAGAGCCTATGTTACAACCAATTACAGCACATCCTGCCTAATTACCTGGGAGTTGCTCTACAACAAAATACAATTCTATTACTAGAAATAATAGGCTTGGCTTTGGTTTGTGGATTACAGCAGCTGCAGCCAAGAGATGTCATAAATAATGTACCAGCAACTAAATCAAAACCCATCAAGAATTCACAGTGCATAACAAAAGTGAGGACAAAAAGTTAATGCTGGCATCCCCACTGTTCTTACACTGAGCAGTTCAGTGCAAACAAGACCAATGTTATCTTTCTGTACAGGTAATGAAGTGACTTGGGTGTCTAAGCAATTTCTAAAGAATTTAATTTCCCCTGCTAATGATTTCAGCATTTCACACTGATTTTTGCATTCAGATAAATAAGGTAACTATTCTAAACAATTCACCATAGAACAGTCTATTTTATATTGTGAGAGGAGCAGAAAGGAACTTTCAGAAAACAGATAAACCCAGTTCTGCAAATGGAATGAAAAACAAAATAATAAAAATAATAATAATAAATAAATCTGTGTCACTTCACTGAGGAAAGAGCTCAGCAATGTGAGCCAGTCCAATGGAGGGTCATTAAGATGCTGGGAACTGGAACACACAATGTATGAGGAATGGCTGAGGGAGCTGGGTTAGGTCATGCTAGGAAATGAGGCTAATGGAGAATCTCATTTCACTCAGCATCTAAAGAGAAGTTTTAAATAAGACAGGGTCAGAGTAGACAGTGAAAAGGCAATAGATGGCAAGCACATGCTGCAAGATGGGAAATGCCAGCTGACATAACCCCTCACAATGGCAGCAGCAAAGCATTGCCCAGTAAAGCTGTGAGATTTCTGACCTGGACATTTTTCAGATCTAGGCTGGATGAGGCCATGAGTGACCTGATTAACTCCTGCAGCCATTCCTGCTTTGTACAGGGCTTGTACTCCATTTTGCTTCCTTGCAACTAAGTCATGCTCTGCATGGATGCAATACAGTAGAAACTTGCCAGCAAAGCAGAGATGTAAGTGACCAACTGGATATCAGAAAACTTACATGCTATTCCCAGCCCTAACAAACACGCTAAAGAAAAATTAAATAATGATCTTTATTATAATAACAGCACTGTGTATCTATTCCAAACATGAATATAAAAAAACCCCAGAACATAAGAACTCAAGTATCTGGATATACCAAGACTTCCAGTTAGCATGGAAATCAAATATAATTTTATATTTAAATATTCACTCGTATTTATTTATTGATGTACCTTACAAATGTTTACAAGGCTTTTGAGAAGCCAGGTTCTATTATCACTTTGAAGATCTTGGAACCCCAACCCTGCTTTTCTCATATCTGGGCACATTAAGAGAGCTCCTCTAACCAGACCTGATAAGGTAATGCTATGATAGGTCATGGTGTTTTATGAAGCATATTTGCAACATACTTTTCTGGTCTTTACATAATTAACTTTACTTCCTTCTTCAGTTTTATTTAAAGATGATTCTTGGATGCTTTCCACTCTGGAATACCAACAGATTCTTATATTCATCTGAGGCCACATGGAAAGCTGAGGTATGGGAGTTTTCACTCTAGGCTTCCACACTGTGTCGGAATATGCCACATTTTCACAGTGCAGAGGTTTAATCTTTTACTGGTGCATCCTCCCCACTAGCACTGAGAAATCTGAATTGTACTGAAAACTGCACCAAAATAGCACCAAGAGCTTAAGTATCATGTACCTGAAATCATCATATTTACAAAACTCCATCCCATGTATATTTTGCTTCCAAATATTTTAAAATGGAGATTAAAAAGTAAAATACTGTTATTTTTCTAATTCCACCTGTCAGGTTGAAGAAAATTAAAATTAATGAAACCTGAGAGACCAGTATTTAGCATAGAAACTGCATAGAAGTAGGGTGAAGGGAGAGAAATCTCAAACTGTAGTCAGTGTACTTCAGAACAGCACAACTTGATTTCTACATTCTATCTCAAACAGACATTGCAAAATTAGGGACTGGACAGCATATGGTAACAAGATAAAAGAATTATAAGTTTCCAAATTCTTGGAGGAGAGTAAAATTTTAAATAATTTTACATGGAAGTCTTCAGAACAGCCAACAATCCTAAGGAAAGATCAGCATCACAGAAAACTGTTCTAAATCACACAGGAAGCAGAACCATACATCCCCTTCCTGCCAGAAAGGAAAGCTTGGAAGCCAGACTATCAAAAGACTGAATGACATAGATGCTTTTGAACCCAATTGTTAAGGTTTTTTGGTATTAAGAATGTTTTACCACATGTCTCTACTTGCTTCCCTAACTTTTGCCCCGGGGTGGTTGTATTTCACTGATACTGTGATGCCTTTTTATCAAGGGGCATCATTAGAGCTGCATGCACACTCTTCAAGAAAAATTATATTCATTTGGTAAAGAAAGTACATACCAGATTTGAAAAAACAAAAGAAAAAAAAAATTTTTTACTCACACAGATGCTTTTCAACAAATAGGTGATAACAATTATTGCCTCACAACTGCCCAAAATGACAATTACAGATCCTATGATAGAAAGTTGGGATAAAATGTATTCAGAGGTCAGTGAAATACCTACAGTCTGTCAAACCAACTGTGAGGAGAAAGCCCTGCCATTAGAAGGATATCAATTCTGGAACAGCCTCAAAAAAACAGGTTTTGAGTTGATATATTACGCCAAAATACCAAAACTTACTTTACACCTCATCTAAAAAGCAGCTTCTCCATTCTAGACTGAAGCAATCAGGCCCAGAAGAGACAAACCAGTTCTGTGAGCGAGGGAGGATAACAGCTGACCAAAAAAGGCCACTAGGAGAGAAAAATCAATGAGAAAGTATCCTTTTTGAAGGTTAGCTCAAGAATAGGTATTTGTTGAAACATAGTAACTTGCTATTCCTGTTCTATATGCAATAGAGGGAAACTACACAGAGGGAGAAATAAGGGGAGCAGGAGGGGACAAACTCAACTTACACATAAACCTCCCCAAAATATTTTTTTTAAATTAGCCTGAACAGAGATTCAATTGACTAACTGTCATATGATCAGCCATCTTTTCAATGAGAGGCTGCAAGGAGAGGGAGGAAAAGCCCTGAACTAGCATTCTGTATTTCAGAATGTCCCCCCCCCCAAAAAAAAAAATTAAGACATTTAAATCTTACTGTAAAATGTATTTCATTTTTGTCATCTACCTACACCCTCAAATTCCTCAGCATGCAAGATTTTATTTATATTTTAGAAACTGGCCTGTATTGCTGTATTGAGTTTTTAATTTTCCCTATTCTTACCAAATTAAAGCAGAGAAAGCTGCCTAACAATACGATGATCTTAATAAATAAATTATGTGGGAAATATTGCCTTTGTTATTTTCACACTGAAAAATATATTCCACACTGCAGAGATAATGAGGGTATAAAACATTAACACTACATTTTTCTATACCATTCTGCATAATTAACCATGCAGCTGTTCATTCATTCAGTCCCAACAACCAAATTAATTTGCAATCAGTTCACAGTGGATGCTCTGGAGCAGGCTGCATGTGCTGCAGGAGCAAGTGAAGCTGCTCACATTCCAAAGACCACGTCAGTCCACAAGGTGCTCAACTCTAAGAGATGCAACAGGGGGTTGCAAATGGTATCTTCAAAGATCAGCTATGAAAAGACACTGTGCCATCAGCTGTCTCATAGGGAAAATATGGGTATTTTCAGATGAGTCTCATGGTGTGTCCGTGCTCTTTGATGGACTCCTGTCCTTCTCAGGCTCAAGCCAAAACCTTTAAGGACATAAACATTAAACATCCATAAACATCACAGCACCTTCCTTTTATTTGTGTTAATGCAGTATTACAGCCCCAGCACTGATAGGAATCTCACAATCAGTTCTCCAAATTTCCTGTATTCCCAAGAAACAAAAGACCAAGTGAGGAAAGCAGAGTAAGGGCAGATTCTCAAAAAAGACCACAGAATAGGCTGGTGGAATGAAGGTGGAACCAGCAGCATCACTGGCTGCTGAGTGGAATGCCACATGCACCTTATCACAAATTCCCTGGCACCATGACTTCACTCTTTTCAGGTTTTAAAAAAATATCCTATCCCAGGTTTTATACCTCATTCATCATCATGAAAATGCAATGAGCAATGAAAATAGCTGCTTTGATTGTGGTTTCTCATTTATTTCATTTCACAGAGTGGCAAAGGAAACATTGATACATATATATAGATATATAGAGAGAGACAGAGAGAGACAGAGAGAGAGAGAAAGAAGAAGAGATGGTGTCATTCCATCTGCCCCAGGTTATGGGCCCCACACCTCCCTGCTGGGCCAGCTTGCTGACAGTGGGAGTTCATGGATGATAATCCAGCAAAGCACCACCGATTACCCAAAAACCTGACAGCTCAACTGTTTTCATATGAACTTAGGACAGAGAGATCATGCCACAATAAAAGCCCCAAGATTGCTGTTCTCAGTTTGCTCACATAGAAGTGTGGATCATGGGCAAAACTTCTCTATTTCATGCAGGGAGAGAGGGCAAAAGAAAATCACACAAGCCCCATGGATGACTAATGTATAGAAAGACAGGATTTCCTGTTTCTCACCTTAAACCTGTCTGCTGAGGCTGGCAAGAAAGAGGATCATTTCTTGTAGGGAGGCTTTTTTAATAAAATACCATGACAAAATTGAGGAAACACCAGCAAAGCAACTTTTCTAAGCATCCTACTGCTACCAACCTGCATAGGTCTTGGGAAGGAAAGATCAATTCTGTTACCATCAGTCTCAGCCAAACAGAGTCTGCTTAAAACAGAAACCTGTGGTATAATTCCCACAAAGTCTGCTGCACTAGTTAAAGGAATCAGAAATTCTATTACTTAGGCTCAAGTTACTCAAACAAGAGTAAAGGATTCTTAAGCCATTTAAAATAAATGGCTATTCTTTCTCAATAAATTGACTCACTCATTATGAGTTATATCTTGAAATTACTTAATTCATTTTCCAGGAGAATTAAGGGTGGGGGGGGGAGGAATCAACCTGTAAAGCAGCAGCAAAAGTCTCATGCTCCAAGATGTATTTAATATGTTCAGCAGCCATGCTGCAAAGTACAAGTGTACTGCAAGAGCCCTTTCCTAACTACATAAATCACAGCTTTCCAACTGGATCTTAATTTGCATGACATATATTCTCTATGTAATCACAAGCTAGTGCAGAAACATGCTAACATTCAAAGTCATCATCATTATTCCAAGTTGTTGAAGACATGGAAAAGTAGTTGTGACACAGCACTCTCATCTGTGACCAAGAGATATTTGTGAAGAAATTTGGACAGACTTATTTGGTAGCTTTTACTTTCTTGTAGGATATATTTTTTTCAGTTCAGACCTTCATACATACTAACACAGCAAAATAATTTTTAAATGCTTATATGGCAACACAAACCAAAAAGTGCCTGCTTCAGCTAAATCCCATGCCATTTAAAAGGAAAGCCTTTTAAAAGACATCTCTTTCAGAGGAGTCTACAGGTCACAACTCAGAGAACAGTCCCAAATATCCACAGCCAAATTTCATTCCTCTGTTGAATGGCCAAAAGCTACAGCCAAAACATGGCAGGATGGGTGGAACACCAAGGCACCAACAAGGTTACTGCCAACCCATTGTGCTGGGCTTGGGCTCAGAAAGTCAGTGGTGGGTCATGTGTCCCTTAGAGCACACATGGCAACAGCAGCACCCTCTGTGCTCCTGAATCAATTCCACTGCCCATTAAAAACATCAATAATCACCTCTTCAATTCCTTGCACATTCCAAGGTTTGTCAAGATATGTTTATTTAATTTCCTTTACCTTCTACATATTTTTCCTTCTGACACCCATAATAAAACATTGCTGAAATGCTGAAACCCACTACATCCACTTTTTAACTATGGTTTTGCAGCACATTTTATATTTCCAAAATAAATTTAAAATAAAGATTTTCCTGCACAATTCAATTCATAATGGCACACTGTCGAGTATTAGCAAGACAATGCAGGTTGCAGCAAAGACAATGAAAGTCTTTGTAATACTATTACATGCATATGCAAATATTATCAAAGAGAGGATTAAAAAAAATCTGTTTTTCAGTAAGAAAAAGAAAATTCTAATTTTAAGACTGCCTTTTCAATGCTGCCCAAAACCTTTGCTCAGTGGAACAGGTGTAAATAAGGATATAATATGATCTCAAAAGAGCTGCCCAGGTATAATTGAGAACACTCTATTTTGATTGCAGAACTTGCACTACTCATGATGATGCATTAACTAGAGAAAGCACAGCTAGACATTAGATCCCAAACTGAGTTCACTGGGCTAATAATTAGAAAGCCATTTCTTTTTAGTTTTTGACTTGGAAGGAGAAAATTTGATATGAAAATCACAGACTCAATAATTTCATCCCTTGGGGCCATTTCTACAAAGTCACTTTTCAAAGCAGAGCACAGTATAAGGCCATCTGGAAGTGCAAGTTGTTGCAGAATACAGTTGCTCATTTATTAAACAGTACTTCATACCAAAAATTTCACTAGGGCACTGAACTGTATACTGGGGGGTTTTGTTTTCCTTTTAAAATTAATTTCAGGAAACAGCTGAAATGAATTTCACCTACAAGTCCAAAGATTTTGGAAACAAATGTCCATATTCATTTTCACACATTCTGTGAGCCATCTGGAAATTTTACTTTCCTGAGCCGTATGCTGTTCACTCTATCCACCTTAAAAGAATCTCCTGCTCTTTGTAGTCTGGATTTTTACTTTAGCGTAGGCCTGCACTCTGTCAATGCCCAAAGCCCCCTGCAGTCACTGTGCCCCAATCCCTCCTGATGGCCAGCAGGCTTGCACAAGTGAGCCTTGTCCTTGAATAGGTGGCTTGTTTGGGTGCAGATAGAAAGAGCTGTGCCACCACAGCCAGGATATTCCTGGCTCCTTGGGATTTGGCAAGCACGATGCTGTCTGGGAGGCTCTCCAGACTGTTCTCACCTCTACTTGCCACCACTGATCTAGACTTTCAACCTCCCACAGAACTTCAACTTTCCTTCCCCCTCAGGATGATTTTGGAGTAAGGACTCCCAGAAAGCTCAGCTGGGATATCCAAAAATATTTAAGGAGGTGGGTGAGTTTCTTCATTTAGTATTTCTTTAGCAATAACATGGGGCAAAACAACACAACATCTCTGAAAACAGGGCTACCTAGCATTCATCTAGGGCTACCAACATCTTGGGCCACCCAGCACTCAGCAGGCAAAGCTAGGAGGATCCAACAGTGCAGTTAACATCAAGTAATGTCATTTGTTTTGCTGTGGTGAAGCTGCAACAACATGGTGATGCCATTGGGAACAATGGCAATTACACAGCAAGCCACTTTAGCATTACTCTATCATTACAGCTTGATAATATGCAATCAAAATGTTATTAGCAATCATCAGCAGCATCTATTATTCATTGCTTAGATCAAGCTAAGAAAGGGAAGGCTGTATGTCTACCAGTAACAGGACTCTGAGCCAGTCTAAGCACAGGGGTGGAGGGTAATTCCATGGCCATATAGTGCTGAGTCACCGCTGCATAACCTTCAGCAACAGTACCATCTCCATGTATAAAACTGAATAATAATAATAATCTATATTTCCAATATTATTAGGAGTAATTAACTCAGATAAGTATTACCATTCATTTCATAGTGGTTACTAATTCAGAGTTAAACTATTTCATTGTAAAATTTAATACTTATATCTAAAGTTGCAGGCATTCAATAGATGCAAGGAGTTATCTGAAGTTGTAAAATATGTGCACCTACATATTTGTGCACAAATGGGTCCATAAAGCATATGCAAACACACACTCAATCTAAATGGTCAGTTGGTTTCAGCTCCTTCATATTGCAAATATGCTGGATAAATATGTGTGTGAACTCTGACACAAACAGCTCTAGTATGTAAAGTATCTTCTATGTATGCACAACTTGTTGCAGTAATTTTAGTATTTGAATTCTCAATTTTTTTCAGTATGCTAATGAGCTCCAACATGACAACCAACCTGTATCCCCAATATGTACCACAGTTTGGAAACTCTAAAAGTAGACCTGAAAACAATGTTCTGTTCCTTCTCAAAAAGTAATTCTAGTTTATATTCAAGAGGCAACCAATGTTATGTCTATTTATTTCCCTACCTTATTTTGAGTAAAATAATTATACAATTTACACCTTGATAATTACTTAATAAGCAAATTAAGAAAGCATCAGAAGTAGCTGACTAAAGAAGCACAGTCTGGTATTTTTAACTGCATACTTCCATCAGCAATTTATCTTCACCTCTTCAGTGCAACCAGACATGGCTGTTACAAGTAAAAACCCTATTAATAATTTCATTAACAGTACTAGTTTCCCAATATATTCAACAGTAAAAAAATCTAAAATAATTCAAATTTAGGTCTCCCAAGGCTGTAACCTGACTTATGTGGGCAGGCATAAGTTACCTACACAAACTGACAATGCTCTGCAGAGGTACAAAAATGCATCACCAAGATCCACCCACACATCTTCACACAGAGTTCCCCCACCTAGGCATGTACCTCTGACTGGTGTTTTTCACCACCATTTGCATCACTCTTCAAAGTCTGACTGCAGCTCCAAAGTCACTAAGAACAAAAAAGGATCACCCAACCATCTTTTCTCATTCTTTGTTCCATTAAACAAAGGGGAAAAAAATTCTTTTGAGCAATGGGAGAAAAGGAAAGAGATGAAGTGGAAGTATGTTTTAGAAGATGAAAGATGCAGTTTCAAGTAACAACTTAACTGTTAAACATCAAGGTTGGTTAATTTTTACTGACCAGAAAGAGAAATCAGGATATCAACATTAAAAAATTACCCTAGTAAGAATTGATCAGTTCATAAAACTAGTTTACTTTCACTTAGTGACTAAGTCACATAATGACTTAGATAATATGATTTCTGGTATTATCTAGCCAGACAACATAGGAACAAAAACACTGGGCCAATTCAGGAAATAACTGGAGAGGGTCTGTTACAACTAGGGCACAGAACCAGATTAATGGCATTTCTCTGCTAATAAAAAAACCCTGTATCATTTTTCACACCTGTTTTACGGCATATTTGCTTGATACAAATAAGAATGCAAAAGAGAATTAAACAAAAATATTGAAAAATATATACATTATACATTCTAGGCAGGCTGCCAATATGAATACAACACCACAGTTCCATCAGCAAACATGGATGAAAAGTGGTGAAGCTCAAACCATTTTACACAGAAGTCCCTTGACTGTAAAGGGACTTCAGCTTCATTCAGTTATTTAGTACAAACACTGAGCGATTTCTCAACAGAGAGGGCACTATTTGATACTTTTGCAATAGTTGGTCTGATTTGCACTTTTCCAGCACTTTGTAACTCTTCCAGTTTGACAACTGTCTCTACTTCATCACAGAGGGCAGAGGTGGAGGAAGGAGGTGAGCCCAGAACACATCCAGGTATGGATCACCCAGGTAGCACCCCCTGGCCCAAGAGCTCATCTTAAGCACTCACTTCCTTTCAGCTATTCCACCTTGGTTTTAGAAACCACAGAATCATGGAATGGTTTGGGTTGGGTCGGAAGGGACCTGAAAGACCATCTAGTTCCAACATTGCTGCCATGGGCAGGGAACCTCCCACTGGACCAGGTGACTCAGAACCCATCCAGCCGGTCTGGTCAGCAAGCCCCAACCTCCCTCCCCATCCCTGGCTCAGCAGGTTCTGGCATCATGACATCCAGGAGTGAGCTCCCAAGGGCTCTCTTGACAAAGTGGACAGCCCACGGCACCCTGATGCCCAGACCCTGGCTGGTCTGTGCCCTGTGAAACTGCAAGAAATACCCAAGCAGAGTCCTCCAAGGTCCCATCCCTGCTGCTGCACTAAAGTGGAGCCATGGGCACCCAGCACATCCCCAAAGCCCGACACCACTGAGAGAGAGCCCTGGGGACATCTGTGCCCAGCCCTTGGGGCAGGACCTGACCTGTGCCAGTACCAAAGCATCTGGTACATCTGTTTCTTGTAAGTAAAAAGGCACGATTTCCAGATGATGCACGCTAGTATCAATTTTATTTGAATGCAGTTCACACCAATTCTTTATACCAGCTGTCAGCAAGGTCTGGATAACCTTGTTTTAGTGTTTATGTTCTCCAAAGAAAGAAACATTATCTGAAGCCTGCTTTATGTTTATTTTAAAAGACCAAAGAGTTTATTTTGAAGAATCCAACTGAAAATGCTTAAAAGGCTATGATAGATACTCTGAAGTATGAATTGGAAAACTTGAAATATATTGCATATGTTGTAAGGGCCACTGACAAATAACAGAAAAGCAATGTGTGCTTACGCAGTTGGGAGTATCCAAACTGTCATTTGGTTGTCTTATTTGCACAAGATGTTGGACAAAAATTAAAACAGAAACAAACGTGCAATAAATTTAGCATCTTTTAAGTTTAAAGGATAGTTACAAACAAACTGTCACAGCCCTAAAAAGGCCAGTCTCCATTTGATCTTACTCCCTTTCCTGAATACCTCCTTCTTATAGCTAGAAATACCCTTATTCTGCATGGACCACTGGCCCTGGCCAGACTGAGCACTATTCAGACACTGGTATGACAAGAAGTTATTACAGAAGCACTGTCACTGAGAAACTGCACACAGTTAAAACAAGGCCACCTCTTTCAAAATAAGTAACAAGGCTGTTTTGCAGCATGTCCTGGAAACAGACTTTTCCCACTCCCTATTCCCCTACCCAGTTCTTTTCTTGGATTGTCTCTGCAAAGGTCCTTACACTCACAGCTGAAGGTCGAATCCCCATACAAGCTCTTAGGACAGCATGAAGTTTGTACGTACCTAAACCATGAGGTTTTAGAGAAACTATTTGTTTCTAGACCCAAAGCTTATGATCTACATTTGAATTTAACTCTCCTGTCATTTCAACTGCTAGAGACAACCAGCAAAACCAGCAGAGCAAATACTGGTGCAGTATCACATTTATTGATAACAGTGAAATACTTTAGCTTTTCAAATGTACCTGAGGGGTCCATAAAATATTTGTTGTGGAAAATTTTGTGCAATCTGTGCACACACAGGCAACAAGCATATTGGAATCTTAATTCACAAGTATTGTGGGAATAAGAAAGAGTTTAGAAATTTATTTGGATTACTATTTATTCCCAGTTGTCATAAAACACAATATAAGCTTCACTGCTGGTATACTTCATCCAGACAATCCTAACTACTTCCAAAGCAGGATTATTTACTAACCTCAGTACACTACTCAAGCAGCAAGAATTCCCAAAGGACACATCCCAACACAGTAAGCATTTCAAACTTCTTGAGTAAGTTTGATGCACAATTTCTAGGAAAAGGAAAAACATGGCAGCTTGCAAAGTAGCATCAAGAAGTTACCTTATGTTCTCCATCATTCTTTGTTTCTACTGTTAAAATTCGTTACAAACTCTAATTCAACAACAGGAAATGCATCCAAGGAAGAGAAGGAGTAGGAACTGATGACAATCTGGATAATCTTACCACAGTAGCATCAGTCAGCTACCAACTCAGCCCAGCAGCAGTCTGGAAAAGGAAGGGATGCATCTATTCCAAGAATAACAGGAGTGAAGATTATAGAAAAAGCAGAGGACTTACCTCCACAAAGAGCTCTCCAGAACTTTCCCCATGTCAGTATGATAATACTTGGTAAGGATCAGGATCACCTAAAAGAAAATTAGAATAAATAGATTTAAATATGTAAACTGATGTAGAAACAGAAACAGACATGGGCAGCATGATTTTGGGAAAAACAAAAGCGAGGCTTCTGAAAACCTGAGAAGTATTTGACCTCATTTTAACTCTTAGAGTTTTGCTTTTGAGCCTGGCTTTTTCATTTCTCTTTCTGGGAAGAGTGATTTCAGCACTTGAAATTTTCTGCAAACCTGGTGACTGTGAAAGATTGCCCATTTCACATAAACAGTGGAGTTGGAATTGTCACATAAATACCACCACCACCACCAGACAGTCCTCAAGGAATCTTTATTACTTTCTGATTACGAAAAAACAACCTGGTTCCTTGTTTAAATTTAGGAGGCTACTCTACAGACACAATTTTTTTTAAATCCAAAGTGTTAAACAATGGTGATTAACTTTGATTATCCAGATTAAAAAAATCAGGGGGAAAAAGAGCTCTGGCCTTCCTCACAAAATCAGCAATGCAACTTTCATAGCTATCACTTTTCATTTCTTGAAGAATCACTTTTTCCCCTTCATGAACCAGCTCTGTGCTCAATAAATTACTCATCTGCATCAGCAACAGCCAACAAAACACACAAGCAAATTTTATCCACAAAACATCTTCATCCTTTGAAAACAGTCAGCAAGAAACATTTTCCATTTGCTCAACAAGTAACAAATTTACTGGTCAAATAATGTAAAGCTCTAGTCCACAAGCAGTGTATCAAGCTCAGTACTATGGTTTATGTCTGCATCTTTTACAGGTTTTTTTCATTTGCTGCCAGTCCATATTTGTGGCTCTTAGAGCCCCATGCCCATGGCACCCCCAGAGAGGCAGAACAGGCTGGTCCCCTGCACAGCTGGAGGCTTTCTTTAATGTGGGGTCAACACCAGTCTCAAACAGTTTGGGGCAAGCTGTTATTTACCTGGCACTGCTCTGCTCTGACCACCAGATGAAATCTACAGCAAACAGCAACTGTAGGTGTTCACCTTGATTATTCAGATAATTAAATATGCCAATGATACATTTATGCTGCACTCCTTGTATGCTGGAGATTGTAAGAAAACAGAATTACAGACTGAAGATGTTATCACATGGAAATAATTCAGTGTTTTACAGAACTAAGGTATAATAACAGTCTCACTCAAGGGTTAGCCAAACCTAATAAACTCACAACACATATTGAGATAAGCAAAAGTGGGAACAATCCATAATTCACAAGTATTATTCACTCCTATTCTCAAAAGAGCCACAACTTACCATATCACTTTTTTGGGATTTGATTACTTATAAAAATAAAAGTTTTGGCATAAAAAAAGAAAAAAAAAAATTAGGTCACTACAAGACTTACAAAGGGAAAGAACCATTTTCTAAAGGAGATTGTATCTGTGGAGGAAATTCCTGGCTACAGCCCAAGCACGTTCTACCAGGTCAGCTATTTATTGTATCATCAGTGTCTTAACTACAGCTTTTACTGGTGCTTGCAGTTAAGGAGAAAAAGAAAGAAATTTCACTACTGGGAGCATCTATTGGCTCCAATTATTAAGGAAAAAGTTTCAGACTGTGCCTTTCCAAACAAGTATAATCCCTCTTTGGTCACAAAAACTGATCTGGAATTTATTTTTTTAAGAGATACAAGAATGCATACTTGGTACATTAAAATAAAAAAGAAAATACCTAAAAATAGAAGAGATTGCACTTTCTTTCCTTCCATTTATGCAAAAATGGAGGCTGAATCCTGAACTTGGTGAACCAACTTTCTTCATCCCTGTACATCCTAGAATTAGAAATTTTAAAATTCAGATAATTTTCAGCAATGTGTGTTGGAGCCATCCTGCCACAGGCTAAGCTCAATGTTCTATTCCCGAATTAAGCAGATTAAAACCATACACAAAAAATCCTGTTGGGTCACCCTCAGTCTACCTGCTTTGAGCATAACCTGTATGGATGCACCAACCAAGAACCTTCCAGAAAAGCCATTTTTGTAGCTCAGCACCAGTCAGGAATGTAAAAGACTGCCAGGCTCCCGGTACTGCTGGCTAGCTGCAGTTCACCTGGGCATGCACACACCAAACCAGAAAGGCACTGCTGTTCCCCACACCTCGACTGAATGGCTTTCAGGTAACTGCAAACTGCAGTGGGGAGCAGCCATAAGCAGTAAAACATCTTCTTGAAGCTGCAGGATTGGTGCTTTAAATTGAATCAGAGCTCTGAAAAATAGATGTCAGTACTTTCCAATCTGCCAGATAAATTCATGCAAAAATTTAAGTTTGCACCTTATTTTGTACTTTGAAAGTAGAGAGAATGACTTAGTAGGAAAAACAAAGCCATCAGAAGCCATCTCTGAACTCTCTAATAACATTAGCAGATTCTTGTCATGAATTAAGAAGAATGAAGCTGCAGAGGGGCTGACCATCATATCAACTCTGCCAGAGGATTTCATCCCAGTATCTGAATAATGGAGGCCAGATATTTAACAGATTTTACAGCACAGTCCTTTAGCCTGTGGGCATCTTTTCAGGCAATCCTGAAAACAGGATCCAGGCTGACCATAATGGCAGTTATGAAAGCATAAAGATCTTCAGGATCTCTGGATTCTACCCATCACTTTTAAAAGCAGAAGCCTGTTTCACTGATTTTATTTTAATGAGACTCCATAATTATGAGGATTTTACAGGCTGGATTGAAGCCCAGTGGTTCATACACATGGCTCTCTAGTGAAAGTGCTTGGGTGGCCTGTGGTGGGGAGAGACACAGCAGCAACTGAGCAGTGATCAAGGATATGATTCTTAACCACCTCATATTACCATCAGTCATGGACAGCAACAACAAATTTAACTTTTTTCTCTTATTATTTTACAGCTAAATTAAATGTAGGCAATTAAGGAGAATTAAGATTTATCAGATTTTTTACTTTAAGTTGGATTTATAGGATTATCTAGAAATCTCCACTCCATTCAGACTTCCAGAGACTTGTGAATCCATTTTAAACCATTTAAACTTAAATTCGCCCACATTTCTTTGAGTTCCTTCCCAGAGTATGACAATGGAGATGACAACAATGATTACTGTTGTGTGCTAGGGACCTGTGAATACCTAATAGCACTTCTGGAAAAAAATATGAAAGGGAAAAAAAGAAAGTGAAAACTTTCAGCTTTTATCACAAAATTGATACTCTATTAACTGCTTCTTTACCAAAGCCTTTGGTAAAGGCCTCTCCATCAAGCCAGTATTTCTCTCTATGTGCCATGGTATGGAAGATAAATCCCTTATGAATTCCAAGAATCAAATGCAATGTGCATTAGAAGTTAGTTTTCCATGGAAGAAATAACTAGCTTCAGTCAATTTCTCTGTGTTGGGCCTTCAGAAGTTTCTCTACCTCATCCTCCCCCCTCCTTTTTTGGTGGGGAGAGGGACAGTAGGGTGCACAGATGGAATTTTGATTCTCCCACATCATTCCCCTGCTTCCATAACTTCGTTCTGCCTGTGTGAATTCTCAGTAGCCACAGCTCCAAACTGCTCTTCAAACAAAGGAGTTGATAAAGTTTTGATCCAAAATTCTTTCTGGATATAGAGCTGTCTTCAGGGGTGCACTGCGTTTTCAGTGAATGACAGACCAGAAAAACAAATGGAAAATTCCAGATATTATTACCCATGAATAATGAAAGTTAGAATGATCTATGTTTATCCCCTCTCCTTTCCTGTTGCTCTCCTCTGAAAATGCTTTGCAGCAAGTCTGGGCTGAAAAGAGAACAACTTCACTTTACAAGACACAATGTGCTTTTAATCATTTCCTAATAAAATTTTGGCTTTAAGAAACCCATTTTAATCCTCTCTTTTCATCATCACGCAAGCTAAGGGGGCTGAGAAGGGAAAAAGGAATGAATTCTAGATCAATCACCTTTCCTGGTGTTTATATTTTATCTTTCTGTGGAGGATTTGCTAAAGTCCTTTACTTTTTGATAAACATCAACTTTTGGAAAACTATTTTATTTTTCCCCCATGCTCCCTCCATGATGCTTTTTTTTCATGGACCACTCTTAACAAAGATCTCTCTTTTTCTATCTACATGCAGATTGTTACAGATAAAGTTTTATTTGACCCCTGAAATTTCTGATTTTAGGTTTTGGGATTTTTTTAATCTATGTAGAAGTTTCATAGCAAAAATTTCATACTTTCAAATGCACAATTATAAGTATGATTGCAAGTTTTTGTCTTTTCTCAAGCTTTTAGAGAGTGAGAGGATACTGTAAGTACTTCTGGGCAGCCAGAGCTACCAGGAAAATAAACTCCTCAGACAGATTCAAGTTTCTGCAAACTTTTTAGCATCTGCTTAATTTAATTCATGTGAATGAACCCACTGAAATCCAAAGAAGTGTTTATGAGAGGCATTTAATACCCTGTATGACTGGAACATAAGCTGCTGTTTTGCTCAAGAACAGAGCCTCACTCACCTTTTCAGCTATTTAACTATTCCACTGTACACCACAACTATTTTGGGGAGATCAACAGGTTCTAGGCACATCCTATTAATTTTTCACTACCACCCCCTGTAATTCCAACACTTTTTTGACACCTAATAATCAAGAATCTCCCTAACAAATTATAGGCAGCCACCTACTGCTCCAATCCCTCAAGCTATTTCCACTTTTGCAGCAGCAGGCTCTTCAATCATCATGCTAAGAGCAATGTTAATTTTCACATCTCTTATTTAAAACAAAGACTCTTAAGAGAAAACTAAAATTCAGGAAATTATTAATATGAAGGTACATTACTACAAGGCTATTATATGGACCAACATACTACTCTTAATAACTACATCATAATTTGATTATGCTAGGAAAACTAAACAGAAAAAGGGCACTTAAGTTGACTCTGTTGCAGCACTATGGTAAAAGGTAAAAAAGCAAACATTTAAACCATTATTTGAGCTATTAAGAATTCACTGTATAAGCTTCTACTCCTCTCTGGTAATAAAGTTCATAAAAGCAATACATGATTTAATATGAAATACTGAAAGAGTTAGATTTCTATTTGTTCCAACTAAATTGTATTGGGAGACGAAAGGACTTACTGTGTATGAAGTCACTGACTATACCAGTGCACTTGTATTAAACATTAGTAATAATTCCATACAGTGAATTAACTCATAATTCAAAGTAAGACACAATAATGACTCAATTCCTGTTCTCTAAGAGGTATTTCCATCCACAAGAGCTGAATAAAAGCAGTGGTTGTGATTGCTTCCAGATTCAAAACCATTTTAAACATAGTACTTCACACATTGACCCTGAAAACATTCATACAGAAAAGTAACTTTAGGTATCAAATAGATTTAATCCACTGTCTAGCACAGAACAGGATTATTCTCTGTTAGCTCTGTACAAACACAGGACAAAAAGAAAATCTACTGCCTCCAGGAGCCTACAGTTCAAGCACAGAAGACAAGAAGTCTTCAACACCATCACCATCAAACCTTACCAGCTCATGCCAGATTTTCAATGCAAGCTCCTAAGAAAATTGTTTCTGTGATACCACTCCATGTGTATGACACTGTATATGTATGGGTTGAGCTCCTCATTCCTACCTTTTAATTCTAAATCAACTGACTGATTTCAATCATATTTAACAGAGACATAGATAGCCATACGGCTGAAGTAACCATATCAGTTAATATCACAAGTCCATGGCATAGATGCATCTAGAACAGCAATAAACAAAAAACTACAAAAAAATATAAGATTGGGGAAGGCATATAAATAAAGAGGCTTCCCAAATATATTTTCCTATCTTGTAGCTCGGGCAGCTGGGCTGCTTGTGCAGTTGTTAGCAGCTGGCTGCTGGATAGGCACAGGTTTCTGTGGTACTGCCTGACCCACCCACACAAGAACAGAGACTGTTGTTATATAACTGTTAATGACCAGACCCCAAAAATCAAAGTTGATACAGAACTGGTCAGCCAATGTGGAGTGCTGCTACTTCAACATATTCACATTGCTGCTCCTTTCTAGAACCAGTAGGTGCAGGGCCAGGATTTCTGGGCATGCTGCAGATGCAGAGCTTGCTCAAGCAAATGGGAGGGAACTCAGTCTGAATTATTAGAATCAAATCTGCAGCTTTGGAAACTGTCTAAGATTTTAAGTAGTTGTTTAATTAAACTTCCTGTTCTTTTTCAAACAGCCTCAAACAATGTCACCTCTGACACAAAAATCTCCAGTTTTCTGGCATTGCCTTTTACTACACAACCAGAGGAATTTTTAGGTTTAAATATTTAACATAGCATTTGATAAGTTCTTAAAACCACATTTGCAAACATGCCAAAAGAATAAATTTCTAAAGCATGAAGCAAGGATATTTTTTTCCTGTCTCTCTAGTCCCCTAATTGTGATTCTTGTTTAAATACGGACTAGCTTTACTTATCTTCCCTACTAATGTGTTCTAAATTGAATTAGCAATCCTTCCTGCAGAACCAAACTTAATATGTTAATATTCTTTTTCATTCCCATGAAAATTCAAGAGGAAGCAGAGTTAACATTGAAAGATGGCATATGTAAAGCATCTTTAGTCTCTTCCAAATATTTCAAGAATTCAATATTATAAATAAGCTGTTTACCTCCATCATCACTATTATATAGCTATTCACTACCAGAAAAGAAAAATCAGATTTTAAGTGCAGTTTGTGAAATATCCCCAGTCTCTCATTTAGTGTTACAGCCCAATAGTAAAATATAAAAATTTAAACTGAGCTTCTAATCTGCACCACTAAATGTTTTCTCAAGGCCAGAGCTTTTTTTTTTTTAAGAAAAGCATTTACATATAAAAATAACTATGCTTTTTATTTAAAAAATGAAATTATTATGCAAGGCATATGGAAATAGCAATAGAGGAGGATACCACAAGCTGGGCAGAGCATTCCTTTGACACAGGGCTGTTGGCAGACATGCTCATATTGGTTATTCTCCCTCACAGCTGCTCTGTCTTCACCAGAACCACAAGATTAAGTATCATTGTACCAAATAACATCATATTTACCAGAGGTTTCATCAACCTACAATGTCCTCAAAATAACATTTAATTATCTCTGAAATGGCTAATGGTGTTCAAATGAGACCTAATTGTTTATCATAAAAAGGCCTTATAAATACTGTGCATGGAAGCAAGGACTTTGATACTTCATGAAGATCAGCCAAAGAACCACACTGTATAATATCCTTCATCATGAATAAGGACTGAAATTTATATTAACTGAATATTAGGTGCCTGAGTTTGTTCTGTATGAATGAGAAAGGTAAACATAGGAACATGGTCTACAGAGTGGAACATGGGCACACTCCTACCTGAAAGGAGTTCTGCCAGGACAAACATGCTAAAGACCAAGGCAGTTCTATTACAGTGACAGAGTAATGCTGATTAATATTTCAGTCAGAAGA
The DNA here is from genome assembly GCF_028769735.1 of Zonotrichia leucophrys gambelii. Lineage (NCBI taxonomy): Eukaryota > Metazoa > Chordata > Aves > Passeriformes > Passerellidae > Zonotrichia > Zonotrichia leucophrys. The sequence goes on from NC_088173.1 coordinate 53,484,228, forward strand.
CCAGAGACAAAGCAGAGGCAGATGCAAAACTTGTTTCACACCTTTTGTGATGTGGAGCGTGTGTGTTGTACTAATCAGCATTTACATGGTCAGAGATACTTTAACTCTGCTTATTCTAAAGCTGGAAAATGACACAAAAAAGAGAGTAAGGCGGATTAAATGGATTGGAAAAAAAAAAAAAATCAGGCTGCCTAGTAAAACAGGACTAACCCAAAACAGATCTGGGGCTGATACTCCAGATACTTTCTAACAGAAGTCCCCTTGTCCCCCAGCTTGATCACCCTTCCAGTGAGGAGTGCCTGGGTGCCTCTCCAAACAAGGACCATACTCTCTGCAGTTTCACACAGGGATAGACAAGGCCCAATACCACCCACTTTTCCTGGGTGGAAGCTAGTCTCTCTAGGACTGCCTTTCATTGTAACCGTTTCATCTTACTTATGTTGCTAAAATAATTAATTTCAGAAGTACCAACACACTGCCCCAGCGTAATGTGAGAGGGAACCATTCCCACCCAATGCCAAGCCTGCCTGCTCCCCGCGGCCCCATTCACAATAAATTTGGAACACCTCAAATGGCATTAACAGAATTCAGCTACTGTAAAATACTGGGAATGAGCCCTTTTGAGAAGAAGGATGAAAGCACATTTATCTTCAGCACTATTCCTGAAGCAGCAGAACTTCATATTCGTGCCAATGGAAAGGGCGTAAAGGAGCAGAGGGAACATCCAAGTGGGTTAGGAGACTATTAGAGAGGGCTTGGGAGCAGTTGGGAAAATTGGTCAGGGGCCAAATACGTCAAAGAAAACATTGGAAGCGACTGAGGGAGTGCTGGAAAGTTCTCCACATTCAGTCTGAAGCCAAACCAGGAGATTTCCAATCTGTGAGCACTGAGTTTTTGCCAGCTTTTTGTGTTTCCTCACCCAGCCTCTGCCCTAGGTGTCCATTACTTTAAGAGCCATGGGGACATAAAAAAGCTAAGTGGAATTATATAGCATTATCTGTGAAAAGGAACAGCTCGTTCAGCACATCATTTTGGATCCCTCTCGTCATACAGACACTGTGCTTTAGTTTAACCACTATGAAGTATAATAACATCATCAGTCATCTTACAGCCAGGTTTCAAATTAGCCTTGCATTCCAATCTTAAACCTCTAATACATTTTAAATGACCCTCAGATCAAGTAGATACAAGCAGGGAAAGATTGTAGACCCTGATAAATGAGATCTATATTTCTTTATTTTACTCCAGTAAAGACTTAGGTATTCAACAGATTCTTTAGAGACAGTTTTTGCATGTCAGCATTTAATTGGCGGTAGCTAGAGCTGCAAAGCAGTTTCAGTCACAAACCCTTAATGTGAAATTCTCCCCCTTAAAGACTGATGGTTTTCATGGTTGGTCTCTCCCCATGATCACAGATTGGTTTAGAAATATGCTAAGTACTTCTTTCCTCATGTCATGAGCACTGCTGTTTTCTGTCTTCATGGATTTAAGGATAGATCCAATAGTTAAGCAGCACAAGAAGAGGAAGGAAAACATTTTAAATTCATGCCTAGAACTCTTCTGAACAGTTACCTCTACACTTAGAACTTCTCATGGCTCTTTTCTGTAGAAATGTGGTAATTTCAGTCTTGTGCCCCCTTAAAATGATTATTTTACAGTTGAGAAATAGAGACAGATGTATTACCCTGGTTTATCCCAACTTTAGGATAGGAAGAAAGAGAGAGATATCTCTAGAGATCAGTTTAGATGTGAACAGTTCTTTGGAAGTACTGTGTTTCCTAGTGATTTATCATACTGAGGACCTACACTTCCAGCTTGACCCTCTCAGAAAGTCTGGATGAATCCCTGTCTAAATAAGCTGCAGGAGAAGTCCAGGCAGAGCAGAAAACATCATATAAAGTGAGAACAAACTGAGAAGCAGGATCAACAGACACATCTAAATTCCATATGCCTAACCCCAAGGACCTTTTTTTCTGATCCATGATGTTCCCAGACCCAACTCCCACGTCTCCCAAAAGCTTTCAGGGTCCCAAGACCCTTTCCCTTCTCACTGCTACCCACACCAGACCCACATGTGGAGCCAGGAGGTCTGCAGTAGTTATGTGCCTCTGTACCACCAATGTCCTGACATGTAACACAAACTGTGCCAAAAAGGAGCAATCTTTCATATGGAAAAAAATCTTTTTTCCCTTACCTCCTACAAAAACAAAGGAAAGAGTTGAAGAAATTTGTAAAATGTTATATATAACCTCAGAAGGTGCAGCAGACTAAATTTTTTAACTACTAAAAACCCCATATTTCATTTCTTCAAAATGGTAGGTATGACCATGATATAATTAATTCCAAGGTTCTTTACAACATAACTTTATACTATGAGACAGTTAAAACTTTTGTACATTATACATGACATTTGCTGTTGTCCTCCATTATATTGAGCATCTCTCTGGAACTGCTATTTATTTTCCAATGATTTTTCCTAATGAGTTTGTTCTATATTTGAACTACAAATGCTTGTCTCTATTTATATTTTATTTCTGAAACTTTAGAGAATAGTCTTCTCTGTTTACCAGTCAACAGTCTTTTTCTTATGGAAATTAACTTATCCCAAAACAAAGAAAAAAAACTGAACTTTTAAATTCTTGCAAATTGTTTTTCCTCAAGTTAGGGTTTTAAGTGATGCCATGACAGAAAGACAGTAATAGCCAGAGCTCAGAGGCTACAGTCCAAAACCAATGGCAGCTTTTCAGCTCAATGTTGTCTATCAAATGGATGTTTTTGTTGCTCCCTCCTCCCCCTTCCATACCCATGCACTTACTTAGAGTCTGACCCAAAGTCTGAACCAATTGGAATCTGGATTAAGACCATTCTAAACACGGGAAAAATAAATCAGATCTTGAAATTTCTTACATGAAGAGAAGGGTCTAGTTTTGATGAAACCTGTCTCTCACATTCTGTGCACAGGAAAAACAACCACATTGTATTTTCCACTAAATGCATGTAATTGTACAAATTTTTTACTTTAAATGTCAAGTTATAATGGACATGAGATCACTGCAAGAGAATAGCTAGAGCAAAACTTCAAGATGCAAGCCTCTTCACCATACAGTGTGAACTTACACTGCCAGAGGTACCTCTAAATAGACACTTCTGAAGTGAAGTTCACTCACAAAGTACAAGAGAAAGCAAGCAGAACTACTGGAAATTACCTCAGACCTATTATGTCAATCCCTGATCAACTACAAACATTATTTTTTTAAATACTGTATTTTGCAATAATTTTATAAGATTAGAGGCCACAGGAAAAATGCATCACCCATATGTCTAAAACAACATTCAATTACTTTCATATCCCCACTTTGGAAGAAGAAATAGCTTTCCATCAGTAGAAATTATTGTCCAACCTCTCCCAGCCCATCATCATCTTAGACAAGGCAGTAGGCCTGTATTTTTCAGAGGCAAATAGAAGAAAAAAGAGGCTTTCAGTGCAGCCCAAGAAATAGCTGCAGAAGATTATTTTGTAGACACAGTAAAATGAATAAAACATCTGTTCAAGACTACTCAGCCACCTCCTGAAGACAGAAGCATGTCAAAACTGACCAAGTTTTAGGAGAGAAAAATAACCCAAAAAAACTTCTATCTTCCCTACCAATTCTTCCATGAATTGTCTTTTTCCAAATAGAAGACCAGTGACATTTCTTCAGGAAACAGAGTGTTAAAAATAAGGAAACTAAAGTTTGTTTAAGCTCAAATTTGACTTTTAATAGTCGTTTGTATGACTGGTCTCAACAAAAATGTTGGGGCATGATATAGGAAAAATAGAGAGCAAAGTGGCTCAGGCTTTCTTTCTGAGACTTAAAATGCGCAAGGATAACAATCACACTAGTTAATTAATAAGTATCCCTATTACTGCTTTGTGAAGAGAGAAATTAAAAATGCTAAAGCCCAATGTTGGGAGATTTTAGCTCAGTCCAGGGATTTTCTACCTGTGTTCACAAACTGCCCAGCTCAGAGCACTACCCACAGACACCTAAGCAATTTCTGGGGCATTGGTTCCATATCAACAGGGAAAGAAATCAAGTCCCCTCAATATTCCCTGGTCTGGAGAAGGTGAAAGAATTCGTTAATCTCTGTGACAACAAATTGACAGTAATTTACCCAATTTTTTCTTTTTTTTTGCAGCTTATCTATCCCTTCCCCAAATCACAACACAAACAGTCTGCAGTGCCTTTCTCAGGAAGAAGGCATAATATGTACACCTCTTAACCAGTTGTGCTTATGAACTAAGTTACCAATAGATGATGATCCAAATAAAATTTCCCAAAAGAAAGAAGAGATCCGGTTTATGGACATAAAGGTCAGGGGACTACAGTGAAGAAGTAGAAATTATCCAATATCTGGAAATAATGCAAGTCCTCCAAGAATAAAATAAACAGGCAGTAAATGTGCTATCAGAGAAATGCATCACCCAGGAAGGGAGAAACCGATACTCAAACACATAAATTCTGTTTCTTGGTTTCTATTTTAATTAAAGGAGTGCCTATTTTCTTAGTGAGTTAAGCTACTTGGAGATCTGTCAGTCCCTAAGAATTTTTTACTCCTCAGTGCCTTAAGAAAAACAGAGAAACATGCAGGGTCTCTGGGCACAGTTCTGGCAAGTTTTTGTTTTGGTTTTAGCATCCTGGTATGGTAGCTAGGGTTGGCCCTCCTTCCCTTTGTTTTTTTTTTTTGTTGTTGTTGTTTTTTTGTTTGTTTGTTTATTTGTTTGTTTTTTATTTTCTCAGAGCAAAGAACACTAACAGTCTGTGGCTGTGCATGACTGGTTAACACAAAGACAGAGATCTCCAAACTTCAGTCCCAACTCCCCAGGTCCAGAAACAGCATTATGGATGGATAATAAGAAGTGTAATCTGAATTTTGCAAAATGGATTTGTGTCCAAAACCAAGACTAGTTGCTAATTCTTTCTTTTACTTAAAAAGAAAAAAGCAACTTACCTACTCCTCCCCCCACAAATCAATGCATTATAGATACATTTCTCTGGATCTGTCTTTAATTATTAATTACCTTTCAGCTCTGCAGTGACTCTCATGGTTATTTCACACTGATAGACCAGAGAAAAGGGTCCATCCCACTGCAGCTAGAAGAGAGGTAGGAAGATGAACAAAAGCAAAAAGGAGGGGGAAGGTGGGAATTGGCAAGCTTCCACGACAGTTTGTTTATTTTAGTTTCCAAGATTATGAAAATTTTATTTTCAACACCAAAGGAAAAAGGCAGAAATAAAAAATTAAATAACTGCCTGGAGCTAAATGTTTCCTGCTTAGAATTGAGCTGCAAATCTGTAGAAATAGATATTTTTGCAACTATAACCTTAATTCTAATAGTGTTTGATACAGTGAAATGTAACGGTCCTCATAGCAGGTAATGGGAGATAATGATCACAAAGCCAAATGTTTTCTGGCTAAATTCATAATGAATCCAAGTGGATAAAGGCTACAAAGTGTTACTAGGGTTGCAGGGAAGGTAATGCTTTCCTGAACTAAAAAAGTATTTTTGCTTCCTGGCAGTGGTTCCTTTTTACTGCAAAATGAAGGATTTCTGTACTCGGGCATCTCAGAGAGCCTGAAAGGCACGTGTAGCTTTTAGATTCTCTAAACTGTATGTTCTAGCTCCTAAGATGTACTTGCAGTTTAACGTACTCTTAAACTGTATTTTGCATAAGATATGGTGATTTTTCCTGAAGGCTTATGTATCAGAAACACTCTGATTTATTCCAACTGATTAATTTGATATTTTGCTCTTACATTGGGATGGGAAGATAGGGACAAAATCCCCATAATCAAGATTGCCATGACTCAGGCATAAGGAGAAGATGGTGTCTCTAAGCAATGAGGTAGGAACAATTCTGACCAGTGGAAATGGCCCTCAAAAAGCATGAAACACAATGACATTTCCTAAAAAAGCTCCCTTTAAGAAGTGGTAAGCCAGAGATCTAGATCTCTGTGTGCATTACCTCAGGCATTGCCTCCTCCCAGGCTGTGGCTGTCCTCAGCTCCCTGAAGGAACTAAGTTTGTTGAGGGGTGCACATGGGTAGGTGAAACTGCAACTTGAGCCAAGAACATGTTCAGGAGAAAAAGGGATCTTCTGGGACCTCCTGTAGACTGATATTCTGTGGTGTCAGGTAATTATCATGTTGCTATAGATCTGCAGCCACTATAAACACAACCCTCCAGTGAAAGAAGTAAACTGAAGGCACCTCAGAAGCTAAATCCGAAGCTAGAAAGGATCACCTGGTTCTCTCTGTCCATTCACCTTTCTTCCTACACTTCCAGACCCAAATCCATACAAACCAGAAATATACTTTAAGCACATTGCACAAAATGCAGCTATCTACACTTTAAAAAATATACTGCTCCTACCTCTTCCTCTAGCAATGAGTTCCACATTTATTTATGCAGCCAGGCAAGTAATGATGACTTATTCCTTGAGTAAATTTATCTACCTTCGATATTTATCTACAGGATCATGTCATGTGCTTTTATAGAAGATTAAAAGACCTCTTCTGACAAATATATTTTCCATAAATAAGTACTTACACACAGTAATCACATTGCTTTTTGACCTTTTCTCTTTGATAAGATTAATGACTGGCCTCCGTTCAATTTACCTCACAAAGCTTACTTTTCAGCATCGGGATGATTTTTTGGGGGTCATCTCCCTACCCCTCACTCCTTCAGAATATATTCTACAGAATTGAGGACATTTCTGAGGTCACAATACCAGATCTGAGCAGCAGCAGCTACCAAAGTCAAAGCCAAGTTGATTTTCTTACTCAGTCTTGATAAACCCTTTATGGCCAGCCCACAAACAGCTTTACAGGAACCTCACCACAGGTTTCCAGGAACAGAGATTCTGGGATAAGCCAGCATAGTTCTGCTATTGAAAAACTAACTTAAAACAGTTTGTTCTTCTTTCCCTAAAAGTGAAAGCTTACTTGGCAAATATGCCTAATAAAATCAGGCCATGCAGAGGAGGGACTAAATGAATATACATATACATACAAAAATAATCAGCATTTTTTCAACTACCCCACCAGGTTCTCCCTGAAAATTCAAGAGCTTTCTAAGCCCAGACATTATTCATCTCTCAGACTCCAAAGAGCTGGTTTTAATCTCTCTCCTCTTGCTTAGACTTAGGCTTTGTAGACCTACCCCTACACCTCCACCAATAATTATTCTAACTAGTCTGTGCTTCCCTGGGCTAATTGCCAGCAGAATTCAATGATTTTCTGCAGAAGAGCAAGCAAGTTTGTCAAGAGAAAGTCTGCAGCTGGAGACAAGGAGAAAAAAAAAAATGAAAGCAAGAACATCTTCCAGGTTCAGTTCACAAATACATATAGAGGAGAATATCAGCATCAAGAACAAACATCTTGAGGTCTCTTTCCCATCAATTCAGTTGATTTACTCATTGAGGAAGCTACCCCCAAAAACCTTACATTGACTTCAGGGTTGTTAATTCCCAAAGCAGTCTTCCATCCTGAAAGCCTTATATCTTTGCATGTGCAGCTCTCCATCTGTCTCCATAAAAGTGAATTTTTGAATTTTCATCTAATCAACCACTTCAGATTATGTTTGCGACAACCATCATTATTTTAGCAATTTTTGTGCTATCTACAAACTTAGCAGCAAATGTATGTCACTATCCATATTGGTGATTGAAAATATGGAAATACTGACTGGCACTGGATTCAGAACGAATGCTTAGAAAATAAGTTAATGAGTTTTCACAAAATTGTGAATTATGCCCCTACTGCTTCCTCAAGGGAGATTTTCCCTCTTTCCTGGCACTTGCCCCAAATGGACTATTCCTGCTTGTGGAAAACATGCTCTGACTTCTGTAGCTGACAGACCTGCCTTGGATCGTAAACACCCAATATCCTTTTTTCAACACTAAGCCATCATTTGAATTCACAGCTTTTAAGGAAACACCATGTGTTTCAACTGTCATATTTACCCAACACTAAAAAGCCTACCAGGAAAAATAAATTTTATTCTCATAACGCAATGCGTTACATTCCTAATTGCAGAACTGGAAACAGTTAAAAACGGAAACTGTTCCCTGCATGACATCATGCTTTGCACTAAAGTGGCTCCAGTGTTCAGGCAGCAATGTGCCAAAAGACACTCTCACTCATCTCTCTGCAACTTGCTTCTTCGTCACGTCTCTAGGAAATTGAAGCTTTAGAATTTGTAGTTAATATCAGCACTATAACTGAGCACTCTCTTCTTTCAAACTGGGCTTCCCTGTTTTGGTTGGTTTTCCCCTCAGAAATGGAATAAAATGTGCAAAGATCTAAGTAACTCATTCTTCCTGGTTGCATTCAGCTTCTCATGAGAAATCTGCCGTATAAACTATGTCCCCTCACATCCAGATAGGTGTGGGGATCCTCTCATTGATATTTATCATTCAGGAATTCCCTACAACAGCAGCATACACAATCCAGAATACTGTGTCCCTCTTTGGGACCCTGCTGCAACAAAGACTGACAGCCTGGAGCAACTCCAGTAGAGGGCCATGATGAGAGAGCTGAAGCACGTGTCAGAAAAGGAAAAGTAAAGTAGCTCCATTTGTCCAGTGAAGAAAACACCAAGGCAGAACCCTCCACTACCTAAAGAAAAGAGAGAGACAGACTCTTCCCAGGGTCTGAGAACAAGAGAAATACAACCACAAGCTGGAAGGTAAATTCCAGGGGGATATAAAAAGAAAAATAACTGCACCCTGAGATTAATTAGGTAGTAGGTCACCCAGTGAGGCTGACAAACCTCTAACCTTGGTGTTCTCAAATTATACCTGAACCAGACAGACCCTTAACAGCTTCACCTCCCTTTTGATATGAGCCCTACCTTGAGCAGGGAGCTGGGCCAGATGACCTCCAGATGTTCCTCCCAACCTCAATTACTCAGCAATTCCATGCCACATGGATGGCTTAAATTAATCTCATGTGCCTTAATATATTATGTGAATATAATATTTTAAGAGTTCTGTTGATCAAATTTCTAAGTCCAAAACTTTACAGGAAGCCAAGTATATTTTAATATCATAGCCACTTTCCTTACTTTTTAACTTTATAAGGAAAACAATTTTTTCTATCCTTTTAATAATGACTTCATAAAAAATATTTGAATAATTTATAACTTACCAACTTTCTCCGTGCTGCTGCAGTTAGCTGTTATCAATATGATAAGCACACAGTAAAAAGTATTGGTTTTCTTAGATAAAGCAAGTTCAGAATAGGATTGCTACTCAGATTTAAGAATTTCTAACTCAGTTTCTGGGCATAATTCATGGTCAGAGTACATCACTAAGTTTCAGCTCTTCTTTGCCTCTGCTGTTTTCCTATCCTTTTTCATTATCACATTATGGCAACAGTACCACTACAGCTACAATAACCTAAACCCAATGAATAATACTAAGTAGGAATATACTCACTTACTAAGGAGTATGATTAATAACAGCCTCTTCCTCCACAAAAATTATTTTCTCTAGTATGCCAATAGCTGTACTCAGTTGAGGCTAGATCAGATGATCCCACTGGGGTTCCTTCCAACCTTACTCCTTCTGAGATTCTCTGAGTTGGTGCCAGTCATTGGACAGGTTGGTGGCAGAGCTGGGAGCAGAGCCAAGGACACCTCCTTTAACAGTAGACCAGCAGCCTTCACACATTTCAATATTTTTTTCCAGTGAGATACTATAACTCATTTCTATATATGGCCACATAAATCAATAAATAACAACAACAAGCAGCTTTAATATTTTGTGATATTAAACATTATGAATTATGGGGTATTTGTTATACACAAGCAAGTATATTTGAAATTGTGATGCTCAGAGTTGAACTAATAATTTTCCCCAGAGAAGGAACAAGAAAAACTCTCAGTGTTTTTCCAAAACACTGTTATATACACTCTTTGCTAAGGCAGGGCACTATATACCAGTGATACACAAAAGATCTTCCAATATACAGTCTATAAAATATTTCAAAATATTCTTGGTGAAACACTGCACTGCAATATAACACCACATCATAGGTTGTCATTTTGGATGTAAAACTATATGCTGTTGCAGTATGTCTTTCACTCAAATTCACAGAACTGAAAAGCAAGGGGAGAAAAGTAGTGGCAGGACGGCTCATTTGACAAAGTACCCTGTAGCAACCACATCAATTAAGTTTGCATAGATCTCCAAGTGTGAGGCAGTTAATGAAACACTGATCATTTTCCCCAACTCTAACTTAGACATGTTAATTAAAAATTAGAAGAAATCATCATCATATAAAATGAGTTCACGGTGAGAGAGTATAAAAATACCTACCAGGCAGTGTTCTGTACACGAGACTTCTTTTCAACACTAATTAAAATGGATATTTCTGCACATGCAAGTCTACCCAATGAAACGCAAATAATAGTGTGAGTTTAACATTTAATGATTTCTCTGTAAAGGAGAAGACTTTCATTTGGGAATGCTATAATTTACTCTGAGTAAGATCCATTTAATCATCATGTTTACTGCCTTCTTTTTCTGCTCACATTTCCTTTTTCTAGCCAGTCATGCAATTGGCAATTTAAGGTTTAAATTGTGACCATTAACACTTTATCTATTGCACTTCCCAACCCTCATTTTTATTTTTCTCCTTGTACCACAAGCTAGCTAGCTGAAAATCTTCCCTAGCTGATAAAATGAGTCATTTACAGTCCCGAATGAAACGCTGATGCCTACAGCCTCACCCGCAGCAGAGGAATCACCCCCGGCAGCGGGGCAAGCTCAGTTCAGCCGCACAGCTGGAAAGGAGAGAGGTCACAGAGAGCTCTGCAGAGGGAGGGTGAGGCCAAGCCAAACACGAATAAGGAGAAGAGGGAAACTGCTCTGGTGGCACACATCCTGAACCCAGACAATTCGGATCAAGCTCCTCTGCTGTTGAATTTTCAGCCTCAAGAAGTCTCCTTCACTTAACTCGCCATGACCAGAGAATAGATACAATCATTCTTTGTTTTCCTCACACAGTCCTTGATTTGCTAAAACTTTGCTGTCTCCAAGACAAATGCTTTTTCTCATGTAAGTAAAGCATTCAGTGGGATCAAACTCTGACACTGACTGAGATCTTAGGGAAATGCACAGCGGTTAGCAAAATTAAAGGATGAAATATCAAGCACTCTATAAATAGCCAAGGCTAGGATTAAAACTACTACGTTTTGTGAACTCTTTCTCCTGCCTGTCTCTTCCCAACCAGCCCTGGTTCCCAGTCCATGGAAATCATTTATTTCACAAATCAGCCTCCCTTGGCTGTGCATTCACAAGCAAAGCTGCTAACTTAGAGGAGCCTATTTTTAGCTAGGGTGCCTGGTTTCCCAGAGCGACCAGGGCTGGAGCTGCAAAGCATTTCTTTCACATCTCCTCCTGCAATGAGGCGCAGCAGCCAGAACGGGCAGCAGGGCTGCTGTGGGTGACAGGATCGGCCCTGAGCACTCACTTGCCTCTAGGATAACATTAACTCCTTTGAACACATTTGTTTCAGTGAAAAATTTAACAGACTGCAAAGAGAAGACTGAATCTCTACCTGACATTCGTAACAAAATGATCACACAAACTTCTTTTTAATAAGATGTACATGAGCAGATGAGCAAGGGGAGATGAGTCACTTCTTTTTTTTGAGCCCAGAGATTTCTGTTAAGCCCATCCTGTCACTGCAGCAGAATTGGAAGGGTTCCAGGCTAGTAGCCCACTATGAAGAAGAAAGAAGATAATGGTGTATTGTGAAAACCACAATGGAAGCTAATGGCCAAATTGTCAACTGCTGTCTTAATCAGTGCTGCTAATTAAAAAAAAAAAAAAAATTTCAAAAGCCACTGCAAAAGTGGCTTTTTATTGTTAAACTGCATACAAATACACAGAAAAGAACTCAGAACCTTCCAAACCAAAAAGACCCATAGCTTAAAGAAAAAACATAAGAGCAGTGCAGCTGCAGCAAGTGGCCACAGCTCATTGCAACAAGCGTGGACTTGTTCAGTTGTGTGAGCAACATTTTCCAAGCCTGAATGGTGACTTTTCAAATACTCATCATAAACTTAAAATGACCCTTCCCCACCACCCTGTGCAGGGTGCTCAAAAGGGACAGAAATCATGACCTTAGAAACATAGAAATACAGACCTCTATTTAACAAGAGGAGTTTAATATATCAGTTGTCCCTTGGAAGGGACAAGTTCACACAGCTCCCTACTGCACAAGATGTTCCCTCAACAAGTTCACACAGCTCCCTACTGCACAAGATGTTCCCTCAACTAAAAAAGCTCTAAGTGTGCAGGATTCCCAGGATCTAAATCCCTGCCAGCCAACACTCTGAGACAGCCCAAAGGGGACCCAATTAGGAGGAGTCAAGCCTGTAATTCCAGCACAGAAACCATGATTCAGCAACGCACCCAGGCACATATCAAGTATTCATCAAATAAGGCCTCAACTTTCTAACACTCATTTTCCAAAGGACGACTGTGTTGCTGACCTAGAAAGCAGCAATTTGTTCCAGCCCAACTTTAATTCCATTCATACAATGGGATAGAGAATGCCATTGATCAGCTGCAATTTAGAATTAAAGAAAAAATGCATTACAAAAAGTGGAGGTTTTATTAGTTTATTTTTAAATTCTGATAATCCTCCTGTAAGAGTCAATTCTTTGAATGGGACTGAATTTTACTGTAATAAAGAATAGTCCCATTCTATTGACGATGGAGTAAGATTTGTTTTGTACAACAAGAATTTCTATGATCATCTCCTAGGTACCTGTAGCACCTTGGAAGCCCTCAATATTTCAAATCTATTTATAGTACTAACATATAATTGGATAAGCTGTGATATTGTTTCTGTAAGTGTCACTGGTGTCATGGGCTTGTATTAAAAAAAAAAAATTAAAAAAACAACAACAAAATCAAACACTTCATTTCAGCATCTAATTCTCATGACACAAGAATGACTGTCTGTTCATGACCAATGAAATTCTGCTTTCAAGAATGTACCAGTGTGAAAGATATGACTTGCAGTTAGGATAAAATTCTTTCCACAAAATCAAAGTTGTCTGGTCTGATTCTTATTGTTTTCATTCTCTACAGATTCAGTCAGTGTTATAGGAATATCTCCTGTCACATGAATGTGATCACTTATACAGTCCATTGTGATGCATCAGAATAAGTCCACTTAGATCATACATGAATATATAAAAAATCATATACATTGCTAAGGATGCATTTTTTTATCTAAATCAAATCATTTCACTTCAAACAGAAAATGCTGATAGCTTGAATATAAAACCTTTAAAACAACATTCAGGATACCTATAGATTATATTTTAAAATAAACTTAAGTAATATTTATTTTACTGTTGTAACATCTGGTAACTACAAAACACTGTAGGTCACATTAGAAAAAACTTAAAAGCCTGTTTCCAATAGGACAATGCCAGATATGTTAAAGCAAGAATTCTCCCTTTAGGATTACTTTGCAATAGTAAATAGCACCATTAAATAGAAGCCTTCATCTATTAATCTTTTAAGATGTATCTCTATGTATTTCCTTAAGACAACGATCTGATAGTTGTAATTTTATTCTGGAAAATTAACTAATTTTGCAAAGAATAAGTCTTCAAATTTACACAAATTATCTGCACCAGTAAGATCTTGCTAAGAACATCAATCTCATAGAGAAGACTTTTCAGCAACTTTTTCTTCAGACTGCAAAATTATCATCTGTTGAAATGATGCTTCATAGCAGCTGATCAGATTTTCAAAGGGAGAGTATTAACTGGCTGCAAACTACCAAACAGCTCTTAAAATTGCACAAATAAGTTGCATGAATTTACAATCAGATTTTCCTCATAAATTGGTATATTATACACCTCTGCTATTTTTTCTTTTGGTGGAAAGACTTATTTCAAAGCATTCCTTTCTTTCACAGAAACATAGAGAAACCTATATATCTAACACACTGCTAGACTGCAAACATCACCATTAAAACAGCAAATCATGTTGTTAAATTTGTGAAGGAAAAACTCATTTTACTGTAATCTCCTTCTCCTGCAGTTTAAAAAAAATAAAATAAATATGAAGAATCCAAAATAATTGTAAAATGTCCTTAAATCTTAGAGATAAGAAATAAAAAGTATTCAGCACTATGTCTGATTGTGCTTCATGTGCAGTTGGTTTCATTTAGTGCCATTGCATACAGGCAGCACATGGGTATCCAGGCTCAGACTGCCCATTTTACATCTAAAACTAAGATGAACAAACCTGATTGCTGGTTAAGAAGAGCTGCAGCACTCACTGTGTTCAAACCTCTCTCACAGCAAGGTTTCCAAAGCAGTTGAGGAAACACAACCACTCATTTTCTTTCAACATTTCACCAGCAGATTTACATAAATAGCTGTTGAATTGGAGTGAGGCTGTTGTTTGACTCTACTGCAGAGCTACCCCTCGGGCTCCTAAAAAAACACCAAAGCACTGCTTCAGTATTAACTCAGCCTGACAGCTCAAATCTGACAAGCAAATGCTGAAAAGTTAATTTGCTATTGTCAAGCCTTGTGTTGGCTCAGGTATTATCCTCCTGCACCACTCCAATCCCCCCCCATGGATCAGGTAACATCTGTCTTCCAGCATCAGGCACAGAGCCAGCACGGATTTCACGCTGCGCTGCCTGGCTAATTTGACAGCAGTGCTCCAGATCACACTTGGTCTGCTGGATGATAAAGGAGCACCTGGTCTGGGATTAGCAATCATGGAGCTGGACTCTTATTTCTGATTCACACCAGCCTGGGAGAAGGAACAGTCTCCTGGCGAGGACAGCAGAACAGCATGAGAACCAGCACCTCCCTGCCTGTGGGATGGCACAGCCCAGGACCAGAGGGAAGAGAGCACACACAGCCATGCCCAGAGCCTGCAGGAAAACCTTCCCCCACAGCTGTGCACCAAGACAACCTCAGTCACGAGGATCTGAATGTTGTCAGAGCTCATTCCCTGCTCTGCAACTCCAGCAGTCAGATTTCTCTTACCTAAAGCGGACATGGGGACAAAGAAACAGCCTCACAGCAACTGCTCCACACTGCACAGCCCCCGATGTGGGTGAATTGCTCCCCAGCCCTCCTTGGCAGAGCAGAGGTGTACAGGTGTAATTCTGACCAGAGCAGTCTGGGTCACACAGTGCTGCAAAATGCAGGTGTATTTCAGAAGCCATCCAGGTTATTTGCCATTCAGTGGAATGTAGCCACATTTCTCTTCACAGAGAAGAGCAAGGCACAATTCTTCCCAAGAATATTTCTGGGATTCACATTCTCTTAACCTGCGAGACAGGAAAAACAATTCTTATCTTTTTGCTGTGCTTGTGTTTGTGCCAAAGTAGAATGCAATATGGAGATTGTTTACCCAAAGTGAGGGTGTTTTGTTTCCTTGGCCTGTCAGGGCCAAGTGTGTCTGTGTGTGTGTCAGGACTGTCAAGTGACAGTCATGAGATTCTGAGCAGTGTGTGCAGAGTTGAGAGCTTGGCAGATTCAGTTTAGATGTAATGTAATATAGATGTAATATAGTATAATAAAGTAATTAATTAGCCTTCTGATAAGATGGAGTCAGACGCATCATTCCTTCCTTCTTTCCTGCAAATACTATAGTGGAAAACACTGAGACACTGTCAGTCTGGGATCTCATTCCTGAATCCAATTTAATGGTACTATATGCTGATAAAGATCCCTAACATTTAAATTTCTTTTTTCTAAAAGCCTCCTAAGCAGGGAAAGCAACACTAAATCAATAACAAACTTATATGAACCATGTATGTGTGTAATGTGAAATAGCAGAACC
This sequence comes from Zonotrichia leucophrys gambelii, assembly GCF_028769735.1. Lineage (NCBI taxonomy): Eukaryota > Metazoa > Chordata > Aves > Passeriformes > Passerellidae > Zonotrichia > Zonotrichia leucophrys. Next base: position 53,500,115 of record NC_088173.1, read on the forward strand.
ACCAGAGGGGATATAGGAAGCAAAGGTTTGGTGTAAGCAGAACCACCACAGGGGATATAGGAAGCAAAGGTTTGGTGTAACTGTGACTGTTGACACTCTTGCTTTCCCTGAGGACCAATTTCATAGCAAAATCTATTAACATTGGCAACAAGCAGAATGCTTATAACAAATGAAATATAAGTTATTCCTTTTTACAGAGTATTTTGAGTAAAATCAATTCCACAACAATTCCTCTGCATCTCACTGCTAAGGTGACTGCCCATGACTTGTCCCCCAACAAGAAGCTTCTTGTTTCAACAAGTATCCACCTGTTATCCATGGTGCAGCAAGAGGAGGGTGACCAAGTCACATTAATGCACTGATGAGCTAAGTAGCTTGTTAATATAAAGACTTACTCCTACTATGAAGTTTTTCACATTAGGACTACACAGTTTTTTGCTAACAAGTAAATAAGCTTCACAAAATCTTCCCTACTTACTTTAAACTTAATACTTTAAAACTTAACTTCACACTTTAAAAAATATATGCATCATCACTAGAAAAAAAATTCTAAAAATTGTTCTTGTGACTGCCAGACTCAAATCTTCCCTGTTTCAAAGACAGATGAATTAAAGGAGCATCTCCCTTCTTTATATAATATACACAATTGCAGAGACCTGTAATACACAGTCAATGCTTATTTTTCTTCATTTTAATTTTTTCACTGAAGGGGAGAAACCTTTTTTACCAGGACTGGTGTGTTATTATTCTTCTGATGGCCCACATTTGCTCTTTCCCCCAACAAACCTAAACAAGAAGCACAACTCTAAATGCTATTATGTAAATGAGATTAGGTGATTAAGCAGATGAGATACTAACACAAAGAAGTAATAACTATAAATATCAAGAGACTCAAAAAGATGTACCAAATATATACAAAATATATTTAAAAATTGTAAGATAAGCTCTAGAATAATGTAGACACAAACCAGAAAATAACAAACTATTAAGAAAATTTGAAAGTTTTCTTACACTAAGAAAGAATGTATCAGTTATCTTTGACCTACTGTTAGATAAAGAAGTGTTCTCATTGTCAGAGCACTATTCAACTAGCTGCAAAACAAGCAAATTTTAGTGATTTTCTTCATGCACCACTAAGGAATCATGGTGCTTTTAAAGCAACATAAAATTAAAACCAGATGTATTAAGTGTTCAGGGGATGTTAACACGAGGTAATGTAGGGGATCCTGACATTTGTGCATTTGTGACAGCCCCACAACTGACCCTGTGTCTCAGCAGTGCTCCCTCTGAACCCAGCCTGCCCCAGCAGCACCGCCTTCAGCTTTAGAGGCTGAGGGAAGCAGAAAAGAACTCTCCCATGGAGCACCACAATTCCCTAAAGAGACATCACCATAACCCCCCCAAAACCAGCCAGGTTTTCATTCAGTCTGGTGCCTGAGAAATGGAACTTCTCCACTCTCTACCCTGCACAATGGTTTCTGTCATGCACCAGGACTTCACACACTCCTACCCACAAGGGGTCTGCAGAGTGGTCAGAACAACTCACACAGTGACAACCTGGTCACTGTAAAGTCAGGTCAGTGTGACAAAGGTGCAAAATGCTCACAGCTTTGTCACTTGTTCCCAGCCATGGTCAGACTATTTAAGGTGCCAATTAACTGTCCTGGGTTATGGATGCAGCTCCACACGGAGCACACTAAAATAAGGTTTATTAGCTCAAGTGCAGCAACAACTAATTTTTGCAGCTTCTCACCTAGGTTTTGTCTAGAAGCAGAGCAGAGGTATTTAATGTTCACAACTTGAGCTAATTAGCCTTTCCAAAATCCTGGGGGCTTAGAGCACTGGTTCAAGGGTCTTGAAACTGCACTCCAAGCTTATTCTGGAAGACACATATTATCCAAAGCCTACACCAGCCTCCCAATACCCTGGGTGATAGAGAAATGACTACAAGCATGATCTCTTGACTTACAATGCAAGGATCTAATCACTACACCCAGTGATGAGAAAGGCCACCTGAGGCCTTTAAAGTGCTACAGTTTCTCAGAAGAGAAAATTAGATCATACACAGGCACAAATACAACACATGCAGCAGTCCTGAGCTTTGCATGAAGAATTCATTTCCATTATCCAGTTAGACATGGGCAACAATACTGAGCAGACACAGCAATTCCAGGAGAAAATAAAAAAAAGCATGCGTATTCCCAATTCAAGGCTTTGCTTCCATTTCCAAAGTCCCACATTCAGCTACAGTCTCTGTTTTACCCTCTGTCATCTCGTTCTTGCTGATTTTAATTTATATCATCTGATATAAATTAAAAGCTCATTAAAATATTTATTGGCTGCTTAGGCACTTTTTCTTTGATTTCCATTCTGTTTATTCAACAGACGCCACACTCCTGAAAACAGTGTCTGAGCACATTAGAAAAGTATAGGAAGCAATGATTAAAAACTACTATGTAACCTTCTCCAAGATTTCTCTTGGCCAGAATTCTGCATGCCACCAAGAATTTTAAGAGCTTTAATAGAACAGCACTTAACTAACCTGCTCAGTGTCTGATTTTTAAAAGGCAAGCAGATGAAGCATGCCTGGTATAGGTAAAATAAGTTGATGAGCTTTGCAGCGCTCTATATTGCACAGAAATATTACACAAAAAGATACAAATATCCACAGCCCACCATGTGCTATCTCACACTAGAAAGTGGGGGTAGCCATCTCATACTGCACAGGTCCAACATCCTCCAAAGGACTTCCCCCAATCAAATGGGGAGAGATGCTTGTGTTGACCTCCTGGGTTTTTGCCTTCATCTGAAGTCAGAGACCACTTATGTTACTATTCCTTTTTGCTTAAACTTGTAACAGCCTCACATCATCTGCAATGGGTTCATTGGCTTTCTTGCACTTGAGATACATCACCCAGTCCAGGAAACCCACCTAGATAAATAATGTTTACTCTGCTGTTACCTTTCTGCTTTATAACTATTCTGTCTTGCTTGGTAGCCTAGTAACCCTAGCAATGAAAGCCACCATTCTGATAAGATTTAAAAAAAACCCCAAACCCATAAGTCTCAGGGCATGATTCAGCAACTGAGTATACAACTTAAGTCATAAAACTATTTTTCTCCTTTTCTTTTGTTTTTCTTTTTCCTTCCCTCTCTACCCCATTCCTCTCAAATACAACAAAAAGTCCCTGGCCTCAGAATTTTTCCCAGGGGTTATACCCTTAAAGTCCTTTCAGAATACAGTCAAATCTCAGTTCCTTCTCTGATGCTGGGAAACAGCATTACTCATCTATGACAGCATGATAACTCTGGATGTTTCCATCAAGTTGACAAAGATGCATAACTTAAATAAAAATTCATGTTCAAATTATCAACAAATGAAAGTTAATGATGGATCAAATTTGGCAGAACTATTCTAACATGTAACACAATTTGGTACCAAGCTATAAGATGTGAAATTTAAGTGATAAATGGTTACTGGAGACCTTTTCACGATAATTGACATGCTACAGTGCATTAATATTTCTTTCATTAGTATCCATCTGGAGCACTCATCTGTCGGCAGAAGGCCAAGTGCATTGTGTAGAAAATACCCCTACCACAAGAGTCTTCTACTTAAAAGACAAATGCCTTGGGAAACCAAATATTAGTCAGATAATATTAAGAGTCTTGTTTTTGACCTTGGCTCTCCACTGTCATCTCTTTTTACATCCATGTCGTTCACCAAAATGATACTACCACAGTCTGAACTATTTTTTGTTCTAAGGACTTGATTTTTTTTCTTAAACCAGGTATTTTGATATGAGCATGACCTGAGTATCCCCTGCAGATTCTTTCACAGATCAAAAGCACGAAAATATTTTTGAAAAACAAGCTTTTGTAGCAAGTGTCATCTAAGTTCCATTGATTATTTTCAGAGTCAATCAGTTACAATTATCATCTTTTTCATCTGTTCTAAGAATTGCAGCTGTCCTCTTCCCTCTTCCTCTACTGTATAAGAAGTCTGGTTACAAAAGAGCATGGACTGGAATCACAGGTTCCTGAGGCTTCATCCAGCCTGATGCTGTAATGATATAATCTCCTCTACATGTTTCCTTATAATTGCTCAATTTGAAAATCAGCATTCACTCTGCATGACATTCTCATGCTTGTTTTCAACACAGTCAGCACCATCCACCTTTCAGCTCTGTTGGGCACTTCTAGTTTGTCACAGTGACTTTGGCCATAAGATTCTCCCAGTAAATGATTTCAGAAAGCTGTATTTCTCAGAGTCCTGAGAAGCACCATCAGGCTTTATTTGCCATGGTCAGTCTCACCTTGGAGCCCAAGCCATGCCCTTCCCAGTGCAGAGTCTGCCACGTTCATGTCAGCTCTGCCAGAGTCCTGCCCCGAGGTGTGTCAGGGCTGTGCTTGTTCCCCCACCCCATACTTAGATCTCCTGCCTTTGTACTTGACTTGATATCTTTCCTGCAACTAGGGAAATGCTCATTCTACATAATTTTTAACCCAGATCAAACTTAAAAAGCAAGAAAAAATTAAAAGCTTACAAATTTCCAGACCCTGGTTGACCAGTTCTTTCTACTTTGTTTCACAATATGCTTCCAGTTTCAGAGAGGTGGTTACAGCACACGCTTGCAGCTGAGGTGGAGAAATGGCACCATCATTCAATTAATGTTAAAAAGCTAATAGAAATACTTTTAAACCAATCATTGGCAAAAAGTCAAATAAGTACAAAAGAGAGAGAAAAGATAAATCCTGTGGATTCCCCTGAGCCAAAGAAGCCTAGAATTCCAAGCAATAATAAAAAGAACAGAAAAAGAAGAAAGAAATGCAGTTGTCCCTTGTGCCATCATATAGAAGTTAAAAAGCACAAGACCCTTTTCACCCTGCACAAACACAGTTCACTTCTCTTTGAAAAGATCTAAAGATCTTTTGAGAGATTAAAATACATCTATTTTCTGCTATTACAACCACAGGACAGTGATCTTTGTATGGATTTTATGCCCACACGCAGGCAGCTGAAAAAGATAGTGATGTAAGCAGCTGCTAACCGGGAACTGTAGCACAAATAAAAAGAAGACAACACCACAGGCTAAGCTTCTGGAGCCACAACAAATAGCTGTTAATGGTGTGATGCAGGTAGTGCTTTGGGACCCACCTGCTGCCAGCCAGCTCAGCCAGAGAAACTTCCTTCCTAAGGAAAAGGAGCAGGAGAAGTCAAGTTTTTCCTATCACTAATCCAAAACATTATATATGGATTTCAAGGGAATCATAATAGAATAAATCTGGAGTATCCTGGAGAAGAGGGTTTTAGCATAGGAGACTTAATTACTTTTACCACAGAAAGAAATTCTTTTCCCCACAAGAAAACAGAACTGAACTAATGGCCTAGGAGAAAAAGCTAAACAAGCAGGCAAGTGGAAATGCAAACCAAGATTATCTTAAATGCACATGGGACAGAATTCAGAAGAGTAGGAATGTTGCTGAACAAACAGCATAAATCCACCACACTAGAGAGCCACTCAAGGGACAAAAATCAGAAGAGAGTTTAAATTAGAAAGAAAAGGGGATAGAATAGCACATATACAAATGAGAAAGACATTCATAAGGAGCTTATTATACATTCCTTCTCAGTTATACAATCACCATTGCCAACCTGCTTAATTCTGTGAAATCATAATTCCTCCTAGGATCCACAAACATCCATCTTCTTCATTTCCTGTTTCTCCTTCAGTTTTAGCATGTAATACCTCCTAAAATAGAAATACATCACTTGCTTCCCAGCCACATGGATCTCTTCCTGACTTCCTTGAATGTTTTCTTGCACACCCTCCCCACACAGTTTTTGTCCATTTGGATATCCAATAATCTCATCTGGAATCTATGCAGTATGATTTTTTTCCTGCTGCTTAGAAACTCCATCAGTCTACCCCATCCCACAGATTTTTCAGGATGTGATCTATATCAGAAACAGCATCATTCACCTGTATGAGTGATTCCTGACCAGAAAGGCATTTAGCAACACAGACCTTTGAACTCAGCCTACTTGGGGCTGCACATCTCACAAAATGTACCAAATTCTGCATACACTAATGATCAAGGTTACAGTGGCCATGCTACACCATGGGAATAACCAAATTCAGAGGGACTGAGATGTCATAATCAACGAGAATGCTGCATAAAAGACTAATAGGTCAAATGGACACCCATGTCTGATCAGAGCAGCCCTCACAGGGATGTACACCGAGAAGGGGAAGCAATACAGAGCAGCACAGTGACAACCCTCCAAAAAGACCCTAAACCTTACAGAAAATCCAACCACCACACAAACTTTGTCATAGGTAGATAAAGGGAATATTGATCAGCTAACACTGTTTTAGGATTTCTTTCTTTACGTGTATCACAGGAACAGCAAACTGTCTCAGTCAGGGCTCAGTCCCCATTAAGTCACTTTATGGAAACCTGGCCCAACTGGACTTCTCATACTGGTTTTCAGTAGCATCTCCTAAGTGTTTAAATTTCACTTGGTTGAAGCTGTTCTTGATTTGGCCAAGGTGAAGAGCCTGTTCTTCCCCAGCTTAGTGATCCATAAAAAAAATGAATATAAATATTGTAAGGCTTTGATATAGAGCAATGTTCAGTGAGAGTACCAATAAGGCAGCAGGAATCTTCATTAGTCCTATGGGGGAAAGGCATGTATTTATTCTGGTTTCCATCATATGGTGGAAAAAATAGACCAACATTATAGGAATTCCAGTCCTTGAGTAAGAGCATCTGTAAAATCAAAGAGTGAAACAGGGGAAATGGGTAAAGAAGATTAAAAGGCCCCACGTACCTCTGAAGTACCATAATTTGAGACAGGAAATTGGTATCACTATAGCAACCAACATAGTATCATGAATGGCTGAAAGGAATTTTTAAAGCCTACAGGGGTGGGAAACTGGATGTTTGGGACATTAAAGGAACATTTTATTTACAGTTAAGCACTTAAAGAAACAAATCAGTCATACAGTACATTGTATTTCTAATATTTTTTTCCTCAAACTTGGCATTGTGTAGTTTTGTTACATCTAATTAGTAAGAAGTCTGATTACAGTTCACAGATGGTGAAGTCTTAAACAGGAATACAAAAAGACTACTTTTAATCAGTCAGCATCTTACTTTGGTAAGCCTGCAGGCACAATATCCAGATGTAAATAAAATTTAAAGTGCCAAAATATTTCCCGTGAGGGAATGACTTGCAGTAGCTATCAAGCAACAAAAGCTTTCAGTAACAGGACCAAATTTATATGGAACTCCAGTGGGAGTGTGTGGAAAGATGGCCTGGGGTAAAATTAGAAGAAACTGAGAAGTTGTATTCACATCCTAACAAAAGTTACAACACTACAGAAATTTTAGGATAAAATGCAGCTGCTGCTCCCTGAGTGGAATGCATTTGGCAGCTCAAAACCTCTGCCATGATGCTTCCCCATACACAGAACCTGCAACCACAGCACCTGCTAAGCAGGATGAATGCAGGGTGGAGCAGAACAGGAGCATCACTGCCAGGCTCTCTTGAAATCTTTGCAGGGAGGGGAACTCGATGGTAGCTGGAAATCACACAGTGCCTGCCAGCCAGGGGACATGGGAAGATGTCCTGATGCTCGGCCAGCAAGTCAGGGCTCAAATTGCTCACCTCAGATGAACTTAGTTCATTAAAACCTAATTGTAATACTAACATCCATCCCAAAGCTGCCCATCTCCAAGGTACAAACCACTTCTCACTGAGCAGGCACTCTGAATTCATTGACTTTAGGAGCAAAGTCAGAGAACTTTACACCAAGCAGTTACAAAGGTATGCATGACTAGAGTCACTCAAGCTCACCTAAACAAAGAAATAGTACAAAAGTAAGTTGAGAATGGGGAAAAGTCAGGGAAGATCCACCATAACTGCTGGGATCAGCTGATGGGCTGAATTCTCCTCTCCCTCATAGAGACATCCATTGGTTAAGAATCGTACTCTGTGGATGCAGAATATTCTTAATGGGGATTAGAGTTTGTCTGTGTATTACTTTGACTATATTTTTGCATTCAGACACTATCACCAGCAATCCTCAACACTTAACCTGTCACATTTTTATATTTATAAAGTGTAATTCCATAAGCTGTTGGCGTGAGTCCTTCATGGGCATCAGTAGTTGCCAGCAGTGGGCAACAGCCAAACAAGGGGGAGGACCCACAGAGGGGTCTCCCTTTTGCTGTTGGAGTGCCCCTAAGTCAGTCAAACCCCTCTGCTCCAGCAGCATGCTCAGCCCTTGTAGAAAGGGCTCTAGAAGGGAACACCAACAGAATGGTCAGGACAAGGGACTCAGCTTTCCTGGGGCTCTGACAAACCAAACACTAAGGACTGAAGAAATCTCCCCACATGAAGGATCAAGGAAAAAACCCCTTCTCATGTGACAGATGCATATACAGGTATGTCCTGTGTGCAATGTGTTGGAAATTTCTCTTCCAAACCACCAAGAAGAGAGGCATAATACAATTTATCCTATCAATCTGTTAATCAAATTCCCAGTTAGCAATGGAAGTCCTATCCAGGAAAACAATGATGAGACTCTAACAACATGCTGGAAGTTCAGAAGTGTTGTGACAAAAAAAAGAAAAAAAAGAAAAAAAGAAAAAAAAGAAAAAAAGAAAAAAAAGAAAAAAAAGAGAAAAAAAAAAAAAAAAAAGAAAAAAAAAGAAAAAAAAGAAAAAAAAGAAAAAAAAGAAAAAAAAAAAAAAAAAAAAAAAAAAAAAAGAAAAAAAGAAAAAAAAAAAAGAAAAAAAAGAAAAAAAGAAAAAAAAGAAAAAAAAGAAAAAGACTGTATTTCAAATTGTGAGAAAGAATGAAAGCATTCTGAAAGCATGTGAAAATGAATAGGAATGCCAGGCAAGACAGTCAGCATGGTTAGTCTGGTGAACAGACCAACAGAGTATGGAGACCTGCATCTCCTGTGTAGCTGTTCTATATACTCTGCTCTTGATTTAAGTGGAATTATTTAAAGGCAAAGATTTCCTGAGAAGACAGTGAACCTACTGAAGTTTGGTACAAGCTTGGTTTAAGCTGTCCCCTGAGCTTTACCAGACCATTAGCTTTCATGATGATACTGCACAATAGGTCTCTTATTAAACCCATAGTGCTAGATGCCCAAAAAATCCCCACCCCAAAAGATAAGTCTAGATAAGCCCATATAAAGTGTGTATACAGAAGATTTACCAATACTAGAGAACCCTAGAGCCAGAGTGCCTAACCCTGACCTGAGGCAGCATGGAAAAGAAATTCATTTCACATATGCAAAAATAACTTGGAATCACTCAGTCTTTGCTTGGTCAAAAAATGCCCTTTTTCAGTCACAGCAACTTCTGCTGAAATGCCAAGGCTACCTTTCCATACTGGCTATGAAAAAGGCACCAAAGGCACAGCAACTCTTGTTCACTGCAGCCACAGGCCCAGGGAAGCCACCACCTGTATGTGCACAAGAAACATCTATGGATCCAATTGGCAAATTGAGACAGGAGCACCCAAAGACTGATAACAGGCTTCTTCCTCATTCTACAAGCAATTACTCCAGCATGTTAATGGTCTGAACAAAACAAAGCACTCTTCTAGAAGACTAATCTCAAATTCAAATATTGAGTTCAGATGTGACATGAAAAAGCAGCATTCACCGGGCCTTCTTAGAATTTTCACCAGCCAAAGAAAGTGCAAACTTGAACCAAAAAATTCTCTAAACACCAGGATGGGGAGCTAGAAGGAGAATCTCATCAAAACCAAGGAATAATGGAGATTCTTCATAGTAAAGAGCAGAAGGAAGTGATTCAAAAATCCCAGTTTACCTAGAATTCTGCCAACTGTACTTCTCCATGCTTACCAAATGTAGAAAGCTGACAGGATCAGGCAACAGCAGCATTTCCTGCTACAGAAAATATTTTTAATAAGAGAAAATACAGGTTTACAGCTGACAGAAGCTGATTAATTTCTTTGTATGCAACCCTTACAATATTAACAGAAGGAAGCCTTTAATTAATACAGTAAGGCTTTAAAAATAAACAAACAAACAAAACCTCCAAAACCAGGGCAGACAATTCAGCTACTGCCAAGAAGATTTTGCAAGAGGCATTCATATGAGACTTTTGTGAGCTAGGTTTTGTAGCAATTAAGAAAGTCTGAAATGAAGCGGGGGGAAAAAGAAGACAGAGAGACTCTCTAAGATCAAAAGCTGGGAAAGAATCTGTGAGAAAAAGTGGTTTTGCAAAAATTGCAGCCATGAGACACATCACATTGTTAAGCTTACAAAACCCAAGACAGCACTGAAATAATTTTCTATTCTCTTGCTTATGGTATTTTCTTGGAGTAGCAAGTATCTTTTATTATCATAATGACTAACATGACTGCAACTTGATAATAATAATCATTATCAGAACTCAGGATTCCTGGCAGGAGAAAGCTGCAGAAAGTACTCGGAATCCATTTTAAAACATGTATTTCTTGGCTAAGATGTGGTGAGAAGGATTTGCCCTTTTACTGTTTGAGTTGTCAGAAAATTCGTAAGAGCAATAAGAAATTAAGTGCTTCAATTTTAAAGTGCTGTTTTGATTATAAAAATAGGATAAGTAATAGAAAACCCAGTATTTTGATCACTATATATTTACCACACCTGATGGTCTGAATAAATCTGATAGCATGCTCACGTTTTAGGAATCCCATAAATATTCCTAATTCCTAAGAATTTTAGCTTATGCAAATGGTGTCTAACTTGCAAGACACCAAACCCCAGAGATAAATGATAATCAAAGTTGTTCCAGCAGGAGCCTGCTACAAGATTAGACCTTCCAGCTATTCTTTCTCCTGATCACAGAATCACAGCCTGGTTTGGGCTGAAAGGGACCTTAAAGGTCATCTCAGTCCAACTCCCCTTCCACGACAACAGGCTGCCCAGAGCCCCATCCAAACCGACCTTGAACATTTCCAGGGACTACTTCCATTTACTTTAACAGAACTCTGCATGTTCACTATAAGTAAAGGCAAAGCTTAGTGACCAATCAAGCAATAAGAATTTTTTTAAGAAAAATACTCAATGAATATTTTTCAAATTTAATCAGCATGCATCTATTTTTACTTCAAATGTCTATGTCTGAGTCACATTCCATTACTGAAATGAGAATTTTAGTAAGGTTACTATTTTGCTTCTGTCTCATTAGTTTTATTACTAATTGCAATGATTTATATCTATTGTAAATATTACTATAAGGTACATACTTCAGGGTTACATTCAGGCCAAACTGTGATTCAAATAAACATTTTATTTTATTTAATTGTGTTTCTCTGACACATGGTTCAGCTATCAGATCTACAAGAGATGTGCTAGGTCTTGAATTACTTGAATAGAGCTGCTAAGGAATTTAAGTTAAAGATTCTCCTTGCCCCTGGAAACACAGATATGCCCTACTACAGTAAAATCAGTCCCAGCTGCTTACTCTGTACTGCAAGGTGTAGTGGGAGATGCAGAATCTGGACAAGTCATTAGAAATATGAGATAAGACTTTGATCCCTTTTTTTCAGCAGAAGAAGAAAAATGAGGGGAAATTACCTCAGGGTTTTGTGTCTCTGCAGTACCCCTCACTCAGAATTTCACAGCTGAAAGTTCACCACTTTGGCAACAAGCTTGGCAGAAAGATTGCAAGCTCTAAAGTTAAGAGCCCACTACAACTGCATTAAGAAGGGAAACTGGGGAAAAACAAGGCCAGCCTTAGCAGGATACTTATTGACAGCATGGACTATGAGAAGTTCATGTCAACCCTTCCAACCTGCAGACTGAGACTAACCCAAACCAAAATAGTGATCTCCTTGGCAGTAAGATGACAAAGGTAACTCTGGTTTGTCCTTGTAATGACTGTCTTTCATTTCCAGCAACTGAACTTCTTTGCCCATGAAAATCCTCAAGAGGTGTGGGTCTTCTGCGTAAGAAAAAAATCTGCACAGCAATTTCTCCAGATACACTCAGAATATGAAAGCTCTACAGCTTTAAGTAAAAACATGAAGAAACCAGCAAGAGGAAATAGCTCTTAAACTTATGTATATTTCTTTTTCTTTTCCCCCAGAAAAGGTACATTCAAAACAAAACAACAAAAACAAAACCAGACACATACACAAAAAAAACCCCTAAAAAACCCCACAAAACCAACAACACAGCATGCCAGAAACATTTTCATAAAAGATGTTTTACACACTTGAACTCTAGGTTCAAGTGATCCAACTGAAGGTTGGATCTCTAGCCAACCTTTATGTCCATTTCAAATATTTCTTTAATATGTCTTTGACTACCAGTGGAATACAAAGTTGCTGCTGTACAAATCGCTCTTTTACTTCATGCAACATGAAGCCTAATAAAATCCTCCTGTTAAAGTTTTGCCTCCCAATTAAAAAGAGGGATTAGTGCTCTCAAGCAAAAACCAAGAAACATTTTCTTTGAGTTCCAGATCATGAGATTTGTTTTCTATCTCAAAGGCAGTGGATGCCAATAACCTTGATCCCTGTTGATAAGAACCTGAGAGGAACTTGCATTACAGATATTCCCATCAGAGCATCTTCCTTCACAGCTGAAATGAGAAGCACTGAAGGCCAGCAGGAAAAGCTGTTCCTCCTGGGCCAATTGGGATGATAGGAGCAATCAATGTGCACGAGCTGTTTGTATGATTTCAATACTTCTCATTCAAAGGAGTCAAGATCTTCATCCCCTGTGTAGAGGCTGAGTGCACTGAGTGTCTAAAATAAAGCCAACAGGAGGAGGAGGAGGTCTCATTGCATGTGCAGGAAACACTGTGTTCAGCCAACCGGGGAAAAATAATAGCAGCTCTCTATAGACTTCCAAAAACCCTCTCAAAGCTTCCCATTTCACCTAAGTTCTTGCAAATATTACAGTTCCACGTCAATAAAATGCAATCAGAAATTTTAAGTGATTCTTCCTCTGTGCGTGTATATACATATATATACACATACATATGCATATATAAAGCCTTACAAGTAAAAAGAAAAAACAAAAATCTTTTGAATTCTACACATGCTTTAAAAATGCCTTAACTATCTAATTATTCTGTAAAAGTATCTAAGAACTCCAGGCCATGCAATACTAAGAAAGTGTTTTAAATCTATTGTTCGAAAGAATAAAAATATATTTAGGACCTACAGCATGTGATGATGTGATGAGTTAAAAAAAAAAAAAAAAAAAAAAAAAAAAAAAAAAAACAAAAAAAAAACAACACAACCAACAAAAGAAACAAAAGAAAAAATCCTGAACAGCTCCTTTGTGTCTGTAAACAAGCAGGCTCTTTGGACCCCTGTCCCATGCTCCCATAGCCTGTGACAGCTTCAAGTCACTGGCCTCTGCCTGCATGAAAGATCTGTTTAAGAGAACATTCCAAGAGACTGTAAATCACTGGGTATGGACAACAATGTGTTTTTCTGAACACATGAGCCAGGTCCCCTTGGGAAGATGTTGGCAAACTACATCAAGGGAGAGTTTCTATGCAAGTGGTGTGGTTTGGGTCTCTGCTAATTCCTACTGCCCACGTTTCTCCCAGTGCTAACCCCACAAAGTGGGACCAGTTTCTGAGCTTAAGAGAAGAGGGATTGCATCAAGATGTGCACTGCTGAAACCATGCTCACATTTGGGGTTTTATTTTCTCTGAATGGATGAGGTTTGCAGGATGCTTTCCTCACAAACAGGAAGCTAAGCTGAGTGCGAGGCCATGTGCACTGGCAGTGCATCCTGAACCAGAGACCTTCTGCCCTCCAAAGCTGAACTACTGCAGGCAGGATGAAGCTTTTCAAGGCTAAATTGCTCTGTGGAAAGCCTCTGGCTGCCAGCCTGTGCCCACTGCTGCAGGGAGATGCTGGCAGGCTGTGCAGACAAGCTGGGTCCTGAAGCAGCAGGAGGCACAGTTATGTGGGGCCAGAAGCTCATTCAGCCTTGGCACCAAGCCACATTATGATGGCACCTGACAGAATATTGCAGTGATTTTGTTACTTCCATCAGCCTTCTCTCCAAACACCTACTTTGCCTTTGCTGAAGTGCAGAACTCTTCTGATTTTCTCATTTTCTGCACTGGGGTTCAGTACAACCCACAAGCACCTGGTGCAATTTTACCCTATAACACTCCATCCATGGCTAGTTTGTTTTTAGGAGTGCAAAAGGTGAGGTGTCTCTTGTTACAAAACTGCATTATAGATCTCATCTGCCTGACATGAGAAGTGCCCTGGGCAATTGGTATTACTGCTAATGATGCAGTTACCACCAACACACATATTTCTGTCCTTGCCTTTCCTGGCTTATTTATTTTGCTCATTCCTGAACCAAAAGTACAGCATTTCCAACTCTATATGGTTATAGATAGTAAAATAAGGGTGCAACTGGGCTGGGCTGGGTTGTGACCTCTTTGTATAATGAGGAAATACTGTTATTCTGCCACAGAACTGTACTACCATGAGCACAAAGATGATTTGGCCCTTTGCCTTTTCACCTCTGCAATACAGACAAATCACATTTTTACCTCTGCAACATGGAGAGATCTTTTAAAAATTTTAAAATATTTTATAAAAAAATATTATTCATCCCTCTTATTTCTTTTACATTCTGAAATTCTTTACCTTGTCCCTGCCATATTGGCTGTGATAACCAGTATCAGCTGCTGCATCACTTCTGGGTGAACCAGAATCGCAAGCCAGCTGCATTTACCAGGTAAAACCATACCGACTCAGCCAAAAAACCTTCCAGATCTGCATCTTAGCATTAAAGCTGGATAACAATACAGTGGTTATCTATTACAGTAGATGACATATAGCTGCATCCTAACTATGTCTGAAATTGCAGATTTTTGCATTCAAAAATTCTCATCTTTCAAAATAACCACAAGTGCTGCCATCAGATTCAGATGCAAAAGCATTTTCACAAAAGTGAACTTTCTAATCGTATTGATCAAATCAAGCACCTCTATACTCGGATTTTGGAGCTGTTGTTTCTGCATGTGAAAATGCTAAAGAAAAAGCTGCATTGCATCTATAAGAATTTTCAATAGCAATACCCAAAACCTGTTGCTTGTGGTTTCTCAGTGAGTCTTAGAGATAGCTGTGCAAGCCTGCAGCTCTTCCAGGGAGGAGAGAAGGCATTTAATACTGGCTTAAACACTAAAAGGGATGGCAAGCCAGAAGGCAGACAGGAGGAGCAATTCAGAATGCCTATTTGTATGCACTGCAAATACATTCATGCAGTTTTCCTCGTGCCAGTTGTCTTTAGAGACAGCTCAAGTGAAGTGAAACCAGCTGTGCCAGGCCTGCAAGGGCATCCCAGCCAGAGTTCTGTGCCCAGATGTAAAACATCGTCTGTGGAAAGTCAGTTTGCAAACAATTCCTAAAGGAGCTCCCTAATGCACTGGTGAGCAATGCAAACACACTGCACAAACCTGCAGACTGTGTTGTGTGCAGACCTATAAAATAGATTCCAAATCTAGGTTTTTCCTAAAGATATCAGCTCTAATTCTTAGCCTCGGGGCAACTACTTCACACCAGATGTAACAATTCAAGGAACAACTGCTAGGAAAGTGGATAAAAAAATTGAAAAGGTCCATATGCAAGTTAGTTACTGGTGTCACGAGGATCAGATGAGAAAGATCATTTACAAGGCAAGTCCCCAACCAGCTGACATATAACAATAACATGAAGTCAACAAACACCAGAGATTGAACTGCAGAGTCAAGTAGTGCCAGGGAACTGAGAAGTGGCTGCTGCAGAAGAGTAAGCAGCAGCAATGAGCGCAGCAGCCTACACAAGATGCTGCCCTGATACCTGCTGGTGTCTGGTACAGACACATAGAGAGGCTGAGCATTCTGAGATGCTGCAGAACCACAGTGTGGTCTGATACAAGGCCTGAAGCAATTCTATGCCAGAGATAAAACTCCTGAACTATGAATGGAGACTTTTTGCCTTTACTTATCCAAAAATTAAGGAATAATCATAATTCATCACCAGCCTTTGCAACAAGGAAAAATTTACTTGCAATGAAATGAGAAGTCTCTGCTCACTGTATATACACACATACTTTGAAAACAGTATTTCTAATACTGCTGTACTAAAAATAAAGCTAATCATTGATGGCCACATCACAAAGCTTCGTGGCATATTGACAGAGCAAACTTACTTTTGGGTGGTGCTGAAGGTGGTCCCAGCCAATGTCCCTCCAAAGAAGTCACCTTTCATTCTCAGACTTTTTAGCTTGCTTACTGATTAAAATGCTTCCTTTGGTGGCCCACAGAAGTTCCATGTAGCCTAATCAAGCCATGCCCCCCAGGATATTGTTGCAGTAAACACAGAAGCACATTTTTAAGGTAAAAAGCTCCAGCTGGGACTGCTGTTTCCACCAATTTTTGATGCCAGGTGGACAAAGATAAAGGCTGAGCAAGGGAAACTAGTGCAAGTGATCAGTAAGGACAGCTGGGGAGACTGAAACACAAGGAGAGCAGCTGAAACTAGCTGAATATATGTCTTTCAGTGTAATACTAGAAAAGAAAAGTGCAGTTTAGTCTTCTCTCAGCCTCCAGAAGAGACTAAAAAAGCATTAGATGGTCTTCTGACAGCATAAAGTATAAACAGCCTGAGGAATTAGTGTTGGCTCATCAATGTATCTACCAAAGGAAAACAGTGCTGCTGAGCCTGGAATAGTTCAATAGCAATTCACCCTACTGATCTAGCTAATAATTTTGCCTCTGCTTGCAGATTTTGCAGGACTGTGTTCTGAGGAAGGTCACCCCAGTCCAGGGCAGTAGAGGGTTTTTTTGGGGGAGAGCACCATGCAGATACAGTGCAGCTCTCATACCTCCAGTTATTCAGGTAATGGCTACCAGATGTGTGTTGCTCTGTGGCAGGTAATTAGATTGTTCTTAGTGATTAAAAACATGGAGGAGTTCATACAACAAAAACTATCTCAGGTTTCTCTGAAAGGAAGGAGATGAGCCATGACACAGGGATGCAGGAAGGAAAGTATGGTAACTTCCCAGCATGTTTCATGCACAGCACTGGGGTACCAGATATGAAGAACTGGCAGAATAAACCCAGAGCCTCTACTCAGGGAAGTCTTCAAGAAGCTTTTTGCAATAAACCCATGATCTCTTTGCTCTTCCTCATACAAGTGGGCAGGTATACACACCTTCTGCTCACGTGATGGGCTAAAGTATTTGGATTCCTGCTAAGTAATAAAAATAATAGAACTTCTAGTTTTGCTTTCAAATGCTTACTTTAAAATGCAGATACACCATTAGATGCTACTGCTCCTTTATGTTCAAGGTCTTTGATGTATATTGTCATGGATGAGGAGTTAAAGAATGTTAATTACTGCTGATACATAGCAGCAACTGCTGCTTCTTGAATTCCAATAAACCCTTTGATATCAGTGTATGAATATTATAGGAGACATTGTCCCATTGAAGTGACTAAAAAAAGACTGGCAAAAGAGGAAACCATGTGTAGATCAGCAGGCAAGTTGGACAAATATGCTGCAGAGAAAGCAACCATAACTCTTGTCAACTCTGTCCCTTTTGATGTAGGTCACTTAGGAAGGGCAGAGGCACAACTTAATATCCCCAGCAAAAGGGAAGAGTGGGAATTCTTTGTGGACAAAACAACTGAGGAAGGCATCTGGCACACAGAAATAACTCCATTGTGGCAAGCTGCTCAGAAGCAAACAGAACTTCAGATGGAAGAAAAAAAAATTGAGGATTATTTACAAAACAGATTTCAGCAGTGGCTAAGGAAGAAGAAAAGTTCTTATCTATATTGACCTGGGAGGAAGGCAGGGCAGAAGAATCTGACTGACACACATTATCTCTCTGTTCTCAGAGGAAAGGGAAACAAGGAGAATGTCCCATATGTTAAAAGTTAAGAGGCTGAAGTCCCTATTACAAGGATCAAGCAATCACAAGTGTTTTAACCACTACATCCACAATATCTGCAGCTTTTGCCTTTCCTGTCAGCTCTACTGAGGTATTTTTTTCATTTTAACCACGTAACCAAGTGCCTGTAGGTACTGAAGCAGGAGCCCTGTCCTTCTGGCCTGCTCACTTGGGGAAATCTGGTGCACTGCCCACTCACCAGAAGAGAAGTCCTCACCACACCTCAGACCACTTCTGACCTATAACTCAAGTGCTGCTGAACACAAGTGCAGAGCCAGAGCTTCATGCCAGCTCTGGAGAAAGGGCAGAGACTCCTCTCCAGCTGCCTTGTACTTACTAGCAGAGACCACAGGGTTGTGGGAGCACAACCATCAGCTCAGGGGCCTGCTGCTGACTTAGCAGTCTCATGTTCTACCAAATCCAGCTGTCCCTTAGACTCCTCAAGCACTCAGGACCCTTTTTTCCTAAGCACTTACTTGCTTTTCTGTCCAAAGCAGCCCAAATCCCCATTATTTATGTGTTCTTCCAATAGGAGTCTCTGAGTTTCCACCAACACCCAGCTGTCAAATACCTACACAACCTGTATGAGCTCAATATACACCACCAGTCTCACAAACCCATTTTTAGAGCCACCCACCTGCCAGTGACTAAGCACTCCATCCACATACAGCTTTCCTGTCAGATGCCTCTCAACTCTCCCACTTGTTTGCAGGAGAGGTCAGGCAGGAGCTCAATTTCTTGTACATTTCACAGGGTCTGATGTTTCCCAACCCTGCCCTACATATACAATATTTTAAGCAAGAATCACTCATGAAAATCCAAATTTTTATTATAAATTCACTTACATATAAAGAGGTTTTACTTCATAAACCCAGACAGAACAACCTGAATAGTATTTGACAGTAATTTTTTGGCTTCACCTAGCTAAAAAGAAAAAAAACCATAATCTTTTTTACTGTGGGTGGATGTGGATGTGTGTTGAAGTGGTATTTTCCCAAAGTAATCTTAACAAGTATAGCATTACAGCTATTTATAAAATTAAATTCTATGGCTGACAGTTTTTCTGGGAGCTCAAGGCTTCCTATGATTAAGATCACTTTGCTAGAAGTCAGAAGTTCTATACTTAAAAAGTAACAGCTGGAAACTGAAGTACAGCACTAAAATGTATTGATATTCACCACTACTAGCTCAGATTAAAACAGCTAACATGCTTTCCTAAGGATGAACAGGTTATCAACAGCAAGAGTGAATAAAAACAAAACTCTTTATTCACAAGAGCGAATAAAAAACAAAACTGCATGTACTTCAAGATACAGTAACAGGAATCCCCAATTCCAGGGACAAAAATAATAACATGTCCAGGCTGAAGTTTGCTACATAAACCCATGACAATATTTAAAACAATCTATGCTTCTGCTCACAAAAATGTATTGAAATTATGATTATGGAAATTCAGGTATAATCCTAATTGTTGCATGTTTCCATCATAAACTGAGGCTGTGTTCATGACAAACTCCCAACCTTACATTCCCTCCTTGGTCAGCAGGACATCATGATGCTCTTCTTCACTAAAAACTCATTGAATTATTTAAGCTTGGCTAAAGATCTATATCTGTTCAGAGGCTTTTAGTTTACTTGTTTGCTGGCATTATTTATTGATTTATTTACAACTGAGTATGGGAGGCAGGGGAACACTTTCCCCTATTATTTGTCAGCATCTAATTTCGGTCAGATATAAGTCTGCTGTTGCAAAGTTCCACGTCTATCAGCAGTGCAGCCCTGGCCTACATCCTACACACAATCTACCAATTTGTCTGAGTTTCTAGTGGCTGTCATTAATTAAAAAGGGCAGAGGACAAAGCTGATTATGATAATGACATCAAGGAAATTAGAAAGATTCTATGACTTCCAACAAAAGGAAAAAAATACATATAAGGGAAGATCCCTAAAATATGTCCTTAGCTAAGATGATCTAAAAAAAAAAATTTACCTACAAATACTTTTAGTATCTACAATGCTTAGAGCATTTGCTATAGTACATATCTGCATGCAAAAAGGAATGATCAAAATTCTTAGACAGCTTTACTGTTTTACTTCATGTAAAACTGGTAAGATGAAGAACAACAAAGCTTTGTGTTCAGTCATCTGTGAACAGAAGCTGTTCCTAGAAATTTATAGGTGTCTGTTTTCAGTACACACAATTCATGTCCCTTCTAAATATGTAAATCAGAGACTTTATAGATACCTCTCTCTAGCAAAATCACACTCAGCATATTCTAAAGTGGGAAACCAGAACCAGCCTATCTTGTCATTCAACCAGCAATTAGCCTGATTTTAAAATACAGAAAATAATCTCCCACAGAATTCAGCAGAAAGTGCAAGTTATCAGCATTCAGGAGATCTAAGTTGTTCCTGTTTAGCAACTGAAATTAATTTGAAAATGTTTAACCTGCTGGGCCCAAACCTTGAGTAAATGACTTGTGACTTGAACAACATCTTCCCCAACATAATTAAGAATATTCACTGGTAACAGAGCACTTAACAAGGCACCAGGGGGCCTATATGTAGCCGACAACAGGGAAATTTCAATTATTAAGTTGTAACTTCACAGAACCTGCAAGCAATAAGCTTCTGGACACGAAGACCGGCCAAAAAAAAAGGCAAGAAGGCAGGGAGAAGATTTTCTGCAAGGGAAGGTATGTGAAGAGATTTTGTTATTCATAAATGGATCATTATTTTAAAGTCAGGAAGTCTGTACTCCATCCTCTGAGCTCTCCTCTTTTAGTCTTCATTATAACCAAGCCTTCGTGCCACATTCTTTTCTATACAAATTGGCAGCAGCCAATGTAATACCAGCACTAACAAAGCACATTTACAGCAGAACATGAACTGCTGGACTTTGTGGTTTGCAGAGCAAAAATATCAAAGGAAGAAATATCCCTGGTAATGAATTCTGCTGCTACTGATTAACAGATAGACAAGCACAGCCTCCCCTCCAGAGATCAGCAGACTTCCACAAAGGCTTTCAGAAAGTTGAAAAACACACCTCAAGGCATAGAGCAAAAATCAAACCTGTGTCTGTCCCCTCAAACACCTTCACCTCTGCTGAAGTTCTCTCCACGCCCACCAATGCAATGCATCACTGATTCTCAATACTGTCATAAATGCTGTATACTAAAATTCTGCTATAACTGGAGAAGGAAATTAACCTGGCCTTAGATTTCCCACAGAAAACAGAAAAACCTTAACTCAAATGTTTGAAGTTGCAGGATAAAAGGTATTTCTAAGAGTATATGGAAAAATCTGTAATAAACAGAGATTGTTATTGTTTATTCTCAAATCATTAATTACATAGTACACTAAAAATGCCAGTGTTGGGAAATTTAATTTGGCAACCAGAAAACAAGTGTACATTTAGGACAAATCCTACCATACCCAGCATCTAGCAGTGTCATGCTGAATGCCCTTGTTCTCCCTGACACAATTCTCCAGAGGTCCTTAGTGAAGCACAGGAACAATTCTTCAGTTGCTTTCTTTGCTTCCAGTCTAACAAGAAGTGTTGCCTACACAGAAATACAATACAACACAGGACAATTATGTATTGCCTAACATCTTCCGTTTTCCATCATGCACCTCCTCTTTTTATTTGTTAAATAGTGCTCCAAAAACTCACTAACTAATACTTGTGAAAAAGTTTTGAAGATGAACATGAGTAGATAGGGATAAGTATTGTTATTATCAAAGAACAAAGCAGAGGTCATCAAGTGTCGAGCAGATTTGTCCTGCATGAAAAAAAGCTTTACTAATGCTTTCCCATCTCTCTAAAAATTCTTACGTATCATGAAAAGATCTTGCAGGAAGGACATAGTTCTTGTCAAATTCTTTCAATGCTATATACTGATACAAAACATAATACTAAATACAGTTGTGGGGAAGAAAATGTTATTCTAACGTTATTCTTCCATTAAAGTCTAGCACAAAACTTCTGCTGAAAATGTACATTTTGAAAATACTGATGGATAGAGACACATGGATCTTACATTGCACTGAGGTTTGTGTTTGCTTCTACCAGTCGGTTGATCCTGTTCACAGGTGACATGCATACATACCTCTGCCTCTGACAAAACTGAAATAGATTTGCAGTAGTTGTCACTTTACGACAACATTAAAAACCTGATAAAGCAGCACATCTGTTGAGAAAACATAGGAAAATGTTCATGCTGCTGCAAAGACCCAAACCATCCAAGTGCAGGATGATTTCTCACTGCAGCAAGACCACATGGATGGGCACGCAAAGAACGTCCTAATTTAAGCTGATCTGTAGGCAGGCAGCTCTTCTCCAACAGCAAGGGCTGAAGATTTATCACAATTCCCTGTCAGTTCTTTAAACAGAGAGTAAAATGGTACAGAAAGCTGCAAATGCATCTCCTAGCAATGGTAGCTAATTACCATTCAGGCTCCAGCTCCTATCCCAGCTGCTCAGGGATAATTACCCCTAATGAAAGTGGTGGTGCAGGCTTCTTGGCTCTGCTAACTTGTCTCCGAATTACAGACAGCCAAAGACATTTGGCATTCAGCACACCTTGCCACAGAGGAACACTATTGATCCACGTGCCACAGCATCACATCCAGACTGAGAAATTCTTTTGTGAAAAACATATGATACACTCAAAAGCAGAGGAAAACATCACTCCACAAGAGCAGACAGTTCCTCTCTGCCAAGACTGTCTGAAATGCAGCCTGCCCACAGGACAGCACAGCTCCTTAACACAAAGCCATCAGGGGAAACAGACAAGCAATGCTCTTATTTACAGAGCATTTACAGATGAGGGTGCTAACAGACACAGCAAGACTAGGTGTGGTTGGGGTAGACCCTGGTCTCTTTGGCCATTTACTGTTACACTGTACAAAACACTTCTCAGTATGGTGAAAACATCATCAGAATTTACTCCAGCTCAAATCTCCCTTCAGCTCTAAATTTGCTGTTTCAGCAAAACATCCAGTGAACATCCTATCACTGGTCATGTTCCCCGGGGATCAGTGTTGGGCCCAGTCCTCTTCTGATGTACTGGATGAGGGGATTTGAGTGTACCCTCAGCAAATTTGTGGACTACACCAAGTTGGGCAGCAATGTTGATCTGCTGGAGGGCAGGAAGGCTCTGCAGAGAGATCTGGACAGGCTGGACTGATGGGCTGAGGTCAATGGCAGTGGGCTCAACAAGGCCAAGTGCTGGGTGCTGTGCTTGGGTCACAGCAACCCCAGGAAGTGCCACAGGCTGGGGCAGAGTGGCTGGAAAGCTGCCTGGTGGAAAAGGACCTGGGAGTGCTGCTGACAGTGACTGAACATGGCCAAGAAGGCCAATGGCACCTGGCTTGGATCCAGAACAGTGTGTCCAGCAGGACCAGGGAAGACATTCTACCCTTGCACTCAGCAGTGGTGAGGCCACAACTCAAGCAGTGTGCCCAGTTCTGGGCCTCTCACTGCACTGAGGTGCTGGACTAAGTCTAGAGAAGGGCAGTAGAGCTGGTGAAGAGTCTGGAGCACAAATTCAACAAGGAGTGGCTGAGGGAGCAGGGGTTGTTTAATCTGCAGAAAAAGAGGTCAGGGGAGACCTTATTGCTCTTCACAACTACCTGAAAGGACACTGTAGCCAAGTGAGAATTGGTCTCTTCTCCCATGCAACTACTGACAGGACAAGAGGTTATAGCCTCAAGCTGTGCCAGGAGATGTTCAGACTGGACAGCAGGAGGAAATTGTCCATGGACAGGGTTGCTAAACATTGAAATGGACTGTCCAGGGAGGTGGTGGAAGTCACTGTCCCTGGGGGTGTCCAAGAAACAACTGGAGGTGGCACGCAGCTGACAAGGTGGAGATCAGTCAAAGGTTGGACTCTATGATCCCAGGCATCTTTTCTTTTAAGATTCTCTCTTACAATTTCAGCTCTAGATAAATGGTACCAATATTTCATGGTCAAGATATTTTCATTTGATGGCTTTTCTTTAGATGTGCTACGCAGCAATGGCTGCATAATATTTGCCTGAGGTTTAGAGAGGGAATGATTCTCATTTGGTCTAACAGAAACAGTAGGAAAATAATGCTGCTCGCCCTCTTTTTCTACACAGCCATAAGCAATACAGATAAACCAACATCAAGATGCAACTTTGCATGACAGAGCTGGGAACTGATAGGGAACATTTACAGAACATTTTTGCAGGGAGCAGCCTCGGGAATTGACAGAACAGAGGAAATATTATAAAATTTCATCTTACTTTGAGTCTTTCGAACAAAATTTACCCTTTTTTCCTTTCTTTTTTAACCTTGAAAATACGTACTTAATGACTGCAATACCCACACAGAGCAGAATGATACAGAAATAAAGGTACAGAGAAAAAGGAGAAAGAGACACTCTTAGACAAAATGTGAAGCACAGAGGACTGTCAATAATGTGAATTGATGAGCTGGAGAGATGTGAAAAATTTGTTCCAAAGGATAGAAGAAATAAGCAATTTCTCTGGCAACAAGAAGACTTTTTGATTTGCCAAGGAAGTGGCCATCAAGATGAAAGCACAGGAAGCTGGGGAATGTCACAGAGAAAAATACAAATTGAGAATGTGGAAGATTTGTGGAACCTCTCCAGTTTTGTTTTTTTTTTTTTGAATGTGAAAATCATCAAGTCCTATTGTTATTGAGATGACATTTTTGCCTTTAAGTATGAAAAAGAAAAGGAATGAGAAAAGGAATAAGTACTATGATGAACAGCTCTGAACACAAAGTCAATAAAAACAATGGTTGAGAGAATATCCAATCAATACTCAAACGTTATAAATAATGTTTTGGACATAATACTACTTACTTTTTTCAGTCTGCATATGATAAGGCTCAGTAATGCTGAAATTTATATTTATTTGGCAGTTATATATTACTGGCTGTCTTCTATCCCTGTCTTTGGAAAAATCAAGTATTCCTAGCAGTAGAGACTACAGGAGTCACACAGCTCTTTTGATGCAACACTGCAAGTTCTGCATTCTCCCTGTATTTGGTTGACAGTTGCAGTAAGAGTTTGCTTAGAGAGATGCCTAGGTTGATAGTCCTTAATTCCACAAATTTTGAATACCACATTGCTAATTTATACTTCACAAACACAGAAATATAATGTGAGACCCTGGAGACTGTAGGTTCCTAGCACAGCTGAATTTTAACATCCTAACTTGTGAATACACATTGTCATTTACATGTTTTAAAAATATCTAAGTGATTTGTAATAAAGTTAAATAAAAGCCTTCTGTGCTAAGGCCCAGGACAAAAATGGAAAAAAATTCAGAGCCATTTTTAGTGTTCCTTGCAGTATCTGAATAATAAGTGGTCTCAAAGCACTGGATGACCTCATTAAGAAGTGGCATGGTTAAATTGCAAAACATTTCACTATAAATAGAGCATCTGCAGACAATGCTGTACAACAGAAACTAATTTAAGCCTTAATTCCATAGATCCCTGATATGGTAGGTTTGGCTTTGCTGGAATTTAGGAAGTGATGGGAATGCTATTCCAAATCCCACACCTGTGCTTCAGAAGAACACCTTGTGCTTAGAGCATTTCAGGATGTGCACAGACACACACAGGCCTCTTTAGAAACTACTTACTCTGCACTGATAGTACTCCCACTTAAGTCTTTTTCTCTTAACAAAGCTGTCAACTGGCTGATAAAACTTTCTTTGCTGTCCCTTGGAGATTACCAGTTTATCTAAGATTCTTCTCAATTACAGCACAAAAGAACTCTCCAAGTCCTCACACATTCACTCCATCCATCAAACGTGATGCCCCCTCCTCTGCTTAGGAAGGAAAGAGGATCTTTATGCTTGCAGGTTCTGCAACCAGGGTGATATGTGACATTGCCACCCAGTTCTCAATAAAGATCACCCACTCCACTGCACTCAATTTGCTTCCCATCAGCTGTAACAAATGTTCCTTATTTCTCTACTCTTGGGGGGAGAAAAACAACCTTAACTAAATGGCGCTGCTGGTAGGGAGCCATGAAGTCCAAATAACAAGGAGACAAAATGATTTTTCTTTTAACCTTGTTCCCTCCTACAGCCCTAGCACAAAGCCTGGTGATCTGGGAAGGGAGATGTAACCTGCAGATATGTGCACTGTGCAGCTGGCAGGGAATCCTCCCTTGAAGCCCTTAGGAAGGTACTTACTGCTTCAGTCACAGCCTTGTCTGATCTGAATGGCAAGGGATGAAAATTAAAGGATCAACAGCATTCAAAATTACAGTGTTCTGTGTCAGCTAAGTGTCAGGCAAGGCAATAGCTCCAGTCCACTTCAATTAGTTTAATTCCCATTTGGAGTGCATCCACCCTCCATCTCAGCAAACAGCTCGGCTGCCTTGTCTCTCTGCCAGACTTCTTGGCCTTCTTATGTGATGATATACATGTAGAAGGACAATTTCTGGGATACAAACCACAAGGTACAGTTTATTTTGCTACAAAAATATCATGGCTTTTTCAAGGATTCTGAACTCCCCCACACAAGTAGATTTGTCCTGTTCTATGACAATACCTGTGCCTAATTTAACACATCATTTTAATTATTGCTAAAAATCAAATAAGCAGCACATTACTTCTCTCTCCTGGGAGAGACTGCAATTTACATCTCCAAAAATAATATAATTCACAGCAAAATTGAAGTCCCAGTGTGTATAATAATTTTCTAAAACATACCCACCACTGTCAATTAACCAAAATCTATCTAAACCGTTCTATAATGCACCAGATAATTTAAACACTAAAATAGCCTTTAAAATCCCATAGAATAAATACAATACCTCATCCAAGGGAAAGTGATTATCATTTTCATTTCACTCCTTAGACAGTTCCTAATAGGGCCCATTCCCCTAATATATGTCCAAAACATCCATTAAGGATAATGAGAACAATGCACATGAATCAAGTGGGAGACTGCAATTCACGTTTTCTGGTAGGGACCACACTGTGACCTCCCTTGCCACACAGGTCTAAAATAGTTCAGCTGAGCAGTTCCTCCACACCTTGGCAAATGAAAGCAGACCAGAATCTTGCCCCAGATTCTTAGTATTTACATAATACTAATTAAATAAAATATTTAAGGAAATAGCTTCTTTCAAACCTTGGAAATCTTCATGCCATACAGAGAAATGAAGGAAAATATTGTGACTAGCTGAAGAGAATTCATATCTACTGCAAGTTTATATACTAATAGAAGATGTATTTATACACCTGTATTATTTATATCTAGAAATCTAGATATAAATTTAGATATAGATTTACATCTAGATAACTTACAAAACAGATATGAGCTACTCCACAGCTGCTCATGTGTAGCCCCACATTTATCTCCATAGAGAAAAGCAAGGCACAATTCTTCCCAAGAATATTTTTGAGATTCACATTCTCCGAACCTCAGAGAAAGGAAAACAATTCTTATCATTTGCTGTGCCTGTGTTTGTGCAAAAGCAGAATGCAATATGAAGATTGTTTACCCAAAGTCATGGCGTTTTGTTTCCATCTGTGTTGGGACTGTCGAGTGGCAGTCACAAGATTCAGTGCAGGATGTGCAGGGCTGAGTGCTTGGCAGATTCGGTTTCAAATGTATAGCATAATACAGTACAACAAAGTAATTAATTAGCCTTCTGATATTAATGGAGTCCTCCTCGTCATTCCTCCTTCACTGGGGCCCTGGCAGCATTGCTATACTAGTGGTGTCATTCTCCTTAGCATTCTGAGTTGCCACATCAATTTAAGCTAGCCTAATCTTTTATAATAGATGCTATTTCCCAAGTTAAAACACACAGCTCCCTGCAAAACAGGCACTGGACAAATGGAACCTGTGAGCAGCAGACTCTCCAATACAGTTATAACACTCAGCACTGTGCCATTATCGTAAGCCATCCATAGCCCAGAGATACCAAGCAGGAATACACCAGCCTAACTGAACAGGCACTCTTGTGGATGGCTTGTACAGAATCCCCTACACTCAGGGCAGGGAAATTATACAAGGAGCAAGAAATCTTCATGTGGTGTGGGGGAAGTTACTCTTTTTTGCAGGCTGAACCACTCATGTCACCTTTCATTTGTTTAACACAGAAATTGGTACTAGAACTAGCAGACTGTGATGCAATGTTTCATTTGTGGAGCCATGGTGTTAGCAATGGTTCATTGAGACTATTTCTCATAAACTACCATTAAAGTACTCTTTGTAATTATGTGGAGCAATTAAGCATAAATTACCAAAAATGACATTGGGCAAAAACATTTGCATATATTAACTCTGATGACCCCTGTGACTTTACATGGGGAAGAATCTGGAGCTAACCAAAAATATGCCTCGGTGGGCAACTTGGAGCTAGGCGGAAAAAAAAATTAATCCTACTGAATTTAAAATACATTTATTAAAAAAATTCATTCTAATCCAGAATCTTTTAAATTATTTATTGAATATCAAAATATACTGAATTAGAAATGCCACTTTAAAGCCTTCTCAATTTGAAACAAAGGCATTACTACACATCTGGCAAAGTTCTGCTAGAAATGCTGTTGTCCTGTTACAAACAGCCACTTCTACTGAACAGCAAGGAAGAGAATTTTCTCCTTTTTAAAAATCCTGTACAGATTATAAGAAAGTTTGTTTCCAAATTTTGAGGGCTTACATACATGTGCCTCCACTGTACATTTATACATGCTCTAAACCATCTGTAGAAAACTGAACACCAGAAGAATTGTATGTTTCAGTGTAAAAACTTACTGAATACATGGAATAATTTCTCTGTCTTCCTTGTCTGTGTTTCCCTGTGTCTATGTTGTCTCTGTCTATATTCAAAAGGGATGAGTGCCATAATTTTAGAATGAAGACATAATATCTAAAAAATAAAGAACAAATGTTTTCTAAAAATCTGTGTAAGTTAAGTACTTCTGATACTTCTTTTTGATACTTTTTTTTGGGTTCCATTAAAAATAACATCTTTAAAATAAGCTTCCTCTTTCACTTTGAGATAAGAGCAGATAAAACTAAAAGATCAAAAAAAGTACAAGATAAACAATATAATCTACAAACCAAAAAGCAAATGTATGTCAAGTAAGTTAAACACCTTAAGCACTAGAGAAAAAGCCAAAGTGGTTTCCTCCTTAAACAGAGAAATCCTTTTTTGTCCTATACCACCACAGTCAGTGGAAATCTGAGAGATAATATTAAGCCTATAGTCTTTCCAGTCTCCAAGATAATAAAAATACTTATCTTCAGTCATCAGCATTTTCTTTAAATCCACAAATGATAAAGTACTTCCGTAGAGTCAAAACCATTTCTCAAAAAATAATTATAATCACCAATAATCCTTTTAAGAAACTGCACTGTATCCTCTAGGAAGCCTTTTCCCCTCTCCTGTAAGAACAGCTTCACATGCCCAAGCTTCATGTGTCAAGTTACAGGCATCACAGAGAAGTGGATCTTACAGTTCCAGGGAGCAATCTACAAAATCCTCACTTTCATGACTAGATTTCATGAAATATTTTCATGTCTTTAGGCTCTCTGTTACTCTCATTTTGATTACAACTGCTGCTATGTTTGTATATTAAATGTACAGGGCTCAGAACATCATCAGAAGAAAACCAGAGTATGAATTTTGCTTTGTACAAGTGTTTGTTGCGAGCCGTGGAGATTTGCATCCAGAGCTTTATCTTGTTGAGAAGATTCTGTGTGTTTCACAAAAAACTGGTTAATAGGTTGATAACAACATGCAATGCCAGTTTTATGACTGATAAGATAGTATGTTCAGAATCAAATTCCACCCCTAGAGACCTCCCATAGCATGCACAGAGTAATTTGGGACAGGCATCATGATTTCTTGAGCTATTTTCATCCCTCCTAAAAAGAACAGGACTAACAGATGTGAACATTTAACACACTTCAGCTTTTCCTTATGACCTCTGATACAGCCATCCCTGTTGTTTATTATTATAGTATAGTTCTATATTATTATTATTATGTGCAGAAACTGTGTGTTGACTGAAAATCATTTGTGGTGGCTTAATTCATAGATGGATTCTATTCTATCCTGCTCTGATCTGTTCTATATCCACAAATAGCTGAAGACATTCAACACCTTTTACCTCTCACTGATTTACCTCCAAGGAGAAGCTACTCAGGAACTGCCAATGTAAGGCTCCAGCTTCTCTCTGATTTATTCCCTTGCTAGAAAGGCATATCAAGTTTCTAAACACTCAAACACAGGAGTTCCAACAACACAGAGAAAATAAATTCCATCTTTGACCTTTTTTAAACTGCTCTTATAGCATCACTCTCTAAGACTGAATTCATTATTCTACTCAATATATTCCATTCAGTGGCTGCAAGACATTAGCTAGGATTAAAATCAGGTCAGCAGCACTAAGAATATATAGCCCTTTACCCTGAAGAATAAAAAGGCAGCAAAACACCCCAAAATGGTCAAAACTGATCTGTTTGCTCTAGGATTCAGTATTCTCTGTGGCAAGCTGATGGTCCTCTTTTAGTTTTTCTGAAGAGTAACAATGAACTCCATTTAAAAGATCGTTATTTATAAAACAACATGATGAGGTCAGGACAGGCTTTAAAGGTGGAAATGACATTACTGTTATTCATGACATGATAATACCCAGGGCCGCTGGGTATGCTATGACATGATAATAACCTGGGTACTACTGTGTTTGTTATTTTACAAAGAATGGGAGGTAAATGGAGCCATCACATGAAAAAATATTTTAAATATATAGGAGAGAGATAAATACATATGATAGAGAATGGGCCAGAACCCTAGGGTCACAGCATCTCACATGAGAATTTGAGATTATACAATCGATCAATTTATTTACTCATCTGCCCACAACACTAATTACCTCTTAAATTAGATAATTTTTAAATTAGTTTCTCCCTTGCAGGTAGTATATCTGTATGTCAGTTGTACATTACACCATCCAGGCAAGTAGGGTGATCACAGAGAATAGCTGCACCTAAAACCTTAATTAATGACGGCAGAAATAGAGTATTCCCAGTTAGGTTCATCTCCAATCAAGGTGGTTGAACAGTACAAGATCTGTAACACTTTCTCCCCTTCCCCACCTACTCTCTAAATACGGCTATTACATATGGATACCAAATTACAGATGCATTCATATCCCAACTCATTATCTACATCTATTACTTGCTATTTCAGCAGAAAATCCTCTGTCACAAGCACTGCCGCTGTGCTTGCCAGTGGAGTTAGATGCGGACCCCCTGACCTGGAGCACGAGGTCTACAGAGCGTGCTGAGAACTCAATCTCCAGCAGCGCTAAGCCCTCGCTGGGTGAAGAAATGCATTATTGGCATCGAGTCCCACGATCGGCGCGGGTTCATTTGGGATCGATGCGGGTTTTTTTGGGATGGGCGCGGGCTCCTCCGGGCTCCGGGCAGGCGCTGATCGGGACCGGCGTGTGCCGGCGCCCTCTGCTGGCGGCCAGCGCGCACCACGCGCCGCTGCCCGGAGGTGGGGCCGGGCTCGTCCCGGCTCCAGCGGCCCGCGCCGCCCGGGCAGGTGGAGAGAGGCCTGTCCTCCTCCTCCTGCTGAAGAACTTCCATAATCTTCATGGTAATGCAGTGACAGTCATATCAGTGCGTGACAGACAGCAGATATTCACCTGTATTTTAGGGTGAGCTATGCACATACTGTCCTTCTAAGTGTAACAATCCTGCTGACCCCAGTATTGTTTTCAGCAATACTTGGCTCCTTCTCTGTGCTATTTTTCTTGGATCCATATCAGTGATGAAAACCAGCAGTAGGAAGGCAATCTCGTCTAGGGTCCGGGTAAACTTGCCTTGGATCTCGGGTTGTGCCAGCTGTGCCCCTGCCTGGCCCATGACTGCTGGCATGCTGTGCTTACACTGCAGGAGCACCTGGGGACCTCCAGAGCAGGGCAGGGCGAGGGCACTTCTCTGGTGCGAGCCCTCAACAAAAACCAGGCTTGGCCTTCCTGAGTAACAACATGCAAAAGAAAAATGGAATAAATATTTTAATAGGGTGTCAGAAGTACTATGTCATTAATTCGGGTTCCAGTTTCTCCATCTGAAAACCACTTTGAGATGTTCACATGAAAGGTGAGCATGGATTTTTAAACGCTGGTATTACATTATGTGGGAGGTTTTTTGTCACATTTTGTTAGAGTAGCTTTTTTCCCCAGAACAGGTAACACAATCTTTCTGTAGACTGTGTTTCCATGATGACAAGATACAGAACTGCACAATACCTCAATTAAATGTTTGCTTTACAACTAGCAGGAAAAAAACTACATCTGAAACCTTCATCCTTGGTCGTTATCTCACCCATAGCTGCAAATGATCTCTTTTAAGTGAGATTTAGAGCCAGGACTTCCACATAAGCAATTTGCTACTCAAAGAGAAACTCATTCAGCTGACAGGACCATGAAAACATCAGAAGTTTAAAAAATAAAAACACAAAAACCCCTGCAAGTTTTTCTTCTTCGGATTTCACCCCCTGCTTTTTAGCTATATATGTCCACAGCTCCCTTCCCTTGCCTGCAAACATACACACAAAACTAGCTGCAACACAAAAATTCAACCCTCAGTATGAGGCTGTCATCACTCTAAAATAAAACTGCTCATTTTTAACTGAAGGAAACTTTTTTATGACTTGCTCCTCTAATAAAGCCATCATCCCATGCTAACGAGGTGCTGTGAGATAGCTCACATGGTCCTGCCCAGGCGCTGCTCCTCGCCACAGCAGCAGGAGGAGGCTCGACCTGCCTCCTCCCCTCATACGCAGGGAGATGTCACCTCCTCCTGACCCCATCCTTTGAGCAAAATTAAGAGCCTTTCCACTGGAATGCAGTGCTACAGGCAAACATGCCCTAAGGAAATAAGAAGAGCTATCAAATCAGAAAGCCTTGCAGGATGAGGCCCTGTCTCTATCTTTCCCTGATTTTCTTTTCCAGTTCTCAAAAGCTGTGTCACCGCCAAACCACAAAACTGCAGCTTCACATCATTGATGTTCACATGAAGGGGCTTCTGTTTTGTTTAGTGAACTGAAGTGAATACATTTTAAGCTAAATTTTAATTAACCACTTATTTGCACGTACAGTAACATGTTCCTAAACACAGGTTGAAGAAATCTCGGCTGCAGTTTCCTTTTACCTATTTATTCTAAATTCTCTCAACCAGATTTTTAAAAGGTAGCTAAACCAAAAAAGGATAAAATTCTACTTTTATTATAACTGCAAAGAATACAATTAAGGGGAATTAGAGAGGTAAAGTGGCAGTTCCAATTTTCCTGGTTTTAAGCTGGTAGAGCTCTCTGCAGAAGACTTTGCATCTTCTGCAAAGCCTGTGTATGCATACACACATAATGCAATGGATTTTAATAGAAGAGTTTCTTATTAAACAAGGTCAATTCTCATTACTGTTACAAAGATAATATTATGAAAAAATAGAGTAATATTGGACGTAATACAGTGAAAAACTTAAAACACTGCAATGATCTTTAATAGACCCTGTAACAGTTTCCCATGTGCTACTTTGGCACAGCCTTCATTTTTTCTGTCACTGTGAGACTGGGAATAGCTACCAATATCCCCACTGGGGGCTACCATCATATGCGCCAGCCATGCTTAGCACAGCCTGGAAATAAGACTCCAAAGATTTTACTAAGGGTTATAAAGAGCTGGTAGGCACAGAGCCCACATAAATGAGCAAGACAGTCCATCTAGCTGATGGACCATGTCTTGTAATCATCCACAAAGAAAGCTGCTGTCTGTCTGCTGTTCAGTCAAAGAACTACTACCACTGCTGAGCTTGAATTTTGTCATTCCAACAATCTCATTGGAAATAGGAGATGTATGAAATACCCTGCGTCTGCACTGAAGGATTGCTGCTGTAAAGCCACTGCTCCTCAAAACACCCCTACCCATCCCCTGAACTCTTGCAGTACTAAGTCCATAATTTAGTACAAGTCTAAAATATCACATCACTTTGATCAACCAACATGAGAGATGTCTTCTCTCAAACAGGCATGTTGAACTGCTTAAACCTGACCTGCATGTGACTGCAAAAATGCACCTGAGAATTACTGATTTATGGAGCTGACTGAAGAACTACTTCCCTTCTAATACAACAGGCAGCCACAGCTCTGGAGATACTTTTCTATTTGGGAATGTTTCCTCAGAGCATGTATCTCACACACACCTCCTCCAGTCCAATAGTTTGTGGTTCCCACTGGCCCTTTCTTTATTTGGGACCCCCAAGTGCAACACATAAACACACTTCATGATAGGCTAGTGATAGCCTAATTTCCTACCCTTGCGATTGCCCAAGCTATTTAATAGGAAAGACCAAACTCAGCTGGATGACTTGCAAGCATCTTATAATGAATGTGTGTAAAAATGACAAGATGGACATCCATAATGCAGCCTAGGACAACAAATCACCTTCTGTCACATAATGAAGGTCAGTCAACTTGGGTTCAGTGGGACTGAGGGTGGCAGCAAGTTTGTAGACCTAGATATTTGCATGATGTCTAATACAAAGCCTATGTTCTGTGCCTGCTAATAAATGTGTCCTTGTAAAATCCCTGTGAAGTAGAAAAGTGGTGTTATCCTGATTTTTCACAGATGGAAAATGGAGACACAGAGAAATTAAAGGGGAGAGGCTGTCTCTAGGGTACGCATGACGCAAAACAGCCAAATCTTTATAGGTCAAAACTGCCACTTTGAATTGCACCTAGCAACAGATGGGAAACCAGATTCATTCCATTATGTGTCCTTTTCAGTAAGGAGAGAGAAAATAACCAGTGTAAAAAAAATATGGCTTATTTTTGCTATTATTGTTTGTTAAGGACTGCTAGAACAGAATGTGCTGTGGAGGAGATGGAGGGGAAATGATTATTGCAAGGGTAACATTTACCTACAAATCTTGTAATCAAGGAGGCGCTTTTTGCACCAGTCTATTCCCAGCAGCTTTAAAATCTCCCAGATGAGTAAAGACATTTGGTCTCTAGCCCAGTGTTCCCTCATAGGAAGTAAAGTAAATAGCAAGCCAGCAAGAAGGGAAAAGCAAGGCTTATCAGGCTGTTGCTGCTCTATCTCGTGCTGCCTTCCACAGTTTGCAGGGCACATGAAAAGTAGAATAAATACCCAGTTACATTTTGCTTATCATCTGACACATTTCACAAAAAAAAGAAAGGTATCCACTGAGGGTTTTCTCTTTTTAATTCTGTCTGCTGCTGACAGAAGGGGTGCTTAGAATCAGACAGAAAAGATAAAATGGTTTTAAATATGTATATATTTAAGAGGTTATCTCAAAGGAAAAAATATTTTTCTGCTGTGGTTGTCTGCTATCTTAGCCCTGCTTTAAACATTTATCTGATGAAATCACTGCATTCCTCAAAAGAGATGGTTCGTGAGTCCTCAGATTCTTACAGCTAACAAATAATTAAATAGCCCAAACCCTGCACTTTTAACAGTAAAGTGTCTGACTCATGATGCCTAGTGAAAAACCCAGCAGGTCCAGCATGGCCCCCTGCCTGGTGGGGTAATGCAGTCTCCCGCAGCAGACAGCAGGACAGGATTTTGGCCAGGCCGCTCAGCTCAGGAATCCCATGGCATTTCCAGCAGCCCCTGCAAACAGGATACAGACGGATTCACCGCGGAGCCACGCTGACAGCCTGGACAAGAGGCATTAACATTGCTGAAATTAAAGCAAGATGAATTAAGGACATCAGCTTTTCTTTGGGATTAGCTGCTTTTATAGACCTTGGGAAAAGCATCAGCTTTTTAAAACTACTTCTAATTTCAGAGTGCATGGTTTGAAAGGCTGTTTTTAAAGCTCTGGTGGGGACCCCAGTTCAGACAGCAATATAAATGGATGACTTGTTGCTAATATTTATAGTTCTTTGGCATCCAGGTGTCTCAGAGCATTTTAGAGACACTTGTGAGAGGAATTTCTAGAAGCTGTAAATCATATGGGTGATAGCAAACAAGAGACAAACAGGTACAGAGGATTAAATGACTTCCATGAGGTTGGCTGAACATCTGAAAACCTAAGTCAAGTCCTTTCCACTCCACTTCCATGTGGTTTCATTTCATAGCAATTGAAAAGTCCTGTCCTGCTGTTATTGTTTCACTGATATTTTTATTTAAGTATTTTGTATAGTATAACCTGTCAAAGTGCAAACCTCTAAGAGGAGTACATAATTTCTACATGCACCCAAAATTAGGAGAGAAATTTAAATTTAAAAATAATTAAATTAGATCAATTCAATCTGGAGCAAATCACATAAGGGAAGAAAAATATAACTTGGTATCCCTTTACAAACATTCTGGGCAGTGAGTTATGGACAGCTGTCAGACTGGTGGAAAACCCAAGGGATCAACACAAGATGACCACAATAACATCTTGTATCCAAAGGAACCTCTAATTTCAGCCTAGTGTTTGTAAATACAAATGTCACATTAATACATGTGAAGGTCTGCATGTGTTGGAGACACCAACTGCTGATCTGAAGTGCTAGTAATCTTCCACAGTACCTCTTTTCCCTGAGAGTGTGAAAAGAGGTGGCTGGTACAACAGCTGCTACTTCAATTACCTGTGAGGACATAATTCCAGATGCATGCTATCTTCAGAGTGAAAAACATAACCCATATCTTGTGCTCCAACCAACCCTGGATTGGACACAAGAAAACTAAAAAATCTGCAAGCTGATGTGAGTGAGATGCAAGGTCAGGTATCCTTCAGAAATACAAGAAGGGAAGGAGGGGGAAAGAGGAAGGGAGGAGGGGAAGATTGTGAACTAGATTGTGAATTTGATTACGAATAACCTACCACTGTGAACTTGATGGAGGTGAGCACTGAAAAGCCCCTGTAAGAACTGAAAAGTCTTGAAGTCAGGGATCATAGTGTATCGGAAATAGTAGAAAACCTGCCTGACTGCCTTAGAAGGGGCTTGGCTAAATCCAATTTGATTTCCTAACAGGTGCTACAGAGAACCATACAAATTAATTAAAAGGCAATGAAGGAGATGATCCCTTAGATTGTATTGAGATCTCTTGTATCCAATATTGGTTCAGTGTAGCAGCCAGGAAGGGATATGCAGGAAAACATAAAGGAGAAATTGGGGAAAATTTCTCACAGCATCCAGACTTTTCAAGTGACTGACCCAGCTCTGCTACATCTCACCATGTGGAAAAGATCTAGCACCTTTCCATGTGCCTTTGCCTTGCTTCCCTTCTAGTGGCAGCAACAATCTGAGGCATGGGGGAGAGGGAGGGAAATTGATGTTGACAGAAGGTCCAAAAAGGGCAACTCATGCCTTGAGCACAACTAGTTGAGTGGTTAAATGGGGTAACATGTACCACACAGGATGTAAAGGGGGATTCTATGCTCTGTACTTCAGACAGGCTAACAGTTCACTGCCAACCTGAAGACTGATGATTATTAAGAAGAAAACCTCCAACTGTTGACATTATTCATATCCAAGCTTCACTAGTTCCAAGATTATTTTAAGAAATCACTTGCTGCAAAATGTTCATTATCAGAGATATATGATGTGGCAATAGCACAGGAGTGGAGTTTATAATCCTGCTTCTGTAGCTCAGCCCAGCCAGGGCTCTACACAGCTCCAATCCTGCTTGGGAGGAGCTGAAGATGAGCCATGCAGTTGAAGAATATACAAAGCACATCTGTATCAGCTTTCCTTTCTCAAAAGCATCCTCTCTGGGACAAAACATTAAAAGCACCTGCACAATATAGAGCCAGAGACAGGTAGCTCTGGATATTCACAAGGCCAAAAAGCATCCGTATTTTGAGTATATCTCCATAACAGTAATTCTAAATACATCACGGCCATGACAATATACATCATCTAACTCACTTATCAAGAAATAACTTAAAAACAATGACGTCAGGTTGATTTCAATGGTTCTGATCCATCTGCAGTGCTAGAAAGTTGTTCAAAATTATGTACTATATATCTTGAAGTGCCTAATGAAAAAGTTTTATAGTTCACTTCTATAAATTGTAAATCCCAAACAAATGTTTAATCATTCTTCCCTTGTATAACCTCTCCTTACTTGTAGCTGATTAAAAAGCAGGGTCCCAAATTGCCTGCTGTTGTAACATCATCCTAGGGAGAAAAACAATTAAAAATTATAAAGTTGCTCCGACACTTTTGGAAATTACATTTTTAAAAGCTGCCTCTGAGTGCAAACATGGACAGAACAGAAATAGAGTCAAGTGAAAACAGACAAGCCAGGTCACCAAGAAATAAATTCTCCTTACATTACTATGTAAACATATAATGGAGGGAATCTAACACCTGGAGATCACAATGAAAGGCCTAAGAGAGGTGGAATATAGTCAATGATTCCCAGAATTCAGGCCAAAGAAAGAATGCAACATTTGTTTCTCCGGTGAACAGGTTCTGGAGTTGTCCTTACTTCAGTCCATTAAAAAAAACTTGCAATAAAAATACATTTTATACCTTAAAGCTTGAAGGAATCTATGCAAGAATGGACTTTTTCCAAGTTTGCTCTTATTTAATCAAGTGAAAAATTTCATTTCACTGAAGTTTACTCTGTATGATTTCATCAATGCACAGTAGTAGCAAGTAATTTAAGCATTTCTGTTCTCAGATCTTAATCTTTACGATGTAGTTTTTAAATCTGCCACTTTCCTATTTGGAGGGTAACTAACAACAGAGTGCATTCATTCCGTCCTTTCCCAACCAAGCAAAACACTCACTGGGATTTCCTTTTCAAGCCTGCTAATTGAAAACATTCTGCAGTTTATTAGTCACTATACAGATTATCTGCTGACATGCAAACTCTCACTCATTCCAGACTTGTTAATTAACATGTAATTACAGATCCCACAGAGACTGGCCTGCAGGTGTGATGCTGTGGGTCCTGCTCTAATAACCGTTCCTCTCAGATGCCGGCACAGATGCAATACACAGCAGTTGTATTTTCCCAGAACACCATCTCACCCTCCCCAAAAGCACTCAGGCTCTGTTTCAGTACTTTTTACTTTTTTTTTTACATTTTTTTCTTTTTTGTCTGGGTTTATTACGTGCAACACCCACCCACAATTTAGCACAGAAAAGTAACAAAAATCTGTGCTCTCCCATCAGCCTGTCTCAGCAGGAGCTGGCCCAGGGCAGCTGTTCTGCATGGTGAATTTGAATGGGAAGACCAAGAGGAAAAGAATGACAGAGGATGAAGGAGAGAATAACAAGGAAATAGATATTTTCTGTCATTTCTATGACCGCCTAAACAATGATCTCACCTACTGGTGTATTCAGTGCAAGGCAATTCTCAGTAAAGTCTCTTCTGGAGCACTAATCTCTACATTAAAATACTACCTTCCAATCAATTACTCTTATATGAAGCCTCATGGTACCATAACTATTCCCTTCATGTATTCTTTGGCTAATTAGATGTTCAAGAAGAAACCTTTTTCAAATCCCTTGCCATTGAATTTCCTATAAGGCTTGAAAAGTTTCAAAAAGTCTTTGCTCAAGGAAGACAAAATGGTTATCAAATAGTAACAGTGAGAGTATAAAGGCAATGCCATGGAAAGTTGGGTCAGATGAAGTCACCTACAAGTTTATAATTCCTTATTAGCAAGGTTATACTGGTCAAGAACCAAGTCCAGAAGGAATTTTATTAAGCCAAGTACAGTTGTCAGGGATAAGTACATCCAAATTTAAAACAAGTAGGGAATTGGACTGTTAAAAGCATGTAGAGTAGGCACATAATTCTATCACTGAAGTCAGAAGTACAACTGCCCTTGACTGCAACCAATGGGAGCAGACTATATTGACAGTTTTGAAAATGTAATCCTACTTATATAGGGATTAAGAACAATTTCTGGATCCCTGGGAAACAATCTCCAATAAAAACATGATCAGAAGTCATGAGAATTCCCACCTCAGATGGACCCCCAAAATTTGCTGCACTGTGGTTCATTATGAACTGAGTATGAGCATAAAAAAGCAAGCTTTTGATACTCTCTCATTATCCTATTAGAGAAAACAAAAGATTAAACTGTTCTAAGTAGGAGCCACATTCCGTTTGAAAGTTTCATTTACTGGAATTCAAAAACAACAAGATCTTTGCAACAAGAACACTGTGCCACTACCAGGACCTTCTAGACCTGAAGGGACTCACCTTTCCATGCATTCATTGTCAATTCACCTTTAACTGCACTGCTAGTTTATGAACCTTTCCAAAAGGAAATAGATAAGAAAGATGGTGCTAGTACAAATTGGTTAGGAGACAGACTTTTGGAATTAATACATTTTTTCCCCAAGATACACTGTCTGGAAAGTGGTTGTGCATTTGCATCAGAGGAGAGATCAACTCTGTCTGAAACAAAAGCTCATAACCTGTCAAGAGAAGGAACAGGGAAACTCCTGTGTGATAGATGATTCCAGGATTGTCAGATCTGAGTCAAGATATTAAATCAGAGCAGAGATAGTTACTTTTATTAAGCATGACTCATTAACAACATTAAAGACCAACAATGACTCAATAGCCATGGCACTGGTGGAGAAAGCTGTAGCAACATCAGCCCTTCTGCATTTGGAGCAGCAGTGGTTCAACCTGCTCTTGCATATGGGCATTAGAGGACATCTCTTCAAGGCACTGGCTTCAAAGGGACTTGAAAAAATGAAGCAGTAAGATAGGTCACTGCTCAGCTATCATACGGCAGTAATCTTCTGAAACCTTGACAATTCCTAGCAAAATCCCGGTTCAGCCAAGCACTTGGTCTACCATGGTCACTAAGTGATCCTGACCTTGCCAACTTCTCTATGCCAAGAACTCAGGAAGGGCCTGTTCACAAAGCTCCCATCAGCGACAGATTTAGTACAGGCTCCATGCCGGTATTTCACACAAGTGAATTTGCTAATATAAATGGACACATTATGCCATGTAGAAAACTTTATGCAGTGGAATTTTATAATTCATACCTTGGTTACAAGGAGGACATTTTATGCAACTCAGTGACTAATGCAGACTGAAGAGAAAACTAAAGCTCTGAAGAAGGAAAATGCAAGACAGCCATTCACAAAGTGATGATAGGTGGGAACAAACAGATTTATATAAACAATGATTATTATTAAGATTAACTGTTCAGCTTGACAGTAGATGTTTTATCTGTAAACTTTTTCACAAAAATCAGTGAAGATACTGCCTACAGAATACAAGTCGCAGCAAAATCCAGCTCTTTAAGAGTTAATGTAATTCTAGGAGACTAAAGCAAATTCTGCTTCTGACCCTGTCCGTGATACATCAGTCTTCATCATTGTGAAGTGGCCTGACCTCTTCCTCCAAGCAGAATGATGAAAGACAGCTACTAAAACTACCCACTTTCAGATCTTGGCTTCTAGAAAAGAGGCAGTTGCCCCTCTTTCTGAGTAAGAAAACACAGAACAGAATTACCAGCAAAGGTCACACTCAGCCATACCTGTGAAAGGGTTCAAAGGCTTTTTCATACCTGGATAACATTGGGAAAGGCTCATCAGGAGAGCCACAGCACTGTACAGTGCCACTGAAGCTTCCAGGCTCTAGTCTGCTGCTGACAATCCAGGACAATAAAGGGTGAAAGGAAACACATCAGGGGCAGTCCTATTTGTCTTTCCATTGCTGACACTGTTATTCATAGGTGGGGTCCTGAAAGAGTTCCTTCACACTTCCAGTACAAACACATGGCTTTTTCCTCCCATCTCAATTTACTTTCAAATAATATCCAAATAAGTCATCAGCCTTTTGGAAGGATGCAAAGAGACTGCCTATCAAGAGAATCACATAATGACATTTGCAGCACATACTCTTAAACCTGTGCTTTCAGGTACTGTCTTGGACCCTTTCTCCTACAGATTGTAATGCTAATATAAAACATATCCCTTGAAAAACTGGTTACAACAGAAAGAAAAGGAAAGCACATTTCTGTCTTCTAAAGTAAGGCCAGAGAAAACGTGAGCTAGAAGCGAAACACATCTGGAGGCTCCTCAAGTAAAAATTATTTGTATAACTGAAAAGAGAACAAAAACTGAGTAAGGGAATGATAAGAAACTACTAGTTCTTTAATATTCTGTAATCTCCTCCTTATTTGTTAACCTCAGAATAAGAAATATGTTATATTGTTTGTGCAGATTTCTTTTCCTGAGATTATATTCAGCTCTGGAAAAGGTGAGGACAACAATGAACTTTTCTCAGACTAATATTTCAGTTCAGTAATTCATGGGAGAAAGTGAAATCTGGAAAGAAACAAAGAATGAAATCAAAGCCTATCCTTTATCCAGTCTGGGGTTGTTATCTATACTGTTCTTCATAAGACAGCATGGTTTTCATTAATGAGCTACTGTTTCAAGCTCAGTGTTTACAGATCACTAAAGTACCACAGAAATCTTTCAGTATTAAATACACAATTCTGACTCATTCCAAGTCTCTTCCCAACTGTGCTCATCAATGCATTCCATGGCAGAGTTCCTTTTGAACTAGCTCAGTACACAGATGTTATTACAATGTACATGAATGTGATTACAGTAACAATGAATCGAAATTTGCATCAAATGCAATCTCATTAATTGATCACATCCAATTTGAAAATTTAAATACATTAATAAAAAATATTTTACTAGATGATAGTAAGATTCTAACTTAGTAGTTCATTTTCTAAAAATATCATTCCAGCTTACTACTTCATCTTGATTCTATACATTTTAATTTTAAAAACACCTATTACTTAAACTTGGAAAGAAGATTAATCAAAGAAACAGAAAACCTGAGTGTTGTCCTAAATTAACGAAGCCTCAAAAGAGTGCTTTAGATTTCTACTTACTTGCTTCCCCAATCACTCAGACAGTCAGGACACCAGAGATGCAGATGGACAGTATGGTAGAGTGACAGCCTGCCATCTTTGGGCTATTAAAAAAGCAGGTGCAAAAGAACACGCCCAGCCACAGCCCTCTGAGCTCACCTGAAGGGTGTCCAACAGAAGATGGTTGGGTTTGGCTCCTGCAGCATCACGGCCACATCTTTGTGAGGTAAGATAAACGCTTGTGCAAGAAGAACTATACTCAGGTCTGAAAGCCTACTTCCTACCACCCATCCAATGGGGAAAACACCAGCACTCTACAGCAACTTGGTTGTAATTACTGAAATGACTGGATTCAAGTCAATGGAACAATGCCCACAGTCCTGGCATCCTGACTTTTTTAAATCAAACACAAGCAAAGGAACATACTTCAGGCTGCTTTTTGACACTGCTGGGAAGCAGGTGAGCTTGGAGCATTGTTTCACCTTGCAGAGAGGAATCCAAGACAAAATATTGGCTTTCAACATCTTTTATCTTTTAGAACAACTCAGAGCAAAAACACTACACCTGTGAATAACAAAACCACTAACAATTACAGACTCTGCATTTTCACCTGCTGACCTGTATTGTACAGACTTCAGTCCGTGAACTATTGTTTTTAAGTCAAGTCACTGGTTTGTTTTGTACAGCTACACAGATGTGATCACTGTACATGAATACCTCTCCAGAATCCATCCATTGCAGAATGGGACAGTCTTCAAAATAAATTATTTTCAAATATGCAGTAATCAGAATCGATTACAGATTGAGTTAATATCTTTAAGATAAACTGAAGGCTTCTTA
Organism: Zonotrichia leucophrys gambelii; assembly: GCF_028769735.1. NCBI lineage: Eukaryota > Metazoa > Chordata > Aves > Passeriformes > Passerellidae > Zonotrichia > Zonotrichia leucophrys. Next base: position 53,543,793 of record NC_088173.1, read on the forward strand.
TTAATGTAATAGACTATGGATCATATCCTGAGGGTGCACCTATTTTATTAAAAGCCTAAACACATGGCTTGGTTTTCAAAGTGCTGAACCTTTAGCAAATTGCAACGATTTCAAAGCTCAAGATTTTTGAAAAACAGTAAGGTATATAATTTAAATATCTAAACACAAGCTTACTGGAATTTTCAAAGAAAATTCTAATACCTATGTAATTATTTTACAGGCCTTGAGCAGTACCACTGGAAGAATCTTACTAAAGATGCTTCATTTACATACTGGTGGCTGTAATCCACTGAGGTATTTTAATGCACTGGGAAAAACACAAACACTTATCCCAGCACACTTCATTATCATCTCAAATTCACATTTCCACAACTCTGACATCCTCATGCACTCTCTCAGCCCACAGCCAGGTAATCCCATGGAGCTCAAACCTCTTACACTGAGATTTAAGATAGATTATGTTGTTGGGCTTTCACTCCTGTACCTCAGCTGATGCAAGGTCATTTATTAAGCTTTAATAAACTGATTACAAGTCTAAGCCCTAAGTTTCTCTTGAAGGTACCAGCAGTTGCTGAGAATCATGGAGTTACAATCACTTAAGAAGTTACTGCTTACCAACCATTCTGTGTGGATACTTATATGAAACATCCCTAGGGGTGGTTTAAATCAATTTAACTTCCAATTAGTCATTCCACACTCAGTTGTGTCTGTACCCTGTACAATGTAATTTCAAACTGCATCATTGAACACCATCCAGTCACCATTAAAAATATATCTGACTCAGATAGGTTTAATTTCCATAAGTAAACATTCAAATGCTAATTAAACTCATGCAACTTTTTTTAAGAAATAAACAGTTGTGCATGGAAGCCTATGAGTCCATTTAAACACATCTGTGTATTTTTCCTCATTCTTAAATAATTTTAGACTATATTTAGAGTACGTTGGATAGTAGAGCTCTAAAATACCTGTTTCACATAACTTTTTGGACCTTTAAAGATTACCAATGATAGTAATTATCAAAGATTCAAACAGCAACTGTACACATTATTCTTTATATGATATTATTGTATATACAACTTATAGGTAAACCTTCATTATACTGATGAAGGAGATGAAAGCTAATCTAGCAAGGAAATGTTGAATTCAATTTAAATATCCTTCAGGAACTACTATTAATGAATTGCTGTAAAGCTTGTATATAACATGCCATTCCACAATTTCTTAGAATCAGTGAATCGTTTAGGTTTGAAAAGACCTTTAATATTATCAAGTCCAACAATTAATCCAGGTGCTGAAACACCACTTAGCTATGTCCCAAAATCCCAATTGTGCACGTATTTAAACCCCTCCAGGGATAGTGATTTCACCACTTCTTTCAACTGCCTGTCCCAATGCTTGACAACCCCTTTTGTAAAAAACCTCCCTTGTGCAATTTGAGGTCATTTCCTCTTGTCCTCCCACTTGCTGCCTGGGAGAAGGGACCAATCCCCACCTGGCCACAACCTCCTTCAGGTATCTTCTCATTGGTGAATTTACATCTATTATTGTTCCAGAAGGAAAAGACTAAACTTAGAGAAAATGTAGGCAAATCCATGACCTTCAAAAGAAATGGGAACACCTGCTCATTTCTTTTATTAGCTGCAAAACTAGAAACATGAAAAGAATTTGGTATGAAGAGCTGTCTGATGCTTGCATGCAGACTATCTAAATACAGTGGCAGTGGTTCCTGGCAGCACTCCTCAACAGGATGCTGCAGTGAGCACTGGTAAGAACAGGTCCATAAGGAAATAGATGAAAACTGTTTTCTATTGAGCACCTATTTAAACAGCAACTAATGCTTTATCAACACAAATGACCAGAGTCGAACCTGAAGCTCTCTAGTAGCATCCAAATGCTGCCAAAGGGTAAATGTCAGATTGTCTGTGGTATATTATAAATTATTACAAATCAAAAATCACTGTCATTTAAAACCTTACTCAGATGGAAAGGAAAATGATAGAAGTCTGCACACAATGTAAATAATATATGCTCAATTCTTTGCAGAATTAAGGCATAAAGTTACAGATGTAGAAAGTCCTCAGATTTGATAATATTTAAACAAAGTTTTGAGCTTTTACTCTGTTGTACCTAACCCTATATCTTCAGGGGCCATAATGATGAACTGCAACTGAGTTTACTGTTTGAAAATTATTTAAAATGTAATCACTAAAGATTATAACACAACAGCACATATTTCATTATGCTACTGTAGATCCCAGTTGACAGCATATGAAAACAAGACTGCCTGCTTTATCAGAAAAAGCAGAACACCTCCTGGATTTTGGCAGAAGATCAGTCCAGAGTTCTTGGAATACAAAAGTATTTGCAAAACATCTGCAAGAATCCTACAGACAGCAGATTAAAAAGCCTGACTTTCCCAACTCTCCAGAATCCAATAAAAATTTCGCATGCTAGTAAAAGAGGAACCAAAATGTGTGTATTATCTAACTAATTTCTATCTCTACTCCAGCTCTGTGGACACTTACATCAGTTGTTGGGTCAATATTTCACTATTCTATGGAATTAGAACCCAAAAGGTTAATGAAAAATTAGAAGAATTCTAGATTCTATGTGGAATCATCTGTGATTCCAGAACATACAATATTGGTGAGCATATGACACAGAGCACACAGAAAAGGAACAGCTTTCTTTGTGCCTGCACAGCCTGTACCTGTCACTCCAATGTGTGGAGACCTATGGAGAATGTTATTTTCACAAATTATTTAGGAGCCTTGTTTCAGCACTGTCAGAGTTTGCAAAGTAGATGTCCCACATTTCTGAACACTTAAACACAGTTATATGGCATTAAAAGCCAGAATCTGTGTGTGAGAGGAGTGCGCAGGCTGCAGTGGCATCAGCAGCAGGGAGCTGTCATCCCACCCCCCTGCTGCAAACACGTCAGGGAGTCAGGGCACGGCAGGATGAGTACTGATGAGTCTGTGTAACACTTCCTTCAAGTGATGGCAACTTAACACACAGGTCCAATCAAAGCCTGCAGCATGCGAAAACAAAATCAAAGCAGGGCCCTTGAGGGACTAAATATAGCTCCAAATCTAAACTTTCTGAGAAATGCCAAGAAAAGATGAAATGTACAAGAAAATTGACTTATTCTAAAACAGAGTCAAGAGCTACATCTGATCTTTGGACACCTGTCTATCAAGCCACATCTTAGCCAACTGTCTCCAGTGGTTTAGCTCATACTTTTCATTTCTCCTTAATATGGCTATTACAGTAACTACTTTCAATTTAAATCTGGCAGTACAAGTCATAGTCTGGTGCTATTAAAAAAAATGTATTAAACAGGATTATGTATTAGGTGATTCTACACACCCAGAAAGCATTTGCTGGGAAACTGTGACATTATAGCTTTGCAAACACTGTAGCATGTGTTATGTATAGATGTATACATTCTTGAGCTCCGATGCAAGCACACACTCTGCCATGGCTCATGTAGATATAAATGGATGAGTACCCACACTGTAAGAGAAAAGGATAAGGGATTTGATCTGTAAGTAAAATAGCAGAAGATCAAATCAAGGAAAGGTGAACAAAGAAAACAAATACATCAGATCAGCAGGGCAGACACATCACTTATCACTTTGAAAGCACTACATTAGGCTGCAACTTCATTTCTTAAAACAATGAGGAACAGATAGGAGAGCTTTGCAGCAGAGCCCCCACTGCTGTGCCAGCTCTGGCTGAGCAGAGCAGGGGGGCTTTTCCTCACCCCCGAGAGCTTTCCCTCCCTTTCTTTCACAACCTGCCCCCCTGGCACCACACGCCTGCAGGCTTGGTGCTGGATTTGGTCTGGCATTTCTTCTGCCAGGCCTGCTCTGCTCTGATAGGTGCCAGACTGTTGCTGCAGCTGTAGCTGAGGTCTCAGGACATTGTGCACATATGACCAGACTGATGATAACAACTGTAAGAGGAAGGAGGAAAAGAGAGAGACTAGAAATCAATGAGTTACTGTACCAAGAAAGAACCAATTATTCAGCAAATCTGCTTTTGCTAATTCTGTCACACAACCTCATTCATTAAAGTTCCATCATTATTTGAATTAACTGTTGCTGTCACAGCAATAATATTCACAATCAGACACTCACATTCTGCAACTACATAGCTTCTATTAGACCCAATTTAGTGATGTCGCCTGCAACTAATGAACTGGTTTGTAGTTTAATTATAGTGCTTACCAGATAATTTATTAGACAGCAATAAAGTTTAGATTTACTTCTCCTGCAATGCTATTCCATTATTAGATGTATACATGAAGCTGCATTTTGTTCTCAATTACACATGTATAAATCTTGAGAAACTCTACTGAATTAAAAGTTATTTTAAATTGACATGCAGCTACTTTGCATTTGAAAATCTGTAACAAAGCACAGTTTTGTTCCATGTATGTGCATTACTTACAGCACTCCAGGTGGTAACTTTGATAATGATACAGAACATTTTTGTACTGCTGAAATAAATGCCAATCCTGTTACAGAAAGTGCTTTTATAATAAGAAATTAAATGAACTAAACATTTAGTGAAAAAAACAGCATTCAGACAATTCCTGCTATATAGACAAAGATGATTAACTAAAAGGAAAACTGCTCTCAAAAAGGTAAATTTATTTTGCCTCAAAACCAACTCAGTGAAATATTAGGAAGCACATATAAAAATCTGAGCTCAATTAACAGATCACAGTAAAAAAAAAATTGATTTTTGCAAGCAGATAAGAATAAATACAAAAAAAAAACATAAGGTAATGTTGTATTTATTATATTACAATATTATATGGTTTAGCTCTACATAGAACTAAAAGGCTAGATAGGACTCAGACTTCAATTTTGTTAAAGCCCAGGCCTGGACAAATTCAGTACTAACAGATACAACTTTTTCTTAATTTTTTTTTAATACAGCATAGTGGTGGAATTTTATAGTTGCTTTGATCACGTGTAAGTATGTATTAGACTCCTTCACATAGCTGCCTTTCAGCTAATCAATGGCATTCAGTAATGAACACTGTGATTCTGCCCATTTCTCAGCAGTGAAATTTGAGCAGGTGAACTACTGTGAAAGAAAGGAAAATCTTGCATTAGCCTTATAACTCCCCTTTGGATATCTGGCTTTGGGAATGCCACAGAAAACCTGCTTCACTTCTCTATTCATTCTCTATCAGTGAAATGGGGCTTAGAAAACCAACACTTAAATTACATTATGGGGAGACTTCCACCGGGGAGGCCACCTTCTGTGTGATTCTTAAATAATTCTGACCTGTTCAATGGCACACCCAGTCATACAAAACAGTTTCATATCTTCAGAGATTTTGCAAAATGTGGGCTCTGTTCCTAGGGATCCAGGTCTTGAGTAGATAAAGATTATGTAAACCCAAATTACTAAATTTCCCTGTGCATTTATACAGGAAGATACTAATGTTTCTTTGTCTACTGCTAATATTTGTATGTTAAGACTGTGAATCCCTTCAATAAACAATGGTTTCTTGGTTCATTTCTGGAACAGACAAGATACTAACTGATGGTGGAACAGGTAAGATCTAATTACAAAAAAAGTAAAATGGGTTGTTCTGAATGCCACATGACATTTTTTAACGTTGAGAAAACAAATTTTAAAACTGTAGTCTTTTAAAAACATTACATATTCTTTCCTATGGTTTGCTTTTAGCTCTTAACTTCAATTTTTAATGAACAAGAGATTTTGGCTAGAACACCCCATGAGGTCTCAAAGCCCACAGCAGTTTCCATCATATCAGTAACTTCAGCCCAAGCTGTGAAACTTTTGTCAGAAGAATGACTTTGAAGTTGCTGGATTTCTGTAAGAAGCATGGGTTTGACCTAAAACTAGAATGTTTTAGAAAGAATAAGATGAAGAAAAATCCAAATGGTATCCAACCTGTGCCCCAGTCCTTCAAAGTTGAGTTTTATTTCTCAGACATTACCTTTCCTCTGAAACTGGCTTTCTCTTCAAACTAGAGTGCCTTCAAATGGTCTGTGCATCTTTCCACACAAAGGGCTGACTGCCAGTTCAAGGTGTTACCTCTACACAGATTTTTACTCCACAGCATCCTGTATGTATTGAAGTGGCAGTGTGGCCTTGGACAAAACATAAGGAAAGGAAAATTACAGAAAAGAGAATTCTAAAATACTTGGGGGAGGGCAGGGAGGTTGAAGGAAGTATGTAGGTATGAACACATTCACACGAGTACACAAAATCAATATGAACTAATTTACATTTCAAAGCTGTAGCTGATGGGAAACCAAGAAGTCTTCTGTCCTGAGGTTTTAAGTCAAAGAGCTAGGGGCTCTTTGCCAAGTCAGATCCAAGTTCACATTTCTGATATATACAAAAGCTCAGGAGCCAAACTCACCAGCAGAAGAAGAAACATCAGCCACACACACATTTTCTGTCTGCATATGTTCCACGCCAAACTCCCAACCTTTTTAACCAAATTCCCATAATTGTGAATGCCATTCCTTGATGTCATATAAAGTGAAAGGAGAATTAATTAAAAAAATAGATGAGAAAGAGAGAGAGAAATAAGTATGTAAGGAGGGGAACGAAACAGTTTGTTTTCACCTCTCAGTATCACTCACCCATACACACACACTGAGAAAATGGCAAGGAGGGCACTCACAGACCACTACATATTGCACTTGTCAAGAAACAGCCAAGTAGCCAAGAAAACCATGCCTCTCTTGTATGTGTTGTATTTATATATTGATTGTCTGTGTGAAGTGACCACATTACTTTAGTGGGCTCCAATGACCTGTGTCAAATCAGTTACAAAAATACAATGATCAAGAAATTACTGTTTTTTCTTTCTGCACTGAAGACAAATGCTTGCACTTTCTTTACCCAAATCCTCCAGCTCCTGCTACCTCTTTCTTTAGGGAGAGTGACATTTGTCACAGACAAAAAACACACATTTGGAAAAAAAATACCTGGAAAAAGCTGAATAAAGCTGAAATAATAGCTCCACCATATCAAAATAGCAATACCAACAAATGACACAGGACAAATTAAAAGTACACAGAAAGAAACCAGTATCTTCCCATCACTGCCCCATTGGCATGTCCTTTACCGAGTCTCTGTGTTGTTACCTTATTGCACAAGTTCCATACCTTCTTAGTGATTTCTCATGGGCATCTCCTCACAGCACCGACTCCTTTTCCTTCACAGCACAGCCAACAAACTCCAACTCACTTCACAGCACAACTAACAAAATCCAACTCTCTCCTCACCCAGCTAACCCACTCTTTTGCAGCACTCGTCTTCTCTTTGGACACAGCCGTGGCCTGTTAAGGGCAGGTCTGTTCCTAATCTTTGGTGATTAGCACAGCTGCAACTCCTCAGGTGTGAGACTACCTTCTGCAGGTAGTGTCTTACTTTATTTTCTTACATTCTATTCCTCCACATCCCTGAGTTCTTTCAAACCTCTCCTAAGAGTGCAAGAAAGATTTGGACAATGACACCCATCACCTTTGATGTTGCACTGAGCCCAGTTCCAATTTCCTGCAGAATTCCAGCCGACCTCAGAAATACTATTGCTTACTGCCTGAGGCTAAACCAAATTACAGAATGCCTTGGTTTCAATTTTCTATTACACCAAAAGTCCCTAGAGCCACAGCTGTCACTGGACTCCCCAGTAATATCCATATGCAGGGTTATTATTAAGGGACAGTTAATACCCTTTAATTCATTTTTGGCCTATCTTCAGTTTAAGCTTTATACAAAGTGGCAAAACCAAGAAAACCAAGAAATACAGTCAAGTTCCACAAATTGAGTTAGAACTTGTTATCTAAAATATTTTGGTAATACAGAGATATCAATGACAAAAATATGTCAGCTTTCAAGATAAACATGGAAAACAATTCAAATAAGAAACCAAGATAAGCTCGTGCAGCTTTGGGGTTTTTGACACCAATCTGTTGATACACAGACAAGCTGTAGTTCAGTTACTTAAATATAAGATATTGGTCAATTTTAATACACCATATCCCATAGGCTTTGTATTTCTATTTTGTTATTTTTTTTTCTTTTTGGCCCTAACTGTTGGATTTGTTGTCATCTAAAAAATAAAGCTATTTAGTCATAAACATTTATAGCAGCAGCAGCAGCAGCAAAGACCCTCTGTGACTGCTGCATAAAATCTCTATTTTGATTTGAGCCATATTGAATTTAACTATTTTAATGATAACTTCTCTCACCAGGAGGTCACGTAATAACTTTCTCAGCCTGTAGGGAGAGAACACAGCTGAACTGATACATCACCACCAGTTTTCTGCTTCTCTGCTTTAAGGAAGCATCTTCTTTCACACAGCTCTACCTGTTAAATATTGTGCAAGCATGCCACTCATTTGACTGAAAAAATATGCAGCATAAGGCAAGCCTGCACTACAAAACCACTGAATTTAATTGAAGATACTGAATAGCTCTTCGGAGGTTTAGTTGTTTTAATTCAGCTCCTAGTTTTTATTCCCTCATAAAACAGACCAATTCAAGCACAAAGAACTATGTAGCCCATTGTATTCTGCACATAAATTCAGTGAGCTCAATAAAAGGACTCTGCCAAACAAATTTATCAATACTTCAGATCTGGAAGACCACCACCAAAGGCAGCAGCCCTTCTTCTTTCCCAGTTTTGTACACAAGTGCAATGTCATGGATCCAATAGATGTCCATGTGCTTAGGAGTCACACAAGGCAATGGCTGGACCAATCCAAGCAAGAAGGTTTGTGGTCCCAGCCTCTACACATTTTTAATCTCTTTTTTCAACAAGTATCCTTTCCTACCTCTTCTCTGAAACTTGAAACAAACAAGTGTGCTTTTGCAACTCTTGCCTGTACCATAAACAAAATATACACCCAAAAACACAAACCAGAACATTACTTACTGCCAAGCTCTCAACAAACACAGAAACAATGACAGTAGATACATAATGATTGTTATTTTCTACTCATACTAGACATCTGCCAAAAGTTACTTTATTTGCAACGTTTAAAATTCTTGAAAAGTCAAAAGCACTTTGGAGACTTCTTACTTCTCTGAGTACTGGATTACAGTATGTGCACACAACTAACTGACAAGTGAAAAAAGAAAAAAATTGTTATTTATGCTTGCATAAGATCAAAAGCATATACAGTAAATATTTCTGACAATATCGGGACTATTCCTGAATAACTATCCCATGGAATTGGAGTGGAAAGGAAGGGCTCATATTCACCTCTTGTACAGAGGCTTGGAAGTATCCCTGCTCCTTCCCAGAGCAGAAGAAATCATAAACACTGGAAAGACCTGGCTTGAAATGCTGGCCCAGATGATTTCAGATGAGCCAACATTTCACCCAGCATTGAATGTGGGAGATTCATTTTGTAAGCAAACATCAAGCAGCACAAAGCAACCGAAGAAATGCAGATTCAGAATGGGACTGCTGGCAATGGACCTCCAGAGCCTGCAGGACCCCCAGAGTGGTGAAAGAGACACTGGCTGCAGCAGAGTGGCACAAATGCTACAGGCTGGCCCCTGCTTCAACACAACAAATGCTTGGGGTTTATTCCTCATTACTGCTACTTTCATTTAAAATCCTTCTGGTAAAAAGCAATAGATTTCCCTTTAGGTTTCTTCCTTCTATGTTGTGAATGGAATCATATAAAGAGTTTTACTTATACTTTTAATTTCTGATTTTATTTTCTAATGGTCCTTCGTTGCCTCTCGGATGTCAGGCTTAGTACAAGATACTGTGCAGTCTGCATCGTGTCCAGGTTCTGCTCATCCCAGCACACCACAGATCTCTCCCAGCTGTACCTAATGCAGGGAGCAATTGATTTCAAAACATTTTAAGCTACCACACTTGTTTGTTTGTCTCCATATCCTTCACCTCTGTTCTACTCATTCCTGGTGAACTAGCTCAGCTGGTTAGAGCAAGGGGCTAATAATGCCAAGGAACACGTGGAACACTCAAGGCAGGATTGCTAAGCTGTGACTTCAAAAGCTGATTTAATGTCCTTAAGGTACACACTGCGCATACCTAGATTTCAAAAGACTAATGAGATGGACAAATAAGGTCGACCACAGCAAAAGTTGGAACCTATTCCAAGTGAGGATACCTTAAGTAAGGTGCCAGCCAGAGTTCAGACATCATGCTGCCACAAGCCCTGGGTCAACTCTTTACCCCTATGTGTCAGTGCAGCAAATAGCTTAAGTGAATTGCATCTAAGAGGGCACACAGCTGTGTAAATGTGCACCCTCTGGGCACAGAGTGCTTCCAGCAGTAAATGCCTGGAGTAAAACAGAGGTGCCTGAAGTACAGGGGAATGAGCTCTACCTTTGTTTGACCTGAGATACTGCTCAGTGCAACTGAAGATCAGAGAGTTCAGGTTTTACCAAACAAGAAACACATTTGACTTGGAGAGCATTTTTCAGGATGTCATGGTACTCATTAGGTGTAAATCTACATTAATTCTATAACAGAAGCTGGAATAACACCAGTTTAAAAAAGGTGAGATTTAGAAAAGAATTAGGCAATCCCCTTGGTTTGTTTTGCATGGACTAATTAACAATAATTGCAATCTGCACTAATGAGGCAGGTGTTACCTAAGTGTAAGTAGCAAACAAACAACCTCCTAAGCAATTCTCTGTCTAAACATTAGGTCTTCCTCAAACTTAAAGATACATTCCTTACCAATTTATTTTAATTATCCATAAGCAACAGGGGGGAAACCACTCACATCTTAGTCATTTAAGTCCAAATTTCACTAGTACACGGATGAGTTACAAAGACCTCCATAATACAGCTCAGGATGGAACTTCTGAGAAGCTGTTGAATCTAATGATGCAACAGAGACATTAAATTTACCTCACAAACCATTCAAATCTGGACAGAGACAGATGGAGGAAGGATATCAAATGTTGGTATTTCAGGGGGAAAAATTTAAATCGTGAAAACATGATTACAATATCAATTTAGAAAATATAAAATCTACTGAAGTCTTACTTCCTTAGTCCACAGAGGTCTCAAATGCAACTGCTGAAGGATTGATACTACAATTTAATTGTGGAGATATTCTGAATTCATATATTACAAATGTTTCTACCCAGCTGCTCTGTACCCCATGAAAAAAGAGCTGAGCTTCATTGTCCATCCACAGGACCTGGCTTCAAATCCTGGCTTCAATTTCTGGCTCCAATTCCACTCCTTTCTGAGACTCAGGGAAAACAATTTAACTCCTAATGGCCCAGTACTAATGCTGAATAATCCTGCACAAACCCTCTGATCTATCACGATTCAACTCATTAATTCTATAGGAGCATGCAAGTTAACCTGATACTACTTTCTGTTCATCCACTGGGATGCAAAAAATTCACTAAACAGTCTCCTGTCTCCTCCCAAGAGCAAGTCTTGAGCAGGCACAGAGTCACAGCCTCAGCTCTACCCAACAGCCCTTCTCCTGTCCTTGCAAAGACTTGGAACCCAGCAGACAGCATTGCCCTGCCTGCCTCATCACCCAGGCACAAACCTGGGCAAAGCAGGGGCTGGAGCCAACTGCAGCTGAGCATAGCATAGAACAGCTCACCATAGCATAAAACAACTGACCATAGCATAAAACAACTGACCATAGCATAAAACAGGTCCCTGTCTTGGTCAGATTGTTGTCTCTATCTCCCTGCTTTACACTGCAAACCTAAAATTACTTTGCTTCATTCTCTGGACAGCCATGATCTGTGTTCTTTTGTCAATGGGAACTACATATCCTAGGCTGCAAATCTGTAACACTACCCTGGTTCTTGTCATTCAAAGTGATACAGAGCCAAGAAAAAGTAAGCAAAATTCTTCTGCCATCTCCCCGCTTCTTCAGCTACTCCAAATATTAGCTCTGCAGAAGTTCATATAGGTAACACACACACACTCACACACACAAGTTCAAAACCTGTGCTTTACCTTCTGCCTGAATTTGTCATGATTTGGTTTCTAGCCAAATGTTCTTGCCATGTCTTTGACAACAGGATTGAAGATGCCTCTGCTCTCAAAAATTATTCCCTCTGTGGGTAATTATAGTTGTCACACCATTCACAAACCTTCTGAACGCTCACTTCTACCATAATAATTTAACAAATAAAACTAGTCAGATTTTACTTTTTCAAAGTAGGTGTTTGTAGACAAAAATTGACTTCTTCATATTAAAAAGAGGGGGAAAAATACCAACATTTTGGAAGAGAGGTTGGGAGATTTTGTTACTTGCTTTGACAAAACTTATAGTCTCCTTTTTTTCTTTTTTCTTTAGTTGGGTTTTTTCCTTCTTTCCCCAGATCCTTTCACTTCTTGTAGTCAAATCAAAAAGTAGGAGGCAGACAGATTAAAATGGCATTTAAAATTCAAATACTTAATTAAAACCCACAAAATGTAAAACTTTCTCTTGAAATTTTCAAACTTTTAATAGTACAAAAACTCAAAGCATGAAAGGGTTGCTTTTCTCTTTGTTAAAGCAGCTCTGTATCTGGGCAAGTTACAGTCTCTTGTTAAAATTATACTCTTGAAATTAAAATACATAAACATATATTTTTGAAGACTTATTCTCCTCTACTGCTTAGCCTCTGAAATGCACTTTGCCTGCTTTCTTTTCTTAATTTTCCTTCTATTTTCATTGCTTCTGATGTTTGACTCCAGTTTCTGCTGATTTAAAACACAAAAAAAAACACATTCAAATGCCACTGAAGGATAAATGTATACAGAAAAACAATCATGAGCACTATAAATTTATTACCTCTAGCTGTATAACAAGATGACCTTATTTACAATATATCATATTCATTGGCTGTTACATAGTGTCCTTTGAAATCTGTTAATTCTGCAGTAATGTCTTAATAATATCAAACTGTGTCTATTACAAAGCATATATATTATCTCATGTATTGAAATAACTTCTCATTACAGCATTTCCTAACTCCTACATCCCCATTTGACAAACATTTAAACAATTTTTACCTCATATTTTAAAGTATGGCTGACAAATGCAGAAGATAAATACTCCAGGAAAACAGGAGAATAGTAATGAGTATACTTCTCATCTATGACACTGCATTTTTCTGTTTTCATTGTTCACAGTGCTAATACAGTGCTGCCTCAAAATACAGTTACTGATAGATGCAAATCACTAATAATGGCACGTTCTTCTTTTCATCTCCTCCCTTAAATCTGAGTATTTTCAAAAATAAATTATACTTTAAATATGAGCAGTATCAGAAAGCCAATCAGGAGAAGAAATCTAGGCTTTATTTTTCCTGTTTCCTCACCCAGAAGTATTGCCAAAATCATAAATAAATTACTGATTTAATTAATTAATTACTTAATTAATAAAATCACTTTCCTGCTATCAGTAACAGGAATAAGTGAGCTTCGTTTTCCAATCAAAACGAAATTTTAAGAATAGAAAGTCGAGGAAAGGAATAAATGTGGAAACCCACAAGTAATCACTGAGGTCACCTTCTGAACCACACACTGATTTTTCTGACAGCAAACCTACTCTAATCTAGAATAGAGGTTGACAATGATGTTCCTGTGGTCACAATACTCCATTGTATCAGCCAAATTAGTGTTTCTTTTATTCATAATGTCCTTGTGTTTTGCTGTCCAAAGTCACTTAGGTGAATTTACTGAATATATTTTCACAACAGTAGATCAATTGGAAAGGCTTAGGAGCATATAATTATTCCATATCATTGCATTTTACTGCTGTGATAGGACAAACTTATCCAATGGAGGAAAAAAAAAGATCCATTTCAGAGCACAGAAGGTTTATTTCTTTCTATTTCTGTTTTTTTTTCCCCCTAAATGTCCCTGGCTTTTATACTTTCATAAGTAAAATGATTCACTGCAGGAAATGAAGCGTTAGTGCAGCTTCACGACATTTGGAAGCTACAGCTGTTTCAATAACAAGAGTTTTAGCCCTGAATGTACTAGTAGCACTTGGAGCTGAAAGCATCTATTGAGTGAGGAAGGGCTTGACCCTTTGCTCAGTGACTTCAAAGTTGTGAGTCATATGGCCCAAAAAGAATCCCTGAAGTCTTTAGAAATAACAGTGTAACACAACCATTGTGCTACAAATGGCTTCTGTTAAAAAGCACATCTATCATTATGCACCAAACTACATAAATGAGTCTGAAAAATGTAACCACACTTTTCAAAGGCAAAATGCAAAGAAACAGAAAGCTGCAGGCCTGGACAGCTCAGTCTCCCTGATGGGAGAGGAGCTGGTTCAGTCCCACTGCCACCTGCAGCACAGGTGGGCTCTGGGCTGTGCTCTCCTCACTAGAACATCCTTTTCTAACATCTGCATGAATTGCTTTGTCACAGGAGAACAGTTAGAAATCACAATTACTAACAACTGTACTGTCTTCCATCTTCTTAGCAAAGATTGCTTCATTTACCAATTAGAGAATACTCTTTCCTTGCCTCTTAACAAACCTTTTCTCATACCTTCAGTGGAGCTTCCATCTCTCAGGAGCCTCAGCCAGAGTCAGGAAGCAATGAATGAGTCTCTAAAAAGGAAGGAAATGCCTGCAGGTGTTGCTGATCAACTGTACAAGAGGTAACAGCCACTATGAGCACAATCTCATGTCCAATATAATGAAGGTAAAAGGGGGAAATATATTTTAACTACCTGTATAAAAGATAATTAAGATAGAGGCAAGAGCATCTCCATAAACAAAACAAGAGAGAACATATTAAAAAACAAATAAAAAGAGTGAACTAGGAAAAACAGTTGAGAAAATCAATTATCTAGAAAAAAATTAGTAATATTGGTTCCAAAGAAGGAAGTGGTAAATAACTGGAAAGGAGACAAAACAAAGGAGAAAAATACTGCGAGCAGCAATATCAAAGGCAGGAAAATTGCTGTGAAACAGAACAAAGGAGACCCTGGGGAAGAAAGGATGGCAATGAATGCTTACTCAATCCAAGAGCTGTGAACATAAGGTATTGGTCTAAACAGACAGTACCAATGTTCAAAAAGTATTTATATAAGAAATTAATGAAGAAACATGTTTCCATCCTGCAGCTGATGGTTTATGTAACATCTTTATTAGATATCTAAACAGTTAAAACAGATGTCTGTGGGTCAGCATCACTGATCACAGCATCACTGGGGCTGGACACTGAAACAACCTGAGAAAAAGTCCTAAATCCAAGCAATACAACACATTCCAGCAATACAACAAAGGAAAGCCACTGTAATGAAATGCACTCTGGAAAGATTCAATGAATTCACAATCAGCCTTGACTCCTCAGGGAAAGACATCATCTCCTTATGGTCATATGGGCTGCTTGATTAAAATCTTTTGCTCACTATTATGGAAAAGATGCACTTTGATCTGTGAACCAAGTTCCTTTCCAGTGAAGAGGCATTGGTTTACTGTATCCTGAAGTACTTGAATTCTAAGAGAACTCAAGTAATTCATGATTCTTCTATGACACATGAATACGAAAGAACGCAGCAAAAACTTTGTCTTCCTTTAATGGGTTTTTTAATTCAACAAATCCACACCAAAAAAAAAAAAAAAAAAAACCTGAAAAACCCCACCAAAACCCAAAAGACAACAACAAAAAAAAATGCAATAAAGCTGAATTGGATATGAAAATACCTATTTTTTAAATAGGCCATGACTAACAAAATATTCCCTTAAAAGGACTGGATTGCCAGACATGCAAGGGCCAGATGAAACTGCCTGATGACAGCCCATCCTTCATTTTCCTGCCTGTAACAGACTCTAACGGGTTAAGTAAATGAGAGGTTTTTTTCCTATTCAAAACTCTGTGCAACCTATTTCCTTACCCAGAACATCTCATGCATTGTGTTAGAGCACAATGAAAGTATTCAGAAATTCTTGTGATTCATTCATTTTCTGTCATTGGTTTTAGGCTGCTGGCTAGGAAAGTGTTACTGTGGAATAACACAAGTGCTCTGATTAAAATGACTTTGGGTCTTTAATTCACCTCTTCTGGACTTAGGGTGACACAAGCTGAAGCAGAATCTGGCCTCTTCCACTTCTCACATCCTTAAAAGAAATCCTTGAAATATGGCTTCATCACCCTTTTCCTCAGATACAGGAGGAATACTGGGTTAGATCATTAATGTCAGAGAGTTGCTAAAGCCCAAAGCAATGCAATGATTTTGTCCAGCTGAGAGATTAGGTCTATTGTTCTGTAAGTATCTAAAAGGTGACTAAACTTTCCATTCTCGAAGGATGCTGCTGTCAAATGTGCATCAGCTTCTTCTGATTTAAACATCCATTTGCATCTGAAAAGATTCTAAATTATATGTGTGCTCCACATGCAATGCTTCACAGTAATCAAATAACAGAGCTAAGAATGACAGAGATGCTTGAGTGCTACACGAGTGCTTATAGTTACTGATACCACAGAGTTACCTATCTGCAATTAAAGATGGTCTAGAAAACTCCTGCAAGCCCCTGTGCCCCATGAAAAGCTTGGAATATGCTTATACAGCTGCACGGGCAGGGAAGTGTCTCATGGACAGGCAGCTTGTGGCTCCATCTCAACTCACCAGGCTTCCAACTATGATCTCCTCAGTCTTGCTCCTGGGTGAGGTATCCACATAAAAAATAATCTGAACTGGAGGCTCTGGCTTGCTTTATTTAGAATATGCCAGGAAAAAAAAAGAAGAAACTTTCTACAAAAACAAAACTACAGAAGATAGAATTAATTCTTTCCAGGTTTGGATTCAGGCTGATCCAACAAGCCTAGCTTTGTCCCACATCTGTTAGGAGAATGGAAAATTTGCTTACATTTGCCCTCAGGAAGGGCAAATTGTGTATCAGAATGTTGGTCGAGCAAAATAAGGAGCTTGTGTCCAAATTGTTCCTCAGACTGCAGAAATCAAAGCTCTAAAAGATTACAGTATCTCCTTGCTGGAAGACAAAAACTATGTTCTTTTATTAAAGATGCTCTTACAAAGAGGATTTTCTGCTACATACACACATCATTCCAATTTTGATGAAAGTCTCATAAATAAAATTAACAAAACTGTCTCTCTCCCTGGCAGGTCATTTTTTATCATACCCAAATTTCTTAACAAGTAGCAATTACCAAGCCACATTGCCTCTAAGTGCACCCAACAGTCACAGACTACAGGATGACATATTATACCCATGAATACCTCACAATTGAAATACATTTTCCCTATGGGACTACATCACTGCTTGATTTAATTTTTCCTGACATTTGGCCTGGAGCTTCTTTAAAGAAATGAACTTAGGATGGCTTTGCTGACAGCAAAGGACAAACCATGGCTATATACTCAAATCCTACTTAAATCATGCACACTACTCTTTTAAAACACTGATCCTGCATAAATTGTAGGATAGTGACTGGATCTATTAGTCAGAGTTCATCTTCTACTGTTTGAGGATGAGCTATAGGTCCACATAAGCAGTACAAAAGGTCCAGCATAAATCATACAACTGCAAAGGAATAAACAGCTTCACCAGTGACAAATTTATTGATGTGGAAGCAGATATGCAAACTCGTCAGAATCCCTACCAGGGCTTTTTACAGCCTCACTAGTTCTTACTATGAATCATCCAGATTCTGCTTTGGATTGGTTTCTTCTTCCTTTTCCTCCACAACATTCACTAAAAACATGGTACCTAAAAAGATTCAATTTCAAGAGAGAGAGGCAAATGGAGAACCTTACTGTGAACTGAGGGAAAAGAGATAAGTTAGGAATTAGAACACTACAGTGTTTCTAATAAATCTCCTGTCTGAAGAGCAGCCAAAAAAGTCTATATTCATTCCCCAATTAGGTTATATATTTCTCTTTAACATTATGAAGCTGTTATTAATGTTATGAAGTTTTGTGTCTCTTCAAATACTAATGTCTATTTTAAGTGACACATTGACAAGTTCAGAGAAGGAAGTGCTCTGGCTTTGAAAGAGCCACAGTAATACCATCTGTGGACTATTTTCAATGGTTTTGTGACAGTGTCTCATCCTGTGCCTGAGAACCAAACTGTAGCTGTGTCATCTCCACTTCTCCTGGAATCCTTGGCTTCAGTACTGAGGGGAACTGAACATATCATAAGGAGCAAAACTACTCAGGCAAAGCTCTAAGAATTTATTTGTATTTTAATTAACATATTGTCTCAAAAATACCTAGAAATGGTTCACAAAAAAAGGAAAAATATGGAAAAAAATGAAAATTAAGACTGAATTAGGGCTGGTCCCAGTCTCATTCCTCTGAGGACAGTTTTCTCTGAGCTCCACATCTTCACCTCACAGTGGTCTAACAATAAACGCTCCTCAGTGCAAACCCATCCAAGGCTGGCATTCCACCAAGACATCAAGAAACTGCCTGTATCCCAACAGGAACAGAAAGTATTTCATCCATAAGCAGAGTGGTCACCCAGGAAGCAGTGAAACACTGTGACAAATTAAAGCAAGACAAACAGCGCTGTTTGTAAATACCATTGCACTCTGTGCAGTCTAGGTTTTGTGACTCTCCTTGGACATTTTGAAGCATTTCATCTATAGACAAGTTTTTCAGGCATTTTATAATCTGTTCCACACAATTATCTTTAAACTCAATTTTTTCTCATGCTCCTTTATTTTGCTCCCAATCCTCTTTTCTCTGCCCTCTAGAGCAGCTTGTCCACCTGCTGCACAGAAGAACACAGCCATGGAATAACCCATTCCTGGGTTAGTTCAGGATTAAACGTGGCAATGGTTGACCAATCTTTGAATACATGAATCTTTGAATAAGTGACTAGATGCTTAAAAGCAGCTTAGATCTGTCCCATGAATAGCAAAACAGAGAAATTGGACACTTTCAAATGCCCACTATTCACATTTTTCATTCTTTTAAATGCACAGACTGTTTATTTGTAGAAACCATGGGACAATATGCTCCAGGATTAAGTCTCAAGAATAATCTCTTCCTTTTTCATGCATCTACAGGATTGCCAATGTTCTTGTTGTGCCCTGAGCAATCTTTTAGAACATGGAGAAACAATCCCGTGCAATTGAGTTCCTGCTTATCACACAAACCTTGGATGAAATGTTCTCACTGAAAACACGAAATTAAATTAATGTAAACTACCATTAAGTAAAGAAATTGAAAGGTTTCTGAGATATAAAGATTGCCTATATGAGCCATTTTTCACACACTGTTGTGAATTTTTGTATGTTTTGAAAAAAAAAATAATCCCCCCACCTTCTAAAATAAGTGGAAAAGTTTCAATTCAATCTTTGAAAATACTTGATGTTGAAGAGGCAAAAAATGCCTTTTAAGCATTCAGGTTTGCACAAGAACCTAGCCTGAATCCTACTCTCAAGAACAAACAACAGCTCATTCCAGTTTAAATGAACTGACTTCTATTTCAAAAACTCCATTCTTTTTGCTGAGCTCTAACTCTCTGTTCTGTCCCTCGGGCACACCTGATCCATGTCTCCCTTTGCCCGTGTTACTCTCAATAATGATGATTTTCGCTCTCCAACACTGTAACTCAATCTCCTCATCTTTCCCTAGGTTTCTTTGGCTTGAGGCAGTCAGAATTAAGACAGATTATTTTAAAACCCACATTTTTTCCTAGGTATGTAGCAGACCCTTGGTGTGACCAAAGCATGTCTTTCAGCTCTCTGCTTCCATCTCATATATTTAGGAGAGGACGTCAGGCAAGGACAGTCCCTCCATCACAGCTCTTCATGTTCAGTAGAACCATGACCTCATTAAAGAACCCAAATGATAATATTTCTGTGTCAGATTTTAAATTCAGACGTGATTTGGTTTGCAAAATGGCAAGCAGCCATGTAAACTTTTAAATCATGCGTAAGCAGCAATACAAACCTCTACATTGCTAGGGCAGAATAAGATAGTTTAGTGCCAACTCTGATCCATTAGATTTTAATTGGCTCCAGCTGGCAGTCCCATAAACTATAACATTTTTTACCTGCAGCTGAGCAGCTGTCCACACAAAGTGAAGAAAAAAATTTCCTACCCAGGAAAAAGAAGAAAATATGTTGCCTGTAACTTCTTCCTTACACTCTACAAATACAGAACTAAGTACAGCCAGTGTACCTGATTAAACAGCTCCTTCAGAGTTCCTTTATATCCAAAATCTAAATAACCTCAAAACCTTAAATTCTGCTACGTATTTACACAAAGAGAGTCAGTCATTCAAACACAATTCTTCAAGCAATCTGTATAACACTGTACGAGTGAGACAGTTAAATTTAATTTAGAAACTTAATATGAACTCAGAAACAGCAATGATCAGGGTTTTCCCAACTCTCAGCCTCTGCTTTACCTGCCTGGCTAGATGCACCATGGGGCAGAGCACCTCACTGCTTCTTGGGGGCAAACTCAACAGGCATTGCAGCTCAGACTGGAGAACTCATTGAAGCTTTCCTGCTCAGGTAAAAAAGATTTAGTCACAGAAATGATGAATTGAATTAGTTCTGCCACTACAACCACGAAGTACAATTTTGGTGAAGTACAGACAACTGTCCACATATTGCCTAAGTATGTGTAGATAGAGAGACAGATACCAATTACAAACAGTTCACAAAAATTACAGCAGCTTCATCAAATTCTTATCTCATTGTAGTAAATCCAGAGTAACTAGCAAACCAAAGAGAGATTCCAGATTTTCACTAAGAATAAGATGCCAGCTTGGTCTGCTAGAGTCCAACTGTACTGTTTCCTTTTCCTTCCTTTTTTCACCTTCGAGAATGAACAAGGAGGGGAAAAAACCCAGAACTTTAGTCTGAGCTGCAAATGGAGCCTTTTCAGCAAAAAAGGAAAAAAACTGTATTAGTAGTGTTAGTAGCAGACATAGCACTGTATCCTGCAATCCACCTCTGTGAGGAGAGGGTGGGAGCTGGGCAAGCCTTTTAGATACACCAAAGCATTCCCCAGGAGCTGGGCAAGCCCTTCAGATACACCATAGCACTCCCCAGGAGCTGGGCAGGCCCTTCAGATACACCACAGCATTCCCCAGGAGCTGGGCAGACCCTTCAGATACACCAAAGCACTCCCCAGGGAGGGCCCTTCAGATACACCAAAGCACTCCCCAGGGCCACTGCTGAGCCCCCTCCCAACACAGCAGGACAAGAACAATCCTGCTGAGGTCTGCAGGCACTGCCAATGACCAGCACTCAAAGAGCTGCAAAAATCCCCCTTTGCCAGCTGATATGTGCAACGCCTATAAGAGGAATGTCACCAACCCCCCTTTAAAATCGTGAATCTCAAACGGGTGTTGTGCTGTCCCCCTGCTGAGCAAACCAGCCCCATTCTCCTGCCTCCCCTGCCCCTGCGCTTCTCCCGACGCCACAAAGGTCTGTTGAAGCAGGAAAACCATACTGAAATATGAACATCTGTGGGGTGTGCAGGCCTTCAGAGCTTGAAGCCTCAGAGATTTTCCCTGCTCAGGGAGCACCCAGGAGGATGTGAGGCCACTCAGAAATGAGCAGCCTCTCACTTTGGCATCCTTCCTCCCCACACACGTGCCAGCAATAAAGCAAACAGTCAGAGCTATTTAAAAAATTACTCTAATGATGTAAATTAGACAAACATTAATAAACTCAGCAGGTTATTTCCCTACTGGAAAAACCACCATAGATCAGAACAGCTCTCACATCAGTGATTCATATTGTTATACAAGGCCTGTGTCTGGAAATAAAAGTTCCACATGAGACTTGCACTGAAAACACCTTATCCGTCAGGATCGCCTTTATTATTTCTGAAGTACAAAGAGGCCAATAAAAGAGCTGTATTAAAACAGGGCCCCTGTTACCAGAGTGCTGTGATTAAATGTTTGACTTACAGTTTGCTTTATTAAGTAAAGCAAACACCATCAGCTTTCCAGCTTTCTGAACTTTGAGTCATTTTTTAACATGAGGACTGACCCAAATCTGCTCATGTCCTACAAGCCTTGGAACTGTACATAATGCAATCCTGCAGGTTATATTTTATCCTACTGTAAATTGTTAGCTGCCTGATTACATAAGGGTTAATTTACCATTAGGGGGATCTCTTAAAGCCAGATAACAGAGAGATTGAAGAATCACAGGTTTTGCTCTTGATGAAGAACGTTTATGACAGACAGTTACTTCTCATTTTAAAAGAAGAACATAATCTTATATTAAAATTTAATTAAAGAATTCTCAAATTCCTAATATTTTTGGTTAATTATGTAATTTCTACATGTGAAATAATAGGTGAGTCTCAAAAGAAGAACACTAAGGAACTACAGACTAACAGATAAAAGACACCAAAGTTAAAGTACTTTCTTCCTACCTCCATACTGGAGAAAAATTTAAGCATGAAGAGAAGCTCCTCAAACACCTGTAACAGAATTCACACCAATGGGACTATCAGCATGTCAGTGGTGGGTGAGGCTTCCAAGCACCTTCCAGCAATGATCCACCTTTCCAAGGCTTTCTCCAAATATAAGGCCCAGCTAATCCTGACTTTGGGGTTTTGATGACCATTTTGGCACTTGAGATTTCTCTTTCCCAATGCTATCTTCGGCAGTATCTTATTATGAATGATTAATTCTATGCTAGAAACAAAAAACTGTGGAAGCAGACCAAACTACCACTCCAAACACTGCTTTTAAATCTGATGTCAGCAACCAGTACACAATGCTGAACAGCCCTAGACTGTGTTACTTCACAGCCTGGATAACTTTAGATTACTACAACGAGATCTTTACTGACTTGCTAGAAGAATTTTTGCCTACTGCTTCCTTCACATGTAGACGACTCTATTCAGATATTTAAATTTAAAAGCAGAATCTCACCCTAAGGTCTAGAGGGATGATTCAGGCTCAGGTTTTACTGATGTCATCCAAATTTTTCCACCCCAAAGAGAGGAATGCCTTCATGAGGAGTGTGGGGAACTTTGCACCAGAGACAGATTTTACAATTTTCACTTTGTTAAGTCACAAATGACAGTAGTGTGTGCTGTTCCTTCTTCCTGCAACTTGTAAGTAAAAATAAGTTTTAAGTAGGTATCTTAGCCATTGTTCCTCACATACAGTTTAGCTGTTCTGTTGCACTGTAGACTGTGAGGCCACAAAGGATTTGAGCATGTCATTTAATCATTCTCCAAAAGACAAGCTGAACAATGTCACATCTTTATCATTGCATATGGCATCACTTACCCTGATAGCTGTAAAAGCAAGAATCACTGTTAGGCATTTAATCCTGTCAGACAGGGATATTAACCTGCTATTTTAGAAGCCATTGCCATCTGATCTGTAGAACTGACAATGATGGCTTCCCAAGGAACAATTCCTTCTGCCAAACCACTGAATGGTACAAATAGCTTTGATGGAAATAGAACTCCAGAGCTGGTCGAGAAAACTTTTTATACAAATGGAATTTATTTCAGTAAAGATACTGTGGGAGGAATAACAGGCTCTTTAAAACATTCATTAACTTCCTGTAGTACATAACAAGTTCATCTCTTTCCCTCATTTGTAAGCATGCACACATACATTATTCACTTATCTGTGCCTACAAGGATAAAATCAAAGAATGACCTCATGCCACAGTTAATTTCCTAGCAAGGATCTCAACCCCAAAGTACACTTCAAGGGGGAGAAGGTGAATAAACAGAGGATTCTGAGTAACAGATTAGACATTTGCTTGCATAGTAGCTGAGACTAAGCACAACTGCAGGAAGCAACTGGACTCTAGGCTCTGAGCAGAATACAGCCAAAGCAGCTGGACTCAGTTGACAATGACTCTTTCAGACATGAGATGTTTCATTCATATATCACACAATGGCTACATGAGTAATGAACAGATGGGTTTGCTATTCCCACCACTTAGTGGAGCATGAAGTGATGCACTGACAGGTAGGAGAGAGAAGAATTCCAAGCAGGTGTTGTAGTAACACTATGACAGCATACAGTATGTCAAAATGCAGGGTGCAAAATAATTAACTAAAATGTATTCAGAGGATCCAAAATTAGAAGTATTGCTTAGTAGATAAAGTTTTAAAATTATTTTTCAAGCTCAGAGGGCAAAAATTATAATAAGCTAGGACACTTTGGAGTGAATTCTGTAACTAATCCATTCAGGCCTGTATGTCCTTCTGTATTAATGGGTGGGAGACAAGGATCATTTATATATTTGTGCCCTCCAAGCCTGACTGCTGCAGCACACAGGGCATGGAACTGAAATCTGGAGAGGTCTAACAGACTCCAGCTGATGTAAGAGGCAGCTGCCCAATTAGTAATGAGTTTGCTGTCTTACAGACACATTGGTGCTCCGGACACTGTACTTGCTGATGAGAGTAAAATGAAAAAAAAACCAACCCAAAAACCACCAAACAACCACCAGCGTTTTTCTCTTCAAATCTATCCTACTCTTTGACTCTCAACTGGAACCTCCTGAATTAGTTTTCTGCCATTGTACAATGGTGTCTGGGACTGGAAGCTGATTTGACTTGTAAAGCTAACATAAAGAAAACCAAAAGGACTGTTTAAAATCACACCAACTTCTCTTGGATTTAAGTAACATCATACCGAATCTCTCCCAGAAGCCAAAAATTCTCAACTTCAAGTTATATTTTGTATTCTTTTTAAGTCTCATGAATGACTATTTAAAAATAATTCATTGATTTAGTACTGAAAGTTTTAATATTTTAACAAGGAATGCATACCAGATTTCATTTTTTGCTAAAATATTAACATTTAATTAGGTATTGCTAACATTTACAAAGTAAATTATTTTTAGTGTTATACTAAAAATGGTGCAGTTTTTGCTGCAACTGTCATAATGTGAGTGAAATAAGAAATAGTTGCTCTTCCAGTCTGTCTCTGTGTGAGATGCTTTGCTTTGGAGCAGTACACCTCCTCATACATCATTTGTCCTTAGTGTTTACCCATATTACTTACCTCCTTGGGCTTTTTCTCATCCTTTTGGGCAAACACATTGCTAAATGTGTTTGGGATTGACACACCTTCCATTTCCTCTGTGGGAAGAAACAGCAGCTCCAAAGCTCAGCAGCCATGCAAAGCTACTGCTAGTGAGACAGAGCTTGGATCTCCTGTCCCTGTTGCTTCCAAACTTTATGGTACGATAAAAAAGAGCAGCTGTTAACTTGGAAAGATGAGATGTAATTAATGAGAGCCATAGGCCACTGGGGTGGAACACACATATTTGCATGGAATCTGTGCACAGTCCTGAGTGAGCCCAGTCACTGGGGTGTGGCCTTTGTGTCTTCTCCCCAAGAGGGGAGCGCCCTGCAGCTCCTGTCCTGACTGAGGAAAGAGACTGCCATCTACTGAGGCAACCCCTCAGCTGGCAAACAGGGAGTTAATGCCATGAAGAGGGGATTCATGGTCAAGGCAAGGAGTTTAGAGAGTTACACAGGCATCAGCTGTTCACATTAACAAAGACTTGATAGGGAGCACTAATTTCAAGTAAATCTTTTTCTTCTCTTCCCTTCCTCCCCAGCTACTTTCCCTTAGTCAACAAACTGATTTTCTAATGGGAATTATTCATTCCATGTATACTTTTGCAACATCTTTTGCTCTGAAGGACAGAGATTTCTGTGCCTGCTGTTTTGCTGCACTGAAGAAACAAAACAAAAAGGTGGAGTATCTGAAAAAGAAAACAGGAAAGAAGAGTGGAATGTTGCAAGAAGGAAGGCTCTTGAGTGCTCACAGAGTTCACCAAAACATTTATATGAAACAGTCAGTGGAAAAGATCAAAGAAAATGCAGTAAAACATATAGTGAATAAAAGAACATTGCCACAAACAGCTCATCCCCACTGACAGAGAAGTGTGTTCCTACTATTAGGATACAGCTCAATAAGCCTGAGCACTTGAAAAGCATCTCAAAGCAAAGATGTCAGAGCAATATTAAGGCTCCTTCTTGTACCAGGTGCTCTTCATGATCAGCTATTAATATCCATCAGAGCCTACAATATTCAGGATCTTGCAGGATCCAACTCTAAAGCCTCAAAACAATGCAATGATGTATTAATTACTGTCTCCAATTGAATCAGAAAAAAAACCTAAGAAATAAAACATTTCAGAAGATACTGCATGCTTCTATATTCCACTAAGATCCACTAATTTTCCTGGAAACCCAGAGAGTTCCTACAGCAAACATAAAGCTGAAACATTCAGTCACGAATGTCAGTGTGAATATACAGTTAATTACAGAAATAGCAAGTGTTGGGTGTCCAGAATGAAAAGCAGAATTGTGGGTTTACATTAAGAAACTAGGTGGCTTATATAAGCACCTGGCTGTAGAAAAATAAACTCAAAATTTTGTCCATGTGATTTTTCAAATGTCATCCAGCAAGCTGACCTAAAAGCTAGGATAAGAATATATTAATTTTTATTCCTAACCAAAAATCCCATTCCATTCTTCTCACAATGGAAAGTGAGACAAAGGAAGAGGGTAACTATTTTATTCTGGGCTAACTCAATTCCATTTAGCTAACTCTGCCCTGATGGAAATAAAACTTTTCTGCTTTACATCTTCCCAGGGCTGTTACAACAAGCATTACCACATAGTTTCAGCTGACTGCACCTGCTGTTGACAACGTCACTTCCCAACTGTGCAGAGATTTGGAAATGGTTATTAAACACTCATCAAAGAATAAAAACAAAATTGAATCTAAATGGGCTGTGCTGCACTCCATGGAAGAGAGACAGCTGGCAGAGCTGCATTGCACTGAGGCCTTCTGTCAGGCTCCACAAGGAATGTCACCCAGCTTCACTGGTGGCACATCAGCTGTAGTGGCAGATTTCCACATTCCAGGTTATCTGCTCAAATCAATTCTCCATACATAGCATGAGATGTCTTCCTTGGTTTGTTTATAACAGGCTGCTGAATATATATTATAATATATATAATACTGAGAAGCACCTGAGAAAAATTTAACCCAGCTGGTTTGTTAAAAAAGTATCAACATCACTGTTCATTTTTTATCTTATGTTCTTTCAGGTGGGACCACTCATTTTCACACATTATTCAGGACAGAAATGCCTGAAATAATTTCCTATACTGTAAACCCTCCAGAAATAAACAATCAGGCTAATGTGAAAGTCCATAGTTTGTTATTATGGCCAACATTTTTGTTTTCTTCAATTGTCTCTTGCATAGGCACAGAGATGCCACATTCTCCCATCTCCCAGGGAGGCCCTGCCATTGGCAAGGTGCTTTAAAGAGCAGTCTGGGAAGTAGGTACACACATGATGGATCCCATTCCCACCTGCAAATTGCCTTACAGACAAGTTTGAGAAGGTTCCAACACCCAGCTTGACTTGATTACAAAGCCATTACCATTTTTGTCTTGCTGCAGTCATGCATATTTCCAGCCACTTTGAGCAGTGCCTTGCATAATTTGGAGGTAAAGACTCCTAGAGAGATGTGAGGACATTTTCCTGCTCAACTACCATACGTTGTAGGTAAATAACTGATTTCTTCACTGTCCAAACTGTTGAGCTACAAGTGGAGAGGGTGAGGGGGGAAACCTCAGGGGAACAGGGCTGATCTCATTTCTTATACACGGTTCACTGCTGCCAAATGCAGCCATCAGAGAAAATCCAGCAAACCTTAAACACTTAAAAATGGAAAGACTGAACATACCCCAGAGAAAAGCTAATGGGATACAGAGCCTTTCACCTCCAGGTCACAAGCTCAAATCTGGCTCCTCTCAGAAGCAAAAAGACTCACAGGCTGCTCCTCAGCTGGGTGGAAGGATGCTCATCAACCAGCCAAGCCCTCACTGCTAGTCAGCAAGTTCTGAAGAATAATCCACTGCACATCAGTCCTGCTCTGAGCAGAGGCTGAATCTTCTGCCTGCAGAATGTCTTAACATCACAGCCACAGCATATTAGTGTTGAGGATGGGGTAGAAATACACTGCCCAGGATGCTTATTTAAATTTCAACACTTTCATCTTCTGTCATGGTTGACAGTTCCCAATCCAGTGTTATGTACTAAGCTTTTTTTATTCAAGATATTTTTCTTACTGTTTCTGCTTCATATAAATGGCCTGACAAACCTGTAGCAAGCCTCAGAGGGAAATCAATGGGAAAGAATGCAAATAAAACAGTAGCGAAACTTTTAGGCTACAAAATAATGTTTCTTTCATACAGTAATACTGTGGAACTGCCTCCCACACACTATTATAGATGTCACATATATAAATGGATTAGAGAAATTAGAGAAATGAGTAAGAGTCATAAGGTCTGATTTAATGGGCAATAGAACAGGACTACCGAGACTTGGAACATGTACTAATTCCAACTGAAGTTAAAATTAACATCTCCACCTGCTGTAACAGCACATGGACAGATCTTTTAGTTATAATTTAGTGAAGCCAGTGGAAAAACAAGTACTAAATCCACATCCAAATATCCAGATGCATATTTAGAATACTAAAATATAAGGGAAAGGATTTCTGGAGGTCATAAGATCCAATGCCCTGATGTAAGCAGGGTCAACTACCAAGTCAGAGCAGGCTGTTGTGGGTTGTGCCAAGCAAAACAGTGAGGATCCCACAACATGTCTGGACAACTGTTGTAGTGCTTAACTACCAATGGCTTTCATGCTGAAAAAGTTTATACTAATATCAATGATATTTTTATCTTCTTTAAAGAACATAAGCAAAGCATCAAGAATTTTCCTGAACTGCTGCTAGTCCCACCTCAATAGGAAAGAGAGTTTCCAATCACAGCCTATGATGTATTGTATCCTCTCCATTTTTATCTCCTCTTTAACAGGAAAAAATGCAGCAGAAAAAAAAAAAGGAGAAAAAAATCTGCTTTTTGACAGCTCAGAATCCATGACACTAACTGCTATGATTGTCTCCAACACCAGAAAGGAAAGTCTGTGTAAGCAGTCAACAGTCTTACAGATGGTGAGGCTGTCTGTGGGTATCCTATTCTCTGAGGCATTATATATATATATATATGTATGTATGTGTTTATATATATAAAATCCCACTGATAGCTAGTCTCTGATTTTTTTTTTTTAAATTTTCATTCTGGAGTTCCATTTCTGTTATTCAAAAAAATCAAAAAAATTATGCCTGAGGAGGTTATTTCCCTAATGGCAGAATGTTTTTGGTGACAGCACAGTGTGCTGCAGGTGATGTTACAACATAAAATCTCTGCTATATTAAGTTCATCACAGTAGTCCCTTGGGATACTTTACTGAAATGTATTCTTATGATAAAACTCAAATTTAAAAATAAAAATGACCAGAGCTATATTTAGCCCTCTGTTCTAAGCAGCATAAGGTGCTGTTAGAACTGCACCTCCAATATCTTCAGGAATTTGCTACTTAGCAGTAATTGCCAGCAGAGCATGAACAAGACAAAATACAGTTCTCACAAAGCATCTGATGGGATAAAAAGTGGCATTATTTTCCTTGAACTAGAATCTATTACAGCATTAATGATTTAGATATTCAAATGCTTTCAACTAACATTCAGATAAGACAGTGGAACATAATGTCAATATTTATGAATATAAAAATACATTAAGACAATAGCAACAAGAATTTGCTTCTACTAATTGACTTCTTTTCCATAAAGGTAGCATGAACTGCAGTTCTCCTTGACTCTTCTCTGACACTAAGATACATGTATTCTCATAAATTCAATGTTACTGGGGGCAGATGAGGGAATATTTGGGGGGGAAATGGAGTCAACAAAACATGCTCAGAAATTGTTGAATTTCTGATGAAGCTTATTTTTTCCAAAATACCTGGTGATTTCACATGCTTAATTTCACAAGGAATACTGAAAGGACTTGTCTTTCAGTATGTGATGAGGATGTTTTTATGAGGCAACAAGACAAGACATATAAAGTAATTAGTGATTTTTCAAAGAGTAAATTTGCTCCTAGAACACATGCCCAGGAGACTGAGCAATCAATAGAATCACAAAATCATAGAATATTTTGGGCTGGAAGGGACCTTCAAGATCATCTAGTTCCAGCTCCCCTGTCAAGGGCAGGGACACCTTCCAGTGCACAGCAGGCTGCTCAAAGCCCCATCCAACCGGGCCCTGAACACTCTCAGGGATGTGGCATCAACAATTCTCAGCTCAGCCTGCTCCAGTGTCTCATCACCCTCACTGTGAAGAATTTGCTCCTAATATCTGACCTAAACCTGCCCTTTTCCAGCTAAAAGCCATTAGCTTTTGTCCTGTCACTACATGCCCATGTCAAAAGTCCTTCCATACCTCTCTCGTAGCCCCCTTTAGGTACTGGAAGGTCTTCCTGGAGCCTTCTCTTCTCTAGGCTGAGCAACCCAAACACTCTCAGCCTGTCTTCACAGCAGGGATGCTCCAGCCTTCCTGTGGCCTCCTCTGGGCTTGCTCCAGCAGGTCCCTGTCCCTCCTGTGCTGGAGGCCCCAGCGCTGGATGAGCCCTGCCGGTGGGGTCTCAGCAGAGCAGAGCAGAGGGGCAGAATCCCCTCCCTGCCTGCTGCCCACTCTGCCCTGGATGCAGCCCAGGACAGCTTTGGCTCTCTGGGCTGTGAGTGCACATGGCCAGCTCACGTTGAGGATCTCATACACCAACACACAATAACATTACACACTTTTGTAGGACAGGACTTGAATGCAATACCTTGCCCAGTGGCAGGTGATGACAGAAGTCAGTGAGACAGCACATAATTACCCAAACTGGAATTTTGCCCAGATACCCAAGTTAACAACCTAGAACATACATACCACAGATCTTTAATTACCACCAGTGCTCATGACCTCAGTTTTATGCATCATCTGAAGTGTGCCCTGGGAAATAAGCAAAGTGTCCAGTATATATGACTGAGTGAAAAACAGTAAGGATTTTGGTGATTTTTAGGGAGAAAGGCAAAGCACTGGCTAGAACTGCAGAGATCTCCCTAGGAAGGTAATAGGGATACAAAATCTGATTTTTGTCACAAATGACTTTCAGCTGGCAAGATTTCTTGGAGAAAAAAAAAAAAAAACCAATACCCCTTTTCTTTCATCAGTCAAAGCAAATTTGATGATGCTGCCTCTTGATTTAATGTTGCTCTACCCAGGTAAAAAAGGGAATTTCAAATCTACTCTACTATTTAAAGAAACTCTTACTGCCTTAAATCTTTTAGAGAATATACTGATTACATTACCAAGAGACCAGAAGCACTGGTTTTTAAAGAATTTCTGTTGTTGCCATCTTCACCTGACTGTGATTTTCTATTTTTCATTTTCCTCTGTATTGTGATACTTAGGAACAGTGAATTGTTAGACGCACTCCAGTTGTTGAAAAAAGTTTTATTTCTTCATGTCCCTTAAAAAAACATGTTGAGGCACTCTTTAACATGAGTTAAATTGGTTTATGCAAAATATTGTTTAGAAAACAGCTCTACCAGCAAGATTATGAAAAGCAGAACAAAACCAATTTTTCCTTTAGCATCTACTGTAATTCATCAATGAGCTGGCTACTTCTTTAATTGGACAGGACTTTCTTTGTCACTGTCTGGCTCTTAAAACTATCCATTGCAACAGTACATATATAGCTCTGAATTTACTTTCACATGAGAGTTGGGGAGCAATTGGAAGGAGGAAAAACAACAATGGCTTTAAACTGGTTTAAAACATTTTATTTGGTTTCCAAATTTTAATTCATTCTAACTA
This sequence comes from Zonotrichia leucophrys gambelii, assembly GCF_028769735.1. Lineage (NCBI taxonomy): Eukaryota > Metazoa > Chordata > Aves > Passeriformes > Passerellidae > Zonotrichia > Zonotrichia leucophrys. Next base: position 53,575,499 of record NC_088173.1, read on the forward strand.
GGAAATTGGAAGAATCATTATTATTCATCCAGATTTACTCCTAAGACCTAGAGAGTTTGTTGGCCACAAGACCATCCATTTTATGCATGCTAGAGTTAAGGAGGCACCAAATCAGGCACAGATGCCTGTGTCAGAGCCTGAGCCCCTTCTCTGACACTTTGGTGAATTACACAGACTGCAAGGTAAAACGATGTGTTCATTTCCTTACCTTTTCCTTGTTAATGTGTCATTCTCCAGTCGTTTTCCTCAGTGTATTTTGGCTCCAGAACAGATGACCCATTGTAATTTGCCTGCAAAGTCTCACTTGGAAGGTATCAGATGTTTGGTTTTACTCAGAAATGTGACTACATAAAGATTTCACATTTTTATTGCTATTTTTGTTTTACTCTACTGCCCCTGTAGAGTCTCAGGGAAATCTGTTCAGTGGAATAACATGAGCAGGGCATGCTGCTTTCTGCCCCTGCTCATCCTGCAAATCTAACTCAGTGAACAGAGGAGGAATTGGATTTTATTCTGGCCCACACTTCATCAGCAGGACCATTAATGAAATTCCAGCATTTTCACCTGCACCACCACATTAACAGAAACTTGTTTAACACTGCAGTAGCAAAGAACAAAAGTACAGTAGGAACCCACAGTGCTGCTCTGGCACTCACTTTATTCTCCAGTTCTCTTTGAAGGAAGGATTAAATCCACAGCTGAAATAAACATCTCTCTTGGGAATAAAACCCAAACCCACAATCAAAAAAACCTTCAACATACAGAATCCCTCTTTACTGTCTGTGTTAAATCCAGCTTTTCAATAGCATTACTCTGCTGTAAAATCAAACAGGATATCAAAATCACAGTAATTCCTCAAAAATGGCAATTTGTTATTTGTTAGCTGTTTATAATTTGTGCTACTATTCAGAAATACACTCTGTTAAATAAGAAATGGACAATTTTCACAGTTTCTGATCTTCCAAACAAGAAATCACACAGTGGCAAATACTCTGACCATCTTCAGGCAAAAGACATTTTAGTAGGGTCTTGGGGTTTTGGGGAGTTATCAGGTTTTTGGTTATGGTTCTTGATGGGTTTTTTTTACCCTATTGCAAACCATGGTATCAGTAAAAGAGCTTTTTTTTTTCCCCAAAAAAATAAGTCAAACTTCTTTTTAATAAAGATGCTAAAATACTACCAAGGTTCAAGAAGATATTTGGGATTTTAAAAATGAATGCAGACCTATTATTAAACAATTGACAAAGTTCTCATATGTATGGGCAAAAGGACAGGAAAAAACCCCAAGAAATGTAAAGTGAAATCACCTATGGGCAAATGAGTTTAAGTGCATGTACAGGCAATTACAGATCAAGTAAGCAACCAATAGCAACGGAATTAGTTCCATAATTCTGATACCCACTTTGGCTTTTGGCACTTATTAGAGGCTTAGAGTTTTGTGAGCATTTTTCCTACAATAAGCCTTAACATCTACAGCAGTGTTCAAAATCCTATTCATTACCAATGCCAAGAATATGAAAGGACATTACCCAGCACACACAGGCAGGAGCCAATTCATCTAAACTCAGCATGAAAATGTGCTGTTACTATTCAAACCAGAGGGCACAACATGCAATGAGGCACTGGCTGGCCTTTGTTGCTGAAGAGTTGATCAAATTATCAAGTAATACACATCCTGATGTAAAAGAAGAGGGGGGGAAAAGGCAGTAAACTGAATTTTAGGATGAATAAAAAATAATCTTCCTTAAAGACTGACACAAACAAAAACTTCAATCATTTTTCTGATTCAGGATTATTAAAACACCTTTGAAAAACAAGGAGAGCAGATAGCAAGCTAGTGCAGCCAGTCAAATCCCTGCCATCTCACTGGAGATCTCTGGGAGCAGTCAGGGCACAGTTAAGGCATGAGCCTCATGGACACACACTCAAAGGAAGTCACCATGGCTCAGCTGATTTACTGGTTAACACCTGTGGTGAGTTTGAACCTTCTGAAGAACCATGGTGCAAAGAAAAATGAGACTCAGTTCCAGAAAGCCCAATTCCAGAAAGCCATTGGTTAGATACCAGCAAAAGAACATGAAATAGCTAAGGCAGCACCAAACCTTCCCTTGTCTTCATGCAGGATTCCTGACGTTCACAAAGCAAATTATGGCCTGGGGAAAGAAGTCAATTTTAAATAAATTCATGCATGGCAAAGTCTCCAGAAGATAAAAGCCTACAGAAGGTAATTCAGAATCACAACCTGTTTCTTTTTGAAAGAAGTGAACGAGTGTGAAACCTGGCTTCTCAGCACCAAGTTAGCTCACAAATATATCTTGAACACTGACTGCTGCCCAACCACAGGGCCACAGACACACTGAGAGATCTCACAGCAAGAGAAAGACCTCAGAGAGGTGCCAGAAGAACTGAAACAGAAAAGAATGAAAAAATTTATTTTCAGTCTTAATTGACCAGAACATTGTGTGGGATCTGCAATTTTATCCTGATGGACATTTCATGTAGGGAAGCTCCAATCCCAGCTCTGCTCTTGGATCCACCAGACACCACAGTCACTTGCTATGAGGTTACTCAAAGTTAATGTCAGCTCTGCAACTGGTCCAGTAGCTACAGCACCTCACCCAAGCCCCCTGAATTCAGATAATTCACCTATTCAGTACTTAACCAAAATGTATCTCATAGATGTTAATCTATGTCCTTAGATGTAGGATAATAATCATATAATTTACATTTACATCACATTTCCATACACCATACATGCTCCTCTCATTGTGCTTTCATTATGTAATCCTGGTATAAACCTACAGTGTGGCTGGACAGTGTTTTTAACCTCTCCTTTTAGTATTTAATTCCTCCTGTAATAGCCTTTTACCCTGCAGTTTGCTTAAGATTTTTTTCTTCTTTTTTTCCTCATTTTTTCTGTTCCTCATTACTTGGCAGCCCAAGGGAAGCAGGGTTTGGATTAACTTTCAGCGACTCCATGGAGGAAGTACAAAATATTAAAACTCATCCAGCTCAATACCTATTTCATTTAACGTTCACTGGAATATTTATTGGTCAAGACACTTTGTTAAATGTGAGACTATATGCAAGGGCATTTTATCTAAAAAATAAATCTGATGAGGATAAGGACATGAGTTTGGATGTACACTATACTTATAGGGAATGGTTTTCATGACATGAACATACTTGTCTTCTACAAGCAATTACTTCAATAGCCAAAAGACTACAGAAAAATAAAGACAGCACTTAAAACAGTGAATCACTTTTTGTTTTGCAGTTCGTTTTCAAAAATTCACTTGAAAAATAAAAGAACAAACAAAGGAAAGAGGTCAGGGGTAGGGTAATCTGGCTGCATTGGAGGAAAATGCCCATGTTAAGTGCAGTGTTAATCACTGAAGCTTAGTGAATTTTAAAGACAAATGTTAACAGATACTTCATAAAGCAATCAAAACATGTTTTTGCAGCACCCTCTTCCCTTATTTTACTCTCTCTTTGTTCCTTTCAAAGAAGGCTATGGAAAATGATTTGGTATAAACAGGGGATTACTTTTCTCTCTCATTGCTCATTCCCCATTTGCTCTGTTTTGACAGCACAGCCCATTATTAAAGCAATAATACAAATACAATTCTGCTTGCTCCACAGTACACAGCAGTCACAGGTACTTTTACTTACTGAAATGGAAGTAGAAAGGGATGAGCAGCAAGGCAGGTCATTTCTAGATTCTGCTTGATTCTCAAAAGCCAGAAGAGGTTATGGAGACAACGTATCTTTTTATGTTCTGCTCTGCATCCCTTTGCAGTGGGGTGGGTCAGATCAGCACCACTCACTGTGCCAAGCCCCAGGGGCAGGAAAGAAAGGAGAGGGTCATGGCACTGCTCTCCTTTCTGGAGCCATGCACAGGGAAGGCAACAACCACGTGCCCACTCTTGGAAGCAGTCTGGCTGTTAATGCTGCCTTTGAAATTTTCTAACTTCACATTAAGCTCCAGCTGAGCTGTAATGCTCCTGCTAAGTCCTAGGAATTCAGAAAATTACTACATTTTCATAAATCATGTCAAGTTCTCAAGTTCTCGTTCCTGCACACAGTCCAGTCTTGAAAACAATAATCACTTTAATTTCCTAGGTTGGGTACAGTTTGTGGCAGCTACATAAATCTGTAAGATGCCCACAATGCACTAGATTTACACCACAAGAAATGAGAACAGAATCCAGCCCAACTCTTTGAAGTGTTTTCTGGTGTGTTTCAATTCACTGAACTGCTTTTGGTTTTGGATTGCCAGTACCACAAAGACACAGACAAACCAAAAAAAGTATTTAGCAAAATTTAAATCATAGCAAAATTTCTAAATCTGTGCAGAGTTTCATATCACCTTCTTTTCCTTTCATCCGTATTTGATAAATAACGTCTACATTTAGGGCTGAGATTTTATGGTCTAAAAATGCAAGTGAATAATTCTACTGATAACAAAAACTATTTTCACACAGCAAGGTGAACAGGATTTGGCTGAGAATCCCTTGTGGAGGAAGAGGCTGAAGGCAAAGAAAACCAAAAGGAGAAGTGGAACTCCCCAAGGCTCAGTGTTGCTATGTCAGCATCAATGTGGGCACTGCTCTGTTTGATTTTACAGAGAGATGTGAACTTTAGCTACATTAGAAGTCAGCTCTATCTACAGCTGTTCTTTGACATCCGAGGCCAGATGGTTCCCAAAAAAGGCTTTTTCAAGACAGTGCAATCCTTACCAAAATGGAAGCTGGTAATGCTAATAGTAGGATAATGTGAGGGAAAGTGCAGTGGTGCATGGTAAAGAAAAGCAAAGGTGATAAGAATCAGTTCTCTGCTCCATCTATTTGATGCACAGCTGCTGCTTAGCCATCACAGGTTCTGTTCTAACACATTCCTGCAGTGTAATTCCTATTTTTTTTAATCACTGGGGTTGTGAAGGCCCAACTTAAATGTTTCTCTCCAATAGGTACCATTTTCTCTGATTATCACTGATGTTCTGACAACAAGAAAGAAAAAAGCATTAACTCCTGACAGAACTGCACTTTCAGAGTTGGCCTCAATATTTGTTTTCTGCTTCTCTCTTGTCCTCTCCATTTCAATTTTGGTCACTTTCATATTCAGCAACACGCTTTACAAAGTGTTGTATCCCCCACTGCTTCCTAACCAAGCTTTGACAGTGTTCATTGCTAATCCAGGAGTTTGCACAAGTCCATAGCACAAGGTCAAGTATAATTATCTTCTCCACTTTTTCCCCCACTCCCTCAAGGCAATAATAGCTTCAGGGAATTAAATACAGGATCAAAAATGAGAACTCTACTCCTATTAATTGACCTGCATTTTCAGAAGCATTACAGGGGAAATGTCAGGGTTTCAGGTGCAGCAGAATAAAGATATTAGCATCTGCTGTCACATGTGAGGCTTCCTTGCTTCATTCATACTGTTTGGAGCTCACACAAATTGCCCAGACAGCATTTCTCTAGTTTTGGGCAGAGGCTGTGAGAAGTTTAGGCTACATACCAGATGCAAAGTTATGCCTAGGTGAGCTTTCATTTAACATAAATTTTTCAGTCCAACATTGTTCCAAATACTTTATTTCATCTTTCTCCACATATGTGCAATTCCTTGTCTTCCTTGCACATCCTTCTCCTTACACAAAAAGTCACAAGTCATCTAAAGTTCACTGAGTACCTTCAAGAAGGCAGAAAGACAAAGCCAATATTCACACTTTCTCATGGTTTAAATAAAAAGAAAATTACAAGAGAAACACAGAGAGAAGTAGGAAGAAATTAAGCAAAGGTCGGATTTTCAAGATATGAATTTCCTTGTTTGCTCTGGAAGCAAGTCATGCTCCACCAGAAGCATGCTATAATCTATTTCACAGGGCTAGGACTAGAACTCAAAGACTAGCAGCATATATTAAAGACAGAAATCAGTCTTTTTTGTTAAAAATTAAGAGACACAAAAACCCCTAAAAAGACCCTGCAAGCTAAAATTCAGAAAAACATCTTCTATGTTATCTGCAGCCATGGAATGCGGTGTCTTTAGGATATCTCCTCATAGATATCACCAAATTAGATAAATGTATCAAATTTTCTCTAGATCTGCTGCTGACATATTCTGCCACAGATTGCCTTCTCCTTCTCATCACAGCATGCAAACTCAACATTTTCACAGCACTGAGCTCATCCCCATGAGGACCGTCATAAAGCTCTGACACATCATTCTTACCACTGTACTCCCTCCACTGGCTCTCATTCAAGGACCCTTCCTTGGCCTCGGCAGGAAGCTTGTGCACTGCCTGCATTGGCACTGCTTGTCTCACTCCAGTATGCTCAAACACACCAGTACCAGCAACCTCAAACACCTTCTGTCCTGTCACCTGCAACTCTGACACATCCAGCCCTAGAAATGCTGTCTCAGGACCAGCTCAAAAGGTTCCTCTGTCAAATCTATTTCTCTTAGAGGTTAGCAGTTAACTGTGGCCAGACCCTACCTCCTTCTGCTTACCCTTAGGGACTGATTTTTGCCTAGCCAGCCATGGGCCACATCATGGTTGTCATCACAACTTTCCATCCTTTCAAAAGTTTTGAAATAACTTATTTTGATCAAGATCACAAGCTCCCTGAAACATCTTTTCTCATTTACCACTATGTGTTTGCATAGTTCTTGGAGCACTATGGACCAGATCTGACTGAGAGTGCCCAGTACAACAAGAGTATAAATACAACCAGTTTGCAGTTTCTGTTCATATTAAGAGTACCAGACAAAATAAACACCATACAAATCTTCTTTATAATCAGCAATTGAGCATGTAGTTTCTATTCACTTCAATTCTCATGTAAGCACTCTGAATGACTCCATCCATGCCGAGGACAGAATTCCTGTATATTTCTCCTTTTTGCTTTGGGAGGTTTGTCTCATTCAAAATTAGGATGACCAGCATTCCTCATTCTGTCCTGTAAGTAAAAACATCCACACCACTGCCCTCTCTGATCTCTTGGCAGAGCCTCCACCCAGGTGTTCCCAGGAGCTGGGGAGGAAAACCACACCAGTAAAATCTCTGTTGGGAAGAGCAGACCCAAAGAGTTGCTGCAGAGGGAATGGCACTGCAGAGGGCTGGGATGCAGGAGGGGGAGGGAGGTTAGTGCCCTTCTCCCACCAATACTGATAAAATATTAGCAGAACAGAAGAGATTTTTACTCTGCAGAATCATCAGACTCAACAAATAATGATTTGCAAGATGGTGAAATTGCTGGACCAAGCCTGCCACAACCTGCACAGAGAAGCATCTGCAGAGGGAAGCCTGGGCATCAATGTTGCCATCAGCAGCTGTTGTGCACAGCTTTTACTCACAACATGCTTTGCCTGGGATGGGCTATCAGTCCCTTCCCTCTGCAGTCCCCTGGGATACCCGGGGTGCTGGTGTGGAAAGAGTTAAGATAAGGAAAACCATCAAAGCTACAGGGGACTCTTTCAAATTGCTTCTTGTGGGGCAAAACACAAATGTTAAAATACACATTAATTTTCTTCCCCATAGCAGGAGCTTTGCAGATATTGACAACTCTCTCAGGATGAAGCTTACAGCAGCTGCGTTAATTTATACTATTGAGCTATAATGCTTTTAATTTATTTTCTAATTTGCTTCACATCCCCAAATTCCCTAAACTGTTTCTGTCTGTTTAATATGAAGGTTAGGCAAGGCTCTACCAGATAAATCCACCTTAAGGCTATCAGAAACCTTTTGTGAAGCAAAAGCATTCTCCTTCCAAAGAGGCCTTTCTTCTGTTCATGAAAAGACTATTAATAACACAATTATTCCTGTTGAAAGAAAAGGCCATAATTAATAGACTCAAGAGCAAAACATCCATCCTACAGGAAAACAGATTTTCTCTTCCTGGAGGCAATATTTTAAATCCAGAGTATTCCTTTGGATTTAGAAGCCACTAAATCTAGAGAATAATGGAAAATAATAGAGACTGAAAAATTTTTTAAAAAAGTTGCAGATTCCATGAATAGCTCATCACTGAAAGCAGAAAATGAGAGGCTACACTTCTTATTTCCCAGCAGTCAGTTAGACTTACCTTTCACACCATGGCTTGAACTAAATGATCTGCAAATACATTTTACACATGTTATACCAAAGCTCAGCATTTGAAATATATAAGCATATATTTTTAAGGATACAGCTACTTCAGAAGTATTTCCCTTATTTGCAACCTCATTCTGTTAGCTGGTAGCTGAACAAAATATTAACAAGTTTTCTGTGCAATGCTAGAGGAAAAAGAGCATGGGAAAGAAGGACGAGATAAATGAAGAGCAGAAAGCAGAGTGATAGCAGAATTTTTTGAAAGCTCGTGGTCTCCAAACCTTCCCAGCTATTAGCTGATCAGCATCACTCTTGTACCAGTGATAACCTACCCAATCTCAGCTGCGCTCCAGGAGAACAGTTAGAGTCTACTGCACATCTCACCACCTTAGAAAACACATATTTGCTGGAATTGAGCCCCATTTTGATTTAAAGTGAACCTAATTAAATGGGATGCATGCAGGGAGATAGAGAGACTCATTGACTGGGTAAAGAGTAGGAGCCTGGAGCTGAAGTGATAAAAGTGAAGTACCAGGGGTGTCACCCCAACCAGGTGCAAGTTCATTTCCATTCTGTAATATTTCATTGGCATGACAGCTGCTTGTCTCTCGTGCTTCTAATCAGCTGCAAATGTCTGGGGGGCTGTCGTGGGTCCATTTGTCACCACTGGCTTCTCCTCATTCACACACAGGCATGCCAGCATCTCTGCTTTTTATGCCAATAATAGTGTGGGTTAATCATAGTGTGGGTTTGGTGTTTTGAGTTTTGCTGCTTTCTTGTTGGTTTTTTGTTGTTGTTGTTTGTTGGTTTTTTGTTTGGTTTTTTTTGGGGGGAGCACATGTCCTTTCTCACCCTCTCCCTTCTACCATGTTCCCACATACCTTTGGCACTGGAGAAAAGATCTCTGTTCCATTTTCTCCCCTATCATGATTTATCTTTACTCTGTCCAATGTTACCCTGTGCAATGTTTTGGTTATCCCACTTCCTACCATTACTACATGCTCATACTAATAAATACTCAGTATCACAGTTGAGAAGCTACTCTCCTTTTATCTTAACCGTGCTGCTGGAAGAGATTTGTTCACTGTAGACAATGATTCAGCATCTTTCTTTTTCAAAATCACACCAGAGTGTTTGTTGCTGCTGGGTCCAAGCCCCCATTGGGGGTAGTATGTCACCCAACACTCACTGAATTTGAACAGTGCAAAGTCACATTAGAAACACCACAACTCACTCAGAGTAAAATGCCTAAACCAGTACAAAACACTTCACTTATGTTACAGAAATAAAGTTGCTATTTCTGACAACTGTGACCTTTAAGTGTTCAGTGTACAGAGCCAAAAAAAGGATATTTTGCTGCCACCTTTACAATAAAAGGTTTCAATATGTCCTACAGAGTGCCTAAACCCACAGCTTTTGGTGGTGAAACTGCTGTGTCAGTTCACTATTGTGAATTGTACAGAGACACATGCCCACATATAGACATACATAAATATACTGAAGGATGCTGTAGCATATGATATTTTAAAGTAAATTATGTAGTTACCTATTTCATTACTATACTCCAGTACTATCCCATCAAAACCAAATCAACACAGAGTACAAATGTGCATGAATAACTCTGGGATGACAGAAACTAAGAAACAATCTGAGAGTTGAGGAGGCCTTCTGACAAATTTGGCTTTGAATGTATACTTGGTGAGAACTGGTTGTTTCATAATTATAAAGTGTTTTGCCTATAAAACCCAATAACTGTAGATATTTTCAGTATTTTTCTACAGCAAAGAATCAAAAAACAGTGACTACTGCTGGGTCTGCTCTTGGTTTGGTTGCACCAAAAATTCATGCTTCACTTACAAAATCTCATATGACAACAGCTATCATTAAAATCTGCTTATTCTTTGTGTAGTTTCAGGCTTAATGCACATCCTCTAAAGTGACAGGCTACACAGGCACCCTTCAGGGAAAAATCTGCAGAGTATTATTTCATTTGGATAGCCAGGCCTAAGGTGAAAATACTCATCAGTATAAGCTTGTTAGCTTATAAATCTGCTACCATTTATGACAAGGCTAAAACAGCTCCTTAGAGGAGTTCAAAACATATACCATCAACTCAGGGGACAGCATCTGTCACAGGAAAAGGGAGGTGAAACACATTTTGCATTAATTCAGCACACAGTCCCCACAGAATTCCTTGGCAGAAGCTATGCTGCCACTGCCCCAGGGGGCAAAATGGCAAAACAAGCATCTCAGGTTTGTGCTGTGCCCTCCATTTCACACACACAGACACAAATCTGCCATTAACCTCCCCATGCACCTCAACAGAAAGTTGTTGCAACACAAATCTGTGCAGCTGAGCAGCAAACTGCAGTTCAGGAGACACGTGGTCATTGCCTGTGCCTTACATCAGGCAATGGCATCCTTTGCACTTCCAAAGGCAAACCTTTAAGCCCTTTTCCCAAAGCTCCTGGCTACCCCTGCTCTGAAGGATATCCACATTTTCCACTTGCTAGTAAATGCAAGCCAAGCTTTTACAGTTCAGGAGCTCTCTTTCACAGATTTTTTTCAGATTTCTGTCTTTTATTAGGCATCTGTGATATTTGCCACAAGGAGGAAAAGGAGGGAAAATATCCACCTAACAGTCCTTGCTAGATTAATTCCTGTGGATTTCTTCTTTCATGGACCTTAGTGAGTTTATATACATATAAATAAAGAGCACTGTTGTTAACAGAATGTTGTTAACATTCTCCATAAAAGAATGAGTCTCTTTTATCTTTCACCCATGGACTGCCAAGACATTCTGATGTCACTATTTTTCCCACTTCCAATATGAGTGCAACTGACTGCATTGAGGTCAGAGCTTAGCTCACCTCAGCTACATTTAAGACAAGAGAGCTCCTTCAGCTGGCAAAAAAAGATAGAAAGCGACACCCAGGAGAATGAAAAAATCTTTCATTTTGTATTCTAATTTTTGGTCATTGGAAGCTGCTTCTCTATGGTGATGCTAATTTGTTTTTTTAAAAATGAGACTCCCCCCTGGGATGAAAATCTCCTCAGAGGTCTCTGGCCTTTTGTTTCAAATTCCTTGTGAAGTCCTTAGGGTTGAAAATGCGGCTGCTTCTTAATACATTCAATTTTCCATGTGTTAGGGTCAGTAATCCAGTCCCATGCAGAGCAGGATCTTCCAGTTGGTTCTGAGCTTCCATGACGACAGTGAGCAGGGAGATAAACATTATGGAGACACACAGAGCCCCCAACAGCAGTACCTCACAAAAACACTACCCAGCCTGCCTTTCCTTCTCTTCTTTTTTCTTTAAATAAATCATCAGTGAATATGTGCCTTGTGGTTATGCTCCTATGAGAAGCCATCTGACAAATCATAATTAAAAATCATCCGAAAAAATCATTCACTGCATTTTTTAACATCTGCTTATAAATCCCTTTTAGATTTTCCTACCTATTTTGGGTGCACAGTGTATGTAAAACCCGGCACACAAAGGGAGAAGCGTTCATCTCACACCACTTTATCTTTGAAGTGCTGATAAGAGGACCTAAAAATGCTAATACATTTGGAAATTCCCCACAGAGCCATAATGAACAGATTTCTATAAACCTCAGAATTCTGCCAGTGTCTCGAGTGAGAGAATTCCTCAGTAAAAGCAGTTTTCTTCCTCATCCATGCTGCATACCTCAAACAACAAGCAAAGCAGAAGAGCAACACTTTACAAAATCTACATTTGTTTTCCCTTTTTGCACATGTGTATTGAGTTTATACATTTAAATTCATGCAGCCCACCCTGAATTGTCCAGCTGCCATCCTACTGGGCAGGGCAGTTAAAAACCAAGAGCTAAATTAACTTCAGCTCAGTGCAGAGCAGTGGTCCAAACCAAGACAAATGTGAGAGAAAGTGGCTCAATCTAACCTGAGGGCAGCATGTGACTCCCTAGCAACCACAAGCAGCAGATGGCTTTTTCCTCTGCCTCTCCCTCTTACAAAGGGTAGCAAAGTTGTCCAGCAATTAACGCTGCTGGGAGACAAGAACATAAACCATTGAGCAAGATGTATATTATTCAAGAAGAATCTTATTCCTTACAGATTCCTCATGGTTATAGCTGTAAAACAGAGAACATGCTCTCCTCCAACCTTTCCAAAATACCAGGAGGTTCATGGACGCAAGGTAAATACACACAATTTTTTTGGAGGAAAAAAGCAGGTTGGAGGTTGGAGAGGGTTTAATATTCTCAAGGAAACACAATACTAACAACTACACTTGGATGGTAACAACAAAAAGTTGGAAATAGAATGGCATTTTTCATCAAAAGATGACAAAGGATTGTACAATGGATTTCTGCCTCCTTATCTTTAAGTGAGGACAAGACAGAAAAGATTTGCCAAGGCCGCCCACTAAGTGAAAGCTAAGACTAGAAAACTTGACTCTGTTATTAGGTACCAACCATCCTGGGAGAAAGGACTTTGTTCATGTGACCATATCTGACTTGGGCTTAAATATATTTAATTGCCTTCCTAAAATTTTGATGTGCATAAGGCAGTATTTCAGATTGGAGTGGAAGATGAATTAATATAATAAAACAATTTTAAACACACACCTTTTGCCCCAAAGGATTTCATAGTGTTGGGAAAATTTTACTTGCAACATCAAGAAAAGGAAGTGGCAGAGGGATATAGCACCAATGTAACTCCTGTGAAAATGTTTGAAAGTGATGGAAGAAAGGTGTCCAAGAAGTCTCAGACAAATTTGCATCATTACAGGATTGTGTGATTTTAGTAATGCACATACTGGCAGTACATATATAGGCACAGTGCATAAGCTGCCAGATGAAGAAGTTGTGTTAATTATTTTTCCAAATAAGAGAATTTGAGAAATCAGTATTAAGCATAAAATTCAACACATTTACATGAGACACTTTTGGACAAACACTGAAGCACTGAGAGACTGAAAAAATATTCTTAATTCCAGCCTCTGAGCTGGGCATCTCCTTTCTAGCTTGCATGGAGTTCAACTCCCTTTCCTACAGAATTATTGGGATCAGTATTTTCTGAGCTCTGCTTTGTTTGAGGATGCAGAATTGGGTGTAAGGAGAATGAAATAATATTTAAACACTAAAATTTAAGTGCTGACTCTGATAACATTCCCCAAGTCCTGCTAGTGTGTGTTCCAAAGGACAATGCACTGACCATGTCTACTATGACAGATACAGCATTTTAGGAGCAATAAGATCAGGGCAGGCTTGGCACTTGAAAATCTCTAGCCCTGAGTTCCTGCCCCTCTGATACTGATTACTGACAGGGGTAGATACAATAAAGATCTACCTAAAAGTCATTTGGGTGCATAAGAGAAAAGACAAGTTCATAAAAAGAATAAAAAAAATCCATTTGTATCACCTTCTCCTAATCAATTTTAGGTATATTTTGAGATGATATAAATGCCTGAGCAAGGAGCTAGCACACAGGATGTCTGCTGATTTAGGCTGCATTGCCTCTACTGCATTAAGGCCTTACACAACTGCATAAATGGCCTTGGGATTAGGTCCTGTGGGAAGTGAAAACAAAAGTAACATACTTGAGTGCAAACTAAATCAATAATAGTGAGGCTTTTTATTCCTCTCAGTCAAGAGTCAAATGAAAGACAATCAATACAATTATTGTAACTTCTTCCTGAAAAAGCAACAGATAATCTATTCAGCAGAGTTGGAGGAACCCAAAGCACAGTGCAAAAGATCAGCTCTCTTCATTGTGAGAACAGCAAAGGATGCTCAGTGCTTTTCTAGCCAGTTCTGCCTAACTCACATGAAATAGAAACAAATGCCAGGTTAGTGCTATTATCATCAGTGGATACTTTCTAAAAGAGACTGCATTCTCCACATCAGTTAAATCTGCACATCAAATGGAAACACTCGCGTGCACAAAACTCAAAACAGATTTTTTGCAGAGTAAAACTTTCATCAATAATTGTTTTTTGCTGCAGGACAAGAAATGTTCAACAATCCAATTTTTCCATTTCCATTCACAACACCTTCGATTTCTCCAACACCTCCCCATTTTTTTCAATTCACACCTACACCACCCATGCAGAATTCCCTTAGCACCACTGGCAGCTGCACTAACAAGAACTGAGCATCTCACATTATTAGACCTTTTTCTACTACAGTTTCTTTATAGAGACTAAATAGCCTACAAGCCAGACACAGCAATGAAATGTAAACAACCTTGGTAGAGAGAGGGAAAAAACAAAGCACTGAAAAAGGAACTGAAGAGGAAATCCAGGAGTTTTGAACAATCTAAACTGGTGACAATCATAGTGCCTTTGTAGCAGGGATGCTTCATTTTTTAAGGCATTTTTCTCAGTAGCACTTTCCCAGCTATAAGAACCACATATATTTCCCCTACAAAGATCTGTCTTGCTAGTCTCAGCCTAGCCAACTGCCCTGACAGTTCTGCAGTATTCAGAGCTGAAAGCATCAATTTAGAAATATCAGCTATGATGTCCCTGCCAGAGAGATTTGCACCTTTTTGTCTTCTTTACAGGTGACTCTGTTTTAGTCCTTCACCTCTCTGTCTAGTACACACAATCATAATGGCAGCAAGAGAATGATTCTTCTGACAGGCTGCTCCAGTATCTTGCTCTTCAGTCCTCCTGTATTACTTTCCAAAAATGTCCTTCTGTTTGCTTCTGATATTATTGTTGTTGTTATGACCCCTCTATGGTTTCTTTTTGGCTCTGTCAAAAGGTAGATTTCCCAAAACCATTTTCTCAAGGACTCTGAGGAGAGCACTTCATCCCAATGGCACAGACTTTTGTTCAAACCAATTCCTCTTCCTCTTCTCACTAGAAGTGTCACAGAACAAATTTTATTTGAGAAGTTTAAATAACTGAAAGCAACAAAGAAAATGCAAAGCTTCCTTCCAAAGGAGTTAATTCAGTTATGCATGTACTTGCACTCATTATTCCCAGCTTTTTACTGTCATTCACAACTCTCAGTTACTCACAATTCTATTTACTAATACAAAGGAGGTAACACTTATCTAGTCAATTCTGGTCCTACAGTGAAACATGCACCTCTTGCTTTGGTAGAATGTCTTCTACTGGCCAGACCATTAAAAAGATTGGAACAGAGATATTTTCTAACACTTCTACTGCCCATGTAATGGATTATTTAGGTATTTACAACTCCAAAAGAAGAAAAAAAAATGGTGAGAGGGAAAATAAGCAGTAGAAGAAGTAAATGCTAGGACCCAAGTCCTTTTATGAGGCTAAAAACTTGCCCATAATAGCGCAGGAAATTTGTGGAAGATAAAGAAATAAGTCTCAGTCTCTCAAGTTTCATAGTCACAAGATAGACTTCCCTTTCTATGAACAGCACTGGACTGTATGTCCAGTAACAAACAACTTCTGTGATTCATAATCCATGTTAATATCTTAAACCATCACCTCTAAAAACAGCCTGGAGAACTCTGTTGGTTTGAAGAGCAGTGTAATTAGAAACCAATGTATTAAGTTGGACAAGAGTTAAACCACAGTGGTATAGATCAAAATCCACCAAAACAAAAAAAGTACATTAGAGTATTCAGGAAGACTTCACTGCCTTCTTGGTAAACAGATATTTTTCATTTGCTCACTATTTTCACATCAAGATCAGAAGTTTGTAGAATTTCTAATGCTCCACGATATCATTATTAGAGATAGTCCAGGCTTTGTCTTCATCCTTGTACTATTTTTAAAAGAATGTTATTAATGAGGAACAGTGTGTAATTTTGTACTTGGAAACAGATGAAATCAGAAGTGTGTGTTCCTGTGTTTTAATATGCAATTGGAACAAACCTGTGAATTAGTCACACCGTGCAACATCAGCTGTTGCATTTGTTATAAGAATCTTTCTCCCAAGAATTCAACTGGCTGTTTGATTATGGATATGTAACTAAAGGGGTTTATCATGGCCCAAAATTTCGACTTTGTGAACCACACCTCAAAGTCTCTTCTCCAATGCCAGGTTTATTTCTGACATACAGTGGATTTTTTGGTTTGTGGTTTGTTGGTTGTTTTTAATTTTTTTAACAAGCTAAAGCAAAGCAATGTAATCATCTCTACTTAATAATAATGAATAAAATTTTAAAAATAGTCTGGAATCTCATTAAATATAGGAATAGAATTGTGTGTGGAATTTTATCTTCAACTCAGAGTCAAATTCCACAGATTTTCCTTGCTGAACATTTTTCATGGACTATACCAATACATCTGAACTTCCCTGAAATACAAGAAGCAAGAGAATACAAGAAGAAGGTGGATATCAAACACACAATCTACACTTTTCTGAGTAGACTCAAATGGTTTTCTTTATTTTAAACTGGAGAGGAGTTATGCCTTATGCTATTTTGCTTAATTGAAATGAAAACACATTTTGAGACAATGAAAAGACACACAATGTCAGCTTGTATTCTAAAATTGATACAATTAAGCAATTAATTAATGCAATTATAATTCTCTTCAGAAAACATTTCATTGCTCTTTTCTCTAAAACTTCACTATCTCTGAAGGTCTCAGTGTGGATAAGCCCTTCTCTTCCATAAACTCATCTTATGCTTTTTAGAAACAGATATAACAATCCATCCAAAATGGCAAAAGTAAATAGCAATCCCTAAAGGAAGTAAAAAAAAAATAGGAGCAGAATGTAGAAAGGTTTGTGCAATACAGAACTAGAAAATATTTGCAAATATTTTACTGGTCAAATTTATCTGTATCAAGGTATTAACACAGCTGAAAACATTTAAAGCATTTCTTAACAAGCTGTATTAACACAGTTCTGGTTGCCCAACCAGCACTTCTATTTGCTGTATTATTGAAAGGTTTTTTAAACTGAAGAGCTCTCACAGAGGGCAACAAAATGTCCTCAGTGCTGGAGGAGCTCACCTACAATGAAACTGCAAAGGAAGCAAAACCTATGAGCTGCAGAAGAGAGAAGGAAACATCAATGTGGTTCACAACTAACTCGGTGAAATGTAAAGATGAAAGAAGGGAAGGATTTGGGTGCACCCAAAACTTAGTGCAAAAGGAGAAACCATTTGAATAGCTAGAAAGTGTATAATGATCTCCCTGTAGAAATGACAGCAGATGTGACTCTTCAGACACTTAAAAGTATTGTTTTGTTCTGAAGAGCTTCAAAACAGAACGACACCTTCTCTTACACAGCATCTGCTCCTTGCAAGACATTTGAACAAAATAAAATACTACTACTTTCATGCCTCATAACCTTGTTCTCACTGCACAGTTCCATTACCTTCAGTGAGTGAGATCACTGAAGGCATAATCTAAAAAAAGTAGATTTTTCTTTTCCGATAACAGTCAATGAACCTTCTGCCACAAGCAGCTTATCTCTTACTGGAAATAGATTTAAGCACACACACAGATAAAGAAGGAACATAACTTAATTCTCACATTTCAAAACTGAGTCTATGGGTCTGGCAGAAAAAAAAAAGCACAGTTTTTCACTGGTAAACTTAATACTTAAAATATCAACAAGTTGGAACTATAGAACCCCAGAATGCAACAACAAAAGCATTATTTGAGAGAGCAATTTAGAACTAAAGAGAACTCAAAAGTAACATCCAACATGAGCAAAGAATGTCGAGAAATCCCAGTTCTCAGACAATATCCTCAAGGGCATGACAGCAGTTACAGCAAGGAGTTCATGGGGAACCAAAACCTCCTGCATTCATCACAACAGATCCTTTCAGTGCAGTACCAGCAATTTTCAGGTATGTTGTAGCTATACATAAGTAAGATGACAGTATTATTATATACTTTTTAGAAAACCAAAACGTTGCCTTAAGATATTTGCTTATGCCTGAAAGCAAGAATACAATTCATAAATAATTTCTAGACTAACATTTTAAGCAAGGTGTGATTTACGGCCCATGGTAGGTAATCATAAAGGAACAATTTCTTCTCATATAAAGAGTTTCCAGTAGAATTTGTGATTATGTAAATTTACAAGGTTAAGAATATGAGAAAAAATTCAATTTCTTTTAATTTGGACTCCTATTGAAGGAAGTTTATCAATATAAGTCCAATAATCTGGTTTTATATTGAGTAGGTATCAGAGCATAGTCCACAATTAATGCTCAGTTCAAAGAGACCAGTTAAGAGTCACACATTCTGAATTGGAACTTGAGATTCCATTTTGAGTTTCAAAAATGTTTTTATAAATTAAAAAATTAAGAAAAAAATCACAGGAAAACAAACCAAACAAACAATCACCCAGAAATGTTAGGATCCTAACCTCTGAAAGTACTGATTTTCTTGCCACATTACAAAAGAAATTAAGAGGGAGGGAGAAGGTGTTGATGATGATGTTGACATGCTTGAAAATTTAGTCTCAATGCCATTAACAGTATAACCATTAATATAAACCCAAGTGTGCATTTTTATTAAGTTAACCCAAAGTGGAGTCAGGGCTTTCCCAAAGAATCTGATGATATTATAGTGGAATAGAGCAATTAATAAATTAAATTAAATGCAAAACTACTGCTATTTAGTTTTGCAGTCAAACCTTATGGGCAATTTTTTCTATGGGGATTTTGAAGGGGAAGTGGAGGGGGTGGGGTTTTTTTGTTTTGTTTGTGGGGTTTGTGGGGGGGGGGGTTGATTTTTGATTTTTGTTTTTTTTCATTTTCAGTGCTTTTCATTATTGCTACTGATTATCTGATCCCAAAAGAGGAAGCATGTGGAGAGGAGAATGAAGAGAAATGAATGGGTAGATAATTATACTCCATCAGATGTACTTGAAATCAATCACGATACAGTGTACTCAGGCTGTTTTCCTGAGTTTTCTGTGCCTATGAAGTGTTCAAGGGGAAACCTCAGTAATGATCCAGCTTTCTAAACATTGATTTTTAACAGTGCTGTCATTTCAGCCAATAGAACTCAGGTAAAGACTAAAATGTTTTCCTTTATTTGGGAACTAACAAGTGCATGTAGGAATTTCTGCAGAAATAACGTAAAGAAAATAAAAAGGATGGTTGCATGAAGAAGGAAGATTATTAGAAAAAAGAAAAGACTATTTCAGGTTTTATTAATGAGGTTTTTAAATGTTGCAAATTTTGCTTGTGGTTTTTGTATATGTGAAGCATTCTCCACCTAGATAGTAATTAGTAGTGTCATCAGTCAGAATATTTTCGTGTCTGTTCACCAGCTACATGAACTTAATTCGCTGGCTTCCAGTAAGGGGCAATAGTATGTTTGTTTATGACTTATCCGTACAATAAAATTAGGGAATTTTTACTAAATTGAAATGAGGAGAAAATAGTCTAGTATTTAATTTCTCATTAAAACTTCCTCTAAATATCTCTAATGTTTATTTCGTGTTTATTAGGTGTTTGGACAACAGAATGTGCCACAGGAAAATAATATGTGTGATAACTGACCCACCTCTTTTTGATATTAAACAATTTGTAATACAAAGCAGAAACTGTAGTGGGCAAAATAAATTTAAAACATTTTCCATTTTAAGGAACCATAAGTAACTCTACATGTAAGTGAAAGACTTAAAAAGAAAATGTTGTTTTTAAAGCACTAGTGGTTTAACTCCAAAAGCAATCATTTTTGGGAAAAGAAGATTCCATTTCAGCTGCTGAGTTTGTTTTACCATTTGAATAACCAATAAACTCAAATTGCCTTAACATGTCAATCCAACAACTAAAATTGCTCAGGAAGCTCTCCACTCTGGTGAAAGGTTTTCCAGTGCAATGGGTGATACTCTCACAATTTTCAGAGACTGAAGTTCCAGAATTACAAAACAGATTTTATATCCAGAAGGCTTTCAGGAAGAGATCTTCACTTTCAAGTGCAAACTCTGAACATTTTGCTTGTAAAGATTCAACAGTAATATGATTACTAGAGAAGACTTGTTACATTGGTATAGCTGAGACCAACTTTATATTTGAAAGGTAAAATGTCAGGATGATCAATGTAGGCCATGTAATCCAAATCTAAACAACACATTTACTTCATGAGAGTTCACAAATAAAATTAATTTTGATTTTACACAGGATGACTAGCACCTAGGCACTTCAAGTTCTAATGCAGTGACTCTTTCCATCTTAGCTTCCCCATCTGTGAAACAGGGATCAAATTTACCTTCCTAACTCAGCGGATGTGTGGATTAGCTGGGGAGACTGAAAGCCCTTTGAAGATGAGAAGTGCTCTTCATTATTATCCAATGGCAGCATTCCAATTACAGGCTCTCTCCTTCTTCCTTTAGGAGGTGTCAAACACAATATAACACCCCATGAGTCACAAAGATTAAATATGTCTGATGTGACAGGTCTAAGATGGACAGGATATTATCCTAACGAAGTTACATGCAAACATAATTACTCGTTCTCTAATTCATTTCATTCAACTTACAAACGCTGTCAGTCTGCTTTCTGAAAAGAAGGACCCCAGAGCTCTACCATTAAGGGGGTGTTGTTTCTTAAGAGTGTATGTGAAAAAAACCTGTTCTTCCTACTACCTACACCATGTCAGACCTGTTATTTCATTTTGGTTTTATAAAGACATTGTGAGAATTTCACATTTCTTGGATATCTTGGATTCCTTGATATCTTGGAAGTTTGTTTTTATCCTCAGCACTCTGCCCACCTGCCACACCCTTTCTATTAGTGAATTAATCCTGGATATATTTTCATTTTACTCTAGCAATATGTAGAGAAGTCAGGGGCAAATTTTAAAGGCATTTAAGCACCTACAGTGCTTAACTGCAGGCTAAGAACAGGTTTGTTTTTAAAATTTCATGAGGCCTCTGTCTGAATATTTAAGTAACTAGATGCTCTTAAAAATCTTCTTTTCTTTAAGTCAGAGAAAAAAGCATCTAAACAAGAATTCATGTGTTTTGATATCAGCAGGATGCATCTTCTGCAGAGGTCACAGTCAGCTGATTCTCTAAATTGACTTCCAAAGTAACAAGTACCACTTCATAACAGAAAATTAAAAAAAAAAAAAAGGGACTGTCACCAGCAAAGTACATACAGTCCCAAAAAGTCCTGGAGGACCAAGATGCTCATTTCAGAATAACAGGTTCTCTGGCCTAACCAGCACACACTGGGTGTCCTGTTTCTGCAAACCCAGGCAGAGCTGCTGCATCCAGGCTCAGCCCATGGAGAGAACACAGCTCCTGCTCTGCTGGGTGTCCCCAGTGCCAGCAGCCCCAGCCTGGCAGCACGGCGCTCACTGCTACCCCCAGCAGCAGCAGCAGGATGGGGACACACGGCCAAGTGCCCTGCACTGCTCAGTGACAGACAGGTAAGCTCCATTTTGCAACATGATGAAGGAAGTGAGCCAAATGAGAAGAGCTCCAAAAGCATGTGAATAGGATAAAGAGAACACTGAATTTTTTCTTTGCTTTTTCTCAAAATTTTCATGTCAGGCTAAGCCAAGATGAAAGCATCAGCCGACAATCCTCAGCTAACCTGCTGGAAGTCGAGTTTTACAGGTTAAATTGAATGAGGCCTTTAGAAACCCACTGTATTCCTTATAGCAATCCAACTTTATTAAAGAGTTTTCAAACATACCATAGCTTTGAAATAACAGGTGATGGCACCTCTAGCTTCTGACCTAGATATTTATCTTAACAGAACTAGGATTCACAAATGCCCGGCAAAAGGTGCTGGTCTTTCTAATCAGTTTAAGCAATAAAGAATGGGATTTTTAAGGCTCACTTTCCAATGAAACTACAGCTGTACCCTTTCATGTGGCTCTGCAGGTCAATCCTACAGCACGTGCACAGGCAGCCAAGACCCCCATTTGCTGCAGCTAGGCACACAAACTCACAGGAGCCTGCTGCCCTTTCAAAAATGGTGAGAAATATTGTATTTTGACTTATTTTAAGCATGGCGGCTATCCTGTCAAGGGAATCAATTCCACAGAAAATTCCTCCCCATTGATAAGGACAGCTTGCTAGAGAAATCTGTGCAACAAAGAGATTTCAGTTCTTAGGGAGATGGCTGCATTTTCTGCAGATTAGACCACTTAGGAGTCATCCTTCTCTGTTAATAATCACCAGTTTCTAAAAACTTGAAATTATTTTTAAAACCAGGCTAAATTCTTCTTCATGATTGTCTAAAGACTCAAAAGGATAATAGGTGAAGGGTGAAGGACAGTGTTCACTAGAATTATAATTGCCAAACCATTTGAAACACATTTTTGCAGAGGAGTACATTGATGCACTTAGAAGTTTGATGCTCAGACACACAATTAATTTTCCATCATCTCATGACAGCAAAGAAAGAGGCTGAGAGCTGATTGACAGATTACACTTCAGAGAAACAGAGGGATATCTGTTTGAGCAACTTAACTTTGTCTTGTCAGTTACTTTGCAAGAGATTGACCTTTTTAATTCCTATGTGAACCTGAAGTTAGAGCAGAAAAGGCTTGCTAGCTAGAAACACCTTTTTTTTTTTTTTTTTTTAAATACTAGAACACACATTCCTTTATCTTCAGTTCCTCAAGGGTGGGGCAGTTTGGCCAAAAGAGACACTGATGAAACAGCAGCAGCAGCCCTGGGGCTACAGCTGGAGCTGAATGGCCAAGCCAGAGCACAATTCCTCTGCCTGCATCCTTCTCACTGCAGTGTGGCTCAGTGAGGCTGGAGATCCAATTTTGCAGCCATCCATCTTGATCTGATCGATGAAAGTACAGTCCCAACAACTGCAAGTCTCAACAGGCAACACTAATTTCTGATTTAAGTAACTTCTAGTTCTGACCACCTGAGTCAGTGGCCGCATCTTTATATAACAGACAGCAAAACACTACAACTCCAAAGGCTGGAAATGGAAGACCAAATACAATAGTTTCATATCCATATGGGCTTATTTCTATCATTATGTTTTTATTTCTTTAGTGGCTTTAAATATCTTCTGTATCTCAGATAAATGTGCAAGTTAGAATCCTTCTTTGCATAAACTACAAGTTTCTCTACAGCTATGTACACATTAAAGTAATCTTTGCAAATGTCTACACTTTTAAAAAAGCAACAAACACAGCACAAATAATCTGAAATCTTCCTGTTCCCCTGAAATGCAGGGTTGGTAATTTTCTTTAACCGTCTGTCCTGGCCACCTTAAACAAGTCATAATGCCCTCACTAATGTGAAGACAAACTTTTGTGGCATCTCTACTGCACCAAGCAATAGGTGCTGCACCAAGCAAATGGATTTTCAATACCATGCTAGCTGCCACCATTAATACCCCTTTGCTTGGACTCTTGGATAGAGCTGTCTTGATTTAAGATCTCCCCTTCAGCTCAGCCCTGATCACAGCAGCATCAGAAAGCTGGCAGTATATTTAAAGTTATTCACTGTAATGAAGCCATACCACACACACAGAGAGTCTATTGTCAAAGCATAATTGCCACTGCTGTTACACCTTGGGACCTCCAGACTGGATTACTGTATTGATTTTTACATGGAGCAGTTGTGGATCACTTAAAAGTTGCAAGCAATGGAGAAAGCAGCCATCAACAAGGAACACAACAAATTTTCAGACCATGTATCTGCCCTGTTAACCCTAATACAGCTCAGGATCTTGATGCTGAGCTATGAAAGGTTACGTTCAAGGTATTTTTAAGATCACCTTTCTTCCTCAGAGTGTTGTAATGTTAAAGGAAGCCTCCCAGATTTAATTAATAATATCAACAGCAGGACATTTTTATTGAAGCAGATTTAACAGTGGCCTATTGTTTCTGTACAGATCTGATACAGTTCTATCTGTCTATGTTTAGGACAAGGTAGATGACTACGATGACACACACATTGCAAACAGGAACCTACACAAACACATCTCTGCAGTGCATAAATGCTTCTTTTTTATTTCAAAAATATTTTAAAGCCTTGTCTTAAATTTGCAAATCCTTTAGCCAGGCTGCCTCTACAATCCCCTCATTTTCCATGGCCTTGCAGGATAGCTCTACTCTCGAGAAACAATGCAGCTTTGAGTGAAGCAGCAAGGACCACGTATTTTCAATGGCTGGATGCCAAATATTAAAGTCCTTGTCAAAAGATATTTGCCAAAGACTGATATTTAACTCCAAACATAAACTACATTTTAGGGAAACCTTTCTCTAGGTAAACCATTGATAAAAATAATCCCCACAAGGGGAAAAAAGCATGTTTGAATCCTTGTGAATGCAGAGAAATAAGAGTCTTGATGGGAATGAATACTGATAGTCTTATTTTTTTAAATAAAAGTTAATAAACATATTAAGATTCATACCTCAGTGGAAACTAAATTGTGTTTCTAAATCTTCATCCATAGATCTTTGAAAGTACTTGGTGTCTGATGTCAGGTGATTCTGTTTTCAGTGCTTTGAAAATCAAACCATGTACTTCAAAGCCCAGGGAGGATTTAGGCAGCAATTTTGAAAAAAAACCCCACCTACCCCAAAACCAAACAAACTTTAAAACCTACCTTTCAAATCATATATGACCAAAGAAAGGAAGGATTGCACGATATCTGTATGTCTTAATCCTGGCATGGGTATATTTATTTCTACTGCCTTTGATCAATAAGCAGTAGAAATCCATGCACCTGGGAAGTTAAAACAGAAATCACAGCCTGACTCAGCAGTTTCTCCCATACACAAAGCTGTACTTCTAGAGAGGGTCCTGCTGAGCCAGGATCACATTTAAGGCAGGACTGTTAAACATGGAAGAAGGCTACGTAATCAGGAGGAATACATCACTCACAAGAGACTAAGGGAACAGTAGTATTTCCATACTCTATTATAGGGGAGGCACACGGTTTATGTGTGCTTCCATGGGTGGCTTGGATTAATTACGCATAGCACAGTAAAAAACACGAACCATGAAAATTGCAATGGACTGGTATCATTTCTGGCCACTTAGTGGCTTTATGCTCTCAGCATTTTTTCCCACACAGTGGAAAACAAACAAGTACAGGTGCAAGCTCCTTGTAAATGGAAACAAGCAAAGCTTCCCTAACAGCTGCTTTATCTCCTTGCTGTCTCTGAGATAATACTGCAAACCAAAGCCCTAACTAATCCAACAGCTGTAATAAAAAGGCTGATGTCGTCATTTTTCTAATCACTTCAACAAGGTACATATACAGAAAGTGATTATTGCACACACTATTGCTCTCTTTGCTTGCAGAAAACTGATCAGCCTATTGATTACAGCTTTATATTTACAGTCCAACAATGCAAGTATCTTAAGCTTAGAAAGCAACAACCTGGCTGTCTGATTGGGTAGTACCCTATCAGAAACCAGAATCTACATTAATATCTATGGCTCACTAAAAAATTCCCCCTTTAAAGAACAGCTATGCACTATCTCCACTAAGAAATACAATTCCTTTCTTCTTTGCCCAAGACAGAAGCAGCTGCAATTCCAGGCACAGCCCTTACAGACGCACCAGCCCTGTCAGCAAACCCAGCAGGGGCATTATGGTAATTACAGAATTCTGTCCATTGAAAAATAGGGTTATTCTGAATCAACAGGCACCACTGAGAGACCTCCATGTTCCTGAACAAAAAAGAAAAAAGAGAACTGATGCTTATGCTCTGAAACTAGTATTACAAATATTGTTTCATTTTTAGCCATATGCCTTTGCATTTGGATGGTTCCACATCCCAAATGCCACAAACCACTGTCCTGAAAAGCTGTGGGGAACAGCAACGGCTTTGCATTAAATTCAGCCAGTATCCAACTATGGAACCAGACAACAGAAGTCTGAAGAGCTATTTAAGTAGAAATTGAGAATTTATTCTTCAAAAATGTTATGTTTATTTGAGGCTATTGGCAGAATACATGAAACATGTATTAGAGAACAAGAATGTTGTAAAACTCCTGTTGTAACCAAGAGGTAAAACCAGCAAGTGTATATATTTTTTTATTCTGCTACTTGCTATTATATTCCTCCCAGAGAGTAGCTATTATGTGAAGTTGACATTGCAGGTGTGCAGCACAGGCCTCTGTGTTATCAAGGCATTGTGGAATTACATAAACTGAATATTTTAATTGAAATAATCGAAATTTACTTACTAGATTTGAAGCCAAATAGCAATAGCTTGGCTTTCCAAGTATGTGTAGCAACAATATCCCAAGTTTGTTAACATATTGCAAGCTTTTGTATAGGCAAGAGATCACAAGGTAAATCAGTTCTCCCCCTTCTGCATTATACAAATCATGTACTCATTCAATACATACCAAATCCTTCTCAAACATCTTGAAGTTTTCTTTCTAAGAATACACCAAGCTACCTAATAAATACAAATGTCTTTTATAAGTGGATTAAATTCCCAGTGAGGTATATAGAGTTCAGGTAGATCACAACACAGATCCTTTCAATGAGTTAAGCAAAGCTAGAGAAAACATCAACCCTCACTGAAAGATATTCAACTTGTTTGTTTTGCAAAGTTTGCACAGAATTTCTTTAATGTATTTCAAATATTCCTTTTTTGGGAATGAGTTAGTCCTCTAAACTACTGGCTCAAACAATTATATAAATTATTCTTCATATAAATTCATTTTTTCGGCTTAGTTTGTCACCTTGCATATGAATGTATAAAAAGACAAGAAGACAATAAATAACATTGGTACATACAAAAACCAAATAAAATCTCCTGCTTCAATGAATCACTGCACTATTACTTCTACAATATAAATTCCTCATTAACAAATTTACAAGTAAAAAGCCTGTGCTCTCTGCCTTAAAAGACTGAATGGGTGAAGTTGTCTATGGAAAGGTGTCCTTGCAAGCAGAAATCTCCAGAGTATCCAAAGTGCTGCTGTCAGGCAAGCAATCAACTGGTCATGAACAGAAGCATCCAGTAAAGACATTGCTGCATTGTGAAGCTGCAAAATGAACATTACTGCCATTCCTCAACCTCTGAACACAGGCAGACACAATAGCCTGGAGCTGCCAGAACTCTGGCAAACACTTGAACTGCACCCACACACAGATCATCCCTGCTCTTCCAGGCAGCTGTGGGTGAGAGAATGGATAATGTCCTGGTGGGAAGGAATGATGGTTTTGTGTTCACTCGGCAGAATCCATGACAGCTGACCCAGAGCAGTGCAAGAACAGCAGCTGCAACTGCTCAGGGGATTGCAGAGGAGAGAGACAGGAGAAGGAAGGAGTGAAGATAAGAGCAGCCAAAGAGATGATGCACCTAAAAGACTATTCCAGAAAACAGCATTGAAGCCTATGATTAAATCATTAAAATAAAGGCTGAAATACTGAAAACGTCATCCTAAAGCTGGAAAAAATTTATCAAAGTAACTTGTTTCCAAATGATGAACACCATGAAACTTTAATTAAAGTTATTAGAAGGTATGAGTGCTTAACAGTGATACAGATCAGGTCACTTGGTTATTTAAAAGGGAGTGATGAAATCTCATCTATGAGATGGGCCACACATCCCCGATTTGGGGTCGGGAGGTTTTCATGGGCCAGGCTGATGCAGGAGTGACACATCTGAGTGCCTTTCCATGTACAGGGGGGAGCTCATCCCCATCTCCTCTGATTCCTCTCCAGGAAAGACAGAGCAATATAAGAAATCCAAAGACTAACAATTTATGCTGATTTAGGGATATACCTTTAGATGCGTTTGGGATTTGAAAATTTTCTTTGCTGTGACTTCACGCATGAGCAAAAGAACTCATTTTTCCAAATCCTTGTAAATCAATAGCTGCCACTAAATATGAAACTATTTCTGAATCTTCATGGTAAATAAAGAATCCATGTCTTATCTAGCCCTCAATATAAAAGGATATCAAATTCTCGAGGTCATATTTTACACTCCCTGCTAGCACACAGTACAATTTATTAGCTTGTGGATCACAAATAATAACTTATGATATATTAGTGCAGGCAGAGAATAACCCACCACTGCCAGTTAGACCCAGAAGGCACTCAGAAGTTTATTTTCCTCCTGTGTCTTCCATTCTGAAGACTTGGGAAAATGTGATTCCAGCTGATTCCACTGACTCGTATTCTCCACATAAATAGCAATTTAAAAGACAGAAATGTTAAAAGGCTGCTGTCTGTTGAGCTCAATATATTACATCTGGAGAGAAGGCCATTATGACCTGATAAATTGAAAGAGATAAATCTTAGGTTGTATCCAGATCATGAGAAAAAAATTAATCATGTAGATGGAAAAGAAAACCATAACGTTATGTTACATTTGCCTCCTCTCCAGGAATATACCTAGAAATGTAAACATTTCAGGAAATAATGTGAACTAATCAGCAACTCTTATATTGTGATTGGAAAGGACTACTCTGTCTCCAAAAATTACTATAATCTGTACATCAAAAGAGAAATGAAAGCTCTGCAAGTTTATGTAGTACTTAAATAATGCTGAACTACAGATGTAATGGTAAATTCAAGAAAAAAAAAGTAACCTATTTCTTCAAGGCTGAGAAGTCATGAGGGTCATGACCAGTTGAAATGATCAAAAAACTACACTGCAAGTGTGTCTCCTGAGCTGTACACTTAACACATCACCTGCTTTGCAATGCAACAAGCTAGAGGTACATATTACCTGGGGAAAATGTCCTCTTACATGCTTTCTAAATCTCCTGTGCATTTGTGTGTTAACAGACTCTTACTCTACCCTCTTTTCTACCCTTTTTATCTCATCTATTAACACAGAACAAAGTGTTCTCAGGAATTAGTGTCCTCTTTTTCTTTAAATGATAAAAACTAAGTATGACAGGTAGCAAATTTTACAAATATTTCATCATAGTCAGCACCACACAGTGTAACACATTCAGGGTAGCACTTTAAAATTCAAAATATCAACTATAAATGTAGTCACTAAGCAAATCTTAAGAGTTCCCAGAACTAAAATTCAGAGCTAATATGTGCTTAATACACTATACAAGTACTGCCAGGCCAAAGTCAGATGACACCTTGAAGTCAGTGAACTCCACAGACAGTATCATATTAATATCAATGCACATTTGGAAGAGATAAGCAGAGCATTTGAAAAGGCTTTTCAGCCCTAGCTGGCACTCTTCTGGCACAAAATCTTAGTTTAACAGATATTGGTGCAAACATAAATTATTAAACTGAACTGTATTCATCTGGGAAGGAAGCTTATTTCTGATGGGAATACCCACAAAATAGCTCTTAATTCCTGAAAGGAGAAGGTTTCAACTTCTGGATGGCACTTCCCCTATTCACCTCCAATTGTCTCAAGTAATTTAATTCAGAGGCAGAGCACAGAAGCAGGACTGGAATTACTCTACCACATTAGCTTCTGATTAGAGATGGATATAAATTTTGGGAAATGGGCATAGTCAGACCCACAAGACAACCTCCAAGACAAGGACTGTCATTAAAAAAAAAAGACATGAGCTGGCCAGACATTTGTGTCTCTTTCCCACATTCAATAACAAATTCTTCTGGTGATTTTGTTTTGTTGTGTTTTTTAATTTAGGGGTATCTCTACTACCTCCAAATATACTTCTTGAGGTGGAGAACAGTATAAGGCACACAGATGCAAGAGCCAGCAACTGGGGAACAGTTACTGTGGTACTTAAAGGGGGCCTGGCAGAAGAGCTCCAAGGGACTTCTGACAAGGGCAAGGAGGGACAGGACAAGGAAGAATGATTTTAAATTGAAAAATAAATTCTTTACTGTGATGGTGGTGAGGTTCTGGCACAGGTTGCCCAAAGAAGATGTGGATGTGTGATCCCTGGAAGTGTTTAAGGCCAGGCTGGATGGTGCTTTGGGCAATCTGGTCTAGTGGAAGGTGTATCTGGCTGGAGGAGGAGAGTTGTAACAAGAGATGGTCTTTAAAATCTCTTCCAACCCAAACCATTTTACAGTTCTATAATTCTGTCTTTTCAGTATAGTTTTTAATATTCTCTGCCTCCTGCTGTTTTTCAGGAAGAGAAAAAACCTCAGACTATCACAACAAATGAAATATCAGCCAACTCTTCAAATGGGTACCCAACATTGGTATGCCTGCAATGCCTTTCTGCTCACAAGCAGACATGAATCTCCTCTGTACCACCATCAAGAGCTTTATTATCAAAATAAATATGATAGGGGAAAAAAAAGACTCCCATTATGGTCACCTCATCGTAGCCACTCTTCTGACTCTTGCTCTAAATTCAGCTTAAAGCACTTCATCCATGTCAAGAAAAGCATACTGAAGCCAAAAAGCCTTCTAAAACATTTGACTCATCATGGTTTTTAAATAATTTTAAAGCATCAAGTTGAAAAACAGATGTAAGGGTTGAAAAAGTATCTTTTCTCTTTGAGTCCTCACAGAAACATTTGTACCCTTGCTTGTGAGAGCAGGACAACACCAGATTCATTCTATGAAACTCCAAATCCTGCTGAAGACTAGAAGAGATATCAGCCTCAGTTTCTGGAACAAGCATTCAAATCCCAAAAGAGGTAAAACATGGTTCATTCTGAACATTTGCATTCTCTCAAAATAATAAATTTATGCTTCTATTTAAAAAAAAAAACCAAAACAACACTTCAGATGTCTGCTTCAGTGAGCAAACTCCCCAAATGGAAGAAGAATGGGCCCTCCCCTTGGCATGTTTACATCATTGTAATTGATTCAGGCACTGCATCTCACCAGTTGACAATCTGGTATATTAAATAATTCAATTTCATGGATGGCCCTACGTGGTGCAGTTAGATGCATTTTCTGCTGCTACAGAACTGTTTGTGAGTTTAACCAAATCTGATCCTTTCTGGATTGCAGGCAGAAGCAATACAGGGAGCAGCAGGGAGCAGTGCTCCTCTCCTTGCACATCTATCAGCATGGGGATGAGCCCAGCTTTACACAAGTGCTCGAGAGTGTTGGGGCAGTGTCCAGAAGGCAAGTACAGGACTTGCAGTCACTGAGATATCCTGTGCAAAGCAAAGCAGGGTTGGTGGCTGAACTTCAACACATGCAAGCCACCTGCTCAGCTTGTTCCAATAAAAATTAACTTAATGCTCTCCCAAGGCAGTGTAGGAAGAGATTGTGTCTCACAAGAGAGAAAGGTTTTGAGTATTAGGAGCTGTGTTGCTGTGGTGACGTTGATGATTCACACTCAGTCTGTGGCCTCACACCTAAGTGCCACGGCACAAACGTCACACACACAACACCATCAGGCTCCTGCAGTCGCACTGGAACAGGTTCCAAACCAGCGAGGAACACACACCCACACTCACCTCTCACGGGAAGGCAGTGGGACTTAGTCACCTGCTGAAGTGACTTGTTGACTAAAAATGGATTGAAGCCATGTCTGTAGTCAAATACATGCTGAAGTATTTGGCTGAAGAGGGACATTAATCTGTCTTAAGTGTAACTTGCTTTGCTTCCTTCATCTGCGTAGATTTGTGGTGGTGGTAATAGTTTTTACAGATTCATAGAAAGAGGAATAGAGATTTTTCTACTTTTATAACCCCTCCCAGGGTTATCTGGGAGATCTCAGGCTAGAAGAGAATATGCCAGTAACACAAACCAAGGATCACAAGCAGAGTTTTGCAAAATGCATTAAAATTAGCTTGCATGACTTTATTTTCAAAATAAAACTTATCAAATATAGGAAAGACTTCAATACCACAAAGCAATATTTAATTTGGTTTCCTCAAAATTCATCAAGCAGATGAATATATTACATGGATTTTCATACAGAAAATAAGGCTCCAAACACCAATTAGCTGACTCTGATCTTAGTTATTCAGATGTAAATGGGAAGGAACTCTACTGAAGCCACAGAAAAAGAGCACTAGCATGACCTTAATTTCAGTACACTACACAAACCACAGTCAACATTTGTCAAAGATCAGAGGTTTGAGACTTACCTAGAAGAGCACAAAACTTGGCCTGAAGAATCCAAATTGCAAATACAAATTGCAGATTATTAAATAAATATGCCAACAAAAGTGCAATAATTTCACTGCTGCCCAGCACAATCATTATTTTGTAGACATTTACAATGGCAAGCAATGGCCTGGTGCTTGCATGCTTAAAATCCAAATGGAACAACAGAAAGCTCAAGTTCATTATATTGTATTGTCATTATATTCTATTGTCCACACCTCAAAATAAACACGTATTTTCATTTTCATGCAGTAAAACTTGTTTTGCTTTGTGTGACTTCTATATGAGAAGTGTTTGGCAGCACTCTCTATGCACTATCTGGAACAGCCTGCTCTCAAGCAAAGATTTAAGAATCTTTAGGAAGAAGGAAACAGGCAGACACATAGAAACCATAACAGTTTTGATTCTGGACTGTTGCCAGTACTCAGCATAGTTTTAGTGTTTAAATACACATTTTTTTCTCTGCATGTAGATTTTACAATGTGTTTCTTACTAGTGGGATCCATATCTCTCACTCAGGCATACATAATACAAACAAATGTATACAACCTTCTTCCAGGAGTGAAATGCAAATTGCATTTCACACACAACAAATCCCATGATTATACACAGATGTACTGCACAAGACATTTGTGTTTCAGTCATGTCATATCTGAAAATATTTAGAGAGAGGGGTTTGCATGCGTGCACTCTCCTTTGTTCCCAAGCAGCTAGTTCACTGCTAAGGAATGCTGATGAAATAGATTTTTTATTGATGCTTCATCTAACATACTAGGATGTTTGGTTCACAGTAATTGAATTATCAATTCCTAGCTTCTTTAATATATTAATTTAATAAATGCAAGATATGTACAGCTGATATTTCAAGAAGCTAATTTTCAAACTAAGGCAATGGTGGGATTCTTTAAGATGACCTCTGTTTCAAAAGTCTGGAGATATATAATAAAAAGGCAGCCAACAAAGTAATAAAATATTTTAGATATAGTTGTTTGAATTTAGATAACTTAATTTTATTATCAGCCTTGGAAAAACTAGGCTGAAAGAAACATTCTCACTAATAAAGAACATGATTTTATTTCAGGCTAATTTTTTTAAATTTTGATGTGTATGTTAGCCAAACCTCCCCTGCACTCTCAGAACTGTCAGCAGTTTTACTTTTAATCATAAGCCATGGAACAAAAGGATAATACAACACTCACTCCATAACAAAGGTAAACCCATCAATCATTACCATCATCACCTCTGGGTTAGTGTCATCCTTATAAAAATGGAAGACAAAATGCCAACATCCAGGTTCTTTTAAAGTGAGATAGATAAGCAAGGTTAGTACAATTGTCTTTTTTTTCTCTTTGAAACTCTTGCCAAGAGATTCAACCTACAGCTCTCCGTGATGGATCTCAAAAGCATTGTCATGTCTTTCTGGAATGATGCTGGCAGGTACAAGTCCTCCAAAAAATCCATCCTCTCATCAGAGGACAGCCCTGCACAGAAACAGGCTGACTAGGGGAGAGGGAAGTTTGAGAGCTCTCCCTTTTCTTCCTCCCCTCTCTGAAATTGCCTCCCCAGCAGCAGAGCAGGTGGTCCCAAGGCAGAGGATGCAGTGAGGGTTACCAGGCAGGCAGACACTGCCCATCCTGGCTGCAGCTGCAGCAAGGCTGCCAAAGGTAGCTCAGCCTGGTAGCTTCCAGCACACACTGCACCAGCTTCTGCCTTTGAAAGCTGAGGTACAAAGCTGGTATCTGACAGCAAAGGTTCTTGTGGCTCTTGTTTCCACAGGCATTACAATGTCATTGCAAATTCAGCTATTAGAGAAAAGATAAATATCTTCAGGGCAAGTAGTGGTTATATTCTCTGCATTAACTTGCTGGTAATCTTCTGTTTTAAAGGTCTCTGCTCCTTCTCATCCATGCTAGGCCATGACCACCTAGCCACTATCTGAACTCAGTATCACACATTTTAAGGATGAAACTTGTCATCTCACTACACTAGAAGAGAGTGACACATTTTGACACCAATGGTGCTTAAACCATTCCAAAACATCCAGGGAGAGCCTTTGCCTCAGCAGGGAGATTACCAGCCCCACCAGAGTGACACTGAGAAGATGCTGCCTTGCTTGCAGCAGGGGAACTAGGAAGTAGATTTCCCTTGTCTTCTGCATTAGTCCCAAATCCCAACATAATGATGATAACTGCACTCTGTGCTTCTTACCTGCAACCATGCAGTATCAGGAGGGATGAGATTAAAACTTGCGCAATGCTGTGTGCAAAAAAAACCAAAAAACTTCTGCTGTCTTCTAGGTCTCATATAAGAAATGATAGTTATGAAAACCTGTTCCTGCTGTCTGCTCTTGCTCTCGTGGAGACTCCTGGGTAACTCTTCACCACAAGCAGGTAGCAGTGAGGAAGACAAACCAGAAATCTGCTGCCATAAAAATGGTGCTTAAGCTGCACCCTGCCAACAGAAGCAGTGTGTTTTCACACTGTATCAGACTAACAAGCATGACAGGAAACCTAAAGCACCTAGATACTGCAAACTGATGCAAACCTCCAAACAATCTTAGCCCAAAATGGAGTATCAGCAATTTAATGAACATTTTCAGTGATCAAGTGATTGACTCAGCACTCTCAGTTGAGCATGGTAGCTGACAGAGTACACTCCCAGTCCTCTGCAATACAAAATAAAACAAAGACATACAAAACCCTTCCACAGCAAGTTTTTAATATATGACCACTTGATTGCTTGCAAGCAGCTCTTTATGTGGGGATGCTTCCTCTGGAATCAGAGGGGATTATTTCAATTTAGTCACAAATTTGGTTTGTCAGTCTAGGAAAAAAAAGGAATAAAAAAAAACTCACTGTAGAATACAGATATCCCCATAGAGACATATATCAGTAAATCTGGAATTGTTTAAAATCACACTTAAATTTTTCCAGTAAAGCTTTTTACAAGCTGGCCATGTAAAAACAACACAGACTGGACAGCCTGTGAGAAATAAATTATAAGACCTTGAAACATGGTCATAACGGAGCCAGTGCTCAATCCACCATGGTTCACACTTTCTTATACAATGAGAGTAATTTTTAATAACACTATGGGGTCATCACTGACATTCACAAGAGCTGTGAGTTTTCCCAAAGCATTACCAGACAGCAAAAACAAAGGCTTGGGAGAAAATTCTTTTAACATTCCTGGCATATTTGTACAACAAAATTTGATTTCATGAAGATACTCCTTATTTACATATCCCATTAAAATTTCATCCTAATATCATGGAATCAGAGTAATTTTGATGAAACTAAATTAAAAAAGGAAGTCAGATGTTTTTTAGAATGGGAAAAACATGAATTACCCATGCAAGGCAAATAAATTACATCAAACAGTTGTGTGGCACTCAAATAAATCTGCTGAACAAAAGTTTGCAGGAGGTTTTCTACAGGGAAACAAATTGTTTCTAATCCCACTCTTTCTCTCTCTTGTCCATTTATATTCAAGAACTATCCCATAACATTTTATTTGGTAGAAGACAAAATTGTCAAATTATTTTTAAAAATGCTGAAGCAGGACTTTGTGAGTATATTTAGGAATCAATCTCAGAAGTCATGCACTGTCTCAGTATTTTGATGCCAATTCTACTGTATTTGTACTGATTTCATTAAGCATTCTAACTGCCAGAATTTAAATGTAAGCAATTCATAACAGAATATTTTGAAATAAAGTAATGCAACACATTAACTAGAACTTCCAGTTACACCGTACAATTTGTCAAATTGCCAACAGAACAACTCATTTGAAAAGACAGATTGTTGCTTATTCTTCAGCTGTCACTTGTGTTACTTCACTTCAGCTCCCTTTGCCTGACACTTGGCGCAGAGTTAGTCAATCATACTGACGGCTACCTGATGAGCTCTGATAAAACCCACAAACAAAACAGAGATTCTGGTGACTCATCCATCAGTCTGGAGAGCAATCTGATACCCCAGATAGTGGCTCCAGGAAAGCAACCCCTGCCAGCCACACATGCCAGCAGATATTAGTGACGCCATCTAGGCATGGCGTCCTCCCCAAGGCTAGGATATTATGGGGATAAATTACTTGGATTTGCTGGATTAAAAAATATCATGCGATTCTGAATCTGTGGACTTTCAAAGTATTTTTACAAACTCTCTCTGCTAAGGGTTTCTTTTAATTGTAAGCATTTAAAACAGCTACCTAATATGAAAACAAAAAGAAACCAAAAAAACCAACCCAACCAAAAATCCAAACCAAACCAAGCAACTTTGCAGAGTGTGTAGAGATTCTCTGCACCTGGTCCAAATACTTCTGGAGATCCAAACACACATCTTCCACCAGGGACTCCACTGAGATCACAACAAATTTTTGTATTAGGTACACAACAATGTACCTACAACACACAATGCAATATGATCGTCTTGTCACTCTCCCTTCTCAGAGGCTCTATTTTCCTCTCCTGTGTTTAACTTGGCCATATATTTTCATATCCTGTCTAGAGTTCCACAGGTGGAGCGCAAATAAGACCTTATAAAATGATGCAGTCACAGAAATAAAGAGTACATCCACTGCTGCTTTCCCTCTCCCTTTCATGTGCATCACATACACAGCAATAACCTTCATGCATCTTAAAGCTGCAACTGCTCACTCATGTGTGAAAATGAACCTCAGACTTCTACCAGTGATGAGGACAGAAGCCTAATGGTTTTGTCCAAATTAGCTCTTGCATTGGGTCATATATATTTTAATGAAGTAGAAGCTAATGTGGGAGCTAGATGCTAGATGAGTGCTTGTGATAGCTTTTGTCCTTGGTTTGATTAGTTTGGCAATCACAATCATTTACATAAATGGTGAGCACCTTACAGAGGGGCAATCACATCCCAAGGGGGCAGGAGAAAGCAATGTACATTCCATTCATAAAAAGATCTTACTGTGCAAATAGGTGCCAGGTAATTTCATTCTCTGTCCCTGTGTTCATCATTGACAAAGCAACTCAGGTGGTTCAGGCAGCACTACAGCAACCAGGACTGCATCCCTGGCCTGGTCACTGTGAGAAACACGATGAGCATCAGGGGAAAAAAGATGGGTCATTTTCCCTCTCATGCTGGTAAATGGGTATGCATGTTCTAGGAAGAATTATAATCTCCTGCAAACACATCCCCAAACAAACATTTAAAATTTGCCCAAGTTTGTCAGCACAGCCTTCTCTCAGTTGTTCCACCCTTCCCAAGCAGCACTGCAACTCAGGATGGCATTCAGAGTTACCCAGTTTATAATCTATTATGAACCTAAATGAAATTAGACAAGCATCAAAATGTTTAAAAATTTCATTTGCACACAGAATTGATGCTGACTGCAAGTTCTTCCACTGACTGGTATGTTTGTAGATATAAACTCAACTCATTCATCTCAGAGCAGAAGAGAGCAGTAATGCACATCCTGATACTCCTTTCCAGTCATCTTTGCTTAGCACACTGAGAACTTTATTACCCTTCACTGGCTTATGGAAAGCATCCTTTCACATCTTTCTTTACCATACTGGAAAACATTTCACCATCACTGAGCAGGAGTAAGCAGGTGCTACCAACCCCATGATTCTTCCAATTTTTCAGGGAAGTCTTTTCTCAAATATTTTTATCTGTTGTATAGGTGAATCAAGACATAGTAATAAAAATTATAGGTCTGCCCTGCCTATGAACTTCATGGTTACACTTCCAAGTAGGAAACTTGTGGGATTCCCTTCCAAAAGACATCATGAAAACCAGGATTTTACACAGTGTTCAACATAAATTGGGCAGGTACATAAGAGATCCATTGACAGTTACTGTGTAAATGAACCATATCAGGTTCAAGAAATCCCCTGAGCTAAATATTATCTGAAGCTGAGAGAACATTCATGGAAACATCATACAGGCTTGTCCCCTTCTTGCCCCCTGGGTCTACTCACTGTGGCCACTGTTGGAGA
The DNA here is from genome assembly GCF_028769735.1 of Zonotrichia leucophrys gambelii. Taxonomy (NCBI): domain Eukaryota; kingdom Metazoa; phylum Chordata; class Aves; order Passeriformes; family Passerellidae; genus Zonotrichia; species Zonotrichia leucophrys. Next base: position 53,613,435 of record NC_088173.1, read on the forward strand.
CAGGATATTGGGTTAGATGAAGTCTTTGTCTGATCCAGTACAGCTGTTATTATGCAGAAGCAGTAACATCCATAAGAGTTTACTGTGACAGAACAGATGTGAGGAAATGTTCAAGAAAACAGAGGAGCTGAAAAGTAATTTGGCAAGTAATGTTTTGGCAGCAGTACTGGCTTAAATAGCCTCCTTTCTCCCTGACCTCACCCACTTATTCCCACCACTCCCTTCTTTGTGCTTGTACAGCTGTTTGTGCAGCCACATCGTGAACCAGGCTAGAAAATCATTTGGATGAGACACCTCTCTTCTTTCCTCCCCCTTTTTCTGTAAGTTATTTTTCAGCCAGATCAGTATGCAGATTTAGCTGTGCTGCAGATTTAGCTGCTGCACAGCTGAACAAATAGTTTGCCACGACTACACAAGAAGCAGCACAAATCAGGAACACGTGTCCAGGGCCAGGACATGTTTATGCTCAGCATAAGCAAAGCTTAAGCAGGACCATCACATCACTACCAGCAGCCCACAGCTTGAGACTCCCTGGGGCAATGAAAGAAGTGTCTCTGTCCAGGGCAAGAGCCCAGCTTGCTGCCCAGCCACAGCAGCAACTGTGAAGACACTCTGCTCACCTGGTCTAGAAAAGATAGAATTTCAATACTGATCAGACAGTGAGACAAGTTGTTAGTACAGACACTCCCAAAGAGCATCATAACTCAGACAAACATTAAAAGCTCTCCTAGGAGAAATGAGGCCACATTCAAGTTAAAAATGGGACATAGCCAGGTACCTGTAAATCACCTGAGGATGTTCCTGCTAAGCAGAATTACTGTGTCTCTTAAACAGTAGTTATTGAGTGCATTTGGCTTTATTAGTTCTCTGGGCAATTTCCCGATTAGGAACCCCCTGATTAAGTGGAAAAGGATACACTGCCTCTGCATTCTCTATAAACAACATATGGTAGTTTACTACCTAGGCACACACAGAGGCTGAGCAGAACACAAAGCAGAGGAGGGACCTGGGTACTACTAAAGCTTTCAGAACACAGGCACTAAATGACAACTTGGCATCCATCTCCTTGCACAACCCAGTCTGACACCTTTGCCTCACAGTAAACAGGACTAATGCATTAGGAAACAGCAAGGTGCCATGAAAAGCACACGCCTTTTCTTTCTTACATACACAGCATTTAAAGGCAGGGATCACTGTGCACATTGCTTTCATGACAGACTGCCACAATAGGAACCAGCTCCTACCAGAAGTTGCATTACTTTGATACAGGTGGACCAAAAGAGCAGAATGCAGAATTCAACAGAACTGCCTTAAACTAACAGCAGCAGCTGTTAAACAGTGTGTAATGCTGGCAGGCAGATACTGCAGACACCAAACTTCTCTCAAACTCCATACACCTGCTTGGATGCTATTTCCCAGGTCAGCTGGAGGAAACCAGCAGAGGCTGCATATGGACAAATTAATAAATGAGACACTATGGGCAGCTTAAACCCTGCACTTCATTATGTTCAAAACACAAACACAAGTCAAACACATACCAAACAAGCATCAATCGAAGTATTGATGTTGTCACTCTAAATTGTCTCATCCTGATAAATTCTTTGAAGATGAAGGAATTAGGTGTATTCCACCAGAAAGGTCATATAATATGACTGTACAGAACCAAAAGAGAAGAAGCAGAATTCAGACACAAAAGCTGATTTCTAAGAAGCCCCAAAACTAAATTGACTTCACCTCTCCCAACCCTTCAGATGCAACTGTCTCCAGTAGATTCTCCCAACACATTCATACCAGCTAAAATTAGGCTCATTATTGTGACTCATCCAAGTGGCTGCCAATCACTTAAGTTAAAAAAAGAAACAATTCCAGCAGTTGTGTACTGCACACAGCCCTGTGCTGCACAAGACACTTGAATCCAAATTGGAGCAAAGTAGCTCCATCACTTCAGAATAAAAAAACAACACAGGCAGTGCATTTCTTAACAGTCAAGGTCCTTTCTGATACATTATTTAAAACTATGAAAAACACAATTGTCTGAGCTGATTCTGCTCAACAGCTGGATTTTGAAAGATTGGCCAAGTATGTGATAAAACCATTTACTTGAAGAATGTTTTTCTGGCAATCAGAATTATACTGTCTCTGTATTTGTTCTCCACCTGTTAAAGGAAAAATTGCACCATGATAGTCAAGATAGACAAAACTTTCAGGGTTAACCCAACTACAGGAAAAGCACTGTCACACCTCTGCATCAAAGCAGAGGAAAAATTTGTTTCTGAGCAATTATGTCTGTCTGTATAAACTGGGATCTTCTGCAGTGAAGAACCACACCTTCCAAGAGCAGTGAGCAGTCAGCTCATGTTTACATGACAGCAAGAGGCAGTCAGTACTTTTGGACATAAACTCCCTAAAGAATAAATTATAACAGAAGAAATCCAGTCAGGCTGCCACTACATTTAAAGACAAAATTCCCATTGAATTCAGCAGGACAAAAGTAGGCTTTGATACACGTTCCACACAAACTGGCATCAGACTTTGGTCTGTCCCCAAAAGGGGCAGAGTTGTGACAGCCCTCACGAAACAGAAGGGAGAGAGATACTAGAATTGAAGACACTTCTGCCTGCAAACAATACTATATTCACTGGGAACTTCTATTTTAAGATGCACACTCTGGAACATAACTGTAACAAGCTGAAAGTTACAACTTTACATGCTACCATCCCATCTAGTCCTTTAAAGAATGCCACAGAACTCACTTCCTTTATGTTAATATATAGCAAAATTAACATGGCCTTGCCACTGTAAACCCTGAGCAGAAGAATTTAAAAGGAGAGTTCTACACTTTGGTCCCCATGTGATGAAAAGGAATTTAGATCCTAGTGTAGCTGTAAGCTCTTCTGTTCTCTATGCCAGAGTTATGTCAGGAAAATGAGATTGGAATGTGGCCCCAAAACTTTACCAAAACAGTGGAAATTATGTTTTTTTCAATCAAATGCTCCAACATTCTGCTCCAACCCATCAAGCCAGCATACTTATGAATCCAGAGTACCACAAAGAAGCCTTTATCTCTTCAGTGTGACATTGCACATGCCTCTAAGAAGCTGTATAACTACTTAATAAGAAACTGCAGTTCATCTGCTTTGGTAGAGGGTGGATCAAACCAGGCTGTGTTTAACAGCACAGTCTTGATATTCAGAAATGTATTAGACTGCTACATGACAACTGCATTATGTTTGAGCAACAGGTTTGAAGAAATCTCCCTCCTTATATTGTAAGAATTACTGTCTTTATTTATAAGCTAGAAAATATCAGTTACTCATTGATCAAAACACACTGTCCATTAGTCCTTCTGCATTCCTCTTCAGCAAGGTAAGCCTTTTTGGGTTAGATGAACAGAGGAGCAAAAAATTCCAGTGTGTACGTCAAGGCTGACATTCTCAAACTTGGCTGACTTCTGTAACACTCCTAAATTCTCATTTAGTTTTTTTAGTAATGCTGCAAACCCCCACACAACATAACGCATAAAGACACAGTGGGAGTTAGCATATATAAAAATCAGAGCAGTCCTACTTTATGCTTAACTACAAATTTGGATGTCTAACTTCAGCTATCAACATTCAAAAAATGTTGGCCTAAGGCTCCAAAGACAGTCAGGCTTAAGGACTGGACATGAACCAGAGGACCTCGCTTAGGCCTCTGCCTAACCAAAGCCTTCTCACAGAACTAAAACAACAGGCAGGGCTGAAGAGAGGTGCTCACAATCTGCGTGAAAAGAATCACGCACAGAAAGCTCTTTTGCTTTCTCTATGGAAGCTTAATAGGCAATGTCCTGATATTAATTCATCCACTTCCCAAAGGCAATTGCATCCAGTTTCTCCAGCAATGACCTTGCAGTGGACACTTTACTCACTTTACTCAGTGTGCAACTGACATTACAGGATGCATCCAAGGCCAGAATCCAAAAGAAAAGAAAGTGCAGTTACCATTTAGCCAATTTTCACTCTGTATTTCATCACCATGCAGAAGGACATTAACAACAACTAATAAAGCTGCAATCTGGGTGCTCTGCAAAGGAGGTGGCTGTGAACAGCTGCTGGTTCATAAGCTTGCAAAGTGCTGCTGCCTGACAAGCCTGTCCTGCTCTCCAGGATGCCAGAGCCGCCTGGAGCATCAGGGAAGCCCTGGTGCCTTCCTTCCAGAATGCACAGTGTGCATGTGTGAATCAGCACCCACACCGAGCTGTGCTCCATCTATTGCCAAACCATGGAAAATTCAAAGTGAAAAACCATGGAAAATTCACAGCTCTGCCCACCCCCACTCCATTGTGTTTAGCTGAGGTAGTGCTGTTGTGGGTCATGTTGGATTGCTGTGCTCTCAAGGACATTGGCAAGAGCAGGCCTGAGAAAGTGAGTTAAAAGCTGTGAATTTCTGATATGCCACAGAACATCCTCACTTGTCGGACTTCAAATTGGATCCACATTGCTTCCCCAGCATGGTCTAATATTTAATATTTCCCAGGCTCCAGAAGGCAGGGTGGGGCCCAGCCCCATGGCAAACTACCCAAAGGCATCACCCTCTGAAGGACCTGCAGTTTAATGCTATCATTCAACAGAGATTTAGGGAAAAGAGGGGAGATCTGTGGACAAAAACAACAGCACAATGCTTAGTTTGGCTGAACAGTCTTCAATACAGCCTATTTCTCATGAGTATGTGCATGTTAATTAAAAATATTTCATAATCTGGTAATGTTTTGCTTGAATGGCTTCTGGCAAGCTCTATGAAATGCTTGAGTTTTTAGGGCATAGCAATGTAAAATACTACAGGTATCAGGTATTTCAGTACTGAAAGAATCTGACATTAAAAAGGTCAAACAACACAGCTTTAAAAAGACAAGATGGGAGGAATTTAGCAAGAAGAATCAAGTACTTTTCATATTATTTTAAGGTGGTAACATGAAGTTTATTTCTTCAAGAGATGGGATTGTTTCTCAAGGAACTGAGCCAAATCCAACAAAAAGCTAACAAGACACAGACAATAAAGTACTGCCAGTGAGTTTAACAGATGTTTTTCAGCTCACTTAGTTTAACCTGTCCTTGCCTTTGGCAGAAGACTTTTAATTTTAGCAAGACAACTAAGATTTCATAGCAATGCTGAACAAACATTTTAGAAAGAACACAGAAGAAAAATGTTTATGCATACTCTGTGCAAGATGGACACTGGGTACTTCCCTCACCTTCCTCTGTTTGAAGTGAAGGATAAAATTCACACAGCAGAATTAAGCCACTACGAAGTGCCTTCTGAATACCTTGCCCTTAGTATGTTCCACTGTTTCTCTTTGCACTCCCCTGAGGTGGTAATTTATTTTATTAAACCAATAGTTTACACTGGAACTAAAACAACTTATTGCAGATATTTCTTAATCAGCTTCATCAAGCTCAAGTGAAAAATATTTAGCTTGTTTAAAGAGATCAAATATTTGCATTTAGTGGATTATTAAGTAGGAACAAAACCATGTTCCTGACATATCTGGGATTTGATTAATAAGAAATCAAAATGTCTACACTGCATCTTAGCAAAATTCAGAGTTGCTGCATTAATAAAATCATGTCATTAAAGTATGAAGAATATTTTGCTGATTTCAAAATTCCATATTCTATCCTTGTGCTGGGTACACATTAAAGCACAAGATGTATATTGCTTCTCTCCTAAAAGGAAGCAGAAATGGGCAGCTCTAAGAGCTACTTGGTCTGAGCAGCAGAAATGCACAATATTCTCCTGGAAGTTACAAGTTCCTCCACTGCTAAATGTTTCTTCTGGTGCCAATAAAGGGAGGATGTGTCACAAGGGGAATATCTGCCACTTCAACTGTAATTAAACTTGTTGCTGAGTATGATCCATATAAAAGTAATTCTTGATCCACTTCAGCTGGTGGTTATTTCCCCACAGAAAAATGAAGGACATTTCAGTAGGCAGTGATGAAAGCATGGGACTGAATACAAGCAGAAAAGAGCCACTTGGATGGGAACAGGCATATTGAAGGTTTTACTCTTTGGAAGCATTTTAGAGAAGGATACAAGAACTTGCCTCCTTGTAAGATTAATCTCAAAAGTCAAAAGCACCTCACCAGGGGTTGAAATTGCATCTTTCCTATGGCTTTTCCCTTATAACTGGTATTTACCACATTACTTATTACTGCAAAATCATTCCTTCATGTACAAAACTTTGCATTTAACTTCTAAGTATAAACCTCTGCCTAATGAAAGGCTGGTGGCTTGGTATCTTTTCCAGGCACAGGTGTGCAGCCAGCTGTGAGCTAACTGTGCATAGACGGAGCCAGAAGAGTTCCAGGCATTTAAACTGGAATTAAAATAAGTATTTTGTGCAATTTCAGATGCCTTAGAATCACACCTGGCTGATCTAAAAAGACATGTATTTTTCCCAGGTCCAGTATTAGGCCAATTCCATGCATATTAATAGGACATGGTGCTTGTAGAGTGCCAGAGGGGCACCAGATCAGTACATTAAACATCTGAGTTGCTAAAAAGTAAAGATTCTGGTAACCAGGGCCATGCAAGTACGCACAATACACAACTATGTGAGGTTAGAGATGATTCACAAAGCATATGAGAAGGAGCTGACTTCTGATCATACACTGCTTTTTCTGGCACAATAGCTCAGATAGGCATTTGGGAAAAGGAGGTGAATAAAACTTGTATTTGGAATTGTTTTGACTGCTATTGCTTGTACTAATTGCTTTTAAAAGGATTTTGTTTGATTGTTTAGATAGCATTTTAGGAGAGTAAAATTAAGCACTGAGACAGGTCTTTGAACACTTCAAACATTTCCAGAGGGATTTATGGACAAAATCTTTGGTGATCAAGAACAATCCAAATCCTGAATCAAAACGTTAGCCTACTTAGGGCTTTTCATCTCCTTGAGAAACCATGGTCTCTTGAAAGACTTTGGCAGACCTGGCTGGATACTTTGGTACTTAATATGCAACAGCAAGAGCGAACAAGCTTGTGAACAGCCATTAAATCACAATCAAGGATAGAGTCTAATCAAGTCTAAAAAGAGCAACATTAGGTTTGAGCATGCAGTTTATTATCAGCTGAACATATTAAACCATTAAAAGCATTCACACAGGAATCTGATGAATAATTTCATAGATCGATGATACCAAAATTTGAATATGAATACAAGCCACAAACTCACTCTGGGCTGAAATGCCTGCATCTCTCAGCTACACAGCAGCTCCAGATATAATGCAGGACACAAATGTGATGTTAACAGGAATATTTTACAAAGTAGGCGTCAAAACAAGAGATGGAAATAGCTCAAAATTTCAGCTTAAGGGGCTAGCACAGGGAACTCTTAAGCTTCAAAACCTGCAAAGGGGGAGCTCATGAAAATTCCCTATCTCCATCAACTGGTTTCCATTCTCCACAGGAAAAAAAAAAAAAAAAATAACATCATCATGCTCATTTTAGGGAGATACAGATAGGCAAAGTATGTGTCCACCAGGGGCCACGACAATATATAAAGTCATACTTTATCTATTGAGAGGTGTAATTTGGGAAGCATTCGGAATCTTTCAAAAGTATTAACTCTGACAAGAATATGATGAAGTGCATCTCTTTAGTCCCCTGCACAGAATGATTAAATGAAGATAGGGGAAAAAAAGGCATCATTGTTTCAAAACAGGAACCTTAAATTAGGCTCCTCAATATTAGATAGATGCAGATTTTCAAAAATGACTGGTGAACTGACTCACACTCATCTCCACTTTAGCAGCCTTAAGTAGATCTGATTTTTAGGAAGTATCGTGTTCTCAGTCCTTTCAAATGATTCTTTTAAAAAAAACCTCAAAATGAGTATCAAAAAATCTTAAATATTTGAAATCATTAAATAGCTGTAAATATATCATTATAATTAATCACTTCTAAAACACTTGGTTTTGCTATCTTCTTTTTGTTACTGGAGGAGATAGGCCCTTGGTCTTTGTAAGAGTGAAAAAAGCAGAATATCCCTTCTGGAAACAAACCAACACCCAAGTTCATCTAAATACCTGAAGCATGAATTTTAGAGATTTAATTTTATTCATACAAATTTGTAAAGTGTTCTCCAAAGCCCATTTTGTGCTATTTGTCCTGAACACACAAAACAAATATGCTCAGCTCCCTGGCTGGGATGCTCAGACACTCTGGGAAGGAGCAGCAGTAAGAGATCAGCAGGACAACACCAACATCCCAAAGTCTGCACTCCCAGCTTCTCACCAATGCCCTGATTGCCAACACATCCACTCTTACTAAGGAAAAGGTAACAAAGCAGCACCAGAGCATTTCAAGGTCCTGAATTTAAAAAATGAAAACCAGTAAGATGCACAAAGAGTGACTGCTCAAAGGAAATGCATTAGTGATGGGACAAAGGCTGACTTTCATACACTCTGACATGTAAGCAGCTAGACACTGAATCAATACACCATAAAAAATTAATTTAGCTGAAAAAAAATCTTCTTGGCTCACCAGATCTTCACAGATTGAAGGTTTCTACTCTTACATAGAAGGGTTCCCATTGGGGAATACAAAGTAGACAGGTAGTGGAAAACTGTTAACAATCCATGGAACTGAGAATATTCAGAGCCCAAAGCCTGACAAAGAAAACAGTTAAGAGAGAAAGAAAAACAGCTGAATGAAAACATAAATACTGTGGCTGCATTGTGTTTCTGCTTGGTTCCACAGTCCTAAGGGGCTCACTGAACACTCCAAGGCAAGGGCAGTGAGAACTGGCAGGAGTGTCCAGCACACTGCTGGACTCAGCTCTCTCACACAAACCACAGCTATTGCTATTACATGATTTTATAATATAATCAAGGCACATGAACATATCCAATGCATGTCCAGTGCCTAGTTAAATACAATGCAAAACATTATTTTGCTTTTGTTTTAACTTGGACCATGACTGGAAAGAGCATTCCAAAGAAGAGTCACAAGAACTGAGTAGTCTTCAAGAAAAACAAGAACTTCTGAATCCACTTTTGACCTCATCTCAGTGTACTACAATGTACCAAACTTTAGAAAACCTCAAAAATATTACTGTGTATTCCATAGATATAGTGTGTATGTAATTATACTCAATACCCACACCACCACCACCAGCAGCTGGAGATTAATAAATTAATTTTCAGGGTAACTACATGTACATAAGGAACCACTGCTGTTCTAGCTTTACAGAGTCAAAGCAGAAGCTCAAGATCCCAGGATTGGTCACTTTGATCTGGCTCCTGTTGATCCAAGACTATGACATCCATCATCAAACACAAAGCAATCTCTCTTACTGAGACTTAAAGGATTCCATTAAAGTCAAGTTTCTAACCAAAATTTCAAAAACTTACATATAAATACTTCCAGGAAAAATGGATACACTTTATGGCACAGTCTAAACTCACACTATTCTGCAGTATTTCCACAGGACGGTAAAAACTCATTCCTAATATCTGGTTTAATTTTCTTTGAAGAAGATGTATCCTAATACATCCACACTGTGGATCAATTAATGTGGGCAGTCCTTGTGATACTTAAGAAGATTCATTTTAAATTCATATTTTCTTCTTAATTTGTTGTTTGGGATTTTTGAAAGCAGGTGTTTATAAATTTTATAATGGAAGAGGCCACTACAGGGAAAACTAAATGTCAACAAAGGTAACTAATATTCAGGCTAGCAACAAAGACAAGATAGATCTATCCAAAATCACCTCTTCTAGAAAGTCCTGCAATCTTTAGCCAGGGAGATGGTGGATCACTTCATTTGACACAAGTATACACAAAACAACTGCAGACAATAAATCCACTGCTTTAATATCCCCTATCCCCACTTTAACCAATGATCCTTCAAGAAATAAAAGTATAAATAAAGCCTACAACAAGCAGCTGAAGCAGCACCCATGCTCCTGTAGCATCCTGCCTCATCTTGCTTATTCTGCATCTGGCCCCCTTAAACCTCTTTACCCAGGAGCAAAACTCAACCAGAATTTGCTGAGCAGCTCCTTCCAGCCCCATCTATTACTTGGTGAGGAAGAAGCTGGCACTGAACAGAGCTGGATACTTGTCAAAGAGCAAGTTTGCTGAGTGCACACAACACAGTAAATTACAGGCATATTTGCTTTAATTTCATTCTTATGCATCTCCTTAAATCATAAGATGGGAAGCACAGCCTTTCTGTATTCAAAGTATTCATATTGGTTCCTAATCATCATTCTAATAAAAGGAAAACAATGAGCCTGAGGAAGGCTTTTCTTGCAGTTTATATGTTCTTAGCCACTGTTTTGGTTACTATTCCACCTTTTCTCATTTAAGCACAGGCTACTTAAAATCTGAAAAATGTACTGCATTTTCATAGGTAGCACAGACAACTATTTCATTATACTTCTGCAAATAAATTCTTTTTTCATTCATGCTATGCAATGTTAAAGAAAGGACAATCAGCTGGCTACTGAATCTAAAATAGTTATTGAGCTTTGTGAAATGATGCAAAGATAGAAAAATGGAGTTAGATGGCAAAAGTAAAAGCCAGACCATCTTCTCTAATTAACATCTCACTAGATTTTTGGTTTCCTGGCAACTTTGTAGTTTCAGCCTTGTCACATGAAAAGTATTTGCTTGATAAAATTTTCAGAAATTCTAATTTGTGAGTAAAACAGATTTTTACAGGGATCAGGAAGAAAAATTAGATCCTGTTTTCTTGTTTATTCAAATGGATTTAAAAAAAAAAGAAAGAAAGGTCTGATAAAATATTATGTCAATGGTATCATTTAGCAAAAACCAACTCCTTATTTCATATGAAAGCCCCAGTGGTTCAACCTGGGTATATATAACCCCCTTGGAGAGACTGTAATATGACCTTAATCTGCATGACTGAATCTGACTCTTAGGCTTTGCCAAAAATCTGTACACTCATTTGTGAACACAACATCAAGCATTTAATGTCTCATGCATCAGTACAATAATGAGAAATGCCCTTTCCACTTGGCTGTTAGAAAGCGTGTAAACTTCTGAGCAACAACACTAATACAGCCAACCTCAAAATATGGCCAGAGACTCTGTTGTCATACAGAATAAATTAATTCAGTCCTGTTCACATTTCTGTACTGTACTTCTCAGCACAGCACCTGAGCATGCCTGCACCATAAAATGGCAATAAATCTACTGTAGTCACAGAAAGAGAGTTGGATCCCTGGAGAAAATCCTTCACAGTCTCCCTGTTCCACTTCTGTGCCATATGGCTCAACTCACATCACAATTTAATAAAGGCAAGAATATGTGATCCTTTGAATCAGACTCTGCATCCAAAAGTTTCCCTCTTGCAATAGGATATAATAGGATGAAAACAAATCTGCTTGAAAAAAACTTCTGGAAAGTGCATGACAGCTCCCAATTTCTTTTTCTCCCCTTTAGCTTTTCCAGGCTTATTCCAGTGAAAGCACAGCATGCCTGGGCCAAGTCCAATGAAAAGGTGCTCTTGGAATCCTGTCAAAACCCACTTTGTGGTAACCCAGGCACAAACCATACTGTTAAAAATACTGTGCTCCTAAGATGACTTTGCTAAATATCTCTTCTACCACTAACTAAGTAGCACTAAGAGACATTGAACGTTAGCTTGACAGTGTTATATGGAGCCTTGGTTGTAATCAAAGTCTTTTATTTTTCAGAATTGCATTATTAAATGGCCATAAATATCCTACAGGAGCTTTTGAAGCTTTAAATCCATTAGCCCAGCATATACTATCAATGGTAAAAATATTACCTATCCTTCCAACAGACACAGAATGATGGGTTATTCTCATTTCAGTTATCCCAAGGGCCAAATCTTTACCTTGTTTTGTTCTGTTTCCCAGCTACAAAGAGCAAAACATGTCCTTTCAGTCTGGCTGACTTTCATCAGTGATTAAGGGGAGAAAGTGAAAACCTATCAAATCTAAGGGACACACAGCACAAGCCAAAATGTTCCCTCCTCAGTGCTATGCTCAGGCTGGATGAGCCCTCAGTGTCATGGCAGAGCAGCAGCAGCTTTCACAGCACTCTGTCCCAGGGAACTGCCAGAAGCTGAACAAGGCCAGAAATTCAAGGAGGACTGACAAAGCATCCCTTGCTTCTGGCAAGGTAGCAATTCCTGCTCTTGCAGGCAGTTTGGTGCAGAAAACCACTATCTTCCCAAAGGAGAGATAAGATTGAACAGGAGTGCAGAAGGCAGCTTGCTCTTAAAGAGGCCAGAGGAGGAGGGAGTTGCTGCCCCAGCAGAACATAAGCAGAGAGGGATTTCTGTCTTTCTGCAATTTCTTTCTGTGATTTCTGTCTTCCAGCTCACATGTGCCAATGCTCTCCAATTTTATTTTTGCAGCTTTGAGTGTCACCCAACTATGAGCAATCTTTCTGGGGAAAAATAAAAGTATGGAAACTGTTATTTAACATGTAGAATATACAAAGTGGAATCACACAGAAATAATTTTCCAGCTGGCCTTGTTCTCCCATTCATATGATAGTTTTCATATTCTTCTGGAATTCTGTGGATTAGAGCTGCCAGAATACAGATGCTGGCCACTGTAACAGAGCAAACTAACTCAGCACCCATGATTGACCTGCACAAAACACATTCTGTGATAGACACAAAGTTGCTTTGAAAAGTCCATCAAATATTAGAGAGATTTAAAACATTGTTTCTCCTGCAATGTTTAATTTTCCACTACTTTTCTTGTTTTCATTTCCTAATTTATTGCAGAAAACTGGGTCCTGCATAGTTAGGAAAAATGACATCTTTTCCTTTTCATTTATCCTACACAGCACAGACATTCCAGCTGGTGATTCAGCAGAAAGAAGGTCAATGTACTAATGGAATCAATAAACTTAAGTGTGATGAAGTGACTGCCACTTCAATTACTGTATAAACCGTAAATCATTTTCAAATGCAAGAAATATCCTTCTATCAATAAACTATCTGTTTAAGCAATTGTTTAAAAATCAAAGTGTGATCTTGTAAACATTTTGGAACTCAGTTACATTGTACATCTCACTCATAACTTCTGCCTATTCCTCATTGTTATTCCTTACTGACTTAGATTCAATACAGAGTAAAGACTAACTGAAGGAGTATTTACAATTAGAAATTGTGGCAATAGTCTCCTGCTCCCCACTTCTACTCCTGAGTCATAACTGGATGCTGCGACATTTCTCCCAAGAAAACTGGGAGCATAGAGTCAAACCTGTGCCCACTCCAAGCCACTGGTGCTGTCCAGACACAGAGAGTTCCATCTCTACACCAGCTGCCACCACTATCAGAAACTCTAAAGGCTGATCTTGAGTGTGCTGATACAAACCAATGGCTAAATATTCCTGTTAAGCCCTACATGCAGCATGGCCCTGTATGACATGTCTCTCGCTCAGGAAGCAAAGTCACAGGCATTTTTTCTCATGCTGGAAGTTTAAAATATGGTCCCTGATGAAAGGAAGTCTTGTCTACCCAAGTTAAGAAAATACCACAGCATGACCTGCTCTTAACAGTCCTCATTCCCCAGTGAAACATATCACCCACTCTCTTTCTCTTTTAAAGCCTGAAAGATGCTCACTGGCACAGAAAAGGAAGAGCAAGAAAATCCAGAGAGACTATTACTGATTAAGTGCTGTATATCCAGTGGCATGAGGATGCACAGCAAGCCTTAGATGCACCAGAAGCTTTTCATCCTGCAGCCCAGGACAGATAGGAGTTATTACACAGAAAGAGATAACCACTGGCAACACTAATTATGTAGCCTGAAGCGGAACATATGTGGGATCACAAACTACTGAAGCATAGATTATTAGACAAGTGGAGCCAGCCAATGCTCTCTCTGTAAACTTTTTCTAAAGATCTGCCACAGTTCTGCAGGCAAAATAATGGGCAATGGCTCTGCTTTTGGTGAACTCTACTTTCCACGTTATAGAACTCCAAAACTCTCTTCAAATTTGAGATTCCTCGGCACTTTGTGCCACAGAAATGCATGATAAGAAACTGCTTTTTCCCTGAAGTTTTATCTGGAGAGATTAAAAGCATCAAAATAAAAATGAAATGTAGATTATTCAAATCAAGAAAGAGACTGATTTCAGGGTTGAAAAATCCAACCTGGCTGTAGCAGAGCCAAAGTGGGAAACTGAGTCTGAAGACAACAGTATCACTATTCCCCATCACAAAACTCCCACATCTCTAAGTACACCCACCCATTCAACATGAGCCCACACTCCTTCCCAGAGCCAAACTTCCTGATTCCCAAGAGAGGCAGCAGACTTTAAATTGCAACAGCAACTCCCACTGACCCAATCTCCTTTGCTCCTTGTTTCCAGGTCCCAAATTATTTTCAGAGCCTCTGTTAGGTATGTACAAAATTCACCTTTGTTTCTTCCTACAACCAGAACACCATGAGCTCCAAAAACTTCCTGACTGCATTAAAAAACAGTTCAAGCAGTAAAAATGTCAAATCCAGAGCAATCTTTAATATTCAGTGAAATTCCAAATGCCAAATCTTTTACAATGTCTCTTGAAGATCCAAGGCCTCTTGCTTCTGGGATGCTAAGCCTTCCTTTAGCACTCTGGCTTTGTACTGTCCTTAGCTAATGAAATCTTGGACCCTACGAAAGGTAATTCTTATATTACAACTCAAACTGCTTCTTCACAACACAGGTCCCCCAGGACAGCATACACAGCTGCTGATAAAGCTGCACTGACCTCTGAAAAAATATTTGGGAAACACACAGTTCCATGCCTTCAGCATTTCAGTTTCCTCACAATTCATGGCAAGCCCTGCAGTTTTCAGTCATCTCATACCTAAACTGATGCCAGCAGCTGCCTGTGAAACCTCCTCAGCTTCCAGTGTAGAACATGCAGGACAGTGAGGCATCTTGCTGCCATTGACTGCACCAGAAACTTCACCTCATGTTGTGTGAAGTTCCCAGAGCACTCCTGTGTGCAGAGCAGACACACTCTGCTCACTGGTGTCCCATGTTTCACTGATTATTCCTCAATAGACTTTCCTCAACAATTTCTTTGCCCTGTCAGTAGCAATGGCTTGGTAGAAGCACCAGAAATGCTGCTTCTTTGTTCTCTTCAGAAAGTTATGCACTTCTATTTATCTGAAAAATCAGTTTAATTCTTACAGATGTATAGCTGAATATTCTGTGGTTTTTTTTTTTTTTTCTTCTGTTCTCTGAATGTCTCTGCAAGAAATTCTGCAGTTCTGAGTGTTCAACCAATGTTTGGTTTTACTTTAATTCTGTGTCTGGTCTTGGTAACACTTAATTTCATATTGCTCTCAGAAGATGTTTTGAATTCATCAGCAGAAAGGGAATTTTCCAATCATCAGTGTTATCAAATCACATTTGTCACTTTTTCTTGTAAACACCCAGAAGGAATTTACTTCACTCAATAAATTCCAGCTATCTGCCTAGAAAGATGCAGGGACACTTAAAAGCTGTGCAGTAATAATAATAAAAGTGAGAATCCTGCCTCTGAACTCCTATGTTTAATGCATTAACATCTGCTGAATATTATTACCTGCTTTACCATAGCATCTATATGCCCTACTCCAAAACCAAAATCTAAGGGACATACAAGGTGCTGTTTGAGAAGCACAGATTTCACACTGGTCACATGGGAAAAGTGACAGACAAAGGGAACATTCAACCAAAGCAACAGAGGTCATTATTTGTAAGCATTTCAATGATTTTCTGTGAAGAAAATAAAGCAGCAGTTAACCTACAAAGTAATTCAAGTGAGACATAAATAAGTATATCTGCACACACGTAGAGCTTCTAATTTGAACAGAACTTGGTTTTACTTGTGTACATTGCTTATACAAAATTTACCAAAAATGTCTATAATCCAGAAGTGTATTATGAAGCTCATGTAGGTTGAAAAATTAAGGGCGTAGAGGGAGACAGAAAGAAAATTCCAGCAGTGACAGAAGACTAAATAGAAGAAATAAAGAAAAAAAAGCCAACCAAACAAACAAACAAAAAAACCAGATTACAGGAGACCACGAGACTGCCCAGCAGTAAAAGTGAAGTGAGGTAGAGGTGAAAGGAGATGTGAGAGGACATATGTTGTGTGCCCAAATGCCAGAAATGAAGAACATCCAGGCAACAGCATGCAAAACCCAATGACACTATGCAAGACTTTAAGTAGATGCACTAATTCAAAGTACAGTTTGCCATGACAAGTAAAAGCCACAGAAATACAAAAATTCCTATTTTTCTAAAAGATTCATTTCATTATACATTATTTTAGTCAGCAAGAAAAATAATTAAATTCATAGAGTTTACCAATAAAATGAACAAAACTACCTAGAAGACCACAGTTGGAAGAGTGTGTTCCTGCCAGAGCATCACAGGACTAATGCTGATTAATTGGAAAGAGCCTGGAAGAGCACTGTAAAAATGATGAGCAGTCCAGAAAAGCAGCAACAAGCAAGCAACAAGGAAAGGATGAAAAGTTGAGGGTATTAAATCTAAAGAACACAATACAGAGGAGAAGTCTAATAAAGGCTTTCAGAGATATTAAAGCTTGATGAAAACAGACAGGAAATAAACTTTTCTCCATATGGAGTGGATAAGGAGAGAAGTAAACTGAAGCAAAGCAGATTTAAATCAGACATTAAAGAAAATAGTTTAACTCAGCAGTCCAGGTTCTTGTTATCACAATAAATTCTCTCCAATTCAGTTCTCCACAAACAACTACAGTGAAACCAGCTGGGAGTGTTTGTGTAAGTCTGGAAACACTCTGTAGCTGCTTAAGGCAGCCCTGCTACCCAGACAAACAGGTAGCAAACTGTACATCAAGGAATCTGTTTCACAACACACTGATTCAGCAGTGAAGCCACTCTCCCAACATTCCAGTTTCCATCCTGCTTTGGCCACATTTTCTCTGCCCCTTGTCTGTCTCAGATCTATCTCAGGTGTGTCAGCACAGTGGCTGCAGAGCTGCACCAAGCACCAGCACACTTAAAAATAATCTTGGGCTTGGAGGGTTTGTTTTAAGAGGGCTAGAACCAGGGAAAATGCAAACTCAACATACTGCAAAGCATTTAAACCCAGCAATAGACAGGTGAACCTCAGCTACTCACATCAATGAATGGGACTTGCATGCCATGCTTGAGACTCAGGAACTGCTTACATCCAAGATCTAGAGTGCAAGCTCTCATCACACAGAACTGCACTGGGATTACACACCCACCACAAACTCACACCTTCTCTGATGGCTTTGCACCACTCACAGGGCTGTTTCATGCCCTATACAGCTCTCCTGAGAACAAATAACTGGCTCTTCAGTAATGAAAGTGGAATGCTACAATGACATATTCTAACATTAAAATACCAACATGACTTTCTCCTAGACACTCCCAAGGAAATGGCTGAACTTACACTATTTTGCAGTAAATTTCAAAGCAAGTATCTTTTGAGACTAAACATATTATGACCATTAGCAATGCAAATGAAATCCTCATTAAATAAATACATCTATCATAGAATATAAATTAAAATCCCTTTCAAATATAAAAGCTGTCAAGACAATTATTGAAGTTCATGAAGGCTTTAGCTATAGGCAGAAGGCTGGCTAGCATTATCTAAATATTTAACCTCATTGCTAGAGTACAATGGTCAATGTTGTACAACACATGTAGACCCCTGAGGCCTTCCAGGATAGAGTTACAGTGATTACAAATCAGGTAGGTTAAATTTGTTGTCTAAGTAGCTCAGCAGTTGACCCTGCAAGTAACTAAATATGAAGGCCCAGTTAATATTAAAGACACACAGATTATGTTACTAATACAGCTCTAGGAAGTGGAACAGGAACAAAAAGCATTGCCCCAAATTGCAATGATAGATTGAAAGATTTAGGAATCAAAACAAGGTCCAACTATGATGAGTTATAAGCTCACTCTCCTAGACCACAGATATCCCTCATTATAACTTGAAGACCTCATGTGGTAATTATTTTAGCTCAAATAAAACTTCTGCAGCACTTCACTGACTTGTAATTCTTCTTCAGGAGAAGAAGTCATATTCTTTCACCAACAGTTTAAATTCTAATTATTTCTTTGCTGAACCCTGCAGTGAAACTCATCTCTAGAAGGGGCCATGTGAAAGCACTTCCAATATTTCTGCTGCCCAAAGAGCAATACTCTTCCTTCACTTGAGTGATTTTCTACCCAACAGGTACAACAGTGAAGTAATGAGCATTATAAAACTTAATACAGTGCCATATATATTTTATGACTCTGTAGATCCAGATCAGAGAACATCCAGATTGTTTTTACAGAACTAATGCCAGACACATTTCAAATTATTATGTATGCAATGATTCTAATAAATTTATAACTCTTACCAAACTAAAACTTAAAAAAACATATAGCTGAGAAAAATAATTTTTAAAATACCAAACATTCCTTAAGGAAGTTAAAATTTCCCAAGAATTTTAAAATTATGAGAGAAAATAATATATATCAAAATGAAATGTGGCTTTATAAGAAGGATTTTTCACTAATGCAAGTATAAGACATTAAAAATATATGAAAATGAAAAACCTTTCACAATGCTCTACTGTTTGTACAGTACAGCATTTAAAAAGCAAAACTAGGGAGGATGTAAAGCCACATAAAAGCTCAGGATAAGGGACTGTAAAATGAGATTCTCTCATATCAGACTAACATCAGAAAAATAACTTCCCTGTGTAGATTGCCACTATTTCCCTTCTGTTTACCTATGGTAACATGATAAATTTCCAAAATATCCAACAATTTAATGATCTTTGATGTTGCCCTTATGACCAAAAGGCGGAACAAGACTTCCACATTTGACATTTAGATATGGAAAGATTCAAGTTACCTGCTCAAGTTGGAACAGAAAGCCTCTGGCAGCCCTGCAAACCAAAACTGGTCCTGAAGCCCAAGAGACTCAAAAACAACTGGACCCTCCTTGTTTGCCATTTCTGCAGGAAAACATCATGACTCAAAAACAACTGGACCCTCCTTGTTTGCCATTTCTGCAGGAAAACATCAAGGTGCAACCAAGCAGTGCTCTGTAGAGAAACCACAACTCACCCCAAGTCTGGTTTTGAGACAGAAACTACAGAGACAGAGGCTTACACTGTTGGCAATCTGAGCAAAAATCTCCTGCTTTAGGACCTTACTGAGGAGAAAGATGGGCTATGCATCAGCTCTGGAAATAATAGTTCGAAAAAAGAGCCCAATGTGCAAATATCTTGATTAGAAAGATGTTTAAAGTTTGTTCAACATTGTTAATATCCATCAAACACTCCTCCAGTTTCTCCCAGTATGTGTCAGGCATACACAGGAGGGGCCCAGGAATATACTGCAATATCAAATATTACATGTGGTTGGGTTTAGTTGTGTTAACACAGCACAGCCATCCCAGCTGAATTTGCCTTGAAGATAAAGTATAAGCAGCACTGCTTAGTATGCTTCACAGTTGCCTCTAACAAGGTTTGAATGAAGGACAGAACAAATACAAACAAAATTATCTTACTTCCTATTGCACTTAAATTTTGACAGACTGGAAACTGTCCAAATTCTCCTACTATTTTGTGGTTAAAATAGGAAAATCCAGTCTGCTACAAATGGAGAACAGTCCAATTAAACATATTTATTACTGAAAAATTGTCATCTCTGGAGCTGCCTTGAAGCGTGATGCATCAACAAATTTGCCTGCTAAGGAAGCATCACGTATATAATGACCAAAGTTTGTGACATTATCAAAGACCCTTCAAGAATGAAAAGTGATACAAATTGCTGCAAGCTTTTCTTTCTAAACTTCTGATTGTTCCTGAATATGACACAAATAGAATCAATCTAAACTTACTCATTTTTCCAACATCTGTTAGGATCTCTTAAAGAGTCTGTCCTTGGGGACAATTTGTCACACAAAATGATGACATTTGCACCACGACATGCTGACATTATACTATCCTATTGTCACTATTTGTGACAAACATGGCCCTACAACAACCTCTCTGATACCATGGACAAATATTTGACCATGCAGTGCAAATAGAATCAATGACACCTTTGGGACCAAAGCAGAGCAAGTCTGTTCCCTTGTGTAAGCCAATGTCAGCCTGTTTGCTCCCAATTCTATGGTACCAGGAGTGCCACAAGTGCCACAGGCTCTGATCCTGCAACACCTCTGAACGAGGACAGCCTGACATACAAGGAGTTAGTTCATTGCAATAGTCAAGCTAAATGAAGCAGTAACAGAACTCCACAGTCAACATCTTTAAGTAGTAATAGGGAAGGATGAACCCAAATTAGCCTTCTAATTATTTTCTCCTTAACTAGACTATTAAAGCAATTACCTAAGTTACACACTATAATGCCCTGAAAATTTTTAGTACTGAACAGACTTGGTTTGCTGCACCACTGTTCCTTCAACAAAAAAAAGTGAAGGAAGAAAACCTTTTTTTCCTCCCCAAACCACCACACCATGTAGATATAATAATGATACCTACTTTTGTGTCATTCCTCAGAATTATGAGCATGTGATTCAGAAGCTACAAAAAATTACAAATTGGTGCTGCTTTTGTTGTCAGGATGAGCCTCCTGCTGTTAGCAAAGAGAGATGAGAGCCACCTAATGCTTTGGGGGCTTAAATAGCTGGTAACCAACAGGATGACCACTGGGGTGGCAGCATCAGCCCAAGGATCTGCCCCAAAACACTCTGAAGCTGCCGTGGCCTTGCAGAGCCTTGGGGCTCAGTGACACCAGAGGGAGAAGCCCAGCTCTCACAGCTCAGTGAGTGCAGCAGAGCTGGGGACAATGGAACTCCACTACAGGGAGCCTTCTGCTGCAGGGAAGTGATGAGGACTCAGGTCTCGTTTCTCTCTGCTGAATTGATTGCCTGAGCAAGGAGATTGATGCAGAAATCAATTCACTCTTGCCAGCTGGTTTCCCTCTACCTGCACTGGTAGTAAGTTGATTGGGATATTAGTTTCCTTCAGCTGATGTGTCTTCCATATGTAACATGCTGACCCTGGTGATGCTGAACACACAACAGCTAGAAAATTTCAATTAACCAATCCATAGAAAGGAAGGTAGGGAAGTAAGAGAGAGTAAGACAAAGAAAGGTAAAAAACAACAATCCTCAGCTCATGCAAAGAGGCTTGTTTGTTCTAGATAAATGCAATAATATAGAATTTTAGAGTAAATAAAATGAAGAGGAAGAACAGTGTGGAATTCAACCATTAAAATATAATTTTATATATTGGGTTATCACCTATATATTATATTATTTATATATATATAAAATATTATATATATATATATAATAACCCAATATATATATTATTTATATATTGGGTTATTACTTGTTTCTGTTTACTTTTGTCCATTTTGTAGGCTCTTGTACCTCTTTCTTCCCATTACTGTTAACATTCCATTACCTGTGAGACAAATTAAAGCCAAGGATCCTTCCATAATGGATGAAACTTAAGCCAATGAAATGGTGATGCTTCATTCATAGCTGAGAAATACAATCACAGCCCAGGTTTCCAGAGAGTCTATAGATAGAATGCTTTTAATGACGACCTTCAAAACAATTTTTAAAATTGAAAGAGAGCACTAGTAATCTCTATTTAAAAATGACAAGCTATTTGTAAATAATAATGAGCAAAATTTTCAAAATTCACCTTCAGCACTTCTTAAAATCTAAGAAACTTGATCATGCCTGTTTAATAAACCTTTTAAGCAACTTAAGAGAAAAGGATTGATTTCCATTTCAAAAGAATCACCAATTTTTACTGAACAAAAATCTAGCTTAACTGTGCCATGCAAACTTGGAACAAACAAGCAGAATTTCTTGTATGTATCAAAACAACTTTATTATACAGCACACCAGAAGATCAGCTGTTTTAAAGTCAAATGCTGAGACATCAAAGGCATATTTTCATACATGGAAGGGGTGAGACACTTGAATACTCTCAGGTAAGCTTCCATAAATTAAAAATGAGACTCACTTGTTGATAACAACATACAAAGTATTGGTTATTTACCAAAGGAATAATGGCTTGAATTTAAAATTAATCCTGGCTTAGATGAAGTTGTCCATTTAATGAACATTTATTCAACTTCAAATAACCTAGGAAAACATCTGGGATACTTTGTGCTTTTTGTATATGACAGCACCATCATCCACACATCTAAAAGGATGCTTTAATAAATTCCAAAGAAACAAAAAGACATCTAAAACTGCTTTTGCCATGCATCTTTCTTTCCAGAAACAGCATTCACTCAAGATAAATAACACACTTTAAAGTACTCAAATTGGTGAGAAACTTACAATAGAAAAAAACCATATCATTTGTACATTGTGTTGATAGATCTACTTGTTACTTCATATAATTTTTCTGACTTTAAATACTATTTAAATCAATAAGAATCAATAAATTGTTTTAAAATTCTAAAATGTAGAGACAAATCCACAAAATCTTAATTACTCAGAGAATATACCCCAAAATTTTAATTCATTTAGCTTTATGGAAAGGATAATAGAAATCCAGTACTAGCAAGTACATGAGCTCATCCTCCCTCTCATTTCATGTTTACAAACAAGGTGCTTCTTGCACCTGAGAAGTTTTTACAGCTACCCCTGAGCTACAAAGTGCTGTTGGCCAGAAAAGCTGTCTGGTGAAGGATCACAATATTGTCATCTGAGTCTGATGCTCTTCCCTAAATATCCACAGGTCCAGCCTAGTACAGACATTCTCATGTTCTTCCTAGAAGTCACTCCCATAAGACAGTAACAATTTCATGTTAGATAAAAGCACTCTAAATCTGTTCATCTTCTTTCAGTCCATGAACCTCAGTGACTACACAGCAAGTGCACTTGCATCAGAGAAATAAGCTATGCCAGAAACCAAGACCTTACATGTTTCTGCTTTTGACTCTCGTGTTTTGGGGGCTCTGATAAAGTGACAGCTTGGATATATGAGATTCAAAGTTGCCTCCTGTGACAGCTTCAAACTCATTTACTGTCTCTGCTTTCCTCAGATTGTGTTTGTTTCCAAAACAAGCTTCATTCATTTAAATTCCTGCAGTAAGTAACAGCTTGTAAATATTTAATTTCATTTAAAGGAAAAAGAATTCATTGCCTATCAGCTGCAAAAAATAATAATGAGGCATACTTGGCAAAGTCCCACCTCAGAATGACATCACCCAAGTATGAGAATGACATTCACTAATATTTGAACTTAACCCAGACAATAAAATCCACAGCAATTGACATTTCAGAAGCTGTGTTTTGCTCACAGTACCTCTTTTATATATTACATCTAACATTGAATAGATTATGATTATTTTTCTATTACACTTGGATGATCAACCAAGTCATTTCAAATTCTTATTAGATGGCATGTGCAGATCACAGAACTGGAAATGGAATTTTGAGTATTTCATTTCTAATTATGATTATTTAAACTCACCTGGAAGCTCATACAGAAGCAGTGTACTTCATAGTATGTCCCCAATCCAAAACTAACCCTAGGTAAGTTTAAGGGATCTCTTCCCAGCTTTCAATTTGGGGCATTAGGTGAAATATAACATTCCTGGGCCAGTTTCAAGTAAGATGATGTATTTTGGGGACAGTTGTTTTTTTTAACATCTGCTATTGCTATGCTCCAGAGCCACAAGTCCTGCCATGAACGCAAGATTTCCTTAAGCAATGCCACGGAGTGTGTCCAATTCTGCACACAACATGTGACCAACTGTGAACATCTATTTTGATGGGAAGGACAACTCCCAAACTGATGACATGTCAGTGTCACAACTAACCATGGCTTTCAAGATCTTTATTTTTCAGATGGAATGGGGAAGATGATGCTATTCAAGCCCTCAAGGGTGAGAAAGGTGATTTAATACTGAGAAGGAAATGAAGGGAGACTAACAAAGGAGACACACAAAGGAAGGAGGAAGGAGGAATGAGACATACAAAAAAAAGCAGATGAGGAAGTAACAGAAACAATGGACAGCTGCAGAACTTGCCTGAAAGGGAGCAAAGTTTCTGACTCACTGATAGTGACTGTGACAATCACAATTGAGGTTCACTCAATAAATATAAGTCTAAAAATAAAAGCTTGCCTGTTTTGTGCAAACCATCCATATACAACAGACTGTGGATCAAAGACTATGAACTCTATATATTATTTCCTGGCACAGAGTCTCAGCCTAAATGTGAATTTCAGTGCTCTCATCTCAATGGGTTCAACTTCTGAGCTATGGACCCCTGTGAAACATCACACTGAGCTGAGCTCTGCTCCCTCAGGGAAGCCTTGATACACTTCACAAAGTACAGCAATGCAATAACCAGACTTGCTGGCAGTTTCTGCAAACAAGATAAAAATTACATCCTTCTGTAGCTTTACATTCCCATCTTCAGGAACAGTGTCTTCACAGTTAGGAACATTAGAGCCAAGATGTAATCCCTCCCAATAGATGGACATGGATTCAAACAGGAAGTGGAGGAACTTCTTTTCATGCAGCTCCAGCATTCATAAAGCATCTCTTGCCTCAGAAACACACACAAAAGCACCCTGAACATTCCTGTGTGCTAGCAGACTGATCAAACTAAATCAAGTCCACCCACTGATTAAGAAACTTGTCTTTTATTCAATTCTTATGTTGTAGCAGTTCATGTCAGTTTAAGAAGTGCCTTTCTGCAGTTAACTAAACCACAAAAAAACCAATTTATATTGATAATTTACCAGCTAACAACCCAGTTCTCACATGGATTACATATGGTTGTCTGATATCAGTCATCTCCCTATCAAGGATTTTTAAATCAAGGAATGGAACAGAGGTACAAGGTGTTTATATAATAAATTTAAAAAATTCTCTCTTAGGGTTTTCCAGGAGCAATGAGATTATTAAAAGGCTCAAAGCCTTCTAAATGAAGCCCACTTTATAAAAAACCATGGTTTAAAGCAGTTGGAAGAGGAGGAAGAAAGGTAGGAAGGAAAAGAAGATCTTGTTAGTAGCCCTCAGTGCCCTGCCCAGTAGCCCTTGAGAGAGGCTGCAGGAAGATGAACATATGTATTTCATTAGGAACTGAAAACGTGTGCACTGAGCTACAAGTTTTAAGCAAAGGTGCCTTATTCAGCCTACATGCAGGGAATGTGTTCCTTCTGCATCTTACTTCACAGAAGCTGACAGGAACCAGCAACTTAATCAGTGAATCAGAAAGTGGGTTTCACAGAGCTACAAAATGCTGTTCAGCTGACATGCAACACATTTTTTTGCTTCTCTTCTTTAAAGTGGTTTTAGACAGTGTTAAATAATAGTATCTGTGACCTGAGAGAAATTTAGTACATTGACAGTGGGCTGCTTGCTCAAAAAACATGGACACTTTTGCTCTATCCACACATCCTCTTCCCTCTTGCATGTGGTCAGCAGCATCTTGGTGGATGTCACATACAAGAGAGGAAAGAAGAAACTTTGGATTCTTTCATATTTGTTTTTCCTATCAGGCTGGGAAAGTACAAAAAGAAGAGGATCAGATCTCAGCTGACTCCACCAGTATTGGCCTCCCTCATTCAGGGAGAAAGAAAAGCCCAGAACCACTAACAGTAACAGCTTCCCAATTTTCTACCCCAAGCGCCAATACAGTTCAGGGCAACCAGAGAGTTCAGTGTCAGTCCTCTGTAATCTGTCACTGGTGCTCAGGACACAGCTTTCAGCATAAATGTTTTGCATAGTTTCAGTTCAGCTTGTACTTCTCAGGGCAAAGAACAAGTTTCAGGACTGCTCTCAAGGCAGATGAGACCTTTCCATATACCAGCCCTTTTGTGGTTGGGCAACAGGCAGGGAAACACAGGAAACCACTGATTAAAAGCAAAACAAATTAGCAAAATAAGAAATGGCCTTTTACATCAAAAGCTGCAACTTTGATGAAGTCCTACTGCCTATGAGGAGGCATCTGTGCTTGGGAGAAGAAAGCTTTTTCTATGCTCTAACCTCATAAAATACAACAATACTGAAGATTCCAAACCCTCATGCACAGCAATTCAATGAGTGCAGGTTACAAGAGTGAAGTGAGAGAGGTCAGAAGGAATGAAGTTCACTTAGCACCTATGCAGAATAGTGTAAGGCAGCCACATTAATGTGAACCCTCACTGCTCTCAACAGAGCCACACAAAGTGCTCAGAAAGAGGGAGCAGAGAGGGATCCCTCCCAAAACCAGCTGGGAACTTACAGATAGAAATTTACTGATTCCAACCTGCCATGGAGTAGGATACAGGGGTTTGTTTCTTTAGTCAAGAACCATCAAGATTAGAGCCTGTAAGTACAAACACACACATGCATGGCAGATCCTGATAATCTGATTTTGACTTCCTTTTCCACTGGGAAAACCACTGCAGGTTGAGGTGAGGTGGGCACAAGAGCATCAGTCTTTCTATGACATCCATCTGCTCCAGCAGTCCAATGTGTTCTAGCATCAACAGCCAGGTCTGTGGGAATTTCAGGCATTTGGTGCCACAAATCTCCCCAGAATTCACCTCATGGGGTCTGTACCAGGCTGATTGTTAGAGCACTGCATATGTGCATGACATCCATTTGGACCCCATTGGGGGTGTGGTAATTGAAGTAAAGATCTCTGCACCAAGAAAAAAGTCCCCTAATCCACCTGTTCCTGTTCACATGCTGCTTTGGTTTATTTCTGGTTTTATATCTCATCCATGGAGCCCTTCAAAAGCCATGCATAAATAGAGCTGCCCATACACAAGGGGCTCACGAGTTCCCTCAGGGTTACACTCTTATCTCTACCTACATTAACACTGGTGCCTCCTTAGGCTGAACACCCAAAACAATTGCTGGGAGCATAAAACAAGAGCTGAGAAAAGCGTATTCTGCTCTCCATAAATGGCAAGACTTAATGAGTGCTGCTGCAGATTTAGATGTGTCAGACTTCACAAACAGCTCCAATCCTCTGAAAAGACCAAGTTACAAGGTATCTTTCTGCTAGCAAACACAGGAAAAATACCTTATTGTACCCCTGGAGGATTTTATGGCAACCTACTACCACTGATACAATTGTGTTTTCAATGAAGAAACAACAATTTCTTCAGACTCAGTCACATTTACCACTGTGAAACAGTGCTGAAAGCTCAAAGAGTGATTCCAACATCCTCCTCTCAGCCTCCAGCTCCATTCCCTTGGGCACCTGTCTTGCAGTGACAATTGTTGGTGGAGGGAAGCATGGGAATGCATTAATCATAAACAGGCTCTTCTTCACCACCTGAGAAAAGCAACATTTCTCCACCATAGCTCAGTTAGGGTGGCCAAGCTGCACATTGGTAACATTTACAGGTGGAACAGCTTGATTCTCAATCATCATCATCATTATTTATTGGTATTACACAGCACCTAAATGTTACCAACTCAGAACCCCAGTACACATATTGCTCATACACATGCAGGAATATTGCTCTTTCCCTGGGCACTTGCAGTCCAGGGACCAGACCACAGACAGTTACTGTGATTAAATAAAAGTGTTAGAGTGTAGCTTGCCATCTGCTAAAACTTAACACACTGGCCAGTAAACATGGGTGTACTGCTCCACAGGAGTGAGGACACTCACAGGGGTTGGTGCTCCCAAATATGATGCTGCAACACTCATGCAGCTTTACCGTGCACCAGTGACAAAGAAACAAAGTTCATAAACTGAATGGGGGGAAAAAAACCATTAAATACATCTACTTTATCTACTAGAACAAATTTTTAATAATGTTACTGTACAGAAAGCACAGAAAACAGCTTTTTTTTTTACTAATGAACAAATTAAGTGTTTTAATGACTTCCCTTAAAAGAAAAAACAATTTACTGTTTTGTGATTTTCTCTTTAGGAGAACAGATAATCATGATGATGATTAGAAGGATGCCAGAAATTAACAATAATCTCTGTTTGCAAGTACATTTCTAAAAGTGTGGCCATCAGATACACAATAGGAACTATTCTATCTAGGTATTGTCCTATCCAGATGGTGCAATTAAAGAGCTAGAAAAAGTGAACTACAAAACAAAACTTAAAAGGTTAAAAAAATGTTATTCAGAGAAATAATTATTCATTTACAAGAGCAGAAAAAGTACAAACACTGAGAAAGAAACATAGTTGTTTGATTAAGCTGCTAAACAAAGGCAGAAAAATCATATTAAATACAGTTTAAATTTCACTGATACTGTTTTTAGTCACATAATCTTAAGACTGTTGAATGATCTTGAAGTGCCAGAATCTAGGCATTTAAATTAAACTGGACTACACAATAAAAGGAGCCTTGATCAAAACAAACATCAGAACAAGCAGACAAGTTTGCATGACTTGTGAGAGTCTTTTCATTTCTAATTCCTGGGCTGTGCTGTCAAAGGAATTAGAAATCACAGATGTGATAGTCCTGCTTCTTCTAGGTGATAACCATTACTTTAATATCAAAGTGCAAAGCTAATTTTTAGACAAAATCCATCCTAAGAGATGGAGAAGTACTATTATTCTCATCTTGCAGGTAGGAAACTGCAAAATCATCTATGAAAGGCAAGAGATATTTCAGAAGATACTGGTGAGGTAACTGGCAAAAGTTCTTTGGCACTACTATCCAGCTTCAATTTAATCCTACAGCTGTTGGAACCTCATGCTCTGTCTCTGGCCAAGCCTTAAATTTCCCCCAGGCATCAACTGCACCTCAATTCTTGCTTGGAGCTCCCAGAAGTGGTGACAGGGCTGTGCAGAGCATCACCAGCTCTGCCAGACCCTCAGTCCTGCAAGGCAGCAGCACCTCAGCATCTCTGCCCTTCCCACAACAGCCTCACCCAGGGCTGGTGACTCCCAGCAGGATTCACAAGCCCAGCACTTCTCTACTCATCACACCAGAGTCAGCAAGCCCAGCAGATGTACCCAGTTTTCTCAAGCATGTCTGTTAACATTGTCAGGGGTCAAACAGAGACCTTCTCCATCTCCTTCCTACTGCAGAAGTCCAAGCTTAGACTTAATGGCTGGATCACAGAATCACGGAATGGTTTTGTCTGGAAGGGACCATAAAGTTCATCTAGTTCCAATCCCCCTGCCATAGGCACAAAACCTTCCCCTAGACCAGGTATCTCAAAGCCCCATCCAGCCAGGCCTTGGACAGCTCCAGGGATGGGGCACCCACAGCTTCTCCAGACAGCTCTTTACAGTGTCTCACCGCCCTTGCAGTGGAGAATTTCCTCCTTCCTAAAGAAGTAAAGCACAGCAAAGGATCCCACACATTATTTCTTTAAAAGTGGTTTTGTCATTGGTGATTTGTTAGAGTTTTAAATTATTATTACTGGGACAGGGGGTTGGGGATGGGAATGTTTGGTAAGCAATGTGAGACTTTGAGAATAAAAATTCTGAAGATGTTGCAGGTTATCAAGTTTCATTCTGAGCTACAGCAACAAGTCATATACTGCAGAATAGTTTCAACCTATACTTTCTGCTTTTGCATAAATGAGGTTGAATTTTCAGAACAACAGAAGGATCCACTTGATTGTACTGCCCATTCTCTCTCCTTTATGTCAACAACCTTTGGTCTTAACTGACACAAATATAAAATATTATATTTGGACAGGCAAAGGACTTGGCATAAAAGCTTCTGTAACTTGGGCACTTTTATGTTTTAAATTCATAAGGTGGTCCATACCTTACAAAGCTTCCCATTTTAGCAGAACAATTACTGTTTTTATGAAAAGATCATAATTTCCCCCTTCCATTCTTTAAAAAATAATCTTCTACTGTATTGAATTTTAATAAAGTCAAAAGGGACGTCCTCAGTTCTTTCTCCAAAGATGTATATCAGTAGATTTCTAAGACCATCAGCTTGGGAAGAATGCATTATATTCCCACAGGGATATGTGAGCTGCTATCCCCAGCCTAAACACATCCCTTATGATTGCTTTGTTTACCATGCACGTGTAATACAGCAGTATCACAGGGAGGATTTAAATCTGGTCTCTCTCTAGAGTGTACATTGCCATATTTCCTTCTTAGATTTAAAGTGAGCCTATCCCAGTTGTCAGCACAGTAATTTTGTTATAATAGTTTGTTCCTAAGCGAGTTAGGTAATGCCAGCCAAACCAGCAAACCAGGTAAAACCAGGTATGGCTGCAGGTTCATGGAGGAGGACTTTGAAGCATGCTTGAAATACACATTTACTAATTAGTTTATATCAATTTTAAGTGTCTACTTAGGGGATGAGAAGAGGTGCAATCTCCCTTTCCTTTAGCAGCTGGAATTTGCTGAGATGAGGATAGAGCTCAGCAGGCAGCAATATGACTTACAGCCAGATGTAAGGCTGGTAGAGAGGGAAAACAGAGGCTGGTAGAAG
This sequence comes from Zonotrichia leucophrys gambelii, assembly GCF_028769735.1. Lineage (NCBI taxonomy): Eukaryota > Metazoa > Chordata > Aves > Passeriformes > Passerellidae > Zonotrichia > Zonotrichia leucophrys. Next base: position 53,643,852 of record NC_088173.1, read on the forward strand.
CAAATAGATGAAGTAAGCCAGAAACTTTATACCAATAAAAAAGAAAAAGGAAAAAGAAATTTTAAACTCCTTACTTCAATCAGATTAAAATCATTCTGTTTTCCATGTGGGATTCTGCTGTTCCATTCAAATATGATTATTGGGTTTGGTTTCTGTTTGTTTTTATAATCACACTATCATCTCAAGGAATTTTAAGAAAAACCTTCCCTATGGGAAATCTACTTTTCACTTTGCAATATATCTGCCATTTATCAAAGGTCTGAGCTGTCAGGATTTTTGACCTCATGCTCCCTTTAGTTTCATAAAATGTAGCCTGACTACTCTGCAGAGCCACCACCCAAACCTTACCAGAAATAGACTTTAGCCATGTTTGCATAGATAACTCCATTTACCATTACAGATACTGCTACAGTAATGTTGAACTCAATGCTTTTTATAGTTTTCCTCACAACTGCTTGCAACTGAACAAAACAAAAAAACAATTAAATAAAACATCTGCCAGAAGAATACATGTAGTCATCACCAGCCTCTACAAATCATAATGGTGAAACTGTATCAAAAAGAGAAAGTTTCTAAATTAAACAAAGTATCTGTATATCAAATATAAACAAGTCGGTATCAGCTAAAGTTTTTGTGTGTAGCAATATCTGTAGACATGCAATAAATCTTTCTTTGTGGTAAGTCACTGCTTTTTGGGACTAAAAAAAAATTATGGCATATTTATATTTATTTTCCATGTTTATGGGGGATCATGACATCAAGTTACTGGACAAATAAGCACCTGCATGGACTTAATATTTTGACAACAAACAAAAAAATTAAATACCAGCACCATGAAACTGGAAGAAGCTGGCCAAAGTCCTGCTCACACTACTTTAGCAGTCTGCACACAGCATGAAGAGCAGCCCCTGAATCAAAATCAATTGTGAATACAAGTCTCATTCTCCCCCTATTTCTGCTTTGGCTTTGATTTTTTTTTTTTAATCAGCTAGTATGAATGCAGAACGGGAAATCTTCAGGAGCGTCAAAAAGAATATAGTTTTGCAAACAAAGTTGCTTATCTAGCACCAAAAAAAAAGCTCCTGGGATGACTAAGGTCTCTTCAAAGGAAAAGTAGGATTTTTAAAAGTTGTCATGAATTGACTATTTTTCCCCCAAATCAGAAAGGCTTGCATATTTTTAGTAAATCTGGGCACATGCATATTTAGCTTAACACACCAAGGGCTATTCCTTTAGCATGCCACCTGTGTATATCCCAATTCTCAGTGTTATTTATCATTACACGGATGGCAATTCCTTGCCCTTCCCACAGTACAGGGTGTGTTGCACCACCCACCTGCCATGTCTTCAGTTTATGATATTTTAAGACTGGCAGGAAAATTAGTTCCACTTGCATGAGCCTTTGTTTGAAAGTAAGACCACACAACAGCTTTCTGTGGGCAGAGGGGACAGAGAGCAGAAATACTAATTGCAGGAATTCACTAACCAGATACATTCTTGCCGTGACAAGTACAGGCTTTGCAAGACCTACATCACCAGTGATGGTTTTGACTACACATCCCACTGCAAAGAAAGGTTGGGGACATGCTTCTTGTTCGTAGGATTTGTAAATAATTATTAGACTACAAAATAAAGTAACGAGGACACAAAGCTGGAAGCAATTTGCCTATCTCACAGTACAGCTCTCTCTTAACAAAGGAAGGAATTGTATCCTGATCTTCCCAGTGATTCCAGTCCACTTTACAAGCCATGCAACCACATCCTCTGCTTTACCATCAAAGCCACCATTTCTCTAACTCACCAAACTAACAGCATTACAAGAAGATAATAAGTAAATAAGTAAACATCAGACTTCTGCAGTACAGAGAACAGGGAAGAGAGAGGATCAATTTAATTTATAGCCTCCCTAGTTTCTCTCAAGACATCTCATGCAACCAAAAATCTCACAGCCCTACTACTGCAGCACAGGATGATTTACACAATGAAAATTATTTTTTTAAAACTCCATCTGCACATCAACCTAACCTCTGCCCCTCTCACATTTATGTATTTGCCCTTGATCCACACACGAGTACTCCACAGCAGCACTTCCAATGAGCTGTTCATGCAGGTGAACATCCCTGAGGGATGCAGCTGCCCCCTCTGCTTTTATAGCTATTTATCTCTTCATCATGGAGCTCAAAGGAATAATCCTTTTGCATATTTCTTCTTCATTTATTTTACTAGGTGAGGTGTTTAAGAGGATATGTGATCATCTGGAGCTCATCACTGTCAAACTTTCAGCCACAGCTGTAAAGGGTAAAGAAACTAGTTTAGCTCCTTGGTTTACAAAGTGCTGAGTACCTCCAATGAGGTGCCAAATGTGTGTGGTGACACTTTCAGATTGCTGAGTGCCTCCTGAGGTTCGCAGGGCCCGATCCAAAACCCCACTGCAGGAATGACAGCCCTTCCCTTGGCTGCAATGTGCCTGGGACAGAACAGAGCTTTGAGACTCAAGCCTGTACTTCCAAGACAAGGAAAAACTTGCCACAGATTTAAGAACACAGAATAAGGTGGCAGGTTTGAGAAGCACTGGATCATAGTGTTCCTACCTGCAAACAACAGAGTAATATAAATAAATTCCTACATATCTACTTAAAGAAAGAGACATTCAAGACTACTTTAAATATGTTTGGGATCAGGTGCTTATTTTCAATTGTTTGAATATAGCATACAGACATGCAGCAAAATTCTCTCCAATCCTCCAGAGGCCATCCCGTTTCCTTTGAGCTTAATGTATTTCTTCCATTTAAAAAAAAAATAATAATAAAGAAAAAATATTCTAAGAACTGTCTTTACAAATCATTTTTCTCTGGAAGCCTTTGTTAAAATCAGCCCTTCTTCTGGAAGCATGCAATAAAACAAAGCTAACTAACAAGAAAAGAAGCTGAAAAAAATGCTGACAGTCATATTGTAAAACATCCAGCGCAAAGACTGGCTGTTTTCATTTGGGTTAAGGCAGCAAAGTCTTTCATTAACAGGTCACTTGTTCAAATACTGTCTTTCTTGACAGTAATCAGCTGATGGCAGGCAGAGTAAGCATCATACTTTGTAAGGAACTTTGCAAAAGTATTTTTTATTGAATGTATAAATAATGTGCAGAAGGTCTGCAGGCATTCATGATGAGTGTGTCCTTCTGCAAAATTGAATTAGTAGATAGTAACTAGGCAAACAAAAAAAGAGCTAAGTTGCAGCAAAGACTGTAACCACTTTCATTTCTTCTGACAGTTGCCATTTATCTTTGCTTTTGAAGAGACTATGCGGTAGTATTCTAGTAAGGGAGCTGTAGCATACTGTGAAAAAATAATAACATTTTAGCAATACAAGCCCTCACTGCAGCATCTGTTATTAAATCTTTGCAGAGAGGCGAGGCGAGACCGCTAGTCATAACTGTGGATTAGCAAGGTTCTACTATATTCATTTTAGAGTGCAGAATGCTTTGCATGAAAGCTGTTACTTGCCTTCTATGTCAAAAAGTGAACTTATGCCAACTTTTTAATACTGAATTCTTCAAGGAAGCTGTCCTAACAGTCTGCAAGCACCGTCCACAAAAAACAGCAGCCGTCTAATAGCAGAGAAATGGAGGAAGGACAGAATCAGAATAGCTGATGCTGCTGATTTGCAACACTTTCTTTTCACAGAAAATGACCATCATCTTACACTTCCTTCCTGAGGAAATCAAAAACTGCCTTTGAAAGTGTCAAGCTTTATGATGCTGACTTCAACTCTGACACCCGATTATACAAGAGCATTAACATAAGCGCTCAGCACGCTCAGGGAATCACTGCATCCTCATCAGTGGAGCCTTAGTAGCTCCACATCCTGGCTGACTCCCTAGCAAAACAGGCAAAAACCCGGGACTTCAGGTCCTAGGAAAAGGATGATAATTCACATACTTATGGGAAGCATAACACACACACACACTCTGAACTGAGGCAAGTTTAAGTAAACTTTATACTAAATTCACAAAGTTCAAGCAGAGTCGGAGCTTAGCTGAATGTACTTAAAACACTCAAGAGTTTTCCAGAAACACTAAAATCCTCCAGAAGAAAGCTCATCTTAAGCTTTCATAACGATATTTTCCTGACTATGAAGTTACACAGACAGTGCAAGGTACTGTGTAATATTTACCCATGACGCCCACTGTTATGATATAATGTTTCAGTGAAGAATAAATTAGAAGCAGCAAATCCCTGAAACCACCCGTGCAAATACACAACCATTAATGGATTAATACATAAAGAAGTGAAGACTAGTTGAAACTGAAAATTAGTTTAAAAAATATTAGTGGCATCCACTGTAAGAGTTACTGTCTAAAACAGATTGTAAAGGCAAGACACATTGCTTTAACTGTGAAAAGTTGTGAACACCGATGCTCTAATGCAGTATCAGTGGTCCCAGAGCAAGGTTTTTATGCACCGATGTGTAAAAGCCCCCTCAGAGAGCTGCTGCTATTCCGGACCTTTGCGGGACTTCCCTACGCACCTGCGGCGCCGTCCCGCTCTCTCACTCCTGCTGCTCACATCACCTCAAGCCCAGAGCTACGTTTTATTTCATCTCCCGTTTGTTTCGGGTTTTTCTTTCCCTGGCGCTTGAGGAGGCAGAGCGCGGCGCGGGGGAGATTACATGGGGATGACTGAATCGCGGTGAATCGATTAAGCCTCGACAATTTAATCTGGGACTTCATGCGGGGCTGGAGGAGATAATCCCCGCACCGCTGTTCGTCCGTGCCTCTCCTTTACCCGGACACAGACCCGGGGGCACGCCGGCCGCACACAGACACCGCCTGGCCGGTCCGGAGCTAAGCTGCCTTCCTCCTCGTCCTCCTCCTGCTCCTGCTCCTCCTCGCAGCGCGGCGCACACCGCGCACCCGGCGCCTCTGCAAGATGCGCGCTCGCAAACTTTCCAAACTTTCTGGGGAAGTGGCGAGGGGTACGCGGGGTCGGCCCGACCACGGCGGCGCTTCGCCTCCCGGCGGCACCTCACCGCCCGCAGCACCCCGAGCGCTGCCCGCGGGGACTCCCCCGCCCGGGCCGGCCAGCGGGAGGCGGGCGCAGCGCGCTCCGGCCGCACCGAGCGCAGGTTGCTCCCCGCAAGTTGGAAGAGCGAAGCAACGGCAAGGGCAGGGACCCCAAAGCCCGCCCGCGCTGCCCCTCGTACTCACGCTGCTGTTCTCGCCCGTCCAGTGCACCATCGCCTGGTTGTGAGACGCGTCCCCTTTCAGCACGAAGGAGGTGCTGATGAGGGAGACCTGCTCCCGGCCGCCCGCCAAGGATGCTCTCCTTGAGCGGCTGCTCTCCGCCGCCGCCCCGCCGCTCCACCGCGGCTCCGGCGGGCTGCGCGCCCCGCGGGTCAGGGCTACGGGGCGCGGGCGGCCGCAGGGCTCCGCGCAGCGCGGCGCGGCGGCGGCGCCCAGCAGCGGCGGCAGCAGCAGCAGCAGCAGCAGCGGCGGCGGCAGCCGGGCAGCCCCGCGCGGAGCGGCAGCGGCGGACACGCGTGGCCCGCCGTGCGCCATGGTGGCTCTCCGGCGTGGTAGTGACAGGCGGGGAGGTGGCGGGGAGGGAGGGAGACACCGCGGCGGAGGGCGGGGGCGAGGGAGGGCTGTAACCGGAGCGGGGCTCAGCGGCAGCGCCGTGCGCGGGGCTGCGCGCCCAGCCGGGGCGGCGCCGCCATCTGCTGGTCCGCGCCGAAACGCCGGGCGGGCTCCGGCAATCACGGACACGGACACGAACACTCGCGCCCCGCGGGAGCCGCGGTGGGCACGGCTCTCCCCCGCCGCTTGTGAACTTTCACCGAAAGCTCCGGGCAGAATCTTTCCCAGAGCGCCCCAGCAACATTCGCGCAGACGCTCGGCGCGGGTGCGCTGCAGCCCGAGGGGCGCGGGGGGCGAGCACACACCGCTGCCTCTTGAGGATGGACGGCCTTGGCTTGGCCCTCCGTCCCAGGAGGCTGCAGTGAACGGTCAGAAGAGGTCTGTGTCAGAAGCTGAGAGCTGAGGAGCAAAGGAAGCCCGTGCAAAAATACGATTTCTGTCATTAAGACAAGCGCTTCCATGGGGAAAAGGATCTGTCCATTGTTCTGCCCCTCAGCTCATCGGTGGCACCAGGCTCGTCACCTGCACTGTCCAGAGCCAACTGCTAATCCGGTGTTGTCCACTGTGGGGACATGTGCCTTGTAATTTGGGATTGATCCAAGAAAGGCTCTCCTGGCATGGGCACAGCCAGGAGGGACCATGACTGGACCTGTGCAGAGTGGCATCACTCAACTGACAGATGAAGTGATGGAAGAAGATTCAGCTCAACGGATGGGCGAAGTGATGGAAGAAGATTCAGCCACCACAGTTTGGGGGCTCCTGCTGCTTCACTGCAGTGTGCTGTGTACCTGTGAATAAATTGGGACTTCGCCTCACATGCTGTGAAGAGGGCACAGGTTAGAAATCCAAAATAACTGAGGTTGGCAGGGACCTCTGGAAAAGTCCTGGTGCAACCTGCTGCTCAGTTGAGGGCCAGCTCTGAAGCTCAATCAACTTCATAGTAAGATAAGGATACGCAGGCCTAAATGTAAGAAAACGAGTTTGAAAGACCATTGACAAAAGTAATGACTCCAGGTATAGGCACCCAACAAAGAAGATCTGGGCTGGTTAAACCCAAGGTGAGTAAAGTTAATAAACCAGCTTTAGCTGTAATCTGCCTTTACCCTAATGGCCTAGAAAATTAGGATTACAAAGGCTTTTCTAGGAAGATTAATAGAAAAAATAGTATCCACTGGTTTAACTGTACCATTTACAGGGCTGTGATGACTACCACAGTGACCTAAAGTGACCTGGTTATACCAAATTCATGTAAAAACTACTTCCAGCAAGCTATATGACTATGTATTAGCTGCACACCTTCAGTGCTAGGAGACCTATGCTAACCTGCCCTGTTATTACTGTAATAGCTCAAACCAGAAGGCAGTTTCAAATTCAGGATGACTCTCCATTTCAAAAGAAATGCAGAATAAAAGTTAAAATAGTAATTTTTTTAAATCTCATGCACTTTTTCTGCAGCTCCCAATAAAATCCTCTTTCAGAGTTCCAAGCACAGCCCCACATCTCAAAACAACCTCTGTGCAGCCTTCCCCCTTGTTCTTCCAGCACAGTGTCTGAACCAAAAGAAGATATTGCTCCTTATCTAGGAGTCTCCAGATGCCAGTTGTGGATATTCTGTTCCAAACACCCTGTCAACAGGAGCCCAGGCAGTGACAGAAACTCAGGTAAGCAGCACCACAGACCCAGGTCACCAGTAGCTGCCTCTGGGACTCCTGAAGTGCCAAGGATTAAATTCATTTAGGAAGTACATTTTGTGTAAAGAGAAAGTTAATTTTTGGTCTCAGATCTTGATTCTGGAGACAATATCAAAAGCTCAGAAGGCCTAGGAGAAGCTATAGGGAGCTAAGGAAGGTGAAGCAGGAGTGTGAGACAAGACTGACTTTGCATCCATTTAGTTTTCTCACAGTATCTCATCCCTCTGAAACACTACCCTTGTAAAGCAAAAACCACCTGGGTTTAAGTGAACAGAAAATTAATTTTCCAGACAAAACCCTACTGACTCCTGTACACTGGTCTCAAGGACAGCTGTGGTCTAACACTTGTTTCAATCACTGCTGCTTGGGCCTGTTCTTTAGGGACACAGAAGATGGGCAGTGATTCAACAGTTCACAGAAGACACATCAGCAGAAAGTGATTCCTGTTGGAATAACAGTTCCACTCTGAGTGAGTCACCTTCTATCTTTTGCACCTCTGCACAAAGAGGAACAAGAGAAAAATGCAATGCAGAATTATTAAGGAAACATTGACCAACCACAACTGTATCAACCAACATGAAGGGGTCATTTCCCCATTGTTAGGAATATAATAATTTTGATTCTTACATCATGCCCTGTCTCCTGCATAACTGTGGATATTACCCACAGTTTGTAGAATAACCTAAAAGTATTCAGAAGAGATGGAAGGGCCCAGGTCCCTACATGTTAAAACTGGCATGCAAAACCTAATACTTCATCTGAATAAATGTGGCTGGACTTTGTCATGCTCATCCATTTTGCATTCACCACTGTGTTTGACAGGCTGGGCTCCCAAGAGCAGCAGCAAGGAGATGGTAACATCCACATTCCTAAAAGTCAAGCTCTCTGTATCTGTCAGCTACTGACACTTCCCATAATGAGACTTAAAAAGGAAAAGAAAACCAAGCAGTTGTTGCAGAGCTAATGAAGCCTGGTTTCCTCCAGCCTTGCACCTTATGGTCAGCTGCAAGGTCTGCTCGAGTCTTTCCCCACTGTGACAATATCTTTTCCATGATTTTCACAGGAACCTAGCAAACCCACTAATAAAGTTCTCCTTGTCTGCCCAATCACAAAACTGGCCATTTATTTTTGTGATCACCCCCAGTTTACCAATTTAGGTGAAATTGTCTTAAGGGTTCAGAAGATTCTGATCAAGGTGGATGGACAAATCCACAGCCCAATGAATCACTCACTGACAAAGACTAATCAAGCCTTTTATTCTGAGGCAAGTTAATTAAATATTTTACCTAAAGAATGCTAAAGCTGTGAGAAATGGATGTAATTCTTATGTATGAATTGTGAGACTTGAATACATGGGGATGAATCACTCAACCTACAACTGTACTTGCCACTAATTGAATCCCTTAGTATCAGGCTTTTAAGAGGTCAAGGATTTAATGGAATCAAAAGTAACTTCTCCATTTTCCTTCCTTTAGAGATTATCATAACCAAGACAGATGTGTGGGCAACACAATGAAATCTTTGCACCATCTCTTGTCTCTGGCACTTATTGAAGGACATTTGCCTGGCTTTTTCAATGGCTGTTTATATCAACCAGATTAATACATACTTACTGAATACTGCAATCTAATAAATACTTCATATTTAATATATCAGTAAATCACAAAAATAAAATGTATCTCTAGACAAAGGATGCTGTAGAACCAATACCTATATGGCATTATTTTACTGTGGTGCACACTTAACGACAGTGGAGTTTCAAAATACAAGTATGGAGCAGATTGGATGAAAATGCTAAGATTTCCAAAACTGGAAAAAGAAACTTCATTATATAAATCCCATTAATGCATTCAAAGTCCTGTAGCTAAGTCACCTAAGAGATAAAATGATTTCTTTATTTTGTCCAAAGTCAAGTGACTGCATCACAGGTCAGAGCCCAATTGTCTTAGGTAGGTACTGTACAAAAAGAGAAACAAAGGTTGATCCAGCTTCCATCCACAATGTTTGGTTATGCAAAGGACAATCAAAACAACACACTTCTAGTCCAAAGCATGACCAGAATATTTAATTACTTCTTATTCTGTTGTGACTATTCTAGGTGAAATGCAAACACAAGAGAAGTGTTGCTGATTTTTATGGGCTTGTTAGCATCAAGATTGATAATAAAGGAAGGAAGGTAGCTGACAGACTAGCAAATATTTTATCTAGAAAGCCCAAGCAAGCTAAGCAATGTAAGAGACCAACTCTGATAAGTGAAGAACTCTCCCAGTTTCAGATCTTGTTTAACTGGAACTTCTTAAGAGGTGCCAAAAGGATGGTTTAGATTTAGTTTAAGAATTCCTAAAACAAAGAGGCTTCCCTAAATGTCTGTAATCTTTTATGTCTCTTATAAACTCTGGCTCAGCAAATACACAGGGGCAGACAAAAAGATAAATTACTGAGTATCACAAACCTCTAAGCTCCTCTCGTCCCAAAATAGAAACGGCTCAAAAATCCAAGGCAAGTTTTCTCCTGTTAGCAGCAGAATTATTAGAGCTATACTAATAACATTTACTTACATTTTTACTGACTGTCAGATTAGATTAAAAGGCTTCAATTAACCCACTTTATTTTTACCACATCAATTTCTGATAAAATACTGGAAATATTACAAAAAGCTTCAAATTCTGCTCAGGCAGAAACCAAGATGCAACACTAATACTCCTTTTGTTTGCAAATAAAAATATTGATAACAATTCGTTACATGTTTCACCCTCACAGCTGCCTTAGCTTGATAAATCAAGATGACTGCAGATGCACAATATGGTGGAAAATCACAGAAGAATTACCCACTTAAGCATGCTCCTCATATATTGTTCTCCTCTTTTAAAGGTTGATTTTAATTAATGTGTCAAGGTGCATTTAGGATACCTTGCTCTATTCATTAGATACAAAACAATTTCCAGTTACATTGTGTTTATGTTGATCACATCACTACAAGCACAGGGCCCTGCAGGTTTTTTGACAAAATGCTCATGCATGAAAGCAACTTAATCTCACACATTTATCAAAATGCCCAACTCCAAAACACCTTATGATTCACAATGACCATATCATTAGATAACAACCTAATAAACAGCAAAGATTTACTTCCTCAAAACCCAAATGCTTTCTTCTTTCTGAAAATTATTATACATAATGCCATACTCTTATGCCAAACAGCAGAGCTTTTATTTAGCTATGCCTCTGAGGTTCCAAAATAATTTTTATTTGTATACTGTAGCTACCAAAAAAAAAAAAAACTTTCTATAGTCAAATCTAGGTGTCTTAATACTTTTCTCAGTAGTTGCTACATTTGACAGAATAAAAAACAAAGCAGGTGTCAGGTTGTTTTATTCTCATTAATTCATTGATGCATTGCTGTCAGCAGCCAGTCCAGATGCCCACAGAAAAAAGCTTAATTAATAGGTAGCACTCCTTGTCACAAAGAAAAAAAAACTCTACTTCTGTGGGAAGTTGTGATGTAAAAAAAAGTGAGTAACTGCCTTTGTTCTATGAAGAACTGACTAAGCTACAAAGTACATGTTCAATTATGCTGTTCAAATTTGAACAATATAAAAGAGTGGATTTCAGTATAGTGTATTATCTCTGATTATTCCAGAGAGCTCTCTCCAGGTATGGGTATACTAGCTGGCATGCAGTTATGAGAAAAAATTTGGAAGAGCTGGAAGTGATTTAAGGAAAAACTAAATAGCTTCCAATTTTACCAGTGTCAAGTTAGCAAACAGCATGTACACAGAAAAAACTGACACAACCACCCCTTGGCCAGTGGCCTGTAAGCAGGCAGTCACTGATTCAATGAAAGTAATCGAGCAGCTCAGCACTTTTACTAGTGACTAGGTAAACATACATTATAATTTTGTTTAGTTCTAGCTCATAAAATATAAGGGAAGACAAGTTGTACAATCACTGTCACTGAGAAAACAGGCTGACAATTAATACAAGCTGTCTTGATCTCCTTAGGTTTTATCTTCCATCAATCAAAAGAAAAAAAAAACAGCTAACCTGTGCACATTTGTTATGCCACAAAGTGGTGTAATCTGAAACAGAAAATAAAAGGTGAAGTGTAATGTAAGATTATCTATCTGCAACCTTCATAATTTCTCATCAACAATTAATGAGCAAAGTTCTGAAAACATGGGAGTTGTCTACACCTGAAGAGCTCACAAGAGAACAAAACATTTTTTGTTTATGTGGCCAGCTAGCCTATGGGAACTTGGTTTTCCCAGAATAGCTTTCACTCATGTCTTTTCTGCCCTAAAATTTCATGGAGCTTATTTGGCAAAATATGGAAAGTTGAGAAATATTTGGGTATTTAGACAATCACAATGTAATGCAAAGGATGTAATCCTCAGGTTTAGATTCATCTTCATATTTGTCTATTAAGTTCCTTTTATTTCAAATATAATGTTAATGTCCTACCAACCACTTAAATTCTGATCTAATCTTAACAGTACTTTTATCAGTGTCATTTTATTAAACAGTTTGCTAATACAGTTGCATTTCTGAGAAAATGGTGTGAGAAAAATAAATATTAAGTTCACCTAAAGCCAAACCATTCTAAATCAGTCTTTTGCAAAGTGTCCAGAGTTCCAGCTGTAAGATCTGGAGAACACATAAAGGCACCATTTTTTTAGGAGGAGATGTTCCCATCTGGTAGATGTTTAGTGGGAGGTCAGTATGACATGTTTACAGCTACCTCAGTCCCCTTGAACTCTTCATGGAAAGAGCTTAGCAAGGAATGCAGATGTGAGTAGGCTCCAATTCATGGTTAATATGTTTTTTGACCATAGAGCAAATCCTTTCTACTGCAAGCATGCAAGCTCCAGTGGGCGTGGGACTGGGACCTAACTGTGTGGTCTTGCATGCCTATTCCAAGGGCTGGGGAAGGCTTTTGCTCTGAGTTTTCCAGGGAGTGTGCTAAATTTTGTCTCATGGCTGAGGTCTGCAGATACAGCACTGGCTGGTTCAAAGCCAAACCAAGAAAAATGAGAGGGTTTTCTAAAGAAGACATATTCAGCTAAAACATGATAGAAAACCACGTTATTTTTAAGCTGTGAAATAGATTTACTTAAAGTAACAGCCTTCAGGAGTGTCTTCTTTAAATAATTAACAGAACTGCACATGAATTTTGTTTAGGTGGTACTTTTTTTTTTCTGAGCTGGCTTATTCTTTTTCATGTCCTTTTTTTTTCCTTGTTTGCTTGCTATAAAAATTTGCATGGTCTCAGTGAATAGATAGAGATAAGTCTTTCCCCAAAAAAGGAAGTTACTGAAATAACGTAGCACTGTGAAAAATGTGTACTATCAGATGCCAGGGAACCTGACTGCCACACATTTTGGAGAAGATAATTTTCAAAAAAAAAGCTGTATGAGTAATACTGAAAATTAAAGTAATAGAAACATAATAGACAACTGGTGCCAATTCCCCTCCTACAAACTATTGTTTTTGAAAAGCAAAACAGCTGGAGGCAGATGTTTTATGTAAGTAAAAGGCTGGAGGGCTTTGGAATCACGAACTGGAGAAATACAAAGCACTTCACACTTTCCAAGGCTCCCGTTATCAATTCCATTTCTCCACTTATGAATTCATTTCCTTGAAGTCACTCTTGCTCTGCATTTGAGCAGCTAAACAAAACCCTACCATATTTTTAACATCTTAATCTTATTTTATGCACAAAACCAGGTTACTCATATCAAGACAACAAAGGTATATATACTATATACCTTTTGTCATTGTCCTATGAACACAGGATGACCCAACTATCCTGAGAAAAACCAGACCGGTACATAAATATCATACTCTTTTGAACAACCCCCTATAAATCCTATCACTGGTACCTCACATAAAGACAAAGGATGAAAAGGTGAAGTATTTATCTTTTTTGTTTTCTATGTGGTATTTTCTCTCCAGTCCCAAACATGTGTGGCCTACTACGAAGTTTCCTTTCACCCAGAATCTTGAATGTGTCTAAATGTCTAAAAATGCAGGTAGACATTTTCAATGCTCTTGGTTCCTAATTTCTAGGAAGATCAATGGGAGCTATGAGCCCATATGCATTAGAAAATGAATTTGCATTTGGAAATTTGGCATTAGCGGCTGTTTCAGTTTTCTTCAGAATTATCAAGAACAGGGAAGTCTGGCAAACATCTGTGTTTTTTCCATATGCCTGGTACATAATTCTGGTACTTTGAACCTGGCAATCAGCACCATGTGAGAGGTAAGGAAGAACAAATGTGTGTCCATAGGAAATAATTCACTTGTCCAGAGCGGCTGTGGACTCTCCATCCTTGGAAGTGTTCAAGACCAGCCTAAATGGGGCTCTGAGGAACCTGGTGGAAGGATCCCTACACACGACAGGAACTGGATTATCTTTAAGGTCCCTTCCAACCCAAACCATCCAGTGATTCTAATACATAAAGCTTATACAACAGCTTATAGTCACAATATTTTTCATAGAGCTCCAGCTGTAAGATCAGGAGGTTACATAAAAGTCTCAGTGTTGGCTTTAGCAAATGTGACAGTCCTAATTTCTTCAAAGACTGAAAACACAGAATAAATTAATCCTCTATACTCAAGATACTGGAAAACAAAGAAAGAGGGATCAACAACTTCATTTTAATTTTACATTATTTAAGACATTCTCATGATTTTTCAACATTTTAGTTTTTCTTTCACAGCGCTGCGGCAGAGGGTCTAGCATGATGTTCTCACCATCTTCTTCCTGACTGAACTTGCAAAAGCATTTGGTGGTTGTCACGTTACTGGACTTGAGATGGTTGCTTCTGCTTTTGAAATGATACTTAGAATCACAGAATCATAGAATGCTTTGGGTTGGAAGGGATCTTAAAGATCATCTAGTTTTGACTAGGTGCCATGGGCAGGGAACCTTCCACTAGATCAGATTGCTCAAAGCACTATCCAGCCTGGCCTTGGGAAGTCATTTTATGAAAAAGGAACTTAAACTAGAATTCTTCTTTTCCATCTTTGGTTAATAATTCTGTATCCCTGAACTACAGAAGACAGAACACAAAATCTGGGGAAAATTACATTTGAAACACCTAACAAAACAAATCTGCCTAGGGCTCATGAAAGAGTGTTTGAAATCTGAATTTGCATCACCCAAACTGTAAAAATTGACAAAGAAACAGAGAATGACTTTCATGTACATTTTAGTGACAACACTACTGCTAAAGTCTCACTCCTCACTCTCATTTCATATATGAACTGAAATACTGAAAATAAATAGAGTGTTAAAAAAACCCAATCAAACAGAATGATCATATCTTTTCTTCAAAGACAACTTGCTCAAGAAAAATACAGTAAGCCCACGGATTTGTTTCTGCCATTGTAAAGATTCTGCAGTTTTAGTCTGCTGTAATCATAGAAATTCATCCATCCATAAACCTAACTACTGTAAGTCTTATTCAAGAAAAGCCATTAAAAATACCTGAATGGCAAAGCAAAAATAACAGTCAGAAATGCAAATAAACCATCCATAGCTATTTTTATAAGACTGAAACCACCTACACCATACTGTCAAAAATTACTTTTCCCCATGAATTTTAAAACTGTGGCAAAAATAATCACCCTTTGTGCCTATAATGTAGTGTTTATATGTTTTCTCTTCAGTTTTTGATACAGGCATAAATCATTGTTCCTGCAATTTTCCAGCAGTAGTTCCAGCTCTTGTAGTTTCAGCCTGCATAGAACTGCATGAAAGGATACAAATCTTCTGATCTGGAAGAAAAAAATAAAAAAAAAAAAAGACTTCTCATGGGGTTTCTGTTGTCAGCAGAAAATCTTAGTGAAGAGATTCAGTTGTAGATATCTTGCTACAAAATTTCTCATCTCTAGTTTATTTCTACCACTTTATTTTCAAAGCACTTTAATTTTCTAGTTTTTCCACTTCAGCTGTATTAGTAGTTTTACTTAGGGATATGGGTATTACTGTGAATCAGGTGCATGCCCAAGTAACCTTCCATGTCCAAAAGCAGTCTAATTCTTTGTCCAGCTGTGGAGTATTGCAATGGCTGCTGGACTGCATTAGTTTAATCAGTCACCACAGCAGCATTTGATACAGTGCCTGTCACTGTTAGGTTATAAATTATGAAGAATATATTGAATACATTACTGATTTTGCAATTAAAAAAATACTAAAAAAAAAACAGTAAAGGAAGATCCTTTACCAATGCTCACAAATCAGCAGAGAGCTTGAGTACATATTTAACACATTTAACTTAAGTCATGCAAATGGATCCACTGATTTCACTAGGAATCTTCCTTTGCACGCCTTGAAAAAAAAAACAAAAAACATTTTAATGAGTATTTTAAAAGGGTTAAAATGGTGCAACTATTCACTTCATGTCCATTGCATCCACTGAGCATTAGCATTTCAGAGAAGGATTCACTTCATGGTTGTATTTCCCATACTACTGATGCCTCAATGTAAGCTGTCATATTGGTCATCTGGACCTTTTATTTACCTTACTTATTTACCTTATTAGCCTTATTCATGCTGTGATCCCTCAGCCAGGTTGGAAACCCATTTGTAGCACAGCTAAAGGGAGAAGCCACTTAGTAATCTCAGGTTTTTAGGTCCTGGAGGGATGACACCTTAGAGACACCTGGATCCCAAGTGTGCCATCAGGTCAACAGACCAGCCAAATTAAAGGATATTTCAGTGTATGGGTTCTACAGAGGATGCTAATCTAGGACAGCTCATACAATGCAACAGAAATACTGCTGCTGCCTCTGGCCACCAAACACCTACCAGAGAATAAAAGCAGCCTCTGGCCATTCAGAAGTTTACCACCTCTGACACATACATCAACATAAATATTGTCTTAACAGCTACAGCCATCCACTTATTGTTTCTCCTACTATAAATGTTGGGGATGACCCTTAGATAGCCTTACTGACATGCAAACCAAGCCTGCAGGGATCTTTTTCAGGTGGCTGTGAGCCTTACATAAGCGCAAGTGGAAGAAAATGTTCCAAGAAAGATTCCATTAAAGCCATAATGCAAATAAATATGTTTCCTAACTCTTTTTTTTTTTCACTATTTTCCATTATTTTCAGTTAGTTAGATATCCTTAGAATCTCTCCAAAAAGTTTAACTCTTTCTCTTCATGGATTTATTTTTTATTACCTTAAAGAGTTCTGCCGGTTCCCCATTATTGTCATCTTGCAATTGTGGTTTCCCTGAGTTTTACACATTAAACTAGACTCACACATGGGGTTGTAAGACACAACCCAACCAGCTCTGATTAAGCTCAGGTGTGCTGGCCCCAGCTGTCACCCACACTGCTGGGCTTGTGCTGCCTTAGCAGCTGAAACTCCAGCAGAGACTGCACCAGCTCCTCCCTGAGACATCTCACTGGACACAGGCAGAGATTCACACCCACGTTTGCTTTTTCCTTAGGGACTTCTGGGAGTGTCAAGTCAAAATCTGAGTTTTCTTCATAAAAGGTTCACTCAATATGAATGTTCTGTACCATTCTTTATCTTCTTATCTCCTCCAGACTTCCAGAAGATACATATTAGGCATCTGTATTACAAGAGGGTCTTGCTTTTCAGCAGCAGAACTTTCATGAGGGTCTGTGCAACTTTCAGAGAATATTATCCCTTGGGATTTGTTGTTTCCACAAATTCACTTGAGCCAATTTCTAAAGCATTCTGAATCAACATCTTCAAAAAAGTAGAGCAACAGTGTCCAGAGTAAGTTTACTTACAAAACCCAGATTTTGCCATGCAGATTGTGAATGAGACTTTATTACTTAATTAATGAATGCACCACTTACTTCTGCAGTTAGTTTGACCCTCTAATTTTGTGTTAATTAAATGAACCTACAAAAAATAACAACAAAAAGAAGACAGAAAACAGGTGGAAAGTTTAAGTGTCTCCCTTAAAACAAATAAACAAGAAAGAAGATATTTGCAAAGATTTAAGTTGAAAGATCATGAATGTGAATACAATCTCATGAAATATTGCCACGAGTTGACCCACTAATGACAACAAGATGAGAACACAGTCATTGGTTTAATAGGGAGCAAGAGGAGGCTTTTTAGACAACAATACACCACTCTGAGTCAGGGCCAGACTCTGCAGGTAATCAAATACCTCCTGCTGTTCTGATGAGCATCAGTACATCACCTCACCTTCTGTGCAATACCATGCTTTACACTTCTCACAACAGCATCTGCTTCTTTAATATATGTGTGTCACAAGGGTTTGGGTAGGGGATCCCTGGACAATAATATTTTAGAAGAGCTTTCATTGGCTCTATTTATTTTCCAAACATGTGCAGGTGTAAGAGGCAGAAGGGTTTGGCTCTTAATGCTGCAACATTCCTCATCTGCACACCTGCACTTCTGGCTGCTCTTCTCATCAGAATGCTGAGAGTTGGTAACTGGCACTGCTGTATGATTAATTTTAGTGTTTAACATGTACTAGCTCTGTGCATTCACAAAGCTAATCAAAACTAAATAATATGTGGCACTATCCAACTGGCTAAAAACAGAGAAAATTACATCAAATTCTTACCCCTTTTGAAGTCAACAGAGTTAATTGTGCCAAACAGCATGTGTGTTGAGCTTAGGCTTGGTTATAGACTGAGTGCAGCTGTAGGACTGACCAATACAGAAAGGGCATTCATCTGGCATGTTGTCTGAACATCCTTCTTTCCAAATGCTCAAGGAGCCATGCTGAATAAGATACTTTAAAATAGTCCTCTCCTCACACAAAGTTTCAACACAGCATCTGTTATTTTACCATATTCAACAGCAGCAAAGCCATCAACACACACCAAATCTCTGAAACTCCCACAGGACCTCCTGTGACAGGCATGTGATACACTGATTCATCTGGCTGGACTGTGGTGCTGAGCTTTCTTTTCAGAGCACTTTTTATTGCTAAAGAAACCTGTGAATACTTATCTAGATCTAGAGAAGCACTGGGAACACCTTTCTCAGCAATTGTTTCATATGAGAACTGAATTTGTCTCTCTGCTGTTTTTAGTATGCATTTCTCAAAAAAATATCAGTAATCACTCTATTGTCACAACACTTTTGATGAAAAATATTCAAATTAGAATTCACCAGCCATGAATGTTTCCCCCCCAAGTTGTACTCCGATGGATTTGTCTAAGAAGCATTCTCCTTTTAAAACCAGGCATTTCTTCCAGGATTAATATGGTGCATTAATTTGTAATTAAGTGCTAGATATTCATCCAAAAAGTAGCTACATCAGGCCAATGTGCAATTATTTCTGTGTAAAATACACTAGAAAGAAATGCAGCATCTCCTATTTTGTTGATGACACATGTTCCCTGTCTCCAGAGGCAATGAGATCACTCCAGACTACAGCCCAAGCATATCACACAGACATTAGGGATGATTTGGAGAGCAGAGAACTGAAGTTTGAGATTCAAGCTAAAATGGCAGCAAGATCTAATTCTCATCAGCTGAAGAGATGGCTGGAAGTAAAGGGTCTGAAATGCAGAAAGAAATGTTAAGGTGAGGTTTCAGGAAATGTTCCATAAGGTGAATTGGCAACACTTGGAAGAGAATGCCCCTGGTGACTGCAGATCCCTGTGCACCTGTTTAAGCACAGTAGAACAAGGCTTTCTGGAGAATGGCTGAGGTACAGCTGACCCTGGTTCAGAGCCAACAGGTTCACCAAATGGCATTACCAGCTACATTTTACATGTGCATAGGCTTTATTTTAAACCACAACACCACAAATAGGAATTTAGACCTCAAAAGAGCACAAGTACTGAGCGATACCTTTGGCTCAGCTTATCCTCTGCCCCTTTTCCACCACATTTTCCTTTAACTCCTTTCAAGCTACAGACCTTCTTGTATTCCTTGGTCTCCTGGCCCATTTGCATACAGATTTTTAAAGCTCTTCTATGCTTTAGGCTTATATTATCATTTAGTTTTCCAGTCACTCTGCTTGCCAGCTTCTTTACCCTCCATTACCTTGTCTGATAGAATTTAGATTGCTTTTCCAGTATCTACTTCACCGAACCACTTAAAAGTCATTCTTAACCACTCTTGTATTATTTCTACAGCAACTTTCATTTATTATTCTCAAAACTCCTTACATGTTGTACATACTGGTCTAAGATTACAAGGAGAAAAATATATCTTAGGTAGAAGTTTGTTAGTCATGGAATATTTTGTAGCTTTTTTAAGCAGATGTTTCAACTATCAATAATAACTTTTTATCATGTCATGAGTACAAAAGACTTCCTGTGCATAAAACCATGAATAAAATACTATGATAGGAAGTGCTTGTTATTAACCTTACTGTGACTTTAGCAATTTATTTAGTATGTTTATTACTGTAGCTGCAGAGAACTGGAGGGTTTTGACATCTTCCCTTGAAGATGTGTCTAAGGCACAAGAAAATATAATCTCAATTGTAATAATTATCACTTGATAAAGTAATGAAGAAGGAGTATACATACAGTATATGTACATACTTACAGTATATGTGTGGCATATACATGGCAGGTACTGGCTTGTATAATCTGGGGAGGACTTTTGCACACACAACCTAAGGAGCAGCAGTTACACCAAAGAAGCAGCCAGAGGCAGCTGTGGAACTCAGAAAGGAAAGGGCTAAAGAAAGTACAGGTCAAAGAAGTAACTCCTACAGAACCTGCCATATCCAGTGAAGAAAATTTCACCATTTGGGTGCTCTGAAAATCATTAAAACTAGGAAAAGGTGAATTGGATGAGATTAAGGGGTAAACTCACATCTTCCTGGATGAACTGCACAGCTGATTGTAAGGTAAATACTCTGTAAAGATCTGGTAAACATCATGACAAGGTATTAAAACATGATTTTCCCCTAGTATGGTCACATTTAAAAAAAAAAAATGGGAATAAATGCAAACACAACTATCAGTGCTGTGTTTATACTTTACCCAGAGAACTTGTGGATTCCCCATCCTTGGAAGCGTTCAAGGCCGGCTTGGGTGGGGCTCTGATCAACCTGTTCTACTGAAAGATGTCCCTGCTCATGGCAGGGGGTGGTGGATAAAGTCCTTTCCAGCCCAAACCATTCAATGATTCCATGAAATTCTGTGTGCAGTGCTGATCTTGCCATTTCACAAAGGGTGTAACAGAACATGCAAAGATGATTGAAAGGGAGAAGGGAATGTGCAAACTGAGCAACACTGGTGTGTATGTGAAGAGGCTGGGCAGACTTGAGCTTGGCTGAAGGATGACTGAAAAGGACTACAATATAGTCCTATGAAATAATTGGTAGGGAGAAAGTAGCTCATGAATTTGGCATGCAGAAGGGCTAAAACATTTTAAAAGGAACACTTCTTAGTATAATTAAACTCCACATGAGATGTTGTAGAAGCAGAAGTATAAAGAGAGAGCAGAGACAGGTAATGGCACATTAAGGCATTTGAGCATCATGATACAGATTGAACATCCAGCCAGGTCTGAAAGTCCATGAGCTGCAATTTACAGAAAGGCTGGATGGCACCAGGGAAAGATTATTCAGTATTTGCCCTGTTTCCTTTATTTTTCAACAACCATCTGTTACTAGATATTGAGAGAAACTGTTCTATTTATATCCCTCTGCTTTGTTTGTGTCATCAGTTTAACTTTTTAAATGCAAAGTAGCTAAACTATAAAAGGAGAGCACAGCAGCAAGCACACCTTTCTATCCCTTCAGGTACACTCAGATACAAAGCAATAATAACTAAATAACAACAAAGGCATGTGAAATTCAATGGCTGACATGATGGCATTATCAAACTAGCCAGACAACTACCAGGATCTTGTCCAAATGGTATTAATTTCATGACCTTTAATTGACTTTTGCAAGATATTAAGCAAGTCAGCCATGTGAACATCTGGGGCCCGAGAAACTCGGTGCAAAAGCACCAAGCTTGAAGTCTCCCTCTTAAGGAATGTGCTGTTTCAGTGAAGAAAGTGGTGGAAGATTGCTGAATTGTAAGAAATCATCATCTAGTCACAGAGGAATTTAGGAAAATGACTTGATTTAATGTCTTAGAAATTGTGAGGGTAGAATGGAGTATGTGTTTTGGACAAATAGGATCAAAGATATAATGGCAAAAACAGAACTGTAGAAAGAAATCTGCATCTGCTGGATAGATTATTATTAGTTACCAGACATTTTCAGCAGCAATTTTGGTTAAAATTTATTGAACTCTTCCTAATGCACAGTGATGGTAAAATTCTAGTAATGTTCACTAAGAAAAAGGAGCTGCAAACTATTAGGTTTTTAAACATTCAGTTTTAGCCTCATGCAGGATGACAACTTCAGTTTTAGATTTTTTGCTCACACCAATCTCCTCTATATTACCTACTTTCCTAAAGCATTACATGGCACCTACCTGCTCCTTTGCATTATAATAAGGTGCAAAGTCTATTCCAGGTTGATTGGGAAAAGCCTTGTCACCAACGAATAATACCATAAATTATCATCTCTATCATATAATTAATATCAATCTGAATAGAATTAAGGTGTAGTTGCTACTTATTAAAATTCTAGCTCTAAGCCATGGAAAACATATATAATTAATTTCATAAAAAGAGAGCAGATTCTACTAAAATCAAGTGCCCTCTCATCACAGTCATAGTGAATTTTCTGTTACTTATGGTCTGCATATAACTTCATTTAATTAATTCTCTTTAGTAAAACTTTTATTATCCTAACTCACAACCTCAACATAGAAGTAGTGTTGGAAGCTTTGATTTTACTCTGTTTAATGAGTACTCCTTCTGAAAAATATCTGCTTTGCTGTTTCAATTGCACCTTCTGAGTATAAAATTCAGAATGTTGCATTCACACTTGGACTCTCAGCTTACAGTTTATTTATGAAGTGCAGTCTATTTCAATAATGAATCAAAACACATTGTTCCAATAAAGCTGAGAAACTGAATTACACAATAAAGTCATAATGGTTTGGGGTTTTGTCAGGTTGTTCAGAAATGGAAAGAGGACATCAAAAATTGCAGTCAGACAAATTTCAGTCAGACAAATGACAAAGTTGTAAAGATTAGGAACAAGGGATCAATATGGTTTCATCTCCTGCAAAAAGTCAGTATTAAATATTTACATTCTGAAAGCATCATGATGTATCTGATTTTTGTGAGTCTGAAAAATGGATCTAACATAAGGATCTGAGTGTTATATCTAAAAGTATGCTCTTAAAATATGTGGGAGGTGATAAGGATTCTAAGGAGGCTGAGATATCTGCCTTCAGCTTCTTGCAGTGGAAACTCTCCTTTACAAATAAATAAATTAGAAATTTTTTTCAATAGTTTTTAAGGACATTGAGAACCCTTACAATTTCAATAGTTATTTCTTGTATATTCAAAGGGCTGTCTAGTTTAAGCAATTGCAGGAAAAGTGTCAAAAAATCCAGTTTTTCTCAGACAAAGCCTTCCAGTTATAAACTACAATCAAAATAAACCATGTTTGAGTGAGCTCCTCTAGTTTAAAATATGTACTTCAACAACTACTAGCATTAAGAAAACTCAAGCTGGATTGACACTGATGCCTGAACACATTTAAATCAAAGCTATTCCAACACAAACAGGTCACACCTCCCTCACCAGCCAACTTGTTCTCAGAAAACATGCAGGAATATTGTACTTCTACTCCCTTTCAAATTCTGGTGATTTAAGCATAACTATTGGTGAAACCAGACCTGGCTGTGTCTTTCCCTAGCAAAGAGGCTGTTATTATTTATTGTCACTAAATTACTCAAAAAAATTTACTGATGCTGCTCAAAGGACAAAGGAAGCTAAAATCACAAGTGGAACCTCCATCTGCAAGAACACACCATGGTCTAGAAAAAGGGGTGGAAGGATTATTTCTAATATGTCAAAATCTGACCCTGAAGGAAGGAGCTTCTTGCTGTTGTGAGAGTGGTTGTGGAGGAAAGTCAGGGCATGGTGCTTCACTCCATCCTCTGTCCCTACACTTCATAAAGGCACTGTGGGTGCCAGGAAAGCAGTGGACCAGTAGGAGCACATAATACTGGCCATAGCATCCAGCAGCATCCCTTCTTTCACATTATGGCTGCATCTGGTACTGCCATTCTTCTTAGGTCAATTTGTAGCATTCTCTTGAATTGTCACTTTCACATCTCTGAATAAAAGCTAATTATTTTCAGCACTTTTATAATCAGAGGGACAATTCTTGTTGCAATGACACCTACTTAAATCAAAAGCAGCTTTGTTGGAGGTGCACTGTGGAAATACAGCTCCATAAGATCTTGAGATCTTCACACTCCATGAGAAGGATAAGACAAATGTAATAAATAATTCATGTTCCACAAAAACCCACCAACCAAAAAACCCACAAAACCAAACAAACAACCAAAACCCAACCAACCAAAAAAAAAAAACCACCTGAAAATGCATTTAAAATTAAAAAAGTTTTACTATAAACTGCAGGTGAACCCTTATTAAAATCCCCATTCCTTGATAAAGGAATAGTAGATTATGTAATTTATACTCACAAAAGAGGATGTAATAAACAAAATGGATATATAAATAAATTTCCCCCAATATTTTATTTTCTTCTTCTAAAAATGCTGGCGAATTCTGAGTTCCATGCAGAATGTATAGCAGCAGAAATGAGTAGTCTGAAAGCATGAAAGCCGCTCAAGTGCTGCAACATGTCCTTACACAGAAGACCACTGAGTGATGTGAAGGCTATGAACAATCTGACAGTTTGCAGACATATTGAGCAGCAGCAAGACTGCATTAGAATTTTAAAATATCTCACTAGAAAATGTAGCTACAGCATTTGCTGTGCTGTGAGCTAATCTGAAGACAAACTGGCAAAAAACAAGACAAAACTGCACTAGCTGGCTGATAATGCATCAGCTACAGAAACAATGTAAGGAGAAAAGCAGAAAGAGAGCTGGATTTTGCTTATTCAGTATAGCAAATCACTCTTTCAGTGTCATGAAAAATTACCAGTTTGGGCATCTGTACTTTGCATAATTAATATGCAAATAATTCATTATGAAAAGAGCACAGAAGGTGAACAGGGTACCTGATGCTATGAGCACTGAAAGAACAAATCCTAGTTTGTGATGTATGAGGACTATCAGTTTAGCCAGGTCCCTCTGTGGACTCAAACCTAAAGACTGGGACAAGGAATGACACTCCTAACCTCAGCAGGTGTCTCTCAGTATCAGTGGTTTACCACTTTAGAACTGATTCACCTGATATAGAGATCTTTGTCATTGTGCACCGCTGCCATGATGCCTGGATGAAGTGAGCTAACATGTAATTAAGCTAAATGGTTGGGTTTTTTACTTACTCTAGCAAAAATGTGTGCCTGGATACATGCATATGTGTACTCTACACGTGGAATGGTCATTTCTTTTGGTTATTTTTATGTTTCTCCATTTCAACCTTAGACTGTAGAAGCCAGACACTTTGCTATCAGCCTCTTACAGCATTAAACAGAGAAAAGCCCTGCTCCTCTGCAGCTCCTCCAAGAAATACAGACATTGGCAGTGGTGATCAGGGCCAGAGTCCTGAACAACTCAGTACAAGACAGAGCCATGTTGCTCCAGTGAATCACAGGTGAGCCTTGCATGGACCCACTGCCACAAGGAGGAACACCAGGGATGAATACTGAATTTAGTAACAATTACTGAATGAAGTAACAATTGAGGATCTGTGGTAAGACCTAGCATGACAGGTTGACTCATGCATTAAGGGAAGATTCTTTTATAACCACAGAGAGTAAATCATAAACCCTCAGATTTTTTAATTGCTGTGCAATTGAAAGTTCTGGAAACAATAAATTCTTTTTTTTCCATCACATCATCCAGCTCTTTAGCTAAGATATCAGATGTATACTACTAGGCAAAAATATATTTTATTCCTGTATCTAATATATATGTGCATATACTAGATATATCAATCTACTATATATATACTCTCTGTATGAATCTAAAATGATATGTAACTACTCATACATTGTTAATTTGTGTACCCAGTGTATTGTATCCTTTCACTCTCTGAACACACTGTGTACATTCTTGCCATGAAATGAGATTTTCATATCTATATGCACATCAGGACTCAACCAGATAATAGACTATATACTGTATTTCTCCTCCACAGGCATACATTTTTTGTTCATTTTAAGTTCTGAGGACAAGGGATGTAATTTTCTTCAGATTTTTCTCATCCTGAACTCTTGAACATATCTCAGCATGTTGCTTATTCATGCTAATTGCAGCTAATGAAGCTACAATTCTCAGGCACTGTTGCTTCCCAATCAGGATGCATTATCCCTGCTGGATCCTTTGGCCATGGCTGCAGTCACCAGCCCATCTTTAGCTGAGTTTGCTCAGGCTGTTAAAGGAATGACATATTTGTCTGACTCATTGACCCAAGAAGCATCTCTGGACCTATTGGAGCCCGTCCAGAAGAGGGCAATGAAGATGTTCAGAGGACTGGAGCACCTCTGCTGTGAAGACAGGCTAAGAAAGTTGGGGTTATTCAGCCTGGAGAAGATAAAGTTCTGAGGAGACCTTACAGGACCTCCCAATACCCAAGGTGGGGCCTTTAACAGAGCTGGAGAAGCACTTTTGACAAAGGCATGAAGTGATAGCACAAGGGGAAATGGCCTTAAGCAGAAAGAGACAAAGTTTAGATTAGGTATTAGGAAAGAAGTCTTTACTGTGATGGTGGTGAGACACTGGCACAGGTTGCCCAGAGAATGCCCCACCCCTGCAGTGTTCAAGGCAACCAGGCTGACTGGGGCTCTGAGCAACTCAGTCTAGTGGAAGGAGTCCCTGCCCATGGCAGGGGGGGCAGAAGGAGACAATCGTTACCATTCCTTCCAACACAAACCATTCTAGGATTGTAAAATTTCTATGAAAACACAGTCATGACATCTCTTTGGGAAGGACAGAAATATCTTTAAGTCCCTGGCTGACAAAAAAAAATAAAATAGTTCTCTGCTCTTCCCCAGGGCCTTCTTAGAATCAATAATGCAGAGCAAGCATCAGTGTCAGCTTTGTCACTCCCTGCCCACCTCTCAAAGACACCTGCACAGGCTCTGGTTCATGCCAGCCTTGGCCTCTTGGTGGAGATTTCCTGAACACATATCAATTACGAAAAACTTGACAAGAAGACACCACCACAACTTCTGTTCCCACTGGTGAAACTTCTTTTTCATTATCATATCAAAATGCCTTAGAAAGGCATCGTGTGCTTTCACCAGTCCACTCAGCAATCCAACACGTGAGGGTTTTAATCCAGACATGGTTCACTATACATTAATCCTGTCTGAATTAATTAGGCACAGATAAATTCTAAATTAATTAGAAGCTTTCAGGAACGAGACAGGAGCACTACTGTAAACAGATTGAATACAAAAGCTTCTGATCAACACACAACTGCAAATAAAAAGGCAAACAATGTGTAGAATTGTGGGAGAAGGAGGGGAAAACATGATTACTTGAGATTCTCAGACTTATTTTTTGTAATGGATCAATGTAAAAAAATACTTTAGCATTATTTTAGCCATTAGTATGTCTTCAGCTGAAATAGTGCATTTAGTTCTGCGAATCTTACTTTCCTCTATTATCTTTGAAAATAAGTGCTTCAGCAAGATGTCAACAAGAAGAGACATATGATGGACATGTATAATCAATGGTGTAGCCACTGTCAGCCAAGGTTTGGTATAGCTTCACTCAGGGAAGTAGTGAAGGCAAAAGGCAGAAGCATTTTGAATACAAAAATTGTCAGTTAACCTCTGAAATTCATCACCAGCAGGGATTAAAAACAAATCTTAAATGTTTATATAAACAGGATGAACATACAATTTTTATAGCAGGAGTTTAAAAAAAACATTTAACTTCATGTTTGGGGGGATTTCTCACTGACAGCCCTTACAGAGGAAGGTCACTGTGTGATTTTAGAAAAGCGTTCCTCAAATCTCACTGTGGAACAGGCCATTGTCAGACCTGGGATACCAGACAAGAGGCATGATATTTTGACATACATGGCAATTCTTGTGCTCATATACTCCATTGTTCACTAAAGTGATTGTTCATTTAGACTGGGGTATTGGTTATCTTCAGCAACCTGGCAGAAGATAAAACAAATATCAGCAATTTTATCTTTTTTTACCCATTGTCAGTCAGTAAGAGGCCCAGAGCTGCATCAGCCTGCATCCCTAATGGAATTCTATCTTCAAACTGCCTGCAAGACCAGGACAGGATTCACTGATGAGGCAGGACCCTTCTGGTCCTAAATTACTGACTACATACTGTACCTGAAAAGCAAAGTGTTTCAGGATTTTTACATGAGGACTACAGTCTCCATTCAAGAAAGGCAACATCAGTTATGCTTGAATATCCATCAGTTTGATTTTGCATGCAAGGCACATACATAGAAAGAGCTCTACACCTTCATGTCTGAGCCCACAAAAAGTGATGCAGTGATGCTTGAAAGTGCCTGAGCCACTGGCAAGACATCTGTGCTTATTAAAAGAAAGAAAATAGTAGATTAATATTAATTTTTGTTTGATCAGAATTTGAATTTCATATTAGTTATGTTTTTTCAGATATAGAAGCATCTGTCATCCAAAACCACCAATCAATATGTTATTCATCATAAACCATTTAAATCCATTGTGAAACAACCTGAAGTAACAGCACAGAATTTAAAATTGCTACAATTAAAAACACAGCTCAGCATTTTAGTCCAAATTAATGATCTTCTGAAGACTTTTGTTTTGTTGTTTCTTCATTGTTGTTCGTACCGAAAGGAGAGCTGCTTCTGCTGGCTCAATTTCCTTATGGTGGTCAGTTTATTTTATGTACTTATAGTTAAAAATACAGAGAAGGTGTTACAAGGAATAAGAAGACAGAAATACAAAAAAAAACAAGAGACCATCCATAGTCACAGACTGGTCAAGCACCATGTAACTGAACACAAAGCCGCAGTGGATGGGATTTCCTGCAGAGTAACTTAGCATTTCAATAGAGGGGGGAACATTTCAATTCCACTTTAACTGCTGAGTAAGCCTTGTGCCACTAAGGAATTACTGCAAACACAATTGCCAGGCCACTGCCACTGAATCTTTCTCCTGTTTCCCATCTTGTCACAGAAATTTCTATCTTTGACAGTGAGACTGTGAAAGTAAAGAAAGCTATGCTGTTGCCTTTGAACTACAGGCAATTTGCAGCTATGCTGATTGCCACAGATTTAATGATAATTTGCATTACCATGTAGAAAACCTTAAATAATCATTGCTTTTGTTTTGCAATTGTATTCTTTACTTAGTTAATTTTCATTGTTGGCATGCATTGTTATTTCCTCTGTACAGACAAAAATAAATTAAGAACTTACTTGAGTAATACACAATTGTTTGGACTCTTCAGGGTCTTAGAGTCAGACTCCTATGAATAGCATGTCTTGTTTGTTTAAAGTCTGCCTCTTTGTACCTTCTGTCAAAATGAATTAGGATTATAAATTCTGATTCATCCCAAATGTATAACACAGCATTTGAAGCTATTTAATGAGAAGTAAAAATCTTTAGTATGCTGAATACCTGAAGAAAAATGTCAACTAATATTTTCTCTACAAAACTTCCTAATTGATAGGGAAGGCTTTCCAAACCTAAAATTAGCAAACTAATCTGATTTTCTCTTATTTCTGTTGTCACCAAGTGTTTAATTAGTAGATCTGATCATCCTATCAACAGTTTGAGAGAAAACCAACTTCATCTGCTCTTTCAGAACAGGTCAAGTTCTCAGCTTAGCATTAAATAATTATTGAACTGAACTATTTGAAAAGTCCAAAATAAGGCAGAATTTTTGGTATTTGAAAAAAAGAACCCAAAAACCCCAACAATAACAACAAAAACCCAAACAAAACAACAACAACCCAAAGGAAAAAAAAAAAGCTTAAGCTAAACCTGTATTCTAGCCTCAGTAACCAATGGTTTAAAAAACTTACTCTGTGTTACTCTGTGACCACAGTGTTTTGACAACTATTTGCAATATAATAAACCTCTATGGAATAAAAAACTGAAAAGTAACTAGAAGTACATTTTACTAATAACATAACATTATATACTCAAGTTTTAAACATAGGGTTTTTTTAACATGTATTTTCAAAAGAAAATAGTTTTAGCTTAAATTTTTAAAATAATTTAAAATTACTTGGTTTTAATTCTAAGTTATCATTACAAGGCAGATTGATATATAACTTATTAGAATTGATTTTTCATTACCACACAGGTCAAGAAAGAGGAAGAAATACATTTTCATGCAGGTAATAAACATGACCATATTCCTGGGGCCTCAGCATGTACCTTGTTAAACCTTCTGGGAGTCTGAAGCAGTAAGACATGAGTGGACCAAATTAATATATTGGGAAATGTTGCGGTGTGTTGCAATGTCCTGTTTTACCTTCTCCCTTCCCCCTCGCCCCTCGCTGAGTGTGCCCTGTCAATCAGGCTAACATACCAGCAAGGCGTCGTGTGATAGGTGTCCCTAGTCCCTTGAGACCCTGCCCCTTCACCTGGTTGGTGGCTCACCTGTCCCCTCCCCTTCCCCTGCCCTGAGCTTAAAATGTTAATGAGACCATGCGGCCTCTATTCTGTTGGAGGAATTGTCCCAGTGCAGACCTCTGCACCCATGGAATAAACATCTGGATATAACCCTCTAGCAGAATCCACTCCCTTTCTTATCTTCACCATCGCCAGAAGCTCTCTCTCCTGAGGTAAACGGAGTCCTGACAAGCCTGGACTTGCGTCTTGTGCCCCGCTGCACTCTCCGCCAGCCAAGGTATCTCTGGGGTAAAGCACCACAGTGCTGCCTTTGGCCCAGCAGCGAGGGTCAGAACTGGCCCAGGCACCATCTAACTGGTTATATTGGGATTCATATTCCCATAGGGAAAGAAGAGATATGGTGTAAGAGACCAAGGTTCAGCAAAGAGAGACTGCAACATAAGAAAATGCTTATAAAGGAAAAAATAAAAGCAATATTGATGAAGGAGGAATCCCAGAAAAGAGAAAAAAATGGAGCAAAGGTCAAGGTGATCAGCAGCAGTCAAACATCAAGGCATAATTTCCATGTGGGACTTTATCACAGAATTGTCTGAGTTGGAAGGGCCCCACAAGGATTACTGAGTCCATCTCTCATGTCAATGGCCCACATAGGGTCATTCACAATCCCACCACTCTGGCATTCTCAGCACCATGCTCTGACCAACTGAGCACACAGCAGGTGCTTGCTGGCTGCTGCACAAAGTGCCAAATGCCCAGGAGATTGATTGTGGTGTGTGTTCGGCTCATACTAAAGACCTTCAAGGTGCTGAGGAGAATTCATGGTTTCAGTCATCACTGTTAAGGATTGGGGCATATTTGGTACATACCCACAGCAAATCTTCTGGTTTAGTTTCCCCTGAAAGCAATTTAGGTCATTCAAACTGCAACTGCTCTATGATGGAAGGAAATGCACAGCAAGTGTTGACAACTGGGAGAGCTGCTTCAAAAATACTCTTCTGCTTCAGTCTGGGTGGGCAGAGAATCCACCAATGACACATTGGAGCCTGGATCTTCCTTCCACACAGACCACCAGGCTGGTCCTGGCACATACATGTCAAGGCATAGGAGGAAGGGAAGGAACAGCTCTTCATGTACAACACCACACAGTGCCTTAACTCCTAATTTCAGCCACTCTGAGATGGGAGCCCTTCACATGGAGGCTGCACGTTCCTGTTTTGGAACAGGTAACATCCATTCCAACATTTCCTGAACTGATCTCTTGGAAGCCATTTGTAATATTTGTGTGTGTAACTAAATACATTTGCACAGTTCCACAGGAGCAAGGGGATACTAATCTAAAAAAAAAGAAAAATCCTCTATTCTTACATATAGGTAGATGAGGGAATACACAGAAGCAAAGAAGCAATAACACAATATTGATCTGCACAACAAGCAGCATGCTGCAGGGTGGAAACCAGCAACACAAAATATGGGCTGCACTTACAATAAGGTTTCACTTACAAATACTTTTTAAAGGTTAAATGAGCATAATGTTACAAAGATGGTGCAGATTTCTATATGTAAGATTTACATACTAAGGCTGACAATATCATTAGAAGATTTCATCTCTAGTTAAAGGCAATGATCATAAACAACCTACTGGATTGTAATGGCTGATTTCCTTTTACTCAACTATCTATGAAGTCTTTTATTGACCCTCTGTATGATCCTGACCGTAACTTATGACCACAACATGGATTTCTCTGGTTTTTTGCATCCTATCCACTTGATAATTTCCCCAGGCTAAAAAAAAAACATTTTAGACAGTGCTTATAAGC
Organism: Zonotrichia leucophrys gambelii; assembly: GCF_028769735.1. Classification (NCBI taxonomy): domain Eukaryota; kingdom Metazoa; phylum Chordata; class Aves; order Passeriformes; family Passerellidae; genus Zonotrichia; species Zonotrichia leucophrys. Next base: position 53,675,586 of record NC_088173.1, read on the forward strand.
AGGTATTATCAATACACTATGTTATGCTGTTGGAAGGAAACCAAAGTTTATTGCAGTTCTCTATATTAAGCACTTTGTCACTTGGGAAGACAACATTGCTTACAGAAAAAATGTTTCAAAGCAGTTTAAAATTAGTTCTTTCTGCTATTATGGTTTACTGGCACTCCTTCCTTTCTCTTTTCCTTTCTCTATGTTCCCTTTGGGACAGATGGAGTGAGTAACAGTGAATAAAATAATACAATTGAATTAAATGCAGCAAGCTTCAGCAAGCACAGTTCCTGATCCTGCAAGGTGCCAAGTACTCTCAAGTCAAGATAAGGTACTTAGAGCTCTACTCTGAATGAAACAAGCATAAAAGACTAAGTATGAAACTCATTAATATGGAACAGGCACCAAAGAAGGGCACCACTTCCCTTACCTACAGGCCTACTCCTGAATCACTTAAATGGTCAATTACCCAGGTCATCACTGCAATATCAATTTCCATTTTTGACTCCCATAGTCCTATGAAAATCAATGACTATACCATTGGTGCATATTGGTTTTCATGCACCTTGATGCTCCCTTTTCCCAAACTGCTGAAGCCAAAAATTGATATTACAGTATGTTCTTTATAGGAATCCTAATAATGAAATATGCTTTTAATGAGCACGGTCATACCCCATTGTTTTATTTATTTTTTCATAAAGCCAAGTAATGATAAGGGAGTAACTGAGGATAACTCCAAGGCGCACATCCAAAGTAATGCCTGCTTTTACGGCATTTACAAAGAATGGCTTTTCAATTTTACACCACCATTCATATGTGGATCTCAAAGCCCTTGGCAGAACCAATAGTACCTCCCAGTTAATCAAATAATTAAAGGCAGACAGAGGAATCACAAACAATGGAGTGGAACACAGCAGCTAGTTAGCAGCACAGAACTATGCCTTTTGATGCCAAAGCTTAGAACAGAGCTCATCTAACTGTCTAATTTGGAATCAATTTAAAAGCCCCCAAACTCATAAAAATTCTTGATTCTTGTAACGCCTTTCCACTTAGGTGGAAATTAATTAGACCACTTGCAAAAAAACAAGAGTTAGGGGTTATCCTTGTAGAGTGTATGTCAAGGAGACTAAAGGTAGTATCCATTCTCAAATCAACTTTTTATCAAATTTCAATCAGCTGCAAGGACAGGCTTCTAGGTATCAGAATCATAAGCCTAAGGAAAAAATTTTACTCAGCCTTCTCTATGCTACAAGTCAATCCATTAGCCCTACATAATTTAAAGAAAACTAAAAAAATCCTTAAAAATATAGAAACTTTAAAGATTTCTTTTAAAATCATCAGACCAAAGAAAATGTATTCAGGAATCAGAATTATTCATACTGCAGTTACACAGACCTGTGACTCTAGCACACAGTTTGAGATCAGTATAGTTCAACTGTTTTTTCTGGCTCTTTTATCACTTTATCTCCCTCTCTTAAGCATACAAAAATATAGAAGTAATAGAAGTCAAACTGAATTTTACAGAATTATGTGCATAGATCCTTCCTTTTCAGCAAACAAAACAATCAAGTCTATGATCACAAATGTGTTTTGACAAAAAATTAAAGATGATAGATTATGCTTTAGAATGGTCTCTAATCAGTTCTTTGTCAGGTGTCACCAAGCACAACAGTTATCATAATCCACAACAAAATAAACCATCCAAAAAAGCCTTAATCTAATAGGACTGTTATCTTTGATGTAGACATCAGGTTACTGCTGGCCATCTATTAACCTATTTTGTGCACAGGATTACACCATAAATCAGTTTTTCCCAGGATTATCACAGATCAAGAATTTTCTGTCAGAAAATTTGCTATGGGAAGAGAGCTTTCCTCGCCTACATATTTAGTCAAGATACATCCTTCTGAAATTAATAGGCAAGAATTTGAGTAAGTTCCTCTTCTGGAGCTCCTCTCTGATACTGACCATGATACAAGCACTGTAACTATGGACAGCAATGAGGCTGCACATAAAGGCAGAAGCTGCACTGTGCAGCCTCCTCATAGACTTCAGCCGTCATCACCCTCCTCCCTTGCACACACTTTAACCCAGTCTCCAAACAAGAGAGCTGAGAACAGCAATGCTTGCACCAGACATGCTGCATGGGTGAGCTCTAAATTTTGGGTTGAGACTTACAAAATCATATTAACTTTCACCCAACATTAAAAGTTCACCATAAGTACTGAGTCTCTGTTGCATTGACAGGGCCCACTTAGGCAGATAGGTACAGTGAAACACCAAAATCCAGTGATTTTCTGGAGGCCACAAAGACAACAAAGCTGAAAAACCCCATATCTCCTGTCATCGAGTCCTGTGATTTTCTGCAAGACCAACATTAGCATAATAGTTGCATATAATAACACATCCCTTATAGGCTGCAGCCTGGAACTTCACAAGGAATAATGAGACAAGCAGGGGCAGTAGCAAAATGAAATTTAAAGTTTTTTGAGCTTCAACATACCTGCTGTATGTTCATAGGAGCTCTATCAGAGCAAAACCGAGCAAAGGCTAAGTTATTATATACCTGAAAAGAGTATTTTTTTTTTTAGAAATAGCATCTCCAGAGTAATTTAAGTCATAGCTTGTACTCTCAGTAGGTAAGAATCCTTGTGGTTGTTTTAATGAGAAGGGTGAATTCTGAAAAAGAACTGATGGGAACTAATATTTTTTGAAGTTGCAGCCCATCCTGAGCTGTCTCAGATGTTGGCTTTCAGTTTGGGAAAGGTAAAAAAAAATCAGCAAACAGTTCACACTTGCCTTACCCAATGGTCAGAAATTGCTGTGGCAGGTACTCTGTGTAGGACCCAAGAGAGACTCCTCAGGCATTTAACACTGCTGAAGCACCACATCACATCCTGATGGTACCCCCGGCTGCACAGACCAGGAGAAAGTAAAAACAGAGCTCTTCCACGAGTGAGTTCACCTGCCCCTGCGGTGGGCATTAGGGCTGCTCTGCTGTAGCCTCGTAGTTGGAAACACAACCAGAACTATCCACTGGTTTCTGAACTCTACATTTCAACAGCTGCTCCAGCTGCCTTTGCAAGAAGCTGCAGGGAAACATGATCAGCCATTTCCTTGTTTTGGAAAAGGAAGCAAAGGAAGCTGCAGCACTTTGCCAGAAACAATTCTAGTGGCAGCAAAGCTGGCTACAAAAGTATCTCAACAAACTATAGCAGCAATCCACATCAGTTATTTTTCTTAACTATTGCTCAAATCCTGTGAGCACTTTACATCAACATTAATTGGAAGTCAAGAGTTCACAGTACCTTGCAGGAATTAACACTACAGAAGGCACAGAAAGTCTTCTACCAAGTAACATAAGGATTTCAGTCTCAAATAAAGCCCTGTGGTTTTATTTTTATTTTGGGAGGAGGTAAGGGAAGGGAGCCAAGATACAAGCAGAGTCTTATGAGCAAATATAGATTCTTCTCCCCTGTCTTGCCCCATTAACTGTAACAAGGCTCTCCAGCCTCTCTACTCCACATTACTCTAATTCAATCCCAGTTTCCAGTCACCATTGCAAGCACTCCCATTTATAATACAAGTTAATTTAAGTCTCTCTCTGGGAGCAATACAACACTAAGGACTTTCATTTTCTCTCAGTGTTAAACAACCAATGCAGTCAGACAAATTCCAGTTGTAACTTTTTGCATTTTTACAGCATTGTTCACTTTCAGATGCTGTTTTACTTAGAGGCTTACCCAATATGAGGCCCTGGCGTGCTGTATGCTAAACAGCTAGTTAAAATTCACTTCCTGAGCCAAAAGGTTTGCAGTCTAAATAGGGAAATAATGGCAGAGGAAAACAAACCAGTGACTTTCATACATTATCAAGGCAGAAGTATGGTCAAGTCCAAAGCCAGCTCAGATTTCCAAGTGGGACCATGCTGTTATTCAGTCACTTCCTGAGCTCTGTGACACTTCTAAGATACATCCATGGAAATCAGTAGCAAAGATGACTCAAGGACTAATCTAAGATCTAAAACATCTTCTGTGAAAGTGCACAGAATAACTTAGAAATCTCATAGTTCTTTCCCATCTCCATTTTACCCGTCCTACATTTCAGAAGGATGTCATGTCCAGAGGTTAAGACTTGCTATAGAATGGGATAATTATGGAATGATCAGTTTGAGAAAGACCTCTTAAGATCAACCTTTTCCTCAAAACATGGTGAATTCCAAAGTGAAACTGGGTTGCCCAAGGATTTAGCAAATTACAGTACCTACAGGATGGCGACTCCACAACCTCTCCATATAACCTATTCCAGTACTTAAATACCCTCTCCTCCCCTCCCTGCAAAATAAAACTACATCATATCTAGGAAATTTGACTAATGCCTTTGAATTCCTATGCAGAAATGTGTACCCATTACATCTGGCCCTTCTTCTGTACATTCCTAATTCCATTCTCTCTCTATCTCTCCTAGAGGTAGTGGAAGACTGCAGTTAGAGCCTCCCTTAGCCTTAATTTGTCCAGCATAAACAACCACAGTGCTCCCAACTTTTCCTTGTGCTATCCCAAATTTCCTATGCTGCAGTTCTCTAAGCATCTTACTCCCTGCTGGACTACTCCAGTTTATTCCTCTCTCTCTTGCACAGCAGGTCTAAATTGAACATAGTTCTCTACAGGGGGTATTAAAAATAATGAGCAGAGGGGAATAAACACTTGACCTGCAGACTACAGACTTGACAAAGCTGCCCAGTATGCAACTGGCTTTCATTGCTCTGAGCATGTTCCTGCTTACTTATGATCACCTCACCGCCCACTAGGACCCCCCAGGTCTCTCTGCAGCATCACCTTTGAGAGAGTTGGCCCCCAGCCTGCACCAATCTATCATAGCAGAACATTGTCATCTTATTGTAAAAGTTCCATACCTTCTCGGTGATTTTTCATGGGCAGCTCTTCACAGCACTGACTCCGTCTTCTTCACAGTACAGCCAACCAACTGCATCTCTCTTCACAGCACAGCCAACAGATTCCAACATCTCTTCCCAACTAACCAACCCACTCTTTAGCAGCACTCGTCTTCTTATTGGACACAGCTGTGGCCTGTTAAGGGCAGGCCTGCTCCTCATCTTTGGTGATTGGTACAGCTGCAGCTCCTCAGGGGTGAAACTACCTTCTGCACTATTTTCTTACATTCTATCCCACCACAGCAGAACACAGCCTTTGTATTGTGAACATTATGATGATTCTACCAGCCCGTTTCTACCATTTGTTGAGGTCACTCTGCATGGAAGCTCTGCCCCAGTCTAGCATACCAACTGCTCTCCTTCCACACACACAATTCTGCACTATTTATGAACTTGCTGAGGGTGCACGTGGCCCCTTTAGGCTGATGTATTGGAACAGGCTGCCCTGGGGAAGGGGTTAAGTCACCATCCCTAGAAGTATTTAAAGACATGGAGAAGTGGTGCTTAGGAACATGGTTTAGTGGTGGACTTGGCAGAACTGGTTTAACTGTGGGATACAATGACATGACAAGTTTTTCCCAAACTAAATGATTCTGTAATTCTATAAACCTATGATGATGTTGAACAGCATCAGCCCCGATACTGATTGCTGAGGAAAATTACCTGCCAGTTTCACTCCAAACCATACAGCAGTCTCTTGGAGCAAACAGTCCAATTTTTCAAAACTCCCCAATTCAGGTCTCACCAACTTAGCCCCAAAGATGGCATGGGAGATCACATCAGAAGACTTGTCAAGGTAAACAACATTCGCAGCTATTCCTTTGCAACAGAGCATTCATTTGATTCTAGAAAGCAATTAATTGGTCAGGCATCACTTATCCTGGTAAATCAGGGCTGTTCTCAGTTATCTTCCTGCTCTTCAAATAGCTAGAAAGTAGCTTTCAACAGGACTTTCTCCACAACTTCTTCAAGGACTGAGACGCTACCAAGCCTGTGGTTCACGCAGTGCCCCTGCCTGCATTTCTGTAGAATCTCGTTAATTTAATAAACCTGTGGAACAATAGATGGGATGCAAAATAGACACAATTAGAATGGAAAACAGCCCAGTGGAACATGAAACTACAAAATCCTTATGATGTTTCCTGTGTCTGATGTGGCAGCAGAGGAAGGAAGAATTCTGAATATCCTGAGCAGACACCTGCTGTGCAGATTTTCCACATGGAATCCTGTTTGAAGCCAAAGTACACAATTATTGAAACAGAGCTATTAACTGCCAGATCTTTTCCATGGTGTCATATAGGAGGACACTATAATCAATCATTTATCTGGCTAGATCAGAAACAAGACAAGATATTTTTGCTTATTCAGCTTCTCTTGTAGACTTAGAGATGCTTCTCTCAAATCTCTCTCATGTTCATAAAACAAGTCAGGAAATATATTTAAAATTGAAGAAAGGAAACTCGATTCTCATCTCAGAAGATGTCTTTTTTTCTTCAGAAGTCCAGCTCCTATTAAACTTTCAGTATGTGTTAGACTAAGCCATTCATTGCCACTTGATAAGCCATTGAGTACATGACTAATATGAAGGAACTGCAGAGACCAGCATATATTCAATTTGAAGTTGTTCTCAGAGAGCCAGAAAAAACAACTTTCCTCTAGAAAACAACCTGGAATTCAAAGTTAACAACTATTTGGCAATCAAAACCATCCGTATTACGTGGAGGACACTTAAGCACAGTTTAGAGAGAGAAATAACTGGAAAACACTACAGTTTTCACCTCAATAAATTAAAGATGTTTATTTTAGCATAAGCACAACTTCAGTGAAATATTTTCTGGAAAATCTGAAGTACACCCAGAAACCCTCTTTCAGACCCAAACTACTTTTAAGAGCTGTGAGTGTGTCTGCCTGTCTGCATAGCACTTCTGTCTGAGAATTCACACAGCATTTGACACCTTTGGTTTCTTTGCTACAGAACTTTACTAAGCATTTCAATCATCTTTAGTTTACGAACCACTTCTTCTCTTAGACCTTTTGCAGGGGGATCAATACTAAAGAATCAAAGAATCAGAAATGGATGGCAAGGGAGTGACTATTCCTTTCACAGGCTAACTCACATTGGTCCAATATAGATAATTTAGATAATTAAAAAAAAAAAAAACAAACCAGTAACATATGCACAATTAGTCACAATTTAGTACAGAGCATGACATTTAAAATAACATCGGTCACCCAGGAGCCAAATGTTATTGACTTTCCATGACATTTATTCTTTTTAATGCACAAGTTGATTTAGACAGTAGGGCTTAATCTTTGTAATACAGTACCTTTCCTTCCCCACAAATCCCTTTGTGACTTGAATGGGATTAATGAATGCTATTTTGAAGTATTATGCATGTATATTATGGCATTCTTGTGCTACATCTAATCTGGTTAACACCTGCGTAGTTTACATCTGCTTCTTTGAGTTTCTAGGAGTTTACATGTATATTTTTATTGTACAAAACTAACAAATGAAAACTAGCTTTTTAGCAGCTGTCTGGAGTAGTTACTGCCCTAACATTGCCTTGGGCAGTGTCAGTGCCCTAGAGCTGCATGTTGCCATTGCTAGGCTGAAATGACTCCCTTTGCATTAGAGCAGGGAAGTGAGAATATGTGAGTCCTCATTTCCCCAGGACAAGGTCAAGGCTTACCCTAAACCATGCCTGTCTTGGCTGGGGCTACAGCGCCTGATTTTGCACCACACTGCACCATTTGCAATCTGATGCTCTGCAAGAGCCATGCTAACCTCCAGCTGAAAAGTGTGTCTGTCCCTTTACCCACCTTCTTGATAGCAGGTCTACCCACACTTCATCAGCATTTACACAGGCTCAGATTCAAACAGGAGTTCAACCGTCCCTTTTAGCTCAAACCAAAATTGCAGGTTTTGGTAGAAAACTTTATGCTAAAATTAAAAAAAAAAAAAGTGGGTAGAGCAGTTCTCATGCAGAAGCTAACATTTCAAAAAGGAGAATGACAATTACTTGTAAATACTACCTTAAAAACAAAGAAAATTATGTCTGCTATAGAAAATCAGGCTGTGTACATACCATATACCATTCTAATTTTTACATGTTAGTTATCATATAGTTAGCACAAGTCCCTACTGTGGAAAGATCCCAAAGCCCTATAGATAATAGCTCTGCATAATTTTCAGCTATTTAAGATAAGGCAGAAGTGATCAGTGTTATTAACTCACAGCAAAAGTGCTTTTTGTTCCCATTACACTGGTGTTGGCAATTTGCATCGCAAGCCATGCTGCAAAGTTGCAGAACAAAATGAGCACATCTGTAAGTTGCTGGAAGCTGTTCTTCTACTTCGAAGTAAGACCTGAAGTATCACTGAACAAGCGAAATGGAAGTTCAGGTAATAGTTCACATGCATGGTTGCAGGAAGAATGTCTCAGTTATCAATTATTTACAGAGGGCTGTTCCTATCCCTCATAGGCTGCTGCCCCCAAACCTCTGCAAGTAGAAGAAACAAGCAGATATTCTTCCTTTACTTCAATGCAAAGCTGGATGTCTCAGCTGACTTTTCCAGGAGATGCTTTGAGAGCACCTGCACAATGCAGAGCACTGGACACAGTGCTGCCATTACCAAGGGCTGTAGGGATGACTTTAATTAATAGAATCATAGACTATGCTGAGTTGGAAGGGGTCAACAGGGATCAATGAGTCCAACTCCAGGCCCTACACAGGACATCCCCAAGAGTCACACCATGTGCCTGAGAGCATTGTCCAAATGCTTCTTGAGCTCTGTCAGGCTGGAGCTGGGACCCCTTCCCTGGGGAGTTGTTCCAGTGCCCAACCACTCTCTGGGTGAGGAACCTTTTCCTGATACCCAACCTCAACCTCCCCTGACACAACTCCAGGCCATTTCCTCAACTCCTGTTACTGGTTATAAAAGTGAAGAGATTGGTACCTGCCCCTCTGCTTCCCCTCATGAGGAAGCTGTAACTGCACTGAGGTCTTCCCTCAGTGTCCTCTGAGGCTGAACAGACCAAGTGCCCCCAGCCACTCCTCACACAGCTTCTGCCCAAGGCCCTTCACCATCTCATGGCACTCTTTTGCTCACTGCCAATACCTTTTTATATGGTGGTGGCCAAAATTGCAGCTTGACCAAATTACCACGCCCAGCTGCCACAGCACTGCATTCTTGTCTGTGCTATATCTGACCTGAGAATAAACACAGCATTTTGCCTACAAGGTTGGCAATTCTTATGAATACAAATTTCATTAAGGAAAGATTCCTAAATTAAATATGACAACTAAAATTTCTGTGGAGAAAGAAAGCCCACAAAACATTTAAAAAGGAAACAAAGCTTTTAAAGCAATTTCACATTAGAACTCAAGTAAAATGAAAGAAAAATAAGCTGACTAAGCCATACACTCCTCTGTAATGGCTGAATTGCTTTCAAGTGAGCTCTTTATGACAGCATTTGACATAACTAGGGAGTTCTGCATTTCAATTCAACATTCAGGACTTGAATAAATATCAAAAGGTGTCTATCTATTTATTTTATATAATTGCTAAAATTTATATGAAAGAGGTAGAATATTAATTTAGGTTCCAGCCTGCTTGTTGTAAAAGTTCTGAGAGACTCTGCTGCCATTTAATAATCAAGAAGTAATTCCACCCAGAGACACTGACAGTGAACACAATGATGTTTCTGGATTTGTTGTAGTTGTTATATTATTCAGAAAGAGACCTCAATTTTTATTAAACAAGTCAGAAACTTTGCTCACTGAATTTTTTCAATTGCATTTTCAAAATGCAACAAGTACTGTCTAATTTATATATAAAAATAAGCATTGTCACTAGACTTCATAAATGTTACCCTGCTTTATAATTTCTTTCTTTAGGAAATAGGACAGGGAGAGAAATTTGACAGTGAGTGACCTCCACCTTTGCCTATATCTATAACTAATGATTTTAGAGCTTAGTTTTCAGGTGTCTTCCATGGACCATGAACAAAATCAATGAACACAAAGCCAGATCAGAACCTTGTGAAAGAAACTGAGTGTGAGTCTGTTAGAAGTCAAATAACTCAGAACATAATTTCTGTGGACAAAATAAGAATGTAGAATGTTTTTGCTTCTTATCCAATATATTCCACGGAAGTAAAAGAAATTTAGTGGTTTTGTGAAATGTTGTAAGACAACCAGATTCACACAGGCAAAACAAACTTTAGTTCTAGACACACAGTAAGTCAGAACACCAAGAGAAAGACTTTTGGGAGACACCTCAAAGGCACAGGATGCTAACAGTAAATGTTACATTTCAATAGGTTACAATATGGCAAAATCTACATGGCTTTCCTGAGATCAACAGAAGGAAAGTCTTGCCTTTGGACAGTAAACAAAGTATGGTGGAGAGAGATGCACTACAACCAGCTTCCAAAGTCCTGTTCTTGTGAATGGGTTTGAAGATTTCACTCTACAAGGAATCTGAAAGGAGCCATGCTTTATAACATGTCAGGTAAAAGAGACACTGAACTACACAAACTGTTTATCAGCACTTTTAAAAAAAATCCCCAACATGATTCAAATCAATTAATTAACACTCTGAAAGTCAAATTTAATGCTGAAATCAATAAGGTATTCTGTACAGCAACATTTGTCACATATTTGGAGTCAATTATAATAGAGTCCAAGGTGAAATGGAGTTGAAAGAGCTTTTACTTTTACAAAACAATGTAGTGAATAAGTTTTATTCAGTATTAAGTATAATGAACTTCAGCCCTTTAAACAGAGGAGATCAGAAAGTTTTCCGTGCAAGTATGAAGCTTTACTGGTCTCTTGTCTTTCTGCTACCAGCACTGTTCTACAAAGGGTGAATAGAGCTGTTAAATCAGTGTATATACACATGTGACCTTCAGCATGGAGTGTTCTTTCCAGCAACCATGAAGTGTCTACAATAGTGACAAGTTATTTTCTGAGTAATCTTGTGTGTACATATATATCACAGGATGATATAAGATTTCATGTAGTAATCTTACTCTGCTCAGTAGAGTTAGGGTGACATATGCTGCTTTGTGATACAGAACAGAGGAAAATTGAGTTTTCTAATATAAGTCCTGACAAAAATAGTAAGTGAAATACCAGTAGTGCCAAAGATGATGGGGCAAGCAGAGCCACTATTATGGGCTTTGTAATATCTCAGACACAGTCCTTGATTTTTAGAATTAATTTCACTGGGAAATGGAATGTCTGACAAGACACAGAGGTGATTTTTAAGAGGGCCATTGACAGAAGCGACCTCAATTTAACATATCAGCTGAAAGATAGTACCTCTTATCATGTAGCTTCTCCTAAAATCACTCTTCAGTGACAGCATCAAATATGAGTCAAAGTCCCCAGGCAATACAACAACCACCTTGTAACTTTCTGCTCCAAAAGCAAATGTACAGTGAAAAATTAACACCCTGTCACCAAGGACTTCATGGATGAATAGAAATTCATCAGGAACCACAGGTTATGCAAAAAAAGCCATTGGACAAAACTACCTCCTATCCAGAAATACTTCCATTTTCTTATCTTCCAAGAAAGAGAGCAACATTGGACTCATTTCACAATGGAATGAAGGCCATGAGTTTAAGAGATATTCCATGTGTAGAAAAATGAATTTTCAAGAACGTTCTAGCAGATAGCTCCCATTGAGCTCAGTGAAATGTGGGTAACTGAAATGTGGGTAAGGAGTGTTCAAAAATGCGCCTAAAATGACTTGATTAGAGCAGCAAGTTAGATGTAACATCATCAATGAAACAGCAGGGGGCTGTACCCATCCCTGCATTGATGCTGATCACATCACTTTACACTCCATTCTCTTTTTTAAATACTGGATTCAGCTCAGCCACTCGATCACACTCTGATGCAAAGAACTGACAGCAAGAGGCCCAGAAATGTAAGGAAGGAATTTACAACTTCAGCCTTGGTTCCATATCATCTCTAGTAATAACATTCAGCAGCTTATGTCTGATTTTCTATTGTCTTTGCTTCACAGTCCAAATATCCTACATTTCTGTGCCCTTAGGCTGCTGTACTATCACTAAAGAACCTCCTTCCCAAGACACGTTGCTTTTCACATTTTTAACTCCATATATAATTTCTGTCAACTCAGGAGCAGGAAAATCTCTAAAGCAGTGTTAACATCTCAGTTACCAGCTACTCATGTTTTAAATTAATATTTACAATGTTAATAAAAAATTCATTGTTTACCATGGCAACCTGTATCATACATATGCTACTGATGAGAGTGAGAGAACCCATTAAAAATAAATAAAAATAAGCACAGAAATGAACCATATCCATTTCTGGAAACATTATACTTCCAAGGAAGATGAAAAAATTAATCAGCTCTATTAAAAATCCAGATTTTCAAATCAATGCAAGGGAGACTGGAACATGAAATCTTGGGAGTCAATTATGAATTTTCAGTTTGTGGAGAACTTCCGCAATTTGGGTCTGTACAGTTCTAAGAGGGAGAAAATGAATAATATCAAAATAGAAATTGGATGTAAAAATCTCAGTTTGATCCTACTTCTGTCTAAACTTTATATTCCTCTATTCCTTTCTGACATACTTATTAAAATAGAAGCCTTGGAAAACTCCTATTTTGGCCTATTTTTTTTGTCCCACCTGCTCATTTGGTTTTGTTGTTTTGGTTTTTTTCATAACCACAAAATATTCTGCTACAACACAAGAAGCTTATTTTAAAAACCAAAGCTTTCCCCACCTCAATTTCAGGAAACTCTCTAGAAAATATCAAGCCTGGACCTCCCATAAATACTAACCCCAATTTTATTCTGAAGAAAGCTTCTGCCTAATCATGTCTGTGGTAAAGCTTTTCAGATGAAGCATGTGATAAGGAGCAGCATCCTTCCCCTGGAACAACAGGAGCTCATCCCCTGCACCTGAAAGGCTCAGATTCAAGTCCCTGTGCTCTCCTGCCTGTGCTGGCTGCAATCCTACAAGCAGCTGTACGGGTAAGCACAATGGCCTGTACAGGTGTGTTCAACCCAAGAGAAGGAATTCTGCTGGGGTGCAGCCCCTCCTGGAACAGCAGCACAATCAGAGCAGGTCACTCTCCTACCTAGCAGAAATAACTCTTCTGATTTCAGAAAAATTACAGCAAGGATAAATTTAGCTCTGCACAACAAAAATGAGAACTTTACTGCAGGTGAACAATTGTCTGTATCCTATCTTTTCTGAGTGTTGGGGAGGATGGAACAGGAAAGCCTTATAAATATGATTGTCTGGCAAAAGATTTTGAGAATATAGAAACTGTAAGTGAGATTGAAATGAAAGCAAGTTTTGGGATCCCTTAGTTACTGAACAACTGGAAAACAATGGTGCAGCCAGCCAAAGGTAATCCCCTCTTGATGAAACAATACCCTCGGCAAGTAGGCAGGTCCAAGGGTCAGAGCAGACCCTGCAGCTTGGCAGATAGGGCCCACAGAGTAAGATTTAGGGTTTAAAATGTAACACAGTATGGTAATGTAGTGATTCTTATAGGTTGTATGGAAATATTATAGGATATGCATGCTGTAGTAGATTGGTTGATGAGAATCTGAATATTCAACACTAAAGATGATTTATTGTATTGTAACGGGAACTTCACTCTCTCTTCCTCTTCTCTTCTCCTCTCCTCTCTTTTCGCGCTCTTCCTCTTCTCTTTTCGCGCTCACCTCTGCACTTCTTCACCCCTCCTTTCTACATGCTCTCTGCTCTTAAACCTTTGTCTCTAACTCTCTTACACTTTAAGCCTCTCTTGTCTCGGGCCTGCTCCGAGCTGCGGCTGGCAGGTCCCAGCAGGGCCCTGCACCCAGGCCCTTTACAATAAACCGACAGTTCCACGACTTGGCTGCAGAGATCTCTCATCTCCGTCCGTCCCGGCCGTGCGTGACCCCCATCACTCCTACAGACACTCTTACAGACTGTCCTAATCTGAGCAGACATAAAACATCAGGGGACAAATATTCACTATGGTTTATTATTTTTGTTGTTGTTCTTGATGGCAGTTACTGTCAAAAAATAGAAATATTTTCAGAGCAACAAAAAAAAAACTCCTATACTTCCTACTCTTCTTTAACCATGAGAAAAAGATATTAAAACATCATGAATTACTATTTTTAATATAAGATTTTTATGTGCAATGACTTTTTTCCAAGCATTAATAAATCAGGAGGAAAGACTTGGTCTCTTTGCAAAACACAGAATACATTAGGTAGAATTTGTTTTTATTGATTTTCAGGGGCATTTACAGAACACAAAGTGCAGTATAAAAAGAATGTATTGCTTAAATATATTCACAGGCATGTTCTTTTCATTTCAGATCTTCAGAAAAACAACAGAAGGTCTTTCCAATCTGCTGTATGCTGGCTGCCACTTCTCTGTGGCACTTGGGGCAGCATTTATTGTGAAATGCAGTGGGGTTTATTTTCAACATGGTCCAAGCACCAAACATTTGATCTCCCTTTCTAGGAATGAGTTATCCAAGCTACAGGAGGATCTTAAGGAGCATACAAAGCCTTTTTAGGCCAATGGTTTCATTTAGAAGTCTGTGTTTTGATGTTGTCTTAGGGTTCAAAGCAAGAAGAACATGCTGGTAAGTATCTAGGAATTCAGTATGAGACAAAAGGATGCGCTCAGATGACTTAAATCCAGGTTATGGTGACCCTCACATTTCTTTCCAACTCACAAGACAAGAGCACAAAATGGAAGAGTCAAGACTGAAAACACCTCCTGAAACAGCTGGGTAAACCACTGACAAGAGGCAGAGTCACAAGAAATGCTGTGAAGCAGATGAGAGAAGAGCCAGGAAAAACAGACTGAAGACAAGAAGACTGAGCCAAACAAAGGCCTCAGGATGATCGTGAAAGGCAGACTGGAAAGGGCATCAATAATTTTGCCAAAAGCCAAGCAGACACACAAACACAGGGGATGCACAGGCAGACAAACCCAAATGAAGCAAAGCTGTGCGATGACTGCTGAAGTTTCTCTAAACCAGAGGTTCATATTTATCTAGGTTATAGATTTACTTAACTAGAATTTCACCTAAATATACAATGAAAACCAGAGGTTTATATTTATCTAGGTTATAGATTTACTTAACTAGAATTTCACCTAAATATACAATGAAAATATATCATGAAAAGCAAATAAAAACTAATGAATACACAACCGCTGTAAAATTAAGCCTAGCACAAATTTTCTGGAACTACAAGTGAAGAACATGTCTGAAGACCAAAATATTTATGTGCATAAGCAAAGATCAGCCACCAGTGCACAATTTCAGCTATAACATTTGAAAATTTTGCCTATAGCTTTCATAAAATGTATTGGAAGTTTAAATACTGGTATTTCTTTATGACAACTGGACGCATGTCATTAACATGGAGTAAAGAAAATTTTACAAAGACACAAATAGAACCAGGGCATATTTAGAGTTAGCAGGGTGTTAATCTCACTGCAAGGCCAAGCTTACCTATTATTTTATGTACTGGCTCTGGCTGGGATGGAGTAAATTTTCCTCACAGCAACTTGCAAGATGCTGTGTCTTAGATTCATGGTTAAAACAGTGTTAATAACACACTGATTTTCAGCTGAAGCTGAGCAGTGCTTACAGTGTGCCAAGGCCACTTCTGGTTTTCCCTCCATCCCCCAGCAAACTGGCTGGGGTCAGGCTGGGAGGAGACATGGCTGGGAGAGCTGACCCAAGTTATCCAGAAGGTTATTCCATGCCATGTGCCTTGCTCAGCAATAAAGCTGGGGAGGGAATCTTGCCAAGGCAGTCATGGCTCAGACATTGCCTGGGCATGAGTCTGTGGGTGAGCAGTGGTGATTGCCTTTTTTTCTTAATTTACTAAACTGTCCTTTTCTTGAGCCACAAGTTTTTCTTGGTTTTACCCTTCCAATTCTCTCCCTGGTCCCTGCTGTGGGAGGGTGTAAGAAAGAAGCTGGTGGGTGCTTTGTTGCTGGCATCCCATTGTGTCACCAGAGGAAGACAGATGTACCCTGTCTCTGCCATGCACTGGCTCTGCTGGAGAAGCTGAGACTGACTTTAAGTCATCATTTGACTTTTATCAGCATTTTGCATGCACTTTGTGATCTGCACAGCCCTTATAAAGGCAGGTAATATCTGAACAGCAAGAAGCTGGGTAAATTTGCTTTCTGCCTTGGAACTGCCCCCAGCTGGGAAATTATTCCTAACAAACCATAAGCTGTAACAACAAAATTGCCATTAAAGCATAAATGTTTTCTGTGCTATGTTCTTGCTTGACCTTGCTGGTAGCTGTGCTGGCCAACTGCTAACGGGATTTACATAGTTTAGCTGGAGTTTATGGAGAACTTGGCTCTGAAACACAGTTATTTGCAATGCAGAGGACCATGAGAACAGATCCTCTGAGTTTGTCATGCTGTCTTCTGGCAGAAAAGTACAGCATCTATTTACAGCTCTCAGAGTTATCTCTGAATCCACAACTTCTTGTTTATCCATATTTTATTCTGATGGCTTTGTACCAAAGTATTAATAATAGTTATTGAAAAACAACCAACAGTCCCGAGCAGCTCCTTCTGTCCCAAATAACAGAAGAACTGTCAGATCAATGTGTGGACAGTTACTAATTTATCTGCAGAGGGGTGTAGAGCTGCATGAGATAGAAGTTGCCTCAGGTACTCCAGCTTTCCAAAAGCACAACCAGCTCAGAGTTAATTAGCATGACAATGTACCAGGACACTTCAGCAGGTTTTCTAGCTGGAACAGGATTCTTTGGTACTTTCTGACTACTGTCAGCTTTCGACTTATACCAAGTTAGTCTGGGTGGACCTGTCCTACAGAGCCAAGACTATAAATATAGCACAAATTCACCATTCAGTACATGTGCTTAATGCAGAATGGGGAAGATCCATGCTTCAACAGTTCGTAACTGCACAATTCTATTACAAATATTTTTCCTGTGTATTCCTATTATACTTGAAGCGATTCTGAATCTGAATATGATTCTTACTTTCCTCAGTGTCTTCAAACTTGCATGTCCCATTCCAAGGAGGGAGCAGATTTTTATAGCTGTAATATGACAGTAATTTTATTCGGACTTTGCCAGCCAAAGCACTTGGGGAATCATAAAGAAGTTATACACACATGAAAAAAAGACACAATAGAAATATATATATATATATATTTTAAATATCAAAATACAAATTAAACAAGCAAAGTGGTCTAATAAAAATACAGACATCAGTAGTCATAAGAAAAGCTATTTCTTTGAAATGGAAGAGCCTGCTTTGTTTAGTAATTATGATGAACTAAAAGAAAAGCCTCGGTGGGGGCAGAGATTCTCCACCTTGATGCTTTCTCACAGCACAGGCACAATTACCACCCAACACCAACACCATGGAGCAGAGCAGCAGGTGCTGTCACACCATCTCTAGGGATGAACACAGTGCTCTTGAAGCACTGGTCAGTATCAAAAAGCTGAAGAGGTTCTTGATCACAGTGAGATCTAAAGGAAACACAGCTTTGGCAAGCCTGAGAATGAGTAAGCAGAGATAGAAGCAGGTGTTAAAGAGATTCTTCCACTCTAAACACAGCAGATGTGGTGATGGAAGGCAAAGAGCAGAAGTTAAAAGAGGAGGAAGGAGAAAGAACAACATAAGAACAAAAGCCAAGGACCAGATATGTTTTAGTGGCAATGAGAAACAGCTCATCAGATCAGAGAAGAGTGCAGAGACCAGGGGCTGGCAATGGGGCCAGAAGGGAAGACTACATGGTGTCAGCTACAGCAGAAGAATTCCTATTTAACACCAATCATTAAAGTACAGATGTCCTTCTTGGTATTTTATTTTATTTTATTTTATTTTATTTTATTTCATTTTATTTTATTTCATTTTATTTTGTTTTCATCTAGCACAAAAGCATTCACAATGCTGAACCAGTAATTTTCATGCAGTTTCTGATGATTAATAACACATTAACCCGAGGTGATTCATTGAGGTGACCTTTAGAACAGCAGTGGAAGTGTGACAATTGTTCAAAAACTTAAAGCAGCCATGTTCTTGCTTGCTGAACAAGGGGCAAACACTGTGGATGTAATTAGGTGTTTTCCTTAAGTTCTGTCTGTATCTGCCTGGCATGAGATTTACATTCTAATTTTATATCCAAAACCTGGAGATATACTATAGAGACAGAACCCAAATGATTTTGAGGGAAATCTGACAAAAAGACACACTTGCCTTAAATGTCATTGGCATAGCTTTAATGATGATGTGAGCTCCTGTAACGTGGCTGAAGTTGCACCTTCAGAGGTGCTTGTGGAAAGCAAATAAAGTGTGAAGCATTCATTTAGGGACAGGTTCAAGTCCAGCTTCAGAGACTGTGATCTTCACACAAAGCACCAAAAATGTGTTAGGCAGATTCTCTTTATATGGCAAAATTTTAAAGCTTTTTATTCCCTCCCACTACAGCTATTTTTAGCTGAACTCCTTGTCCCTATTCTGGTCAGACTCATCCAGCCAGATTAGGATTAAATGGAGCACAGCAGTGGTCCCACAGTAGTGTTCACCCCCTCATTAATGAGGCATAGAATTACAATTAAAAGCTCTTGTTGCTTTCTAGAATTAAATAAAAGCAGAAGATAATATTTTTTAAATTTTGCCTTACACTTCCTTCATTCATAGCTTTTCAAAACCATTGCACAACGTCAGCAGAATGAGAATCCCCCCTTGTCAACCATCTGGGAGCTCAGAGAGCAGCCTATGGGACTGCACTGGGATTCTGAGCCCTGAAACATTGTGATGAAACAGAGCTTCCAGCACCAGCCCAACCAACCCTGCTGTTCAACATCCTGTCAGTCATCACAAAAAATATGTCATAAGCAAAGGAGAAAGTCACACCTGAGCAGTAAACAGCCACCTCAGGCTTTTGTGGTGCTACTGGCAGCCTATTTGCCAGCATCTGGCTGGCAATCCTTCACTGTACAGCACTTGCTCTGACTAATACAAATCACTTGTACACAAAGGCAGCAGAAACAAGGCCACAGCAACTAATTCATCAAACCTTAAAGAAAAATTAAAGAGAGGAAAATGTAGATCTGAATGTCAAAATACCATTCCATTGTTAGCCTATGTGCAGAAATAGAGACCAACAACCGCTCTCTTCTTGGCAAATCTGAATGTGACCAGAGAGCTGATCTCCCCTTCTGTCCAATTGTTCTGGTAAACTGAGAGGCAACAGTTGATTTTTATGAAAAAAATCTTCAGAAAAGCCATGACACCACACTCAAAGAATCACAACAGGTTTGACAACTCTTCTCTCAATGCTCCATAATTTTGTCTCAAGGTGGAAAGCCACATCAGCATGACAGTAAATTGTTTCTGTGCATTTGAACAGCTTGGTTCTGACTGGTAACTAAATAAAGTAAGATAGACAATGCCTGATTGGCAGAGTTTTCCCATTTTTATCACTCCAGGAATGCTACACGAGGCATACACGAGTGTCCACAACAATATGAGGGCTAAGAGAACTGTAACAGATAGCCAGATTTGTAAATCCTTGGGATACCAGATGACTTATGCATTACATTACAATAAATTGCCTCTGAAATTGTGGCATGCTGCTTTGGGGAAGGAACACTTCGGTGTCCTCCCAGGAACAGAACTTTTGTTATTCTAAATTGCTCTAATTAGCGCTCTTCAGAGCCCTGTGGCTATAGCTATTAGCTTTCCAACACAGCGACAACATTCTCCAGGCAACAAGATGGTTACAAAATACACCCTTCAAACTAGTTAGCAAAAGGCTATGGGAGCTCAAAAGTACTCTTTATAATCAGAGCAAGATGTATGATTCTGTATTTTCAGCCTAGGGAGAAACCAGGCAGAATGTAAGTGTTACACATTCACTCTTGGGAGAGTTTTCTTAAAATGTTTACTGTAAAAATGATAAATTCTGAATGTACAGATTAACTATTTTGGTACTGCTGTAATTAAAAGCAAATAAGGTTTTCTCCCTACACACACATCCCAACCTGCATTTCAGGATTAAAAGTTTCTGAATTCAAGTACTGATTTAAACTTTATTGTCCTCTGTCTGAAATGAACCCATGGATTATCTGATTCTCAGTCTTGATAACCCTTACAGAAGAAGAACTGCTATTATTTAATACACAAGGATCAGTCCCTTAATTTGCCACTAGGCATCTTCCCAGAGCAGACTATGGAAGATTCTGGCTGTGTGGTGTGGTCTGTGATCTTTTCTAAAGGGCAGAGGTACTGATGTTTGTCTTCACTGCTGTATGGTTCAGTAACAGGCTTACAGCTACATTATTATTTTTTAATTTGATTTAGGTATTTCCTGGTTACTGGCCTGAAAGGTCACTGCTGGAATATTTACAGAGATATTTTTGGTGGTCTCCTCCCCACCCCAAGCTTGCTCCCACCACAGCTCAATATTTGGTTCTGGCTGGGATAGAACATTTGATTGGAGAAGATACAACAGCCTTTTTCCTTCACCCTCAAAACATTAATAAGCAAGTTTCATATGGGAAACACAAATGTAATGACATTCTGTTTGCTGCTTGAATAGCAACAAACTACATCCTAGCATCAAGACTCTGAACCAGGTTTGGGGTTTTTTTCTTTTAGAGAAATAGAAATGTCTTAATTTTTCATTTAAGTTTTCAAGCACAGATCTTACACCTGTGGCATTGTTCATCTTGAAGTATTATGGGTTATTTTTTACTGCAAGTGCAATATTAATAAAAAGAGACTTATTCAGTTGATATTCTGAATTTTCAAAATATCATAGAAATTTCTTTGTACTCGCTACACAACTTTCTTGTAAGGTCCTGAAAGATTACTGCCCTTAATTGTAGTTGTAGAAATGTAGAAATGAGGTTAAGTAACTGCCCAAAATCACGAAGTGAATCACTAGAGGAAGTGGGAATGCTATCCTATTTCATTTTATCACTAGGCTCAGAGAAATTAGAGGTTAAAATCACTTTCAAACCACAAGTTGAAAAGCGGCAGCTGGTTCACAGAATCACAGAATATTCTGAGTTGGAAGGGACCCACAAGAATCATTGAGTCCAACTCTTAAGTGAATGGCCTATGCAGGGATGATGGTTGACTGTTTAGAATTCAGAATAAGCATTATTTATCTTCAATTAATATTCAAACCCAGTATTTATGTGAAGAAGTAAAGATTGCTTAATGGCGAGAAGACTGCATGAGAAAAAATTGTGCTTGTTCCTGAACACTATGACAGCCAACCAGGCCCAGCAACAGATGCTGAATATAAAAACACTGAACTCCAGAGCTGACTCTGCAATAAACCCAGAACAGCCTGCAATAGCCTGAGTCAAAACAAGATATGAAAAAGTCTTGAGTGGGACAGTACTTACAGCCAACAGCAGCCAGGATGCAAACAAGCTCCAGTAAACTTGCATGTTCTTCTTCTGAAGCTGCAGATGTTGTTTGGTCTTGACCCATCAGCATCTAAGCCAGCTGCAGGTTTTTCATGGCAGCTGGGAAATTTGCACGACTCGCAACAAAATGCATTTTCACTGTCCCTTACCTTTAAAGGTTACTTGCAGAAGGCCAGTGAAATGTCATTTGGGGTAAATGGCTTCTCATACAAGCAGGGTATTGTTCCAGACATATAAAGTCTAATATATATCCTCAGTTATTGAGATATGTTGGCAGTGGGTTCTTCTCAATCTTTTATTATCAATTCTGTGATTTTGTGATCAATCACTAATCAAGCATGACTTCCAAAGATGGTGGGCAGCAAAGAAATGGAGACAAGCTGAAACAGGAATCTACATCCAAAGATGTGGGGAAAAACAACCCATAAGAAATACGATACAGACAGACTCCTTGTCTAGGTTTTGCAAGGAAACATTTTAAAAACATCAGACCTAAAGATCCAATTGCCTTCTCTGTCTCATTTCTTCATGGCTTTCAGTAGATATCATCCTTTATAGCTGCTCTTTGTTTTCTCCTTGTTCTCTATGATTCTTTCTCATCATTATCTTAACAAATTTCCTCAATTATTTCTTTCAGTATTTCTGAGGATAAAGCTTGAAATTTGTGGCTCATCAACTTTCTGGAAAGCAGATACTGACCACCACTCCATGTGGACAGGACATTGCACACAACCTTCCTCTTTGCTGTGTTACAGGGATGTACCAATGTCACATCACAGAACAGCTATGGGCAAAATAAGGCTCAGTGGGATCTAAACTTGCCATGGTATGAGGCCACTGACCTGTTCCATTTATCCTGCTTTCTGCACAGGCTGTGGCACAGCCCAAGCCAGGCAAAGCAATCTGCTGAATAAAGGCCATGCTGGAACCTTGGTGCGCTCTGGCAAAGCTCCACTGTACTAAACAAAGTCCCACGGGATCCTCATGCAGCGAGCCAAAAATGTCTTCTACACCTTCTCTTTCAGTATGCAGTTTAATTTTTTACTTAAGTATAACAACTACTAAATTTCCACTACAGAATTTGCATCTTTATCTTCAGATTTCATTAGGAGAGTGCACAAGCATGTGCAGGAATCAGGCTAACAGCTGGTGTTCAGGCATCTGTGCATAACGCAGCACTGAGCCTCACGGCCGCACAATAAATACGTGACCCTGGTTTATTCCCTCCCCCCTGCCCTTTAACAAGATATTGACAAAGCAGCAGAGGAACTGCCCGAGTTCAGCTATCCCAGCACCACGGAGCAGGGCTCCCTCAGCCTCCAGTGACACAGGACACCTGCACAAACAGCTTGCACAAGCAGGTGGCCCAATCTGGAACTAGTGGATTAGCAACATTATCCCACTTAATGAAAGCTCGAGATTTCATTAAATGAAATGATTGTCCAGCAGGAGTATACACAGCAGTTACAGCGAATGCGTATGGATCGAAACCGCTCTGTGGAGATTTGCAAATTACTGACGGGTGCTACAAGGTGTTATTTGTAAAGGGCTTATCCAGCACTTAAAATGAACTAAAATCTTCAAACTTTTCCAGTCACAGCTGCAACGGGGGGGGAATCACGCGAGCGCCCGCACAGCACAGCGACTCCTCCCTCCCACCCCTCAGACAAAATGGCAGCCAGCCCGCGCCCCGCCCGCGGCCCCGCCCTCCGCGCGTCACGGTGGGGCGAGGCGCGCGCGCCCCTCTGGGCGCTCCGCCGCGCCCCGGAATAGCCGCATGTTCGGCCCGGGGCGGCGCGTCCGCCCTGCTGATTGGCTCTCGGCCGCGTCACTCCCGGCCCGCCCGCTCGCTGATTGGCAGGGCGCGGGGGGCGGGCCGAGGCGGCCGGAGGGCAGGAAGGCGCCATGGCGGCCGTGGCCCAGTGCATGCGGGGAGCGGTGCGCCCGCGCCTCCCGCTACTGAGCGTCGCACTGAGGTGAGGGGGCCGCGCCGCGCCGCTCGCCCGACACCGGGCACTCGGACCGGGCCGCGCTTGCCGCCGCACCGGGAGGAGAGCGAGGCGCGGGCCCGCCGCGCTGGGCTCCCAAGCCCTGAAGAACCCTGTCCGACAGCCGTGCCGGGCTGGGCCGGGCCGCCCCCATCCCCCGCCGCTCTTCGCTGCTCTCCCTTGCCCTTCTCCGGGAGAGCGGGCCCGGCTCGGCCCGGCACTGCGGGGAGACCGGAGGCTCCAGGCCCGGAGCGTCCATGCGGCGGGCGGGGATAGAGCCCTTGTGCGAGCGCGGCGCTGGTCCCGCAGCCTCGTCCTTGGGTGGCTCGGCTCGCTCAGCCTTGGGAACGCCGCGGGGCATGGGGAGCCATTGTGTGTGCGGGCGGGCCCGGGCTTGCCGCTGCACAGCGGGGACAGGCGGCACGGGGTGCCGGTGCTCTGAGGGGACAGGCTGCACGGGGTGCCGGTGCTCTGAGGGAACAGGAGGCACTGAGGGGACAGGAGACACGGGGGTGCCGGTACTCTGAGGTGATAGGAGGTACTGAGGGGACAAGAGGCACGGGGGTGCCGGTGCACAGCGGGGACAGGCGGCACTGAGGGGACAGGAGACACGGGGGTGCCTCTCCAGCGGCCAGGCCCGGCTCTGCGCCTGGCTTTTCTGGGAGGCTCTTGCCGGCGATTGCATCACGGAATTTGTTTCTTCATAAAGCAAACGCGCGCTCCCCTTTGAAGCTCTGTGAAGTTCTGTGACTATAAACTGAGGGTAGTGAACACTTACAAGCTGATATCTTGCCACAGTTACTGCTACAGTTTAAATGGCCGGAGGTTTGCTGCTTCTGGCGGGTTCTGCACGCACTATTCACAAGCTTAGAATTGCATGAATTCGTGCTTTGATGTGGGAATTTTGTGGATCTTATGTGTCAGAGTGTCTTTTATATCTATAAAAGGCTGATATCTTACAAAATAAGCAACAGAATAATAATGTCCATCTTTTTGCCTTAGAACATCGCCACGACTGCTTTGTGCAGCAACACAACAGAAAAATACTGGCCAGAACTTGGAAGAAGACCAGAGTCAGAGCCAAAGTGAGCAGAAGGTGGAACCCAGCTCTGTTGAAAAACTGCTAGCTGAAGAAAAGGCCAAACTGGAAGAACAGCTAAGAGAAGTTACTGTAAGTGCCCCTGGGTTATTAGGTTGCTCATGTTGCAAGCTGTGTGCCCAAGAGCCTGCACAGTGGGAGCTCAGTGCCCAGTCTGGATGTGATTATGTGACTTCTGTTCAGCTGTGTAAAATCCACAATTTATTAATTTCTTTAAACTTAAGAGTACATGTCCTACAAGATCTGGGATGCATCCCTGGTTGAAAATTAATATCTTGGATAATTTCTTTCCAGTTTCTGGATGGAATTGGACCTTTTCCAGACAGAAAACTGGTTACTGATTTTCACATACGTTTTGCTCAGCGGAGAAGTAATTTCTGTGAGCCATGAAGGGTGTGAATGTGTCTCTGGTGTGTGCATTTCTGTGTGTTAACAGTAGACTTCATGGAAACAGCTGCTGGCTTTCCAAAGGTCAGAGTTAATGGTGCTTAGCTTTTGTACAATAGTGTACTTAGGCCATAGTTAGGAAGTTTCAAACCTTTTCTGTTGGAGAGCCCTTCAGACTCGAGGCTGAGGTGTCACATCCCTTTGTGTGGCCTCGTGTATCTTGCATTCTTTCCTGTGCACAGCTGCAGCAGCTGAAGGATGCCCTGGGAGGTGGCATTGAGCTAAAATATTAACGAGTGCTTTATATAAAATGTCTTTCTGACATTTGAGACTTCAAGAGGTAGCCCAGAATCTTCTGTAGAACCAGCACCTGTGGATCATACGTGGCTTGAGTTTGCTTTCTGTTGCCCTTCCCAAAGCTCTACAGGAAAAATTGGAGATGTCATTTAATGTCTTAGTTTGCTGTTGGTTGCTTAATGCAGCTCTTCAGGCAGCTTGTTGAGTATTTTTATTCTGTTTTGAGATTCTTCACTGGCATACAAAGCTCAGGCATATTCAGGGTTAGTTGGTAAAGCAGTCAGTGTGAATTTTTATTTTATTAATTTTATTGTATTTCACATCATAGTGCATCTGCTGGTAAATGCCCATCTTTCTAGGAATAGACCAAAACTTGACCTAAACAAGAGAGGAGTTAGGCTTCAGTTTGTGAAGGCTGAGAAGACTGAAGGCACTCTCTGGTGTTTGTGGAGAGGGAAGAGATGGTTTGAAAGTCATGCCGGGTTGAATCTGATTTGCTGTAGTGTCACTGCACCTCATGACCGATGAAGGATTTCTGGGAGCCCACAGCAGAAAAAACAGAAGTACTGGGTTCATAGAACTTTATATCTCTGTAGAGAGAAATTTTTTTCCAGCTAATCTGTTGACAAATGCTAAGAGTTTGGAAAACCATCTGATTTCCTTTCCCTCATTTCTGTCCTTCTGAAGTGAAACAAACTTTAGTCTTGCTAGGAGGGAGGGGGTGATAATTGGCATGTTCTTTCAGATTACCCTAAATGGTGGATTTAGGGTATGAAGCTGTTTAAAATGCTGTTTTATACTGACTATGCTGGATTGTTGTCAGCTGCCTGACTAGGAGGAATAACTCCTGTTACTGGTTTTTCTTCTTTAGGAGAAGTACAAGCGTGCCTTGGCAGATGCAGAAAACGTGAGGCAAAGGAGCCAGAAACTGGTGGAGGAGGCAAAGTTATACGGTCAGTGGTGTTCACTCAGTGAGACCCAGGAAATGCAAAACCTGGAACAATGAAGCTGACTGGCTTATTATTATATTGACAAGTTCTACTTCCCAGTGATTCTGACTACTTGCTTAAATAATGTGTTTGAGACAGAGAGGTTTCAACACTTTCCTCAGTTTGCATCAGAATTGTGACCATCTCCCCAGCCAAGGGCAAGACTTCAACTGATGAAGTCAACAGCTGACACTTTCTCTAAATTTAGTATCTGGTTTCCTACAATGTGTATTGCATTTGTAGATTTTTTTTTTTAGTAAGTTTTGCAGCCTGAAGTTTGCCTTTTTCATGTACTTTGGTCTCAGATCTCACCAAGAACATAGAATATTGGCTTGGGTTTCTGGTTGTTTTTGTTTTGGTTTGGTTTTTTTGAGGGGGTTGTTAGGTTGTGTGGGGGCTTTTTTGTGGAGTTGGTTGGTTTTGGGGTTGGTTGAGGTTTTTTGTTTTGATTTTTTGGTTGGTTGGGGGTTTTTATGTTTTGTTTGAGGGTTTTTGTTGTTTTCTGTTCTTAGTGTTTTGAATTTGGTCCTTTTTTGATTTTGGGTTATTTTTGTGGGATTATTTTAGCCTTTTACAGTTGAATAACTGTTCTGTTGAAGATGATAGCTTTCAAATAGAAGTAATACCTCCGAATGAAATGATTCTATTCAGTGGTAGAAATGTACAATCACTGGCTGTGAGGAGTGCTAGAAGCACATCTTCCTTCAAGAGCCAGGCTAGTAGCATCTGATTTAGCTTTCTGACATTCGCAGCCCAAATCTGTAAAACAGAAGTTGTGTGCAAATACTGCAGCAGCAGAGTGCTGTTTTATCCTGGTGTTTGAAAAATGAGTTCTCTTTTTCACCACACAGCATACACAGCTGTAGTTGAATTCTCAGTACTCAAGTTCTCATTTCTGAACAAGGGTCTCCAGTTAATGTGTACTGTAAGAGAAGTACACAGTACTGCATTCTTTTTCATGGATGTCTGAGTGCTTCATCCTGAGGCTGATTTGCAATAAGCAGTTTCACTGATGTTCTACTTACTGCAGAGTACTTGGAGTCATGTCTGAGCTCAGAGGTGCTGCAATGGAAATTAATTTATTTTGAAAACTAGATTACATAGAATCTGTAGGTTTTACTGCTTGTGCATGACTGCTTGTTCTGTTGAAAAAGGAGAAAGTAATTTCTGAGACTTGCATAAATTGTGAGTTGCAGTCACTGATATTTGCAAACATAATGTATGCAATAAAAAACTGAACCAAACCATCTTTTGAAGAGTTTGGTTATTTGGTTTGATCCAGATGACTAGACAGCTGATTTGTCTATATTTGGTACAGTTCAGCCCCAATCACAGCTCTAGTTTCTAGTGTAAAACCATGACAGTTTTTTTTTTCAGATTATTGGAACTACTTGGACATTGTTAGTCACTGTTCTATAAAGAGCTTGAGTCTCTACAGAATTGAGCAGTTTTTAGAGAGACCCTTCCCTGACAGCTAGCTGATCCTACAGATCTTGTAAGGTGCTTCTACAGCTGTGGGGGTTTTTGTTTAAACCAGAGATGTGGCCTCTGGTAATGGTCATATCACTTCTTGGTAAGGAAAAAAAAACCCATCCAAAATGTGATCTAGAATTAAAAAGGCTGAATCCAGCTTAAAAAAGAACCAAATCAAAACCCAAACTGAAACACAGTGCTGTTTGTCCTTTGCTTACCTCTTTGTAGGAATGTGTTAATTTATTGAAATGTTTTAATTTTTTCTTGATTGCTGATGCCTTAAGTGAAAATAGTCCAGATTCTCTTAGTGTGAGCCACAGAACAGCCTCAGGACAAGGACTGGGATTGATTTGGAAATTGCTCAGTATTTGCAAGGCACAGCTGCTGATTCTGTAAAAGAGGTTTGTAGAGGGAGGGAGAGGTTAAAGTTCTCTTCATTCAAGGAAGAATCCTTGTTCATCTCTTGAAATCTTCATCAGTCTGATTACATGCTTGTCTTCTGCAAATCTTTTTATGACATCAGATTAAAAGGTAGGAATAGGGCAACATAATGCTTTGGAGTTAGGTGATGAGAGAGGCATGAGGAAACTACTTGAAGCCAAGTGAAGGTTTTGGTAGCTTTGGTAAGAATTCTGTTATTGTTGGGTCATCAGCCCTTTAACTCATTTGAGTTAAAATCACTTTTTTTTTGTTTTCCATACAAGTAGAGGAGATGGTGTGGATTTCAAGATATCTCTAATAATAATTTATTTAATCATCCAAAACTGGAAAGGATATTTTACCCCAAATGATTACCCCATATATTCTTAAAAGACTAAGAGTGCAGATTATTGTTGTAGCTTTTGGGGTTGTGAGATTGGGGGATTTGAGCACTTGTTTCCCTCAGTGGACTAATCCCATTCTCTCCTCCTTTATACATTTTCAGGGATCCAGAGCTTCTGTAAGGACTTACTAGAAGTTGCAGACATTTTGGAGAAAGCAACAGAAAGCGTTCCAAAAGAAGAAATCAAAGATGAAAACCCTCACTTGAAGAGCTTGTACGAAGGCCTCGTCATGACAGAAATGCAGATCCAGAAGGTGTTCAAAAAGCACGGCCTGCTCAGACTGAACCCTGTGGGGGCCAAGTTCGACCCGTACGAGCACGAGGCGCTGCTGCACACGGCGGCCGAGGGCCGCGAGCCCGGCACCGTCGCGCTGGTCTCCAAGGTGGGCTACAAGCTGCACGGCCGCACGCTGCGCCCCGCCCTCGTGGCCGTGGTCAAGGACGCGTAGCGGCTCCGCCCGGGGCGCTCCGGTGCCGTACCACTATTAAACAGCTGGATGGTTTCTCTCGCACCGTGCTTCCCTCGTTCCTCCGCTCCCCGAGAGGGTTACATGAGTTGGTTGAGGTTTCCCAGTGAAAATGAAGTAACCGATGAAATTCTCCTGCTTAGTGGCCTTCGACATCACTGTTCCATGAGCTCTTCTCCAGTGTGAAGAGAGCCATTAAGCCCTCTAATGCTTTAGATTAGATAATGTTTTATACAACTATTGCCCCCGAGATGGTGAATTAAATTGGAAAGAATGAAACGCTCACAAGAGTGGTGCAATTTCGAGTTTATCACTGTGTGTAGATTGAAAATACAGATAGTGGTTCAGACACTTCCTTTGGTTTTGTAGAATCTCACCTTGCAGAAGTGGGTGATGTAGTACAAATAACCTGCCTTCTGCAAGCACCCATCAGCTTTTACACACTGATGTGACAAATGCCCTGTTTTGTCAATTCAAAAATAATCTCTCAACTGAAACTGAAACCTGTGTGAATTCTGAACTGTAAATAAATGGCAATGGAGATTAGATATCTTTTGTAATTGCTCAACCTTTTTGTCCTGTACTAACACTGAATCAGGAAAACCATCTAATACTTGTATGGCATTGAAGAACCAATAGAATTTATCCTATCTCTGGATTTTTAATTTAATGTTGTATAAATTGGTTTAAATAATTTTTATAGTCTTGTAACTTCCAGCTTTGCAATCAGTTTGTTATGCAAACTGTAGCTACAATCCTGATGGGAGCCAGAACACCCAAAGAAGTGAATTGCTGAGAGTTTGGTATATGATTTCTTTTAGACTTATATAAATCATTGCAAGTAAGTGGCTCAAATCGAAGTGTGAACTTAGTTTCCTTTGCTTTATTTCATACATTTACTCAGTTTGGATATTGGGTTGCACCAGAACTTTTCTCCATGCAACTCTTGCCATGTCTGACTCCACCTGCTGCTCCCAGTGCTGCAGAATCAGCACAAAGCACAGCACATGATTACCTGAACAACATTTGTCTGCTCACCTGGATAGGTGTGGGTGGAGCCTGGCAAATTACACAGCTGACAGAGGATCTGCACTCTTGGATTCTGAAAGCCCACACTGTTAACACACAGGACAGGATCTTCAGACTTAGGGAAGTTGAAGTTATTAGGTCCTGTAAAAAGTAAGTACTTCTGAGGTTTTTTACCATTTTTCTGGTTATTGTGGATTAAGGAGCTTCTTACCTTAAAGTCAAGTGTTGATTATATTTTTTGTGATTTAGATAGAGAGTTGCCAAGAGCTTACTGAACACTGGACCTACTCAGTGAGAAGTGATTATTCATTCCTTAAGCCATTCTTCCCAGAGCTGGTTTCCTTCATGGGAATTAAGCAGTTAACCAGGAACAGCCTAAGTGCACAAAACTGTTTGGAGGTTAGTCATGTTAATCATATGTAAGGATTCAGTCTTTCTCAACTCTACAAAAGAATGCTTTGACTGGGCAGAGGAAGGAGAGTCATTATCTGATGTGTGAAGATAACTACAATGTTAAATTTTTTGAGTTAATCAAGTACAGGGAAAAAATGCAAAGATCAAGTATAAAAATAGAGGGGGAAAAAAGGGGATTCCCTGTACTGAGTTTGGACCTATCTTTTCTTCCTCTGGGACACTGTAGTTGTGTGAAGTAGGATTGAAGAAATGGTTTTGTTGCACTTTGATTGGGACCTGTTCTCAACTGATGTCAAAAAAGGACCAGGTTCCATTTTATATACCTTTAAAGAACTGTCATGTGTTATGTCCCCTCCCAATCCCTCTGGATCTAAACGTAATAATAATGTCCTTAGTGTAGAAGTTTTTGTAATAGAGAGTTAAAACAAAGGGACACATTGTTCCCTAGCAGATGAAGATTTTGTTAATGAGCTTCCCAGTGCTTCACACAAAGTGTCATTTTTGGGCCCCATCAGTTCATTAGGGGTGTTCTCAATCAAGCTCCTGTTCAGCACAAGGGTCATCTTTGAAGCTGGTAGCTGAGTCTCTTATTTGAGTGGTTCCCCTGCCCTGGCCTGCCCTCAGAAAGGCTTTGGCTCCAACCACTGTGCACTCTGCCTTAGCCCAGGAAGGAGCACTGAAGAAATCAAGGAACAGAGGAAGGAGGTTCTGAAATTTAGGCACCCAACAAAGTTACTAGTTATCATACACTACATTTCCACCCATCACCTTTAGCTACAGTCCATCTCCAAATGTTATTGCAAAGACTTAAACCGGTTTCCTCATTGCCCAAGCTACATTATTGTTAAATCAGTCATGGAAAGAAACTTTAATACAAGTTTATTTACCAATTCACAATGCAAAAATTAGTAAAATGCTGTGTGCAAACATCAGTTAGGCTTTGTGTGATTTCAGCACAGGATTTGTGTGTCTGGCACAGCTACA
This sequence comes from Zonotrichia leucophrys gambelii, assembly GCF_028769735.1. NCBI lineage: Eukaryota > Metazoa > Chordata > Aves > Passeriformes > Passerellidae > Zonotrichia > Zonotrichia leucophrys. The sequence goes on from NC_088173.1 coordinate 53,706,937, forward strand.
AATGTAAACTTCAAATGAATGCAACATTCCCTTTAAGGAAGAAAGAAGCTGATGAGCTGAACATGCTCATGGGGTATCTTGCTTCACAGCACTGAGTGTGTCATCACTTGGGAGTGACTGGGGCTCAGGCAAAGCCATTTTGTGAGAAGAGTAAAACCGCAGGTTCATGCAGCCTGCTCCAGTCGCAAAGGAATCGAATGCAGTGGGGCACAAGGGCAGAGCTCAGTTTGGGAGATTTCCCAGGCAGTTCATGCTCACAGCCTGGTGCAAACCCACAAGCCCTGCTCTCACTGCCTGCTGGGCCTGCCAGGAGCAGGGGCACGAGGGGCTGGAGCCAGAGCACTGCAGCAGCCGAGCCCAGAGCTGGGCAGTGCACAGGGTGGGAGATGGAGGCTGGGATGGGACACACAGCACAGCCCCTCCCAGAGCACAGGATCCATATTTCCATGCACATGGAGGGAGATGGAGGCTCCCTCCAGCACAGCCCTGGGATGGGACACATAGCACAGCCCCACCCAGAGCACAAAATCGGTATTTTCAACAGCTTTGAGAGTGTTGCTTTTCCATAGGCTTACATCAATGGTGTTAAGACAGATACTGCCATTAGTAACAACTTTAATTAGAAAAGTCAAGAGCATTAAGCATATAAAACACCTTGTCATTAGCAACATGAAGGCTGGATTATTTGTACAGTACAGGAAGCACTTCCAGATCAACACAAAAAACAGGTTGAAAGAGCTCTTTGCCATCTCAGCCCCTTCACCACAGAAGAGAAGCAGCATAGCTGTAGTAAATTGCTGGATTAACATGAACTGCGTCTCAATTTATAAGCAATCAAACAGAAAACCAGCAGCTCATAACAAAGGAATGCTTAGACTAAATCAGTTCCATGTGAAATATGGAACAGCAGCATCCTCTAGTGCAAGTCACCTTTAAAATTAAAAGCATAGCTGAAAATGAGACATTGCTTCTAGGGAAGCTCGTTCCAAGGGACTAATATTTGCTAAAGCAAACATTTACCACCTTGAGTTAGCCTGCAAGTACAAAATAAATATTGATATCCATATTGCATACATTAAAAATACTTTTATTTTACATTCATTTTGATGTTCAATAAGTTACATCTAGCACCAAAGAAACATTTTGGAGGGGTTGAGGAATTAAGAAGCTACAAAGTGTAAATGCAGAATTCACTTCAACATTTAAATGACTCATTGGTGCCTAGATTTTTTCCTAAGTTATTGTTCAGATGGGCTTTATGCTATTGCTTCAGTTTAACTTAGATGTGCCAAAACAGTGTAGAAATATGAAAATCACAGATTTGAGGGAAAAACCCCCAGAAGAACCAAAACCAAAACAATTCTCTTAAACTCCCAGTTACATGCAGAATTGAGGCTTCAAAACAGCATGTTATGGCAGTTAAATAACCAAGTTACAAGAAGAACAAAATTGCATAACTAGAATGCTGAAAAGAAAGACTGAGCTTCCTTCCCACAGGAGCAGGACAGAGAAAATAACCCAGGGTTTATACCTAATGAACTTGTGTGCTGCTTGTACATGCATACAGGGTGGAAGTGGTTATTAAAGCTACTCAGCACACTGCAGTTAGCTCCACTGCTGCCAAGAAGAGACAGTTTGTCTCGAGTATGCCACAACAAACCACTTACAGATAAGCCAAACAAAGTATTACATCCCAGAGGACATAGCCCTTACCTTATTTGAAGGGACACAACATAAGCTCAAAAGAAAAAGGCACTCGAGTTCTGGTTTTTTTCCTTAGAAATGCTGGCTTTGTAATTGTACCCCTTTAATTCTAAACTCACTGGTAACACTAGTTTGGTAATGCTGGATGTGTTAAATGAAACCCAGTTCTGATCAGAATACCTCTGCCAAACTGCAGAATTAATACTGTTTGAAGATTCTGTGGTATCCTCACTGACTACAGCCCAAAGCACCAAAGCAAGATGACATTTCCAGGTCCTGGATTCAGATTGAAGCCAGCCAGGTTCCAAGTTTGGTACACCTGCACTCCAGACCTGCCCAGGCTGCCTCCAGCCACAGCTTCCTGCTCCAGACACGAGCAGCAGAGAGGTTCAGGCACAAGTAACTGTGCCATCTTCCAAGTGGCAACCACTGGTTTGTATTCATTTGGTTAAATACCAGCAGGGAATAGAAGGATGAAATGGGCATAAATTTTTTTTCTAATCCTCCTTTAACATTTTTCCCTTCATCACCAGATCTAACTAGAACAGCACTGTGGGTTGGGCATTTGTGTTCTCACTGTGCTACATCCCAGCTGGCTCCAGCAGCTCTCCAGGCAGCAGCTGTCAGAACTGCAGGAGATCCCTCCCAAGGTGCACGGCCCCTCTCCCTGTCAGTAAAGCCAGATTCAATGTGCCTGGGCTGGTACATCTCAAGGTGTGTGCAATTAGAACCCTGCAGTGGCTGGTTAAGCACTCCAAATTTAGGAACTCTTTGTGCATTTTGACCAAATCTGCATCAATTGTTATTTTTGTTTAAAGACCAATCTCAGCCATCACAACCCATTTGAGAATCTTGCTCCCTTTCCCTGACTTCCCAACGAAATTCAGGAGGCAGCTACACCTCCTCAGGCTCTATGAGCTCAGCAGTTAAGATCCCAAAGGAGGAGAGGCAGGCTCCCCCAGTAAGGAAAAAGTGATTTTGCTGCCGGAGGCTCTCAGCTTCTGCCAAACACCTCACTGCCTACTCTCCCAAATGCCATTTCTGGCCCAAACCAGGCACCTGCTGTAGCTGAGCCCTCCTCTGGAGCAGAGCACCGCAGCTGCTGGGGACTCCTGACACTCCAGTACCAAGCAGGAAACACCAACTCTTCAGAGGGGTCTGTTTCAGGAAACTCAGGCCAAAACAATGCCCAGATCAGCTGGAGCTCTTCAAGAAGCCCCCTCCACAGCACAAATCCCTGCAGGCATCTCAGCTACCCCATTTCCTTCCTTCCTTCCCTCCTCTCCCTGCCACGGCTCAGCCCTGCTGTACTCCCGACAGGAACTCTCATCCCGGCGTCCCCACGCCTCGGCTGTAGTTACTGAGGAGAATGTTCCAAAAGCTTAGCACTGCTCACTAAAGTCCCTGCTCACCTCCTCCTGAGCACAGGACCTTGGTAAGCTTCACTTTGCTGCCAGCATTATGCCAAAAAAAAAAAACAAAACAAAGGGTGAAGAAAGTTTCCAGTGAATGAAACTCTCTCCTACCTTCAGAGAAAAGCAAGGATTACACTGATATTCCTTTATCCAATAGTACAAACTAAAGCAACTACTCTGGGACTACCGGACTTGAGTAAGTTCACATGAAAAAATCTGTTCTAAGAATGTACCAAAAGCAGTGAAATCCAATGTAGAAGTTTCTGAATTAAGTATTTTCCATGATCCAAAGCAAAAGTCTACTTAAACCACCATGGATCATGATGTCTCTGGAGGTTTATGTATTTGCTCTTTTGTGTTTTTAACCGACATGGTTTCTGTATCTTTGGGGAGGGAAGGAAACAATAACGGAGTCCTTGAGGCCGTAATGGGCCTCTGCTGTGTTTTTTGAGATCAGCTGAATTTCATGAAGCATCCCTGGATATCCAACCACTTTCTGTCAGAAAGTTTAAAATCCTTTTCTTCAGTACCTTATCTAAGTAACTGGGAAGGCGACTCTTTGAAGGAATTCCTTGTCTTTTTTGGAGATGGTCTTTAATGATGATAGTTTTTACAGTCACATAACGTGCAGGACTCAAGTTCAGAGAGCTGCAGAGCACCTTTTCCCTGTCCGACAAGAGTTCAAAGCCAGGCAGGTTTTCAATGGCAGCAAATTCACCTTCTTTACCCTCTTCCTTCCCTCTCTTGGAACTAGCTATGTTCTTGTTCTCCTTCCTCTTTTCCCGTTTGTGCCGGGCCGCCTCGTACTCCGCCGACTCCTCCATTTTGGTGATCCCGTTCCGCCGGTACCGCTGCAGCTCCCGAATCTTCGCTCGAAGTATCCTCTCCTTGTGCATGTTCTCAAAGAAATCCTCAAACTCCTTACAAGACATGAACTGGTACAAAGGCCTCAGTTTCAACCTCAACTCCTTCTCTTCCTTCGTGATCTTCCGTTTGGGAGTTTTCTCCTTGTCCTTTTTGTCCTTGCCCAGGAAGGCCGGCACCAGGTTATAATCTCGCGCGATGTTCTTGCGCCGCTGCCTCTCCTTGAGCTTCCTCACGTACATGTCCACGTGAGCCCTCTTCAGCTCGATCTCCACGTCGTCGTCGTCGTAGTTGACCGAGAGGCCGCTGATGAGCGTCTCGGCGTCCTGGTCGTACTCGATCTCGTAGTCGTCGCGCAGGGGCATGTAGCCCAGCTGCTGCTGCTCGGCCACCGAGATGTCCAGCGGCGGCAGCGGCGTCGTCAGGCTGGGGGACAGCGGGCCACCGCTGGGACACGTGTGGTCCGTCACCCTGTTGGGAATGGTGTCAGGGATGCAGGCCTTGCCCAGGTTGCCGTGGATGTACATGCTCACGTAGTGCTCCATCACCTCCTGAGGCGTTCGGGATGCGCCCACGTGAGTGGCCATGTCCTCCTAAACAGGAAAAAAGGAGCAGTGATGAAACGATTCCTGCTACATCTCCAGCATCATGAGCATGACTTTCTCCTTCTACCTCAAAAGTCAACTCCAAGTACCTAAACTTGTCTAGCAATACCACATTTCTATCAGATCTGTGATTTCAGCTCTGGATGAGCATTTACAGTGCATGGAGGCAGGTAAGCCACGAAAACAGCACCCCATGGTGACTCCCACAGAGCCAGCTCACCATAACCAGGAAGCTTTCTTTCCAAGCCCCAAGCCAACACCAACAGCACTGTACCCCACGGGTTTAGCTTGTTTATATCACATTCCTGAGGAGCAACATGGAAATAAACAGTATTTACTGTAAGAGTAACAACTTTTATTCTTTTCTAGTTATTTAAGAACTAAGCAAGCTGCAATGATTATACACTTTAAGGGTTTGAAACAGTCTTTATATTTAATGAAGCAAAACATAAGTAACAACAAATCAAATAAATCAGAAATTAATCAAATGGCCCAGCAGAGGGCAATGAGGGTAAACGAGGGACTGGAGCATCTCTTACAAGGAGAGGCTGAGGGAGTTGGGCTTGTTCAGCCTCAGAAAGGGACAACTGAGAGGGGACATCCCCAAAGTCCATCAGTATCTGAAGGGAGGTGTCAGATGGACCAGGCTCTGCTCTGTGGTGCCAAGAAACAGGGCAAGAGGTAACAAGCAGAAACTGATGCACAGGAAATCCCACAGGTACGTGAGGAAGAACTTCTTCACTGTGCAGGTGACCGAGCACCGAGACACACTGCTCAGAGAGGCTGTGGAGTCTCCCTCACTGGAAATAGCTGAGAACCGTCTGGATGCAGTTCTGTGCAAGTGCTCCGGGATGACCACTGCAGTCCTTTCCGCCCTGACCCACTCTGTGCCTGTGAGAGGCTTTCCTATTGCTGCTTCTAAACCCAAGTGTGGCTGTGCAGGGCCGCTGAAGGCGAGCAGCCAGCCCCAGCCGGGACACGCTGAGGGACAGGCTCAGAGGCAGGTGCCAGCTCCGTGACACGGACGGGCTGTGGGGAGGCAAAGGCAGAACGTGGAGCAGCGACAGCTCCGAGCGGCGGGTGCGCTCCGGGAGCGGCGGGGAGCGAGGGGCAGCCCGGGCTCCGCAGCGCAGGACGCGCCCCGGGGCTGCTGTCAGGGCCACCGGTCCCAGCAGGAGGATCGCCCCCGCCCCCGCCCCCGTCCCCGTCCCCCGGCCCTTACCCAGTTGCCGAAGCCGAACTGCTCGATGGCGTCCAGCAGCAGCTGCTCCTCGCGGCTGCTCCAGCCGCCCTCGGCCTCGGCGCCCCAGAGGGTGAAGCGACCGCCGTCCACCAGCTGGTAGCCGTGCCATCGGCGGTGCGGGCCGATCTCGGCGCCCGCCGAGAAGCACTCGGGGCAGAGCTCGATGTCGGCGCACTCGGTGCAGCGGAAGCGCAGCGGGCTCACCTCGGCCAGGCAGTACACGCAGTACTTCTTCCCCAGTTCCGCCATCTTACCCCGCCCGCGCGCGCGCGCGGCCGCGCCCCCGCCGCCCTCGCCGCCAATGGCAGCGCGCTGGGCGGGCGGGGCCTCGGCCAGCGCCGGCCAATGGGGCCGGGGCTGGAGGGCGCGGGGGGTGTCAGCGCAAGGGGACGGCTCCGATTGGCCGAGCCGGGCCCGTCTGCCCTTCCCGCGGCCAATGGGAGGAGCCGCCCCGAGCGGAGCCGCGCGCAGGGGCCGCCCGCCAGGGGGCGGGGCCGCGCACGAGCAGGGGGCGGGGCCTGGCGGGTGCCCGGCAACGGGGGAAGCGGGGCCGGGCCGGGCCCGGCGGGAGGAGCCTGGGCAGTGTCAGTGCCATTGTGTCAGTGTCAGTTTGTCATTGTCAGTGTGGCATTATCAGTGACAGTGTCACTGTCATTATGTCATTGCCAGTATCGTTGTCAGTGTCATTGTGTCAGTGTCAGTGTGTCATTGTCAGTGCCATTGTGTCAGTGTCAGTGTGACTGTCATTGTGTCATTGTCAGTGTCAGTATCAGTGTGACATCCCAAACAGAAGCACCTTTTCCCGAGCAGGTGAGAAATAAAGAAATAAAGAGATTCTTCTTTTAGTTCTACTCCTCTCAGCCCACACAGAAAACATCAGGCTGAGGCGTGACGTCCAAACTGGACCCACCGTGAGTGCTCGGAGAGAACGGCTCAGCGCTCCCTGCACTGCCAGCACGTGAAGGAAGAGCTTGACAATCTGGGATGAAATCCTGAAGCTCAAAAAGAACTTATTGAACTCAGCCCATGTTCTCAGCATGGAAAAAGCTGGAGATAATGGAAGCTGAAAGCCAAGGCAGAAAGGCTGAACTGATGGGCATGGAAAGGTGTCAGAGAGCGATATCCTCACCAAAACAAAGCCAGCCAGAGAAACAACCGGAAAGCCTTGTGGAGAAAGTGGAGAAACAACCTGGAACTGCAGCAGAAATGTGGGTGCTTGGAAGTGAGATATCACTTCAGACTTCTGGGAAAAATACTGTAGAGCTGCTGTGGCAGCAGCTGGAAATGCAGAAATGTCACTATGCTGGGCTGACCCCTGCTTGTAGGGGAGTTCAGATGAAAAGCCAGAAAGCAAATTCCTCCTTCCTTGCTGAGCATGCCTGAAGAAACTTGAAATTATTATTTGGGATAACAAAGTAAATCTAGTTTTGAACAAATGTGTGCAACTCCCGTAACAGATCCATTATAAATCTCTTGCAGTATCAAATCGGTGTTAGAGAGAACAAATCTGATGTCACATTCCACTTCTGCCCATCCGGAGATAGTGCAGTGGAAGGAAGTGGGACAGCTGCTTGCTGGACCAACCAGAGCCATGGCAGCCAAGGCTTTGCCTGGGTTCTGCACATACTCTTGGTGCACAGGTACTGCCAGAGTTCTCTCCCCTTTTATTTGATCCTTCAAACTCTTTTCATTTCTGCAACAGGAAGCTTCTCCACTTTAAGTTCTGAAGTTATGCCTATGTCAGAAGTAAAACAACACTGACTTAACTTGAGCACAAAAATGCTTTGTGATTATGAAACTTGCAAAAAACTAAGATTTCTTTTGAAGCAAAGCTGGGATGAGGTATTTAAGCATTCCTGAACTCTGAAAATACATAAAGATTTATTTACAACTATTTTTCATAATACATTTATCAGACCTCAGGCCTAATCCAGAGAAAGATGTATGAAAAGGGATAAAACCGCAGGCACAGTAAGTATCAGATTTTCTAAATGTCTCAGGGTATTTAACAGGTATTTCAACATGAGAACTTCAAAGCATCAGCAAAAAGTCCTCTACCTTCAATTAACAAATAGCCCAAAGTCCTCTTGTTGAACAGACAAAAATTGCTAAAGCCACCTGTGAAGAAAAAGACTAGTACTGGAATTTTTAATATCTGAATTACACTGACAACAGTTGATTAAGATAACTTTATATGACTTTATTTAACAAAACCATATATTTACAGTTGAAAAAAGTTCCAGTTTGATACATATATCTAAACAAAACAAATGTGGTAACTACATAACCCAATTTAAACATGATGTACAGGAGATGTACCAACACCTCTATATATCATTCTTGTTTTAAAACATTCAAAAAGAAGCTGTTACAAGGTACCTTTTTTCCCAAATGAAATTGTTTACTAAATTAAATAATATTACTGATTGACTGCAGATCGAAGTTGCAAAACTGCTTTATTATAAAGTGCAGATTGTAAAGAATCCCAAACCTGGCTGGAGTTTTCTGGTTTCTCTGATCTACTGCACGTACAGTGGTACTTTTCATGTATTGCAGCAGATCCGTTTTTCTTTACACCCATGAAGAAAAGAAAGTTTGCTTGATGGGGACATTTTCTCCATGAAAGAAGATCTCATGCATCTTGTTACAGATACGTTCAAGTACCTGAACAATAAAATTGTCAATTTTTTAATGCAATTCCCTGAATTTCTTAGAGAAGATTTCTGTATTAGCTAATTAAGAGATTTGGTACACTGCAAGAAACTTGAAAAGCTCAGTGGCAACAAATTCTATGCCATTACGACTCAACTCTGTTTTTATCAAAATTCAAGCATTACCTTCAAATCAAGTAATTGAGAAGTTGAAATAATTGCATGTTTAGGCAGGTGATTTTTTTCACATGTATTTTGTTTGAAAATAAACTGTGCAAAGCTCCTTATTGCATTGCTGTTTCTTCATTAAAGAACATACCTTATATACACAAAGAAATCATTTAGAAAATATATACAGCTTCTAAGAACAGATCAAATCACAAAACAAAGTAATTACATTTGCAAGTAACAAACAGTGCACAAGTGCTGCAGCAGGCCTTTTCCCCACAACTATGCCCACTGTCACTGTTACATTCAACATCTTATTGAGAAGAGAAAAAGAACAGGCTGTGATGGCTGCCAAGATACCTAGTAGCTAAAAACTGCTTTTTTAACCAAACAAATGAGCCACACTTGTAGACTTGCTTTAAAAGAAAATACAAATGTAGTTGCAATGAAGACTTAAATCACAAAGCCAGTTACAGTACCACCTAAACATGTATCTTGAGGAAAAAGTGATCTCTGTGTTCCATAAACCGTTTAAAAGCATAGTGCAAATGTTTGGATGGTAGGCCTCTCGTATTCTTCATGGAAAGGCAGATTTGTTGTAGGAATAGAAAAAGTGATATTAAAAAACACTTACTGACCTTCCTGCTTTCTATTGCACTTCAAAGCAATGGAGCATACAAGTACCAGTCACTGGAGGACAAATTCTGTACAAATTCTGAGTGAATTAACATGTTTCCTATCACATCTTAATGTCTATTTTCAGTAAGTGATGACTGAGGTGACGGCTTGTGGTGGAATTAAGATGACCAACAAAAACCACATCCATTACACCAGCTACACAAAGTGGACAGGAGAAGAGGTCAATGAGGTATCGGACTTGCAGGCTGTATTTGCATTACACATCTTTCAAAATGATTATGAGTCCTCACTTACCAGGGAATCTTGTTCTCACTCTTCTTAATATTACAATCAAATTATCCCTCATAGAAATAAGGTCAGTACCAAAGGACAGTGTTTTGATTATGTCCCACAGTCCTTTACATTGTATGTTGAGTTGAGCAGTGTGCAACTATTCTTCTTGGTTTTATTCAGACAATGCCAAAACAATCAGCATAAAGCAGTTGAAGAGCACTGGGAAACTGCTGACCGTACAGCTGGAGGATTTAGTAATGCCTGTTCACAGTTAACACAAATATTGCTTCCGTTACCTTTCCCTTTTCAATGATCACCATTAGCATAAGATAGGTTTTACACTACACACTATGCAATAAACATTCTTGTAAATTAGAGGCACTCGTGATTTGCCCTTCAACATTCACCTGAATGCAGAGAGGATCTACAATCTATGAGGAGTTTCTGTAATGGCCGCTGTAACTTGCCTCATGTATCAGAGGTCCGATAAAACGCTCAGACATGACAGCTTGTACTTATCCTGATGGTGCCAGGCACATGTCCCAATACACTTCTTTCACCTGTCACTTGTGGATCTGTTCCACATAACTTTCCCACTGTGGCAGCAGCTTCAGGAGATTCCACAAAACCTTTGCTTTTCAGCAGCAACACTGGCAAATATTAACAGCTCCCCTACAACCTTTCCTCCTTAGTTCTGCCAGTGAGCAAAGCTTGGTTCAAAGGATCTACCAAAATCTGTTTTAACCATTTCTCAGTTTGTCTGCTAAGTCCAGTTCTATCTCCATGACTGGACACATGGCACACTGTAAGGTTGTGAAGAACATTGTGAAACAGCAGTGTCCCAGGAGAGGGACACATGCATGGAAACATGCATTTAGTGGTATGTGACCTTGGCTTTCAACAGAGGAAAGAAAGCACAATTGGGAAATTATACCACCTTAATATCAGAACCCTCTTGGTGAGTTTAGAATCTAGTCTGATGAATGGAATTTCCTCCATATGCATCCAGATTGGAAAATAAATTTCCAAGGCATCTTGAAGAATAATTAGTTTTGCACTGCTAGTTTGACTTCTCTTCCAAGCTTACCTTCTACTTAACTTTTTCTTATTAAAGAAAGGAATGTAGTTCTACGTCTACATGATTTCTTTGGTAAATGGGACCCACATCCTATAAAATCAGAAGCAATTCTAAAGAAATGGTCCTTACATCATTTAGAATTCAAGCACCAGTTATCTAAAATCCAGATCCAGCTACTGTTACAGGTATTGGAAATATATCCTGCCTAAGAATGGAACGGGAATAGCTGTCAAAGCAACCAACATTGCTGAATGTCCAGTTGTTTAAAACATCTAAGAAAAAAAATTAGAAAACCCCCAAACCCTTGATGTTATTTTGTTTCACTGCCCTCATCAGAAGTACAGAATGTGTAATGCTCTCCACAGCATATGCGCATACCACTGAAAGTTTAAGGCTAAGCCTAGGTTTAATTTCTAAGGGGTTTATCCCCTAATTTCCTTTCTTCTTGTTTTTTTTTTTTTCACTCCTCCTCCTCGATTTTCTTCTCTCCCCCTTAAGGCTATTCTACTACTAAATGTAACTCTTAACTAACACTTTGATGTGCAGGCTCATACATGTCAAACAGTAATCAATACTTCTGCCACTTTAGCTCTTTTCCTGGGAGCCACTGGGGGCGAACCCAACGTTAACGCTTCAGCGAAGGACTTCCTTTCTCCATCTCCCGGTTATCTTTCTGCAGAGCAGCCAGTATCTAGACATTTCAGGACATGAGAGAGAAGAAAAGCATTAGATTTTAAAAAATAATAATTCATTCTGAAGAGTTTCTAATTATGTCTAAGCAACACTACTTTAACTATTTAACGTAATTAAATTTAGAAAACTTCTCCCCTGACAAGAGACCTCTCCTGTAAGTCCTTGTGACACGGTGCACAGAAGCAGATTCAACAAAGGTTTAGACTCCATCTCCCCCAACACACACTTTTGAAGCCTCATCTGGGGTTCTTGGCAGAACAGCACCCTTATCTCTCCTTCGCCCCAAGGGAAACAGCAGCAGGCTGGCAATTTATTTGGAATGCAATCCTCATGCACACATGGCATGTTCAAGGAAGGTGAGACAACTGAACAACCTGTGGAGCCACTCCTGCTGTGAAGGTTAAAATGCTCATCTTGAAGAGAAAACTGGCAATCCCCAGCATCTACAGGCACTGCTACCCCAGGAGAAAACCAGAAACACCCAGTTGCAGCTGAATTGCCCCAGCCCATACTTTTAACACCACCTTTCATTTTCTCTGCAAAAAAGCAGTTGGATAAAATGGGCAGAGCTCTGTTGTGGAATGACTCACAAAGTGGGCTGCATTGCTGCTTTGAACAAAGAAAAAAAAAAGTGTGTTTCCAGTCTCCAACATGAATGGCTGCTACAGCCACTTAATGATTTCCAAATTCAGATGACACATCTTTTTTTCTTTAAACTAAAATTTAGTTAAAATTACAGTGATGAAACAATTTCTGAAATCACATGCTAAATCCCAATAAAGAAGTCAGAAATGCAATCACTTCTGCAGAGCCCAAATTAGGCAGAGTAGAGCTCTTCAAGAAGATTAGAATGATTGTATTATCATATGACATGTGACAACTTCTCCCAAAGAGTGGATATCTGCTTTTAAGTATCAAGTTGTAATGTTGCTAGCAGCCTTTGTAATTAAAAAAATTTCAAAGTTGTCTGACTTTTTACTTCATAAATTTCACTCAATATTTCAATTTGAATGTTGGCTGACTCTCCCTTTCCAGAGGAGATTAAACTGAGGGAATCCACTCATCTCCATGTATGCCAAGAGCATGGAGTGAGCTTCACAGTCCTACCTACCCATAAAATCAAGCACTAGCTCTGCTGAAACGTTCTTCCAGATGTTGCCAAACCCCATTTTCATGAGTAAAGTAAAATCATCAGTTAACAAAGACTAGCATCCTCTTTACCTGAGCCCATTTTTTGTTTCTACTTTGCATCTGAATGGCAGCTATAGATGTGAAGAATTCTTCTGAAGGCAAGTCCTCTGGTAGCTTTGTTAAAAACTGAGCTATATGAATGAAGTCCATTTTGGTCAAAATATCTTCAAAAAGTTTGAGTATTCCCAGCGCTGTACGGAATAAGAACTCTTCTCCATCACGGCAGAACACATCCCAGACACGACAAGCCAAGTCTAGTGGCAAAGATTTGCTGTACAATGTGAATATCCTGAAAGGCAGAACAAAATTTTCACTTATTAGACAAGAAGTCTTGGATACTCACAGAAATACACACACCAATCATCAGTAAGTTTGAGGCTTCTCAAATATTTGTCATTGAACATTCCTTTTATATATCAGGAGTACTTCTGTTAGTTGCAGCACACCAATCCATGAAACAATAGAAAATTGTACAACTATTAAAGCATGGTCTCTAAGTTGGATTTTCTTGGATCATACCAGAAGAAACAATATACATGGTTTTACAATGGGCATGTGATGACCACAGCTATAATCAAAGGCCTAGTTAAGCAACACTTCAGAGCTGAGAATTGATGCAGTTTTAGTTGCAAAAACTCAAAAAGCTGAACTTTAAGACAAACTGCAATGGGCATTTTGTGGTTCAGATAAAGGAGATGAGTAAAATTAACTCTTGTGTTTCAGGCTTGATTGACAGGCAAAGTAATATTAGCATGAGTTTTGGAGGAAGGATCAGCCTGAACTCCCTTGAGTTGAGAGAAACAAGCAGGGCAGGATGCCCAGAGAGGTGCAGGTAGTGGTGATAAGATGGTGGCTCAGTGTGCCTGTGCAGATGTGATTCCCAAAGAGAAAGGGTAATACCAGAAGCAACAGCTTCATCCCAGTTGCTAAAACTCTACTCTCATTAGTGAGCATGAGCACATTTCTTCCCTCACCAAAATGCTGACAGCCTTGCAGCCAGAAGCAAGAAGCTGCTCCCTCCTCTCTCCTTTATCCAACATCTCACTGCACAGCAGAGCAGGAGCATTGCTAACAACAATGACCTGACAGCACGTGATGAGAATCATTTCCTGGAATCATTTTACAGTATATAAGGAGAAAGAGTTACGGGAGTTTTATCCTTCAGAATTCAGAAATAACTTTTCCACAGATGCACTGCACAAAATTCTCTGTAAAGCTGCAAAGAATTCTCTCCCCAGCAGAGGTCAGCAAAGGCTCAAATTTCAATCAAACCTTTCCAAAGCTTTTAACAAAAAACTCCTTTTCAAGTATGCTGAATTGAACAGTAGTGTTCACGTGTTTAAAGCTACCCTCTATCCCCTCCAATTTTTTATTTGGGAAATTTGGATTCGCATTAAAAAGATAAAATGGAACAGATATATACACACACACATATATATGTGTAGGTATAGAATATGAAGTAATGTGTTTTCACAGCAAAGTCTAATAATCAAAGGTTTTCTGCTTTATCTGCTTTTTACTATAAAAAAATTTATTTGAATGATGTGTTGTTAAGTATATGGCTTCTGCATGAATCACCACACTTTAGAAAAAAGAGAAAAGATATTAATTTGATTAACATCCTGATGAAACTAACATTTGTACAAATTTGGGTGACAAGTGAATTGAAGGTTTAAGATCCTTAGGATTATACTGGTTTTCCTATTTTTACATCTCATTGCAATCTTCTTATAACAAGTGGAAACATTTTAAATCCTGTTCTCCAAAAAGCTAAGTCAGAATTACAAAACAAACAAGAAGTATAGATCTGGGATGCAAAACCCAGACACTTGTTCGTCACACATACATGAAGGTGTAAGAGGAGCATGACAAACTCTTTCTCTGGGTTACTGGCTGGTCCTGCACTGCAGACTTCATTTACTTTATACACTCTTTCAATCTTTCTGAACAGTCACAGACCATATAAAACAGTACTGCCACAGAATAGCTACATGGCAGAATTAAGACTTTTGTCTGTACACACACACACACAGAGGAAACAGAAACAGGTTTTCAATTTAAAAGTAACAGAGTAATAGGAAGCAATTCAGCTGAGTCCTTTCCTGGTCACCAAGTAGCAGGGAAACACTACTGCAGCCAGAAACAAGTCCTGGTTAAAGATACGTAACAATGCCAACTTTACAGACCCGTTGTTATTCACAAAAGCAATTATTCTGTCATGATTCAGGCCTAACCTGAATAACCCATTTGTATTAAATCTCCAACTATGCAGAAAATTAACTGTCAAAAGACAGAACTATTTATGAGAACACTTCTTTTGTATGAAAGGATTTACTCGCATCAAAAAAGCTGTCACATCAAGTCAGGTATTTGCCATTGAGCTCTTCATAATTTGGAAGGAAGTGCCATTTGCAGGAACTTAACAAGACAATTACCTTTCATTAATAACTGCATGGAATTGATGCATCAAGACCTAACAGCAGAGACTGGGCCCCCTAGAATAACCAGTGAATGGCTAGTAGGAATCACTGCTTAGATTCCTAGAACAGATATAGCATTTCATCCTTTCAAACATTTCCTACTGAAAGACATTTTTATTAGACATCTGAGCTACTGGTTGAAACTCTGCTGGAATTTACAGGGGTAATAAAGCAGCTGCCAGACTGAGGCAGTTCCAGCAGCATCTTCCAGCAGCTGGCACACTCCTTGCACATGACCTGCTGCCACTGTACTGCAGGGTGACTTCTGTCTGCAGCTCTCCTGCAACTCTGTGTCACAGGTGCAGACAACACAGCCAAACTCACACAGAGATGTCCAGTGTCAGAGCAATGCAGGCTCCTGGCCTTTCTCTGGTTGGAAGAGGAAGAGCAGAAGCACCAGAGGATCCTGCTCCTCCCTGGCCCTGTTTCTGATGAAAGTGTACTTTGAGGTAGATGAAGTCCTGGCTGGTTTGCTGCTCACAGCAAAAGCATATGACCATAAAGTCATCAAGAAAGCAAAGCACTGCTACCATGATAATCATAAGCTCCATCCTTCTTCCCTTTGCTTCTTCTTCCTCCCTTTCCTTTTTCTCTTTTCTTTTTAATTAAAAAGTCTTTATAAGATATCAGCAAGAGCAATGCAGACAGGTAGGACAGATTTTGGATGGGCAATTCACACACAGCATTGATGCAAATCAGATCTTATGTATTCTTGCACTACACATTCCTTTCCCATGTCTGCAAATTTAAAAATCATTACAGTCTAAAAAACAGTACAAGTGTTTATTTCATTTCTTATTTGGAAAATAAATTAAATGCTGACTGCAAGAGAGCATTTTCTGGGGGGCACAGACATGCTTTTCTCAAAGTAACAGAAAACAAACTTATACATACTTTACTGGAAGCACCCACCAAAAATGGCCACACAAAGTGGCCTGGACCTCTATCCTAACAAGCACATGGTGTCAATAGAAACTTTGTGTTCAGGGAGCACAATCACACTCCATGTAATACTAAAGAACACTGATCAATCCATCAGTACAAACACAGCCCTTGGCTATAATTATTGCCAAAATCATTTTCCTGAGTAGGGATAAAGAGGTGTTTGCATAGCAGCAGCAGGCCATAAATAGACCATGTGTCCTTGGCAAATCCACATTCCACTCTGCTCACAGGAGCCTGCAGAACATCAGCTGACAGAGTGAGAGGCCAAAACTGGGCTATTCAGACACACTATTTCCCCTCTGTTCTTTGTGAACCTGACTCCACATTGTTCTTTATGGCTTTTTTTGATCCTCTTTACACTTACCAAAAAAAGCAAAACCCTGTGTAGTTTTTGAATTCTTTCTACAAGATTTATCAGTTGGAGTTTAGGCTTAGAGCACATGGGTCCTTTTTAAATGAGATGCCTCACCTGTGGCATCCCCAATAATCATGTCACAGTACCTTTAATTAAACTACTCAGCTCTTGGAGTTTTCCCATCATAGAAGGCAGCAGTGGAACTAAACTGGCAGGGAGGCTTTCCTCCCTAAGTCCTCTACCAGCTCCAAGAAAATCTGCACAGCTGGGTCCACCTACAGCATTTCCTTTTCTTGGAACATATCACTTCAAAAATGATTTAAGCACACCAATTTTACTGCTGTTCCCTGCAGCACAGGTGACAGGAAGAAGCACAAAGCAGACTAGTTGTCTCCATTTTAATTGTGGAAGGAGCAGGAAGGTTTCCCAGCAACTGGTGTGTGCAGCACTGGCTACTGGAGCCTCCCAGAGCTGGCAGCAGCAGAGATTTACTGCACACATGCCTGCACAGTAACCACACCAGCCACCGGAATAACAGCAGGCATCCCCTTTGGAACTCAGAACAAATGTTCATTTAAATAAAAGTAATGTCAGAGCAAGGCTGTTTCACAGAGATTTTTACCTACATGCAAAAGGTCTGCCTACTCAAAACAATGCTGTACCATATTCTTCCCTGACTTTAAATACACTGCAGCCACACTCTTAGTGGCAATTTAAATAAAAAAAAATCTAAATCTGCTTCCTACAGGACACACACACACACGAATATTTTTACACATATATTTAAGTAAAATATGTAAGTTTTACACACATACAACCTTTACAGTCTGATAAAATCCAAGACAGAGCGGTATGAGCTGTGTAGTTCAAGACAAGTGTGAAAAAGTTTAATACAGTATTGGGTAGGTCTATCTCAAAGAGCCTACATTGCTGTGCATGATCAGTGCTGTAACTCTCTAGGGATGGGAAGGAACACAGTAAATCGTCCTTGGAATTAAAATAAACAGCTTGAATATGGATGCAGGTAGTCAGCAAGAAATGTTAATTATTAGTTCACTGATGCAAAGACCTTGAGAAGCATCATCCACAGCCACTCCCCACTGACTTCTCTTTCAAGTGCTCTTGACACCACAGAGGTAACAAAAGGGGACCTGATATGCCTCAAGACTTCAACAGCACTTCAACACAGACGTCATCACTTCAGTTCTTCACTCACAAGTCAGTCATTTTTCATTTTGGTTTGTTTTGGTTTTGTGTTGGGTTTTTTCCCTATATATGTACTAAGAGAAAACAACTAATCACGTGTTTACTCAAAAAAATATAAATATAAATAAAGAGTATTCTATCAAAACAAAATTACTGAAAGGAATGTAAACCTTCAATCTCCTATCAAAACAGCATTTTTTTCAAAATCTCTAATTTCTGCTACTGTTTCTTAGGATTTCTTCTTTACAATGCAAAGTTAAACAACAGCATGACATCAACATGCCTGTACCATGAGGATGCTCAATTTTAGTTCCTCCTACACAGCAATCACCTTATTTATGACAGCATCATATTCAATTAGTAATCCATTCTATCACAGAATACCCTGAGTTGGAAAGGACCCACAAAGATTATTGAGTCCAGTTCCTGGTCCTGCACAGGAGCCACCTGGAGGATCACATCATGTGCCTGGAGCACTGTCTGAAAGCTTCTTGAACTCTGCCAGGCTTGGTGCTCTGACCACCTTCCTGGGGAGCCTGTGCCAGTGCCCAGCCACCCTCTGGGGAGAAGAATCTTTTCCTAATATTTAGTTTGAATTTCACAGCTTCATGCACTGTTGCCACAGAGAAGAGATCAGTGCCTGCCCCTCCTCTTCTCCTCACAGAGAAGCTGTAACTGCAGTGAGGTCTCCTCCAGGCCAAACAGACCAAGTGACCTCAGCTGCTCCTCACAGAGCTTCCTCTAATGCCATTCACCATCCTTAGTGCTCTCCTTTGCACACTCTCTAATAGCAAACTATGGTTTTTACATTGCAGTGCCCCAAACTGCCCTCATGGCTCAAGGTGAGGCTGTCCCAGTGCAGAGCAAAGCAGGACAATCCCTCCCTGGCCTGGCTGGCCATGCTGTGCCTGATGCCTTCAGGACAGGGCTGGCTTTCCTGGCTGATTCACATTCAACTTGCACTGACCAGGACCCCCAGGTCCCTTTCTGTGGTGCTGCTTTCCAGCATCTCACTTCCCAGTCTGTCTGTACATCCAGGATAGCTCCATCTCAGCTGCAGAATCTGGAGAGGCTACTGTGAGATGCTATCAAAATCTTTAGTGAAGTCTAAAACTATCACATCTACCCAACTAGGGGAGTAACCTTGTCATAAAAGGAAATTAAGTTTGTGAAGCAGGGCTTTCACCTCATGAAAGCACAGCTGGCTGTGCTATCCTCCAGGTGTCTTTCAATATGTTCCAGAATAACCTTATGGCTCCATAATTTTACCAGTTACTGTAGTGACTCTGACAGGCCTTTCATTTCCAGAGACAGCCTTCCTGAAAATCAGGAAATGTTTGCCAGCTTCCAGACAAACAGAACCTCTCCAGATTCCCAAGACTGTTCAAAAATCATTGACAGAGATCTCATTATGATATCTGCCAGCTCTTGGATCAATCCCATCAGGCCCCATAGACCATCAGGCTGGAGCAGCAAATCCCACAAGTTCAGGGTCGAATGGAAGTCTATCATCCTCACAGCCATGGCCTTCCAGCTCAGGGCTCTGGGACCCCCAAAGCACATCATCATCATTGTTAAAAATCAAAGTGAAGACAGCATTAAATATCTCTGCCTAGTCTGTGTCCCTGCTGGTAAGGTGACTATCCTTGTCATGTAACAGGCTGAGATAATTTCTGGACTGCTATTGACATTATTGTCCATTAAAAATCCAATAACCTGGTGATTTCAGTGTTGTTTATCCAGTTACTCTCCCACATGGATGTTTACAGCCATCTTATTCTGATGTCCCTTTTATTCAATTGCTTTCTCCACACACAGGCTTTCACAACACTGAGGCATACAATTTCAACATCTTTCCTCTTATCACTGTACACACCAGCCTCTGCTCTCTTTCTTCCCTTCTGTCTTATCCTAGTACTTTTTCTATTCTCTGTGCATAGATCTACTTCAGTTTAATACTGTCAGTTTTCCCATGGTATTTCTCCCATTAAATGTTGGGAGAAATGAGCCTGTTCATTACAATCCCCAACAATTCCCCTACACATGATGCATTAAAGTTTAATCCCAGTGTAACAGGCAAATCACAAAGCCCATGGTTTGTATATGCCTATTGCACAGAGGGTTACACCACCCTCATACAAACCATGCAAATCAAGCAAAGGCAGCACAAGAAGTCCATTTGGATGGAGCTGAATCAACCAAAGGACATTAAGGACAACAAGAAGAGCTTTCCTGCATCTGCAGGGAAAAAAAAGACTGGTCTTAAAGATCATGGTATTGCCAATGATGTTCAGGTAAAATCACATTAACACTACAAATATTTTCCAGAATAATAAGCTGTTCCAGAAGAACAGCTCATTAATCTCAGGGAAAAAATCCCAATGTTACCACTGGGAATTTATTCTCTTATGGTATTTATCAGACACCTGACAACAGAAGAAACTGTCAGCAAAGTAAGGGCAAATCCATTTTTCACAAAAAATCTTTCATGTCATCCCAAAACTGACAATGAAGTCTTTCTGAAAAGAAACTTTCTAACTGCCCCAAACCAAGGTCTGATAGGTATAAATCCAAGTGCTCAAATTGGAGTGCATAATACCTCACTGAAATTTGGCAGAAATGCAGATAAGATCTTTGTCCCTCTCTAAGGAAAATATTCTGACTATACTAGAACTTAAAGGAAAGACAGTTTCATCTCATAAAAAGACTCTAATTGCCCATCTGCTAAGTGGAATAGCTTTTCTGTAGCTTTGAGTTTTATGTTGTATGGACACATTTTAATTACACTTTTCCCAATCTGTGCAGGACAAAGTACACATTTCAAATGCAAGCCTGGAAATATTTTCTGAATAGACAGTCCTGGTACACACCTGCACATGCAACAGACAAATTTTCTCAGAAGGTCAGCATTATTTCAAAACAAGCTTCCAACTTAACACAAGTACAGTAATAAAGGTTAGGCAAATGTTAAACATCACAGAAGTAAGTGGGAATGATTTGGATTGACAACTCAAGTACTGAACAAAAAATAAAGCCTCTGTCTTAGAACAAAATTAAACCAGGTAAGAATGTTCCCATTTCTGTCATGAACACTGACATGGAGCTGTATACCACTCAAATTAGTAATTACTCTTTCAAGTCTTACCAATCAATTAGATAGATGTCTGGAGTTAAGTTATTTTTTTTGAAGTGGGCAAATAACTTTGGCAGATTTTCTTCAAAGAATACCTCAAATGCAGCAAAGTAAGTCAACATCTGGGAAAATATAACGGAGAGAAAAGCAGTTAGCTGTGTTATTAATAAGCTTAAATGTATTATCTGTTGTAGGATTAACACCCCTCAAAAATAGGATCAATGAATTACATGATGCTGTAAACAGCTAAGCATTTACATAAAAGGCAGCATCAGCAAGCACTAAGAGTTTAAGATCCACTCTATACATGATCCTTATACTAAACAATGTAACAATTTCTTTGGGTCTTGGCCAGCTTCCTTTGGAAAGAAAAATAGCAGCAGGAGGGAAGTTTTTGGCTGATTTCTCAAAATAATTATAACAGAATGGTGTTTTATGCTTGTGGCAGTAATTTAATATTGTACTGAATAAAATCCAAGACCCAACGGAACATAATGAAATACAAAACTAAAATAATGTTAATATGCCACAGCAACAGTGAAGAGTCCAGTATATTCCAGTCATAATTCACAATCTAATCTAATAGCAGAGCTATTCTAATAGTCTAATACCAACATAACACCATACATTCTACATTTAGATAATAGGCATTTCTTTTGCAAAAAGGAAGATACGAGTTTCACACAAAAAATTCAAAGACTGGGACAAAACATCTATGCAAGAGAAACAGTTTGTAACTCTCTGACATCATAACCCCTCAACTTCATTGTTTTTAACACAAAGACTTTTATGCTATTTTAGAATTCAAGTATTTAGTCAAATTTATTAACAGAAAACATGTTAAAAATATCTTCCAATTCAAGCAAGAGTCAAAACCAAAAGATTATTTAATCACTGTCCCTAACACTATAGGGAGGAAAGCTAAGCAAAGTCCTTGAATGATTCAGTAATACAAATCCCAATAAAAGCAACAAAGAAAGGCTGTGATTTCTTCAAAGGATGACTTGCAACAGCATACTTTTCCCCAAAACATCATGACAGTAAAGAGAAAAGGGATCTTATTGGAAACTTTATCTCCCAGGTTTTTTTAATGTCTTTACAGAAGTATTTCTCATTTCCTCTGAATGACAGATGATGGACTACTTTCATTAACAGTGACAAATAAACACCTCAGCCCGGTAGTCACTACAAGGTTTTCAGTCAGAGATGGGTGCATGCTAGAGAAATAACTGAAACTACAGGAATCTCTGAAACTTCGGTTACAGAGAAACAGCTTCATGTCAAACAAGACACCAGAAATCCAGGAACCCAGTTTAGAGAACTGTACCCCTGAAACAGCTCCCCAGTGTGGATTTTTAAATGCATGAAATCCAAGCACCTATGAGACCTGTGAGCATAAAGAAGGAATCAGGTAATGCATCAGACAGTGCTACTTTCAAAAGAATCTGCTGGCACCACTATAAGACACTTGCACTGAAGTTCCTACACTCAGAAGTACTGCAGAGGCAGGACCTTACACATAACTGCTTCAGTCATTTCTATTGATGGAAATGTGGGCAGCAGTACAAGCAGTATTTTGATCAAATCAACATTCAGCAAGACTCTTCCTTTTAGTGGTAATAAAAAAAATACTGTTTAATAAAATTAACCAACAAAAGAAGTCAAGACAAACCTGCATAAATTAATATTATTCACACAACTAACTTACAATGGTATTATTTTTGGTTAATTTACTATTAAAAAAAAAATCAGCATTTGCTTATAAGGCTGACACAAATAGATGACGGTAGACTGTAGATCAGTATGTTCATCACAGAAAGCAAAAACTGTCTCACTCAGGTGTCACTAGTCCCTTTGAAATATTAGATGACATTTCCTTTGTGTGGTTAAATCATGGATTTGATTTCAGGACATTAATATTTCATGTACCACCATCTCTGCCCTCTGTAAGCACACAGTTATCCCATATCCCTATTTGGCCAGCCTAACAGAACTGAACAGCATTATCTGAAAGAATTGCAAACTCCACTAGCTCAGCTAAAAAAATATTTATCTAATTCTATCCAATTCAATTCCAAAACCATCTTCACAAAAACCATATTTCCACACTGAATGCATGAGCACGTCCTCCTTTTCCAAGTACTGTAATGGAGATAGCTGATACTGCTCCTAG
Source organism: Zonotrichia leucophrys gambelii (assembly GCF_028769735.1). NCBI lineage: Eukaryota > Metazoa > Chordata > Aves > Passeriformes > Passerellidae > Zonotrichia > Zonotrichia leucophrys. The sequence continues at coordinate 53,729,753 of NC_088173.1, forward strand.
CAATGCTGCTGCCCTGTGGCACATTTTCCCATGGTACTTACAACTGACAAAATTCAGAAACTGAACAGGGAATACTTTTCCAGCAGGAATACTGATAAGATTTCTATTGTCTAGTTTTTAAACCACAACAGTGACTGTTGTCATCATTCATTCTCTTGCATTTGAACCCTTTAAGAGGCAGATCCTATTTTCATAGGGCTAAGAGGTGAGAATGAAATACAGAATGCCATATACTCTGCCCAAAAGTACCTTTAAAGTAAATTAAAACCACATCTGAGCAGCTGTGTCTTATTTTGCTAGTGGAATTTAGAGACTCTAAAAAAATAAGGGAATCAGCTCCCAGTGAAAACTTGCGAGGTGAGAGGTTTCTTTCTCTGAAAAGCAGCCTGTGGGACTCAAACACAGCTGCTACAGGGATATGGAAAACCTGGTTCTCCCTGCAACAGTCTGTTTTTAGCAACCTATTAGCCTCTGATAAAAAGTGCTTTCAAGACACTTTCATTAAGGTGCTTTCAGCTTTCAACTGCAGCATTGTTGAGAACCACCTACAGCAATATTCTCTTAACTATTCTCTGAGCATCATAAAATAGCTACTCAACAATTTCATTCACGTCTTCTTCAAAAAGGTTGATAGGGTGATCTTTGGGTTGACTTTTTTGAGAGATTCTGCATATGTGTGTTGGTTTTTTTTTTTAATAAAGTGTGTTGATTTAAAATAAATTCTGACTTCTTTTCCAAGCCACTGAAATAATAACTTTTTATTTTTTTAAACTTTTCTTAAACTTTCCCTTTAATTATCCACAGCATGTTGATTACAGGTTTTTTGCATACTTACAAGGCCATGGTCCACACGGAAAAATGCCATCTGACAGGGCTTATTTAAAAGGTTAGAAAAAGCAATGAAGGCATCTGCAGTATCCAAGTTCAAGATCAATACAGCTGCTATGAACGACATGCCCTGCACCTGAAGAAAGGAGAAGAGTTACTCTCTAGCAGTAATTTTATTATAATGACTCATTTTTCCTCATGTTCACTAGTATTTGATGCACTCACTGAGCTGCTGCATCTTGAAAAATGTTCAGAAAAGTAGGACTTTTTAACCCACATGCCCCTTGATATCACATGTTCAGTGCATGGAAGCTAACAATTCCCATGTTGTCTTCTTTCAAAGGCTCCAAGTTGAACTCCTAGGATAGCCTTGGTTGACAACATTTTCAAATATACAGAATAAAGATTTTATTTTTAACAATTAGGTGTTTCAAAGTAATCCATTTTCTCCCAGGAATGGGTCATCCAGATCCTTATTTGAGGAAAGCTGAACTTGGATGCTAGAGACAAAGCCTGTACTTTTGTTTTTCAATAAATTACCAGCAGTTAAAAACTGAGTCATTTGATAAACAAAACCATTCTAAGACTATACTCTTGTTTTATTGATATTGTTCCCTTTCTCTACAGTCTGGTGTGGAACCCAGGCAAACCTCTCTCAGCCAGAGGGTGCAGTGCTGCCATTGTGAGTCACATGGAGCAAGGTGTGACTGCCATTCCTGCAAACCTGAGGAACAAGCTCCTTCCCAACACAACAGGTTCTTGCTGGGCTACATGAGGCACAGCAGCTGATCTGCCCTTTGTCTCATTCCCAGCAGTCATGTTCAGCAGCTCCTGCCAAGCATTATGTGCTACCTACAAAGCAGGAATGTTCCCTCTCTACACCTGCCTTGGCTAAAACTGCTCCTCAATAAAGAACAAGCCTCTCTGTATAACCCTGCTCTGCACACAGAGACTACACAAAATCACTCAGCCCTCTCATAATCACTACTTCAAACACTATGATTGAGCTCATGGAGCTTCAATGGGCATTGCTTTAGAGACTGGTGCAGAAACTCACAGTGCTAAGGGACAGAAATAACAATCATTTCAACTCAACAGCAGTCTCAGTAAGACTGGTGCTGACAATAGGGACATAACTACACTTTGTCTTGGATTCCAATTTTCAAATTATGTACTTTTCAGTACAAATATGGATTTTCCAATTACTTAACCTGTAAAAAGCTTAAATCCAGCAAAATAAATGTTATACACACTTCTCAAGCATGTACTGGAATAGAAAAAAGCACACACATACCCCCCCAAACCATTTAATACAGGTCTAAAAATGACTAATTAATTAAATCCTTCCTCCCCCTAAAAACATCTCCCTCCCCACCCCTGAAAAAATAAATTTTTTACTTACATAGCCTACATCAGGTCTGTAACAAGTATAGGCTCCTAAAATACTGTGCAATGTGTCATGGTAAGGACCACCCTATAATTAAAGAGAAACAGCACAATACATCTGATTATACAACAAGCATGTTAAAAACCCTCAGTGCTACAGATGGTCTCTATTACTGCTGACAAAGTAGCAGTAATACTCTTTCCCAATGCAGCTCAGAACAGCTGAACTATTCCAAATAACAGAATGAAACAACTCTTCAAACCCATTTATTATAAATACATACAGTTCATCCAATACATTGATTAGATATTAAATACTGATACAATAGGAAGGCAAGACTAAGATTCCTTACAGCTCAGCAGCACTCTGGCAATAGTGCCAAGGAAGTAAAACAATAATGCAAACCACATAATTGTCTCTGAGACTGGAGGCAAAAGTCAACAACATGCCATAACACAGAATGAGCATATTGGGAAGGACATGCACAGCTAAAACAAATTTCACATTGCTGACTACATATCTTGCTGCCATATCTTGTACTGAGTACTGTAAATGACTGAGACTTTCCAAACGGAGAAAATTTTGCCTAAAATTGTTGATTTATCACAATCTAAACCTTTTAGAGGGCTGCTGAAATCTGTGCATAGAGGGACAAAATCTGATTAAACTGAGTCACTAAACCAAAAGCAGTTTGCACACTTTGGTAAGCTCATCAAAACAATACAAACTAAATCAGTTTTGCATCAAACCAAAAAAAGGGTGATCAGTCCCATTTGTTTGAGATGTTCTCTCTCACTGTGTATTTATAACCAGCAATGTTGATTCACTGACTTTGGAACAGTCACCTGCATCACTTCATCAGACAGAAACCAGCATGAACTATGTTAGATAAATCAGAGATTACCAAACTGTTTGGGGTTTTGCATGCACCGTGATGTAACTCTCCTCTAGGTTACTTCTATTTTTCCAATATCTCTGGGAACTTTATCCTCCCAAGATGCATGCTCATTCAGAACTCTATAGCCTGTTCCAACCAAGGGACAGGCCAGAATACGTAAAACTAATTTCCTCAACATGTCAAGACAAAAGTTAGCATTGCTTACCTGTTGGAATATACAGAGACTAGGAAATGTTCTTGAGATATCCAATTTTATTAACTCCAAGCTTGCTTCTCTGTCAGCTGCAGAAAAACCAGCATCTGCAAAAGCCAAAGTTACTACATTTATTACAAACATTCAGTGAACATTCGCTCTTGTTTTTGTCTTCCAGCAAGGTTTACTTTTTGCACAGTTTGTGTATTTTGAGCTAGGGAATAAGGCTACAGGCAGAGCAATTCCTGAAATTCAGCAGACAGGCTAAACAGAAAGTATGTCCTGACCTAGAGCAACCCTACAGTGCCCAGTGACCCTCAATATGTTTTGAAATCAAGTGGGGAAAGATACAGGGCAAGGCAGGCCAGGTACTTTTTGTGTATCTGCTGACAAACCATTGGACAGACACAAGCCTGTTAACTTGTGACCCCTCACCACCAACAAAGCTTCCCAGTGGATCCTGAGGTAGCTGTCTCTGTGAAAAAGCTGAGGTGGAAGAGGCAAGTCCTGAAGTGGCAGCCTGTGATGGATGCCACCTATCTCTATTACTCTCCTTTCAGCTTCATGTTTATTTAGCCTTTGTAGATCCTGTAACTGATACTATAATGCAGTCTCCATAACTGGAACAGATCCTGCACCAAGTATATTCCTATAGCAGTAGTCTTCATTCTGGTATCAAGATGTCTTACTGATATTCTGTCTGTTCTGTGGAGTTGGGAATTACCTATTGCTGTTTACTGAGCAAGCTGCCAACAGACAATGAGCATCAATCACATGAGCACCTACACTCCAGAAAATGAAGTGCAAGAGGAAGCTGCAAACATACTAGGTGTTCTTATTTGAGATATAAACAATCTCAAAGGAACAAAGTGGCAATTTCCAATCAAAAATATTTTTCTGCTTAAAAATGCCAGTATGTAAGGTTGTCTTGTCCTTTTTTTCTCTGTTCAGTATAATTACTTAATGAAGGCAACTTCAATCATTTGCATGTAGCTGCCTAATTTCTCAAAAACAGTCAACTCTTTCAATTAGTAAATCTCAAACTACTTCATCTGCAAAAAAAAAAAAACTTGCTGCTCTCTGAAACACACCAATGACTTGAGCTCAAAGTTGCAATAAGGGACTAGAATGCAATTTTTTGCTCTAACCTCAATTGCAATTCCAAAACTATAGATGCAGAAAAGTATTTTAGTGTTCCAATTCCAGTGATAATCCCCAAACTACTATTTTAGTTTTCCTACAAATTTGCATCAAAGTAAGAACTGTACCCAGAGATTGTTTATTGAAAAAGCTCAAACAAGTTTGTTTTGTACGGCACCAGAATTTCACTGAGAAAAATACAGCTATACCTTGCTTTCACAAAAAGACATTTTGTTTTTACCAGAACGCAACTTTAGAGCTGATTTTTTTTTTGTTTGTTTAAAATATGTGATTTCATTTTAAGGAACTAGTTTACAATATGTCTTATTCTATAACACAGCAGAATTAAGTTACAAAAAGTTACCTTCACATTCTACTTCCGGCCCTCCTGTACTAAGTGATCGCCACTTCTCTTTGGCACGAGCCAGGCAGATATCATATAGTTCTGGAGAAAGAAAAATACAAAACCAAGTCCATTATTTGCACATGCTCATGTCCACTAATCACCCACCACGTGGACAATGCTGCCCTAGGCATTAACAGTATCAGAACTTCTAACTGGGTTACAGTTTTGAAAGACCTGTTCTACTCACCTGTAACTTCAAATTAAGTGAAAAGTAAAGGCAATCTAAACTGCATTTTACATTCAAATATTTGCTTTTTCTTGCAGAACACTGATGTTCAAAATTACAGGCTGAATGGATAATTAGGAAAGCCTAGCAAATTATGTAAGAATTATACCCAAGGTGACTAAGCAATGCACAGAAAAGCAGCACAATACAGCAGGAGTACAGGCAGAATTAATTCCAATTTCCATGTTGGAATTAATTACATAAGTTAGTCTTTCAGAGCTGAATTTTTCTGTACTCAGAAGTAATAGATTATTTCTATTTTCACAAATCAAAGTACAAATCTTGCCAGGGGTCTGGTAATCTCTTACAAATCTGTTGTCTTACTTCAAATCAAAGGAAGCACACTATACATATGCTCATAGGCATTTCAAAATTAACAACAATTTTATGTTTCAAAAAGAAAAAAAAATTGAGTCATTAGTTCTGACCATCTCCATCTAACATCAAAGCAAGAGAATGACAGCAATACTCAGAAACAATTCACAGCAGCAGTCCTAGAACAGCTACAAGATTAAAAGACGCTGTATTTTTGAACAAAACACATCAAAGCAGCACAAAAAAAGCATAACGAGCTAACATTTCCTCACCCCCACACCACAACAGACACAAGAATGTCCCCTTGCTATTTCACTTTGTGAGATAGCAGCAGCCTCACCGTGGGTGATGTTTAACTCGTTTCCAATGGCCAGGCTCCAGACTCTGCCTCTCACGCTCGGGGGAATGCCCTGCCACCACAGCTCTCGGACTTTACGCGAGCAACACCTGCTCAAAGTAAAACAGCTCATTCTGAGAAACACTTCCTTGCCAGCTGAATTGCAAATGTATCATCCTGTCACTGCTGATGGGATTCAAACCCAAATGAACATCAGTGGCCCAAGAAGTAAAATACAATTTGCACATTCTTTGGTACTATTTTGCTTTGAACTGCAAAGGAAATCTTTTTTCCTTCCAATGTAAAGGCTTTCTATTGACAGAAGCACAGCAATCACAATACACATAATCTGCAGCCACACTTGATTAGCAAAAATCACAGGGAAAAAGTAAACAAATAGAAAGGAATTCCACACCTATGCCACTGCCTATGCTAAAGACTGGACGGCTCCATACAAGACTAAATACAGGAACAAGTTATGAAAGTCTGCCCTCTGCCATCACCCTGCTGTGCAAAGACATGCAGCTTCCCACCTAGCTTTGCAGTTCCATGCCTCTGGAAATTGCACAAAGATGTGACAAGGATTAACTTTTAGGTGGGAGCTTGAAAGACATTTTAAATGTCTTAAACAGGCTTTGAAATGGATGCAGCTGACATTCAGCAATCTGGGAGCCCAGGAGGAGGAGAAACAAAATAGCACCTAAGCACAAATGAAAAGTGGTAAAACCACAACAATCCCTTTATCCCTCAGCAGATTCTGAAAACTAAAATGTAAAACAGTGAATACGTTGGGGAACTACTGAATTTATAAACCAATAAAGGAAAAGGTAACCTAATTTTTACAGCAACCATAACAGATGCATCTTCAAATACTAAAGACAAACGTGTAAATCTACAATTTGTTTAGATTTTGTTTATTACACTTCAGTTCTCCAGAAACACATTTTCCAACAAATTCTGTCAGTCTTTTTAATATATATTCTCAGGATAACTGAATTTCATTGTTAAGCAAATTGAAGTTCTGAGTGTTGTTGGTTTATAGTTTATGTTGTGGTGCCTGTATTTGGAGCACTGGGGGTTGGTTCTTTTAAGATGACTAGCAAAGATCACCAAGGCATTTTATCAACTGGCTGTGCCATGTCTTTGAATAAAATCTTCCAGCACTTAATATAAATAACTTTTTCCCTATTTCTCTTTTTCATCATTTGATTATTCCAGCATATATACCATTCTAGATTTAAAGAGGCTTCATAAACCATTCACGTACCTCCATCTACACTGATATTGCATTAACAGCTCAGTCAAGGAAAGCTCAAGTCAAGTTCATTTCTGATAAATGGATGTTCAAGTACTATGCCTTATTCTTTTACATTCTCTACCACAGATCACTCCTCAGTGCTTCACAGTTTCTGAGTACCTTGAGCTTTCATTAAAGTAATAAGACTCAGCACTGCATCACTTCCAATCACCTTGCAGAAATAAAGATGTTGCTTATTTCTTTTGTAGCTGTTCAAGAATGATTTTCTAACAAAAGTTTCCAAGATCATTTAAAATTTATGCTTCTTAACTTTGCAACTTCTCTTCAGGATATGCACTGCAATTTTAATTAAAACTCAATATAACATACTGTCTTACATAGTTTCCCAGTTGGGTAAGATTTCATTGTTCCAAGTTAAAACAGCATTGCCAATGCTGTCTTCCAGTTTACAGCGTTCTTCCAGTTGTTTCTTTCTCTTCTGGGCTTCTTTAAGCTCTGCAAAAAAGGAATTTCCTCTCTAAGTTAATAAAACCAGAAACTAAATATTCAGTTAGCCATGGCTATGAAACCATGTAAAGCACACTGTGTTCTCCCTAAGTACAGTGGACTGTTCAAATGCTGAAAATTTCCCAGGCACACAGCAAGCTGAGCAGTGATTGCAAATGTGAAGAAAGAACAAACTGCAACTATAAGTTTAATTTTCCACAGACGAGACAATGGGAACTGGATAATGTATGACTTCTTTGACTCTTCAAATCTAACCACACGATTAACTTTAAATTAACACCTCAGTCAGTCAACAGCCTCACCTAGCAGAACAGGTCAGAGTATTTCCTAATAAAGCCCCACCCCTTTTATGGCAGACTCAAAACTACAGGCCAAATTAATACAAATTTTTATTTTGTTTTCATTCTTCTATTACAATTTAGGTATACTGTCATGAAATCACAAGAGCCACATTTCTGATTCTACTTCACATATGGATAATCGAAATGTTACACACACCAAATGGAAAACTTCAGTTCACTAGGAAGAAAACATATTTCATGTCTAGTTTAGATGTACTTTGCAGTTTGAATTATCACTCAGTATTTCTTCCTGCATTATCAATTACTGCTTTTTTCACTGGCAAATTTGTTAAACAAATGCAGGCAGTCTCTACAGCAGGACATGGGTGTGCATTCACATGCTATCTACAGTATGAGGAGGTGCTCACCTGGCAAGTAGAACTCACTGAAGAAAAGCAGTACCATGAACAAGGTCTCTGGAATGGACACATTTTACCTGATGGATCCACTTTAAAACCCCACAGAAACTGTGCCTGAGCAGAACCATAGCAACTGCCTCATAATGTTTCCAGCCCTGACACAAGCCCTTTGCAAGCCTGCTGAAATGCAGGCTTTCAATTTTTCTCTAACCAACAAGAGGGTGTTTACAGTCTTTGATCTCCTGACTTCTTGGCAATGTATCACCCTGCAAAGCTGTTCATGTGGAGTGGCTTCAGGGAAAATGGGTTTGTCATGGTATTTATCTGGGCAGAATGACATACTCCAGTTCAATGAAGACAGAACAAGGACTTGGTCCATCACCTAACAGTCATCCCATTTTCCCCAATCCACCCACCCTACATGCAGTGAAAGAACAGGGAAAGTCCTTTACACTACACATAAAGTAGCAGATTTATTGAACAGGAGTCACATGAAGGCAGAACTTCACTGGTAGGTACATGATGTTCAAGATCACAAGAGGATACTTCTATTAGTGTGTCACTTGCATTCTGCAGTTAAGTCCTGTGTTCATATACCCTTTTCACTGCTTCATACGGTTCAAGGGTGTGACCAGCTGGAAAAATATATTTCCAGTAGCCTCCATTGGATGCAAAACTCAAGTCCAAATCTCCTATTATTGCAATGCTTGTTTTGAATTAGAAAACCCAGATGGTCAAAAATTTCAGCCAAAAGAAACCACAACCATCACCTCTACCTCATAGTCATGGTACAGTGTTACTAAGACACTTCTGCAAAAAATATCATCAGGCAAGAAATTATGAGCAAATCCTTGAGAAAGCTTTAAATTTTAAGTGAGATTATCAAATGAACCTAACTGCATACATCTTCCTGTGTGGAATGTGTTTATGTACTACAGCCTGAATAGGTTGCTTCCAGCATGAAACTGACAAATATCCTGCAGTTTCAAGTCCAGTCTTCACTAATTTGACCAACAATCTACTTCAATATATTACTGAGTTTTTAAACCTATAAATAATGAGTTTGTCAATCACTCATTTAAGAGTTATGGATTAAAAAATTATTTCCTGCTGGATTCTAGGACCATTTTCTTTTCAGCTTGGGGCTGGGCTTTTCAACAAAACTACCTTTGTTCCTCTCTCTTGGGAGTGATCCTTCTTTGAGAGGAAGCAGAGATCCCTCACATTACAGAGCAACAGACTGACACAAGTGCATTCCAGGTTTAGAAATATCCCTATACTTTTCGAATCTGAAGACAAGAAATTCCATCACCTCTTTTCTTTGCTTGAACCACCATTTCTTCGTACTGTTGCCTGTGTTTCTGGGCTTCTTCTGCTGGTTTTGCAGGAAGGTTCCTAAAAAAATAATATTTACAGTTGGCATGACTGTCTAAATAAAATTCTAGACACTTCTAAAGGAAAAGCACACTCTGCTTCCTGTCAAAATATCCAGTCAAAGAGCAGAACAACAGATCCTTGGAAAGAATCTTTTTTTGCCAGAGTCAGCAGAAGGGAAGAACACTGACCAGCTATGACTACGTTTATACACCAAATACGCTGAGTAATTTCCTTACGTTTGGTAATTTCAGCATTTTTATTCTTAAACCAACTGAACCCACAGGCTGGTCTTCATGGAGAGAATACACTGGTATATACAAAACTGGCTGCTTTTGATTTGAACTGGTAAGATACAGGACTGTATTCTTTCTTACTGTTCACCTTGTTTAAGAGTTACATTCACAACTTTCTTTACCCACATGTAATGACTCCCCAACCCAGCCTTTTCCTGCTCTCTGAAACTCCATTTCTATTTTAAAGAGTTAACTCCTTCCCTTCTCTTCTAGAGCAACAAGTGCCACTGGAGTCATCCTCAATATTCTCCATTTTTTAATACTAACAAAACATTTTGATTTGTGATTAAGGCTTTGCCATACAAATACATGTGTTCATATGTCAGAACACACGACCTTTCAGCTAATCCTATTTGTAATGAACATAACCATGTGTATCTCTTACAGCTACAGCATCAGCAAAACATCAAAACAGGAAATGACTAACTATTTTGCTCTTCTGTACTGTAGAACACTGTATTTTATTCCTAGAACAGTTTATATCTCTGGTTAATAGAAAAGCTATGCAAAAATTCACTTTCATGCTCCTGTAAGGTGTCACACATCAGGCAGCTGACAGCTCCCAACACCATTAACAGTTAGCATGCATTACTATTTATGTAATCACAGTGCCTGTAATTTACACATAAGCACGTCATACAGGCCCACAAGTACTTTTCCAAATCAAGGTTGTTAGTAGAAAAACAAAAGCAAATTTTCACTTTGGTGAAATGTTGGTTTGTTAACCAGAGAGACCAATCTCTTTATCCAGCTTCACTTTGGTAAATTGATCTGCAGCCTTTTTTTAAAACCAAGTCTTTAGAAATTATTTAAGTTAGGGGAAGTTTGGAAAGGAAAACCAGATGAAAGAAGACAAGTATTGATAACTTAAATTCTACCACACAAATTACTGGTTCTATGTCTTAACATTGCCAACAAACATGTGAGATGGTGTTTAGTATCTATTAAAATTCAACTAATGCTTTTTCCAGTTGAAGCTAGAGGCGCCATGGAATATTTATTGATTTTATACTGTGAAGTTTTACCTAAGCCCTACAAATGAGTGTGAAATCAAGAGCGGATATTTTGAAAAAAGAATAATCTCACTCCACTGTTCTGTCTGAAGTATTAAAAAGGAAACTACTCTAAGACTAATAGGTAAACATAAAAAATAGTATACAAAGTGTAGGTAAACAATGAAAAAAGATTCCTTAGTAAGAGTCAGATAACAGCACTGCTGTCCAGAGCAGTTTTCCCATTAGATGAAAGAAGTGATGTTTCTAATGTCTTCAATTTTAAAAATACCTTTCTGCTACAAGTTCCCTACTCTATCAACAGTAGGAAAGAAAGCAAAATCCGAACATTCCCTGTAATGTAACACTAACTTCATCTGTATGAACACTGTACTACTCAGATTATCCCATAAAAAGGAGATTTTTAATAGACAAGTTTTAAATACAACAGATAACCTAGTACACTTTGTTTCCAGTTGGATATAATAACATAGCATTGCCTGCTATAACAAATAATCACTCTTACATTTTTCTACATCTCCCAATGTCTTGCCACACAGTCCATCAGCCAAGCCAGAAAGTTCCTTAAGTAACCCTACAATTAGACTACTTTGATGTGAGCATTTTTCATACAGGTTTGTTGATGAAAACACAGATCTATGTTTTGCCAGTTATTCATATCAATGCACAGCTATACTAAAAATGCAGATGTCATACCCATAAAGCCAGTTCACATTCATAATCATAAACTGACTAAGCATGACAATTTGTGTAATTCAGGAGAAAAACACGGTAAAGCAGCTGCTGGTAAATCGCTTTGGAGTCACCCTGCATATGCAAAAATCTCCTTGCAGTAAAAGGTATGAAACAACTCATCAAGTGCTTGACAACCCTTAAAATGTGATGCTGAACTCCCTGCAGAGCAATCACTATACTGTTTCATTATTTATGGAGGTGTGGCCTTTCTCTGTGTAAACAGGACATTGTATTCTTGCTTCTCAATTTCTTTAGTAATATACCAGCTTTGTTTTTGTGCTTAGGTTATCTCATGGAAAATAAAAATCCTTTAATCATGTTTAGGAGGTAGAATTACTCAAAACTTTGATATCCTAATTAACTCCCTTCACAAAAAGCCATTACTTTTATTATAAAATAAAGTTCTTTCTGTTTGAATAATTTGTCTCATAATCACACCAATTTCATATTCACTAGTCTGAAGAAAAAAAAATCTACTTTAGATTTTAAATTATCTGTTGAGGTTAGAGTAAGCAAATACACTGAGTTAGAAAATACTTGCTAGGTTTTAAAGAGACCCTCACTGTGGCACTTCCAAAACTTACGCTGGTCGGTCCTCTAAAATAAGTGCTGTAGTGGAGAGTGGTTCAAAATCAAGATTCTTCCTCACATTCTGTTTAGGAGAGAGTGGTCTCTGAGCTCGTCCAGTTTTTTCTTCATATTCCTAGAGAAGAAAAGGACAGGGAAACTCACATGAGTGCAGAGCACCAAGATGATGCACTTGAGAATTTAAAATGGGATCTACAGAAATTTTTAAGACAATGCTTTCACATCTCAGCCTTACTACAGTCCTTTGAAACTTTTCAACTAGAGCAACCTCAACACTGAAAACACCGACAAAATGTTTTTTCCATTCTTTCTGTTTGTAAACACATCTTAAGTTCCTCTGGCTGACAGCCTGCTTTTACAAAGTATTACTAAGAAGGATTTCACAAATAGCAGGTACTTTCTGACGTACAAAAATAGGACCTATTTAAATTTTTATTAATTTACACTGTTTTCAAACTAAAGTAAAAAGTGACCACAAGCTCCATGTCTTAAAATCCCATTGTAAGATTTCTCCTACACAAGCTGTTTTCATATGCAAGAGCTCAACAATGAGGAGAGAATAAAAGGTTAAAATCACTGTTAGACAGAAAGATCACACTTGCTACAATGCCCTGGACAATCCTAAATCACAGTAGAGCATAACAGGTTAACCTGTGTCTGTAATCAGACACTGACACACTGGAGCAAGGCTAGCAAAGAGGCATTGAGATGTCAGGGTGTGGAGCAAGTGCCACACAAAGAGAGGCCAAGAGCACCAGGTTTGCTCAGCCTCCAGAGGAAAAGGCTTTGCAGGGAGAGGAGGTGAGCACTGGGACAAGTTGCCTTGTGACAAAATTCCCAACCTTGAAAGCATTTAAAGCTCAGGGGGATGAGTCCTGAGAACCTGGTTAAAGCAGACTCTGTACTGAGAGGAGAGTTCACCCCTCAGGGTCCTTCGACCCTTGATTACTGCACCACCCTGACCTACAGCAGAGGACTTGGCATTCAGGTACCATTTTATTTTTACTTTCCCTACAAACACTGGTTTAAAAGAAAGTATACTAAACTCATGACCTAATGGGATAAAACAACTTTTACACAACTTCCATGTACTTCAGTGCTTGAAGTATTACAGCAAACATTAAATATGCAAAGTATCAGTGATACACAAACAACAAACATGGTCAAACAGTCCTAAGGAAAAATCACATCCACATTACACATAGTTACTTCTACATTCAACTTTATAATGATTCTTGCCACTTCCAAAACTCAAAGGCTTTAATGCACAACTTTTTTATTCCATTTCTATTAAAATAAAATTTAGGAAAACACAAATGTATGCTATCAATGAGCACTATGAAGAGTGCTCCAGCCACAGACCTTTTCCTGCTAGCACAAAGAGTTCCTCAGATGGTTCTGCTTTCTTTCTCTCAACCTAACCTCTCCATTTCACAAAAACCTCCTTGGGCATGAGATACAGCATTTCCAACCAGTGAAATTTAGTTTCAGCAACTAAAACAGGGTCCATCCCTTCCAGAAAGGCTGTCTCCAATCACACCTTAAAAAAGGGGATGGATGAAAACAAGACATGATGCATGAATGTGGAGCCTTGGTCTTCTACTCTGTGTTGTGCAGTTCAATCCTCGTTCAAACTACTTCCATGGGACTCATGGGTACAGGTCTGTGCAGCCCTCAGGACACAGAAAATCCCTATTTTTCCTTGTCTATTAACTGGGCACTGCCTCAACAATCAATCCACTGATGACTACATTGCTGTAATGGGAAACATGGTCATGAATTTGGAATGTCTGGCTCATTAATACCAGCTAATACTGCTATGCATGAACATCAGCTGGAAAACAAGGAAAAGAACCAAGGAAAATGCATTTAAACTATAGACTAGTACCTAGCTTTGTCAAGTAAAGAGGCAGTGCTCATGCTGACAAAGCCATTCACTAAAAAAACCTCCAGAAAAAAAATAAGCAAAATACTACTATAAAAAATACTGAGGTAGAGAGCATATTGAGAAAGCACAGGTTACACTGGTAACTTGCACCAGCAAACAACTGAGAGTGACTAGAGTGTAAGTGCACCATCATAATGGGCTTCAGCTGCACCAGCTGCAGAGCAAATCCACTGTGCTGATAGCAATGAAGCAAATGGCTTTTCTTTCTCCCAGTTTCTATTAAGAGACTGATTTTTTTTAATGAGCCCTTTTTCACAAATTAACATAGTCAAATATTAACCTCTCTTACTCCCTAAAGCATCTCAGAATTTGACATTAAAACATATGCACCCCTTGTTTATTATAGCAGAAACTCCAGAAAAGCTGCTTAATTTTGACTTATGAAAATTATATTCAGGGTCTACTTTCACTGAAAGCCAACTGGAGAGCAAAATTGCTTTCGGAAAGCGAGAAAAGAATGTCCACACTGGGCTGCAATGGGAATTTTATTCTGAATACCCAAATTGATTTGGAAATCCCTTTCAGCTAAGCAAAAAGTTCTCCAGATCATCACTACACATCTCCTTACAAGAATTTCTTGGTTAAGAAAATGTTTTATTTCTAAATATGGATGCTAGTTACAGTATCAGCACATCGGGACAATTACGCAAACCTCCCAGAAGAGCCAAAGCCCACCCTGCATTTCAGCAAGTATTCACTGGTGTTCTACTCAGCACTACCCTACAGTAAAAAAGCCAGACCAGCACAAAAATGGGAGTGGCACATTTGATCAGATTACAAGTATGATTCCTTTGTACCAATTTCATCCTTTTCAGTGGTAGCCAAAAAAGAATAAAAATGTCCTCTTGTGATACTATCTACAAGACTGCTTTTTATTAAGGGAAAATTTAAAAAAAAAACCAACAAAACAAAACGTCCTACCCCAGTCCCCCCCACAAAAAACCCAACACCCCAAAATTCACAGAAAACAAAAGTTCATGAAAATTATCTTTTACTCCAGTGAGAAGTGAATGCTATTTCAGAGCACAATGTATGATACAGCAATGAAGCACACTGAAGCCTCCACAAACTCATATTAAGAGTATCTGCTGACTGAGCAAGTGCAAGTATTTGCACATACAGGCATATTGCAATAGGCTGGGCTACACAATAGCTCATTTTAAGCTTTTTCTTTTAAACCATACTCTAATCTCTCACAGGTACAAATAACTCAGGATCTGTTTAAATGCTATGCTGCAGTTAGGGGTTACTAACTTGATACAGCTGCAAGTTAATTTTAGGATCAATTTAGGATGAGCTGACCGTTTACAATTTAAAATACAGCCTTATCACTGGGATCATTTAGGCTTTCTTCCAGGTTTCGCCTTCAGCTGTTCACAAGAGCTGAACAAGGGTTTGAAGATGTTCTATTAAGAGCGTGCTGTAGATTAAAGCAATGATTTAAATAATCCAAACTAAACAAAGAAAACCCACAGAAACACGCCTCCTGAAACCAAGTTTAATTCTGGGTGGAACCTGCCAGCTTTGCAGTTAAGATGCAAGAAGCTCTGACTGTGGTGATTCTCTGCGATTCTTCAAAAAAAGACAAGCCAACCTACAAAGGGATCCTCAACAATCTCTGCCGAGAGACACAAATAACCCTCCAGAACCCAGGGCAAGCGCTCAAAGACCCACGGCTCTACCCGGGAGAGCGCTGTGGGACTTCCCACACGGCCAAGCCTCCCCAGGCTCCAGCAGCACGGCAGAACCGAACCTACAATAACACAAACTGCTCTATCAAGGTCATCTTGTTTTGGCCCTGCGTGTTTGAAGGCAGCCACTTTCCGACAGAGCCGAATATGAAATATTCATGCTGGCTGCCGGAGCGGCAGACGCCGGGGGCTGCGGGACTCTGGCTCCAGGGGCGGCAGCAGGGCAGGGCAGGAGGGATGGCCGGGGTTTCGGCCGGGTTCCGGCCGGGTTCCAGCCTGCAGCCCCCACGCTCCGACACCCCGAACACCTGGCAGAGCTGCGCTGCCGCCTTCCATCCCGGCGGAGCCCCGCCCCGCACAAAGAGAATCCCCGTCCCGGTTAGCTGCCTCTCCCCCGGACTCGGTGCGGCGACTGAGAAGCGGACGAGGCCGGGCTCACCCACAACGGTTCAAGTCCGCGCCCGCCCCGACCCCCGCGCCCCGCAGCTGCCCCGCTCCGCTCACCATGAACGCTGCGGTCCCTCACGGGCAGCGGCGCCGGAGCCCCATTGCCCGCCCCTTACCGCGGGCCTGGCTCCCGCCGCCCGGGCCCGCACGGCCTCGCGGGCCGCCCGCCCGCCCCGCCCGGGCCGCCTCCCGCGGGTGGGTCCGGCCGGGCCGCCCCGCCCCGCCAGCCGCGCTAATCACCCGCGGAGCCGCCGCACAGCATCGCTTCTCTCCGCCTCGCCCAGCGCTGCCTGGGCACGCACGGCACCGCCTGGCACACGCCTCCCGGGCCGCCCCGGCAGCCCGGCCCTGCCCGGTGCGGATCCGGGGCCGTGACGGACAACACAAGCCTGCCACAAGCTCGTCTGCATTAGCCGCAGTCTTTGTCAGCTCGGCATTACGGGTGCCTTCAGGACGCAACTGCATCCCTCAAACACTGACATCCCTGTCCTCTGCTTTCCCACACTGCCGCTTCCCCTCCCCGCGTCCCTGGCTCCAAGCCAGGCGTTTGCTTGTACCGAGTCCCGCTCTGCCTTGCTGAGACAGCCTCGGTACCTGTCCGAGGTGCAAGAGCAGGTAAAACTCACCAACCCCTACATCAGTGCCGAAGGTGCGATACTTCCCTTCAGCATAAAAATCTTTTCAGTACCACTCATGCTGTGTCCACCACTGGCAGCTGTAAGAGATAGATATATAAATCTCTTCTGCAGTTCGGACAACTTCCACATTACCTCTTGCTAAATATTCTACCTCAATCCGGATAGATTATCAACCTTAATTTTAATTTGTTCAAAGGCTCTATCATTTAATTCAGTAGAGACACCCAAATTGCTCTGGCTTCATCTTTGGTAGACCTGCATTTTAAAACAATACCTATTGACCTGCAAGTGTTGCCATTTTCTCAGCTCTGCACTAAGGATTTCATATTCTTAAGCATCACTGACTGTGGTTTGCAGCTGCCAGGGTGAATTGCTCATGATCTTTTAATCAAAGTCTGACTCTCAATCCCAAAATGATCAGCAAGGACTGATCTGAAAACAACCAATCACTTAAGTATTCTGCTTTCAATGGGTGGCTTTGCAGAATGCTAAACTATTTTCTCAGAATTGCTAGGTGTTATACCAGCTATTGTTTTCAACTTGTGACTTCACATCTATTTCACAGATTCAGTGATATAATACCAAGTACAGAACAGTTCACTGTTTAGAAGTATCTCAGCTCCATTCCCACCAATGCCAATTAGTTGCAGACGTCTGCCATCCAAACATCTCATGTCAAAGCAAAAGTCAGCACAGCTCATGAAAAACATTACAGGCTCCGAACTAAGTTATCACATATATCAAAAAAACCATTCATGTAAAGTTATAGCTATTAACTCAGGCAAAAGGCAGCTCCTGAGGAAGAGCACCCTTGGATGGGCATTGGTATTCCTGCAGTAGATGTCTGTGCTTTCCCACTGAAAATAGGATTATATTGCAGCTCTTCTGCAAAGCAGACTGGGAGAGAGGGATGCTGGTGACACAGGGTAAAAAGTGAAGTACTCCCTGTAACTCAAACCACAGCTGGCCACATGTTAGAGTTGGTAGCAGTCACTATTTTTAGGTTGCTGCATTTACAACAGTATCTGAAACTACTTAAACAGGTTGTGCAAAAGATTTAATTGTATTTTATTTTTTCCACTGGCCTCACCCAGCATATGAAATAAGAACTGGACCAGATTTGCACAAGCAAAAAGAAAACTATTTTTTCCTGGTTTTTAAATCTTGCCACTACCTCAACAGTGCTTCAACAGTTCTCTTCCATTGTCTCATGACTGTCTAATGCATCTCCACCTGAAATCTCTTCCCTTTTCTAAATGAAATAGTTTACCAGACAAATTTTAGCTGGTGCACACCCAGCACTTCACTGCCCCCCACCCCATTTCTGTGCCACCATTAATCAGCCATGTGATTGCAAACTGCTGCACTGCAGAAATGACACCACCAAACCCACACCTTTTGTTCTGTTCCATTCATTTGGTTACTCTGCAATGCCTGCTGTGGGGCAATGTAAACACGAAAGGAAAAGGAAAGGAATATGCAGCAGGACTACCAGATCATGAAATTTGTTATGGTCTTTGGGTTGAGAAACTAAGATCTGATTCTTCACAGGGCACCAGGCCAGAAAGTAATAATTTTAATAAAGACCCTTATATTTACAATAATCAAAGAGAATTTAAGGAGACTGAAACCATAGGCAAAGATCAGATGATGAGACTATCCTTCAAAACTTAATGGAGAATAAATACATACTTCTGAGTTCAGATAATACACTCTCAAACAATTTCTTAGGGATCTTTACATATAACTTTAAAACCAGTACAGAACTATTCTGAAACGCAAATAATTTATTAATTACTGATCTAACAACCTGAGAAATCAGAACTGCACACCCAACCTGTACACTTTAGTGATCTGCCAAGCTCTAAAAATAATTAATGGTTCAAAACCCATCAGCCCTACTTGCTTTACACAGCTCTCTGTATGTGTATATATTTATGTTTAATCCTCTTACATTAAAGAAAGGATATGAGCAGAAGATAGCAATGACATGACAGAACTTGATGGTAATAACATATGTATGAAGTTTTATCTTCCGCCAGGACATCTTTCTCATCTTTAGTAGCACAGTATTCTCCTGTTCTTTACTTACAAATTAGGAATGCCTAAGCAATGTAAAAGAGAAGATACTATGGCCAGGCTGTAAAGAAAACCTCACACTATTTGTAGGCATAATTTCAAGTGCCCTGAAATTTTCCTCTTTTTCCCTGGGAAGCAGCTACTTTTTCTTTCAGATTACAGGGGACACACAACCTGGGCTGGCAACTGATGTGATCCCCCACAATCACACTAAAGTTAATTGAATAAAATAATCCATACATGTTACAGAAAGTTACGAGTAAAGCAAAAGAGTGAGAAGACACATACTCTGTTTTGCAGTCCTGTGCTCCAGCCATTGGACTCTTTTAACAATTTTTCCATATACATGTTTTTATAACATCTTATTTTGAGTGAGATTTAGATTAAGGAACATTTAAAGCCTAAGTATAGACAAAGCCAGGTAAGTTCTTCCAAAAAGAATAACAGCTTGCTGTTTTGAAGTCTGTTGCCTCTAATCATTCAATGGGCTATGTATCAGGTGGTGCTCACCCTCAGGGTTCACATTTCCCTTGTGCTATATGTAAATAATTTAAGTGGGTTTTGGTTATATAGAGTGACATGCTTCATTTAAAAAAAAACAAAAGGAAGGAAAATATTTGAAGTACTCAGAGACAAAGCATACCATGAACCATTTTGCTTAAGAACAGCTTTTTACTGTCAAAAGCAAGATCTTCAGTCAGATTGTGCAGTGTAATGTTACGAGTGACTCCAACATGAGTCACAGTAACACCAAAAAAACAACACCCTCCTGCTTAGAACCCTGCAAAGGAGACCATTTAATCTGCACATACAAAAGTGTGCACACTTTCCCTAGCTACTGACACTATCTGGTACACTGCAGTGTTAATCAAATGGAAACATCTGCAGGAAAGGCCTTCAGCAGGACAAGCATCTGGGAAACGTCTGAGCAAGAAAACACAAGCTAAATGGCTGTTTTATTTTACTGCTATTCTTGTGAGCATCTGCCAGAATAAAATGCTATAAACACCTGCTTTCAGCATATCCCATTAACATTACTTCCAGGGACTGGAATTCCACTGGATACAGACTTCATGTGAAAATGTAACTTTACTTAATCTGTATGCCCACTCACTGATCTCTCCACCCTTATTATCTGTGTAGGGTCAGCATCATACCCTTCCAAAGAACCTCTCAGCAACTTTTTCTTCTGACATTTCACATTATTGCTGATGTTGCAGAAGAAAGCCTACCTTTCCTATCTAGTCCCAACACTTCTACTGTGGCTGAAGATCATGTCAGAACTGTCGCTCTCATTCTGAGAGACACTAAAATAAAAGGACTCTCCATGCCACATCAACCTGATGCTAACACCACTCTGAAATGGCCAAAAATCCAGATTAACTCCAGGATATAGAGGAAAGGAGTCACAGGAATATCACATTTCATCTTGCAAGTTCTCAAATAAGTTGCAAGTGCCAATATTTGTAATCTTCAACACAGTGCAGAAGTCCCCCAGGAATGCCTCCCACTTTGCAATGCACAACAACTTGTATTTTATGGTGTTCAGAGACCGCCCACAGCACACAGTCACTGTTTCATTACAAACAGTTGCTTTGTAGGTAAGTATGTGCACACTTGTATCTAGCTCCAGCACATACACCATAGTAGTGTAGGGAAAGATACTTCACTTGATACTTTTAACCATATTCTACTTCTATCCTTGTTTTAAATCTCTCTGCTAATCTCCCTTCTGCTTCCTCATCAAGACTTGGGTATCTTTAAGGGTCTCAGACCCCTTCAAGTTTAATGCTTGTCTGCCCTTGGAAATTACAGAAAAATAAGAAATAAATCTACTGCATTAAAACCTCTGAGTGTTTTTTGTCCACCCATGTTTGCTTCTCTGATCCCTGAAATTAACTTTGAAGCCATTACTGATGCCAATTTCTTACATGCTTAATAAAAGCTTCTTTTGTACTTATACTGAGTGTGCACCATATTTTCTCTCATCTTGGCCAGTTCCTTGTGTATTGCTTTCTCTTTTACAAAAAAAACCCCTATATAAAAATGTAATATTCCTGAAAAAAATCATCTTCACAACTTAAAATTCAGTCTTGACAGGAAGAAATGGTAGTTTTTTAAAGCTACACACAAATATAATATATGAAGGAGGGCAACATACCTTCGTAGTGTTGCTTAAAGTGCTGACTATTTTCAGGCTTTAATATTCATTAAAAGCTGTTTCCACTGAACTATGTCATGCTCAAGTGACAAGTTCTCAATAGAGCACAAGAAAATTATGTGGAAATACTGACAGGCATGAAAATTTTCTAATAAAATCAAGGTAAAAAATAGGACCAAGAATCCTCAGAGAGAGAATGAATAAAATTGGCTAGTCTTCCTTCAGAAAGACTTCAGGAAAAAGCACCAGTCTGGCTTTTCAAAATCCTTACATCCATATCTTCAGGTACTGTGTGTTCAGGGTTTCCACCAACACACAGTACCTCCATTCATTTTGCAGAGCTAAAGAAAATCAGCTTTATTTGTTGCTGCTAGTGAGCATGGTAAGAGTTAGCCTTTCAAAACCTGTATCTATCCCCATTCTTTAATTTTAGATGAAGTTTGAGATGTATAAACTGGAAGATAGACAAAGAAAACCTTTGGGTCAAGTTTCCTGTGAGCTTGCTTCTGCTTAACACACAATTAGCACAATGAAGTCTAGCAAAGCTTTCTCAATTTTACATGTCAGCAATAGAAATGTTCCAGTCTCCAGTTAGAATAGGCAGTTCCAACATTATATTTAGGGGCTACACACCTGCTTTCAAAAATTTATTGCTAGGTCTGCTTCATAGCAATGCTTTGCCAAGTGTTTGTGCAATGCAACAGCCAAAGGCACGTGGGGTTATTTACAGGCTTGGTCTCTTCAGACATCTATTTTCATTCAAAAACCCACGAAGGGAGGGGGGAACCTGAAAGCCTCCTGTGTATTGCCAGTGGAAGGTTACTACATGGAAAAAAACTTACTGCCTACACAGAGAAGTAAGCGTTTAAGTATCTTTCTATTACCACTGGAAGACACACAAATACCAGCTGCATGATGGATTCTTACTAAACACAAATGAGAACAAACTTCCACTGATGTATGAGCTGTCCTGAATAGTTATAAACTCTGGCACTGAATTTTTGGGGTTAGAAAGAGTTGTGTATTTGATACTCAAAAGTTGATCATTTTTCCAGGAATTTGTGGCTTCCTGCATTTAAAAATAATCTTGTGCTATCAGCATTCATATTCCAGTTAATGCTGATTATCAACATGGGCTACAAAGGAACTGTTCCTATTGAGACAAAGGGAACAACTTCAAAGCTCCTGCACTTCCCCAGAACATGGCACCAGCATTGAGACAGACCCTGCAGCAGAGACCAGCAGCTGACACTGGAACTGCAGCACCAACCAACCAAGCTTGTATTTCTATTTAGTATCTGCACTCCTGAAAGCACATACTTCTCCTCCAACACTGCCTGCTACATCTCTTCAGGATCCCTCCATCTTCCAGGGCTTTTGATCCCCACAATTTACAAAGCATTCTAGAGAGCGAGAAAGCTAAAATAAAAGCTTTAAATTTGGAAAAGGATTTCAAAAACACTTTGTAGCTTGTCATATCTATTTTCTATGTTTTCTATTAGTCTAATGCTTGTAGTATATTTTTGTACTTGTAATATAATGTACTTTCACACATTGTTAACATATGGAGAGAAGTTCCAACAGGATCTAAAGCAGCAGTTTGTCAGCTTCACTCTGCTAGATTATGATATCTGACTGAGTCATATTAAATGTTTTTATTAAAATACTCAGGAACAATCATCCTGACATAGTTTTCATTTACTGTGAATGGAAGTTACTACTCTTGCTTTTTCTGTTTAAATATGATAGTATTTTTGTTTTAGGCAGGTCATTTTCAAGACAGGACAAGGGCAACACACTCTTTGTAGATTAATACAGCCTACTGGAATTGCTGAATGATCTATTTATTACTGTTCTTGTTGGAGAAAAAGAAAATACTTTTTAGGACATCATTGACATATTAGGTTTCTTTTTGTCCTTATTTATATTTACCTTCACAAAAGTTAGATGCCCTTTGCATTTTATTACAATAAAATAAAGCTATTTGAAACTGGATCAGAAGGAAAGATACAAAAGAGCAGTGCATTCAGGCAACTTGCACGTTTTGGGTTATAATTGCAAAGTGAGGAAGTTAGTTACACCTTTATTTCCAGGGAATGTAACAATAACAGACATAGATTAGACTAACTTTCTAACTATACCTTCTAACACTGCACTTGCTTCTTCCTGTTAAAAAAAGGAACTCTGTGCCACACAGATCTAAATCCTGCCTTTCTGAAGGCTGACAAATAGAAATGAACCCAACAGTGGAGAACATGGGAAGTGACTCATTTTCACCCTTGGACTTCTCATGCAGAACACAAAATAGGGACTACACATTTTCTAGCTTCAAAGTGGCAGTGAAGTCCATATGCCAACACTCACCCCATTGGCAGCTATAACATCAGTCACAATGACACACCCAGGCCACCCAAAAAAAACCAGGAGACAGTGTTCCATCCAGAGCTGTAGCTCTGGCTCCTGCCACAGCCAGCAGCCAGCCTGAACCGACTACTTCCCCTCCAAAGGCCCTAAAGGGGCCATGGGAATGCAGCAAAGCACAGCTCAGAAAAGCTCTGTATTTTTAGCACTGCTGGCTATCAGCAGAGGCTGCAGATGTGGATGTGGAACAGGAGGCAGCAGCTCCCCACACTGCACAGATTCCATACAGGACAGGAGGAGCAGCTCCCCACACTGCACAGACTCCATCCAGGACAGGAGGCAGCAGCTCCCCACACTGCACAGACTCCATACAGGACAGGAGGAGCAGCTCCCCACACTGCACAGACTCCATACAGGACAGGAGGAGCAGCTCCCCACACTGCACAAATTCCATCCAGGACAGGAGGCAGCAGCTCCCCACACTGCACAGACTCCATCCAGGACAGGAGGCAGCAGCTCCCCACACTGCACAGACTCCATACAGGACAGGAGGAGCAGCTCCCCACACTGCACAGACTCCATAGAGAACAGGAGGAGCAGCTCCCCACACTGCACAGATTTCACCCACTCATGGAATTTGTGTGTGTGAGGAGCTGCTGCCTCCTGTTCCAGGTGCACAAGCACCTCCCCACATCAGCACTCTGGGGACTCTGCTCTGGGCTTTTTTTACCTGGAGAAAACACACTGCTTATAACAGGAGAGCATCAGTGTCTGCTTAAAGCATGGGCTGTAATAAATTATTTCCATATTGCTTGCTGGGTGCTGTTGCTTTGAAACTCCTTTCCATCTAACAGATCCAAGCCAGAAAACAGACTTTGATAAAACCAGTTTACTTCACCAATCAGGATTATAGCTTAAATCAAGTGAAAATTGAATTATAATTAACCCAATTCAACTTACAAAGTTTTTTCCTATTGTAATATTATAAGCTTTACTGTTCATCCCATAACAAAGCATCACCTGTGAGCCAAGCAATTTATTTTCCTGTTTCAAAAGCTCATTTTCACTTTATCATGTGCTGCAGAGTGAGCCTCTTCAGTACAACTGATTACAATTGACTGGAACATTGACCCCCTCCTCATATAGTCATATCCTAATTATTATAGAAAAACATTTGGGAAAATTATAATCCCCAATTTAAAAAACACAGTTATTTTTAGTTATTAAGGAACTACCATTAAAATTTTTAAATATTCCAACATGGACTATCAGCAAATGAGATTATAAAACATTTAGACCTGAATTTTTGATTAAAGATTGTAATTGAAAAGCCTCAAGTGTTATATGTGCTGAATTTTACCAATATTGAAACTTAAAAAAATAAAGATATTCCATTTAGCTCTGATTAGAATTCATATAGTGAAAGCTAAATCTTACAACCCTCATAGGGCCAAAGCACACTTAGAAAAGAAAAAAAAAAAAAACCACAAAGCTTGCTGATTAAAAATTGATTTTGCTATTATAGAAAAGAAAATTAAAATAAATACACTATATTAAAAAAAAATTGAATTTCACTGGGGATGAAAGCTGTAACATGTCTCTAGGATATAGCCAAAATCTGGCTTTCCTCTATATACCTTATTCTTATAATACACAAAATCTTGATTGGCCACATGCAAACAAGTTCTGTGAAGACAGATCACATGAGAGAGACAACCAAACGATATGCTGGTTACTTCTTGAATTTTAAAAGAATTTCTTTAGAAGAACATTCACTAACAAAACTGGGGGAAGAAAAGTTGCTGCAAATAAATGGTATTTACATATACTTCCGTGCTTGCCAAACTTGAAAAGACTTTCTAAAAGAAATGGTGGCTGCAAAGCTTAGTTCAGTTCTACAGTCTACTGGGAGAGAAGAGAACTTAACTGCAGTGGTTATTCTTGGTGAAGTTCTGTCATCTGACTGACTTTGTGCATTTTCAAATACCAATTGCAAAAGCAACTGGCATAACCAGTTCTGCTCAAGCAGAATTCCTGAAGAGAACTGATATAAAACATTAATCATGCAAACCTCCATTGCAAATGCACTTCCAGCTTCTCCAAGATTACTCATCCTGACAGCTTCTAAGTTTTAAAACATTTAACTGGATAAAAACTATAAAAAAGCTCTCAGTGACCCAGTAAAGCAACCCAGCCTGAGCATATGCCAGTATTGCTTCTCTATCAGAAGACTAATATTCACATATATTTTCAGCATCAAAAACAGGACAAGCAACATCTTAGCTGTAGTGGTTTTAATTCCTATACTGTTAAATTACAGTATGATGCTATGCTGTATATACACTTGCTGAACAAGAGAGTGCTGTCAGAAGAGCTTTTACAGGGCCTGAGGAAAGGCTCATGTGCTCACAAAGCCTGTCTGAGCATTGTTTTGGTGAGGGGGCACCTAAATCAGGCTGTGCTTTTAGATGCTGCTGAGGCTCAATTGGTGCCTTACAGCACTACTCATGACTCAAAGCCTACCTGTCAAAAATAACTTCAAAAAAGCACCAAATCATTTAGGAAGGATTAGTTACTGTTACCCAAGAGCACTGCAGACAATTGTTTTAGGCTGCAGTTTTGCCAGAAACTTGCTAATGGTTGGATGCCATACCACACTACTAATTTAATAGTGACTGTTTTGTAACAAATACAATAATTCAAAGGTGTAATGTAAGATAGTTTGGATGCCAAAGAAAAATATTCACAGTACCAGCAACAACCACAAAATGTCAATAAATTATTTACCCACTTAATAAAGAACATGCACTACAACAAAATATACTGCTAAATGTCAGAGTACTGCACTTACTAAACCTCTTCAATTTTGACATCAAAAATCTTTGGCGGACACTTCAGAACAACTAATTGTGTCAAGACAAGCTGTAGATAAAGTCTGAATGGTTGAGCACAGTGACAAGTTCAAAAAGCCACCTCAATTTCATCTTAACAGCCTGACTACAGCTAAGAACAGTCACATGACATGTGGATTTCCAGAATACTTTACCCTGAATTAAGCAGCACCATCCTTCAAATCAGCATTTGCATTTCACACACAGCAGCTGGTTTTAAAGTTTCACTACATGGTCTCTTTCCATGCAAACATTACTATTCCCACAGTCATCTGAACAAGGAAGTGACTACTGAAATACAGAAAAAGCTCCAAAAATGCTACATGCAATCCAAAAATCCCAGACCAAGTCAGACTGAAAGAGGCTGTTTTTCTGCCACTGAAAGAGCAGCTCATGAGCTACTGACCATGTAGCTGGATTTCACAAGATCTTCCCCATTGGAAAGACAAATCATTTGATTCACTAGACAAGAGCTTGGGTTCATCTCTAGTAGAACCAGTTCTCTGAAATGTTGCTTTCAACAATGCTGGAAAAAAGTGAGTTTCACTTAGGTTTTTTATTCTCTTATGACACACTAAGGGAGGCTCTTCATGCCTCATGTACTCAGTGTAATGACCAAGTGGAACACATTCTTCTGAATAGCACTGTTGCAACACAAGTAAAATTTCAACAAAGAGCCTTTTCTGGTACTGAAATTGTGTGCAACTCCAACAAACAGGCTGCACAGTCCTATTTACAGATCATAAACTTAACTGGCTTCTTCATTCACCACTAATCCTAACACAGAATTAAACAAATACCTTTTGTATTTTCTTTGGGTCTTTCTGTAAGTTTTCTCCAAGAGGTACTTTTCCAAACAACTTCCATCGCACATCATTTTGTTTTTCAAATCTTGCACTCTGCTTTCTGGTAAACAAATTCCTAAAAAAAAAGTTATTAAGAAAAAGGGTTGATTAATTATAATAAGAAGGATGAACATTCGCTAACCTTCTGTATCCTAATGATATATTCCAACTTCTCTTGTGGTTCTGCTGACAGACACTGTTTCCCAGCTTCAAAAGGAACATCATGCAGTATTATCACCATACCAGGCAAAGGATTTTGTTAAATTATAGCTTTTAGAAGATAAAAAAAGTTCATTTTCCAACTGTCTAAAAGTGGACACCTTTCTTTAGCATTCCTGGAGATCATTCAGCCTCACTCTTTAAAAAACAACTAAGAACCTCTTGCTGCACAAACATTCTTTACCCACCTGTTACAACACATTGCTACCAAAACCAACAAAAACCTCAGAGACATGGTACCCTTTTGCTGTATTTGATCTGCTTTCACAGAAGATTATTTTTCTAAATAAGCTTAAAAACAGTTATCAAAACACATTAATTCTGAAGTCTCTCTGAAATGTCCAATATTTAGCTTTAACACTGTAGGAACAGTTAGAAAGCTAGACAAAAAAACACTGAAAATTAGATTAGTTTTATTGACATTGTTAGTTTTTAATCATAAAAGAGATTTGCCAGACTTGCATCTTCACGCCACAGCTACTTTTTCCAAAACTGGACACACAACACAGACCAATCTTCATGATTTTGACAGCACTCAGCTCCTCCAAGAACAGATATTCTCCATGGCATGCCTGCATTGTTAAAGTAACCAATTTTCTTTTGTCCTACTGTCCAGTTTATCACATATTCAAATATGTCCTAGTTAGTTCTGTTATTTACTCACCTCAAGGCAGATTTTTCTGGAAACTGACTATTTTTTTTTTGCTCCCTCATCAAAATGAAAAGTAAATCCACTGAGACAAAAGCATTTTTCCTACTGCAATCAGCAGGCAGCTCCAGCACCTTCAAATCACAGACATTTCCATTCTGACATTTGTGCTTTTCCTTACAGTTACCACCTTAATGCCCTGTGTGTTGGTCCATCAAGTACACATTGTTTTTTACATAAAAAGTGTGATTGTTTGGGAAATAAAACTGATTTCACATTCTGGAAAAGCTGAATACACATCTGCAACAGGAACAATCTAGGCATTAGAAAGTTGTTTTTCTTGGTCACTTTGTATCAGTTGCCATGAAAAATACCATAGCTATGCCAACAGAGATAAAACCTTGTGGGAATACAAGAGATAGGTTTCATATGTGGGAAATAATTAAGGTTATAACATCAAAGTGCTGAAATATATTATAAAGTTAATAGTATTCACTGCCATCCTTAAATACGCATATATTTATACAAATTATCACATGCTTCTGTATCACAAGGGTACAGTTACCTTGAAATTCAAACCAAGAACAGATTATCATATTAAAAGATAAGGACAGTGTTTATGTACAGGAACCATGCAAGTCTATTACATCTGATGCCAAAGCTAAGCTGTAACTGTACCTCTCCAAACCCTTTCACTTAGGCAGAGATTGTAAGGTAACTAAAGCCTGAGAAGATGCTTCAAGCAAGTTCTAAAATGTATCCAAAAATAAAAACGAAAGCATGGCAAAAATAACATAACAAAATTACTGCATGTGAATAGGATACACAATGCAAGACTGGCTGTTCTTGCACAAGGTTTTTTTTCAGGTTGTTATTACTGCAGAAACAAAACCCAGACTCCAAACCATCTTCAGAGCAAACAAGAACTTGTAGCATCAGGGCCACTGGAAGAGCCCTGTAAGGAGGCACATCTCTGTGACAGCTCTGTGCACATTCAAATCCTTCTGCAAGTGAAAGGCTTTCATCACACTTCAGTAGCACTGCAATAACACAAAAATTAAAGGCAATTTTCTTTCTATCTCTATCCACATTCGAGGTTCCTAGCACAAGTGTAAGTACAAGCAGCAACTCCAGTCTCCTCTGAGGGATTTTAAGAACAGCAGTAGGTCTTTACCCTCAAAGCAGAGTAAAGATGAATTGGAATGATAAATTCTAACAGCTGTCTGCTGCAAGTGCCTGCATAAAATGAACCAAATCTGAAAAGCCAATCTCACACACTTCCTCTCAACTCAATTCCACAATCCTATCTACTTTCCCTTTAGCAGCAGCATCATAATAAATAATCTGTTCTACAGCTTATCTAGCAGATGGCACTGCACTTGTTCAGCTCACTCTTCTCTATCCCTACATTCTAGGGCACCAGGCATCTCTTCCTCCCTTTGTACTATGTCAGGGACTTACAGTTCACTTCTAATTTAAAATATATGTATTCTGAACTGAAAGCAGCAGGCATGGTCAATATACAAATTTTGTATATTGTACTGTACTGTCCCTTTCTTCCACCCTGTGTCTGGGCCCAAATCCCAGTGTTTGGTTGGTGTCCACACTCTTTACAAACTCCAGAAAGTCTCAAAACCCCCCAAAGGCTTAACATTATCAGCAGCCACAAATCAGTAAACTAGATGTAAAAGAGCAAACTACAATGTGTTCTTGCTTTGAGTGAGGACACACAACATTATACCCTGATATGCCCCACACTGAAACACAGCAAAGGTAATATATCCCAGGATGGCATGGAAGGAGCAGAAGAGATGTCACTTAATTTTCATCTGTTCTGAGAAAACTTAAGGGAAAAAAACCAAAACAAAAACCAACAAACAAAAAGACCCCCACCACAACCAAAAAAGAACTATGGAATGTTCTCTCGTTCAATTTCTTACAGAGCTTTGCAATAATTAAATCAGGACAACACCACAGGGTTCTGATAAAGCCACTACTTAAGATTCCTGAACTGAAAGTAAATCCTTAAAATATGCAACTGCCTTAGGAGGAAGTTGCTGCCATATATATGTCAGAGCAAATAACTCATAGCAAAACCTTTCATTTTTCTGCTGCTACAGCACCAAAAGGAATAATTTTTCTCCTATTTTTGCACAGCTCTCTCGGATTTTCAAGAAAAATACTAAGCCATTTCACTTCTGAGCAAATTCACTTCAAAATATTCCACACTAAAGGTAACTTAAGAAGAGCTTACTAACAGAAAATGCACATTAACAAGAAGTAAAACTTCTCTTTTTGAAAAAAACAAAACCCTAAACAAACAGATCTTTACTCTGAAGATGAGCCCAGAAATTCTAGGGTAAAAAATGTCAAAGCTTCATTACAAGTGTTTTAAGATAACAAAACTAAATTTGAGGTCCTGAATGTAAAAAAGTGCTGACATGACTTGAAAGAAAAGATTACATGATCATCATTAGTTCAGTTTCACTGTCCTCTTCCAAACTATAAGAACACATCATGATGATTTACAACAGGGATAGTTAACAAGACCATCTGACATGATGCATGATGTCTGCAGCCTCATTAGTGTGGAGTCATTTCAGTGGCATGGATCACATCTGCATTCCTGTTTTATGTGCCCACTATTTTACACTAAGTATTTGTAGCTGCTTATTTTAGAAAAGCCAAGTACAGAAGTTAAATTGAGATCAAAGTACAGTTAGAAAATTGCTTTTTCACAGTCCCCTACAAACAGTATTTGGCACCAAACAGCTGTTTAACCTTGTTATTTTAATTGAGCTGTGCAGAGGGATTACCTACCTGAAGAGAATTTAATTCTAACTCCAGAGTTAATTTTTACATACAAAGAACATCCTGTGGTACAGGACAGAGATGGAACAATCTTTTGCTTGAGCCAACAGATATTGCATCACCACTCTATACTGATCTGCCCAGCTGCCTTTTCTGTGGGGAAAAAGAGGAAGTTAACACCAAGAGGCAAGTTTAGCAGCGTCAGGAAAATCTTATTTTTTAATAAAACTTAAGAAACAATTCCATTTTAGTTCTCTAAGCACTGCTAAAATCAACTTACAAAATAGCTGCTAATACATGCACTGCACATGTGTATATTGCTACTCTTTAAGTAGCCTTGTATGCTATCATGATCAAGCTGAAGCCTCAATCAAATTTTAAAAATGTGTTTCTAAAGATATTAGAACAACATCAATAACAAGTAATCAAGTCAAACCTATTGATACTGCATCTGTTGGAGCATTTTCAAGCTTTTGCTTTTTAAAAAAAGCATCACCACTGAAGAAAGTTTATCTAGTTCTGTCCAATTTTCTTTCCAAAAAGACAGGAGGTCTGCAACACAACTGCCAGCAATTACTGCTGCATGAGGAGTTGAGAGCAGCAGCTCCGCGAGCACTCAGATACTCATTTTTTCCACATTTCAGCTGTACTTTGCTCCATGCAAGGTCAGTCACTTCTTGAAGTCATCTCCTAAGAGGTGACTCCCTTCCACCCCATCCCCCTGTTCAGTACTCAAACCTATCCGCTAAAGCAGCAGAGACAGGGCTGCCATGGCTGCCGTGGCTTCTGCTGCCAATTTACTCGAAGTCTTGAAGTCACTGCAAAGCTCCTTCCTGAAAAGTCTCAAAGTCTTCTCAAGGCAGGCAGGCCCAACACTGAGCTCATTCAGATACCTCTGAAGTTTGGTACCACCAGAGTCAAGGAACTGTTTCTGTGGCACATGTCACTGAAACAACAGCAAAAAGGGATGGGCTCCCACAGGAGCTGTCAGAGGGGAGCTGAGCAAGGCAGGCACACACACCCCCCTCTGGGCTTCAGGCAATACACAGTAGCTTTTACTAGAAAGCCCAAGATGACCAGATTACTGAAACAAAAGGGTAGAAGAGCTTAGGATTTAGGAGTTTTTACAACCAGAGCATCTGGGTTATTCAGAAAATCTGAATTTCAACTTTACTGATGAGACTGTTTTGCCAGGGCTCCTTAGATGAAGTTCTGCAGTACTTGAACTACTGGCATGCAGCACAGAATCACAACTGCAAGCAATAGAAAAGTGAGATGGCAAATGCTGCTCTGTGATACTTACACTGACCTAGCACAGAGATTACATTTCCAAGTAAATGGATTCCCTACTCTTAAAACGATGGTTGGTGTACAGAAACACGTATGAAAATTGTCTAGAAACTGACCCAGCTCATGCAAACTGCAATTTCTTATCTGCATTTAACCAACACTGATTTCCAAATACAAGTAAATTTTTGTTACATGTTTTAAAAATACACACATCTCCAGTTCTCAAGATGCATGCTCCAAATTTTGTCTTTCAATTAAGATTATTTTCAGAAGGCAAAACAAATGGAATAGGCATGCAAATTAACTACTGGAAGGACTTACCAGTCTCATGAGCAAAACAGATGTAAAATAAGGACAGTGGAGAAAGTTCAAAAGGTTCAGTTTTGTAGAACAATTTTATCTCGTAAGACAATTTTTCAAATGAGTATCAGACTGGCATGTGTTCTTAAGAAGCAAGAAAGAAACAGAGGCAAGTCAGAGTTCATTTCAGCTGCTCCTGAAAGAAGACCCTGAAACTCCCCTGCTAACTCTAAACTCCACAAGGAGAGAGCACCAAGGTGGTGAACCCCTCAGGCAGGCTGAGGCTCAGGCCCATGTATACTGAGATAAGCAAGCAGATATGAATCATAAGAACCATTATCATAAGGTAAACCCACACTGAGCACACAGGCACTGAGACGTCTCCACAGACATTACTGCACAAGGCATCCAGAAAGCTACACTGAAACAAGACATTTTAAATAACATACAGCACCTATTAAGCTAAAAATACAGTAAGTTAAATTTTATTAAATATTGCTGCATTGTCAGCAAAAATGTCCAGCCACCTTATCTGATGTGGTACTAATTTAATTAACACTAACTAGAAAACATTCCTAACAACATTATTTTCTTCTCATCTGCCAATGACTCTTTCTATTCTGTACTAATCATAACTTTTGCAACTTATCAATAAAAGAAGAAAAATTCTCACCTCTAGATGTTTCTAATCTGCTCACTTAAACAATTTCCAGAGACTGAGAAAATAAATCCTGAAAAATCAGCAACATATTCTATCAAAGGAATTTTTGTTACCCGATTAGTGAAGGAACAAAACTGACACATAAATCATGATGACTGGAAACTG
Organism: Zonotrichia leucophrys gambelii; assembly: GCF_028769735.1. Taxonomy (NCBI): domain Eukaryota; kingdom Metazoa; phylum Chordata; class Aves; order Passeriformes; family Passerellidae; genus Zonotrichia; species Zonotrichia leucophrys. Next base: position 53,763,110 of record NC_088173.1, read on the forward strand.
ATGGAGTTGAGAAGGCACAGTTGTCAGGAGACCCACCAAAGTCTCCTGAAATGCCCTAAATCCACATCCTCCAAAGGGAAAAGCAACAAGTGGTACCCATGACCCAGTAACGCTGGTTTCTAGAAATAATTCACTAGATGCAGTTCTAACATACCCTCCTCTCAAACCCAGATCACCTCTCAGTCAACCTATACATCAACACAACCAACAGACAGAATACCATCAAAAAAGTTCAAGTACTTTGGCTCCTGCCAAGAACCTCCATAAACAAGTCAGAAGTTATTCTTTGAATAAGATTCCAGAATTACATACAAAAGCAGGATTTGCAGAAGTTTGTCTCTGCAAGCTTGCCAAAGGTCAGACTAAAGGAAGAATAATGCTTGGTTTATGGATAAACAAACCAACAGAAATAAAGCCAGACAGCCTACAAGCTGACCTGCCTGTGAAAGAGGTAACTAATCACAGAACAATGTTTTATAAATTCCTACCACACTTTATAAACAAAGTTTTCCACTCACTAACATTCCAGTACCTTCAGTAAGAATCAAAACCAATAACGCTTTACAGTGTAACAGACACCTGCAGGTCTGGACAAAAAAGACCTTCACAGTTGAGAGAAGCAGTAATACAATATAAGTTAGCAGTATAGGATAACTGATAGCTTGCAATAGGATAACTTGGAAATTTCTCTAGATTTCCGGCGAAAAAAGCAGGGTTTAATAATCTAATCGTTATAAAATAATTTAATATTTATCAAAACTACAGTATTCTGCATGTATCTTTCTTCTTACAGGTTCCTCTCATTTTACAGGGGAGCAAAGTTGACTGCTCTGAAGTATCCAGGCCATGCAAAGATAAATCAGGCAGTAACCTGGAGAGTTCAGCTTTAGAACTGGCTGCAGCAAGCCAGGAACTATTTTGCACATGGATAACACACAGTGCTGGTCTACCATGCAATACTGAAGAATTCTCAGAAACTGGAGTTTCAGCAAGTAAGGACTGTCACACAAAATCAACACTCAGGTCCAGCTTCAAACAAATATATTAGTATCAACCAGCTATAATTAATGATCCTTTTCTAGCTGGCCAAATTCCCAGTTATTCTCATATTACCAGAGTAATTGAAATTCCATTCCTAAAATTTGAAAGTAGATTTCTTCATTGATTTGAAGCACTATTACCACACAAATAAAAAAACAGAATACATGAAATGTCATCCTAAGCAAAAAGCTGAACCCAAGTAAACTCTAAGACCTTGCAGCAACAGAAATTAAATATGGACCTGTCTACATTAAGATCAAAAGCAAAAAGTGAATAAAAGCTCAGCCTGGTACCTACAAGACCATGTGTGTCTGGTGTGGGGCTCCTGGACTACAATAAAGAATTAAAAGCTGGAGAAAGCCCAATGGATGCCCACTGTGATGGCCAGGTGTGGAGGCCTGCACCACACAAGCAGGGATGCTGACAAAGGTGTTTCCATTCAGCCTGGATGACCATCCTCAGAGATGCAATCAGGGAAAAACCACAATGAGGAAAAAATCCCAAGCTGCTGCAAGGCATGTTTCAAATGCATAAAAGGGGAGGAAAAAACCCCACAGTGGCAGAATATAAACCCTGAACTGTGCAGTGCAGGGAGGTGAGCTCCAAGCTGGGATGCACTGACAGCTGCTCAGGGTCCCCAGGAACGCGCTCTGGTGCTGAGGCCGCCCTGCACTGAGCAGGGGCTTGGGAACAGCTCCAGAAACCCCCTGAGCTGAGCTGCTCTGCATTCCACAGTCACAGGAGGCTCCTGGGAGTCCTGCTCCTTGTCCTACCTCCAACTGCTGCCAAGTTCTTGTGTTTGTTCTGTCAGCTCCAAAGTGAAAATGACCCTAATACTTACTGAACGGGTTTTTTTATTATTATTCTTACTATGTGGCTGGAGAACTTTGGAGGCATTTAATGACTAAAAAGAGAGACTTAACACAAATAAGGAATGGATTCAGAAAATTTATGGTTTCCATGTACCAGTTCTGTTAATAAAACTCTATGTAAGAATGAAAACTTCAACAGACTGTTTCTTGTTTGAGCCTTTTAAAATGTGCTTAAAACCAAAGTTAATATTGACTCCAGCTCTTCCAGATTATGTAACACAGGAAGGGATACTGTGTAAATCAAAACATCAAGGAGCAAAAATTATATTTATTCCATTTAATTTCATCTTGCTCACTGCATTTTTCAGGAAAGAAAAAGTCAGCTGAACAATAAACAGTACTTTGATCAGATGGAGAGATAGAGCATCACACAGCAGTAATTGTGCTGATATTCTCCATTCCTCATGTCATCTACTTCTCATAGCTCCTTTTAACAAAGGAAAACACCAGTAAAGCTCTTGCAAATTAAATGAAGATACAAAGACCATCTAACCCACCCATTCATTAAACCTTCATAGAGACAGTGAATCAAAATGAAACCAGAGTTTAACTTCATTAATCTGAATTAGCTCCTAAAGTCTCATGCACATCTGTGAGAAACTTTTGTAGTTCTCATTTTCTATGCCAAAGCAAGTGTGTGCAGTGCTGTATTGGGTTTGCATGGCAAAGTTTTGGTAGTGGGGGACTACAGGAGTGGCTGCTGTGAAAAGCACTCAGAGGCTTCCCCCATGTCCAACAGAGCCAATGCCAGCTGGCTCCAGGACAAACCTGCCATTGGTCAAGGCTGACTCCAATAGGGACAATGGTAGCTTCCCTGGCACAGCAGTTCAGAGGGGAAAAAATCTGCAGCACAACAGCAGCAGCAGCCAAAAGAGAGGAGTGAGACTATGTGAGAGGAACAGCCCTGCAGACACCAAAGTCAGTGCAGAAGGAGGGGCAGGAGGTGCTCCAAGTGCCAGAGCAGAGGTTCCCCTGCAGCCCCTGGAGCAGCCCATGGTGAGGCAGCTGTGCCCCTGCAGCCCATGGAGGCCCAGGATGGAGCACAGATCCACCTGCAGCCCATGGAGGCCCAGGATGGAGCACAGATCCACCCATGGAGGTGGATGGAGCAGAGATCCACCTGCAGCCCATGGAGGCCCAGGATGGAGCACAGATCCACCTGCAGCCCATGGAGGACCCCACGTGCCTCAAGGACACTGACCCTGGGAGAACTGGAGCACCTGTGGCCCCTTGGAATGAGGAGCCCCTGTTGGAGCAGCTTTGCTGGCAGGACCTGTGACCCCACAAAGGAAGGGAGGGTGGGGGAAGCATTACAGCTCAATGCTGCAAGCAACATTCAACACCCATCCATGTTAGAAATTGCATTCACCAGCCAGTATCAGACCTCTGTAATGCTTCCCAGCAGCCACTAGAAAAGAAACATGCATGTGTCACCTGCTTTGAAGTAATAACTAGACCACACTAAGTCCTCACTTACTGCATAGCTTTGCAGTTACTAAAAAAACCTCCAAAACTCAAATTGTCATTGAGCAGATTTTCATTTAGTTTCTATAATGAACAAATAAGTTCAACAAGCCTCTTTGTTTAAAGTCTTGTTCGTGTAAAACTGTTTCCAGTTACTCAACAGCAAAACTAAGATATTAATCTACTACTCTTTATACTAAAGAGCCACATCTCAAAATTTAGTGAAAAGCTTAAGGCAGAACTAAAAGAACTGTAATTGTAAAGAGTTACATTATCCCACACAAAAAGGGAAAATAAGGATTGCAATTAATTTAGACAGTTTCAGTTCAACACCTAGTGGAGAACAGGCCACATGACAAAGTTCAAAACTTCATTCTCTGAATAAGACAGGAATTCTGAAAACTGTATCATACAATTTTCAATCTTTATCAAAAGCAAAGGCTGTTACCTTTGTAAAATTCCAACTGTCCACCTGTGGAAGATTTTCTTTGAGAGAGAATGTTTATTTCAGAAAATTCAGAAAATTCTGCTGATTTCACACAGAGCTATGGTAGTAAATGCAGGTGGGGAGAGGACTTTTAGTCCGTCAGTTCCAGTAGAGAGAACAGCTTTCGAAGAAGAACTATCCAAAACCCCACTTTGAAGACTGAAGCACCTTTCAGATGAGCACACCTAAATGCCTCACAGGCTGCTGAAAGACTGCTTCCAGCATCCTGTGTTAAACAGATCCTCAGTGCCCATGCTGTTCCCACACTGCAGCATGAGCTGGTTTGCCCTCCTCTCTTCCCAGCCCTTTTAGCCGCCTGCTGGTGGCAACAATTTGCTAGAAAGGCACGCAGGGAAAGCAGCAGGGAAGGACAGAAGTGCCACTCAGTTACTCCCATCCCTCCAACAGGGCAGGGAACCCTGTGGGGCAACTGCAGCCCCCGGGAGCCCAGCCCAGAGCAGGGCAGGGCAGCAGCTGTGCTGGGGGGCCCTGCAGGCTCCCTCTGTCACAGGCTGGAGTCCTTCCCCACCAGCTCCTGACAGCTGCGCCTGCAGCTCACTCTGCCTTTGCTCATTTGTCTTAGAAGCAGTGACTCCTGTCTGCCCCACAGTGCATCCAGCTCTGTCTGCTCCTCTGCCCACACCCCTGAGTCCTGCTCTCAGCCTCTCCCCCTGAACAGCCAATACTCTAACAGGCTTCACTGAACAGAAACTTCCATAGAGCAGGAGACAGCATCATAACTAATATCTCAGATTAGTCAACTGCAATTATTATCACAATTTTCCTTCCCTCCTGTGGTCAGTGAATTCCCATTTTTGTAGACACGAAAGTGGGAAATCAGCACTACAATGCTCCTTGTCATTCCACCTTCTTTTTAATAGCAAAATTACAGAAGTACAATAAGCAGTCCTCTCATTAAAAGCAACAAACTGCAATTATCCATTAACACAGATGACTGACTTTTGCCATTGATGCACCTAATTCCTAAATTCAGAACTCCAAGTTATGTGTGACCAGTAATCTCAAAACATGGGTGATATATATGTGTACATATGTGATATAAACATTAAATTCACGTGATTTCAGACTTAAAACAGTTACTGAAAGCAGTAGCTACTATTTTGAAATTTAAGACCTTTTTCTTATCAGATTACAAGTAAGGTCCCAGGTACATTTCTACATATGGTATAGGATGCTAATCTTGCTCCAGAAGCTTTCTTCCAGAAATGCAGAGATTCTTTGCAAATAGTAAAATGTAATGTTCTTCTTAAAGCCCTTTATTTCATGTGTAGTCCCTATGCTCCTTAGAGGCTTCCTGACATCCAAATACGTAGAACACTAGGATTTAAAACTTCTGGGAGTAGCCTGAAAAGAAAGAGGATAGAGATTCTTGGGAAAACAGACAATATCCATGGCAGTGGACTAAATAAAGACTTAGGCTGCTTGTAATCCATTAAAATGAAACAAACTGCATGGCTTATTATTTACACAGAGTGACCCCTTTATGGTCACTCTCCATGTAAGCATAGAAATCCTCATTCTCAGTCTCCAAAATGAAAATTGAAAATGATAAATGAAAAGAGAAACTTCTGCAGTAAGATCACTACAGTCCTGGTTCAGCAAAGTTGTTTAAGATCCACACATTTAAAAAGTTTCAGCAGTACTGTACAGAAGTAAAGTCCAAAGGTAAAACTCATTAAGCCACACTACTCTGGGTCAATAAGGCAAAGGAGCAGACAAGCCACCAAGTCTTTAGTCTCCCACCCAGTTATTTGCTCACACTAGTTTTCAACCCAAGTTCCTGCATATATTCAAATGAAGGAAATTAATTCCAACACAGGATTACGTAAAAAACCTCTGGGCTTTTAAAGCTGATACAAGTGACACTTGAAAACAATCAACATGTCAGGGTTTTTTGTCAACAGTCAGCATTAGAGCTTCTTTCAGAAGCAGTAATTCATTTCCATATGCCAACCTTGAGCCTAATGAGAGCATGTACCTGCGGTGCCTTAAGCTCCTCCAAGAGGAAAGCTGTGTGTAAGCAAGAAAGCAGCCTCCTTCTCCCTTTTGATCTTCCTGGCCACACCCCAAGATGCAGCCTGAGGAAACAAGCAGGCCTTATGGATACTCAAACTGCTGGAGACACAAACTGAGCCACAGAAGCAGGCCAGGAAAATTTCTTCACCACAGTGCTCAAAGAGGCAGGGCAGGAGCACTCCATTCCCAAGTGATCCTGAAGGTGCCAGAACTGAAGGAAATCAGCCAACAGTGCTCCCTTTTCCTCTGATCTCTTCTACAACTCATTTTGTAAATGCAGTCTCAAACCTAAACTTCATAACACACCACAGAACTGACATGGAATATGCAACCTTGTGCACAGTGCACATGCACACATGCATACAGTCTCAAAAGGAAAAATGAATGTACGGAGTGCCAAATAATAACTTTATATTCTAAAGCAACCACTTATCTAAGCATTTTCTTGGTATTGAGAAAGACTTACCCCCAGCTGATATGTAAGTAGCTTAAGCACATGTGACCAAGCACTGGAGGCATCTAATTATTGTCAGTATTATCTCTACAGGCAGCCACAAATCTTAACTGACATGTCAAGGCCAAGTTTACGCTGATAGGATCAGAGAAATTAGCACATTCTCAGAGGCCACATGGGGTTCAATACAAGCAGAGGTGCCATTTCAAGAGGCAAGGTTTCTCCCTTTTACCAAATATCAACAACCTGTGCAAAAAATTAAGCTGACTCATCTTTGCTCCCAATGGCTCAAACCTGTATCCTATTACCCAGAGAAGCCCTCAAAGAGCTAAACCTGCAGATTAAGGCTGAGTCTGCACTGCAGCCTTACCCCATGACCACCAGGCTGCTGCAAGGCAGTGTACAAAGCACTCAGGTCTCGTTAGTCCATGTTGTACACATGTGTGCCAGCCAGTGGCCAAAGCCAAGACAATTTGGCTTTCTCCTGCCATGGTTCACATTTGGTTTGCTAAAGTGAGGTTTATGCACTCAACCTGCAAGTCTGAACCACAACTTTCAGCAGAGTGCAGTGCTAAGAACACACTCCTTTCTGGGACTTTGTTTATACCCACCACTGCAGCACTTGGAACAAACTGCTTTAGGAAGCTCCCTCTCAGCAAGCTGGTCTTCAACAATACTGTTCCAAATGCCTCCTCTTCCTCTCACACTGCACACAAACCCAGGTACACAGCACAGGGTGAGCTGGGTAGGAAGGCCTCTAGAAAGCAGCTACTTTCAAACAAAACACTGCAAGAGCCAGGTTCTTTTACTTCAGTACTGGTATAAGTCCTGGGAATGCAAGGAGTGCACAGGAGCTCCAAGAAACAGGGAGTTTTCAAACCCAGGGATGGCAGATTACAAACACCAACAAAAACTAGCCAGGGCATGTTTTGAAACTGTACAATGCTGACAGTATAAATATAAATAGTACTCCCTGTGGCACAGAACAACCTCCAAGGCTCCCTGCTTGTTCAATACCTGTGAAACTCACCACCAGGTCTCATGACATGAGCCAGTGCATAAAATATGGGGGTGTGGTGTGCAAGTACAGACAAAAAGTGGGCAGCTCTTGTTTCCAAAACAGAGCAGGAAGAGGATGCCAAAGAGGAGGATATTCAAGGTCAGGTTACAGACTGAGCACCTGGAACTTCAAAGCCGATCATCTAGTTTGAACTTAATCCTCATATTCTCACAATGACATCACCCAGCGACCAAAATTATCTGCTCCCCATTTAAAAGGCAGTAATGACAGCCTTTGTTTCCTGGCATTCAATGTACCTGCAAAGATTCAGCTGAAAAAGCTCAGTCTAGTGAGTACTACAGTTTCTGCAACACTGGTAGAACAGAATTTGGACACATGGCTTTGCTGTGTTGGATAAGACAAGTCGAGAATGGTTAAACATCCTACTCTGAGTAGGGTCTAAATGTGCCTGTTCCACTCTGCTCCCTGCCAGGCTGAAGGACAGCATTTGTTTGAGTTAGCAGTTGTGCTACCAGAACGGGTAACAAAAGTTTATGCTTTGAAGTGCTGAGAAGCCTCCTGCTTCAGAATTAAGTCTGGTTCCATGGCAACACACAGACAAGGGTCCACAAAAGCACCAGCACCTCAAACATGACTGATGACTGGAGCTCTGCTGCACAGTACTTTAACCTAAGAATAAAAATCAACAAAGGCTTCAGTCAGCTTAGGTCTAAACAAACTGATTTTCTTAAGCTTTGCAAATAAGGCAGCCTTTCAAAGAATGTTTTCTGCCAATTCTTGATGTATTTTATTAGCCCACTTGTCTCATGCAAAAGAAAAATTGCACGAGGAAAGAGATACTAGCTGAAGCCATGTGCAGAACAGGTTATTTACAGCCAACTCCACTTGATGTCTAAAATTTCTTTCTAGAACAATTTATTTTAAATATATCAAACTTCAGATGATATAACTTAAAAATTAGAAACATTATGAAGGCCTTACATAACTTTAAAAAAAGAACCCACTAGCAAACAGCTCAACTCCCCAAAGCAGATTAGTCCTCTTCCTTATTCCCCACTTCCCTGGGGTATTTGCATTTAGAACCTTATCATTCATACAAAGGCCACATTTAGAAACTGCTTTGGGTAGCCAATGCCATCATTTCAACAAGTGGGTGACACAATGGCAGATGTTTTTATTCCACACAAAAATTCAGGTATTAAGATATTAAAAAAGCAGTAACTGAGATTTGGAAAGACCAGAGAAGTCATACCAAGTGTTTGTAAATTATTTGTATTTTAAGCTTCATACCTTTAGAATGATCAATAAAATATTCCATCACTACTAAACTGCTTATGAATCTTCAGATGTCAAAGTTCTTTAACACAGGTATGGATTCTACCTATATTTATCTTTTTAGGTGACACAAGATTAAAGACCTTGGCCAAAATCACAAAAGATATCACTGGAGAAGCCACTGTTCAGAAGAAAAAAGACCTTGCTCATAAATCCTTTTACTGCAACACAGAAGGAATGTTCCAAGATTAAAGATGCTTCCATACGCCATGAACATAACAGAGTAGGATGCAGAGCCTTAGACCCCAGCAATATTTGCCTATTTACTCATAACAGAAAAAATATGTTAATACTGATCTAAATTAAGACACCAAGGCATTATATTTTTCAAAGTACAACATCAAAGAGGACCTTTCTCCTAAGACCTTACACAGTCCATTAAAATATATTTTACGGAAACATTACCTGGCGAAGAAGTTTGTAAAAGGTCCCAGTATTTTCCGTTTACTGTCCACGTCCGTCCCATGACAATACTGCTGCTGGCTCTGGTCAGTGCTGTCTCTAGAGGAATTCAGGGTAACATCTGAAAAGTGCGCCTCGTCAGTCTCGAGATTCACAATTGCACTTGAACTGCTTGTGACCACAAAGTCCAAAATGTCTTCGTTGCTAACTGATAAAGTTGTTGACAGCTCTGTGCTAAGACTAGACACGCTACAAACAGAGACGTCATCGCTCCTGTTGAGCGTTTTTGAGGTTGGGCTGTACAGTTTGACAGTGTCATAGCCCGTCCTGGGGAAGGTGGAGGACTTGCGCACGGCGTGCTCGTGCTCGGCGGCGGGCGCACGCGGAGGCACGTATGGCGGCAGCGTGCACGCGCTCTGGAAAGCCCGCTCGGGCACCAGCTCGGGCTCCGACTGCTTTCTCTTCACATTCAGCACACTGCAGTGAACAGGCTCTGGATTTCCTATTTCTAGAGTTGGAATACCAGAATCCACTGATTTAAGGCTATGACAATCTTCTATGGACAGCAGGCCAGGTCCATACTCAGGCAATGAGAGATCTCTCGGGGTCCCAGAGTTCAGGTTTTGAAGGCCCTGGATAGTGCTGCCCACTCTTGCATCCACAATTCCCACGAAGGTCAAACCATTTAAAGAGTTGGATAAATTTGCATCAGTTGTCTTGGCCCAGCTGGTAACTGGTTAAAAAGAAAGAAAAGATTAGGAGTTTGCAGGAAGGTTGTGGTTTGTTCTCAACTGTTTGTTTTGTAGGGTTGGTTTTTTTTTCATGGTTGTTTCTTGGTTTGTTTTTTTAATGCACTCAGTCCTGTCCTAATTTAGGCTTTTAATTAAAAATTATTTGTCTTCTCTTGGACATGATTACTATCCCTTCCCCCAGCATGAACAACCAGGACAATGGCAACTTGAATTAGGCTTCTAGCAAATGCGAAGCATGAAAAGCTTTTCATAAGCAGTTTGTGTGCCCATGTTTGCTCCTTACACATCTCCTGGGAGTGAAGTTACATACTATAAAACCTGCAGTATTTTAATGCTCCCTGTCAATACTGAGACAAATATATGAGATTTATTTTTATACAGTCATAAATTCATATTTGCTGATGTCAGAGAGCTACAAAACTTGTTTCCTTACACTTAGACCAGATTCATAATTGTTCATTTAAACAGAATTTCTCAGCATTCTTTTGCAAACTACAAAACTGATAATAAAATTGTTCCAGAAGAGAATGCATAATGTATCATTGTTGCATGAAGGAAGAGATGCAAACTCTGAGCAGCTATAAAGCTATCCATAGAGTCAATGTTTTGACAATATGCACAATGCACTTCATCAGTGCACGTTTAGTAGCAATGACATTTGCAAATACACTGAATTTCCTGCATTCAGGGACTGTGATCCTCCATCCACGTTGTCTCCCCAGGGGCTGCCAGCAGGCCAGTTAATCCAGTCAGTGCCCCAATTCCAGTCTGAATCTCAATGATCTGCAAAGCAAGGGCTGTCAAAAAGGAGCTACAGGTTGGAGGCACAGAACTTTAATACATCTGGGACACCAACAGGAATACTGCCCTGGCTTCCAGAACTGCTACTGACCCTTTAAACACTACATGAGCTATATAACACTATATATTACACAGATCTTTTTCCATATGAGTAGTAAATTGTCTACAGCTCCTCTGAAGTTTGCGATGCAATTACTCTGCAGCAGTTGGCAGAACAAATATGCACATATTGCTTCAATTTCTTCTCTCTGAAACACTCTGGGCTAAGTGTGAATGAGTGAAGAGCACTCATTCCATCTTGCAAACAGACTGCTTTCTAGACAGCTCCTGAAGCCTGGTCTCCTGTTCTCTCTCAAGTAGAGCACTCAATTAAAGGTCCTGGTTGTTCTCTAGAAGGTCCTTCCCACAGTCTATTTTTAAAAAACAAATACACATGTACCTCAGAGGAAACCCCAAACTTGTTAATTTCCAACGTCGGTGAAAAGTGCTATCTCACAGCAGTTCTAAACCCCTGGTCAATGTCACCTGAGCCCTGCCAAACACCAGGGTTTGACACACAGTCCTTTCTTAGATCTGAGGACATCAATACAGTTTGGCATTGTGATACCAACAGGCAGTGAGTGAGAGAAAACTCATTTCAAACATATCTCACTGGTCCAAACAGAATTTTTTTTTCCATAAGTTTTCAGTCATGTGGAAAGTTCAGGAATCCAACTGTACTTTGTATGCTACACTAAATCTTTAACTTACTACCCAAACAATATTTGCTAGCAGTTCAATCCACTCCTAAGTACAGGCAAAAGTCGAGGACAGACAGCCCTGGATTTTTCATCTTTTAGACCTCTTCAGAACGTTTTAACAACCAACTCTATGCTACCCATCCAAATCAATCAATATAACAGTTGCCTAATCCTCTGCCTAAGCAAGGTTTCAAGTGTATTGTTTTGACTAAAAAGCTTGTGAAGATGTGTGAAGTCTTCTCTTAAAAGAGTTGCTATAGCAACTTTTTTTTCATATTACCATGGTTTGAAAAGTTTACATCCCCTGCAATTAAAGTATGTTTTGAAATAGCTGACACACCAACTGTGTACATTATAAATTCTTTATTCACTAAATTAAAACTCCAAGGGCCAGCAAAAAAACAAACCCTAACCAGCAATTCTTGAATGCAGGCAACAAACTTTACTCCAGGAGTCAACAGTAATAGTTCAAGCGTACAAATGAGACAGAACATGGAGCATTAGATGTAATTACTGTTGTATATACTGAATCTCCTGTTCTCAGGCCTTCCTACTTGAATTCACTTATTTTTCTAACATAAGTCTGACTCTGTTCTTCTCCCTATGTTCACCTTTATTCCTTCATATACTTCACAGTGCTCTTCAAACCCAGAGCCCACCCCAGCCCCTTTTGTTACTCTAAAGCATATACACAGATAACACTGCAGAACAGGGTAACCAAGGGGTTTGACTTACAAGAATTCAAACTTTGGAATGCATCTAGAAAGTGCAGTCCAGGAAAAAAACCACAAATGTAATCTGTCAGGAACAGCTTTGACGATGTTTGGGTAAACAGTACAAGCATGTTCCCATAATGAATTCCTCCCATGACTGCCTTTACTTCTGCTCAATGATTTTCCCAAGCAGCAGCCAGTCCTTAGCTTAATTGCACTGCTCTTCTCAACCAAGCTTACAAATGGTAAGCACTCAAGTGACCTTGGCAGAGGCAGTAACTACAGAGGCTCAAGAGGCCAAATACTGTAAACAAAAGAATTACAAAAAAATAAGAGTGAAAACAGCTTCTGTACCCGGTGTGGAATTTTGTTTTAACTTGACTTGGTATTCTTTCAAGCAATAAATGTAACAGGAAAAGATCCTTTAAGCGGGCAAGCAAGAAATGCAGAAGTATACAACACTACAGCTTGCTGGAGCAAATTATGCAACAGCAAGTTACAAAGGTTTTACACAGTTCAGCAAAACTGTGGGAGGCTTTGAAGTGTACCCATCAAGGGCTTTAAATGAAAACTGGAGATGCAGTCAGCTCTCAAGAACACACAGGAGAACTCCTTGATTCATTCTGAGTTAAGTTGTTGTAGGATTGTTTTTAAGGATGGAGTGATATTTATACTCTGTTTTAGCTGCCTCATTGGTAAGTGCAAAATCTGACAATTGATGTCAAATATTCTGTCATGTACTCCAATGCTAACTTCTTTCCATAAAGCATTTAACATAACCATGTGGAAACATCATCTGAGTACCATACACTACTGAGAAATAGTATGCAATTTTGTCTCCATGAGATTCATAATTCCCATTGTTTATTTAAATATATTACGATGGAAATGAAATCAATATTTGTAAAGTCTTAATATCCTATGTCTGATAGAGAACATGATCTCACAAGAGGGAACATCCCACAGGAAGCAACAAGGAAAAGGGAGTTAGGAAAATAGAGCCAAGGTCACAAGTGGCAATGAGAGAGCAGGTAGATGCTATTTACTCATTAACCCTTCCAACTGAAGTGCTAAGGAGCACATGATAAAGACAGTTTTGTAGCCAGGTTCAAAATTAACATCAGGACACAACTATTCACACAAAGGGCAGCTAACCTGTGCAACTCTGTCACAACACTGTGGATGCTAGATATTTACATCTAAGTTTGGGAATACAAAATCACTGATGATTCCTAAGCAAAGCGAAACTCAGAGAGGCTCTAAACCGCAAGTACCAGAACTTCAAGAAAACATCAACATACATCAGTTCTGCTTTCAGACCCTCCCCTAGGTACATTTTTTTCTGACAGGTGGAGTTTCCATCTGTCTCAGTAGGGCTGTCAGTACGGCCTCACATTCCCCAGATTCTGATCACAGCATGCAAGAAGGCATGTTCTGACAATAACCAGAGGCTTTAAAACACATTTTGGCTTTGCATATCACTCAACGATACAGAGGGAACAAGTCATATTTGATTATAATTTCTCAGATCTACAATAAAATGGCTTTTTAACCCACTTTGATATCAAAGTTAAATATAACAGCAATGCCAAACCATTAGAGTAAAACAAAACCAGAAAGATGCAAACTCAAGGCCCGTTATTCCAAGTTTGCTGGGAGTTATGATGTAGTTTAGGCAAGCAACAAGGGTAAGACAATAATTTGCAAAAAAAGGCTTTATATTTTCCTGCCTCACAGGGATGAGAAGAGGAATGATTGCATACACAGCTCAGTTCTCTAAGAGTTAACATCACACATTACCTCTTCAACACTTACTTCTGCTAGGAGTTTTTCTCCAACTTTTAAGAACAAGGAATTTCTTCAATTACAAAGTTGCAACTTTTTTTCTTCTTAAAGATTTTTTTTTTAATTAATGACTTATATTCTCCATGCTTTTGTTATTATTTTGGTTGCATGTACCAAGAAACATATTGCTGTTATCAAGGGCAGCTTTGAGTGACCTTGGTGCACAAGAGCATCAAACTCAGTTTTGTTTATTAAAGATTTCTTTGTTCCATTTGTGTGCACGTTCTAACAGCCACAGCATTGCTAACAGTGAAGAACTCCTGAAAAATAGAAAAAGTCTGCCCTTTAACTAAACATGGGATACTGTGATCAAGGTTACCTATAAAAGTACTGCCGAAACATTACCGACAAAAAGAAACGGAAACTAGTGGGGATTTTTTTAATTTTGTTTTAATTAAGATGACTATTATCTAACTCTCAGCTAGTGACCTTTTATAACTGTGAGCTTTACAAAGCTGGCTTCTGAGCGGAATGCTCGGAGAGTAATCATAAGTAAGCCATTCCCCGCTTTCCGACTCTTTCTGCTCCGTCAGACAGCCAACACAAACAAGTTACAGTGCTCTGCTAAAGCCTCTGCTCCAGGAGCGCTTTACAGGGCTTTACCCTCCCCGCACCATTGTTACTGAAAACTCTGTGAGCCACATTAAATTAGCAGCAACGTCAGAAGAACTTCAGCTGCTGTGAGATGTAGTTTTGTTTGGTCTTTGGGAATTGCTTGGGAAACCTCGACTAGAAGAGAGGCAGCGAGATGAAAGTTGCTTCCTTCTCACGGGCTCAACCCGACTCGCTCTGCGAAGGTTCCGAGCTAGCGGCCTTCGCTTACAAAACAACCCAAAGAAACTGAAACAATCGAAAAAAAAAAAAAAAAAGCCACAACCAAAGCCTTGAGGAAGCAGCGCTCACTCTTCTCTGCGGTCTTCAACCCACCCGGTGAACACTCCGAGGGCTCAGCCCACCTGCTCCTCGTAACTTTTTTACGTGGCCGGGTAAGTCAGCCCGGCAGGCAGCGCGGCCCCTCGGTGCTGAGGCTGCTCCCTCCCGCCCGCCCCGCTCGGCCCCGGGTTCTGCCCCTCGCACCAACAGGTACGGCCAGCACCCTCGGCACCGGCGAGCAGGAACGGCCCCGAGGAGCCCGGACGCCTCACCGGGGTAGCGCTGCCCTCCGTCGCTCTCGTCACGCTGGGCCATGCCCGACGCGCCCCACAGCCGCTGCTGCGGGACTAGGAGGCGGCCGGCGGCTGCGGCGGGCACTCCATGTCGCTGCTCTCCGGTCCCCGCGGAGCAGCGCCAGGTTCAGCGCGGCTGAGGAGGAGCAGCAGCCCCTCGCCGGCGGCCCCCTCGGCGTGGCGCGGGGCCTCCCATGGCGGTGGCGGCGGCGCACACCTGGCTGCGGGACAGGTGCCGGCTCCTCCGGCGATGCTCCAACCCCCGCAGCCCGGACTCCTCCCGCCCCGCCTCCGCTCCCCTTGCCCGGCGCGCCGGGGAAGCCCCGCCCGCCGGGGAAGGGAACGCCTGCGCGCAGGGGGGCGAGGGGCGGCCGCCGCTGGGCGCCATTTTGAATCGCCTCAGCGCCCGTGGCGGGCTGGGTGGTGGTGCCTGCCTGGCTCGGCAGTGGGGGCGCCCGGGAGCGGGGCTGTGGCTTAGGTGCTGGTTCCGAGGAGCCCCCGGAAGCGGAGAGAAACGGGGCTGTGGCTGAGAGCGCTCATTTCAAGGAGCCCCGGGCTCGGCGGGAGCCACTTTTGGCCGCCAGGCGCTGCAGCCGGTCCCGCGTTACTGCCCGGGCCGGCTGGCGGCCCTGGCCGTGCCCAGGGGAGCAGGCGGGCTGCACTCGTGTAGGGGAAAACCAAACTTCAGTGGGTGTGGAAGTGTGGGCTGCGGAACGTGTGTAGGTATCGTGTGCAGGTGTGTCCCTAGCTCTGTGGAAGTCTGGCAATTATGTTCTGTAATGCTAAAAGTGGAAGCTCTAGGGTGGTAATTGCGATTTTCGCATTTTTATCTTTCCATTCTCTTCACCTTCGTCTCAAAGTGTGCCCTTTTGGGGGTGGAGCTGTGCACACCCTGCTCTACTCCCACACTGATTTCCGAGCAGTCACCACGTGACAGGAGCAGAGCTGTCGTGTTTCCTTATCAGCTGTGGAACTCGGCGCTGTTTTGTTTTCTGCAGAGGTCACATGTTTTGCACCTAGAGTCGTGATCGTGGCTCTAGAATGGTGGTAAGATAAAGCTGCTCCCATCTGAACCGAGGATTTAAGCACTCCCGTCACCTCACACGTCTCCTGTCTACACTGAAGCTGGAAGTGTGAGGGCAGCAGACACAAGTATCTGAACTTGTGCTGGGGCAGCTGGTTCGCTGTGAAGTGGTGCAAACCCATGATTGTTCAAGCTTTGATATGGGCAAGTTACACTGGAATGAATCATGAGAGGCTGAGGTAAACCTGTACAGAAGTACTTGCCACCATGACCCTGTTGACACCAATTCCGTACTATGAAGATAAGAATTAGATTGTTCTGAAACTGCTCTGAAAATCTACCATCAATCAAAAATTATACCTCTGCAGATAGTTTGTTTCTGTGACTGGATTAGTTCTTAGTCTGCTGTATTTCTAAGATGGGTATCAACATAAAATTTAAGATTGGCACTAATTTTTTCATATCTTCTTTTGAAAATGACTACTATCTCTGTAAGAGAGCTTCCATGTTAAATGTAAATAAATAAAGGTAAATAAAAGCAAACCAATTTGAGGCACTATAAACTTGTTTATATGTAAAAGATTTTTTGAGCTTATACTCTCACTAATTACTTTTATTAAATTTTTTTCTTCTGTTTTTGAGAGTATGAATCAATTCTTCTGTTGGAACAACCAGAAGAGAGTATTGTCATCATGATGTGTCATTGTACCTAGGTCAGTTGTTTGGTTCCTAGGGTAAATAAAAGAATGGAAGCAGTCAGGAACAACTCTCCAATTCTGCAGAGTGCCTGCACAGGAAATAATGATGCTCCCAGCTTAATATCATTTAGGCTGAAGAAACAATTAGAAAAATGTGCTGCAGAATCCTTCAGTGGTAAGCAGAGCATATGGGAAGTCACAGAAAATTGCAGCCTAGTCAATATAAAAGAACCACCCCTGTATTGTACATGAATGGCTGTGTAACTCCTAGGAAAGGGGAAGTAGCAATTCTGGTTGTCATGAGCTGTTACTAAAAGGTGTTTTGCATTAGCAGTTAGTATCAGTCCATTCATGCCCTCTCCATCCCAGGTAAGGTAAATTTCTGTTTGCAATGTTGTGTATTATTACTTCTCTGTTTGGGGAAAAGCTGAAGGGCTCACACTGACTAAGTACAATGTCACACACTAGCTGTGATGAAGTGTGGCCTGTGCTAATTACTGAAAGGAAATGGAACAGGTATGCCAGGTACAGGAAGTACAAAAGCATAACTCAGCATAAAGGGGACCTTTAGCACCTTTATTTTGCAGCAGCTGTGCAAAATTTAAGTCCACACAGAAGGGCACACGGAAATCAGTTCCTCCTGTTTAAACACGTGGGTTGTAAGTAAATCCTCAGAATGTGATAAGAAGTTAATTGTAGCACATAAAATCAGTGTGGTTATTATCAGTCTTTTGTCACTGATTCAGGGTCAAGTAAACCTGCAGCACACTTAATTTTATAAAAATTCATGGAATAAAATCATGTTTTGTTTAAGAGTGTCTTGCATGCAGCTGTTGTGTAGACATGAAATGTTACATAGAGCAGCCTCAAACTGGCAATTGATGTTCACCTAGTGGGCAAAAAAACTTCCACATGTCTATTAATAGCCTGGTGCTAGAGAATTTAATTTTTTTAAAAACATTCTGTTCAAAAGCTCTGTCATACAGGCTCATATTAATGCCAGTAGGGTTTGATATCCCAGGTTTATGGGTATTCTGCAAGAAAGCATGAAGAGTTTTTGCTCTCTTCTGTCTTGGTGATTTCTCTAAATATACAACATATAATAAAAGTACACCAAATACCTGTCCTTCCTCTGTTTCAGTAGAGCCAAGGAACAGAAATGCAATTTTTTGTCATGCTTCTTATGCCTGTAGATGTGAGAAGGCATTCTCTGCTTAGGCTTTCAGTTCTGTTTTGAAGCTTCAACAATTTTGTAATTGATACAACTTCAAATTTATTTTTTAAGAGCTAGATGAGAACATCTAGATTGAATTTTAATTCATCACAAGCCAAGTGTGATGCAAGCAGCTTTCAGAGGCAGCCAAACTGAGCTTCATTTGAATCCACTGTGCAGCTCCTCAAAGCCAGTAATTCTCTGCCATAAGCTAGAGGACAGGGTTTTTTTTTCTTTCTTTTAAAGAAAAGATTAGCACGTTGTGAATGTACAGCAGCCGTGCATCACTGTGAGCTGACCAGCAGCTCCTGCCTCCACTTGCCATCTCTGTGATTGAAGGCAGTTCTGGCTCACCCAGGCCTGAGTGCAAGGGTACCAAGTGTGGCAGTGCTGGACACTCCCAGCTGTTATCCATCAGAGACAGAGAAGCTCTCTCTGAAAAGCAAATGTTAGCAATACAGGAGACATTGCTCCTTTGCCTCCTTGCTTTACAGGATTACCTATAGGCACAGTGAAATGATCCATTCATGTTATATGGCACAAGAAAAGGAAACAATGAATATATTCAGGTTTTTACTGACTCCTAGCAATGAAAAGGGTAATAATTCTGTGAAAAATTCAATACCTTGGAAGCAAATGGTGATGCTTTTGAGGAATAAATATTATGCTCTTTACTTCAGATCAATCAATTGAACAAAATAATTTTGTTCACACAAAACTATTTTCACCTGTATTTGATAGCACAGCCACCATCTGCATGGGTATTCCTACTAGAGGTGGACTCTCTGTACAGCAGGCCATTCCAATAGGTTTGGGGTGGATCGTGACCAGCTGGAGAACATGCTATTTCATTATCCCAAAAGGCTGCCTCTTCCTATAGGAACTTAGACCTGATAAAGGATGAGGAAGCTTGATCCATAGCTACCATCACTTCTGTTACCACTGGGTAAGAACAGACTGAGATGGTTTCCCTCCATGAGACAGCAAGAAAGTGAAGAGCAGGAAAGACAGGGGAAAGTGTGTGAGACTCCCCAGCATGTTTCAACTGATATTACTGAGACACGATGTGTGACAGGATTGTTTCTATCGCTGTCTACAAGCTGTTTGGGAAAGACAACATGAGTAATAAGGTGTGAAGGAGTAAAACTATATCAACTAAAAACATTACTCCTTGCATAATATCTCAGAATTGCAGAATCCTGAGTGCCCATAAATAATCACTCACTAAGCCTCCAGATCTTCATTCATCACTAAATCATTCCAGAGAAGGAAACATAGTTGTTATTATGCACAGCTGCATAATGCAACGCTGGAGTTCTATAACATTTATTCTCTTAAGCAAGCACTATTTAAATTACATTTCCAAAAGATAACACATCTATTCTGGAGCAGTTACCAACATGGCAACATCTATTGGAACTCACTACAAAGAAAAAATGAAGTACTGGACTAAAAATCAATTGTTGTCTAGACCTAGTAGGGATGAAGGAAACTAAGTAACATTCACTTTGGGCAGGTAACAGATTATTATGCCTCCATGGAACTGCAGTGATTCAAGGAATTTAAATTTTTTGCACTGAATACAATAACAGGAAAAATGGTGGAAAAATATTTAAAACCTATGAATGACAACTTAGACTTCCTGAAGAAGACTTTGTTGTCAAATAGATGAAGGTTCCAGAGGCAAATGATTGAGGGCTAGAACTCCATTGCAAAGTGAAGACCCTTAGAAGCCAAATAGCAATGAAAAAATTAGAAGTTATGAAATGTAAGAAAAAAAGTAAAAAGGCAAAATCCTACTAAAAGGGTATTGGAAACATAAAGGATGTCCTCAATATTTATTATTGCACAAATAAAGTAACGGCACAAATGAAAAATTCAACACCAGTTTCTGTCCCGTATCTGTAAGGGATCAGGCTGGCCCATCATAGCAGGTAGAGATTAATGAGGCAAATTATTCTTCGGACAGTAGGCCTAAACAACACACAAGTTGTAGTTTTTTTCAAACATAAATTGGGGATGAATGAAGGAAAAAACTACTCAAGTTTGTGGGTCATTACATAATTTCTGACACATTTGTCTAATATGTTCCTAAAAATCTCTAGCAGTGGAAGTGGCATCCCTTTTCTTAGGCAGTGATTATGTATTTGCCTTCAGTACTGCTACTGTACTGTACTTTCTTTGCTTGAGCATTTCCATGGCTACCAACAGGAAAGCAGAGATGAATCTGAAAATGTACTCATCTATACTTTTTAACAGTATTTTTACTGCTTAAAAGTAAAAATGGTTTTAGAAGAAATTCAAGAGTTTGAATGTTCTCAGTTTTATGAGACAAGGAGAGTTGCTGCTTCTCCCGTGTCTCTGTTTGCTTGCAGTGAGTAAAATAAGGCCTGTGCAGAAACGATTGCAGTTAACCCTTCATCAGCAAATCCCAAAATCTTTACATGACAAGCAGTTGTAGCACTTTAAATGGCTGTTACTGCTGTTAACAGAGGGACAGAGACTTTGTACTGCTTTTGCAGCCCCTGGTTCTTGGATTAGCTGCAAATGCAGTAATGGCAGACCCTGTTCTTCCAGAACCATTTGCCCTAGGAGAAGGCTGTCAGGCAGAAGGCAGTGCCCATGGCAGCCTCTCAGCTCAGCCTGTCCTCACTGTTTACAGGTGAAGTTGTTATACACATACAAAGTAGGGCAGGGACACCAGTGTGGTCACTCAGTGACTTTCTCAGCAGCATACTGGCCCACTGTCAGCTCTGGCAGCTGTTTTTTCCTGTTCATCCCATTATCATCCCATTGGAGCAGAGGTAGGCCATAAAATTTATTAAGCATTTGCATGTAATACTACATTTTGAGAGGAACTTGAACAATGGAACAGAAGTCTTACAGTAGGAAGCTAAAATGTTTCAGTAAAGACTCCTTTGTCCCAAACCTCTGGAGTCTTTTTGCTATTAGTTTCACAGGTAATAAAAGAAAATTATGTGAGATGCTGTATGTGGAAGGTAATGACTAATTCATTGGGGATAATACTTAACTATGCTGGTCCTGGCAGGGAAAGAATGAGTTACTGTGAAGGAATCCTGGCTTTCCAGAAGGTTCACTGCCTTCCTTTGTATTTTCACATCAGACACTCCCATGAAGGCACAGTGTGACAGGCATTTACAGCCAGCCTGTCCTACCATTGATGGATGCACTTGATCTAGGACTATACAGTGGCAGTTTGTGCATGACAGAAGCATTGTTTACACTGGAAACTAATTCTTTACTATATGTGTGTTTAATATTAATTCAGATACAGGAATTGAAAAACCTGACTGACAAAATGTAGTTCTTTTATCAAGTATCTTCTATAAATGCAATGAAAATATACTACTTCTGCTGTATTTAAGAAATAATTGAAAATAACATATGCCTTTTAAAGTTTCAACTACCAATACAAAAGTATTCACTCAAGGACCTTACAGAGGCACTTCCATTATTTCCCAGTGTGTGTTTCCATTTTGTTTTCACTGAACTTCTAATTCAGCAGAATTCATTCTGCATAGAATCCCAGGTTACTTTGCCTGCAGACTTACAGCACCAAAATGCACAAGGCTCCACCAAGTAGAATGTGAGCTGTTGGGGATTTTTTTCCTTTCTCTGAAAGGAGGTGCAGCCATGGAATTAGTGAGATACCGGTTACTTGATGGTTGAACACAAGTTAAAAGCAGAAATAGAAATCTGCTGGGTTATATCCCGTATTACATACAAGTTCTGTAACTATTATGTGAGAGAGGGTCTAGGTTTGCTTGGGTTTGATTTTTTTTAAAAGTCTCATGTTTTCTAAACATGAATTACAGCAATGAAAAGGACTCCCAAATTAAGTATGTCATGCCATTTGTTCAGAATATTTAATGCTTAACTGCATGTTGTATTTATATTATACACCTTAGGTGTATAAAATGAAGACACACACACACACCGTCCAATTGTCCTTTTATATTTTTATTCGGTGTTAAGTAACTCCACAAGAAAACAAAATCAGTTACTCTGGTGTACGTGAAATCAGAACAATACAACCACTTGAAGCAAAAAGTAGAAACAAATTTCAGCCCAGGAATGGAAAACTGATACTTCAATGCTATGGATATGCAATGCGCTTCATCCCACAGTGCGGTTCAGCGTATGCCAACCTTTAATGCTCTTCTTGTTGTTATTGTTGTTGGTGTGTGTTTCTATCCATATAGAAAAACTAAAAACCACGCTTCAACTCTCACTGAAAGCCTTAGAGCTTTAGCCATTAAACTATGAAAACAAGTAAAGACAATTTGTTATTGCCCAAGCTCAAGATAGGATTTTATTTTCCCCAAAGGTGCTGGAATCATTACATGCCACAGTGTAACTATGAGCAACACCTTTGTTACTTTTGAGCCCTTTCTTACCAAGGAAGAAGCTCTAGCCAGAATTAACTGAGCTGAAGTTTGTGTTTGAAATATGTCCACTTGGTCACTTCCTGTTCTCAAATGAATTCTATTCCATTCTTCACTGTAGTGATTTGAAGAATTTGTGTGTAAAGATCTTTTTTCCTTTCATGTTACAGTTAACTAGTTTCAGTGCAGGTGCTAAACAACCTCTCAAGGAAGCTCCAGAAGAAAGTAAAATATATAAAATCTATTCAAAGTCTGCAAATAAATTAAGAAAAGAAACTGTAAAGTGTCAAAAGATTTGCTGTATGAATACAAACCCTAAAACATAGTCTAAGAGGAGGACCAAAACAAAGTCCTTGGATAAGGGCAACCAAGCCAGTTTTAGTAAGGATCTCACCAAAAGCTTGCACAAAGACTGGCATGGTTTCCCAACCACGTATTTCAATTCTTACACTGTCAATTGAATAAAGGCAACAAAACCCAGTTACTCAGAAAGCATTTCTAGCGCAGAACATATTTCAAAGGCAGTTCAGCTCACATTTCAAACAGCTATGTTTCTTGTGAGGTTTATTGCCTGTCAAAAATAATGGTGAAACTTTTCAAGTCAGTATTGGACTTTCTGCACTTCCTGGTGTTATAGACATGCTGCGATCATGTAGACTAGTTAGTTGTTGTCATTTTTTATACTAGGAGTTGTTAAAAACTCAGAATGTTTAGTTTTGCAAATATTGCTCCTCCTGGCTTATACATTTTGCATAATGTGTTAAAAGCAGAAGGAGTTGATAGTCTTGTACAGATGCAACTTGACAATGTATTGACTTTCTAAGTTAACAAAGAAAATTTAAAAGCAAGTCACATAAAGCAACAATCACTACTGCAATCACACATGTATGTTGTAAGTCATCACCTTCCCTACCCCCACCCACCACACACATAACTTGCCCCACACATTCTCTCAGAAACACAAAATGAACTACGAGATTTACTAAATTACAGCCACAACAGCAGCTAACTGCAGCAGCCACAGGATTTCTTTCAAGTGAAGCACTGACCCTTTGCATTTAAAA
Organism: Zonotrichia leucophrys gambelii; assembly: GCF_028769735.1. NCBI lineage: Eukaryota > Metazoa > Chordata > Aves > Passeriformes > Passerellidae > Zonotrichia > Zonotrichia leucophrys. The sequence goes on from NC_088173.1 coordinate 53,786,645, forward strand.
CATTGAACACTGAGCATTTTAGAGAGTTTCAGTCATTCAGGCTCAAGTTCAGTTACAGGATGCTTTTGCAGGTTACATGAATGCCTTCATCTGCAACAAGACAACATTCTCATTACTCATTAATAAAATTCACAACAATCCACACATCACCCCAGTGGTTTATTATTTTTGGTGTTACTTTTTGAACTTCTGCCCCACATTGGCAAATTGCTAAAAAGGACAAAAAAAAAAAGAAAAAAAGGAAAAAAATAAAACCCACATTGCCTCCATACCTACAAAAAAATCCTTGGCTTCTCCAGTTAGCAAAAATACAAACCATGGTATCCTCAGTGTTGGTTTGTGGGAGGGGGGAATCATAGGATAGAAAACACAGTTTCTGTAAGTCTCTAAAGCACAACCCTGTTGTTCCTACTTCAAAGTTATGAGATTTACTGAATGAAGACTGGACAAGTCATTCATGCTTTTCTCCTGCATTCAGAAAGGCACTGATAGATTACAGTGTTAAGTATTTATCTCCCAGTTCTTAAAGAACAAAGCCTAATGTGCAGAAAGCTGAAGTCTCTGAATAGCAGAAGTAGTTGTAGACACTGCGATGCTAAGAAGATCGTAATAGTGGTAGGGCTACAGTTACGAAAGAAAATAACTGCAATTAAGATGCAAAAAAGCAGTGGTACTACTAAGACAAGCACATGCACATCCATTCTTGATTTGACAACACAATCTAGTCTAGTTCAAATAGCCAAGAATTTAACAGTATTTTTTGGGAAAAAAAATCTTCAACAGGACATCTGTGTCCTCATCTATAAAATAAGCAAGAAGAGAAAGATAAATACACATCTGAATCCATTAACTGAAGAGGAAACTCAAGTTGTTGTTTTAGAGCTACAGACCCTCAAGAAAGATAGTTTTCCATCTCATGTTACTTTTCAATCATCTGCTCTACTCTGCAGTTTTTACAGTTGAGTTCGAGAAAAAAGCTCCTCCTCACATGGATCAGCCCATTCGCTTCCACCTTCTGAAGCTGTGTCTTCAGAGCTGGAGCTATCACTGGAGTAGATCTTCTTCCTGAAGCCATTTGGTTTTGCCTCAGCATTTATATCATCTGCACATCTTGCTTCATAAACAGAAGAAACCTAAGGATTTAAACTGACAGTGTTGATGGGGAACAATAAAGAACATGCTTGCTTTTCTCTGAGCTGGGAGGTTATATGGATTTTTAGTTGTCCAAGAGAGATGCCACGATTACAGGGCAAGTCCTCCTCAATCCTGACTTAGTCCACTATGTAGAAAGGACTGCAGAACAGCAGGGAAAAAAGGTGGTGCTTTTATTTTTTCCTATTCCTTAATTTTAGGATTTGCACAACACAGCAAGAGAATCAAAAGTGAACTCAGGATGTATCTTTATCACAGTTCATGTTAGAAAAATTACTGTAAAAGTTATCTCCGAAACTTGATAGGAAGTATTAAATAGTAGGAAAACACAGCACAGATCTGACTAAACTTCAAGCAAATGTATTTTAAATATATTTTCATCTGAATGAGTAAAGCCATAGCAAGCATGTCACAATGTTAAACTAAGCACTATCATCACTCTGGAGTTTAAAGGTATATCAATAAACACATGTACACATGAATTTTTTTCCCTAGAGGAGAAACCAGAGTTTTTTTGCTTGCAATGAGGACAGTATTCAGCATATAGTATCTTTATGTCTTTATTTGCTGGTCCTTTCTGCCCTCATGTGCACTTCAGCTCACTCTACACTTACTGAAATTAGAAGTTGAAGGTAAAGAAGACTCATGTTTAACACTCATGACAAGCAAATGGCAAGCATTCCCAAAGGAAACTGGCTTTGCTTATCTACTAGAAGCACAGCTGTTTGTACAAAGGGTTGTACTCCCCAAAGTACAACACCCTGAGGAACTTTTAGAAAGATGCTCAAGATGCAGAGGACGTTAAAAAACAAAAGTAAGAGAAGAGAAGCTTTTGAAGGTTTTTGCAGGAATTTCATTTGAGGGTAGACTGAGAACTGTGATGAAAGGAAAGATGCAGTAGCCCACCCTTATAAAATAAGAAATCAACTTCCTCCCCCAAACCATTGACAAACTTACCATATTAAAATCTAAAAGATGTTCATCATCATTGGATACTTCCTTTACATCTGCAAGTTCTCCTACACCATTCTCTCCCTTGGCATTTGTATAGCACTCTTATATTGTTTTTGTGGGGGTGTTTCAGATGCAAAGGAAGAAAAAACAGAATTGAGGAACACTGTTATTTACATTTACCATAAATTTCAGCATCCAGAGATGTATTCTTGGAATTCACACTCTATGCCATGTAAACTCTGTGCTTGTGGGGGTTTTTATGGTCTGACACCCATAAAGAAATCATCATAATACCTCATGGAAACTTCATCAAATCCTACCTGAATAACTAATAGTAAAAGAAGAAGCTACTTAGTTAAGGAAAACACCTAAAATATCAAAGAACAAGAATGACTTTTTTTATGATAAATGGTTCAGTACATTTTTCAATTCTGATATTGCATTGTGTTCCACATCACTCCTATTTCTATGCCCATACTGTGTAGACTGAAACAGTAGCCGGCTCCTCACTGAAACTCAAGAACCCCAGTTGATGTGAAATGCTATGATTTCTACTTACCAGAGTAAACTTGTATATACAACATCAATATCTATCACGTAGATAGATACATATGGATCACATGCATCAACACCCACATATAAAAAGTACCCACACTGAAAACTGGATACAGAAAAAACTTTGTGGAAGAGTAATGTCAGCTGTGAGGATCAAGTCCCGGTCTTGTTTAAAAACTGAGTCGCACAGAGCAAACCGTGGCTCTGCTGTCCCTGACAGACATGGTGTTGTCCCTGACAGACATGGTGTTGTCCCTGACAGACACGGCGTTGTCCCTGACAGACATGGCCCTGTCCCTGACAGACACGGCGCTGTCCCTGACACGGCGCTGGCCGCCAGGGGGCAGCCCCGGCGCCGCGGCTTTGCGGGGGACCCCGGTCCCCCTGTGGGAAGACTGACGGACTGACGGCTTTGGCCAACGTGGCAGCTCTGAGCGCCCATCTGCTCCTGCACTGGGCACACTTCTACAGCTGGGAGTGAAGTAAAAGTTAAAATGTTCTTGGAAGTCACCCAAACTGTCCAAAACATCAAAGTAAGGCTGTTCTGGAACCAAGAACACAGTTTCAGTTGGTTGCGCTTAAAGATGTGCTTCAAAAATAATAGCTGACTAATCTACTTTCAAACTACTAAGGAACCAGGTCTCAAATCAAAACTTTCTCACCCTGAGCCTGTACTAACAGAAAGCACCAGAGATCCTGTCAATTCAGGATACTAATTCAGAATGGTCTTGTTTAGCTTCTTGCTTTGGAGACAGAAAAAGCTGAATTGGTATGCGGGCAAAAAATGCTGCTGGGATTCTTGCCAGTCCACTGAAAACCTGGCCTTGAGTCAGCTGTCAGATGCTAGGGATTCCTGGGAGTGCTGGAAGCACACCTGCTATGGTCACGAGCAGCCTGCCTACTAAGACTGGACTTGCTCTCTGTGCAGGACAGAAAAATTCCCAGTCTGTCAGTGTGAAAGGAGTGGGCAAGTGGCAAATCCCTCTCCTTCCCAGCCTCAAAGAGATTCCACACATTCACTGAATAACTGGCACGTTATTTATGCACACCCATAAAAGGTAATCATCATGTTTTCTCATTCTTATAGACTTATCTACCTAAGAAGTATTTTTCAGGATGAAACATTAAAAAATGTAATAAAGTGTTTTCACAATCAGAGATTTCCTGTTTATTTAATTTCAGGCTTTGGAATTAAGTAAATATGTGTAAATGTTAGGATTATTTTACAACCACTTTCTTTTAAAACCAATTTAGAATCATGCTAGAGGTCTACTACAAGTGCAACTGAAGCATCCCAGTTCTCTCTCAGATGAGATATTTTTTTGTGGAAGCTTACTGGTGTGGGTTTTTAAAATACGGACAGTAAATCCAATCCATCTGCAGCAATTCTAATCCATAACAAGGAGCATTTCATTCTAATATGGGTGCAACAGCAAGTTAGTTCTAACAGGCAGAGGTGCTTACCTTCACATTGTGATGCAGGAAAAAGGGGAGAATAGAGCGCCTTTTCCCACCAGCATTGCTTTTCCTGGCTGCCACTCATTCTCTGCAGATTAGTATTCAATATAGGAAAGTGTTTAGACAATAATCACACTTCATTTTGCCATAAATAATATACTTACATGTAGAGGAGGAAATTCTGGTATTACAATGAATTTTCCTAAGTCTTATAGGTCACACTGCTCAAGTTGTAACATGAATGGGAAATGACTGTCAAACTACAGTGGAACATTCATTCTCTGAACTCTTACAGCCAATATGAACTCCATGCTGGGGCTCAGACTTTGCCCATACAGAGTTACAGAAATACAGAAAACAATATTTTAATTCCAGCCCTACACTTTAGAATCTAGAGAGCTACCCAAGAGATAGAAGTACAGTAAAATGTTAGCCAACATGACAAACAGTTCATTGTAACACAAGACAGAGAAGACAGTGGACAAAAAGTGGCAAAATTTCATGTTTAAAGTTTGGGAGGATGAATTGGCAGAACCATTAATCAATGAAAAAACACAAAATTAGAGAATTATGTGTCAACATGAGGAAAAAGAGGTTATGAGGATGATCAATGATTTGTCTTTATCGTAGAAGTAATCCATTCACTAAGACTGCCAAAATTCTCTCCCTTTCCCCATATTTTAATGCTAGTTTAATTTTACCAGAGGCCTTTCCTTATGACATTGATGGACATGGCTAAAATAGCAAGGGCTTGCCACAACACACATGCCCCCAGTTTCAGTGCTGTCCCTCAGGTAACCCCATTAGCTTTCAAAAGATTATGCCACCTTGTAACATCCTCTATAGATATTAGAATGATTCAAAAAACAAACAACAGTGCAAATGCCTACAATAAACATGAACAAATGAGCTTCAACACAGACTTTCTAGCCAGCTTCCTCCTCAGTAAACTTGAGAATGTTTAAATATGCAAGATTAATAAGCATCCTTTTGTTCCTCCTTAACCTGCTGTAGAACTACACACCCATAGAACTTAAACTGACAAACACGCACTCCTTAATAAAGAGAAGCCCCTCTCAAAACAAAGGAGTGACTCAAGAGTGCTGTATTTAGAGACACGTCCTAGATTCAACTTATTTGAACTTATCCATGTTGGTTTCCCGTCATAAGACCCAGGAACAGTCTTTTTGGAGCTACCCTCCAAAAATTCAAACCTTTAATTCCAGAAAAAAAAATTCTTAGGAACTTAAACCATCGGTTGGTGTCCTTTTTTAACATTAAAAAAAAAAAAAGCAGCAGCTCAAGGGTATAAGCAGGACATAGTAAGAAATATGTGCATTTACAAATACATTCAATCATGGAAGCCTCACTCTGTGCTGATTATAGATAGAGGCATCTAAACTCCATAGGCACAATGTATTATTAACTTCAAAGTCTCTCCCCTGCTGCTGTCACACCTGCACATGGGATAAGCTGCATGAACCTCAGCAGGTACTGGCAAAGCCAGCATGAGCCTGGCAGGGCACAAGGAGCTGCAGCAGCTTTGCTTCCTGGGCTGAGGCACCAGCAGAGCTCAGCCCCTGCTCTGGGATGGCTCCATGGCTGAACCAGCACTGGCTGCTTCAGCCCCCCTGTGCTTCCATCACAGCCCTGACACCTGAAGAGCTGGGGCAGCTCACAGAGAGCTCCCAGCTCATTGCTGAATTTCTGTTTGGGAGGGGATAGAGAACACTTTTAATGTCCATTTTATATATTTGCAGAAGAAAAGTTTTTTCCTACAGTTGCTGAAGTGTTTCCTAGAAGTGCAGTCTCACACTGTGAAATTTTCTGTGAATTAAAGAGACGTTCCCAGTCAGGAAATACAAAATACCAACTCCCAAATAGCTTGAGTCTACCTTCCTTTGTTGGCAATCTTTCCTTTTGAAAACAGGATTTTCAATTTATGTCTCCTTCTCCTCCTCTTTCACATGTACTCCTGTACACTTCCAGTGTTTTATATAAAGTTTTATTAAGTTTTCCAACTAACCATCTAAATAGCTATTATTTAGAATGGTGATAATAAATATTGTGACTGGAAGTCTCTCCTCTCTGAAACCATTCATATTCATGTTACTTTATTCTTAAGTTAAACTCATAGAGAGCAAGGCAAAACCAGCTACAATGCTGTTTGACTCCCAGTTTTGCTGCAGGTCAGAGAGAAAACTGATGGGTTTCCTTTCTGGTTTTAAAGCTAGGCATAGGGTAACTGAGGCTTCTCCCAAGACTATGAGATACTAATTGGAAAACACCATCAGTGACTAGCTGTACTGCTTCACAACACTTGCTGACAAGGATCATGGCTGACAAGGGTAACAAAAGGCTTGAAGAATGTGAACAGAATAAACACTAAAGCCTCAGTATAATCTGAATGAATATTATCAGAAGTGTTACAACTGACAGAAAAAATCATATTAATCTGTAAGCAAATATTTCTTTGAACCTGCTCTGCAAGCCCTTACTATCAGGAAGAATACAACACATGAATAATTCAGAAGCCCAAGCAGCAATGAACCCATTGACTCCCATTCCAAAACATCAGGCCCTAATTTTAGTTCAACAGTCACCAAGTGAAGATACACTTGGCTCAAGAAGCCAGTCACAAATGAACAAAGGGAGCTGAGTCTAGACTTTAAATTCTTCAAACCTATTTGGCAGTAAACTCATTGTTGAATTTTACTGAAAATATATGTGGAAAGGACTCTATGACATAATCTAGCCTCTAGTCTTGCACAAAGCTGGAATCAACTACAATGTACTATTCCTTCATTCAGTCTCATCAAGGCAGAATTTCCACTGCTTTCCTAAAAAATAACTGAGCCTTACAGTATGCTCCTTGTCTGGTTACAATTCTCATTCCTCAATTTCAGTTAGTGTGATTTAAGGTAATCACATCCAGTTCCTCTGTGTTTACTGGAGCCTACAGAGAACACAGCTTTTCCCTTATCTCCTCTAACTATGCACATGGCTTCTGCAAAACTGCTGCCTCTGCTCAGAGTCTCCCTGATCTGAGAAAAAACACCCCCAGTTCCTTCACTCTGTTTTCCTAAGTAGTGACCTTTGTGGTTTTTTGTGTTTTCTCCTCAAGACGTCCTTCCTCATACAAGGAGCCCAGTACTCCAGCACAGCAACTCTGCTCTTACAGAAGGGTATTCCTGTTCAGGGATCTCCATGTTGCTGTCTTTTGCAGTGTATCATTCCTGATATACACTCAACTATGATGTATTTGAAAATGCTTTTCTGTTTCACATCACCTCCTCAACTGTCACTCCTCCCATAGTGTTAGGAAAGAGGGTTATTATTTTCTGTAGAAATTTTAGTTGTCCCAGCAGCATTGCATTTTATGTTTCAGATGCTGTTCAGAATTAACAACTTTTTGATTCTAATCCTGTCTCCCAGTGTACCTGCAGACCTTCCCAGTTTGTAATTATCAGGGATTTTCATAAACATGCACATACTAAAAAAAAATAATCATCTCTGTTGTCCTCTAGTAAGCCACTGACTGTTATTGTGAGAGTGCAATCTTTCTCCTAAACTAATACTTGGAAACTTCCTGCTACTCACTCATTTGGGCCATTTACAGTTTACAATACAGTTTAGGCAATTTAAGAGGGTCATTGGTTCCATTTTCCCTGAGTTCCATTTTCCTCTTTAAAAACAAGATTTGCATCTTTATATATTTTCTATCTTCCATGTGTTTTCAAACAAGTAGGCTTTTCTCAAATTAGTTGCTGCTCTTCGTGATACTCAGGTCAATACTGCAATGACTCACTGAAACAGCGTAATATCTGTATTTTCATAAAAAATGACAACAGATGCACTAATCAATACTTTGGATATTACATTTTCATAGCTTTCCAAGCTTGTTAGTTCTGTTTATAAAATATCTTTCTGTCATCTTTCTGTTCCTGATTTACTTCTAGAATTGCACCAAATCTTTTTTACTTGCTTTGTTTAAACCTTGAGGTTTTTCCCTCATGATTTTTAAACTGTTATTGTGAACTCTTATCTTTTTAAAGTTCTTTCATACAATCCCTTCAATATCTCTGCAAAATAATGTTCTCATAATTAGAAAGTTAGAGCTTAAAAGTCTTTGTAGGTGTTTTCACCACCTGCCATGATCAGCACTTACCAAGGACTATCTGGCCAAGTCCTGTCTTAGGTAGCCCCCAGATTATTCACTATTTACAGTCAGTCCTTTGCTTTGCGTGTGGATGACTCTGCATGCTCCTTCTCCACTCGATTTCTCTGATTTTAAGGCACACAGTAGACACGTCCAAATTTTGTCTCCCCCTTACCACTACCTGGATATATGAAAGCTTACCTTCTACCTTGCTGGCCTCATAACCAATGTTTATAAATCATGCCTCTTCCCTTCCTCTCTTGACAGCCCTTTCTAAAGGCGTTATGCACTTCCACTGCATTACTCCACTCCAGCACAGAACCTCACCAAATCTCAAGGCCAATTCAGTCATGAGATACACAAACACCGTTTTTGACAGTAGAATTTCCTCATCCCCAAAACCAGTGTCTCAGGCAGGTTCAGACCCTAAAACCCCAGAGGTCCTTTTATTTGTCTCAAGGACCAGACAGGATGAGCATTCTTTGAGCACACCTGCTGGACTGGAGCCCATATAAAATGCGTTGACAGGAGATGCAGTGTTGGTATATTCACAGGCCATTACCTGGTGCAGACTGTGTACCTACCCATGACTCCACAGCTAAACAGTAGGAGCATTTACTCAGAAGAAAAAGGACTGTAGTTTGTGGGGGGCAAGGGAGCTCTGTTTGTGGGGGCTTATGTAGTTATTTGGGTGGCATGTGCTGGTGGTTTTTTGTAGAGGTTGTTTGGTTTAGGCTTTTTTTAAAAATTGTTTTGTTGGTTTCATTTTGTTGTTGGTTTAATCTTAGTTTTTTTTTAATCTTATGGCTAGATATATAAATATCATTAATGTTTGAAAAAATTCTGCAGAAGCTTTTTGCAAATTCCTGTTGCAAAATACACTGTAATTCTAAAACAAGTGCTCTAATACAGAAGGTAAGAGGGAGGAAACTGAACCAGATTCTCCTACAGTCTTGTTCATAAATAGGAGGTATTCAGAGATGTGTGCTTCCACAGCACATATATAACTCAAGTTTAAGTGATGCAAACCAGAATGTGTTACTATTACACTGTGGTTTATATTAGTATTTTCACATTCATTATTTTTGCAAAAACACTGGTGGTACCTCAGAACACAACTCAAACTTTATATTAGATGACTGACTTAAACAATGACTTTCATTTCTGTCCAAAGTCAAGCACAGAAACACAGGAAGTTTCATTTTAAAAAAATCTTTACAAATATTGATCTATACTAATAAATCCACACCACAGTGCCTGTTTTTCCCCCATGCATGTATGTGTGGAGTGTCCATGAAAAAAGTTGCTCCTAGACTGTCCTAATTCTAGGTATTTTATATTGATTTAGCTTAATGGTCATGAAAATAAATAATATCACTCTTAAAAGAAAAAAGCTCACACACATCTTTTACAGACCTTTAAGCACAATAAGAAATTTAAATAAATACTCTTGAGCCCAAAAGCCAATTACCTTCAGACTCCAACTACAGGTGCTTAGAAAAGCCTGGAGTGTGCACACACCTTCTGGAGACATGGTAGACAGAGGGGGACAAGTTAACCCAGGCAGTCTGAGCTTAGGGGGTAATGAAGCTCCCCAAGCCCCCCAGGAAGAGCTGAATTGCAAACCAAACTGGAGTCTAGACTGCTGAGAGGGTTGTTGGCCCTTGGTACTTCTCAGTGGTTTATCACTTTGAAGCTATGAAAATGCCTACAAAATCATGTGACCTGAGCAAGGGAAGCAGTAAGTTTTCCTCTTGCAGTAAGGAACTCAAATAAAATTAAATACCAGGGCTTTCTGAGCACTGTTTACTACCAAAAGACCTTTTACAAGCCTCAGAGCTACCATAAGCTATGGCACCACTGTATATACCAGCCACTTACTAGTTACTTGAATGGATAAGTGGTTGAAGTGAAGATGAGAATAAGCAACCTCACAGAGCATTACACATCCAGAAAGAAGATCTGAAAAGGGCTGGAAGGAACTTCAGGCTCTTGCTGCCACAAATAACGGTAAAATCACTTGTTCATTCATTATGCCCTACTGCATGATGAAGTTACATTTCACTTACTCCTGGTAAAGGCAATTCCAGAATCTGTTCTGACTTACAGTCTAAGTTCATTAAGTTTTTTGATGACTCTTTCTGCAAGGCCTGCCACGAACACAGAAACCTCCCAAACTCCAGTAAAGATTTCTGAAGCCACTTCTCTGTTAACTTAACAGAGCTGCAGGAACCAAGATGTCTAGAAAGGTTCTGGAAAAGTCACAAACTTGATTCTCTTGTGCAAGCAGCAGATATCAGCTTACTGATGCTGGGAAAAGAAGCAATTAATTTAAAGAAGGATGAGAGAAGAAACAAATAAGAAAGAAGGAAAATAAGAAAGTCTGATTTTGTTAAACAAAAAGGTGAGCTTTAGTTTTAGCAAGAGAAAGGTTAGCTTGCCTATGTATGAGTTAATGTTTCAAACTTATAACTGAGAAATATGCAATTGCACAACACAAGCTGGGTGCAACTCTTCAGTTGAAAATGGAAAAACTTCCTCAAATGTAAATACTACAATTGCTGAGTATGTGCAAGAGGAGGCTGAAGAGGAAAAGAAAATGTACAATGTAAAGAAAAGAAAATGTAAGATGTAACTTACAGCTATCCAGACAATATCTCTGGGCTGGCCACACATCTAATTCATTTTGGTAGTTAAATGTTTCTACTCAAGAACAGAGGCAGCTCACAGCAAGAAAAACTCAGGGTACTTTTGGCTAGAAAGGATTTTTTTATCTTGATTATTACTTAACTTATGGCTACTATTATCAGAAAAAAACCTCTGAGCTTAACCCACAGTTATGCTGAGTCTTTCTTATGGTACTGTGGTAGTGAGGGATATTTTGCATCCACATTTTATTTCTTTTTGGCTCTATGCTGACAATTAAGCCTTTTTACAAGTCTTTCTTTGCTGAAGTTTACATCCAGTAGTTCAACTCCAAATTCTTCTACTTGGAGTATACTTCTATATTGAAAAGACTGACTTCAGAACTTTTTCTTCAGAATTTTAAAATATGTTTGAGTCAAAATCAGTAATATTTCATTACTCAAAATTTATGCACATTTTAACATTTTATATGTAAATCAGATAACCTAAAAACCTAAGGTAAACAGATTTTTAAAGTCACATGAGTGTACACATGCATATATTTTTAAAGGTATGCAAGATGACACCAAAATACCTGAAGATGGCTAATTTTTCACAGAATCACAGAACGACTGAGGTTCAAAAGGAACTCTGGAGGTCATCACATCCAACTCCCCCTGCTCAAGCTGGGCCCAGTAGAGCAGGCTGCCCAGGACCTGGTCCAGATGTCTTTTGAAATCTCCAAGGATGGAGACTCTACAGCCTTCCTGGGCAACCAGTGCCAGCACTCGGTCACCCTTACAATTAGCAAGTTTATTCTTATGTTCAGATGGAACCTCCAGTTTCTCTACAAAACTGTATTTTCTAAAGATCTATACAATCACAAACATTTAAACTGAACTGTCACATGACAAACTGCTGGTTATCAGCTGCCAGCTGCAAATTCTGTAATTTTATATATCCACATACCTCTTCATGCTCTCCTGAAGAAACAGGATTATCCTCATACGTGGGGAAATGACACCCTGCTTTACAACTGCAAAACCTGCCAGTCTCCTCACGTGGCTCCACTATTCTGCAGTTTACTTTGGAGCTCTCCACCACTCTCCCTTCTAGAGATTCTTTCATACTGCATTCTAAACAGGGATCTTGGTTTCCTACTGGCAACATGCCGGCCGACTCTTCTTGGGAATCCAATGATGTCTGTGCACTCTTCTCCATTCCAGACTTTTTTAATCTGGGAAGGAATTTTCCAGATTCAAGCTCTGATTTTCCGTAATAATGCCCTTCTTTTTCTGCATCTTCTTCCAGAGGTTTGAGATCTGCTTGCGGATCCTCAAATACATCTACCTGGGGAGGGACAGCAATACCCCCCTCATCTTTTTCCGACTCAAATTCTGACTCGCTTCCACCACCTGGAGAAAGTTCAGATGCAGAAATTGGGCGAAAGTGAGTCCTGGGAGAAATCCGTATAGCCCTGTACTGCGTTCGATCCACACCACATATCCTGGGGTGTAAAACCTCACTGTCTGAATCAGAGCACAGAATCGACTTAGGTTTAAAACTAGGGCTGAAGGATGCAATTCCTTCTGGCTCAAACGAACACTCTACATGAAGAACTTGTGAAAATGGATTGTTCAGGTCAAAGGAAGAGAATGAGTATTCAAGCCCCGGTTCTTCGACTTGAAAGTTCCCACAAGCTCCCAGTAAGTCTTCATGGAAGATAAAAGAAAAACCCTTATTTAATCCATTATCTCCACTCTTGGATTGCTCGTTCTGTTCAAATGACACAAACGGCCTCCATAATTGCCTGTGCCCAGGGGCAAAGCTATTACCTGGAGTCATAAAAACATCTGTGCCAGCTATTGTCACCACATCAGAAGCTGCACACTGCAGTAAGCTCCCCTTTGAGTGACCAGGTGGCACCACTGCCCATTCTCCATCACTGTTAAATGTTTTGAGCTCCCCATACACACCACCAAGTATAAATGAGTTTTCTTTATCCTGGTTAACATCCCAGGGTTTTGATGGTGTGGTATAGTCACCACCATCTACTTTTGATAAATCATTTGACACAAAGGCTCTCTTCTCTACATTCTCCTTTTGACCTTCCCAAAGGTGATACTCTGATCTTTGCACTGCTTTATTGGGTTCCTGGAGGGTTTCAACTTTTGCTTCTGTATCCAAACAGCAGCAATAGTTATTTACATCAGTTGAAAACAATTCATCTTCTATTCCTTCTATTTCTACCATCGCTGCAGAATTTCTGTCTGTCATATTTGTCCAAATATCTTTAATAACCCCTGAGCTGTAGCCATCTCCATGTGGACTGCTTTCCCTACACCCTTGTGTAGTTTCATAGTCTTTACTTTCTGCTTTTTGTTCTAGCTGAATACCACAGACAGATTCTAGCTTAGATTTCTTTTTGAAAATCAAAGTGGGCATTTCTCCTAAACTTCTAGCTTGTTGCTGGCAGGTTTCTTCTGGCAGAAAATCTAGAATTTCTTCATCTACATAATTCGAAGACACTCTAGGAACTACATAATTAATATCTTCTGCATTAAATTGCGTGGATTCTTCATATGGAATATTTATAGTCTCATTGTCTGAACGTGTTTCTTCCGAGTGTGACCATGGACTACAGGTTCTTGTTGAAAGATTAGAACAGTGTTCATTTTCATCAAAGGCACTATTTTTGGTCCATATTAGCAATCTAGACTGTGTTTTCCCAAGAATATTAGCAGTGCTACTAGAATCTGCATTTTCATTTCCCAAGTTGAGTGTTTCAAAAGAAAATGGTAAAACAGAGTTACTGCATTGCACTTCAAACACTGAAAAACAAGAGTTTATACCAGACCCTTCATTAATATCTGAAAAGAGCTCTTGATTGCCAGCAAGCACGTGTGAATTAAGCATTGTGCTGTCTAGGATGGGGGAGAATCTGATCGGAGAATCTCCTCCAAAACTTTCCCCATCTGCATCACCAGAACTAGAAGATGAACAGCACTCCCAAAATTGAGCTAAATTACTAAGATCTTGCAAGAACCACCCTTCAGCACCAACAGAGCTGGTCGAATCAGTCCATATTGCACTTTCCCCTTGCAACTCCATTCCATCTAACACTATGCAACATTCTGCCTCAAAATCAGTTTTTTCTTTACTCTTCTGTCGAATCATATTTAAAATCCGACTCTCCCCTTGCATCGTATCTGAGGCACCAGGATCCAACATGGATTGATCAATATCCACTTCATAGAAGTGCGTTAGTTCTGACAGATGAACATCATCTAAATACTTGTCGTCCTCTGGTTGAGAACATATTGAGGTCCCAGTGAGGTCAATATCCTCATTTAGAACTGCAGGCATTTCTACAAAGTGACCATCGATGAAAGTACCTGCTGCGAGGTATGTTTTATGAGTATTATTGTTGCTAATACAAAGACCATGCACTGATTCAGACAACTCTTCTACAGCCTCTGATGTTACTCCACATATATCTTCTCTGTTGCGGTACGTAGTCTCCAGCTTGCTTTTTCTGCTAAGAGGAACAAAGTACTCCGTAATCGGCTCAGTATACCACAAGGGCTCTTCTTTATATTCCTTTTCGTTTCTACTGTCTAAATACAAATCTTTTCCATCACTACCGCCAGCTTCTTTTCTTCCAATTTCTTTTAATGGCCTTTTACCTCTTTTGCACAGTTGTTTGATGGACCCGCTGCTGCTGCTGCTGCTGCTTCCGCTGTGAACTTTTCTATCAACCTTTTCACCAGATTTCACTGACAGCCTGCTCTGCCCATTCCGCCCTTTTTTACTCCGAACCTCTCTTGTTTTGTGTCTTACTTTAATACATTTCATGGATGCCTTGTATTCACCTTGATTACCGCTAGAACTTGAGCCAGCCTCACTGGATCCTGATGACCAGGAGCGGGGACGCATCTTCCCTTCAGATTTATGTCGGACTTGCTTTTTGTACAAAACAGGCTTCTCCTCAACGGTGTTGTTACTGAACTTGTTTTCTTTCTCGTTTTTACTCTTCTTCTGCTGGGTTCTTTCCTGTACAGTGGCAGATACTTTATTACTTCGGTCTTTAGTTACTTCACTTTCACTATTGCAGTCCTTTGGAGAAGATGTATCCGTGCTAGTTGGTGGAACAGTGGATGAAGATGAGGAGCTAGAGTAAGAGCATACTTTGGATTTATTCCATACAGTCATAATTTCCTGCAGGCAAACTGGCTTTTCAGAAAGAGGAGGAAATGCTTCATAGTACCTGAAAGCAAAACAAAAGGGACATTTGGATTGCAGAGCTTCAGATAAGTATTAAAAAACCACAGAAAAACACTACCAGTCTAATTGCTAAAAATCTAGTTTGCATTACATATGCACATGCCACTCACTACACTATTTGAATGATATCAAAAGGAAAATTAAAATGAGCTTTAAAAGTGCTTATATTAATATATGTTTAGAAATATACTGCATACAAGTAAAACAATTCCCTTTTCAGAGACCACCAAACATCACTGTAGAGAGAAATCTTAGATGCTTACAACAGTGGCTCCAGGTTTATTAGATAATGTGGTAATTCACTACAGTCCTCTTAAATGTTTGATTTAGATGAAAAAGTCCTGAATTTCAGTTATATCAGTCCTGAATTTCAGTTTTTAAAATTTTCGTTTATGAAATGAGACACTATCTGTTACGTTCTACATAGTTTGATCATCCAGTTATTAAGAAAAAGCTATTAAGAAAGAGTAGGTTTTGAGTCGTTTAAGACACTTAATAGCTTTATGCAAGAGGTACAAGATTAAACTATGGTTTTCTGCAACATTTATAGTACTATGTGTTTGGTAGTAGAGAGCTTTTTACTGAATCACATATACTTCAAGGAAAACTTATTTAAAATTGTTAGAAGTAAGTTGAATGAAATGCACATTAGCACAATCAGTTCCCTGTAGACAGATCATCCATTTAGTAACATTTCTACCAGGCTGTTGCTACTATTAAGAGACACAGAAGCAGTTGTATCTCCAAGAGAGGTCAATGACAAAACTCTTCCGTAGTTCAGTAACACTGGACTCAGGTACTTGCTAACTAGGAGATCACTTTGGTTATCAAGAGTTTAAAGGTTGTAAGAGTTTGTTTGCCATTTCTGCAATAGAAGACAGCGAGATCTGAGTCCAGGAAACAAATTATTCCCTCCTTGTAAATCTACATGTAAATTAATGTTGTTTTAAAGGTTTTTGTCTGGTTGATTTAGTCTTCAGGAAACTAAAATAAAGTATGGTTTGAATTCTGTATATAGTCAAATGAAAGCAGTCTGGGCTTTGACAGAAATTAAACTAGCCCATGATACCAAATGCTTATATTTAAATATACAAGATTAACAAAAGAAGATGGCTTGACAAGAAATGTATTTCTTAATATCCACAAAACTCCAGATTCCCCACTGAATTAACTTCACTGTGTTAAAATATGTGAATAAAAAGAGAAAAGCATCTAAGATAATAATAATAAAAAAATGCATACATTTCTACTTGATCCTTTGCTGTGGGAGATAAATCAGTCTCAGGAGTCAAAGAGCCTTCTAACTTTTTGTGAATCTTCTCCTCTGTTTTGGAAGAAAATTCCAAATGCTTAACAGAAAAATCCAAAAAAGACTGTGTACTTTATAACAGTATTTAACAAAAAGCACCAGGATGTATAACCATAATAGCAGTAAAATTTCCATACAACACTGTAAATAACATTAAGAAATTATGAATTACCACCCAAGATTCAAGTTTTTCACACTTGTCCAGTCCTGCAAATCTGACCAAACATGACCAGCCAGCAGTTCCATGCAACCTCATGGCTAGCAATGCCCCCACTGGGAAGATTCCTGCTGAATGTTTAATTGTTCCATGTCCAAATCCTTATCTCATTCTTGCATTGCTACAGACACAAAAAATATTTCTTAAAAATCAACTGTTTAACTAAATGTTTTTACTAATGGCCACACACTTCTCATGCATTTCACTAAAAGGAAATATCCTAGCAGTAATTTTTGAGCTTTGAGTGGATGTAAAGGCATATTTCCTGTGTGAGAGGTGACTGAATATTTTCTAATTCTTTATATTCCAATGTTTAAAATAAAAAAAATGAGACATACTATTTTTTTATTTTATATTTTCCAAAATAAATGCTCAATATCACATTGGTTCAAGAAGAAATTCACAGCATTATGAAATACTAAGAGCTAAGGAATACAGTTTAAAAACAAAAACATGGAATAGAAACAGCTAAAACCATGCTTTAAGCAGGTAAATGTTTCTCTTATTTACAGCTACTTATACTACATAATAAGCATATTAATTTTACTCTAACTGTCCAAGGCTGCTGCTGTGTGCCTGAGTAAACATTTAGGTGTGATGACCTTTCACTAGAGACAATACAACTTTACATTATGTTCCCTCTCCCCTGAGCTTGACATCATAAAGTGCCCATTATCATTCCCCTATAGCCCAGAAATTTTAAGTAGTGGTGGTTATTTGGATGTTTTTCACACAAATCGTTTCCACATAATTATTTTGAGGCAAACCTGCTCTTTGCAAGCACCAATACACAAAAGGAATAGAATCAAGCCTACCTTATTTTCATTACTTTTGGTAGAAAGGGGAGATGCTGAATTTGGAATATTTACTAAAAATGCAGGCACAGCTGGATATGAATAGTTATAGCTTTTAATGAAGAAAGCTCCATTTGTGACTGGCTATTTCTTAGTAAATAAAGCATAGCAATACAAAACTGCCTAAATTATTTGAATGAAATTATTCAAATGTATTTTAAAATTGCATGGCCTGTACTAAAAGCTACTGAAAAGCAGCCTACTCCCCCACACCCACCCCTGTCTCAGAATGTTGCAGAGCTGATAAATACAATACATGGCCTCAGAAGTTTAAACATTTTTTCCTCACCTTGCTTACTCTGAAGGTCTTTCAGTTTGGAGCAAAGCTCCTCCACTAACGTTTCAATCCCAGAGCTCTGCATGACAACAAAACCACGTGGGGAAAAAAGAAAAGAAAAACAGAAAACATAACTTACTAAAAAGAATTTTAATGTCATAGAAATATACCAATACAGTAAACATGTCAGCAGACATACTGTTCTTTTTGCACAGTAACTACATATGAAAAAATCAACAAACATTATTCCTAGAATAAATCCAATCCTATAAATACATTAGTTAGAGGTCAAAATGATTCCATGGAACATGAAGATACATTCACACAGAGGTTTCAAACTACAGGTCACATTGTTGCACCATTGGATATCCAAAGCTGTGCAAACACAGCATGTCACATTTACTGCATGGTATTGCTGCAGATTTAGCCAGGAGTCTCAGCACAGAAGTTCAGTGACCCACTGATCACTAAGATTCATTTCAAAAAGCTAGGCCTGATCCTTCTGGCTGCACAGTTTATACCTGTGGGAATGGGACTGTTAAAAGGATACAGAAAATCAGGCATGAAGGTGGAAATGAGAACAGTAGGAAGGCGTACCCACATATGTGACAGAAAGGGAGAGGAAATGCTTCCACAGCATCTGTATGCAAAACCCTCCCATAGACTTGCCAATTTAAAAGGACCAGGCATTTTTTTCTTTTTAAACATTGTGTTATTAACAACACAGGACAGAAGAGGGAAAAATAAACATCTTCATATTCCTATAAGTCTCTATTTTTCCTCTTTTATTCCTCTAAATAACAAACATAGACACAAAATAGTCCAATATATTACCCACAGAGGAAAACCCCATGTCATTCCAATGGAATAAAATTTGAATTCCAGTCAGTTAAATACTAAATAGTAACTTAGAGCCTGAAATGACCCTTCCTGCTGGAGGAAAAACTAGGTGAGGTGGGTACTGTGTGGGTATTTGTATTGTCATTATTCAATGCTCAGGAATTGTGCTCAGAGATTGCACTTCACACTTTCCATAACAGCAAACAGAGCTGGAATCACAGCTAAACACAGCAAACTGGAATTAGTGAAGGAGATCCCAGAGGTCCCCTGCATGTCATCCTACAGCTGGGAGTGGTAATGAGGGAAGACCATGCAGCTTCTTGTATCCTGTGCACAGTTTCCTCAGTATCAACTCCATTGTTGGAAGTCCAGTTCCCATTATACTTGGATAAATTTACACAAACCCCTGAGAAAATTATCTCATCTTCTGAATTTAACATGGTCTTATTGTGCATATAGTTATGGGATGTTTTCTCTCCAAAGGCAACGCCAATCAAATATCAAGTTACAGAAATGCACAGAAAAGAGTTTGACTTGCTGTGTCACCCTGGTGGTATAAAGATTTCATTTTTCCAAGATATAAGAGTTTCTCATCTCTCCTGATTGCTGTCCAGAAATTGCTGAGAAATATGAATATATGTCGCTAAAGCACAAGTAAGTACTATGAAAAAGAGAATATCATTTATTCAGTCAGACTAGCTTGTTGAATTCACTGTCAGAAAAACACACTTGAAAAATCATACACTGAAGCAATGATTTATATGCTAACTCTAAACTTTAATTATCTGCAGCCAAGTGAGAAAGAAAGCAATGTTCTATTCCCAATTGTATTGCTGCACTGAAGTGCTAAATATAAACCTTTATACCGCATACTTAATTGAGGATGACTTAGCAATATCAAACTTCAGAAGGCATCTTCTATATCAGTAAATTTACCAGTACAAATTTAATCATTCAGCAAGAACCAAGCAGGACAGTAATATGAACAAAGCTATGTAGTTGTAATAATTTGTCACTTTATGTCCTTACCACTCTTGACTCCCCCTTCCTCCCTCAAAAAAGGTCAACAGAGGAGGAGCTGGCCTTGGTTTTCCTGAGCTCCCCAAACTGTCTAATCGAACAGACACCTGTAGCAAACACTCCAAGGAATACAGATTCACCTCCTTAACTTAATATAACATCATGCTAAAAAAATGCCCCAAACCAGTAACAATATTCTTACCATTACACCGAAGAAGCGAAAACTTTTGGAATCAAACGTTTCATTTCCTCCTGGACCATGAAACTAATACTGGAGTCAGCTGACACCGCCCGCTGTCCTGCCCGGCGCTGAAGGAGACAGCGCTCGCTTGAAAAAAACGGGGGTGGGACCCGCTGAGCACAACGCCAGGGCTCCAGAGACCCCTGCTCAACTCCCCGCTGCAGCACATGAAAACGTGCTGCAGACGTAACCTAAAACATGCCACGGCAGTTATTTCATGTGTGACACTGGTGTTCTCAGAATATGAGATTTAGTTACTTTTTTTCTTGTTTACCTTAATGCGCTGTAGCTGTAACAACCCCAAGGCCTGAAAGTAACACGTTCCAGGCACTGGCTTGGTTCAATAGGACACAGCTAGCGAACAAAGCCAGGGGATCTGCTTGAATTACTTTGCTTATGTTCAAATTTAAAGACAGTCCCCATACAGTACAAATACTGGAGCATCTTAAAATACTTTGAAATATGGAAGTTTTAGTGCCCAATTACGATTGCTTTTTTAATTCCATCATGAAAGGCTTAAATCTCAAAATCGTCTGGCCCAGATTTCCACCAACCTATTTCTCTCATTCAAATTACAAAGGACAGTGCATGATTTTTTAATTAATATTTTTCATTTTGCATGGCAATATTTCCTGCACAACTAAACCCCTTTTATTCTCTTCTACTGTTTTTAACATATTTCTCTTTCCTTCTCCTACTTTAATATACATCCAGTTTCACTAAAAGTTGTTCTTTTTGGCTTTTTATCAGCTGGCTGCAGCAAGGGAAGGATTACATAAAGGATAGGTGTTATGTTACTGGCATAGGAGTGATGGTGCTAACAGATAAATTAAGCTTCTGAACTCACCCAGCATGAACAAGAACAGTCAATCTGACTGCTGGAGTTACAGGACTCCAATAACCACTGTCTTCCTTACTGACCACCATGACCCTATTCAGAGCCTAATTAATGCAGTTCTGCCTAATGAAGAATAGGACCAATTTAAAAAAATAAAAAAAAAAAGGAAAACAGAAGAGTAAAGCTCACATAAATTTTCATACAAATTTGTAAATATGTTTGGTACTTCTGACTTTTTTTGAGGTTGGATTTTTTTTTCCCTAAACACACAAGCACATAGATTTATATAATGTCAAATATTAAATCAAAGACCTTTTGAACACACTACTCTGCTTTGGAAGTAGAGCAGTCAGAAATGACAAGTGGTAACTCATTAGCCTAAAGCAGTCCAATTACTTTTGTATGTACACTGACACATCTGTATAGCAGCAGAAAATGCCCCCAGAAGATATTAAATCTGTAAGTGTAGTTACTTCTGAATGTAGTTGTTATATATTTAAAATGTTCAGTTTATCATGAACCATGGAGAAATCCTATATTATGTGCACCAAACTGAAATTCACTAAAAACTGTTTCCTATATTAACAGCAGGCACTGGCTCCTATGTGTTCACAGTCTGGAGTAAGAAGCTGTGAAACATTAGCTCCTCTCAAATGCTTGACAAATCATTTCTGATGAATTCTTAACTGATATTCACCTCTGCTAGCAGGTTACTTCTGAATATAGCAAACAAGCACAGGACAGTCACCATCCAGAAAATTTCAGAAGTTTTTCCTGAATTTGATCACAAACAGCACCACTATTATTTCACATAGCTATACTATGGAACTGAGAAGGGGATTGTTCAACAAAATTTTTCATTTTAACTGAGCTTTCACCTCTTCCCATCACCCAGTAATATCATTGGGTTATGGGTTTCATATTTCCAGCAAAAAAAGGCCAGGCACACATACACTTTTTCCCGCAGCTCTGCACATATGCAATAGCCAAGCCTTCAGGACAAAACAAAGGAAAACAAATTTCTGATAGCCAGTAGTTAGAAAGAGATTTTCCACATCTGACAGATCATTAATATAGACATAGTAACTGAAAAATTCCATCAGATTATACAACTCAAAGGGAAGTGTTGTTTTAGGGAGATGCTGTTTGGCTTTAGGTTTTTTGGCATGTTTAGTTTTTTTACCTCTAGTCTAACATAAGTTAAAAGCTTCCTCCAGAAGCTTTGAACTGTGCAGTGCAAATATTTACTAAATATGGTTTGTTACTTCAGTCCTGTAAGGTATGGGGAAAGGTCCTTGCCCCTCTTCCATCTTTTTGAAAAGTGAAAGCATTACAATTCCTTTTACTTGAACAACTAAAATAACCACTCATTTGCTATTAGGCTTTTGAGAGCTTTCTAGCTTACACTTTCAAAACAAATCCTCATTTCCTTTTCCCAAACATACAGAATTTGTTTAGGTTGGAAAGTACCTCTGGAGATCATCTACTCCAAACTCCTGCTGAAAGAGGATAACCTAGAGAACACTGACACTCCTTTCACAAAATACAAGTTCAAGCAATCTAGAAATGAGAGTAAATCAATATATTCATACTTTCAAATCATTGATTTAACAGGCCATAGGCTCTCCAGAGAAGATGGCACTGTGATTGATCCAGGACTGTTTCTTGGCATTTCTCCTGTCACCAAGTGCAGGATTAAACAGCTTTCCTATATGAATCAGCTGTTAAGCCACGTGAACTGAGTAAGGCACAAAATGTGATTCACTGCAACCACACATCTATTTCTACATTTTGTAGGATGATGAGAGAAAGTTAGAAGTCTAGGTTTTAATTTTTTAACATTCTGGCACAGTATAATTCATCTGATTACAAGTACTCTGAAAAGAGGTGCTCAATACAGACTAAAAAAAGACTAAAAAAAATCTTGGCCCAAGATCAGCACTATATGAATGAATAAATAAATCAATCCATTAAAACAGTAGCTTCTCTGGGGTGTTCAACCCAGGTGGAGATCAAAGGAATAAAATAAGATTCCAGCTTGCATTATGGAAGTTTTCCCATCATAATAAGGTGGATGACACTAGGATACATTTAAGAGTATGTACAACTTTTTTGACCCTTTAGAAGTAAGAACACAATTAAATCTTTATCTGCTCACTTGAATACACAATGATTTACAACAAAGATATTGGACCAGTCAGAAAAACAGATCCTATTTATTAACATCTTTTTTTGGGACTCATGAATACTTGATCCAAAGTAATCTTCAATCAGTGTGTGACCTCAGAATATCAATTTCCAAGCAAACTGAGTTAATATCACAAAAATCCAAGCTATTTTAAGAAATAAGACAGCAATCAATCTTCAACAAGGAAATAAAAATACTTCCCTACAGCTCTCTTAATTGTGTCTTTGGTATTAAAACAACATTAGGGAAGGTAAATTACATATCTAGCACATAACTAGGATCAGGCTCAGATTTCAGAGCTATGATTCACCACTTCACACAACACCTTCTAAGAGAGAGAGAGATAATAAATAGCACATGTTATTTACTAATTCTAGATAAAAGAGATCATCTGCCAGTTCAAATTAACTTCAAATGAACATGCTATCCCTAAATGTAGGTTACTAGAGCAGCTAATCTGACTTCTGTTATTTAAAACTTAATTCTTTGAGATCCCTCCCATAGCAGGCTACACTGAAATAGAAGTTATCCCCCCAAGAAAGGATAATTCCTCACTAGAAACTATTCTTCCTGATTATTATTCATCACATATAAACAAACATACTGACTTCAAAGCCACAACAGACTTGCAATCCTTGTAAGCAGTGCTGCTGAGATTTCACTTAATCACAGTACTTCAGCTTGCCCATCCTAAAACATTCTTATCTGTATCATCAATGAAATGGGAGAAACTCATAAAGTGTGTTCCCACCAATTATGCAAAGGCTCTTTCCTGCATCAAATGAATTGCAGAAAGGACACTTGAATTTTCCCCAGCAGGTGCTCTGCCAAATTTGTTCAAGTTTGCTTGTGTGTAGGGTAAGAATTCATAATGAACCCCCAACTCAAATTTTTGGTGAAAATGATTGTTCTGCATTAAGGAAAATGATAATCTAATAACACTGCTCTGTGAGGGAACACAGGGCATTATTCAGGAGAGCTCTGTAACCAACTCCTCTGGCATTTTCCTGGCCACTCCTTTGTGCCTAAAAGACTGTGCTGCTCCTCCCTCCAAGAAATGCATATGCCAACTTTGCTTCTGTCCCAGGCTTAGCAGAGAAGCTGTGTGAGGACAGATCTGCTTTGCCCCAGTTTGTTCCCATTTTCATTGGAAGCACATACAAGGTGAAATAACGTTTAATCACGCTGAACACACACTTTCAGCCTCCAAGATAGTCATCTGTACTATTTGAAATAATGCTTATTAAGCCACTTTTGTGTAGACTAAGCTCCCACAAGGAATTTCTCCACTTCAATATGTACCTTTTCTATATTGAGAAAATGCATACAAAAATTGGAATAATAAGTTTTGTCAACTTCAATGAATGCTACTATTACTGACAGCAAAGAGGCTTCAGTAACAAGAGAAATCAGATATGTGGTATTTTGAATATCTTTTTAGTGCCATAGTCATAAAGCAGAAGAAATTGATTTATTGTAATTAATCTATTCTGTGATGGCTACCTTGGCAAGACAAATTACTTTCATTTCCTATATGGTATCTAAAGTTATTTTTAAAATTCTTTTCTAAATAACGCTGCATGTTCTGGAAACTGCTAGTATATCCCTTTCAATAAGGGCAGCTGGACACAACTCAAAGGAAAGACAATATTCATTGTCTTTGTGAAGGAAGTGCTTTGGCATTTTCCAGTAAAAGACTCTGAACAATCAGACACACAGAAATGCTAACTACTGAGCTAGTCAGCATATATGCTTCAAGAACCATCAAGGCTCTTTTGGAATCTTAACTTCATTTTTTTGCTTTAATAAATTCAAATTTTCAACATGCACTTCACTTTTCTGATTTGTTAAGATGGATTTTACACAACTTGATTAATTCTTGTGATGTCCCGTATCTTTACATTACCACTCTCATTCATGTCACTTCTAGTTATACAAAAATGTGCAATTTAAATCACTCAAGAAAACACCTGATGTTTATAACCTGATTCCCTGATATCCCAGTGTAGTGGTCTGTGTGTATTATCTAGTTAATATTGGCTTACATTAAAGAAGCAGGGAACAGCAGGAATAAATCACTGATTAAAATTAATTTTAAATCATCTACTTAAGGTGCCATTCTACTTAAGAAGAAAAGAAAGACTGTTCCCTTGCTACAAATTCCAGAAGTCCATTTTTCTCAGTTCTTTATCACTACTGCAAAGTGTAAGGCAGATTATGCAACAGTGACCTAGGCCAAATGTCACACAGATACCATAATCTCCGGAGGCAGCAATAGCTGGCCAAAGTGACCCATCAATAAAAACATGCTCAGATGTGCAATCATAGCCAATTTATTCATTTGGCCTGGACTAGCAGATTATTTCATCAAAGAAGATTTATGTGCAGAACTGCAATAACTGCATGCATGCCCCACCTCTGCAAATGTTGAAGGCCAGGTTGGATGGGGCTCCAAACAAACTGGTCTAGTGGGAGGTGTCCCTGCCCATGGCAGGAGGTTGGAATGAGATGATCTTTAAGGTTCCTTCCAAACCAAACCATTCTAGGATTCTATGATGCTATGAAAGTTTGACAGTTCTGCACTTCAAGTAAGAAAGATGACAAACACTAAGAAAATTTCAACAAAAATCTTATTTTAGACACATCTCAACTCTGTGCTGAAAGCAAGGCACATTTGAGAATAAAATTATAATTTTAAATTTTTAACAGAAATGTTCAATAGAGCCACACTTGTTCCTCTACGTGGCCCCATATGATAACACAAGTATCAGAAGAGTTATATTCCCCCCTCATGACTCGAAGTAAGCAAAGCCAATGCTCTGTGCTGTTAGCATGCCACACCTGAGTAACTTCAAATAAATTACAGTTACAAAGTTTCACCAATTATGTTTCTATGTTATATCCAAGCAGTAATTTCTTAGAACAGTGGGATGGAAGGCACTGTGTGTTCTTGTCAAATATATTAGAGTAGTTCTCTTTCAAAATTCATCACGGAATCCACCAACCAAGACTAGCTCTTGCTTTAACACGTTGTACACTGTTTCATGTTAGCAGATTTTGAGAGTGTGGTTAGTTCAGAATGGACCACACTGCCTGAACCCTCTTATGGCAGGCCTTGGGACATCAGCAGCACTTTACACTACGATTGACTCAGGATGTGCTGAGGACCAGCTTAGGTAAAGTGGCCCCTACACAGGGAGAAGAAGAGTCTTGGAGCACTGGTTTCATCTGTGCAGAAAGTAAGATCACAGGAATTGTCTCCTTTGCTCATTCTTAAAAAGCCCTCCCACATTTCAGCAGAAAGTCACAGCAACTGGTTGAACTGAAACTCTGGCACCATCTTGGGGTGCAGCTTCACGGGGCACACTGCAGGTGTTTGGTGACTACTGCAACACCACAGAGGAGACCTGCTCGCTCTATTGAACAATGGCATTTTTAGCAGAAAAGTAGTCAGGTACAAGCTAATTAAGCTTGGATTTGTAACCAATGGACACATAAGTAATTTCAGTATTATTACTAGGAAATACACTTATTGAAAAGTCTTACATGTATCAGTCTCCATAAGTAAGCTCTAATTCCAACCTTACTCCCAGTATCTACCTTGTAAAAAGTAACACACATGAATTTCTAAACTCTTATTTGTTTTTAATAAATTTCTGAGTCTCAAAGATATTGCCTTCTGTCTTTTTACAGTAACAAGACAAGTAATGTCAAGTTTCATTATTCAAATACAAAATTATGTACTTTCAGAATTAGGTTGAAAAAAAAGGAACCTCCGCTTGCACCTGAACAAACTGATCATGTTTCTACAAACAACAACAATAAAACTAATCACCAAGCTATTTAATGTTGGCAGATCAGCCGTTTTTACTTAAATTTGAGGCAGTAATTTCAGGATAATATTTCTTATATTCAAAGTACTTTTATATAAATATTCCCCAGTCCTAAACATTAGGATTTTTTACCCAATGTTTGATTAGAATGGATATCCCTACTTGAGCAGTTAATCGCAAAACAACCTTTAAAAATTTCTTCCATACTTTAGCAGGATAAAATTAAGATAAAATCTCTACTCAAGGTCAATATTAACAAGTTTTTCAAAATTTGAGCAATTCTTCAGCATGTCTTAAAACTGCTATTTATTCAAGTGTTTCAGAAAAAATAAACTTTAGAACTACAGTAAGAATAGCAATTGATTGCTGCATTAAAGTACTTGTCTTAGAGTCTTTCTCACCATCATTCTGTCTCCATTTTCTGGAGAGTTGCAGTGTACTTACAGTTCCTCTGCTCCTGACTGCATCAAGAGCATCTGCAGCCAAGGACTCATTTATACAAATATAGACAATTTGAGACACCAAAATGCTTGTCAAACAAAAAATACTGTCCTCAGAATGTACACCCATTAACAATTTGCATTCTCACATATACCAGATGGTGCCTGTCAGAATCAGGTTTCCCCCACAAACACACTTTAGTCCACAACAGGCTTTGCCATGGCAAAGACACAGAGAGGCAGAGCAGCTTCTCTGACTCTTCATTCTCCACAATGTAGGAAATGTTTTAGAAATAAACACCAAACTTGGGCTTCTTCAAGTCAGATCTTTGTTTTCAGCCCTGTGAAATTAAAACTAGAACCTTGGATTTCTGTCTCAGATTAGTGTTTTACAGCATTACTCTTTTTAACACAAGAGGAAGAACAGAAGTGAAGCAAAACTAAGCTACCAAATGAAGCACCTAAGTATGAATGTAAAATACAAATTAAGTATAAATGTATAAATGAAGTACCCTAAGAATGAATACTATGGAAATGTAAACCCACAAGAGGTTATTTCAAAATACTTATTTCAACTAAATGAAAGTTTGACCAAAAAAGTACTTACTGCTATCAAGCCAATTTTCATATAATCAATTTTATCACTTCCCCTCTCCATCAAGCACCTTTTTGAAGTGATCGCCCAATTTTAAGGTTTTTGGTTACTCGTGGGGGAGAAGGCAGACTGTCTGCCATTTCTTAACACATTATTGGTTTAAATAGTTAAATGCAAAAAATCAAAATTACATTAATGATATCTGTAATTTCCTATGAGAGTTAGAAAAGTTACTACTGACCCACATTACCTTTTCATCCTCTGCACACTTTTCTCTCTAAAATGATCAGGCTGCAAAATCCTAAAGTCTTCACTGAATTGTCACCCTGCTTTGGCTCTTTTGTGTGTGTTTGTGTGTGCCTATACACACGTGTGTATACATACATAGTCTGTCTGCAGACACACACAGGGTAAACAGCACAATCACTTCACTTAAATACAATTTTTTTAAAATATATTCAACTTGAAATCCACTAAGACTGTTCCCCAATTATTCCCATTAAAGGGACTCAAACTTGTTTGTTTAACTCCAATACTAAGGTTGAAAGAAGAGGTTAGGCTGGAAGAGCAAGTGTTCCATATCCATGTGAGCAGATTGGCATTTCTGCATCCGCCTACTTTGAAAAAGGGATCACAGAAGGTAAGCAAAACTATAAACAAGCTCCACAACTGCCCATGTGGACTATTTATCAGGTCATTTGCAAAAAGAGAACATCCTAATGAACACATCTACCTAATCTGACAACAAAAAAAAATCACAGGTAAACATTTCTCAGACGATTCAGAAAACCATTTAAAAAAATTCAAGTAGCCCTGGAAAAAAGTATTTATATGTATTTCAATAATTTTGATAAATACTCCTTACACACAACTGATCTACCATTTTAACTACAGTTCACCGAATATTTTTACCATTTTGTAGAGAAAAAACCATGAACATTGTATGGAGCAGCTTGAATGCCTCAGTAGAAATATTATTTTAACATCTTTCACAGTCCAAAATCTATTCATTATTCCCATCAGATCAGCACACAAACTTAAATACAAAAACCCAACAACATCAGAAAGGTGTTTCAAAAATCAGAAATAAAAGATATCTTACAAGTTACTTTAAAGTATTACTAGCATTTAAGTAGGATCACCCCTCCCTTTAATTCTGGGGGAAAAATTAAAAGTCTGTATTTCTTTCATGCAATGCTTGTGTTAAACTACCTACAAAGCAGCTTTAAGTAAAAACTTTTTTTTAAAGGTTTAAAGGTTCAATTCTGTGAATATACACTATAAAAATTATGACCTGCAATTTCATTAATGACAAAAAATGTGTAAGCTTAATTGTCTGAGCAGGCAACAGAAGTCAAAATAGCTCTGAAATAACTCAAGTCTACAGGTTGCAGATTATAGGTTAATGCTGAACACTAACAAGGTGACAGAGGTCAAAGGTGAAGTTATTTTTCAACCTTTCAGATCTCATGTATTTTTATTCTTTCAAAACTGTAGTTGAATCGTTTCTTCCCTTTTCTGTTAAAGATTATTAATAAATTCACCTCCTTCCTTTTGCTCTGCAAAGAAATTTCTCTATATAACATAAATTTAGTTCTAAGTGATGATTCTTGATTTTCAGCTATGCTGAGATGAATCAAGAGTGTAATTTCTGAAGTTAAGAATCAATCATCAGTATTCCTGCAGTCTATGTATTAGACCTACATTTTATTGTTCATAAAATGAGTATACAAAGACAAACATATCCTCAAGAAAGACATTACTTCCTCCAATTATTTCTCTGTATTTGCTTCATATTCAAATTAACTTCTATGGTAGTTGGAGTGCTGACCTCAATATTCTGTAACTTTGAGAGCAGAGCAAATTACCAACAAAACTGTACTTTGCATCACTTTGTTAGGATAATAAGTAATGGGAAAATGGGAGGTCAGAAATCTCCCAGTTAGTCAATTAGCAATTTAGTAACTGAGCAAATACTCAAGTAGCTTCACAGTGAGCCAGAACGTGATGGTAATGCAGCTGAACGTGGTGGGAATAACCACCACATCTTCCCCACTTCCTTGATTACTTTGCCACAGCCTTGCTGGGACGAGTGCCTGTGCCACAAATTTGGCCAGGAAACCTCTCTGGGTTAACATTTCCTCTGCCCCAACCAGGTTAATCTCAGGAAACTGATTCACTTTCCCAAACCAGTTGTGCACATAACCCCACAAATGCTTGTGCAAGCACAAGCTATGACTAGAAAGGTGTGGAGAGCTGTAACGCAACTGGGCTGCAGAGGTGGGGTAGTTTCTTACAGCAGTGACAGATCAGAGTATTTATAGTTCTGTAAACTACAAAAAAACAGTTTCTCATTTTTGCTGTCTGAAAAATCTCCCTGGAGAGCTTTCTTTGACTTGTGCTACAGATCATTCTTTCTTTTTAAATATTGCCTTCAACGGCCTCACCCTTTGTCCACTTGTCTGCTCATCTACATAATATCTGCTGCCTCTGCTGTCTTGCTTCAACCTGCTGCCTTCACCTCTCCTCACCTGCTCTAGTCAGTGCACTTCAACTCCACTTCCACTCAATCACTAACTTGGAAAGTGAACATTTGCTACAATACATGGCTTTTTATTTAGGAATTCTGGATTACACATGTCACATGCACAGAACAAGATGGCTTCTGTCCACATGATCCAGTCCTTTCTATCCACACACAACACAAAGTCAACTTAGAATTTTTAGAATTACCTTTATGCAAAGATTTGTGGTAATTTCAACTCAAACTGGTGCCCCTGACAAGAATAGGGAACGGTTTACAGAAAGGAAAGCATGACACCACATAGTACAGAATCTCTTGTGAAATCATTCTAACATACACCAATATCATGATTCACTAAATAAAAATACACAATTCTTGAAGAACTCTTGGCAAACTAGCACTTTAAGAAGCCACAAATTAAAATATAAGCATCACAAGCAAAATACACCTAGCACATAGAAGGACATAAAACCTTAAGAATCTATTAAATAGTCCAAACTTACTTCATCAGAAGCAGAGCGAAGACACTGGACAGCAGCCTGTTTTTTCATTTCCTCTAGTGTTAGATCAGAGCACTTTTTCTTACTCTTTCCCCATTTCTTGTAAGCTCCCTTTTCCCAGCCCAGGAAGATGTCATTCTCCTAAAATCAAACAAAGAAATTACACTATTTAAATACATTAGTATCTCAGTACTATAGCAGAAGAGGACTACAAATAACATACTGAGCAAATGAAACCAACCCCATTATATCTGCTAAAAATTACTTTTAGCCAAACTGAAGATTAGTTTGATTACATAAAACTTGCACTTACTATTCAGAAAAGCACATGCATCTTGCACAGGACATGGAGGCAACTCACACTTCACTGTAACATTTTCCAATTTTTGCAAAGAATATCCACAAAGGAAATTTTATGGCCAACTTATGGTTGAATGTATTACTGTAATTTACACAAAATACATTTGTTTCACTGATCTCTGAAATAATAAGAAGGAGAAGCAAGTAGTTCAGAGAGTTAAGATCAAACTCAAGAGAAAGTTAAACAAGCCAGAAGAAGAAAGTGTGGTGTTAGATCCTGAAGCCTTCAACTCAGTGTTAAAATGAACATGATTACAGCTAGAGATAGCAGTAGCTGTCATAAAATAAACCTGAACTATTTCAGAAGAAAATTCAAGTAATTGAGAAGTGAGAGTGAGTAGGTGGGGTTGGCCTCCTACACATGTAAGAACGATGAAGAACAATAACATCAGAGTAGAATGCTATTGTATTACATGCAATAATCTGAAGATAGCATCCCTTTGCAATCCCTTTTATATGGCTTTTCAGAATTTACAAAATTTATTACCGGACTTGCTTGTTCTTCACTGTCTGTTCACATACACGTACATGATTTGCCATATTCATCTCATGAAATAAGTATTTTGGCTGTCAGTGAGATAGTCTTTAACATCTTAAAATGTATGCTTGTCTAAAATGATCTTCTGCAGAGAGATCCACAAACATCTGATACTTTTCAGCCTACCTGTATCAACCTTTTCAATGTATCTGTTACTGCTTCCAAAGAAAACCAGGCTAAGGCCTACCCTCATTTAAAAGAATTCCTAATTCCCCATGGTTTTAAAACAAAGTAAAACAAGTTGTCAGTGCAAATAATTGTTCCTGTGCAAAGAACAAGAGGGGAAAAAAATGGGAGCCAAGAGAGAGACCAAACATCTTCAGAAACAGCCATCAAAGGGCTGCCATTTGTGACTTCATGAGAAAGAGCAGAGCAATTTGCTGGATTTACTGCTTAAAGTCTTATTTGAGCACCAAAACTGAAGAACTGCATTTAGTGCTGAAAGAGCAAAAAGCTACCAGTCACTCTGACTTTGCCAGCACTTGTGCAAGGTGCCAATAATTCACTTAAAACCAAAAATTTGAGCAGGCTACGGTACTGTTATTAGAAGAAATAACAAAAGAAATAATAGAAAAGAAAAAAATAAATCAGAGAATAATTCTGTGCATATCTACAATTCGTTTTTAAAAAATAAATTTTTAAGTCTTTTCCAAAATTGCAGTTACATATTTCTTTATACAACAAGGTTGTAGAGCACTCTAACTCTTCCCAATATTAATGGGAAAGAAAACAAACTGATGAGAATCACCTATTCCCCACCAGCTTCCAAAACCCCTCCAGCTCATTCACATGGGCACAGCTGCAAATGAGTAAATAGGTTGGGTATGATCCAGGTACACCAGCAAATTTGCACTGGGTTAACTTAATTTATTCTGATTTTATGTAGAAAGTTCACAAAGACAACATCTGCAGTAGGAAAACATTCCCAAAATGCTATGTATTACTGTTTTTTTCTATGCTAACAAAGGTTTGCTTTGTACCCATAGATCACAGCTTTACCAACTTTCTGTCAGCAGAGCAGCAAGAACCTTCATGCTCACAGAAATTTATAAAGCATTTCATTCAGTCCTTCACACGTAATTTCAAAAATATCTGACACTTGTCTGCAAACTTTGATATTTTTCAACTTTTAAAAACTGAAAAATCTCTTTTAAGAGATATGCAGTTTTTTTTAATGGGGGAAGGGAAGCTAAATGGAATTTTCTCTCAGGACCCCACCCCAGAGCTGTGGTATCATGGTCTCATCCCTCCTTCAAGAGAGAGTTGTTTTTGCACTTTGAGAACAATATGGTTTGTCCTTCAGGATGCAGCAATTGAGGACATAGCTCTGACAGAATTCTTGATTTCTTTCTACCTCTTTATACGACATACAAACAAAATAATTTTGGAGACAGGGTTTTCAGTCACACCGGGCTGCCAAGTTTAAAACTTGGGTTTGGATTTTTTTTCTAGGACAAACTCCTCAGTTTTATAGTCTCAGATCTTACAAAACTAGCAAACACCATGGATTACATCTATTCCATGAGAAATTTTGCATTTAAAATCTTCATCTAAACTACAGTATTTATCAGCACTATATATGTATTGGATAGAGCCTATGTTACTGAGGACTCAAACATCACACCCATAAAACCCTACAGAACAGTGAAGGAAAAAAAAACCTTAGGCATAATTCTTGTGTATCAGAACCATTCTGGATCAAGCACAAAAAGGTTTTACAAAGCCCAACATTACAGTAAAATGCCTGAGAAACAAGGAAACGCAATACACCCTAGAGAGTGAGTTTGTAGAACAGTGAGACACAGAGTGATCCTCTTCTTTTATGATGACTAAATTGTCAAAAAAAAAAAAGACAACCCAGTAGTTCCAATGGTTTAAATTAGTTAAATTTAATGGTTTAAATTGGTTAAATAAGTCTCTTAAATTTTTTCCCCTCTCTTTTGCTCCCTGTCTTCAGCAGTCAGGAGCCCATCAGTACGTTTACTCCTTAGACTGAAAAGTATCAAGTTCATAACAGGAAAGAAAGCAGCTAAGCAAAACATTCTGTATGCATGAAGACAGGAAAACTACTTCCTCCACGTGCAAAGAATAACCAAGGACTTCTGATCTCTTCACCTACTAGATGCCTTCATTTACCTTGTTTCTTAACAGAACTAGAGATTATAATATAATGCTCGTTTTAATGCAAGAGCTCTACACTGGTCACTGAACTTTTCACAAAAACAATGCCACTCTGAACTTACAGATTTTAAAAGTGTGCATATACACAGAAGAAAAAACTAAAATTTTGTTTACAGAGCTCAAATATTTAAACCAGACTACCTTTACCTACATTTTCAAGAGATGACGCTCCAATATTAAAGAGGTATCAACAGAAAGCCAATGCCCTCTGGATACTGAAAAAACTCCAAGTTCTTATATCTAAACAGTTATTCAAACATCTGCTCTTCAGAGTGCTACTGTCATCTACCTACTACATAACTAGATAATTTCATTAGAGATTTTCAATCATGAAGACACTGAAAGTGCAGTTTCCTAACAAGAATAACTTCATAACTACAAATATGACTAAAGAAACATTGATGAAATATCTGTATTCTTCACACAAGTGGTGCCTCAAGAAAGCCATTATTTTGAGTGCTTGATTCAATTTTAAATTGAGATGCAGGCACAAATTTTAGAAAGATTTTGAAACTCTATTCAGCAGCAATTCCACCACCTCCCTCTAAACTATAAGAAATTGGAGAAGCAAAAAAAAAGGAAGTTTGATACTGATTCTCCTTTCATTTGCTGTAAAAAGAAATATCTACTATCTGTAAGAAAACAAATGTGACACCTTGCCATATGACTGAAATAAAACCATTATGAAGCTCATGATCCACATAAATGGCAACATTAGGAAGGGAAACATAACCTGTTTTTACAAAGGGAAAAAAGGGAAGACTTGGGGAACTACAGGCCAGTCAGTGTCACTTCTGTGCCTGGCAAGATCGTAGCACAGATTGTGGCACAGATCCTCCTAGAATCTGTACCAGAGCACATGGAAAATAGGGAGGTGACTGGTGACAGCCAACATGGCTTCACTGGGGACAGATCATGCCACACAAATTTCATGGCCTTCTAAGACAGGATAACAGCTTTGATGGGTAAGGGAAGAGTAAATGATGTCAACTACCTGGACCTGTGCAGAGCTTGTGACACTGTCCTTGCCTCTGAAAGACATGGATTTGACACATGGACCACTCAGTGGACAAGGAATTGGTTGGATGGTAACACTCAGAGTTGTGGTCAATGGCTTGATGTTCAAAGTGAAGGCCAGTGACAAGTGTGTCTCTGGGTCTGCACTGGTACTGATGCTGTTTAACACCTTTGTCAGTGACATGGAAAGAGGGATCAAACGCTCTCTCAGCAAGTTTGTCAACTACACCAAGTTTTCTCCATGGCAAAAAAACCATTGCTAAACACGGAACAGAGAGGAGTGGGAAACATTCTTTAATGTTAGATAATAACTCCAAATCCAGGTATTATCATGGAAAGAATTAATCTTAGACTCATAATGAAAAACCAGGGAACCATCTATGCACTAGATGGTTCATTAGAAAGTCACCCCTTTCCCAGATGTCCCAACCAGAACATTATAACCCTGCAGAACCTGACTGTAACAGAACAGCTGATAATGTAGCAGATCACAACATGCACTGCTATGACCTCAGGGTATTGGGGACTGAGGGCAGGCAGTAAAGAATTCTCCTTATCAAAACTAATCAATCCAAGTACAAAATCCTGTAATCTGACTTTCTGTAAATTATAAACTTTTGCTTATAATCCTACCAGTTTGAAAGGGTAGTCTATGTGATGTTCACTAATTAGAAGTTACTTCTAGGCTAAAACTAAGGAGAAGAAATTTGTCACACCCACTCCAAAGAATGAGAGAACATGCAAATGCTGCATCTGTTAAAATCTTATGTTTGTTGAGCAGACTGCCTTTAGACTTTTCCCATTAAAGTAAAAGTAGGAAAGAAGAAAATTCAGCAAGGCTATAGCTACAGCTATAAAGGCATCATTTACTTACATGTCTGATTTACAGTGCAGAAAAGAAAGCCAGGAACTCAATAGAAACTGTCACTACAGAGTCAAGGTGTCTGAAAGGGGAATGTCATGACTGGAGAAGTTATTTCATAACATTTATGGCTACTTTCTTGGCTTTAGAGATAAAGTTGTGTGTCAAGCATCATAGACCACTGTAATCATCTGATTTCAGAGAATATGGGCAGCACATGTCTATGCTTGGAGAAATGTGGCAAGTGTACTGTCATGCAATGACATATACCCAAAGAAAACTAAGGAAGTATCTTAATTATGCCCAGAAATCCAAACAGTACAATTGTATCAGCACAGAGATGGCTGCAAAGAAATCCTGACTGTTAGGAGGACTCCAACCTTGAGCTTCCACCTCTGCTCTGTATTATGTAAGTCTTTGTGAGAATACATTAGCAGCCACAACTTGGTAAAAAAGGAACGAGCAGCTCAACATGATCACTCACAGCAATACAAACGCAGCAAAGAGTGTGGAAATAAAGTTTCTCAGCTAAGCACAGTCCTTGAAAATGACTTGCTTTTCTGCTGCACTAACACACGAGTGAAGCTGACTGCCCTGGAACCTGTACAGATTGCACAAGCCTACAGCTGAGCTCCAATCCCTGCCACCACAACTGCCACCCCTAAAACAGAATAGAGAATACAAACTCACAGTCCATGACACTCCAAACCTGTCCCATATCTAACAGTCACTGGACAGAGAAATACAAAACAGTTCAGTTACTGCACAATTAACGAAACAAATGCCAACTAAAAGTCAATAAATCAGTTTCCTGAGCCACACGCTTTTACAGTGAAGACATTTCAGCCATCTTCCAATGCTTAAGTGAAGAAGAATCCATATCCACCCAATTTTTCTCAAAAAACTAATATTGTACACAAAAAATTACTTTCCAAAATTTGAATTACATAGCTCTCAGCTATAGCACCCCCTTCCTAGAAAGGGATAGAGGGCAGGACCACAGCTAAGTTTGCCTCTATAAACTTTAATACTTAGTTATCTGAGCTTTTAAAATGTGGTTTAACTTTTGTATTAATAAGCTTTATGGTATGGGTATATTAATTTCAAGATATAATACCGTTTTCTAAATATGATTAATTGGTCCTTTCTTCAGTTTACATGTTTATGTATGGGAAGAAGAAGGGGTTATTCCCATTGCTGTAAAGATACACATTTGAGTAATCTAAGGATTTTGAATTAGTCATATAAAAAAGTACAGCTAAAAGTCTTGGTCTCACAGCTCCCCCTCCTACCTACTCTGTTCTTCATATGCTGATTCCCACAATTTGAAATTTACATACTTAGTTGGGGTACTGACTAAAAAACTATGGTCAGAAAATTTTAAAAATTATTCCTACAGGACTGCTTAATAAGCAGTATAAGCTTATAAGTATAAGCTCAAGCTTATACAGCTTAATAAGCAGTAACACAAATACAAACTAAACAGAAAATGCTTTGCATTCAAGAAATTTATTTCCACATGTTGTTGGTGAACTTTGAAATTTACTGACACTTGTGTACAGCAGTCACACAGCATTTCCCTACTGTAGCTGAACCCACTCTGCATATTTAATGCCTGATCAAAAAATGTTTTTGAATGACCCCAAGGCATTTCTTAGGGACAATAAAAGAATAGGTGTAATTATACTAGAAGCAGCATTGTTATTTTTGTAAAATGGGCATACCAGCCAGGTGAACATTTAACACATGGTTAGTGGAATGCACAGGACCAAATCTTGATTTCACCTCCTCTCTTTAGGTTACAGATGAGACATACAAAAACACAAAACACATACAAAACCCCAAAACCTCTTTCACCCAAAATATACATGGGAAAAACTAGTATCTATTACTAGAATTTAAATCCAGACATCAGTTCCCTCTACTGGGTTAATATGGGATGGCAGGAGAACTAACAGCACATTCCACCGGATCTGGGAACCTAATGCATCCCCAGTTCAGTCTCCAAAGAGTCCTCTGTCCTCAGCACATGCAAGCCAAACACAGCTAAAGCTGGCAATGATATCCCCATCCCAGGGCAGAGGGATAGGCCAAAATCATTTATGGAATTAAAACCAGAAGGTCAAGCCCTCAAATATATCACATATGGGCTGAGGTGTCCCTTCCACGGCTCTTTTTCTCTTAAAATAAAAAAGAAAACTACATTTTGGACTTTAAATATGTAAGTGACAATGATCAAAAAGCAAGAATAAAAACTCTGATCAGAGTCAGCAGAAGTGTAACTATCATTCTGAAGACTTTTTATGCCTCCATATAAAAGATTACCTGAATGGAACTACTTCAAATCAGTCTACAAATAATTAGTCTTCCTGCAAAAAAAGCCTCTCTGTTAAAAATTGAAAAATCAAAAGAAAAAATCTCAACCTGGCCACAAAAGTACATACTTTGCAGTGCAATAGCCAATTAATTCTGAGAGTTAGGAAAACATTCTCTTAAAAAAAAAATATTACTTTTGAGATTCAGAAAAAAACTGTTAACTTCCAAAAATGTGTTGAAAGAAGTAGATCAAAAGCAACAGAAGACACTTGATTTGGAAAGTATGCATAACAAATGCATTTCAATCTTTCTGCTGCACGACCAAAGGCTTACAAACAAAGCCTTTATCTCACAGAGTGTCTAGCTCTTTGGGTTAGGTTTTGGGGTTTTTGTTAAATAAAGGCTCTCTAAGGGAGAACAGTCGACAGGAACAAATCTATAGCTCTAAACCATAAATTTGTTATATTCAAAATCAGTTAAGTTTACAATTAGTATATGAAAGATATAACACAGAACACTGATTCTAATACTGTATAAAGAATAATCAATGAAATAATGTTTCACACAAAGTATATTTTAAGGCAACGCCTTCTGCTTCAAACAGATTATATTATATTAATGCCATATTTGCTGTATCATAAACTGGTTTGAGAACACATACATCTACAAATATATTTTTAATCAGCATTTAAACAACAATCAAATCTTAAAAGCACCTATTTGGTTTGCTACTAGGAAACAATGAGCAAGGTATTCTGATCAAAAGTTCATCTAGCACGAAGTCAAAAGGCTGTCTCACAATATTCAGATCTCCACCAACAGCAATTCTGTGGGTCCCCAAAAGTTACAAGCTCGACAGCAATTTCATGATTTTCTGCTTAATTTATCCAAAATAAGTAAATTCAGTAATAAAATGCAAATGGAAAAAAAAAAAAGTATATTTGGCAGAAACATTCTGCACTTTACTTACATTAAACAGTCTGTAAATCCACACAAATTTTACGAGGTTTTCCTTAATGGACCAAAAGTGACTAAAATGTCATCTATCTCAGCACAAAATACCAGTGATTTCCAAACATTCAGAAGAGACCATTGACAGGCCTCAAAAAAAACCAAACCAAACTGAACCAAGTAAACTCCCTAACACAATCCCTAAATAATGAATATCTTATATAGCATGGTTCAAGAGATTTCTTTAGTAATCTTTAGGCCATGTAGACATCTAATATATGTGCAAATCAATTTGAGAATTCTTCTCTAAAAAGATGGTACACAAGCAATATCTTCAGCTGTCGGAAAAAAAGGGCGAGTCTACCACTGAAATCCTTACTTGTCTTCTGATATGACAAACCTCAACTAGCCACAAAACCCTCAAAACTATATCTGTGAATATCACAGGAATCAAGGAAAATGTGCAAACCCAATTCATACTATCTTTGTATTTTCTAGTCTATCAGTCAATACTCGGGGAAAAAAGTCCCAAAGAGCCTCCTACTTCCACCCACTTAAATCCTCCCATCAGCATTATCATTGCTACCAAGCAAAAACAGAGGGGAGAGGGAAATTAAAAGAAGGAAAAAAGCATGCACAATCAGAAGGAAGTATTTCTTAAGAACTTTTACATCTTGAGCTCTGAGACTCACTTCCAAAAGTAGCAAGTATGGCTTGGATAAGAATTGTGCTCTAGGTGCCAACAATAACTCAGTTACCTTCAGTACTTGAGTATTTCAAAACAAACAACCATGCATTTAAAGTGTGTATATTTAGAGAATTTTACAGTAATTCTTGATAGGTATGAATAACACGTGTATAACCAAAGCAGTCCTGAAGACCCTGGTACCACAGTGCAGTTTACCATAAACAAGATTCCTTTCTTGGAAATTCTCTATTCCTTTGAAATACAGCTGGGCAAAATATACTGGCTTATAAATTGTCCCAATATTTTAATAGCTATTTCAGTTTAATCCAATGAGCCAGAATAGAAACTACAAACATTCCAGTAAAATTTGGTTGCAGTGTATTAGGGTTCTACTTCCACCTATGTTTTCTGTATTTGCAAAAATCTGCTGTGAACTCTCTGGAAACTCATGACTTACCAATCCAACATTTTGTGATACTGAGCCTGAATCCATATAACAATACTCAACAAAAACCATTCTAATTGGGCAAGGCATAGATGTAACACTACTAACAAACCCAAACAAAACAGTCCCACCCTCACATACATACAAATAAAGGGGAATGAAAACCAACACAACCCCCCCCTGCCACACACACATATCTTCTATGCAGACATCAAACTAGCTCACTGCACAAAAAAAGATTGTATTGGAGAAAGCCACA
Organism: Zonotrichia leucophrys gambelii; assembly: GCF_028769735.1. Taxonomy (NCBI): domain Eukaryota; kingdom Metazoa; phylum Chordata; class Aves; order Passeriformes; family Passerellidae; genus Zonotrichia; species Zonotrichia leucophrys. The sequence goes on from NC_088173.1 coordinate 53,827,125, forward strand.
CAAATCTGCACCAGAGTAACACTGGAGAAGACTGCATCAGAATCAAGACCAAAACCCACATATTAAATATTACTAACAGAGCAGAAGGGAACATCCTACTTATTTACAAAAATAACCCTGAAGATCTAATCAATCAAGACTCCCATAGTCAATCAAGATTCCCGTATTCCTTTGAAATTCTTATTTTAACTGTAAACAGAAGTGATGATAACATGACAACAGCTATATCTTAAATATCTGTGTATGCCTAGTAAGGTTGGGAATGGGCTTTCTTACTTATTTTTGACACTAAATTTTTTTGTACTTACCTGACAGAACCTCAGTCCAGACTTCAGAGTTCCATTTCCCTGCCACACTTGATGACACCAGAACATTATAAAGCAAGCACTGAAGGAGGCTCCCTGAAGCAACTAAAACAGTGCTAATGATACCATCAACACCCTGAGGTGGAAAGAGCTTAATGACCATCTTCACTTCAGTCTGTAACATTTCTAATGAAGATGACAGTATCTGTAAGATTAAGACTTCCCAAATTAGTCCTCTTCACTCCCAGCCCCCAAAAAAAGCAAACTGCAATGGATTGTTCCTATGCATAATCCTATGCATTGTGAGACTATACATTCCTTGTAACCTGCTCTAAATAGAAGCCACTGCTGTATTTTGAGAAAAAAGGGATGGCTACTCAATATCCCCCAAAACAAAGCTCTAAAAGCAAAGAATCACAGAATCACATTACAGCTCAGGCTCAAAGAATCATGTGGTCTACCCTTCCAAGGGAAAAAGAGACTACACAAGACTATCTAGCACCCTACTGCATCTCAAAAACCTCCAGCAACAGGGATTCTATCACATTCCTGAGGAGGTTGTTCCAGTGAATGACTGTTCTCACTACAAGAAAACAGAAAAAGAAAAAAATTCTCATATCAAGATGAAACTGCCCCCAGTGCAACATGTACCCATTGTCCCTCATCTTCTCCATGTGAATAGACTGCTTCAGTCCTTTTTGTAGCTGTCCTCTAAGTTGGAGAGAAATCATTGCAAAAAGCCCACTATTGAGAATAGCTCTTTCCATGGACATTCTCTTATCTTTCTTAAGAATTAAAGGAATCACATGAGAGAAAAAATTCCTGAGATGCTAAGGACCAAATCTTCAATGGGAATTAATCTGGGTTAAAGAAGCTCAACAACTCAAAGTATTTTATTCCTAAATTACTTCTCATTTAGGTATTTAATTCCTGTTCTCTTCCTTGACTTCTACTGGTAAGCAACACTAGTATATGTTTTTCCTCTTTGTCTTAATATTGTACCCATCACTAAAACTGGTTTGAAATTTCTTATACCTAAATACATGTTTTAGAGTAAAGATTTTCTTGTTTCTGAACAACTTTACCTAACAAAACTAATTTAAAACGTCAGGAGACACAAAGAACCAGTAAGTAACAAGAAAAAAAATTAAATCAGTAATAAATAAATAACAAAACACATGTATTTAAATATTTCCTCAATTCTATGTTAGAAATTTGTACTTGTAGGCTTTACAGACTAAGCTACTTGAGGAAGGAATTAGGGAGCAGTATGTTTCATAACAGGTGCATCTAATCATTACTACAGAATATAATCCCAAAACTAAATTGATACTAGGCGTCAAAACTTAGAAAACAGTTATTTGAAGTAGGGCGAACATGGTAATAGTATGTTATAAACAGGAACAAATTGGAGGTGGTGGAAAAAAAATCTTCCAGCTGCAAAGCCCAATGCTGTTCAGAAGACATCCTGCACGTTGGTACCACAGCACCCACTCAGCAGCACAGGTTTTGGCTACCCTGTCAGCATGTGGTATTCTTCTCCCTTTGGCTCATTAGGTTCAGATAATCAACTTGGAAAGAGAACAGACACATTCCTAAAACCTCTGTTATCAAACCCACAAAGGATCCAGTTAAAGTATCAAAATGAGAAATAAACTGAATGAGATTTTCATAATATAGTTACCCTGCTTCTTGCAAAGCTTGATAAAAAGAAAACTAATTTTGGCACTTCAGTAATTTGAAATATCACAGTAGCAACTTCAAAGTTATGACAGTGGTCTGAAATGGACTGAAAAGAAACAAGTCTATTTCCCCCAGGGCCACTGGCCTATCTCTAAAGCTCCTCAAGTTCTCATGTGAATTCAATTGGTTTCGTTTTTAATGTCCTCATCCCACATGCTCCTTTCAAACAGGTTTTGGAACCTTTTTCTGCCCCGTTCTAAAATACAGGTATTCATGTCTGACCAAGACCTACATGTTAAGGTACATTCCAGAAAGTGCTTACACTGGGTTTTTAAAATTATTATTATTATTAATCATGGGGATGTTGCTGATGCCTCCTACTGCTGCCAGATACACTTTTGAAAAAAAAAGAAACAAACTTTAACAGATACAAGTTTTCTGGTTTGCACAAGGGAAGCATGAAGGCTTTTATGCATGGTAATAGTTGCTAAGAGTTCAAACACTGACAGCATCTGACATGAATTTTTTTGTTCTTCAGTTACACTTACATCTATCTCACAATAACCTGCTCTGTTCTTGCTGGATTTTTAAAAAGATAAACTAGGTGAAAATGGAATTTCTGAAGCAGTTAGGCAGCAATGCTTGAAGTATAACCAAAACAACAGTAATGAAAAAGGACTAATAATTAAGCTATCAAATAATAGGTATTTGCTTTTCTTCCTTCCCACTGTCACCACAGCCACCTTCTAAGACAAAGCCTATGTTTAACAGCATCATCAGCCCTTTCTGAAAACTGTAATTTCTGAGTCCTGAATCTGTTAACTCCACTATTAAAAGTATTTCTATACAGGTTCATGATGCAGACAAATAAAAAAGAAAAAAAAAAAAGAAAAAAGGTGTCGAGACTGAACAGTATGTTCTAGGGTCACAACTCTCTTGCATGCTTTTTATCAGCATTCAGCATTAACATTATTTTAGAATAAATTAATTATGTATGTATAATAATGTATTTCAAATACCTGAAGACTAAAAGATATTTGTGTTTATTCTTTACTGAAAATAGCACAACATGAAATCCATGGGAGGTGATGGGGGGGGTCTACAAACTACTGTGAAGCTGGGCAATTTGACACAGTTTACAAGAATTACATTCATTTACTAATGTTCCAACATTAAATTAAGCTTCCAATCACAAGTAGTGATGTTCTCCATTAAGGACACAGATATTCCAGTGTTAACAATTCTAATATCATTTGTAGCCATATGAAAACATTGTTTAATGTAATTGCCCATACAGCAACCTAACTACTTTAACCTCAGTTCACCCATCAGTTCTGACTCCTGTTTATACCCTCCTTCCACCCACACACTTAAAGACAACCATCCCCACAGCTGAAGCATACCCAGGTATAATACACAAAACATAACTGATACAAAAACTCACTTTCACTGGACAACATCTAAAATATGTAAATACCTGTTCCTGCAGGTCGTAGTCATAGCTATCATGCAGCAGAAGACTGAGGACATACCGAGTATAAATCATGGCATCAATGCCACACTTCTCTAGCTCTTGTCCCAGCCAGGTCTGCACTGGACCCAAAGCATGTAGCAGAGACATTTCAGAAACAGATACAGGGCCTGGATAAGAGCTTGAGGAGCTTTCAGATGGCAAACCATCCACAACAACTGTACAGATAGGGCGCATGAATCTAGGTGGTTGGCATCCTTATAACGTGAAGCATTTTCTGGAGTTGATTTTCCGTCGGTATCTGGAGGTGATTTTCACTCCAGTAAATAGGAGAGAGGCTTGACTTCTAGGACAATCATTTATATTTCCTGGCTGTTAGCCGACTAGAGACGAACATCACTCTTCAGGCATGACCAGTGAATAAACTAAATCCTAATAGCAAACACATATGTAGATGTGTTTTTCTACCTTAATTTCACATTGAGGCCAGATGCAAGTCCCCAGCAGGACCTATAAAGAGGAAAAAATGATAAGTTGTGACAATATGTATCCATACATGAATAATATTAAACAGTGAAAAAAACCACCCAAAGTAGAAAGCAGTCATTTACATACTGCTTACTCCAAACATATCGTACATCTACTCAGTGTCATTTTGAAGAGTGACAGGAATTATTACAAGTCTAAAGGTGACTTTTAGAAAAGGTACTTTTTACTGTAGGAAGACTGACTTTTTCATCAAACACTTCACATGTAATCTGTCGACTGAAACATATGTCTGACCTAGCTTTATGGGAAAGTTGAGATTTTATTACTTTCATTATCAGCTGAAAAAAGCCACTCACATAAAAAAAACCACCTATGCTAGTTTGAATAAAGACTGCATATTTTGCATCACTAGAAGACAATATAATCCTACTGTTTTGCAGTGATACCCATTTCTAGAATAGAAGCGTTTTGTTTATAAAACACTGAATTAATGAAATTCATCTGATCAGGAGTTTCATAAATCCTACTACTAAGTGGTTACTACTACCTTCAGGTTCAGGTTTTTTGGCGGTGGTGGTTTTTGGGTTTTTTTCTTAGTTTCAATTATGTGCCTTGTTCCAGGACAGTTAAACATTTTATCATCCAAAGAAACTGTCCTTATAAAAATGTAAATCCCTGGAATAACTTCAAAATTTGAACAGAACATAATTTATCTGTGCCAAAAATTAACATTTAACCTTCTTTACACAAAGCATACACCTGTCCTACCTGAGAGCTTAAACTCTAAACCATTTCCTAAAATAGACAAACTATCCTAAGACTTACACCACCCACAATCACAAATCAATCTTGATAAGCCAGGGGCAGAAGGTGCAAGCACCACACACGTCAGCATTCTGCTCTCAAACGCAGAAAATGTCAGCCCAAAAAAGGCATTTTTGGATTGGTCTATTTATCAGCCACATGCCAATCTGGCATTTGTGTAGGCCTTCCTTCTCCTCTCCAACTTCTTAGCATGAGAAAACAAAGCTCAACTCCAAGCAGGAAATGTCCCTTTACTAAAAGGAAACAAAATAGACTCAAGTGACTAAGCAAAATCTGCTGTTCTGTTTCAACCCCAGTGCAAGATAACCAGCCCACACCAGCCATCACCTAATACAACTATCTGAACTAGGTACTGGGGCAGCATTTCATGTGGGCAGCATGTGTTCTGAAGCCAAACAAAACTGAAAGTTGATACATGTCAATACAACAAAAGATGATCGTTTTTAGGAGCTTTTTTTACAGCACCACACAGGTACAAATGTATATTCCAGATTTTTCTAAGTCACTTGCAACATCACCAAACAGAAACCCATAACGATCAGTTGCTAGCGAGTTTACAAAAGCCTTTCCCTCTCCTACAGTGACCTTACTGCTCTGGTTGCAGTGCTCATTTTGAGAAAGGAGAAAACACAAAATTATTCAATATTGCTCAGCAGCATGTTTCAATTAGTCAAAATCTTTTAAGTAAGCACAAAACACAGTAGGTAGAAACATGCTGCAAGGCACTGGAGGTTACTGCTTCATCACATAATTAGAGAACAGAAAGTACAAGTAAAATCTAGTATTGTGACCCAAGGTAGTCCAAATCCAAGAGTCACAGGTCCAAACTCTTCAGAAGTCCATACTATCTTACTTGTTGAAGAACAACATTCCAGAAAATCTGTTCAGTCCTGCTGGCTCCCCACAGTAGAAGGCGTAATGAATGTTCTCCCCAAGTCAATGCCATAACCCTCGTTGGCCCCCAAATCCTACATTTCATAGATATGGGAAAACTAACACTCTTCATATCTCTTTTTTGAGACATGGTGCAGAACTACCTAAATGTTCAAGGGAACAGGAGCCTCAATCCATCCCACTGCTACCAGTTAGATGCTAGAGCCACCAAAAGATGCTCAGAGCCTGGAAAGGGATTGTAGATCAGCAGGAGAGCACCTGAAGAGCAGCACAAAGGAACTTCTGCCACTCCAGCCAGCAAGCTGGCTCCATTGGGAGCCCAGCTAAAATGGAAACACACGAAGCAAAGACAATTAAAATAAAAAAGCTAGAGACATGCACATGCCTGCAGTCTATCATCTTACTGGCATCACTAAGACATGGTGGGATGCCTCCTATGACTGGAGCGCTGGAATGGAAGGATACAGGGTGTTTAGGAAGGACAGGCACAGGAGACAAGGAGGGGATGTTACCCTCTATGTCAGTGACTGCCTGGAGTGCATGGAGCTCTGCCATGACACAAAAGAGGAGCTGACTGAAACATTATGGGTCAGGATGAAAGGGACAGGCCATGTTATACTGGGGGTCTGCTAAGGTTCCCCACCCAAGAAGACTGAACCATCAAGTCCTCTATAGACAGAAGGAGCAGCCTCACACTCACAAGCCCTGGTCCTCATGGGGGACTTCAACCACCTCCGTATCTGTTAGAGGGGCAACACAGTAGAGCATAAGCAATCCAGGACCAGGAGGTGCCTGGAATGTGATATTGGTGATAACTTCCTTCCCTGAGTTAGAGAAGCCAACAAGGAAAGCTGCTATGCTGGGTCTCCTTCTTACCAACATGCTGGGGCTGCTGGGGAATGTGAAGCTCAAGGGCAGCTGGGCTGCAGTGACTGTGAAACAGTGGAGTTCAAGATCCTCAGGGCAGCAAGGGTGCACAGCAAGCTCATTGCCCTGGCCTTCAGGAGAGCACAGTTTGGCCTTCTCAGGGATCAGCCTGGTAGAGGAGCCAAAGAAAACTGGTTAATATTGAAGGATCACCTCCTCCAGGCTCCAGGCTCAGGAGCAATGCATGCCTACCAAAGGAAATTAGGCAAAACACCAGCCACCTGCATGGCTGAACAAGGAACTCCTGGACAAACACAAACAGAAAAATGAAGCCTACACAGGGTGGAAGCAAGGACAGGTAGTTTGAGAGGAATACCGAGAAATTGTACAATCAGCCAGGAATCAGGGAGGAAAGCTAAAGCTGTGATAGAATTAAATCTGGCCAGGGACATCAAGCTTGATGAAGCAAGAAAAAGCTTCTATAGGTACATCAGTGATAAAAGGGCCCTATCTCAAAGGAGACCCAGGACATGGACAAGGCTGAGGTACTTAATGACTTCTTTATCCTGGTCTTCACCAGCAAGTGCTCCAGACACTGCCCCACTCCCTGGAGGCACACGTGGGGACTGGGGGAATGAAGAACTGACCACTGCAGCACAAGGTCAGATTTGAGACCATCTAAGGAACCTGAAGGACATGAATCCATGGAACCTGATGAAATGCACCCCTAGGTACCGAGGGAACTTAAAAGGTGCTTGGAAGAAAAATGAGGACAGACTTTTTATAAGGGTCTGTTGTAACAGAGTTTTAAACTGAAAACTGGTAGATTTAGATAGGACATTAGGAAGGTATTTTTACATTGAAAGGGTGAGACACTGAACAACTTGTCCAGAGAAGCTGTGCATGATCTACTCCAAGCATTCAAGGTCAGGCCGGGCAGGGCTTTGAGCAACCTTATCTAATGAAAGATGTCCCCACCCACAGAAGTGAGCGTTGATGATCTTGAAAGATTCCTTTCAACTCAAACCATTCCGATTCTTTATGGCAAAGCTTCTGGATACCAGTCACTTCAATCAAAACTTTGGCACATTGTTTAGCTCCTTAGCTAAACCTAGTAAGGACTGAGTTTGTGTTTCAGCTTTTCCGTGAATGAGATGATAATGGGGCCTCTCTTTTCTATCTTAACACTTATTTGAGACATTTGAGAAATTCTGTTCTTGAGACCTAAGCTAACAAAATCTGATTGACTTCATCTGACCAGTTAAAGTGTGTCTTGTTTTTATTAGATGGGGGAGAGAGGGAAAAGACAGCAAGAGAGACAGATTATAAGAGGAATTATGAAATCAGACAAAAAATTTTTGTAATTTGTTTTGTACTTCAGCTTTTTTTAATATCATATCCTATTACCTCTTTTACCATTCAGTTACATGATATAAAACCTGGAAATGTAAACAGATTTATTAAATATTATTTAAGAGTTCTCATTTTACAACTCTCAAGTGCTTTGTTTCATAGATGGTCTTAAGCATTTCCATTATGTTTTAAATTTAACAAAATTTCATAAGGAGTATTTTTCTATCCCAGTACTAGAGAGATTTTCCATATCAAATTAATACAAGTCACTCAAAGAGCAAACATTTCTGCTGATAGATGTGAAGCTTGATTTTAGAAATAACACTTTCTGACAAATAAGTTATTATCCCTCTTAAATATATTTCACACTGTCTCACTAAAAATAAGTTTTCCATCCTCACAAGGCCAGGGCTAATCTGAACAGAGCGAGCACATTACATCTTAAATAATTAGTGGAAGCCTAGTTATTTTAACTAAGTCGGAAAGAATTCTCCATTTCCAGCTATAAAATATGACAGATGGCCATGCCTTTTAACAAGAATTACCAAATACAAATTTAAACATCTGCATCAATACTTTCTGAAAGTACTTTTTATTTACAAAGTAAAAAATACATGTTGAAACTATTTCAAAATAATTTCTCCTTACTCCACTTCTTAGTATATTTTTTCCTTTAAAGTAACCTTCAGTTTTCGCAATACTGATCAATGACCTTAACAAGGTCACATCAGTTAAACTGTCAGCAGTTTAACCGGTAGAGGCACAAGGGCCAATTCACGAAGCGTCTTCTAAAGACTGAGAACACAATATTGTATAAACACTCTGATTTTTCAACTCAGACTGTCTTAGAATACATGTAATTCTCAAAATTCTATTCCACGTGATAGACATTAAATACTCTTTTGATCTACAATAGACAGCAGAAGAAAATAACTAAGCCTTACTCTCCCTTAGATCCAGCTACAGCAAAGCAACAACTTTAAATAACCTATAGCAAGCAACAGAAAGGAGGATCAATAATATGGAAAGTGATGCTGGAGCTCTCCAGTTTTGTTCCCTACAACACATTTGCTCTTTCATAGTAAATAACCTTTTTTGAAGACTAAGTAATCTAGCCTTCTCCATAAAATAACTGGAATATGGGTGCTGTCAGAACAAATACACAGGACTTTTTTTTTTTAATTGTCTTGGTACTACAATAACCAAAGTAACAAACAACTTCTTGTGGCAGTTGTCTCTATGGGATATAGAACGATAGCATAAAATCAGAGATTACCAAAGAATGCAGTAAAAGAAAGGTGTAATTAAATCACTCTTCAATGAAGCTTGATACAAGCACACCAATAAAGTGCTAATGCATGGACTATCAACAGAAATATTAACTAAAAGTTCGTGCCAAGCAAGACAATTCCATGTCTTTAACAGCTCTTTTTCTCCATATTCTCTTGCATACTGTTAGAAAACAGTAACCAAAGCCAAACCACAAAACCCACTGAATTCATCTAAAGTAACCTAATCTCTATTTCATCAGCACCAAGAGGCCTCTGAAAATTGTGCATCCATGCAGCAAAGTCCCAAACCAACATTTTTTGTAAATAAAAAAAAAAAAAACCAAACAATACAATGATTTAACATGCTTTCAAGTTTTTTTAATTAACAACTCTTAAAGCAGTAGAAGACATTGGAATAAGAAAGTAAAAATTATACCCCTTACAATTGTCCCATCAGGTAAAGGTCCACAGACAATGTCTTGGGGATCATAAAAGGTAACTTGAAAAGGAAGCAGGCTTAAATTCACTACACTGGGGTCAATACTATCACTAGAAAAAAAAAAAGTTACTGGATTACATATTGAAAGAGGTTGGAAACTAATACACTGTTTACTTGTACAACCTGTGAGTCTCTAAAACCTCAAATTTACTCCTCACACATTTTGATACATTTCTACAAAGAAGCCAATCTCTTGGATAATCCACAGATACTACTTTTCCTTCCTTCAGTTCTCAAAAGGGAAAACATCTGTGTTTCCAGTGTTTCATGCTGCCTACTGTTACATGTTAACAATTAGACTAAACATATTCTCACACAATAGTTAAGTCAAAACTGCTGTTTTATACAAAGTTTCCTCTATTATTCTTTGAAATACACCAGTGCATGACACAGTTTAAATTAACAGCTCTCATTTTAATTTTTTTCTCCACTTTGACACTGTTCATTTATAAAATGAACACGGAAAAAAAATTAAATTATTTATATATAGTCCACATTTTTTAACCAGAACAATGTTTTTCAAACAAATGTTTTTTCCCAGAATGGTTTTATTAAAAGCAAACAGTATGTCCTTTCGCTGGCAACTACAAGTGGGAAAAAATTATGAAAAATCCTAATTAATATTAAAAGAATAAAAACTTTGTCAAGTTTGGTCAACAACATACTAAAATCACATATACAGTGCAGTAAATTTCAGTCCCCTTTAGAAAACTGATAGTCAAAAGCATGACCAAATTATATGATGGCAACAGAACTCCATATTGTTCTTATATATTGTGGAAGAATCTGCAATTTTACACTAATTTCTTTTGTTTCTTTCCACAAAAATGATGAACAAATCCTTAATAGAAAAAAACCAAGCAGCTACACACTGGGAAAGGCACTGTCAAAAGCTCAAAACCAAAGCCTATTTAAAGTCTAGCAAACAATGGAATTTGTGTGCTTAATTTCACACAGTATTTAAAAGACATGTGAATTCCGAAGTAAGAGAAGTTGCTATTTTTTAACCACATTCCTTGATAATCTAAGAAATTTGACTGTGTAGTCTTCAGAGCAAGGACAGCTATTTTATGCTCAACAAACAGCAAGAGCAGCAGCTTGATTCATGACCAAGGCACTGAAACACTACAGAAATATTGTCCTGCCATGAGAAACAGAGATTAAACACCTGGCTGCTATCAAAGCACTAAAAGTGGTCAAAAGCATAAAAGCAGCTCTGTGAATCAACTTTAAACATACATAGAACCAACCTTTGTAAGAAGCATTACCAAGAGGTACAAGAGTGATACAGTCCTATTTGTAATGGGTTTATGCTTTATAGGGAACTGATGTCTAATGAGGCTGGGCTTACAGTTCTAGGGTAACTCAAGTCAAAGAACCACAGGGGAGACAGAAATCAGTGCCTGAGTGTTACTGCAAGATTTTTTCCCTTGCAAATCTGCAATCTTATTTTCATAACACTTATCCAAATGAAAATCTGAAGCTGCTAATCCTGTATAAAAGCTTAATGGAATTACTCAAAGGATTCAAGAGCTACCATGTAAGCCCTAGTTACTTAGGTTAGCAAAGAAAAAGAACAGATTTAATGAAGATGACACCAGGGGAAGTCACCAATGCAGTTCTGAAAGATTCTGCTCTGGGACTTGTATTACCTGATAAAATCCTAAGTGGCCTGGAAGATAAGATGGGTGACACAGTTTAGAAGATACCAAAGGACAGCAAGTGACCAGGAATAGTGACTTCAGAGCAATTGAAAAAATACAGATGGCCATTATGAAAGTGGACTGGGCAATAAAAAAATAAACAAAATACAGCAAAGGAAAACTTGAAATGAGGCCGAGGGGCAATAATCACCCTACTGAGGCATAAATCAATGAGTTGTGAGCCATTAATCCATGTCTCTCCATGGACAGAGACTTGACTGTTCAACATCTAATTTTTGTTACTAGAAAGTACTAAAGAGATAGTAAGATCTACATACAAAACTTCACACAACAGCCAGCAGAATTCCTTGCAAGAGATACCAAAGACCCAAAAAAAAAATAAAAAAAGATGGTCTTCAATGGAAATCGAGTAAGAGAGATCCCTTGAGAGTTTTTAACTAGACAAACCATATCAAGGTCAGGAAATCCCCTAGGCTGAAAATAGTGTATGGCTGAGGGAGAATGTAGGGGAGGTATCATTCCCCCTCTTCTGTTTTTGTCCCTAACTGCTCCTTTAGAGATGATGCTGCAGACAAGTGCAGGGCTTGTCAAAGCCTTTGTCTGAACCAGTACAGCTGTTCTTATAAAACATTTATGTTTACCATCATACAAGAACAACATTTCAAAAAACAGTTGCTGGAGGAGTGCAACAAGCTGATCCACTCACAGGGCTGCACATTATTAACTCACAGGACTTTATTTAAAGATGTGAAAACATCAATCTTGTCAGGGAGCAAAAACCAAAAACAGAGCTATGGGAAACAGCTCATAAGGGACAGCAGAATCAGCAGGTGAGACACTTGCCCAAGGGGGTCAGTTGCATATCAAAGACCCCAAATGTTGTCATCTGTGTATTCTTTACTTCTGCAAAACAAATATGCATGTAAGCTTGAAAATGTAAAACTTCTAAGCTAAGAAAAAAAGGCAAGACAGAAAGGGAAAAAGCATGACCTAAGAACAAAACCTGCAGACACTGTGTACACCCCAAAACATCATTTCATAGAGTTGCAAGGTTTGAATGTGCTTCATAAGCAAGACTCTTTTGGAAAGGTCCTCACTGCAGCAGGCTTGTAAAGAATCATCTCTGCAGAGTGGAGACTAATGAAGTGGTCCTTCAGTATATATAATATGACTTAAAAAAATCATTAATAAGCCTAATAGTTAGCAAGTTTTGCAGATCATGGTTCAGTGGGAGTCCTGATAATTTGGGAAACAAATTTTATCTTCAGGATGGAAGTATTTTTATTTCATAGCATCACTCAGGAAACTGCTTCAGGAGGTCAACTCAATATTAAAGCTGCATTAAAAAAACTCAAAAGCAACCATGTCATTATGCAGCACATAGATACCACTTCAATAAACAGAATGGAGCTCAGAGCATTTCTCACAAAATAAAACATGACAAAACAATCTCTGGTACCACAGACTATGCAATTGCACCAGATAAGTTTAAGTACAGCACATCTGTAACCTACAACCACCTCAACCCAAAGAATTGTATCTACAAAAATTTTGCTATTTAAGAAGGACTTGAAACTGTTAAAAATATGTCCATTAAACAGATTTAAGAAATGGGAAGACTTCTATATCTGTAAATTGCCTGAATCTAGACAATTAAATGCGGCCTCACTATTATCAAATGCCCACCTGCCATTAACAATGGCAACAATCACATAATTTAAGAATTTGTCCAAAAGGTTATCAAGCTACTAACAGAGTACTAATAATTCCATTCTGTCCTTAAAAAACAATAAACATATACTGACATGAGAATTTTTTTTCTATTTAGTTTGTTACTGTCCACACTGCTGTTTGAACCAAATTTTACTTTGTTTAAACATGACTACATTTTTTTTTAAATCATAGCTGAAAAAGAAAAAATGTACACATACTGCATAACTTAGATGTATGATAACTTTTTAGAACTTTAAAAATACAGCATCTAATGACGAAGAATTTTGGTAAATATTTTTCACACTAAAAATTAATTAAAACAATGTCATACATAAACTTAAAGGAATTACTACTGCTGCCAGTACAAGTTTGCAAAAACCAGAAGTGATAATTTTTATAGCAGTAGTTACTAACTTCCAAGAGAACAACAGCAGCAGCATTTTGACAGAGATACCTCTGTGGATGACTTGAAGGTGAGTCAGGGTAACAGGAACTGCACATTGCCACCAAGAGGGGACAAGACATTCCACTGTTTCTCTCATCCTCTCCTCCATGTTCCCACCCTCTTGTCCTTGTACTTAACACATCCACTGTGTGGCTGCATAGATGAACTGTATCAATTTTTTGTTCCAAAGGGAAAAATTTCATTTTTGGTAAACCAGTCTTAAAAAAATACAAATCAGTGATCTACTTGCTCTCTCACCATGGAATTTCTACATGTGGCATAAGAGAGGAATAGGAAGGCAGAATGCACGAGCTAGAATGCACAGCTAGAATGCACAAGACAGAATGCACATTTTAGCTAATTCAAATCCAAGTCTTTCAGACAATAATTATTCTAAGGAACGTGAAGTGTGCAAGCCAATTCAGGTACTTCAAAAGGTATGATATTTACTTCCGATATTTTTACAGAAATTCACTAGGCACCCGTGCAACCACACCCTGTACTCGTAACATCCAGCAGACTCAGTCTCAAACAGTAGCCTGGGGATAACAAAGAAATTACTGTTTCCTTCAGATTTGCTGGGAGAGAGGCAGGTGTTGCTCTGTAACTAATTGAGAACAGGATGGATCACTCAAGTGTGGAGAACCCAAGAGAATGTGTGGCAGTGCAGACCTCAAACACTGAGGCAGTGCTTCACCTCACACTTTACCCTCCAACCATCACAGTCATTTCTGTACCACTAACATCAGCTTTCTGACCTTTCTGCTATATTTCTTTTACCACTGAACACAGTGGTATGATTTAAGTTTTTCAGTTTGAACTTGCAGATCTTAGCAGTGTAGCAGGGCAATGCCAGAGACGTATCTTGTTCAGCTCAGTTTATTACACAGGGATTGCCTGGATGGGCTGCTACTGGACCTGAGATCCTGGGGAGAAATACTTTTCTAGATGCAACTTCAAGGAGGAGACAGCTACAGTCTTTTCTGTTCAGTCCCATGAGAATCTTCACATGGACACTATTTATCAAAAGCAATACCTTTTACTATGTACACATCACTGATTATCATCATACTTCAATAACACTTCCTCAGGTTTAGGGAAACATTAATGGAGTTAACAGACTACAAAACCAAATAGAACTGCAATCACACAGATGTACATATTTTGAGTTCACCAAGACAATTATCTTCAGGATTTTTGGCAGGTAAATTCTGTAAGCTTTCTACTACTTGTGTCTCACTATATTTACTAGCCTTATTATCACCTAGAATATATGCAGGACTTCAAAACACAATACAGGATGCAGTCAAGTAATGGAAAGACTAAAATATATGCTCTTGACTATTTGATCATTTTCTTTCCTGCCCTCCTGATGTCCTTTATTTACTTAACTTTTAGAGCAGTTCAAACTATCTGCAACCAACAGGTACTTGCCTGTATTTGAACTCCATTCCCAAGTGGGATGGTAATGCTTGGAGGCCCATGCAAGAAGTTACATGTGTGTGCATTAAAACAGATGTGACCCCAGTTCTGAACAGCTCAGTGAGAGAAACAGACACCCACCCATGTACCCCAAAATGTGCTGCAGACTCCTCCAAGGAACAGGCAGCCACCAGGTGGAATCATTCTCCAGGCCACCAGTGTGACCACCCTGATAAAATATTCAGTGCTCCTCATATCAGCTGGAATCCAGTGGCCACTCTTGTAGTGCAACCATACAAGATTTGTTTCAATTAATATACAATTTACTCTCAGGCACACACTGCATCTTTCAGTCAGGCAAAGAAAGGAGAATGAATTATGAATGCCAAAGATCCAACCACCGGTGTTCATTTAAAGGCTGCGATATTTGTCCTGCTATTTATACTTGCAAGGTTAATAATCCATATGTATATAAACAGCAAACTCATTAAAGACCACACTATATATTTTACTCTGGTTTATTAATTTCTTTAATTTGTATGGAAGTATTTTCTGAATACTTACTATTGATGTTTTCTATACTTGGTCTGCAGCTCAGGGAGTTAATTACTATCTTGCTGAAAAGCTTAAAATAGCCTCATAAAGAGTTTCAGAACAAATATTACTTCACCTAACTATACAGCCTTTTCAACAGTTATTTTAATAAAAAGAAGTTTCTCTAAATTCAATTGGAAGTAATATATAGACAATGTTTTTATTAATAAGAGTGTAAAAACTTACAGGATGTGTCAGCCACAGGAGGCTCAGTAAACACAGAGTTGAATTTTCAAGCTCTAAAACTTAACCAGCAGAGAAGATACTGAATTTACAGCACATAAAATATGGCAGGCCTACAAAGGAAATAGTTTCAAATACTTTTTCCCTGCCCCTCTACCACCTCTGATTTTTATTGCAAAATATTAGTAAATGAACTTCTATTTATGAAATTGAGATCCGAAGTAGGATACTTTGCAATTTTGAAGAGAATAGCAAGTCAACATGAAATAATTTATATTTTAACATTTGAATGAATTTGCATAGGCATTTATTGTTCAGTTTATGTTGTAAGGCTGCCAGGCTTTTTCCATAAAAACAGTGACGATATTTGTTATCATATCTCCACTTTTATTATTAGGTATGTTGTTTAAAAACACTACTTATTAAAAAAAGTTTACTGACTGAATAAGTAGGACAATTTAATATTGCTCTTAAAATAATACATTTGCTGCTTGATACTTCAAATGACAGATGAAAAGGTCATTTTACTAAAGTGCAACCAGAAAACCTCTTACAAAAACAGCAGGTCAGCATTGCATTAATTCTCTTCAAGGAAGTTACCGTACTGTTAACCAAGGCATTTCTTTCACAATTCAAGAACAAAGTTACTAAAAACTGGAACTCTGAGGTTTCCCTGAAGTCAGTAAGATATCCAGTTCAGAGAGACCGGTGAAAAAATCATCTACATATGATAAACTAATATCTGAACTTAAAGAGGCAATTTAAAACTTTTCTGTCACCTCACACAATTCAACATGACTCCCATCAAAACGGCTATAAAAACATCAATAAAACAAAAATCACTAAAGGCAATTCAGTTTCACTGTCAAATGCAAGACTTGAATATGCAGTGGATTGAACTTCTACCTCAGAAAACTGAACCAGAAGAGGAATTCACTGAACAGTAGTCTTTAGCTAATTAGTACCAGTAATTAGCTCAAAGTCTTCAGAGAGCAGAAATCAAATATCATGAAACAGTAAAAGCTTTTCCTGTACCTTAAAAAGTAAAGATATGAACCCACCAAATAACTGGAAGCTGGCTCCATTTCTTTTAGGACATTCCAGTGTCCTAAATCCAATGCAATGCTTTAAAGTTGCACATCTACTCAGCCACAGTCTTCAATTTTGGTTGAAGTTCACAATAACACATTACAGTGTCACAAGGATCTAGTGAGAATTAATTACTCATCCAGTGGCAGCAATAGGCATTACTGATTTCTTCATTAGTGATTCTTCAAGCAGACCTTTTTCTTTAGGCTATTAAAACACTCTTTTCTTAAAAAGTACATATGACACATGCTAAATTAACAAAATAACTTCTTTAATCAATTTGTGTATGTTTTATCATGCTTTCCCATTTTACTGTTGATGATTATTATCTCAATCCAAGCCGTGACTATGCAAACACCACCTGGAATAACCCTGCAGAGGATACAGACCTTGCAACCCCGCTCTGATGTTAAAGCTGTACCATCTTATGTCAGGTTGCTTTATTTTTCCTGGCCCTCAGCCACCTCCAGTCTCTCACTCCCTTATCTGTCTCTGTACTTTCTTCCACAGTCCATATATGCAAAATCTCATCGGCAAGGCAATCATGTCTCCCTTCAAATTCTACAACCAAGTTAGTCCATCTAACCAAACCATAAAAACAAACTCACACAATTTAACAACCTACAAAAGGGGTAACAGCTGCTCCTTTTTATACAGCACCTTAAACACAAGCACATGAAAATGAAATTTCACTTGAATTTCACTTGAATTCACTCAGTAGTACAGCTGATAGAAAACTTCATGCAGGTCTCTTTTCTCAATCTCAGCCAAGCACTCTATCCAGAAAGCCTTGTTCCTTTGGTAAATTTAATAGTAACTAGAGAAAGATTTTTAAAAGCTGTAAAAACTCCACAAAATTATTCAGATTTCATCCCTGTTACAATTTATTTTTATTTATTAACAAATCTTTTTGCACAGAGTACAAATTTTCACATGCAATCCTTTCTAGAATAAGGCCTAGAAAGTTACAGACACAATTAACATTAGCAAAGACTGCATATTTGAAATTTCTTCCTCAAGACAGCAAACCCCAGAAATTTAAACATTTCCCAAATTATAGTAAAAATTAAAATCACTACAGTAAACCTAAGCACAGACTTAGCAGGATATAATAAAACTTACATGTAATATCAGACCTGAAAAAATTAATTTAAATACATAATTTATATTTCCACACTAATATAATTAAAATATCACATGTAATATCACAAGAGTGAAAAAATATTTCATTATTTAAATTTCCACACTACTGCCTCAGAAATAAATCTCTTGGAAAGTCATGTTCCATATGTTCTCTTTGGTATCAAAGTTATGAACAGAATTTAGATGCAGAAACAAAACAAACAATGTATAGTATTATGCAGGTAGATCCAAACATCCTGCATATGAAATTATAAAGGAAGCAGATAATTAAAAATTTAAAATACTCAGTAGCTTCCAATAAAGCTACAGAAATAGCTGCTAGTAAGATGTCCGTGAAAGAATAATCTTTGTACTGAATGTTTAAGCTACTCAACCCTTCCCCGCACCCCCAACCACTTCTGTGGGCCAATAAAATACACATTAAATCTCTCAACATCCATTAAAATCTACCCAACCAACTTTCAGGAAAGTAGAGCAAGATGCTTTTTAGTAAAAACATTATAACTAGCCCATCTAGATCTTTTTCTACTAGAACATTCTGACAGTCCCACAGTCAGAATGTTTTGGTACTTCTGACTAGAATAATCTGGTAAATTATTTCCAAATTAAGAAAAAAACATAATTTTCCTTCCAATCAGACAATTTTCCTTTTGTATGTGTATTGAAACATAACTAAGCACACCAATACTCATTTGAATATTTTTCTTTTGTATCATGTAATTGACTTTAGTTGGAAAAAATTCTTGGGGCAGGACTATGGGGATGGACAACATAACTAATTTCTGCAATCCCATTTACAAATTATCCAACCAGCTTATCACTTTTCTTGGACAAAAATGAAGGATACCAATCTCTGTTCCACGAGACAGAAGAATATCCTAAAAACAGACTATCCCAATAAACAGAACATATTAAATAGCTTCTACAAGATCATTTGTATTCCAAGCTCCATTAGCAATGCAGATAATGGGAATATTTCCTGCCAACTCTCCAATTCTACAGGAATTCTAAGTCTCACTGCCTTCACCACATTCTGCTTTACCAGATATTGTTGCCTATCCTATTATAGTATTGTTACTTTCAGTTATTAGCTATTGCTTAAAGAAGCAGCAAACTGAAACATGATTTTGCTGGGATTCCAGCTAAGTATATAAAGTGTCTATTCTGACTCTACAACACTATGCCTAAAACCTAGTAAAATCCTTCAAGAAAATTCACCTGTTCAGCCTCTTGGTTGCTTTATTTACCTAGAAACAAGATGCTCAAGATGGACAATTAATGGAGTTTTGAACAGCACCTAGATCTTCCTCTGACCCTAATTCCTGCTAGAATGCACAGCAAATGAGCAAAGGAAAATGCTGACATCATTTTACCCCTATGGAATTTCTCTAACGTGGAAGCAAATAGCAACAACAAAAGCAGTGGGAGATGCTGAAATATGCCTATGAAACAGGCATAATAAGGTAAGACAAGTTCAGGACCTCCATTTTTTCTTCTTGGGTCACATATAGATCTCTTTGACCCTTACTTTCCTTGCAATTCCACTGCTCATGAGCAGAAAAGCTGGAGGGTCATATACCCAACCCAAATTTGCAGAATCCGAGGACTCAAAGGGTCTTATCCCCAATGGTGCCCCAAACAGATGGATAAAGTCACTGTACAGAACTTAATATCTGTCAAGCAGAACATGGTGGGGATATGCACTGCTGAGGCTTTTAATGGCCTGTCTCAGGATTTCCCCAATAACTGTCAAGTCTTTGAAAACAAATAACATTATGAACAGATAACATGCTACTCATTCAAGTCGCTTACATCCCCTCTTGTATCTCAATGATGAAGTGAAAAGATTTTGATACCTATATGATATGCTTTATTGACTAGAAGAGAATGATTGCACACTACCATTTTAGCATATTCATACTAACAAGAAACGGCAGATGGAGGATTAGTACAAAATAAAATCTGTACAGTTACATGTCAAGTAACAGTCAAGTTTACTTTTGTAAGGCATATTTTTGCCTTAAATAATAAAGGAAAACGTCAATTACAGACTCCCATGGATTGTGAGGAGTTTGAAATACCTAGAGTTTAAGCACTGCAGTGAAGTACTTTGGTTTACACAATTATCTACTGAATCATCACGAGTTCACTTTTGACAGTTAAGAAACCAAAGTCAATTGGCAATTCCTACTTCATTTCAGGAATACAGAAGAAATATATAGTGCACAATAGAAATTATAAACATTTTAAAGGGTTTGAATGAAGAAAAGCAACTACACATACCACAAAGGCCTCTGATCCCAAGCTTATAAATTACAGCCCAAATCACTTATACACAGAAAACATCAGACTACAGGAATGCGTTTTATTTGAAAGGAAGAACAAGCAAATCGTACTATTTTCACCCTTCAGATCAGTATCAGGTACTGCAATGAGTAATTAAAACAAAGACAAGACAGAAAAAAAAGCACCGCACTCTGGCTTTCTTAAAGTTTCATAACGCGATTCAATACGTGTATACTTTTAATCGAGACGACACGAGGAGAAGATGGAAACGAGTTTGCCGGAGCGAAGTGTCAGTTTGTGTCACTTCTGCATTCAGCTGTAACCTTCGCCAAACCTTGTCCCCCACCCCGCCCATCGCCCGCGAGAGGCCGCGGCCGGCGCTCCCGCCCCAGCGGCGCCCGGCTCGCAGCGCCCATAGGCTGCGGCTCCCGTCACTCTGCCATCAGCCCAGCTCCGCCTCCCCCAGCAGCAGCAGCCCTAGCCCTCCTATCCGCCTTTTGCCTTCAATAGGCCCTAAAGGACAATGCTGCTGGAAGGGGAAAAAAAGGAGAAAAAAAAAAGAAAAAAAAAAAAAAGAAGAGGGGAGCGAGCCAGCCCCGCCAGAGCAGCCCCCGGAGCAGCGCAGCGCTGTGAGGCCACGGCTCAGCCGGGGCGGTTCCATCGGCCCCAGCCCGTCCCCAGCTCCCCCTCCCCGGTGCGCGGCCGCCGCTGCGCTCTGAACGCCCGCTCAGGATGAAAGGTCACGGCGTGAGCGCCAGCCGGGCCCGGCAGCGCTACAAGCCCGTCACCTCAACCGCGGGGTCAGGCGGGGCAGTCGAGGCGCTGCCCGGATCGGGATCTCCCTACTCCGACCCCGAACCGCCGCATCCTCCGCTTTCCCGTCTGCTGGCGCCGGATGACACCGGCGCGGGCCGGCACCCGCGGCGGGTGGGTTCGGGGTGCCGCCTTTCCCTCCCTCCTTCTCCTCCTCTGCTCCCTGGCGTGAACCAGCCCGAGGGCACCGAGCCGCTGCTCCCGCTCCAGGCTGGCGCCTTCCTCCCGGCCGCGGCTCAAGCCGCTCACCTGGCGCCGGGTCCTGCCGGCATGGAAGAGCGCGGAGCCGGCGGCAGCCAGGGAGGGCTCGGCTCCTCTCCCGGGCAGCGCTCTGACCGGGGCACCCCGGCCGGGCCCCCGGCCCCGCCCCCGAGCCCGGCCCGCCGCCGGCCGGCAGCCGCCCCCCGCCCGGCCCCCGGCGCTCCTGTCACCCCCTCCCCGGCCCCTTCCTCCCGCGCCCCCCGGCACGCTCCCGCCGCGCTGCGCCAGGCGCAACCCAAGAGCGGGACGCGCCATCCCGGGAACCCGTCCTCCCGGCGGGACCAGGCCCGGCCCCGCAACTCCTCCTCTTCCCGGGCTGTTAGCGGAGCGGGCAGGGATGCGCGGGCCTTCCCGGCCGGGCCCCGAGCCGCCGGCCCGGCGCTCCCAGGGGTCCAGCCCGCCTGTCCCAACGCAGCGGTGGGAAAGAAGCGGGGGAGGGGAAGGGCGCCCGCTGCCGCCTCCCGGCTCCGTCCTCCCGTTCCACGGACAGGGCGGCTGCCACTCTCCCTCCCTCCCTTCAGCCCTGCCCCTCCCTCTGCTCCCCGGGCCCGCGGCGGGCATTTACCTGCCGTGGT
This sequence comes from Zonotrichia leucophrys gambelii, assembly GCF_028769735.1. Classification (NCBI taxonomy): domain Eukaryota; kingdom Metazoa; phylum Chordata; class Aves; order Passeriformes; family Passerellidae; genus Zonotrichia; species Zonotrichia leucophrys. Next base: position 53,848,970 of record NC_088173.1, read on the forward strand.
GGCGCAGAGCGGGGCCCTGGGGCCTCTGGCAGCCGGAGGAGGCAGCGGACTCCGTCCCGCTGCTGCCGTCCCCGAGTGAGGCGGGCGGGACGGAGCCGGGACCTGCCCCGGGAGGCGTTACGTAAACCGGCGGCGGCGGCGGTTCCAGCGCCACGGGGAGGGAAGGAGGGAGGGAGGGGGCCGGGCCGGCCGCTCCGTCACCCGGCAACGGGACTCAGCTCCCCGGCGGACCGCGCCGCCGGCTCCGCCCCGTATCCCTCCGCCCAGAGGGCGGCCCGGATCCCTGATCCCGATCCGTGGGGCTGAGCCGGGCGGGAGGGAAGGGTCTAGCGACCATCGCGCCGGTGGGCAGGAGATGATGGGACCGGTCTGTTCTGCTCTGTGCCGTATTCATCCCTGTCCCTGTCTCTGTTGGCCGTAGGGCCCGGGCGCCGGCAAGCCGCCTTCATGTCGGGGCCGCGGCGCAGGAAGGGCGGGGGGAGGAGGGGAAGTGTCCTTTGCCCTGGTTGTACAGCCTCCCGCCCGCCGGCAGAGCGCCGCGCTGCCCGCCGGCTGCCTGAGCAGGGAAGCGGCGGGCGAGGCGCTCGGGAGGCACCGGGCGGGCGCCGGGCCGCGGGGCCGCCGCTGAGGCGGGAGGGGCGGCGGCCGGAAGCTCCCGCGCCCCTCCGGAGGGCTGTGCCGCCGGGAGGGGAACACCCAGGCAGGGCCGGCGCAGGAATGCGGGGGAGGGAGCGGGGGATAATGATGGAGCGTAGCGGTGTTTGTCATGTGAGGTCCTTTTGAAATGCTGAGCGACTCCGAGAGCAAGGTTAGCAAATAAAAGTTTATTTTACTGCGCAATGAAAGCCCGTCTGGAAGGGAAGTCGTCTGTTGGGGGATTGTTGCCATTGAAAGTCGGGTTTAGTAGGTGAGCTCCTCGGGAGCCGCGGGAATTTTGTTCCAATTGATTAAATGCCAGTTTAATCACAACTGTTTACACAACCGTGGAGTAATGAAAGGGCAACATTTTTAGCATAGTAGATGGGTGAAAATGGGCCACTGTAAGGCTGAAAATATGACAAGACACACCAAAGTACTCATTAAGCTTCTTAATTGGGAAAATAATGATGCCCTTTTCAGGTGTACACTACCACCCCACATTTCTCAAATACATGAACACATACGGGCTTGAGGAAAGTCAATATTATGTAAGACGTCAAAATAAGTCTTCTGTCTGTGTAATCCTGAGGTTTTCTTCCTTTTGTTCACTGCTCAACGTGTGGCTCCTAGAGTTCCAAAATGCAGTATGTCATCCATATTGGCTCATACTACTTCTTTTGTGCACAACATCTTCAGTCAATGGAACCAAGATTGCATTGAAAACATGATCCCCCAGTACCGGATGTGGTCCTATTCAGGCCTTTCAACAAGTCTGTATATAAAATACCTCTCATAAGAAGCATGAATGCTAACACTGCCTCCCAGCCTATATACTCATTTCCTGATACAGAGCAACATTATTCTTATTTTTGTTTTACCTAGGGTTTGCCAATTTTGAACATCCTTAGCACTTAATTTAGTCATAAATCTGACTTAGGCTAGCCAAAAGTTAAGTATGCAAGATTGTGTAGCTACATGAACTACCAGCACTCTCTTAAATGTCGCTGAGGCAGTAATTCATGTCGTATGAACAGTGCAGTTAATCAGTTACTTTCTCCAGACCTCGCAGGAGTATTTTGGGAGAAATCTAAAGAGAAAGTAGTGCTTTAAACTGTGTGATTAAAGGACAGAATTGTTCTCTGAACTATTTAATTACCGTTCAAGTTATTTTCTTGTTATGAAAAGCTGAAACTGAAAAGCTTTGGGGGAGAAATCCTGCTGACTGTTTTCTGCTGAGTCATTCCCCGGGTTTATCAGAAGCGTTTCACCACCACTGTAACACAACTCGCGCCAATCGCAATCAAATCTCCTTTTGTTCAGGAGCTCACAATTTGAATTCCCCTTTTCAAGGTAGAATAAGATATACTAAAATATGAGGCATCTGGGATCTGTGTGTAGTAATAATTGGCACCAATTTAAATCAATCTCCATATAGTCCTCTGTACATATCCTCAATGTATTAGTAATGTGTATCATCAATACAAATCCATTCTATTTCACCCTTTCTGAACATTTTTTCTCTGAAGGTTTGTAGAAGGAACAGATGCTCAGAACATTGGTGTTCTCCTAATGGAGCAAATCAGAGCATGGAGGCCAATGACAGATTATTCTGAATATTCACGTAGTTGCCGTGTGACATTTCAAATTGACAGTTCTGGTTTTGTGGTCAGATCTCAGGGATCCCAACAGTGGAACTTTTTGGTTTGTTTGTTGGTTTTTGTTGGGTTTTATTTTCCTAACAACCAACCCAGTTCTGATCTCCATTTGGCAAGCATTTCAGAAACAGCTGGTGCACGACCATATGCCGTGCTGGCACTGCTGTGAGCTTATTTCCCACTTGTCCTCCTGGTCAATCAGAGTAGCTCCATGTGCTGAAGGACAGCTGGTCCCTTGGCATGCAAAGCAGCTAATGAACTTTTCCTCCAAAAAGCTGTAGGGATAGAGCACGTGAGCTGCGATCAGTGGGTTTTGCTTTCTGAAGTGCTATCAAAGATGGAAGTTTCTGTGGGAACCCTGTTTATTGCCTCTGTGTGACAACCTGCACCCTGAGAACAACTATGTGGGTGTGCATGGTAGGTGACAGCGCTTGTTTGGAAAATGGAGGCTAAATGATCTGTGTTGAAAAGAATGCTAAACCACAGCTGAGTGACTGATGGACTTCAGCTGTCAGCCTCAGCAAGTAGCACCATGTACCTGTAGCATCATGGTGATCCCTGCTAAAAAGGTCTCCAGTAAATTTCTAAAAATGTATGCACTTCATAATATATTATTTTTTCCTTTAAGTAACCTACTGAAAGAGGAATTGCACAGTTCAGTATTACATAGCTGCAGCTTGTAAGCATTTTATTGTCAGCCATTCCTCTTACTTCTTTAAAATCAGTCAGTTTATAATATTCCCTAAAATTTCCTTGTAGGTGCAATAAAAATCCCCTGATTTTCCCTGAGCAGGGATTAAGTATCAGTTAGCTTTGAAAGTCATGATAACCAATCAGCAGACAATTCTCTTGTTCACAGTTCATAAAATGTTCATATGAAATGCTTGATAAAAACAATCTGCCCATTCAGCATTTTAGAAACAGCTACAGTACCATTCATGTGGGAATAAATGTAGTTCAAGGACTTAAAAGATCATCTAAATGTGCAGGATCTAAATATATATGTAAAGTCATAATGTGTTTTTAAAATCTAGAAAATGGATGGACGTTAGTGTAAACTGAAACAGGGAATATCCAACAGACTCGTGATGAGTTTTATTTGAAATCTTGATGCACAGATTCAAAATTATAATTATCTCTTTGAAATTACTTTTCTTAATTCCATGAAGGCTTGCCTAACTTTTTTACTTCTTTTCAGGATCCATTTCAAGTTTTGAGCAAAAATGTTCACACCTCCCAGAAGTAATAACTTGGTTCAAATGACACATTCAAAAGGCATTCCTCAGCACTAGATCAGGTTTCAGATTCCTTTTTACTGATCCCTCTTTCCTAATAATATCCCTGTGCTGTACCAAAAACCAAGCTGTACATACCCACAGAATCAGAGGACCACTCTGTTGTCAGCATCAAGGACCTCATCTACTGCAGTGAATGGAATGTGACATTAAATTTTAGTGGGGCTTTCATTAGGCCACAGTTCAACCCCTCTCCTTTCAGACTCCTCTCAAAGAGGTTTCAATATCTTTAACAGGAACACACTAGTGTGGTGAGCTTGGAAGATCTGAGTCACTTGAAAAATCAATTACATAATTCAAAGTAAATTTATTTTCTGTTTAATCCAACTTGATCACTATAACCTCAAAATGTATTTCTGTTTTCTTTGAACAGAAACTGCATGTAGGAAACTGTCACAGAAACTGCAGGTCAGGCAGTGCTGTTCTATAACAAGTGTCTGGGCTTGGTGTTGGTATTTCTTTAGGACTCTACTTTTTTAAAAATTATTTGGCTTCAGTGTTACTCTTACCCTTTTTCATCCTGCAGCACTAACAACTGAGAAACCCTAATAATACCTTGAGAAACCCTTGGACAGCCCAAAGTAATGCATGAACAGGACTGTCTCAGCATGGTGCTGTGTGCCTAAAACAGACCACCTGAGGTCTATTGTAAAAAGTACTCAGAGAAAATTATAAAGAGCCATGATAATTGTCTGCAGCAGTTTGGACAAACAGCCAAGCAATACAAAAAGATTAGAAAAATGAAAACATTACACTACATGATGAATGTAAAGGTCCAAGTACCTAGGTACAGCATTTGAAACCATACACCAAGGAATAGCTTTCACTTTTGGTGTAATGAAAGGACTACAGGAAGTACAGTGTTACAAAAATAAAACCATTTTCACAAGTGATGAAATACAAAGCAAGTATTACATGCAATTGCATTTTAAGGACAATTAGTCACCATTAAATATACCAGTGTCTCAGAATCTGATCGTTTTTTGTAATGCATATGTGGAAGAATTTTATGTCATAATGGGGTATGAATTTAATTGCATTGCGTTTGTTGCTACATCAGCTATTGTCAAGCTATTAAGTTAATTACATGTTAAGTTTTAAACTAGATGAAACACATTATGACATCTGTTTTTTCCTATATACTACAGCCATTCCAGAATTACCATGTTGGAAATGTCTGAGGTTTTGGCAGCTCACTGTCTTACAAATAGTTCATGAATACAATTAAACATCCTTGAGTAGCCTGCAGCATCAGCATCCAATCCTTGTCTTGCTCATCAGAGATATGATATTGTTCTACACTAATTCCACCATTTTTTTTCTCCAGATACTGACCCTATTCTCAGTCAGGGAAAATGCTGACAGCAGAGTTGAATGCATTCTCATAGCTGATGATCTGGCCACAGATTTTGGAATTAATGTACTACCATCTTTATTAATGATCTATAAAAAATGAAGGGTGAAAGAAACACTTGAAATTCTGTTGAGTTCTTAAAACAATTGCACTGAAGGTATTATTCTTTTCCTTAACATTTTCTTAACAAGATATTCTATTGCAGACCCTGGTAATAAAAGTAATCCTTTGTGTATTAATGGCTTATTGTCCTGGCACTTTGACATTATGTTTTGACTGATCAAAAAGTTTTCTTATCTGATCCCGTTGTAAAAAACTGTAAAGCAAAAAGGTTGCATGTTTTCAGATGCTTAAAAAAACCAAAAAAAAACTTCTCAAACTTGGTTTGAAAGCTGAGACTTGAAAGTGAAGGAATCTATATACACCACTTACAGTCTGTAATCAGATTATTATTGTTGTTCTTAATAATAAAAAGGTTGATATTTTTATTTGCGAGAACTTTTTTAATCTATGTGGGAGCAAACTGCAAAATAGCCATTGCTGCTTTCCGATAGAGCTGATAGGCTGGGAAGTGCTGCCATTAGAAATAAATAGCTCGTTCTGTAGATTTCAAAGGACTGTTAAGTGGCTGATTAATACTAGTAGCCATTACAATGAGTTAATTTACAATAGGGGAAAAAGTCAGGTTTGGAAAAAGCAGCATTTAAAAACGGGTATTGAATCCCAACCAAATATACTACTATTTTGATATTAAGGGGAAAAAAATTGGTAGTACATGCAGAGCTCTAGTATCTGCATTTCCAAAGCTGCTCTAGGAAGAGATTTCTAGCTGCTGTGATTGACTGCAGGGCTGTCAGCCTGAAATAGAAACCATTTGAGCAGCACGAGAGAAGGAGAGGGTATTTTTCTGTCAAGAAGTAGCTAATATTTCAATATTCTCTAACTAGACTGATATGCTCTCAAAAGTATATTTCATGATATTTTGGCTTGTAATTCAAACTGAATTAGATTAGATGCTCATTTAAAGAGTTACTCATTGGAACCTGTTAATGGGAAGAAAACTACCTCACTTTCCAAGGCTGGTTTATGTGTTTATTCTAAAAAGGTGTTTTCTCTCAATAGAGTTATCGCTGTTGACATGAAAACTACTTGTTTTCTGGTTTCATTAGCTTTTTTTTTTTTTGTTAAAATAGGGTTGCCTTTTGATTTTTATACTACTTCGATATCAACTGTGAAGAAACAAAGAGGCAGGCATAGCTTTAACAGGCTGAACAGAGATTGCTGTCTTGGTGTTAAAAGACAGAAATCTCAGTTAAAACTTCCACACATTTTGGCAGTTGAAGAGGTCATGAAACAAATGAACATTTAAATGCCTAAACCCAGCCAGCTTTTCCAGGTGTAGAGCATTCATTTGTAGGGGTCATTTCCCCTAAGAAAGTTTGTTTTTTTTTTTTTTCTGAGGCTGACTGCAGGCCATACTGTGTTCACATTACATAGGGAGGAGGCACTAAAGACCAAGCTAATCAAGCTATGCAGGGTGGTATAGCAGAGGAGAATATTAGGTGGCAGGATTGGGCCACAGGTACAGATCACAGATGGGAGTATAATCCTACAAGATGGATCATGTGAACATTATTTGTTAAAGGGGTAAAATGAATGCAGCCACATTAAATAAAAGAATAGTTTATTTCTCAGAATAAATATTTTCCTCTTAAATGTAAATGTCAATATTCATGGCATTGAATAAGAATTGATAACCAAAGGCATTGCTTTCTAGCTTATTGCAATGTTTTGATTTTATAGATTTTTATTCCTGGGAGCATACTTTCATAGATGCATGTTCTTCTGTACAATGAACAGTATTTGACTTTGAACTTTTCCAGGTAGGAAATCATATCCTTAAAAAACCAGATGAAAATTCCATGCTTCACTCTGGTGCATAAAAGTGATTCCTGTATTTGGAATTGAAGTATTGCCATGGCAAAAAATGTTATGACAACATTTCTTCCATAGTCAATGAAAAGCGATAAGGCCCTGTAAAAAGGAATTCAGGGCACCTGTGTGAGGCACCAGCTCCTCTGCTCTGACTGCCTACATCTGCCAGCTGATCCAGCACTCCCACATGCTGAAACAGAGCACTGCTTAGAGCTCATCAGTGCAAAACATTTTTGAAAATCATCTGAAGAGTCAGCAGGTTTGGCTTTGCCAGAGCAAACTTTTGACACCAAGACATTTTTACAAGTAGGAGCCATGAGAGGCTCCCACTGTCACATCCACATGACTGTTCTCTCTTCCCACTCCTTGAAGCCAGTGTGGCTCCATCCAGGTTTCCTGTCAGGGATGGTTCTTGGCTTGTGCAACCTCCTGATGATGCTGGGTAGGTGTGCTAACGGTTACGTACTATGTAGTCCTGTGCAAAGGTACCTGTAGTTTTGGGAATTTATCCTGGAAGACAGAAATGTTTTTTCCAGGTCTAGGTCTAGGACTTTTTCAGTCTTGAGTGAGTTGAACCCACCAAGTCTGATTTTCCCAAGGAATGAGCAAATGGTAGCATGCCCAAGGCTACAGCTACTCTCCATCCCTCTTGTTGCAGCTAGGTTATTGTTCAGAAAGGAAAGACAGAAGCAAGAAAAATATAAAACCAGACCTAAACTCCCTTTATCTTGTTGCTGAAGATCCTCTTTTGAAATGACAAGCCTAAAAGTCTTGGGATTCAAACTCTGTTTCCATTTATATGTATGCAGTTTACCCAGTTTTGCAGTGCAAACTGTGAATACTGTGTCTATCTCATGAGTGAGTTACTGAGAGCTGAAAGGAGGGAGATGTGAACCTCATCCCAAGGTATTCTCTACACTATTGCTTAGAGCAGTCTTCTGGAAGAGCTCACTCCACATGCAGGATAAGAGTGCTAATGTCAGCTGGGAGTACTAAATGGGATTTGGGCTAAATTCAGAGCTACTCGTGGATGTTAGGTGTGGGAATGGCCTCTCTGGGGATGAACTTAGGCATTTCTTTCTCAATTACAACTTTAAGAGTTCAGTTTGGGATACTTTTAAGTATCTGGGAGGGTGGGCTCTATATAGAAAATTTTGAAGTCCAATATGGAGACTTAGTATTTTAAGCTCTTCCATGGATATTAGGTAATCTGGATAGCTCTCTTGGATTTTAGACACTGTGCAGACTGGAGCTGTTACAAAACTAGCAGGAAGACCAAGGAGCAGAAATAGGCTCTTATAACTGAAACTTGTTTTTTGCCCTCTCATCTTCAAGACATGCACATTTGGAAAAGTAAAGAAGGCAGATTCCCTGCTTACAATCACCTAATTTTAAACAAGGGAGTAAATTTGTGTAGGTTGGATTCAACTCCTTAAGATATTTGATACATTTTTTGTATGTTTGTGTAGTTTTCCTTCTGTGAATGAAATGATCCATCTATATGATACTATAGTCCATGTTCCTTGTTTCATAGATTCACCACCAACTGCCTGGTCATGTGTCAGTGAAAGTGAAGCATTCAGCTGCAACTTCTTTTCTAATGTAGCAGTGAAAGTGAGGTATTCAGCTGCAATTTCTTTTCAGGAAACTCCTTAACTGACTTTTCTAGACAGTCACTGCTTGTCATTATTTGTGACAAGGGAGTTTTGAAAACTGTTCCGTGAGCTATGGTAGAAAGTACTTCCAATGTACATGAAAAGTATCTCCTCATTTGTTTCACAAAGAAAATCCTAGCAGTAGCTCAGCTGAAATTTAATAACTGCCTGGTTTTACTGCTGCTGTTGGTCTCATCCAAAGTCAATGGTAAGTGCTTACATTTTTCTGTGATTGGTCTCGAATTTGGAGTTTGATTTGGAGTGTGATTGTTTGCATTAACTATTCTGCTTTATAGAGAATTATGTACAGTTATCATACAGATGTACAGATGATAATGAGATGATAACAAGATTTAGTAATTCTTTTCTTTAACTATAGATGCAGAGAACATTTTAATTGCTTACCACCCCATTTCAGGTGTTCACTCAAGTCATGTCTCACTGGGGGCAGGCAGGTTTTGAGTTTATGCAGTTGTATGTTAAATCAACATTCTTCTTTGCTTGTGATGTGGACTTAGGGAGATTTTTTTTAAAATTCCATAGTGATTAGATTCTCCAGTGCACTGCTCTTATTTTTCATGGTGGTGGATTTTGTAATGCCAGCTGAGATTATATTCCTTTGGCTCACCTGTCATTTGCATACACATAAGGCACTGAAGATACCTATTATTTTCAGCTAGCAAATAATCTTGTTCCCACTTAACTTGAAATACATTGTTCTCTGTATCCTAATTTTGGCTTTTACAGTCACTTGCTTAATTGCATTTGGATTACTCTGCACTGTGTTTTAATACATTATATTTAAAATCTGCAAGATAAAACATCACCATAAATAGATGCATAGATATGGTCACAATGGAAACATTATGGCAGCTGTAGAGGTTGACATGATTTACCACCTGTCAGGAGTATGTCATCCTTGGCACAGTGTGGTGCTGCTCTGCTGGTGAAAGCTCTGTCTTTCCACTGGTCCTACCAGGCTCTCAGGCTACCCAGGGCTGAATAGAGGAGTTCTACCAAAACATTTCTGCATTCACTGGAACAGTAGCAGAACACTCCACAGACAGGGTCACTACAGCAGCAGCAGCCCATTCTTAGAAGGCGCAAAGATTTATGAAGGTTCACGCTCCTGCTTCCTCCACTTTTGTAACCCTTGAGCTGCTGGACAAATATGTCAGTGTTTCCTTGCAAAGCAATAGCAAATCACTCCTTCATGTGGGAGCTGTAGGAGAATAGAATATAGGTAAATAAACGTAGTAGAGCAAGTAATCTTGTCCCCTAAGGAGTTGCAGCTGGGTTAATTATTAAAGATTAGGAGCAGGCCTGATTTTAACAGGCCACAGCTGTAGCCAATAAGTAGAGTGTTATAAAAGAGTGGATTGGTTGGCTGTGAGGACAAGAAAGAGTCAGTGCTTAGAGGAACTGCCCATGAGAAACATCAAAGAAGGGAGGTATGAAACTCTAACAATATGGAACCTTTGCAATGTGATGACAATAGAACTCTTGTGCTATGATGATAACAGGGAGCAGCAACTTCTGCTGAGATTCATGCACCTCCTGAGTTAGTAATTTCCTTTCATCTCCAGCCCAAGATTGTACAAGATGGTAATGATGATATGATAGGAATTGTCTCATTTGGCTGGAACAGCACCCATGGTAGTGTATGATAGTTGCAGGCAGTATCAATTGCTGATGCAGTGGCTGAATGTCTTGGTAAGAAGTTAATGTAATGCCAATGAAAAAAATAAGTTTCATAATTTTTTTTTGGGAAGCTTTTATAAAATATAACTGTGTTTGCTCCTTTCATCTTGCATTAGGACTGTTTCTTTCACATTCAGTCCCTTTGCCATGTTATGGGATGATCAAAAGAGACATTTGTACACCTACAATATGAGGGACTTCACAAGAAGCCACCACAGAATATTTCCATTTATAAGACATTGGAAAACCTGCTTCTGAAGATTAAGCATTAGTTAAAATATTTAAGTTGCATTAAACAATGTGGTGTACATTTGGTTCTGTCAGATCAGAATCCACCTGTAAAACCCTATACCTGGAAGGTGTCTGTGGAAGGACCATATGAGCTCTGCCATATTTTGATAGGATATAGCATATATAGAATATTTTAATAATCTCCCACCTTCATCATGCTGGCAACTTAGTTAAGGACTTCTAGAAAGCACAGAATAACATTGATGCAGCCAATTTGCAGTTCAGACAAATGTCAGGTAAGGTGCTACACAGAGATGAATTTTCCTTTACTTGGTTAATAGACACAAAGTCCTTATTTCCCTAGAAAGAAGAAAATACTGGTGTTGCAAAGTTTGTCGCAGAGGTGCATAAAAGTGAAAGCAGAAATCCATAAATATACGCGCATATGCTACTATATATTCATGTCTACAAATTACATGAGTTTTTCAGCAAGGAGTGGTGAATGGTACATCTCTGCATTTCTCTGTATAAGTGTACATCATTTCCATGCATGTTTAAAGAGATAAACTGAATTCTTGAAGGTGAATGATAAGGGAGTGGGGGTTGTGGAGGACTGAGATAACGCCAGGAGTCACCTGCAGGGTATGGAAAGGGTGGAGCTACTAAACTTACTACGTCAGACCTCACATATTTGAATATTTAAGTGGTCTCAGTGTTATTTAATATGTTTTCAAGTGTCTCATGATCTCATAAATTTCTTTTGGTGTTTTCCAATCACGGGGAAACAATGGCTTACCATGGTAAATATTCTTTCAGGAATGCATGTTATTAATCTGCCCCTTTAAGCACTGCAGTGTAGGGTGAGCCTTAACTGTGTGCTGGAGTCTTGATTTCACTGGGATTTAATCACAGGTTAAAGTGGTTTCCTGAGTTAGAGCCAGAAAGATAGTTTACAACTAAAGAAGAAAACCTGTTTACCTCCTAGACTGCTCTTGTCATCCATATGTGCATGTTTACGAATCCATTTTCATACAAATCTGGGCAGAATTAGTTTGGTAAGAGAAGGGAGTACATCAGAGCCTGCCTCTGAATTTAATTGAGCTGAGAAGTCATTGAATTTGGAGAATTGCTTCAAATCCGTCTCTTGCAAACATGATTTGGAATGCCCAGAAGATGCTGGGATGACACCCAAAAGATTATTAGTAAGACAAAAGCTATTAACATGTATCACCGTGTGTATCCTGGCAAACAGCTCAACAAAAATTCATATTGATAAAGCCAGTGGGGTCTGGGTCACCAGTGTTCAGGATCATTCCTTTAAATATTGGCAAAATTTACCAGGAATTGTGTAATGAACCATTTTCATACCAACAGAGTTTCTATATTGCAGAAAATAATGTATTATTATAATGCATAGATTTGATGGCATATAAAGAGAATTTCTTGCACTTACCAAAGCCACAGAAAATAAAAAAGTAAAGGAGAGGTCCATTATGAAATAGATTCAATAATTTGACAAAGAATGTATTAAAATGTATGCCTTAGATTATTTTCTGTGCTGTATCAACAAAAAAACAACAGAAATATTTGAAATGTAAAATGTGTGATCAATGTACATAAATTTAGCTACTATATACAAAATAGAGACAACGATAAAAAAATTTAGACAATTTCAATTAAGCACAGGGGATCTGGACAAGCTCAAGAAGTGGGCACATGGCAATCTCATGAGGTTCAACATAGTCAAGTGCAAGGTCCTGCACCTGCTTTGCCTGGTGTTATTACAGGCTGGGAGATGAATGAATTGAGAGAAACTATGTGCAGAAGAACTTGGGGGTGCTGGTGGGCGAAAATTTGGACATGAGCTGGCAGTGTGTGCTTGGAGCTCAGGAAGTATCCTGGGCTGCATCCAGAGCAGTGTGGGTGACAAGTCAAGGGAGCTGATTCTGCCCCGTGCTCTCTGCTCTGGTGAGACTCCCCCCTGAGTACTGCATCCTGCTTGGGATCCTCGGCAGAAGAAAGCCATGGACCTGTTGGTTTGAAATGAAGGGAGATTCAGACTAGCTGTAAGTGAGAAATTTGTTATGATTAGGGTGGCGAAACACTGAAACAGGTTGCTCAGTGAGGCAGTGGATGCTGGATGGGGCTCTGGGTAATCTGGTCTAATGTAAGATATCCCTGCTCATTGCAGGAGGGTTGGGCTAGACGAGCTTTAAGGGTCCCTTCCAACCCAAAATAGTCTATGATTCCATGACTGTGTGTCATTTCTCATCCTGAAAATATTTTGACACATAAATAGTTTTATTTCCATATTCTAGAGTTTATGTAAAAGATGTGCCACATTACAGGTAATTGTGCAAATCAAAACTTTTTTGTTGTTGTCAATGTAATTGTAGTGAGTTTACTAGTAAGGTACAGCAAGGAACAAAGGGCTCTAAATCCTTGCTTAGTTTGTTGGATCCCATAGTTGTGTGCTATTTTCTTTCCTAAGTTTCAGTATATCTTTCTCAGCAGCCACCCTGTGCATGATGCATTCAGTTCATTACTTTCATGTGATATATCTGCTTATAGTGTCAGGAACAAGGTTACTCAGTGATTCAACCTAATGGAATTACTGGTAGTGTTTGGATCAATTTCTCTATAAATACATAGTGAGGAGAATCTTCAAAAGATTGCTGAACAGGTTTATTGTCTCCATTTTGATACTCATCAACATAAGTAGGAACAAAATGTTTTACTGAAATATTCTATATGAAAGTTTGCATTTTATTTAACATGAAAATGAAAAAACACATTTGATAATTTGAAACTTTCATCTTTACTTGAAATCTGAATTCAGATTTAGATCCAAAATTAGTAAATTATCTAATAAGCAAAACTGAAGTTTCTGTCTGCAATAGTGGCTCTTGCACAAGAAAAGAAGGTGTAGAAGTGAGTAAGAATTCCACCCAACTAATATAAAGCAGTTGTTTGCCATTGCTACTTCTCAAATTGCTTTGCAAATTGACTCTCTCTCATTTTTTAAAGAAGACTGTGGCTCAGAGAGAGAAGGTGGTTTACCAAAGGTTTACAGCAGGCCAGAGTCAGGGGCCCAAGTAGAAACCCATTCTCTGCTGCCTGGTTTTGCCATCTGTCCACCAGCACCATGGTGCTCATCAGGGATCACTGGGAAAAAGAAATCTTCAGAGAGTATTAGCCAGCTTTTGCCATAGCACAGGCCTTTTCTTATTCATATATAGGTGTTATTTTATTTGACCGGAAGAGTGAAAATGGAAGAAAAAAATGAAGGAAAATCCCTTCCATTTTCAGGATGAGAAACAAGAACATCATAGTAAAATGTATGCTGCCAGAAACATTTATTCTTCTGTGATCTTTTACTGTTTTCTTAAATGAGCAGCCTTACTCCATCCAGCCCTAGTGATTCCCTCTTCATTCCTATGCAAAGAATCAGTTTAGACTGATTCAAGTGCTTCCACAGGCGGCCACCAAATGAATACATTGCATTTCCCTGAGTTTGCAAATGCTGGTTAGGTCACAAGTTGCTCAGACAAAAAGGTTCTATCGTAAACACTGGTTATTTTCACTTCTCCTTCTCACATGCAAGAGGAGTGAGATTCATCCACTGACATTTATTTGTGAAATAGTGAGTCTTGTCTCTTCATACATCATATACCAAATTAACTATGTTAGCTATGAGAATTTTTACATCCCATTTATTTATGTTGTTTAAAATGATGTATGCTTATACTGGTATGAAGGTGTAAAACCACTGACACTGGTTTTACTTCTGCTAGGAAAAAGAAGCTATTCTTACCCAGCTCCTAAACTGGAGATGTACAGCTTTAACTGCACTAATGTAGTTAGGTCAGCACAACTCCCTATTGTAAACAAGGTCTCTATTGCGCAGCTAAGGCCAGATTACTCGGGTTTGCACAAGGTCTGCCTGCAGAATGTGCACAACCAGTGTAACTAGTTGTGTTTTAATAAATACTAATAACACGTGTCTAATTGCACCAGTCCATCTCGACATTTCCTGCCTGCCTCTCAGCATGACTAAGCGCTTCTCTCTCACCACGGAGCCAATTGCTGCCTGCACACTGTGATTAGGGGCAGCCCTGTATCATTTTCACAATTATACTATATGTCATTTCATACTTGTGGACTGCCAGCAAGAGAGCACTGTCCATCCAGAGGAAAAATACTGCCTGCAATTGCTTTCAAGGGCTGAGAGAGGCAAATGTTTACTCACAGGCACAGCTTTTCTGACCATGAACAGTCCCAGTGCTTTCAAAGGGATTAAGCCTGGTAGTAAGTATTTGCAGAATCAATGCCTTGATCAGCATGCTCAAATGGTTAATTTTGCTCTTTGCAAACATGTTTGAAGGATGCTAAAGCAGTCCTATGATGGTGCACATGCAGGTTAGGTCCTGGTTCGGAATTACATTTTAATTTTTAAAAAGCTTCGGCAAGCAAACCCCCTCTGTCACATTTACTCCAAAGTGTGTTTTGTGATGGATGTAGTGATCAGAATGTCACACAGACAAGTACTTCAGTAGAAACCTACAAATAATCAGATGTGCAAGTAATCAAATTACAATGTTACAAAAACTCATTAAATAATGGGATCTAGAAACTATGTGTTAGATTTGTTACTGGAATGAGCAGGTACCATTCATGGAAATTGTAGGATAATTGAAAAATTTGTAGAATACGTGGATTTTAGGGAAAGAAAATTTACATTAATATCTTTTCTGCCTTCTTTTCCATCTCCTCTTAACATGCAGCCAGCCACTAACTCTCTGTTTTTGCTCTGTGGTCTTGCTGTCATCTTTTCCTGTCTACACCCTTTCCATAACTCAGTGCAGCACTAGATCCAAGAAATCAGTTTTGCCTGCTGCTATGAATTCTGTACTGTTTTTGAGTGCTTCTCTCAGCCAAAAATCAGTTCTTCAACTTTGGCTGTTCTTGTTTCATCCTATGATTAATCCTTCATAGGTCACTAGGGAGTTTAGCCACAGAGGAACTCACTTTCTCTCTTGTAAGAGGAAATGCCCTTGAAGGTGCCTTGAACCATTTCCAAGGAGCTTTGGGAAGATAAATAGCATGTCTGTGCTGTCCACATTGATCAGCTGCAAACTTTGCACCTTCTTATCTTCGCTTGTCCACAAAGTCTGCCTGTCACTGTGCACATGCAAATGCAGCCTCAGTAGGTGGCTCTGTAATAGAGAAATTCAGAAGTATGTGATAACTGCACCATAGCTCAGCTTCACCTCTTTGCAAGCATGGTTGATGCCCCTCCACTCCAAAAAGTTGTTGAGACCCCCACACTGAAGATGTACTTGGTGTTCAGCACAGTTCTATATTTTGTGAGTGTGATTAAAAGCACCATAGGGAAATGGATTTGTTGAAGATTTTGCAAAGGAGGTAAGTTATCCTACAGTTGTGCGTTGCATGAACTTAATGATGTCTTTGTTCTATGAGCTGTAATAATTAAAATCTAATCCATAGTAGAATCAATGGATGGTGCCATTATTTTCACTAATGTGTGCTCATAAGTAGGAGTATAGGGAGAAGCTGTAAGTATATGTGATGAGGCTAATGAAGCCTTTGATAATATTTTACCTGGTATTTTCGTAGTTGAGGTACGTTTAGGTACTGATAAACATAATTTCATGTAACTGAATTAAAATTAATAATCTGAAAATAAAAACTGCTTAACAACAACAGTTCAGTGTAAAAATATTTTAAGAAGGGGAAAAAGAGAAAAGAGCACATATACCTATACAACATATAGGTAAGCAATGTCATACTGCTGCACAAAAATAAACATCCTATGAGGATGTCATAGAAGAAATGTTGTATGTAAATAAAACCAAATAATCCTTCCACACTACTTAGCTTTCTGAATGTTTAAACTTCAAAATTGATCATGTACTTGTTTTGTTGCAGATCAATGAGAGCAGGAGTCCAAGGACAAGCAACAAGATTGATTGATTCCCTTCCTTGACAGCTCAGGACAAGAACCACTAAGGGAGTAGGATATTGTTAACCTGAATGCCACTGAAAGCATTTGCACTCACAAAAAAAATTATCTCTGTTTAATAAAGCAACACATGACTTGCATAAACTGAGGCTCAAAATTTAGGATTGTAAAATGTTAGAATATCCTGAATTGAAAGGGTCCCACACAAGGATCATCCAGTCCAACTCCTGGCCCTCCACAGCACTCTCCCCAAGAGTTACACCATGTGCCTGAGAGTGTTGTCCAGAAGCTTCTTGAGCTCTGTCAGATTTGATGTTGTGACCACTTCCCTGGGAAGCTGTCCCAGTGCCCACCCACCCTCTGAATGATGAACCTAAACCTCCTCTGATACACTTTCAGGCCATTGCCTAGGGTCACTGTCACCACAAAGAAGAGATCAATGTCTGCCCCGCCTCTTCCCCTCACAAGGAAGCTGTAACTGCAGTGAGGCCTCCCCTCAGTCTCCTCTTCCTTCTCCAGGCTGACCAGATCAAGTGACCTCAGCCACTCCTCACAGAGCTTCCCCTCAAGGCCCTTCGCTATCTTTGTTGCCCTCCTTTGGACATTCTCTAATATTTTCATGTCTTCCTTTTATTGTGGCACCCAAAACTGCCCCTAGGACTTGAGGAGAGGCCACCCTAGAGCAGAGAGGAGATGGAGAATTCCCTCCCTGGCCTGGCTGACAATGCTGGGCCTGATGTCCCCAGGACAGGGATGTCTTTCCTGGCTGCCAGGGCACTGCTGATTCATATTCAGCTTCCTGCTGACCAGGAACCCCAGGTCCCTTTCCTTGGCACTGCTCTCCAGCATCTCATTCCCCAGACTGTCTGTATATCCAGAGTTAACTCCCTCCCAGGTGAAGATCTAGAACTTTTCCTTGTTCCATTCATATGGTTGGTGACTTCTCAATCCTCTCATTTATCACAGTCTCTCTGCAGGCCTCTCTGCCTTCAAGGGAGCCAACAGCTCTTCCCAATTTAGTGTCATCTGCAAACTACTTAGTCCACTAGGGGTATATAAGGGTCTGCATAACAAAAACAACTTAAAAGGAGATTATTTGGGCAATACTGAAAGAGTAAGGCATGTCCCTCCTGAGCCAGACTGTCACAAGCAGCAGCATGCAATAGAAGACTAGACTAGGAGCCCACAGCCTGAGTTCAAATCCTTCTGCTCTTGATCTGCTCAGCAGAGTGAAGAGGTCAGTTGCGCGGGGGCATGAACGGCCCTGGAATCCGGCTATCTGGTGAGGGGCGAAGGCCAGGGCCCCTGCGCATCAGAAAACAGCCCCCCTCGGCGTCTTTGGCCTCGGGCTGAGCTGGGGGATAGCTCAGAGCAGCGCGGTGAGAGACGAATTAGGAGGCGACCACTTGCTGGGGGTAAACTGTCGGTTTATTACAGAAGAACCAACAAGGAGGGGAAACACCCAGCAAATGGCCCCGAACAAGGGGCAGGAGAGGGTTTTAAGGGAAAAGGGGGGAAGAAGGCAGGGAAACCCGGCTATCCAATAGAAATATATATTTGGAGGTACGAAACATAACTGATATACTAAAGTAACCAACTGTTATAAATCATAGGAGGGGCTCCGGGGCTACAGCCAACCATACCTCCCAGAGAAAAGAAAATTCTCGAAACCTGGGAGGAGAAAAAGAGTGATTGACTGACCCCAAGGAGGAAACAACTTTCACTTTATAAGAGAAACCAAGGGAGGAGCAGTTTCATTTCCATAGCAACCTAACTGGCAGGGTAGCAGCAGGAAGTAATACAGAAAATGGGGGGAGCAAACTAACGAACTTAAGAACACACCACAGCAGTCAGTGTTTCTCTTTGTTTCCCTTCCCACTGAATTTCTTGGTTTCTCCTTTCTGGGAAAGGTGTTTTGACCTTTTTGCCACCTTTGACTTTTATCTCTTTGGAGCCAGACCATCTCTTCCATAAAGTTTAGCAGAATGTGTCTCTGGGTCTTTATGCGAGACTTTAGACACTTCCGCAATTCTAATTTGGCAGGAAGGAAATTAATTTCTTTCTTAGGCAGGGAAATGATCCCAAATACATGGTAACATCTGAAACTTGAATTTCAACAAATGGTTGTTTGCTTCTGTGGCATCTACTTCAGCATGCCATTGACTTCACAGGACTGGAGCTGTGCATGTGCTGCAGACAGCTTTCCTTTGGCTGAAGATGCAGAAAGCTAGAGTGGCATTAACAGCTGCCTGAGGGACAGGTTACAGTGAAGTATATCATGTTCATATCATCATTACATACCTTGGATTCCACTGGAAGCCTGAAGTCTGGGAGTGAGGAGAACTCTTTGGACCATGAATACATTAGCTCGGTGTGATGAACTATGTGAATTTGTCCTTCAGTTAAGGGTAAAGAAGAAAGCACTTTTATTTTCCACAGTCATATTCTTGAGACTGCTATAGTGCAAATCAAGACAGGATTTTTTCTCTTGTCCCAGAAAACTTGGAGACATTTCTGTTTGTAACATATACTACTGAAATTCTCAATACATGTATATATCTGAGGCAAAGTTAAATGTAAATCTTCATTCACAATCAAACTTAAATAATAATTTGTAAGTGTGCTTATAGCTATGCCTGCAATAATAGTTCTTTATTATTCAATATGCATTTTGTAGAGTATTGGCAATTTTTTTAAAAGGGGGAATAGAAGAAAAATTGTAGAAACAAGTAAGAGATAATTATTAGAAACCCAGGGAAGAGAATTTTGGCTTTTGTGGTGCTTGGACACCATGGAGAGGAAATGGAACAAAGACACAGAAGATCAAAAATGAGGAAAAATAAGGCATGATCCTTTTATGAGCGAAGGACTTGGCAGCAAAAGAAATGTTTCACCTTCCCTAATACTGAATTTTTCAAATGGCCAAAATGAGCATAAGGAGGAAAACAAAGCCAGAGGTAGAAATCCATCTGACTGAGAATGGATCCAAGAGATTCTTCTGTTGCTGTTGTTGAAGTTCAATACATAGTTGGAAGATACGGATTTTTAAAAATAATGCATATTTTAAAGTAATTGTATCCACAACTACCAGCAAGTCCAGCATAAGCAGAAATGCTTCACTGCTTTCCCTAATAAGGAAAAAAAGGGCATAATATGTCTCTGACTGAAAATATGTCCTCTTTTCTCTCTCATTTGCTGTCAAAGTCTAACAAACTTATTTGCATTCACTTGTCCCAAAATTTCTGATAATTTTGTCACTTGCAGCCAAGCCTGTGTGCCTTGAAACACAACATTGTTGGATCATCCAATCAAAGTCTTAGCTGCACCATTTATTGTACAAAAATTGAGATTAAATAAATTCTGGAAAAAGGGCATTAGGGTGTTTACTTGCACTTGGAAATCATAGTTGTTTTTCACCTTAGCAGAAAAATTGCCCTGCAAAGCGATTCTGACCCTTGATTCAGCACCCTGCTTCGGCATCGTTCCCAATCCCTGTTAATCCTGGGCATAAAAACCACCCGAGGCTGCTGCGTGCTGCTGCAGAGCACTGCACTGGGGGTCAAAGGGACAGCCCTTCTCACCTTTCTTCAGTGCCCTCTATCAAACAAATGATTTTGAGATGTTGGAAACATTTGGAGTGAATAGAAGAGAGCCTGCCCCCACATGCAGAGTGTTTCCCGTGAGCGGCACGGGGCTGTGCAGGTTTCACCTGTGCATTAGCTCATCCGTGGGCAGTTCCAGCAAGGCTCAGAACATGAGGCCCCCCTAGCAGGGCTTGCAAAAGCTAATCCACAAAATGTTTCTGCTCACTGAGTCATGTGCTTGAACATGTGGAAATTAGAAACTAGCTGAACCTTTTTATCTAATTGCTAAATTGAGCTTTGTGTACTTCAGCTGAAAGTAACGGAGGGGACCTTCCCCCTGCACAAGGTAGTTGTTGGACTGTGTGTGGACTGAGTGGGCAATTTAAAACAGGTATTTCTTTAGTGCAATTTCTCTGATAGAGCATATTGAGTATATTTCTTTTCTTTAATTCCCATACTGTATTTCTCTTGTAAATTTATATATGTATTTGTGCATTTTTCAGTGATTTTTGGGCATGAGTATCTTGAGGGTATTTTTATACAAATGCAGGAGCACACATATTGACAGAATGGAATGTTGGAATAAAAAGGAAATATTAATGAATTTTTTTTTCTGTAAATACCAGTAATTTACAGAAAGATCCTCTGTAAGTGTTATCAGTTTGTGCTACTGTAACTATTACTATCAAATTAAGTAGGAATGCTGCAGTAGCTCCTGAGGGCACCAGTCATAAATCTGTAAAAGTGTAAAGTCTGTGGTACTTGCTGCAAGGGTATCAGTGGCTCTGGAAAAATGTGTTCTGCTGGGGAATGGGGGAGGCCGCCAGAGATAGCTGCTTGCTCTTTCTGCTTGATTAGACGCCCAGACCCTGACGAGTACAGCTGGCCTTGTCAAATGCAACATGCCAAGGCCAAACATGGCTGAGCATGGAGAGCTGTTCTTAACTCATGAAGTGTGGCCCCAGCCCTGCAAGGACTGTGAGCACGAGCTCTCTGAGCTGTACAGGAGTATATGAGTAATGCCCAAGTCATCTAGCAATAGACCCAGAGCTGGAGCAAACATTTAGGTGCCCACATGCAACTCTTTTATCTGTTGACAAATCTCTACAGTTTGAGCTGGACTTAAGGATTAAATGAGGAAAAGCTTTTATAATTAAAAAAAAAAAAGAAAAGGCATTGACATAGTGTGAAACAGAGCTACCCAGAGTCCTGCCAAGGCACTTGGTAGGGCTCAAGCTGAAAGATCAGCCCAAGCACAGAGGAAACCACTCAGTGAAGCCCCACGCACTTTCCCAGTGAGTTATCACTGTGCTGCAGCTTTGTAACTGCAGACAAAAATACCACCCTGCAGCAAGCATGCCGTGAGTGAAGCAACAGAGTTATTGATGCAATCTTGGAAGTGCCAGCAGTGCCTGAGGTTTCCCTTTTGGTTTCTCTGTGCAGAATCCAGCTCTGAGAGATCCTGACATTTAATTCTGGAACTCCCCTTGTGATATTCACACACTTCCCTAAACTGGCTATTGCACATACTGAAACAAGTGTCTGTGCTTCGCTGATCATCCTGTGGGAAAATGTGTCGGATAAAAAAGTTTAGTTCCTTTTTCCCCTTCAATTCCTTCTGTTTGTACAAACACCATATTGTACAAACAACATATTGAAAATATGTTCACCCCAATCAGACCCTAAATTTTTGTTCATGTCCCCTGATTCCTGTTCAAATGCTCTATGAAGAGTTAAGCATCTAAAGTGTTGAAGCTGATAAAATCAGACTAGGAAACCCCGACAGTTTTCACAGCTGCTTTTGCAGCGCTGGGCTGCGTCCTCTCCATGTTGACGAAAACAGACTTTATCCTGGTTTATTATTATGGCTAAAGTCCCACGGCAGCGTTTGTGCTTCAGGGAAAGGGTGCCCCGTGACCTGGCAGAATCCCCGGGGTGATAACCCTGTCCCTGCCGGGCCCCGCTAATCGCGGCTCCCCAGCCACCACATCTGTATTTGCTGTTTCACAGAGTTCTTCTGCACAGCACCTCCTTCCCAATATCCCCTTTCAGTGCTGCAGGACCAGGAAGCCTGTCACAGCTCTCTGCGTTAACTTTGCAGAGCTGTTTCTGTAAATATGCAGCCTGAAAATACTCGGTTACAAACTCCCATCCGTGCAGAGCTATGGCTGGATTTGCAAAAATGTGTGGAAAATAATGAACGTTTTCAAGATTCCTTTGCTGCTGCTGAAAATGAATCATCTATACATGAAAATTATGAAAACTGAAAAAATGGCACATTAACATACATCTAAAGAAGAACTGGATAACAATTATATAAATACGAAGTCTCTACCAAGATCTAAAACGTAATTACAGGCTCAATTTTCTGACAGATGAAAGAGAAAATTTTACAGAAATTAGCTTCTGTCTATGTCTCAAACATACTGAATAAAACCTTTCTTTCTTTCTTTCTTTTTTTTTTTTTTTTTTTTTTTTTTTTTTTCCTGCTACACTGCTTCTACTAATCGGGAAAATTCCATATTTTTCTCATAATGTCTTTAGTAATGCAGTTGTTACTTGGAGAAGTATGGCAACAACATGATATTTCAACCTGAATGGCTAGGTAAAATTAAAATGTGTGTATGGTGCAATAATTCAGGTTATTGCAATGTAATTAATGAGTAATTTTCTTATGATTTTTTAAAAATTTTAACTCTTTTTTTGTTTAAGTTATGTCTTTATGGTAAAGGCCTACTAAATTTTTTTGCTACCATTGCCTTGAGCCTTGTGACTTTGAGCCCAGTGTAAGGGAATTTATTTTGAAAGTAAAACTGAAGACAGTCACATCATTTAAAATGTTTTCTTGAAGGCTTTATGTACAACTTTCAAGTGTTAGTTTCTTCCCTCATAAGCAAGTGAGGGAGACAGAACAGGATTTCATTCTTCAAATAAATGTAATCAGTTCTCAGGACTTGTCACTAAACTTAGATTTTCTTGTGCATTTTCAGCCTTCTAGGTACCCATTCTAGCTGTCCCCTCTTCGCATGAACTAGTAGGGTAATGGTCACTAGAATTTTAATTTGATTATTGTATTCTATGCTGCATTTTGGTTTCTTTTGTGATAGATGCAGCAAAAAATGTGTCAGTCCAGGTTTTGCATGAAGCAGCAATTAGCCCTTCCCAGGCTGGCATTAAATGGCTGTGTGGGCTGGATTCCTGAAACACCTGAGAAGTGTGCTGGTGCCTGATGTTTAAAATGCATTTATGTAGAGCTTTGCTGAGCGTGATGAAGCTCATATGAACTGGAGGCCTAAGTGGCATTTCTGAAGCAGTATGGATGCTGCCAGGTCTGAGGATGCAGTGTGACAACAAGGTACCCAAATTAGAGGCAAACAAGGTCACAGCTAGAAAAGGAGCCAGTGCTGTGACTGAATTAACTCGCCATCCTCCCCAGGCTAATTGGCCCTGCTGGGAGCGAGGGCTCATTAGCCCGGGCGCAGCAGCAGCAGCCCTGTACCCTCTGCAAACCACAGGTGCAGTTTGGGCCAGGCAGGGCCCAGCCACGCACAGATGTTGTCATTTGCACAGAGACTCCTGGTGCAGCCTGGCGTGGCTGAAGGGGACAGTGCTGCAGGTCCTGGCTGGCCCCGGGGACACTGAGGCTCCTCAGTGCTGCCCTGCTCCAGTGCCAGAGACACGCCCTGGTGGCAGGGAACGCCAGCCCAGAGGGATTCCAGCCCTGCTGCTGGCACATCCTGAGCTGATAAACTCCACCAAGGCTGCCTGGCTTGGCTCCAGCCCTGGCCGCAGGAGAGGCGTGGGACAAGGCAAAGTGGCAGATGTGAGCAAGAGCTCAGGGCAAGGAGGCAGCAGGAAGGTGCAGAGGAGGGTGTGGAGACAGACAGGTGACAGTGATGGAGCCTGAGTTTAAACAGTAAAGTCTTAGAGGCTTTTCAGAGAAATGAAACCCGTTGGTGAACCTCCAGGAGCACCTGGTGGACTCTGCGTGGACTATCAGGCTTCATCTTCTCTGTCCATCAAAACCAAGACTGGGTTCTTTTGAAAATCTGTCCATGCTGCACTGGGATGAGGTTTTCTGCTCAGCAAAAATATGCTTTGATAATTCATCTGATCAGATGGGGAAAGGCAGAAGGTAGTGAAATCTGAGAGATAAAAGGGAAAGGCAAATCTGCTCAGGAATGGGGCTAATCTGACAGTCCACCTGGACAGTGGACTTTAACCGGGGAGGAAAGGCTGTAATCTTAAAATCATCTTGGTACAGCATCCAAACAAAGTGTCACACAGCTGGGGCTGGTCATCACCTTGACTAGCAACTCTGTTTCTTCATCAGATGTTTTTAAAAATAAATAATTCCTTCTAAACCCCATCCTAATATATTAGTGTTATTCCCAGTGTTGGAAACTTTTCAGTATAGTTTTATCCTGTTGTGGAAGCGCATAATAACCATCCAAATACTAATAAGGCATTAGTTTGGGCCTCCTCTGACTAAGGCATCTTTGTACTTCTCAACAGAGAACTCTTGAACACCTTAATGTCCTTTTTTTTTAAGGTATCAGGCTAGATTTTGCATTTTAAAAAATTAACTAAGATTTTCATTCCTTTGAAGTACATATCTGTTTTAATTTCACTCTGATGGGTCTTGGGGCCCTTATAGATTGTCCTTTAAACCTGGATTACATCTGTGGCCAGAATGATCCTCTGAAGGCTGAATTCCTCTTTGTGCCACACAACCTTTACCATTATAGGGGTTTGCTGATATTCCTTAGAAGCTGTTTGATTTCTCTAAAGTCATGCTAAGCTGTTCCAACCCAGTGAAAGTGCCACTGCTTGAGGTGCACCCTTGAGACACTGAGCAGGATCTTAGTGTAAATGAGATGCTGGTGCCTGAAAATGTCTAGGACAACATGCTGCCCTGAATTTCACATTTACATCAGGTGTGATAAAAGGATTTACCTTTGCACATTAGGAGAAATATATTTTGTGCCTTGTACTTTCAGACTGATCTTGGTGCAGAAGATACTGTGGGAAGGATTTAAGAAATATAAAAATCTGTTCAATAATATTTCATTTGTTTTTAATACCTCCCTTTTATGACATGTAAAAATCCTAAATTTTTGTTTTATAAGTCACACTCTCTGTGCAAGAGGTAAAAAGCATCTGTAGCACATTGCAAGATCATTCTGTCTGTACATTTGGCTGTTTCCAAAGGAGAAGAATTACCACAGCAAGTCTTGGGCTGCTTTTACCCCTAAGCCTTGGTAAATTCAGTGGGGTAAGAATAGGACTTTTGTGCAAAAGGTACTGCTTTGGCCAAGCATCTGTCCCACACAGAAACAGGAACACAGCTGGAAGGTGTCTTTTGGGAAAGATCTGTGCATGCAATAAGACATGCACATAGGGCAGCATGTCAGCATGACTTTCTACCTGCTAAAGAAGCTTTTCCTGCCCTTTTGTGAATTTGCATGTGAGTGGTGTATGTTCTCTAAGCTGAGGCCTAACAAGACAAAGCAGTCCCTGGGTGATTTATTTTTCCTGGTTTTGTAGGGAACCTTCTGTCTGCTTTTTCATCTCTCTCTCAGTTCTCATTGACTTCTGGAGCTGTGTATCAGATTTGATAGAAATTAGCCAGAATTTGGTTTGTTAATGTAAATTAGATTATTCCAGTCTCACAGTATTCCTACAGTACCTGTAGTTTATGCCATTTAAGTTAGCTTGAGACTTCCTCAGTTTCTTTCTTAGTCTGCACAGATGTGAACATTAAATGCAGGACCAGCAGTGGTAGTGACTGTTCTGCAGAAAAGATGCTGGTATGTGCTGGGAGACAAATGGGGAGATCTTTGTTAGAAGAAATGGACTTGGAATTTAGCCCACAGCTAAACCTGCTTAGAGCTGAAGTGCTCTTGTGCAGTATAAAGGCAGCACTTTGACTTTGGCCTCTGTTGCTCGGGAATTATCTGGACAGCAGACGCAGAACAAGAGTCAAATCAGAGTGGAAACCTTGATGCTGGTCAACCATTTATTCCTCTTAGCTTCTTAGCATACAGGTGGCTTTTTTCAGCTTAAAATAATGAGATTAATATAGATTCTTTGGCTTCATTTTTCAACTAGCAAAAGAAATATATTTACCTTGAAGGAAGTAAATATATTTGTTATGAAAAATACTCACTGGAGAACCTTGGAAAAAGAAAACAAAACATGGTTTCTTCTTGGTTTTTTTTTTTTTGTTTTTTTTTTTTTTTTTTTTTTTTGTTTGTTTTTTTTTGTTTTTTTTTTTTTTTTTTAATAAAGGTGGTAAAGCACAGGCTTCCTTACTGCCCTGTCACCAAAAACAATGGGTTTAGCTCTAATTTGAAGAGTTATACTTATGCAGAATGTTCTTAGCTAATCCATCCAGCTACCAGCAAAG
The DNA here is from genome assembly GCF_028769735.1 of Zonotrichia leucophrys gambelii. Taxonomy (NCBI): domain Eukaryota; kingdom Metazoa; phylum Chordata; class Aves; order Passeriformes; family Passerellidae; genus Zonotrichia; species Zonotrichia leucophrys. The sequence goes on from NC_088173.1 coordinate 53,875,411, forward strand.
GAATTTCATGAGGCTTGGATGCTATTGGAATTGAACAGGTAATTTATTTGCATCTGCATGATATATGTGCACTTTTGTTTAACTCTGACATATAAAATAAACTGTCTTCAAAAGTGTGATTAATTGAAAGAGAATCAGGCTTTTAAAAAGGTCTCCTGCAGTGGAGCTACACAACAACTGTTTTCCCAAAATGGAACCCCAAAATTTTGAACCTAAAGGAATTGAGTCTTAGATGTCTCAAAGCTGGTCTGCTTTCACAGCCTTGCAAAACTTTGTCAGGGAGGCAGATGAAAAGAAGCACTCCTCACAGTAAGGCAGATTATACTGTGAAAGCAAATGTGCTAGTGAGTACCAGGGAGCTCACAGGAGGGAGGAGAGAGCTGCAGGAAATGTTTCAATCACTGCCTGCACCTTATTACACACATAATAACCCAGTCAAGCACACAAAGCCCTCTGAAATCAACCTTCATATGATCTGTCATTTTCAAATTCTTCATTTGTCAGACATCCCTCGATCCCTGCTCATAGGCCAGGGAAGCTGAGGCGTCCTCTGGAGCACAGATGTGTTATTGTGTTATTGTGTTGTGTTCTGCAGGCACACATGGAGCACCTGCTCTGAGCAGCAGGGAGTGATGCCAGGCTGCCAGGGGAGCAGCAGCCTGCTGTGCAAACACAGCATTCTCCTGCATTTTCAGCCTGTGTCCCCCCTCCTCACCATATTATTCCATGGGGTTCCAGCACTACCACTGTCAGTTAAGCCCAAATATTTTCAAGCTACTTAAGAATTATTTTAGATCTCCAAGTGACACTAGAAGCAATTTGATGAGTTTTCTTTCCCAGTAGCTGGACTGCAGTTTGCTGTTGAGAGAGACAATGCCAGGCAATGACTTAATCTGCTGTGCAGCTTTGAGAATTGGAGTTTTTTGTCCTCCACTGAAGACATTCCTCCCCAGGTCCCAATCTCCCTCTTTCCTCCAGCAGCAGGACCCATCACTGGGAGCTTTGCCCCTTCCCCAGTGCCCTCTACCGCATGGGGTTTTGTCTCTGGCCCCAAAAATGGGCATGCAGAGGATGTGCACATTTCCTACTCTTCTCAGACAATGTTAAATAATGGTGACTGGGATGATTGTGAATTAACTTCAGCAGCATTGTGAATTAACTTCATTGTGAATTAACTTAATTCAGCAGTCCATAGTTTGGGTGCAGTTAGCTGGGCAAGGACCACAGGCACCTTGAGGTCCAGATCAGAATATTGTGCAAGCTCATCTGTTCACCTCCACTCCTCCACTCCCCTGTGTGTGTTTGTGTGTGTGTGTTTGTGTTTCAGGGCAGAGGCATGTCAATGTGAAACACCCCACAACCCATAGGAGGGAGAAGGGTTGGTCAAATGCATCTCTGGGATGGAGGAGGAAGCCAGAAGAGCACTAACTGATTCACACACAAATCAGCAGGGTCCACTATCACCAGCCAGATTACTGAATTATCCATCCTGAGCCTGGACAGTTTCCAAATTCTACATTGCAGATTCAGCCTATCTAATTAAATGTGTTTCAGAGGCTTGCCTCACTGCATGCCTTTATTTTGCAAAAAATGTAGGAAAAGAGGCAGCTGCCATGCACACCAGAAATCCTGATTCTGCTGTACTTGGGAAGGCTGTATAAACCTGGCTGGTAATTAGTGAATAGATATCTCTATTGAATAGAAAAACCAAGAATATATTCAAGGCAAGGTGTTTGAGATTTGGCTGCAGATGCCATGTAAGATTGCAGTTATTTCTAGTTACCCCTTTCAGGCAGCAGCTCACATCCCCAAAAGCCAGGCAGGGGCCCCCTAAGGCAGAATGTTCCTGGAAATTGCTTTAGCTCCTTTCTCATACACCCACCCCTGAACAGAAGCAATTATCTGAATATCTTGAGTCAAAAGGCTTTCAGAGCAGGTCACAACTGCTGCACATATTCTGTAGGGGTCTTACAGCACACAGAAGTGCTCTCACCTGCCATGGGCTATTCTCAGGAGTGTGTTAGAGTGGCAGACTTTGACAGTCCTTCCCAAGGTCAGGAAGGCTTGGGCAGACCTCTGTCCTGCATTAGTCAGCTGAGCCAGCAAACTGCTCCTTGCAGAATCTCCAGCAAAGCCCTTGGTTGTCCTTTGAACATATCCTGCACCTCCACCAGCAGCAGCCTGCACAGAACCCCTCTTTTACACTTCTGCATCACCCCTTTACACAGAAATGGGGCTGCTATGATGTGTTCTGAAGAGTGAAACATTCCATAGTTGTGGCCTCCCAGGAGAAAAAGCACGTTCTTTAAATATAAAAAGCAGATTTATTACATGAGAAAAAATGCAGGGTGCATTTTGTCGCTATGTTTTTATTGCTTTCTGATCCAGACGGAAAATATTTTATTACAGCAGCAGCTGCCAAGTCAACTGTTGTGTCCCAGCCATCCCCACGGAGGGGGCAGCATGTCACCTGGTTGTGGGCACAGAGTCTGAGGGGAACAAGAGCTTTTCTTAATCACGTATCACCATTTTTAATACAGCTCAGGTTTTCAGCAGTTATTTACAGGCTGGTTTATGACCTGTTGTGACATTGCTCTGGATTTACTCCAGTTTTTAGTAGGCAGGAGCTCACATGTTTCACTTTTTTTTTATTGTCAACTACAAGGTCTGAAAAAGCACTGAAGGTGGACTCACAAATTATCACAGCATGGCCTGTGCCTATAAATGATGGGAAAAGACTTGTCATCCCTTCCTCATTGTCTTGGAAAGAAATTCTGGCCATTCAGTTATTGTATCCTCTCAGATTTCAGGATGTGTTCACCAGGATTTCTGGCACAGCCTCAGTGTTCCTGCTCAGCAATGTAGCAGTAGGTAAAGGCATTTGCTGGAGCTTTACTGTTGCCTTCTTATTTACAACCTTGTCCTCATGCTCAGCACTGGAAATTCTCTCTCTGACTCTCCCATAGATCAGCCTAAAACAAGTACTTTAAAAATGCCTGTTCTCCTTTCTGTTAGCACAGCCTGGCTCTGTGAGAATAAATCTCTCCCACTCCCAGATGACTACAGAGTGTCAGGGCTCTCCTGGGAGGTCCCCAAGCATCCAGGTTTAGGATTTGTTGCCTTAGTATCCTTGCTGTGTTGTTTCTTAGCACAGGCACTGTAGGTGCACCCCCAGCGCTGTTTCTGCACCCACATCTGCTGGCAGCAGGTGAGCCTGGCCCAGGGGATGAGGCACTGCCTGATTGGCACTGCCTGATTGGCACTGCCTGATTGGCACTGCCTTTCCTGGTGCTGAGCCTGGTCAGGGAATGAGGCACGGCCTCACTGGCACTGCCTTTCCTGGTGCTGAGCCTGGCCCTTGAGCTGGGGGCATGCAGGGACAGGGACAGCTCTGCCCTGCCAAGCATTCTGCAGCCTCCACAGCTGTGCTGCTGCTGTTCTTGTGTTTCATGGGGCACCAGGAGGAGCAGCAGCAGCAATGATATTGTGGTTTTAAAGGGTCCATAGCTTGTCTGGATGAACTGAGGACAGAAATGCAGGGTGATCAGTGTCGCTTATGGCTCTGACTAGGATACTGCTGTGATGCTACAGTAAGCCATTCCCCCACCATCCTGAGGCTTCCATTTACTAAGTCCAGCATTTATAAACATGACTTTGTAATTTTTTCCCCACTTATATTGAAAAAAAAATCCCAGGCTGTTTTCTTAAACTTAATAATGAATGAAAGCACTAAGACTAAATGGGGTCTCCTCAGTTTCTCTGGAAATCTCCTCTGCTCGAACCAGAAGAATAACTGAGAATTTGTTTTTATCCAACTTCTTTTAGTACTAGAATTTGCTCAGTATATATTGCTCTATAGTGAATATGCCTGTTTATTACCAGATATTTCCTTTCCTCCTTCACTGCTTTTTATAAAAACAGAGTCTAATCCTATCTGCTGCTAGAGAAAAAAGTTATCCTTGCCCCTGGAGTACAGGCTTTATTCTGGGGCTGTGATAAGTGGCCCCTGTGTGAGGAGGAGAAAGGTACAGACAACAGCTTTTTGGGCAATATCAGTGTATCAGAACTGCTAGTATCCAAGTTTGTTTAATTCTCCAATCTTTTATTTTGGTTTTAAAATCACACAGATCACACAGGAGGACTCTAGATGAAAGGCTCAATTTAGGAAAATAATCAAAGTAGGCATGGTTATGTGCTATTCCAGCAGGTACCTGTTTGGAAAAAAAAGTGTGTGCAAGTGCATGTACCAAAAGCACATGGAGAGTGTGGGAATCAGGGCACGAAGGGAAGGAGCTCATGGATGGTTGGACTTTCTGGCTATAACAGTCACTTCAAGTCCTATTTGCTCATCAATTGACAAAAGGGAGGAGAGCTTATGGAAAAAGTTGAAGTATCCCATCAAGGCACAACAATCAAAGAAGTCCTGTGGTCCATAGTGCTGGCAGCAGCTTCTGGTTTGGGTTGGGAAAGAAGCAGTGGGATGGCTGAGCAGAGAGCACAGCACGGCTGCTGACCAGGGAAGAGACTCCTGCCCTTTCTGATTAATTTTAACATTCTGTTCTGAATATTAGAAAGTACATTTGCAACAGATGTTTCATGGGGAGAAACCTCTTTAATCCCTTCCTTCAGGCTAAATAGCTTTACAAAATCCTCCCCATGGCTTTGAAAACCCAGTAAAAATAACAGCTGAGCTACAGATGATAACTAATCTTGCTGTATGTGTTCGATCACAAAATGGATGGCCAGTAATATGTCACATGTAAGGGTTTTTTTCCTGAGATATGTTATGAGTTGCACTTCTAAAATCTCCTGACACAAATTAAGGAATTATATGATTGACTATGTGCTTGGGTCACCAAACATCAACCACTTTGAACAAGAGTGAGATGAACTTAGGGTCTACCAGGATAAATTATATGAGGGATGACAGAAGATTGACTCAATGTGATTTAAGCATCAAAATATTACCCCATAAGAATAGAAATAAATTTACTTCCACATTCAAAACTATATATTCATATTGGGATCTCTTTTGAATGAATCCTTCAATCACTGGAAGCAACAACTTGGAGTTAGACCGACACTGAGGAGTTTGGAAGATCCCAGCTCTGAAAGCTGTTAGAAGACTTGTAAGCAACTAGAGACATAATGAGAGATATTATTAACACTTTTTATTTCTCTTGCCAAAGTGCCTGGGGACCTAGATCAGGAATTTGAACTTCCTTTGAGCATCATGCATAAATTAGAGCAGATTTCTTTAAATTAATATAAAATACTATGTTTAGAAACTGTTACATATTAAGAAATATGGTTGCTTTGTGCCTCCATGTATGTCTGTGCTGCTCAGAACTAATAACTCCTTAAACAGGGATTTTTTAGCTGGAAAATCAGCAGCAGAACAGGATCTGCCAAGAGCCAGGTACAGATTAAACCACCAGCTTTAGGCTCTGCAGCTTCTGGAGCCACACAGCTACATCAGCATCTAAATAGTTTCTAAACTTAGATTATTTTTAAAAAGGAAGTCTGACTTTTCCTTTTATTTCTTGGAGCTTTGCTGCTCTATGTAGGTCAGTGGCCAGCCTGTTGGAGCAAATAGTCCTTGATCTTGCAGAAGCCAATCTGGGAAGAAAATGAAGGCTCAAGGCTTGGTTGGAGGGATCATGTTAAATGGAGCCAAAACCTGTTGGCACAGCTGTTAATTATAATTTTAATTCCTGGGTTTTTAGAAGGTCAAAACCTTCTTGTGATGTGTCTGCTAACATTGCCTGTCTTTTGCAGAATCTTCATTTATCTCCAGGCCTCAAATTTCTCCATACGCCCCAAAATGTTTGCTTTCAAGATTTCCCAGGCTGGACTGGGAAGACAGAGTCTGTTCCTGTGCAGTGCAAGAGGCTGGAACTGATTGTAGAACAGCACAGACATCACTGTTAGTCCTTCAGCTGCTGGTTGTTCATTGCATTTCTTTACCCATGAAATTAATACATCTGGTTTTATTGGGACAACAGTGAAGGGTTTGGATCCTTCCTGCACTGAAAGAGTAACTGCAGGCTTGCTTTAATGCCTTGAGAAGTGATTTCTCCACACCCTTCCCAGTCTTCTGCCATCTCCATCCTTCCCCCACACTCTCTATAAAAGTACCTTTTATTCTTCCTGTATCACCTTCTGCTGTCTGCTGGGGGCTGCTGTGGTTCCCAGCCCAGCAGAGACAGACAAGCACTGCATGGCACATGGGAGGGGAGAGTAGAGGTTCCAGCTCTCCTAGTGGAGGGGGGATAATGACAAGGTTGAGGCAGAATCCCTTTGTGGAGAAGAGGGCAAAGGGCATGGGCAATTTGGCTGTTTGAGGGACAAAAACAAAGTTAAAATGGTTTTGCTTAGTACTTCAACGCTTCTCAGAAGGTCAGATAAATCTGTGCAAGGTAGGCAGACTCTAGATAATCCAAAACTTGTGGCAGCCATTCCAATGGGGTATTGCAGATTTAGGCACCATCATGAGCAAAGCAGAATACTACAAGAGGTCTGAAAGAAAGGTAGACATGGTCTCTGCTTCTCCCCTCAAGGAGAGGCGGCAAAAAACGTATTTCCTTATCATTCACAATTTCAGCTCTAAATACAGTCATAGGAATCTATTTCCTTCATTTTATGCTGCTTCTCCCACTGTCTTTATCTTTTATTTCCTCTGTGAGCCCATCTATTGTTTTTACTTGAGGTCCAGAGCTGATGCTTGTTTGCTTTCATTGTCAAGTATTGCTTTCTGTTTCACTACTGTTATCCTTCACTTGTACTTTGAAACAAAGGCACTATGCAAACAGAGAACAAACCATGTCCTATAGCAAAGGATTTAAGGCTCTTTTGTGTGTTATCATGAATTGTCTTCTATCACCCCATATTGTTGACAAACTGTGAAACTTAGTACTCTCTGCTATCCACTGGATTTGGGCACCCAGCACTTTTTTGTCAAATCACATTAAGGGCTTTTCCAACGAAAAATCTTAATCCCCAGAGGTTTATGCCAAGGTCCAAAGTTTGATGAACAGATATCAGCATTTCTGTAGCCAGGCAGGAGGAGGGTCACCATTTCTGGTCCAAGTACAGCTGACTTTTGATGCTGTTTGGAAAGATCATGTGGCTATAAATTGTGACACATTTACCAGGCCTGTACTTCTGCTATTCTTTTCATGTTCTTTTCTAGATGTGCTTCAGTATTATGTACATTTTCAGAGATTAAAAAAACTTTCAAAAAATTTTTATTTTAAATTTATTTTACAGCACTATACGAAGCCCAAGTCTTTAAGGAAATAATATTTTTTTCATTTTTAAAAATTTGAAATCTAAGAAAACTTTAAAAAAACAATATTCAATAATAGGCCCCACAGGATGGTAAAATATACTAATAATTGGTTTATTTTAATTTGAAGATTATTCTTTCCAAGAATAGGTAGATTTAGAAGAAAGGGTGAGGTCATACCAGCATGTACAGAGTACAGCAGCTAGTGATCACCATTAAAACCTTTGGATTATTGATGATCTCCTGGAGTTACAGGTGGGGCAGCTGCTGAGTCTCAGCCCAGGCATGGGGCCACTTTACAGCAGGCCCTGGACATCATCATCCCTCAGGACAGCAGCCTTGCAGAGTTTGTGATTCTACAGCTCTGTGTCTTCTACTGCTCCATATGAGATGGTTCTGCCTGTGCTGATTGTACAGGAAACATTTCCAAGCCCAGTTAATGTAAGAGCTTAGAGATGCTCTCATCTCTGAGAGGAAAAGTATTGATGTGGCTAAAATTACGCTTTGCAATGGTAGAAACCCATGTAAACCTCCTCTTGCTGTCATCCTGTTTGGACTCAGACCTCATATGTGAGGTGGGTGGTGGGGGTGGTTCCTTTCTCCCCTTCCTGTCCAGGGTTGGCAGCTTTTCCTGAAGCACGTGGTTATCACTACCTGCATGTAGTGTCAGCAGCTCTGTTCCTGATCCGCAGAGAACTGCTCCAGAGCTTCCCTGGATCTCTCTAAAATGCCTTTCCCCAGCTTTCCTGATTACCTAAAACATTCCTGTGGAGGAGAGCTTAATCCAAAAGCATAATTGCAGGAGGAGACAGAGCCAAATGGACCCTGGACTTGCTTGGCACTGCACTTTCTGAAATAAAGATTAAACAGCTATTTAGTACTGTTGAACTGTCTCTTGAAGAACCATCATTTCCCAATTTAAGGTATCAGGAAAATAAAATTATTTGTCCTTCTGCTGTCATTAGCACTGAGGTCTGCAGAGGACAGGCTGCCCATGGAGAGATCTGTAGCTCATGCTCCTGTAGACAATATCCTCCAGAAAGAAGGTTAACATTGCTTCACTTTTACTGCTCTAAAACTGAGAGGGTTGCAAAACCCAGCCTAAAGCACAGCTTTGTTGTATCTGAATTCTGCTGCAAACCAGCCCATTAATAAAGTAATTGGGCATAGCCTGAGCAAATTGGACTCACACATTGCTTATATTCAGCTCCTAATGGGCTCATTCTCTGAGGGCTGAAAGGCTGAGCTGCCATGCAGCAGGGTGGGACTGTGAGCCAAAATAGAGATGCCTCTGTTGAGAAGAGGACACCTCATTTGCTTGTGTTTGGGAGACTTTGGGGGACAGAAATGCTTTGGTTTGTAATTTACAGAGTAAACCACAGTGGCTTTCTGCTGAAAGGCTCCTTCATATTGAGGCTGGAAGAAAATAGGAAGGAAAAGAAGGAAAGCATGAAAAGCGGGAAAAATAAGGATATAGGGAAGTGTTCTGCCCTGCAGGTCTGCCTCACCCCACTCTGCTGCCTTTGGCCTTTGCTGTGTCCCCTGCCTGTCCAGCTCCCAGAGCTGAGGAGATGCGCCTGCAGCCTGCGCAGGGCCAGGCTGTCAGCAAGCATCTGCTGCTGCCTCAGCACGAGGGAGAGCCAGCAGAACCTCCCCATCAAAAGATCCAGTACCTGAATCTGCAGGAGTTGCACTTATCCCTGCCAAAACCAGACTAAAAAGAACCAGATTAAAAGAACCTACCCCTGAAATGATGGCTGGGGGCACTACCAGCCTAAGGAGTGAGTGTTTTTCAGCATGCCTGTGAATTTGGAAGGTAAGGTGGCACAAGGCTGGGCACCCTGTTACATGCTCAGACCAAATATTCAAGCACCAGTCTCAAGCTGGCTCTGGAAGGTGTTTTCCAGCACTCTGAAACTGCAGCCTGGGCTTTCCCTTTCTCCTAGCCCCAGTCCCAGGCTGAGTCCCAGGCTGAGCCTTAGGCAAGGCACACATGTTCACCACCAACTAGAGAGCCCTCCAAGCCTAGCATCATCCCTGCCTTACTTGGATTTTTATTTACTTTAGATCCTTTCCATCTCCCCTACAGCTGCAACTCTGGATTTTCTCTTTCTCTCATCCATTTCATTTGAAGTCAGTGATAGGAAGGAAGAAGTTGGTTTTCTCATGGAAAATTAAATATTTATTTCAGACAGCACTCTTAGTACCTGCAGAAAGAACAACAGAGGGCACAGGGTCTTTGACCTTTTGCCTGTTCTGCAGATTATACTGTTCAGTGTTTTAAACATATTAACTTGGCACTGACAGATAGGAAATCTCACAGAGAGTATGGGAAGACTGAGGTCAGCACAGGTGGGTAAGTTAATTCAGAAACACAGAATTGACTTTTGTGATGTATTGGTGGCTTCCAGAACATCTCCATCTGAAACCACTTGGTCAAAGCATCAGACTTAAATTGCAGAGTAGGGCTTGGAAATGAGGAGAAAGAAAGGAGTTATAATCATTACAACAAGGATTTTGCAGGCTAAAGAAATAAATACTTGAACATTAAAAGGCTTCCAAAACAAACCCACAATCCTGGGTCTTCAAGCCTTCATCAGGTTTGAACCCTTTTAAGTAGCATGACTAAAAATGTAGCAGGGACCTGCAGGTTTCTTCAGTGTCTGTGTTCACTACTTTCCTCCTGGAAAAGTGGCTCTCACAGCAGATCTCTGCTCAGCTTTCTTATCCATTTCTTTCCAGGAATCTTTTGTTCTTTCTGAAGGCAACAGTAAATAGTTACCTAATACTACAGAGACCTGCTTCTTCTTGTCATGAAACAAAATAAAATACTATTGGCAATTGCATTTCAATAGAAAGTTATAAAATCAAGAAGAAAAGATTTATTTGGAAACAATGGAAAGATTTAAAAGACAAACTCAAATCCATTTATAAACATAACCCAGTACAAAATATTGTGGTACTTAGTCCTGTAGTATAATATAGTGTATGCATCTATTGATCACTTGCTGGAGAGCAGCAGAGCTGTATCCTTAAAAAATTGGAATTTTCTTTCCTTTCAGATAATGAACAGCTTCCAGAATGGAGCTGTGACCCAGAGGTTTAGAGGCTGGTACAGGATTAAGAAAAAATTGTTGACTAGGAAGGAAAAAGAAAGGAATTTTTCTGGGGAAGAAAATGGCCTGTAAAAGCTGTACAAAAGCATAGTCAATTAGCTGCTGGAATGACTAATTTCTGGGTGGGCGGATCTGAGCAGACTGCAGAAACCTGTGTTAAGCCCCAAGGCTGTGCTCCCAGCACGTGGGAGAAGTGCCTCAGCAAGGGAGCCAAAAGCATGAGCACATCTGCTGGGGAGCTTTGTGACACAGGCATGGGGCATGGACCAGAGGAGGCCAGGCAAGCTCTGAACCTCTCCTGGGCTGCAGTCATGAACCCTTCTCAGCAAAATAGAGCCCTCAGTCCTTCCCTCCAGGTACCTGAGCAGCAGTCAGCTTTTAATTTTTACTTAAAAGCTTCTCTGAGCACTGCTGAGTGGTTAAGGCAGGGGAGATGTGCCAGCAGGACTTTCACTCTGCTGGTGGTGAGCATCACCTGCTGCCTCACAGGGCAGGAGGAGGAGACTCTCCCTCAGGGAAGAGCATGAGGATAAGAAGGAGGAGGAGAAGGAGAAGGAAAAGGAGGAGGAGAAAATGATGGAGGAGGTGCTCCCTCTTGTTCTCTGCTGTCACCTTTTCAGCCTGTTGCAGAGAATGTTGTCCAAGAGAGAGGACCAGAGCAACAATCATACTTCTACTGTTCAGTGGTTTGGGAACTCGCCTGGCAAGAAACATCTTTTCAACTATGCCAGCTGTGTGTTTTGTATTAAATAATCTGTATTAAATGACTAAGGTACAGAATGTGTCCTTACCATGTCTCTGGGACAGAGATACCTGCAGGACTGGCCATACACTCCGTCTACCAGGCCAGAGAGATGTGCTGCTTCTCATGCACCCTTTTCCAGGGTGCTTCTCATGCCCTTTTCCAGGCCTCCTCAGCCCCAGGAGCACCTGCCACGATGGAGGGAGTCACTGTCAGGTGCCCTGGGTTCCTGCTGTTTGGTGCACGCAGCTGGCGTGGGTGGGTTTCACTCAGGGGAAGGTTTGAACACAATTTCCCAGCTCTTACAGGAGCATTTCACAGTGAGGCTGTTACATAAAAGACAGGTAACATCTCCTCCTCCTCCCCTGCCGCCTTCTGTAAGGAACCCAGCAGCTAAAATGTGTTTTGTGAAAAGCTGGATCTTGACACTCCAGGTCAAGTGTTGAAAGTGCACAAGTGTAGGATGCTCAGAGGGTTTGGGGAAAGAAATCTTCCTGTGTTCAGCCCCAAACTGGGGTTACTGGGAATATAAACAGTGTACTTGACGTGATGAAATTTTTTTCAGTTTTTTTCCTTGAACTTTAAGGTAAAATAATGAGGAATATTCCCAGGTAAAACTGCAACTTAAGTGGCCATGAGTGACTTTAGGGTTAGGTAACATTATGCTTGTTTTCTCCTGTATGCACACTCAGAAATCAGATTTCAATATGTCATTTTAAAAATTGAAGACTGTTGACAGTAGCCCACTAGATTTCAAAATGGCAACTGCAGATATTGGAGTATTTTAATCCACAGAATTGATCTGATGTTAATATAAATTTATCTTTTTATTTATATTTATATTTTTTCTGTATTGCAAAAATACCTATTGGCTGATTTGCTGCTTAGCTGACTTTCTCACCTCTGCCTTTAAGACTTGCTTAATTTGTAACTCATTACAAATTATTATGATTTCCTATATTGTCATTTGCTGGTAACATATTTTCCCATACATTTTTTTCCTTTAAGATAGCTAGGTCAAATGTGCTCAAGCCACAACTGCTAGCTTATATATTCCAAGCTCTCTTTTATGTTCTTTTCTTTTCCCCTACCTCCCTATATAGTTTCTTAAATTATCTCATCATATATAAGATATTGAGGCCTAAAAATTGAAATTAAATGGCAGGTTTAAAACAGGTCTACCATCTCTGTAGCTTGAACTTTGAGTTACAAAAGTTTACTGAGTGAAGGAAATACACAATATATTCTGGATAAACTGTATGTTCATAGTGAAAATTAATAATACTGAGAAAGAAAATTAATGGATTGAAAGATACTAAAGTGACTCTGTTCAGATGCTTTTAGGTTAAATAATATATTCTGAAAAGTCACTTTTGTTCTATGCTAAGGTGGGAGCTATATGTTAATTTCTTTTATTCCTGGATCATTTTCTCTCTGAGGTGTCATCAAGTTGAGTTTTCAGGACTACATTGAAATGAATATTCATCACAGAGTTACAGCTTTTGAAAAATCTGTAGGGAAAAAGAAAAAAAAGCCCTGAACCCCTTTTCTTCCCCCTGTTCATGCAGCTCTGAACAGGCACAGCTCCTCTGGGTTAGCAAAGCAGCACAGAGCATCCATGTGCTTCTGGGCAGGGGCTTTGAGCTCCGCAGGTGTCCCCTCACGTGGGACCGAGAGGTCAGAACAAATGTCAGAGTTTTGAGGGCTGGGGCTGCAGGAACAATGAGAGCAGTGAGGGGCAGCCCTGGCACTCCCTCAAGGACACAAATGTACCTGAGCTCACCATGGTCAGGCAGAGCCCCTTTGGGGAGGTTACAAAGCAGCTTTGGGCTGCTGGACCAGCACTGCTGTGAGCAGCCCTCCAGCACTGAAAAATGGACAGGTTTTCAGAAAAATGGACAAAATGGCATTAATGGGTGAGTGAAATTATGTGGTTATTGGACTGGGGGCAGGGAGTTTATGAAACAAGAATGAAATGTAGGGTATGTCATAGCTCTCATTGCTCAATAATGTAATTTTAGAGATCAGATTGATAAAACGAGTAACAAGGTGAATCCCTTGCCTCACAAGACTGGTGGAGTTTTCACCAACATTCTCTTTAAGAGCTATGTTTTAAAAGCAATTTCAATGCTGTGGAGAACAACACTGCCATTAATTGCACAGGGGGTTTGCAATTTACAACTAAGGGGAAACACTTTCACAAGGGTGAGACTGGGAAGGTGCAGCCGAACCCTTCCAAAAGCTCAGGAGATGGAGCCTCTACCTGCTCCTCACCTCCTGCTGTTTCCACTGCAATCACTAGAATGCCCTGGATGGGATATAAGGTATTTGTCCAGACATAAAATTGCCATTTTATTGCCATGTTATGAACACTTCTGATTTTTTTTTTCTAATCTTAGCACAGATTCTTTCCATTTTATAATAATACATGGACTTCTAGGCTCAATGAACAATAAAAAGGGTGCATTTAGTGCCACATAGTGGTAAGAAACCAAAAAAATCAGTGAGGCTGGATATTCTGAAGCAATGCAGAACATTAGGTGTTAATGCTAAACTTGTAAAAGTAAAAATACATTTTAAAAAATTAGGATATGCTGATCAATTTGTGATCTGTATCACCAAGATTTCTTTGTCTGAGGATGGTTTATACCACTAGCTAGATAAATGTGCAATATAGGAATTTTTGGACTCTGTGTTTAGAATTAGCTTGCTTTGCAACAGCAAAGAAGAGTATTTTGCTCATTTATAGCCTTGACAACATGGTAGTGGGATTGGCCCTTGCAAGTGGCACAGCAGCCACAGGGCAGAGCCATGCTGGATTAGAGCTGTAAAGGTATCTCAAAAATGGCAGTAATATGGAGCAGTCTCTGAAGAAAAGGCTAATTTGAGATCTCCAGACTGGGAAGACTTTTGCACATTTTTGTGATGAGTAGTTTTCTTGCTCAGGTGCTGCAGAAAAATATTGCTGTTGTCAATAAGACAGGTAATGGTGCTTCTGCAAGTGTAATAGGTGTGTTGCAATTCATCTCCAGCCATCCAGCACCAGAGCAAGCTAAATGAAACAAAACCTGTAATGGTTAAAACAGGCTGAAATGAACTAGGCTGAAATAAGCTAATAAGACCAAAATTTCCCATCAAGCTCCCCCAAAGATGAATACACCTATACAAGGTATATTTGTGTAGGGTTGGATCAAACCTGTGGTATAAATTCAGATTCAGGAAACGCAGGGAAACTGAGCTGCTGTTCCTGCTTTTGCTGTGCTGCACGATCTTTCAGGGGCTCCAGAGGGACTTGTGGCACCTCTACCTACACAGCACATTTGCACACACAGTAGGACAGGGAAATATTTGGCTGCTGGCATAGCATAGGAATAGCATTGAACAGTACTGTTCTGTAGAAAAAGGAACTAAATTTAATCTTTTTGCAGTTTGTATTGGGATGCTCTCTGGCAAAGTGCTTCAAAATATAGATTTGATTCTGTGTACAGTCTTGCTTCAGTTGCAAAGTTCAGCTGATGTCTGTTGCCTCTCCTCTGAAAGCAAATTCTGCCACTTCCCCACACAGACACTTTTCAGCTAAGGAAGCAACAATTGCTGCCATTTTTACTTCAGGCAAAAATACTATGGCGCACTATTTGGGAGGATATTTAAATTTATTTTAAAGTAATATCCATATATTGGTACAAAAGCCTTATGGTGTCAGAGAAAATAAATGTATGTGATCTGGGTGAGATGGCTCACTAGCACACAAATCTGCACAGAATCCTCCATGCTGAAAAAAAACCCAGAAAAGGTGTTTGGGGTTGTTTTGTTGTTTTAACCAAGAAAGAATCTACAAGGCAGCCCTGCAACAACCACACAGCTGAGGGTACCAAACAGGCTCAAAGGCAGGGCCAGTGAGCCTGTCCTGTACAGCTGTACTGGCACACGTGTGGATTTGGGATGCCTCCCAGAGACGCTGGTGTATAAAACAGCCTCCAGCTGATTCATGGCTCCAGCAGCCCTTCTTCTTGTGCAGCTTCTGCATTGGTATGAGCATTGAACCTTTTGGCTAAGAAAAGAATTTTAATGCCAGAGAAAGGCATTAAAATTAAAATAACTCAGTGTGAGTTAGTAGGAGTCATTAAACCCAGGCTGTTCCACAAATGAGAGGAAATTAGCATTCAGGATAGGGAATAAGCTCAGTAGGGTTTATTTTTACAGTCCAACATGCTTGAAAACTTCACAGCAGTACATGGAAGGAGTGAAGGGATCCATATCACTGGCATATGGAGCACATGCAAAGACAGCTTTTGTGAGTAGTTTGACAGCTATTTGGCTGCATTCTGCTCAAAATATTTGTGACAGCAGCCAGTCAGAGCTGCCACAAAGATGACAAATTCTTTGAAGTCCACTTGGGAATCTCCATTTTCATCCAGGTTCTTGAAGACTTTATCAATAGCATTCCTGTCCTTCCCAGTCTGCAAAAGAAAAAGAGCAGGTTGAGGTGAGGGGATGCACATCTCCAATGCAGCAGCTTCTCCAGACAAGGTCCTTGGTTGGGCTCTGGGCACTTGGAAAGGTGCCATGTGCTCCCGCTGTCTGCACAGCAGCAGGGAGTGCTAAAACCATGTGCCTCTGGGTTTATTGCACCTGAGAGCTGCAGTCAGGCACCGTCCCAGAGAGGCATGGTTGCTACATCTAAAACAACATTTATCACCATTAAAACTATGTAGCACAAAGCCCTGAGGACAACACCCAGATGAATTAAATGCTATGAGTTCCCCTTCCATTCCCCTGGAAAGGCTCAGCTGGAGCACAGGCAGTTTGCAGTTTTGTAAAAAGATGCTTTCCTGGGGCAAATGTATAATTTAAGCTTCATTGAATACTTCCACCCCAGAAAATATGCAAACAGCCTCGAAAGTGCTTTGAGTGCTGCCACTGGCCTTATTGCCCAGCAGAAGCTGCTCACAGGAGCTGGTGGCTGGGGAAGTGCCTCCTGAAGCCTGTGGGATTCTGAGCTTGAGTTACCATAGCAAATCTTTTTCTAAGTTGCCATTATCCTTCTAAGTTGCCATTATTCTGATGGAACGACTGAACACCATCAGTCACAGCCAGCAGGGCTTCATGAGAGGAAGGTCCTGCTTAGCAAACCTGATTCCCTTTTATGATAAAGTAACCCCCTTAGTTGATCAAGGGAAGCCAGTTGATATCTTTTTTTTTCGGATTTCAGTAAAGCTTTCAACACTGCCTCTCACATGATCCTTTTGGACAAAATGTCCAGCACACAGCTGGATAAATACATCATGGGATGGCTGAGCAACTCATGGCTCATTGGTGGGGCATGATGGGGGGACATCAGACTGGGGACCTGTCACTGCTGCGGTTCCACAGGGCTCCATCCTTGTCCCCGTGCTCTTCAACATCTTCATAAATGAGTTGGGGAAGGGATACAGAGCAAGTTTGCAGATGATACAAAACTGGGAAGAGCTGCTGACTCCCTCAAAGGCAGAGAGGCCCTGTGGAGACACCTCAACAAATGAGAGGGCTGGGCAATCACCAACCATATGAAGGGAACAAGAAGAGTTCTGAATTCTGTACCTGGGACAGGACAACCCTGGATGTATGGACACACTGGGGAATGAGATGCTGGAGAGCAGTGCCAGGAAAGGACCTGGGGGTCCTGGTCAGTGGCAAGTTGAATGTGAATCAGCAGTGCCCTGGCAGCCAGGAGGGCCAGCCCTGTCCTGGGGACATCAGGCCCAGCATTGCCAGCCAGGCCAGGGAGGGATTGTCCTGCTTCGCTCTGCTCTGCTCTGCACTGGGGGGACCTCACCCTGAGTGCTGAGGACAATTTTGGGCACCACAATATAAGAAACATCAATGACTGTTAGACAGTGTGCAAAGGAGGGCAGTGGAGAGGGTGAAGGGCCCTGAGGGGAAGCTCTGTGAGGAGGAGTGGCTGAGGGCAGCCTGGGGAAGTGGAGACTGAGGGGAGGCCTCACTGCAGGTACAGCTTCCTCATGAGGGGAAGAGGAGGGGCAGACATTGATCTCTGCTCTGTGGTGACAGTGACAGGACCTCGGGGAATGGCCTGAAATTGTATCAAGGGAGGTTTAGGTTGGGTATCAGAAAAAGGTTCATCATTCAGAGGGTTGGGCCCTGGAACAGCTCCCCAGGGAAGCGGTCACAGCACGAACCTGACAGAGCTCAGGAAGAGTTTGGACAATGCTCTCAGGCACATGGTGTGACACCTGGGGTGTCCTGTGCAGGGCCAGAGGTTTGACTCAATGATCTTTGTGGGCAGCACATTCTGTGCTTCTGTGACTCTGGGAACCACTGCATCTCAAGGCTGATGTTAAGAAATGCATAATCAAATTTACAAGTGTTTGTATGTTTTTTGTTTTGTTTGGTTTTGGTTTTGGTTTTTGGGTTTATTTTTTGGGTTTAGTTTTAGTTTTTTTTTTTTTTTTTTTTTTTTTTCATTTTGCCAAAATTTATTAAAAAGTAAAGAAGTTTACAGAAGGGCTTTTCGGCTCCAGTAATCTACAGGGATTTTCGCAGCTGCAATTGCAACGTTAAGCAGGAGATGGCAGCACAGACCTGTTAAAGCTAGGAAACAATCGAGGGGCTTTCGCAGACGATTAAAAATTCCCTGACAATACTAGAAGGAAATTATATCAACTTCTGAAAAATTTTCTGAAAAATTTCCACCAATTTAAAACTATTACTATCTAAATTTAAATCTGAAGGCATTTTTTGATCATGTTCTAATTAACAAAATTTTTCATCCTGTAATTTAATGTTTTGCTTTAAATGCAGACCTTTTAAAATCACTAGAAATTGAACAATTTCCTCAGATTTGACAGATTAATGCATCTGGAAGGTTTAATTAATTTTCAATTCGTAAATTACATGGTTTTAATTTTATAAATGAATATTTCAAATCATTTAGTGAACTATATGAACAAGTTGTAGCATCTGAATTACTTCTGAGATGCAAAAATGGGAATTATTTTTTGGAAATTCTTTAAAACTGAGTCCAGTCCTTCAGTCCTGTGATATTTATGCCTGATTGATTCAAGACCTTTCCAGGAAGCTGTGATCTGTGCCAGCTATAACCAATTCTAAGGCCAAAAGCAAACACAAGAAATTAGAAAACACTGTTCCCTAGATTTTCTAGAAAATGAAAAAATACATTTATAAATGGCAGGAAAATGCAGGTAGAACTTTTTTTCTGAAGTCAGACTTATATTCTGAGGTTTTTGTCTTGTAGTTATCAGTTTGGCAAGACAGGAACAAGGAATATTATTGGTTTAAATTGGTTTAAAATATTGGCATAAAAATGTGGGAGGATTGGATTTTTTGTTTTTGTTTTTATTTTTCCTAGAAGAGATAAAGCAGGAAAGGGAGATGGAGACTGGAATATAATAAGAGGACCATTAGCTAATTAGCTTCCTGGAAAATTCCAGTTTTCCCACCAGTTGTAGGAAATAGCTAGAGCCAGTAAGAGCAGCTGTGGGGAAGAGGTGGTGCCACGCCAGCAGACCACAGTCAGGACAGACCTGGGAGCACCATTCCATTTGGTAGCTGCTCACTGCAGTGGCTCCCCAGTCTTATTTAGACCAAATGCCAGCTGTCTGGAGGATTTCCATGCTGTCACAGAATTATGGTTTTGTTGTTGGTTTAGTTTCTCTTTACATGGAAGTGCTGTGGATACCACACAGCTCCATGCTCAGGAGCAGGACCCTTCTGTGATGCTGCTGGGTCACAAGAACTCATCTGGCTTACAGAGATTTCTCAGAAATATTGGGATTTACCCCCCCTGAGCCACCCAGGTCCTCATTCTGAATATTGTATCTCTTTAATTTGTGAGACATAATTGTGAGCAGGTGTGGATTTCATGTGGTGAATTCATAAAGTTTGCATGGGATGATACTGAATTGTATCAACTGCCCTGGCTGCAGTGCCCTGAAATAGTTGTTATAAAACTGAACAGTGCTGGATATAAAAACTGAGAGCCACACAAGGAGCATTTGGTTATAGACTTTTGCCATTTAGAATAGCAACAAAACAGTAACATTTAGAACAGTAACTAGACAGTACAAATATTACTCCAATGTGGAAAAAACAATGATTTTAAAAGTGTTTTCTGGATTTTTAGTGAAGGGAAACAAATTTTAAAAAAACAATTGAAATTGTCTCCCTGGCAGCTAAAGTTTTTACTAGAGCATATTAAGCACTTTGAATACCTACTGAAATGCACTTTATGATTACATACAAATCTATGTTGTACAATATATATCCAGGTCTTTCTTTTGCTGTTAAAGACAAATGCCAAACAGTTTGCTCTGAGTTCATCTGTTGTTCTGGTTTATGCATCATTTTGATGAGCATACTGAGCATGCAGTATAAATACCTAGAGAAGGTAAATGTATAAATATTTAGAGAGATTCCCCATCTGCAATCAAGATCCTCAATTGCTGACAGCACAACTACCTTCATAGAAGTTGTGACATGAAGTGAGATGATAAATCCAGGGATAAACAGAAGTAAATGAATTCTGAAGTTGAAACCAAATCTATTTCAAATCCATTCTCCTGATATCTCAAGTGATGAATTTAGCAAACAGAGAATTGCCTTGCATGTTAAACCAGTTTTACACATTTGTGCAATACCCTTTTTAAATTTCATATTTTCCTACAAACTATTGCATATTTTTGGGTATAATGTTCCTAAAAATGTACTAAAAACAGTTTCTGCAGGCTGCTCTTGCACCTGCTACACAGAAACGGTGCTGCGCTGTTCTCTTACCGCAAGGAAATTTGGGAGCTCCTTTTCCAGCAGAGTCTTTAGTTCTGCTTTGCTGAGGGCTTGCCTGTTGCCATCAGACCTTGCATACTGGTCAAAGACAGCAATGATCATTCCCATTGCAGTTTCCAGCTGAGACATGTTGCCTCTGGAGCCTGGCTTTCTCCCGAGCAGGCACAGCCCCAGGTCTCTCGGAGGATGGAGCCTGCTCTGCTTCTGGGCTTCTTTATGCATCTGTGCCCTCCAATCAGTGGCTGCACACCCAGGGGACAGCCATCCATTAGCAAACACCTCTATCTGGAGTACACACCTCCATGCCAACACCTTTGCAAAACTCAAGGTTTATTGTCCTGGTGTGACTGGTACAACCAGTTGCTCACCAGTAGAAACCAGCCTCTCCTTCAAGGTACACAGCTTGACTAACACACAAAAAACAGATTTTGTTATTGGCTGTTTGCTCAAGATTTGTTCTTTCAGATATCCCTTGGGAGCAGAGGGTTGGCAGCCCAGTTTTGGTGCAGTATCAGCTTCCTCTTCAGGAGGAAATTGAGCATCTGACCTGTACCTCACCACCACAGTTAGGGACTGTGAGGGGCTGCAGGCTTGGACTGCCCTCCTGCCACACTCAGGACCTTGTTACAAACTACATCAATCACTAGCACACACTTGGGGTGGGATTCTCTGGATGAAAAGCAGAGATCTGCCATGCAGACAGCTTCCACAGTCCTCCTGGGCTTGTGCTCAGGCCATAGCAGATATCTCAAACAGGTCTTATGAACCAGCATCTCTCCACAGGCAGCAAAAGGAGCCCTGCATCTGCCCAGGGCCAGCAAAGGGAGCCTTGCAGAGCTGCTCCACAAAACACTTGCTCAGGCAGAGATATCTGAAGCAACAAATCTGATACTTGAGCAAACAGCCCGTATCAAAATCCATCTTCATCAGCAGTAAAATAACTTGCTATTTACTTTATGCAGCGCAAATTTTGCAATAAAATGACTTTTACTAAAACAAAAAGTCACTCTCAAGTCCTGTGTCCCTCTGTGGCCTTTGATGGACTTTGATGGACTTTGCTTGCCTGTAAACTGAGGTCCTCCATCATTAAACACCAAACTGGCTGGGCTCACAGCTACCCAGAGCAGAGCTGCTTGAGGGTCTGTGCTGGAAGCTGGGAGGCTCCTGGACAGGGGAGTACAGCTGGTGGAAGTTCATCAGCTCCAGCCACGCTGAGTTTTGAACAAGTTCTGCTTTCTGGCCAGGCACAGGGTAACTTGGTCTCTGTGAACTCCCAGTGCCTACACCAGACCTGGAGGAGCTCATTTGAGGTGAGTGACAGGTGGAGTTTACAGAATGGACACACTCTGAGCAAATTATTTGGGGGAATCCATCAGAACTAGGCCATTCACTATTCATTCACTATTCACTGTGCATGAATAATGTTGATGGACCTCAGGGTGGAGTGTTCTCTGTAGAAGACCCGGATTGTGGATTCCCAAAATTAAACCTGAGTTTGGATGTCTTTGGATATCCTTGAAGATGCTTGCAGATAACTTTCCACTCAAAATATGCTAGAGATGAGTTAGCAAAAATTGGTTTTCTATTCAGCAAAACTTTAAAAATTAAACTCCTTTCTCTCAAATGCCTGTAGCCGCCTGTTCCCCAGGCAAAGTCTCTCCTCTAACATCAACAGTATCTCAGAGCAAGACTACACATCCTGTATATGTAGAAATCTAGAACAGTTCTGAAAGAATACCTCTGTGATTTTCCATCTTACATTTTCCAAACAAGTGATTTTTGCATTTCCCAAAAATCACAGCAGCACCTCAGGCTGTATACTTTATCCAAACAGTTAATGAGAATTATTTGTTCCTGACTTCAACCTTATAACATAGTTGCAACTGATTTGCATTACAGGGATAAGGGTTTTAAGTGAAGCTTCAAATTTTTCCATTAAAGTGCATGTTGAAATCTGTGGGGTTTCTTCAGAAGAAGAAACAAGAATAAAGCAAACAAGTGGCCGTGGTCAGCTATGAACATGATCTGGTCTTTGCACACACCCACACAGTGGCTCTCTCTGGTGTGTCAAGCACCAGAAACTTGTCTTTGTCCTTTTCTGACATGTGTCTGCAACATGAATATTAAACATGGCCAGTAAAGAAAAATAAATTCCTGCATCAAAAGGAAAAAAAATTAAAGTGAAAATGTGTATGTTATGCATTTTTATGACTTTGAATCATGAACATCAGTGTTAGCTGCACAGAAGGAAGAAAGAGTTCCCAAAAGGGCAGAGAGGGAGATCAGCTTCAGTCAACAGGATGTGTCAGTATGTCCACAACTCTCCCACGTAATGTGGCAAGAAGGTGTTCTCACACATTTTCCCCTGCAAACATGGGTGACTCACAGCTTTTGATGATATGGCTGCAAAAGTGCTAAAACACAGAATAAACCACAGAGCTTGAATTTCTACTAAAGGAAAGATCACCATGGTAGTGCTGTCTGGTTGGGTTTGTTTATTTCTGATGTGCATTTTATCTGAATTCATGCACGTGCACACACATCAGTACTGCTCAGAGTTTTCAATTCACACTTTCTGTACTGTTTAAATATTTTCTTATGATTTGTTTGTCATTAAGAATTGCAGCTTTGTGCACACAGCTCAGACTATTACAGCTGTTTGCAAAACCAAAACAGAGTACAAATAGAAAGCCCACATAGGAGAGCTGGCAGTATTTTGATGCTAATCCATCTGTCCAGCTCCCCAGTGAGAGAAGTCATTTCTGTGGGCTTGTTTAAATTTTGTATTATAATTATAATATAAATAATAGTCGTTATTTGCTCCTTTCAGGTTTCTTTCATTGAAGAATGGTATAGGCAACAGTTTGGATGAGCATTTACTGAGTGTTTATACAGAATTAGGTCTCGCTGTTCCTAGCTTGGACCAAAATTTTAAATTATATATGTGATACAAATATATATGTGGACATGCATAATTTTCAAAACCCATTCAGGTGTACCCCAATTTTATGGCATTTGGTCAGATATTCAGGCTTACATGAGATTTGTGTGACCCTGTGCTAATATGCTCTTGGACAATAAATTTTGTTCCATGCTCTTTGCAGCAATGTCTGTTTTGGAAAAGTCTGAAGAAATACATTTTTCAGTTGTACTGTAAAGGTCCATTTGTGTCACAGCCAGATAACACTTGAAATGGGACAGTTGAAATGGTAAACTTCTACTAGAGCTTTTCATCCCTTACACCTTATCTTATTCCTAAAGGTGCAGGAAGCTACATGAGAAGGACTTTTTGACAATTTCCATAAATCTGGGTGTATCTGGGTGGAAGAAGCATGGGAAGAAGAAAATATAACTTGAAATTATGAACTTGTTATTTTTCTGGTTTCTTGGCAGCAATATGAAAAGCAATTTATTTTCTTCTTAGCTAGAGAGTAACATTTGAACAACAAACAAACATTTCATTTTCCACATTGAGATAAAATTATCAAATTTCCTGAATTTTCCTGGACAGTCTGTTGAACTTCAAGCATAAACACATTTCATTTACTTTGCACTGCTTCTCAAAATTTTCTGTAAGTCTGGTTAAATTTTTAAAGATCATTTCCACAATACACAGTGAATTTATTTAAATGATGCAATTACTACATTGCTTAGCAGAGAAAGTAAAACAAGAGCAGACTAAACAGGCACTGGTGGGGCACAGGCAGAAGAGGAGTTCATACAAGCACAGTGTGTTCAGTGACACACTGGATAGGCTCTGTTATTACAGACAGACCAGTTTTCCTTGTTTTATTATCATTTACTCCTCATTGCATTAAAAAATGCAATTAATAATCTCACATACCATTTCAGTGAAGTTTAAAGGCAGGTGAAATGGATAAGATTGAGGTCAGTTATCTGGCTGTGTGATTTCCTGAGCTGAGAGCTGGAGCAGTAACACTGTCATCTGGCAGAGCTGTGCCATGGGAAACTCACTTTCAGCACTGCATGTTGGCTCTAATCAAACAGTTATTAGTGCACGAGACACAGCCACATTAGACTGTAAAATCAATGAATATATTTACAGCCAATAAATTAATATGTGCAGGGTAAATACTTCTGTCTAGTTTTCACTTGTTTAAATAATTTCCTGGAAGCCATTCTTTGCAGGGTTCTTCTATACTTCAGCTTTGAGGTTCTTTATGTTAAGTCTTCAAAGAATACTTTTTATTTTTGGTTGTAATGACAGAAAAAGAGGTCATACCCTAAGGTAACCAAATGTTGTCCACACAAGTGCTGTAGTTTCTAAATCCATGATTCCTCAGCCAGTCTCTCACCAGCAACCCAGGTGTCATTTGCTCTACTTTAACACTTGTGTAAAATCCCTCTCAGCTATCAGCCAATACTGCTGAGCTGTGGTCAGCAGAGCAAAAAGTTGGTCTATTGCACGGTCAGGAAAAATAGGGGAAAAAGAAAAGAGAAAGGAAAAGAAAGACAAAGAGGAAAAGAAAAAGAAAGGAAAAATCAGAAAGGCCCAAAAAGAGCTATGAGGGAGGAGAGTTTTGCAACATTAAAGCAATTGAGTCAACCTTTTAAAGGAAGTTCCTATTTGTTATAGAGAGATAAAACACGAAAAAATGAATAAGACAATTCCAACAAAGCTCTCAAGAGACTTCTGTATGCAGGGAGGAATATTTTGGCTCTGTTAGCTGTCATGCTAATTATGAATTTAACAATATACTTTTTTCTTCATTGTACAAAAAAAAAAAAAAAAAATTGAGAGGAAGGAATACCTCAGAGAAAGTTTTTTAGTGTTGGGTGTCCACACAGGAAACACATCAAAGAAACACCTATGCATCTCCCTTTTTAAAAAACTTTTTTTTTTATTTTGAATTTATGCGTACACTGAGGATATGGGTAGGACTGACCTACTATCCCAGAACTGTGTGTAAAGTGAGGTGATATCCATAGATGCATCCAGGAAGATTTACAAGGCAAATTGCTGGAGTGGAAGTTCCCCAGGCATACACATTTTACAGAGCTGGCTGCTTGCAGTTTGCTGAAAGCACTCACAGAGTGCAACTGATAAGGAGTGGGGCTTTTTTAGCAGTTCTGCCACTGCTAATGGCAGAAAATGCTGGGCTCAGAAAAACTGGAAGCAGGGGTGGGAAATGGAACTAGAGCCTGCTTTTGTAACAAAACATTTAACTTCAGATTTCACTCATCAGGAAAAGAGAAAGCTTTCAACCAATAGGAAAATAAAAAATCATCTGCACAGAAGTGAGAGAATCCTTGCTTTGGAGAGGGGAATCCAACTGTGAACAGAGTCTCACCTAGAAGAGAGAATGCTTGACTCTGTTGAGGAAATGTGGTCACAAATACAAATACAGGAACTGCATTATTATGGCCAAAATTTATCCTTTAAATGTGCTTATACCTATCTAGATGCCCTACCTGGTATGTGTGTTAACTAGGGTGGCCATTGCTGCGCCAGGACTCTGTTGTGGTGTCTGGGGAGCAGCCTGCACTGTGTGATGTCCCCCTGCTCAGCGCTCACACAGCTCTGGGGCCACACTGCTCATCTGAAGGTGAGGTGAGAAAGATATTGCAACTCTTTCTACCCAGGGGTAACCAGTTTGAATTAAATGGTAACTACTCTTTCCATTTCCTTTCTTGCTTGATAGCAGCCCCTCTTTGAGATTAGATCTGCAGTTTAGATTAAGCTTAGTCTGTATTAAAAAAGGGACTTGAAATAACACCTTTTAACATTATATAGCTGCTAAACTGAAAAAGCAGAGCTCTTCTATCTGAGAAAAGAAAAAAAAGTTATAATTTTTGAGTGTCTTTCACCCTACTACCTGACCAGTTTGTGCTGTCTTTGTTAGAGAAGCTTATGGCTTTTTTCCTCTCTCCAGAATTAAAAGCTAAAAAGTAAAGGAGGGAGCAACACCTATTAGTTGCTTTCATGATTTATTTCCACAGCAGTATCAGAAATCCTAACCATGGACTGCAGTTGTTTCAGGCCTGGCAATTTACAGATATAGCATTCCTGGCTTGTGGAGCTGAACATTCAAGTTTAGGACAAGACAAAGGCATCAACAGATAAAAGAATTTACAACATTTCAGAGCAAATGTTCGTGACAGGTCCAGTTCCTTGTTACCATTTCAAAACCCTTAAGTTGTTCAGTTGTTGCTCTGATCTCTGGCTGTCTTAAGTCCATTAATAATACCTAACACAGATGCTGCACTTGTTGCCTCTCTGCCTTACACTTTTTGTACTCCTCCACCCCTGTGGAGTTGAATACTTCCTGAAACAAGGTTAGGAAAGGCACCTTTGGCTGTATAAGATACTGCCAAGCCCTGCCAACAGTCTCTGCTCTGGAAAAAAGACAAGGAACTAATTTTTGTCACATTGTCAGCAAAATTCACTGGCATACAGCACCAGACCACAGCACCTTAGCCAAAACTGTTTTATTTAAATGTTCATAAAAATCCTTCCTCCCATCTCAGCATTTCACATTAGGTAGAAAACAAGAAACACTGACACATGATCACCGGTCCTTTCTCTTCATTAGAGAAATTGCTTCACATTCTTTTGATCTGAGTATTTGTTTGTCAGTTGTATTTGCAGTTTCCTGTTTACAAAGAACTGAGGAAGAGCTCTTAGTAAAAACAACAATAAAAAGCCCTTTAGAGCTGCCCCCGTAGTAACCACACGGGAGGCAGGAGGGAGTGAGTGACTGTGCAGGGCTCAGTTGCCAGACAGGGTTAATTCACAATATCATTGCTGTTCTGACAGCCCCAGTATCAGGCACAGGCACATCAGGCACAGCACCACACACAAACAGGGCTGTTCTGCACATACATTCATTGGGACACCTCATCATCCTGCCTGCCACTGAGGCCCTTGGTGTCATGGGGCTGGGAATGCCTGCTCCATGATCTTCTTCCATGGATACAACGTGAGGAAGGGACCCCAGTCCTAGGCTTGGATGAAAATGTGCAGGTCAAGCTAGATCATACTCAGTCACCAAGAGCAGCCACCTCTGTGTTGGTGGGGTAAATAAGATGTGACTCCTTGCATGGTTTTGCAAGGGATTGGGAAGAGAGAGAGTTCAGGCTCAAGTAGATTTCACTAGCTCTGCAAACCAGGGTCAGAAGCAGAGAGGGAGCCTCATTTGTAGGGCTGTGACTAAGCCAAGTACATTGGTGAGACATTAAAAGCATAGAACACACACAAGGCTTTTGAATTCATCATGCCAGACTTGCTCCTAAATCAGTGTATTTCAGCCTGGGCTTTGGCCATCAAATTAAATGGAATGGAACCATCATTTTTCAGCAGCTTGTTCAAAAGGGAATAACCAATAAAATGGCTAAAAGCAAGGGCCCAGGACTCTCTTCTAGTTCTATTATTAGACAGATGCCTTCATTATATTCTCATCAGCTAAACAGACAGTTAAAACTGAGATCATACTGCATGCTAGAACGTGACCTGAGGTTAATTACAGAGCGCTGGTTTTGTTTTAAAGCTAACAAAAAAGCCAAGAAGAATTAAAACACAGAAGAATTTATTGCTTCCCAAGTGGCACAGAAGCAGGGAAGTTAATATATTTCAGGCAGAGGTGTCAAAAGCTGGAGCTCTAAAAATACTCTGCTGGCTCATAGCCACCACTGCCAGCCACAGATAAAAATAGGTCATGATAAATTGGGTGTAGTCTTCTACAGATGTTGGAAATGACCATGTTAACATACAGAATGTGTGCAGCTGTTAAGAAGGCAGCATTCTTTGCTGTTAGGAGCCACATTTAATCAAATTGTAATGAAAATAAGATTTGGAGACTATTAAGCTGTGGTTTTCTTTAACATTTTTCCTGCAAACTGTAAATCTCATTGTGATTAAACAGAAAAGTAAGCAGCAGTATATAGAAAGACCAAAATTTACTGCACCCACTTACAGCTCTCGTGCATAACTGAGAGCTTCCTTGGACAGGGACTTGGGCTGAAGGTCACCATTTTACAGATTATGACTTTCTTGTGTGGCAAACAAAGTTACAGGGTTTTGTCGGGTTTTTCGTGTTGTTTGAAGGGCCTGGAAGGGCCCGGAGTGGCCTTGGGACAGCCCGCGTATCGAAGGACGAGAAGAGGCTTCAGTTCTTCTTTCGGTCTTTATGTTTATTAATTGTTTATCTAAAAGATGTTCTTTCAGCCCGACAGAGATCTGCTCAGCAGTCAGCCATGAGCACACTGTGCTGTCCTCCAGGGCAGCCACCTATCTTTATACCCATTGTTACGTGTACAATATTTATCATTTTTCCCCAATACCATTTATTCTTATTACTCGGTGCACTTTCAGTAATAACCAATCCTAAAGTGCCACCATCACCAAAGAAGATGGAGGAGAAGAAGAAGAAGAAGAAGGACAGGACACACCCCAATTCCTCCATCTTACTTCTCTAAACCCCCCTGTACAGAAATCCTAAACCCTGTGTCTCACCCTCTAATTAACTAATCCCTTCACCATTCACCCCGGTGAAATCCTCCTATTCTCATACAGGTGTCGTCTCCTGTGTAGGACCAAAGTCCAGCCACCAGACACTTCTGGCAACATTCCAGGACTCCCGAGCCCCCCAAGGTGGTCTCGGTGGCTCAGCATCTCAGGACTCAGATCCTGAGATCCCACAGGGTTTGGGGGAATCCAGGGCAGCTCCATCTCTGATGCTTAAAGGAATATGGCACATGACACAGTTTCACCACACAATAAAGGAAATGGATCTGTAATAGTGAGTTTCAGGATCTGAACTTTAAGAAGAGGAAAAGAATATTTTTTTGTTTTATTCGATTTACACATAAATACCATGAGATGTATTATAACAGTTTCTCTCATACAAGACATAATCACAGAGCACTGATCACAGTCTGGTTCAGACAGCAGCATATTTATTGCAGTAGGGAATTCAGGGCAGGTTACAGAGCAATCCAGGAAGGAGGATCCAGCGTGAGACCCAGCTGAGTCATAGTGATTTGGGAGGTGGCTTTGTGAACTGCAGTCAGTACAGCACAGTCTGAGCCACACCATGAGCCGTGCTGCGTGGCCACAAAGATTTCATTAACAGCATTTAGGAGGAAGCCAGTCACACATTTAGACTACACAAGCAGTTTTTAAGGGCTCTGGGAAAGCTGGATTGTGTCTATTGCACTGCCCAGGTACAAGTTGGACAAAAATCTCAAGCAGTGAAGTTGTTTCTATCTGCACTGATGGGAAGATGTTCTAACCTCCAGCTAAGATCTGGAAAAAGCATTAACAGAAGATGACATAACTCTGGTACATAAACACATTCACATTTCAGATATCCACTCTTAGCATTCAGCAGCCCTTGGACAACTGCCATTAGCTTTGCTGTCAAAACTTTTCCCCTGTCTTCTGACCTTGGAAGCCAGGTTCTCCTTAATTTTTTCAACTTTGGTTTTTCTTCAGTGATTATTTAAAAAATTTTAAAGCTGGCAAAAGTGGAACAAGCATTACCATCCCTATCTCCTCCAAGCAGCTCTCCTCAACCAGTTAGACAATAATTATACATTATATATATATATATACATATATATATATGTATATATATGTATATATATATATCTTCATTTCAATCTAGTATTTCATTGTGTGCAGAAGACTTCTTTCTCTGGAAGACTTTTCCTAGTTTGTGAATGAATTAACACTTACAGTCCTGTTATATATAGCAGGAATATAATCCTTTCTGGCATACCTCTCTGTCTGTAATGTGGTCAGAACTGATGACAGTTTCAGAGCTCAGACTCCATGCATTTTTGTCTCCATCATCTCCTATTTATCCATGGGCTTCCTGAAGAAATGCTTCTGTTGAGAGAATGTTGCTCAGTCCAGAAGTTTTTTTCAAAGTGTGGTAAACAGAGGATTTCTGGACACCAGAGGAAGAACTGAAGACAGTCTGCTAGATGACATATCCTCCCAATTCAGACTCCTTAGAATATTTTGTTAGTGCCAACTGTTTTTCTTCTGTATTGTCCCACTGACAAGCTTTTAACAGGGAACACGCAATCCATCTTGCAGCAGCAAATTATCGTATTTTTCAGTTTCATAGTTATTTAGCCATATTTTGTTTAGTTCTGAATGTCAAAGTAGATGGTAGATCCTTGTCTCATTCTAGACTTTTCAGCTGCCCTAGTTTGTGGGATTTGCTCATCTTCTCCATTAGACACAATAGTTGCAGCGGATTTGTCATCTTTTCCTCCTGATTCATTGCATAAAATTTCAAGTGATTCATAAAGCATAGACACAGCCTTAAAAAGCAAAGAAAATGTCAGTCAAGATTTTACCCATAAAGTAGATGTAAAATGAACTTTTACCCATAACACAGCACAGCCCCAGGAAACACAAAGGAACATAGGCCATGAAGTTACAATCACAGAGGAAATGAATGTTTCAGTATTAACATTGAAAGGAAAAGCTTTCAATTCTCTTAGTTAATTAGGCAGCAGGCACAAAATACTTTTTTGAATACTAAAGATTCAGATCAGATTCTATGAAATCTGAAATGGAAAATGTTTTTACCCCCTTAATCTTTTAACTCTGATATTTCCAAAAAACTTCATCATACTCTTCCCTCTGGATGGATGCTCTTTTGATGCAGTAAACTAGCACACTGCTGTGCTAGTTGCTCTTCTGGACAGTGCAAAACTCATCCTATTCCTAAACATACATGGGTAAGTTCTTTAGCAAAATATGAGAATTAAAGATCTGCCTGAAATGTACACAAAGACCTATTCCCACAGGTATATAAAATCAAATTCTCGAGCTGAGATGGCATCAGTGAATGAATGGGTGGAAGTCATGAAGAGGTGGCTTTTTGCCTTCACACTAACATGCTGCTGTGGGGGTTTGCTGTCTGTGTTCTGATGAACCATACTCAGCACAGAGAGGTTCTGCCAGACAAATGCCAAACAGGAGCCATGGTAGGGATGGCCAACCAAGCTGGGTCACAATTCTTTGTATTTTGAACAGCCAGAACTCCCCAGTCAAGAGTGAGCATTATACATGCTACCATGAGCTGGAAGTTTGTATTAATGGTACAAAAGTGCTTAGATTTTGGCTGGAACCTGCAGAACTAGATGAAAAAATCATCAACTGCACTGGGAACTCCCTCAAAGGCCAAATTCCCCTGCAGCTGGCAGAACTGTCTGGGAAACACTCCCTGAGCATCTCAGCTGAGGAAACATGGGATGATTCTCCAGAGAGAGACAAGTGCTACAGGAGCCAGTTTTGCCATGAGGATGTTCACTCCCAGGTTAAGTTACCTTGGGTACTTGCACCTGTGTGTTGTCACCTGACCTAATTGCTCAGTATTGCTGTGACATACAATACTGAGCAATAAAATAGGTGAGAATAAAATCCATGGCTTGATTCAATTTCTGTGTTACAGGATTGTCTTTTCAACACCAAGAACTGTAAAAAAAACATGAGACTGTAAACAGTCTTGCAGAGGCAGATACAACCTTCATGTTCACTGTTCTAGAAATGATGCCCAAACCAACTCAGAATATTCACCAAATTTCCAAACTTGAAAAGTGTACATTATGTTAAAAACCAGTGTGAGGCTAGTTTTTCCCAAGTAAGTAGAGACTTTCTCACAATCAGAAAAAAAATTTAAATTAAGGTGATAGTGTTCTGCAATACAATTGAAAGGTAGTAAGGGCAATTCCAGAGATACCATAATATTTGCTTATCACTGCTAACTTAATTTGTGTGAAATGTGGTGTCCATACACATTGTATGTACTGGCTTTACTAACCCACTGGATCTCTTGAATGATTTATAACATCCAATTATGCTTGAACATTTAAAAAGATTACACTATGAAACCACTCTTTCTGCTTTCACTAAAATAGCAAAAAGTTCTGTTACATGAAGGGAAATACTGGACCTATGTCATGACACATTCCTGTGGCTGGTAGTTGCTAAATTTTAAAGCAGCTGCAGAAGATTTTTATTGCATTCATACATCCTCTGGAGCAGTCTTATCCACACAAATCCTGAGCAGTAACTGGCTACTAATGAACTTTTCACTCAGCACCCCCCAGGATGCTTGTTTTCTCATTCTCAACCTCATTTTCCTACATCTTCATTAAATATTAACAAGAAGAAGAGTAATCCCTTCATAGCTAGTAAT
The DNA here is from genome assembly GCF_028769735.1 of Zonotrichia leucophrys gambelii. Taxonomy (NCBI): domain Eukaryota; kingdom Metazoa; phylum Chordata; class Aves; order Passeriformes; family Passerellidae; genus Zonotrichia; species Zonotrichia leucophrys. The sequence goes on from NC_088173.1 coordinate 53,907,538, forward strand.
TAGAATAATCTATTACTATGACCAGACCATATTATGACTTGTATTCTTGTGATTTTCTACTAAGATATCTCCAGTAAAAGCAAGTCTCTTAGCTTCGGTGTCAATCTACTTACAGTGAATGAATCTTCCCAGGTATTTTATTTTACTTAGAGCAATGACTATTGCTCAATTAAAGATGGATATTACTGTTTCACTACCTGCATGCTGATATTTTCTCTTGCCATGACCACAGTACCAATGTGACCAGATCAAGGCTGCAGCCAGGTTTTCTTTCAGGAGAACCTGGGAATCTGTAAGCTCAATAACTGTACTTGTGACCATGAGCTTGAACTCATGATTTTTCATCTCTTCAGTGTGGCTTGCCCAAGTCTCTCCTGCTGATTGCAATGAAAACTGTGCCTGCCCATGCAAGGGTTAAATCAGGGCTTCTTTCCCTCGCCTAATTTATGTTTCAATGTAATTAAAAGATGAATAATTGCATGGGAAAAGGAGCTTGCCAGAAATATGCTACCTGCTCTCAGCAAGTGTTGCCTTCTCTAATGACCCCGTGAGCTGAAGCTGGTCCAAGCCCCTTGAGCTTGGTACACAATTACATATAAAGGGAATTTCTTGCCACTTTTAACTTCTCCTATGCTTCTTTCTTTCACTCAGTCTTTATATTGATATTTGCTGCCTTTTTCTCCAGACAATCTTAGAGTGTTATTAACTATAATAACAGATTTCAATACTTTCCTACTACTTAAATATCCCTCTTCTTATTTCTCAGTGTGGCTTTTTTTGCTTTAAACCTTTTTCCTGTGTAGGAAGATGCTGCCCTAGGAAAAGCGGGTTCTGGTGTGCTTTCTCCCCAGTGCCACATTTTGTAAACCCTCTCATATAATGAATCTTTTTATAAACCTCTTACCCATTCAGCAGAATTAGATGAATTTTCCTCAGCTGCTTCCCTGGTGGGTTCATCTCTCCCATGAAGCTCTTCCACCTCGAGTCTCTGCTCCTGCTCTTGCCCTCCTGTCAGCACAGGAAGCTGTGCAGCACCTTGCAAAACCCAAGCTCCAGTCAGTGCTTGCTTACTGTCCATGTGCAGTCACACCTGTACTCTGCCAGAGATCAACAAGCTCCAAAATGGAGAGTGCAGAGCTCTTGTACAGCCAGTCTTAATGACAGGAACTAGAGTGGTATTCTGGCTGTAAATGAAATTAGCTGAAAACATCCCAAACAGTTACTTAAGAGGCTGCCTTAGATTATCTCACTGATCTGAGCCCTCTGCTCACAGCTGCCCTACATTTATATTTGGCCTGCACCCTTGTCATTCACCATTATCTTCCTATGACTTCCTCCATCCTTAAAGTTCTAGTTTTGAAAAAGACCCCCAAACCCAACAACAACAAAAAACCCAAATGAAAAAACAAAACTGCCCTCTGGAACCCCCCTCCCAACCAAATTAATAATTAATTAGAAAGAAATCACAGCCTGAAAAAACCAGAACTATGTGTTCAAGGCAGGGCCTTTCACATGTCACTTCCAGTTGTCACTACCAGGAGTAAGAGACTGTGATGCAGAGCTAAGTTCTGGCTCCCCACTTTTTCAGTCAGAAATCAGCAAGAAATTATCAAAACTGATATCCCTAGCCAGGTCAAGATCTTCAGTTTAAGTGATGACTCTCCTTAAAAGGTAAATAATGAAAGCAAGTGGCTGCAAGAGCACTCACATGAGCTATGAGCTCTGATCCTCCTGTCAGCTCGAGATGCCTCAGCAGGACCAGGTGAGCAAATTATACACTGAAACACCTCCTCAGTGTACCTCTCCAGACATCTCAAACCAAACCCAAAACTTATTTGTGCCAATGGAAATACTGTAACTCACCAGATAGGGTGGAGTGCTTTTTCTTTCTGTAGAAAAGATACAAGCTTCCCGCTGCCGCTAAAAAAGGAAGGATGGCCCATGATTCCAAATATCTCCTTTTCAGTGAGTGAGCTGCTGCAATTATAAATTTTAAACAAAGTGATGTACTGGTCAGAGATAAAATAAAAGATCAATATCACAGGAAAAGAAAAGGCAGATAAAATTAAAAATTATTTCAAGAGTGAATTAGGTACAAGGTCACTTTCCCATCCCTAAGGGATGTATGCCTGATGAACAATAACATCAGTAGCTCCTACAGCTCCTGCAGATTCCCATTCCCCCTCCCCACAGTATTTAACACAACTCTTTTCTGCTTGTACTTGACCAAGCAAGAGATCAGATTTCCTAACTCATTTTAGGACATTAAAACACTGATAAAGAGTTAAGCTAATCTACATTAAATTCCCACCATTTTGAACGCTACTTCATTGATTCTCTGACACTGGTATTTTCTAAATCTTTGATAATTTTTGTGTTTACCTTTGAACCAGCTGACCCACGGTACAAAATACTGTACAAAACTGGAGTGTACTGCAGGATTGGAAAGGCTTCCTGTGACTTGAGCAGTCAGCAAGTGAGCGATGTTTGGTAATGCCAAAGGTCTAAATCTAGTCCCCTAGTTCTTCTCTACATTTGAGAAGTATAAAGAGAGCTGAAGATCAGGATCTTCCAGAACTGGTGCATAATGTCTCCAGTTAGTTGTATAAAAGAAGTGAGGTAAATTGTCTTCTGGGTGTCTCATATTGTATTAATAATTTAAGGATAAACAGATATCACTCCTATTGCTGAAAATTTTAGTTGTGTGTGAATACTAATTGCATTCACGATTTTCAATGCTTAACTCAGAATTGGGACCCCCCTTGCAGGGGACCTTAAACTGCTCCCCTGTAAAAGTTAGCATGTGACTTTGGTAAAACAAGGAGACACAGCACATATAAAACAATTAGCCACAACAATTTTATGGACACAAATCCATACAGGGCCCATACTGCTCCATCATCCATATTGATTTATTTCCCACTTTTCATTAAGAACTTGTAATAAAAAATTAAAATGTTTAGTAAAGGTTACAGATAACTGAGCAGGGTAACCTTGTGATCACTGCAGCCCCCTGTAACCACCCAGCAGATTTTCAGTGTCTCACACCCAGCTGTGGCTGGGTCTCGTGTGAAACACACAGCTCATGCACAGCATTTCTGTAAACCTTAGGTAATAATTCCTATCAGCAAATCCTTATGGAGGAAAACAAACCCTACACAGGAGATATTAAGGCAGAGAGTTTAAGTCAATTGTCATTAAAAGTTGTTCAGGCCCTCTTTGTGTTTGTCTCTTTCACCCAGAGGATCCAAAGTGTTGAGAAAGGAAGGTGGGATGGGAAGGAAATGCATAAAATAGTTCAAACTGCAGAATCTTTCTGATGAAAAGTGGAACGGCACACACATGTTCTTGCCAGCCTACCTTTCTCTTCAACAATCACTGTTGTCCCATTTCCACGTAGTTTCTTAAAGAAAGGTATTTCAATAGTGATCTCACAGTAGTAAAATCCAGTGTCATTTACATTGGCGGATTTGATGACGAGCACATCCTTGTTTGCACGGGTGATGTTGGACAAATAGAGAACTTTTGATGATATTCTTTCAGTGATGTTCACTTTATTAACAAAATACCAGCATGCTCTACACCTCTCAACAGCTTTTTCCCAAATACAAGTGATTTCTGTGTAGTCTCCAACTGATAGATTTATATTTGTTGGTTCTTGGATGACTCTTAAATTATTGGGATCTGTAGCTATGGAGAAATACACGTAGATTTAAAAGGTAAAACAACAAAGACATGTCATTAAAGCTGTATTTACAAGAAATACTTTAAATATTACAGAAGTGTTTAAATATTAAAATAAACATTTAAAATAACAATTTATACTGTAAAATCATTATGACATTAATTTCAAGCTTACTATTCACTTCTCGCTTGAATGACAGCAATTGTTTTCTGGCTAAAGTAAACTTTTAATCTGATGTGTTATAGTCCTCTGTCATTGTTTGTGTGCAATAAATGAAGATTTTCTGCATGCCTGCTGATAAACATATTTTTGTTTTCAAGAAAAAGCTTTATAAAAAGAGATTGAGTCTGAAGCATATTAAACACTCTGTCAGATAAAGAAAAAACAAAAGGAGTAATTCAGAATGATTCATGAGTCAATAGTGAAAAACTCATCAAGGTTAAAGAAAAAGACAATGTAATTTTTGTCCCTATGTAGGAGTTCTTTTCCAGCACTGCTTCTAATGAATGACAAGTGTACAGCATTTTAGAAGTGTTTTTTTACATTTGGCCATTAAGTACTTGCTGACAAGCAGTTTATAACATAAAATTCATCTCCTTCATAACATAAGAGAAGCCACACAGATCCCTGTTCTCTCATGGGGTCTCTTGTCTGGCTTCTAAGAAAAGGCTGACTTGGACAGTATCAGTAGAAATCAAACTTTTTGTTCCTTCCTGCAGCATGCAAAGTAAGTGATACATGGCACATTGTGCAATATATGTACAAAACATTTTCTTCTAAAGTGAAACCACTGTGTGGGTATCAGATAACTCTTTTTACATTCTAATGGCATTGATGCTTATTACAAAACTGCTAATCCTATAAAATCTATTCCCATGACTGCTGAGACAATTATTTTCATATGCTGTATGAAGAACTATAATTCCTTTTTCCTATCCTTTAGAACATTAAAGTGAAGAACTAATAATAAGAGTAAATGGCATGATTTTCTTCTAAATTTTATCCTGTTTATCACTCAGGCACCTTTCACAGCAAGACATAACTAATTTGACAATTTTTTTCATATCTCACCCTAAAAGGGCATCTGATCAGCTTTATCAAAAAGATGCAAATAATTTTTTCTATTTTTTCAATAGAAAGAGCCTCACATTCATCACAAGTAGTCAGGCAAAGTTCATCAAAGGAGTCAGGCATCTCCATCTTTACAATGCAACACTTAAAAACATGTAGAAAACATTATGGAAAGTATAGGGCTAATACAAGCAGCGGAAAAAACAAGGGAAATAATTGATGTGGTGTGTAAATGACAACCTAGAAGCTGTTCAAGTTAAAGAAATAATCACGGATTTCAGGTTTTGCATTCATTCAGTTTGTTGTTTAAAACACAGTTGCGCTATTGACAGTGCTATATTTTCGTCCTTGCTGTTTTTCTGAAAAATATCACTGAAAAAAAAAATTTGCTAATTTTTTAACTCCTATGGAATACCTTCAGCATTATCCACTGCAATTTGTATTGAACAAGAAATATGAATGCTTTCTGCTTTGTATTTCAGTACCTATGTGATCTAGAGAAATCCTCCTCAACACTTTAAAATTCTACATCCAGCATTTGTCATAGCAAATAATCAAGTCAGAAATCCTAAAAAGATGGTGCATACATTAACCTAACATCATTTTGGGTGTTGAAGTGTTCAATTTGTTCCTCTATGCTTTCCCTGCAACAATTTCTTTGTGAAAATGCTTTTTGATTTCTCATGCTTTTTAATCTTGCTTTCAGCATTATGAAAATACAGTAAATGTTCTCCTTGTCTCACATGTGTATTTGAGGTGGATATACCATAAGTTTTTTTTTTAAATCCAGCTCAAGAATTACAAGCAACTAACTAAAAACAAAACAACTACAACAACAAAAGAAAAACAGCCAGAAAACCAAATCAACACTTACCTAAGCAGCCAAAACACACAGTTAAAAGAAGTTTCATTGAAATTATGATCATCATGCAGAATTATTAGTGTTTGCATCAGGCTGCCTTGGTTGAAGATCAGCAGAACACCAAATGAAAGCATGTCTAATGTGCGGCTTAACTTCCTCTCCCCTCATGTGGTGACGATGATACAACCTAAATGCAACCCAATTTTTCCCTACACTCTATGAAACTGCTGTTTCAGAACTCAGCCACCCTATTTGAAATGAAATAATTTCTTTAACATTTAAGCTGTGTTGTAACTGGTTGCTGTTCAACCTAAATTAGTCTCTCTTCTGGCATGACAATAGCAAATGCTGTCATGAAACCACCCGTGGAAACCCAGTCCTTTATGTCATGCCAGAAGAGAGACTAATAAAGGACTGGGTTTCCACGGGTGGTTTCATGACCGCATTTGCCATTGTCCTAAAATCCTTCATTTAAAAGCACTTTACAAGGTGAGGTTTCTTCAGCTGCTGTGCACGTGTTTGTCAGCAGCCTCTTCCAGCCAGCCAGCTGAATCTCATCCAAAGCCAGAGACAATGATGGCTCATGGTTACACTGGAGTCAAGCATTGCTCCGATCTCTCTTTACCAAACATTTCATTGCCTCCTTGCTGAAATGTTGCCTGAATTCCTCCCTCCTGGGAGAAGTACTTTTGTACTTTTGCCTTAGCAGCAGCAGAGCTCTCCTGTCGGGAGCAGCAGAGGAAGGCTGAGCTCCATGATCCCACTCAAAGTGGCCCCAGCATCCTGCAACACCAGTGGGGACCTTGCGCTGTGCATGCAATGCATCAACCATCACCTCTGTGGGTGCAGCTGCATCAATGCAATACCAGTGCCATGTACATTGACTAAAGCTCATTTCAGGAAGGTTATAAGCATGGGATAAAAGGAAACAATCTACACTTACCTCATCAAGGTAAGGGTAAAACTTATTTGACATCAACTACTAAAAAATTTTCTGCAAATGCAGGTAACTGTACGTTGCTTAATATTCTCCAGCACTGATTTTTGGCTCCAACACAGAAACACTTATATGGCCTGGCCAGAGACTTTCCCTGGAAGACAAAACATTGCATTTGTTTCTTAACTTATCCATCTTATTCCATGTTTCAAATGCAGTTACCAGGCCAGAAAAAAATTGTCCTGCAAACACGTTCAGTTGGATAATGTCAAAATTGCAATGACAGAAAAAAAAAAAAAAGATAAAAAAGTAAATCAAATAGAACATGCTGAGAATATAAATCAGTTACCTTAAAAACTTGATTAAGAATCTGTCAGCCACTAATTTCCTAGAACTAATATCAGGTTTGAGTAGCACTGGGCAGGTGCCCGGAAACAACTGAACAACATTTTGTAATGATGACACAGTCACATTTAGAGCCTAAGGCACTGACTGTTCCTTTCCAGTTATCAGTAACAAAAGCACAGTGCACCAGCTCAGCTACTTCTCTATATCTACCTTACAGATATCATTTCAGTGATATTGAGATTGCCATGCAAAATTAGGAGGAAGAAGATAGCAAAGATAAATGTCACAAAGTGTTACAGGCTAACCCCATTTCTGATGGTATCCAGCTGACCTGTTTATCATCTCTTAGAACTAGTGAGGACATAAATACCTTTAAATTCAAATGAATAAAGGGATTTATTAAAGGAAATAATTTATATTTAAGGGTATTATTTCCTTATGTAAATATTTCTCCTTGCATCCATGCTTTGGTAGTACTGATCAAAGATATAGATTGCACTAAAAATTTACATACACAAAGATGCATGCGTAAATCCAAAGGAAAAACTATTTTATTTTTATTTAAATTACTGCATTTGTGAATTTAGTGTTGAGTCGCTCAGCTGGCAGCTCCAACATGCAGAATAATTTGTCTAGAAACTAGGTGCAGCTTTTTCCATAGTGCTGATAGCAGCTTGTATTTACTCTAAGTGATACTTTGGTTCTAGTCCAAAGCATCTACTGTCAGAGATGAAATGAACTAGCACACAAGAAAAAAGAGGTTGGCTGAAAGGTTTATTTTTAGCCCTGGTAACTTCTCTGTACCATTTTACAACACAACCTCACAAACTCTCATGACAGCACTACTGAGTGGGTGGAAAAATATGGTGTCAAAATTTCTTAAGTGACCTTTGCTGCCAGGAGAAGTGTAGCACACAAAATAACTATGTGGGTCAGGAAAGCATCTACTACAGAAAGAAAAGAAATACTAATGGGATCTTTCTGCAACTCAATCATATTTAACCTTGGAAACTGCACTGATGAATTTGGATTCTCTAAACGTGCAAACTCACCCGTGTGCTGGAAAAGATTGACGAGCAGCTGCTCAGTGCAGAGTCAGTCTCCTCAAACACTTCCCACCAATCTCTCTTCCTAAAACTTTTCTGTCACTTTCAAAGAGCACCACTTGGGACATACTGAAAATTACCTGAAACTTTTAAACAAAGAGGATCTAAACCCTCTTCCTTCTCCTTACCGATATGTCAGACTTGTTTGAGAGCTTGTCATACAAGGATTAATGAGACAGCAGATTTTTTGAGGTGCAACTGTCAGCTGGGAAAAATTATTAATAGATAGAAACAGTGAGAATGTGTGTGGAACTGAAACTAACACCAAGGCTTCCCATAGCACAAACATGCTGCACACGTGTGACTTTGTCCTCTGGTGACAACATTACATCAACCCTCTGCCTTTTGTAGGTCCTGTCTGATCTATGGTTTGAAGTAGTATTTGAGTGGCTTGACTTCTATAAATTTTTTATGTAGCAATGCAGTATTCCTCCTCACTAGATTCATATATTGAGGGAAGAAAAAAGATCATTAGTAAACAGGTCACTCTACTGAGATTCAAATGCCTGCAGGCTTCCATTTGCATAGGCTGAGACTTCTCAGGAAAAAGAAGGTACAATATGGAATGACATCTTCTAGCAGGAATGCCAGGCTTTTTACAGACCACAGTCTGGGATGCCTCTGGTGCAATACAAGATTTGACTTTGGCAAATTATTCCCTGATGGCCAATTGCATTGAAATAACTCCAGATAAAATATTCCTTTTTATGTTATTTTTCTTCCTTTAAATCAGAAAGCTCCCACTAATCAAAACAGAAATTCCCTCAAAGAGATGAATCAGCTGGTAATGAGGTATTCCTTCTTGTATTACCCTGTGTAAGAAGGTTTTTGTAGATCTAGTTCAATCTGTCACCTGGGAAAGCAGCATCCAAGGTAGCAGCTGTAGGATCCCTTGCTGCTTGGCCAGGACTGACCATGCAATTGCTCACTAAAGGAACAGCTCAATTTTTTTAAATGTATCAACATGACTTGTTGTTACCATCTCTTGTATTAGCAAACACCATTTCAATCATATCTCTGTGTAACCCATGCATTATATTCCACTGCAGAACCAAGCAGGGCATGAAGGAAGGTGTAGTATCAGTGAAAATTACCTAGTTGAACACATTTCATTTCCCAAATACATACACAAAGCACAATGAAAACCAGTACTGCCATCATGCTTTACTGTACCAGAGTAACTTTTTATGTGCTTCCCCTTCTGATGTTGCAGGAAGATGGTTTCCACTGCAGTAGGACAGGCTTGATTGGCACATCACTAAATATTTACAGCCATGGATGAAAAATGACCATCAGAAAATATGAAACAACCTCTCTTTATCCAATAACTGAATGTGACAGTTTCTGCAGTGATTTCAGTGAGGCGCAAAACAGGCTGTCTGCCCAGAAAAGTTGACCACAAGTGCAAGTCTTCAGCAAAACTATTTCCCAATAGTATTTTGGTGTAGGGGGATAGAATATAAGAAAATAAAGATAGTGTAGAAAGTAATCTTACCCCTAAGGAGTTTCAGCTGGGCCAATTATCAAAGATTAGGAACAGGCCTGACTTTAACAGGCCACAGCTGTAACCAAGGAGACGAAGATGCTATAGAAGAGTGGGGTGGCTGGGTGAGAAGGGAACCGGAGTCAGTGGCTGCTTTGTGAAGAAGAAAGCGGCAGAGCTCTGAGGAGCAGCCCATGCGAAAGCATCAAGAAGGTATGAAACTTTTGTGATAGGAGACAACAGTATGGAACCCCTGCAATAAGATGGCAACATTCTGTAAGGGCCTTTTCCACTCTTTTTCTTTTGTTCTTGAACAATGTCTCCATGTGGAGAAAATTACTGCTGAACAGCCAAAGTAAATCAGAACAATTACCACAGTAAAATGTCATTTTTACATGATTCTAGATCTGGGATTATTAAGTGGCTGAAAATGCACCTATTCTCTTTTAAACCTCTCTATTTCCTCTTTCAGTTTTATGTTTCACTCATCAGAAATACAGCTTTGTACAGTGTTGCACCAAGCATAATTCATCATTGCTACTGCAGTGAAGTGACTGACTTGATTCTCATCTCAGCTGTGGGCATTTTCCTGGTGAATAAGCAAAACAAGTAGAGAAGCCCAATGGCATGAGAACACAGTAAGATTCTACACATCCAGGTTGACTAGAGCTAAGAACCAAAATATAAAAAAATTGCAGATTTTGGACAAAAATCAATACCAGCTCTTGGGAAAGTTAGTCACTATCTGAGTTTCCTTCTGCTGTTCAATCAGATCTGCTTAGAATTTGCCCTCATTGCCAGTTTATTCTCTCCACTCCAAAGTTAATTTTGACTTGCTGCTATTAGAACATTTCCTGCTACCACTGTGCACGTTCTCTGAGCCTGAGAAGTAAGAAAGCTCACAGCATCACAAAAACAGTGTTCCTCCTTCAGGTTACAGGATGAGTCAGTTCCTGGCCATGGGACAGGACACACCTTCTGCTGTCAAACTGGCTTCAGTCTACCCTGACCACAAGCAAACATCCAGGACCAGGATTCTGTCAGGAAAAATTCATCAGTTCTGAATCTTAGAGACACAAGTTAAATGAACCTGGGGCTAAGGAATACAAAGAGTAAACAGTACATTCCATTTCAGTTTACAGCAAAGCAGAAACCTTGCAGTTTTTGCCCAGAAGACAAAGTAGCTGAAACACAGCAGGCATTTCTCCTTGCATGTAGGAACAGACCACCCCTTGACCAATGACTATTCTGTGATTTGGAACTCATCTTCCCTAACAATAAAAACCTTAAGAGAAGACTCTTGGCAGCACTATTAATTAGGAAGACAATTCAAGACTGTAGGACTAATATGATTTTGTTAGTGCTTCACTGTGAAGCATCATAGAAGCAATCACTTCAAAACCATCCATAGCAAGCAAAATAATGTGAAATATGCTGCCTCTGCAACACAGGTCTTTTTTTGCATTGAGCAAGTTTCAGAAAAGAAAAGCTGTAAATAATTAACCCACAAAAACACTCACAGCTCAGGCCAACAACTCAATTAAATTCAAAGTTTATTCCAAAATTAATTTTTCTTTCATTAACAGCAGTAGGATGTTTTTCAAGATTATCACTTGTATCTTGAAATGAAATTTCAAAGATATTACATATCCACCTGAAATACATCATCAAACATTATTGAACCTGAAAGTATACAAAGAAAGTCCTTATTTCCTTTGGGTGAACAGTTACTGTAAAGTCTTCTGAGGTCTCTGCGCTGTTGAAGAACCCTGTAAAACACAAAAGCATTGGTAATTTATTAAAGCAGCTTTACTCAAGTGGACATGTTGTTCTATCACATCAGTTTTAACTCATCCCTTCCCTAAAAGCTAGTGTGTGAGCAGCTTCTCCTCCCTAGAACTCAAAGTATTATAGAGCCCAAGATGTACCCATTCATAATATTAAAATATACAACAATTTCTCTTCTTTTCACACACTGACTCACACAGAAAATGTGAAATGACTTTTCCAGTCATGCACCTTTTCTTCATCATGAATAAAGAGCAAGCAAGCTCAGAGCTGCAGGTCAAATAGAGCTCTAAACTCTCACCCAGCCCATTCCAAAACCTCTGCAAGCTTTTTACAAGGCACAATATGTATGCAAGTGACAGTAAGGACATTGTCCAAGCAGCTAACTGGAATGAGAAATAAAATTAGGTCACCCACAGCATTGGATCTGAGTGGCAGCCCTAACTTGAATCACATCCATAGAGTCCTTTAAACTGATTACAGCAGAGATTTATAACTGCAGCTGTGTTTTTCTGCAGCACAGGCTTCAACTTAGAGAAACACAGCTCATCAGCATCTGACAAAATCAATCTGTGTCACAAGTAGCCACTTCTATCTGGACAAAGAAAACTCCAGAAAGATTCAAAGCTTTTTAACACCTCTAGGCAAAACAAGCTACCAGATAAATACAACAGTCTGGTACTTGCAGGGAATCTGAGCTTGCAGGGAATGTTCCTACCTGCAGGCTGTGACAGGTACCAGGCCTGTCATACAAAACATTTCTAATCTTACAATTTTAAAAAATATTTTTAACTAGACTAATCATCAAGCTTCAACAGTCAATGGACACCAAGCACCTTAATCCACCTACTTTTGCCTGGATATTGTGCAGTCTTCCATTTCCAGCGCTCCAAAGTGTTCACATCCCAGGTGCCTGTGAGGGATCGCTCCTCCACTGCCACCACTGATCCCAATCCCTTCAGCAAAGACTGAGTAGAGAACACCAGAAATCAAAGGAGGGTTCATAGACAAGAGTATCAACTCACCAGCCTAGCACACAGTAAGACCAGAGAGAATTTTCAACTCTAGCATTGGCCTGTTAATTGGAGCAGAGAGACTTTGAAAATCTGCAAGGTCATGCAGCACAAGGGCAAATTCAGATTCACCAGGTTTCACACCAAGAAGCTGAGGTGCTGAAGGCTTCCTCTGCATTGCAGTACAGAGTCTATTAAAAGGGCAGAAACTCACACTCCCCTTTTTACTGAAACAGAGAATCCTACGCATTGTTCCCCATGTTTCTATCATGACAATCAAAGTAATAAACCCCTGCCATGGAGTATAAAGTTATCTGTTTCCATAGGAAAGATCAAATAAACATGAAACTGAAAAAAACCTGAGTACATGATGGAAGTGACAAAGTTTGAACAACTCACAGAAACAAACTGTAGAGAAAAAAAGTTTTCTTTTAATCCTGTCCAAGTTTCATTAATTACAGGTAAAATTTTCAATAACTAAAGAATCAACAAAACAGAATCCTACTCTGTGCACTGGTTAAGGTACTGCAGGAAGTGTTACACTACCAACTGCTCAGCAGAACCAGTCCTACCCACATTTAGCAGATCTTCATGCTGTGCCAATGGCAACTCCATCTGAAGTGATGGCTTCTGTGTTGCAAAGCCAAGTAAGAAAAAAAAAGGTTCCCTTCTCTCTGAGGTAAAGTTCTACTAACACATTTATATCCATCTTTTGTGTACTTTATAGTACACAGGATGTGGCATTCCCCAACCATTTCTCTCTGGAATAAAAACACCTTACTTGGTGAGTTACTTTTACCTTTAGAAGGGTTACATTTACCTTTAGATCTATCACCACAGGCTGAGACAGCACAGGATCCTCTCCAACTTCATACAAGTGTCTAATTCTCAGCAGGACACGACTGAAATCTGGGTCACCTTGCTTCTGTTCACCTTCAAAAGAAATCAAAATGCATATATTTATTACTTTAAAATTAAACCCAAGTTTTAAACTTAAAATTTTTTAAACTTTAAAATCCCATCATTTGAACTTAGTTCCTATTTTTTAAAATTAGTAAGAGGACTAATATCAGGAAATAGCCAGCTCCCACTTGGACAGGAATGTCACTAACAGGCATAACAAACTCACGCAGGAGAAATATTTACTACTTGGGCAGAGAAATAATACAGCACAATTCCTTGACTGAGGAATTTAATGCTTTGAATAAATAAAAATACTAGCCACAGAGAAGAGAGAAAAAAGAAAACCAGCTTATTTAAGTGTAACCTCCAGCCACCTTTTGGAAGGCACCTACCCATGTGGATGCTGTGGACCTGTTCTGCATGATTAGAGCTGTACCTCCACCCTGGAATGCTCAGGGTCTGGAGATGAAGATTAGGTGGCACAGTTACAGGCAAATCATGGACTGAATTCTGCTGAAGTTGTCTGGGTAGCTTTGGTTTATCTTCTCCTTTATGCAAAATAAAACAAAACAGACATTAAACATCCATCACACATGCAAGCCTGGCTAGGGCACTGTGGAAGGGTAAAGGGCTTTTGGCTTATTCTACCAAGGCAGAGGCAAAGTAGATGATATGCCTTCTCCTCCAAGGCCTTCCAAGATACTAAGCAGAAAGCAGCATGATTTTAACTGCTAGAAAAGTGTATCAGAGCTTTCCATAAAACAAATTTCACTTAAGTTTGAAATTGCTATTTCAATAACACGTTTCAGTTTCAGTTGATAAGACAAAAAAATATTTTTAAAAGAATAACCCAAAAATGGCCATTAAGGACTCAGCATTCAGGAAGCTGATATATGGTGCACTACCTACTTTGCACTAATTCCCTGTGTGAACATTTTGCTCTCATTAGATGCTTTAAAATTTATTTTCCTCTCCAAGTAGAGATAATTATATAACAAGAGAAACATTACATATATTTGGACAACATCCATGTTTGAAATTAATGCTAAGTAATTAGCAGTCTCTAAATCTGTCTCCTAACTCACTACATGCTAACTTTGCCTCACAGGAGGCTTGAAGCCTGCATTTGAAAACTCAACAGTATAAATGAAAGCAACATAAACAAGCCATTCAGATGCTAAAGGCAGCACAGGGGACTGAATGATTACCTGATAATGCTCCAAACATCACTACTGGCCTATGCTCTAATGCCAGGCCACTTGTCCGATACAAAGTGTTGGTGACAGCCTTGTTCCCTAAAATAAGCCAGATTACAGGGCGAACCACTGAAGAGTCATTCAAAGTGAGATTGTTGTTCAGGTCCCACTCAAGGTTGTTCCACAGTCTCCTGTGTAGCATCACCTGTATTGGGAAGATAAATGTCACAACAGGAATGAGCCATCAGGCTTTACTTACATTATCAGCAGCCATGAAATTATGCCCATCTAGAAAAAGAAACACAAATTCAAACTTTACCTCGACTTGTCCATTCCCTTGACTTGACACACCATGAGCTCTTTCTGCCAGCAGCATCAGCCTTGTGCTGTCATCTTCTATGTAGGCAGTCTGGACCATAGGGTAGTAGTTCTGTAACCACACAGTAAACCATGCAGAGATATTATTAACACAGGAAACAGCAACAGAGAGCAAAGATAAAACACAGCTGACTCTGGATTACACCCTAGTGCCTACCCGAGCCACTGTGTTATTCACATATGCCTTGAATGGTCTTTTCTGCATCTGATACCCATTGTTGTCAGTGTAGAGAACTTGTTTGGTGTTCAAACTTGTGCTTGTTCTCAAGATTGCTTCACGATTGAATTCCAAAGGCCCAACACTGTATTCTTGCTCTATCCTACGGCAGAGCAGCTTCCCATCGTAGCCTTCTGGTACTGAATACAGCCTGGTGTACACTGCATAAATATAGTCCTGAGAAGTAATATTGCTGCAAAAATGAGAGGAAGGATGTAGAGTTTATAAGGTGAAGCACTTGACTGGTTACGACAAAACTTGCAAGGCACTCATGATGTCACTCTACATAGACAACTTTCTTACCCATTTTCTATTTATTTGAAGTACAGTTATTTTTAATTTCAATTTAACTTTCAAATATACAGATATTCAACCAGAGTAAGTGATATCCTGTAAGTTTCTTTCACATTTCAAGTGTCAGGAGGCTTCCTCATTTGATTACAAATGAGGAATCAAATGCTGTTGTCTAAAAATTAACAATTTTTTTTGTTTTTCTCAAAATTAACAACAAATCTAAAAATTATTATGACTCTCTAAGCAACATATTTACATTGTACAGAATAGATGCATTTTTTCAATCAGGGTGACATCAGCTTTGATGCAAGAATTCCACACTACTTTCCAAAGGTCCTTAACTACAATCCTTGAGCAATGCCATGTAAAGCAAAAGACTTCAACCAAACAACCAGATTTAAAAGGGGGTGAAGGGTTTATAGACTGATACAATTTTACCACAGAGAATAGTTAGTTCATCAGAGGTCAGAGTGACCTTATAAAAGATTCATTCCTCCATTCTCTAATTTGCTTTCAAGATAGATATTCACAATTATGAAAATGTATCATTATGTCCAATTTCCATCCATATAAGATATTAGCAGCAACACTCATTGAGTTGTATAGAACCAGCTTCTCAACAGAAGTTGCATTAAAAAATGTACCACAAAGGATCACCCTAAACAATCTCCACATCCATCCCTTCCTCCTGCAGCAGTATGTGCTTCAGAAGTGGGCCCATGTGAACCTCAGGAAGTTCAACAAAACCAAGTGCAAGGTCCTGCACCTGTGTCAGGGCAATACCAAGCACAAACACAAGCTGGCCAGAGAAGCGCTGGAGAGCAGCCCTGGAGAGAAGGAATTGGGGGAGTTGACTAATAAGGAACTCAACATGAGCTGGCAAATGTGTGCTCACAGCCCAGAAACCCAAACCTGTCCAGGGCTGCCTCCAAAGCAGCACAGCCAGCAGGTCAAAGGGGTCATTCTGTCCATCTGCTTCCCCTTCATGTGACCCTACCCAGAGAATCCAGCTCTGCATCCAGCTCTGGGGCCCTCAACGTGGGAAGCACAAGGACCTGCTGGAATGAGTCCAGAGGAGGGCTACAAGGATGATCGGAGGTCTGGAGCATCTCTCCTATGAAGACAGTTTAAGTTTGCTCAGCCTGGAGAAGAGAAGGCTCTGGAGAGATCTTAGGGCAGCCTTCCAGTACCTGAAGGGGACCTACAGGGGAGCTGGAGAGGCACTTTTGACAAGGGCATGTAGCGCTAGGATAAGGGGAAATGGCTTTAAACTTAAAAAGAGTAGGTTTAGATAAGATGTTAGAAAGAAATTCCTTGCTCGGAGGGTAGTGAGGCAGTCACAGAGAAACTGTGGATGCTCCATTCCTGGAGGTGCTGAAGGCTTTGGTTCTGGCCCTGAAGGTTGGATGGGGCTTTGATGAACCTGGCCTAGAGACGGTGTCCCTGCAGAGGGTTTGGATCTTCACAGTCCTTCTAACACTATGATTTACACTTACACTTCTAATTCTATGATTTACAAAAGGTGCTTCCTCAGCAGCACATTCAGCAGATGTATAATAGTTCTTTTGTCTAAATCCTAAACAGTATAGAGCTCACTGTTTAGGGGTAACTGTACAGAAGTAACCTCATATATATCCTAACATTCCAGTGAAGCTGTAATGGTGCTGTACCTGTAGAAATACTGCCTGATCTCTGTCATCAAGCTTCCAGACATCACTTCCAACACCACTGCTTTTGATACTGGAACAGCTGATGTATTTGGAGCAAACAAGTAGTTATCTGAAATGGGTCCTTTCTTGGTGTCTCCATTTACGTGGTACTCAAGGAACTCCTGGGTGAACTGGACAGTCTGGTTGGTCTCCCTGAGAATCCACATAAGAGTAAAAATCATAGAACTTACAAACATATTTTGTACATGATAAATGCAAAGCTGAACAGCAACAGGAACGAGGCAGGAAATGTAAGGACAAAAAAAAACTTTCTTCACAGTGGATTGATTTTGTGAGACTGAATAAATGAGAACAGCAAAGAACTAAAGTGCTTCCCATCAAGATACATGTCAGTTTGTAAGCAAATGGAGTTCTATGTAATTTTCTATTTTTGTAGAAGAGAAACATCTTAAGATTAAACATCATCTATATTATGTCACTGTTTTGATGCCAGAGTTGCTCCAGGATTAAAACTACCCATTTCACAGGAATGAGGTACACTGCACTGCTCCAGTGAATAATTAGGTTCACTGAACTTTGTAGCTAGGTAAAATCGGCATGATGCAAGTTTCCATGTCTAACACTGGTAACAATAAAATCAACAGGATATCAACATTTACAATCACTCACTACCTACTGTATCTCCTCCTCTCTCCACTTACAGTTTTGCTATTCATGACTTATTATCACAATTTTTAGAAAGTCATATGAAGGCAATTTAAGATGCTGCTCTCAGCTACCTGCTCTGCCTTTGGCAACTTGCTGTGAAAACAGGAAAATTCACTTCATCTAGCATATAAATTTATACTGCTAAACATTTTATCTCATGTTAATACAGCTACCCACAATTTGTATTAATTGAGGAGAATATCCAAGCATTTTCTACTACTTCTCTTATGAGGCACTTTCAGTGCAGGGGCAGGATCTAGAACTTCTAACTGTTGCAGTTGAATGAAAAGGGCTTCCCAATTGAAGATCCCAATTTTTTTCAACCTTTCCTCCCATTCTGACCTGTGAGGCCTCATTCTTTCCCATTATCCCAGTGCAAACCTTCTGAAACTCAAGCATTTTGAGCTTGTCTGAAGGCTGGTGAAGAAAGTGAGTATTGAATTTCCCCTGAATGCTGAATTCCAGTTCTTGCTGCTTGCCAGAACAGGATGGAAAAACTGGAATCTGAATTTAGATTTTTGTTCTTCCACACTATATTTCTCATAGAATCTGGAGGCAGTTATGATCTGGAGGCACTCTGAGAAAATACTTACTCCAGGGCTCTTAGTTAAGGTCCAGCTATACTTCTAAAACTGATTTTAATGATACTGGACAACAAGTTCTTGCTCTAGGAGGCAGAATTATGAACAAAACTGCAAAGGTGAAAGATCTAGCCATCACCATGCCAGTGTAAAAGGGGTCAAATATTCCATCAGTATATAACAGGTGACAATCTGAATCCTGAGCAGGCAGAATGCAGCACAACTGCACTGAAGCTGAAGAAATTGGGCCAATTCATATCAGCTGAGAGAGATCACCTGAAAACCTCAAATCTCACCTAAATCTTGATAATTCTTTCATTTTTCCTACCTGATTAAATGGAAATTCCTTAATTAAAAGTTTCCTTTCAAAGAGTTTTCTAGCTTTCTACCACAAAGAGTGGTATGGGACTTGCAAAATACTACTTAGTGTAAGTAAGCCCTTACTTTATCACTTAAGGCTCATTGTGCAGCCATAGTGTATGTGCTTTTTACTAATTTTTAATAAAAATGCACATTCACAACCCTATTTTCTTCGAAAGTACACTGGAACTCTGCTGATATACTAGTTATTACTGTGATATGTCATCTCAGACCAACTGCCAAGTTAAACAGGGCAACATCACAGAACTAGTATGGAATCATGCCTGTGCTAGTGCTGAAGTGTCCTGTAAAAAGAGGGCATGTGAAGTGGGGATAAAAAAGAACTTTAAAGACCATAAAGAGCATTTTGTTGAGTCTTGGAATTAAGACACATAATACAAATCCTTGCACTTATTTTTATGGATTGTTTTAAAAAAATCTGAAATGCTATGGAAAGGAGCAGGCAGTCTCACCTGTCAGTAATGCTGTGCATCAGGTTTGTGTTTTGGTCAAACACGATCTGGTAGCAGCTGTTAACCACAGGAAACAACTGCTGCCTTTGCTGCCCTGCACGAGCCAGGTCTCTCCGTTTGTACTTGACTGAGCTCCCAACAAAGGCAGCCTGCTGACCATCCAAGGGTTTAATACTGTATTTTCTGTAGCTCAGACCACTTATTTCAACTAGAATATACAGATCATAGGTAGACTGCGACTCCACGGAGCTTTGAACCTGTATAATAGCATACACAAAAATGCTTCATTACAGAAAATTAATTAGCAAGGCAATTACCCTCATGTGCTGTAAGCCCTAAATTATAAAAATTAGCTTCTACTTTAATAAGTTTTTAAACATGCCATTCTTATAACTCTAAATTATAACGTAGACCCACGCTGCTTTTAATTGGGAGCGTGGTGAACTTGGATTAAGCTGAGCCTTTCTGGTGCAGCATGACCACGTGCCAAGCCAAAGAGACTGATGGTTTGCAGATAAAGGCAGTGTGGTCTCATGGCACCACATGTGCAGGAACAAGGGACAGCTGCTGTGCCTCACTACTGACTACAATGTGCCTTCGTGCATGGTCACAGTGGTAAGCCACAGGGCACAGAAACTGCAGCTGGCAGAATCTGCTGAGCTAACTGGCATCTCAGGGACAGAGGGGAGCATCTGCAATGGTGTCAGGCCTCTTCAGGCCTCATGTGCAGGAAGCATTCCTGGAGATTTATCAAGCCGCTTATGGCGATGCATTCTGTACAGGAGATGCTCCTGAGAAAGGCCAGTGCTACTTTCTCTTGAGGCCACTTTCTTCCCTCCCCTGGACCAGCTGGCTGTGTCTTGGAGCTTGGCTGTGACAGAATGAGCCAGCAAATGGCAGCTGACTGGCACCAGTTTCTAAGACCTACATTTCTTAATTCTCTTCTTCTCCCTCCCCAAGGCAATCTGTCAATTGTTCAAACAGAGCTGTCAGCTGTAAGGCAGTGCTTCAACACAAAAGTATTTCTTTGAAACAGTGTTTTTTGACAGATATAAAAATAAGGTAAGAAGCACCAGGTCACACAGACATGCAAAGGACAAACACACTACAAGAGCAGCAAGTCCTTGTAGAGAGTAAAAAAAGTCTCTGTTGAGACAACAGACAAGCAAAAACAACACTTGAAGGACAAGTAGGAAAATTCCACTTCAACAGGAGGTAGAATCCAGTCAATAAAAACTGACAAATGAGAAAAAAGTAAGAGAAAGAAACAAAGTTAAAGTACCTGTGCTGGCACAGAACGTCCCAGCTCATCATACACACTCATTGCCTCACTGCTGACAGAAACTGTGACAAAGGTAGTGATGTTCCATGCCAGTGGGTTATAGACAACCACATACAGGTCAACATCTGCAGCACCTTTGTGCAAACAAACAAAACTTGCAGTCACTACATTATGTATTTTTAAAACGTGGTATTAAAATGTATTTAGGAAATCTGTCTAGGTACAACTATCTTACAAAATTTTAACATAAAACCCTGCAGTAAAACTTCATGATTGACAAAAGGAAAATTTTTTACAGTCCTTCATTAAAACCTCTTCTGCTTTATTCTTCTATTCTCTGCCCAATCAAAAAAGACCATGTATTCAGAAAATGACACCTGAGTTGAATGTAAATGCATTTAGTGACGATAAGCTGCTTAGAACTCATTGTCATGCAGTATTAACTTTATCAGAGTTATACAGGAGATCAAATGAGAAGCCTCATTTAAAAACAGCCCAGTAAAAATCCAAATGGGTCTGTTGCACAGTCCACGGCACTGCTTACATCTGACTGTTTAAAAAGTTTCCAAAGTCAGATAAAAGGGAGTGCACAGTCCTTAGAACAAAGTTCTTAAAAATCCTTTTACATTTTTTAAACAAGCTGGCAGTACATTATAGCAAGAACATTTCTTGACTCTGACTGTGCTTCTTATCATGTAATGCTCTGTTGCAGGGTAAAGTTAGCTTAGTGACTACTCTGATCAGCACCTCTTCCTCCCCTTGTTTTACATTTGAAGTGTGGAACTGAGAGCCAGGTGTGTAATTTATGCACTGAGGCAGAGTTCTGTCTAACATCAGCTGAGAAATCCTGGGTCTCAGAAGGCAAATACAATTTTCTAGCCATGGTTCACAGAAATTAGATGTATACAATATGTTGATTATTTTGGAGGAAAACATGATAGCTTTCATAAGGTAGCTTCAAAATTGAAAAAGCTGTGCAAAAAGTACCTGGTTCTCCTGAGTCTTTAGTGTGAACAGAAGAATAGACCTCTCCATTCTTCTTTGCATTGTTGACATCAAAGATTATGGAAGCCATTAGCTTCTTCACGTTGAGCATTCCATACATCAGGTTATTCATGTACATGTCCTTCACCTTGGGAGACTCTGTGCCTGTTATACCATCGTGGTGCTGGACCTTGTATTTAAAAGTAATTTGAAAGGTGCAACAGAATGACAACTTCAGGTTTGCATTTGTGTTAACATGACAGTTGACTAAACTTCTTACACACAGCTTAACAAGAGATAACAGCTACATTCAGAGGCAAAAACCAAACAAGTTACAAAAACCAAGAATGCAGCAAATATACTGTCACAAGACAGGTTTTTAATTTCATACTTAGATCTGGTCATCAACTTAGCAGACCAAATAACTATTGACAGCAAATGTATTGAGGACTGCAAATGGTTAATGATACAAGGCTAATCACTTAGCTGCTGAACTTTGGAGAAACAAATCTGTCCTTCCTGTTCTAAATTGCAGAAGTAGAGACTATCAGTAATTTGAAATTAGTTCCATTTTTCTTTGGTGTTTTTGTTTACTTTTAAGAACAATTTTGTAAATAACAAAACTAACACTAAGAAAAGGAATCTCATATGCAAAGTTTGAAAGTGCACACTCTTTCACTGGTTGAAGAAAACACTTGCCAGTAACCATGATGCATGGTTAAGGGGCTGAAGTCATGCTTCAAGACAGTTTTTTCGAAAAATTGCTTTATTTTACTTATGGCTTGCAAAAGGGGGGAAGTCATTTTCAAAAATATAAAAGCAACTTTGAGACAATCCAGGTGAAATGCTTATGCAAACTTTTCATTTGGAAAATAAACAATTTCATTCAAAGCAGAAAATAAATCAACCCTTACCTCTGAAACTGCCCATCTAAGACTCTGAAGTTGCTTTAGGGCTTTACATTTGCAAATAGACCCTTCTGGGTGTTTCTGGACATACTGTGTGAAAAAGGATTCTCCAGCATAAAGCAATGAACTTGCTCTCCTTGCAATTCCTTTTAACGTGCTCCGAGAAGTATAAAACCCAGTCCATGCTTGGAAGGGCTCTGTTTAGAGAGGAACAGATCCAACACACATCAAAACACCACTTCAGTTATCCTACTACTACTACTACCACTGCTACTACTACTGTTCAGCTTCCTACAGGAATCCTACTGGGGATTTACACAGCAGCCATCGGTAGAAAGGTCACAAAGCATACAAAGAAACTCAGCCAACAACATGCATTTTGAAAAACTATCATCTCTCCTACAGGCCTAGTAACATGCAAGTTTGATACAAAGCCAGTAGCAACCAAGTTAACCTGTGTTTATGGAAATTTCTTCCTTGTGGATCTGCACAAAAGAATTTTTGAAGTTTCACTGAAGCATATATTACTATTAGTTGTTAATAAAATACATTCTATGGTAATGATAAAATACAATCTATGGTAATTGCTTCATACACTAAAATTTCAACCTTTCAGTCAAAGGGATTTATTTCTTCAAACTGGAGTAGAAATAGTGATGTAATGACTCCAAACTACTGCAGCACTTCAAACTACATCAAAAGATGCCCTCAAGTGGTTACTGGAAAGTATTTCAACATTCTATTTCTGTTAATGTTTCAGTAGCCCACAGAGTGAAATAGGAAAACAAGTATTTGTTTTTAAAGCCTTCAAAACTGTATATAGGGGTGGGAGTGTGTGGTTTTTTGAGGGCAATTTCTTTTAAAATACACTAGTGATATATAGGTTTTCCAAAAAGAAGTTGCAGAAAGTGTTTTCCAAAGAGCATACATGCAAACGTAAAATCTGCTATCAGTCCAAGATCAAAGGCAAATTAGATTGCCCATTAAAAAATAGGATCTTTTGCTCAAAAAACTTATTTTTGGACTGAAACGTGCTAGAAGTTTCAACAAAATTAATTCAATTTTAGCTTTAAACATTACAAGCAGAAGAACCACACATAAGTATCAGCACAGTACAATGAATGCAGAGCAGAAGGAAATACTTATCTGGGACTTAAAACCTGAGTTTCCATATATCACAAGTGACACTGAGCCCAATATGTGACTCACAAAAAAAGGGCATAGCAAGAATAAGAGAGGATTAATCATCAAGAAGCAAAACAGCATGTGGGAGAAAGTGCACTCAAATCTATACTGCAATTGCCAGGCACACAAAGTCATTTGGGGAAAAAACTACATCTCTGTGTGGGCACCCAGCTGGAACTCTGAAGGTGCTGCTATTATGCAAGCTAATAACAATTGAATCCTGCAGGTAAATTATGCCAAAAGATAAAGGAAAGAGCCCAGATGTGAAAGGATATTAGTAGTTAGAAGTGGCAATGCTTTTATCAGTAAGTGTTAGGTATAATCCCTAGAGGGAGGTGAGGGAGTCAGGGATCAGCCCATGCCATGATTCACAGGAAGCAATGGTTATTTTTATTCATTGAAAAATTAACAGACACATTACAGAACAGTCTGAAATAGATGTACACAGCCAAAAATGTGATGAAGCAGTGGTAGCTACAATTATACAGAAAGGTGTTTTAATTAAGTCAATGGGATTTGAATAATAAACCAGGCAATAAAATAAATTGATGAGTTTAGAAATTGAGAAATTGGCTGTGTCTTCTCTCTGCATACTTTGATATGAGGTCTAAAAGGGTAAATTTATTGGGGAAAAGAATTAATGGGATGTTGGGTATACCATGATTTTTTTTTGGTACTTTTCTAGTACTTTTCAGCTCTGCTTGAAAAGCTAAGTCAGTGCAGCATGTAAGCAACAAGGAGCTGCAAAGAAATTTTGTAACACTGTATTACAAAATTTCAGAAATACTGACCATATTTTTACTTGTTTAGACTTCAGTTGTAAGAGAATTCTTTCCCACCCCAGAATTTCAAACTGTTTTCTTTAATGAAAGAGGCAAGACTTTCTCCTACAGGAGACTTTAGGGGTTCATCTACATTAGTATTTTGTTTGGATCAGGTCATCCTTACCTTACGTGCTTTGGTTTACAGAAAAGATTGGATTTGGAGCTCAAAAACTGGATTCCTGATGGATGCAATAAGCATTAATGGGCACTCAAGTCTATATGGCTATAGTAGAAACAGGCAATCCCCCAGCCAGGGAATAATGTGTTCTGACTCCCTGATTAGGAAGGCTGAACAATTGCTTTATTAAGCTATAATATATTACACTAATACTATACAAATTACATACCAAAACCATATAAAGAATACTATACTAAAAGAGATACTGAGTGTGAGTGTCTGAGACAGCCAGGACACAGTTTTGAACCAATGGGTCAAGGAATCAAAACAACCTTCACTGGTGTCCAATTAACAATTCACTTTGGGTAAACAATCTCCATAACACATTCCCCATGTGCAAAACAACAGGAGCAGTGAATAGAGATAAGAATTGTTTTCTCTTCTTCTCTGAACTTCTCACTGCCTTTCCCAGGAAAAATCCTTGGAGAACTTGTGCCTGCTGCTCTCTGTGAAGAGAGCTGAGGCCATATATGACTTAATTGTAAGTTTCCTGCAATTACTCAGAGTGTGGACACCAAATCCTCAATATTGACTGTTTCACTGTGGGAACCCCCTTCCACTGTAGTAACACAGAACTACCCCAAGAGTTTTCAGATTGCCTTGGCCCCTTGGTTACCTGTAGTTTCTCCAGACATTCACAGATCACTCCACATCACATTTTCCACCTCTGGTCTAAGCCATGCACAATCCAGTTCTTTTAAACAGTAAAAATGAGACATTTTTCTATTTGGCCACACATCCATCTTTTTTACACAACTAAGTTGGGATGACCTAGTCTGTTGATGACACCTCATAGAGTGAGCAAATCTTACCAGAAGGCATTTTTCTTCTTTATTGCTCATTTTCCCTTATTAAAATTTTACATACGTACACATTTGAGGCAGATATTAGGCACTGTGAACTTCATTACCTGTTGAATATGGAAGAAAGTCTTGAGAGTCCCGAATTTCCCATGTAAGATTCCTGCTATAGACTGCTTGGAAGTAATCACTGACAGTGGCATACTGGACAGTCACTCCAAACTCAGCAGAATGCTTGTTAATATAATCCACCAACAGGTCCATGTTAGAGTACTGAACAGATGCATTAAAGAACTGTTTGTCACAGCCCTGAAATTCCAAACACAGAACAGCCAAATCACTTTGGTCAGATAATTAGGGAGGATCATTTTTAACACTAGTCTATGTTCCAGGGGTATTTATTTTGATTTTGACTGCCCATAACTGATACTAGTTACAAAACTATCAAGACTGGGCAGGGTTACTCGCACCGATTGTCTGTAATTATGAAAAAATCATGAAAAAGCACAGAGTTTTAGAACCATATATTCTCTCTAGTTTTTTACATACCATTATCACAAGCACAGAAACCCATAACTTTTCTTACATTACAGCAAAATTGTGGGTTTGCATCTAGAAGTTAGGGGTTTATTTGTACTGTTAAAAACTTCTCATTCCAGCACAATTTTCACTACAGCACAACCATTGAGTATTATATTTTACTTCTCACTCTCTACAAAAATAACAAATTCAATATAAGCAACAGTGTCATAAACACAGGAGAAAAACAAATCAGTGACTCATCAGTCAGAAAAAGTTTTTCTTTGTAACAACAGATATTTTGGGGAAATAGTCCATAAAGAACACACATAATCTAATATTGTAATTATAAGACCAGAAGCATCCATCAGAATTAGAAACCAGACTGTACATTCAGTTTAGGCAAAGTTATTCTTTCCTAAGAACTTGAAAACAGCAAGAGCTCATCAGTGCTGTATGTACATGCAGGATGTAATTAACACAGCATATTGCTGAAGAAAGTGTTTGGATGACCGAACTGGGATATGCTTGCCTATGGCTCTAGCTAAAATACAGACTCTAAAAGAAAATTATTATGCATCTGTTAGGAAAGACCATGTCTACCTAAGTGTCACACACTTTCCTATAATGCCATAATTTTGTTAACACCGAGTTATATTGGGCTAAGTTAGTTAAGAAAAAAGATCATGTAAATAGACAAAGCAAGGGGTAAAAAAAAAGAAGCAATACTGTAATATATAGTTATGCAAGAGGTTATTTTACAGTTTTGTCACTTTTTTCTATCTTGAGTAGGGTGGAAGACTTGATAGACAACTGGTAGGCTATACAAGGAAATTTTAAATATCATCACTAGTCAGTCATTTAGACCACAATTATTAGAAAAACACTTCATGTCATGTGGTTTGTACCAGCATTTCTGCAGTACCTGCTGCAGTAAGAACCATCCACTTACACTCTGGTGTGTACCTGTCTCTTCCAAAGCAAACACTGACCAGGAACTCACCCATGGCCACAAGACGTCCCCTGTCCGGAACCAGGCTGCTCTCTGCTTGATGTTTGCCACCATGGTTTGTGCATACAGGTGGAGGTTGGCATCTGTGACAGGGAGACTCATGTTTGGATAAACACCATCTTTTGGGGGATCTGGGAAAGTTGCAAATCCATTCCAAAAAAATCCTGACCTAAGGAGAAGCAGAAAGCAGTAAACTGTAAACAGGATTTACTCAACTGCGAAAAACACATCAAAAGGTGCTGGTATAAAATGGGAATAAGAGGCAAAAAAATCAGTTTATATTCATTGCTACTATTTAGGTTTAAGTATTTATTTGGGGATGGAGGTAGGGAGAAGAGTCTCCAGTTTTATTTCAACACTGTGCAACTTTTCAAGTCCCTGCTGCTTGCTGGCATCCAATGAAGAAACCATAGGACAGACCAGCAAGCTTTGTAACAATGAGAATCTTCCCCCAAGTCGACTTGGTTTGCAAAGAGCATTTAACTGGATAAGCCAGTAAGCAAAATAAATTTTTCAAAAGTTCTCAAATTTCTTCACAAAATTAATGGCAATATTTTGTTGCTCTAGTTTCTACCAGGACAATGGACACAACCTCAGCTCAAGCTAATGCTGAAAATCTCCCATAGAAAATCAATTAGCAGTAACCAATTCCCTATTGAGCTTCCTAGAGCTTTCAAATCTTTACTTCCAGGCAGAGAATAAAGACACCAGTTCTGCTTTGGACATTTTCTATTTACAGTAATTAATTTGTTTCACATTTTTATTCTATTTTTTTTTAATCAGAACTGACATTGTAAGTAAGTCACTGTATTATAAGTAGATGAAAGCCATACCTATGTTTCAAGCCTCCTGGTGTAAGAAAACAAGTCTGTCAATATTTAGAGGTATTTTTAATGCCTGTCAGTACCAAGTGTCACTTTTGAGAATTCAACTGTTAGGTACTGAGCAAACTTCTTTATTGTGGTGGAAAGCTGAGGATGCTTAATAATCCTTACTCAGATCTACAGAGTCTAGACATCTCCTTGACCTACCACAGGTCCGGAGAAAGCAGCAGGATACTATTGAAAGAAAACAGTCAAAGAAAATGCTTAAACCCCAATAAGATAAACTCTCCAAAGTGAACAACATTTCTGGATATTTGGGAAATCTTTGGACCTGTTTGAAAAAGGTAATTGTGATGGAGTGCAGTAGCTGTACTGATCCATAACATGGGTGAAGATCTCCTGTCTTGCAGATAAGGAAGGAGAGCCCTGCCATACAAACTGAAGCTTCTGGAAAACAAAAAAAGGTAAGAAACCATTACCCTTGATGGCATTCACAGAAATACATAATTAACAACTTAAGACTTCAAAGTTCCCATCTTCCCTCTCACCACTTGTAACACTTTTAAGTGTTTTTTCTGAAGAGCCAATGCCAATGGTACCCCAGGCAAGGTCCCACACTATATACAGGAGGCCACATCAGTGCCTCTTTCCATTAGAATCGATGCAGAAGGAGAGGAGGCAGCACAGTGCCAGCACACTAAAATCCAGAGATAAGCCTGGCTTATCACAGCCATTACACCTCAGCTGTTTCAATGGAAGCTGAACATCTATAAGCTAGAAAAGATCCAGATGTAATCTGACTGCACTGTAGTCAGTGGAAATCAATGTTTAACTGATGTTAATGTTTAATGTTGCTGTTTTGGAAGCCTTGAGATTCTTAAGGGCCAGAAAAAAAATAGCTGGGCAAAGATTGTCAAAAGGTCATAAAAGATTTTAACAGAAAGAACTGCAAACCATTGCAAACACAGGGTGGTTGGTCCAGGCTTCACTAAATTCAACATGAATTCTGTTTTCTTCAG
This sequence comes from Zonotrichia leucophrys gambelii, assembly GCF_028769735.1. NCBI lineage: Eukaryota > Metazoa > Chordata > Aves > Passeriformes > Passerellidae > Zonotrichia > Zonotrichia leucophrys. Next base: position 53,936,146 of record NC_088173.1, read on the forward strand.
AGACACTTGAGTTTTACCCAAGATTCATAGAAACTGCCTAGCGCCCAGAACACAGTGGTGAAAGCCCCATATTTTCTCATAATGCAGTGAGCAAAACTGATGACAGATCAGGGTCCAGCACAGTGATATGAAAAGCATTTATGGTGTATGGGACACTGAGCAAGAGAAGGCAGAACATGAAAGAAAACCTGAATTCAGCAAAACCATGACTAGCTGCCACTTTAACTGACCTAGTATCATTAATTTTACAGGCACAAATTAATGTCCCAAGCCTGACAACACTGAAAAAACACCAAAACAACAACCCAACACATACAAGATTCTCTCAGGGAAAGCTGGAACTCCTGCATGCCTCTGCCTCAAACACTCCTAATTCAGACATTTTAGTCTTGCCTATTTGCCCACTTTTGTGTCTTCTTCAGGCTAGATTACATTTTATCACTGACCAGAAGTCATGAAGACATTAATTGACCGTATAACACAGATTTAATATATTTCACGATTACCACATGCAATCAGCACATCCCATTTAAACAAGAAATACCAACATTTTCTTGCCCAGATGACAGAGATTCTTATCTTAATGTCATAGTTTAGATTACTGTAAGTAGAGGCCAGCGAGGGCTTCGTTCCTAAGGGTATTTTTACCTTGTTTTTCTGCATGTCAGCCTTCAGATCATAGTCAATACGAGAAATGAGATGAGCATTGAAACCAGCCAGAGCAAAAAGAGTTGGTGTTGTAGCTGAAGCTCCAAAAGGATCAACATGCCAGGAAAACTGAGGCCTGAAGCCAAAAGTTTCATACAAAAACCCATGACCTTCTGCAAAGCAAAATTTGTTTAGGTTAGGAACACTTCTAAAGTTAATTTTGTAAATTTAATAGGCATATTGCGATACAGGTAAGCACTTGAAGGATAGCTTCTTGTTGCTGTTTCCTAAAGCATTCAAAGTTTTGGGAATTTAATCATTCACACCAAAAAGATTCATACTGAAAATGTTTATATTGTTATGCAAAGTATACCTTATTAATATTACAGAGGATTACAACAAAAAGGAATTATGATTAGAGACAGGTCTCGGAAAAAGTACATAGCTACAGATTAGGTTAAGGCTAATAGCCAGGGTGCAGTCTGCATGAAAACAACCTGGGGCTAAGTCTAAGTTTGGGTTTTATGGTTTTTAAGCATTCTCAGAAAATTTTAGTCTCATATTAATGACGAAGGGACAGGGAAGCAAGTCATCCACTAAACAAAACTAGCATGAATATGATTATCAGTCATATGAAACTAAAAAAGACAAAGGTTAATAGTGAACTCGATACTTGATGTTATTTACAAGTAATGTTACTAATTTAGTTACTAATGTTACTAATACAGAAATGAGTATTGAAGAAAGAAACCCCCGAACTGGGAAAGCTCAGACAATAGCATGAAACCAGAAAAATCATTTGAATCAAAGTAAAACTACCAGGAACGCAGTAGATTTTATTTGGAACTCAGGTATATTGCACTTGGATACTCATCATTAAAAAAAAAAAGAAAAAAAGGAAAAAGAAATTGCAGATCATTATTTTATAGCTATAGAATTATGCTCAGAACTATCTGAAAATACAATCATATCTTCCCTGGAATAACTCTATTTCAAATTTTAATATCACATTTGAATAAGTGAGGCTGCAAGGCCTCTTTCCACTTCATCTTTCCCATGGTTAATATCTTCCCTAGCTAAAATATTCACAATGTGATTCAGTATTTGGATAGAGACATATTTGAAACAGGGTTTTCTAGGCTTCTCCAAAACACTGGAATTCTGGACAGACAATAGAAGACATGAAATCTAGACCACAAATGTCTGCATTGGCTTTGTCCTCTCAACTTGAACTCCACATAATCAATTTTCTTTGTATGTACTCAAACTGAATAGATGGCTCAGGACAAACAAATGAGAATTCTGAAATACATTAACACTTTTGTTCCGGGTTAATAAATTACCAAAATTGAAATTTCTTTTTTAAAAATAAAGATTATGTTTACACAGAATGAAATGTTAAATTAGAGAGAATGCCGTTTTCAGCTAACTACAATGTATAGGAAAGCTGTGTTTGTGTTTAACAAAAGGACTCTTCAATAATTTTAATATTTTATTTAAGAAGTCCTAGGGTCAGTGCTTTAAAGCCCATAAAGAAACCTTTAAACACGGGAGTCAGATGAGAGAACAAAAGTTCATATCTTGTCCTCCTCTTGGCCAGAGTGTACTGAGGTACAGAAGCAGCTGCTAATCCTGAGCTCCTGATAAACACAGAAAAGGAGCAAGGCCAGTGGTGCTGTGCAGTCAGGTGCAGAAAATAATAGCAGTGTTTTCTGTCCCTTTGGTGTCCCATGTAGAAACACCACAGCCCTGGCACAGTTTCCATCAGCCATGGCAGCTGGTGCCGACACATCCCCTCCTGCTACTCCCTCCTGGCATAGAGCAGACATCTCCAGCACAGAGGTGGCATCAGTTACCCTGTTTCTGTTTGTACTGAGCAATGCAAACAAACCCATGTACTAAAACACTCTTTGAACCATCAGATGGACAGGTGTAACATACAAATGTTAAATGAAAAAGTTAGAAGATTAAAATGGCAAGTAGTGCATCTCTTGGAAATATTTTCTAACAGAAAATGACGATGATTACAAATGAGAGTTTCTTCATCAAAGAAGAATTTCAACTAATTTTAGTTGACCTCAGTGACATTCCCGGTGTCCCTTTGTGTAGAAGACCTTGCCTAAACAATACAACTTCCCTGCACTCTGAATTGCTACCACATATTTTCTTGAGGAGCGTTTCATTCCCTCAATTTCACCATTACTATCTTCCCAGGAACTTTGCTCTCAAACACACAGATACACACACAAAAGGCCTCTGCTCCAAACCAGTTTCTACCTGACAAACCAGCTTTTGGTAACCTTTGTGCCTGCTGCAGAACTGTCATGTCAAAACTAATGGGTTTTGTTTAAGCAACAATTTTTATACAAATAACACTTTGGCTAGTAAAAATAAGAAACACTTTCATTAGTTCTTAAGAAGTCAGAAATTAATAGCAATTTTGGAGGGGAAAAAATTAAAACAAAAAGAAGCCTCCAAGGTCATTACAATGAAAAATAAAAGTTAAATGCAAATATCCATACCCGTCAACTGTAAAATCTGATCATCAATTAGTGTCACAGCTTCATCATGCATCACTTGCCCTCCAATGACAAATTCCAGTCGTCCCTCCTGAAGCAACTGATGGACCTATGATATTGAAATTAAGACACAGAATGCAAGCATCATTTCAGTCTTATCCAAAAAGGCTGCAAATTCATTTGCTAGCACATTACCTAGACACAACATTTGTCAAGAAGGCATCTAGGAGAAAAAGTGAGATAAAAGTGAGATCCAGGGCTGTCTGTACAGAGGCTATCTAAAGGAGACTAACAGAGGAAAAAAAGGATTTCAGTGTGCTGCACAGTGCATTGATTTATCCAGGTAACAGGAACAAAGGATGCCAGGTAGACATTGACTTTTTGGTGCTGTTACTGTGCCTTTTTATACTGCCTGAACACCAGATACTGCACTGGCAGCAGCCTGTAAATCCTGCCTCAAGGCAGCTAGAGCTGGAGGATTAAACCAGAAGATCCTAATGCTTCTCCCAAAATCTTCCTCCTGCTGCATCCAGCTTGGCTTAGGGAAGGCACTTGGTGGCTGGATGAGGGAGCAATATGCAATTCCTTGCAAGCAGCAATGGAGCCCCAGGCAAGCAGTAATACTCAGGGTTTTAACTGGAAGCTAGATCTCTGGGATCCAGGAGACAGAGAGTGCCATCACACCATGGCCATAAACACCTTGCTCCATATGCATCTATCTTGCCTTTGGGGCACAGACAAGTTGCTCAAGTTGCTCAACTTGTGACTGACAGAATGCTTTATTAAGAAATAGTTATTCCACAGGTTTGTCTGCCTGAATAACCCACTGATAACCCCAATTTCTGGTATTTTTCCTAGTTTAAAAAATTTCAATATGTTACAACCTGCTCAACTTTCAGTGGTGGCTTTTTTGGGGGGGGGGTTGTTTTTTTCTTGGTGGGGGAGGGGGGAGTTTAATTTCAGCTCCTAGAAACCACAGATATGCTGACAAGTACAGCCTTCAGCAAATGCTGCATGAAGAGAGGGTGGTGTTTGGAGGGAGGAAGGAATAGTCTATGTCCCTTTCTAAAAGCATCAGAAGTCTTCTGGTTTTATTTTAGTTACTTTAGAAATTCAGAGATATCTCAAACTCCCAATAAGTAAAGTTTATGCAAATATATATTTTAATCCTCAACATTTTTTTTAATCTGTCATGTAGGATGCCATTTTTAGAGCTATTATGTTTATTTTCCCAGGAACCTTCAGTGTCTACTCAGATAGGATGCCAGATTGTCAATTTTGATTATAATCATTTCTCTCCTTCACAATGTTGTGAAAACGCTTCAGGGCTCAGCATTCCTAAATTAGTTCCAGCCGACTGTGGTGACTGATTAGCATGCTGGGAGACCAGATAACTGATATCTGGTGTCAGCACAGAACTGGCCCTGACCTACATGAAAAGAATCTGTAATTATTATTCCCCACTTGGATGGGGCAAATACCAAAATACACCTCTGATCCAAACTTGGTGCCACAAAAATGCTTTTTTAATGTAAGTTTTGTGGAACCACTGAGTAGCTGGAAAAACAAGAAAAATAATTCAAATTATTTAAGTAATATCCAATCTTCTGTCTCCCCAAAAAAGAAAAATAAAACAGTATCTGTACAAGAGAAGCACTTTTTCTGATCAGAAGCAGGCAAAAGGAAGGAGGAATGGAGGAAACAGAAGCAGTAGTACTATAAACAGCAGAATGCTACGGTGTTAGAACATATCTGTGATCCTTGGGACCATACTACCATCAACTCACGCCTACAAACCAGACAGAAGTGGCTATACATCTTTTTTTCCCCCTAGTTAAAGCACTCAGACACCAACCCACAGTAAGGAGGTAGGAATGGTTCACAACAAGAAAATTCAGTGTAAATAACACGTGCTAAGAACTACAAGGTTCCCATCTGGCTGAATACTGCTGCAGTGCATTTCACTCTTACATATTCTCTTGTCTGAACTGAAAAAACAACTTCTGTATCCAGGTGTGGAAGACGTTTTACAGCAACTTCTGTGAGCAAGAGAGAAGTTTGATAGGAGGATCCATGTTTACCCCTGAAAGAATTTTCTCCCAAGGTCGTTGACATAGAAATCAAGAAAGAAAGAAGGATAAATAAGAGAAAACTGCAACTGTCTGTTCCAATAAGCACCTTCTTTATCTTTCATGACCAATGAGTAAAGTGTAAACTTATGTTGTAAGAATGTATAAAAAACATGCATGCTAGAATAAAAACAGGTTTGAAGCCTTCTGAAAATGGAGTGTGTTGCTTTGTATTGTGACCATCTCAACTACGACACCCAGGCTGTACCTTTTACTAGTCTTTAATGCTATAGTTCCAATACAAAGCTTCAAACCAACACTAGAATTAAATCCTAGATGTTTCAAAACAAGACTAGAATTACATCTTGTATTCCAAGCAAACCGCTAAATGACAAAAAAAAAAAAGATAAATTAAAACCAGAGTGCCTATACCACAGAAAATCATTAATGCTAGAGTTCAAGTGGAAAAAGCAGGCCAGTAACCAGAGTGACCTAATTTCAGGGACCAATATTTGCAACTTGCTAACGTTAAAAACATATAATTTATCTGCAAATTAGAGTTTCAAAGTTAGACACACAGGTTTAAGAAGAATTTAGTTTTAAATATTTTAATTTTGAGAGAAGAAACTATAAAGTCACTAGAGAACTGGTTACACAATGCGTAAAAGCAACAACTACAAATAATTAGGCAAAGAAAGTAAAGCCTGATTCATAGGTACTAATTTTGCACTACCAAGGTCAAACGCGATACACATTATTCTGGATTCCACATAATAGCAGGAATAGATATTAGAAACATGGGCCTTGACTTCACATTTGGCTTATAGCAGCAGAATGTACTTGAAATAACATCAACTCACCATTGAAAGTTGGAGCACTTCCCTGTCCCTCTACAAAGCAGCTCCTATGCTGTTTTCTTCCCTACTTACAGTACAGTTTTCTAATTTAACAAACCTACAAGGAAATTGTCCTACAACAGGTGAATATGGGCAGAGTTTACAAACACTGTAAACTGCCTATACCCAGCAAAATCTCTCCTGCAAAGATCAGCTGTGCACAAGCTGTTATTCGAATACAGAACATAACAGAAGATTCAGAATAGTGAAGAACTATGTGAAGAAAACCAGACAAGAGGTGTGGTTTTTTTCACATTGCTTCAAACATCCAGAACTTTAAACAAACTGAAATGTAAAGAACTGTTGATAGGATCCTGGTAAAAAACAGACCATGGATTTCCAGGTGCCCATGGGAAGTTACACCTGTACACACTTTGGTTTTAGAATCTAAAATAAACAACCAGCTGCTAGCCTATCAGTCCAGTCTTTGATTCAGCATGTTTGTTTCATGTCAGAGGAAAGAAGAAGTGACAAATAAAACTCCACCATGACGTTACTAGAAAAAAAATCACTGCCATTAAATGTGCAGTCACTTCTTTGCAGTACTATCTGTGCTTACAAATGGCAGGTTTTCGAGCAGTACTTAGCTGCAAAGAACAAAAAGTTCCTTCTTGTGAGCAGTGATAGGTATCAGATCTTTTAATGGATATTGGTGCAGCTTGTTTAAGGTTCACCCACATCTCAAAGTAGCATGGCCCCAGATAAGTAAGTTGCCATGAAACAAGAAATGTAAAGTGTAAAAAAATCTTCAGTGCAAAGGTTACTACCTCCTACTGCTCTAATCTATAGCTGAGGTTTAACCTCTTGCAACTGCCTGTAAAGTCCTTTAAGTACTAGATTCAGAGGCAGCTTACATAGGATCTGGGTAAAAAGCAAATGGTGAAGTACTTTGCCCCTATTTATCCCCTGAAAAGAGTGTGAATTCTTTGTTAGCAGGAAGCGTGGCTCCAGTGCAATTTACCTGCTGCTTCTGTGTATCTGTGGCTACCATATCCCACCAGAGTCGAAAGAATTCCTGCTCCACTGCAATAAATTTGCGCTGTTTTCCTCTCACCAGCTCTTCTATAACGGTAGTGTACACATTTGCTGCGTAAGCGTGCATGCTTTCCTGAAAGAAAAAAAAGTAAATAAGCTCTGTTTTACCTAAATTAAAAGGGCTGTTTTAAGCACTCATTGGACTTGAAAGGAGAGATACCAAAAACCTCACATTTGCTGCACACTTGCCTTGTAGCTTCAGAAAAATTGAGTGCTGTCTACATATAGCCTTTGGCCCTTCTGCTTCAGAAAACATCCTCCTGACTGGGGACCTGACTAGATCAAGGTGTATCTTCTCCTAAGACCAGCACCACTATCAGCTATCTTTTGGACACACTAGGAATGGCTTATTCTGTTCCTCAGTGTTCACCTTAAATCACTGACAGTATTTTGCAGCACCATACAGACCCCACATGCACACTTCATTCTCCCATTCCAGCTCTTCTTTTGACGGCCTGAGTTACCAGAATTGCTTCTTCAGAGCAAGTGTGACTCTGTGCTGTGCATTACCAGTACAATGCAGTGATGCATCTACTGTAAATTATACTATTATGAAAAATAACTCTATTTTTCTTGATGTTTTAGGATAGAGTAAAACCAAGCTGGTAAAAGAATCTTAGAATGAGTTCAACCATTGACACAGAAAGTGTGAGATTTTAGGCATGTACCCTGTCTTGCTCCTAAAAACACCTATATTCCAGAATGAGGCCTACGGACCTTTATTGCAATACAAATTTGACAGCTGTAACCATCAAATAATCTACCATAGTGTTATATCCTATGATATGGTATCAAATTAACAACACCATGTTAATTTTGAAGTTGTGCACACAAGGAGATACTTTTTGTACACTTACCTCGACCAAAACAAATTTTGTTGACCAGATTGTCTTCCACCTTTTACTTAGTTGTAAAGGGATAGAGAATGTCTAAAGGCAACAGCCTAGGATTTCCTGAGATGTCTGTCTTGCCTTGTAACAAAGTTATCTGCATGTTATTGGACAGTTAACACTTACCCACTTAAACTATGGGTACTTAAGAAGACGCACCACAAAATGTACATCCTAAAGTGGTTGACACATAGATCTCTCCCCACTGAAAAACTAATGGACATGATATGTAAAACATGAATGCAGAGTTTCAGTTTAGGTAAATTTCCAACATGAAAATTACCATTTGAAACAAGGAGATGAGGTAATCCAAATCAGAAATTGACTTTTCCTAGCCCCTTGCTTTCCACAACAGAAACATACCATTGTAAAAATGCTCATGCCACTAGAAAAAGGAAAACATTTGAGTGTAGGATGAATGGCTTAAGATACTGTTTGGTTTATCTAAATAATTTCTTCTCAATTATTTTTCCATTGGTTCATAACAGTTTCTCAAAATCAAGAGTATTAAATACTTAAAACAATGTGAAATTTTAACTAAGGATTTGAAGTTTTAGTTTTGTGCTCTCTTACGCAATTTCTGAGTATGAGTTTGAAGTATTAAAGGAGAAATTCACTAATCTTCCCTAAAAGGGAAGACAAAATACATGTACAGCATAGTGGGTGAGCCACTAGCTCTTTTTCATTAGTTAGGCCTAATGTCATTTCTCTCTAGTGAGTGAAGTATCTGCAGCATCTTTCACACAAAAAGGAAAATAATTCATAGTAATGAAGAAGAATTCAGGATTAGGATTTTGATTAACAAAGGTAAAAGGTATCAGGCCCCACCTGATTTATCTTGCTCTGCATTTCATATATTTAGCAAAAATTAGTTCAGAGGCGCTAGGCTCCAAGCCCACCCCAGCCATCGAGGACCTGGGCTCCTGCTCTCCTCTCTGAAGAAATGACAGAAGGCTCTCCTAGGGTTTTGGCTTTGTAACAAGATAAACGTAAAGACCATGAAAATCTGCCACATAATCAAAGCCCCATCAAACAGAAATAAGACTTTCCTTAAGAAGAAAAAAAACCACCCAAAAAACCCCATCTGGAGCATCCTGCTGAACACAGTCACACACAAACCCACAGCCCAAGGGCACGGCTCCTAGGCTAACCATGCCTCCTCCAAAGGAGGATCCCGAACACCAGGGGACGGCGGAGACACCAGGCCGGACTCGGGGCAGGAGCTGCACCGGACAAGGATTTATTTGCGCGCCCCGGGAGCCGGTGCAGAGCCGGCGGCGCTCGGCCCCGTTAGGCGGCTCCGGGCAGCCCTGCCTGCGGCTTAGCCCCGGCCGCAGCGATCCCTCCCCGCCCGTGCGGCGCCCCCGCCGACCTGCACCGTGTACACCCAGCCGACGTCCATGTGGCTGTGGGCCACCACGTAGGCGCGCAGGTCGCCGGCGGCCCGCGGCAGGAGGGCGAGCAGCGGGAGCAGCGGCAGGAGCAGCATACGCGGGGCGGCCATGGCTGCTGCGGCGCTCCCGCCGCACTTCCGCGTCCCGCAGCACCGCCTCCCCGAGCGGAACGAAATAAATAAATAAATAAATAAAATGAGGGGAAGGAGTCTCCTCCGAGCGGGAGGGCCCCGAGGCCTGAGGGTGGCTCCGCCTCAGCCCCGAGCGGCGCTGCGGGGGCGGGAAAACGCAGCCCCTGATCAGCCCCTGATTCCCGAGCTGGATTTCCGATAGCACTGCGCTGCCCAGGGACAGGCTGAGTTCTGCACCTTGGACACCTATAAATCTATTTCGCTTTTTGGAAATTCCTTTGAATTGAGCGCGAGTACTTTATTTCACAGTATACTACTTCATTACGGATTGTTGTCTGCATCTCTGAAGTTTTGAAATTGAAGAAGGATTAAATTTTATGTGGTTGACCTTCTGATCCCATTGAAATAGGTTTTGTCACTTGTTTTATCACTGCTAGGAACAGGTCGACCCTGTGCTGAGAACTGGAAAGGCAAACATTTCTGTTTAAACCGCATAAAGTTCTAGTGAAAAAGGAAAAAATCCAACCCTAAACTAAAAAGTATTGTCGTATAATATAGTCCAGTCTCCTCAGAAGTTTTTTGTAAGCAGTTGCACCACTTTCTGCCTATTAAATCATTGTGATATAGAAAGCCAAAACAGATTAAACTACTATTTAAAACTTTGATTCTTTAAAAAACATACACCATAGTATAGATCAACTATCTTCCTTAAGTTTTCTTTTGACTAAATCACATGCTTTTAACAACATTACAATTCTGAAATGATGTAAAATATCCTGTCAAAGTCCTCGCTCATTTCCAACAGTGCAAAAGTAAAGAACATCACATGAAGGAGGGTAATTGCTCCCACCTTCAAGTTTGGTATGGATTTAGCATTACTAGATCCCAAACCCAGTTAAACCAGTCATCCCTCTGTGATTGAAGGAAGCAATCACAAATAGCCTAGTAGTGTCTATTTGCAGATTTTCATAAAAGTAAAAGATTAATTCATTCTGGACTAGCTGGCTCCTGGGTGCAAATTAAACCACCTCAATATTCAAGACACCTGTAAGAAAGGATCACACAATTTGTATTGACCTCCTCATTTAGAAAGAAAGAAACATGTACTGCTTTACACACCTAACTCAGTGATATTTTTTTAACATAAAAAGTTTGTAAATGATTGAAGTCAGGAATGAAATATAAGTCAGTAAATAAAATGTAAATTAATAAATGCAGATCAGTAGTAATGAGTTGAACACAATAAAATTGCCACATTCCATAAAACTTAAATCTAATATGGATTCTCCCAGAACAGGGCCTTTGTTTGCTAATTCATATGGCTTACAGTTTTATGCAAAAAGAAGAGGCTAACACTGGAATGTTAAGATCAGTTTTATTTTTTATAATCCATTGTCATGAAGAGCAATCAAGGTCAATAGGTAATTTTTAGGGAAAGTTAGTGCACATAAGCAGCTGGATGGAGCTTTACTTTAACACAGCTCTACAATACATTTTTTTCCCCTCAAATCATCAGCATAAACCTGTTCAGTTCCAGGAATGTTAGTGCACATCCAGCAAGCATATGGCTTAAGGATATATATACACACACTATCTAAACAAACTGGTGCTTTTACCTCAGAAGGCATTTATTATCTTTGTAATTTAGGTGAAGTTCCCAGGAAAGCTTAAGTGTTTTGCTTTGTTTCTAAAAGTAACTGGGAATATTTGCTGAATGTTACTCCTGTTTTAAACCTATTTCCTTCAGAAACTGTAATGTCCTCCTTATTCTTTCACAGAGGCCGCAGTGTGCCACTGTCTTGGATGCAGTGGAGAAGAATGTAAATATTTAAACAGAATACTTTTATCAGGAAAAAGTGAATCAAACTGCCCTCAGTTTACACACCTGAAGGTATCAGGAGGGTGTCTACTTGCTGCAAGAAAGGAAATAGAATTTTCAGGGAGCCCCTGATGAGGGGGAGAGAAAATGATGAGGAAGACTTCATCTTATCAGAAGACTAATTAATTACTTTATAATACTATATTATTCTATATTATATTACATTGCATCTAAACTGAATCTGTCAAGCAGTCAACTCTGCACTCAACACTCTGAGTCTCGTGACTGTCACCCGACAGCCCTGACACACACACGCTTGGCCCTGATAGGCCAAGGAAACAAAACACCCTCACTCTGGGTAAACAATCTCCATATTGCATTCTACTTTAGCACAAACACAGGCACAGCAGATGATAAGAATATTCTTGGGAAAAATTGTGCCTTGCTTTTCTCTGTGAAATGTGGGGCTACAAAGGGGTGAATGTAGGTATGTTAGATGGAATTTATGCCAAAACCAATTCTTCCCTGCCACTTACACACCGTTTCACAAACAGCAAAAAGGTAGATGGAGGAGCCAGTGTAATCATGCCATGACAGCTGCCTACGTCAATACTTTACTTTCTTGTTGGCTCCTAATCTCATAGCTTGACTTGATTATAGTCTTCCTTTCTTCTTTCTTAAGCTTTTCTCATTTGCCTATATGAAGTGTGGCTGCTCTTTTTGACACAAACTGTGCCATACGTGGGCTTCTGACACTGTTACCTTGATAAGACAGAAACCGTAGGCAGGATGCTGCCAACTACAAGCTAGGCAGTAACAATTGTCTTAAATTAGGTATCAGGAAAGTCACCTGGTGAACAAACAATTAATGCACCTTTACATTTCCCTCCTGACATGTTTTTTGGGTGGAAGTCTCTAAGAATAAAGGCATTTATTAACATATATTTGCTCTAGCTGACTGTTTCAATGTTTTATAATTTGCCATTTCCCACTGAAGGCAAAGAGCCCTTTAGACTTATTTGGTAACAGGTTTGCTTTCTTACTAACCTCTCAGGGATGCTGTAAAGACAGTTTGTGTATCCACAGAGGCTCAGATGAAAACCACTCCAGCCTTGCAGCGCATATATAACCTGACAGTTTATGTGGCATTTGTAGCTCTAACCAGTAAGATAGCCCAAGTGGCCCAGGGTAAGAGAACTGAGGTGAATGTTATGGGACGAACGCAGCCGTGGTGGCAGGGCACTAGCAGTGGGTGCCACTGGAGGTGGGTGCCACTGGCAGTGGGTGCCTGGGGTGCGGTGTCCTCGCTCAGGAATGCGCGTCCAGGCTTCGGGGTCAGCCGGGATGCGCTCCCGTGCTCTCCAGGCTGCCCGCACCGCAGACACGGGCGGCACCTGACGGGAGGGCACATGGAAACGGGACGGGCAGCAGGGAGGGCTGTCCTGGCCGGGGCAGGGCCAGGTTGGGGCACCGCATCCCGCCAAAGCCGCCGTGGCCGGGCTCGCCTCGGACCCCGCTGCTGCCCGGCGCTGCCGGGGCTCCCTCGCACCTCCCGGGCCCGGCGGGGCCGGGTCTGCCCGGGCTCCCTCGCACCTCCTGGGCCCGGCGGGGCCGGCGCTGGCGCTGCCGGGCGCGGCGGGTGCTGGCGAGGCGGCACCGCCTCCGCCGGGAGCTCCGGGCGGAGCCTTCCCTCCTTCCCGTCCTCCCTCCCCCGGCTCCCCGAGCACCCCGAGGCAGCGGCGGCTGCCTGCACCCGCTCCGCTGGGAGGAGGAGGAGGCGCCCCGAGCCGCGGGCGCTGGGAGCAAAGCTAAGAACAGTTCAGAGCTGTGGGCGCATTCCGGAGGGCAACACCCATGTCCCACAAACAGGGTATCTGGAACCGCGCGCCTTCCCCCGGTGCTCGCTGTCCCCTCATCCCTCCGTTCTCTTCTCAGCCCCCTCCATCTCTCCTCCCCGCTCTCTGCTTCTCCCCCTCGCCGCCACTTTCCCTCGTCCCTTCCTCCGCTGGCCCCGTGCCCTGACTGATTGTGCCTTTCCTTTGCTCCTGCCCAGCCGGCGGCCCCCCGGGCGAGAGCGCGGCTGACTGGTGCCTGTACCAGCTCAATGGAGCGGCCGAGTTCGAGGTCTCTGAAGGTGAGTACGGGATGCTGAGGGGAAGCGTCCCCTCGCCCGCTGTCCCGGCCGGCAGCGTGTGGAGAAACGGGGCTCGCTGCTGGGAGAGACCGTGGCAGCCGCCCCGGCGTGTGCCCAAGGGCAGGTGTGGAGGTGGGCGGGCAAAGGGATATCTGCCGGTGGTTTGTGTATCCCAGGCCTTGCGAAAGTGCCTTGGCTGGTTTTGCTTTGGCTTTTTTTTGTGTGGGAAAAGTTCGTTTTGCGTGTAGCAGTTTAGGTGGCATGAGTCCTTTTGACCTTGGCATCAGTGGGTGCTGGTGCAAGGTGGGCTGGAAAGTTTTCTGGCCTTTTTTCACTCCTTAACTTCGAAGAAAGAAGTCACCTGGAAAGTTTTATTTATTAATGTTCTGTGATCAGAAGAACAGTCTTGGGGTGTCAGGGCAGGAAAGTCTCTCATACCAGCCATACCAAACAGTGTATGGTTTTGAACATGCGGAGTATCTAAATTTAGGAGTGAACCTGTGTTCTCCAGGATATCAGATGTGTACTGTGCTGTGCCCATGAGCATCTTCCAGTGGCTGTTGTCTGTGAGCTAAGTGGAACTAAGACCTCATCTCAATGTTTTTGGTCTGCTGGGGTTATGGCTTTCTAAGAAGAGTGTATTTATTACTCTTTCTAAACGTTAAAATGCATCAGAAGCTGAGTTAGACTGAAAATCTTTGCAATACTGGGGAAGGTGGCATGCTGTAGTAGATTGGCTTCAGGTTCAACATTAAGAAAAACTTGACAACAGGGGAGCACTGGAAGATAGGAATTAGGTAGATAATAAAATCACATTCATTTGGGCTTTTTAATGTTTGTTTCACAAACATACATTGAAGAGATAAAGCTACAGATCTTACCTTGGGGCAGGCAGAAAGATTACCTGTTTGGTGTCTCTTCAGCTGTTATCTGTGATCCTTTGGGAATTGAAGTTTTGTGTCTTGTGTTTTGCTGTTTGGAGAAATTATTTAACCACAGTGTACTAATAATAAGCTATAGCTTCCCCAAAGTTTTGGACTAAGTTCTTCTTTCCAGTTATTCCATGGTGGTTTATATTTTGAGGTGTACTTAAGAATGTGTGTAATTACACACAAGTGCATACTAAAGCATTTATCAAAAGATGTTGTGATTTTTTTTTTTTTTTTGCCTACGTGATTTTTTGGGTGAAACTGCATATCAAACCAGATGTGATGACGATAGATGGGGGTGGAAATTATATCCGTGTGAGGGAGTGTAATGAGTGAGTGACAGCATTTCTTAAGCATCACAGAATGCTGATAATGAGCTTTAGGTTGGCATTTACTTTCATTTAAAGATTTGAATGAGTAGAATATGCTTCTTAACCTCATTTGTCTGGGTGAATACCAGTGTTCCAGCACTGCTTTGAGATGATAATGTTTTTTCTCAACAGGTGTTTTATTTCTTTGATTTATTGGGTCATCTCTTTTCACAGGGCATATTTTTAAAATTACTTTGCTAACCCTGACTTCAGTTCTCTTTAATGCTGCCAATTTTTGGGTTCCAATTTTATTCCCCAAATTAAATAGGAATCTTACATCTTTTCTCTTAACTCAACATGGAAACATGTGAAATTCTGAGACCAGGAAACAAGATGAAGCAATGTAATTTGATCACAAAAACTGTAGAATCAAAGTCATCTGCAGGTAGTAAACCATGTTTATGTTAATATATTGTATATAAATACATGTATACATTTATATACATATATATTGTATATAAATATGACATGTATTTTCCAGAGTACATGCTGGGTATTAATGCCACATATCTAGGAACACATAGAGCAATATATTCAGCCCACTTTGCAGAAGTGAAAAATCGTTCAAAGAAAAGTCCATGATGACAAGTGACTTGATCTCTTTTGCTTGACAGTGTTGTTTGATAAAGTCCAAACCTTTTTTTTTGCTGAAGTATGCCTCTAAAATAAGTTACACAGAGCTAGACAGAATATTTAGTTTTAAATTGATTGTTTCTTAGACTCCCATCACAGACTTTCTTTTCTCTCTTTATCCCAGTTCTTTTTACTTTTCAGAAAGGCCACAACTTGTAATTGCAGCTGCATTGGTTAGCTGCATTGTCGACCTAGCTGATGGACAGAAGGACAAGTTTATCTATATTCAATATTGTAGTGTGATTTATATATCTAGATAGATATCTAAACATTTGCATATTAATGTTATAAGCTCAGCTTGTCTTCTGGGCATCTCTTGCTGCTTTTGCTATTGAATGCTTGCATTGACCTTGTGGTACTCTCTCAGACTTCAGAGTTGTGTTCTGCAACATTTCTGTCTTAGCCTTAGTCTTCTGTCTTATTTTTTTCCCAAAAATAGATGTGTTAGATGAAAAACATTCATTTACATAACAGAAAAGAAAAATTGCATATTTCAAATGCAAGGAAAATAGAGCATAGTAAGTGAAATATCACAATCAAAGCCAAGATAATCATGTTTGATTTAGTCTTGCTGTCTTGAAACAAAATCCTATTTCAAATATTGCTACTTCTATAATTAACGTCTAAGTGCAAAATATATTTTATTCATGCTGAAAATCTCAAAGCACTTTGCTCACACTAAGTGCAGCCTCACAAAAGCTGTATGAAGAACAATATTAGTGTATCCATTTACAGGCTTCAAGAATGAAATATAG
Organism: Zonotrichia leucophrys gambelii; assembly: GCF_028769735.1. Lineage (NCBI taxonomy): Eukaryota > Metazoa > Chordata > Aves > Passeriformes > Passerellidae > Zonotrichia > Zonotrichia leucophrys. The sequence goes on from NC_088173.1 coordinate 53,952,369, forward strand.
AAGTTAAGGATGCGATTTTTTTTTTAGAAGCTGAATGTTAACTATTAAGCAGATAGCAACATGGGACTTCTAAAAAGTCAAATCTTTTGCTCTGTGTCCAGTGATCTACTGGACTGTTATCAGGATTGCTTAATCTAGAGCCTTTGCTTTAAGCTCCAAATTACAATAACTTCTTGTAAACTCTGTGAGTTAAATCATGTTTGAAGTATTTTAGGCTGCGAATTCTAATCTGGCATTCTGTTATTCTAGATATGAATGATAATATGTTTAATGAAAAGATTCAGTCACAAATCATATTTTTAGTTTGCACTCTTAAAATTACCTCATTAAAGACTTGAGATTGGTAAATTTTCTTTTCATCTATTTTGTAACTGTGCTCTTGAGAGGTTGAAAGCACTTTTAGCATCTGTTAGCCTTGTGAATTTCAATGTGAACTTTCCTATTACTTACCTTATGCTGCTGTAACATTCTCTTTCATTTATGAGTAATTTGAAGTGAGATTTATTGAGAAGACGGTTAATAGAGTGTTTTGTTGTGAAAGTACAATTGAGCAGTGTGCCATTTTAAGGAACTAGAAGACTTGTGAACTGATTAATATGAGTTTAATCACTGTCAGGTTTATCTCCAATAGCTTTTTGTTTACTGCAGTTTTCAATCAAAGACAGTAACTCTGGATTTGGTTCAATACTGTCTTTTCCATTATTTCACCAATAGAAATAGAAAGCAATGTGATTGCACAGGCTTACAACTAAAGTAATGTTCTTGTGAGTCATGTGTTCATTAGCAAGGTCTAATTAAATAGGAAGTCTCATCGGTAGATGTTTTCACGTCCCAGTCCTTTTGTGGTAGATCCAAATAAGTTATTTTTCCTTAGTCTTTTACAAAAAGGCATGGTAGCAGTCCTTTTCCTAGTACTTCGCAGTTTGCCAAGATTTCTTTCAAAGGATCTTCACCATGAATGGATGTTGTATTTCCATCTTAGTTGGATGGTATGCTTTACAGAACTGGGCTTCCAGATGTCCAGTTTGGAGATCACAGAATCACAGAATATGCCAGGTTGGAAGGAAGAGGCCCACAAGGATCACTGAGTCCAACTCCTGGCCCTGCGCAGCAACATCCTCAAGAATCACGGTGTGTGCTTGGGAGCATTGTCCAAACAATTCCTGAACTCCGTCAGGCTTGGAGCACTGCCCTGGAGAGCCTGTTCAAGTGCCCAACCACCATCTGGATGAGGAATCTTTCCCTAATATCCAACTTCAACCTCCCCTGATACAACTTCAGGCCATTCCCTGGGTTCCTGTCAGTGTTACTAGAGAGAAGAGATCAGTGTCTGCCTTTCCTCTTCCCCTCATGAGGAAGCTGTACCTGCAGTGAGGTCTCCCCTCAGTGTCCTTTTCCCCTGGCTGACCAGACAAAGTGACCTCAGCCACTCCTCACAGAGCTTCCTCTAAAGGCCCTTCACCATCTTTGTTGCCCTCCTTCGGAGGCTTTCTAATACCTTTAGATCTTTCTTACATGACAGTGCCCCAAACTGCTCTCAGCACTCGAGGTGAGGCCTCCCCAGTGCAGAGCAGAGTGAGACAATCCCCTCCTTTTCCTGGCTGACAATGCTGAGCATTTATTGATGTCCCCAGGACAGGGCTGGCCCTCTTGGCTGCCAGGGCACTGCTGATTCGTATTCAGCTTTCTGTTGACCAGGCCTCCAGGTGCCTTTCCCTGGCACTGCTCTCCAGCATCTCATTCCCCACTATGTGTATACATTCAGGGTTGCCCATCCCAGGTGCAGAATCTGGCACTTCCTTATGTTCCCTTTGCATAGTTGGTGATTGCCCAGCCCTCTCATTTGCTGAGGTCCTTCTGCAGGGCATCCCTGCCTTTGAGGGAGTCAGCAGCTCTTCCCAGTTTTGTATCATCTGCAAACTTGCTCAGTATCACTTCAGTCCTGCATCCACATCATTTATGAAGATGTTGAAGAGCACGGGGACAAGGATGGAGCCCTGTGGAACCGCAGCAGTGACAGGTCCCCAGTCTGATGTCCCCCCATCATGCCCCACCAATGAGCCATGAGTTGCTCAGCCATCCCATGATGTATTTATCCAGCTGTGTGCTGGACATTTTGTCCAAAAGGATCATGTGAGAGGCAGTGTTGAAAGCTTTACTGAAATCCGAAAAAAGAAGACATCAACTGGCTTCCCTTGATCAACTAAGGGGGTTACTTTATCATAAAAGGGAATCAGGTTTGCTAAGCAGGACCTTCCTCTCATGAAGCCCTGCTGGCTGTGACTGATGACTGAGATGTAGTGAGCTGAACTGTGATTTTTCTGCAGACCACTATTCTGTTTTTATTCAAAGGAAATCAAAATGCTTGAAAGATTGATACTCCCCTTGCCTCATCTCAGTGCACATTTACAGAATCACAGTATCAATTAGGTTGGGAAAGACCTCTGAAATTTTGTCCAACCCATGACTAAACACCTCCATGTCACCTGGGACATGGCACAAAGTGCGCATCCAGTTTTAAACAGCTTAGGATGCTGCCAGTGTCCCTACATTGCTGTAAAGTGTGTCACAAGGCTGTGTGTATCCTGATAGCCCCTCTGGTGCCATGTACATGGATAATACAGTTCCAGTCCTACCTGAATAAACACTCCTGTTTATTCATTCAGCAAGTCCCTGTTTCATCCCTCCTTTATTTTGCACTGACTTGTATTGGTATTTGGTTGGTTAACTATCACTGATGTCAGAGAGCTGCTGCAGCACAGGGAAAGGGCTTCTGTTTGAAGTGGTATCATCATAATTTATTCCCATTATAATGTTGAATGTGATTCTGTAAGACCAGACCTGGTAAATGACTCATTACAAGAAAATGTGGGTATTTGATTATACTTCTAGTTGTTCCTGCACAATCTGACATTGAGTTTCAATATGAAAAATTCAACGTGATAGGCAAAGAGGAAGAGTTAGGATATGTTGAAATTGTATTTATGATAGCTTTACTTCTAGTGATATTTTCTACAGTGGTCCATTTGTGATATTTTAATATGTGGTTTATACATGGCATAGGTTTTGTAAAAATCTTTAATTCAGGTATTTCTGTAGACTATTATAAAAAAGACTGACAATAAAATACTGGAAAGTACATGTACTTGTTATGAAAAGGAAAAGGTGAGTGATTTATTTACATTTTTTATTTGTTGTTTCCTATTTTGGTGTTTTGATTAAGAGCTGGTTTGAATTTATGGAATAAATTAATTTTTTAAAGTACATTAAGATGATTTAATTACAATGATTCATAAAATCCTGGCCTACATAGTGTTTCCATTTGAACTTATTATGAGTGCTAGAGTGTGTTTTCTCCTAAGAGTCATTAAATGTCATTTGACCATAAAACAAATACTTGTTAATTATTTTATTTTGCAAATGTCTGACCAAAGACATTAGCTCCTGTTCAGTAACCTGAAAAGTGGTATTGCTGTTTGGATTAAGCTTGAAAAACAGGCTAAGACTTTTTTTTAACCAGGCTTTCAGATTTTCCTTTTTCAAGGACTTCACACACTCCTCTAAAATTCTGTAATTCTTTAATTCTCTGGATCTTGAATGCCATAAGTTGCAGCCTTCATCCTCTCAGTTTCCAGAATGTGGTCTTCACCCAGTTGCCTTTTTGCTTTCTAGCCATAGACTGGCAGACTTGTTTAGGTTAAAAATGACCTATAATTTGATTGAGTCCAACCTTTGACCAAACATAACCTTGTTAGCTAAACCATAGCACTAAATTCCCCATCCAGTCCTTTCTTGAATATTGGCAGTGATGGTGATGCCACCACTTCTCCGGGCAACCCATACCAATGCTTAATCACTCTTTCAGTGAAGAAATTTTTCTTGATGTCCAGTCTGGACCTGATGTTGTTGAGTTTGGGATGGAAGGAAAGACTCCAGTCTTCAGATGGATCAGAAGGCTAACTTTACTGAAAGTAGCAGGTCTTTTATAATGTGACTTGCTTATGTGATACTTAATTGGTCTCAAAGTAGAAACATTTCACACTATTGGTGGCTATAAATAGTACACTGTGAAGAACTATAACTATAAACAGTGGTTACAGAAAGATAATAATTGTTTATATTGTTTCTTCGAAGATTCCCAGGCTCAGCCTGGGAGAAATTTTCTCTGTTCTTTCTTCATCTGAACTATTAATCTCCACATGGACCTCCCCTGGTGTGTCTTGAGGCCATTTCCTCTTGTCCTGTCCCTTGTTACCTAGGGGAAGAGACTGACTCCACCTGGCTACAACCTCCTTTTGGGTAGTTTTTTCCTGTTCTCCAGGCTAAACACACTCAGCTCCCTCAGCCACTCCTCCTAAGATTCACTCTCCAGATGCTTCAGCAGCTCTGTTTCCCTTCTCTGGGGAAGGGAGACTGCTGGACTCAGTTCAGCACCTCAGTGTCTCTCTTGCAGTGAGGGGCCCAGAGCAGGAGACAGAGCTTGAGGTCTGACCGCACCAGTACAGGGGAACAGTCTGAGTGCAGGGGCTCAGTCACTGCTCTGCTCCTGCTGGCTGGAGGTTTTGTTGATCATCTCCCTGATTTCACCAAGAATCCAAAACTTTTTATCATTTAGTGGTCACTATACCCAAGATGGCCTCTGACCACCCCATCTCTCACCAAACCATCTCTGCTTGTAAGCAGCAGGTCTAGTGGAGCACTGCTTTCCAGGCTGCCCCTCTACATACCTGCTTGGATTTTCTGGGTTCTGTTTGTTTTATTTTTCCTTTGTTTTCTGTAACTCTCCCCTCCACCAAGGGAATTTTGGGTGGTTTCAGCCCACTGACTGTTGTGCAGTGTGACAAAGATGTCTCTCCTTTGTGTCATTGAAAGTCTGCCATTTGCAGCAGGTGCCTGCATAGCAAATCTGAGCTCTTTTCCCTCTCTCACTCTTTCCAGGTCCATAAGGCTTTCCATTTTATATGATCCCTTCAGTTCCATCCAAATAACTCCTGGCAATTTTAGTTTTATTCATGCTTGAATGACGAAAATTTCCTTGGTATTTCAGTTTGCCATATACTTTAGGAGGCACTCAGTGTGCCTCATATATCTCATGAAAGATGAAGTCACACTGTTGTGGGCCTGATGATGCAATTATTAGCAAGTCAAAAATCATGCTTTCAAGTTACCTGGTCCAGAATTTAACAAGGGCATCTTTTATGCACCCTCTTCTGCATTAAACACTCAATAATTTAATTCAGGTAATGATTTTGTTATCAATAATTAAACTGATGAAGTAAACAGGGATTTCATTTGATCTGTAAATTTTCCATTTAGAGTAATTTTTTATATTTAAGTCAAACATTGCCATTCAGCTTGAATAGTGATGGACAATCTAGAGAGTATAGAATTGCCTGTGGTTCCAGCTGAGATACATAAAAATCACCAGGTCTTCACAAGGCCTCCTCTTCAATTATAGGTCAAGTCAGAAATCCAGGGTACCTTTATGGAGATTAATTTTATATAGGGGCAGGGAGTACCGATTTTCTGATTTTCCCAATTCCAGTTTAGAAATGTTTGCAGAAATTGCCCAAGCTGTCTTGCAGACTGTCTGAAGAGCTGATGCACAGGTAAGTTTTTTCTACTGTACAAGGATTTTTTTATGTATGAACCTGTCAAAGCTGAATGAAATTTCAAGATCAGATTCTTCTGTTTCAGCCCAGACACCTAACTTCTGCAAATATGGATTCAGAAGTCATACTGCAGGCCACACAGTTTGAATTGTAATATTCTCATTAATCAGTTCTTTTCTGTAAAATGCAATTTGTTAGTAAAATTCTGAGAGATTGAAAGCAAAAGTCAATATAGTTTTTTTTCCCTGCATATTTTTATTGTCTGATGAGAAAATTCCAAAAGTATTTCAAACTTTTCAGGTATTTTCAACTACCTTTTCCTCACAGTGTGCTGCTTGAATATAAACTAATTCAAAATAATGGGCAATGGCCCAGAAGTCTTTGTGTGATTGCCTAATGGTATATAAAAACCCACCAACAGTGAAAATATGTTATTTACAAGTGAAATTCTAGATGTTGCCATCTCAGCTGAATTGTCAGAGTTTGGTGATCCAGAAGAGGGAGCTGCCACATAAATTTCTAGCAGTTTGGAACTTAGCAAAGTCTCTTTTAACCCCCCATCATGGAATTTTTTTTATTTTTTAATTTTAAGACTGACTCCAGGGGTTTCATGTGATGCTTTTTTGGTCACTCAGTTCATAGTTTGCTGATTTCTAAGGACAGCATTAGAGACTTAATGCTTTAATTTCCTTCATTTTTCAGTATGAGTTCAGTGTATGTTTTTAAACATTCTGCTTGAATACCGTGCTAAAACCTTTGGTTGACATGATGAATGTGGCCCTTTTTACTTAATATGCAAAGTCTTTTTAAACACAGATGTTTCTGACTAGCCCACCATGGATTTTTTAGAGATGTTTTCTGTAGCATGCAGGAAAGAACTTTGTGGTGGCTGGCCTTCCTCATGTGAGATAGACATGGCTTCTGAATCATTGTAGTTTTTTTCTGTGTAAGGAGTGGCTTTTCTGTCACAGTAAGAATATACAACTGGTATTTTGAAAATAGCAATATATATGTAAAATAGCAAAACCAATGTGCACACTTCAATGTGCTTCTAATGCGCTTTTTTTTTTAGCACTGCAGAGCAATTTATAATGATTCTATCTGTAATTTGTGGGTTATAAAACAAAAGGACAATGAGGTACTGGGAGAAGGCATTAAAACACATACTTGAACTTATGGTCAGGAAGGAGACCAGACTTCCTGAGCATCCTGAGCATATTTTCAAGTGCATGATTTAACCTAGGTTCTGATATTGGTGGGTGGAATCCTACGTTGCTACTTGTAATGATAGATCTTATCACAGCTATTGTATCTTCAGATTCATTGTTAGTCATTTTGTGTTAAAAACTGATGCAGTGATGTGATTGAGGTAACTGGAGTATTGAGAAACAGGTGGGACTTTTTTTCCAGCTGCCTAATATATTCCTTGGGTCTTTTTGTCATTAGAAGCTTTAGAAGATACTCAGTATTAGAAAGCTTTTATTTGTTTCTTATGGAGAAGAGTGAATACAGCACTGTGTTGATGATATGTTTGTGGTTATATTTTGTGCAAATTTTGAGGAGCTGGAACATGTTCAGAGAAGGGAAATTAGGCTGATGAAGAGTCTGGAGCACAAATCTTGTGGAGGGTTGCTGAGGGAGCAGGGGTTGTTTAGCCTGGGGAAGAGGAGGCTCAGGGTGGACCTTATTGCTCTCTACAGCTACCTGAGAGGAGATTGCAGAGAGGCGGGAATTGGTCTCTTCTGCCAAGTAACAAGTGATAGGACAAGCAAAATGGCCTCAAGATGCACCAGAGAATGTTTAGATTGGATAGTATGATTTTTTTTTTTACTGAAAGGGTGTACAGGCATTGGAACAGGCTGCCGGGGAAGTGGTGGAGTCACCATTGCTGAAGATATCTAGATGTGCCAGTAGGATGTGGTTTAGTGGAGGACTTGGCAGTGGGGTGTTAGTAGTGGACTGGATGATCTTAAGGGTGTCTTCCAGCCTAAGAGATCCTGTGATTCTCTTTCTGGAGGTAAGTACAGGACAGTAAAAGTCCTTGTGGTTCCAGTGAAGAGTGAGAATGGAGCATTTCCTTTGTTATCAACCTTGAATATTCCTGCATGTGGTAGTATCCTGCTGTTCACTTACTTCATATTTCCAATTAGTAAATCTATAAATATGAATGCTTTCATAGAAGTTACCACTGGATTCCATTCATACCTCTATGTGGTATCATCATGTGGCCTTCAGATTACATATGCAAGCTGCTCTGTTAGACAGTTTAGACATTACATTGTGAAGTTGTGCATATCATTCTAATATTGGAATGTGCCAACATGAAGAACTCTGTGGCTTATTTTTAGTTATTTTGTAAAATAATTTTGAAATTTCTATATTTTTTACATGCTCACAGATGTACATACATACACTTTTTTCTTACATCCATGCAGGGTTAATATAAAAATAAAAAGATAATTCTATAAGATCAGTGTAGATGTGTTTGACTTTTTCTCCAGGAGGCTTTGGAATAGGTACATAAATAAATAGTGGTTTTCTATAAACCTAATATTTTGCACATGGCTATTGCAGTTGAAATATATAATATTTAAAAATATTTGTATTTTTGTTCAAAAAACCGATGGCCTTTTTGTAAGTTTTAAAGTCTTCCATCAAATACAATTTCTTTTCAGTATGCATACATTCCTCAGATGTTCTGGTAATGTTTATTTGTAAGCACATTTTGTAGTGGCTCATGTCACAATGAATAGAGTTGACAGTTGGGCTGATTGCAGGAATATGCAAAATGTTAACCTCATAAATCTTTCTCCACCTATTGTATTGTGTAATTTTTACAAAATATGCAGAAGTATGGTGCAAGAGACAGTTCCATTATTTTAGTTGGGACCATTTTGGTATTGCAGTTAATGCTGATGTTTTCAATTCAAACACAGTTATGTCTAGACACTAACAGGGGCTGTTGATTTGACATTCCATTCATAGAGAGGGCACGTGTCATTCAAAAGTGAGTTCTGAAACTCTTCAGCATGGCTGCATTGTTAGTGATGGGCCTTTCCACTTCACATGACTACTATAACTAATTACTGTATTTAGTGATCTTGAGATCCTGAAATGAAAATCACCAAGTTTCTTTGGGGGATACAAATGATATTAATATTCTTTCTCTTTATACCCAGAATAAACTTCTGTGTTATGACTAGACTCAAAGATGCAAAGTAGAAGTGTTATCCTTGCAAGACTTGATGGTTTCTTGTTAAATCTGACTTACTGAGTAATCTTCATGATCTTTGAAATTTTTAATATAGACTAGTTTTCGTCAATATATGGTTTTGTTTGTCAGATAACTCTTATTTTTTAAGTTTCTCTGGTAAGTTCTTGTGTTAACATTGTAAACTCTGCTTTGAAATTGATTGTTTATTGTGGAAATACCCCATGCTTCAGATTGCATTCATTTGCAAGAAGCACTAACTTGGTGTCTTTGTAATGGTATACAAAATAGATGTAATAATTTTAAAGTAAGAAGAATTCTTATTTTTCATGTGCTACATGTTAAAATTGTGGGGGTTTTTTCCCTTGAGCTTTTTATGCAGTTTTTTTTTTTTAATTTTTTCTCTTAAAGTCTGTTAATTTCAGTGTGAGCTGATTCCTCTCTTCTAAACTAAGGCATCACAGCTATATTTCAGTTTGATTGCTTTTTCTGGGTTTAGTTTTTTCTCCCTAAGCATACTTGCCCTAGTGGAATGTCCACCTTTCCCAAGTGAAATCTAGAGGGACCTTGAGAGTCTGCTGAGTGCATTGAGAGTGTAGCTGTGCACTGGTGTTTCTTCAGAAAGGTGATACCATGCCTCTGAATCTGTGATTTTATGTTGCTTTTTCATTTCTCCCTCTCCTCATGCGCCTCCACATTAATCAAAAATCTTCCTTAAAGCATGAAACCTGTGTTGACTTGTGGAAGTATCAACTGTGCATTGAAATTTATTTCAATTTAAGAATATTGCAATATTAACATGGTGTTTCTGATTCCTAGTCTGATGACTTTAGAGGCATAATTGTTCAGTGATAATTCCAGAAATGCACAGAGCTTTGTTGAAGGACTTGACTTCTCTTTTCTTGATGATGTCAAATCATAAAATGTATCCATGGAGGAATAGAATATTTTGTGTCAAGAAAACAGATCTCAAGGTTTAATCTTGATTCTGCAATAAGACAAATCACCTCTGCTAGAGAACATTTCTAGAAACAAGATCTGTCTCTCTGTTTTCCCCCCTGTGCTGAGTCTCTAGAGCAGCTTGTGACCTATATTACGCATCAAATGTTAGAACTGTGTAGTCATTGCTTGCTTTAGCTGCAGGTTCAGAAAGTACCCAGAGCAAAGCCTGTGCTGTTGGGGCTGGGCAATGCTGACCTGGGCAGAACTGACCCCCTTGCACTTGCAAAGATCACTCACTTACAAAGCTCCAAAGCATCTGACAACTGTGCATCCTCTGTGTCTTTCTCTCCCTCTCTCCCTCTCTCTCTCTGTATCCTCTCATCAAATGGTTGAAAGAAAGCATGTATTCAAACCCTGTGGTTAAAAAGCTGCACGATTGAAGGAGGATTGCAAACCCCAAACTTTCAGTGACATCATCCCATAATTCTGTTTCTATAGGTACCCTGCACTTTTGACTGCCAGGTTTTATGTGTCTCTATTTTACTTTTTGTGTATGCATTGTGAGTGATTGGAGCTCTATACTTCTCCAGACACAGAGCTGTGTGGTTTCTTTGGTAAAATACTGAAGTGTGTAACCATTCACATAGATTCCTTTTCCACCAGCAAATGCTTACCTATGTAAATGTAACATTTGAGTTCAGATGTGAGCACAAGTCAAGAAATTCAAAGATATAGTTCCCACAGCAACCATAATTCAGCCTCGTTGCTGTGAAAGCACAAAAGCTCACACCAAATACCATGCAGAATACTGCATGCATGCAAGTTTATGAGACACAGTTGCTAGGAGAGCCATAAATTTTAATTTCCAGAAGTATTTACATTCACATTTTATATCTCTTAGAATTAAAATCTGTATTTTTTGAAACAGTGCAGAAATGAAGAAATGGAATAGAGGCCATTTGGATTAGTGTATCTTTTTCCTTTCTTGTAATGTACAGTTGATTACTCTGCTATCTGTCTTTCTGTTGACTTTTATTTTTAAGGGAGTAATATTGAATGTGAAACATAATCTGGTCTACTTCCTTATCTAACTCTATTTTTTCTCTTTGTTCACCCCTATTACTAAACCTGCAGCTAATGGGATCTACTTGTTTGCCTACCAAGGATAAATAAATCAGATATTTACCTGCATGTAGCCATGCATCTTGCTATTCAGCTTCATCTGTCCCTTAAGGCTCCATGATAAAATATCCCAAAGCATATGGAATATATTTATTTTCAATATCTTATAGGGTACTTTTAGTTTCTTTGTTTGCCTGCTAAGTCTCCTGATTTGGTCATCTTAGACATGTTTAGTTATTATCACGGTTGGTGAAGAGGTGGAAGAGTACTTGTTTTGAATTTATATTTTTAATGAGGAAAATGTAAATATTTCAATTATAGTACTTAATGAGCACAGCAAATGTTTGTAAATAGTATCTACAGGATTTCCAGAAACTGGTTGGCTGAAATATCTATATGAACTTTCTTAACCTTTCAGATATGGCCAGTGGAGAGAGAGACGATGATGTCTGAATATTGGCATATTAAGTCCCATTTCCATGGGTGATTATTATATCTGTAAGCTGGATTGAGTATTCATGATTATTTCTATAAAAATTCCCTTTGACTGTGGCATATGCTAATACCTCATAATTTATATGGAATAAAATCATTGTATCTCACCTGTCATTTAAAATAAATGGTAAAAAAGGAAATGACACAAGAAAAAGAAGGTTCATAGTAAGAGTTTCTCTTCAGTAAACTACAAAAAAATTAATTTAGACTTCATCTAGTTTCTACCAGACTGATTTTTCTCAGCCCTCCATCACTTCTTAGCCTGCTATATGAGCCTTTTTATGGACAGTCTGGGCAGAGCTGAAAGGCTGATAGGATGTGAAAATGTTCTCCTTGGGAAATCTTTGGATCCTGCCCTTCCCAGATTGTTAGGCAATCTGCTCTAGGAAGCCTGTTTTGACAGTGCCTGTTATCTCTGCTCAGCAGAGTCCTATAGGGACCATCCCTGCCTACCTCAAAGCCAGGGTTAGGGGAATTCACTCTGCAGCCCAGTGCCTTCCCAGAGCTTTATTGTTCTGTTTAATTGTGTTGAAAAGCTAGTTCGGAACTGCACACTGTACTGTACACGTGTCTAAAATAGTTTGTGTGTATGAAATGCAGGTTTTCTTGTGTAAGAATTTATAACCTGAAATTTGAACTCCATCTGAAAATTAAAACATTCACAGTGGCTTAACAATTTCTTACTAGGTAAACACATGAAGATTAATTAAATTCTGTCTGCTGTCTGATCAAGAGTTGGTCTAGTCTTTCCACAGTGACTTCACTGTGTCTAAATTCTATGAATTGAGGAAGGGGACTGGGAATTGTGAATCATGGCATTTCTTCAAGGAGCAGGTAGTGTCCTGGTGTTTGAGTGGAGTCCTGGATAAAACTTGATTCATAAGGCTGTATGTCCTGCTGAAACAAGATGATGAATACTCTGGGTGTAGGTTTTGGGTAAGAGCTTTGTTGTGATCATAAGCTTCCATCAACATCCTTAAAACATTTCTTTTTCCATTGTATATAGGTAATATAGCTTCTCTATGGTGTGAATAGTTACAAGGATGCTTTTGTTTTCTTCTTTCTGTCCTCTTACATGAAGTAGTTGTGGTTTTAGTATTTGAAGTGAATGAGTTATAGCAAACTTCAGTGGAAACTAAGAACTGCAGAGGGATGATTTGAGATAACTGGAAAACAGCAAAATGTTACACTTGAAATTGATCTATTTGTAGTAAATAGAAATACATAAATAGACACAGTTTTGTGTAAACACCAAGTTTACATTTGTGTTCATTACAAGCTGATCAATAACTGTTGCTGGATGACTAGATGCAGTTATTTTATATAATTAATTACTGTGCATACAGGCCCAGGGAAGAGAAATGTGCAGTCAATACTGCCAGGGATTGCTGGTAATCATGAGAAGCTAAATTTGTTTTGAGGTGATGGGGGTCCTGTGGGACAAAAAGCCTTATAAGGGAAATTGCTTTTGTGTAGTGGCAAAAGGGCCTGGTGTTGGGAACAAGGTCATAGTTTCAACACTTACTGCCATCAGAGGAGAAAGCTGGTATAACTCTACTTATGCAGGTGTTTTTCCTCCAGCATGTCACTTCCTCTGTGTGCATGTGTCCCCGGAGATACAGATTTCCTAATGGAACACAGGACTTTGATGCAAGTGGATGGCCGTGTCACCTCACAGTTCTCAAAGGAGAATAAAATTTCCTTGGTGGGATTAAAACCATCTGCTTGCATCATGGGCTGTTAGCTATGAGATAGAATTTGATGTTAAATATGTTAGTCACTCTTAGTAGATGGAGGGTTGGTATGTAGAATATACTGTGCCATATGTTAAAGATTTTTGTCCTTTCTCTTCATTTGAAAATAGGTATCCTTGTCAATTACAGTGAGCTGGAAAGAGGCAATTTTTAAAATTTTTCAGTTTAATTTTTAAAGTGTTTTCAGTATTTTCCATTTATCTGCAAACATTTCTTTGAACATCCTGTCAAAATTACCACAAATATATTTGAATTGTGTTTTTAAACTCTGATAGAAATTGACCGTTCTCTCTTATTGAAGGTAATACAGTTCCTTTTGCAGGATTGTATTTCTAGTTTCCAACTTTGACAAACTCCTAACCATAGAGCCTAACAGGTTTTTTTCCTATGGATTGGCTTCAGGCTGATTTTTCACAGAAAAATCTAGTTAAAACTGCCAATTTAGCTTTGACCCTAAGCTTCACAAGAAAATTCCTGGTATCCTTTTGCCCATTAGAAAAAGAAAGAATTCCATCAACCTCTCCTTGAAAAAGCTCTAGTATTTGCATCCATTGAAGGAGGAACTTCAAATTGACAAGGTGAATATAATCAATTTGACTATATTGAAGAGTGTCTTTGACTGTCCCTGTGAATACCTACTCTTCTTTGACCAATTTATAAACTTCTGAAAAATGATTGTTTAAATAATCTCATGTAAGTGTTGGTAGAAATGGGTTGATAGAATTTTTCCCCCCTTTTCTGTCATCTCAGCATATAGGGATTGTACCCTGATGCAAAGCTGAATTGACCTTTGTGTAATTGCACTTCTTGTCTGATTGAAATAAGAGATGTTTTTTGGTGTTGAAATATTACAGTTTTCTGTTCTTTTCTTTGAATTGCATTCTCTGTCTGCTGGAAAGGGGCTGAGTAGAGGAGGAATCACTGTTTGATTTGGCCTAGAGCAGGTGCTGGCCATCCAGAGTACCTTGGAAAAGGAGGCTGGGCTTGAAGGAACTGGCGGAGGTTCTGGCTCTGTGGAGCTCAGGTGCACAGGAAATCAGAACTCTGAGTGTGTGGAGGACACTGGTAGTACCTGGCAATCACAGTGACATGCTGAAGCTGCCTGAACAGAGATTGGGAACGAGGTGGAAACATGGGAAGAGGCATTATGAGGAGGGGAGGAGAGGCATGGAGATGAGTCTCCTGCAGGGCCTAGACAGTAACACAGCTTACTGGAGAATTGCTTCACTTCTGGTGCCAGAAGGCTGTCTGGCATCATTGCTGGCATTGGCAGGGAAGCTGTACTCCACCAAGGGAGTTTTGGTGTGTGCTTTTCAACCAGCTCTTCATTAAAAGCACAGACTGGTAAGTTTCTAGAGCAAATAGTGACCTACTTGGTTCAAGAAGCAGGGAATTTTCCAGTAGACCTTATGACTGTAAAATCTGTGAAGGTATAAGTTTCCTGTCATGTAATGGAATATGTTTCCTTTTTTTAAGAACTTGGAATTTTTTTTACCTTTGAAAACCTCAGAATCACTTCCAAATTGCCATCTGAAGTGTGCAATTGCCTGTGGAGCCTTATTTAAATGCCTGACATGTTTGCATTGTAGTATAATAATTATATTATGATGCTGGTTTAATTTTCACCCGGTTGAGCAGATGAATCAGAGTAGTGAAATGCAGAGTACTGTTCTATGAGCCGTGTCTGATCTATTGCAAAAATTGGAAGACATGTTGTTAGCATTCTGGAGAGCTGGAATCTCCTTCCCTGTGGTGAGGTTTATGTGCAAGGTAAGAAGCAGTGCATTTTATAATGTGCTGTCCCTAATTGTGTGGTTTTGGTTTTTAGGTATCTAGGTTGGGATGCTGAATTGCTGGTTAGGCCCTCTTGCACTTGGTCAGTAGAAATCCTGTACAGAAAGCTATAAACTATAGAAAATATAAAGGATTGGGCCACAGAATGAGTAGTATGGAGAAAACAAGACAACTACAGGTATGACATTAAGTGAGTTATATCCTTTTAGAGTGTTGAGTAAAGTAAGGTTAAAATTTTGGTGATCCCAGCATGTGGCTGTCATCAAGTTACATGCTGCAGTTTTAAATTTCTGGTTATTTGCATTTGCACTGCTGGCAAATAACTTTTTAAGAATTATGTGTATGAGGGAGAAGGAGAGACTTCATGTAACTACAGAAAAAAAAAAAAAACAAAATTAAAAAAAAAACTACAGAAAATAAAAAATAGCTTTGGATGAAAATGGCTTGCTTTATATTTAGCATGAAAAAGAGTACATTAAGAAAATAAGCTGTATCTTATCATAGTCTCTTGATAATTAAAAAAATAATGTTTTGGCGTCTTTTTCCCAGTTACCTTTAGCTGCTTCAAGGGTATGTACAAGTGCAGAAAAACAATTGTGTGAACATAGAAAATTAAAATGAAAGGGACTGAATGTTTTGGATAAATACAAGTTGCTATAAAAGACAAAATTAAATGAAAAGGATATAATTTTCACAGATTTCAAATGTAATTATGTTATGTCATAATTTTATAGGGTATTAGCCTTAAAGCAGTAGTTGTGAAAAATAAAGTCAAATTCAGAAGCCATATTTCACTAGGAAACTATATTTAACAATAATAATAATAATAACAATATCTATAAAATAATAATTATATGTAGTATTTAAAGTTAAAAAAATAAAATTTGTGAAAGTTTAGCTGCTGCGACATTCTTGTGGCATTGGAGTTCTAATTAGCTGCAAAATGAAATATAGCAAGGAATCTGTGGATTTGGCGAGAAATAAAACTTATTACTAGGTTCAGGATACTGTCATACTTCCTGTGTATTCTTACCCTTAAGTATCATTTTGCAGTAATGATGCTTAATACATCCAGGAATGCAAGTGAGGGATCTGAAAACTAAGATGCAATATATCAGATTGACTAATAGATTATGAAGTGGTATAAACAATTTTAACTAAACTTAGTAAATTTGTGTTGCTTTCCTATTGTGTTTTTTCAGTTGGTTGATTTGCAAAATCAGAAAATCTCATCAAGTGTCTCTATCGTTGTTACAAAGTCACAAGGCTTTACTGTAATTGTCTGCAGGTGATAATAATTAATATTTTAAAATGCAGTTACTTTGCTCTTTTTAAGAAGATGAGAAAATCATTAAAAAATGAATTCTATCCTAATGGGACTCAATTTAGAATCTACTGAATACTACAGTAAAACTTTCATTGACTTCAGGAAGAGCAGAAATGTGACTTTTCATATCAATTTTTGCTGATGAGGTGATAGCTGTTTTTCTACAGGGATCAGTTGTAAAGTATTGCTTGAAACCATGAAGTCGTAGCTGCTGGCTTTGTTCCCCTCTTGCAGGTGGGATTTGGGGATATAGAACACAGATACCTCTCCTTTCTGAAAATCCTGAAACGTCTGCTAAGTCACAGCTTTTCAAATCCTCCCAGAGGAGATTTGCTCAGGATTTTTTTTTAATACATCCAGTAGATGACAAGTAATAAAACCAGGAGGGTTATTTGTTGTATTTTTATGGCTGAGTCTGTCATCTCCCATCGGCAGAGCTGTCAGTGGATGGTCAGCACTGCCTGCAGTCCCAGGGGTCAGCGAGAGAGCGCCGGGGAAGGAAGGGCTGGTTGTGCTGTGAGTGTAGAGAGGGGGCTGAGGTTACATTATGGTGATTTACGTTATTCAAACGGGAATTCTGATTGCTGCAGCTCAGATGACTCCTAACGTGCCAGGCATGTCATGGATTTAATTATGGGATGTGCTGATGGGGAGGGAGCTGGGGTGGCTGGAGTGTGACACGGCGCGAGCGGCTCCGAGCGCGGGACAAACTGCGTGGTTGTGCTGGCCCCTCTGCCACCCCGCTCTGGTGCAGTTCCTCACATGGTGTGGGACTGTTTGTCTGAGATCAGGCCCAGTAATTTGCCTTTTAGCAGAGTAACAACATGTCATGTATAGAAGGAAAATCTGGTAGGTGGCCAGTATGGAGTAAGGTTAAAGTCTGTGTCCTTGAAATACTGAGAAAATACAGCAACAGATGTGCAGGATTTAAACTGGTTATTATTCCAGTCCTGTAGATACAAACAGATAATTAAAATGTCATTTTTACAATGTCTTAATCAGCAAAAGTTTGATCTTCTACAAATACCTTTTGATAAAGCATTTGTTTTTTGTTCACATATGCTGTTAGAATTTTGAATTCCTCAAAGCATTTATCTTCTGAATTATATAAATATTTTTCTAGAATCTTACCTTTTTTTTTTTTATTTCTCCATCTTTTTCATTCTTTATTTAAGATGGTTAGAACTGTGCCTGTAGCCACTTCTTTTTTCCATGTTGTCATGTAGTAATTTTCTTAAATGCCTGATTCTGCTCAACTATCAACATTGTTTCTTTTCTTTATTCCAAGAGCTGTGGAAGTACACTTTCAGTGGTAGAGGTCTTACAGAAGGTGGAAACTGCTGATCTAAGGCTTCAATTATTGCACATTTTAACTTACTATAAAATATTTAAGCTTTCCTTGAAGACAGGACTTCTTGGCAGGAGGATAGGGTGATTAAAAACATATATAATAAATGCAGGTAGCACCCACATAAATTCATCCAGCTGTGTGAAGTCCTGTCAGTCTGTGGATCTAGTCAGAGGCAGGGTTTTGTTCTTGTCAGTCAATGACAGCTGTGGCCAGGTGAGATGGGCTTTGTGCACATGGACCTGCAGAGATGTGAGGCAGCTGTGCAAACTCACCACCCAGTGCCCTCCAGCTCTTCAGTGTGATTCAAGTTCCTGATGGAATCATGTGCAGCAAAGTCTAGACCAATTGTAACTTTAATGAGCACCATTCTGACATTATTTAAAATTTTCCTTTCAGCATGATACTGTGTAAATATACTAGTGTATAGAGACATATGCAAATACAGTATGTAAACATACTAGATTTTATGTAAAAACTCAAGGCTTAAGTGTCCCAACATTTCTGAATTCACTGCAAATTGTCTGCATTTGCTATCATGGTGTTCTAAATATCAGGAACAACCTTTAGTAGCTTCAAACCAGTAACTGATTTTAAAAAGAAATAACACAGTCCTTATTTTACAGCTTTTTTATGTGTACTGTACTGTACAGTGTACTCTGCAACTGTACAGTGTTTTGTTTGTTTAAAGAAGTGGCATCCGCCTTCAGCTCTTCTTGGTTTTACACCGAAGAAAAGAAAGTGCTTCCCTTTTATGCGGGCAAGAAGGAGAAGGTGAACCCTTTATTCTTTAGGGAAAACTCTAGCTATGTCTAGCTTGAGGAGTCTTTTAGGTCTGCTTATGTGTTGTGCTCACCGTGCCTTGCCTTGGCACTGAAATGTCTGACAGAATATCAGAGATCAGGCAGATGAAGATGTTGACAGAAACCCCAGCCCTTTGTGGATGTGTACATTTCTTCCCATGTAAAAAACAAAGCAGTTCCTCTCTCAGGGCTAACAGTCTTTATAGCAGTATTGTAACACTGTCTGTAGGCATTACCCAAGTCTTACACTAATTTGTGACATGCTTTTTTGTTGCTTTTTGTCATTCCTGTTGTACAGCATAGTAATCTTCTGAATATATATTTAATTGTACAATCTTTTACTTTTTTCTCCTAGTTCTGTCTCTCGTAGCTTGACTAGACATGCAGTATTTTACTGCATTGATTGCAGTTTTTCTATAGGAATACTCATGGGGAAAATGTAGAAAATGTGCTATAACTATAGATCGAATGTAGAGTATGAGAAGAATTGAAACCTATTTTACAGTTTTTATTTTGTGTAATTTAGATTTCATATATATAATTTAGGAAATCACTTGTTAGTCTACTTGGGGGAGATACATGTAAAATTACAGTTGGAAACATTGTACTGAGAGTAATTACAAATTGTCACTACTGGAAAATTAATGTTTTTTGTTAGACATGCTGAAAAAACAACAGGAGATGATAGTAACTCACTGGTGCAGGGAGATATTCAGTAACTTCCAGGAAAATAAAAAAAAAAACTCCACATGCTGTTGCCATTCTCTGCTAGAGAAAACACTTATTTAGGAAATACCTGTTTCTCTGATACTTCTGTATAAAGTCTTGCTGACATTTTTAGGGTATGTGCAGTGCGTGACCATTGATAAATTAGAGACTATACCTAGACTTTTTTGTGAAAGCTGGTGTGCAATTGATCTATTTGATCTCTATTATTAAGTCAATACTAAGTTAGTTTAAAAATAGTTAATATTTGCAGTATTTATTGATTTTGTTTCATTATTTTGTTTATGAAAGCTGTTGGCAAATGTTGTCACTTTTGATGTCCCAGCATGAAGCACTCAGAGAGACAGTGATGATCAAAAAAAGGAGGTGATTTCAGCAATTTAGTTTGGCCTGCTTCATAACATAAACTGTGGATTTCCTCACAGTGATTCCAGAATTGAATGAATAATTTTTGACAGAACTAGGGGATGGTTATCTTTTTATGAAGACAGCTTTTAGGTCCCAAAGTCTTTTATTCTTTCTACTTTCAGTAAGAAATAGGGATCTTAATTTTATGAGAGGGCCTCTGTGGGGAACAGTAGTCCTCCTGTAAGTTTTAAATTTTATAACTAAGGACTTTGAGGAGTAAACTGTTGTTGGCTTTATAAGTAATTTGATGGGTAAAACTTTAAAGGATTTGGCTAATTTACCTTCCAAACCCATATGTAAGGACATAATTTTTCACGTATTAAGATACTTTTATCCTTTCTTTTTATTACATGCACATCTGTTCAGTACAATTGCACATCCTGGATGGCTGAGCCTGATTTAACACATGTTAGAAATCAGTGATCTTTTACTTGAATTAGAAATTTTCATTCATAAAAGGAGAAATTGTGTTTCATAAATCAAGAATACCACAGAATTTAAAATTCTTAAAAATTCCTTCTGAAGAAGGAAAGAATTCTTAAAAATTTCTTCTGCTGTAATGCCAGCTGGTACAGTGTGTAGATAGTGATGGACAGTCCCCATATGCCACGCTCTGTTTCTATTTATTGCACACCACATCCTTGTGGACACAGCCTGGCTGCATTATGGTTGCCTGCTTTTCTTCATCCCATTGCTCTTTTCTTATGTACTTGAAAAGTTAAAAATGTAACTCATACAACTGTGTTGTGGTCATGAAGTTCATTTGAAATACTGTTCTAATAAAAGCTAATAGAAATGGTTTTTAGTTCCATAGGGATTGAGTTGAAATTTGGGACACATGTACAACACAGGTTTGCGCTGAAGACTTTGGGAAAATGTCATGTGATTTTTGAATGTGTTTGAAGCCAATTTGTAAAACCTAGGCTGTGGATCATACATGTTTATTTGGAAAATCTGTCAGATCTCAGTCAATAGAACATGAAACTACAAATTATCATCTTCCAGAAAAAAAAAAAAAAGCCTAAACAATGCTGGTGCCTCTGCCAGGTATCTCTGATTATCAGCTGAAACCATCATGTCTTTGCTAGGAAGGTCATAAAAGTCCTTTTTTCAGAGGCTGTTGCCCACAGCCTGAGTGCTTCCACAAATGAGTGCCGATTTACTTATTTTTTTTCCTTACCAAATGATCATTAAATCAATGAGATATTTAATTACTGTGCACTGAAGCCCTTTGCCCTTGCCTTAAAGCAACTTACTGAAGTATGGGATGATTTTTATGGCATGGAAAGTGCCTTTACCAGTCTCATTTCTATTGCAGAAGTTTTTCACTTCAGATTCCAATTCCATGCATTATAGTATAAAAGTTTTAGAAATACCACGTGAATGAAACATCTGTCAGGATTTAGCAAAGTTTGGTCTAGCTGATATTAAAGCCACAGTGGGCCAGTAGGGTATTAAGAGAGAACTGTGCTGTTTTCCTCATAGTAACTACTTCAATGCATTAGGTATTAATCATCAGACTCCTAAATGTTTTTTTAATTAACTTTTTAGAGGATGTGTGCTTTGAGAAGACCAGTCTTCCTGTTGTGTTTCTGTAACTGTTAGTTTGTGTTTAGAGCTTACAGTTCTGTGTTTGAATTTTAGAATCTGAGAATCAAGTTTTCTTGAAGTACTGTTGGCTGTATTTTCCCTGGCCTAATCTATCAGTGCTGTGATAACTGAATCATGTGCTTAAATTAGCTGTTCTAAAACAAGGGGGAAAAAGCCATGTACAATCTGACAGGGCTCATATTGATATTCCTCAAGCGTGATAAAAGGAGAAATTATACTAACTTGTTTTTTATAGCTCAGTCTAGCTACTTTATGTTTCTACTCAGAAACCAATGAATAAATCATAAGTATTACATATGTGTTAATCTAACCAGATCCTCAAGGAAGAATGAGTAGAGCAGGTGTTATTTTTACAGCTGTATTTCATAATTTGAGTTCTTTCCATTTAGCTAAGTATCCAAATGCTGTCTTTTTAAATATAGTGCAGAATTGAGACCTGTGATAAGTGTATTGATACAATACATCAAACCTGTGGTTTTTCTAAAGCCCAAATTTCACTTTTAAACTAGTTTAAAATTAACTTGTACCATGATCCCTTTGGAGAAAGCATGTCTTAAAATGTTCCGCAGCGCCTAGTTAAGTTGTCAAGTTGAAGCTGTGAGTTATTCTCTCAGAACAAGTATTAAATAAAAATGTTAATATCTGGTTTATGTAAAGATCTCCTTTGTAAGGGTGTGGCTTCCCTGAATTCTCAAGACCTTTGTTCACTGAGTTGAAGCTTTAGTTGTTAAAGAATTGACCTCATAGATTTGGTTTAGCAGCCAAGACTTGGTTTGTGGGTCATGTGGTCTTCTTTTTACTTTGAGGGGGAAAAAGGTCAATTTTTAGCCAGTTTGAATCTAAGTTTCTGTAGGACTGCTTTTCACAGCAGCCTCAGAGTTTATATGATGTTCATAGAAGCAGAAACCTGACTTTTATTTGGGTACTGAGTGATTTTGGCTGGTGACAGATGTTTTCACTATTGTCTGTGTTTATTTGATTTATTCACAGATATAGTTAAGTATTTTTGCTTGCTTTTATTTATTTCGTCCAATGTGAGATTCTGAATATATATATACTTATTTAAGAAACTGAAAATAAAATATAGCAGTGACTAGGACAGTGTTAAAAACTTTATCCAGCTTAGTAACTTACAGAAATACAAAGTAATGGGAACTATAAAATAGAGCTCTAAATGCAAGTGGAAACAACATAAGTTCCATCTCCAAACTAGTTTCTTCTTCATAGAATTTAATTCTGAACTATAGCAGAGATATATTTTGCCTTGAAAGTAAATAAAAAAAATATTATACAATCATTTAGGTTAGAAAAGAGCCTTAAGATCATAGAGTCCAAATACTAACACTGCCAAGTCTAGCACTAAACTATGTCCCAGGCACCACATCCACTCATCTTTTAAATACCTCCAGGGGTGGTGACTCACCCAGTCTATTCCAGCCCTTTACAACCCTCTTTGGTGAAGAATTTTTTCCCAATGTAATCCTATATTACTTATTTTCTTGCTCCTATGTTCTTCAGTTTATAAAAGAGATGCAGGAATTTTTGCACGATTTTGACTGTTTAATTGAGAGTTTATATTTTCTCTATATAGATTTAAATGATTATCAGGAGAATAACAGATCAATTCCATGCTCAATAGACAAGGCTTATGATTTCATTAATATTTATAGGTTAATACTGTGCTCACTAAGAAATGCCTTCATAATTGGACTGTAGGAAGATTAAGATTTAAGCATGAAAGGTTAATTTTAGAAAGTAACTGTCAAGTTAAAGGAACAGTGTTGTCAGCTGTGGTGCTCACCATTCTGTTCAGGATCGTGTAAGTGTTGCAGGACTGTTTTGGGGGAGGGGATGAGGGTGTGCACAGTATTCCAGGGTTCAGTTTAGGTGAGAACGCAAACAAGTAAGTATGTTGTACATAAGTTCTTATACCTGTGATAGCTTGGCAACCATGAGGAGTTAAAAGATAATTTTAGGTAATCTTCTCATGTCTTCTGTAGCATGAGAATGTTTTATGATTTCTCACTTAAAAAAAGAAAAAGAGGAAAAATTATTATTATTATTCCCTCTAAACACAACAAAAGTACATTTTGTTCCTAAAACATTTTTGCTTGTTTTTCCTAACATAAAGAATACTAACAGTCACAGACAATTGCTTGTGGTAAAAACACATTTCTTCTTACCCAGGGGAGAGAGTAAGGGAGCAAACATCACCTGAAATGACAAAGGTTCTAGAAACACAATATAGGGAGGTGTTTCAGATGCTTTGGTGGGGAGGGTAGAAGATGACCTCTACAGATTAAGGGAACAGTGCTTTCTACCTTGTTTCCCCAGTTCTCTCTAGCTTGCTTGATTGTCCTTCACAGCACTGATGGAGGGCAGTAGGAGTACAACAGGATAAAATTATCAGCACTTAGGAGCAGTTAAAATCCAGTGGAAACATGTCTCTTCAATTTTGTCTTGATTGATGAGACAGTCTGTGTTTCTCTGGTTGTAATTTGCAGAGAATAACAAACTCAAAACTGTTTCAGAATTACTTGCTCACACTCAATAGGTAGATGTAATTGGAACAAGTAAATTACATTTCAAATCCCCCAAGAATATTTCTTTAAAGAATATATGTAGCTTCAAGTATGGAGAATCATAAGACAAACAGGGAATGCACAGTGATTACAAGATAAATCCTTTGGTGTACCTGAGTTCTGCAGTATTTTTGGTTATTTGACTTTATGGTTTAGTCCCAGGAATGGTAGTTTGAAGGGATGTTCACATTACATGGTGAACTCCCCACGTGTAGTGTGCTGCTATGTGCAGAAGCTTTTTATGTAAAGATGGGGACTAAAAAAGACATTGAGTCTTTCTCTCATTGTCTGTCACTGCGTTCCCTCCCTCGTCTGTCACCCACACGTTTTCTGAAGTTCCTTTTACAGTTGTCACACTCATGGCTTCCCTGCATTCCTGAAATGTCCCTTCCTAGACCTATCTTCAGTTGAGCTCTGGTCTCCCTGGTTTTGTGCCCAAGTTTATGAGCAGTGCTTTTGTACTCCTTCTTATTTGCCCATCCTGGTTTTCATCTTCCTTTTTCTTTTTGAATTTTAGCTTTTAAAACAGCTTTTCAGCTGTTCCTTGAATAAACCTCAATCTGT
Source organism: Zonotrichia leucophrys gambelii (assembly GCF_028769735.1). Taxonomy (NCBI): domain Eukaryota; kingdom Metazoa; phylum Chordata; class Aves; order Passeriformes; family Passerellidae; genus Zonotrichia; species Zonotrichia leucophrys. The sequence goes on from NC_088173.1 coordinate 53,976,668, forward strand.
AGTTCTAAAATCCCTCTTCTCCCTCCTGCTTAACTTTCCAGCCTTTTTCCATGTCCTCAAGCCAGTCATCTTGAGGTCATTGCAACCCAGGCCGCTGGACAAGGATCCCCAACCAGTTCATCCCTGTTTGTGAGTGGCAGCTTACACAGCATTACTGCTACCGAGCCCCTTCAGAGTTTGGGATAGGAAATTGTCACCAATGCAGTGCCACAGCCTGCACTGCCAGTGTGGTGCTGTGCTGTCCTTTCAGCAGATGTCCATGTGCTTAAAACCCCTCCCCTTGCTTGGTCAGGATGTCTGTAGGACATCCCTACCCACAGCAATGAAAGGTGTTTCTGTCTTGCTCATGGCTTTGGTCTCTATTTCCTAGGAAAAAAAACCCCAAACAAACAATCCCAAAGCAGGATTTAGTGAGCCTGTGTGCAAATGTGTTCTCTCTGGTCCAGGTTAGGTGCATTCGGCCTCTCCCCAGCAGTGGTTCCTGTCCTCAGACAAGATGTGTGGTGATTTAAGAAACCAAGTCCCTGCTGGTGACATCCCCTCTAAACACTGCAGATGACTCATGGATGTATTTGCTGCTACTTGTGTCCCTTCTTTGGTAAGGATTTGTTAGATGTAAAACAGCATGGGGACATCTGAGGTTTTGCTGCATAGGGCAGGACTGTGACCTGCAGGGAGAGCTGAGTCCTGCAGGAGAAGAGAGCATTTTAGTCTGTTTTGGCTTTGTTTTCCTTTTCCATCATTGTGCTGTTTTGAGCAGACTGCTCTGTACTAAACTGGATTGCTTGCAGAGCACTGAGTTAGGAGTACAACATCCCTTCAAGCACACACTCTAATCTGTCACATGAATCTCTAGGCACTGATAAAGTAGCAGTGCTAAAAGTCACCATTATACAGGGTAGATTTCAGCTGTTCTTCGCTCACAAAGTGTTTCAGCTTTACTTCACTCATTGGAGTTCTCAACAGTGTTCTAGAGACCTCTTGAAGCCTTTCAGAAACTCCCCTGTGTAAGACTCTGGAAGTTTTAGAATTCAAGTGTGGCTTTTGGTTGAGATCTAAAGATGTTTCCCTGATTATGAATTGAAAGTTCAGCCTGCTTCTTTAAATATTTTATAACAACACACGATCCTGTAAACTTTTTTGATTTTTTTGGCAATATGTGAATTCAGCCTGCACTGTTACAAAGATTAAAAAACCTATTTAAATAAGATAATGTTCAAATTATCCTTATCTGCCTGAAATATTTTCCCTGAGAGATGGGAAAAGATAATAAATTCTTTTGTTGAAGTTGCTTGCATAATTTTTTATTGTCTGTATGAAAGGCTTTTTGGAACTACTTGAAAAGCAATAAATTAAATTGTAATACTTACAGACCTAGCAGCTACAGTGTCATGGCCTTGACGATGAACATAGCAAAGCAATATTTTAAATAAATGCATTTTTGTTTATTTATATGAAAATAAAGAGGTTTGCACAATTTCTGGATGAAAAAAGTTGACATAGAACTTTAAAAATATGAGATGATATTTTAGCAGACGTATTTGGTTTCAAGAAATAGCGTGACTGAATAACACAAGGTTGGCCACAGTTCCTTAAAATGATCAAAAAACCCCCCAATAAAATATTTAAATCAGTGTGGATGAGCAATAGTTTTAGTTTTGTAAAATGGAACTAAATGTGATGCTAGGCCATAAAATATGAAAAATGAGGGACTCTCTATCAAGTAGCTTCAATAGAATTGGGTGCCTAAGCTGACACAGAGATGAGTCTAAACATTGCTATCTATGACAATTTTAATGGCAAAACAACAACAACAAAAGTATTTTGTAATTGGAAAGTGAATGATGGATGGTTTGTTTCTTTGTGTAACTGGGGATACAAAAGCAATTTGTTAGAAAGATTTAATGGAAGAGCCATGTAAGGGCACTGGAAGCTGAAGGGACACATTAACCTGACACCCTGCCCAGTTTGGTTTACTTGGCCAGGAATTGTGTGATGTCATAAGGAGGTCAGTCACCTGGGCCTTGGAATCTCTGAAACTCAGAGTCTGTATCTTTCTTCCATTGATCTTTACAGAATCAGAAAAATAAGAGTTAGCCACATTTTCCAGTCTTTTGTGCCCTTTTAGGAAGCACCTTCCAGATATCAGATACATTTAGTCCAGCTAGCTTTCAGAGTCCTCTTGCCCAAGATTTTTAAAACTGTAAATTTCTTTTTTTTTTTTTTTTTTCTTCTTCTGAGGGCTTAGGTTTGAATCTCTGGAAAAAACCAAAACAAAATATGAGTGTTGCTATGAATGAGCTGCAATGCTTGGCTGAAAACATTGAATTCAGAGCTCAGGCAAATGCTGACTAGCTTCTGCATTGCTTATTAGAAAGCTTGATGTTTTCAGAAGCTTAAAAACACAAAACTAAGATGAGTAAGGCAGTATTACATAGAAAGCTCCAATTAAAAGGAAATATTGGTTGTTCAAAGATTTTTTTTTACTTCATAAGGGGTCATGCAAGGTGTGTTTTCTGGGGGCATAATAGACCACTCTGTCTTTCAGCAGTAAAGTTTTTGCCAATTACCCTATCTGTAACCTTCCTTTTATTATGGAAAATTAATTAGAAGGTTCTGGAGGAAATGGGGACTAACTGGGGTCTTTATTTTTTATGGCCTATTTAGCTTTGAAAGCACAAATTAAAGTATTTTTCTAATATTTATAATGAAATCTGCCCTCTCATTCTCTGGTTTCGGTGATTACAAAACAAAAGCCCAGACTGCAGGGCTTCAGCCTGCATAATGAAACAAACAGCAGCTATGCCTCTACTGTGCCAGCTGAAAAGAAGCATGAAGAATTTAACCAAGGCAAAATGAGACCTATTGAGTCACAAAAAGTCTTTCTGAAACAAAAATGTTGGTGTGCAACATGCTTGAGAGATGGGAGCAATAAAATGGTGAAAGCTAATATTACAGGATCTGGCTTCACCTGTAGTGTTGAGTGGAGAAATCAGAACAAAATAATCTAATGTAATTCAGGTTAATCTTGCAAGGAATACAGCTTTTAAATATTCTGAAGTTATTTTAAGTGATTGAAATTGCATCAATTTTCATCCTTTTAGTTCAGATGTAGTCAGTTCTCTTCAAAGAAGTTTAAAAAAGCATCAGCAGCACAGTTTCAGTCTTATTGCCCTGTGCAGAAAGTCACTCTGTGTGTTTTCATCTGACATGGCACCTCCCTCACAGCCTGAGTCCTTGCTGAGAGGTGGGGTAGCACAGATTGATAACCACAGACCAGATGGAGCATAGGATGCCTGGGCAGTTATTTTATGAGACAATCAGAAATTATGACTTTATAATCTTCCCTCTTGCTGTTTTGGAGAGGAGCCATGTTCCTGCTTTTACTGTAAGCATTAGCACAGTAATTGGTGCCATCAGCTGTAAGTGTGGTGCTGGGGGTAAGCACTGAGATTGCTGAAGACAAGCCTGAACCTGAAGAGCTGAGCTTACTGATTGGAAATAAATGTTGATTGTTTAGCCTGTGCATGGACATGCAAATCTCTCTAATGGCGAGTGGAGGCTGAGGAGAATGGAACCCTACCCTGTATTTATTTCACCAACACTGGCAAATAAACTGAAACAGGAGGCCTGTGTGTTTCACATGCTCTTCTTTGTGGAGGTCATGGACAGGGGGCATTAAAGGAAATGAGGGTTTTTCTGCAGAAATATTTTTTGTTGTTATCCATTTTTAAATGAATTTACTCAGCTTCAGTTTCAGCCTTTGGGAGTCAAATGAAGAAGTGATTAATTTTATTCCAATGCTGACATTTTTACACTTGTAGAACCAAGCTGCAGTGTTTGCCCTAGGTCAAATTTATATATTTTTTTTTCTTTGTCTGTGTGAACTTTTATTTTAAAAGGTTTTTTCGTAAGTTGCATCTCTGGAATTGTAATTCATGTCCTTTATGTCTCCATCATCTTTTTCTTTCCCCCGAGTCTGTCTTCAGACATTTCTCTCCTTCCTCTTGCAGCTCCCCACAGCTCTTCCTGCTGAAAAGATCAGTGCCAAAATGGTTAAAGTCAATAGTAAATGTCTGCACAGTACATGGTACAGAGGAGAGATTTTGGAAAGTATTTGTTAATGAACTTCAGTTTTGATAAACGGTTAAAATAACAACATCCCTGAAAGTTGTATCTGTATATAAACAAAAATAGTGGTGTAAGTTTTGCAGATACAAAAAAAAAAAATAAAATAAGGCAAAGGTGGTAGTCTGTTGTCCTCTATAGCATAAAAAACCAGACCTTTGTGATTTTATTTCCCCTCTGTAATAGCAGAGGAGATTTTCTTCTTCAGTAGCAGAGTTGAATATCTTCCTGCCTTGTTCACTGCTAATTTTACCACTAATTTTCTATGCTGGATAGGAGTTCACCTCAGATAACAGACTCCAATTAAAGCTTTTTGCAGGAGTTTGCAACTATCAATTGCCACTCTACCTACCTCAACCTATGGCTTATAGTGGGGGAAATAATTCTTGAAAATGGCTTCCCTGAGAAGAGGGAGGCCTGCTACATTTAACAGGCTCCCAGAACAGCTGTGAATTAAAACTGTACAGATTCCCTTAGTAGATATGACTAGATGTATGGCTGTGTCTCTGGAGGCTTGTACAGTTTGCATAACTAGTCACTCTGCTTCCCCTTTCAGTCTCTGGCTTTTCTGCTGTGGCTGGGTTGAGAGATACCCACTCTTCAGATGGTTTAGGTGCGATGTACAAGCTGGATCAGTCAGCATCTGGTCTGAGTTTGTGAATTTTCCAGATTACATAACGATTGTCAGCTCTCAAGTACTGTTGGTGTTCAACAGTCAGATCCAGATCTGGATGTGAACAACTCCATATTTCTTTATGAATACTTGTGCTACTTTTCTTTGATTGCTAACTGTTTTAATTTTTCATTTCTATTCCTTCCTCCTTTTTTTTAAACTTTTACAATTAATTCAAAATAAAGTGTGGTGCAAATAACTTTTCAAAGTAGAGATTCTTCTTTATCAAGTTTTTCTGTTCTAAAGTTTTACAGGCCTATATTTTCAGACTTTGACGGTTGTTTTCTGAAACCATGCAGGATTTGGTTTCAAATAGCACAGCAGGTAATTTCTCTGTTGGAAGAAGAGGTATCATGTTGGCGTTTTGTATGAGCTAAAACACAAGAATTGAAAACATATTTCTATTTCTCCACTGTATTAGGAGAAAGTTGCTTAATTATGTGGTATATGTTCAAAGATTTATCACCCAGTAAATTTTCTGTATTGTTTTGATACATTGCATTGATCAAAATGCAGGATTAGTATCCAGTGTGATGTTCTTCCAGGATATTGAGCCTGTTCATTTGAATTCTTTGGTCTGTCTATTTTTATAATTACTTTTCTGTGTCTTTTATTATGACTTTTGAATATGACTGGTTTTGGTAAATGCTAATGTTATTTATGCTTCAGAAAATGTAAGTTCAAACATCAATCTTGGCAAGCCTTTGGGCAATGCCTTGGCAAAGTGAGAAAAGTAATAATAATCAAATACGCAAAAAGACCAACCAGAGGTTAGGGATGAATTTAAAAGCAGTGAATATTTTCTTTTCTTAATTAAAAGCAAATTCTATATGGATTTGTCTGGAACGTAAAGTTCCTTTAATATCTTGAGACTACTTACTCACTGATTTACTGATAACTGATTCAGTCTTGTTTAAAACAGGATATTTTTGATTAACAGCAAGTAGTGTTGATTCCATTCTTTACTACAGTTTTGTTGTCACTGGGGAGCCAAACCTGCTTTCTATTAGCTACAGCATTTTCCTTAATGGGCCTGTACTCACATGATCTTTGCAACTACTGAAAACTCGGTTTTCTGGCCATCTATGTATAAGGAAAGGTCTTAAATTCTTGGTTTTTACTTGTTGCCTGTTTTATGTACAATAAGTTGTGTTCTGAGTTTGAGAGGTGTCTTAGGGCAAGAGTTCAAAGCCAGACAAAGCAGGATTTTACAGTGCTCTCTACTGAAACATAATGGGGGTTTTTCCTCATATAATTAATTCATTAACCTAGTATAGACAATTAAGATCTTATGTTTACTTTTAATGAAACTGTTACCAATGTGTGTGTATGCTTTGACCTTCTGTGAAAGGAAGGAAGGTGTTGGAAGGTGTATGAGCTTGCCTTGAGCTCCTAGATCGTGCTGAGCTGGGAATGCAGATGGAACTGTGGTAAAGTGTCAGTACCAGTAAATAAAAGGGACCAGGATTTTTGCTTTGGCTCTAAAGCCTAGAAACATAAAAAATTGCATCTTAATGGCTAAACTTTTTTCCTCTCCAGAGCAAAGTTGCCTGATACATCTGAACTACCCACTGGTTTGGTCCTTGGTCTGGGCTGTCCTCAATCCATTCCCAGACAGTGCAGGAGAGCACTAGCTGACAGGACAGAAGCTGTTCAGGGAGCTGTTGTAACAGCTTAATGGAACATCAATTGCATGCCAGCACCCAGCCCCATGCTCTCTCTCTAGCTTAGCAATGTAGACAAAGCCACAGTGTCTCCATGGTGCCAGCTTGGCTTGACCCCACACTTTGCTCACTTGATGTGATAATTCAGCTCCTGCCCTTCCTTTTGAAGTTGTTCCCTTGAAGAGAAAGCCCAGGCACAAGAGGTGGAGTGTATTCAGGATGTGCTCTGGGCAGTGTAGAAGTGAACTGTGCCAGCCTTGGCTGGGCTTGAGCTCTGCCCCAGCAGTACTTGCATCTTTGTATGCCCTAACCTGACCTACTTCTGTGCATGTGCCTTTGGCAGCATGCTCTGATTCTGGGGTTGTGCAACACAGCTTTCTCATCATTTTAAGGACTTTGATCTGAAAAAAAACCAAACCAAACCCAGCAGAACAACAGTCATTGCATCTTGAGGCACCATATATAGCCCAGAAGGGTTGTGAGCCAGGTGCTGTGCAAGGTGGATGTGAAATGATCTGATCTGTGCTTGTTCACGGCAGTGTGGATGGGAACCAGTCAGCCTTAACTGGAGTAGGACACTAGACTGTCTCCATTTCTGGTCCACAGGTCCACCCTAGAAGGATGCTGCTGGTCATAGCATGCTTCTGTATGGGGCAAACTGTTCTTGTTAGTAGCCAGCAGCTGTTCTGAATGCTGCCATTCCTTACCAAAAGTTGCAACATACTAATGTTTAGACTTAAAAGCCCTAACTGATCTTGCATTTAAAAAGCACTGCATTAAACTCTGATATACTGTAATTAGAAAGCATTTAATTTCAAAAAAATGCAACCCCAGATTTTATATTTTCTGATTAAAATAAATGGAAGTTGGGCTATAATTGCTCATGCAGAAGTGTCCCTTTACATACTAAAAATGCCCTGACACACACAGCACTTTGTGGAACATTCCTGCCACGAGGACATCCAATAGTTCTCCTACGCTCAAGAACAATTGGATACATTCATGGAAGAAAGATCTGGGAGAGACTGGCAGAAGTCCAAAAACTGTATTCTGAGGTAGTCCCTGACCTACAAATTGCTGGAGCCCAGGAAAGGCTTTTCTATGCTGTCCCTGTTTTTCGTATTCCTCCTGAGACTGCTGTTCCTGTCAGGATACTGAGATAGAGGGATCTTTGAGCACGTACTGCTGATTTGATGCTCTTATTTGCAGTTCCAATAATATTTGCTTTTGCAAGTGTTGAATATTCACTCTTCTTCATGCTCAAATATATTCAGTCTCATTTTTCTAAACTGAACAACAGCTGTTTAAAAAAGAAACTGCTGTAAATGAAAAGCAGTTTCTGAATCTGCATCTTGTTGACATTGTCTTTTACAGAGCTGGAAACTTTGTCATACCAAGCAGTATTATGTAAGAGAATTATGGTGCACAAATGTTGCTGCTAAGCATACAAATGTGTACCCTTGTCCCTTAGGGTTGATCTTCTGAAAGACACAAACAAAAGATGACTGTGGAATGAGAATGTAACCTATACAGTGCATAATAAAGAATTGGCACATATGGGTTGTATTCAAGTGGTGGTATTGGCATTTTCTTCTTTTTGCATGTTTTTTATATAAAACTATAAGGTAAGGAGGTTTTATAATGGTAATTTATATGTTTGATATATTGGCTCTTTAAAACAGAGGGTTTGTGTCCAGAGCTGAGTAAGTGAGGAAGAAGGCAGGAGGGGGAATGGGCCAGCACTAGAAGCCAGAGGAATTTCCAAGAGGCACAGAAAGGACATCCCATGGCTTTCACTACCCCTGTGCTTTCTACATGATACCAATTGTAGCACCAGGAATTCTGGCTTCTCACTGCAATTGTTGATTTTTGGTATTTCTTTTTTACAACCATCAATTATGACTGCAAGAAAACAGAATTGTGGCAAAACCTTGCTCTTTGGCTTGTGCTGCATCATAAATATGATGAAAAACGCTTTGTACCTTGTATTGAGCATGTTGTAACTTCAGAAGGAAGTTGCGTTTGAATTGAACTTGCAGATTTAAATATAAACTGCTTTGTCAGCCTCTTTCCTTTCTGTTACTGAAATTTTATGGACATAAGTTATGATTTTCTGCTGAAATGATTTTCTACTTAAAATTCCAAGGCTTGCTGGCATACCACCTTATGCTTTGGTAATCCTATGGTGATGAGAATTACTGATTTTGTAGTTTTGAACCCTTGCTGAACACCTTTTTCTTTCTTCCTATAGTGGTTATTTGCTTAATGCACGATTGTTTTTGCTAAACCCATCTTTTCATAATGCCTATTGATTTTGAAGTGATGCTTCTGCTCTTTTCCCCCCAGTTTTTTTGACCTAATTGTATCTCTTGAGTATTGCTATGGTAATAACTTCTATTTTCTTTATCTGCTGTGTGTATTAATTTTAGTCTGTACTGATTTTAGCTATAACAAAAAGAACTAGAACAGAAGCACTGACCTATTTGTATTGTATTAGATAATACACATTTTCAGTAGAAAGCAAGGTGCATCTTCAAAATGGGTCATGTCCTGTAGTCCCAAGTAAAGTTTATGTAAAGTTCAGTGTATTTTTAAAAATGAGAAACAAAGGCCTCACTTCATGATATGAAAGTGAGAAATACACCTATAATTGCACTGTCAATTTAAAAATTACATAAAAGTATTTTTAGTCATGACAGTTAAATGAGGGTCTGTTATTTCTGCTTTCTCCCTGTGACAGCATTTCCAAGTAATATTACTGCAGCTGTTATTTAGCTGAAGTGACATGAAAGCCATCTCCCAAATCTGTGCATGTAGTAAATACTCAGATTTTCTACAATATGTCCAGTTATGTAATGTGCAATTTTATACACCTAGCTTAAATGCTACTTTAAGATAACCCTCCATAGAGTTTTTAATATTGATGGTGCTGTTCTAAGGAATTCTCCATAATCTCCATAATGTTCCAAAAGTGTAGCTGATTTGAAACGAGTGTTTTACAGATAAAATAGTGTGTTCTAAATATACTAAGTTAATGAAAGATGCTATATATAAATAGTATTAGTAAGATCAGTGTCCTCTCTGTCCTTTCAGTAGTAATTTATGTTTTATCTTTATTTAATATTAAATTCTGCATCTTTTGCCCTTGAAAATATCTTCATGCAAAGTGTGTTACTGAGATTAATAGCTGCAGAGGCTGCTCCGAAGGCTCTGAGTCCTTACACTTACTGTGAAACCTAGAGGCAATGACTTTGTTAAACTATGGTGCTTCTTTAAGAAGGGAAAATAACTTGTTCTTCTGTTTAGCTGTTAACATTTTATAGCTGTGCAACCATGTCATGGTTTGCTCTGACTTCTTTTTCGTTCTTGAAGTTCCCAAGGGGAGCTCTAAATCCCTGTTCAAATGTGTTATTGAGTTAGTTATAAAATCTAAATTTACCTTCATCTTTGCAATGAACGCTAGAGTACCTAAGTTCTCTTCCTAAGAAAGAGGTTTCCATTGTTCATTCTAAATTGTCTTTGGAAACTGCTAGATACATTCAGCTGTTTCTTCTGCAAATTTTAACAAGCTTTAAACGCTATTTTATTTTTTAATTTTGTCATTATGATACACATATATTTATATATTAATATGAATGATATTATCCATTTTCTTCAATATAGATATTTCTCTAATCACTGGTACCTGGAAATGTATTTGGAAGCTGAGAAGACTTGATTTGAGAGAATCTGTTCATATGGTAAAGCTCCGCTGTTTCTTTAGATAGCTTAAAGACAAATATATAAAGAGACCTTTTATTGCATCTTTGTGTTGTCTATTTTTAATATTATTTTTTAAGGCTTGTCCCTGTCAGACTCTGTAGAAATATAGTGCAACTCTGCTAGAATTTTTCTGTCTTCCATCATAAGTTGTGATTCAGTGTCTGAAAGAATCAAAGAATCACAGAATTAACTGAGTTTGAAAATACATTTGAGCTCATCGAGTCCACCCCATGACCTAACTCCACCTTGTTAACTAGACTATGGCACTAAGTGCCACATCTAGTCTTTTCTTCAACAAAAAAGATCTTGGAAAAAGTTTTTTTCATTTAGGTACCAGGTATTCTCCTTTAGTTTGTGTAGCACGGTCGAATTGTGCATAGTTTGTGTTTCAGGGTTTACTGCAGTTTTTGTTTCCTGTTTTTACAGGGAGTAAAATTGCAAATTTGGCATTTTATAATGTGTAAGAATTTTCAAAATGATACTGTCAAAATAAGAAGTTATGCAGCTTTTGTAGTTTGAGTCTATCTTTTGTTCTCTTCTAGGGCTGGGCACAGGCTCATAAAAACACTTGAATTTTAGAAATGTGGGGTTGGTGCCAAGTGTGCCAAATTGGATTCTCGTTTGTACAAGAACAAAGCAAGAAGGGCCCCAATCTTGCACAATCCATGCAAAAGTTCCTATAAAATCAGCCTGCTTCCAGAGGGAGTCCTTTCTGAAATCTGTGAAGGTCCGTGGGAAATTAGTAAAGGGATCAGTCCATGATGTGGAGCCTTGATTTGTTTGTGATCAAGCTGCTTTGTTGTGATCAAGAAGGGATAAAAGCCTTGATAAAAAATCTGATGTAAAAAGTAGAAAAAAACACTCTGTTTTGTATAATTACAGTTGCCTTGTTATAGTTCAGTTTGAAAATTTATTTATATTTATATTTATGTTTAGAATATTTAATTCTTACACAAAATTAAAATCAAATTTTTAAAAATTCTTTTTTAAATAGCCCTAATAAAATAATTAGGGCTATTTCCCACAGGCAAGAGTGTTTAGAACAATCTCAGTTCTCATACTAATCAGCTGTGTCTTCAGTTACAGTTCCAATGTTTACATTTAAATGTAGTTTATAATTATGTTTGTAACTTTTAAACTGTTTGAAGACATTTATGAAGAGTCTGTAAAACTTGACAGAAGCCTACCAAGCAACACAGAGATCAGTGACAACACTTTGGGTGAAGAAATGACCAAATCAATCAACTTATCCTAGGCACCCTTGGCTTTTGAAGAAGTTGTCTTATAGCTGCTGCTTGATGTGCTTCACACCAGTGAAGGGTTTCATGCTGTTTTTCCTTATCAGTTGTGAAGTGGTTAAATAGTGTGCCCTGAATGAAAACCTAATTTGCACATTATTTTCAGTTGGGCAGTATTTCCCCTTTCTGTTGTGTAGATGGGCTCTTGAAAGCTGTTTCCTTAGATAAGGCTCCCACCTCAACAAAAGAAAATCCTACAAAGAAGAAAATTGATTGGTCTGTCCCTGGTGCTCTCTTTGGCAGGTGTCAGTGAGAAGCTGCTGGATAGGGAAAGCAGTAGAGAAAATACAAGATCTTATGAAAAATAACATAATATGAGAAAAAGATAAATAGCTTACAAAGATATAGCAATTTCAGAATGTTTTAATATGTAGCAATATAAAACTTTGAACACCTACATGCCAGGCAACAGAAACTGTGCCAAAAGGCACTGGATATTCTGTGTAACCGTCCTTATCTTCAAAATCCACTGCATGAAGATTATGGGCTGCAGGTGCAGCTTTGGATCCTCATGCATAGCTTTCAGTGGTGTAAAAAAACCCCTGGAAATAATTGTAAATGCACTTTGCCATTAAAAGGCAGATTGATTGCATTCATTTTCTATATTATAACAAAGTGGGGCAGTTGGCTGCTAATTATGAATAAAGACATAGCATTTTTTTTGACTTCTTAGTCTTCAGGTTTGAGTGTTTATTTTAGGGATTATGCTGGAAGAGGTTTGGAAGCAAGCCAAGTGTCAGTGGTGTTACTGTTACAGACTTTATCACAGCACCCAGTACAAAGAATGGATCTGTCTTCTTGCACTTCTAAAACAAATCCAAGTGGTTTCTCAGGTTTTGTCAGTCTACCTTGTCCATTGTAGTATTCCTTTTTATTCTTAATCATGCAGCCAGCTTCTCATGTGAATTCATGTGAAACTCTTGACTTACAGATGGTCATGTTATCAGAAACTGGTTAGCTTTAGTTTTGGGATTTTTGTGATTTTTTTTTTCTCACATTAGCAGCATATGTCTTGTAAGTTGTATTTGTGAGAAGACACTATTCCCTTATCCTGCGAAGCTGAGAATAATAATCTGAAGTGTGAGGCCTGTGAAAGGTACAATTTGAGAGAATAAAAATCTTAAGATTCTTGTGATGGAATGCACTAATCCATAATATATAAGTATTGCTGGAGAATGAAAATACAGAATCAAAGCCAGAGCAAAATTCAGTACTGATGTTTCTAAATTCTGAGAAATGGTAATATTCTAAAACAGTAATACATATATATAGGGGGTATTAGATGACTTTTAAAGATCGTTTTCCACCCAACCTTAAATAATACTCATTGAGTTTGGGGATTTTTTTGAAATATAATTTTTATTAGCAGCTACATTTGCCATTTGATACTGTAAAATTGGTCTCTCTTATTTTGGTACAGAATAAGTAATTAATGAATCATCTGTTCTTACAGCTAGCCAATTTATATTTTATGTTGCCAGCTGGTTTATGATATGTCAGAGAGACAGAGAAAGGTACCATGGGTGTACTATATGAAAAATACAGGTTTTATCTACTGTTACATAGACACAAACTAATCAGAAAGTGAAATTATGATGTTACATTACTGAAGATATTATGAAAATTGCATGTTCTAAAAATTATGAAAAACAGATAGCTTGTAAGCAGAAAAGACCAAAGCATTTCCACAAATGAGTGGAGAGTTCTGTAACTGGAAATGGAGTATTGAGTTATTCACCAGTGATATTTTCACTGGCCCCCTTAACTGGATCATCAATGTCATATGTTGGAGGTACTTATATTACTGGGTGTTCTCTTTAATTTTATCATTTTTACTGTGTCAGCTTTTATTATCATTAACAACTAGGCTCACAGGCTCAATTGTGTCCCAGCAGGATTTCAGATTATTCCTCAAATTACAGCAATTTGTCATAATGTCAATGTTTTTTAACCTCTAACCCTAGGTTACCTACAGAGGCTGCAGAGCCTGGATTTCACATGCCACAGATTCAATTTATATTGTGTGTAAACAATTACAGGGCCCCACAAACAAACAAAAGGCAGCCAAAGTCAAAACTAAAGGTCAGGGTCTAGCTTGTCATGAATCCATTCTAATTGCATTTTTTCCCAAACGGAATATAGGCAGTGCAACAGCATCAGCTCTTGGCCATAAAATGTAGAGGTGAGTCAGGCTCTTGTTAATGGCAGAACCTCCACTGGTGGTGGCAGGAACAGAATTTGGAAGAATTGCTGTGGCAACAAATATTTCTCATTTTATGTGACTGTATATGTTACTGTAAAAGTTTTCAGGGGTTTTGATAGTATTGTAAGAGAGAAACAAGCAAAATTATCTTGAAGCTGAAAGAATGTTCTAGTTCAGGAATACCCAAAGCTAGGGAAGGGAAGGGAAGGGAAGGGAAGGGAAGGGAAGGGAAGGGAAGGGAAGGGAAGGGAAGGGAAGGGAAGGGAAGGGAAGGGAAGGGAAGGGAAGGGAAGGGAAGGGAAGGGAAGGGAAGGGAAGGGAAGGGAAGGGAAGGGAAGGGAAGGGAAGGGAAGGGAAGGGAAGGGAAGGGAAGGGAAGGGAAGGGAAGGGAAGGGGAGTGACTGTTCATCCTCTGGTAGCTCATGTGAGTCCTCAGTGCTGTGGAATGTGGCAATGGGTGGTCTGAAAGCCCTGAGCCAGCCCTGCTGCCTGTGCTGGCCAGAGCTGTATTACAGGACCCAGCAGTGCTGATGTTTGCCCACACCAACAAGATGTAGGACAACTCAGCTGCACAGTGGAGGTTGGGGCATATTTACCGTATTCACAAAATATGTGTGAGATGTTGGAGTGTCAGAGGGAGAATTGGACAGTTAAATGCATTGTAGAATTGCAATTTTAAAAAATCTTTTTATTCCTTTGTTATTATTTCAACTATTGTTGGAATATATTGACCTGCTTGTTTCTTTCTTGAACTTTGCATGTAATAATGTGATATTATAGAATATATAGTTTACTCTGCTTTCTCTGAAATGACACTGTATAAAATTACTAGTCTATTCATGTGTTTTCTGGTGAAATTGAAAAGCTCCCATTATTGGCACAAATAACAGATAAATCTTCCTGGTTTATTATAGCTTAATTGAACAATTAAGAAGCCACTCTTAATTACTGTCCTAAGGAGTTACAGAAATTACACTTCTAAGAGTGCTACTGAGGAAATCTTTAGATTAAATTTCTTTAAATAGAACTATGCAAATTGCATACTACCAGATGTTTTTGCCACATCATATTTGAAAGAATTTTTTTATCCTATAGCTGCATGTTAAAATTTGTAAAAGGGCTTAACTGATATGAGGATGAGATTTATGGTTAGATACTACACAGTGCTTAGCTGTATGCTTAAATATACTTGAATACATGGAGTTATCTCATAGGGTGCCACTTCATGGAAATGACTAAATTTACCATGTTGCCCTCATTTCTCCACTGCATTTCTGAAACGAAGAAATTACCCTGAAAGCTCAAGCCAGGCTTAGAGTATTTCTTGCATGCATATATTTATCCTAACAGAAAATGCAACTGTATTTCCTTTTTGTTATGTTTTTGACACCGTGTTAATGTGGGTTAGCTTTGATGGAGGGGGTGTGCAGCAGTATTATCTGGCAAGGAAGAATCATTTTACAGGGAGATAGGGTTTTTTAACAGCTTATGCAGTTCAACAGTGTTTATGGGCAAAGCAAAGCAATGACAACTAAAAATCAGTGGCACTTAGCTATGGGATAATCAGAACAAGTCAGGATCACAAGCAGTGTCAGCAATCAGTGAGGCAGGGTGTGAGGTAAGGATGGCAGTGGGGGTGTTGACAGAGGAATTCTGTAACTAAAGAAATTACATAAATGACAGTGGGTATGAGGAACAGCCTATAGTCATTAGCATATGTAATTTCATCTCCTCTGGAGAACCTCAAAAGCTGTCTGGATGCAATCCCAAGTAATGTGCTCCTGGGGACCCTGCTTGAGCAGGGAGGTCGGACCAGGTGACCTCCAGTGCTCCCTTCCAACCTTAACCATTCTGTGACTCTGTAATTTTGTGATTATGGTAGACACCTTTACTTTAAGGTTTATGCCCTCCCAGCCCATAAAATACACCAACCCCCTCCCTTACAACCTGTGCTCATGGCATGAGGGATCAAAGGATATCCCTCCTGGTGTATCAAGTTGTTTCTCTGAAAAACCTTAATGTCTCTACAAATGGTCAGTTTTCTGCTGCTGGAGTCTGCAGTGTTTATCCTCTTCTGCTGTGTCTACAGTGTTGACTTTTGAATTTGCCTTTATTTCTGCCAAACTGCCATAACCACAGCTCACTTCCCTGCTTTCCTGGACTACTCACTTGTTTTAGTGCTTCTGTTCTGTCCTTGGATTGCTGGTCACTGTGCCCTTAGGTATTGTGTCTCATAGATAGCTTTCTTCATGCCTCCCCAGGCAGCTGCTCCATGAAGCTTCATTCAAGAGAAATCATTCTCTTTTCCTTGATTTATAATTGTCTCAAATATACCGTTATTTCATTACGTTTCCCATGCTTTGGTCCTTGCCTTGTGCTGGCTCAGCAGTTCATTAGTGGAAATTAGTTCATTCTCTTACAGATGTGCTAAGGCCTAGCATTTATGCTTGCTCAGCAACTGTGTTAGTCCCTGTCTAGCTGTAAGTAAGGTTAAATATAATTTTGCAGAGTTCAGCAAAAGTTGTACTATTAAGTGGCCACCCCTTCCCTTCCTTTTTGTTTAAGTGGTTAGTGAGGCACTGGGTCTTGGTTTTCCTTAGCAGACCTTCCTTCTCCAGCAGCAGTTATTTGCCTCTGTTTGGTGAGGGCTCCTGTTTTCCCTTTGCCAAGTTGAATTTTCTCTTACACACTGTTGCATGCAGTTGTGGTTCCAGATCCCATTCAGGTGACTGTTTTTCTGTTACATAATGTAATTGTCAGTGTACAAACTTGAAACTGACCTCAGGTTTGGCTCAGAAATTTCAGATTTCCTGGCCATGGTGAGCATCTCCATCACAAAGACGCAGACATGCTCATTTTGCTTGGGATAATTTCTGGTTCTACAAATAATAATTTTTTTTGTATTTAATTGTTGCCAGGGGCAACTTAAGCAGGAAATATGGTGAATGTCTGTGACCATGGTCACAGGGGTTTGCAGGATGAGAGAGAGACGAGATTGTTGACTCCATGATCAGAAGGCTTGATTTATTATTTTATGAGATATATATAACACTATGACTATACTAAAAAGAGTAGAAAGAAAAGGTTCTCGGAAGGCTAGCTAAGAATAGAATAGAAAAGAATGATAACAAAGATCTGTGTCTCGGCAGAGAGCGAGAGCAGCTCTGCCGTGAGTGGTCAGTAAATCCAAACATCCACCGGAGACCAATCATGGATCCACCTGCTGCATTCCACAGCACATTCAGCAAATGTTTACATTTGTTGCTGAAACTTCTCAGCTTCAGCAGGAAAAATTCTAAGAAAGGATTTTAATGAAAAGATGTCCCATACTCAGATTTTTTTTTTCCCCTTGAACTAAGGGAAATGATACTGTATTTCCCATATTACTTAGCAGCACACAATTATATAAATGTATATATATCTTAAATGTATATAATTATATAATAGGTATATTCCTACTCACGGTCTAGATCTTATATCAGCAAGCATGTCTCCTTTGTGACCTTATTTGAGATCTCTAAGCTCTGAAAAGGATGTTTGAGCATTTGTGTTTAGTGTTCCTGGGTGCTGGTTCTGGGGAGCTCCCCTGGGTGGGAGGTTTCCACACTGGGTAGGCAAAGCACTTCACCCCACATTTCCAAATTCTCCTTGGGGCCAGGCACCACTGTTGTTTTCATTGCAGCACTTAATTTGTAGGTGCTTAGTCCTTCATTAGGTTGCAAAATCAATTAATAGCTTTCCACTTGTACTCTCCATTGTAAGTTTTCCTATAATTTAATTTGCACTTAACTATGTCTTGAGCCAAAATAAAAATGATTTAATTTGATGTTTGGGCTTCTATTCCTTTCAGCTGGTTCATACAGGAGTCTTCTCAGTCGTTGTTTACTTTGGAATTCTCAAATTCCAATGTCAGATCACCTCTGTGATTTGTTCAGTTTCTCTGAATTTTGATTGCTGCTGTTGGTATGAAGGTGGCCAGAAGTGGAACAGAGCTTAGGTGCATTTTCTGTTTACTGCAATGTACTATGGGATTTCATACTCCTCAAAATTCTGCAACGACTTGCAAACTTTTAATATTGTCCAGTACCAGATTTCTTGCTACATTTCTGCATACAAATTACTTTTTTTTTTCCCTCACACCATTGAGTGCTTATGTGTTTGTTTCCTGTGGGTTGGTGGTTTTTTTTTCCCATTTTAAATAGCTTGTATTTATTTTTAGCTTTTGTTTTGCCAACTAAGTATTATTTCAGAATTCTCTCTCAGCTCTTACAGCAGGTGCAGCATTTGTTATTGTACATCTGATGCTCCAGCAGTTTAAATATTTGGATGATCTGGAGGAAAGGCTAACAGCAAAATCATTGTTTATATTGACACAACTAGTTTTTTTCCTCTCTCTTGAGGCTGTTTTAGCAATATTGCAGTAAATATTATGTACAAGAAAAGAAATCTAGCACTGTATCCTTTTTAGAGCAGCTTTTTGTTTTGCTTTTTTGTTTGCCTCTGTGGCCCAGGATGGCCAGGATCTGCAGGTGCTTCAGATGGCTGGATTTGCATGTCACCTTAGCTATTGAAGAATACAAAAATATGCAACTATTTTTTGTGGTGCAAAGTAATGCTGGAGAAAAATCTGCTTGCATCATACCTATCTGAATTAATTAATTACACTGCTGAAAGGAAGGAGTCAAGTTGAATGCCCTGTCAGATGCCATGTAATTATTCTGCAGACCTGTGAATAACAAAGTCTTTTGGGCTAAGTCCCTTTCAAACTGACATCTTTGTATGACTGTGTATAGAATTCAAAACCAGTAATAAATGATCCTGTATGTTGATTTTATTTCACAGAATTGCCATGGGCAGGAATTGTTCCTGAACTATTATTACCTGAAATGTTTTGAGGTCTGAATTAGCAAAATGTTATGAAGAGTGCCTGTGGTTTGTATTTTAACCTAAGTGTGAATATAAGCTGCTAGTTTGATTTGTTTTTTAATTTTTTTTTTTTTTTAGTCTGAAAAGTCATAGAATCAGAATGCCAGGGGGGTGGAGTGGGACTTAGAGATCATAGTCCCAGCCCCTCCTGCCATGGGCAGGGACACCTCCCACTAGACCAGGCTGCTCAAGGCCTTATCCAGCCTGGCCTTGGACACTGCCAGGGATAGCCAGGGCAGTTTCCCCCTGGGAAACCTGTTCCAGTGCTTAACCACCCTCACAGTAACAGATTTCTTTGTAATATCTGACCTAAATTTCTCCTCTTTCAATTTGCACCCTTTTCAATTGCACCAAATTGCACATGCAATTACTCCTTGTCATTTCACTATAGTTCCTAACAAACTTTTTAGAGGTGTTACAAATTCTCTGTCAGCTTCTGATATTTTGTGATAGGCCATATTATTTAAAAGAATTTCCTTTTTCCTCACTTGATTTTGTGTGGAAAGTTTGTTTCTTTGTATTTGCTTTGATCTCTTTCCCCTGGAGTTTGTTTTTTTTCTGTTGAAGTTGTTCAAGCTCCATCTCTCGAGATTTCTGTATCTTATTGGCTTAATCTTTGAAGAATGCTGAGTTTTGGAAGCTGTCTTAGCAAGTGTTTTCCTTTCTCTGTGGATTGACTGTGTAGTAGCCTGACCACCCAGATGCCACACCAGGGTACTGCTGAAATGTGTTTTGGTCCATTGCTATTCAGGAAGGAGGAATATAACCCTTAGCATGGGTTGGAAACTGTTCTCACTCGCTTTTCTCCCTCTCTTCCCAGTCCGTTTCTTAGATAAATATGCACACAAATATATCTACACAGTGTAAGGAAGTTCTGACAGTGCCTGTATCCCTGCTATAAATTCCTTTATCAGGCCCCTTTCTGATCTGTATTTTAAGCAACATTTCTTTGGATTGTCCAGTACCTTCAAGTGGCAACTTTATAATTATTTTGCACCATGTATATATGTGTAGGTTCTTATTTAATTTCTTTCCAGGATTTTCAGTCTCAGGAGGCTTTATGCCCCACTCCAGAGCCTGACATCTACAGAAGTTATTTGGGATGTGGGTCATCTTGTCTTAGGGTATGAAGTTAGTTTTGTAATTGCAGCCTTGCCTGGCTGTGCAGTGACAGGTCCTGTCTGGAGATAATTTCTGGCAGAGAGCTGGGTGACTTGCTGGGGCGGCAGCACACAGCTCTGGCCTGAAGCTCCTCTCTTGTGACAGCCCCATCAGCAGCCTCTGGCACTGTGTGCTCTGATGCCTGAGATCTGTTCATCATCAACAGACACTGAAACATTTCCTTCATGATTTCCAGCCTTTTCCAGCAGAACTTTAACTATCCTTCTTAGGATCTGCTTCTGCTTTATGA
The DNA here is from genome assembly GCF_028769735.1 of Zonotrichia leucophrys gambelii. NCBI lineage: Eukaryota > Metazoa > Chordata > Aves > Passeriformes > Passerellidae > Zonotrichia > Zonotrichia leucophrys. Next base: position 53,996,733 of record NC_088173.1, read on the forward strand.
ATTCGTAAATTTTTGGTAGTGTGGGTTGGTTTTTGCTTTTTGTGAGCAAGAAAGGCCATAACATAAAAATTGCAGTTTGAATAAACTATATGCAGCATGATTTTAAAGGCTTGCTTGTAGAGACATACATTTAAAGTGTTTTTCTCCCCTGCACAGCAGGAGAACATGATAGTGAGCTTTACTGAAGTTGCAGGGCAATTTGGAGAGAGGATGCTGTCATAGGGTGTGCCTTTAGAGAAAAAGTGACCCCTACACACCAGACAGCAGTAACAAAGTATAAGCTGTATCATACATTAGGTATGAGGCAACGTGCAAGTGATGCTGTATTTGAGTTAATTAATACCTGTATAAAGTATTTTTAAAACTAAATTACATTAGCCAAATTAGTAGTAGGCTTTCTCCACCAATGATACCAAACCTAACATACTATTTCTTGTTTGGAATGTATTTATATTTGTAGTAGCATTTCAGTTTGAGAAACTTGGGAGCAGAGTAACCTCTGTAGAAAGCTAAAGGATAATTTGGAACCATTTGTTTAAACACTTGTCCCCAAGCCTACTGTCTTCCTCAGGCTTTGTATTCCTTTGCCCACCAGGGTCCCTGGCTTACTTGGCACAGTGACAGACTGTCACTGAGAGATTTTCTATGTGAAACTCATCTTGAGCCATTCTCCTATGTTTGTTCTTTTTTTTTCTTTTACTGTGGTGTTGTTTGCAGTGGAGTAAATAATCTGCCTTGTGTTTTAGAGGACACAGAAGCTTGTTTTAGAAACAGATGAGCTTCTTTAGCTAGGAGCAGTGTCTCATAAGTATCAGCATTGCCCAAAGGTCCTGCATCAGTCTCCATGTGATGACTGCAGTAGAGAAGACAGTGTTTATGCTCTTGTAATTTTTGGTTTAAATAGGCAAGGCAGTGGAAGAGGGAAAAAGAATAATTAAGATAAATGATGTGGCTAAAGCCTCACAGATGGCATTAATGCTTGGTCTTTAATTCTTCATCCTGTGCTCTTTCCCTTAGACCACTCTTCCCATTCCTGCTGCAGTTGTTGAATTGGCCTAACTTTCAAATTAGTAAGTTCTGGGAAAACTTCCAGTGTCTCCTTTTGGCATCTTGTCTGTTCTTTCTGCTTTTTCTTTCCCTGTGGTTTTGCAGCTTTGCCTTCCATCTCTTGCTAAACCTAGATCCCACTGAAACCTGCTACAGTATTCTGAAATTTGCCAAATTAAAACTTGCCCCTAGAGTGTGCAGAACTCACTCCTGGAATTTGTTCATGCTCTGGCTACCTGCTTCCTTGACCTCACTAGCTGATAGTTTGCAGGACTTGTTTTAGGTGTGTTTTTAAACCACAAAAGGAGCAGGCAAAGGTGCAGTTGCTGTTTGTAGCACAGTTCCAGCTCTTTGGCTGCAGGCTTGCTCAGGCAGTCCACATGGAACTGTTCCTGTTTCCCAATTCTTCCTTTTTGTATAGTGAGCACCTGTGTGCAGTGCCCAGACTGGACTAACACGTCATTATGGAGCACAGAGGGGGCTTGGTGTGCAGCTGCTGTGGTAGAATGGGAAACCTCCACTGCAGCCAGAATGATGCAGTGGCCCCAGAGAGGAGCAGAGGGGCATCCTGGGGCCACAGGGGTGTCATAGCTCAGGGCATCTGATTTCCTTCAGGGAGCCTTCTTGCAAGATCCTTATGTCCAAATATCCTGGCTGCATTCTCTCAGTTAGTAAAAATCATTAAATCAGGCTCAGGGCTCTTCATATTGTTGAGTTTTACCGCTGTCATCAGCACATCACAGAAAAATAAGAGCAAAACTGCTGGCTCCTCTGTGAAAAGCTGTGAGTGTGGGGTGTATTCAGCTCATCCCATGCTCTGATTTGGTGCAAACCTTGAAGTGGCTCTGACTCAGCCCAGGATCCTTATGCAATGTTCACCTGAACAGAGAGGGTGAAAGACATTGACAGAAATTGGCTTCTGTAATTTAAATTACTCAATGATAACTTTTAATTGCTTGCTTTCCAGAATCACCAGCTGCTGGGAGGCATTAGTTTTACTCTGTGTCTGGAGTATGTAGGCTGAAAATAAATTACATCTTCTGGGCAGGTGTTATTTTTAGATTTAACACAGCAAAAGGTAGTGTGTTGAAAAAATTTCCCCTTTTTGAATAATGACATATTTTTCCAATTGTGATAGCAGCCATTAGTTTTTTTCAAAATTGTTGGGCTGCATCATAATTTTAAATAAATATTAAATGTAACTGAAGACTGTAGCAAAATATGAATTAAATGCTGTAAATGTAAAGATTCCAAACGATTACTTATGAGGTGTTAAAAGAAACAAAATCAATTTTTACTTGAGAGCTGTGATTGATATAATTTTTGTTCTATTGCTTTTTACGTTAGCTTTTGGCAGTATCTATTTGCTTTTGTTTAGCTGTCAGAAATAATCAAAAAAGGAACTGCATGGTAGTAAATATAATGTATATTGTATTGGCTATTAAACAAATACAAGAAGGACTTCAGAAGGACTTGAGAAGGAAAACTACACAAACTCAAGGGAATGACTTTGCTGTCTTATCCCTCCCTGAGAGCTGAGTCCTTCTCTATAAAGCTGAGTAGAGCTGGAGGAAGGCTAAGGTTAAAATGTGATAGGTTTTTATCACATTTTAATTCCTTGTTGCTTTTTCCTTTTAAATTAAAGTATTTTTACAGAAGTATGACTGTACTATACAATCTTATTTTTGTGGACATTATGAATAAACAAATGAACAGCAAAACTAATTTGCCAATGTCCTAACTGGAGAAGTCAGTAGCAGCATGTTCTACATCTCTGTAAATGTATCAAAGGGAGGCAATATCTGTCTTATAAACATGTTTTGTTGGTAAGCAAATTCAGATTCAATGAGCTGTGATTGTCAAGGGTTGGCTAAACATTTTGTTGTATTTTATTTTGTGGCTGACTAATTGTATGTGTTACCTTATTTGAAGAAACTTTGCCCTGTTTTGCACAGTTTGCTGATACTAAGATATGGTTAGTAGCAAATGCTGTCAAAGCTCTTAAAACCCTCCTCTGATGTCGCAAACATTAAATTAAAGTAATATTTTAAGATAGTCTGCTTTTGGTGAAATTTGTGCAACTTCTAAGGGTTTTTTTTTTACCATCACAGTCTTTAAATCTCTTGTGCTTTACAAATAATTAAAGTTCTGTGCCAATTGAAAATTCAGTTTCATTTCATTTAAAGCCACTGTTAGATGAAGAAAATACTTAAGTATTCCACTACTATTTTTTTCAATTGCAGTTCAAGCATAATTATTCTAATTCAGATGGAGTGATGAATTTGGGGGTAAAATGGAGTAATTCAGGGGTAAAATGGAGACTTGGAGTACTTGATGATGTTTTATTTCAGAATATTAATAGTTATTGAAGATTGCGCTCTTAGTGTCTGACAAAGCTAAACAAAGGCTCTTCAAGAAAATATGTTTAAGAGAAGAACATAAATTTTCTGCAGGAGCAAAACAGGATGGCCATATTCAACAGGTGTTTATAAACAGGATTGCACAGTAACCTTTAAGACAAACTGCCTTCTAATGCCTCATTCCTCCCTTTCTGCTGCAGAGCTTCTTGCTGGAAATGCAATGAGCAAACATGATCAACAGTCATTCAGCCAAAGATTTGTTCTCATCTTCTTCAATTCCTTACTGTTAGACTACACCGTTTCCAATCCTTACCTTCTCAGCTCCATTTGTATCATGAATTGGTTTTGATTTCTGCCTCGGGGTGCTGGCTACCTCTGGCTACCATATATGTTGTTTTTTTTTTTTTTTGTTTGTTTTCATTTTTGTTTGTTTGTTTGTTTTAGTTTTTTTGGTTGGTTGACTTTTTTTGGTTTGTTTTTCCCTTCTACCTTCCCCTTTCTCTGATTCTTCTGCCCAAAACAACAAAGGGAAATGTAGGTTTATTTCTCTCTTTAAATATTTTCTTTCCCTGTCCTATGAGATTTTTCTCCTTCTGGCACAGATTCATTTTTGTTTATTTTGCTGTTTAACTCTTCTTTTACTGACACCCACAGTCTGTATTGGCATCTGTGTCATGCCTGCTCTTACCTTTTACTTTCCTCCTTGACCTGCTGGCCAGTTCTCCTCCTTTTATGTCTAAGCTTGTTTTATTCTTGTTATGCAGTTATTTTTCAACCTCTTGAGTCCAGTTTATTGCTTCTTTGCACAGTTTCTAATGACCTTCTTTTGAAGAAAGCTCTAAATCAGGACTCCATCCTCATTACTGACTCCCTGTTTACCTAAATGTCACTGCTGATCTGCATGTAGCTTTTCCATTTTATAGTTTACTCATAAATTCTTTAGTACAGGGCACTGTTATTTCTCTGTTTGTACTGTATTTAGCTCAATTGGAGGGTTGTTTCATGAGTAGCATTGTGGACTATTATGAAATTCCAAATAACTGATACACTTTTGATTAAAGCTTCCTTCCTCACCACCTTCTCCCTGGGTATTTGACCAGATCAAATTATGTAGGTTATAGGTGGGATTGATAATGAGTAGCATTTTAAAATGGCACAGCTAGTTATCTGCAAATGTTGGCTCACAAATTTGCATTGTGCTACAAATTTAGAGCAGAGTTTTGCTAATCTTTCTCATGTGAACTGACCTACTTAAGTCAGTGGAGTGCTAATATTTGCCACACAGTAAGGATTTGGCTCGTAATCTTAGGGAAGGCATTTGCATGCACACTGGGAATATTGTCTAGGGTTTTTGTTAAAGGCTTCCTCCTCATTCCATTCCTCTTTATGAGATTGTTTTTAACTTAAAAATAAGAAGAACCAGGTAAATGTGATTTGACCCACTTGTCCATGAACCTCTCCAATGGTGAGTAGAGAAAATTATCTTCGGATGGAAGTTACAATTTTGACTTCACAAAAAAATGTCCACTTTGCTCCTAGGAAAAATGAAAACACCTCTATCTGCTTAAATTACACCTAAAAAATAACCAGTGTAGGCTGTAAATAACAGACCATAGAAATAGTAATGTTTGAAGTGATTGAGGACAAATAAAAGTTATTAGTGAGTTTTCCTGGAAGAGCAGGAACAACAAGAAAGCCAGAATTTTCTCAACCACCTTGGTCACATAAATGTAGAGGTATTTACAAAGAAAATGGTTCCAGTATTTTTTTTTACAGACTGTCAGTGTGACTTTTTTGATGTTGTACTCATCATTTGCATAATATATTATCTATTTATTTTCAATAATAATCTTTCCATGTGATTCTTTTTCTCAGAAAGGACAGAACACATGCTCATTTTCTGTGTATTTGAAGATAGAAGTTGTTCCTATGCATTTTTACTCAAATGTGCTGCTTGATTTTTGGGATCAAATGCCCTGCAGGGTGACATTTCTTTCAGTTTTAGGAATCATTACAGTAATAGGAGGAAACTTCTCAGTGTTACCTTCACAAGGGAATCCATGCTCTGTAATACATCACAGATTAAAGGAAGGCTAAGGAGAACCTCCATTCCATATTGGATGCAGGGGGAAATAATAGTGACAGAGAATGAGGAAATAGATGAAGTACCTAATGCCTTCTTTGCCTCAGTCTTTAAGAGCAAGGCAAATTGTTTGTGGGTACCCAGTCCCTTGAGCTGAAAGACAAGGATGGGGAGCAGAATGGAGCCACCATAATCCAAGGGGAAATGATCAGTGCCCTGCTACACCACTGAGACACACACAAATCTATGGGATCCTGAGGGAACTGAGGGAGCTGGTGAGGGTGCTCATGAGGCGCCTTCCATCATCCACCAGCAGCCCTGGGTAACAGGGAGGAGTGGGTCCCAGCTGCCTGGAGGGCAGCAGGTGTGAAGTGTGATAGAACCCATCTATCAAATGGGTTCAGGGAACCAGAGGCCTGTCAGCCTGACCTCAGTGCCAGGGAAGGTCAGGCATGGAGCAGATTGTCCTGAGCAACATCAAGCAGCATGTACAGGATCACACCCAGCCAGCCCAGGTTCATGAAAGGCATGTCCTGCTTGACCCAGCTCATCTCATTCTGTGGTGAGGGGACCTTGGTGGGTGAGGGAAAGGCTGTGGATGTTGCTTACATGAACTTTAGTAAAGCCTTTGACACAGTTTGCCACAACATTCTCCTGGAGAAACTGGCAGCTCTTTGCTTGGATAAGTGTGTTCTTTGCTGGGTAAAAAACAGCTGGATGGCTGAGCCCAGGGACTGGTGGTAAATGGAGTTAGAGCTAGCTGGCAGCTGGTCTCCACTGGAGGCTTTGATTTGCTGCAGGGAAGGGCGGCTTTCCAAAGGGATCTGGACAGACTTGTGGAAGGGCAGGCAGTTTGCAGAGATGGTGAAAGGAGGTGACTTCTTTATCCAGACTGGTGTAACTATTAAATAGTTGAGAGTAAACTGTTGCAGTCTTTGCCAAGGACTTTGGCAGAGTTGGGATTTTGTGTGCACTGTGTTATGCTCATAGACCCCTTTGCCTTTGGAGAAACAAATCCAAGGTAAGAACATAATATGTCAGGGAAGGGCAAAATAAATCATCACATAGATTAGAACCATGTTGTCCAAACTAAAGATCAGCATTTGCAAGGCCTCCTTCCTCTGTTCTGAGGAGGACAGGGCAGATACTGGAGAGCGGTGAGTACTGCCACAGTAGTGACTGCAGCTCTAAATGCAGAAATAACATTCCTAGTATTGTAAAATGTGTTCTGTACAGGTGCAAGTACAGAATAACTTCTCTTACTTTCCCACCTGCTCAAATGCAAAGGTTTTACAATATTGTTAGGCTGGAGATGGTTCTGCTTTGTTTTGCTTTATTACTGAGAAAAAGATGAAGGTCATTCTGTTGCTATTCTTCTTTCCCTTCCAGCCTTGCTTAATCCTGAAATTAGATGTTTATTCCTGAGCAGGTTTTTATGTAGTTCTTTACTTTTTTCAAAGTCACGTGCCAGTTTGTAGGAATAGCAGGGTACTTGAATTTTCCTTCAAGAACTGTATGTCCTAGGTCATTAGAAAGAAAGAAAAACAAATACCAAAAAAAAAAGATAAAAATTGATTCACTGTTACACAAAATACTGTAGTAATGGTGAAAACTGAATTGTACTTTCCATATTCAATTCCAGGGCCTAAAGCACAAGATTCTCTCTCTGTTGGTTTTGTGGTTGTGCACACTCTTATCATGCTGTAGTGGTGGTTTTGGTATACAGCCATTTGCTTTCTCTTCAAATATTTAAACTTCAGTGGTGCTTACCTTTTCTGAATACATATTTTCTGCAGCAAACAGTTTGTGGTTTCTTGAATAGATACCAAAAGCTACAGGAAACTGTTTGTCTGTTCACTTGAAAGAATTTTGCTGTAATATAAACCATTAAGCATTTGGAATAAAGCTTTCTTTTATAATGCAAGTGAGTAATATTCCTCTTGTACTTATTTTCATATTTCTGCATATATGCATTTCAACACTGCTTTTCCAAGGTGATGGGATAATGAACTGAGAGAGTAGCAGGTTTAAGAAAACCAATGACCTGCAAACATTCCCTTTGTCCAGCTTTTCTTTCCTGTACAGGGAAGCCAGAGAGGTGGTTCTTAAATACTTTGTAATTTTACATTTATCTACAAAACTGGGGGTAAAAAAAGATGAGTAACAGCTATTTTATCTTATGTCCTCTGAACGGTTGCCTTGCCTCTGACGAATCCTTTTGCACAGGCAGATATTTGGCAGTTTCGGTAATATTTATAGAGGCTGACATTGAACGACTGTTGCTCTTGCTGCAGATGTCAGTGAGACTAGCACAAAACCGCGGCCCCATCTCCGTGTGCAGTACGTGTCCATGCAAACGCCTTTAATCAGCTTGAAGTTTCTTCTCCCTCATCCCCTCCCTCAGCTCTTCTCCTTGCCCATCTCCGCGGCGGAGGAGCTGAAATAATTACCTGCAGTGTCATTTTTCACTTTGCTCCATGCAGATGCGGTGCGGTTGGGCCGCGGGCGGGGAGGGGCCAGGGTGATGCAGCACGGGCGTGTGACAGCGGCGCGGCCCGGCTCGGCACGGCTCGGCTCGGCTGCAGGCGGCTCGGCTCGGCTCGGCTCGGCTGCGGGCGGCTCCCGCTGCTGCAGCCGCTGCGGGGCCACTCGTGCTCGGAGTACCTGCGACACAACTGGGCTATTCTTTAACTGTGCGAGAAGTATTCCCTTCACGCAAGCTCCCTGCTGGCTTTCTGCATCCGTAATTTCTCGGAGCCGTTCTTTCCCTCCTTCTTCTTTTTCCCTTTCTCCCCCCTTTTTTCCTTCTTCTATTTTTTTTTTTCTCTTTTCCCGCTCGTTGTTCGCCCCCTCCCAATGTGTGCTGCCTCAATAGCCCTCATTATGCTGTGCTCAGTGGCCCGGTGTGTTCCCCGCCTCTGCTAGGCAGTGGCAGCATGGATGGTGCTCTTGTGACGACCTCTGCTGATGCTATCAGTCCACTGCGGATAGGCATGCTGAGTAATCCTGCTGTAAATGGGCGAGGACACGGACACACGGAAAATTAACCACAGCTTTCTGCGAGACCACAACTATGTGACTGAAGGTAACATAAATATTGTCATTTTTCTCTTCTTGAATTGCATATTCTATGCTGGGAATGCACTGTCATGTTTGGAGATGCAAGCTGTTCCTTTTTTTTTTTTTTTTGCTTTTTTAAACGGGGGGATTTCAGGGCGTTTTTTCTGTGGGATGTAGCAACAGAATCTGTCTGAATTTGCTGAATCCCGAAGACATTCTGTCATGCTACAGCAGTGTATGAAAGTACACGGGCTGGAGAAGGTCTTGCATTGTGCTGAGTTTCTGCTAGTGAGGTGTGCAGCACCTGGCATTGAATGCTCAGTAGCTGCAATGTAGAAGATTGGAAGCACTTCATTACTAAAAAAAAAAAAAAAAAAAAGGTTTGAGAGCACCAAAGTAAGAGAAATAATCTGTAAAGTTAACTGTTTGCTGGTGTAATGAAGGTTATGCATCTCATTTTGGTAATTATATCCTGAGCATTACAGACATTGCTCAGTTGATTGTTCTCTAGAGAACTGTATACATTTAGAAGGCATTTAGAAGGGATATGTAAGCATCATCTTTTGAAATGCTGCTGCTTGCTTTCTGTTCCTTGTGCAAGGTACATGAGAAAAGAAAAGACACCTTCATTTTAAATCATTCAGTGACTTGTAGGTTGTTACATTAAAAGGAATTTTCCTGCAGGTGACATACCTTAAATGCTGAGAGAATTTACCTTGAGAATGTGAAATGGTTGGGTCAGGTACTGGTCTGTATTTCCTTGCCAGAAAGTTGGTTTAAGAGTAGGCCATTTTAAGATTGATTGAACAGGAGAAATGTGTTTGTAGGTGCTTGACTTTGCAAATATATCTGTATGTGCAGTTTTAACAGCACTTTTCAGCAGCAGAAATAGTAACTCACTGTAGGCTTATATAATAGGAACATACTTAACATCAGGGTCAGCCAATACTCCTTGAGACACAGTCTCCAGATTCTGTTGTCATTTGATCAATGCTCAGTCACTTAATACTCCCATGCTGCATCCTGAAACGTGATCAGCTGATGCTCTCTTGATTATTGATGATTTGAATTGTTTTAGATTGGAGAAAACAGTAGGATGATTTTTGTCGTGCCAGGACCACAAGGCAGATTTTTCAGAAGAAAAATTAAAAATGCTGTATACTGTAACTGTTACCAGTGACTGGTGTAATTGCTTGCTAATCTTGCCTCTAGGACATTCTTTGCACTCTGGTTCATGTTTTGGTGCATTTTCAAATTTGTTTTGAAGTTTTGTTTCTTTTTGTTTTCAGAATGATGATTTATGTTTTGAGATGTGGTCACCTGTTTGAAGGAACTTTGTTTAAATTTGTAAATTCATGCCTTGGATTCTGCAAAATGCTCAGTATAATTACTGCAGTGTACTTGATACATGGTGAATTTCAGATGTGCAGCAATGTTAAAAATTGAATTTTCAAGTCTCTTGTTTTGTGATCTGAGGAAAATAATTAATGGTGGATTTTTCAAACACATATTCTTCTTTTATATGTCATGACTATATGTCCTATTCTAAAAATTAGATGGAGATTTTTAGTAGTTTTTGTGACTGCTGGGACAAGTGTTAGATTTTTCTAATGTTTTATCTTCACTTGATACTTGCATCATAATGACTGGATGTTCTTCTGTCATTGCATATGGAGGGGCTTGTCTGAAATGGGTAAAAATACAATTTGAATATCAATGCTGACCTGTTTTATATTTTTCCTGTGATCAGAAGTCATCATGAAATATGTTGGCATCTGTTCTTGAAATCTTCAGTAGCAAAATATTAGTTTTTCATCTCTGACTAGTGTAATTCTTGTTGGGAATGCAGAGTTTGTCAGGTGTAATAGAATTCTTCACAGCTGTTATTTCTGACATTGCCACACCTTTTAAAAGCTCTTGGAAATCATGAGGGAATGGATTTATCTGTGAAATTTTTCCAAGGAGACCTTCAGATGCTCAAAGAGGAGCATCACGAATTTTAATTTCTCATTGATACACTTAGTTAAAAATGCATAATGAATACATTAGTTAAACTGCTGCTTTAAATGTGCTTTGTTTGTTCTTCTGTGGGATTTTGTATTTTTTTGTTTAAAGATTTGGTTCCTTGAAAGAACTTTAAGACTTCTCAACTGTAAAGGCGTGCAGTCCTTTCACAGGCCTTGTATTTGGTCCTGGACATATTAAGTGCAGTATGTAGCAACAATGGAAAGGCAATAATGTGTTACCTTGTTATACTTCTTTGGGGTCCAATCCAAGTTTTTCTTTGACTTTTGTAATCCACCATTTAAAATGAAGAAATGCTTTATGTGGTGTCCAGTGTGTTACAGAAGTTACAATTCCTTGTTGTTCGTGAATAATCAAAATTTTATCTCATTTTCACAGTTTTAAAGTCTTGGTAAGTGGTGTCCTCTGTCCTTGCTATTCCATGCAGCAGACTACATTAATTTACTAAAGGAGGTATTTCTAACCCTTATATGTACTTTCTTCCTGTAGCTATTCACTGAGGAAAGTAAAGCCAGCAATAAATCATGAAGATGTAGGTTAACTATAGCATTGCTTTACTTCTCTACCTGGTTTACTTTTTCAGTGATTTATAAAATCCCAGACAGTCAGATGACATATGAATTCAGGGTATAGGAAAGCTGTGAGCCAAATCTGATTTGCTCTGCTCTTGCTTGTGGACTGAAGGTGTTCCTAACAAAACTGCTTGCTTGAGCAAAGTCAAATTTCATCTCTTTGATAGGTCATTATTTTCTGACATTGGGATTATCTGTAACAAATTTGGCTTTACCTTGACTATGGAGAATTGAATTGGTTTTTAAATCTCAGCAAATTTTTGATTTGTTGTTATACTGTAACTATTATACTATAATAGGCATTATAGGCACACATATGACAACAGTGACTACCTGGCCCTGTTTCTCCTCTTGCATGTGCACAACTACAATGTGGCATTAAAGCAAGCAGAACATGAATAATTTTGTCATTTAAAGTCTTTAAAATTATGTTATGGTTGCACAATGGAAAAAGGTGATTTAATTCCAACTGCAATATACAGCAAATTTTTCAATGATCACTTTCAAAAGTAGCTTTTGAAGCAAACTGCTTTAATTGGAGTTGTTTGTGTGAGGAAAATAGAAAAGATCTGGTATGGCTTGTAAAGAAAGAGAGAAACAATATCTGAGGCTTAGAAAAAATGAGCTGTGAGGAAAGATTGAACTTCTTTGCAAAGGTGGTGAAACACTGGGATATATTGCCTAGGGGAGCTTGAGTAATTTTTATCGCTGAAGTTTTTAAAAGCAGGTGACATAGATGTCTGTGAGAAATGACATGGGGATAGCTGAGCCTCCCGTGGGGCAGAGGAATGGACTAGATGACCTCTGAGATCTGTTCAGGCTTGTGATTCATTGCAGAGCTGTGTTTTATCTTAATTGCCTTTTGCACCACAGCTGTGGGAACCAGTTGCCCAGGAGGTGTTGGGTCAGTAAAATGTGTTATTTCCACAGCAACTGCAGGAGCACTGAGGAGAGAGGAGAGGCACGGGAAGAGAAGATGGGTTGGATGGGAGAAACATGATCCTTCATTACTGTACAGACAGAGTCTGTGGGGGAGAGAGCAAGAAAATTGTGATCTGGGGGAAGGGGGATAAAGGAGGCTTCTGTGCTTTAGAGGGCAGAGGATGTCCTTCAGTCCTAGAGTTCCCTTGGTGTTACCTGTGTGTAAGATTAATGGTAAAACTGACAGGACTGCTGATACACTTTGCTGTCATAGGGCCTTGGGATCAGCCCCACAGGATCTGATTCTGAGCAGTGAATTGCCTGGTGTGGTTGCTGTGCTCCTGGTAGGGACAAAAAGTTGCAGGAATCCATGGTGCCACTCCTACTCAACTGTTAGATTAATCCCATGACTCTGTATTTTACTGATTTAACAATTAACAGAAATAATGAGCAAAATTTGCTATTCTTGCCAAACTGTGTTAAAGGATGTGTTTTACCTCCATGATCCCTAATTTATTTGGAGAAATTCTTCTCTGGCAATGAAGACGTATTGCAGGTTGCATCCAGAAAAGTCTAGCTATGAATTGATCCCTGCCTTTTTATGGAGTATCTCTGTTTTGGGAAGGAATAAAAAGATGTTTATACATCCAGTTTCTGGAGAGACACCAGTCCCTCCCCTGGTCTAGGCCTGCAAATGCAAGTGGAGCCAGTGGAGTTGCACTGGTGCAGTGGGGCAGAAGGTGACCTGCACTATCTATACAATTATATGGCCAAATTGTTCCATTTGGTTCCATATGGCTTAACTTCTGTGAAAAAGTTAATCATGTTAATGGTGTATTAATACCCTAAAATATGATATTGAAGAATTATGAGAATTAGCAGCGCAGCACAAAATATATTGAATCATAAAATGAGAAATGTTTATTATAAAGGATAAAGGAACCCTTTTTTTCTTAATGATTGTAGAGAAAAGTCCTCTGTAGATAATAAAAACAGATTTGAGGGCTTTTCTTTTTTTTGCTTGAATGAAAAAAGTTAGTATCTCTCTTCTTCAGTAATCAAAAATAGAGGAAATTATCAATTTTCATCTGCCAAAAAGAAATTTATTTATGATCTTTTCTTTCATAAATATCTCAAATATAATTTGAATCAGACCTGAATACCTGAGGTATTAATTGGATGAATATAGCAAACAAGTAACACACTGCTGGCTCAGGCTCTCCATTGGTCATTCTAGTTCACTGATTTCTCCTTATTAAGAAAAGTACAAGAGGTAACTCTTCTTCTGAACCTCCAGCAATTCAGGATTTATGTTGTGAATATTGATGATTTTTTAATCTTTTTACAGAAATAATTTTGAAACAGTTTTAGAATTACCCTGGAAATTATTACTCATTCTTAGTGTAGTCGTAGTCACTTGTGTTATTTTTTTTTCCTTGAATTGAGGGTGAACAGGGGTAAACCTTGTCAAAGCATGACTTTGCCCCTTGTTAAACAGGATATGGTTATGTCTTTCTGTGCATGGATTTGGTTCTTTTATTCACAGTGATATTCAGATGAATGTTGTGAGTAGCCTTGAAGATTTGGATTAGTAAGGTTTATTCCATCCAAGTGATGTTGCTGACTTTGTAATCTTTATTCGTGCAGCTTAGTTGGGTGCAGCCACAGAGGCAGAGCTGGAGCATTGCTGCCACTCTGGCTTGCACTGCAGTCCTGTCCCTTTGCTCACTCACCCAAACCTGCAGCTGGATGTGGGGTTCAGCAACCAGGAAAACCAAAAACTTGGATCTGCACAGCACAGATATTTAAGGCAATGTCTGCACGGGTGACATGGACCTGCAATTCTCTAACAGCCAGAAAAGGCAGGATGGATTTAGCCAGAGTGAATTACACTGTCAGCTTGCCATGATGCAGCACCAGCTACACATTCAAAGTACTCCATTCATGCTACGTTTATTAGGCTCATAATATTGTTGTCTCTATTTTGCTTGCCAAATGTACTTGATGAAGAAATCATAAATCAGGATTGAGGTTAGGATGTTGATCCTAGGCTGGGATTTTGGAGTTTCTCAGTTTGCTGTTCCCAGCTTTCCTGAAGAGCAAAAGTGTGTTAGTGTTGACTTGTTACTACCTCCTCAGAAGACCTGCCTTTTCAAGGAGTTTTAAGGACTGGTTGTTCGACCATCCTAAGAGGGCACTTCAAGCCACTCTGAGCTGCAGGAGACGTTTCAAAGGTGTGCAGTTAACTGGGTTTGGCTCTTCATTTAATGTCATGTTCTCCACACAGCAGTTATTCACCAGTGTCACATGTACCCTTAAAGCTTTACCAAGTGTGATTAGGCTGGGCTGCAATCTTCCTGTTTGCCAAGGAATAAATCTCTGATGCTGGATCAGTGGTTTTGGTGGATTGCCCTTAGGCAATCTGATGGCAGCCTTGGCTCTCTCTGCATGCATATGTAATCAGCAGATGATCTTGCACTCACCATCTAAATAATAAATGTATTTGGTTGCTGTATAGTGCTAGAGGTCCTGGAGAAGTGAATAAGATGTATTAACAGAAGAAAAGGACCATGTGAAATATTAGCTAAAGCCAAGCTCCTTCCATGACAGTGACAACAAGGAGCTGAAAAAGAGGATAATTGCAGCACTCTGGAGCTTTTCCAGGTGCCAGCAGACTAGAAACATTATAAATAGAAATGTTTATAGAATATTTAACTATATAGCTGTTATATGCAATAGACTGAGCTACATATAAACCTTAAAACCAGAAGTTCAGGACATCAGCTCTGCAATGTGTATGTAAGATAACCATGGGCATAGAAATACAATCCATGGAAGCTCGATTTTTTCTAGTTGAAACTGACAGTTTAAAAGTATTGAATGATGTAAAAGTAAAGTGCAGGTAGAGTCAGTTCACTGTGGGAGAAGTTTATTTAGTGTATTTATCATTATGAAAACTGTACTTAGCAATATATTTTCTATATGCTTTCCATGTAAACCTTAGACATTTCAGCAATACATCATATATTTAAATGGTGAATTTAGAGAATGGTAGATGTTGCTCTTATCAGTTTAAAATATACAATATATACAATATTTATCTATACAATAACACTGAATATTTTTTAATGAAGAACTATCTTTTATTACAGCCATAAAAAGGTAATACATCCTTACTGTTTACCCTGTGTTACTACATCATTACTAGTTGTATCCTTGGAACTTCCCATCCACAGTTTATTTAATCACCATTGCAAGGCTTTGTCCCAAGGACTGTCTGCTTAGAGAACACAATTTTTTTGCTCAAAGTGTAATCTCAGTGTAGTTCAGGCTAATTTCCCTGTAGCCAGGGAAAGGTAATAATCTCAAAAAATTAGATAAAGTTAATATGGGCACTTTTGGGATTTTTTAAACAAGAAAGGGTTTTAAATTAACTTCTAGCCATGTTGAGGCACCTTCCTGATCAACTATTTCCAAGGTTCTCAGGTTAATGCTGAGTTTGCCCTTAGTCATGAGTGTGGTATATTTTACTTATTCCTGGTGAAAGTTCCCCAACTCTTTACCAAGAACAAAAGCCTCACTGAGCAAAGCAGCCTTCTATATGGTAGGAGAGTTCCTATTCTCAGGAGTGTTACCTGGCTGAAAAGCTCTTTTTCCTGTTTTATTATTGCTTCAAAGCAAATAAAAGCAGACTGTATTTTGCCAGTGAAAGACAAATACTAAAAATGTACATTAAGAAATTTGATTCCTAATAAAAACCTCAGCACAATATGCCATGCAGTTCAGTGACTTTTGTGAATTATTAATATGACAGGGTTTGGGATCTGTATTGTTAAATATAGCAGTGTTTGTCTCTCTCATATTCACTGATCCATCTGTTACAAAAAAAAGAAGAAAAGGATGCAAACATCTGTATTATAATGACATTTATGTGTTTTATGTAGAGTACAGAAAAAAGTAAAAGACTGAGGGTTGGTTTATTATTCTCCAGTTCAGTGCAAGTCTGATTAGAACTTAGTTACTGTTACCATACTTCTTCCTGTTTGCAGTGCTTTTGTTCCTGTGATTCTGGTGTTGCAAATAATCAGTGACTGTAAAAAATAACATCATTTGCGTAAATTTTGAGGCTGATGCTGCCTGTGGTAGTGCTGTTTGCATTAAAGATAACCATAACCTGCTCTGCCAGTTTGTAGTAGAAATAAAGATCATCTCAGTTGAATTAAATGATTGTTTATTTCATTATCTCAGATTTTAATGACTCCATATTTTTTCTCCTTATTCTAAGATGTTAAAAATAGAAACAAAAAAATAGTTTTCAAGCAACAAGCTGGTCACCAATTAGCAATAATTTATTTTTAGACTTTCATCCAGTTGTGTTGGACTGTTTGAGAGGTTTCAGTTTATGATAGAACCTGGCACAAAGTCTTCAATAAGTGTATAGCTGTAAATCAGAATCTGTTATTATTTCATAAATTATTTCTGATAGAATGTCTTTATTTCTACATTGTTCTGTGATAAAAATAAAATTTCAACTAATAACATCAATAATAATAATAATAAATCAGAAAAATTCAACAAATAGGCACAGTGGACTGGTGAGTGTAGGCCTGAATTGACTGCCAAGGTAGCACATGAGACTCTTCATTATGCTACATGTTAATTTGACACCCTGCTTGATTTGATCTCTGTTATTGCTGCATGCAGATCTGTGATATGGGAATAACCAGTACAAGATGAAGTCAGATGTGTATTCTATAGTCTTCTTTTGAATGGAAGATTTAGGTTAAGTATATTCTCTTTAATCAGCAGTGAAGATCAAAGTGGAATTCACATATGCAGCCTCTTTGAAATAGGTAGATGTGAATTATTACATCTTACAGAATTTCCTGGAATGCCTTACTAAGAGTGCAGTAAAGTCATATGGATGATGGTTATTTTCATTGCTCAGGTACAATATGAATAACATTTTGTGCATGTTGGTACACAAGAGTATGCTACACTCACAGAAGGTTTGTGGATCACTGCTACTGCATGTTTCTGGTGTGCCTGTGTTCCTTCCAGCTGCTCTGCTTGAAATGTGAATCTGGATGTCCTGGAATGGCCATGGAGAAGTTTCAGCCCTGGGAGGCAGTAGGAGCTGGTGTGTAGGGCACTGTCCTTCAAGTCCCAAATGATCACACACCTGTTGGTCGATGTGTGACGGGGCTGCTCAGGGCAGTGACACTTGTCTCTGACTGGGGCAGAACTTTCCTTCCACCATGGTGTGACAGCAGTGTCCTTGGACTTCTGATTTTCACCTGTGGTGGTGATGAGCTGCAGCTTTCTGAAAATCTGTTTCCTTGAACGTGGATTTTATTTTCCATGATTAAGCGTGGCCTTACTTGATAGAGTAGACATTTCTGTGCTTCCACATGCATTTAAAAAAATGAGGGAAACAGAGTACAGGCCTTCTGTGTTACTGTGCAAATGTTACAAAAGGTGCTAGTTTTAAAACAAACAAGTCGCATCTGTTAGCAGTTATGATGTTGCAAATTAGCCAATTATATTAAAACTTCAATATTTATGGCAAGAATTCATATTACATCCCATTAAAGGGTTTTAGTTGCCTTAACTTTGAACTGTGGTGCAGAAATTATTGCTGAATGTGATTTGTACAGAGTACAAATCAACACAAATCTTTGTTGTGTTGATTTTCCCCAGCTTTTTATGTTTAAAATTGCTTTATTGAAAATATCTTTTACTTTTTCCAACCTTTAAATTAATTTCAAGGCATTTAAAATCGAGGATTTGGTTTGAAATTGACATGGATGCCATTTTTGTCAGCAAATTGCCCATTCTCCAGAGGAATCTGTAGCCTAGGATGCCCATCTTTCCTTCCCTGCTGCTTTGGAGCCACTCCCATTGCATGGGAAGTATCAGAGCAGAGGGGAAGAGGCTCTGGTTAGCCCACCAGCCTCTTCAGAAAATGTCAGCAAGCTTGGCCTGGTTGACATTTGTTCCTTGCTGGCAGGGAGGGAACCACCACAGCTGCCTGCTCCTGAGAGCACAGGGGCCATGGTCAGTGCTGTCTTGTCCGGTGCAAATTTGGCACCAGAGTCCCATTGCTGCTCCCTGTGACCTGCTCAGTGGGCACCAGCTTGGTCAGCATGGTGAAGACTTCCAGAGGAGTGAAGCTTACTGCTGTGCTCCTTCAAAACCACCTTGTTAGGAGGCTTTTGCAGTATTTATGCACAGTAGAAGGAAGGGAGGAAATACAAACTATAAGTACACTAGAAAAATGTCTGACAGCTATCCCGGGAAATGGTAGTAATGTAGTAATGTTAAATGTGAAAGCAGAAATCTTTGATGCTTCTGCACTATAAATAATTACTAACAAAGGTGATTGCCAGTGTGGAGAGTTGTTTGCAGAGGGATTAATTTCTGATTGTTAAGTGTAAGTATATTTAGACAGAAAATTATTTTTGTTCCTGAAAGCCAGGGAGTTGTTGGTTGTAAATGGGAAGAATTAGCAGTCTGGATTCCACAGAGCAAACACCAGCCTGGTTATTACAGATGAGACTTGATGAATATAGTTATACTGAGGTTAGCACAGGAAACTATTCCTATATTTTGCATTTTAATGACTGAACCCAATCATTTTCTTTTTAGCAGCTGAATTTACACAGTTTTCTTGAAAACTCCTCATTTTGGCAGTCTTCTTTTCTGAAATGTTGCAAATATTTCAAAGCCTTTAATGAACCTCTTGCTAAGTCACCTTTGATCCAAAAATCTTCATTGAGAAATTTGTGCATATGGGCACAGACATAATCTAACACAAAAATAGAATCCAAATAATTGCAATTAAGGAAAAGAATAAAAGAGCTTGCCAGAGTCTCCTATATTTTGTCTTTAGAGTTTTTGCAGTCCAGATATTGGCTCCATAATCTGAGATTTTATTGTGTAAGTGAAACCCTGAAGGATTTTGCAAGGCAAGATATATTGGGGAAATAGTGCCAATTACCTGCATGTTTAAAATAAATACAAGTAACTAGAAGGGACTTGACTACATGTGACAGCAAGAGTTACCTAAACATTTTAACTAGGACATGCCATTATAGGTGGAACCTGCCACTAGGAGAGCTGCTGCACAGTCCAAGCAAACTTGAGCACAATTTTTTCGTATAAAAACAGTAACTTCACTACTTTACATATCCAAGGAAGGACAAGGAACGTGTTAAAATCTTGTCTTTTAGCTTATAAATGTTGGTTCTTGTGAGCTTATCTAAAGAGTAGTTTTTTTTCTTTTCCTTGTTTTTTGCCCCGCTGAGAAACCTTCTGATGGAACACAGAAAGATTTTCCTTTATTCAAAACCTGCTTTTATTAATGGAAGCATAAGCAGAGTTTATTGAAAGAGTTCAATAGTAACTCATCAGGCTAAAGTAGAGATGGGGTGAAACACCTGTTCATCA
This sequence comes from Zonotrichia leucophrys gambelii, assembly GCF_028769735.1. Taxonomy (NCBI): domain Eukaryota; kingdom Metazoa; phylum Chordata; class Aves; order Passeriformes; family Passerellidae; genus Zonotrichia; species Zonotrichia leucophrys. The sequence continues at coordinate 54,016,250 of NC_088173.1, forward strand.
TAATAGCTCTTAAGAGCAGTAGTCCAACAGATCCCTTTAACATTTCTACAAATAAAAACTCCCAGAGCTCATCTCTTCAGCTGTGGGGCTACTCAGATAATTTCCATGGATTTCCATTTCTGTTTTCAAAACTAGCTGCTTTAAAAACTGTCCACTTTTTGTTATGTTTCTGTAAAATAACTGATTACTCATGCCTATATCAGGTATTTACAACAATTACTGTGATATAAGGCATGAGCTATAGTTTATCTGTATTTAAGATATTTTAACTCACAGATAGCTGTCAGACTGGCTGTCAGGTAGTCTTTTTTCCCAGACTTGAAGAACAGAAAGGGGCCTACGTTGATCAGTTCCTGTAGGTCAGAATTTGGGCTGAATCTAAAATACATCTGTTCCCCTTGACAGCTGACATGTGGTCAAGACTGGAAATTATGTAAGACAGCATGAATATTTCTGGACTAAATATCTCACAGGAATAATTAACATTTTCCCCTGGTTCACTCAACCTTCTACCCAGGCAACAGATGGGTAACCTTAACTCTTAAACCTAATGGTCTGTCTTGAAGTTCCTTTTAATGTGCTTCTGGTATGTCTTCATACTGCTGAAGTTCTTTAGATTTCCTTTTGGCTGCTTTCCAGAACATCTTTTAATTCCTTTTGTGAAATTTCCATGCCAGCTTTATTTCCTGCCAGAAGGCAACTGTTGCATCTCTGTTCAAGCAGTACCCTCAAGCTTTAAATTCTCAGATTTTCTCTCTCTGGAAGTCATACTCCCTGCTCAGACTTCAGAGACATCAAGAATATGTAGATCCAAGCACTGCTGGGGAGAGAAATAAGGACACAGGATTCCTTCCTTGATTACAGTTACTCCGTTTCCATTTGCTGCTTGACTTGATTGTAATGATACTTGGCTTTCATCTGCAGTGCTTGCTACTGTTTGAGTTCCAAGAAGCTTTATTTAAAATAAAAGGGGAGTCCAGCCAAAACCACAACTCATTTAGTACTCTCTGCCAAGTTATTTCTGCTCTCTGTATGTATATCCATTGAATCTTGTGAGGGCAAGACCTGTAAGTGTCACTTAGTACTCAGATGTGACTAAAAATCATCTTGGACCTGATTAACTGATCTGCAGATGACCCTCAGGTGGAGGGGGAAGGTCTTTTTAAAATGTGAAGAGTCCCTTCTTCTGCACCATTTTACTGAAAAGGAGTTTTTGGGGGGAAGTCTAGCATCCTTCTTGGTTAAGATCCCAGTTAAAAATATTCATATCAACAGACCTGGCTGAAGGACAGGGTCAGGATTTTATAATGTTATGATAAGGGAGAAGCTAATGGCATTTTCTCTTTGTTATTACTCACCCCTGAAGGTGAGGGTGGCTGAGGTTTTTGTTAATTGATCTCCTGCAGCAGATTAGAATGAAATGACACTGAATGACTGTTTTTTAATATATATTATAGATATATTTATGTAGGGATTATTTTAGAATAATGGGCTTGCCTTGGAAAGGAGGTATGTAGCCATTTTGGTTCTTGTCTACCTGTAGTAATATAACATTAAAAAAGTATAAAGGTACCACTTCAGAAAATACATAAGGGAAAGAAAGAATGAGAAGAAAATGATAAGATTGGATAAGTGGAGAGGAAAGATATCACCACCCATCTAGCAAGGAGATTTGATTGTTGTTATTTGGTGTCTGTTAGTTGAAGTGATGATATCTATCTTGATCAGCTTGGAGTGGGGGAAGCCCCCAAAACACAAAGTTCAATGGGTTAATAAATGTTCATGTTTATGTCAGACATCTCTCCCTTACTGGGAGTTGTTTTACACTGTCTGATGTAACACTGTGGATCACATGCCGTCCTCTGGTGGAAGGCCCCAAAAATGAGGCAGGGGGCACTCTGGGGGTCTTTGATGGTTTATGACACCTTCAAAGACAGAGCAGCTGCCTCTCATGACAGAGTGGTTGAGCCAGTTGTGCCCATCAGAAGCGATGGAAACCTTCAGACCTGTCTGTGAATGCCCTGGGAGAAGCTGTACAACTGTGCCTGTTATCTAAGGGTGATAAAAAGCATTTTCTGACCTCTGCTTCTTACCTGCCTTCTCCCTCACATGGCTCAGACCCCAGCTTGTGGCCTCTCTTGGTGTGTGCTCATCCCCTCTGCCCCCGGGCTGGGATCCTGCAAACCTAACCATGGCAAAGCACCCTCAGCTATTGCAAATGGTTGATTGAGTCACTAACCATTAACATTTCAGTCCCCCATGCCATCCTACTATAGAAATGGTAGTGACTAAATTACAGATTTTTTTATTTTAATTTAATTTTATTTTTTTACTCTGGTAAGTTTTAAAAAACAGAAATGCACTACCTAGGTTTGTTGGGACACACAGGTTACCGTACATGTTTCTAAAAGTCATCTTTAATATCCTGACAGGTTTTTAACAGCCTTTGGGTAATTGTAATTTAGTATCTAATGAAGTCTATTGAGAACTTGCCACTGGCTGGAGCAGGATGGGATCCAGGCTTTACTTGGCTGTGCTTCATGTACATGTTGTAAGTCCAGAAAAATATATGTGTATACGAACCACATATTTTGTTTGTGTTTTGAATCACGATTTTAATCTTACAGAATCATAGAATCTCTTGGGTTGGAAGAGACCTTAAAGACACCTTCCACTAGCTCAGGTTGCTCAAAGCCCTGTCCAACCTGGCCTTGAACACTTTAAAGGAAGATACTCAGCTTCTCTGGGCAACCTGTTCCAGTGTCTCACCTCCACATCTAGTCTGCATCTATAACATCTATTCATCTATTCTGCATCTATATTCATCTGCCCTAATCTCTGCATCTGTTTGTGCTTACTACTTTGTACAGTAACCTTAGTTACTTTTCTCTTCAGTACTACGTAATATAGTGTGGGGATGTAGTTTATAACCCCTGGTACTGGAAGAGGTTTTTTTGAAGAGTTTATCTCAGTGCTCACCAAAAGCCTTTCTGGAAATTGACTGTGCTAAATCTTCTGATATTCAGAACCATTGCTGGCTTTGTTTTTAGGACAGCAGTAGGTAAAGATGAAAATGTGGCTGAACTCCATCTACCATATTCTGAATTGTTAGAATCGACAAAGCTTGTATTTTCTTACTGCTGTCAGGAAATGTAAGTACATTCTGCAGTTTAGCACAAAAATTTCTGGGACTTAAAATTATATGGATTTGTTACTTTTCTTAGGATTTACTGCAATTCTGTTCATTAGTAAACCATATGCTGTCCTTTAGCCAAAGGAACAGGTTTTCTGTAGCTGCTGTGCTGTAGCTATTTAGTTATCATTTTGTTCATTTGCATTATGAGTTAGGAAATCTACTTGAAAATTCTCATACATAATATGATTTATTAAATTTAAGGTTAAAATCAGGGTTAAAATTATAAGTTGAATGCTGTGACCTTAATACTGTCCTTGCAAGTTTCCTTAGGAGCTTAATGCATTCAGATTTATACTAACTTGAGTACAACCCATTTATTTTTCTTTGCCCCTTTTGTCTGCTATATGATTTACTCATACTGCATATTGTTTTCTTTTAAATACTGTTAAGTCTTTGCTTGAAGCAAAACTGCTCTCCAGATTTTCTCTTGGAGGTAATTTGCTCCAGGCTACTTTTTAACTTTCTGAAATGTAAAGCAGTTGCAGCTCAGGTTTTAATTGCATGTCTTTTCCTCTTTTCAAGAATATGCTGCCTGGACACATCACTTTGTTATTTAAAGGGCTGATAAATGTGTCTAAGTTGTATTAATTTAAGTGGCAATAGAATTCAAATTAATGCTAACCAGAAGATCTTTAAATGCATGAGTAGTATGAAAGGTATAATTAAATCTCTCTGAAAAAAAATTGCAGGATATTTCATGAATGTCAGTACCATAGATGTAGCCTTTAAATAGTTTTTCTTTGCTAGAGATAATTTTTAGGGTTGTGTCTAGTAGAACCTTAAAAATGTGTCTTAACAGTAATTTTTCCCTTCATTTGTCCATTTGGGTTTGTGCTAATTTGTTAGGTTCCTATTATCCTCCTAAGTTATGCTTTTACAGATTCCAGAAAGTTCACAGTGTCATAAAGAGAGAAAGGGATTTTTGAGCTATGTGCAGAACATTTAGGTAAACACTTAAGCTGATGAGGGGACTTTCTGTAGCTGGTGATTCCTGTTAAGAGCATCCCAGAGTTCCCTGATTGAGGACAAACCTGAAAGATTAAGCCACTATAAAAGAACAGACTATGGCTGAAGAATTTGCACAGTTGACCTTTTTGGAAGAAAAACTGTGTGCCACGTGCAGAATTACTTGCTTCACTTAATCAGTCTTTAAAAAATGGTTAACTTCATCATAACCTGGTTCAGTCACTTGTGGAAGAGCATTCAACTCTTGCTCACTGCTCAACATGTAGCCCCATTAGGGGTGAGTGGAGCATGATTTCCCTTTATTCTGGTCACTTTCTTCCTAGTGTTGGGTCAGCATGGTTTGCTGATGTCAGGCCACTGTTGGCTCTTTGACCCAGCATCCAGGATGACCACAGGTCCTTTCCAGACAGTTGCTTTTCAGCCAGATGTCTGAAGATCTTCTGCTCCAAGTGCAGAATTTTGCACTTCTTGCTGAACCTCCTGAAGTTACTCAGAGTCTATATAGATTTTTTTTGGACATTTCTTGCCTTCCCTTAGTTTGTAACTTGGAAGTGAAGCACTAAGTTTGTAATGTTAGTTATCACTGTGGATGTTTTTAGATGTCTTGCAGTCCACAGTGCATACTGAGTATACCCTAAGCTTGGCTGGCACTAGAGTGAATTTTCTGTATGTTTTTTCATGAATCAGTGTATGTTTTTGGTTACCACCAAGATTGTTTGAAGTATACCAAATAGCCATTTGGCAATTGGCAATTTATGCCAATTGGCAATTTATGCCAAATGACATTTATACCAAATAGCCATTAGGCATTTCTGATTCAAGAAAGACTTGTTGATTCTTTTCTTAGTGAGAAAGAGGGCATTTTAATCTGGTAACTCAAATAGCAATGGTGAAAATTGCTTGAAAGAAATCAATATTCTTTTAGTTTGCATAAAAAAAAAATCATAGGTTCTTAGCAAAACCATACCATGTAGTATATATTGAAACTGCCATTTTATGTTCTCTGTGGAGACTATCAATTAAAGTTCAAGTACCAGCAGTATAACTTCTGGATGTTGGGATTTAAGTATGGGCTCTTTTACAGTGATGACTGACATGATTCAGCTGTAGGTTTTATTTTATTTCACCAGCTGTAGGTTGGTTGGAGAGAACCAGGTGTGGCTAGAGTCCTCTTACACCTGCAGGGAATGGGAAAGGTTATGTTCAAGCACCACCTGAATGTTGTCACTTGGGAATCCACTGCTGTAGCCATAGATGCATGGATTCATTCATGTAAAGGCCCACAAAATGTACTGCTCACCATTTCTTTGTCCAGGTCATGGAGACTGAAAGGTGGGTTTTCTTCATTTTTCAAAGGGAAGATGAACTGTAGAAAAATCAAATTATTTCTATAGGACTCACAGGAAAATTTCTTGTGGAGATGATAAGTCAGTCTGAGGGTTGTATTCGTTCTTATATGCATGATACGTTCTACATAAGATTTAAACACTGAGGGAGAAGAAGTGTTCTAGCTTGGATTTGGTGGCAGGATGCATATTCATCCTAAAAATAGTTTTCTGTCATGGAAGCGCTTTCTATTTGAATTGGACTAATCTCTGGAATGTGTCTTCCTTAAGACAAAGTTGTTCTCTTTTTTTATTCCATGAATTACTCTCCCAGACAGTGAAAGTGATCCTGCCTATTAGAAATTTCCCATATGGTTAAAGTGCCTCTTGAAGTGCTTGGTGTACATATGTCAATGTAGACTGTAGGAGTAATTTGTGGGGAGAAAACCAGGATGATGTAAGCAAATGAAAGACTTCTTGAAGCATTTAAGCATAAGGTGTTTGTTTTTGAATACTTAAGATTTATTTCTGAAATAAATGTATGGTACCCTCAAAGTGTGAAAACTATGGCCTGGGTATCTTTGTAGATTACTGAAGTAAAGAAACCAAAATCCACACTGTGACTAATTCAGCTCTTGCTTTCAATTGTAGTGGTTCCCCTCCCCACAGTTTTAGAATTTACCAGTTTGCATTTCAGGGAGAGTAGATGAATTAGTAGTTCTAGTCCTTTCAATGATTATTAGAAGATATTGGCAAATATTTCAAAGTATTTGAAATCTTTTCTCTGGAGATCTGATCAGTACTATCAATGCATTGTTACCGTAATATTTAGATTATTTATGTGTCATGAACTTCTGGGGACTCTGAGAGGGCTTTAGGCAACACATAAAACCTAAGGTTGCCAGTTTCTTCTCATTTTGCTTCTTTCTGATACTCATTGTTTTTGTCACACAAAGAAGAGGAGCAGATTTACTCAAATTCCTGTTAATGATGAAAATAATCACTCTCTTAGAAGGTGAACAGGACAGAATTAATCAATCATATTTATTTGAGCCAACCTGCTGTATCTTATTTTATATTTAAATATACTGGATTTATTAGATATGGTATTATATATGTGACCAGTTATTATTTCTCCTGGAGATTTCTTTCAAATATTTTGGCAAAGTCTGTTTATAGTCATAGCTCATAAACAGCTATAATTATACTCCAATTAGCAGATATTGAGAGACACAAACTGTTTCATTGCTTTGAATGGGTTAGTATGTTGGAAACTGGAAACTTCAGAGAAAAACAGTATGCAGTTGTAAATTTAAAAAAAAAAAAAAGAAGAAAACAAGCTGTCTGGAATTTTTTTTAAGTCATTGATGCTTGAGTCTGTTTTGCCCAAATAAGAAGTGAAAAATTCTATTTACCCCTACATTTACTCTTCAGTTGAAGTAATAGATGCAATACATGAATGTGTGGGTTTTTGGGGTTATTTTTTTTTCCTTAGTAGAGTTGTTCTGCCATATTATAATCATGTTTTTCTTGTCTTGCTTTCCATGCTTTTCAGCAGTTCTGAATAATGTATAAACCTCACATGTACAGGCTTTGTCTTGTCTTTCAATTCACTTGCAAGATTAACATTGCTGTTGACCAAAGTTAAGCAAATGCAATGAAGGCTGATATTTTTCCAATTAATTATTGGAAATTGTTCCTGCCTGTGAACATCAGTATTCAGTGCACACTCATACCAGAAAAAAGTGGTTGATCATTAGCTTCCAGTCCTTGGTGTCTAAACTTGACATTTCCTCAAAAGAAAAACAAAACCAAAAACCATCACGGCACTCCTGAAAGATGGAGGGATCGCTTTTGGAACAAACACACTTGTTTTAGTAGGTCTTTAAAGAGTTGGTTTGGAAATTAAAAAACATTGCATTCATCACCATGCTCAAAAAAATCATTTATTCATGTGTTTCAGATAGAGTTATTTTTGTGTCTCTCTCTCTCTCTCTCTCTCTAATGGACTGCACTTTGGGATATACAAATCATTTGAATGTGTCATACTAAAAACTGGTGGCTGAAAACTGTTGCCCCAGCTGGAAACCATGAAAACTGTGGAAAGTTTCTTTTTCTCCTTTAAAAAAGAAAAAGGTCTCTGTTAGGATTGATTCCTGTGGTAAGCCTATGTAGATTAATGTGGAAGTAAAATAAAGTATCTCTATGAAATGGGTTGGACAGGAGAAGCAAAATAACTGTTCCTCTATTAGGTAATTCATGTAGTAATGGTTTCTGTAAAGGAAACATATAAAGAGCAGAAAACTGCCATTTTGAAAAGGAGGTAGAAGGGAGAGCTACTCAATGGTTATTTGTTCATGTCAGAGTTGAGAAATTATGTTAAATATTATTTCCTTAATTATTTTATTTAGACTGTCTAGTTACATTGGCTCTCAATGACCATATCTCAGCTTGAGCATCATCAGCTCATGAACCAAAGAATCCAGCTTGCTGCAAATGGAGCTCCAGCAAGATGTGAAAGTAATCCAAATACTTCTATAGGAAGTGGGAGTTCTTCACCACATCCCAGAATGTACTTGCTCAAATCAGGCATTTTCAAATTAATTTCTTTTTCCGTCACTTGTAACGTGGAAGGTGCTGTCTGACAGCCCTGGAAATTAAGTCCTCTATTTCTCCACAGGACAGGTATAGCAAGGGCAGCAGCAATGCAAGCTTCCCCACACTGTCCTGCCAATGCTCCTCAGCCCAGTTCTGAAGAAGTCACTTCTGGAGGTGAGTGGGTGGAAGAGTCTCTGTGTGTGCAGAGGCTGCTGCGGGGCAGTGGCTCCTGCAGGATGGGCTGTGGATGGAGGCTGGCCCCTGTCCTGAGTGAGCCACCAGTCTTGAACAGATAATCACTTCATGTGTCGTAAAGCAGCGTGGGCTGGATTCGTTGAGGTTGCATTATTCTGCTCGACTGTTGTCACATTTTGATATTTCTTTGTGGCTGGATGGCACCTGTACATTTTTTTTCTTTTCGCACTGTTTTGTTGCTAAAGGCTTTGTCAATGCTTTATGTACACGTCTGGGAAGTGGCATGTGAATAACTGAATGCAGCCTGGTTGTAAATGTGGCACAGAAAAGCAGTCACTGGTGGCAGTCCTGTGTGCAAGAGAAGCTGTAGGGCACTATACCAAGAGGCATGCTTTGAAATGCACCAGAAATTGATAAGAAAGTGTATGTTGGTTTCCAGTATCTAAATGAATGATTAGGTTTCTGTTGCAAAGCCGTATCTTAACCATTTCTCTTTACATAATTACTATGTAATTTAGATATTAACATCAATTAAGCTGGTAAACTAATGTTCCTTTTTAGATTATTTTACAATTAATGAAATCTGCCTATCTAAACCTAGACATGCAACATCTACACTATATGAAAATAAAGAGTGTGTATTGCAGTTACAGAAGGGAGTAGTCATCCAAACCACAAATATGTGATAAATTTTGTGAGAGGAATTAATGACTGATGCAGGTTTTCAGAACAACACTCATGAATGCTTACCACTTGGGCAAATTAATTCCCCTATACATTCCTGGAGTTAAGCACTACATACTTCAAATACGGTGAGAAGTATTCTGTTTTCAGCCAAATTTACATCTCTTCAACACAGAAATAAATCTGAGAAAATGGGAAACAGAGGCTTAGCTAGGCTGTTGGGTCATGGTGAATTACTTTTCTAATTTCAAATGCTGTGTGAAGGATTTGCAATGCCTTGATTGTAATTTGTAGTTGAAGCCCTTAAGACTGTTTAACTCTGTTTCTATGGCTGTTTGTAAACAGGAGTGATAACAAGAGACTATAGCACAATTCAATAATTGTATAAATTTAACATTGTTCCTGTTTGTTTCCATGAGGTCATAGAGTAAGAAGAGTTAATTTTCCTAGTCAAAGTAGACTTCCTGAAGGGATTTCTTAATTTTTTAACTTTAAAGGATATGAATCAGAGTAGTATTCATTCCGTATACAGCTAAAACAGTTCCTGACTTTTAAATTTTTAAAAAATTTTTACCAGGTAGCAGGGGCTACGGACTTCTCTTCATAATTAAAATTAATGACAAAGTCCTATTGAGAGTCATTTGAGATTGATCCATGAAGTGGAAAACAGTTTGAGAATCCTTGTCATGGGAACGCATGGCATTAGGGCATTTGCTAAGAAGTCACCTTATTTAATGTTTGTATGGTGCCATTAAATCATGTGGATTTGATTTTTTTCAGCTCTTTTGAATGCAGTGCGGAGTGCTAATCTCTTACTGATGTTGACAAAGATGTAGAGAGGTCCAGAGTTGGCCTCCCTCAGATCTGAAGCCCAGAATTCAGCTCCAACCTCCCTCTCTGCCATGTAAACCTTTGAAGATAATTATATACCTTGTCACAATTAAACCTTTTTTATAATAGACATTATTTTAAATTCAAGTACAAAAATACATTTTTAGGACAAACACAAGAATGGTCATAGAGACTGTTTTCTTCACACAGTATTTATTCAGACCACATATTCATCTGTCTCTGCATCTGCTTTCTTTGAATACTAATTAATACAGTTTGATTTTTTTCTGCACATTTACATTGAGTGGTGGTGATCTAAAGCAGCACATGTGTAAACCAGCAAAGGGCCCAGAGCGTCCAGAACTCCTCATCCTGGAGTCCTGACTTAAACAAATCTGTTGTTGCTGCTGGGACTGCTTACATGGGAAGAGGCTTTGCATGATGTTCATAGTTACAGATCCCTATCTTAAAAACATCAACAATAACTTTATCAACTTGTCTTTACCTCCAGTTATATCCTAGTGATTGTACAGCCTCTCAGAGCTTCTGCCCAGGGACTGGGAGTAGAGGAAGGTTAAACCAGTCTTTCAAGAATGTATATAAATATTTTCCTGAAGGTACAGTAAATTGGTTTGAGGCTTCAGGCTCAATTTACAAACTTTTTTATCACCAACCACTAGATGACAGAGTTTAAGTGTCAGAAACAGGCTGCAAAACAAGGGATAAGAAACACTTTAGGTTCGCATTGAATAATGTATGGTCTTTGAACAGTTGTGAAACCTCCATGCTAAACTGTTGTTCCTTTTTTGACTTACTGTCTGTGAAGATAATATAGATCTGTGTTGATAATAGATGCAGGAAGGACTTTGCTTATTCCCAGTCTTCTGGCGATACTTGAAAAGTGTTTCCCTAGTAGGTTTGGAGTTAGAGTGAAGTACATTACTCTGTTTGTGATGATCTCGAAAGAGTTGTGTAATCTTAGGTTGTTCAAAAGGAAGTGTTTATTTGAGGCACCTAGAAATTACTGAGATAAAGCAGGAGGAAATGCCTTCTAATCAAAGCTTTATGCCACTGGCATGTGTAAGTAAAAGGAAGACTAAAGTACCAAAGCTATGAGAAATGAAATCTCATTGCTCAACTATCAGGCTGTACAACTGCTTTCACAGACTTATCATATGGTTATCACGGGCTTCTGTCAGGTTATTGTTCAGAATTATTGGGACTGTAGGAAGGAATTTGTCACTTGCCTCTCTAGGTTTCATGAAGGACTGTTTTTACTGTCTATTAGTCTTTAGGTTCACAGTTTTAGTCCAGCAGTTTGTGACAAGATACCATTAGCAATGAGCAGCTGCATAACAGAGGATATGAAAAATGCTTGGTTTTAAATTTGTTTAGTATTCTACAGCAATGCTATGGCATCTGTGAAGGTTTAAGTGTTGCCACACATGGAACTCATTGCAGAACCATTGCTGTGAGCTCTTAGAGGGCAAGGAATACATTTTTCTGTGCACACATAAAGCCAACCCTCCCTAGATCTTGGGTATTCCAGTGATGCAGGTAATAAGTATTTATAGCAGACTCAGTGCAAGGAAAAAACAAGCAAATAGTCCCCCAAGTCCCACAATAACTATTTCACCCATTTAATTACTTTCAAGTGCCTAGAAAATTTAGGCCTACTGAAATTGCTTTTGGGAGTGTCACCTTTAATCTTGTAGCAGAGTATTTGAAGTCAGATGTTGAAAACAGTTCTATCAAAACAAATGCCGCTTACGCAGGAAGAGACATGCAGACAAAAAATGAAAAGGTGATACAGAATGTTAATCCTCTTTCTGGAGCCTTCTGAGAATGCCATCTAGTTATCATAATGACAACACTCATCATTCTCTGCATTCCATAAAATCCTGACTCACAAAGTCAAGCTACAAGATCAACTACAAAATCCCATGGTTTTTGTTTTTGTCATTCTTCAGTTTCTAGGAAGCCTGATGAGACCTAACAGCTCAAGAGCATTGAGGCTGGTGAAATCTAAATTTTCCATAAGTTTTTTCTACTTTATTATGCAGCAAATGAAAAATTAGCAGAGTAAATATAGAGACTCAGAGTAAATATAGAGATCTCAGAATTGTGAGATTTTCTGGGACAAAAGGAAGGTTTGTTTGCAGTTTCTTTCTTAGGCTCATGTACTGTACATTTGGAGTTGATAGTGAATTTCTTCTGCACTTAAATGGCTGTTGTGCCACGAGGCTGTGGATTTTTGTGTGTTTTCTTTTGCTTGATCAAATACTGTAGGCTCTTACAGGGAGATGAAGCAAATTAGGAAATATGTTCTTTTATAAAAAATACTTAAGAGCATGCTTCAGGAAGAAGAGAACTTAATTTGTTTTAAAGGACAGATGCATCTTAAAAGGCACTTAAATTTTAATCAATTCCTTAATTTTTATTAATCTGTAATGAAAAAAACCCAGTGATCCAGTGATTAAAATCCCAGGAAATTGATTGGAATTTACAAGCTGAGTTGTTAGATGGAATTTAGAGGTTTTGCTGTAACAATCTATCAGATCCTATCTGTGTGCTAAGTGCTGGATGACCTTGTGCCATTTATATTGCTCAAAAGAAAAAGAGCTTAATTTGATAATTAAGTAGGAGAGAATGAAAAGCGTATTCTGGCAGTGTGTGACTAGGTTGGGAGAGCAATGCCTTGTTTGTTCTTTATGTTGGAAGCTGTGGAGATAACTTAATTACATTTATTCTGGATAGCAATTGCTTTTTTAAGTTTTTTTTTTAGTTCTGAGGGGTTTTTGTTGTTTTTTTTTTTGCTAGTGTTTACACCAACATTGTTGATTTTTGAGAAAGGAGTCTCTGTGCTAGTTTACTTAATTTTGTAAGAGTGCTGGAGTGAAGGCTGCCTGTTTATGTCAGGTAGAGCACAATGGGACAGTGTTCTTTAAACTCCAGAACTATGAAAAAACATTCAGAAGAATTGATATGTAATTGGAAAGGAAACTTTAATTGTAAATAGGTATTTGGCATCGTGTTTCTCTTAGAATTTTGGGTAGGTGTGATTTTTCTTTATTTGAATTGAGATTTGGCTGTCAATTTCTGAATGGTTGGGAAGAGTTTGAAGATCTCTTTGGAAGTAATTGATTCAGTATTGTGTCATGCCCCACTCCTGCCTGGTGGCTGATGTCTTGTGCTGTCCCCAGCAGTGTAGGGGATACTGGGAGAGCTTTGGGAGCCCTGGAGGGTGGGTGCTGCAAGGTTACTGCTGATGCTGCTGCCTCCTTCCCTCCCCTGCTTTCTTCTGCATCTCCCTCCCCATAAAATATCCTCCTGGCTAAATGCTTGTGCAGAAGAAAACTGATGTTATGGCCTTTGTACTTTGCCTTTCCTGGTTTTACAGCTGGCAGTGCAGTGACTGTGATGAGTGAACTGTGAGTTTGCTGCTGCTTCCATTGAACTTGTTAGTAAGTGTACAGGGATTTCTTGTGTGGAGTGATCTCTGCTGGGGATAGTGCAAGTATGTGTTTTCTTGTAACTTGGACTGAAATCTGACACAAGTTCTGAGCAGATCTCATGCTGATTTTGAGCTGAGCACTTCACAAAGTAAAGGAAGCTGGGGAGAAAATTGAGTTGAGCCTTGCCTGCAAGTAATAACATTTTTTTATCTGTAGTGCTGCTGGTTTCACACTGATAGAGATTATTATTTTCTAGTACCTTCCTAATGATGGTATTATTTATACTCTGCTGATGCTATTAACTTGGTTACATAGAGTCTGTGTGCTGAAACTGCTTAGAGATGAGGCTGTGTCATAGAGATCTATTCCACACATTGATTCTGCCCTTGACTTCCCTTCACAGGAACAGGATATGAATGAAGAAAATGCTACTGTGTTAAATGTTAAGTACATCAAATCTTCTCTCTGTTCACAGCATCAGTGCTGTAGTATTGATGTGCAAAAGAATTAAGACAGTTTAGCTGAACTGAGGTTTCGGGCAGTTGGCTGTAGAACTGCATGGAAATGTGGGTGGAGGAGTGTCTGATACCAACAAATCAGGAAAAGCCATCATAAAACCAACCTAAAGCCTCTTCCATCCTGGAGAGATTTATAAATGGTGTCAGTAAGGACATCTGCTTCTCACCTGACTGCGGCTTACAGGTTACCTTAGAATTTTCTGTGCAGAAGAGGAACTTGTTTTACATTGTCTGCAGACAGTGTGTCACCAGTGCCACTGTCTGGACAACCAAATATGCCTCCTTCTTTCCTTCTTTCCTTCTTTCCTTCTTTCCTTCTTTCCTTCTTTCCTTCTTTCCTTCTTTCCTTCTTTCCTTCTTTCCTTCTTTCCTTCTTTCCTCTTCTTCTTCCTTCTTTCCTTCCCTTTCTTTTCTTTTCTTCTCTTCTTTCCTTCTTTCCTTCTTTCCTTCTTTCCTTCTTTCCTTCTTTCCTTCTTTCCTTCTTTCCTTCCATCCATCCATCCATCCATCCATCCATCCATCCATCCATCCATCCATCCATCCATCCATCCATCCATCCGCCAAGTAAACATAAAACTTAAAATGAAGATTTGATGATAGGGAAGAACCTCTGCTGTTGCTCACACTTTTAAACTGGTACTGTTGCTCACACTGGTACTGTGCTAGAGGGCACAGAGCACTGTGGTATGAAATCAAAACATTTCAGTGAAGTCAGTATTGCTAATTTCAAATGAAGGTTTCCATGGGCTGTGTCGAAGACCAAGAATAATCTAAATGTTAGATGTCTAAAAGATGTGATGAATAGTGGGATAGAGACAGAGATGCATGGTGTGAAGGAAGAGAAGGCTTTTATAGGAAAACTGTAGGGTGTGCTCATTTATGATCACCATACTCTTTGTCCAATACCACAGAGGGAGAAAATCCTAATCATGCCAAGAGATGAACAGCTGTTGCCTTTCTATATAAGCTGATGCTTTCAAGGGTGCATTTACAGAAAAACAGAACTGGGAGCATGGAATGGATACACGTAACAGGGCAGGCTAAGCCAATTAATCCCTAACTTTGCAATATGTATATATGCACATATATGTAAAGGGTGTATATCTATGTAATTCTAGTATATGATTTTATTTTCTCAAATCAGAATAAGGTTTTGCATTTAATTTTAAATGTTTTCTCTTTGATCTTCCTCTTTAAATCTGATTGAGGGAAGCAGAATGTTCTCTTATTGGAAGATAAGCAGCTCTGCTATGCACTTCTATTTTGAATGCTTTGAGCTTGTTATGTGTTTTTATAGTAGTAAGTTAAATAAATAGACCTGTATCAGCAATTTTGAGGACATGAGCTTAGTGTGCAAACATCTGTTGTATGTATTTGATGTGTCTCCCTGCCTTTCCAATAAGCCTTTTGAGATGTGTCTTTTCAGTGCAGTTATCCTGCAGTGCTTGATAATGCTGACCATGGTTCTGTGATGACAAGCATAATATTTTGAAGATATTTATAAAAGATAAATTCTTTTATCTGTTCAGTTTTTATCTTCTCTTTCCATGTAGCTTCTCTGTGTCTCTTCTGATGAAGTGCTTCTATTTTGAGGACTCCACAGAATAAAAAACCTGGTATACTGACATCTTAAGTATTGCTTGTGGTAGCTTCTACTCTTTGAAGTTTTTGAGGATAGGGAAGGACTTGGCAGTACCTGAGTGTGCACATGAATGATTTCCCCCCCTGCCCACCCCCACTGTCCTTGCTGGCAGATGGTCCTTGAAGGACTTTTGCCAGCAAGTGCAAGTCAGACCAGCCCCTAGGGGTGACTGATACCAGGCAGCCTTTCCCTCTTGCTGAGCTCAGCAGAACAAGCCTGCCAGTGAACCTGATCTGTCATTTTCAAAGTTATTTCATATTTTTTGTCTCAGAAATCACAGTAGCAACAGATCGGAGTGTTTAGCTCCCCATTAGAGTTGTCAAACATAATCAAATATGAAATTGAATGATTGATACAAAGTAAATGTTTGGGAGAGTCAGTTTCCAGTCTTAATGCTGCAATAATAGAAGTACCTTTTAAACTATAAGCTTTAAATAATTTGTTTGTTCAAAACGTTTCTTTCTGAAAAAAAGCACAATTAAGACAGTTTTGCAGGTTGGGACAATCTTCAGGGTGCCAGTAAATGTTGCTCTGTAGCATCACTCTCACTGCCATAATAGTTTTGTACAGAACTGTTGTGGTTTCCATCCCCTCTGGCAGCCAAGCCCCAGGCAGCTGCTTGCTGACTCCCCCACCAGCAGGATCAGGGAAAGAATTCAAAGAGTAAAAGCTGGAAAACTCATGGGTTGAGATAAAGACAGGTTAATAGGGGAAGCAAGAGCCACACACAGAAGCACAGCAAGGAATGAATTCACCGCTTCCCATGGGCAGGCAGGTGTTCAGCCATCTCCAGGAGAGCCCATCATGTGTAACAGTGACTTGGGAAGACAAACTCCAAATGTCCCTTCCTTCCTCTTTTCCCCCCTTTTATGGACTGAGCATGGTGTCACATGGTCTGGGATATCCCTTTGGTCAGTTTGGGTCGCCTGTCCTGGCTGTGGTTCCTTTCAGCTTCCCATGCACCCCCCCCATCCTGGCCAGCCTGGCCATATACCAAAAGCAGAAAAGGCTCTGGCTCTTTGTAAGTGCTGTTCAGCAATAACAAAAACATTTCTAGGTTATCAACCCTGTGTTCAGCCAAGTATGGCCCCATAATATCCACTGTGAAGAAAATTATCCCAGCCAAAATCAGCACATTAACCCAGATTTAACCAGCATATATGTATTTAATAATTAATGGCTTCTTTTTGTGTAAAATAATGGAACTTCATTTTGTGGATGAGAATTCCTCTTTTGTATTAATTCTTTTAAAATTCATATTTCTCATTCCTTTTTAGTTGTTCCAAATCTCCCCTGAACACTTGTTCTCCTCCTGACCTCTAACACTGTGGATTAAAAAAAAAAAAAAAAGAACTCCAGATGGTTCACTTCATAGAATGAGGGCACCTTTATTTGTAAGGCATTTGCATGAGTTAAAAATCCAGCAAAGAAAATAAACTGTCTTAATCAGTGGTCCTTAAAAATGATGTCTACAGTTTCTGACAGCCATGATTGTGGTTTAACATTGGATAAGTATCTGCTAGAGCTCCCACAGCCTGTCAGAGCCAACGTGGCTACCCAAGCCTGAAGAGCCAAACCTCTGTCTCACACTGGTGTGTATCCCGTGCCTCCTGGTCTCTGTTGTAATTGCTGCAGTAGCAGGTGGTTTTCTGCAGCTCTGCAGAAGTGGGGTTTGGTATCTGCTCATCAGTGAGGAGTTACAGAGCACACCAGAGGTCTGTGCCCTGTGTGCCCCCATGGACCAAAGCACAGATCTTTTTGTGATCTTGGGATGATGAGTATCCTTCAAACTGCAGAATTCCAGTCTGAATTCTGGGACTTTCTCTGTCTATGACCAGGCTTGGAAGAAGTGCTGAAAATAAAGAAGAGATTATTTTACAGAATTGCTGGTGAAAATAGTGCTCTTAGTCACATTTGATATGCTTATGGTTATACTTGCAGTGTATCAGAACTGATGGGCGACTAAAGTTTTTTTCCTTGAGAAAGGTTCTTCTTCCTTTTTACCAACCATGAAAAACCCTAACCTCAAGAACAAAATTTTCCGTGGACTTTGATAATGCAGAGATTTAATCAAATGTGTTGTTCAGCTCTGCCCTAAATCGGTATCAGATGCATATCTTGCTTGGTATTTAAGCTGTGATAGCATGGAGTCACTAGGCACAGCTGGCTCCATAAACACAGAGGGAGGTGCTTTCTGCCAAGAGGAATGTAGTGTTAAGTATAAGACAAGAAAGAGACAGTGTGAGGATATATTAAAACGAGGGGAACATGAGGTCATGATGACTGGTCAGCACAAGAAGCAGCTGTAATAGGAACCTGGCTGCCAAGTGTCTTTATTTTATGGTAATTCATTTGTTGCAATGCCCTGAGGAATATAGTTTGTTTTAGCTGAGCTCCGGAGTGGAATGTGGATCAAGCTGATCATCCAGTCTCTGGAAACATTCTTCACATGGAAAATATTCTTACGTTGCTCTTTGTCATTGTTTTCTGCAAATAATGATGCAATAATAGTAATAATTATAATAATAACCTATGTAATAACTGAGCAGCTGTACTCATCATCATCATACTCAGATGTGTGACAGTGTCCTTGAATACCCTGGCACTCCAGTGATTTCTTCAAAAAACTTAAGCCAGAGAGCTTTGCTGGTTACCAGTGAGCTATGAAAACATTTCAGCAAAATATATAGAACTGCACATGAGGGGTCCTCAGAAATCTACAACATAAATATGCAGAAAGAGAAAATTCATGGCAGTCATCTTCTTTGAGAAACTTAGAGGGTTTCACATGGGTGACAGAGTCCATTTTAATGTGAGAGGATTTGACATGAATGTTTTTATGTTTATTTAAGAGGTAAGTACAGTAAAATTTGTCACTGTGATGTGTAGTTTGAATGTAATGCATTAAATCTATAAACCTTGTCATGGGGACCTGACATGCCTTAAGTGGTCCCTCTGTCCACAAATGGCCCTTTAGTGAGGTAAAGGACTGGTGATGCAGGGGTCAGGACAGAGTAAAGCGCTCTCCAAAGTGGCTTTTCTGCAAAGATGTTATTATCTTGTCAACTACCACATTCCAGGCAGACTCAGTCTCTCTCCCTCCCTCTCTCTGATGGAATTCTAATCCATAACTGGTTCATAATCTATCCTCAGAGATTTTTTATGACTCTCTCAGTTATTCTGAGCTAAACTGTGTTTGAATTGAGTTCAGCTGGTCTCAGCAACAGATGTCAGGTATCGTTAAATAATGAGGGGTCATGTAGGAGAAAGCCAAAAATGTTCACTCTTTCTGTAACCTTGACCAAATTAATCTTTTACCTGCTGCATATTTTTCAGAATAGTTTTGTATTTTTATTGTTAGTGAAATACTGGGAGTGTGGAATGGGTACACATATACATAACATATGAATATTGTGGAACTGAGTAAAATTATATTGGGAATGTGTATTTTTCCAATTTGCTTTTAATTCATTTTCACCCATTATTAAATTTAAAAATAAGAGAATTGCAAGTAGTGTCATTAATCAATATGTGTCCTGAACTGCAGAGCAAGTAATTTTTATAAGAGGGCAAGCCCCTGTGTTTATAATAAATCAAGTTCATTATCTTCTGAGCTTCCTGATTAAAGTAATTAGTCATTTATGCTGATACAAAGCCACCAGTGAATTCTTTGCTTTGTTTCACAAATATTAAATCTTAACTTGTTTTGTAAGGGTCGTTGGTTATAAACAGCTCCACATTGTGATGTAGATTTGTTGCTTTGTTAGTGGGGAAGTGGTTTCTGCCAACGCAAATTAATACACCAAGCAACTCTCCTGCAGTTGGAAGAACCTGCCTTTAAGTCTGTAGCCTGCAAAC
The DNA here is from genome assembly GCF_028769735.1 of Zonotrichia leucophrys gambelii. Lineage (NCBI taxonomy): Eukaryota > Metazoa > Chordata > Aves > Passeriformes > Passerellidae > Zonotrichia > Zonotrichia leucophrys. The sequence continues at coordinate 54,035,518 of NC_088173.1, forward strand.
TGATTTCAAATGCCCAGTGGGACACAGCAGGTGGGGCTGGGCAGGTGTGGGGGTAACTGGTGCTAAGGGGCTCAGGTCAATGGGGGCTGCAGGCTGTGCTGCCCAGCAAGGCTGGGTGGGCTTCCCCACTTGTGCTGACAGCTGCCCATTCCCACAAACCACTGGGGAGAGCTCTGGTTGCTGTCATTTGCAAAATATTTGGGAAGCTGAGAACTGAATGTGCTTTTATATCTGCAGAATGTGGCTGTTACCTGAGGGGCTTCAGTTCAGAGTGCCAGTGTCACTCCAGCTGGGTATTAAAAAAGTCATTACCAAGCAAAAATCAGTGTTTTTGAGAAAAGTATGCATGAAACTGTACTTCTTCCTGGTCTTCTTTAGCTGTTGGTAAGAATAGTCTCTTCTGAGGTAGGGTCAAATACAGCTTAATTTTCAGTATGAAAGCAATTGTGGTGCTCCAGAAAGTTTCTGTATTTCCAGGCATCAGTTCTGAGTCATATGTAGTTGGCATCATATTTGTAAAACTTGCCCTTACATGGGAGTAAATCCATACCTTGAGAACAGAAGTTCAGAAGTCTCCTGAGTTGTTTTGTGGATTTTAATTAGGTGTGCTTATTCTCAGAGGTAGAATGAAGCGGGATGAGCCTGATAATTTCAGTGTAAATCTAGCTTTTCTTCTGAATATCAAGTGTAACAGGACCTGTGAAAATGTAACATTAGAAAGCACCTAAGGACCTCGGCTGCAACTCTTACTTAAAGAAAACAAGTATTTTTTCTGCTTTAGTTTCTTTGTACAATTCCAATTCAAGGGTAATTGTAAGCCTCCAAATTCTTTCTTTTCATATTAGATTACATCCTTTAGGGTTAAAATAAGGGAAACCTTTCCAGCAGTTACTTTGGTCACCTGCTGTGCAAACTAATAATGCCATGCTAATCTCAAAAGGACTGTCAGTCACAGTCACATTTGAATTTCAGTGTTTCAGGAAGGAGACAATCAAGGGAGGGAACTTAGCTGAACTAGTGCTATATTGTACTGCTTGATTTTAAAATCTACAGTCAAACACATCAAGAATGGAAGGTGTGTGTTTAAGGAGGTACAGATTTGTTTACAGGATTTTTTGGTGAATTTTAATGATGCAGTATCAATAAGGAGACAGCACTATAGGTTCTTTTTTCTTTTAGCATATACTCCAGTGAGAAACAAGTAATTTCATGTGGGGTGAGGATTTGAGAGGTTCAGCTTGTAAAAGAGGGTAATTGTGACTAAGTGCAGGTTAAAACATGAGCTCTGGCATTTGTTTTCCTGTTGTTAGTGATGAAACACTGCACAGTGTTCATAAGGAAGCTTAAATGTGCTTTAGAGAAACAATTTTCATATGCTAGGACAAAGAAAATTGTTCTTTTCAGGGATTTATAATCATTCTGGCATTTTCCACACTAAAAGAAAAGATGGGTTACAAGAAGTTGTATTGAAGGATGAACACTGTAATTTGAAAAGAAAATAGTTTCTAGTGACTGTTCACCACCTGGATATTAATGTAGGCAATTACCAGGTCTTGCCTTTCAAACATTATTATGTTAGAGCAAGAAAAAAGCCTATATTGTATTTTATATGACCTTTCTAATACTATATATACACATATAGATTTGTGTTATTTTTCTCTAATTCACCAAATGTTTCTTATGTGTGGCTCAAGGCATTTATTTATTGCAAGACTTCAAGCTGTGGTAAGCAAGGTCATAGATTAAGAATTGATTTCCACAGTTGCTCTAGCATACAAACTAAATTTCTCTTGGTTAGTTATAAACACTACAGCTGGGTATAAATTCAGCTTTTCAACACTGTCTTGAAAATTAATGTTAAAACAAATGAGAGAATACTCTGTATGTATTGCATGTTTCATTTAGACCTTCATCTAGAACTTAAGGAAAACAAATTGGTTTTGTGCTGCAAACTGCTAAGTAAAACTATGCCAATAATAAAGGCAGTGGGTTTTTTATTTCACTTATTTTTTCTTGTTATGACTTTATTTTTTAATTCAGATTTCCTGTATAGTTTCCGTCAAATCATGTTTTGGTCAATATCTTGATTAGTCCTTTTTTTCACTATATGCTTCTAGAGCCATTGCTAATTGCAATAGGAACGTGGGTTTCAAAATTAAATTTAGCTTATCTTCTTTGGAAACAGACAGTCGTAGAAGAAATAGAAAAATCCTGCTGTTTTATTAGCATTGTCTCTAATGTGAAACACATGATTTTTTAAACTGAAGACTGTATTTAGACTGAACTGAAAATTCACCTTAGCAAGGAGATGTGTTCTGGGGATGTTTTTATGGTTTTCTTTGTAGGTTGTTGTGTTGGATTTTCTTTTAAGGTGTGCTTTGTGTTGGTAACAGCAGTAGAGTTAACTGTATGCAGAAATCAATTTGTGTAAATGTCAAATTCGCTCTTTCGTGAATCTTTGCAGCAATACACAGGTTCCTACTGACTATGCAGTAAATCTCAAGTTGGAGAAATTGTCTTCTTAGACACATCTGTAAAGAAAATATTTCTGATATAATGTCCTGCCCTCTGTTTTTGAATTAGTATGCCTAGAACACAAACAGTAATATGCAGTTTGTTTCCAGATCACTGTCAACATCATCAGGTGGCTTTAAAAAACACTATCTTGGCCTCTGCTGTTTCTGCACGTGCCATAGCTACTGCTTCTGCTGCCAGCAGAGGAACCAAGATTATTTGTCTAAGATTACAGAGGATATTGTATCAGCTTGATGGGAATTGCTTTGCAGTGCACAGCCCTCGCTTTACCTTGTGGGACTGGCCCACAAGGGAGTGGTGTGGCCAAGGTTTTGTGGAGCTCTGTTGTGCTGAAACAATGGCTGAATTGCAAATGCTTTTGCACATTAGTGCATGAACTAACTTTTTTCACAGTGATCACAATATGCTTGTAAAGAAAAGCAGTTGGAAAGTGAAGTACTGTGTGATAGGAGCAGTAAAACACTTTGGTGAGTAAAATAGGTAAGGATTATATATATTATGAAATACAAAATTTATTAAGGAAAACGTGTGTGGAAATGAAGTACCTCAGAAATCACTCCTCTTGCCAAGTCAGATGGATATTTTTGAGGAATGAGGCTGTGAAATTAATCAGATCTTTAATGATCTTTATCCCCTCCCTGAACTGTATTTTGCAGGATTAGAATAGTCAGATCTCCTTTCATAGCTGATCCCAGCAAACTGCTTAGCACTTGACCATATTTTGCAAAATTTTGAGTGGCAGCTTATTTGAATGTATTGGAAAGAGAGGATTTTGTCAGTTTTTAAAATATCCATGTCTATAACAAACTTCCTTTTGACTTTGTTGAGATTTCCATATGGAGATACCTCAAAAAATGCAGCTTTGTGGTGAAATACAGTGAATCAATTCAAATCAGACTTTCTCAGAATAATAAAGTCTCACTGAAAACCTTGTTAGGCAGGAATTACAATTATCAAGTCTGGTAGTCAGGGAGGCTTGTTGTTAGCGTATTACTGCCGGACAACTCAAGCATGGTCATGCCTTACTGAATGCAAGATTTATGCCCATTTCTAAATTGTAGATCTCTCATTTATTTTAAAGAACACTGAAATATGTATGAAGAATTTTGGTTTGATTCATTAACTTTGAATAAATTCCTACAACAAATGAGTGAAATGAAGAGAAAGGAAAAATAACTAGCTTAACAGGACTCCTTGTGTGAGGTTGGCTGCCTGCAGAGACACAGGACTTATAAAGAGAGATCACTGATAATTCATTGTAGATCCATTTGATGGTAAACTTTTACAAACATAACCTTTTCAGGAGCAGATATGACACTGTCCTCTGAGAGATTTATGGGCAGGAGTTGACTGTGTGCACCTGAGGAATGTCTGTCTAGCAGCAGCCTAGGAGTTTGGCTTATGTAGGAATCCCTTGTGAAAAATTCCGTTTGAAAAAGTGCACCCACAACACGTATTTGAGACTACTTGGGTCTTTGAGTTAGCAGAGAAGTGTGCTGCTCTAGTGACTTAGGCACCCAAAGGTGGCCTCCTGTGTGGAGAGGCTGAGAAAATTGAGATTGTGCAGCTTGGAAGAAAGAAGGCTCTGGGGTGACCTCATTGTGTCCTTCCAGTACTTGAAGGGGGCTGCAAGGGAGCTGGAGAGGGCGTTCTGGCAAGGCTATATATTGACAGGACAAGAGGTAATGGCCTTAAAATGGAAGATTTAGGTTGAATATTACAAAGAAATTATTCTCTGTGGGGGTGGTGAGACACTAAAACAGTGCCCCTAGAAGTTGTGGTTGCCTCATCCCTTGGAAGCATTCAAATACAGGGATAGGGCCCTGAGCAACTTGGTCTAGTAGAAGGTATCCCTAGCCATGGCAAGGAGGTGATTTTCAAGGTCCCTTCCAATCCATACCATTCAGAGATTCTGTGACTTGAATCTTCCCTTCGCATTTTAATTCTGGCATATTTGTTATCTCAGCACTTGATTTGAAATGTAGAAAAAACTGGTCTTTCTGACTTTAATTGGAGAATTAAACTTGTCAAGTTCCCTGAAGATTTAATGTGTGCAAATATAAATATTCTTATCATACTCTGATTTTTGCAACACATTCATATGCTGTTATCAAAATGTACATACACTCCAGTGGAAGTATTATGTTACATTAGTGGGGATTAATGCTGCAAAATCCAATATCTGCAGCCGGAGGGTGAACCACATCATTTCAGAAAGATCAAGGGACTGCAGTCATTTACATTTCATTGGGTTTTCTTGGATGCATATGCAATTTCTCTGCACCCCACTGTACAGCACTTGGAGCCCAGCTCTGGTCTGAAGAAGGTGACTAATGACAGTAATTATCTATTGCTCTTTCTTCTGCACATCTGCTTGGCAACATAACTCCTTGGCTTGGGTTAAAACAGTGCTGAAGCTTTTTTAACTACTCTGAGGGAAAAAATATGTGTCATGCAAGGATTTATGCATTCCCCACTTCATGTTTCTGCCACCTGTGCCTTGCTCTGACATGGATGGTTCTGTAAACCACACTGAGGTCGAAATTGTGCACAACTGGTCTTGCTGAGACTCTTCCTGAGCCTCCTTCTATGTCGAGTTCCCTCAACACCAGAAATGTCTTCCCTAAGACTTAAGTAGACATGTTAATTGGTTTTTTTCTCCTCTCATGACAACATTTTCATCAAGGACCAGATGACAGCACCAAGTGATGGTTGGCTCACATGTGGCTTTGTTCTGCTTTGATGGTGGGAAATAGGACATACTGTATGATCTTAGTAGGGAGAAGGATTTGAATGAGCAAGATGATCAAACAATGAAACTACGTGACCAAAGGAGCCCTGTAATGTAGGTTTCAAATGCTATGTACTTAAAAAGTAGCAAACTTGTTGCTGCATTGTTCTAAAACAACTTTACTCATACCTCATTCTTCTATGCTTCTCTGCTGTGGGGTTTTTCCCTTGTGGAAGGGCTGACTTAAAACATTTCAGGTTTTTCTCTCTGTTGTATAAGGGGTAAATGGCCAAGCATGAAGCAGTTCTTTACTAAGAATTCCACCTCTGTGGTTACCCCATTGCTGTGATTACATTTCAGCAGCTCTGCATTCCAGTACTGTTGCATCCTTTTGCTTTCAGATATTAATTAAAAGTTTTCATAGCCAGAGAACAGAACAATTAGGGTTTGCTATTGACTAACAGTGCCTTCCCCCACCACCCAAAGGTTCAGCTATGAGTGAAAGGCTATTAAAAGCAATATTGGTGCAAATGCCAAGTGGGAAGAGACAGCTAGCATGTAATAAAGAACAATTAATTTGTTTCACAATGAAATGTATATAAAATAATAAATTATTTAAAAACAGGTTTTCTTCTGTTTATCTTTTAATCTTGGTTTTCCATAAAAATAATAACAGTAATTTTGTCTTTTGAATTGAATTTCATTTTCAGTTACTGTGTTAGTAATCTTGCACTAAAATGCTTGTATTTTTCAGTGCTGATACTTAATTTCAGTAATCAGTCCTTATGCCTTGACTGCTTGGAATTTAGTCTTTTCTACACGTACAAGTTTTAATAAAGGCATGCAGACTTCATTTAGTTAATCAGTATAAGGCAGAAAGGGATAAGACACTTGATGGATTTTTCATAAGGACACACATTTTTGTTTACAGACATGTGAACACATTAGGTTGTGCAGCAGCTGTATCTAAGTAGATGTAGAAGTAGGCATTTATGCTGGGCATAGATTAATTTTTTCTTCACATATGCAGGCATAAGGCTGAGGTAAAAATGTATTGTTTAGTTTCTAGACAGTGCAAAATGTCCTGTGGTCAGTTAGTTTATACATGTTTCTGTATTACTGTGCAGGAGGACTGTAATTCATCATAAAACCCCAGATCTGAGCAGAATAAGATGACCTTTCCAAAAGCAAACTTGCAAGAAAAGTTCTTACATTTGAAGGGCTGTGGTTGACTTTTTAAAATGATGGTTAATTGTTCATCTGACCTATTTGTCTAGAAAAAGTAGTACTAAATCCTGTGACATTGGCAGTAGAACTTTGATCATGGGAATCCAATATTCATTGCTTGAGGGCATTTGCTCTTATAAACAGGAACTGTGATTGTTAATGTTCTTCTGAGTATCCTAAATCAGCATTTGGAGCTAAGTATTTCAGGTGTAAATACACAGCCAGAGCTTCTTACTATTACTGTTGCATTCCATTCATTTGTTTGGTAAGTATTTTAATACTTTTAAAATAAGGACCATGGATTTCTTTTTTACCAAATTTTTGCTATGGATACTTCATCACTGGAAATCTGCATGATGGTAGATCCTTTCTGAGTCTGTGCTCTTTGGCAAAATGCAGTAGCCCACCTTCTGAAGAACACACAGGTGGATTTAGAAGAACACCTTGAATTCAAGGTGAAGAAGAGGCAGCAGCAGCGTAGGATGGCTGTGCTACAATTTTCCCTCCGTTGGAATTCTGCTCAGTGTTTCACAGTGCCATGCATGCTGTGTGACATGGCCTACACCTCCACTGGCTCAAGCAGCAGAAAATCAACAAAAACACAGAGATGCTGAGAGAGATGCTTGAAGAAGCTGAAGAAAGAGTTCTTCTGGTGTGAGACTTCTAGGTATGCTCTTCTTTTTATCAACACAATGACATAGTGCTTGAACTATTGATTTTCTTTTACTTGATGTCTGAATACAGATTTGTTTATAGTATTTCTTGTCTTCTTGTGATAGGAAGCTGAAGGAGGCAATTCATGTTGAATGTAGGGCAGTTGATGTTAATAAAAATTTTTTTTCCCTTTTCTACACCTTCAATAAGACACAGTTGCATGGGACAGTTTGAATGCTTTCCTAGTGATATGGAAAAGCAAGAGAAGGCCACAGACTTGCAAATAGAAATTAGTTGTTATTTGCTCATTCAGAACTGGTAAGGAAACAGCTAATACATTGCTCCATGACTGGCTCATAGAGTTACTAATGATACCTGAACAGTTTTATGTATCATGTCATTCATATACTTGATCATTGTTCTCTCATGTGTTTTCTGTTCTTAGCCTGAGTTCATTTGTGGCAGAGAACTCTTTTTGGATGCATTTTGGTTCCTGTTTTCCTTTGTTTTAAAAATAACCATACTGTAAATCTTACATTTAGATGAGCATTGGAGCTCATTCTTGCTTTGCTGTCTAGATCATGAACATTTGACACATGACAGTTCTTCACTTGCTGCAAAACTAATCTAGTAACTCCATGCTGTTCTGATTGCTTTTTGTCTGTTTTTGCCTCTCAAAGGCACTAATGTGAGGGTGTTTCCTGACTCCTTAGTACTTGTTTTAATTAATTGACAGTTATTTCTCTTTTATTCAGAAAGAGAAGGTGCTGGTAAAAACTACTACAAAGGACAGTAATAGCAAAGGACAGTAATAGCAAAACAATCAGCTTTTTGGGTTCAATTTAAGGGAAAGGAATTTTGCTCCCTTATTGTCCTTCTCTTAAATAAAACATGAGATGGGTTTATTCTTTTGTCTATACCCATCTTTACACTTTCCTTCGTTATACTCATCTGTAAATCAAATCCATTGCTAAACTGAGATGCTCTCTCTGCCGTTACTTAAAATAACCCTAGGAGTTTAAGAAGATGTACCCACATGAACTGTGTGTTTTCAGTCTGTGTAGTTGTTTGCAAACTGCATGTAATTTAGTTTTACAGTACTCACAGTGTGCCAGAGAAGAGCTAATCATGTGGATATTTAGTATATTTCTCCTAGTCCTGTCAGGCCATGTGGATGAGCATGGATCTGTGCTGAGGCTTTCCACCTTAACAGTGTCCTGCAATTTGGGCTGATGTAACCTCTTTATATTGGGTGGAGGGTTTGATCTGTGAATCACCATTGAATTTACAAGGGAAAAGGAGCTCAGATACCCCCTGAAGAGACAGTATTGATATAAGGAGCTGCAATGTTGGATGTAGAACTAGCTGACACACAGTCTTGAAAAGTTGAATTTTTAAGGGAGAAATTAAATGAAATTAAATTAATCTGTTGTATACCAGAGGTGGCTCAATAGCTTTGTTTTTGTTTTTATTTGAAAGATATCACTTGCTGGCTGCAGAGTGGGTGGATTAATCTTCCTTCTGGAGCCTGAGCAAATCACTCGAGGAAGATCTTGCTTTCTGCTGCATCCCAAAGACAATATGGAAGGGGAGAGAATCTGTGAAGTTGATTCTGGAGATGGACTGGGAGGTAGGGATGCCTGTCACTTATTTTTGTGTTCAATCCAGATGGCTGGTTACAGGAATCCCTTATGACAATGGACCTTGGAATTTACAAAAAAGCAAATGTGATAAAGCTGTCTACAGTTCATTGATTGTATTTTGTCACTTTACAAGCAGTGAATAAAAGTTTTTCAAAAGAGCTGTGTCTTAGAGGAAGTGGTACATATAGACAATCCATGTTGTGAGTGATGTTATTTATTCTGAGATGTCCCAGAAATAATACAAACCCTAAATACCTACAATAAAAGTGAAACCTTTTTTCTCTTTCTTTGTCTCTCCTGTTTTGTGTCTCCTGCACTAACTGTATTGCACACACTGTTTTGTTTGTGTTTTTTAACTGGACTACAGGAAACTGAATTACATGATACTGAATCTATCTTCTATACTAGGGACCCATGTGTACATGTAGACTTTTCACTGATCTAAAATAGCCTTTGTTCTTATTTAGCTACAAGTTCTACAGGTGTCCTTTTGTAAATTAGCTCACTTCATTGCAGTGGTTTATAATTTTCATAGTAGGGTGACAAATTTCTCTGAGAAATATTTCTGCAGGGGAAATATATTTGTGTATAATGCAGGGGATCTTTGACAAGGTGTTTGGATAGACTTGTCTGTTTTAAATTCCTGGTTAAACACAGCTTCTTCTGAGACTAACCAAGCAAACATCTTTAGCTTGCAGAAAACCTTGAACTGCCTAGGTCAACTCGCTGTTGAACTCAGAAATCTAAATATTACAGGAAAGAATGAGGCTCTACGTTAAAAGGTTGTAATAACATAAGACTCAGCATGCTGCACATCTGTTTATTTGTTTAGATGTTTTTCTGTAACTGCATTATAATCATGGAGATTATTTTTTGTATGAGTATACTCTGCTTGTGCTAAGATGCCTTTTTTTGTGTTTAATAGTTCTGTAATTTTTTCCTGGGCCCTTGATGTATCAGCAGTACTGTTTAGTAGGAGGAGCAGTTTCCAGAGTGTTACCACTGAGTTTCCTTCACACAAATGAGTTGCTTCTAGACACCCCTCAGTTAGGCTGACATACAGATATGTATTCCTAAACAGTTTACCTTTTTTTTTTTAATAAAGAAACTGATGGTTCAAGTTAGTTTTAATATTTCTGATAATGCTATTAAATAATTATTTTGTTATAGTAATAATTTTGTCATAATAAATTGTAATAAGAGCAGTGGAAGTATTTAGGCTCAAATGATGCTTTCTGCTAGGCATATGAAGAGTAACAGAATCTTGGCATTGTCTTCAACATTCTGAGCCATTTGTGTTGCCCTCTCCCAAGTTTTGGAAACAGCTGAGGCCATTGTTCAGCTGGTTACTCTTGAGCACTAGTTTAGGCCTTACCATTGTGTACTTCAGTCACTGGATCTCTGCTGCATCTTTGTCATGGCTTTCATGCCAATTTGAGCATGGAGGAATTGTTTCAGAGCTGAGGCCACTGACAGTTTTGTATTCTGGTCCTCCTCTCTTTTCCCAGACTCACCTTCCCTCTTTCCTTCCTACTTGCCTGCCACTTTCTGCCCTTCTGAACAGAGCAGGGGGAATGGGGAATGAGTTATTCTCGTCTGTCACATGTCATCTCTGCTGCTCCTTCTGCTTTTGCTCTTCCCATGCTCCACCCACTATGAGATCCCATTTAAGGAATACAGTCCCTCATGAGCTTGTCCAACACAGGCCCTTCTCCACTGCTTCAGTATGAATCCTTTCCATGGGGTACAGTCCATCAGGAGTGTGCTGCTCCTCCAGGCTACAGTTCTGGCCTGAAAATCTGCTTCTGTGTGGGCTCCCTGCATGGGCCACGTGTCCTGTCAGGAGCCTGCTCCAGCCTGGCTTTCCATGGGCTGCAGTTTCCTTTAGGGCATCTCCTCATGCTTTGGTTTGATGTTCTCCATGTGCTTGCAGGGTGGATATTTGCTCCACTGTGGACTTCATCAGCTGCAGGAGGACAAGCTGCATTGTCACAATCTTCTCTGCTGGCTGCAATAGAATTTCTGCTCTGGTGCCTGCAGAATCTTTGCCCCTTCTTTCTTCAGTGACTTCGGCATCTGCAGGGCTGGTTCTCTCATTTCTCTCTCGCAGCTGCCAAACAGATTTTTACCCTTTCCTAAATATGTTATCACAGAGGTGCACTGGTGTCACTTGTGGGTGCAGCCTGGGACAGCAGTGGGTCTGCCCAACACAGGGCAGCTTCTGGTCTCTTCCCACAGAGTCCCTCCCTGCCAAAACCTTGCCCTGAACACATACTCTTGCAGTAATTCCAGAGCAATATACTTCTTCAAATATATTCCTTATGGATTTGATGCAGTTCTTAGAGGGTATTGACATTAAGTGACTACTTTGATACATTCCTAATAGTGATCACTAAATTAGGCATTGTAAAATTATCTGTATTTAGAGGTGTTTCTTTACAAACCTTTAATCCTTTTAGTTATGGAGTGATGTGACCATTAATTAAAACTGAAAATCAAGCTCTGTTATTGCTCTACTTCCATTACTTGATTTTTCAACATTTAATCCTATTTGTTTTGCCAAAGATTCTGCCACATATTGATGTATATGTGGAATCAATACCATGGCACACGTTTTAATTTGCTGTTTGAATTGTATTTTAATAACCTGAGATTTGCTGCTGCAAAAAAGATATTACAGGGAGCAGACTGGGGAGGGGTAAAATAATTTCTGTGGTTCTATTGTGTTGTTGATATTATGCCAGATCTGATTTTGGCCTGGTGTTTTCACTTGTAGCTCTTGTTCAAGTAAAAAATCCTTCCTGCATGTTAGCAAGGCTGCAAGCCAGTTGCTATGGTATTCAGCATTCCTTTTTTATTTTTAACCAATCGGCTGGCTTTTGTAATGACTCAGCCCAGAATAAGAAATTGGTCACATAGGCTGGAGCTGTATCAAAAGAGCAGGTATTTTTGGCTTGAAGAATCTGAAGAGGTTGGGAGAATGGCAGAATTTGAGTTTCAAGAAAATATCACAATCTATGTTTATGGTATATATTGTCATGTGTAACTAAATTCTTGCAATGGGAATAAAAGGCATTTGTTCTTTTCCAGGAGGATGGTAAAAATTGAATGACTCAACTAATTTCTCTATATTGTTTTATCATAATTTTTATAATTTCTCTTTATTGTTTTATCACCCAAAGGTGTCAGTAATTCATAGCTAAAAATGTATTAGTTTTTAAAATTCTGTGTCCATGTTTGGCTGCTTTTCATTGTGTTACTAAGTGGTAGCGTGTTTCTGACAGGGTATTGTTTGCTCATAGAGAATTACCAGACTGCTGTTTGTCTGCTCAGTTTTAGTGTTGCTGTTTGGCTAATCAGAAAATTCTGGACAACTGCTAGGTAATCTGTAAGAATCTTAAAGTTCTAATGATGCTGACATGTAGCTGGCAATGCTACAAAAATAAAAGAAAGACAAGGTAGAGAGGGAGATATTGTGGTAGTTGAACTATTGAAAAAAGGAAGGTAGACTTTTGCTGGTCTTCTGAAGGTTTTAAGCTTCTTGGTTTGAAGGTGAGGTAGTTCTCCTACCCACCCAGGCTGCTATTGTATCAGTAGGACAAATAAAAGACAGAGCTTGTTTTATACAAAGCAACTTACTGCTGAACTCATACCTATATCCAAAATGAAACTTTCAGATTTCAGTTTAGAAATTATATTTGTAAAAAATGGTGCTGCATAATAAAAGTCCATCAAGGACTTTTGTGTGATGAGTATGTGGAAACATGTATTTAAACGTGGAAATAACTAGACAGAGAAGGGGTTTCTTCTAGGAATGGTTTTTTCCCTGTGTGCTCTGTACAATAGAGGGGCACAGTCCCTGTGGATAGCAGGATATTCTGAAGAAGCCTTTGCCTTTTCCTCCCAGAAGTGTCATGAGAGCTTTTGTTTGCTCTCCCAGAGCCTTACATGCTACCCCTTCATTTCTGTATGCAGGTAATAATGTCCCACTGTGGAGTAAAATGCTGGCAATGAATAATGATATCTCTGCTCATGCTGTGAACATAACCACCTCCTAGTTATCAGGGGTTTGACTAAGAAAAATAACTAAGGGATGAAATTGAGTCTTGGAGGGGCTTTAAACGATGCTGGTAGAGACTGTGAGCTTGTAGACATCCGTAATAGCTCCATTTCAGTATTTGAATTCCTCACTGTCACTGGACACCCAGCTAAACCTCATTGTCCAGCCACCAGAATAGTAAAGCAGGCTGGTAAAGCCATCATGATGTTCAGGAAACACAAGTTTCCAAGCATGTGGTACATGACTTGGCAAGAAATCAAGATGAAGATTTGCATCAGCTCAACAAACAACGAAAAATCCAGCTCCCAAGATAGTACCAAAAACCCCAAAGCAAAACCAAAACAAACTGAAAACCAGCAGAGCTTAAACCAGTCATGTTACAGCAAACTAAAAGGAAAAGTGAAACTCTTCTTTGCTTATAATATGGAGTAAGTGTTAACCTATTGCCCTGGGATTCTTCTATCCTAATAAGTAGAACATGGATTGATCCTCACTGATTATGTAGCTAAGCAGGCTTAAGTATTTTTGGGTCTGTTAGTCATTTATATTTATATGTTATTCTTTGATATATATTATTACATATAACATATATAATAACATCATTAAGAACAAAGAACAAAATAAATATAAATATATATTTATATATTTGTATATACATTTATATGTTATTTGTATATGTTGTTCTTGTGTCAAATCAATGCTTTAAAAATATTCATAGGACAGTCTCCTAATGTTTTTGAGTGAAGCAAAAACCTTAGAAAAGTCTTTGCGGATCAGCAAATATATTTTGAGTTTCTGGGTTTGGATGGTCAAATTTAACACGTGTGGTGTTTCACATTTGTTTCTTGCCATTGGATGCATGAGTACATAAAACCCTACACCCAGGAGATAGTTTTTAAGCATGCCCACGTTTTACAAATGTGTTTTTAGTGATTGAGTTTACTGATATTTTATCTTCTGATATTTACAGTTGAGTTTTTTATTGTTATATGAGCTTTTCCTTGTTTATTAGTGGTTTTTAACTTGCTGTAGAGAACTGTATTCTAAGTTGCAAGATACATACAAATGACCAGCAGTCATTATGGCATTATAGTATCAGAGTACGGCAGATACTGTTGCATTCTAATAAACATGGGACATTTGATATTGATTTTTTGGCTATAAATAAATTCGTAGATGCAAGAGGGAGAGCAAGAATGAGAATTTGTTTTTCTTGGACATGGCCTTTTGGTGGCATGCATTTAAAATGCATGGAGGGCACTTATGGAAAGTAAGGCTAGTTTGTAACCATTCTGGATATCAACACACCATGGAAGACATCCTGAAGGTAATTATAAAACCAACATTTCATAAGCACCCTGCCAGTATTTAACTGACAATTATTGTCTCTGGTCTGGGTTTCCACTTGATATCATCTATAGTGACTTCATTAACCGACAATGGTTTGAGAATGTAATTGTGGAAAACCTCAACAAATGGCTTCCAGAGAAATAATAGAAATATAACTTATCAGAGTTTTATATAATTGTTTGCAGTAAATCAATGCTTAGATTAGTGCTTCCAGTGGTGGCATAGATGATCTAGAAATACCTTAATTTGGTTTTGATTCAAGAAAAATCAATTATATTATTAAAAAAGGGTTGAGAATCTAAAATTCTTTAGCCAGAAAGCAGACAAGAGTACTCAAGCTCTTGAAAGCAATTTCTGCAGTGTCCCTTGCATTTTAATTTCTTTTTCAAGAACATTTATGCAAGATACTAATTTTGCTTGGGTTTTGGGTCATCCCTAAAGTACATGTATATTCCTATAAGACTTCACTTAGAAATTGCCCTTGGCTAATAATTCCTCAAGTCTACTTGCCAGCCAGCTTGCAAGGCAAGTCATAAAGAGTGGGATTATATTTAGTAGAGGTCTGCCTTTTTAAGGGAAGTGTGATGTGAGAGATGGGAAGTGTCCTTAAATTTGGTTATATAAAGAATCCTCTGTGCTCTGATTGGTTGGTCAAAGCCAAGGCTTGTTCCGTGTTGCTTTCTTACAATTCCCACATCAGCCACAGGCCGATAATTCTGCGCTACTCAGACTGAATCTGCAAGTGCTGGTGTAAGTATTGCGCCTCCACTGATTTTGGAAATTATGTATTAGAGATGTGGTGTCTACAAACCCAGAGAACTTGCCTCATTTCCACCAAAGGAATACTGTGGGCTTGACTCACTTTCAGTACTGCTTTTTAAAAGTGCAAATATAGTTGAAAGAAAACTCTCTCATGAGAGCTTGGTGCATACAAATACACACCTGAGTAACTAACTTGAATGGATTGTTGCTGTCTGAACTAGATTCCCATAATGACAAATGCCTTAATATAAAGAACTGCTTTGATACAGCACTTCATCTTTCTGAATTTCAAAGCACTGCAAATTTGAGTATACACATGTGTAAACAACCATAGAAATCTACCTGGAATGTATAATAAAGATTCTTTTTTTCCTAGTCACTGCTTGCATGTATTTCCTTTCTGGTGTAACTCCTAGAGAAGAAAGGCTTTTGGAAAATGAAATATGTGAATTAAAATGGAGAAGATATTTCTTCATGGGTCCATCAGGTTTTTTTCTTTGATGTTATACAAACCTGGAATGAGGCTGCTACTTCAAACTGTTTCCTTTTGAATACCAATATTAGTATAAAATCCAGTTCCCTAATTTCCTCTCCTCATATTCAGATAATGGAAATACATTTATTTCTATGAAATAGAGAATTTTATTTATATGCTTATGTGATTTTATTTTTCCTTTTTTCTTTCTCAGTAGGAAGATCCTGCCTTTAAAAGGGAAAGTGCACCTCTTCTCTAGATCCTGTAGAATGATTTTATGGGCTCCATTTTAAATTTTATTGACTGAGGCAGCTAATGCTTCTTGAAACTGCTTCAACAGTTATTCTGTTGAACTGTTGGTGGAGGGTAAATTGATTAATCTGAGTTTAATCCTTTCAACAGCTATACAATGGGTTTCACACTGAAGAATTTTCAAGGTACTTAATTATTTCAGTGACTTAGATCAGGACTGGTAATTCCAAAGTTAGTTTCTACTTCTTTGGGATTATGAGTATGAGAAAGGAAACTCTCTTGCCTCTCAGCTAATTGCACTGGTGTAGGTGAATGTAGGAGCTACAAAGATCTGGGCTGTGGTTTGTGGCTCACTTTTGTAAGTCTGGGAATGTCCACTGAGGAAGGATTTTTCTATTACTGAAAGTGATTGGGAGAACAAGGTGCTTGCTTGCTTACAGGGTCAGCAGTTTTGTTCCTGCTTGAAAAATTGTCCTTAGATGAGGAAAGTTTTCACCTTTTTTGTCTTGAATTTCTTTGTTTTTTAGGGAAAGCTATAAGGAAGCTTGTGCGCAAGGCGACTCTGGTGGCATCTAGAATCCTCAGATTTCCTTGACTGAATCCATCTGGGTTTAGCCCTAAATATAGTAGACAAGCTGCACTGCTTGCACTGATAAATTATATCTTCCAAATGATAGACCAAGGTACAGTCATGTATACTAACCGTTTTTGATGTCATTTGACTCTTGATTCTGTTGCTTTTTGGGTAGTTGTGACACTACAATTTGTCCCCACTCTTGTGGACTATCTTTTCACCAGTGCTCTTAAAAAAAAATATTAAAAGAGACTTCTGGCCTGGTTCTGGCATTTGATGTTGACAGCTTTTTATGAGTCTGCAGCTTGGTGGGAAACTCAGCCTCTCCTGAGGTTCACAAACTTGCCTTCAGTGGCAAAATAATGGGATTGTTGCCAACACAACTTTATTTGGTTTTACTACCCATGGAAATGTGCAAACGTAAATCAAAGCTTCCTTTTTGACACATAGTGTCATCTTAGTCTGTTGCTCAACAGTTGTAAAATGAAAACAGGCTATGTTCTAACCAAGCATAGATTTTGAGTATAAAATAACACCTCTATTATCCAAAGGAAAAAATAGATCAGTAAGTACTATTCTAAATGATAGTTAATAATTAGGTTTCTAGATCTGCTCTGGTATCTCAGCTAGCTGTTGGAATGAAAAACAAATCTTAGTGCCAACTGGCTGCTTTATGAGGTCAGAACTTCTCTGCTTTTTTGTTTTAGGTGGGAAAATATTCTGTCTCCTAACTGGGTCTTTCCTGCACTACAGTGACATAACTTTCATAATACAGAATGTTTAAAGATGTTTTTGGAGTGGTAGTATTAGTTCACATTTTAAGACTTTGATATCCAATAGAGTATATCCCTCTATTCGGATTTTCCTTCACATCTAAAAATTAAGACTGATTAAGGGGGGGGCGGGGTTTAAATGTTTTAAATGAGAATGACATTGGTTGAATATTAATCCAGTTGCACAGACTATTACAATTTTGATTTTTATCTAGTTTAGGTATTGAGTTGGGAGAGTTCAAAGCTGTCTTTTCTTTTGCCCAAAGACAGGATATGTTTTCTGTGTGTACCTTCCTGGTTCTTTTGTGCTCCTTGTTGGGCTGCAGCTGTTTGCTGCCTCCACCTTTAAATGCTGGGCTTTATCCTTATTTTGGTGTTGTGCTCAGAGAACAAATCCTCCCAGGGGCTTCTTCCTAGTGCACTAAGGACTTGAGAGAGAATCTGGGCTCTCCAGTGAGCACCTGATCAGACTGGCTGGTGCCTTTGGCCCCTGTGAATGTCCCTGTCTTGTCCCATAGCAGCACAGCCTGAACCATCAGCTGGGCACAGTAAAAGGTCATGCTCAATTTGTGAGTTACATACAGCTTGGAATTTGCTGTATCATGTCTGTGGTCTGTTGTCTGGCAAAATAACATTAGATTTAAAGAATGGGTGTCTCTGGTTTTCAGCCTTGCAAAATTGGTCTGTAGATCATTGTTGTTTTGACTGTAATTGTTTAGAAAGACATGTACTTGCTGGGAGGTTAATGAAAGGTTTCAATAGTTATGCTGTTTAATTTGTACCATACAGGAAATAATTGGAGAATATGCCTATCTTTTCAACTGACAGCAACAGATCACACTTTGGCACGCAGATAATTGATAAATTTTATGTGTGTATCATTAGTGGACAGGAAGATGACTAATTTTTTTTTTCTGAGTTGTGATGCAGTCTTTGTTGACATACAGATGGCTGTAGTGGTCTGTGTCAAATGCTTCCTTACCTTGTCCACTGCCAGGTTTTTGTGATAAGTCTTTATGCCTGTTTTATATCTATCTATCCAACATCTGGGCAAAACATTTGAATCATAGAATCACAGAATGGTTTGAGTTGGAAGGGACCCTAAAGATTCTCTAGTTCAAACCCCCCTGTCATGGGCAGGGACATCTTCCATTAAAAGGTGAGTGAGGTAGATTAATTTTCTTAGTTCTAGGAAATTCAGATGGTATTTTGCAGTGGATTTATAAAATATTGTGCCTCTATCTTTATTTGCAATCCTAAGAGAACTTCTGACTGTCAATAAAATAATTTCAGAACAGAAAAGGCCTTAAGAAAGGTTCCTTCTTAAGAGAAAAAGTGGGTACTACATTGGAAATATCTGGGAGCTGGCAAGAAAATGAAAGCTAACGATGTGCTTTGTCATGAGGCTCTGGAGTTTGAATGCCTGGTCTGGACATGCTGGATATGGACAGGCTGTTCTCCACCCCTGATAAATGAGAGAAGAGAGGATGGCTGAGGTTCTCCTTTACCCCATATTGCACCAAGACTCAAGCATGAAGAATTTCTGTTAGCATAGATAGTACTACAACAGTAGTGAAATGCTGAAGGTGGTTTTAAAATCCAGCCAATAAGTGAAAATTTTAGTAGTCACTAATTGCAGGATTTAGAAATACCTGAGACCCAGCAACATTGCTACTTTTAAATGAGAAACATGTTTAATGAAGTTAAGCAGTGAAAAGTTGGAAATTTGCTCATGTTTTTTGTCATCTGCTTTTGCATTTGGCTGTATAATCACAGACTGATTTTATGTTAGCTTAGTAGTCACTAAATGAATTAATTATAGAAAGATGTGTTGAAAAGTATCAATGGCAGTTTTTTTCTGTGATTGTTTTTCAGAGCTTGATCCACAAGGTTTCCCTTTATTTGAAAGGTCTTCAATATAACTGAGCTTTTAAAATGAAGCTCAAGATGCTCCAGGTGGATACTAGCTGGAGTTAAAATGTGATTATACACACATCATATTATTGGCTCCAGTTCTTCCGTGTTGATAAATATCATGGGAATCAAGTAGGAGAGGATTCAGATTTCAGGTGTTCATTGGAAGAAATTTCTAGGTTGATTTGGAAGAGGATTGGCTGTTCTGATGTAATAAGCACACACTGAGACACATCTTAGAGTGTAAAGGAGAGAAATTTTGTGTTGCTGTTACTCTGCTTTGCTCTGTACAAGCAGTGAATATAGCACAGTGTTTCATGGTGTTTGCTTTTGGAATGGCTCATTTTCTCTGCCTACTTGCCTGTCTGGAAGCAGAACAAGCATGGATAGCAGCTCAGGGGCTGGTTCTTTAGCAGCAGCTCATGGATGGGAGATACTAGCATGGTACAAGCATGGAACCATCCCTGAGCACTTCTCCCTGTGCTGCTGTTCAGGCTGCTGAGCTCTCCTGACAGGGTGCAGGAGTACAGGAGTTCATCTCCTGATGTTCTGGCACAGCAGCACCTTGCATTGCTGCATCACCAGGAGACAGTGTGATCAGTGACCACGCTCCTTTGCAGGGCTGTAAATAAATAAATTATAAATTACAGGTTATAAATACACTTCAGAGGACATCACTGCACCTTTGCAGGGCTATGGGTATAAATCCACTTCAGGAGGAGATCACTGCTTAGCCCTCTCTTGCTCTTTCAAAAAGACATTTTCACTTTCCTGTGTTACAGAGAAGGTGCTGACTCAGTGTTGTAATGTACATTTAAAGATTCCAAAAACCCAATGTCCTGTCACATGTCTTTCATCTGCAGTGCTGTGGGTTTTGCCATTCAAATGTATTGATTTAATAACTAATGAATTTACATTTCTGGCAATCTACAAGCTTTGCACTTCTCCTTTGTTTTAGAAGTGAAATACTTGGAATTTCCTGGGGAAAGTAGATATTTCTGACCTTTGAAGAAAACACAGAAAAGCTTATAACCAGTATAGTATTATTTATATTAAATTATATTGCTGTACTTGATTTTAGTGTTTTTTTCTGTTAGGATTCTATTTCTTCACCTACTGATGTAATGAAGTCACTAGAAAGTTTACATTGGAACAGCAATTAATAAAAATTAGTTTAAATATTAGCATATAAAAATTTATCTGCCACTTACTTGATGGGAGAAGTAACAATTGAAGAATTCATGTGATGACTAGATAGTACTTGTGCTTTTCAAAGTTTTAAATACTGTATGAACAAAATTTTAAAAGTGACAGTTGGTTTCAATAACTTGATGTACCCTCAATATATTTAGAATTCTAAGCAGCTAAGGTGATTTCTGCCTTCACAAGTTGTTTAGAGTGCTTGCATGTTTTGTGTTGCAGGTAGTCTGGACATGCTCTGGCTCAGACTAAAATATGAAAAAATGAGCAGATGATGCATTTTGCAGTTATTTTTACTCCCATCTTGCAATTTTTTTTAATCCTATATTTGTCAGTATAATTTACCTTGTTTGCTTTAATAATCATAGTTGATATATTGTTGCTTGATTGCAACGAGGATATATTTATTTTCTGAATATTAGAGAGATTCAGACTAAAGCATATGATCAGTAAACATGTAATAAACATAGTGAAATGAACGAACAGCAGAAGTGAAAACAGAACAGGAAAAAAACCCAAATCAAAAGCCCTCTCTCAATCTAAAATTGAAAAAAAAACTCAGGTCAGCTTCTCTCCATTTACTAAATAAAATCAATGCACACAGATGAAGTAGTGTATCCTTTCTATAAAAGGTCTGATTCTGGAAATGGGTGTTCAGGGGTCACTGAGCTCTACTTTGTAATGCTATCAGAATATCCTGCTGAAAAGAAGAAAAACCCCAAACCCTAAAAGGATTGTTGAAGGAGATCTGCATTCTTTCTGGTAAATTTAATTAGCGATTTAGGATATGTTTATTCAAGTTTTACCCACTGACCTTCATGACTGATAAATTTGCAAACAAGCATTTTGTGTACAAGGTAACTGCTTTTGTCTCTGTTAAGCCTGCTGAACAGAAAGGCAGCTATGTTTAAATCATTATGATGTCTATGCATATATTCTTCAGTGTTTGCCAGCATTTTCACTGATCCTACAACATCAGTAAAAGGCTGTATAAGTTCACAATATCTTGTAACAGTCTATGTTTACTGTGTGTTACAAACAATTTTCATGCTGCTTCTGCTGTGGTAAAATTGGGATGTTGTCATCCTACTCAGGAAAAACTGGGTGCCCTGGGGGCACTGAATTACAGATTGGTGTTCATTCACATTGCTCTGTATATCAATTAATTCTAATTTAAGCATAAAACCTGCTAACAAAAACTTGCCTTTTAATTAAGAAGTAACAGAAGGACCAGGTTAAATAGTGGGTCATTGCTAAGTCTGAGCCATAGGATAGTATTTGTGGGTTTTTTTTTTTTTGGACTTTTTCAATTCCTTTTTGCTTCCAAGGATCCTTGCTCTTCTCTTAGAGTTTCCAGAGTCCCATGGCAATAGTAGCTCCTGTGGAGCACCAGCTGGGGCTCCTCACAGCCTCCCCTGCTGGCTTTTTTCTGATACCTTCTTGGCACCAGAACTGGCTGAAGCCACACTGTTCTTGGGACACTCTCCTTGAGTCAAGCTGTTCTAACACCTGGTGTCAGTATGTGGAAGAAAAGCAAAAGAAAACAGAAATTGTGGGTGTGGAGAAACAAGAAGGCAGTCATTACACTGAGCACTGTGTCAGCTTGCTGCTTTGTTGCTGCTGCACTTGCAGCAGAACAGAAGCTCAATATGCTTATTGATGTCTCTCAAGGACTGCAAATCCCTATCTTCCGTGTCTGTTGTTTAATTCTTAATCATTTGTAATAAAATATTGAGCAATCTGGTCCATGGAACAATACTTAGCTGATCTGTTTTCTCTACAGCAGAAAACTAACCCAATCCCAAACCTCATCATATGCGGACATTACAGTTACATAGCTCACTGAATTCTTCAGCAGATTTTTCTATTTGTTTCCTGCTGATATGACCAGTATTATATTGGATTTTAATCCAGCTTGTGGAAAACCATTTGATAAACAAATGTGTTATCTAGGAAAATGAGCCTCATTTTATCAAAACTTTTATCAGCACAGCACTTTTATCAAACCTAATAGGTATGGACCTCCCAATAAAATAGCTATAGGCAGGGAAAGAAAAGACTGCTGTGGAGATGTAGTTGATTAAAATGTTTTGGTAAAGAATCCTTAATTATTTTAAGAAAGCCACAGGGTCCTTTCTCCTGCGCTGATAAGAAACTGAGAAGTTTTCATATTGCATTCAAATGTGTGATGTGAAATGAATTAGTTATTAGCTATATCTCCTTGGGGCATGTGCACTATAAATAGCTTTTCCAAGCCTGTGGCTTTATTCTGCTCTGCACTGTATTCTGAAATTCAAGACCAGAGAGACCAGAGTAAAATGCCTCCATTCAGCTGCAGTGTGAAGCAGTGCACACAATACAGTTTAGGATTTTGCAGATCAAGGTTTATTTATTTTTGTGGTACACAAGAAACAGAGGACTCCATTCACTAACCCCTAATTTTTCAGAATCCCAGGAACACTTGTTGCCAATCACAACAAGGGAGAATCTATGTTTACTTTTTGGGTAAGATCTATAATAGCATTGGTTAGGGTGCAAAATGGCTTTTTACTTAGGTCTGTGAAAAGCCTTTCCTGGGAAGCCAGATATCATCTGTATTGGCTTTAAGCTTTGCTGTAGTAGCGAGTACAAATGAACTGGGGCCATAAATTAGTTCACAGCTTTGGACTTTGAAAAACGGTGTGATTATAAACCCAGAAGCCTGTGCTCTTCTTTGTGCTACATGAATTCTGGCACATTGTTCATTCTGAGGTTTCTTTTGTAAGAAGTAAGGCCACTGTCCTTGCATAAAACCTACCCTACTTTTACATTAACAAACCCAATGGTCTGCCCAGGACAGCTCCTTGCAGTTACCAGAATGTGAGGGTGTTAAAATTGCCACGAGCTTTGTTCTCTACCTTTTCATTCAAAATACACAGAAATACAGGATTATACCCTATGTGTTATTCTTTCCTATTCCAGATGGGAAAGGGATCACTGTAAGGAAACTCCATGTTGATGTTTATAAAAGCTATAGCTACTTTTTTCAATGCTGGAAATATCAGTTTGAACAAAAACACTTTTCACCATGTTTTAAGCATTTTCTTTAATTTTTTAGGTCTTCCAGGACTATTGATAGTTGTGTTAGTGTAGACTACAGCAGTGAAGGGTTCTGTGGCAGGCTCTGCCATGGCAGCCAGGCTGCTCATACTGCCCTTGGAGTTGTGAACATCAGGTGAAGGGTCTGGGTGTGTTCAGCAGCAGCAGCAAGCAGCCGTGCCTTCTCTTTTGGGTAGCAGTGACTTTCACATGAGGTGATAGGAGTTTGTGAGTCAGTTGTGAAAGGAGACATCCCCAAAAGATTCAGCTGCTGACCTGTGGCTTCCAGTATTGCTAGGTCCTCAGTAATGTATCATTTTTAGTCCTCTTTGGTGTGTACACAGTTAATGGGTCAGTGTTAGCTGTTTAAACCTCAAAAATATGGGAATATTTTATATAATATATATAAATAATATTAAATAAATATATAATAATATGCCTGTGCCATATGACGCATAGAGGTTTCCAAAAACATTGATGCAGCTTCTGATTTGAAACACAGGGTCACAGAGTGCTTCAGTATGCAAGTCATAAGTTCCTTGGCTTGAAGTCACCCAGTTCTGATTTAATTCTGGTTGATGTGGACTCAGACTTTGAGTGAATCTGTGGAGCATCCTGAGCTATAGATGTGTTCAGATTCTTTGGGAATTCCTGAACTTTGTTGAGCTGTGTGTGGAGATGACTTGTGAGTGTCCACCTTGTTTGCTAATGCTATAGAAGAAGGGAAGAAAATGGCCGGGAGTGAAGTGAACACTCTGCCTGTGATGAGGCACTTTGGAAACTGAGAGCCTTCGGTTTCAGGCTTAAAAGCTAACCTGGGACTTTCAGCATCCCTGCTGTCAGCTGAAACCCCAGCCTGGTAGTGATGGAACATCTGCCAGCAGGGTCTGTGCTACCACCACAGCAGCTCTGATGTCCTGTACCAAATGCTCTCCCAGCCATTTCACACCAATTGCAGTCGTTTGTCATGCTCTGTGTCCCTGGCCTCACTGGAGTGTGGCACTTTGTAGCATTGCAATATTTTTCCATCTTGGTACCTTGAAGTTCAAATTACTACCATGCACTCAGGGCCCAAGAACTGAGTCAGGAAGAAAATAAAAAAGGTGAAGGATGACCTTTGAGTAAGTAGCTACAGTGTAGGAAGATAATCAAGTGTGCTGAGCTACTCCTCTTGTGACATTATTGACCAACATACTTGTTTATTTATTTAATAAAATGGTACAAGGCAAAGCATGATATTGTTTTACAGTAGCTGCAGATTTTCTACTGAAGTGAAAAGTAGTAAGTACAGGTTTAAAATATATTAAATATTTTCAAGTATTATGGTATATTTTAGCTTTCTTGAGTGATCTCACATGCTGCCTTAGACGGATAGATCATAAATACAATTATTATCCTTTATGCCAGAATGACATTGACATTGGTTGATATTCTCATGAATAGCAGAGCTCCAGTGAAGGAAAAGGACAGACCTGATACCTTCTGTTTAAGTTGTCAAGGTTGGCTGAATTCTCAGTTAATTTAAAACCCTGCTTTATGGCCTCTATTACACAGGTTTCTGCTCCTTCCTTGAAATCTCTGTTCTGGAGTGATGAATGTAACCATAAATGTTGCATTTTCTTGAGGTTTTTTCTGCTTTATTCTATGTGGTTTTGGTTTTGTTCTTTTTAAAGCAGAAATTGTGTTGCTTCATAGGCTTTTAGGGAGGTCTTTGTACTTCTTTTTGCTTGTAATGTAGGTCTCCAGAGCTGGATATAAAAACAGAAGATTCAATTTTAAAATGCAAGGAGAGTCCTCATTTTCTGTGCCTGGCAAACTTTCTCTTTTATCCCTCAGCCAACTTCTATCCAGTCCACTGGCTCTCCTCCTCTGTGTCATGCTTGCTAACTTTCACAGATTAATTTTTTATGAGAGGTACTATTAAAATGACTTTGGAGAATCACATAAATTATCTCTGCAGCTTTCACTTGCTCTTTGTTGTTGTGTAGAATTTACTAATATTTCTCCAATGCAGCCTGTAGTTTCTAAATCAACTCTGAGTGTTTTTCTAATTCGTGCATTAAGTAATTTCAACTTGATTTTTTAATGAAGTAAAATATTAAGTATCTTATGCAAACTTCAATCCTGGGGGAAGGGAAGCAGAAAAAGTGTGTCAGTTTTGCTTTCTTGTTTACACAGCAACCAAGTCTTCATGAAGGACCTCAGCTGAGCCTTGCCTGCCAGGAGCAGCCCTGGTAGCTCCTGTGTCATGAAGGTGCCTCTCTGAGGTGCAGTTCTTTCTCTTTGTTCCTTCAAAATACAGTAGAAGATGCTGCCCTTTGTTAGCCGAGAAAATGAGGGCTTCCTGCTTTCCTTCCTTGGGTTTGTTCCTGCCAGTGGAACAGACAGAGCTTCCCTTTGCATTTGTACAGATCTGTCCTTGAGTGCTCAAATCTGAGCAGGAATTTATACAGGAGGAACATTTTGATCTGGCAAACATGAAGATGAAGGCTAATGGGAGGTCTGGAGGGCTGCTGTAGGCAGCCTGCTCTGTCCTAAACTTGGAAAATATTAACTGCTGTGGTCTGTGAGATGACTTTTTTATTTGGTACAAAAATGATGAGTGTTCTTTCTGTTTTTAAAGGTTGGTGAAAATGATGTAGTTTTATATATTTATGTATTTGCATTGGGTAAAGTCATGCCTTCAGACTTAAGATGTGAGTCTTAATCTATTTGGTTCTGCAAAACAGAACCCATTTTCATATCTAGAGGTCTTCTATAAAGTTTGATCTCCTAGATTATTTTCATGTTTATTTTTCTTCTAGTAAAATATTAGTTGCTATTCATTGTTGTGAATGAATCAATTCTGCTTCATTGCTCTTTCATTTACAGGATTAGTTGTTATGTTTAGGAGTGGTGATTTAGGGCCAAATTCACCATATGAGTTTTTATTTTCTAAGAGCCTTAAAATTTCCTTGCTGCTCACTTTTGAGCTGCCAAACTGAACACAAACCAAACCTCTGTTACTTTTCCAATGTAGCTCAAAAGCACCATAGTTGATTTAAGGGGTTTCCAACATTTATGATTGGTAGGTAGTGCATGTATAGGTATGAAGGTTAATTAAATCAAGAGGTGAAGTTTGTAGAACAGGGAACGCTTCATTAGGCCCTGTGTGAAGTAACATGTACAATCTGTTCACAATACCCCAAGTGCCATTCACTGAGACAGTGTAATTACAGCTTACACACAGTTTCATTAGTTTGTGTTTCTTCTGCTGTGCTTGACATGTATGTTGTCTTCACTGAAACCCTGGGATAGAGGAGGGACTGCTCGCTGGTGGGCATCTGAGCATGCTGACATTCAGCAAATCATTTTTCCTTTGGGTTCTAAAATGTCTTATCCCAGATGTAATTAAGCTTGTAATTCATCAACTGGCACATTTTTATTTCTCAGACTACAAATCTAGCTAAAGACTTGTGCAATGGCTCTTCTTGTAGGCTTTTTCTTACTTTGTTGTTGTTGTTGCGGGGGTTTTTTTTGCTTTAAATGGGAAAACAATAATTCCCTTCCCCCACTGCTAGTAGTTTGTTTTTTGTCTGGGCACATTTTTAATTAAAGTTCATTCATTTTTATTGCAGAGCAGGATATAATGACAACCTGAAGATGTAGTCTTTAATATAAACCTCTCTTTAATGTGCATAGTGTTTAGGCAAGTATAATATCCAGGTGGCTGTGAAGATATGGGGGCTTCAGTGAAAGTTTAACCATATTGATCCCAAGAGTTTCTTTTAATAACAATTTATGCTACTGAGTACTGTGAATGCACTTAAATACTGAAGTGTTATCACAAGTTCAGGCAAATTATGCATTTAGTTGATTCCCAGAGAAGGAGAATTGAAGCTGCAGTTATGATCTCTGAAAGTCAGAGACTGGATGCATACATAAAAATCTTGGAAATACGTGAACACAACGTAATATTACTCTTGAGATAAATCCCGCAGTCCTATTCAGGTGAGAGAAATTGGGGAAGCACTTGGAGGCGCAGGTCTGGAGACAGAAAAGCAATATTAATGAGGGTAATAAAGAGACTACCAAGGAGGGATGAATGATGAGCTTTATTGCAAATCTTATCTGCATGTAGTTTCTTTATATTAAAAAAACCTGCATAAATGTTCTTCTGCAAGTTTGCTAGACTAATGTGAGAAGAGAATACAGCATGGATATAGCAGAGGTAATAGTAAACCCAACCTTCTGTGCTCTTGTTGTCCTACTAATATGTTTGAATATATTTTAAAAATTTATGTTTAGAACTACTATAATAAGACAATACATGTTACATCCATGCCATGTGGTGTCCCAGCTCTGCCAATCCGTGGCAGCTGCCAGGGTGGTTGTGATCTGTCATCAGTTCTCTGACTGCAGTCTGAAAACACTGAAAAGCTTCGGGCCTGTTCCAGAACTGTTTTACCCTTTGTTAACTATTATAATTTTTTGGTCAAGTAAATTAAATATTAAAATATTTCATAGAAATTGCCTGCCTAAATTTTCTCGTGCCAGAAATTGGTGTTCAGTTTTGAGATGACATCTGAGTTAGTATATGTGTTCTCTAGGTTTTTGATAGATTGTGTGTATCTCCTGCTTAAATGGGGTCTAATATTGTATCATACATTTCTTGTAAGGCCATTCCACAAGAAAAGTTAGCACTAAAACATGTCTCAAACTGTACATGGACTTAATTAGATCCTAGCAGGATATAAATTACTGCACAGACTTGGGCTGATGTACTTAGAAACCAGTGTCTGCCAAAACCACCCTAAATCATCTGACTGTGTTTCAGGAATAGCATGTTTTGGGGCAGAACTTCAACCTTTGTGCAGAAAATGAAGAATTATAGGA
This sequence comes from Zonotrichia leucophrys gambelii, assembly GCF_028769735.1. NCBI lineage: Eukaryota > Metazoa > Chordata > Aves > Passeriformes > Passerellidae > Zonotrichia > Zonotrichia leucophrys. Next base: position 54,063,621 of record NC_088173.1, read on the forward strand.
AAACAGATGAGGGAACAAATGAACTAAAATGTCATCCATGTGCACCATGTAAGTCCAGAATGGGTCTCAGGGCTGCTGCAGAGCACGAGCTGTGGCAGGAACACTGTGAGGGGAGCAGAGGAGTGTGCCAGCTCTGGCTTTAAGCATGGTGTCTTGTGAATTTATGCATTTGGTGTTTGTCAACAACTTCAGCTTTAGGATGATGCATAGGAGCTTGTAAAATAGATGTACTTTTTAGTATTCTGCCTTTCAAAGGAGGGACTGCATTGATTTGAGGCTTTTATTTCGACATACATCATGACTAAGAGCACATAGTTGTGTGTTCTCAAAATAAAAAGCCTAATGTTATTTATTCACTTCAGTGCCACAGGAGTGTATGATTCTTTATAGGTGATTAAAATGAACATGCCATCAGAAGTTTGTAACTTACACAGTGCACAGCAAGGGGTAACAAAAAAAGGCAGATAAATACAGGAAGCATCAGGGTTACAGTGGCAAGAGCTCATGAAAATGCTTTCATATACCAATAAAAGCTTTCACTTACGCCTCACATACGTTTCCTCACTGCATGTTGCCTCTGTGTCTTGCTGGTTTTTTGATTTTTGGTTTTGTTAACGTATTCTACTCATAGATTTTGGTCCTGATACTGTTTCTCTTGAAGTCCCTGGAAGGAACTCCTAGTGATTTAAACAGTGCTGGATCAATCTCAGTAAGCAAAGACTGTAGGGATGTGGTAATGAAGAAGCTTGCACTTCAGCCTTCTGTTAAAAGGAAGTGTTTTGTGAGAATGGACAATGAAGTACCTGTAATTTTTGTTGTGCATGTAGTAAGTGTAATATTAATACAAAAATAATGCATTCTTCCTCATAGCTACAAACACAAAATTGAAAGATTTGCTGTTCTTTCCCGGTTGCTATCCTGTTATAAGTTGATGTTTACTTTTTCTTTTTACAGAAAAATGTTTACTTTTCCACAGTGTTGTCGTGATTGTTTTAAAGATATGGAATTGTTTTGGGTTTGTGGTTCTTTTTTTTAATTTTTCTTGATATAACTTTCTCTTCTATATGCCTATCAGTTTGTAAAATTTTGTCGTAAGTTATTTTCACTTATTGTCAGTACTGTCATAATTTTTTTGTGGATAAGTGCATGAGTGTACATATATCAGTTCAATCCTATTGATCTCCTTGTTTCAGTGATACTTTGTAGCAGTTTCCTAAATGCTTTGTGGAGAACACTGTTGTTATTAGCCTTATGTATGGTATGTTTTTAATCTAGTGAGGTTTTCCTTACCTTTGCATCATAAGAAATTTTCCAGTCATTATGTTTCAAATTGTTGTTTTACCGTATCTATAATGTCTCCAGTTTTATGCCTCTTGCTTGTGTCTCACCTATCTACATTTATCCTTCTTCTGTTTCTGCCATATTTTTCAGTAATGTTATAATTTCTTCTGAGTTTACAATAATGTTTCTGCACTCTAAAGAGATCCCATCCTCTTGATGTGAACTTTCCTTGAAAGCTCTGTGCTAGCCTTGCCAGAACACATTCCCAAATGCATAGGGCAAACAGGATCCATGTACATCACAAGCTGTAAAATGTGGAGAGAGGAGCTGTCTTTGCCATCAGTGTCTGAGTAGCAAATGGCAGAGTCTGCCTTGTAATGTGGACTGGTGTTTTAATCTGTCCATGAAGCAAAGATGTGGAAAAGGAAGTGGAACTGTTTGTCTCTCTACAGAAATGCCATTATTTTCTGCTAAGTGTATTTGAGGGAGATCCATTCAGACATGTAAATACACAGACATGCAACTCAGGACAGCTGCAGAAATATCTGACTCTCTTTTTTGGCCCGATGCAGAGATCTTTCCAAAATGTATCACCGCTGATTTAGTTAGTGGTATATACCTAAGATGCACCAAGCAATACAAAATCATTCAGTGTATCAAATAGAAACAGATATGTTATAGAATATAATGAAATTTATTCACCTGTTAATGTGAGTGCTGCACATGTTTGATGGGTATAACTGTTTATTAAACAGCTTGCCCATGTGTTGCCAAATAGTGGATTAAATCCTTCTAAGTCTGCTTAACTATCTCCTTGCTCATGAATATGATATTTCATCTATTTACACTTTTCCAACTGGCTTAAAATGTCAAAAAGATGTATTTTTGTAATATAAGTGCCTCAATTCTTTTTGACATTATTTTCTGTAGCTCGTTTCATATGCATATCTTTCTTTTATGTTATCATCATGATGGTATTAATTTGGATGTGCAAATTAGCTCTTCATGATGTTGTCATGTCAGCATCTGGATTCAAGATGTGCTGTTTCATAAGCATTGCATCCTATTGCATTTCATCAGAGTCCCCCTCTTCTAATCTAATTATTCATAAGGAACCTTGGGGATTGTGCTAATGGGCATCTGAAGCTATAAAGAGTAATGAAAGTGGTTGTGTTACTGCTATGCAATTAAGTGTATACAGAATACCATTCATATAATTAAATTCAGATTTTTTTACCACTCTTTTTCTCCTTTATAGTGCATCAATTATTTCTCTGAAGTAAAAATAATACCAGTGGAGTTTAAACGCTTTTTATGAGAATTGTAGCATTTATAGTGACAAAAGTTGATTTTTGGCTTTTATAATGAAAAGCTTCAGCAAATAAGGAGATAGTTTTATGAATTTTATATGTTTTTCATGTTTTATGTGAAAAGGTGTAGGTTGTTTGTGATTGAGGCAGAATTTGAACTGCTAGGAAAGCAAGGTGGTTGTCTGGGGGTGTGTGAACGCTGTGTGTTTCCCATTTAATATTCTGTCCATTGGTTTGATTGGATACAATACACATTATGCTGCTGCTGCTGGTAATGTGCATCAGCAGTCATTGCAATTTGTAAGTTCAGCCTGACCTTTGGTCTGGGTTCTGTTTTCTGTCTCTGTTCATTTGGATTAAGTGTTTTGATGAATGAAGATAAAGTATTTAGATCAACTAGTCAATATGCTTTCTGCTGATAATTCCATATTAATAGTGCTGATGGTTAGTATCTTTAAGGTCTACTGACAATCTGATTGAAATCAGTGGCAGTTTTGCCTCATTTAGTTCAATGGGAGCAAGAATGAGTCTTTAACCAGCAGAAAATTATAAACACCAGTCTCTGTTCATGTGTCATTCACTATGAACAAGAGTTTTTATGGTGCTGTCAGGCTGAAAAAAATCTTTTCTCTTTTGATAACAAAGCTGCATTTAGCTGAAGTAATCCCTAGGTAGCCTGTTAGAGGTGTTCTAGCTTTGTTATTCCCAAACAATAGGGAATGTGGCCTCTTGCTGCTTTCACTTAAGTAAGTAGTTGCTGCTGCTCAAAATAGCTTGAGACTGCTGTGCAGCTGAACTTCTACTGCAGACATCCTGCATTAACCTAGTTATCTTGAATTTTCTTGTGAAATTCAGACTTATTTTAATTCTGCAGAGCACATGGTATTAAATAGCTTGTGCAGTTGCTTTTTCCAGAACACCAGTGACAGCCATGATGTTCCCTGCCAGTGAAGAGGCCCAGACATCCTCCATCCTCTTATCTTTGATTATCCACAGCTGTTTGGCATCTCCTCCTGCTCTGAACTGCCTTAACCATAAAAATCCCACTAACATTTTAAAATTGCTCATCTGCCAGGTAACCCACTACAAAACTGAGAGGTAGCTTCATAAAACAGCTCTTCCAGGGCATCCTTTTAGTTTCTCCCCAGGTACCCACTGGGAGAAATGAGCTGTGAAGTCTGAGTGAGAGTTTAGTAGGTCCAGTCCTGTCTGACCAAATGACACTGTGGCTGAGGGGGACTGACAGCTTCTCTCTAATCATTGCTGTAACAGCTAAAGGAAAAAGGAAAGAGAGGTAAAGAACACAGAAAGCCTGATCTCTTGGCTAGATTTTCAGGTTGCTTAGGGCTTTAAAGGTCAAATGCAATGCCTTAGGTTAGTGCCTCCTTAATTATGAGAAGACAACCTTTAGAGCACAGAAAGGGCACACTTTTGGCTTTACTCAGCAAGTGTCTGCACTCTCCATTAGTTCATGCTTTCATACATTCTTGAAGTATGGCTGTGTATTTTTGGGTCATTAATTTGCCCTTACAAAGACAAATAAGTTTTGCCTCCAAGAGAATAGTTATATTCATCTTAACTTCCTGTACAAAATACTCATGGTGCTTGGTCATCAGTGATCTGCAGAGTCAGGTTAAGGCTGCCAGATTTTTCTACCATGATTAAAAACTCTGATGAAATATCTGGTAAATGTTCTGGCCGTTTTCTGCAGTTGGTCATTGCTCTTGAATGCAAGTCAGCATTACTTTCACATACCTTCTGAGCATGTTCTCTGAGATAAATGACATGTCTGAAAATCAGTAAATGGGAAAAGAAACCCTCAGTCCATTCAAACAACCTTTTTTATTTGTTTGTGAGTTTTTTTTCCTTTTAATTTTACTTGGTAAATTTTAAATTTTTATATTTTTGTCTGGTAATTTATGTTTTTACACATTATTTTGGCTTCCTTTGATTATAGGCTAAAATCCTTAATTCTCAACTCTAATGTATTAAATAGGGAGTACTTAAAATAGCATTTTCACTGGGTATTATTGGTTGCTTTCTTCTCTCCCTATTGCTTTTGCAGATTTGTGTCTTCCTGTCTAGTATGTACATATCTTTAATCATCCAAGTAATCTTGGTTAATGGACTGTATTTCTGGATGTTTACCTCTCTCTTTGAATCTGGCATGGGGTTAGTTGTTGCTTTGTTAGGCTTGACTTCAAATAATATTTTGTTCCAGCACTTTATATACAGATTATTATCCTAATGATGCTGAAGTTTAATTTTGTGCAAATCAGATGGGGGGTGTGCTGCTGCCTGTTTTTCACTGTCAAATCAGATTCTGTCTTTCCTTTTAAAGCAGATTTCCACATACAAGTTCAAATTCCTTAGATAAAGAATATGCTCATTTACAAAGATTGTAATTGATTTTTGGCCCTGTTTTTAATACTTTGCACTGTAAATGACATCCCAGTGGACAATAATCATCATACAGATGTTTGAAAGCTCCTTCCTGCAGAGTATGCTAATTGAAGTCTATAAAGTGTCATCGGGCTGCACATTGTTTCTAATTAGTACAAGGCAGTTTCTCTAAGCTTTGTATAGTTTTGCTGGCCTCTTTCCTTCATTATTTTACCAGCTGGCAAATAAATCCTGTCAGTTACTAAGGAAAAAATCCAGAGTTGGAATTTTTTCTGTGTGCTTCATAATGTCCTGCTTTCCTTTACCAGAAAAATACAGATTTTTGTATGGTTTGATTCTGACTTTCTGAAGCTATCAGTAAGCTTTTAGCTCCAGCAGGCCAGGTACCACTCTGACATCTTTTGAAAGACTCTTTATCTCACATCATCAGGAGAAACATTAGTATGACAATAAATTCCTTTTCTCATAATAGGGCATTTATGATAATGATTGTCATTTGTCTAGTTTCTGAAAATGGAATATTTTAGTGACTGCTTGATGGTTGGATGTTTATTGCAGACAGATTCTCAGGGTATACAATCAGCAGTGCGATGGAAGTGGCAGATAAAAGGGTCTCTTTTGTTGAAAGGAGCTCCAAATTATGTGCAAAATTACTGGAAAAGAAGCTTTGCTGCCTGTTTCAGCTTCCCTATGTGAGTGTACTTGGGTACAGGTCAGGTTCTGCAGCTCTTTTAGGGAGTGTTGGATTGTGCTTTTAAAACTCTGGTAAGTACTTCCCTCTGGTAGGTTAATTTAGCTTAAAGTAATGGCCCTGTATTTCCTCATGTCTTTTCTTACTTTTACATCAAGTATTCTGGGAGTTTATAGGACTTAAAAAGAGAGACAGATTTATAGAATTTTCAGGCCTTGGCTGCTTTCTTCAGGCCTCCATTCTAAGCATGGAGGAATGAAAAACAGCTAGTTCTCTTCATAAGACTCTGAGGCAGGACCCATGCTTTTTGGTTTTCTTTAAGGTAAAATATATAATTTTCCTTTGCATGCAGTGAAGACCTTTTCTGAATGTTCAGGAAGCACATACAAAATTTGGCATGGTGCATTATTTAAACAATTTCCCATTGATTTTTCAGTGGAAGTTCACTCATAATGCAAGGCCATACTTTGATTGAAGCTTGAGGAGGTTCAAGAACACTCTCATGAACAGCTAACAGACAAGAATTTGTTGTGTATTCTGAGGCATCAGACTAAGATTCAGGAGGCTGACCTGATCCTCTCTGAATGACAGCATCCTGAGGAAATTATTTTCTTTCTTCCAATCTTTGTTTTTTAGTTGTGAATGATAATGTGATACATCTCTTTCTTCATGTCTAGGTTTTTTTTAGTGTTTGGGGGAAGAAAAAGTATGTGACAGCTGTGATCTGGAGAAGACTACAGTGAAATAATTAAAATAGAATGCACTACTTAACTTGGAAGGGATCTGCAATGACCATGCAGTCCAACTGCCTGACTGATCCAGGCTGACCAAAAGTTAGACAATGTTGTTGAGGGCATTGCCTCTTAAACACTGACAGGCTTGGGGCATCTGCCACCTCTCTGGGAAGCCTGTTCTGATATTTGCCCGCCTTCTCAGTCAAGAAATTTTCCCGGTTGTCCAGTCTGAGCCTGCCCAGATTCGGCTTTGATCCATTTCCACATGGCCTGTCACAGGATACCAGGGAGAGGAGATCAGCACTTCTCTCAGGAAGCTGCAGGCAGCAATGAGGTTGTCCCTCAGTCTTCTTTTCTCCAAACTAGACAAGCCCTGAGGCCTCACAGGACATTCCTTCCAGCCCTGTCACCAGCTTTGTTACCGTCCTCTGGATGCATTCAGAGACCTGAACATCCTTCTTGAATTGTGGGGTCCAGCACAGCACACAGTGCTCAGGTGAGGCCACCCCAGGGCTGAGCACAGCAGGACAGTGACCTGTGATACCCAGCAGGACAGTGACCTGTGTGTCACCCAGCAGGACAGTGACCTGTGTCACCCAGCAGGACAGTGACCTGTGATACCCAGCAGGACAGTGACCTGTTGTGTCATCCAGCAGGACAGTGACCTGTTGTGTTGCCCAGCAGGACAGTGACCTGTGTCATCCAGCAGGACAGTGACCTGTTGTGTTGCCCAGCAGGACAGTGACCTGTTGTGTCATCCAGCAGGACAGTGACCTGTGTTGCCCAGCAGGACAGTGACCTGATGTGTCACCCAGCAGGACGGTGACCTGTTGTATCACCCAGCAGGACAGTGACCTGTGTGTCACCCAGCAGGACAGTGACCTGTTCTGTCTGTCTGGCTGTGCTGTGTTTGATGCACCCAGGGTGGGGTTTGCCCCAGGGCCACAGCTGGCTCCCACTGAGATGCTGTTGGCCAGCAGCACCCCTAGACCCTTCCTGCAGGGCAGCTCTCCAGCTGCTCCTGTCCCCATTTATAACTCTGTCCTTCGTACAGAATCTGACATTTTGACTTTAGAAATTCCATCCCATTCATCATAGAGCAATGCTCCAATCTATCTAGATCCCTCTGCAAGGCCGATTACAGAAATCCTCCTTATTGTTTGTGGTGGAAATTGTACTTAATCCCAACAATCTACTCAATACGGTACTGCTTTATGGTGGACTTTCCAGTTAGTGCAGAGCATGTGTAGAGGTAAACCTCTTTCTCCAAATAATTAGTTGCTAATTATGCATAGGAGGCTATCAAACTAAAAACACCAGGTATTTGATCTGAGGTGGTATTCCCAGAAAAGTACAGTGATGCACTGAAGTAAAAGAGGAGTTTTTGTTACTTATAAATATTGCATCACTAAGGGATTGCAATGTGAAATAAAAACATTGTTGTAGAGAGCCAGCTTCTTCCAGGGTTAGGAAATGATGCCAGGGTCTGCATCTGTCCTCTTCTCTGCAGTGTGAGGCCTGATGGCAGCTGTGAGCTGGTGCAGGCATGGATAAGATAATGTCTCTCTCCACTCAACTAGGCTTTGGCAAATTTACCAGCATCTACTCTGTGGTTGTGACTTGGGTAATAATACTTTCCCTTATCACGGTCCTTTGAACAACTAACCAGCGAGTTTCTCCTCTGTTTTGCCTTGGAGAAACCTGTCAACACCTTTTCTCTTCATTCTGTATTTAATGGATGTGTCAACATTGCTTAATGGAGGATGGTGAAAAGGTATGTTTTGTTGTTAGCTGTGAGCAGGCAGTGAGTCCTGACAGCAGTGATGTCTGGGGCACAGCCTCGTGCTGTTCCACTGCTCTGATGCCACTTCAGTCAGATCAAGCTCAGATATTCCTCTGCAGTGTACAAGTACTCCCTCATGCAAACAATTCAGAAGCATCTCAACTACATATCCATAATTTATAATTATAGTGAGACTAAAATAGACTTGAGGCTTCAGTTGGCCTCATGTCTCAGAGCTGCTGTGTTGCAGCAGAGGCTGCTCTGCCTTGAGAGCACAGCAATAATTACTGTGGACTGCATTTTAACAGCCAATGATGATTGCAAGGCGCAGCTTCAAGGATATTGGGGGAGTTTGGAAACCTTGTGCTTCTGTCAAGGGCTTAGGTGTCTAAATGTTATCTGTGTGGGCTGCAAATTAGCATTCTCAAGCAGTATGGCTTCAGGAGGCATGGCCTTGGGGAGGGTGCCTGCAGACTTGGGAGCCACCACCATTTGCTTTGAAGCCCCCCCTGATTTGGGGAGCCTCCTAAGGAAATTCCTCTAGGTCTGTTTTTGTACAGGAGACAGAAACCTGATTAGTGATGTTTATTTTTCCAGATGATTTTGGTTTTTCACTTTTCAATTTTATTGATAGGATGAAAAAAATTACATTTTGCATTTATCCTTTTGATGAAGAAGGACTGGTTTTGCTGAGTGTTAAAACATAGGTTTGAAGCTTTGAAGTCTCTGTTCCATAGGTGTAAACACAGTGGGAATGGTCTGATTTCCCACTTGCAATATTGCATTATTAAACTGAAAAGAGTTTTTTGGCTGTTTTACATAATGACTGGGTTCCCTGCATGCTGCAATATTCAGAAATGAAATAAAAAAAACCAGAAACTGCCTGACCAGCAAATGGTTCCTGTTTTGGACATTGTCCATAGCATTTGTAATATTTGCTGCTCTAGTCCTGTTATGTAATTGATGTCCATTGGGAATATCCCAAAACAGGGATGTTTATTTCCTGAGGCTGTTAACAGTGTTTGAAGCTTCTTTATCAGACACAGACTGGGGAAAGGTAAATTGATTTTTAGTGTCTTCTGCTCTTTAAGTAATTTTTTTAAGTGTGTAATTATAGAAATACAATGCATTTAAACTTGAGGGCAAATTTAACATTGGGTTTTCACTCTGCAGCTGTCTGGAATTCAGTGTTTCAGGGCCAAGAGTTCATCTATTTCCTGACATAATAGGGTGATTTCGCATGCTTTTAATTTCAAGCATGTGAGCAATCCCATCTTTCCTCACATTTATTCAGTTGGATACATACATATGTCTGAATGGATGGATGGATGGATGGATGGATGGATGGATGGATGGATAGATAGATAGATAGATAGATAGATAGATAGATAGATAGATAGATAGACAGATAGATAGATTACTTTGACCTTTTATGAACGGAATCTTACGAAACAAGTTTTAGACCAATCTAAAGTTATGTAAGCCTTTTATTAGTATCATTTTCACACGCATATCGAACCTTAAAACAGTAGGGTGATAGTAAAGCTGATTCAGTTATCCTGTTCATGTTAGACAAGCTTGGGAACAGACTTTGGTCTACAGCAACCCATATTAACACTGAAAACTCTGGTTTTAATCTTCTTGGGATCATCATGTAAACTTGCTGAAGAGATCTTGCTGCCAACAAGAGCTACTTGCAGGATCTTTGAACTTGGCTTTAGTTTACACACTTAAACCAGCCACACAACCTGAATAATTCTGGGAGGTGACAAACACTGATTTCAAGGGATGCTTAGAATGAAGCTAATTTATTATGATATGCATGATCTTCATCAAAGAAGTATTAGGCATTCCCAGAAGTCCCAGAGTTATATGATCTTGTGACAGACCTAGAGGCAAATTCAGAGTTGTCAGCTGAATTGCCTTTGGAGCCTGCCAAGCAAACAGATGCTAATGTTAGATGAGTGTCTACATGGCTTGGCATGGAGCTCCCATGACAGGCAGCCAGCCCTGTGTCTGACCTTAGCTTGCTGGTCCACTGCTGGGAGTCACAGAGGAGATGTCTAGTGATGTGTGAGCTAGAGCTGTCTGCTGCTTATGGTATTTGAATAGAGTTTATTTGGATGCTGTAGTCAGAGTCTCTGATGAGATTTAAACACTGCCATCCACCCTCTTGGGTTACAACTGAGAAAGCAAACAGAGTTTCTTTTCCTTGTGCTGGTTCTACAGCTCCAGAGCCCCCTGTGTGCTGGGAAACCCCAACCTCTGCCAGGTGCAGTAGGAAACCCTAATATAATCTGGCATGGCAGAGTGTGACTGTCACTGTGTGTGTCCCACACTGATTCCTGTGAGCTGCACTCACTCACTAAGTGCATCTGCCTGGGCAGACTGGGTGTTTGGGAGCCCTGGGACCAGCTGGCACAGAGAGGCCCGTGGGGGTGACATTCTGCAGCTTGCAAACCATGGTGGCCATGTGTGTGCTGCTGCTGAAAAACGGCCCTGCCTCGTAGCCTCTGAGCCATGCCAGGGGGGTGTTTGGGGGAGAGCAATTTATTGCAGCCAAAAGCCTCTCAAGGTCCTCTCTCTATCAGTTTAGCAGTGTGAATCATAGCACTGCACAGCCCAGGAACATCCTGGAGCTCTTCATTTGCTAGCACAGACAGGGCTGTTGTGTCTCTGCCTGCCTTGTCTCTGTGCTTAAAGACTCTGGCTCTCGTCCAGCTCCAGCCCTTCATGATTTTTAAGATCATATGCTCCTTGCTTCACCCCAAAACCTGCTCACTGGGCTTTTTCTCCCTGGGTGCATGCTGTTGTGAGGCTTTGTTTGTTGGGACTCCATCAGTATGTTCATTTAGCAACATGCATACTCATTTGAGCTGAATATAGGAACATTTAAGTCTCTAGACAAGTGATTAAGGGCTTTATTAAATGGAAATGTTTTGCTAAGCCACAGCATGGATTATCTGTCCCTTAGTATGTGTATAATCAAAACTGGTTCTCTGATCTTGGATAGAAACTCTGGAGTATCTGTTTCATTTTTTTTCTTTTGTGTAAAATGGGAATGCTGACATTTCTTTGCTGACTTCCTTGGGTTGCTGTGGAGTTTAATGCCCAGAAAGTGCTTTGAACATGAGAACTGCTGTGACAGAATTACTGAGAGCTTTGCTTCTGGAATTTAATTGCTTAGTTAAGGGTGGGGGGGGGGGGGGAAGAAAAGTTCAGAACCAGCTGGCAGTGAAATTCTATTGAAGTTTTTATGTAATATATGGATATAACATTCATATGGAATCTGGTTATTGAGAATTGTGTTTTAAATTTTGGATGATTTTTCATTAGTCTTTGATATGTTTGAAATTAATTATTCTCCCTTAAAATTCTAAATATGGGTGGGATTATTTTTGGTCTTTGTTTTAGAATACGCTTTTAACAAAACTTGATGTTTTCTTATTGTAGATCATTGCGATTACTATGCACAAGCATAATCACTTCCGACAGTAAAAGCAGAATTAGTGTATATTAATAATTTGTGTGCTTCCCATTTTTGGCTTCTGTTTGCTCTGAGATGGAGGGTGAGGTTCAAGGTCTTTCTGTGCTCTCCATAAAGGCTGGTTGCCTAGCATTTTTAACACTTGGCAGCACGATTTCTAATCTGTGTGGAGCTGGCAGCCAGGCTGTGCAGCTCCTCAGTGGGAAGCAACATGGAGCTGAGCCCCAGCTCCCAGCTCAGGCAGCCTTCCTTCTGTGACTACCAGTTTAAACCTCTCTCTGGAAATTGTAAATGCATGATGTGATGCCCATGGCAATTTTTTCTCTTTTGTCCTTCAGCGTGGGTTGGTAAGAGGAGTGGACTGGCACATTTTCTAAATATGTGCATGTTTATCAAGCAGAGTGTTTCAAGCCTGTTACTGAGTCCTTTGCTTAAATGAGGGTCTCATCTGTCAGCAAAGAAAGAAAGATCTGGCTGCAATTCTGTTTTTCCTTTTTTTTTTTACCTCTCCCCCCTGCCCCTCCCCAAAATCTCAGAAGAGTAAATGACTAGCATGTGTTACACAATGTAAGCTGTGAAGAAGATTTGAGGGAATGTGAAATTTAGAAGCTTTCTGTGTATATCTTTATGCTAAAATAGATACTGATCTGCAGTGTTTTCTTAGTTTTAAGCATTGCTTGTAAAAATAGATACAAGCAGAGTTACCAAATGGCTTTGATTTACTGAGAGCAAAAGGTTTTGTAGCCTTTTTTTGTTTTTGATCTTGTTCAGGATGGAGGGATTGCTGAACAGGATATAATAGGGTGACAGAGGGATTGCTGTTCCCCTCTCTGGCATTCCCAGGGGCAGAGGTACCTGCTGGAAGCAGGGCTGGAGCTGCCCCTGGGTTGCCTGTTGGTGCTCAGGGAGGGCTGCAGGCTCCCAGCAAAGAGAGGATGCTCAGGGGCGGCAGGGGTGCAGTGCCTGCACTGCTGGGGGCCCTAAATAGGCATTAAAAGGAGTCCTGGGAAGCTTTTTATCAGTCCACTGCATGGTTCAGATTAGGAAGGCACAAAGCACTGCACCTGGTGACTTCAGCAAGGATAATATTAATAATGTTAAAGGATAATATTAATAATGCTAATTAGCCATTCTGCCTTTGCAGCCTTGCTGGTCTAAGCAGGTCACCTTGAAAATGAAGACACTGAAGTGCATGAAAGCTGTAGCCAAATTTTTGAGAAATGTGTCCTAATTGTCAGCTACACTACATCTGACAAATGTTCCTTGACCTTATTTGCTACTTAAGTGGTGGGAAACTTTGCATTTACCTCAGTGGGCAGAAGGTCAAGTCTCTTGGGCCTCTTTTCCTGGAGGCCTTGTACTCTGCAGGCAGGAGATGGGTGCCAGAACCTCTGAAATCAGGGCTTTGAGCTTTTGAATGAGGAATACATATGTGGGAGGGTCAGTTTGTGAAACACTGAATCTCAGTGACTTGTGTTCAGTATAAAGTGTTGTTTTAGCATAGAACACTGAACCCAGATAATCTATTTTACATATTTGTCCTGTAAGCAGTTCTTTTCTACATTGACTGTGCTCTAATAGTTGATTTTTCCAATTTGAGAAATACAGCTAGAAATTAACATGTGATTAAAAAGCTGTTGAAAAAATTTTCTAGGCTCTTAAAATAAAACATACAAAAATAGTGGAGGAAAAACCCAACTCCATTAAATCTCCAGGCTAGAAAGAATAAATCACAGTGGTCCTAAGTACTCATAGAGGGCTAAAGACTTTGGGTTTGTTTTTTTAGATTTTATCTTAAGTGAATTTTCTCTTTGAGTGACCACTGAACATATGTTCAGATGTTCTGCATAGGAAGGTGTTTTCCTTGGTCCCTGAGGATAGATATGCATGGACTTGTGAAAAACTCAGCAGTCTCATACTGGTTCTCATGGTCACCTAAGCCACCAAGGCGTGTATGTGTAGGATTTCTAAAATCCAAAAGCTGGAGATTAAAGATGAAGAAAAGGGAAATATTAGCACAGTACTTGCCACGATTTGAAGTAAGAAAAATTTGTTGCTTCCATTCTTTGGGGTTTTTTAACTTTTATTTACAATCATACCTAGCTGAAGTGCTCCTCTTTCAAGGAACCTTTCAAGACCTGGTCAGCATTCTACTGTGTGGATTGTACTCAGGAAAAAAATGTGATATTTAGCCTGATAAACCTTGCTCTTGCATGACAAGATTAAATAGGGCTGTTTGGTTTTTGACTTTGATATATTTGCCTGTGTTAGCAAAGAAGCCAGGCAAGGTGGCAGTTAACAAAATAACCACCTGAAGTGTAGTGGACACCCATCTCTGGATTTCATTTGAATTGATCACCTTGTTTCAGTGATCCCTCAAGGTTTTCCACTGTTAGCAGCATCTGTGTTCAAAGTTTGCCTTGACCAAAATCTGCTTCCTGTTGTGTTTTTCCTTGTCCCTACATCTGACATTGTGCAAACATTTGCCATATTTTAGCACAAACTCATCACACTTTAAAGCCATAATAAATGAGGAAAAAAGCAAAATTAAAGTTTTGCCAGGATGACAAATAATCCTAGGGGTGAAGGAGCAAATAGATCCTTCTTTTTAAACTACTTCTTTTCTGTTATAGCATTTCCTTGTACTTTTTCATGCTTTCTTAAGCTCTCATATGTCCATGTAGTTTCTCGGGGGTGCTCATTTGCTTCCATCCTCATGCTCTTTTAACATTTGCATGCTCTGTCCTTGCCATCTCATGCATCCTTGTGCTCTCCTTTTTATTATTTTCCTCATCTGGCCACCCAGCTTGTGCACATAACCTGTGTTGATTTGGTGCCTTGGAGAGGTGATCAGGCAGTTTGTGTGTAGGACAAGGAACCTGCATCTGGGTGATGTGGTTTAGGGGTTACAATGGTGGTGCTGGGTTGATGGTTAGACTCGATGATCTTAAAGGTCTCTTCCAGCCCTGATGGTTGTGGTTCTGTAATGCTGTGTCTCGTCTGCCCAAGAGTGGAGTTGGCTTTCTGGTGAGTTGGTTATAGGTATTAAGTATCTGACCCAGCCAGGGTGGATGGTGTGATGTGGGAGTTTGCATTGGGCTGGCTTGAACTTTGAGGGTGCTTCTAATGTCCTACAATCCCTGGATGCAAGATGGTGAATATACTACTGTGGCCCAAAGTGAATGCCCTTTACAGAGACTGCTGCTTCAGGCAGGAAATGTTTCAGTTGTCAAGGATCTCTCTGCCAGCTATTTCAGAAAAGAAGGCCTTCATACATTTGAGGTTTTGCATACTTTATTTTCTAGCTGTTTGAGGAAACCTTTGAAACTTCAGCTTTTAAAAAGGTAGCAGGCTTTTTCTTTTCTTTTTTTTTCCCTCCTTTTTTTGTTTTCTTAGTCTAGACTAAATTCTGACAGCACAGCTCTTTGTATTGGCTGTCCCTTCATTCGAGATACTGTAATACTGCTCCTCTTTTATTTGCCATTTGTCCTTTTGTTTTATGTTTCTCTTTGTTGCAAGCTTCTTTGTTGTTTCTTCCAGATTATTCTCCTCAGGGACTTCTGTATCAGTGTGACTGAACATTGCTTGCAGCCATGCCAGATTGTGCTGTGATCTTATTGGATTTCACAAACCAAGGTTAGGCCAGGTCAGAACTTGGTTGAAATAACGTAGAGTACAAGATTTTCTGCTAGCCACTGGGAGCACACACAACAAAAACCTCACCCAGATGTTGATTCAGACAGCTCAGGCTGGCCATGCTGACTGTGCTGGGTGTGATACTAATGCCGAGTTCTGACCTGTTCTGGCTGGTAGGATTTCACAGCTTTTTTCTTAGAGAAGAGTACTGTAGTTAATTCCAGTGTTCTGGCCCATTCCAAATCCTTTAATTCTCTATTTGGATCGCTCTAGAATTCAGTTGAAGATTATATTCTCTGATCTTCTTTTCCCTGTACTGTTGCATGATGATTGCCCTCAAAACTTGCTGTGCTGTTCAAAAAGCTGCATTTGTGTGCTGGATGAAATAATTAAAAATTCTCCGCTTTGCTGATCTTCTGAAGCAAAAAAACCCCAAACAACCAAACCAAAACAAACCACAGTTTTTAGATTGAAGGTTCCAGAAAAGTAGAGATTTTTAGTAAAAAAAACCACATGAAAATTACAGTTGAGCTGTTCTTAGAATTACTTGAAGTTTCTGACCAAAAGACTGTATGAGGATGTGTAAGTATGTTCAGGGTTAGCTTCACTGAGTGCATATTAGGTGGAAAATCGCATGCTGTTACACTTGAGTGCCCCAAAATGATAGAAAGATTGAATATATAGGTAAGGCTTTTCTAATTTATTGTAGAGGTATTTGGACCTGTTGGTGTTCTGTATGGTTTTTTAATAGCTTATTCCTTTAAATAAAACTGTGAGAGGCTAGAAGGTGAACATAGAAAAGTATGTAATGGTGAAATAAAGGCCAAAATTAGCTTGGGTTATGTGTACCAACCTTGTTTCATCCCTGCTCTCAGCCTAGGGAGGGCTGCTGGAGGGTTCATTTGCCTGCATCCATGTTGGAACAATACTCATGAAGTAGTGGAAAGAACAGTACAACCAGCTTGATTTACCTTGATGTGCCCAGGTGTAATGATGTACCATTAACAGCATAGCCATTAAGAACATTTAAGGAGTGTAAATTGTGAATCTGCAGAGGAATTAGTGAGGTGTGAAAGGGCAGGGGTGACTCGGTGTCAGTAAATGAAATACTTCACAGGCTGGGTCAGGAAAAGCTTTTTGTCAGTTTAAGCTGTGTGATGTCTTTCTGTGTAGAGTAATGTGGTATCTTTCTGTGAATATGTAAAATAAGTTTCAGGATTCAAGTCTGTAATGCATTTTGCATACTGGGACAATTTGCTGTGGCTGGATGTGGACCAGCTAATCAGGTGTTTATGCCCCTGGAGTATTTTCATCTTTTGAAAGTTTTGGGTCTGCTTTTCTCTGTCAGCACCTGTATATTGAGGGAAATACTGAATATCTTGACTTTTAAATCCAAGTTTTTATACATTTCTGCCTAGACAAAATGGAAAATTTAAAATTGGAGTAGGAAGATTTATGTTCTATAAAAGATGGGATTTACAGTTTGATTGTAAGCATTTGGCATTGAAGTTACCCATAATTATTCTTAATAGGTAAATTATCTCTGTCTCTGATAATCCTAATTGTCAGTGCAAAGCTTGGCGCTGCCAGCAGAGATATGGAAGGTGTAGTGTGGGAGAAGGCTGGAAGGAGTCTTTCATCTCTGCCATCCCTTGCCAAGGGCTTACTGTACATGCAAATTCATCAGCTTTTCTATTGTGGTGCATTTATATATCCTGAAGATGCTGAAATGTGGGAATTAATTGCTCTGTGAGCTCAGGGGGCCACTCTGCAGTGGGAGAATCTGCAGGATTGGGACAGCAGTGGCTGATGTTGCTACAGCATTCATAAATACTTGGGGCAGTGTCCTGCAGAAGCGTAGGAAGAGCTTTGTTGATTGATTCTGTCCTTAGCTCCTCTGTTTTAGGAAGAGCCAGCCTGGCAAACCCTTTGTAAGAGAACAGCATGACTGATGTTCACCTGCTGAACAGATATGCTGGATATGTCTGGGGGGGTGGTGGGGTGGTGGTGGCTGTGCAGGGGAGAGATAGCTGTTGTTTTCAGCTGTTATTTACAGGATCAATAAAACTGATTTTCCAATTCAAGGATAATTTTTACCAACAAGCTACATAGCCTATAAGGTCATAATATTGGATCTGCTCTTTTTCAGAACAACTTAATTTAAAAATGATAGGGAGTTTCCAGCTCAGGATTAGTTTTTCTAATAGAAAGGAGAGATGTATCTGGAAGATACACCTTGGAAGGGGGTGGGAATTTTGCCACAGAACAATATTATTGCACACTGCCCACAGTCCTTTTCTTTGAACAGTAATCATTTAACTGTGCATGATATTTTAATGACAAATGCAATATAATAAGAAAATGCAGAGCTGCTTTATTACAATCCTGGTTCAGTTATTATGTGCAAATACTGCTGTGGGTAGTGACTTTACTGTCACTTTACTGTAGTGACAGATGCCCTCTGTAAAGTGCAATATATTTTATGACCACTGCCACTGTAGAGAAGAATATTTTATGAAGTTGTGGAATTATCCCAGGCCAATAGCAAATGTATTCACACATATATGTCCAATTGCAATTCATTCCTCTTGCAGTTACTTTATCTTATTCTTTTATGACCTGTTGAGAAAATCTTATGTACATGACTCATACATATACACATATTTTACACTGCATTTCTCCCTCTGCATTTGTCCTTCTTGCCCATTGCACACTTAATATAAGGCACAGTTTAAAAGGAGTAGCAGCATGAGGCTTCTGCAGTTGTGCCTGTGTGATTGGGGTGAGATACAGCTTTGAATGAATAAAATCATGCAGCTGTCATTTTATAAGCAGGTGACCACAATTACATTGGTATGAATTCTGCAGGGTAAGGAGAAAATAGCCAAGAAGTGTTTTTCCATTGAAAGCAGTCTGAATGAACTTTACATGCCAGAAAAATTGATTAGAATTTTAGGTTTTAGAAAACAACCCTTTTTATTATTGACATCAAACTCAACCCATTGCAAACCCCAGAGCATCATGAAACACAACCAGAGTCTCTGTCCTTTTCCCATACTTTGGTAAATCTCAGGCTTTTGTAGTTATTATCTATGAAATATGCAGTCTGTGGAAGTCCACAGAAAAATCAAATGCCATTACGTTTGAGAAGCTTTGGGTTCAGACAAAAAATACTCTAAATTTTCATGTGCCATTCTTCTCAAAGTCTACACATCCATTTATGATTCCCTTTTCTCCTTTATATATTGGAGTAGTGGAGGAAAAAAGATGGAGGAATGTTGGTTTGATTTAGAAGAATTTGATGGTGAAGATTTGTTTAAAAAATGAAAAGATATCTTTCTTTACTGTGATTGGAGCAAAGTTTTCCTTTTTTAGATGGTAAATAGTTTATAATGTTTGAGTAAGAATCTGGCTTTTGGATGGCTGTGTTGCTGATGAGAGCTACTGGCAACAGACACTTTGTAACACTAAACTGCTAGTTTATTAAAAGAATAATAGGAACAGATGTTTTCAATTCATAAAATGTATCAAGTAAATGGTACATCCACTTGTTATTTCAATTCCTTTGAATTTCTGTGAACTCATTTGGGCTAGGTTCTCAAAAGAGCTTAGCCCACTGTCACTTCATTGTTCTCCCCATAAACGGATGGATGATGAACGTGTTTGGGAGCTGCAGCTTTTTATGCCTAAAGGGGAGCTCCTGACTACTGACACTTCTAAAATCTGGCCCATGTTTCTGATGAGTGAATACTGATCATTATAGAGGATTCATACATGCAGTCTCTGAGTAATACCCTGCATTTGCCTGTGATTGTATATATGATGGTTTCTTAATTTACTATTGCACTAGGCATTTTAATTCAAATTATGCTAATAGTGTAGGATTAACTGTGGATTATGATTCTAGCATGTACTGTCATTCAAACAGAAGAACCTGTTCTTTAGCTGCTACAGCCTCTTCTCCCTCTCATTCTCATGTGTAGTAATTTGTGCTCAAGACTGGCCTCAGGTTTTGATGAGGTTTCTTGTTTAAGCTGATGAAATTGCTTACGGAAGGCAGTTGTTGAAAATCAGGAAAAGTGAGACTGAGATTCTTTTTGTCTTCTGATGATACATTTTTACGGTGCTGAAATGATGTTTTGAAAACAGTGATTAGAATGGCTCTTACCAGCCCTGCACAGTGAACAGTTCTGGTTTTGCCTTCACTCCTCAGTGGTAGGACAGGCTGCACGTACTTTGCTTTTGCACTTTTGACTCCAATACATATATGAGAAAACTGTTGCTAGGGGGTTATGTTAAAATCACCAGAAAGCTAACAGAATAAATAAAACATGCAAGAGAACTGATGTTATATTGGTCCTTGATAGAGCATATAGCAGGAGGCCTATTCTGTTCTTTGCCAGGACTGAAAAAAAGCTTTATAGCCACCCAAGATGGCTCTTCTGGGAGCACAACCTCTCCAGAGAGCTTCTCCTCCCCCAAACTGCAGATGTGCTGGAAACACAAATTTGCCTCTTTAATGTTTGCACTTGTTTCATTCGATTGTAATGGCATGCAGCCTGTTTGCATTAGTGAATTCATCAATATTCCTTCAAATCCCTCATTTGTTGCATTTTTTGTGCAGTGCCTGATATTTCTAGTGACTTTGTGTTGTAGCAACAGTCTAAAATCTGCCTTTTTTTCTCTTTCTTCCTCCAGCTGATATTATTTCTACAGTTGAGTTCAACCACACTGGAGAACTGCTGGCAACTGGTGACAAGGGGGGCCGAGTGGTTATATTCCAAAGGGAGCCTGAGGTATGTGGGTTTCCAATGTCATCCTCAATAGTCTGAAAAGCCTGGCTTAAATTTTTAACCAGTCTAAAACCTAAACCTTACTTTTTTAACACTTTATTTAACTGAATTTACTTGTTTATAATCTCAAGATTTATTAAAACAGTGTCACCTGTTCAGAGAGGAAGTGAGATAGGGTAAGGATTTTTAACTCGTAAGTTTGCTGTCCCAAACAAAAATGCTTCAAAGCTACAAAATTCTGATATAAGAAAAAAGAAGAATATTTTTGTTTTACTTTTGCCTTGTTTTAATAGCTTTTTCCTGATGATGGAACCCTATTCTATTTGAAACAATACCTTCACTTACATGTTCCACTTGTAAATTCCATTCATCTGCAGTATTTTGTGTAAAATTCTTTCCTGAATAGCTGATATTTCATCAAAAATTCTAATGTTAAGTGTTTCAATACTCACAGGAAATTTCATTCTTGCTGAAACAAATCTGTCAATATCATGTTTTAAATGAGAAATTAAAATAAATTTCCAATATTTGTTATATTTATAAGGTTGTTTATGCACCTGTCCTAAGAGATGAAGATATATTGCTGTCATAAACAATGTTTCTGTTGTTCTTATTCCCCACAGAGTAAAAATGAGCCTTACAATCAGGGGGAGTACAATGTTTACAGCACTTTCCAGAGCCATGAACCGGAATTTGATTATTTGAAGAGTTTGGAGATAGAAGAAAAAATAAACAAGATCAAGTGGTTACCACAGCAAAATGCAGCTCACTCACTTCTATCAACAAATGGTGAGATTGATGAGAGTATGCAGGACATAGCAGTATTTGCTCTGTGTGTTTTAGTGCTGATGTATATATTTGCTCATTTTAATCTACTCTTTTAGTAATTTCCTCTTTCAGAGTTTACCAAGACTGTCATACTGCCTCTGATATCTGTTGTTTGTCTATTTTATTCACAGAATCATGAGGTTTTTCCAGTTGAATATTCATAGACATTTAAAGAGCTGTCCATTTTTCTATTATTATGCAATGCTGTGCTGAAATAGATCATGTGACAAAGGCATCGCTTTACTCAGCAGCTTGTGCTTCATGGGAAATTTAGAATTTTTTCTGCTGTATTTCTCATAATTTTTATTATTTGCAGATGCGTAGATGAAGGTTGGTGAGAGAGATTAATTTATTTTTCTTTTTATTCATTATCATCAGAATAGTTTATTTCAATTTTAAAAAGGTACACAAATCTTAGGAAGACAGAAGGAAAAATACTAGGGCATTGACTCATATTTCTGACATGTGTAAAGCCTATTGATGAAAAAAGGCAGTATTATTACCAAGAGGGAATAATCAGATATGAAGTAAGGGGAAAAAACTGAATGTAACCTAACATGAATAGGTGTCATTTAGGAAGCATTTAGACACCCACAAACTTCATTATTGCAGATGATGCATGACACAAAATACCACAAAAATGGTTTTAAATTTTAGATCTAATGGTAATCAGAAAAGAAAATTTTTTTGTTCTAGAAGTTTGAGTGTAATTGGGAGTTGCTGATGAGAAATAGGGCAATCTCATCTTTGGGAACTGGCACAATATAAAGGATTGCTTTGCATTAAAATATATAGCATTAAATAATGTTTACATTAATTCAAGGTAGATGATAATTTTTTAGGATTTTTTAGTTTGTTTTACCTGAAGTTGCTTTTGATTTTTTGGGGTCACTGTTACTTATTCACAATGAAATACACCTGTTACAGAGAGGTGATTTAAGCGAATTCAATGATTAGTCACGTTATGAAGTTTATTTTTACTCTTCCCCCTTGGTTAAAATATCCCTCACCCCTTCAGATAACTAAGAACAGCTTCTTCTGAGTGTGTGATACAAAAGCAGATTACTGAAAGTGAACCTTTCCCTTTTTATTTTAAAGCTTGTTTTTAGAAGCACAGAGGAATACAGCAGAATCCTCATATTAACTGATGTTAACTAACTCATGTTATCCTCATAACAGCTTTTGCAGTTATAGATGACAGATTACTACATGAGTTTTCTGGTTTGTACTGTCATGAGAGGGGAGTAAGGAAGAAATAACCAGTCCTAGTGCTGCTGTGGTTAATCCAGTTTTCACCAACAATGAGCAAGCCTAGGACCTGGAAAAATACTTTGGCTTCTGCTTCTCCCTCTTAATTTGGAGCATCTCAGCAGAACCCTTCATGGTGAGGAGAACAGAAATGGTTCCACTGCTACAAGCCTTGGATTTTGGCTTTGAATTGCAAAACATTTGCATGTGCCAGGGAGGATTCCAAGCTTTCTGGCACAGCAGGGTTGAAGTCTCAAGATTCACCTCCTGGCATATTCTTAAAGATGGTTTTAGCTTCAGGGTACAGACAGCCCACGTTGAATTATTCACTGTCTCACAGATTAGCTGGGAGAAGCCTTTGACAATATATATCAATTCCATGCCTATAAAAAGGGATAATAATATGTTTCCTAACTTGAAGGCACTACCTGTCACACATGCTCATATTGGACAGATTGTAGAAATATCTTGAGTACTGTTTTTTGCTTGCTAAATTCCAAGCCTGCTATTTTAATGCAATTTTTGATATTTTAATGCAATTTTTGATATTTTGTTCTCTGATAATTTAGGATCATGGTTTTTGCAGAAAAATGGGAGTTGTGAAACAGCATCCTTTCCACGTGCTCAGGCAGACAGTGCCCACTGAATGTGCTGGAAGGAGCATGAGGGGAGAGTCAGTCTAAATCTGACCCTCAGTAAATGAGACTTGGCAGGTCTGCACCTGCCCAAATCTGTTTCTCTCATTCTGAGGAGGACTTTTGTCTGAAGTTTCTGCACAGGTCCCCTCCCTCAGAGTCAGTCTTGGTTCCTTTCCAGTTCACGTTATCAGCTAAGCTTTGATTGTGGCATCTTAATTAATGGAGACAGAAGGGAATCACCAAGGCTTTCAAATCCCACTGTGGATTTACAGTGCTTGCAGTTAGCAAATTTGTAGTTTTCACTGTAAAATGAACTGATTTTGTAGTATAATAGTAACAACTTATTATGATTCATTGGTATCTTCTGTACCAGAATATATTTGGCCACTTTCAGTGTGAGCTACATAAGGTGGATCAGAATTTACACAGATTATTTCATCTGAGGATTTGAGGCTGCTTACCAGAAATTAATTAATTTTAACTTCACAACAACCTTGAGACTGAATGCTTAACCTTACAGAGATGTTTCTGTTTTTTCTATATTTTGCAAAATATAAGCATACTTAAAACTTCTAAGGAGTATTTAAATTCCAGAGGTAAATAAAGGAGAAGGAACCCAATACATGATAACCTTACCTGCTAATAAAACAGTTTTCACTCAGGAAAGAGGTAGATTTATTAATAGGAATCAAATCTAACAATGGAAAATTGTTTTTGTTTTTTATTATAATTCATTTTACAATTGCTGTACTTATAATTTTTTTTACTAGATAACAGGAATGCACTATTTACATGTAATAAAATATCCAAGGGCATGACATGACCTATGTATATTTTTAATAATTAATTAACATGATATACAACACAAATGATATTTATTGAATATTTAAAAGGAGCTTTTTAGTTGCAGTTTGAACTAACCTCTTGTTCTGTAGACTGACTGTAATTGTATTGTGATTTTTTTTTGCTTGCATATTAGCATATCAATATCATTAAGAGATACATAATAGCAAAAAATGAGTAATGGAGGGATTGATTTTGAAAGAAAGAAAGTTCAAAGTTAAAAGTTGCTACAGAAATGTAAATCAATTCATGTTTTTCATATATCCTGTCTTTAAAGTGGTTTGTACAAGCATTTGAAAGTAGTATTTGGCTCAGCCACACTGGGGAAATTATGCTCTGCTGTGTGCTTGGGGAAAGAAAGGTAAATGAAGAAAGTGGGATGAAATCAGAAACAATGCAGGAACTGAGGTTAATAAATCTGTGCTGGCAGCTGAAGGGCAGAAGCTTTAGAAAGACTTTGGCTGCTGCACAAGCAGATGAGTGAAGCAACCATTAGAATCTCATGGATAGATATTTTGCAGAAGAGTTGGCATTGATTTTTGAGTCCAAGAAGCTTTAGGATTGGCAGGTTAGGAGCACAACCACAGTGGGATTGGACAATCAGCATTAGGAAATCTGGAGCTTCAGCTTGTACAAAAAAACCCCAAAGACAAATGAAATTTGAAATGTTTAAAAAATGTTTGTTGGTCTCAGAGGCTCTTTGCTAACTGAGAGTCATCATTACTGTCTCATCATGTGCTTCACCTATCATGAGAAAGGAAGAGTCTAGTATTAATACAAGTTTCTCATTACTTCTCTCTCTTGCCATTGCAACACATTTCTCTCAGTTTGGTTGGGTTTTTTTATTTTTCCTCTGTTATTTCTCACCTGCTTTCCATTAGGAGGGAGAAATGCCTCATTTTTTACACAGCCTTTCATTTGCAGGAGCTCCTGATGCTACACCAGTGCACCACTGCCCATCCCCACAGTGGGCCAGGAAGGGGTCATTGGTGTGGCTTTGTACTCCCTGCTGTTCTTGTGCTGTTTATAAGTAACCTAACAAACTGGCATTAATGCCAAACTGGTTTTAATATTGGTATTACTTCCTTGCCAAGTCACATTGATAAACTGAGCTTCAGCAGTGAGCATTGAGTAGTTTGGGTTTGTCCTACCTGCAGTCTGCCAGGTTGGATTCATGAGCAGCAGGTGTTCTACATGCTCCACACAGTGTGTCAGCTGCCAGGAACCCCTGGCTCAGAGTGAAGATCTGGGATGTCCTTTATGAGTATTTTGTCTGTGGGCAGCATTTTCTGGATGTGCAGAATGAAGTGACCCAGACTATTTCAACACAGGACTTGTCTAAACCAAGGTGTAAAATCTTCTTTAAGGAATATATTGTGAAAGGTAAGTGACTGCATTCAGAATTCCTGTGCTGACAGTTGCTTGTCTTTTCTTTTAAAGATAAAACAATCAAATTGTGGAAAATTACTGAAAGAGATAAGAGACCGGAGGGGTACAACTTAAAAGATGAAGAAGGAAAGCTTAAAGATCTTTCTACAGTAACATCACTGCAGGTAAGATTTTGTCCATGTCCAAAATTCAGTTGTTTCTGAATGAAAAAGGCAGTGCTAAGTCAGTAAAAGATTTAAATATGTACCTAATGCTAAGTATTTATATGATAATTCTGACTGAAGCTTTAGCTGACTGCTCAATGTATTGAATATACCGCATATTTGCAAGTCACAAATCCTTTAAGGTATACTGACAAAATAAGTATTTTTGAGAGTTCATGTTGGTTTGTTTTTCCTGATAAAATTCTCTTATTGTGACTTAATGTGCTTTCATAAAAGGTTCTTTAACCGCTTGTGCTGGAAGCATTTTATTTGTAATTAATTTTGAACAGGGTTTATGCCACATTCAGAGCAATTGAGTTAAAGACCGTACACCAAATTTCAGTTTCATCTTTTTTTTTTTTTTTTTGGTTTTATAAAATAATTATTTTAAGAGTGGGATTTGCAGTAGTCTGTGCTTTGGTAAACCTAAGATTCTGCATTGCTGATAAGATGCAGTAATGAAACTCATATAAGCATATGTTATCATAGAATTATTCAATTTGGAAAAGACTGTTGAGATCAAGTCCAACCATGAACCCAGCACTGCCAGACTCAACAAACCATGTCCCCAGGTGTCACTTCTACATATCTTTTAAATATCTCCAGGTGTGCTGACTCAACCACTTCCCTGGGCAGCCCCTTCCAGTGCTTGACAGAAATTTCAGTGAACAAATCTTTCCTAATATCCAATTATAATACAATAATCAATATAATCCAATTATAATATAATAACCTTCCCAGTGCAACTTAAAGCCATTTCCTTTTCTCCTGTCACTTGTTTCTTGGAGAGGAGACCCATTATCCACATGTTAATGTAGATTTTTGCTCTCAGACTTTTTTGGCTGAATTCACTCCAGATGTTTTGTCAAAGGAAGTGGCTAAAGGTTAGAACTGGAAGTCTGTGTTGTATAAACACTAGAATGTCTTCATTATTGAAAACAAAACAACCCAACAAGTCTGTTGGGAAAAAAAGCTTCCAAAATGTAAAATATGACTACATTAATGGAATATTTATCTATTCTGTATGATTAGGCAAACAAAACTATTCCAGATTGCTTATAGTAAGAGAATTCCCTGAGAACTCAGCATCCTCTTGAGGGGAAGAGGAAGGGCAGGCTCTGATCTCTTCTCTGGGGTGACAGTGACAGGACCCCAGGGAATTGCCTGAAGTTGTGTCAGGGGAGGTTTAGGTTGGATATTAGAAAAAGGTTCTTCACCCAGAGGGTGGTTGAGCACTGGAACAGCTCCCCAGGGAAGGGATCACAGCACCCAGCCTGGCAGAGTTTAAGAAACATTTGGACTCTGCTCTCAGGCACATGGTGTGGTTCTTGGGGATGTTGCTGTTCAGGGAGCTGAACTCTGTGATCCATGTGAGTCCATTCCAACTTGACATATTCTGGGATTCTGTAATTCAAAGGTTAAGTTTTGTTCTGTTCCTTTAGTAGAAAGTGAAACTCAAATGTTTCAAACTCAAACTCTGTGTTCCTCTTTTAGATTGCCTTGTGGGTTGATGTATGATTGTTTCTGATGCATGTTCAAAAACATGGAATAGTCCCAGTCATGGACCACAGCTTTACAGTGATCAATGCTTTATTGATAAGGAAAAAATTGAGTGTCTACTTGTTGAGGCATGACTTTGAAGTGACACACAGAGAAGTAACAAGGGCACATTGACAAGTGATGATCTATGATATTGGCTTTTCAAGGGTACATGTGTATGTACAGTATGTCATGTTGGCTTTGTTTTGCAAGCCTTTATTTATTATGTTTCTCTGAGATTACAGCCTTTTCACCATGTGAGTTTTTGGAAAGAGAAACATCAAGTAGCAAAACAAATAGAATTAAGTGATTCACAACTAAGGGCAAACCTTTTAGCAAAAGGAAAATATAAGTGTTTCACTGCCTGGCAGAGCCTCTGCAGATGTGGGACAGTAGCTCCTACAGTGGGACTGAGCTGTTCTGTGGCAGCTGACAATCCCTCCCTTCCCAGAGTCCAGGCTTTCCATCACTCTGCCTCTGGTCTCTCTCTTCTTCCTTGGTAGGGAAGGCCTTGCCCAGCAGTTAATCCATGGGGAAGTTCAGCTGTGTACACTGTCAAGAAGTTTTATAATATCACAGTCTTTGAATACTTTCTTTCTATTGGAATTCTCATCATCCCAGCAAAACAGTATTTCAAGTCTTACTCTCTTTCTGGTTTGTGTTTTGTGTTTTTTTGGCAGGTGCCTGTGTTGAAACCCATGGATTTGATGGTAGAAGTCACTCCCAGGAGAATCTTTGCTAATGGTCACACCTATCATGTCAACTCAATATCTGTCAACAGTGACTGTGAGACGTACATGTCAGCGGATGATCTCAGGATTAACCTCTGGCATTTAGCCATCACAGACAGGAGCTTCAGTATCCTTCATTCTGATTCCTTGCTCAGTGTTCATTTTATTAGTGGGCTTAAGAGGACTATTTTAAAATATTTTTATGCGAGTTTTAAAATATACCTTTACTTACCAGAATCCCTGCAGTACTTGTAACAGCAAATGCTGAGATATTGTAAGAGACAGCTAAGAGATTGAAAAAATCAGGGAATTTCATATAAAAATTAATGGTGTTGTTCAAAGACATTTAAATAAGAGACAGATATAAAAATTAATGGTGTTGTTCAAAGACATTTAAATAAGAGATAGAATGGTAACTATCCGCCTGACTGTAATACTCTGTACTGTCATATCCTGAAGACATTTAATGCTGAGATACTGCACCTTGCTTTGCTGCAAGGTCAGTCCTTATCCTGTCCCTGCCCCTCATTCTCCATCTTCCTGCTTCCCAGAGCCCTAATGCCCAAGATGCACAGTTTGGGGGTGAGGCTCAGCTGCTTTGTGTGAGTTGTGTCTGTGATTAATGCAGGCATTGATGTTTTGAGTGCTGGTGTTATCCTGAAAGCTCCGTTGTGGAGTTATTCTGGCCATCTGTGAGGCTGCCCCTTGCACTAAAGCTGGGTGGCTTGGAGGGGGAGCAAAAGAGAATGTAGCCAAGAAAAGTGATTCTCTGTGTTTTGCAGAACATAAATAGACTGGTAAGAAGAGAAATAGGTTATGGGGCCAGGTCAGAATATTGTATTCCTTTGGTGATTTCTTTTTGAGCATATCAAAAAGGAGCTAGAAGAGTATGTCTCTGTGGGTTTATGTGAGGGACTATTAGATGTCAAAGTGAAGTTGTCCTGTTGGGGTAGATTTCCTCAGAGGAGGCACCAATGTGATGGGGTGTTCTCCCTGTCTCTGGTGATTGTATTTCTTTCTTTGTGGGCCAGGTCATCTTTGAAATTTAACCCATACTTTGCTGATGTCACAGGAAACAATGATCTTTAAATCAAGCAACACTTAACATCCTTAAAGAATTACCTTTGTAGGGTCAAGTGACAGGTGCCCTTACCCTGGGGATTGCATATCTGAATATCTCCTCAATTTGTTTCCAGACTCATACTGTTTTTCTGTCCTTCACCTGTGTAGATTAAGCAACCTTAATAGGTTCTCTCTTTAATATGACTGTATATTTAGGAACAATTTATATGTGGTACTTCAAAACCCAGCTATGTCTGCCTTAATATCCAAGCAACTGTACTTCCATTCTTTAGTAAAACAGATCATAACGATTTAATTTGATTATTTGCCAGCACAGCTATTTAGAATAGCAGTGTGGCTCTGACAGTGCCCTCCTCCCAGCAG
The DNA here is from genome assembly GCF_028769735.1 of Zonotrichia leucophrys gambelii. NCBI lineage: Eukaryota > Metazoa > Chordata > Aves > Passeriformes > Passerellidae > Zonotrichia > Zonotrichia leucophrys. The sequence goes on from NC_088173.1 coordinate 54,092,604, forward strand.
CTTCACCCTCCAGACTTCTCTCTGTCCTGGACACTTTTCCGTGTCACTCTGCTCTGTGTCCTCCTCTTCCAAGGCAGTGGTCAGACCAAGCACAGTAACCCCTGTATGCCTTTGTGTGACCACCAGATCACATTCCAGAGTGCTTATGCAAGATAAGGCTTTGCCTTTGGCAAGTCCTTTTGTTGTATTAAAGCTATTTAATAATCTATGGATTGCCAAGACAAATGTTCCTGAAAAGTTCTGAAAACCAAATAAATAGTTGTTATTATAGTTCATGAGGACAACATGAATTTTTAGTGTCATTAAAGCCACACTAAGAAAGAAATAGCAGTAAATAAATAGCTGTGTGGACTTTGTTTCAAGCATTAGCCCACTCCTGTGGTTGAGTATTTAGTGATAAAATGTCTTTGAAGATTTCTGATTGATTCATTGATTTAGGTCTTAAAACATGATAAAGTTTATAATGGCACACTCATTTTCTGAGTATGTTCTAAGAATGACCATGAGAGGGAAGTTAAGAGTGTGTTTTAGAGTTTTAGGATAGGACAATTTTCCTGTGTCTGAGACAGTGGCTTTGGGATACTTGGATTTCTGTCTTGGATTGGGATACAGATACTGCTGCTTCTTTTGCACTTAAATGAAAACCTGTGAGGACTGTGATGAGAGAGTTCAAGCAGTGGCAGGAGATAACACAAGGTAATGGGATAATCAATTCTAGGGGCAAAATGTTCCTGCTAAGCTGCCCATGGTGGCAGCAGGTTGGCTTTTGTGGCTGGATACCTGTATGAATTCAGGAGAGTAGGCTGAGTTACAGAGCCTGTACCCACTGCTGTTGGGTTTGACTGAGTTTTGACTGGTTTTGACTGAGTACAGACAGTATAAGCTGCACCTGTCTGTATTCAGTTGTCAAAACCAGGTCATCAGGCAGATTACTTTTACCTAATTCTTTGATAAACAGAATTTTTGACATGGGTATTCCAAGAAAAGATGAGATGGTTACAGAATATTGCTCATATTGGAGAATTAACTGGGAGGCCATGATAACTGAAAGAAGGGGATGAGTAAGTTAAACTTGCATCAGTCTCCTGACAGGGATCTTTTTGTCCATACAGAACCCTGCACATCTTGTAAAATTGCAGGGATGTGTTTTTCCCTTGGATAAGATCTGTCCCTGAAACTGAATTTCTGTCCTACAGAAAAACAACTTATATAAAAATCTCCTGGAAGTGGATGAGTTTCTGGTAAAATCAGTGGGTGTGCCAGTTACAAGTAAGACTAGACATATTAAGGTGGAAAAATTCTGCCAAACAAACAGTTTAAATTATAAATGAATGTTGCTGGGCTTGGTACCTTCTGTAACACATTTACAGGGATAGGCAGGAGGAGGCTGAGGCTGCTTTAAAAATGCTTCTTTCACATCTTTTTACTGAATGCAAATGTGAAATGAAGCATCTTGCTGTTTTACATTCAATGCTTGATTCCTTGAAATGCATGTTTAAAACAATAAATAGAAAACATTTTGGTTTGAAGTGGATTTTGTTAATAAGGGATCTGGCAGGGATGAGTATTTGTCTTTCAATTTTCCCTCAGAGGCAGCCCTGCTACATATAATGACCTCCAGTCTGTTTACCCAAGAGGCTGGTTGTGACAATGACACAAGCAAGAAATACAGTGGGAGAGTTTCTGGACATTCACTTCATGTCTGAACATCTTTACAAGCTGCAGGAGAAATGCTGGAGAAAGACAGAATCAGCAACAGTGTGTTTAGGTATTTTGCAAGTAAAATACTTTGCCCTGTGGAATTTAATTTAACAACAGCTTGGTTATAAGCATCGTTTTAACAGTTTTACAAATCACTGATGATTTTTCCTTTCTTTGAAAATACAGAACAATGGAGATCTTAAAGTAATTATCTTTCTGTAGTCTCTGGGAAAATATTTTAAATCAGCTTTGCAGAATTTGACCAGAATATTTACCTTAGGTAAAGCCTTAGACAGATAAAATACAACTGGTACTTTTCTGGTTTGCTTTTGTATTAGTGTAAGCACTAACTGGGGTGAAAAGCAGACAAAGTGAGTTTATGCTGTGCCTATGTAAATTTAATGAGGAGTATGCAAGACTTCTGTATATTGCTTCCCACTTGCAAACAGATCTGCTCAGTATTGTTTGGGCAGGAGGAGGCAAGGGAGAGGAGAAGGTGAGAGAAAAGGAAGGAAGAAGGTCAGCCTGGTAAATAATTGCACATACTAGGATTTTCTTCAGTAAAAGGTTTTGTATGTTTTGTTGTGTTATGGAGAGTGAGTCAGTGACCTTAATTATGGGTGATATTCTGCACTGGAAAAGAAATAAGGTAAGGGTTGCTGTATTTGTTAATGTTTGGTCTGTTGCTCAGAAATGGTTTAGCAGTGTTGCTCATAGCTTAAGTCTTTAGATAATCATCTTGGGTGAAATGAATGAGAAAAAAGGACTGCCAGGAGCATACTGATAAGGCTTACTTGCCATTAGCAGCAATCTTTGGACTATCTAGCTGCACTAAATATTCTTTATGAGAATGTATTTGGATTGCTCACAGAACTATGTAGCTCATAGCACTTGAAATCCCTTCATTTCCTGGTAGCACTATTTCACTCTAGAGGCTGTCATGGCATTGCTATGGAAACAACATTGCTGTTTCCAGCATGTGCTCATCTTGAGACTCATCTTGACTAAAATACTCATTTCTCAGTCAGATCAATATAGTCCAGGGTTATCCTGTTTTAATAAAAAATTCCTTCTTCTGTCTCCCAAAAGGGTTAAGCTAATTAGCAAAACACCATAGGGCCTTCTTGCAGTCTAATGTATTCTGGTATTTGAGGCATATCTTGGATAGTCAGTTTGTTAGGCACCATATCTTGGGAAAATGAATTTACTTAAGAAGTAAACAACAGGAAAAAATGGAAAAACCCAAAATAACATAGTACATTGATGGAGACCAAGTTTGTGGCAGCCCGCTGTTCATTTGAATGTAGTGCATGTATAGGGCAAATACAGAGCTCTGGGAGCAGCCTAGCCTGGGAGAAATAGCCAGCCTTACGAAATCCCTGTCCCTGCCTCAGTGCTAAGTATGTGAAAGCTAAACTGAAGCAGATCTGCAGTATTGTCTTGTTATCTTTGGAGGAAATTTACACCCTTGAGTGAGATAGGGCTGTTTGTGTAAAAATGCCCGAGTGAGGATGACTGTGCACAAGCTCTGTGCAAAGGATGCATTTCTGTGCTCTCAGAAGTGTGTCTGCACTGTGTGAGAAACTGCTGCCACCCCCACCCACTGCACTGTTTGGGAGATGGCAGACCTTATTCTCTTTGGAGAGCAATGTCTAAGCCATGTTAGCACTTCCTATTCTGTCAAGAAGAGTGTGTCAGTCTCTGTCAGGTATTTAAAAAGTGAATATTATACCATGGAGTCATATTCCAGCTGAGTTGCTACTAGCAATGTTTGAATAGCTTCTCCTCAAATTTGTGTTCTTCTTTTGTTATTTACTTCCTAGAGTCCCTCCCTCTCCCACATGCACTGTGTCTCTCTCTCTCTCTCTCTGGTAAAGGAGAATGAAGATGCCTGCAAAGCTGAAATCAGGTCTGTAAGTTAGAGGATTGCAGAGGTACCATGTACACTGATCTCATGGTTTTGAGAGCTCTCTGATTCTAACTCTTGAGAAAAGATTGCTTTGCCTTTCTCATTAAAACACTCCTATGTTAAAAACTGAGGGGGGGGAAAAAAGCTTTTTCAATGAGCTGATTAGATTCTGGGTTGATGGGATTCCCTTGCTAGACTCCACTTTTTCAGAACAGAATACTGTCTAGTAAAAGAGTCTTCTACTAAGAGTTGGCAGTGGCAAACCCAAAGATTTTCATATCTGACTTGTAGTCCTTAAGCCTTGTAGACCCTTGTCTTTCCCAAGACTTTTCCATTTATGTTACTCTTATCTGAAGCAATGGAGAAGTTTTTCATGAGAAAAATTACTGTAGTAGAGGGAAATTGATTGTGACCCATTTAGCGACAATTCACAGTCTATTTCAGGTTGTTTTGAAGTGATCTGATTCTCAAAGCTCCGCAAAATGGCAGGTTCCATCGACTTTGCCTTTTAATTTTCTGAGTTTGAGATTTTTTCAGCTTATGAAAAATAAATTATTTTAAAACTGGCTATGAAACTACAGATACCATATCACTTGGCAACTTGAGGATCATTTACACTGGTGTAGTTCAGTAATAACTTTTGTTAAGATGTAATTAATAGATTAGCAGCAGGCGCTGTGGTTCTTATATAGATTTTATTCCTAATGCTTGTTATTTCTGTGTCAGCAAAGGTGTGTATGAAGGGCACCAGGTCATAGATCATATACTGAGGCTTAGGATAGGCACAAACTCCAACATAAAGCTCCATAAAGTGCTGCTGATGGGATCACAACAAAGTGCTGTATAGATGTGTATTAAGGGTACTTATAGGAATTCTTGAAATAATGAAAAATAGCCCCTTATTATTGGAAAGATTCTTTTAATTAAGTAAGCAGAAAGCATAAGCAATTCAGATCATCTCCAGAACTGGACACAGCACTCCAGGTGGAGTCTGACCAAAGTGGAGTAGAGGGTCAGGATCCCCTCCCTCGGCCTGCTGCCCACACTGCTTTGGGTGTAGCCAGGGCACAGTTGGTGTCTGGGCTGTGAGTGCATCCAGCCTCTCATCCAGCAGCATCCCCAAGTCCTTCTCACAGGGCTGCTCTTGATCCCTCCATCCTCCAGCCTGAGCTGGTACCAGGGCTTGCCCTGACCCAGGTGCAGCACCTTGCCCTTGCTACTGTAAAACCTCAAGAGATTCTCTTGGCCCCACTTCTTGAGCTTGTCCAGGTCCCTCTGGGAAAGTCCTTGGTGTGTGTTTTTGGCTGAGTGTTAGGAAAAATGCAGTAGGGATTCTTTTATTAAAATCACAAAGAAATGGTTTTAGTGTCAGTCTAGGGGTGAAATTAGTAAATAAGTGATGATGATAGGTAAATAGTATTTGTAAATGTAAGTTGTCATCTTCTCTGAACTGCAGAGAATCCCAATAGTAAATGGAGCCTTTCATGAACTCTCAAAAGACTAATTTGTAAGAAAAATTCTGTGTGTCCCCAGTGCAAAGTATCAAGAGAGAAGTGCATTTCTAGGATCACTTAACTTTGCCTAGTAGGCAGTAACGTAGATACAGCTTCTGAAAAAGGTACTGAATTGTCTTTGTTTCTGTTGAGGTAAAGCTACATCCAGTTCAGATACAAAATTATTTCTGATGTGGTCATCATTATTTAGATTATCTTAATTGAGTACAGCTTTTAAGCTTTTCAGAGTAAGAAAAATGGCATGTTTATATGTGAGCTCATGCAGATTGCAGTCTTTATCACTAGCTGTGTAATTCAAATACTAGCTAATAATTACAGCAGTGAGGCTGTGTGAATGGGCACTATAGTCTGCACCTTGCAGATTATTTGTTTTCAAGAAGTCCAGAGAAGTCTCAGCATCTTTTCAGAGATCTCTTAAGGATCTCTAAGTTCATATTTAGGGAGCTCTGAAAACCATCTGCAAAACTAAATCTGCAGAAGTGGTCTTTCAATACTTAGTTTGGTTTTGCTTATTGCCAGAGGACACTTTGTGATCCCTGTCAGAAACAATTGCTTTTAACTATTCTGATTACCTTAAATTGACTCCTATCTTAGGAATTTGCCTGTCAGCCAGTCAGAGAGAATTGGATGACAGAGCATGACTGATAGCCAAAGGAGCAATATCAGACCTAGTTAAGCAGGATCTTAGCGCTGAATCCCTGAGCGAGATCCTCTGGCCATGCAGCTGAAATGTGCATTGCAGTGAGAGCAAACAGTGCATGGCCTGAGTGTGTGATACCAGTGCCATCAGGGCAGGGGATGGCATTATGGAAATATTCCCTAGCTAGCCATCCTCCAGAATAAATAAGTAGTTGAATCTAGTAGTAGATTCTAGTAGTAGTTGAATCTAGCTGTGAAAAACCAATTACAGCTGAGGCCTTTGCATTCTGGGCAATGACCAGTCTCTTCCTTTTTCCACAGTTGCTTTTAAGGAAGTTAATTTAAGGTGATTTGAGCATAGCTATAGCCTTGGGATAATTACTGCACTGTAGATTTATTGTCTAATAGAAATATGAATTTGTTAATCAGAATACATCATTTTCTTACTTATCACTCCTGCCCATATACAACTTGAGGTATGTGATGACGTTATTATTTTAAAGGATTTTTTTATCTAGCCCTCTGTCTTCTCTAATGCAGTTGTCCCCAAATAGACACCCATACCTGTGATTTCATTTCTGCAGAGGTAAGGAAAAACATAGCCTGAGGCATTAGAATAATCTTGCTTTTTGAAAATGTATAGTGAATTGTAAAAAGGAAAAAGAAAATTGACTGGAATTGTAGCAAATGATAGAGAATAGTGTGAAATTCTGAGCCTGTAAAAAACATTTCAAAATTCCTTAATAGTGCATTAAAGAACACAGCTGAGATTTCACTGAATTCATGTGTTTGTAGAGCAATCTAGGCAATGTGACTCTAGGAGATACTTAAAATTTTACAATAGGTGCAAAGATATCTTCTCACAGATCTCCACAGAGCCAACTGATTTCCAGTATAATAGAGACAGTAGCAAACAAGTTACTATTTTGTATCTAGAATACTCTCTAAAATATCATTACCTCAACCTTTCTCAAGTTTATTGGTATGGAAGAGAGAAAGAACATATAATAGAGCTGAAATGAATGTTAGCATCAACCACCAGATTTCCTTTTTCACCAAAGTAATTTCAGGTGTTATCCAGAATCTAAGATCCTTGGCAGAGAGGGGTTTGGGAACTATATCAGAGAATATTAAATTACAGATAAAGGGTCACATCATGGAACTGATCCTCATCTAAGCAGCACTCCTATTTTAGTGTAATGTGACTGCAGTCAATGAAGTTATTCTTGGAGAAATGGGTAACAGGATTCAGTCCAAGATTTATTGTCTTAACTAATTTTATTTCTTCAGCTGATGAGTTTTAATCAGTGTGTTGTCATTGTAGAAGCTTTTAAATTGCATGGTTGTGTTTCCCTCTGGATTAATTTCTCATTGAAGCTTTTTGAAAATGAGCCATTCTCTGTTGTCACAGGTGCAGTCGGTGTATCCAACTTGAAAAACGTGTATTATGAATTTATTGAAAGTTAGACAAAAAAACCCATTTACACAGTTCTAGGTACAATTATATGAAAAGATAATGTATAAATAATTTAATCAGCTCTGCCAGAGGGGAGAATTCTCTTAAATGAGTCTAATTATTCTAATTCCCATGTGAGTTTGGACTTGAAATTAACCTTGCAAAGCTCAGTCTTTCTCAGAGTATTAGCATAAAAAAAGAAGAAACTATAACTTGTTTTGCTCATTAGCTAAAAAATATCTTTAGCTTGAAGAGTACTCATACAAAGATGTCACAAAAATTCTCATGGGATCATCTCAGGTATTGTGTAAAGCCTGAAGTCTATACCTGTGTGAGCTGCTAGAACATGAGACACTGGAAGCTTTTCTGACTCTTAAAAGAGTGGGACACTCATTAATGCACACATTACTTCATTTTGTGTTCTAATAATACACATTGGTAAGGACTGCATGTGGAAGTGCAGTGGTTTGCACCTTTGGAATAGAAATGCTCTGTAAATAAAGGCCATATTAACTTTGACAAAGTTATAGCACCAGTCTTAGAGTAAGTTGATTTTGACTGTTGGCATACTGCATGCTGTGGGCATTTGTGAAAATCCTTTCAAGTGAATTGAGCGACCAGATAATAAGTCCTGCCATAAGATTTTATTCAGGTATCTTATGCAATGCAGTATAGGTGATTTGAATGTAAATTTTATTAGTGCTTTTAAGTAGCTATTTTTCAGAATTATCTGGCTATTTTTGAAGATGGTTTTATTTCACTACTTCCATAAGAAGCATGCAGAGAAGCGGAGAGAATTATGCTCTGAAGAACACTTGTAGCTGGCTAAAGTTTGCAAAAATGTATCATTTGTTACTCAAATTGAAAAATCAGTAAAAATATGGAATTTCTCCAGCCTAGTGTGGTACAAATACTACTGTATTAGGGTTTTCTGAAATGTATATGAAAGAATAAGTTGCATATTGTGAAAGAAAAGTCGCCACCAAAGTGTTCTAAAAAGTCTATACCCTCCAGCTGGAATTTATGTGTCTGCATTTCTTTAAGAGACAGATCTTCCTCAGCTGCATGGGATTTTAGTAATTAACAAGTAGAAATTTCTTGATAGGAATTATGTATTAGCACATAGGTTATTCACTAAAAAAAAGAAATAAAAAAAGAAGAAGAAAAGAAAGACATTTCATCTCTTATTTCCAAGTTATGTGGGAAAAAATCCCTGGCTATTTTTAAGATGGAATTTGGAGAATTTTATATGTCATATTTTTCTGTACTATCAGGGACTCTATTCAGTAAACTAAGTAGATCCCTCTCAGTTTTCTGTTAATGTGTTCCAGGAAAGGTTTGTGAACAATGAGATTATACTGCTTTTTTTTATAAATTATCCTTGCCTTATTAATGTTGAATCACTCTTTTCTTGGAACCTTTGCCTGTGTGTAGTACACGATGCCACTTAACCACACCACGTAGAACAGCACTGCCTAAGAGGAGCTCAGCTCAGGGACTTCACAGTGCTCTTCCATTAATAATTTATTTGTACCTGAGGCCCTTCTGGTATTTGTGTTCCAAGTGTAACATCAAGCGTGCCACAGTAGTTTCAGACAAATCATAATCAATTAATATGCAAATATATGAACTAAATATGACTTCGTAATCTTTCAGTGACTGACTGCAGGTGTGTATTTATGAAGGCAGGTCTTCCTCTGCTGATTCATCCACTTAACTTTTCTTTCACTGTGTGTACGCGGATTATGATGTCTTTGCTCTTGAAAATTTCAATCTGCATATGGTTTTTGCTAAAGCAGGCATGTGACTGTGTTTACAGTTGAAAATGTGGGTGCTCTTTTCAAAAAACAAGCCAAAAAATCAATTCCTAAATAAATTAAAGTTTTCCATTATCTACTTCTAAATTCATTATTCTCTAAGTAAACCACTGGTTGCAATGTGTAGGAACAGGCCTATCTATGATAAAGTTTGGATGTGACCTGCACCATTTAAAATGGTCTCTTTCCTAGCAGTGCTACTCTACAATTCTCTGCTTGCAACACTTGGTCAAATGTTGCAGCTACTCCATAGGCAGTTTCTCTTATATAGTAGAGTAGTTTTTCTGCAACTTGCATACTGCAAAGTCTGATGTTTGCTGAATTTATGGCAGTAAAAGCAATTTCCTAAAATTTTACTAAGTACACATAAAAGATGTTGATTCTTTTTTCAAGTAATATTTGTGTAATGGAGATTCAGGGTTTTCTTGCTGCTGTCTCTTTTTATCCTACTAAAATAACAGGAGTGCAAAGTAATTCTGATGTTGCAAAGATCAGAGTGAGGTCTCCCAAATTCAGAATGAGTCTTTAGACCAGCATGCATTCTGGGAGAAAGTTGCAAAAGACAAATGTAATAATGAGAATAATAATAGCCTCTCAAAACCAATGAATCAAGGGAGGGAGGGAATACTGCCGTGACTGGACAGCTGCAGGTAGGGAGGAAAGAGCCACTAGATCAGAATCCAGTCTTGCTGGCTCTTAACCTTTGCCAAGCTTTTGCCACTTCCTGCCTCAGTTTAATTTTCTGTAAAACATTAGCACTAATACTGACTCTACTTTGCTTTAAGCCTAATGAAGGGAAGATATTTCTAGTACTACTTTGAATTTCTTGCTATATATCTCCAGTTCCAAATGAAACTTGAGACAGGAATTCCACAAGTTTCAGCTTTGGCTGAGAAGTTGGATATTTAGGTTACATTCCTGAACAACTGTTGTCCCATCATCCTGAGGCTCTCTGGTTTCTATCAGCTGCCAGATAAATCAGTAACATCTTGGTTCCTAAACACATAGAAAGGGTCTGAGTGTTCACCTTTGTGATCCTCATTTGTTGTAAGTGTTATGGTGTTAGAAGGCAGAAAGAGAGAGCAAAACAAGCATGACTGTGGCTGAGCATTGCATACTAGACTGTGAGGAGACATGGGCCATCCTGTACTGACAGTGGTGTGCTGAGGGTAAATGTGAGGCCTTTGCCCAGGAAGCATCATTCCAGCATGCAGACCTCTTGTTACCCACACTGGATAAAAGTGCACTGCCAATAATACAGGAGGATGCACTGAATATATCATCCTGTCTCTGGATGAACTGAATCTCAACCTCTTGTTTGGCTAACATGGCCAAATTCTCTTTTGTGGCTAGTTCTAGCTGAATGGGTGGAAAGTTTATTGCTACTGCAGCCTTTTGCTATGACCATGACTTTCCTTCTTCTGCTAACAGCTCTTTCTCAACTAGCTTAGCCTGTAATCCTTGACTTAAGAAACCTCAGAACTCCACAGAACTGTGTTAACATTACCTAATCTCTTCTTTGTATGCTCTTTGTACGTGTTCTTTGTGTTGTGAGCAGTCCCTATACTTTGTGTTTGCACAGCACCTGACATAATTGGCTATGGTTTGGCCTTCCACATAGAGCTAACAAGCCCCATAGAGGTTTTTACTCTTTCTGTATCTCATAATCCTGATATGAGGAAAACTACAGAAGCCTTTCTACTATTGTAATGGCACTGTCAGAAAGCCTTTGATAAAGACATTTCATTTCCAGACAAAATCAAGTCATTTAAATTGGTATTTTCAGCAAGTCACCACCATTGTTAGACTGTTGCCAAAGTTCCCAACTGCAGTATGATGTCTGAAGAATCACTGTTATAAATACCATAGAGTTAAAAACAGAATTAGGCAGACATTGCACAACTTAGTATGGATTGATATCTTACATTAACAGGTATTAGGTTCAAGGCAGCTGGGAGGAGCACACACTTATGCAGTTCATGCTTTTGTGGTCCAGAACAGTCAAATGATACAGGAAATGTAATTGCAATTCTCTGGGCTTCTAATAAAACCCATATAGTACATGCTTTTAGTGGAGCACTGGGCAAATGCTGTGCAATGAAAAACATTGGCACTGTGGCTGTTAGGAATACTTGGAATATAAATACTCTCTTTGCCTAAGGTAAAACACTGGAATCAGAAGAAAGGTCACATCTATTAACCTATTGACAGTTCATTTCCGACCCCTTGACTCCTGGACAACAGGCCTGAAATACAGAGCTGGGGAAGCTGGACCCTATCCAGTGCTGTCCATATTGCCAAGTGATGCCTGTTGTAGAATTGTCATTCAACAGTGAAAACATACAGTCTATCTATAAGAAATGGGAAGAAAGGAGTGAGTTGATGGTTATTTAAAAGTTAGGGCTTGGTTCTTTTGTTGATAATAAGATTGATGTAGTCACATCATGATGTTGTCAAGCACACTGAGGCCTAACATACCCAGCCTGGAAGAAAGCTGGAGCCATTTGGAATTTCTTTTCCCAACTGGCACATGGTGTAGGAATGTTATAACCATCATGTAGGAAGTGTAAAACTGGTAGAGCTTGATTTGTAGGCATCACAGTTCCCTCCTTGTAATGAAAATAGTGTGCACTAAATGACTTGCAGGGGAAACCACTCAGAGAAATGCTTATATTAAAAGTGTAGAGCCTCAGCAGGACCACAGTAATCAATTACTCTAAACTCAAGCCCTGGCAGCTTCCATGAATTGCTATTGATTTCAACTGCTAGTCAGTGAATCTTTCTCAGGCTAGGCAGAAATGTAGGTGTGAGATGCAGACAAAATTAGTAACCTGAACAAACCTCTGTGGAAAACACAGGGAACTGCCAGATTTGGTAAGATATGCTATGCTGAAGGTTATTTTTTGAAAGTGCTTAAATTTGCAAAAACCTAAGTCCCACGCAGGGATAAAAATGAAGTGTCATATCAGCATATATTGAAATAAGAAAGATGAGAATTTTGTTTTTCTTGTGAAGTTATTATGGAAAATTTTGTCTGGCTTTCTAAAGAAAGGCTCTCATCCTCCATTGCAGTTGAATAAAGGGGGAAGGTAATATTTTTTTTTCTCAAGCCTTCTTCTGACCATTGGAACAATTTCTTTCCTGTAGTTAACACACAAGTCCTTTAAAGATTATTCCAAAATAGTGGTAGAAGATTTAATCCTTTATATGCCATAGCTTGTGAGCTACAAATTTGTTCTCTACAAAATTCAGTTTCTTGTAGAATTCCTTGATGGTTTGAAGAAGATGAAGCAGCTATTTCTTTATGCATACTGTTCACTTCAAAGGGAATTTAATGTGTTTTGAGGAGGCTGCTATGTTTCCATTATCATACAAGAAAACTTATTCTGGGACCTTTTTTGCTCAGCAGGAACTCTGTGTATTTTCCATATTCTTATTATACATGTTTTGGCATGAGCATAAAGCAGGCATACTCATTTATATTCTAGCTGATCAAGAGTAGAAGTCTGATTAATATGAATTTTGGATCAAGGTGAGGGTCAACTTTGTAACCTGCAATAAAAGAAACTTTCTGGAGTGCCTTCTCCCAGAGGGGAATATTTCTGTTAGATCAGTGGCCCAGAGGCAATGGAACAAATTTCCTTCCTCCTGTTATCCTCATTTTGCTATCAGCTGCACAGCAGCAGCATACAATGCTCGATTAGAACTAAACATACCACAAACTGAATCGTGTACTCAGATCACATTCCTCACACTGCATATCATTGCAGGTTGTTAATCGTGCCTTTCCTTATGCTCTTTCCTTTCTCCTCTCTTAGAGTTTTTCTTCTCTCCCCCTCCCCCTTCCCTCAGATCTTTCCCTAAAGCCTCCTTGCAGCCAGGCCCTGCCCTGCTCACTCTCCTTTGTTATACTTCTGTTCTTGAATATTTTGGGGAAGGCAGCTCAGACAAAGTAAAGGCTACGTTGCCTTAGAGTAACTTTGTTGCCTTTCCCAAAATTCCCTTTCTTGATCTTGTAGTTCTACTAACCCAGCTGTGAGAACATCATCTCTCACCATTTTAGTTGCTGAGTGTATTCAACATTTTCTTTCCTTTTATTTATTTTATTTCCATTTATACCACCTTTTATTTCCATTTTGCTGTGGACAGCATCTATGAAGTCTGCTGGCATCTTCACAGCTTCATCCTGTTCTATGGAGCCAAGCAGTGGAGGACATGGTATATAAGATAGCAAATAGTTAAGGGGGAAGGACCTGTTCTCTTTTTTGCAAGCAAGAAGATATTTTCCATTTCTTGTTTGAATGTTAATGAATTAAAAGACTGCCAGTGCATTCTAGCCCATCACTGGTAAGGTGCAAGTTCAGCCTTCCCTTAGTGCAAGTATCTACCACGGATCAAAATGTCTTGTTCTTGTCAAGCATGTGTGGGAGTCAAAGCAATATGAACATGTTTTTCATTTTCTTAGGGGAAATTTCTACCCTGCTCAGGCACAGAAACACTGACTTTTTTAGGACGACAGAATTCTATCTAAGTACTCTGCCAATGGTGAACTGAACTCTCTGTTCTTTCTGTCTTAGATGCCTTTGGTCCTAGGTGTTTTTTGCATTCTCTGAAAATGAAACAGATCACATGTGGTACAGCCAGAGTCAGATGTGATTGGTATTTCAGAGGTGAGTGCAGTGGGGGAGAATGACAGAGCCCCACTCAAGACAGCCCTCCACAAGATCTGATTGCAGGGGAAGGCAGCAGTGTAGGAGACAACTACAGGTTTGTGCTATTACCATAGTTTTCTCTTTAGCAGTGGAATTTTCATTTAATCAGCTTCTGCCAGATTCCCTCTGTTTCATGCTTTTCAAAGGCCCTGTTTCTGAAGCACACTGTCTGGTCCAGTTTGGTTTTTTTTTTTGTTCTTTTTTTTTGTTGTTGTTGTTGTTGGTTTTTTTTGTTTTTGTTTGTTTGTTTGTTTGTTTTTTTTAATCTTATTATTTTTTCCTGCCATGCAATGCTGTGCTTAAAAGGAAGACAAGACACACAAAAGGAAGATAGAAACTAGAAATGAGAAATGTCTCATGGAAGATGCTTGCCCTTACCATTTCATGCTAGTTTAAATACAGTTCCCACACATCACATGTCAAGCTGTACTTGATTGTTTTCAAATAGATGGCAAAAATCATGAGAGGAGGAAAATGTTCTTTTGTGTAACATATTCTTCTTTTGATATATTGGGTTCTGTAGCTGTCAAAACAAAGGCTGTTTTTCCATCTATTATTACAAATGCATTTGGGGTAAATCTCATCTGCAACACTCTAGTCCCTTGGTTGTTTACTTCAATATATTGTTACTGTTTTAATTTTTCTAAATGTAGTGGAATGATGAATTTTCATTTTTGCTGTGGTCCTCAGTAGGCAAATGAGATTCTTTCTCAGCGGAGATTTAGATCATGTCTGGAAATGCAGTATGTTTTAAGTATTTTTTGCTTTTCTGGCAGTAGAATGGAATATTTAATTTCATTATTCGTTATAGGTTTATTCATTTTACACAATGAAAGGAAATTCATCAATAGTGTCTTCAGCATCCAGAAAAATGATACTTACCATGACTGTTTTATATACTCCATTTATATTTTATATCTTTCTCATCACTCAGCAATTATTTATCTCTCTGTTGAGAGGCAGAATTCTTCTATTGAGTAACCATAATTTCTCTGAACTCCACAAAGCAATTCAATCCCTGAAAGCAACTGCTTTTACTTAAAGGTGTTTCTTGAGACAAATTCACCATATACACATAACTGAATGAAGGGGTTTTTTTTTGGTTGATTTTCAGGATTATTTAGTGATGCTTTATAAAAGAGCTAAACCTATGCTTCTAAATCTTAACATTCATTGCACTTTTATTAATCATGATGGATTTTTGCAGATGAATGCAAATGTGATAGTACAAGTAAGTAGGAATGCAGTTGAAATGCAGCATTAATTCATTCCCAGTTGTTATTAAATGTCACAAGATATTAATAGTTTTGCTGATATTTTCCTTTCTAAACCACATGGGGAAAAAAAGAAGAAAAAACCAAAACCACAACAGTGTGATATATGCGCAGTCATCAAGATAATTATCTCTGAATCTTTTGTACTATTTCACTGTAGTGAAATTCCAGACCTATATTTTTGGGAAAGATCAAAGTATGATGTGTTAAGGTTGTGATGGACTGTATCCCATTCCCACAGAAATCAATCAAAGGTCTTTGATTGGTCTTCCATTTGGGAAGTGGTCACAGTGGGAACAGAAAGAGGCTTAGTACCATGATATATGATTTCTCTCACCATCAATAAAACAGATTTTCTCATTTATCTTATCCTCTGAGATGTTTAAATTTTGAATGTCAGCTGATTCAAATTTTATGTTCAGGGAATGCAAGCACTGAGATGATTTGTGTTTAGGGCTCTGCCCTGGGACTCAGTAGATCTGGGTTTGTTCTGTCATGCATTTCCCAAGTGATCTTATGCAAATCCTTTACTGCTTCTCGCACAAACTCATCAGTAAACCAGGGTAATGTTACTCTTCCTGTTCGAAGGATTTGTTAACATTTGGATGGCTTATCTGCAGCAGACTGCTGAGGGCCATGTGAAAATGCACAATCTTATTTAAATGTACTGCTTTACATATATATATATCCATCTTTCATTTTATGCTTGTTTATCTATTGCTTTCTTCCAGCCCCCTAATGACACTTTTACTTTATTTTCTCTGTAAGCAATCTTTCACAGACTGGTCTTTTCCTCCAAACATGGGCTCAGTGTAAGTCCTGGGCTTTAAGGCAGGTAATGTGTACAAGTGGATATGTAAGTGTTGGAGAGGCACCACGTGAGTTACACCTCATGTGGATAATTTTTGGTGATCCAGCTGACAAGTTTCTGCTTGGGAAACTAGATATTTGATATATTTTTGTTCCAGATGATGTTCACTTAAATGATTCAGGTGTACAATTCTCAGTCACAGAAATTTGTCCTGATTTTGGTAGTGGACGTTATTTACATAAAAAACACAAGAATGCCATTTCAGATACTACTTTGTAAATATTCAAATAGCTTACCTAATACTGCACATGTTTTTTCTAAAGGAAATTTTATTAGTATATATTCACCCAAAATTATTTGCATAAATACTTCTGTGTTTGCCACACATACCTTTGCAAAAAAAATAAGGCACCTTTTTTTTTTGGAGGGAGGTCTTTTACCTTAATCTGCCTGTATTTTTAGCTTAAGTTGCATAATCATAAAAGCCAGTGAGCCTGACTGGAGTGAGCAAATCTGATCTGTGCATTGTTCCCTCTCAAGCAGCATTATCTGGGGTAGAGCAGTGGTTTCAGTAACAAGTACAGGAGATATAGCTACCTGTTCTCTATTAGCTTCAATGAAGAATTGAAGTGAGATTTCTGTGTCCTTGCAACACTGTTTCTTTGATGTCTGCACAGCATGGGTAAATGGTGACCTGGTAATGGCATCTGCAGTAAGCAGACTTTGAGTTTTACATTGCTCTTTGTGTTTGTATTAAGTGGGTCAGATATGGAAACTGAAAACTTTACTACTACCAAAAAATTGAGTATATCTTTAAAAGCATTATGTGTGTATACATTTGCATGCTTCCTTCGAGTAAGAGTGATGGTTTACCTGCATTTTTCTTGATGAAACTACCATTCAGACATTGTAGATATAAAGCCAGCCAATATGGAGGACCTGACAGAAGTGATTACAGCCTCTGAGTTCCATCCCCACCACTGCAACCTCTTTGTCTACAGCAGCAGCAAAGGATCCCTGAGACTCTGCGACATGAGGGCTTCAGCCCTCTGTGAC
Organism: Zonotrichia leucophrys gambelii; assembly: GCF_028769735.1. NCBI lineage: Eukaryota > Metazoa > Chordata > Aves > Passeriformes > Passerellidae > Zonotrichia > Zonotrichia leucophrys. The sequence goes on from NC_088173.1 coordinate 54,109,493, forward strand.
AAACATTCCAAGCGTAAGTCCTGGCTCCACTGAGCCCCAGATGTCATTAAAGTCTAACATTAAAGTCTTATTCACACACAGCACGTAGATGGGTGCATACCCCAGTGTATTAGTTTCTCACTTGCAGGCAAAAGAAAAAGAAAATAGCATAAAGAAGAATTTTTTTCACCTGTGTAAGTATTAGCTATGAACTTGGTAACAGTTGTGTCTGTGACTGGTTGCCCTTACAGTTCTTATTGCAGGGATCAGTGAAGAACCCAGAACTCTAATAAAATAAAGAGAATTCCTAACAAATGAAGGAGACGAGGGAGTATTTAAGTAGATGATCATGCTGGTTTGAATACACAAGTACTCTTCTCAGTGCTAGAGCAAGTAAATTTTGATTGTCAGACTGCCTTCAAATTTTGAATCCATTTTCTGAATTAGGAAATCTCAGTATCCTTCCTAAAAATGTAGTCTCACATTCCCTATATGTATTTTTTTCAACATTACATCTGGAAAAACTCAGAGGAAATGCAGTAAGTAATCAGGATGGGGTGGGGGAGGGAGGAAGGAGGGGAAGAAAAAAAAATTGTATTGGTACAGAAATTGTCATCCATCCTACATGATATTATGTAGCCTAGGTGAACCACCAAATCATGATAGTTCATATCTGAAATGTACATAAGCAAAAGGAAGTAAAATTTTAAAATATGTGACTATCTTTGTACTCAAAGTAAAACTTGAAGAAGAATGCATGTTTATATTGTCTTACTACCAGCTCTTTGGGGTCTAAAGATGACAGACTGTGGTTCTTCCCACCAGTAATCTGGCAAGCCCGGGCACTTTGCCCTGTGCAAACCACCTGTTTGTTCCTAATCTCCTGAGGCTGACAATGCCCAGACAAAGGAATCATGTGGTGGTTGCTGAGAGGCTGAAACCTCATGAATGAGCTGGGGTGGCTCTGCTTTAGCCACCTTCAGGACAAGGGCTCTTCCAGGACACCTCCATCTCACAGAACTGAGTTATCAGCCTCTTTTGCCATGCTGAAACACTGGAAGGAAATTCAAGAGAAATTCTTTTAGTACCAGAGCACATAAGAGGTTTTATGCCATTCAGTGTCTACTTGAACCTGAGATAGCAGATCTTATTAGTAGGGGCAAGAGGGGAGGAAAAAGTATGCAAAGATTTAAATGAGACATAAGTGGTGCACAGATTTTGTACATATGCTGTTTTAAAACTGAAGTGAATTTAGAAAAAGCGTATGACTAGGCCTTTTGAGTGCAAGGAGAAATGCACATGCTCAGAACCTCTTAGGATGTGGTGTGCAATTATAAAAAAATAACCTTCAAGGACAATTTCCCAAGCAGAGAAGTGCTTTACCTTTGTTAGCTGTATCTCTTGTACTTGTAGGGGGAATTCAATACCATGAAGTGAAATGTAAGCATGACACAGTCTGACACAATGATGTGAGTTATCCTGTCCCCCTTAATTGTTTTGTTCTGTAATACTTCCATTTCTTCCTGCTAATAAGGCCTCCATGGCCCTGTAACTCAATGCCAAATGCCAATCAGAACTTATTACAGCCACAATGCAGCAACACTGGATGAAAGAAGGCATTTTATGCCAGAAGGGAGTGCAAGGTCTAATGGTCATTGATTAAACCCCATTTTCCAGATCTATGAGTTAGAAAATAGCCATTTAATGTAGCATTGCTGCACTGAAGTCGAGTCAAGCTCATTGAGAATCTGAGTGGGTACAGTACAAAATTGATACAGCAATGCTCGAACTTCCAAAGTGTTAAAGGGAGCAGGCCCATGTACTGCTGATTGGAGTGGTTTCAGTATAGCTCTCAGAGACAAGCAAAGTGAATTATATACAGCCCATAGCCGCCTAAAAGGATATGTCCAAAAATAGCCTGCAAAATCACGTTATTTGCATGATTGTCTCTCTGGTACCTTGACTGTGCATCTTATTCTTCTTTACAGTTGCTAAATTTACAGCTGGTGCATATGCATGATCAGTACCCTGCTCTCCTAGCTTGCCTTGTCTTTCAGTCCTTCCCCATAAATTACTTCATTTTTCAAACAAAACACCACAATGTGCCATACATCCCTGCTTTCTCAGCACAGTCTAGTAGTGTGCTGTATTTCAGATCCTGTTCCAAGATTGTAATGGATGTACACATTCTTAGGGATAAAAGATGCAATGTAACACTTAGCAAAAACACCTGGATAATGAGAATATGTTGTGAACTTTTTCATTTACCCCTTTTCCCCTTTATTTATTCAAATCTCTGTATCTCTCACAAAGTCCACTGTAGCTCTTGGGGGGGAGCCCTTCCATTTGTACAGGTTTAGAGAGTGTCATGAATAATTACTGTGCCATACTGTAAAAATAAATTACATATTAATGTCTGTAGTGTAAGTCAACCATCACAGGGTGTTAATAAATTATAATGTCTTGAAGATTTCTGGTTTTCTGAGCTTAGTGGCAGAATCTCTCTTTTCAGCATTAGTGACAGCAGCACTGCAAGATTTCCCTTATAAATCCTCGTGGCTTTGACATGGACAAGATGAGACTACATCCATATGTACTCATCCTTGATGCCTATGCTGAGATTTAATAGCAAACTGCCAATTTGTGTGATGAGTTGTAATGGGAGGATATCTGTCCCTTAAAAAAATTATCTCAGACCACCAAATCTGTTTATAAGGCAGTGAAAAAATACCAGGTCAGTTGCTGAATTTTAAATGGTCATTGAGATTCAGATAAGGTGTGATAAAATGTGTTGTGTCTCTAATAGACTACCTGAAACTCCTTCTTATAACAGCTCTGTAACAGATTGTGCAGTGCTGAGTGAGGATCACAAGAAAATCTTACATAGTTATTGCAAATGTGTATCAGGGAAAGACCACTCTGTAACCCCAGAGCAGATACATACATAATGCTGTTCCCTGTTATTGTCAGACCTTGTAAGTAGTGGGAGAGGATGCCACCAAAAATGCTCTGGAGAGGAGGTGCCAAAGAGATGAATGTCCCTGCTCATTTGGAGTATTAGAGGAGTGGCACTGAGGAAGGTGTTCTTGCAGCCCACAGTGTTATAGGTAAAGATTAAAATTATGAAAGTCAGACTCAAGCAGCAGCAGATAGGGAATTAATTTAAATAATATGGAACCTTTCACCTAAATAGTGTACTTGCCAAAGCATCCAAAGATTGTCTTTGAGATGTCATCAGGCAACATGCATGGCAGTGCAGTGTAGAAAAATGGCAGTATATGGAAATCTGTGTCAGCAGCAAAAGTACTGTTGTTGGAGCAGTCAGCTGGGAACATTGAAGAAATAAAAGAATTAACCCCCACCTCAAATTCCATAAATTTTTATGCAAGGGGTCTAGGTGTCAAGGAAGGCAAGCATAGGGATACTGTTGCAGTAAGATCATCCTGACTGAAAATATACTTACAGCAGCATTTGTTCAGTTAACAAATAGTTGCTAATTTGGTTTTTAATTTTTTATGGCTAATATTATGTTCAGAGATCCTCATAAATGTGCATGGAGTTAATATCATTCTTCCAAACAGCTGGTAGGCTAGATGGGTACATATGGCTGTTTCAACAAATCATGTAATAAAGCAGTCAGCTAAAGAAAACTGAGCATGTGAAGTCGGAAAAAAAATTAAGTGCTTTTTCAGTAGTTCATCAGAATTATTAAAACTATCATTAAATGGTAAATACAAACTGTATAGTTATGCAATATGGAAATTTAAGCCACTCAAGAGTATAACTCCTATCGATATTTCATGTAATAGCCTTAACATCTTAAATTCATTGCATACTTCAGAAGCTGTAGTAATTTATTTAAATTCTGTATGTTGCTTTAAGGGTTTTTTAGTATTCATTTCTTAATATGTATTTGTAGACTAAAACCCTATTTCTAATTATCCATTACCCATGTGCAAAGTTTACAGCAAAATACTTCCAGGAAAGAGGAGCTGCAGTTTCAAGTTTATTGCTCTGTGCGCTCCAGTGATCTTAAAACCACAAGTTTTGTGATTGTATAGCATTAGCCTCTGTCACCATGAGTTGGTGCTTTCTGACCTCCAGACAGACTTCTCAGGCTCGTGTCCCCTGGCTCTGTAGCAGGAGCCATTCAGAGCCCTTCTCCCTGTGAGCACAGGAGGGTTTGTAGGTGTCAGGCAATGCCAACCCATCTTCCCTGAGCAGAGCAAAGCTCTCAGCTGGTGCATCCCAGCCCCATGGGCTGGACAAGCAGGATCTTAAAAGTGTGAAATGGTTTCCAGGTTTGGTTTGTTTTTGGAATAAGAATCCCAATATTACCAGTTAGATGGTGCCTGGGCCAGTTCTGACCCTCGCTGCTGGGCCTAAGGCAGCACTGTGGTGCTTTACCCCAGAGATACCTTGGCTGCTGGAGATTGCAGCAGGGCACTGAGCAAGTCCAGGCTTGTCAGGAACTCCGTTTACCTCAGGAGAGAGAGCTTCTGGCGATGGTGAAGAGAAAAAGGAGAGGATTCTGCTGGAGGGTTTATGTCCAGATGTTTATTCCATGGTTACAGAGGTCTGAACCGGGGCAACTGCTCCACCAGAATGGAGGCCGCATGGTCTGATTAACCTTTTAAGCTCGGGGACAGGGGAAGGGGAGGGGACAGGTGAGCTACCAACCAGGTGAAAGGGGCAGGGTCTCAAGGGACTAGGGACACCTATACGGGCCAATGTCCCCCAGCCTGAGGAGCATCCTTTGAAATCGACCAACCACACGACGCCTTGCTGGTATGTTAGCCTGATTGACAGGGCACACTCAGCGAGGGGCGAGGGGGAAGGGAGAAGGGAATATTGGCACACCTGAGGAAGGGACCTGGAAGCTAAAAACACACCACAACAGTTTGTGACTCAGAGATGCCACCCAAAGATGGAAGAGGGTGGTTTTTCCACTGAGAGTCCATTTCCACATTTTTATTTGAAATCCAGGCCTGAAAGAAGTGCCAGCCTTTCCCCAAGGATAAATGCCACTGTCCTGTCAGTCAGGAATGTAATTCAGTTGGGTTATCTGCTGGGCTTTTTTGAGATTACCTTTGATTTTAAAGAATTCAGAATCGTGGAAACAGCCAAGACACAAATCAAGGATAATCTACTTAACCATGTTGAATTTTTAAAATTAAATTACTTATATTTACCAGTTGTTTAAAGCAGGTTGGAATTTCAGAGACAAGACACCTTTCAGACCTCTGACTCAATATGGATTATCTTCCATTTGCAACAGAGAACAACCAGATGCACAAAAAAGCCTGTGACAGACTATTCCTGCTGGATTTGCTAATTAATATTGACCTTTCCAAATGAATGATGCTTATTGTCTGGCTGAAAAAGAGACAACTTGTTTTTCTTCTGTGTGAGCTTTACATCTAAAATACGCTTTTTATTTCTGCATCTGGTCTCATGTCAGGTCTCATGTCATCTGAGAGAGAGACAGTCATTACTCTCTCTTTGTGCATAGAGAGGCCCCTGTCAAAATGATGTCCACTTCAGGCAAAATCTGCAAGTTTTCATGTGACAGGAGTGAAACTTATCTGAGCTTCTGAAATGATTTGACCCCATGCTTGATGAAGGCTTGTTCTCTTTATCCTAATTCTGGATTTATTTTTAGGCATGCACTACAAAGGCATGTATGCATTGCTGATTTTATATCCCCAATAAAAAAAAAGTGCCCATATCCTGATAATATTGTAATTAAGACTGTCACTAAAGGTCTGTTAGTACAATTTCATGCATGCTAAACTAGACCCTGGAATGGATCCTTCCTTGTACAGGAATCCCACTGAAATTTGGTAACAGATTGCCTTTAGCATGGGCTCCAAAGCTGCCATTCTGCTCAGTTTGGATGAATGTATAAAGACATTTAAATAAAGACATTTAAAGCATGGTAATGAAAATTCAAAAATGTTTCTACAGAAATGCAATTATGTCTATATATTGTTTCCTCCAGTTGTGCAAGAGATGTTAAAATTAAATCTGAGGAAGAAAAAACCTGATTTATGTACTTCTAGCTATCAAATACTAGGAGGAAAGAGAAAAGCCTGAAGCAATGGTAAATGATTTATGATTGAAGAGGTGTTTCATTAACCCCATCTCCCCCAGCCACACAGAAATAAAGCAAATAATTGCTGGAAGATTGATTTAATTATTCAGTCTATTAAAATTCCTGTCTTGTTTGCTTAATTTTTTTAATAGCAGCAAATACTGCTTTTTAATGTCTCATGAAACCAGCTTTCAAGATCATATTTCACTGGGGGAAAAAAACTCCACTTATCACTAATCTTATATATCAAGATCAGAAAGACACATCAGTTTGTGTGTAGAGCAGCAGTAGTTTTATGTCCCATTAACTCCTTGGGATTGCTCACAACACGTGGCATTAGGCATGCACACAAGTCTTTGTGAGACCCAGTTCAAAGAGGCTTGATCTTCTAGATTGGCTTTGTGTTTTTTTCAATTCCTTTTCACTCTTTAGCACCATTTCTCTTTATTAACAAACTCAGTGGCAAAGTTATATCAATCTGAGCAACTCTGTAGTGAAGCTCCCACCCACTGATCTTTAGGTATTGATCTGGCTTTGCCTTTCAGCACTAATGCACCCTCCCTTGTGGTTTGTGACAAGCTGCAGCAACTCAGTGCAGATGGTAAAACAGATTCTTAAATATTGATTTGAGGCTCCACTTTTTAAAAGCCATGCTCTCCAGAGGTATTGATGAGAAGCCTGGCTTTAATACTGGGTCATTGGATAAAGGAATGCTGGATGGGAGGTGAAATTTCAGACTCGTGGTGTGGAGGTAGGGTCAGAAATTTGCTTTGAGTAAAAGGAGGAAAATGAGATGTGTAAGTGACCAGGGCACAACGAGGTGCCCTCTGAATTACATAAAAGTGAGTAGAAAATTGAAATATAAAACAATACTTCTTTTTAGTTAAAAGCAGGATAAACAGCTACAGGCTGTGGTAATGTAAAATGTTAAACAAATGTGTCTCACAAAAAATAATTGTGTTTTAGATTGCTTATGAAAGCAGATTCAAAAACTCCCTCTCCTGTATAACCATATCAATCAGTGTAGACCAAGAAGGCAAGGTTGTCAACATTAGCAGAATATTCTATTATTGAAAAAGAATTTCCAAGGGAGATGAATGTATGAGTAGATTGGCTTAATGCAAAACAATAAAACATTCAGAGATAGTGAAAGATAGAGTAAATAATACTGATAAATCAAATTATTATAATGAATAATGAAGCTGAAGGTATAAAGAGACCATGAATTTCAATGGGAGCTTGCAGTTGGGCTTGATTCACTTAGAATGAACTCAACTACTCTTTTGCATTAAATTCTAAAATAGATTTTAAGTAGCAACATCATCAGAAAATGTAAGAGCAGACCAAGTATAATCTTTATCCTCTGCAATTTGAAGCTGGAAACTTGAGGTTCAGGGACCTTAGTGGAAATGCAGTTACTGCATTCAGCAATACTAAAATGGATGTTTGGGGTTTTTTCTTTCCTTGAAGTTGTGCAGTTACTCTTGAACCTGTGTGTACTTTTTACCATTCACAATATCTTTCAGAAAAGTCTTTAGTAGCTTAATTAGGTGTAGAATGAAAAACCATCTTCTCTGGGCTTACCTCTTCTCATGGTGACCCTGACTTGTGGATTGGAAGAGACAGAGTACAAAGTGAACTGTCATTCCCTGTTCATCCTTTCCATGCCACTCTTAATTACCACCCTTCAGTCTTTCCTAGGCTGGGAGACCCCAGTCTGTTTAGCCATTCCTGGCATGGACGTCATTTGTTACTTCTGGTCACTTTTATTGCCCTTTTTTATGTCTTGATATCTGTACCATATCAGAGATAAGCCCAGAACTATGCTTAGCTCAAGATGCGGCATTTGTTGAATTAAACAGCACCAAAAAAAATGCTTTCTGTGTTGAACATTAGTAACAAGTGTCATGTACTTAAAAAAAGAAAGAATATTTGTATTTTCATAGAAGCTCAAATGAGATTTAGTTCAGGTTTTTTATGATGAAATATGTGATAGAGCAAATCACAGCTGACCTGGGAATAATGCTAATTTGACATTTAAAATAATAAAGTATGGTTAAATAATTTGTCATTTTGGTTAAATTTTTTTATTTATCATCCATTAGGAAAACATATTGGTTCTCGCTTCTTTTCTTCCTGTAGCTAGTCTGTCATGACCAGTGAAATCCCATACATTTCAAAGTACTGTTTTCCAATACATTCTAATCAGGGATTGCAGCCATTTTCATTTGGGATCTTGAATTAAATAGGGATTTAGTTCAAATGATAAATTATTTGGCCTGGGACTGAGCCCATTTTGTGTGTTTATGAAATTAAAGCCCAGTGAGGGATTACCTGATCCACCACTGGTATTTCCAGGTATTGGAATACAGTTGAAATTCACCTGTTGTTTGTGTACCAGTATAACCCAGGGGTTTATCTGTAATAATTATTAATTTAGTCTAGCTGCAGAATGTTTATTGCTTATATAATAAAAATTTAAAAAATGTTTTTCCTGTCATGTTCCACCAAGTAACAACAAGTACTATAAAATCAGAAATTTCCAGAACAGGATACAAACTATAAACAGTATCCTGTTAAAAAAAAAAAAAAGCCTTAATAAGTTATTATTTGTTTGTAAGTAGACGGAAAGCAGTGGGATTTTTTTCTCCTAGAGAGAATGAGCTTTTAAAGCTGGTTATACTTTTATCCTATGACTGATGGAATTTCTTACAAAATTGGTGGAGCAGATTTCTGTTCATTTTCAAGTTTTCCTTCTTGTGATGATTTCAGGAGGAATACAGAATTTTCTGTTCTATATCAGATTGTGACACTGCACCCACCATATAAGACAATTTTAGCATTATTTTTAATATTTCTTAAAGTTCACATATGCCAGAATTTACACCCTGCAACGATTAAAGCTCTGCCCAGCTGCTTGTTTAGAATCGAACTTGAAAATTACTTTGGGTTAGATTTTGGTTTTCTTTATTGGATGTATCTTTCCAATAAATAGCAGATTCAGGTGTGTGGAATTGTTAGCGTTCAGGAACACATAATCACGAGAATGATTATATGCAGGTGCTTTTATTGAAGAGCTCTGGGTGTCAGGGGTACAAACCCAAATCTGACTCCAACATGGGTTCAGGATGATCATGTTTTTATATTCTATCGTTACATAACTTTCATGTTAATTATTAAACTTATATTGTTCTATTGTATATAGATTTCAGCCAAGCATGGGCTCCTTGTGGTCCCCCTCAAACTTCTAACATAGTTTCTCATGATTCTTCTTACAATTAAACAATAATTATATTTAATTACTAAACAATCATCATATCTAACAATTATTTATCATATACTGCTTAGGCAGGTGCAATTTCACATGATCTGGCAAACACAAAGCCTAACATTTTCAGAGTCTATTTTTAACATTTTTCCAGGGCCCCACTAAGTAGCTTCTTTCTAATTCCCAAATTTTATGATTTTAAAATCTTTTACTATCAGAATCAGGCCCGTATTAATGGGAAGTTGAGGTGGCAGCGCCTGTGACCCCCAGAGTGCAGATGAGAGCCACAAGGTGTTAGTGCACCACACTTCTTTTGGTTACTGCCTGAGGCTCCTGCTTTCTTTTTTCTTCCTGGCCAGTGTCTGGGAGGGAAGCTGGGAAATGGACTTTTCCAGCTACTCTTGCTGTTCCTGGCCATTTTATTTATTTAACTTTAGATATCTCCATATTAGAGATGCCTTTCCTATCCACTGGAAAAGGAAAGTCTCCATTCTGCATTAGATCAGAGAAATCCACAAGGAAACAAGAATATTTTTCATGAGAGATAAGAGTTTGTTTTTCAGCAGATGGTATTTCCTTTTAAGAAAGAAGCAGCATATTTTTATGCTACAGATTTTCTTCAGGATTCAGGAAAACAGCACTCTGGCAAGTATCCTTCTTTGAACCCATCCTTCTCTGCAGAATCTGGACTTCTACAAGAAGCTACTGTGGTTTTTAACTTGTGAGCTGTGCAGAAAGGAATTGAGCATTTTTATTTCCCTGAGCAGCCTTCCCAGTTTATCCATGTGACTGCTGGTGGCATAAGGGGCAGGAACAGTGTCTTCCTGGCAGGCTCCTCTTGAAACACTGGCTGTACTCAGAGATATTCTCTGCTTTCCTCTGTAATTCCATGATATTTCTCTGTGCCAGAGTCCTGTCACATTTAAGTCTGAGCAAGTGTCATGTGAGAACTCAGCACTCACGTCATTTGTGATTCCTGTGTTCATTAGGTAGTTAGACAGATAACTTTGTGTCTTTCATGTAATTAGCACTGTGACCATTATCAAGAACAAGAGCAATGAAAGTTAAATACCCCTTTTGTATGGCAAATGTTTGTTATTACTAAATTAATGATGAAATGAATTAAAGAATATGATAGAATCTGTAATCAAATGTCAGTAAAGTTCAGATCTAACAAGAGTTAGATACAGAGAAGTAAGCTAGCTTTGAAATATCATGTTTCAGGTGCTGATTGCTGCCTCCAAAAGATAAGTCTGAACAGTAATAAACAGAAAATGTGTTTTGGAGGCCATGGGCTAGACCTGTGGCTTTTTTCATCAGCTTGGAGAGGTCAGGGCTGAATTTGAATTGCTTGCCTGAACTGAAGTCTGAGTCACAAGGCTATCACTTCACTGCTGCTCTGTCTCCAATTACTCCACTTGTATTGGGCAAACTGAAGGAAGGTCGTGCTTTTCTGCAGTATGTGCAAAACCTTATGTTGATGCTAAACCAGAAATAGCCCAGCCCCAAGAACACTCTCTCACCTTCATTTCCTGAGGCTGATGCTTTGTTCTGGTTGCTCAGGCAGATGCTGCTGGTTGCTGAGTTTTCTCTTCTTTTCACTGGGAGCTGCTCCTCAATTTCCTGTAGCAATTTTCCTGTGTTGGTTATGCTGACTAGAGGAACTATCTCCAAAGAATTGCTGCTACTAAAATTTCTGCCGCTGTCTGTCTTTCTTTAGTGATATGAGACTTTCATGCCTCTGTTAGTTCCATAGTTAATTAATCTAAGTCTTTCTAATACTTTATACAGTAAGCATAGAAAAGCAATAAATGGGGCAGATAACAAATGAAATTGTTTAATCTCATTAATTAACAAAATCCAGAACATTCAGGTACAAATATCTCTCCTGTTCTAATCACTGGGAGTTGGATGAGCCACATAGAGCCAAGAAAATATATCTAAGCTATAAATGAAGGTGTAGTTCAGTTAGAGTGGGTTTTGGTTTTTTCTTTCCTGGTTTTAATAGCAGCTTCCCATCATAATTAGGAGGATGAAATTCCTGCCAGCCAAGTCTGTAGTTTGGACAGATTAAAGGGAAGAGGTATGAGAAATGATAATTGCTTTGTGCTCATCAGACTTCTCTTGAAAATCTGACAGGATAATTACAAAATACCTGCTTTGCAGAATGTCTAGGCAAAATTTTAAAGAGCTATTTAAAGTTGTTAATTTACAGTCTATCTGAAAAGGTTTTTACTCTTTTTGAACTAGTTCATTGCCATTCAGATGTGTGGTGCAGGTTTAAATATAGACCTTATTCTCATGTGCCCGCCTGGCTGCATTCCTCTGCCCACCCCCAAAGAAAATTGCCCATAATTTTTTGCATTACCCCACATACTTCACCCACGTACTCACCCTTAACTTTCAGCAGAACATTATTTCACCTAATGGAAACTAACCTTGTTGCTTCCAACAGTCTGAATCATCATAGTCGTGGATAAAATAATTGAGAGAGAAATGTTCCAGTGGACTGTACAAAAAACTTCATTTTGAATGACAGTAAAAAGTTTTTCTGCTTTCAGCATGCTTTCCTGTTTCATCACATGGCTTTTCTTCACCTGCTTTTGAAACTTAAAAATAAAGTTCACTAAACTGCCAATTTTCAAAGAATATTCTAGGCATAGGCCCCAAAACCCTGTGATTTTGTGACAGTTAAAAGACCCTGAAAGCCCAACTTTCTACTGAAGTTCACCACAGAGGTCAGTTGGATCACAGGGCCAGATACCTGCAGAAAGACAATTGCTCTAGCACCCCTGAGGTAGGGGTAGAGTCATCCACTGTCATTATGCACAGCTGAACAAGGATGACCAATCTCACAGCTACAGGATCTGGATTTTTATGTCTGAACATTGTGTAAGCAATATTTCATAACTGCTGCCTTGTCAGATCTCACGGAACTGCTGACCATCACATTCAGGGAGTTCAGTGCTTTCCAGAACTGTCAGCAATTGCACACCAACTATGGTGAACCCCTGGCTATTTTATGCTCACCTCTCAGGAAGAGGTGATTGCAATTTGCAGTTGATTTTTAAAATTCTTGTCCTTAGTCTTGGATGCCTTCATTCATGACCAGTGCAGCCAGGGCAGCTGGTTCTGGCAAGCAGGGCAGGCTTTGAGTAACCACCCCTCCCAGGGATGCCAGCACGTGTGACACCCCATGTACACACCTCTCATGTGACAGGGACACCTGGATTTTGGTTATGTTGGGAAATGGGGTATGCAGACCCCAGAAAGAATGAAGGCATGAAATGCCTTGCTATAGGTATCTGCAATCAACCAACCAGTGTATTTGCATAATCTCCCAAAGTCATGCTTTGAGTCCATAGCTGTAGCATTGATTATTGTAATGTTTAAAGCTTACAGTTTGCATTTTTATATAAAGTTAAAAGAATAAATTAAGTGCTAGATATACAATTAATTCTATATCATGTTCCTTGGTAGATTGAATTACATGTTTCACGAGAAATGCACACTTCAGATTTTAAAACAGAACATTTTTTCTACAATTCTGATTTCTGTCTCTTGCTTCTTTTTCTTTGAACAGTTTATGAAGAACCAGAAGACCCCAGTAACAGATCGTTTTTTTCAGAAATTATCTCTTCAGTGTCAGATGTCAAATTCAGTCACAGTGGTAGATACATGCTTACAAGAGATTACCTCACTGTCAAGGTTTGGGATCTGAACATGGAAACAAAGCCTGTAGAAACATACCAGGTAGGAATCTCCTACTCTTAAAATGCAACATTATAAAAGGATCTCAGTGTTCAAAAAGTGAATGTTTCTGTAAACTTCTCAAAACCTTATCTAAGAAGCAGCAAGCTAAGAGAATTAATCAAGGTGGTTAAAACCCTCACAGTGGCATTCTTATAGCAGGAAAAGGGCAATTGCAGCATTAGTAAGGAAGTGTAAAGCCTGGGGAGTCAAGGTAGCACTCCCTGTGGATTGGGCTCTTGAAAGAAATTATTATTCTAACAAGAGAAATCATCTCTTCACTTTGGCACCTGCTTTCAAATGATATATTTCACGACTAACATTTAAAAGGAACCGAGGAAGAGATTTTGTGTGTTGCTTAGCACTCTGCTCCTGGTGGGACTACTGAAAGTTTACACCTTTGGCATTTCAGAATTACTTTTTACAACTTGATCTGTGTGTTTCTCCTCTGTGCCCAGCTCTAGAAGTGCTCCCTGTTAAACCCTGGCATCACCACTGACACAGCAGCTCACAAATGCCAGACAGACACATCTGCTTGCCTGAATTCATTGAGATATTATCCAGACAAAATGCCAGTGGCTCCAGCCAGAGCTAAGTTTGTACTCTGACATCTGTTATGTTTGGCAATAGAGGGCTGAGCTTACATTTTTTGACTCTGGCTTGAAGAAGGAAAATATGTCTGTGACACAGAAACTGCTTGTTATGAAAATGCAGTAAGAAAAAAACCTGTTAAGTTACCTAAAAAAGTGTATGCAAAGTAGAAAAAATGCCATTCATCCAGCTTGTGCTGCTTACTGAGAGACAATCCTGTGACAGTGCTGAATAGGTCCCTTGTTTTCTGTGTCTAAACAATAGCAGGTGGCATACAGTAATTCACAGTAATTATAATTAAGATTGGTTTTAAAAAAATATGATGAAAATTTGGTAGCATTTCTTGTCAAAACAAGCAAAATTTTCCAGTATTTTTTAGCTATCATTTAGTAGACAGAGTGGGCCCCAGTGTTTTTCAATGCATCCATAACATTTTGGTGGATAATGTTCACTGTTCACTGCTCAATGTGTTAATATTGGAAAGTCTGAGCCTGTTTACCTTTAAGTCTACAGAACTGGGTTTTCTCTTAAAATGGCTTTAAATGCTGAATGTGTTAGAAATGTTGATATGCTGTGAAAGTGGAGTGGGAGGGTAATGGTGTGACTATGTTTTATAGAATAGAATAGAATCCCAGTTTTGGGGAGCTTAGGTAATATATTACTTTATACCTATGCTAATTTAGTAGTCAGCCCTGTCTCTGGGGAGGAATAGCTGGTCAAGCCAACCTGTTTGTCTTGATTTTGACACCTGCTTTTATTTCCTCATGCAGGCAGCTGTGAAACAAGCTGGTCACTTTTAAATCAGTCTGGCACCCAACAGGAGGGCCAATTAAAAAGTTCTATTTCTTCATGCTGAGATGGGGAAAAATGAGTACTGATAATTGCAGTCAGAAGTTTATAGAAAAAAAAAACAAGACCCACAACAATAAAAGCCCTGATATAATATTAAAAAATACAGAAAAATATAACAGTCTTCTTAAATATTTGATTGCCTTTCACTTTCAAATATTTATCCTTGTAAAGAATATACTGATGTGTTGCTGGGCATTGCACTAGACTGAAGGAGAATCTGGAACTAGGGGCCTTGGAAGCCAATAGCACAGGATTCCATAGGATTCATGTGATCCAAATCTTCCGAGAACCTTTCATGTTTTTAAGCTGCAGAGAGTAGAGAATTCTTTCCTAAGAAAAAGTGGTTTAAATTACTCTCTTAAATAATTTGTCTTAGAGATATCTCTCTCTTTCACAAACCTAAATCTCATATACAAACTTGGCAATTTCTCAAAAGGTTTTTTTGGGGTAGATCACTGTAAGGCAGCAAATAAACCTAACGTTTTCAGTTATGTATCCACATAATTACGATGACAATACCTCATAAAAAGATTAAAAGGTGTTCATTAAAAGATTGATTTTCTCATTTCATCCACTGCATGGTAGGATATTGCCTAGCTGCAATAGTGAGGGTCACAACAGGAGATTTCACACAGAGTTGTAATAAAGAGCAGAGTCCATAACTGTACTGCTTCATTATTAGCTTCCAGTTTTAATATTAAAAACCTGACACACAAGAATTAATTCCTCATACAGGTTCTTTTTCATATCAGTGCTGTGGCTCAAACAATGCTATTGCATAGAGCAGCTGCTGCAGCCCTGCTGAACACATTATCTGCTGACAGTGTTTCAACATGATTTTCTCCTGTTTCACACAAAAGCAAAAAGGGCAGGGTATGGTCAGTGGACAGCACTAAGAGAGCAGTGCAGTGGAATGGCCAGAGCTTGAGTGTTGTTGCAAGGCAGCCCTGCCTGACAGGTTACTCTCCTGATGCTGCCAGGTGAATTACCCCAGCAGAAACCTTGGGAGCAGCAAGGTGAGCACATTCATAGCTGGAAATAGCTTGATCCACTTTAGGCAGGGTCTGTAGCACAGGGATTTGGACCAGTGTGTCACCTGCCGGTGGAATTCCTGTTTGTGTGTATTCAGTCCCAATACAACAGGTCCCTGTGTAGCTGTGTTGCTCGGTTAGTCCAGAGCACAGAATTGCTGGACAATTCCATGAGGGTCAGATGTTGCAGTGAAGAAAAGGTCCTTGGTAATTAGTGAGGAATGAGTTTGGTTTGCTTTCAAGTATTATTGATATGTGGTAAGAACAAGGTGTAACAGACAAGGCAAATCTGATCTTCCCCTCAGGTGGTAGAAGCAGATGAATATGTAAACAGCGAAAATTAAGTGCTCCTTACAATTAGTTTTTCCCAGTCTCTCTGAGGGTCTGAATGTGCTCAAATGTGGAACTCAAAAGGTCCACACAAAGAACAAGGTGGTTGTTCAGGACAGTAGGTTGAGTCTGACAGTCTTGACAAGGTAAGACATCTGAGAGAGGAATTACAAAATGCTTTTTGACAAAGCTGGTAGAATGGCACAGCTCCAAGCTGTGGACTTGGACACACTTTGCAAAGGGTGTGTACATGACAGTGGTCATGACAGATGGCTGCTGGAAATGGTAACAAGAGAAAAACCTAGAAATGACAGTCAGGGAGGAAATTGTGATCGACTTCCTTCTGTCTTACCCAACCTTTCTATTTCTTCCAAATATTGGGAGCTCACAAACATGACAAAGGAAAGAATTCCAGTTCTGTAACAAATTACACTGCTAACAGAAAAAGGTTTTAAGTAAAGAGAAAGGGAAAGGATTTAATTAGAGAGTGTAGGAGACTGCATCAATAGTAGGTGTTCTGACCTATTGCTCACTGTGAATGGTGCATTTAATTGTGGAATGTTCTATCTGCCATTTGCCAATTAATTCCTGTATAAGACATTATCTGTTAATGAGAAGTTCAGTGTTCATTTATTAATGAAAATTGATCCATAACTGAAATTTATAATCCTTAGTAATCTTACATTAGAAATATTCTTTGGATACTGTACAATTTGACTATCAAAAAGGGGTAAGTTTAAAGAAAATCTAAGTGAAAGTTCATTGTCCCTCATCTGGTCTTGGCAGAAGCTATTTTACTAGAAGAAATGTTTGTGCCCTCAGGCCAGAGAAGGATGCTGGGCATCCATGAGCAGGAACTGGACTTGCAAGAACCTGTAACTTCAGAATGACAGAGCTAAATTACCCCTGGGCCATTGGATCGGTGTATTTCTCCAGGAGGTCACCTACACATCTTTGTTTTACACTTTCTACAACAGCTGAAGAAAATATCAGGAGTGGAAGTGCATTAGTAAATTGATCTAGGCAGGGATTTTGTACCTTATTATTTCCTTATGAAATAAACCAAATAATCCAAAAGAAAAACAAATCAAATTAAGCATCTCTTTATGATAATCCTTATTCAGAGATGTGTGGCCTAGAGGAGAGAGATCTGCCGGCTACTCTCACTTTTATAGTTAGTAAGTGAGAATTTGCAATGTTGCTTTTAAATCTCAGCCAAATAGGAGAAATCCTTGGGCTAAATTAGTGTTCTTATTTGCAACCTGTGCAACTGCAACCTTGTGCTGTATTTGACTTCTAAAATACCTTACAAAAATAAATGTCATACCATAAAGATTCTTTTAATAGAGCCAAGTTATTTCTGCCATAAGTGAGAACCCACTTATCTTGGAATATGGCATTTTTGTTACTATTTAAATTAGATTTCTTGCACATTAATTAGCCCATCTAGGGTATCAGCTGGTTAAATGTCTCTGGGAATTAGGCTAGCATTGAGAAAATCACCCAAGCAGGAAACAAATATGTTGAAGAGGGGTGGTCTGCAGCCTGCTGAGGGAAGCCTGTTTTGTGCCTTCCCACAACAGTAATTCTGTAGCACCTGCTTAACTGGGCTGTGGAAAAGTACAGTTAGCTTCTTTGGAGCTTAAATGCAGCATCTTCTGCAGAGCTACCAATCTATGCAGCACATTTTGAAAGAGAACATGGGAGATTATGCAAAAAGTGAAAGGCTGGTTGTGGAGTTTTATATTTTCTTTGATTTCAAGAATAACAGTCATTTTCTTTAAAACAGGTCCATGATTACCTTAGAAGCAAGTTATGTTCCCTCTATGAAAACGACTGCATCTTTGACAAGTTTGAATGTGCATGGAATGGATCAGACAGGTAATCAATCCATCCTTCTCTCCATCACTGTCCTCCTTTGGCAAAACACCTCTCATAAGATGGGAAGCAAACCAAAAGCAGTTACAGGTGATTGTTTTCCACATCAATGTGCAAAATCACATTCCAGTGATTTTGTTTGTTTGGACAGTGTTTGGGAAGATAGAAGATTTGGATGTTTGTGCAGTTGTGTCTCTGCCTTAGAAATGATGTGTGCCTTAATAACATTGGCTCATGCCTTAAGGGAAAAAAACCCTTCAAATTACATCCATCTTCATCCAAATCATAAATAGGCTGCAAAAGCTAAAAAGACTGGTGCCAACTCACAAAATCCCACTAACACACTAAGAAAACTTACATGATCCTGTATTTGCACATGAGCTACCTCAGAAATTCAGTTCCCTTACTGGAAATGGGTGTGAGGAAGGACCATCACAGGCACCCACTGATTCTCTACAAACTGCTGCCCAATGACACTTCTGACACCTCCCTCCATCAGAGCAGTCCCTTTCCCTATGGAGAGGTTCTCTTTATCTTGGACATTGTATCTTGTTGAACATTTTAATGAGAAATGCTAGAGCAAGTCAGAGAGTTTGAGCAAGGATGGAGTGGGCTAATGCCCAAATGCTGGAAAATGGTGGCAGTGCTTTGTGGAGTAGGAATAAGGTACAGGAATAGCTGAGCAGCCAAGAGGACTGGGTTAATAAAAATGGATAAAATCCAAGAGTATAATGCAAGGTGAGGATTTTAGTTAAAAAAAGAGCACAATCTTCATCTTAGCAGTTGGAAATAACTCCCAGGGACATTCATATGCTAGGTGACTTTGGAAGGGATTAGCAGTCTGCAAAATGCATGTGAAAGAGAGCACAGGAGCCAGTATTGAGTGACACACAGTGACTCCTGGTTCAGCAGAGTTAGGAGCCAAGAGGCAGAAGTTTGGCACTGAGCCTAGAACTGCTCCTTCAGCTCAGCCTCTCCTTTTGGAAAACAGTCTGTCTCATTGTATTGAAGCAGGCCTACCCACCCTGGAGTGGGCAAGGGCTGTGAAACAGGCAGTCTGAGACATCTGTGAAAGACAAATATGAATGGGCAAGAATGGGCTATCCAGCAGAGAAAGGAGTAGTGCTGACATTGTGTTGGGCTCTTATTCAAAGACCTTTGAACTGCATTTACACATTTCCTGTCCCTCATCTCCAAGGTGGATGAACTAATCGAGCAGATGGACAGCTGCTCTAAAGAAGAGAGGCCAGGACTTTGGTTTTCATCAGCTTAGCAAAAGAGAAGCCAAGATTTTACTTGCTTGTAGTAAGTATACCAAGGAGATATACATAGGGAGGAAGAGAATCTAGCTAAGATAAATGTGAGTGATAATGGCACAACAGCAGGCAGATGCTGAGAGTCAACAGGTAGTTATAACCTGGAAATTAGAGGTAGTTCATACCTGTCCAAACAGTGACAAGCTGCCTTCCCATCCTCAGTGGTGCAGATACAAGAAACCTAACTGTTCTGGTGGTGGTGCTCAGGAAATTTGTGAAAGCAGTTATATGTTACTTTGGTTAAAATTACAGGTCTGAATTTGAAAGTGCAGAACAAAGTCTCTTCTAGTCCTGTGCTCCACAAATGCAGATCAGTGTTATGCTGTACACTGGTAAGGGGCACCTTCTCTTTGGACTACTTTCCTTTGCTCAGTTCCTCTGCCTGCCCAATGGAAAGATTCTGTCTTTGCTAAAAAATGAAACTTTATCCTTGTATCATTCATTATGCAAATCAAAATACATATATATTCCATTATCTCTAATGCCTGCATGCCAGAGTGATTTGTTTTTTGACAAAAATTAACTCAGCACTGAGCGTCCCTTGTGATACCAACTGCTGGCCATTTAAAATTACATAGATGGACCACACTGAGCAAAATACTTCCCAGATTGCTGTCACTGAAGCTGGGGGACCAGCTGTTGTGGCTTTGGTATGGTCAAAGACTGGGAATGACTCACAGAAAGTTTAGTAGAAGATCCAGGTTTTGGGGCTTTTCTCTGAAACTCCCAAACCAATGCATGAATGGTTGTTTTAGCAGAGGATTTTCTCAGTGTGGTCATGGCTTGAGATTGGCCCTACTAAAAATACAAAATCTAATGCATTTATTGGAAAACAGACAGTGCTGATTCCTGCCTAAGTCTGGCACAGAACAGCAGTGCATTCAGATAATGTAGATACTGGGAAACTTTGAAAAAGATCTAGGACTCTTCAGGTATTTACAAACCGTTTTGCCTCTCCTTGATGGGAATTCCTAGTGCATTTTACAGGTTGGGCAGCCAGTTACTCCCAGGCCTAGAGTCTCTCTCCTCTGGGCAGATGAAGTGCTGCTGTCCTCATTAGTGTG
Source organism: Zonotrichia leucophrys gambelii (assembly GCF_028769735.1). Taxonomy (NCBI): domain Eukaryota; kingdom Metazoa; phylum Chordata; class Aves; order Passeriformes; family Passerellidae; genus Zonotrichia; species Zonotrichia leucophrys. The sequence continues at coordinate 54,129,646 of NC_088173.1, forward strand.
GTAAGACCACTCTCTGGATAGCTGCCTGCTAGTAATGGAATTCTTGTTCAATATCAGGGTTTAAAGTGAGTGTAATATTTTCATTCCTACTTGACAGATCAGAAAGATCAATGCAGGGAGTAATTATTAAGTGGGAACATTAGATTGTGAGGGCTTCATTTATTGTACTGCCCAGACACTGAGGCGTTATTAGTCATGCACAATTACCAAACCCATTACCAAGCACAATGTGCTGCTCTTGATTGTAAGAAACTCTCAAGTAAAGGCACTGGAAACATATGACAAAAGAAAAGGGCTCTCTTTAATTTAGTTATTTCTTTTTAGGAGTCAGATGTATGAGAATTGATGCTCATTTTTTGATTCACTCCTCTGAGCTCCTTGCTTTATGAATATGATAAGTATTTCTGTATGTTACCAGGACATTTTTTTATTGGAGGACCATAGTGTAAATAATACTTACGTACTGGTACCTCTTAAAAAACAGTTCATTTGAACAGTAAGGTCACTTAATTTGAGTCTCTTCCTATGCAGTTTTTAAAAAAGGACTATTACTAAAGGTAAAAATTCCATATTGATAATTGCACTCCACAGAGATGCTGCAGTACTTAGATTATTAATCCATCTACATAACAGTAATGACTGTAGTTCTAAATGTATTGGTTTTATCTTTTGGAGACTTCAAAGCTATAATGACAATTTATAGTGACTGGATTGTTCTGTTAAAAATGAAAGCGTGTTTATTATTTAGGTGAAAATACTTTGTATTAAGTTTTTTCATTACTAAGAAGTTAATCTCTGCTGTGATAGAACCTGATGGCGAGGCTGTTCACAAAAATAATCAACATACGTGAGCTCTGATTAGAACGTGATTGATGCTCAGTTACTCCAATGAGCAGGAACTAATACAATCAGACAGAGCTGATCTCATCTGCTGAAGGGCACATTAATCACTGTGTACTTTGGCAACAGTGGTCAGGGGAGGGAGCCAAGCAGGGGTCTCACACTAATTCATCCAGATGAGCATGTATTATCTGTAGTTGAGTATATTACACAAAAATCATGCTATCTTTATTGTGTATACATCATTACATGACTGTGTAGAATACATGAGCTCTACTTATACAGCAGTTTAATTTAGCTCTTCCATTCACATCCAAAGTCAAGTCTTTCAATAATGACCTGGAGGACACAGTTTTCTTCCCACTATCAACAGCTTTCAGTTTTACCTTAAAAAATAAACACTTTTGTAGCTTTTTGTGTGGTAAAGAAGCCAGAAAAAAAAAACAAAATAAAACCCAGTTCGTTGTAATAGCAAGTGAATACCTTAGTTAACTACTTTTTTTTTGAAGATTTCAAATGAATGGGTGTATAGAACCCCTGCCAGGGAGACTTCTAACCACCATCATGATAAGTGATATGCTGCAAGCAGATGAGTGAAATCACATACAACTGTTCAGTCAGTCCTTTCCTACTGAACTGTCATTCATCCCCCTGAATATCCATCAGCCTTCACTCTAATCAGGAGTTGGCAATCCCATTGGATGAGATGTTAAGAGTCTATTCCTGTCTGGCAGCACACTCCATGCTGGAAAGCTAGAAGACATCATTTTGTTCTCGAAGCTTGGCATGTCAAATAAGAGCTTGGAAGTACTTGGGGATCCCTTGTTCATATTCCCAGTCTTATGCTAGCCAGCTGTACCAGGGTGCCACAACCCTGAATCCAAGTCAAGTGTCTCAAGTTTTTCTAGCAGGTTTAAATAAATTCCCTCTTTGTGATGGGGAGTCAGCGACTTTACAGCACAGCACACAGGAAAATTTCCCAGTATTTCAGGAATTCATTGCTTGCAACAGTGCTTCCTCTTTTCCTTTTGCTATAATAAATCCTCCATCTTATTCCTATTAAAAAAGTTCTTTAAGAGTTTTTCTGGAATCAACTCTTCCTTCATTGGGTCAGCTTGTCATGAAACCAGATCTGGTAGACTTCACATGTTAATCCTAAGAGGCCGCAGATGTTCTGCTCTGCTCTGGTACACGTGGCAGTGAAATACTGAAAATTTAGGGGCTCGAAATATAATTGGGGGACAGTTTCAGGTCAAAGAAAAGGTCTCTTGTCATGCTGGGTGCCTGAGGGACATCTTTGCTGAGATTTGCAAGTGTGGGGCAGGCTCTGGTGGGAGCTGCTCTCTGAGTCTCCTCCCTTCTCAGCTGCAAAGTCCAAGCTCTGCCTCTTGCCCCAAGGAATGATGTTCTGCTGCCACACCTGCACTGAGGGGCAGGGCAGCTGGGCTGGTTTTGTTTTTCTATCACCCTTAAGCAGGGTGTGTGGGGGTCCTTGAAGCCCTGCTGGGCCCTGCTCTGTCCTGTCACACCATCCCATGGCCTCCATGGTCTCGTGAGCAACAGTGAAAGAGGGGAGCTATGAAACGAGCTGAATTTCTCCAGACAGTAGGAATATGCTAGTGAATAAAACTTTCTCTGCATCTGGGAAGACTAATTTGGACCAGAGATAGCCCAAAAATTATCAAAAATTAAAAAAAAAAAAAAACAACCAAAAAAACCCACAAAAAAACCCCCAACCCTTAAACAAGAAAAGCAACACAAAGCAATGTGGAGCAAGTAACAGTTTGGTTTTAAAGCAAGCCTTAATTCCAGTTGATACCCCAAATCTTCAGGGTAATCCCTGGCATCCAGGAATGCAGCTGAATGGAGCCATTTTCATGAAAGCTGTTGAGTGCAAGGATGGTTGCAACATGGATAACATTTAAGAAGTTGGCTTGAAGTATGGGAATAACAAATCTGAGAAATATCGAGATATGCCAGTTCTTAGTGACTGACGTGTTTGATGAAATCTCATTGCCTAAAAAGTATTATGGAATATTTCATTGCAGGTTAGTAAAATGGTGAAAATCCTATTCAAATGCCTTTGAAGCTGATGAAGTAGAGAATTTGTTGACTACCCAAGAGAAGCAGAACTTTTTAGCAGGGAAAATCCCATACTGAATTATTTCATTTAACAAAGTCACTAACAAAACCAAAATATTGAGACTCAGATGCTTAAAAGTATTAAAATAATTAAAGATGGTGAAGCCATCAGTAGTTGAGAGGCTGCTTCTGTAGACCCTAAAACTCTGGCCCTAAATTAAACTCCAGTGGTACAATGTTGGTGTTATATGAAATAAAATCATTATCATTATTTATCATAGATAAACATCTGCTCCTTTTGTGTATTACTGTTACAGTGCAAACAGGAAGAACTCTATTCTCTCAAATCCTTTATTTCAGGCAATTTTACAGATTGAAATTTTATTTTTAGAAAAAACAACCCTACCTGAATTATTGCTGGGTACTAGATCAATGCAGCATAGAGTGAAGAAGCCTGAACTGAGTGGGAGGTGTAGAGTTAATGTTCTGCTAATTTGGGAACTACCTCTCCTGCCCAAATGAGCTTTGGTTCTTGGGGATTTACTGTTTCCTGAGCTTTCAGCCCAAAGAAGGCAGGGATGCAAGCCAAAACACCTGGAGAGCCAAGCAAGTTGTCTTCGAGACTGGAGGGTAGGGGATAAGCAGAAAGGATGAGCAAGGAGACTTGCAGAAGTAAAACAAAGACTTGAAAGGGGTGGGGAAAGGAAGAGAGAAGCAGATAAGGCAGGTTTTTATTTTAAAGCTGTGGAGCAGGATTGCTGGAAATGAAAAAAGAGGGGAGAATGAGGAGAGGGGGAAAGGGAAACCTATCTGGAAAATGTGGTAAAGGCAAATCAGAATTGGAGGGAAGAAAAAGAAAAAAAGAACAGAACCATGTCTAGGGAGGGAGTGAAAAGTCAATAAAAGTAAGGATTGCTCTTGCACTGGAGTTTTCCCTTTCACTTTTTACCTTCTGTAAAAATATATTTGTTATTTCTGGTAAAGAAAAAGGAGGGGCAAGACTGGGCTGCAGTGACCCCACATGAGGGCTGAAGTTTGGCAGGGAGGTGCCTCAGATCACATCACTGATAAGCAACTGTGCCCAGTGTCAGTGCAGGCAGGAGGGATCAGTAGCATTTTGTGGTGTCACTCCAAACACACATACCTGAAGAATTGCCCGGACCTTGCTTGGAGCAGATCAGGCAGAGGGAGCAGAGAATACTCGAGGTGCTCTGCAGAGCAGCCCTGTACTGAGAGGGAAACATGGGGCAGCCTAGGAGGGTTAACTGGGGCTGAGTGCATGCATTCCTGGCCCTGCAGGTGTGGGTGTTTCTCCTTCCAGAGCACTGGCTGGGCTGCAGAGGGGGAAATGCAGGTAGTGGTAGTCATGGTGCACCCATTGGGGTCTTTCCCTGCTTTTTTGTTTGGTTGGTTTGAGGGGTTTGTTTGGGAGGAGATGAGGTGTGGTGTTGTTTTATTTGGGTGCTTTATTTTTTGTAATCATGCTGCCTGTGTCTGTGGTGTTTTGAGCTGGTGCAGTCAGGCTGCAGCTCAGCTCCAGCTCTCAGTGCTCCTCAGGGTGCACTGGGGTGTGTTCTGATTCCAAAATACCTCTGCAGGGCAGATGTGGGATCTCAGCACCTCAGGAGTGAGGTGCCGAGCCACTGAGACCACCCTTGGGGGGCTCGGGAGTCCTGGAATGTTGCCAGAAGTGTCTGGTGGCTGGACTTTGATCCTACACGGGAGACGACACCTGTATGAGGATAGGAGGACTTCACCGGGGTGAATGGTGAAGGGATTAGTTAATTAGAGGGTGAGACACAGGGTTTAGGATTTCTGTACAGGGGGGTTTAGAGAAGTAAGATGGAGGAATTGGGGCGTGTCCTGTCCTTCTTCTTCTTCTTCTTCTCCTCCATCTTCTGTTGTGATGGTGGCACTTTGGGATTGGTCATTACTGAAAGTACACCAGACTATAAGAATAAAAAGGATTGGGGAGAAATGATAAATATTGTACACGTAACTATAGGTATAAAGATAGGTGACTGTCCGGAGGGCAGTACAGTGTGCTCATGGCTGGCTGCTGAGCAGACCTCTGTCGGGCCGAAAGAAAATCTTTTAGATAAACAATTAATAAACATAAAGATCGAAAGAAGAACTGAAGCCTCTTCTCGTCCTTTGATACGCGGGCTGTCCCAAGGCCACTCCGGGCCTTTCCAGGCCCTTCAAACAGCCGAAAACCGACAGGCAGAGATGATGGTACCTCTGACCTTGTGCAGCACAGCTGTTAAACTGCCTTCTAATGAGAATTAAAGGTGGAAAATTAGACAGAGCTTTTCTGGCTTACACACCTATGAAGTAGCATGGGCTGTTTTGAATGAGGGGCTTTGGCTTCTTGGACCAGCCTCTCCTGCAAGGGTTTTGTGCAAGTCCTTGTCATAACACTGCTGTGCAGAGCAGTGTCTCGGAATACTACATTGAGCTACAATTTATATTCCATTATTAAAAAAAAAAAAATCTGTTTATCACATAGGCTCCATTATTGTACATTGTATTTTCCTGAACAGGAAAAAATTGCAGGCTTACATCTAGTTTTCACTCTCTTTTATTACTTTAAGCAGCAGGTAAGGTTATAATCCATCTGTGTTTGTGACCTTGAACGAGAATGGACACTTTCTCATTTACATAACGCTGTTTTTTACTGAGCCATTAAACTGCAGAAAATAGGGCCAGCATGAAAAGTAGTCATCTACATATGTTAAAAAATAACTGCAGTAAATCCAGCTGAAGAAAGCAGACTTTTAAAAATATGCAAGAGTTCAAGAAATTAAAAAGCAAATGGACTGTAAAGGCAGTTTTACTGCAAGCAAAACCTTCTAAAATAAGACCCTTAACAAACACCTCTCTCTGCATTTGGTGCACTGGTACTGTGCCAGCATGAAAGCTGCTTCCCTGACAGTTCCCACTGCCACCAGGAGGGATGCTCCTCTTTCCCCTGGGAGCCACAGCTCTGCAGCCTGGGGCGCAGGGGTGCCCCAGCCTCATGAGCCTGTTTCACAATTTTCCCTGGGGGAAAATATACAGATGGACTGCATCACAAATTGTGTGTGTTAGTGCTGAGCTATGAAATAACCTCGACTTTTTCATGTTGCGAATAACCATTACAGCAGGAGCTGTAATGACAAGACATGGTGATTTGGAAGGAATGAAACATTTGATTTACTGCTGTTGATTCAATTTCTGAAATGGGCACTAATCTTGATCAATAGGCTTTCTGCAGCTTCTGGGATACATTTTATCAAGCTGTCACACTGACTCCTGTTTTTTAGCTCGTGAGGTTGTTAACTTGTGCCTTGCTAGGCAGGATTGCACCCAGCCTTTAGTGGGTGCAGAAGGAATGGGAAACATCTCTGCAGGCAACCAGGGGCAGGTGCTGGTGCTGGAGAGCAGCAAGGAGCTCCCTGCCAGGGCTGGATGGGGCTGGGTGTGGACAAGTGCCCCTGTGCATCCCCCAGCAGTCCTTCTCCATGGGATGAAGGCTGCAGGTGAGCTCCTGCCCAGGACAGTGTGTGCTGGGTCTCTGTGCTGCGCTCTCTGCTTTGCAGCAGTTCCCTTTGGCACTCCAGGGGCCGCACAGAGCTCGGTGTGGCATCAGCTGCCATCAGGCTGCAGCATGGCACCAGCAGCCCTGGAAGCAGGGGGGAGCTGGGTGATCCCAGTGTGCAAACCCAGCACAGCCACTCCAGGTACCCTGCAGCAGCTCTGGAGCCAGCTCTGCTCCCATCCCCAGCTGTAGTCACAGCTCACATTTGTGCTTTTCCAGTGCATCATTTGTTTGTATTACAGTCACTCCTAATGGCCCCAAATGAGATCAAGACAGCTCTGGCTGGAGGCTGTGCACACACTGTAAGGCACTCCTGAATCCAGGAGCATCTAATCCTGTCAGCTGGGGAGTGTCTGTGTGCTGGAGAGTGGGGCTCTCCTGTGCCTGTGAGCTCTCCAGTGTTCTCCCATATGCTCCATGTTTCCCTGGCCAGTCTGCTGCTCAACACAGATATCCCCCCCCAACAGCAAAGTGTGAAAGCAGCTGTCATTTATTTGAGATGGAGGTTTGTTTATTAATGCCATGCACGTCAAATATGTTCTTCTGGGCTCTATTAGAAAGGCAAATAGTTACTGAGTGCCTGAGTCTCAAAACTGCGCAGCTTTTTCCATGGAGACTTGACCATTTGGGGTGGATACCCTCTTACAGAATGGAAATTCAGAACAAAACCACCCTGTTTGGGGCTGAGATAGGAGAGTAGAGAACAGCCCTGGTTTCACATATGGAAAAAGTTCACAGGGGATGAGCTTTCAAACAAGGCTCTGAAACCCATGATTATGCTAATCCAATAACCTGGGGGCCATGGATGAAATCCTGAATTCATTAAAGTTAGTGACAAAATATCCTCCCCTAGGGACTAGAGGAATGAAGCAACTGGCAATCTATTATTTCAAACTGCAAGCTGACTAATGAGGTAATTTTTATACAGATCGAGGTATGGTTTTTGTCCCTTTCTCCCAGACCCAGAAATATATCCTGACTTGATGTTTCATTCAAACTTCATATAAGAGATGCCAGAATCCTGACACCAGTGTACTTATTTCTAAGAAACATTGTAGATGGAAATTTTCATGATGTCTGGACTTGCAAGATCTGTGGCTTCAGCACGGAAAAGAGTTTCATCTGTAAAGAATTTACATGTGCAAATTCAGTGTGTTTTTTTCAGAACCTTTCAAAACACCCTTCTTTAAAATACATAATTATGTACTAAACCTTACTCTTGCATCAAAAGATTTTGAACTATGTGGGAAATTTTACAACTCTTTCTGGAATCATGGTTAAACTCAGCCACCATTAAAGGTAAGGTTCTAGAGAAAGGGAAAAATCCTGAAATGTATGATCCTTAAGCACTCATAAAAAGCTGGAGGGTAATTAAAAATAACTTACTGAAACATGTTGCTTTTATTATCTTCTGATGCGATTCTGATGATGTCAGGGAGCAGACATTACTTGATGAACTGTAATTTTCATTGAATAATGTGGGAGGGGAAGGCATTGGTAGAAGAAAACTCTTCATTCTGGGGAGCACTGGGAAAACCCCTTTTTTTTCCTTACTCTTTCCCATCTGAAACCAGAGGACAGCTGACCCTAAGGTCAAAGTTGGCTGTCCTGATCCAGGCATGTTGGTAGGCTTTGCACAGGCTGCAGTTTAAGTGCCTTTGTTGTGTCTCTCTGTCTGTCTCTCTGCAGTGTGATAATGACAGGTGCATACAACAACTTCTTCCGAATGTTTGACCGCAACACCAAGCGGGACGTGACCCTGGAGGCCTCCCGGGAGAGCAGCAAACCACGAGCCATCCTCAAGCCCCGCAGAGTCTGCGTGGGAGGCAAGAGGAGGAAAGATGACATCAGTGTTGACAGTTTGGACTTTACTAAGAAGATCTTGCACACAGCATGGCACCCAACCGAGAACATCATTGCTATAGCAGCGACAAACAATCTGTACATATTTCAGGATAAAGTGAACTCAGAAATGCACTAGATTTATCAATATCCCTCTATATTTACAAACCAGCCTCTTGAGAGTTGTAGAAGGATGTGATCTTCACAAAAATTGTGGCTTCTGTGGTGGGATTTGTAGGTTGCATCCTTTCATCCCTCAGCCTGTATCATTATTGGTGGCAAGCCAATTCTTTTCCATCACTGCAACTGTATGAGTAAAAGGCACGAGTGCAAATCCAGTACTGTGGTCTGTATCGGTTCCTTTAAACAAACAGGGATATTTATTCAGTTTAGGAGTGTTCCTGAGGAGGGCTAAGGCTCCTCAGCCCCCGTCCATCCTTTTGAGGGTCTCAGTGGTTTGTGGTGCTCTGGTGCCCTTCCTGCTTTTGCAGTGCAAAGCATTTACCACATTGTTAGAGCTTTTTGCCTCAGTCTCTTGGTTTGTTTTTTTTTTTCCAGTGCTGTTTTCCTGTCTTTCAGTTAGGCTGAGCCTGTTTGAAGCAATGAATAGCCACATCCCTTTAGAGCATGTGGCACATTGGAGGGACCTCATGAAAGCTAGAGCTGGAAGCAGAATCCTGCTGGTGAAAAGCTGCCCCATCTGACCCGTCCCAATCCCTTCTTTACAATACCCTCTTATTTATTTATTTATTTATTTATTTAACACATTACTTTGTGCTTCACCTTCCCAAGTGACTAAGTGACAGACTGGTACAGTTACTCAGCCAGCTTATTTTAAGAAATTTATTCTCCATGGTTCTCTTGCTCTATTTAAAACAATAAGTAGTATCTTCATTGTGTGAGGACTATTACAAAACTTGGCATTGCAACTCTGGAGGGACTGGCTGGTCAGACACAGCCTGGCAATTCACACACAAACCCGTGCTACCATTTGGGGTTGGAGTTCTGGAAACGTTGGCTAGAAGTGCTCTCCCTGAAAGCAGCAACCAGCTTGAGTGGGAACAAAGTTACATCCCTGCTAGATGCTTGATGAAGTCCCTTGTTTGTTGTTTGCAGGATGGTTGTGTTAATCCTGGCCTTTGGGGAATAAAGGAATGGTAATGCAAGAGGCAGCACCACTTAGTGAATTTTAACGCTTTGAAATGAGGCCACTTCTGGGAGACAAAGTTCGTCCTGGAGAAACATGAAAATTTGAAAAATCCAAACCTAACAAAACCTTCCTCCACAGAAATGCTGTTAGATCTCTGTTCTGTAATGATGAGTGAGATAAATGGAAAAGGGAAGTACACACAAAGTAGGGCATGCAGGAATGGCACCCGAATGGGCAGGAAGTCCTCTTAATCCAGGAAAAGAAAGTTCTGCTGCACCCTCAATAGCTCTGGCAGAAAATTCAATATCCCAAAGGATTCCAACTCTAACCATGAATAAAAGAGCACAACTCACATGACCTGTTAACCTGCCCATATTAAAACTCCTCAGAAAAAAAAAAGTCTTTAAGCCATTATGCACTGATTTCTTGGTAAGTGGAGAATGTACTGATGAAGGGATCTGCATGCTTTTGTATTTTGGTTTGTGGGAAGGGTGGGTGAAAATCTGCATACAAAAAAAGAAAAAACAAAGTCTAGAGCCTTTATATGACATCTCAACAACATACCTGAAATCCGTCTGTTTGAAGTTTTCTAGATCAATGCTGTATATTTTGTGTTTAGAAGCACAAACACATGTGCACCAGTTTCCAGCCACACGAACACATACAGTATGAAATGTGTAGGGTGATTTTAAAGGGAACAAAGAATGTTTGTTTATAAAATACTGTGTGCTGTAGCAGGCATGGACAGTATATGTACATATTTATTCTAACTGAATTTAACAAAATTGCTTTTTCCTTTTCTTTTTCCTTGTAAAAAGGTTTAAGAGTGTGGTAAATTGTATAGAGAACTTGTTAATGCCAAACTACTGCTTCAAGGGTGTCATACAATTTCTTTGACTTTTAGACCCCTCCATTAATCTTTGCAGCTCAAAAAGAAAAAAAAATTGCTATCAGCTCATATTGGCATTTACAGCTAGAGATACTGTAAAACATATATTTACCTTTAAACATTCTCAAGTAAGATTCTATAGATAACTTATTATAAAGCAGATCTTAAAGAAACCTTTTTTTTTTTAATTTGAAGTACCTTACTCTGTTACAGCTTTGGGTACCAAAAAGAACGTGTTACAATTAAATAAACAAATATATCTTTGGAGCTTTATAAAACTAATTAAATACCCAACCAAAATACCATTAAGTAATTCTAGAGGAAATAAATAGAAACCTTTCAAAGACCAGTATTCCGTTCCTGTCTTTGACATCACTGTTACAGGTCGGTAACTGGTTTCTTGAATGTATGAAAGTCAACATTGTCATTGTGAACGTTTCCAACTTTCTTTCTCTTTTTAGTTTGAGCTTTCAGTGGTGTAGAGTAAGTGATGGTAAAGTTGGTAAATCTGATTGTTTTGAAAGCTGTTGTTCATGGCTGCATTTTTTGTGTTGCACAAATTAGCTAATTGTTGTTGAATAAAAATATAAATATGTTAATACCAGCTTTTTCAATAAAACTACAACCAAAAAAGGCATAAATAGATGACTTCAAGGCACAGCTTATTTTTAAGCTAGGCAAGAAAGAGTTGTTTTAGCTCATTCTACAGAGGAGGAAGAGTCACAGGGATCAGGACACGGAGGGCAAGCTACTGTGGGAACTTCAAGTGTTGTGGCAGGTGGAGGAGGGAACACATGCCATGAGTGGGATGAGGGTGTTGTATGGTGAAGAGAGTGGGCAGCTCTAGCAGAGCTGGAGACATGTTTTAGGTTCAGTCCTGGGACCAGATTTTTCTTTTGCTCATAGCCCAACCTGGACTTCAGGAGTCTTGAGTCTCTGTCGCCTGCAGATGGAATCAGAGGTGTGCAGTGTGAATTGACACATGAAGTCACAGGTAAAAAATGGCATTGGTGTTGTCACCAAGACTGTAGGAGAAGCAAAAGCCCTCCAACGTTTTTAGTGTTAGAGAATCAGGGCATTACTTTATTTCTGATCAGTATGTTGTTCTGGCCAATATGTGCAATCATTTAATTCACACATAGCCCAGGCGTGCAGAGAAAAAATTCTATGACACATGAATTTTACCAGATTTTTCACAGACTTTTTACAGTCAAGACCCATAAAGATTCATTGGTTTGATGTTCATTGGCTCCAAGTTATGTACTTCTTAGTATTTGGCTTCCTACTGGCTTTGGATTTCTTCACCTCTGATGTTCATTACATCCTCACTCCTTGATTTCCTCATCAGTCTTTTCTGGACCAGGTGTCTCCAACCTTGCAAGGGGGCAGATGTCTGAGGTAGATGTCTGTTGATGTTCTGCTGGTGGTCATTATCTTTTTGGGTATTATTTGAGCTACTCACAGTCTGTTGAGATGTTAACCTCATCAGGCCTTCACCTGGTGGAACAATGCCCTGGAAAGAAACTCTATTTCCCTTCCCCTGGGGCAAAGATGAACACAGGTTGCACTCAATGATATCAAAAGTCTTTTCCAACCTAGTTTGTGATTCTGTGAAAACTGGCTAAAGTTATAAAATAAAATAAAAAATCAAACTTGGTATATTTTCCAACAGTGTCATCACTGGCAAGGTTTGAGACCTTCCAACCATGGCAGTGCATCAGGGATGTGGCCAGGTCAGTCTCCCAAGTGAGACTGGCCCAGGTGACAAACCAGAGTGCTACCAGCAGAGCAGCATCCTGCTTTCTCCCACCACTAGATCTCTACCACAGGGGAAAAGAAAATATAATAATAAAAACCAAAAAATGCTGGCTTGGCACACACACTTAAGGTAGGAAACCATTCTCTTTCCAGTCCGAGCTGATGCCTGACTCTCCATGGTGATCCTGACTCTTGCCCCAGATCTGGAATCTCAGTCCAAGGCAGCTGATCTTGCTTGTACCCGAGGTGAGAAGCCTCCCTCCATCCCTACACACAAGTTAGACACTGAGAGGCTGAGCCCTTTTTCTGGATGCAGACCAGAACAAATTTGCCTCAGCTGTTACATGAGGCGGAGCCTGGCTTTGCACAGCTCTCCCAGAGCTTACATGCTAATCTTTTTCACCCCTTTTTGGGAAGACACAGTCAATCCCACTCATTTAGATGGACAAATATGACTAGGCACTGAAGAGAGGAATCTCAGCTGAAAATCAACACATCAAGCAATACACTATTTACCTTTCCAGTTTCCCTTTTGCTCCCCAAATACCCAGTAGGAGCAGGAGCCAGATGGCTCACTCGCATGCTTTTGAGATTTTCACACGCATACTTAGCAGCTACACAAGGCAATTTAACCCTTTGTGGCTTGGGGGAGATACTGGCATGAGCCACCTGCTCCTGCTGTTTGCAGCCAGGAAGTTGTCCTGCTTTAAGCCAGTTGGAGCCTTTGGTTGTCCCTGATGAGAGGGCAAGAAGAAGGATTGTTTGCCTTTATATCTAATTTTCAGTAACATTATTATCAATTTGCTCCCTCTCCCAATAGGAATTATTTTCCATTTGCAGTCTTGTCAGCAATTTGTATTGAGTCTAAAATTAGAGCATAAAGGCACTTGCCTTGCTCATGTGGCAGAACCAGGATTACTGGAATGGGCCTAATTTTATAGGGATGGTTTATGTTTCTTAGGCTTTGTGAAACCATTAAATGATTTCTGGAAATTCTGTACAGGCAAGCTCTGAAAAGGTTTGCTCTCAGAGTGCACCATGGAAAAGCATTTCTTAGCAGTGAAATTTTATTTTTCTTCTCTCTAAGCTGGATGAGAATCAATCTTTTACTCATGTGAAAGTGAACACAACTCTTCAGGCAGTTGTAGATCCTAAATCTGGCCCATGACACAAAGCAATTTATGTGGAGAACTTGACTGTGTAGTCTCCTCAGTTCCCTTAGCTCTGAAAGCTGCCATGAGTATGGATCAGCCAGGCAGGGTACAGCTAATTAGTTGTCTTTCCATTTGCCCATTGAGGCAGTCAATGAGCAGGACAAGGTCCTTAAACCAACAATTCTATTAAGCAGTTATTTCAAGTATCATGACAATGCTGCATATTGTTTTTATAACATGGCTGCTGAAACAAATAAACTCTACAGCAGTGACTCAATCAAAGTATGCAGGGTGGTTTCCTGGACAGCCAGTCCTTGCTGTAAAACTAGTACTAATCATACTGCTAACATGCATGTCCCATGCAATGGCCTGATCCAAGCAGAACAGCTTTAAACACAGGACCAAATTCTTCAGCTGGCAATAGGTATGTGAATATGGCATTGTGTCTGTCTTTCAAGGAGGAGAGTACTTAGCTCAGAGAACTCCAGAAACCTCACCACCACCTTCTTTGGCTTCATCATCATTTGCCAAAGAGAAGAAACAATGTTGGGGCAGGGGAGAAATCACTGTACATTATTTAAAAAAAAATAAGTAACTGAAATTGGTATTTGGGTGCCAGATTGGGAGAAAATAGGTTGATATTCCTCCATTCTATACCTATAATCTAAATGCTGCCCAAGCAAGACACCAGAGTGATACCCCACTATCAAAAACTTCTGCTGACACCCCAGCTCTGGCAGGTTCTTGGCTTCATTTCCCTTTGGTGAGGCTTGAACACCTCCAGCAGCTCTGCATGGTGCTCTGGACCATGCTGGTCCTCACTTTAGTGTGAAGGTGCAGAAAGAAGCAGAGGTTTCCCACAGATAGGAAACATCCCACCATTGTGATCTATTTGCAATACAGAAGGTACTGCTCACAGAAAATTTATGCACATCTTGGATTACCTTGTGGAAGAGGTGAGGAGGAAAACATTGCTGGTTCAATTATCATCCTCTGACATCTCTGCTAACACCTTTCCAGGATGAACAGCTGCACTCTCTGTTTCTCACAGCTATTGATCTGCAAATCCAGAGAGACGTTGCTGCATCAATTGAGCTCTGTCAACATGTTCAAAATATTCTCTGCAACCCTCTCAGGTAAAGACTTACTTTAGCATGAAATGACAGATAAGCTGCACTATTTTATACCACCTTCCTCCACATATTTTTTAAGGCTTCCTTTTAAAATATTTGGCTATTTTGAGCTGCTATTATAATGTTGCTAATGAATTTTGAGGAGTCAAGTGCTGCTTTTAAATCTGTACCTCCTAATCACTTTCTAGAACTGCAAGAAATCTCTCGCTGCCCAATTTATCCCCAAGGTCTTGTCAAGCCTGTCCCAAAACCAGATTCTCCTGAGATCCAATCTTCATTATCAAAGAGCAGAGAAGATGATTCCTGCTTGTGAAGGACAATTGAAGCCTGAGGCTATCTAAAGAAGGGGAAAGAAAGATTTCCCTTGTTTACAGAGTCAGTCCCCAGTCTTACCCCACACACTCTCCTAGCCTGTTGTGCTGCCAGTTCTCTCTGTGCTTTTCCTTCTACCACATCCTGTGGCTGCCCACATCCCCCCTTCTGCCTTCTCCTTCAGCCCCATACAGTGGCCAGAAGTCAGTAAAACCCACCAGTTATTCTCACCAGTGGACCAAGCCCAGCCTGCTCAGGCAGCTGCAGGAGCAGTTTCTCACTGGCCCAAGGGGAAGTGCCCTGTCAGCTCCCCCTCTCCTGGGCTGTCAGAGGGGAAAGCCCCATTTGCCAGTGAGCTCTATTTCAAGTGGAAGATCTACAGAATTGAAGAGGTTGTATCTTAGCAACCAAAAATGCATTAAGAAAGCAGTTTAACTGTTTAAACCTTCAATTATAAAATCCACCACAAAGAGGCAGCTGCTGTGCACGAGACACAAAGCCTGTGCAGTGGCTCCCCATGAGGGACAAAATTGCCCTGTGCACATGCACCTGCCAAAGGCACCTTGTTGATCCTTCTCCCTTCCCTGCACAAATAGGAGGGTGCTGTCATGGCCCACACCCACATCCTTTGCTCTCCTGCAGGAAGAGAAGTGGAGGAAAGGCATCTTTTTGCAGAGAAACCCTGAGGGTTTGTAGATTGCTCTTATGCCCATAGGACCAAAGCAAGATCTTCAAAATCTTCTAAGGGGAAATAAAGGAGTCCCACAATGAAAACTCAGAGTGAAATAGGCATAGGGTTGTGATCAATTCACAAGAGGTGCTGTGATGCAGGAGCTATACCCTGATTTGTACAGCTTAGAGTCCCAGTCTTTTCCCTTCCTGGGCAGTACCTTAGTTATCAGCCCTCAGATACACATTTCCCTCCGTTCTTTTCTCCCAAGGGTTTGTGCAATTGGAGTCAGGCCTCTCTGCTTTACGTGGACACCCCGTGTAAGAACTGTTTCAAGGCTTCCTTACCATGCCTGCAGCAAACCTGGATTTCATCCTTGACCTGACAAACATAACAAAAACAGGGCATCTGCAAAAGCTAGTTTAAAAAATTCACCATTTTCTGCCTCAAAAACTTTCTTGCCAGTATTTAGTGCACATTCTGTTCCATTCTACATTGTTCTCAATGGCTGGATCCCAGCTGTGTGGTGGCACACAGGGGTGAGCCCATTGCCCTGCAAAGGGAGCTCCAAGGACTGTTGTTAATCCCTCCAAAGGGAGCTGCCTGAGAGGAACACACAGCAGGGGTGGTGCAGAGTCCCTCATCCACAGACTGAAAATGTTTTGTGCAGAAAGGTTGGACTGAATCCATAAGCACAATCCATAAGCAGCCTCTGAGGGCAGTAGGAGCACATCCAGCACTGCAAAGGCAGGTCTTTGCACAGCCCACAAACTGCTTCTTCCCCTCCTTCACTCTTATAACTTATCTTACAGATGTAAAATTTATTTCTGGGCTAAACAGACAAATGGGGATATGAGCATCATAAAGTCACCTTAGGAAGGATAGGAAAGGTGGCACCCCTTGTCTTTCTTGCTCTTGCTTCATAGATGCACCATTCTGGAGAAAATATTATAAAAAAAAGCAAAAAGAGAAATTCTGCCTGGGCAACTACCAGCCCCAAAGAGTGTCCATGCTGCTGAGGACTGTGATATAAGGCACAGGCATATACTCAGTGTATCCACCTGCACTTAAAGACTGTGTACCCCTAAGCTTAGACAGAAGAGCTGCTCTGGGCTAGAGAAACTTCAGGCTGTAGGACTGAAGCCCTCCATGGAGATTCACTTTTTAAACAATGATTGAAGATCAATTGAACTGTTACTAGAAGCAGTATTAGGAGAGATTTATGAATCATCCATTTATAACAGTAAGAAAGCATCTTCTGTAAAGAGAAAACTGAAAAATCCATTTATTGCAAAACCAATTGCTGGGCTCATCATCTGTCTGTCACACTGGTGCAAGGGCACACATATGGGGAGTGTGTCAGCCATGGACTGCCTTCAGTGAGCAAGTTGGTGAATCCCTGCCAGTATGTGCTTTGAACAAAATTTAGAAACAAAACCAAAAGCAAAGAAAAAACCCCACTCTGAATTGTTCTGCATTGCATCTTCTGGATTGAATATGTTTTGATCTTGAAGGATTTTTTAAAAAGATACTCCTTAGAGTATTCAGACAGTGATATCCATCCTGACCTTCGCATGGCATCTTTGGCTTTGATTCTAGACAAATTCTTGATCAGAACTTGGTCTGTAGACTACTTCCAAAGCATCTAAGCCCTATTAAAATAACATTTCCATTACCTAATTAATTGTTTGAAGCTGTTTTCAGTCATTGTTTATTGAAGTTATAGTTTGTCACCTGAGGCAACAGCATGGCTTGTTGTCGTGGAAACATCTCTGCTGTCACCCACGATGAACAGGGAGGGAGGAGCAGGAGAGGAGCTGCAGAGGAGATGCTTTGTTGAAATGTCTTGCTCTTTGAAGTGACTAAATTATTTCAGATACAGACAGGCCATGCTGAGATCGACAAACACTGATTCCTGGGATATTATGGGCTCTGTGGGCTTGGTTCAAGCCCTTTCTAATTTAGCATGACACTGCTCCTGCTGTCAGGCACTGCCATCTCCCGTGGTTAACAGCAACATTTACAGGGCCCTTTCTGTTGCCAAACTTGCTATTATTGCACAAAATCCCGCCATCTACAAATATAGAACAAAACATCTCTAGAAACCTGCTGTCATCTATCTATTTGATCTGTAAAAGATGAAAAATCAATATTGCAGAGTTTCTCTTATTGGCCTTTACCTGGTATGTGATCTTGACACAAGTTTTCTACATTCCCAAATCCTTGTGTTAACTAATGTCCATGGGTATCTCAGGCAAGAGTTGCACTTAGGTAGAAGCAATGTTGATTTAAGGGAAATTCTAGGTTTTTATTAAACTCTGCCACAGATTTTCTCTGTTTCTTCTTGTGCAGATAACAG
This sequence comes from Zonotrichia leucophrys gambelii, assembly GCF_028769735.1. Lineage (NCBI taxonomy): Eukaryota > Metazoa > Chordata > Aves > Passeriformes > Passerellidae > Zonotrichia > Zonotrichia leucophrys. Next base: position 54,147,415 of record NC_088173.1, read on the forward strand.
AGAGTTAATAAAAAGGTTTAAGCTCTGATAAACCATGATTATTATTATTTTGCTTCTGAGACGTGAAGATGCAGGAAGAAAACAGGGTTTCCACCAGCAGCACCATCAGGACTGTTTTGTCACTACTGACTTTACTACAGAAGCAGACAATGCAGATTGACGCTGACAGGATTATGAGATCTTAGAGACAGGAACATTCTCAGAACCTGCTAAGCTGCAAATCAGCTAGGCTGCACTTTTCAGAAGTTTCATATGCTGTTCATTTATCACTGTGTAGTTTTTTTATCACACAGAAAACCAGATCTTTTTCCTCCCTTTCCATAGTCTCGGACTACAGGCACTCCACAATGATGCCTTTGCTTGGCATTTGTTTAACTTCACTTGCATCTGGCAGGGAATCGGCTTCACAAATGGTTATCTATTTTTCACAAGAGGTTTTGTTTCTAACTGCATTTCCTCTTGGAAATGGAGTAAAACCAGACCCTGAGTCTTTTGTTCCTTGGCGGTGCCCTCTGGAGACAGCGGCAGAGGGAGGAAAGCGCAGCGTGAGCCTGGAGTGCCACCTGATGGCCCGGGAGCCAAAGCGCCAGGCGAGCTCTGCCAGCTGGGGACACCTGCCCTCTGCAGCCAGGGGACACCTGCCCTCTGCCAGCTGGGGACACCTGCGCTCTGCAGCCAGGGGACACCTGCCCTCTGCCAGCTGGACACTGCCCTGCAGCAGGGACACCTGCCCTCTGCAGCCAAGGGGACACCTGCGCTCTGCGGCCAGGGGACACCTGCGCTCTGCAGCCAGGGGACACCTGCACTCTGCCAGCAGGGGACACCTGCCCTCTGCCAGCTGGGGACACCTGCCCTCTGCAGCCAGGGGACACCTGCACTCTGCCAGCTGGGGACACCTGCGCTCCACCAGCTGGGGACACCTGCCCTCTGCAGCCAGGGGACACCTGCGCTCTGCCAAACTAGCAAACGTGCCATTTTCTAGCAAAAAGCCCTGAACAGCAACCAGTGGAGCGAGGCTCCAGGCAGAGATGGGCTCTCTCTGTAGGTCAAGGTCCCTGCGTGAGGACACAACCTCCTGGATGCCCTAGGACTGGCTTCCCGACTTTTTAAAGAGCATACTCACGTATTTTTTAAAGGAAAGCTATAAGCAGTGTTTCCATGGTCCTGTTCTGCTTCAAAGCTTGAAGTTCAAGCTTAGTTAGAGGGGACAAAAACACAAGTTTTCTCAGTGCTTAACACTTCCCCTTAAGGAGAAGGTGACTCTCATATTTTCTAACTCAGGCTATGATTTACAAGAGGAACTGCAGGATCCTAATGAATTTTTTTTCCTAGAGTAAAAGGTAATTAAAGCTTTTGAGTAGTAATATGAAAATAAATGAACCATCTTAATGCATATAAACAGGGCTGTGATTTGGTGTTTGGTTTCCAGGCATTCTATTTGCATGCAACACTTGCTTGTATGTAGGTGCCAGGAGCAGGTATGTTATCTCCTTACAAGTTGCCAAATTGCACCTAATTTTTGCTGCATGGATTAGAATATTTCTAACTCAATGGCATAGTTGTTGGTTTTCCTTCATATCCATCTGCTGCTCAAACAATTGCAGCTGTGAAGCTGAGGGAGTGTCGCTTCCTTCAACCTCCTTCAGCTGTTACTGGATGTGAGCCTTAGCCTGAGAGGCTGCAATGGGTTTCAAAAATATTGAAAAGGTATTCACTATCTGGAAATTTCTTTTGCCTTTTCCAGTGGAAACAGAGAAGCCAGAAGGCAAAGGAGCAGCTCAGTGTAAGAACACAGGAAAGCACTAACACAGAATGGTTTGGGATGGAAGGGACTGCTAGCCCCCCTGCCATGGACAGGGACAATTTCCACTGGGCCAGATTGCTCAGAGCCTCACCCAGCCTGGCCTTCAACACCTGCAAGGATGGGGCAGCCACAGCACCTCTGGGCAACATTCTTATTACCCTGTGTTACAAAAAAATGGGAACAAATTTACCATTAACACCACCTATTGTATAGCACTTAAAATTCCATTCGTTCTAAGAAATAAAACCACATGTTAATTCCTACAGATCTGCCATTTTTGTCTCTGGGAGAACAAGGAAAAACTGCATTCTTGCCTTCTGCAAGATGCTGTTAGTCATTACAGAGTGGGCTCTTAAGTTATTCAGAATCTCTGTATGTGTTGTGTTGTTTTTCTGTGCTTATGGAAGAATGTACCAGTTTGGAGAACAAGCAGTACTTTCTCATGTTACATTGAAGATGAAATTCAAATGAATATTTTTAAAAAATTCTTTATATTCTAAATGCTAAAGCTGAACTTACAGAACAGCTGAACCTAATTTAGAATTGTTAATAGCCATGTAATATCCTCCTCCTCTTTCATTGATTAATACTAATTCAAAAGACTGAATTACCAGCCTAGAGAAAGAGCACCTGTCTTTGGAACTGTTTATAATTCATCATATATTGAAAACTGAGTAAGAAAATAATAATTGAATTATTAAGAGCAGCTGCCAGATTCTGTGCCTCTCCAGCCTAGAAGATGGACTGGTTTGGAACACAGAGCTGTAGCAGGAATGGAACAAAGTTATTTTGTGCTCTGTTTACTTGCAAGGTGTAAAGCAAATAGAGGCACCCTTTGCAAAAACACCTCGATTATTAAATTCCAGCAATTTTGTGATTGTCAGCTAAGATACACTTTAGAAAGGAAAGGTTTGATAAACGTTTCAGAAGACTGAACACTAGATCAACAAGCTCCATCAAAGTCATTAATGTACCCTCTTTTTCCATAAAAATTTAAAAACATCACAGAGAAACACTTAAGAAATAGCATTCACTATTTAGAGGTCTTGAAGTAAAATTTGCTTCCTCTGTCCCTTGTGGCTGCACTGAAAAACTGGAAACAGATGGAAAATGACCTTCAATGTACTACTGTGCAAAACTTCCCGCTTGTGCTGAAAGGAGGCGCTTTACAAATTCAAGTATCCCCATCAATCCATCACTACAGAGCACATGGATTATTTTTCCTAGGACCTAGCTATTTCAGACTTTGGCTTTGGGTGTTTTCTTCTCTTCATGTAAGTGCATAAAGGGGAATTATTCCATACTGAATCTGACCAATATTGATATGAGTATTTTTGAAGGAGCTCTCCCCCTCTGAGGAACCAGAGCTTTTTAACAAATAATTCAAAGTTTTCAAATTTAGTAACAGTTATATGCCAATATCCTCTAACAACTTCCACAAAAAAGGCTGCAATACAAGTTTCAGAGTTGTTATTATGATAGAGATGGCAACTAAAAAATGAAGCCTTTTGTCTCTTAAAAATCAACTCGTTACAAAGAAATCAAGTACTCTCCCTCCTGTTGCAAAACTTCCCACATCTGACTTGAGTCACTTTTACATTTTCAAGACATGTAACAACTCCTTCAAAATGCACCACACTAAGTCACTAAGTTGACATCCATACAAAGGGTAAAAGCTGAAAGGAGAAATTTTAACATTAGTTCTGAATCCCAAGACTGTCGCCTTTTTCTCCTCCTGACAAACACATGAATAGAAGTTTCACAATTGTGTATGTATGTAAGGGAAAAAGTTAAAAACTTAAAATCTTTTGTGCTTATATTTCAGAGTCAAGAAGAATGTTTGGGTATCTAAAAAGAGCCTATGGATGTTCTAAAAAAAAAAAGAGGACAAAGGCCGAAGTTTGGCTTATTTCCAGCCTAAATGGGCCTCTGTAAGGGAAGCTGTCAAAACTTGCATGTAGTTTCTATCTTATGCCTTTTTGTTTTTCCCCAGGTGGAAAGAGAGATACTTGGCAAGTTTTCAAAGCTAGAAGCACCCTGAAGATATGGTTTTACTTCACAGATTTTCTGATGGGCTGAAGCATGACTGTGGGGCTTTGGATGGTGGGGGCTTCTGCCATAGGCACTGGGCAGCACATCTGGGGGTGCCTTTGGCTCCTCCCTCCCAGCTGCAGCCCTGGGTAATGCACAAGAGGGTGCTCACAGCTGGTATGCAGCCATTGCCTCACTGTCCCCAAAAGGTTTTCACTGCTAACCCTTCTCCCTGGTCCTGGTGATGACTGGCACACAAAGGCACAAAGGAATCTAAAGCAGGCTCAGTGGAGGAGTCAGGGAAATGGCAGGATGGATCTGTGATGTGATACTGTGATACACAGTGGCCAGAAAAGGTCCAAAGTCACACCAAAAGTAGGGGGAAGCACTATGTGCAGACTGCACAGCTACAAAAACTTCACCTGCCACACCAGATTTTACTGTTGACTTCAAAACTGTCAGGTGCAACTACAAGTATCTCACATCAGAATATTTTAAACATTCTAAATGGTACTTTTTGGTGCAAGCTGCTATCAGCACAACACAAACAACTGGTCACAATGTCAAAGCATAATGAACAAATGTTGTACCCATTTAATTCAATTTGCACTTCATGTTTATTTGCAAAATACAAGTAATTAAACAAACATTCTATTTCCATTTCCACTAGAGACTTTTAGGTATAATTTCAGTTGCTGTGGCTTGTATATTACTGGTACCAATATCTCAATACCAGCCCTGGTATTTGCCTTTCACACACCAGCATGGACTCTACCTTAGTGTAACCAATCAGAACAAATAGCAAATTTCAAACACAGTATTTAATGCTAAGTAGAAGCCTGGGAACTTCATAAAACCTTGCTGGGGTGTGAAATGTTGTGCCCTTTCAAAAAACAGTGGTCACTATCTTCTGGACAAATAGTGAAACAGTGATTGCTGTACGCAAATATTACCACCAGGTACTGACTCTAAGATCACCTTTTTCTAGAAAACACCAAATAAATACAAGTAATAAATGCAACAAAAGCCATTGTCAGTTACCTATTCTAAACCATACCTGTGAAAATACAAACGGGCACATTGTGAATACTTAAAAGAGTAAAGTGCTTTTAACATTGAGCAAGTGAATTCATCTAGTGTTGTACCACAGGCAATACATCCATTTTGGACAAAACAGTTTCCATGCAATTACTCAGCAGTGATCCCCTGTATTCATTTACAATATTAAGTACTATATATTCCTTCAGTCATACAGGGTTTAAGGTCAGGATACGGTGTGTACACTGGCAAAACTCAACCAGTGCTCTATATCAGCACACTGTTTGAGCATTGCTACAGCAAGGTAGATTTTTGTTGCGTTTTTTTTTCCTCATAAGGAGCCAAACCTTTGGTAGTGTAAATGCAGTGGATGCTGAAAATACCACTGAACCAACGTGTGAGCACATTACGCAGCTGACAGGAATGGGAAGAAGAAAAAATCAAAAGCAAATTTAATGGCTCTATGCACTGTGCTCCTCCAGTCCTGCTCTATTTTCACGTGCCTCCCTGCAGGTAAGAGTTTAGACATGCAATTCAAGCAAGTGATTGCTTTCAGTTCAAAGACAGGCCATTTACTGCCAAGACGACCCTCCAGAATTGTGCTGAATTCAATTATACTCCCTTGCCTCAAGTTCAGCAACACCTTTTTAAACTCATTGCTTGCCTTCAGCACAATATCTTTGGTTATATCATCCTCCTCTATAGGCTTGCTTCCATTTTTGCTACTGAAAGGCATGCCCACAGTTATTTCAAATTTGTACCGATCAAACATTTTCATGTGGCATTTATGCTTTGTCAAAAACTTCAGACGACACAATTCTTCCTCCTCCAGTGTAACATTTTTGGGATCACAGAGAGGGTAAGTTTCACCATACAAGCATCTCATCCAATCACCAATAAAAAATGGAAGCATATTTATTGCAGATTCTGCACTATTGTCGATTTCTGTCACACGCACGTATTTGAACCGCCCGGTCCATGTCACTCGGTGTCCTTCCAGGTGACTGCACAAAATCTGAGTACGTGCCATGTTGGTCTCCTTCCAGGCCCGGGGTCCACAGAGGAAACCATACTGATTCCACGTCAGGGTGGAGTTGTAAACTTTCATGCCTTCAGACCGATACACATAGAACCAACAGAACAGCACCACGGCTGTAATCCACACCAGAATGAGTTTCACAATGGAGCTCCGAGTGAGCGATTTCACCACTTCAACTACGGAGAAGTTAACCTTTGTCCACCATCGAAACAGCAAAGGAACAGCACACAAAACCAGGGTCACTACAATTTTCATGAGCTCCAAAGACAAAAACCACTTAATGAAGTGGACAAGACACATCAGTGCAATGCCTACACCCAGCACTGGCAGGGCAAAGAGGAACAGGAAGTAACCAATGGATGCACGAACGAGCCCAATGCCAGAGGACTCCCGCAGAATGACCACAGAGAGCTCACACCACATAAAGCACACCAGGTATGGGACCAGGTAGCAGTAGGTGCCTTTAAAATTTCGTAGTTGGGCCATTCTAAAGAAAAGATAGAACAAGTACAAAAACAGAAGGCAGGGGATGCTTACATTGATCACAAAGAAATGGCCTACAGGAACTGTAAAGAAAGTTTTCCCTAAGAATTTCAAGTAGCCAAAATTCCCAGGTAATACCTGCAGTAGGGATAAGCAACCTGCAGCTGTCTCAGTCATTAATGCCCTTCGTGTGTAAGGTTCTGCACACGTGCTTAAACTCATGTAACTTGTCACTGTGAAGAAAACTGAGACAGTAGCTAACTCTGAGCATGGTATACAGTCTTTGCTTGCTATGGGGAAAGAAAAAATTACAAAGAATACTGACAGTAAAAAATAAAAGTACGGCTCTAAGTGATTCCATCCAAAGTTCACCTCAGCTTGCTCAACATCTAGGTTTGGTTCAAAACGAAGCAGTAAGTCAGTCAAAGCACGGAAGTTTTCCCAAGCCTTACTGTCCTGAAAAACTTTCAATGTGCAAATCACCATAGAAATGAAGGACAAATAGAATATGACTAATGGAATAATGAAGGCAAAAAAATCAATTGTCAGATTACTGATGATGAAGAAAAAGATGAGAGCATTGATATGGTGTGTTGGAACAATGGTAGACAGCCAATGCATTCCTGCCTTTGATGCAATATCTATAAGGTATTCTTTAATTTCCATAATGGCATGAAGTGGATATTTAAAAACCTGGAAAAAGAGAAAGAAGCATTTTATTAACGAGCAGTTTTGTATCTTTACATCACAGACACTCCTAGCTGAAGTAGTAGCAGCCAGTTGTCTAACCTCAGCTAACATGAAAAGATTTATATTTCAGATCAATGTTGCCAATAAAAAAAGATTACTGTGTCTGAGATTATTAGCTCGATTTTTATTAACTCAGTGACACGAAGCTCAGAGACAATTTTGATTTCAGGCAAGATGTATTTCATTACCTTTGACACATATAATTAAATGGCTTCCTAGTCAAATATTCTGCTCTGCTAACTTCACACTGAAGATAAACTACATGGCTGCAGCCCTGCACTATCTTAAGTCATTACCTGAGCTGCGAGTACCACACTTTAAAGCATCTAACTGCCACATTCTGCAAGGATTACGCTATACATTCTATGCAGATACACTGCAGGAAGTAGTGCCTGTGATTCATATGGACATACAGCAAGTCTTTACAGCTGTGGTTTTATCTTTAAAGAATCCTTGCAAGCATCTAGGGATGCAGCTGTCAAAACCTGTTTTGGAAGCAGCAGCAGTATGTTAAATTCAATTACTACACATTCACAGATTCTTTTAACTCCACAACAGTATCTGTAGAGGATCTTAAAATTCTGCCTATTTTATGTGGCATTTTCAACACAGTCACTGGACAACAGAGAAACTGCTGGATTGAATAATCTCCCTATAACCAACCATACTTCTGCAAAAGATGAATTAAAGGGTCCTGGATTTTTTTAAACACACAATCAAATATTGCATAGGGACATGAGATGCTGCAGTCAACCCTCCTTCTCCCATAAAAGGACAGTTTTTATGTTTTCTCAGATTGTGTATTTTTATAATAATTAGTTCAAGGGGAAAAGCCAAGAATGTTAAAGCAAATACCTGTGGCACTGTGATGAACTGGGACAGCACATGCCCCAGTGATTTGGCCAAAATTTGTTTATTTGTGAAGGCACCTCTGTTCTTCATAAAAGCATCTCTTTCAGACTATTAGCCATGCAAATACTTGGAAAGAGACACCTTTCACTCATTCCCTTCTTTTTCCCCACCCCTGCAATATGGTAATGGGCAACAAACTTACAGCAAAAACTCAGGTCAGCAACCACACACCCCCTACCTTGCCTAAAATCTGTATGCCAGTATTGAAGGCATGCACCTTTATTTCCCCTTCTCCCTCCTAGAGAAGGGGAAATGTCTAGAGAAGTATCAGTGTAGAAGCGAACAGGAAGTTTCATCTTTCTTGAATTCCATCGTAACAGAACCTTTTCATGCTATTGATAATTTTTCCCACCTGCTTGCTCCTGTTTAAATTAGAAAGATATGAAGCATATAACAACATCTATAATAAAAACAGGGCAGTGATGACAGGTACATTTAACTCCTCACTGAAGATGTAACAAAGGTAGATTGACCCTTTACAGGGAAAACTGTTGTTCCTTTCTTTTAAATATGTGACTCATATACACCAAACTTGAAACATATATATGAAGTCAAGTCCAAAAAGAAATTACAGCCACAATTCTTGTGGTGTTCTATACAGACTAAACATCAGCATTGAGAGAGAAGTGCAAGTCACTCCTGGTTTTGTCTGTAATGCTTAAGAGGCCATTCAACATAAGCTGTTCCATACTGCCTTTTTACCTTCAGTCGTAGGGGTAACTCTTCAGGACTCTTCCCTGCCAACTCATCATCTTCCTCTTCCTGCATAATCAGGTTGGATGGGATGATTCCCTTTGCGTACTTCTTGGTAATTTCAACAAAGTCATCCAAAGCAATAAATTTTTTAGCTAAAAAGATAAAATAAAAATTTGGAGTAAATTTTATCACAACACTGCATTGATTATGAATTGGAATATTAATTTTCTTTCCTGCCAGAATCTAGTCTACAAAAACTGAACTACTGACAACATAGGTTTACCTTGCAACTTATCCTGAGATTTCTGCTGAAAACAAAAATCTCCTTGTGACAGCAACATGTATAATACTCAACATCTTATCAGATCAGCAGATAAGTTTATTATACTGATAAGTAGAATAACTGAGTGAATGTAGCTTATCTGCAAGGATTCCACAGGAAAAGAGACTACTGGCTTAGGCCACAGTTTTAAATCATAAGACTATTGTATCCACTTAAGAGAAATATTCAACAGCTGCATTGGAAAGAGATTGTACTGAAGCAGTAATGAATTATCTGCATGTCATCAACTGAAACACGGACTTCTGATTTGTTATTTAGCAGTCATTTTTCTGAGTTCAGAAGTTACAGACATAATTATGGGAAATACACAATTATGACATCTATGAGACTAAATATGGATTACCTAAAGTGTATTAATTTAATATGCTATATGACTATACAACGGGCCTCCTCCAAACTGTATCAACTGTGATCTAAAACAGCTACCAGCAACAAAACAGATTTTGCTCTGTTTACATAGAGACAAAAATCATCCCTCCACCCTGGAAGATCCTTATTCACTTCAGTGTGTACAAGGGAGGCATGGGCTACTACTGAAAACAGGGAAATGGCAGGACAGAAGATGATTTATATGCTGGTTCAAACTCTTTGCACCCAGTTCTCTACATTAGCATGGATTAACTAATTTCTATGGCAGACAAGCTTGATGCAAGTTTGTGAAGGAGAATAATTAACAGCAATTTCTTTCCCATAAACTAAAGCAAATTGGTGTATACTTGAAATAATTAAATGACAAAAATCTGTAACACACCTCCTACGCAATAAATTTAACTAGTTATCTGATGCAAAGATATGAAAGCTGGCTTGCTTACTAGTTTGAGATTTTAAAGAAACAGATAACTGCTTCATTAAATTAAAAATCAGAGGATTAATGTGTTTGGGCCTAGAAATTTTTTAATTTAAATATGCTACATTTATAGAAGCAACACATAAATATGTCCACATTTAAAACTGAAAACACTGGAGATATATAGCAAAATAAAGTATTTGTCTCAAGATACATACTAGAGGAAGAGGAATGTTAAGGAGTTCAACAGAAAATCATCATCTTACAGTCTTATCTTTTGGTTTAATCTCACAATATAGATGCTGTCTATAGTTTGGGCTTTTACTACTTCTCCTCCTCCATGCATGAACCCTTATGTCCCACAAATACCATCTGGCATGCCTCCCAAGAAACAAGAAAGGATTAATTTTTGCTAACTATTTTAATTATTCACAGACTGTAAGGCAACTTAACTTGCATAAAGAAATCGGTGAGACTTTTTAGGTGTTTTGGTGGGCTTCAGATTAAGCCTACTATGAAAGGTCATCTAAATTTACTGTCTTATTGGGAAAAAATACACAGTGCTGAAATATTCTTATTCATGTAGAATCAGCAAGCAGACACATTAGAACCTCATAAAAATACCTTAACAGCACTTTTACAGGATCACGGGACATCCTGAGAAGAAAGAAGTTATTAACTTACTATGTATAGATGGCCTATCCACTGCAATGACATGCACCCTCTCAGGCATGCAACAACTGCCCATTGACAATGTCACCTCTAATTTTCTGTTTATACCTCCATTAAGGACAACCCAGATCAGATATCTGCAAACATGTATCTGGCTTAAAAATTACCTTCCAAGTATTGGCAATATACTAACACTGAAAGAAAAAACTCCTTCTGGCAAAATAAATGAAGAAAATGGGTCAGAGAAATAAATGCTCAAGAGCCATAGTTTTCTTGTTCCTCCATGAAAAGGCAAAAGCTCTTTAGAGAAGAAGTAATATCTTACCTCCTACTTTAACTGTTTGATGAAAATTTTTCATTTTTAAACGTCTCTAGTATTTTGTCACCCAAGTGTCCTTTAAATTGATATAAGAAGTGTATTTTGTAGATTCTACTTTATTATTCATAGATTTTTTTCAATTTGGTTATTGCTATGAATACGAACGAGGCCAAACTTTCTCTAGAGAAAGAGGTTCTCGTTTATTAAAACAGCTGCTAGGAACAGAGTACCTAGCATAAGCCCAAGCACCCACAAAGTGAACCAAAACCAGAACAGTGCGCTATTCCCAAGGGCACTGGGCTCTCCCCACAAAACAAGTTTCCAAAAACAAGAACCCTGACCCCACCGAACTCTCCCCATTTAGAGCCCCCTTGGAGTCCAGGATTGGTCCCTTTTGGATCCGCATGGTGATTGGTCCATTTCCAGGCTTCTCATTGGCCTTTAACGCCGTTCATTCTGGACCAATCGTTTCTGCAGGGCTTCGCATGATTGGTCAGCTCTTCCATCCAATCCCTCTTTGACCTCGCCCTGCCCCGCCAGAGCGCCCTTCCACCAAACCCTGGGCCCTTCTCCTAGAACGTTCTAATTACCCCCCCCCCCTTAACATAATACAATTATGATAACATAATTAATACAATATAATTGAACTATACCCTAATTTAACATAGCTTTTACCTATAATATTTATGACAAATTTCCCTGCCTCCCCCATCCATCCTAGGAAAAGGAATCAATTCACATCAATTTCTGCCTACACTTACATATAGGTTCACTTACTGCCCTGCTATTTTATCTGTAATTTAAGCCTTAAAAAAAAAAATTATATTTTCCAGTTCCTTTACTGATAACTCTGAATTACTGAAGAATCCAGAACAAAATGACTTGCTGTGCACTCACTTGTAGCAGCACGTGCCAGTTCACCTAAAAGGGTGGAAAGAACCCCAATGCAACACAGCTCCTATGAACCCAAATACATCTGCATTATGATACAATGACTGGACAATGAAATTCAACAGTCTTGTCCTTGAAGGACTACTTCTAGTTTGCCAGAGGTGGCAGCCAAGTCACAAAAACAGCTGACATAGTCTCACAGAAGGTCTGAAGGTCTGATAGGACCACAAGCTTGCTTTCCAAAATATTATTTCTCACATCCCTTAATCCCTTATTCTCACACAGGCGTGTGCTCCTGTTGCTCTTTTACTTCTGTGAAAGCTAATGAAAACTAAAATACTCTACTCTTCTTAGGAGTGCTATTTTTCAAGTCACCTGTGTAACAAACTCCCTATTCCATCTATGACGCTTCTGTTCCACATAATCTTAACTACAGATGTATTAGTAAATAACATGCTGTGTGACATTTAAAACTGCTCTTCAAGTATTGATCTAGATTGCACAGGACCTATTCCATATGACTTAGTGCATTTCAAGAAATTGAGGTTTTCCTGACAATGAGAAATTGAACCTTATGTTAAATATTATTCTTGAAAAACTACACAAGCTGCATTGCTGATAATTCATTTTCTTAATATAACACTTTCCTCCTAAAAGCCCAAAAGCACATCAGTATTTCTAACAGTTATTCCAGACTAAGAACTTTAATTTCCAATTCCCACCTCATCAAACCTTACAAAACTCACAGACTTAGGTCTACAAACCTGACCCTGTGTGTGTTAAGGGGTTTAATTCTTCACAATACATGAATTAAGCTGCTGTAAATAATGAAAGAAGTATCTTGGTGCATCTTTCCTAATTCATTCATTGAACAAATATGAAAAGACAAATATTAATTATAAGGGAAGAGCAAACAGAAGCAAAGCAAATAGAATGAAGGATCTGTCTGCACTAAATTGGTGCATAATTCATTCCCTCACTGTAATCAGAAACACTACTGCATTTAGAACTAAAGTAAAAAAATATTGAAGGTGAGAATTTTCTTTGCTGAATAGCATTTTGAGTGCTGAAAGGGCAAGAATATGAAAAAAACAAATGACAGGCAAACTGCCTTTAGTAGTTGACTGCAATGATGATGTCTTCCGTGAATTCATATGCAGATCAGTTATTTGTTTTCCACACAGAATAAACTGACACTATCAGCAATCCAAACCTTCAAACATTCTTACTCTGGCAACACAAAATTGTTTACCAAAGCAAACTAGAAACTAAAGTCCCTGGCCAAGACTGAAAGCAGCAGCATGCACTCACATTCACTGTTCACCAATCGCTCCAGCATCCTTCTCTGCTTCTGCACAGACTTTGGGACTGGGCCAGGCTGCTTCTCACCATCTGTTTCAATAACAGAAGTCAAAGCAGTCAATTAAAGAGATCAAACATCTGGGGAATGATATTTCCACAAAGTAAGGAAAAGACAAACTTACAGAGAAACAGATAACAAGTGGCTAGTTTTCTATATTCCCGTTACTGTACTAGAAAAAGAAACAGGACTGCCACAGCTAACATTTAGTACTGTAGTGGCAGAATGTCTTGAAGACTGAATCTGTAAACTGAAACATCTAGTGAGGTATCATCAAGATGACTGTTAGAGAAAAAAAAATCAAATAGAGCAGAGCCATAAAATATCTATTTTCCAAAGACAATGAGTGATAAATAAATATATTTTAAATATATGATCAATTGAACAAGTGCTCAGTGACCCACAACCTACAGCAAGTGTTGGTCCAGAGAGTACAGTTATTAAAAGAGAGTTAGTCTTTGAGAGAGTTACATTATCTTTAGCAGATTGTACATTTACTATTATTTCATTCCTGATTGTTCATAAAGCCCTTTAGGTTTCGAGCTGCACTGTGCCTATAAGTTTGTATTTTATCAATACCATAATTCAATTCATGAACAAACCTTCATTGTCAACTTGCCCAACATTTTCCAGAAGCTCAGAAACAGCTAATTGCTTCTTCTTTTTTGGATTTAATTTCCAGTACATGACCAAGGCAGCTTTTCGAACAGCCCTCTCCAAGTCAGTCTCAGATGTTAACTTTTTCACTTCTTCCTCATTCTCAGAAGTTATGCCTCAAGAAAAGAAAAAATACATTACACGCTCATCCAACACCCATGCAGAAATGATAGATTTTCTCACAATTTATTTTTCACAGTTTAGTCTGAAACTTCTCAAGTTTCAGTCACATTCTGACCCCCAAGTAAATTACTCAAATGTCCTTCTGTGTCCATTGCTTATCAAAATCTAAGTTTAAACTGTACTTCAAAGATGTGCAAGACATGCATTATACTATGTCTTGCTTCAACTTTTGAAGTACAGTGGATCAGGCAAAAGGTAGTGCAGACAGGCATGGGTGACATGCAAGGGCACCAAGAACTGATTAAAAGTTGGTTTTCTTTTTTGTTTTGTTGGGTTTTTTACCCCCTCATAAGAGTTCAGATAGTTGGTGGACCAGAAGAGACCATTCCAAACATGAGAAGTAACATGAAGGAAGATGAGAATCGTAAAGTGGGTGTGGGATCTCAGCACCTCAGGACTGAGGTGCCGAGTCTCCGAGACCACCCTTGGGGGGCTCGGGAGTCCTGGAATGTTGCCAGAAGTGTCTGGTGGCTGGACTTTGATCCTACACAGGAGACGACACCTGTATGAGGATAGGAGGATTTCACCGGGGTGAATGGTGAAGGGATTAGTTAATTAGAGGGTGAGACACAGGGTTTAGGATTTCTGTACAGGGGGGTTTAGAGAAGTAAGATGGAGGAATTGGGGCGTGTCCTGTCCTTCTTCTTCTTCTTCTTCTTCTTCTTCTCCTCCATCTTCTGTGGTGATGGTGGCACTTTGGGATTGGTCATTACTAAAAGTGCACCGGGCAATAAGGGTAAAAGGTATTGGGGAAAAATGATAAATATTGTACACGTAACTTTGGGTATAAAGATAGGTGACTGCCCGGAGGGCAGGACAGTGTGCTTATGGCTGGCTGCTGAGCAGACCTCTGTCGGGCCGAAAGAAAATCTTTTAGATAAACAATTAATAAACACAGAGACCGAAAGAAGAACCGAAGCCTCTTCTCGTCCTTTGATACGCGGGCTGCCTCAAGGCCACCTCGGGCCTTTCCAGGCCCTCCAAACAGCCGAAAACCGGACAAGTGGGAGAAGACAGTGAACATGACCAATTAGAAGAGAGGCTGGAGGAGGGTAAAAGAATGAAACAACAGCAGATATGTAGCTGGTGTGTGGTTACATATGCTCCTCAGAGTCAAAGAAAAGCAGCTTCCATGAAAGGTTAGGACGAGAAGAACATGCACGGATTTCATGAAGAAATTCAAGCAAATAACTAACAAAAATGCTTTAATAAGCAGTATTGATAATTAGTGGTTTTTAAATTACCTGTTTTAACAATCTGTTAGCAACTGCTCACGCCATTTTGCCATGATAATTTCCATCATACCTTAACCACTCTTTTCAGAGTTAAAAGGAGTACAATATTGTTTCAGATAATGTGGGAAGTGCAAGCAGGAAGCCTCAGAGAGCCCATACCTCTTCTGTCTTCCAGGCATCTGCGCAAGAGTTTGACAGCTTCTCTTCGACCTTGCTTAGCAGCAAGGATGAACCAGTCAACTGCACTACAATTGTTGAGTTCTTCATCCTCCTCTTCTGCTAATTTCAGGAAGTGCTTCCCCACCTATAATAAATAGGAAACAAAATTGCTTCAATTACTGAAATATACTCTACTTTGTCTTTATGTCTTTCTCCCTTCTTCCTTCTCAGCCCCCTAGAACTCAGCTAAGATAAATTCTCTCTGAACAAAAGGTCAAAACATTTGCTCCTAGCACTAAAGAACATAGTTGTAAGCTGATCTTCTGATTGGAAAGATCTGGAAGAACTTGAAGCAAGAAGGAATTGCAACACATTTGGCCAGGTCAGTGAATCAGTTGCTGCTGGTGTTCAGGCATCTGGCAGAATCAAGTGAAGCTCAGAGTGTTTAAAGTTTTCTTGAATTCTTTTCCTCCTACAACAGCGACCAGACAATACTGCTAGTTTCCTTTTAGAGACAGAGTAAGTAAGTGTAATATAATCAGAAATTCAGATGAAGCTATTGACAAGGCCTTGACATGGAAGCAGGCTTCAAGAAGGGCAATCCCTGACTCACTCCAAAAAGATCAAAGATCAAAGCAAACTCATGATTATTTGGTGAATGAAATAAAACTAATACTGCTTAAGCATCAAACAAATCCAGTGAAAAAGCTTATAAAAATACTCCTATTCAGGATTACAGAAATTACCAAGCAGGTGTCTATATTACTGTTTTACAGGTAAGAAAAAACCACCACCCTTTTTCTTCCTTCTAAAAATTAAAATATATGAAAATGTACTAGTAAATATATTTGTGCAACAGTATGAAACACTTCTGTTTATCACAAGACAAGGCCTTAAGAAGTGAAATGGCAGAAAATTACCAGAACTACTGGACATTTTATCTGCATACCTCAAGAATGTGGAAGATGTTTTTGCTTGGCTCGCTGTACTCCCCCCTCTCTCTGTAATGTTACTTCATTCAGCAACATTCTAGAAGCAATTAATGCAATACCTTAACAGCTTTTAAAATCCACAATATTATCTGCTGGAACAAAAAACCCTGTTTGAAAGGTTCTCTGAAACTTTTGTTACTGCAGCATTTGTTACAGCCACTAAAGGTGACTAAAGAAATATTGTTGAAAGATTAATAAATCACATTACCCTTATGTAGATTAAATGCAGTGATATAACAGATATATTAATTATATATATATATAAAATAAATGCATATATATATAAATGTGTGTATATATATATATACACACACACACACACACATACACTATATATAATATTATATAAGACAGAAAGGTCTTTCTTCTTCTCCCAGTAACGTTTATTTCTCTGGCCATTTAACTGGTTTCATACACTTCAGTGAGTGTTTCAACAACTTCCACACAGAGACTTATTGGGTAGACATTAAATCCATAGCACATACAGTGAAGCTATCCAAAACTATACAGAAATAAGGAGAAAATTGGACTAGATAATCCAAACATTGATTACAAAGTCATGCCTGAGTTCAATGGGAGGTGCACACCAAGAGTGTATGAGACCAAAAAAAAAAAAAAAAATCTTTCAGCAATTGCATGGCAATCTGTCATTCAACTGCAGATGTACCTACAGCTATTTATTTCAGAAAGGAATTGCTTGAACAAGTTACATGGCAAATAACATCCATCTGACAAGAACAGCTGTTTCTTACGCAGGTTTATATTTATAGCCATTGAGATTTTGAGCAAAACTTCAAGAGTAGCAACACTTAATCACACAGCTCTTAAGTTTCTAAGGACCATTTATATACAGAAACATGTATTGCAACACCAACTAACACTTTGTGTGACTAGTCATAGCACAGAAGGCACATAGCACAAGCAAAATGGTAGCATAACCTGTTTTATGTCTGAAATGCTTCTTGGCTTGTCTGTGGTTCTAACAGCAATGCTCCTACATCAAACCACCTGAAAATGGCTGCAAAGCTCTGGCCTGTAGCAGTCAAAGGAGAAAGAATGGATGGGAAACAGTGTTAACCTCAAATCTGTCATTTAAGTAGTCTGGGATTCTCTCTTTCTCATGAGCTGAGAGAGTGCAATAAAGTCATACTTGGTAACAGCCTAACACAGACTTGTCTAAAGGTTGCTCCCATCTCTGGCTTTGCTAAGTGAGGTGGTCATCTCAAGCAAGATGTCTCCTTGCAGACATCCTCTGGTTAAAGACACAGAACTGCCTTTTCTCCATTACAGAATTCCTGCTGTGGGTGTTTCATTTATGCAACTGCCATACAGTTATTTCTCAATTTAAATATATATATATATATAGTTACAGTAATTCATGTTGACAGCCACTAAGAGTGCATTTATTTCCACAGGCATTGCAGAATTATTTTTGAATAAACACAGAATAATAAAATAACTACAAGCCATTGAACCAGCTGATTTCTTGTGTTTGACTTTGTAGTGGTTAACAAACAGCACAAAAGTGGCATCTCAGCATCTCATTCCTGCTCCTACAAATGTGAGAAATTAAATGTGACATTTTTCTAATTGATTCTAAAGGAATGTATTCAACCATAGAGAAGAAATAAATTTCTTTTTGGGTTTTAAAAACAAAAAGCTAATTCTCTCTCCACAATAACAAGAAATGTGACTGCATAAAAAAAAGAAATTATTGTATTTTAGGCTCCATTTCAGGCAGTCAATTCATCCTGAGTGCATACTGAAGAAAAATTGTATGCTGTATCTTTTTATGGTAAGAACCCTATTATTGTGTGGGAGTAGAAAATGTACACAGTTATAAAGGAAGAGAATGAAAGTGGAATTAATAGTGAAGGAGAAAACCCCCATCATTTATATATACATATGTATGCATCACAGACTTAGATTATGTAAGTATTTCTGAGTATTCTTACTCAACTGGAAATTATAGCCTGAAAGAATATTATGGACTTTGCTTTCTTACACGTGGAAGAATAGAGTCAAAAGATGGATTTTACAGCAGTGGTTCCCTCAAGGATAATGTTTCATCCTCCACAAAGCCACCAGCTGTTTCAAAGTGAGGAATTTGTTACTATCTCAGGTTACAACTCCAAGGTCAGCTTGCCCCTCAAACAAGTTGCTAAGGGATGGAGAACAAGCCAGCAATGCCTTTTTTTTTTTTTTACCAGCTTTAAAAGAATTATTTTCCCATCCTCACCTCTGATTTTTATTTACAATAGGATTGTTGGGGAAAAATCTAAATCAGCAATGATTATGTAGGAGACTGCAACCATTCCTATTTAGCATCAAAGCTGAATTTTGAAAAGAATGCTCAAGTAAAACACTAACCAGGTTAAACACAAATTAAAATCCTTCCAGAAAATGTTAAGCTATTTATACTAGACCACTATACCAGGCAATAGAATGCAGTGGAAAACTGGTACAATTTTTCTAAAACCTAAGGGAAAACCTGAAATGCTAACAAATGCGGGACAGAACTGATACTATTAATTCAATTTTATCTGCCATTAAATAAGTAAAAGATTTCAATAAACATGGGGGTTCTTTTCTAAAATGTGTAATTCAACAGAGAAATGGTATATGAGCAAAACATCAACAACCAACCTCTGTCCCTGCTAAAGCAGCTCAATGGCAGCTTCCTCCAGAGTGCCGCCTAAGAGCCCTGGTACCTTTGTATACAGAGTAGTGCTGAACCAACAGCATTCAACAGTCCCTGTCTGCACAGCTCCCCACATGCTTCTTTAAAAAAAAGAAAAGCAAAATCAGGTCTGTACCTTTTCCATGCTAAAGAGTTGGACCTGAAGCCACTCACACTCTCAAGGAAGCAGCCTCTCTCAAGGCAGAGAAACCATCTGGCATCCCCTTCCTTTGAATAGTTTAGCATCTAAGCAGACACAGTTCAACTGAGGAAGAGATAATAGTTCTGCAGCAGGCAGTGCTATTTTTGGAATGAAGAGCAAACAAGACTGGACAAAAACCATATATAATTATATAATTATATAATTACCTCTGTTTGTGCTTTTGGCTCTCCAGCTTTGGCCCTCTCAAGCAGGTCTTCAAAGAGCACTTCAGGTTCTTCCTTCATGCCCTCTATAAATTAGATAAAGAAAATTGTTTAGTTGCAATAGTTTAAAGTATTTTTAAAATTGCTGCTGTATGTGGTTGAAGAATTAAATGATCATAACTCAAAAATCCAACATAAGGGTTTTCAAGAACAGTGGAAATTAACTTATTACAATATTGACTCTCCATCTCAGTATTGTACTTCAGCATATTTACCCTTGTTATTTGCTACATGCCACAGGATGCCACAGTTTACAGTTTCTCATTTACTTCCACAAAATTTGTTTCTCAATAGAATATTCCTTACAATAAATATGAGCACATGTGGAACATGTAATATGGATCAGCTTTTGTACTATTACTATTCTTTTGTTGATATCTATTCAGTCTTTCACTTGTCAATCTCTTTAGCACTGGAACCTTTTCTAGGATTTTGAAAAATTAATCAGCCTTTAAAACAGTGTATTTGAAAGCTCAGTCCCTCAGTCTCTAGAGCATACAGAAACTAACAACAATTAGACTGCTAAACCTTGATTTTTAAAAATTTTTCTCCACACTCCACCTCGTATTTTATTTCTTTCCCATCTACTGAACACATACAGACTTAAACAACTGGTTTTCTTCAAAAGCATCATACTGCTCACCAGTCCATCATAAAGAGAAACTTGAGAGCTTTATCTGATAACCAGTATTTGCAAACAACATCATGCTGCGTGCTACTTGATGAATAAAGAATTACTTAATAGCAAAGCTGATGAAGGCCAGAACTGCTACTCTTTTATGAGATTCTCATAAATTAATTTGGAAAAATTTTAAAGAGAAAAATCAATAAAACTGGCATGTTTTAAGTTGGGTAAGAATGGACAACTGACCACTGAGTCAGTTACAGCTTTACTAATCAAGCAATCTAAAATTATAGTTAGAAAGGCAGACCTAAATTCCACACTAAGCACCAAAGTCTGACCCCTACTGACATTACTCCACACAAACACTCTGTGGCACTTTGTAGCTACATCCTGAGGGCAGTGGCAGCATGAAAAGTGTGCTTGGGAAGCAGTTTCCAGGTGTAGGAAAGTGACTTTCAGGCACCAGTGAAGTCAGAGTCCCTGCCTGACTGGGGCACAGCAATGTGAGCCCTGCCAGCTCAGGGGCCAGGCACTTCCAGCTCTTCTTCCTGAAATGGCAGGAAAGAAGAAATCAACCCCATCCCACATGATCTCCTCAACAACAGGGTCACTTGCATTCTTTAACACCCCTGGTGCTGGGACCATTTTTAAAGAAGAACAGGCTACAAGCCAACACTTTAATTAAAATAGATGTATTTAACAAGAGCAAATAAAGAAGTAAGATTTCTTCTTCACCATGCCACAGTTTTGTCTGCCAAGTTCTACTTGGAAAAGTTCTAATGCCAGATTATAACATGTTGTCTGGCTAAACAAGGCACATAATGAAAAATAATTTTCATTTAGTACTTGGTCTTTTCAAAAAACTGTAAAAATATTATTGTAAAATAGGCAAACATCATCCGAGCAAAATTAACTACCTAATCTCCTTGCCCTGATATATAACCAACGTAATTTGAACTCTAAACAAGTCAGAAGCCTGTTTTCCAGATGGCACCATTAACACCAGCAAACATCACTCAGGGACTCTGCTCACAATAAACAGGAAGTTACAGGAAAGAGCACAGTGTTTGAAAGAAACAAAATATTTATCTACCTACCCCACTCAAATGAAACAAGCTGGGCAAGGCAGTACTTTTCTTGTTTCCTCTTGTGCTTTCAAATTCATTAAACCCTTTTGCATCAAAATTTCTGTGCTAGAGGACTTAGGAAGGCCTTCTGTTTTTTCTGTTCAGGGTTTTCTACATGTTGAAAACCCCACAGATATTTCAGTGATATTCTGGATAATATAGGAGGCACCATTCGTGCCTCCTAGTCAGTGTTAAATGATAAAGTGGAATTTACACACATAAGAAAAACAACAAACTACAGAAAGCAGTTTGCTAAACTGATAAAAGCTCTAAAAAGAAAGGCAGTTGTCTGGCAGCTTATATGGCAAAGTCTCCTCCTTTCCATCCACTTGACACACACAAGAGGCATGGCACACCTCTGACCCCTTTTAGCTCTTTTTGCTCAGTAGAATGTGTTAGATAAGAAAACCTACTTCAAAAGAACGCTGAAGAAACAAAATGGGAAAGTTTTACAACACCAGGCTATAGTTACTTTATTGCAATTACATTGCAGATAAACATGTACATAACGGTATTTGCAAAGATGGGGGGAGAAAAGAAAAAATTAAATATGTGCAGCCTTATGGTGAACTGCCTCCTTGAATGAGAAAAACAAAAAGGTTGCAGTAAACTAGTTGAACTTGTTTGTTCTAACAGAGCTGACTGCCAGGGGAAAGAAACACTTTCTGCAGTTATTTTCAACCTACTGCCCAATCTCTCCCACCCAATTATCAATTCTATGTACTTGCACATGTGACCTATGAACATAAATAACAGATAGTTAATTAAAAATATGCCTGTGGGTTGATTCTGTAGTTGTAGGGTAAAGGTGGACGAACACACTGTGGAGATCAAATTTAGAATATCTTAGTATATGCAGTTCATGTAACCAGCAATGTTTATTCCTCTGCTTAGGAAAGAGGATAATTAAACAGGCCAAGCATGAATGTCTAGTTTCACAGCTGCCATTATCAACCTACTTTTTCATGGGGTATACCAGTCAGTCTCTGATGGTAAAAGGTCCAAAGCACAGTCAAGGTGTGTTTTAGAACAAGGATGGCCAACACATTCTTGCAATTCAGCTCAACACTGTACAAACAACTACACAAGAGTATATGCATCCCACATAACAATACCATAAGAAGTGGTGACTGTAACTTATCACTCTTGTTCTTAAGCATGTTTTTAGTCAGAAAATGTCTTGTGTATTCCTCCCACATAAGAGTAGTGCAATGGAAATGCTGTCAGTGGAAGCTTTTATTTTCCAGCTTTGCTTAGAACTCATACCTTTTAAATGTCAAATTTAACTCTGTCTTGAATATAAAAATTTCCACAAGACAGGAACACTCAACTTGCAAGACTTCATATATCTTTTATGACAATTAAAATTGACTTCACTAGCTGTTTTGTGTCAAGTGTGTTAATGCAAGGCAATGAAGTCTATCAGTCATTCAAGGCTCACAAGCACTGCAGCCATTCAAATGTTCAAATGAAAGCAGGTGAGAGAAAGCAGAAAAGTTTAAGACAGCACATAATTAATAAAAGAAATTAAGACCAGGGGTGTAGAAGGGTGGTTAGTACTTAATATTTGCTGTAGTTCCAACTCTGCCACCAAGAACTCAGGAATGTGTAAAGCTTAGCTCATCATCAGGCTGCTCTACAAATCAGTTCCCAATGTAGTTAGTTCTACTTTCCTAGAGACAGATCATTCAACACAAACTAGTTAACAGATATTGTAACAATAACATTATTAATAAAATTTTATTTGTTTTGGATTTTTTATTCTTATTAGGTTTAAGATATAAAATGACCTTCCAGAAAGGAAGGTCATACTGCATACTTTAATTTTTCTGTTTCATTAAAAAAATGGAAAAAAATTATTTGTGATCTGCAAAGTATGATGCAGATGCAGATCCAGATAATACTTTGCTGCATCAATGTAATCATGGTACAGAAAGACAGCTACTTACTTTTTGAAGCTTTACACATTACTTGTCGCATTGACCATATAAAGTAAGATTCCAGCTTTGTTGCTGTAAGCTCAAATGGGAATTTAGCATTCATTCTGTCACAGGCAGGCATTTTTACTATTTCTACTAGGTTTTGATTAGAAATAGGAAATGTTTAAAAAGGAAACATTTCAGTTTCTTAAAAACTTTGCTGGGATGCAATTATTGTCCCTTACCCCTGAAATTTAACCATTTAATTGACAAAAATGCAGTCAATCCACAGTAAGGGATTAGTCCAAATGAGATTGCAAAATACCAATGCTCATAATTTTAAAGCACAAAAGGAAGATGCCATTACAGGTTAAAGATTAAATAACATATCTAAGCCTCATCTTTGGACTATATTGAAGACTAAAACCCAACAACTCTTCAACAGTCATACAAAGTTTTGAAGAATGGACTTACACAATCTGGATAAGAAATATGTTCAATGCAAAAGACTTTAAAGACAAATAAAGTAAACTGGAGTTGACACAAGATTTCCTTCCCAGTATTCTAATACAAATCAGTAACAGATGCAATAGATTCCCAACAATTTTAACATCCTTAACATACACAACTGAATCACATCATGTGAGCATCACTGGAGTTGGCTGGCTTGCTGCAAAGTGTCTGATCACATATTTAACAAAACCTTTTACACACATTTTAGACAAACACTGCTTCCAAAACCTCAGCATTTTAAGTGACATTGCGCGTGACACATCCATTCTTGAATTCTGAAATCTTTAAAGGCACATAATAGTCCTTTCACATGAAGGAAGATTTTTAGTTGTATATATAGGCACACAAAGTAGATCATACACACACACCCATCAGACAGACACCCTCAATTTTCTCAGTGCTCTTCTGACCACTAAGAATCACTGCCTTCCTTCCAAAAAATCTACTAAAGTTATTTCAGGCAGAAAGAATCAATAGAGTGCATGCTGAATAATAAAAGTGTTTGTCGATTTACTTTCCTACCAACACAAACACATTAAAGCTCTCAGCAGTGGATTTACTCAGCTCAAGGGAGTTTTAGCCCCTTGCCTGCTAATATCACCCCGGCCAGGTGCACACAGATTTCTTCTTAGGTCACAGCTACAGCCCCTGAATTCCAGATTAAGCAAGAGGTTAAAGACCATGAACAAGGAATAACTAAGAAAAAAAAAAGTATTTTAAAGGATCACAATTTCTTATGCCTTTTGAGCTTGAGGTTTTATTTGTTTACACAGTTATTGGAGGCCAGCCCTATGATAGTCATGCTATCATGCACAACAAATAATTTTTTTAAACAAACACAAGCTGCAGACTTCTAAGTGCTTTGAATGAAAAGGTGAAAACCTAGTGAGAACAGGATAAAAGGAAAACTGAAAGCACCTTCTCAGACAGGAAGCAACAATGAAGCATTCATACAAAATATGCAAGTTTAAAAGAAATTACAGGTTTTACAAGTGAATATTAAAGCTCATGGAAACTCTACTGAACAAAAGATTAATGCATTAAGCAACACCCACACAAAGAGTATGAAGGAAGCCTGTATGCCATACACACTTTATATGATCATGACTTCATGCATTCATTTGGGCTCAGAAAAAGAATTGACAGGAATGTGCAGTAGGAGGAGGATATAACTCATGTGCTGGGAAGAATAAAGGATCCGAGATGACAAGATACAAAACAAGATTTCTGGATTGGCCCTCCCATTTTATAGTACAGGAAGTATTCCTGAATTGACTGAAAACAGTCAGGAACAGCTGAGCATATGCACAACAAAATACAAAATAATATCTTCCGTCCTATCCAGTGGGAACACTCCTCCAAGCTCACTGAGCACACACCTAGGAAAATACATAACCATTTTCACTATTCCATAAGAAGATCTGACAGTTGACACAGGAGAAAATTGTTGTCAAGATGGCCCAGCAAAGTGAGCCAAACAGTCTTACAAATAATCTTGCAAATTTTAGGTTTAGGTATAGAATTTTAGAGGTAGTTTCCTGATACTTTTGTTTGAATAAATGTAACTAAGACAAAAAACAGAGCAGCAAAAAGGCGAGAAAGCAACAACAACAACAACCTCAACTACATCTGAGAAAATTATGCATTCAAAAACAGGATATGATTTTAAATACATTTAATAAATAACTTTATAGGTTAAGTAGCTTCTCCAACTAAGGAAGATACAAAAAAACATTTACAAACCTATTTTTTCCCTAATTAAGAAAAATAGATCTACTGGGTTGGACAGGTGGATCCAGCTCATATTTACATCTCTAAAGACAGGGAACAAGGCTTCTCACTTAAGTCCTCTAAACAAATTAGAATGCAGGTTACATAGAAAAGTGAGAGATTAAGAAACAGAATAGGAATGAAGATTAGAAAAACACAGCTTTCATTTTCCCAGGGGAAAGATTATCAGTTTAGACACACAGGGATATAAAATAAGGTCTAAATTGCTCAATACATTTATATGAGTGAAAGGAAAAGGGCCAAATGCCAAAGGACCAAGATGCCAAAATCTGTTGATGATTCTGTGCTATTCAGGAAAAAAAAAAAGACAAAAAAAGTCAAGCAAAACCAGCAGAAGGATTTAATGACTAATTAAGTGATAAAAGGCTAGATGAAATGCAGCAAACCAGGAAGGCACTCTATCACTGCACCCAGTGATAAGCTCTGAACTATTATCACTCAGTGTAACACCTTAGAGTTGTAGCAGTGGTTTATCAAAAACAGAGTTCAGTGCTAATAAGACACTATTATCAGTGCTTTGAAATGGAGAAGGTAAATAGAGAGACTTTCTAAGTGTCTTTCTAGCACAAGAACTCAAGGGCATGAACAGATTAAAAGTATTTGGCCAATGCCAAATATTTCTATGAGTTTAAAAAGGCTTTTAAAAATGTTTATTCTGCAAGTAGTTAAAGAACATTCTGAATAAAGGACAGCAGTAGCACTGCATTTAGAAAAAGCCCCTTGGCTCTAACAGGTGTGCTGTAAATGATTCTCAGGACAAAGGCAGCAAGAATCTTGAACCTGACAAAGCCTGTTACACATCTCTAGTTATTAGCACTGAGTATTGAAAGCAGCTTCTGTGAGCCTTCCTGAACTGGAACACACCCATGCTAATTCAGATGTAAGAAAAAGCTGGATTGCATCCAGAGGAAGAAAAACTGCACTTCATGTTTTCATTAGCTTTATTCCAAAAGCTCACTACTGAAGTTCAGTGGGTTTTCTACTTATAAAAGTCACAGGATGTCAGGCATCTCCCTCAGTGTCACGTTATTAACTGACAGAGTAATTGAGATGTTTGATGGAGTGGTATGGAACAAGATTTCATCCCCAGGCATTTCTACCAGCTAAATTACTGGGGCGGGAGCAGGGAGTGAAGAATGTCTTCTTTGACATTAGATCTTCTCCCACATATGAAGAAATTATTTATATACCATTAAGAGCACTGATGTCTGAACTGAACTTTGTCACATTGCACAGCACTGTACTTCCTTGGAGGTTCAGGCATATATCACTTTACTGCTTTAGCAAGAAGGCTTTACTGTAATTGAATCTGAAAGGGAGTACTGTCTCAATCACAAGGAAAATTACTTGCTTCTACAGTGAGTGGATACTAGTATGAATAAACTATATTCACTGCTAAACTCCACTCCTCCCACCATGCTCCACAAGGTAAGATGAACAAATGAATGTGTAGGTGGAGATTGATATAGCACAGAAAAAACAGATATAGAATTATTTGTATTTGAAAAAGCCTCTTCTATGACTTCCATTATCAAGACTTTAAGCTGGATTTTTACTTAACCTTTTTTCTGTTTAGGAATTTCCATAAAAATATGTCTCTGAAGTGCAACATGCAAAGCTTATCCCATTCTTAGTATTAATAAAAGTGCTTAAGTAGTACTTCCAGATAGGTTCTAACTGTTCTACAATTAAGTTTAGAATCACAAAAGCAGTCTTTGCCACAAGTTTCATCAGAGAAAAAATTAAAATGCAGCTATATAACCCAGCATTGGATTAGGCTGAAAAAGAAATAGCCAGTAAAAGGTCAAAAATGCACTATGAATCCTGTGCCAACAGAATTTAGGGTGGGGCACCAAAAGACCTACATCGCCTTAACTATTACCATAAATATTTACAAAGACAATCAGTTTGTTGGAAGCCAGTCAGTTTTTAATAGTAATTTTTCATCAGTTTGTTTTCAACAGCGCTGAAATGTGTTCTGTTCCCTAGATTTCAACACCTTTGGTAGAAATAACCCAAAATGAACAGCATGAAAAAGCATCATTTGGTTTCTTACAAACCAAGCATCCAGCTGCTGAAGACAACCCACCTGCAAAACCTCTGTATTTGCAGACTACTTTGAGGCACTGGCATCTTTCAGCTTTGCATGACTGAATGTGATTCTCAGACAACTGTTGAAAGGGAATCCTTCTCCTATGGCTCAGTTTTCATGCCTTGTTCTCTATTCATCCAGTATTTACCTAGCACAGTCAGAAAATGTTACAGCTTCTCATGAAGTCAGTAGATGTCTTATTGCACTGTTCAAAACTATGACAGGATTGTATTGTAATCATCTGGTTTTATTGTGGTACTTAAAAAAACAGAAAGCAAAAAACCAATAACAACAAAACCCAAACCCCGAAGCAGGACTGAACCATCAGAAAAACACCCTGTCGCAAACATGAAGCAGTTAATTCATGTTAGAAGAGTGAATGAACTTGTTTGCACAATTTTCAAAAATGAAATATACTGTCTATAGGAAATCCTTCTGTGGTGGATTCTCGTAATAGCTCACTTGCTAGTATGAAAATGTGTAACACGGGAGAGGGAGCAGACAACAAGAATGCATGCACCTACAAAGTAAATAATCAAAGCCTATTTGTCAAGAAATAAAAAATCAAGAAAAAGTAGGAAAATGAAAGCTTATGGGGGTACCTGTCCATGAATATCAAACAAATGAGGCAGAGCAACACATTTTGTGCACAATCTGCCCACAAGGTATTTCTTCTGGAGTCATGTCCTATATAATACATCCAGTTCCTTTTGGAAGTGCATGGTGGTAATTCTAATAGTGTAACGCTGGATTTTATGCTTATTTCTGTAAGCAAAAATCTGGTAAGTTAATAAAAAAAAATCAAACAAATTCAACAATTTCAAGGGACAGCACACAGCTTTTTATCACAGATTTTATTTTCAGTATGAAACAAGCTTTCTTGAATTTCAGACACTCTTAGGAGTAAAGGCATAACACAATTAATGCAAAATATAAATAATTTCTTTTGTTAGAAAAGGCTATGTAAGCTCATTTCCTAAGAAATGAAAGATGTCAGATTGCCTCCATTCATCCACAGGTAGAATAGGTACTTTTAGAATATTTGATCTGTACATTTTATAACAGTAAATACAGGTTCTAACAGCTTTTTTGTGTCACTGGATTGTATTGTTGAGCCTTCAGTGTTGAGGAGAGCCAGCCTGAGTCCCTAGAGAAATCCTCCTACTCACTTTCCACACGTTCCAAAAGCTCAGTGGTATTGTGTGCAGTAACTGTGTAGGAGTGAAGTTTCTGGAAAGACTGACATTCCACTTAAAAGCTGGCATCAAGCATCATGTCATAAACATGATTTGCACATATCAATTATAGTGACAGAGGAACTGACTGGAGGAGAAGAAGAAATACTTTGTTCAACAAACATCAACGATTTGAAAAAAGGTTTTATTAACTTTGGATGCTTAGCTGCTCATCTATGAGTGTTGAATCCTTTCATCCATTCAGAAGCCTCCTGAATTCTTAACTGCATAGTAAGGGCTTGGTACAATTAAGAGTACATTGCACGTTTTTCTTTTATGCCTTTAACCTCCATGGTGAGATCTTAAGACAACTCTACTTGTCCCAAGAACAATTTTAAGTTCTTATACTACTGTACTTTGACAGGCATTCGACAATGATGGGAGAAAAGGGAATAACATTTGTTTACAGGGCTGTTCAAGTCTAGGACTCAACTCTACTTTCTCTGGGAGGAGCAATGCATTTGTAGATATGGTAACAGTCTTAGTCACTCCACAATTGCAAGTCATCAAATAGCATTAAATTGAACTGGGAACAACTTCTGCACCCCCACAAAATGAACGTAAATTGTCAAGAGAGCAATAAAAAAAAGCATGTAGGTGGAAGACAGAGTGATATTACAGACTATAAATTTTAAAAGTGGAGGAAAAACCATTCTTCAAATCTGTATTTTTCTAATGTAGCTATTACTGTACAATGATCTTTTAAAGTCATTAAAACAATTTTATATGTAACTAATGAGCCAGTTCTGCTGCTTTTTCCTATGCAGGCATCTCTGATTGAATCCTTTATGGATGAGCTGGGATAATTCTAACATAAATTTGCAGTTCCAAAACTGTAGAGTTAAAAATAAATCAGCATCTTGTAATTTCTTAGTTGATAATCATCAATATTAACCATTTCCACTAAAAAGAAGAAAGGAGAAAGCAATGAAAAACAGTATGAGAAGATGAGACCACAGAGCTCACCAAGCCCACATATTTTTGTAGGTGCAGAGAGCAGAAAGTTATCATAACAACCTGCACAATGCACATGGAATTTCAGCAATTCTGCAGTTAAGAGCACTTCACATTGACACTCCAGCAGTCCATTCACTGTCAAAATAGAGGGGCCCTTAAAAAAAGAACATTCCAACTTTTTAGCAAAACCACAAATCCAGTGACGTAAGCATTTCTAGTAATTAACTTTTCAAAGGATTAGCTTTACTTGCCAGTTTCCTGCTCCCAGTCTCACCTTCTAACTTGCATAGTGAAGCGGTGCTGCTGCTGCTGCTGCAAGGGGCCCTCCAGCAACACAACAGCTCCAAATCTCTCCTTGACTACTGCACTGGAACAGGGATTTGTCTGCACAGTGGAACACACATACTGCATCTCTTCTGAAGGAAACTGAATTGTTAGATTCCAGCCACTAGAATAAATTCTTAAATTTGCACAAAAGGAATGTTAAGTCCTTCACACCAAAGAATTTATAGGGCCACTCCCATTTCATTACATAATTCACTAATGTGTGTACAGCTCTTCCCTTCCTACCCTCCTTTCTTTCAGCACCCTGGGACTATGCTAGAAATTTTGTTATCATAAACAGATTAGGAAATTGATCCACCTGGAAAATAATGGATGAAGACTAAGCTAGGGTATCTTCCATAATCTGGTTCATCACATGAATGTCAAAAATTTGATAGCAGTAATAGTATCTTTGTTATCAACCAGAAAACCCATTAATGTATTCCAAATGGTGGTAGAGGGAAAGATGGAGAATGTTTCCTCCAATAAATGGGTGTTCAATCCTCCTCCCATATGTGGTAAAAATACCAGCATGTTACTGACAATAGCAGCAGACACAAAAAAGCCTGCTTCATTGTTCTGCACCAACAATGATGATGTCCCAAAATTTTATCAAAAAATACAGTCATTAACTTTTGTTTGGATAGAATCCTTTCTCTACCACAGCAAAGCCTGGCAAATGAGCTTTCTAGGAGCCTGAATATTTAAAGGTAAAGTTTGAAGGGGCATTAAAAAACTGAGAGATAAATTGTTACGTAATTAATACTTCAAGGTATAATCCCCCCTTTCAAATAATCAAAGGTATTTCTCAGATTTCTTCAAGCTTTGCACAAATACTTCAGTTTGCCTCAAGAGTTAGTCTGTAATAGCTAACTGCCAAAAAGTAAAGACATAGAAGTGCTAAAATAGAGCTTTGAAGCAAAGGTTTTGTAACTTTAAGTGGAAGAAGGTAACACTTGGAAAATATTTGTAAATTAGAAAGGTTCCCTATTTCTTAGCTATCATTTAGCAATGCCTTGGAGACACACTGTGATAAATTATTACAATGCATTGTAAACTGTTTAAAAGATTTTTTTACTATTTGTAAATCTGAAGTCCGTTGATTAATAATTCTCTTCCTAGAGGTACAAAAAACTTTCATAACCTAAGTACACACAGAACTCTATATATCTAAAACCAAAATATAATAAATTGATTTCTGTCTGCAAAGTTCTCTGTACAAACACCTTCCCATTTGTTCTCAATTCTAGAACAAGAAATTACAGCAAAACCATGGACATAAAACCCATCTAGTTATTTAACCAGAGACCTTTCTTCAAGCACTACAACTTAGCTTTGCAATTTCTCCTTTCCAACCTTATTGACTAGTAAATGTGGATGAATGATGAAATAAACCAGTAATAATCTTTTTCATACACATATGAAAAATTACCATCTTTTACCCAGCTTCTCCAGTATCCTAGCATGACCTCTTTTACCTGTTGACTGACAGACAGCCAATTTTTATGAAAGACACTTTACATGCTTGAATGTACTTAAGCAATACAATAAATGGTAACTCTTCCAGATAACCTCCAGCACAATAAATGCTCACCTGGGGTGAGAGTCATCCAGTTCAAGTTATCACTGTGGCTGAATTGAATGACAGTCAAGGACCCAATCATGACTGTATTGTGAGAAGTGTCTCTCAATTCTGCTTTTCTTTCATCTGAATCAAGCCATCTCCTGGGACATACAGATCTACCCTCTAACTCAGCAATACAGGGCACTTACCTCAACTGCAGACTCAGGCATCTCTTTTGAAAAACATTAATAGCAGCAGCATTACAGATACTTACATGCTAACTAAGTCACCACATTGAAAGTGCTTTTTTCCAAGCTCTGTTCTGTGTGTAAGGAGAGAAAATGGTATCTCTAGCAAGAATGATATTTTTAAGCCTACTTGGAGAATTTGGTGTTGGGAGCTACAGCACTCTCACTCAAACTCTGTCTTTTCACGTTGATTTAAGGCTGCATTTGAAGGAAGGAGATTCTACAGAGTGAATGAAACACAGAAGCCAGAAAGGGGTGTGTAGCACCTGGACCAGAAACTGAGGGGCCTTGCACCTGAGAGGCATAAAAGTGTCTTATGAGATTAGAATCTTAGTCTGTTTCCAAAGACTTCACTAGGAAGCAGCTACTGGTCTTCCTTGCTATACACGAACTCTCCTGTAATTTGCTCACATGAATACTGATGACTCCATGGCTTTAAAATTTCAGGAGCCCTAATTAGTAGTGTATATGCTTTGCTCACTAATAAGCTCCCTGTCCATGAACATCCTTGAAAGAGTAACCATTTTTTTTTCTCATTTATTTTCATACAGGAAAGCTGACATATTGACATTCTCTCCATTCCTACATACACAAGGAATGGAAAACCAAAACCATACATAAGCAGAATGCAAGAGTTTTGAGTAGAAATAGGAATGCCTTCCTTTTCTTTTTTAACACAACAAAACCTGTATCTATAAATTATCTTAATGATTGATTTTTTCATTAAATCCAGATTCAATTTGCTCCATAAATTTTCAAAACACTATTACCTCCCATTGTGAAAGAAATTATTTAAGGAATAAGATAAACATTACCTAATGATACATTAGCAGAATAGAGACTGAAAAATTGCTGAGAAAAAAAATGGCAGTATAAGAGTTTGATCCAAAGGAAGTACCTGTTCTGCTGAGGATATTGTGTGTATTTAAGTGCTTTATTGACAGAGAGCCAAGGCATTCATTAATTTGTTGCATTACACTGCAAGATACGGATAATGCTGCAGGAATAGATGATGTGATGTGTGCTTCCAGGAAACAAATTACTTAACATTCACTTTGATGCTATAGCCTTAAACACAGAGTATATTAACAAAAACTGGAAGAAAAATGACAGATCAGAAATACAGATATGGTGTCAAGAATATTACAAGAATTAATAAAATGGCTGAGGTTAGAAAGGACCACTGGAAGTCACCTGTTGCAACCCCTCTGTTCATGCAGGTCCACCTAAGTTGGCTGCCCAGGACAGTGTCCTCATGGTTTTTGAATACCTGAATGGATGCAGACTCCATCACCTCTGGACAACCTATGCCAGTGCTCAGTCACCCACACAGGAAAAACAAAGAAAGTGTTTACTGATGGTCAAACGGAACCTCCTGTCTGTGCCAGCTGTCTCTGATCCTTGTGTTGGAGACCTCTGGAAAGATCATGGCTCCATCCTTTTTGCAACCTACCTTCAGCTATTTATGCACATTGATAGATCCCCCTGAGACTTCTCTCCCCCAGGCTGAACAGCCCCAGCTCTCTCAGCTGTCTCCCCCAGGAGAGATGCTGCAGCTCATTCACCATCTCTGTGGCCCTGTGCTGAACTCTGTCTCTCTCCATGCACTGAGAAGTCCAGAACAGGATGAAGCACTCCAGTGCTGACTGGAGGGGAAGGATCTCCTTCCACCTGCTGGGCAATGTTTCAACTATTGCTGCCCAGTATACCAGTGACCTTCTGTGGGGGAAGGACACATGGCCATGTGCTAGATAGTCCTGAGCTGAAACTGCCTTTCCAAATAATTGAGATATACACAGTACATTTCTCCTCCTTAATCAGAAATTATAGCAGATTTATTAAAAATTATATAACTTAAATTTGTTACAATAATTGAAATTTTGAGCAAGATATTTAAGTCATCATCAAAGAGGAGCGTTCTACATATTTAGTAAGATTTGAGAGAGCTTTCTGTATATTAGTGTGCTGGTCTTTTCTGTCCTCTTCTTCATAATCATAGTGACTATTGAAAATTACCCAACTTCTTAATCTTCTAAGAAAGATGTCAGAGTGGCCCAGAGCATCTGGGATGGAGCATATTTCCTTTCATACAACCAAGCACAACATGTCCTGGCTGAGAGTCCAAATCCTTCACTTTTCCTAGACCTGTGAGAAACTCAAATGTTATTTATCGTAAGGGCTCTGGTGATTCCAAGGAACACCTTCATGTCAGTTCAAATATTTTGAGAACTTCTGAAGTGCCAATTTTATGTTCGACATATCAGTCTATTTTGTATTTACTTTCATATATACATTTTTGAATTTGTATTTTTTATTTGCAGTTCTTTATAAATAAAGTCCTACTGAAATGCCCATTTTTAAGTTCTGATGACCAGAACTTCCTTTCTTTTAAAAAAGTTTTCAGTTCTAGAAACTGTTAGCACTATGACAAACAGCATAACTCTAAAACCATAAGCCGTATAAGAAAATACTGTATTATATATTATTGAAGACATTTTCTATCTAAACTCACTAAAATCTTGGTTGTTAGAGATTCCAACACACCACTATGGCAATGGTAGCTCATTCTGCTGTATTAAATACTTGAGTATATTAAGAAGGGCATGAGAAGGGCAATGACAGTGGCACGAGGCACCCATAATACTTTAATGGGAAGAGACTTAAAGCAACCAGGAATGAGTCACAACTGAAAAGGAGAAATACATCAATGCTCAAAAGCCCTCTTTAATGAGCAGCATCTCTAATACAGTGCTGCATAGCTAGGGCTCATTAGCAAATACACAGGACTGTAAAGAGAACTAAGATAAAAATCAGTGTGATTTTAAAAGTCCAACATTTGTGTAGAGTAAGAAAATATTCAAAATAAGAAAAGAATACCTGACAGAGCCCATGTGCAAAATACCACTAGACAGATTGTGTTGATTTCCAGAATCTTGCATGAATGTGGACACCAACAACAGAAACCTATGTATTGCTTTTTCAAATCATACTGTAACTAAGGCCAAGATAAGTTCATACCATATTCCTGTTACAGTTACTATTCTTTCCTTGTTGAAGCGTACTAAGAAACTAGAAAATTAAGAAAGAAAACATATATGTTAGCACTAACTCTAAATTAGCAACCACGTAGGTAATGTTAGAAGTCTTAAATCTCCATAATCTCTCAATTCTTTTACAAGTGGGCTAGATGACAAAATTGGTACTGAATACTGACACAGAACAGAAAGTAGGATATCCAAAAAGAAATTCCCCTTCATTGGGAACAGGGAACCCAGAAGGTTCCAACAGTCAGTTATGAATTAGATGCAAACAACAGATTTGCTGACACAGTCGTAATATTGGCCTGAATTACGTGCAAAGCTCAGCTGCATCTGGTATGTGCCATGCACAAAGTCACACATTTAATAATTTTAAACTCTTGGATGCCTTACTGTCTTCAATAGAGAGACTTATATTTGTGAACATAAGGGCATGTACATAAGCAGTTTCACAATCAAAAGTCCAATTTTAAAGTTAAAGAGCAAGGGATGAGTTAGACCTTGAGCACAAGACCATCTTGCACAAGTTTTAGATTACAAACTGAATTAAAACTGGAACTCAGCAGGTGAATACAGGAGCCAGGTGGTTTTTGTTCTACATTTTGCACAAGACCTTACTCTCATCCTATCAGTTTCCACAATCTTTGAAACTCAAGTTTCCTACAGCAAGTGGGGGAAAAGAACCACATAATTCTGCCTTTCACAGTGTACCATGACTGTAAATCCAAATTCTTATCTTACTGCTAATATTAACTTCAATTTTGGCTTCATGTACCAATTTATTATTCCATCAGTCTACATTACAGTAGTATCTTATGCATTCACATTAGAATTCATATTAAAGCTACAGTTATAGTATGTGTTCTAGCCAAACAAAGAAATTCAATTGAAACATTATAATGCTAAATTTAATTAAATCTCCCTGCCAATTTTTCAAATAAAGTTCATTCCTATTGCTTTGTACAAACCTGAAAAATTAGATAGGAAAACTCAAAAATATGCACAAAGGAAGCTGAAGTAGAAAAGACTCTTCCACAACAACAGGTTAAAAGAAATTGAAGAAATTTATTTTCCTACTTTACAGTGTCTCTAAACAGAGTTTGGAGTACATGTACATGAAACATTGGGAGATTATTGTGTGTAAGCCCATTTTGCATAAGAATTGCTTTCA
Organism: Zonotrichia leucophrys gambelii; assembly: GCF_028769735.1. Classification (NCBI taxonomy): domain Eukaryota; kingdom Metazoa; phylum Chordata; class Aves; order Passeriformes; family Passerellidae; genus Zonotrichia; species Zonotrichia leucophrys. The sequence continues at coordinate 54,183,476 of NC_088173.1, forward strand.
TACTTACCCTTTTTTTCTGTTTTCTCCCTGCTACGGGAGTAGCCAGGAACTGAAGAAGCTGCAGAATCTCCTGAAGAAGTTCCAGGTCTCTGACTGTTCCCACTATGGGCCACAGGAGCAGCATTTAGCTGGGACCTTCCAAGATGCTGCTGGGGGTGAGAGGGACTTGAGGTGGGATCAGGAACTGAATTCATTTTAGCTGCCAAAGAAGAAAATAATGAAAAGTTATCAGAAAACTGTAAAACTGAGCGAATTTGTATTCATTTACAATGAATAAAAACTTGAAATCTGAATGTATTTGTATAATTTAGGTAAACAAAAAGCCTAGAAAATGGCAAGAAGGCTCATAGCAACTTCAAGATTTATCTATACATTCTTCAGTAACTCCCAGCATGAGCAGCTATAGCTGAGTCTGATCACATATACAACATTGTGCCAGAACAGTGACTGCTTTTTTTCCTAACTAATAATAATAGGGTTACAAGTGTAAACAAATGCTAAAACTAATAATAATCCTGTAAGTGCTGCATATAAATTTATTCTTTGAATTTAATGTTCTGCTTATACATGCCAGAAATAAAGACTAGCCCCAAACTTTTTAGGGACAAGCCTGTAATAATAAAAAACCTGATTAACTGTCATCACCTAATAAGGAGACAGAGAATCGTGATAAGAAGGCAAAGCAGGAGGAGATGTAGAACTCTGCATGGGAAACAACCAAGGATGCTGTTTTTAGACATTATCAACTTAAATGCCCATGATTCAAAATTAGCTTACTTTAAATACCTTTATGTCCCACTCAGAAAGAAAAATCATACATGGCAGGGAGGCAAAGGCCTTACACGAGACAGCCTTTTAACTATAAGTCCTCTCAAAAATAAGAGGGGATCTCTGCTCTATAGTAAAAAGTTCCCTAAATAAGTAAACTTGCATAAAACTGCCTACTGACAGTTTGGCTTTCACAAGACAAAAGTAGCAAGATATGCATGTACTACCACAGCATAACACATAGCAATTCTTGCTCCTTAAGAACAACTTTCCTGAATTTAAGCAATTTGCAAGGAGCATTTTAGAATATTTCTGGCAGTAAACAATATTTTTTAATTCTGTGTAAGCACAGAACTAATTCAGAAAACCAATCTAAAGTTGTCCTTGTAAAGATTAAAGTAGTATAGCCAAAACCACAGACACCACTTAACCAACAACTTTTTCCACTCAAAGGACGCAAAAATCACAACAGGGTGCTAAGAGTACTAGCAATGTCTCCACTGCCAAACATACTACTTCTAATTTAACAACTTGGCTGCAAAAATTAGGCTGCCCTAAACCAGAAAATATTTTACTGATACAAGTAAATGCGTTTCTGTATTATGTTTCTACATCAAGTTATAAATAAACCAACATAGTTCAGTTCAACCTTCAAACAGTCCTCGGAAAACACAGAGATTAAAATACCTTCCCGGTAAACTAGCATGAGTATTTTTAACCATTATACAATCACAAAAGTTACTGTGCCTCCAGTTTTAACTTGACCTTAGTGCTTTGTACGAGGGCCGGCGAGCGCGGCCAGGCCGCGCCCGAGGCGCCCCGCGGGGGATGCGCGGCTCGGACGGGTCCGGCTCCTTCCAGAGCGGGCAGCGCCGGCACAGCGTCCCCAGCACAGCCGTGAGCAGGAGCTCACCTCGCTATCAGCCAGCTCGCGAAACGACTCCCGCCCCAGAAGTCACTCTGCGCCTGTCCTACAAAGGACAACACCAACTTTTCCTCCGGGCTGTTCACAAGCCAGCGGGCGCTGACTCCGCACCCACGGCGGTGACTCCGCACCCACCGCCGCCAGCCACTCCCAGTCGGGAGCACCGGAGCTCGCTCGGCCTCGTTCCCCGGGGGTCCAAGAGTGCCCGGGCGGCCCTGCCTCTCCGGAAGGCCAGGGAGCCCCAGCGGGGGGCCAGGGCCGGCAGCTCGGGCCGTCCTGCGCGGGGTCCCGCCCCAGACGCTCACCGAGCCCGGCCGGGCGAAGTCAGCACCGCGTACCCCCGATGACGAACCTGCCCACAGCTCCGGAGGCGGCCGGACGCCGACTGGGGCTCCGCCGGCAGCCCGCAGCCCTGGGGGGCGGCGCTGCCCCGCCCATCGGCCGCGGCCTCCTCCCCTCTCCGCTGCCACTCACCGCCCTCCGCCCGCGGGGAGGGCTCCGGCGAGGCCCCGCCGAGGCCGGGCGGGGCCGGCGGCAGGAGGCGGAGGCGATGGCGGCCGCGCAGGGCAGGCGGGCTGGAACAGCGGGCGGTGACAGCTGGAGGTGACAGCTGGCGGGGGCTGGCCGCCCGCACGGGGGGCTCAGGGGTGCCAGGGGGGGGCTGCTGCAAAATGGCGGTGCCGGGTGAGGGGGGCGGAGGCCGGCGGGTCCGGCGTGAGCGTTCAGCTCCGTTCCAGCGGTGCAGCGGCGGCAGGGTCGGTGTGAGCCAGACCGGGCTGAGGGTTCAGCTCCGCTCCAGCGGTGCAGCGGCCGCAGGGTCGGTGTCAGCCAGCCCCGATGCTGCGCCGGACCTTTCCCTTCCTAGCGCGGGGTTTCTCGGTACAGGAGCGAAGGGAATGGGAAGAAAGGGCGGTAACCCAGTAGCTGATTTTTTTCTAAATGCCCTCCAAGTTATTGCTGCTACATCTCTTAGCATTTCTGCCGCATAGGTGGAAGGCTTCTGGGCAGGAAGCGAACTGTAAACTTACGTGTAACTGTTGCTGTTGTTATGATGGTGAACTTAGCACGTTTTAGAAATATGTTTTATTTTCGAGCTCTTTAAATAAATCAAAGTCCCTATATTGTACTTTGAATAGCTTCTATTAAAAACCCCAATAAAAAAACAAGCTACAAAGTCAAAGTAGGAGATAAAGTTTAAATTTCAGTCATTCATATAAGTTACTTTGTTGATTTTCACAAGTTCCAAGTTTGCAGGAGATCATGGGATGCTTTCATTTTTTAAAATGTCAGTTAAATTCTTTGGGTCACTGCCAGCTGAGTTCTTTTTAATCCTCTCATAAGAATGTGGTCCCCAGTGTTGTTATTTCCTTGCCTTGGAAGGCATAAGACATTTTTTTCCTACACAAAACAAGTTTAAACAAACATGACTAAACTTCTGTTTACTTCAAAATAAATTTGAAAAAAAACCCACATTTAAGAAGATGACTTGTAGTCTGAGTGTAATGTGGTTTCATCAGGAATATGCAATGCCAGCCATGTGTTACCTGTTGTTTCCTTAGACTGACAGTATGATTTAACTCTGATATGACAAATTTCTGCAATCTGCTCCCCCTGCTGTTCACATTTCCTTCAAGATATTATTTTATACAATTGATTTGGTATTTAGTGGGTGTGCTTAACGGATGTAACATGCTTAGGGAACAGGTGGAAATGAGGGTGGTAGCTAGAAAAGCAACTATAAAGGAAGTGTTAAATAAAGCCTCCCCTGCTGCTTTCCAGCACAGGCAGAGTCACGCATGGCAGAAGCCATTGCAGTTCAAGGGTGCAATTGCCACACTGACTACTAACCCTCCTAACAACAAGGCTTGGTGTAAATACTCTTTGGTTGCTTAGGTCTGATCTTACACTGAAGATGCGCATTGCTGAATTTGATCAGGTCCTTAGTTAAAGCCAGCAAAACCTTTGCAGTAAATGAATTGTCATGCACACCTTTTATACTCACATGTGTTATATGAATACTGTAACACTAAAGTAACACTGAGAGTAAACCAAACTCAGACATAATGACAACTTCCATTATCAACTCCACTGATTTCACTTTGGCATTACTTTATCACAAACGATGAGTTCCCATCTGGCATTATCACAGTTGCAAATTGTTGCAGTAGTTATTACAGCTGCAGAAAAGAAACATGGAAGTCCTGTAATAACAGGGCACAGCACCTGTTTCAATTTCAGTTATGACTCATGGCATCAGTAGAATGGTTGTGGTTGGAAGGGACATCCTGAGGTCAGCTGCTCTTCCCTCCTGCTCATGCAGGGCCACCTAGGGCTCGTTGCCCAGGACTGTGTCCAGATGAACTTAGGAGGATCTCTAAGGATGGAGACTCCATCACCTTCTTGGGCAACCTGTGCCAGTGCTCGGTCACCCTCCCAGTTAAAAAAGCACTTCGTGATGTTCAGAGGGAGCTCCTGTGTTCCAGTTTGTGTTCACTCCTCTGCTCTTGTAACTAACTGGACACCCCTGGAAAGATCCTGGCTCCATCCTGTTTGCATTCTCCTTTCAGGTCTTTATGTACATTGATAGATCCCTCTGAGCCTTCTCTTCTCCAGGCTGAACAGGTATTATGATCAGGTTCTTAAAATTTTTAGAATGAGATGCCCCTGCCTGAATTAAGGTGCAAATGCGACCATATGCCAAAGTCAGTAGTATGGATTTTATTTAACAGTAAATGAGAGAAAAGAGAAAGGAAGAAATAGAACAAAGAAGTGGGGAAAGAGAAAGATAACGACAGAGACAGATTAAGTAGAAAAGACCACCACTCTGTGGATCTCAGTAGTGTCCTGTTGGTCCTGTCCTCCTGGTTTTATTGGTAGCGAGGGTCCCCTGAGAAGACAGGGTTCAATGGATTGATTTACATTTGTGCCAGGTGGGAATGCCCAGGTATCTCCCCTGACTGGTGGGGGACAATTTTACACAGTCTCACAACAGACTCTGGATCTGTTGGATCCCTTTGCATCACATGCAGTGCGCCGCTGCAAGGCCTCAGGAATCAGTCTGGGGAGCACTTTGGGGGTCTTTGATGGATTATGACACCCCCTCAGCTGCCCCTCACATGGATGTCCCATGGATGTGGCCTTCCTGGGGTGCAGGTTTCACAGCTGAGCCAGTTTGTGTGAGGGAGGGTGGGTGTTCAGTGTCTCTGACCAGAGCTGGGCCATGCACCCAAAACTCTGCTCCCCCTTTGGCTGGGGGCAGTCTGAACAAGCCTGGCCTCAGCAGATGAGCCTGTGGCTGTGGCCTCCCCAGCCTGAACCCAGCCAGGAATGGTTTTCAGGACAGCTGCTGGGTTTGGTTATCTTGTGGATGTGTTCTTCTCCCTCAGCCTTATTTGCTTTTCATTAGACCTGAGGTGATTGAGTAATACTGTCACCTTATCTTATCTCAGGTTCCCTTAGGTGGCTTAACCCACAGTCCAAGGTTGCTCTCAGGAGGCGTAATCACAGTGGGGTGTGATGGTCACAGCTTCTGTATACAGTGTTCCCACAATGGGCAAAGCTCCTTCATAGCAATGTTGCAGCCATTAACCAGAACATTTCAGTCTCTGACAACGGGCCCAGCTCATTTGCCTTTTCCTCATAGGAGAGATGCTCCAGTGCATTCGTCATCTTAGTGGCCTTTGTTGGACTGACTCCTGTGCCTCCATGCTCCTTGCATGAAGGAGTCCAGAACTACACACTTGCTTAACTGCATGAGGTTGCTGTCAGCCCAGATTAAAAAAAAGGACAAAATTTAAAAAAGCAATACTTTCTGTACTAGAGAATCAATAATCCTTTTACATGTATTTTGAAGGTTTAAAGAGTGATGGATTCAGCCAGAAGTTGGACTTCAGCCAAATTCTGTAAACATTTTTTACTTGAGATGATGAAATGTAATAGTAATGGCTGTCTGAACACTGGAGGTGCACTACTGAGATACAGGCTGAAATTAACAGCTTTTCCATATAATTATCACTGAGTTCTAGAAATATACTTGAGATAGCTAATAATCTGAGCAACTCTTGTGTTGCCTCTGTTAAACTGCATGTAATATAAACTGACTTTTTCACATTCTGTTGTGAAGTTTGTATTTCTGTATATAGGCATGTGTTCAGTATTGAAATGTTTAAGTCTGTCTTCTAGAAAATGAATTTGTAACAGCAAAAGATTATGCTAAGCAACATTTAAATACATTTTTTTATTAAATCCCTCAACTCAAACTGATTTACCTATATTACTGAGATGAGATAATGCTTATAGCATTGCTGGCATACAAGAAGTTTCTTATCAGTCCAGAGGGAAAACTAGCCTCACTTCCTAAAAGTAAGAGAGAAAGCAGTGATCATCCAAGAAAACAGGCCTGCATGAAATGTGATTCATTCCAATGAATAACCTTCAGCTCCATATGTTTTTCATAGCACCTCTGAAAATTAATTCCTTTACTCCATGGTATACTTAGACACAGATTTGACATAGTTACTCTTGATGGTTTTGGAATACATTAATCCTAGCAAAAACCTTGTCAGCAGTGCTCTTGTGCCAGTAAGAAGAGGTGAAAAATTCATAGAAAAATGCCATGTGCATCTTCAGTAGTTATGAAAGGAAGTACATTATGGAAATGAAAATGTCTGAATGATGCTAAGTAAACTATCCTAAAACCTGTCTCAAAAATAATCACTTCTTTTCTTGCCACACCTTACCAATTAAGACAAGGCTGTTATTTCAAAATAATGGGTTTAGTTGTTTACTCTGTTTACCCATTTTAACAGTATAATTTAATTGATGGAAGCATTACATCACCATAATATTGGTGCAATAAAAGCTGCAACATCCCTCATGAGCATCTGGATAATACTGTTTCCTTAGACTAAGAACCACAAAACCAGATTTCTTTTTATGTTTCTAAAGCAGTGTATAATTTAAAGTGGGAGGTATTTTCTGTCAGAAGGAGCACAATAATTTAAGCATAGAAAAAGGACACAGAAATCAGAAAATCAACAATTTGATGGGAATAATTAAGATGTTAGTGCCATTTGTATGGACATTCAGTAGAAAGAATTAATAAAAGGGTGGGAGGAAACGGAAGGAAAACCACAAGAAATGGGCACAAAAAGTAGGTAAAAACAGGAATTGAGGAGTTTTGTGAAGATTATGACCAAGACTCTTCGTCCCTGATCTGCATATTACATTTGCCTATGTTACCTCAGGGCTGGAGTAGCTTCCACATAAGTACTGTTTTCATGCACTACAACATGTAGGGTGATGTGAGCATCTTTCCCTGTCCACTGTTCTTTTAATCTCTCTTTATTCCACTGTCCTACTCTGGGTGGCAGCACAAAATTTTTGTTCATCATCACTGCTTTACATAGAAAAGCACCACTCTCACTCTCCCATTGGCTCTCTCAGCCATGAGGAAAGGGTTAACATTTTCCTTTTCAAGTGAATACCTGCACTAAAGGAAGCCATAGGTGGCACCAGATGTTCAGTTCTGAATTTACTGCTCAGCCATCTTTTCAAATTGTGGACAGGCACTGTGAAAGAGGACAAGTTTTTAAAACTGGGCACAGGTACAACCGTGTGCAGGTGAGTCTGTGAAGGTCTGGCACAGCAGCTGTTGGAGGTAAGCCCTGGACTGGATGCATTCCCTGGAACAGGTAAAGGGCAGTCCACTCCTCTTCCAGTTCCTTGAATGTTCTAGATTTGTTCTGTTCATGACTTTGCTCTGAGACAGCTACTGATGTCGTTCCTAATCCACAATCAAACAGGACTCAGCTTCCTTAACTCTGGAAGCAGCACCTGAATCAAAGTTGCATTGTTCTGCTACAGTCTAGAGAAAGAAGGTTTTCCTAGGGGGAAAGAATAGTACCTTAAAATTTATATATGAAGAAACAGCAACAAGTATCAACAAAGTCTGGAACCTTTATCATTATTCAGTTTGGTGTTGCCAGAGATTAAATTTGGTCTAAAATTGAACTGGATGTATTCAAGCACTAAGGATTTCTTCATAGGAATAACTACTTCAACAGTTTGTAAGTAATTTGTTGGTAAATGAGGTTACATGAAGTACCATGGCCCGTCTCAAATAACATATTTAACATGAATTGGTTTGTGTCAACCTTTGAAATTGGAAGGTATGCCACAAATTTCGGCCTGCAAATTGATCCATCAGTGTTCCTGCCTTTTCAAGTTTATTCTTTGCTCACAGTGACCTCTAGTGTGGCTGGATGAGACAATGCAGTGCATCCGAGGCAGTGCACAAAGAATTTCAGACGTGTTCATCCTGTTACCAGGATGGGGGACACGTGTCTGTGCCATCTGCTTTACAGTAAGACACACTGCATTGAGCATGCAAAACATAAACAGGAAACCATGAACCCAAAAACATTCCCTCAGCCATACCAAATAAAGAATTTAAAGATTGCTTCATTCTTGTGCCATTTTGATCAGATTTTTGCTTATCAAAAACTCCATGCATGGTTTGATACATTTGGTAACAGGTTCAGGTAGTTTTCAGCATTCCCAAGTGCTAGAGATTGCTGTTACTTTCTGAAACCTTGCACTTGCCTTGGTCTGAAAGATATAAATCAGAAGGCAGTGATGCAACAATTTCTGTAAGAACTGCCGTAAAATGTACAGATCCTTCAAACTACATTTCACATTTAAAAGCTTGTTCAGATTTTATTTATACATGCCAGTACTCCAGTTGTGTTGATTAGCATCAACAGAACTGGAATTTGGTAACTTAACAGTGCCTCTACCTGATATTAAAAGGAGTGTAGGGACTGATTGCAGCTCTTTAACAATGAGTTTTAATAATGATTTTTCTTAGCTAGTCATCTAATTATTGTCATGATGCCAGATGTAGTTAGACTATATTCTTGCAGGATGGTGTTGGTCAGTTTGAAGTATTTCAACATCTTCCCAATCTCGTTTGCAATTAGGACGTGTCACACACAAGACTCCCACCAGGTGGCAATAAAACCTCTTCATTCTTTAAAGCATTTGCACTTATTTTAGATGGTAGAAACGTCTGTTGTGTACTAATTAGACGGGGGAAATCGTGATTTCTAATAAGGTGACAGCAAATTATTTTTATGAACTCTCAAGGTACGAGTGCTTACAAAAAGTCTGGGAACAGACAGCAGGATGCTGGGCAATAGTCACTGTTGTGTTCTTAACAGCTATTTCAAGGTAAATACAAATAATATATCCCACTTGGTTCCTGAGAAACTGAAATAATTTTGTCTTTTGATGAAACTGTAGAGAGAAGACAGTGTGAAATGCTAAGTTACTAGTGGGAGCTTAAACCCCACAGAAGTCTCACAATTATAGTTCGTATTTAGACTGATCAAATTCATAGCTTCAGCTACAAAAAAATTACTCTTTTTAGACTTAATCTAGGTGTGTCACAGACATCTTTTCATGAAAAATCCTTTCCTTAGGATTTTTCCTCCTGAGAAGCTGAGAGGCCTCAGGAACAAAATGTAAACAATGGTTATCTGCTGCTGTGGAATGCAACAGGTGCATCTGTGACTGGTCTCATAGAATTGTTTGTAATTAATGGCCAATCACAGCTGGCTCGGGCTCTCAGCCCGAACCACAAACCTTTGTTATCATTCTTTGCTTGCTATTCTTAGCTAGCCTTCTGATGAGAACAATTTCTTCTATTCTTTTAGTACAGTTTTAATGTAATATATATTATAAAATAATAAATCAAGCCTTCTGAAACATGGAGTCAGATCCTTTGTCTCTTCCCTCATCCAAGAACCCCTGTGAACACCGTCACACAGGTGTGTTTCTGTAAGTGTTGTACAGCTGCTATATTGCTATTCCTATCTTATTTTTGAAGGAGAAAAACTCTGCACACATACAGTTTTACTCGAATGCCACTAGTGGTGAAGTGCCAGTAGCATAACTGGCATGAAGATGCGCTGATTTTCCCCCTCCTTTTCTTTGGTAGTTTCTGACATATATTTCTCACCCCATTCATCATAATTCCTTGCCAAAATCTCTTTTCCCCTAATTTCTTAATGATAAATGATATTTTTCTGCTTTATGTATTACATCACCCTTGATTTTTTTCCAGCACAGGCATGCATGCAGAAATATGTCTCTACATCATTTCTGGACCCAAACAGGGCTTAGTATGATGAGTAGCACACTGATGTAACTTTGGCCTAAAATTTTACACACTTTCTGGTGCAAATTTTCTTTTTAATTTTGAAACAGTTAATGTATAATGCAGATTAACAAACTCAGTGTGTCGAGTTGACCCTGGCTACAGTCACTCCATCACTGCACTCAGCTGGGCAGGGGAGAAAAAAGGAAAGGCTCATGGGTCTGGATAAGGGCAGGGAAAGATCACTCACCAGTTGCTTTCATGGGCAGAACCGACTCAACTAGGGGAAAAATTATTTTAATTTATTACCTATCAAATGAGAGAGGGACAATGAAAAAAACTCTCTTCTTGGGCTCAACTTCACTCACATATTCTCCACCTCCTCCCCACAGCAGCACAGGGGGACAGGGGTTAGGGGAATGCAGTCAGTTTGTCACAGGTCATCCCTGCTGCTCCTTCCTCCTCAGAAGCACTCCTCACAGTCTTCCTCTGCTGCAGTGTGGGGTCCTTCCTGCAGGACAGTCCTCCATGAACTTCTCCAACATAAGTCCTTCCCATAGGATCAGGACTGAATTGCTGCCTTGACTCAGTCCACACATTTGGACTTTTCTATAGCTCTCTTTCTTTATCTGCAAGAGCTACTTAACTTCAGAAGGACTTCACAAATTGTTAAATAAGGCAAAGATTTAGCAAAAGTTACTCTTGCTCTTTAGGCAAAATGATGTACCTGAAAAAAAGGCCATCCAAGCTTGTGGACACACAAACACTTCAGGTATTATGAAACATTACAAAATTTGTAGTATATTAAATACTAGCGAAAACCCATCTAAAAATTAACCTCATGTTCTTAGTTACACTTAGTTACTTGTACTTACATCTGTCCCCACTTAGATTGTTCACAGTTAAGAACAGAGAATTTGACATTAATGGCTACAGTAATATTTTTTCCTATCTCCTCCTCCCCCCACAAAAATGTCACCAAAACCCCTCAAACCAAACAGCTCTGCAGACAGCATCTGGCTTTTGGTATGGACCATTTGTTCCTCTCCAGTGATAAATGCATTTATAATACATTTATCAGTCACAGGTACAGCAAGAGATACACTTCTGAGATACTCTTCCTAGAAATACTGCTCCTGATGAACAAATAAATAATGTAATTCTGTCTTTCATAAAAGAAATACCAGCATATTTTCAACATATGACAAGATCTGCAGTTCTCTGTTTCCATTTCTCTGTTTTCCTCAACATACTAATCAGAAGATGCCATTATATTCTGTATTGAACTCAGAATTCATAGGTACATTTCTCTGAAGGAGATAACCTAGATTTCTGAATGGAATTAGAATTTATCAACACAGCTTAAAACAAACAAATTATGACATTTCCCACATTTCACTACTGATAATTATCTTCAGTCAGTCTCCTACTGACTTTGTTAACAGAAAAGGACACTAATGAAAAAATCACCCTATGATTACAAAAACAGTATTGGAGGAGATTCAAACCCTTTTCTCCACTACTTGTCTCCCTACACTACTTCAGGATCCACTTTACTGTAATTGATCCAGGAAAGATCACATAAAATCACTCCGGATATTCAAAGACAATCTGTTACCGTTCTTCACTTATTTTATCATTACATTGATTCAAAAAATTGGGGGAAAAAAAACCCCAAACCACCCAAGAATTTTACACAGTATGTTGCATTTTATAGAGCTAATCTATGATCCAGGATAGGTCAATAACAGGATGGATCAAGAAGCCAAAGAAAGATGAAGAATAACTGGCTATGTACTAATACACAGGGGATTACAGCAGATTAAAAAATGATAAATCAGGAATGTCATTCTATTTCAGATAAAAGCAAGTGCCATTGTGGCATGCAAGGCATACAGGAGGTAATCCCTTCACTACTCAGGCTTGTAAGGCCACAGCTGCCACACTTCAAAATCCAGGTCCAAACTTTGGAAAGGGGCAAATCACATGGATAAAATCTAGTGGAGAGCAGTGAGTCAGAAACCTAGATGGAATTTAGGGAAAAAAAAAGGTGGGGAAATTGGTCTTTTAGCCTGGGCAAAGAAGATACTCCAAAATATACAAAATATTTTGCAAAGAGAATGTTTTTTTAGTACTCAAAGGGGTTAGAACAGGAAGTAATAACTTACAGCATATGAGATTTAGATTAGATATTAAAACTTTACAAGAACACTGTAGCAGGCCATCTCTACAACCATCATCAGAGGGGTTTTTTAAGAGGAGGCAATACAAACTGCTATAAGGGGTACCCAGGTATTAGGAATAATGCTTCAGAGAACAAGATAGTTCAGATAATGTATCAACATTTTGTCCAACTTTGAGATTTTTATCAACATTTCTTTATTATTCAGATTACTACACTTTGTGAATCACTCTTCTTTTAAAGAAGTTTTGAGGAGCTTCAGAACATTGATGAGTACTCAATTCCAACTGCATGTTGGAATATATCACTTTTTAAATGCATGTTATTTAGAATATTCCCTTATTACTTCCTACTTCTGTCAATCTCACTAAGATTGGTGAGAAAACATAAAAAGCTTTTTCTGCTGGACACAGCTAAGACTACTGATCAGAGACATTTAGAAAGAGCCAAATTTAGATATCCAATCAGCATAATGCTTTGCTAACACAAGGTTGACAATATTCACAGTTAGCAATTCGAATACAGTGATACATTTGCCTTTTATTTTTGTGGTTTTGTTGACATACTTATGTGAATCATTGCATTAATTAAGCTTCATAATGCAGATCTGCTCTTTACACATGATCAAGGTGTCATCTGGTCTTATAAAATTTTCAATAGCAAAGTGGGAATAAGAAACAAATCTTCAAGAAGCTCTTGGGGCACAGGATAAAAAAAATGACCAAATTAATTCTTGAGTTAGACTCCCTTCAGTTGTCTAACCTGGCATTTTAGTGGAGTGAGAGAGGGCAGGGAGGGTTGTTTTTTTTTAAGTTATGTGATGTGGTTTCGCCCCAGGCAGCTGCTTGCTCACTCCCCCAGTCAGCAGGATCAGGAAGTGAGTTGGAAAAGTAAAAGCTGGAAAACTCATGAGTTGAGATAAAGACAGAGTAACAGGGAAAACAAAAGCCACACACACAAGGAAAGCAAATGAGGAATTAATTCACTGCTTCCCATGGGCAGGCAGGTGCTCAGCCATCTCCAGTACAGCAGGACCCATCACGCGTACTGGTGATTTGGAAAGAGAAACAAAGGCAAACACCATCACCCCAAATATTCCTCCTTACCTACTTCTTCCTCACCCCACTTCATACACTGAGCATGATGTCACATGGTCTGGAATATCCCATTTTGTCATTTTGGGTCACCTGTCCTGGCTGTGTCTGCTCCCAGCCCCCCATTCACCTCCAACTCCCCTGCCAGAGTGGAGGGTGAAAAGCAGAAAAGACCTTGGCTCTGTGTAAGCTCTGCTCAGCAATAACAAAAACATCTCTATGTTATCAACCTTGTGTTCAGCACAAATCCAAAACACAGCCCCATACCAGGCACTGTGAAGAAAGTTAAATCTACCCCAGCCAAAACCAGCACATCCTTAAGATTAAAAAGATTATTTCATAAAAATGCAATTTGAGGTTCATAATTTTTTTTTGCTATAAATTTTTAACTCTTCTAAAATCCTTCCTTTGGGTAATTCTCAAAGTCTTTAGAATATGCAAAGACTTTTTCTGGTTAGGGCCCAAGCCACTTGAAATGATTCATAAAAGAACACAGTCTAATAGGGAAAGTTACCTAAATAATTCAATACTGTTATGCCCTTTGATAGGTACATGAGGAACAGAGAATGCCTTTGGAGGTTCCGTTTCATTTTCACTTTAGGCAAGAGAACATTCCTTTTTTGAAGCAGAGAAATACTTTGCCTTACACTGCCTCATGTCTGGCACCACAAAGTGTTTTATACACACTGTGCTTGACTCATTCCATGTGAGCAAGAAAGGCTTCTGTAGGAGATAGGCAGGCTATATTCCAAATGCAGTTGTACTGACATCTTAAATAAATAAAAATAATAGGCTAGGGAAATAATGCAGAAATTCCAAGCACATCCGGTTGCTTTATGAGCTTTACCTTTTTTAGCAGATTAAACACATTTCATACACTGAGTTCTGGGGTATGAACTGTGTTCTCTTTGCTTCTTTTTGCCCTGCAGCCTCCTTAGATGAGCTTTGGGAAATTGGAAAGACTGCACAGGGAGAGAATTAATTTGCACGCAGGATCTGCAGCCTAAATTTGTCATCCTGGCAGCCTTCTCTTTTTGAAGTAAATCATGAATCATCACCAAGGGAAGAGGCACAGAGGATGAAGTCCATGTTACAAAGTACTGTGGCTGGAGCCAGCCTTTGAGAACCCCCATGGAGACTGGCCATGGTGCCTCTGGAGGCAGCACAGCCACGGGCCCCTGGGCTGTGAACAACCAGAGCTCGTGCACAGTGTGAGCTGTGGGACCTCAGCAGTTTGGTCACCTCTACTGCTGACTGCCCTTTCCTCCATTGTACATCCCTTGTATCTTCTCACAGCCTAACTCACTGATACCTTCTGCTATCAGCTTCCCCCTTGATCTGTTTGAACCCACTATGACATTACTGTGGCTAGACAGCAACTGAGAGCCTTTTCCAAGCTGGTGTATGTATAATACCATCTTATGGCAGTACTCACAACACTTTCATAGTGTTACTGTTTATCTGAGCCTGCAATTGCACAGCTTAATTAAATTTTGTTTGACATGCATCCCCATTTTTTCTTCGTCTTTATTTGCCATGGGACTCCACCCTCCATCACAAAATGCTACTGGCAATTTCTACCAGCATACATTGCTGTTGGCCTGGAGGGCTGGTGTAGGTCCCTTCCAACTGAACTGCTCTATTCTAGTCCCAATTATTTTTTTCAAGAAAAAAGGGGGCCACAAGAAAATGTAAGTGCACTCCATGTTATTTGGATAGAAATCTATGTTTATACACTCCTAATTACTCAAGTTGTTTCTGAACTCTGAGCAGTGTACTCTAAGGCAATAATCAATTTGGTATCTTTCCTAAAGATAAACATTGTAAAGACAGAACTAATGTCATTAATCCTGTCTAAACTTTCTGCTTATTGCAGCCTGTTTTATTGAACGTAGGTGACATTGCCTTTAAAGTGGTAAAAGGAGACCAAAACTATATGGGCAACTGATACAATTTTTTTTTCCTTAATATTAATTATACCCAAGGCAATTGATTTTTAAATTTGAGAAATATTTTCTTTTTTCTCTGTTGCATATTAAGCTGTCATTTAACAGAAATTAAATGCACTTAAGGGAGATTAAATATACTTTTATTACACACAAAAGCATCCAAGTTCTGCACCACCAGAAACCAGACAGCAAGGAATAATTTAAGTTATTTTGCTTCTGAGCATTTACAAGAATATGATAGTACAGAAGGAGTTTTGGTATCTTCACTGAGTATGGTAATGCATCTCTAGGATGAGTAATGAAAGGGCTCATTTCATCTTCCACAAGGTAAACTCCCTGATTCCAGTACCTTTGGTTAGTAACTGGTCTTACACAGTTTCTACCTCTAAAGAAAAGACCACATTCAGCATTCAAAGTCTTGCTCTGTCTTTGAAGAGACCTGCTTCCAAGTGAGAAACAGCAGATGTTATACATCTGTGCTCAGTTACATACTGCTTTCCAAAGATAAACAAATCTTTGGCTCATTTTCTCTTTTAATATGGAAAAGGGAAGGAATTTATCAGACTATCTGTTCACTTCCTACTATCAACCTTTATTTGTTCTCAAAGGTCAACTTTATGAGAGCAACCTTTTTTCATTCTCTAAGAAAGCTACATCCAGGGGAATTCCTCAATATTCCCCTCAAACAAAGACCTTACATGACAGCAGTAGAGCATTTATTGATTTTGAACACTAATTGAAGACTTACATCAGTGTGCATAACAGAAAATGTGGTAGATCTTAAAGGGCATTTCCAGCTAGCTGCTATCCTTTGAAATGATGCATAACCTTGTATCAGGTCCTGAACCAGCAGTTTTGAGTCCATAGGTGCAAGAAAAGTTCACCTATGCTCTAAACATATAAACTGCTGTAGCAGTACTTAAATATTCCGTCTGATAAAATTCTGATATTAATTAGAAGATCAGTAAAGGGTATTTTCATTTCTTTTTCCCATTGCATGTTACGTTTCTATAAGAGCGA
Organism: Zonotrichia leucophrys gambelii; assembly: GCF_028769735.1. Lineage (NCBI taxonomy): Eukaryota > Metazoa > Chordata > Aves > Passeriformes > Passerellidae > Zonotrichia > Zonotrichia leucophrys. Next base: position 54,199,572 of record NC_088173.1, read on the forward strand.
TGCTACATCCCGAGAGTTGATGAACTTACGTAATATTATCAATATATACTATATTAGAAGACTTGTCTTCAGAAAGTCAAGGTGGTCATTAGCAACTCATTCTTAAAAAGAAAGAAAAAATAATCATGAAGAGAAAAACTGGTCCACCAAAATGTAATGATTTTAAAGCCATGTTTAGAGGCCTTTTTCCATCAAAGCTCTGACTAGCTCAGTACATCACGTAGTAAAGCAAGCGTGAGTGAGCCATGGGCACACATCCTCAGAGAATTCCTTCTAAGAAGTATAATGGCTGTTATTTTTACACTTTTAATCCCTAGCCTCTCCTTATTACAGCTAATCATCTCAGCAACGCATTAAAGAGGGCTCTGCAGGTAGTGTAGCATGAGAAATCAATTGCCATCCAGAGCACTAGTGCTTCCTTCTATAGCAGCATCTTTGACCAAAATGGGTTAATATATTGTGAATCTTCCATTTTCCCTTTTGTTTTAAAGAGTCAAATGTTTATTCCCATATTCCACAGCATAGTCATTAACTTCATCTATTTATATTGTCATTTTTAATTTGATAGGTGACTGGACAGCAAGGCAGCTTTTAACCAAGTCAGCTGTACATAAAGCCTATAATAAATCCTAATTTCAGGATGTATATCCCCAGAAGACTCTTCCCCCTCTATTAAGGAATAAGTGACTTTTCTAAAACAGGTGCAAGGAAACATTAAAAGTGCATACATATCTGCTCAGACACATGCTGACACACAAAGGAAAGGAATGTTGTACAATCTATCCAGTACAATACAGAAACAAAAGTTATGATTGTTAAACTACATATTTCAACTCTTAATTGCAGTCTACTTCCTTAGGCCACTATTTTTACCTGTGCATGTTAATTATTCCCTATTAAAAGCAGGATTTTGTGACACATGCTATTTCTGGGTATTATACCTTCACCCACCTAAGGCAGAACCCATCACTAGGGTGAGAATGGGAGATGGGAGAATGCCTCCAAGAACATACACTGCAACTTGTCATATCAGTGTTTTGACCATTTGTAAAAGAAAATTAGATTCTGATTATGTGTTGTTGAAAGAATTGATACAATGCACACACAACTCTTGGCAGGTGTGGGCAGGTTCTGACCTTGGCCAAACCTTTATTGGTCCCACCTTGTGAGCTGTGGGACAGTCCAGCACCACTTCCCCTTTGGAACAGCAGACACGCATCCTGTGTTTTGAAATTCAGCAGCATGGCAGGTAATTTTTTTTTTTTTGGCAAGTGTTGGTGCCACTGTGAATTTTGTAACAACTGCACAGCAAGACAGATTCTCTTGGGGTGTATAAAAGGCACCTCTGCTCCAGGGCCAGGACAGCCTTGCCAGAGATTCACCCACAAGGCAGAGAGCCCAGGCACCCCATACACAGACACTTAGCAGCCAGCTCTGAGTACAAAAAGCACATCTCAAGTACAGAAAATCAGGCCAGCTCTTTCCAGAAAGCTTGAATCTGAAAACAGTGTTTCTTAAAAAAACTTAAATGAACGCTAAAACATGACTGTTTTAAATGCAAATCCACTGCAAGTTTCGCAATGCCACAATAACTTAGAAGAATAAACCTCATTCCATTTCAATGACTCTGAATATCCCAGGCTTTCTGAAGGAAATGTTCTTGAATACAACTTTTCTAGAAAAATCATTTCCATAAAAGATCACACCCAAATCCTTTAAAGTGCATAATTATAGTCAGTAAAATCAAGGTTCCCCCTAAAAGAAATTTTCTCTTTCTTGTCCTGAGCAGTATTAACATTCAATGCTGTAAGAAGTTTTAAATATAGCCATATATTGTACATAATTGTTGTACTGTTGCTATGCACTATTATATAACTGCCTGCAGATGGCTGCATTTCAATGGGAAAAAACACACTGTTTAAAAAAATCTGTTCTTTGAGTGTGTATTTCTGATTTCTGAATAATAGAATTGATAATATTAACAATAATAACAACAACAATAATAAAAAAAAATCAAGGCACCACTTTTACATTTACAGCAGCAAATAGGCTGGTTCCCTCTGTGTCAATCAGTTTCAAATGTGATGGATTTTTTTAAAATAAAAGAATGTAAAAGCTTAAGGCATTACAAAAAGAACTGAAGTTTTAAAAACTTCTCATGCTTTGAGCTTTAACTGAACAGGAGCACCACCTCTGTTTATAAGAGATTTTTATTAGGATTAAAAGGCAAATTTAGAGCAAGGAGTCTGATATTCTTCTGCTAGTCTGCAGGATTAAAGCTCTTTAAAATGAGAATATCAATATTAAAAATGAATTAACTTTTCAATTATGGCCTGTCCTTGAAATTTTATTTTGCTTTCTACTTAATATAGTTACTGCATTATGAGTGCAATAAAATCAAAGTGCTTCTAATTCTAAATTGCATAGTTGTAAAGTTACCAGAAGGTTTTTAGGGCATTTTTAAGTGTAGTTTTGAAGAGTCAGTTTTATTCCTCCTGAAATAAATGAAGAATTTGCATTGATTTTTAAGGAATTCAGAACAGAGGCAAGTATTTTCTTGCTGATGTCTCACACACCACTTTTCAGATCCAATACTTCAGTCTGCTTTAGCAGTCACTAATAGCAGAGGTAGGAAGCTGGTAACACACTGGCCAAATAATCAGTAATAATAAATCAGCTGATAGCTGGGCAAAATACTTCTCTTCCTTTGCAGACATCTTCTGGATTTCACAGCTCCACACTCTGTTTGTGTTGTTCAGAACCTTCCCCCATCAGCAGGGACACCACAGTCACCAGGATATATCAGGATTTAGTTTTGGCCAACCCACTGAATTCCAGTATTCCATGACCACTAACAGCACTTGTTCTTTGGGGATGGGACCATCTTTACAATAAATCTGTGCAGCACAGACAGTGCTGTGCAGTGTGTCCCTCAGCTTCTAGATATTAGTGGATATCAAAGTCCAGGCTCTCAAAAGAATGCTTTAGGGTTCATAGAGTGATGGCTGCTCTCCAATGGAAAGGAACAACAGGTATTAAAGCCATGTCTGACAGGTAGGTAATATTTTTGACTCTGTGCAGACAAGATAATCACCTCACTTTAAAATTAAATAAAATTCATGTTAATTAAAAAAAAGCTGAAACATTTCTATTAATGAAAAATACTGAGAAACAAAGTGCTAACTAAGATATAAACTATACTTTCTTCTTTATTTTCAAGTAAGTTCAAGTGAAAATTATTTATTAAGAAAATATTTTGCCTGTAACAACCCTATGCACCAACCCGCTCCAAGCAAATCCTATACAGAACATCCTGCTTTTTTTCAGAACACAACACTGCATCCTTGCACAAGACATAACACTAATATGAACCCATGCATATATTATTTATGAGTTCAAATTTCCTCTCTCCCTGACCAGAGCCAGAACTCAGGCCCCAGATTCCTACTCTTATGAAGAACACTTAGATAGCAGCTAAAGCATAACAAGCTGCTTATTCTGCTTTCATTAATCCAGACTTGGAACACAACCACTAATAAATGTGTTGGCATTTTTTAAAAGTCTAAGTATAAAACATTTATACCTGAAAATTTCTGAAGAAAATGATAAAAATTAACTATATGAAATAATTAACAACAACTGGGACACTCAACTTATATTGCTTTTAAAATCAAAAGCAGCATTTTCTCTTACAGAGAGGGAACTTTTGGGGTTATTCTGGCTACAAGAATTCCTTTAGGTCTTGTTTGAAATGCCTCCCTTTGGAAAGAGATTTAAGTGATGCTTCACATCACCCAGCAATGCATATTCCCTTTTAGTCTCATAAGGTGTTTCTGTTTAATTGACTTGACTGTTAAAATGTGCATTCCAATTTGGATTTCAATCATTCAGGGTGGCCATCAATAGAGTTAGTTTTATCTGCAATACTGAAGCATTCCCTTCTCAAATTTCTGTCTGTGATGCTGCCCTGAGCTGTGTCTGTGCTAAACTCCACCAAACCTATTTGAGTATGTTCTGAGGCTGATACCTGTTTCTTGTATATTGTGTTTACTGTTCAAGTCTCTTTTCCCATTGCCATCTTGTCTTTTTAAAATAAGTACAAACCTAGCACTACAGCAGCAGCTGCAACAATAGCAGAACAAATGGAGTGGTAAACTGGTTTATTCTCTCCTTGATCTGAGGCCAGTTTACACCAATTCTGTATGAACCATCAATATAATACTGAGCCAGTTATCATGATCATTCCCAATCTCTGAGGTCTTGGTGCTTGGCGCACAGAAACACATTTCTGCTGATCACTGGGTCATCACTGAATCTGAATCAACAGAAATATCACCACTAGCAGCATTTTAGTAAAGGTGCGTTTACAGCTGATGCATGGAGGAGTCAGTCTGGATTGAAACCCCTAGCAAAGCCCGGGCCCGGGAGCTTCAAGCTGATATTCTCTTCTATTCTGACAAAAGAACGAGGTTTTAAATGGCATCAGGATTTACAGGCGTCCGGCAGCTGAGCTGATCGGACAACTCCGTGTCTAATTCTTGCATGACATAAAAAATTAAATGGGTCCCTCCCCTGGGCACTCCGTGCCGGACGTGCCCGCACCTGCTGAAGCGGGGACCGAGCGAGGGGACGCGGTGCCCATGGAGTGCGGGGCGGCTCTCCCGGCGCCGCAGCCCCGCGGCTCCATCGCGGATCTATCGCGGCTCCATTGCGGATCTATCGTGCCTCCATCGCGGCTCCATCGGGGATCTATCGTGCCTCCATCGCGGATCCATCGCGCCCCGAGCGGCGGCGAGCGCGGGGCGGGGCCGCGGGAGGGCCCGGCCGCCGCCGCCCCCGAGGGCGGGCCGCCGGTGACAGCTGGGGAGGGACCCGGCAGCAGCGAGGTGCGGCTGCTGCGCCGCTGCTGCTCCGCATCGCGCCCGCGGAGCCCCGGGAAGGAGCGGGCAGGGATCGGCCGGGCCCTGCCGCCGCCGCCGGCCGCGCAGTGGGTGAGTGGCGGCGGGCACGAGTGGGCGATGCGGGGGCGGCGCGGCCACGGCGTGGGATGCAAGGATGGATGGAGGGAGGGAGGATGCTGCCGCGCTCGGAGACTTTGGTCGTGCGAGATGCCTAAGGGAAAAAAGTGCATCCCGGGGCGGGGCGAGGCCGTGCTCCTCTCCGCTCGCCCGTCCCTGCCGGTGACCCGACGGGCGAGGAAGCCCCGGGAAGGGGGGCCGGTCCTGGCGGGGCAGGGGCTGCGCGTCCCCAGGCGGGGCGAGGCGGCTCCGACCCTCCGGTCCCTGCCGGCCCCCGCCCTCCCGCAACTCCCCCGCAGCCATCAGCGGGCCGGGGCGCGGCCGCGGAGGGGCCGGGACAGCTCCGGGCTCCCCGTGCTCCCCCAGCCCCGCCGGTAGCCGCGGCACGGCGGCAGGACGGCCCGGAGCATCCCGACTGACGGCCCGGAACATCCCGGACTGATGGCCCAGAGCATCCCGGCGCTGCCCGCTCCCGCCCGGGCCGTACCTGCGGTGCCGGGGGTCCCCGGGCAGCCTCCGGGGCTGGCACCTGCTCCTGCAAGCCGGGTCTTGCCGGCAGCGATGCTCGAGGAGAGAACCCGAGGCCTGCCCTTGGAGGGCTGGCAGGATGAGGCCTTTATTTTATTTTTTTTTGCAGGGTGCTGGCTGGCTGATATTTACATAATATCTCTGCTTAAGTGTGACCTCGTCCCTAATTGGAGGCTTCCTTTGCATTTTCTATGGCAACACTACAGCACAGATCACTCCACTGGGCTGGATCGCAGGAGTACCTGCACACACTGTAATTTTTCTCTCTTGGTTCCGCATAAAGATTGGTTTGTTCTAGTGGATGGGTGAGATTTTAAAAAAAGTTCTTTCCATCAGCCCTTAAAGCAGTGTCTAGGCCTGCAAGTCACTGCAGGTTTGCGGGATCTCTAAATTAGAGGACGATGAACACAGGCTTAACTAACTAGCAATAATTATTTTTGTTAGGTATTTATACATTTACTAGCCTTACAAATTATTTCCATGCACCACACTGCTTAATCAAAACAATCATAAGAAATTATGTTAATGATAACTGACTGTATTTATTTATTTTAAATTAATAGGATTATTAGAAGAAGAAAGAAAATAAATCCTAGCAAATTTTGTAAGGGGGAAGGAATTGAGACCCACTTCATTCAGAGATTCCTTTTGCTCAATGAAATCCCTACCCTGTCCTTAGAACCCATCATGTAAACAGTATTGTCTCTTCTTACACTTTTGGCCTCACTGACAGCAAGCTTGATGTGCCTGTATATTTAACCAGGAGTTGGATTCTGTAATGCTTATTAGGGTCTACTCTCTTTCATCTCTGTGAGATGCCAGCTTCAGTTTCAGGTTTTATATGGCAAAGGGTGAATATCTGTGTGTTGGTTTTCCAAAACCTGCTCAAAATAAGTGTTTTGTGATTGTAAGACACACTAATTCATGGTGCATTTAGGCAAGAAGGTTTTTCTAAAGACCTTTAAATTCTGTCTTAATTATCTTTTGACATGGTGTTGTTGTTCTTCATTGAAAAAGAACCCCATGCCTTTTCGTTAATAATGCTAAAATTAGTTACTGTGATACAAAAGTTGGGATACTGTGTGTGGCTTAGAACATTTGTTTTCTGTCTCTGCTCTGTTTGTACTTCTCGGTTTACTGGGATGACTTTGTTTCTTGCACCTGAGGTAGTGTAGGGTCTTTTGAGGTTTGAGCTTTTTGTTTCTGGATGGGAGCACATAGTTAGGTTGTTAATGCTAATCTAATCTTTGAATAGATATATTGGAGATTCAAACAGAAGGGCCAAGAATCTGGGATCTCATGGAAAAGGTGATTCTTCTCATGGGTGGAGAGATTCATGGGTTGGGAGAGGTGCTCTACAAGTTCAAGGAGGTCACTCCTGGGACTCCTTCACTGAGCCACTGGGGCTTGTCTGCTGCAGGCTGGCGCAAGTACTTTAAGAGGCCATTGGTGTAGAGATTGGCCTAACAGGTTTAAGTTCTCCTGCATGTAGATGAAGCTTTTTATTTCCATTTGCTTTTTGGAAGTGCTCTGCTCTGAGCTATGCTCACTCTCCACTTAAATGAATGCTCCTTTAGTGCCTTAGATTGCTGTTACGGGAATGCAGGACTTGGAAATATTCTCAAAAGAGGCCATGTGTTGTACCTGAGGTATAAATGAGGCTTGAACTGAAAGAGATGTGCTCTGTTAAAATGTTAAAATGTTAATTCCAGGACACAGTGATGGAGCAGAGGTTTCTTAAGATTCTTCTCTTAGAGGTCCATCTCATTCAAGCTCACATTTTGTTTTCCATAATTAGTACCTTTATGTCCACACACCATCTTCATTGCAGCTCACCACAGCTCTGCTGTCAGTTTCTGCCTTTAAGTAAAAATTTTCAGTATGCAAATGTTTATAGTTAATTCCATGTATAGATTTTTTTCTTGTAGAACATTTTGGTTGGATTATGATAGAAGATGGGAGATATAGGAGTAGCAAGTATATGAAGAAGAAAATGGGCCTGGGCTTATTTCTGGATTGTGCAAGGCCAGATGGAGCTGGCGTAAATACGTGTCAAGGAGCAGAAAATACTGAAGAATGTGAAATTGGATTGCCCCTTTGTATAAAAGCAAAGTTGGTTGCATGCTGCCTCTGTGTAAGAGGATATTTGGTCAGGTACAACTGATTATTGCATCACCATTTATTAATGTTGAACCAAAGTTGCTCTGCCATCAAAGGAACCATCAAACCCTTCCTCATGTCCTTGTCTGTAGTCCTGATTTTTTTTTTCTCTCAACTTTCATTAACTCTGTTCTGCTTCATTTTGAAGGCACAATATTCAGAACAGACACAAAGCCTTAATTGCAGCTTTGTGTACTGATATGCACAAACACATTCCATCTCTTGTTTCTCATTAAAAAAAATTCCATATTTAGAACAATTGTTAATTTAGGGTACTTATTGCAATGTTACTCAGCATTAGCAAGGAAAATCCATTTCATGGTCATTGTTTTCTCCACATATTACAATAAAATATCTTGAGTTAATGATCTAAAAATGTGGGGTTTTTTCCATCTTGGGAAGTTTTACTCCTGTATGCAAATTTTGTTTCTTCCATTTAGTTTTTGCTCAGGTTTATTAAAATAGCAAACTTTATCAGCCCTAACTTCAGTAATAGGGAAAAATCTATAGTACTTCAACCAAGGTGATGCAGATTCATTGTCAGTGGGGCAAAATGGAGCCACAGTAGTAGTTTAAACTAATTTTTCATTCATTCTTTTTTCATTATACTTCCATCCTTTGCACATTATTGTAAATGATAGAACTTTGTCTTTGGCAGATGGAATGCTCTTGTAGGCCTTTCTTAGCAATCACTAAAACTTGGTTGGTAACTTTCTTACTTGCAATATTTCATCACTTTGTCTGTCTGATTAGAATGGCAGCTGAAGAGAAGCTTCTGCCATGTGCTGGGGTGGGTGAGGTATTCCCCTTTTCTCCCAACACAATCCAGGCTCATAGATCTGGAATTTAATTCCACAGCTGCCTTTGGATTTGATGCATTCTTTCTTTACCATATAGGTTCTCAAACACATGCATAAATGCACATGAAGAGCCAGATGTATTTGGGAAGCTGCCACCTTGGGCTGTTAAGTTGGACAGGAATGGATAATGCTTGATGTAGTGAGGAATACAGTGGGAATTTCATTAGTTTATTTTTGTTCTGTTAGTTCACAGAAACTTGTACTCAGTCTGTGTCTTGTTCACAATGGGAAATTACATGTTGATAAAGACAAAGGTATAGAGTGGCAATATCTAATTTATCTTCAAATCCTTGGTTTTAAGAGAGGGTTACCTAATGCACATTTTATAAAAAAATAAACATACATACACATGAAGTTATTCTGGTGCTTTCTTGTTAACATGCTGAATAATCCAATAAACTGAAACCAGCTTCTGGAGGTAAAAATGAAATTGAAGTAAAAAATCACCTAAATTGTGTAATGTTTAGAAGTAATGAATAGACTTTAAAATATTTTTATGTCATCCTCAAAAAGCACATACAACATTGGTTTGCTTTGCTTTGACTTTACTTTGTTTTTAGTGGAAGATGGCTGAAGGAAATCTTTGCTTTGTTCTGATAATAAGAGAACTTTGATGTAAATATTAGTTAATTTGTTTCTTGCAGATGTTTTAAAAAACCTATATATTTAATCTGCAATCTGGCATTCTGTAATCAGTGTAAAATTAAGAGAGGAACTATTTATATTAAATGTTTTTGTTCATGTGTTGCTTATTTCTTCCTTACTGCATGCTGAATGTAGCCACAACTATAGGAGACTCAAGATGTCTCTCCCAACTCTTTGAAGTTTCCGTTCAGTTTTTCTTCTCACTTTTACCCCATCTTAACCCCATTATCTGGCACCCTCCCTTGACATTAAGGGAAATGAAAGCTGTTTCAGAAAGTATGTTTTTTCATATTTCATAGTCCATTTAAATTTGACTTGCATTTGACAAGGCATTATGACTGAAAGCTTTGAGTTGCCCTTGTGATAGCTGTTACCTTTCCACCCAGGAAGGAAGTGTCAGTAGAGTCACGCAGCTGCATTCTGCAGTTTCACTTTTGATTCAGCGCTGATGCTCAGCATGTGCTGCAGATGAAATGTTTGGCTTCCTGGGTGTAACCTCAATCAATGATGTCCCTTTGGCCATGGTCAGCACCATTTTCAGCCTTCATTGTAGGCACTGTCTGCAGATCTGATTGCTTTGACTTTGCTGTGCAGGTGAGGACGTGATTTTTTTGTTTTCTCTTGTGAGTATAACTAAAATTTAACCCTAACATTATCTATTTATTTTAAAATTAGCCAAGTGGTATGTTGGTGCAGTTGAAACTGTGTTACTATTGTTGTTATTATTGTTTGTATGATGAGAGTAAGAGTGAGCCATTGCAGAACAATCCTCTGTGTATTCTTCCAAAATTATCTTATTCCTCTTCTTCAACAGAACAAGGAACATCTTATCTAACTAAAGTACACTATTTTACTTAGACTTTCCAAAATGTCAGTGATTATGAGGCTGAGATTTTATTTTCTTTTTCTGTTTTCTACCCAGAGCAGTATGCAGCATCTGGTAGCTTTTAATTTACTGCTCTGTAATGCTTCTGTTTGTGCAAAAAGTGTCCAATATTTTGCATTTCTTCTCACTAGCTTGCATTTGAACTACCACCCAAAGATACAAGCCTTGTTTTCTTGTGAACTGCTAATTCTCTGAACAAGCTTATTATCCATGTTTATAAATACTTGTGGTGATGTGATGCATGTCTGCCCTGAGTCTAATCAGGACATGTTTCCAGGGTGAAGGTTTTACTTTGTGAGACAGTGATTCTCATTCTGTTTGAGTCCCTAAGATGCAAGTACTTCTCTGATTTTGGAGTAACTGCTTCTTGTAGTAATTTCTGCATTATCTGCATCCTGTCAGAATGGAGAGAATGTGTTGGGGGGTGCTCCTTCTCTATATTGCTTAGAAATGAGAAATTAAACCCCAAGAACAGACTTTTTTTTCCATATCAAGGTGTAAAGCAATACTTTCACAATGTTTTTACCTTTTGTTGATCTTCTTGAGTCACATCTTGGCATTTCCTGTAGAACAGATCATGGCTCAATCATTTATTGCTAAGCTTGTCAGATATAGACTATATTATAATCATACTCTGTTAATTTAGTGTGGCAGACTTTTATTTCTTATAAGAGAATTAATTACTTTTTCCTCTTGAATCCTTTTCTGGACTCCCTAGTTCTTAAAAAAAATAAATCTGCAAATACATTTAATGCCACCTTCTTATATCAATGTTCTTTGTGATGCACTCATTTTAAGGAAGATCAATTGATAATTTATCTGAAGTATGGCAGAAGAAAACAGTTCAGCTGACCAGTAAGAATGATGGACTTAATTCTCACCAAGGCAGACTTCAGCTTCTCTGTGCAGCATAATCCTCCTCAAGATAATCATCCTGTTAGCTTCTGCATGAGGCTTTGGCCTCTACCACGTAGGATGGGAGGGAGGATGGGATGCTGTGCCCCAGCACTGACTGTCTGTTCTGGTAATTCTGTGTTTTTTAGTAAAATGCCAAACTCTTACTAAAAACTTTAATTAAATTTACTGCAGCCTGGCTTCCTACGGAAATGAGCCTTAAATGCCTCTGCTGCCTCTGAGTCCCCCATGAGTAATTTTTGCATTTGTTGGACAATTTCAAACTACATGCGTGAAATGGTTGAAGTCTTGACGATAAATCTCCTGCTCCAGAACTTAAGACATAAGTGCTTGATTGCAGAGATAAGATGAGCCTTTTGCTTTGTATTTTTGGTCAAGTTTCACTGATGAATGGCATGAACTTGCATTCTTTTCAATGAGTCACCTTGAAAAATGAATCTTTTGGATGACTATGTTCCTGACAACTCATTATATCCCTTTATTAATGTTTTCTACTTTGGTTTGGTGGTGGGGTTTTTGTTTGTTTGTTTATTTTGGGTTATGTCTGGCTTTGTTTGGATTTTTTTGGTAGATTGCCATCATAAACTGAAATTTCTCAGAATTTTTTAGATTCTGTATTTGACCAGCTGGGAGGATGGAGCTGTTACTGTCTTTTGCAGCAAAAATGCAAAGCTTTCCTGCATTCAGCTAACTACCAACCCTGCCTTTATGTCAATAACAAATATTTTGTGTAGATATTATTGCTTGCAGATTTTTTTTTCCTACTGTGCACTGTGTTAGAAAGCCTGAAATATTTCTAGGATTTTTTGTAATTTTTTCACCATCTTTTTATCTTAGCCTTTCCTAGATTATGTATAGTCTAAAAAGTAGATGCCTACTTCTCCATCAAAAAGGCAACTGTGACCATAGCCATGGTTAGGTATATCTGAGCTAGATTTAGTCTGTCTATTTAGTGAGCTATTAGGAATGTAGGTATTGGATAAAAAAGCAGTGCTTTTCAGGAGTATAATTTTAAATGCTGAGAATTTTGTGTGTACTCAGAAAACACTCCAAGAATGAATATAGAGATAAATCTGTTTCATCGGCCTATCTGATGAACTGGGTGAAATAGAAGATTCCTGTACACTAGCACTTTAACATAATTGCATAATAATGATAAATTATGCTTTACAAGGGGATGTGTTGGAGATGTGTCTTATTTAAACAGTGTTTAAGCTCTAATCACAGCACTTAGTGTACTTAATATATGTATTGTCCAGGAACTGAGGAGAGGCTAATCCTTCAAATAGCACAAAAGCATCACAGGATTCCAATTATTTGCTGTTTCTTCACAAAAACCTTTAGAGGGATGCTTTCCCTTATCACTTGAGGTAATAAATAGAGTGCATTTTCTGAGATTTAGATGTAAGTATAAAATCAGTAAAGCAGAGCTGTGAATATCATGATTGTCAAGAACAATAATTCTAATCTGCAGAAAACCTCCCCAATATATACTGCAGGTTTGCTCTTGCATACCCAGTCCAGTTTGTCTAGCCTTTGCACATCTGATGCAAAAATGCATTGCTGCTTCAGCTGCCATAATCAGCTGTAAATAGCATATGGGCTAAGGGAGCTGGAAAAAATCCATGGTCCTGAACTGGAATGCAGTAATTGCCAGCTCCTTACTGGGAGGTGGGACCAAATGTGTGAATCTATCACAGCATGAAGCTTAGCTCTGTGGAATAACTCTCCTGCTCTAGTTACTTCAGATACTCTGGAATAACATCTCTGTTTCTCAAGGAAATTATTTTTATTGGTATATAAATAAAGAGGGAGAAGGAAGAATTAAAATGGATGCTGTATTTTGAACTGTCTGTAAGGGAGTGACTATTTCCATGGTCAGTCTTCATGTGAAAACAAGTCTGAAGAAGCTGTATGGGGAGTAGACAAGTCAAGAATGGTGAGAAAGATGCAGAAGGAAATGAGTGAGTTAAAAAAAATATGCTGCAGAGAAAATAAAAAAGAGTGGGCGTCTATGTAGGCAGCTCTGTTGATGCCAAAATGCTGCATGTTCTTATTTTGTTGTGCTTTGTCGTGATGGAGGAGTACATGTTCTGCACAGATTAGGCCATGTCATTCTGTTTTCTGAAATATTTTTTTTAATGTGGAAGGAGCCATTAAGACTGAGATACATTCTTTAACAATGAAGCTGTGCAATATGAAACTCTTATTTTGGGGGGTTTTGAATTACACAAAGCATTTTTTCTTTTTCCTGTTTCATATTGCCTGAGATGCACCCCACCCTGTGGGTGATAGAAATGTTGTCATGGCTTCTCCTTTGCAAAGGCTGTAGATTTTAAAGTAGAAAAATAAGAACCCTCTTGACACTGACTCATTTGATTGTGATCTCAGCTGCAGTTTCTATAACATGGATCCATCATCCATACATTCATCACCTTTATTGCATGAGTTCTGAATTTGCACTGGATGTAAATAACACCCAGTCTAGGCAGTGAGATTGACAGTAGGAGTTACACTCATTGTGGCCCTGACCTCTGTGCATGGGAAGAGCTGCTTCAGTTTTGGGGCTTTGATTACAAATATATCATTCTTCAATCAGCAGTAAATAATCTGAAGTAAAGTCTAAAGTTTGGATTTTTTCCCCAGCTTTTAGCATGGCCCATGCTGCAGGTGTTTCTGACTGATGAAACCTGCCCTGAAAAGTAGGACTGTAAATTGCTTGTATGTATTCCAAGGATTTTAGTAGACAAATGTGCCTTTGGAGCCACAGAAGAAAACTTAAATGATTGAAGAAGTACACAGACCTTCTTCTGTGATGTTAACTCTCTATATTAGTATAAAACTAACACCGTACACTTACTAATTACAATGTCAATAAATATAATCAGGTTGTATTGTAGTTCTGAGACTCATTAAACCTACCTGTGAAAATCCATGTAACAAAGCTTTGCATCATCCATACCTGCATTTTTAGGACTTCATTGGTTGTCCTTAGTTTTGTTTTCAGTTCATGTGCCAAGCCCTTTCATTTGAACTTCCCAAAACCCATTTCTTAGAATTTTTCTGTAGCTTCCATGTTCAGGAGCTGTATTCTTCATCCACTGATGCATTTGACCTCCAACGGCATGAGCTCTCTGAGTCTGTTCTGTTTGGTGGCAGACCTCAGACATAGATGAAGTTTCCCAGTAAGTGGAGACAACAAGTAGAAGGCACTGGAGATGCACCAGCAATAATTCTGTGTTTGTTTCTGAACTTAGAGTTGTTGACTGGTCATGAAGGAGATCTCCTGTGTGCCAACCTGGCAGACCACAGTTCCTGGCTATGTGGTTTTGCCTGTGTTGATAATTGCTGTAGGCTCTTGATAGACTGACACTTTGGGTGCAGGACAGGGGGTATGTTCTTACAGCCTCCCAGTCCCTAGTAGGTTTTGGATGACAAGAAATGGCTGTGCCTTTGAAGCAGGAGAGTTCTTGCAGTGTGTACATCCAGTATTTCCCTCAGTGTAGCCAGTGAGAAGGATAAAGCAATAAAGAAGGCAGTCACTATTGCCCTGAGAGTGCTGGTTTATGAGCTCACAACAGGTCTGTGAGCCTCTAGTTGGATATTTGGAAGTGAGTGTTTGGTTGCAGTGAGTTGTGCAGGTGGTTGGTGCTCCTGCCTACTGAAAAAAGGAAGAGATCAGTTTTGAGACTGATTCTGTCAGCAATGTGTATCCCTGCAGCTTCCATGTTGCATGGAGCACATAAGCAGGGTAAATAATGCTTGTGCTTTGGTAGCTCTCAGCAGACCTACATCAGTGTGGAAATCCTCAGATGTTGTGCATTGGGTGCAAAGGTCTTACCTGGTTTTGCCAGGTAGGATTTAACTTTCTCTAAGTAACATATTAGAGAGTCTTTCTTAATGTTTTGAGAACTTTGGTAATTTTTGCAGTGGCTTTTAAAACTGGTCTTGGCTCCAAGGTGTTTGGTGAAAATGCTGCATGTCACATTAATTTAGGTGCAAACACCATTGGTATGGGATCATGGCCATTGCTGTTCTCATTGTAACTTGCTGTGAAAAGAGCACATATGCAACTCCAGAGGAAAAAAGAGCTCACTCTATGTCTTTATAAAGGCCACTGTTACAGAGATGAGAAACATTTAATTTTAACATAAATTTGGGAGAGGTCAGAGTGAACCTGATTGTGTTCTTAATCTGTTGTAGTAAACAGCAGGCCTGTCCTCTACATCTGCTTTAGCTGGATATCAGCATAGAGAACTGTGGTACACAGGAACTCTGTCTTGTGACTCTTCTGGGGTAACACATAAAATTGTACTAGACTTGTCAAACAAAACATCAAGAGCTGAGAGATGGCTTGAAGCACATGTGTTAAAGTTCCTGAGCAAGGCTTCTGTGACTATTAATAATTTCTCCTCTATGGAAAACTATCAAGTAGTTCTGTTTTTTTTTTTTTTTTTTTGGTAAATATTTTCAGTGTGCTCCACTGAGATGTTATGACTCACTGACATCAAAAATCATTCCCTTTGGAACCTGGTTGTAGGGGAATAGAATATAGGTAAATAAAGGTAGTATAGCAAGTAATCTTATCCCCTAAAGAGTTGAAGCTGGGTTAATTATTAAGGATTAGGAGCAGGCCTGACTTAAACAGGCCACAGCTGTAGCCAATAAGGAGAGTGTTATACAAGAGTGGATTGGTTGGCTGAGGGGAACTGGAGTCAGTTGGATACTGTGAGGATAAGGAAGAGTCAGTGCTTAGAGGAGCTGCCTACAAGAAGCATCAAGGAAGGGAGGTATGAAATTCTGGCAATATGGAACACTTGCAATGTAATGACAACACCTGGTTCTGCACATTCTGACTGCACATCCCCTGATTTGTTCCTGGTCGTCTTTCCTTGGCTGCTTCTATCCTTTTGACTTACAGCTGATTAAACAAGACCACATGCACTCTAGCTTGACACCCCTTTACGGACACTTCATCCCATTGATTTTAGGAGTACTTATTTTTTCAGATATTTTAAAGTATGTCCCAGCACCATCTTCTGCGCTGTATGAAGGTTATAGATCCCATTGGAGCAGTACGTTCTGTGACTCTTGTTAACTGATATTCTGCGTTGTGGTATTTAGGGTTGCTTGACTTAGGTGAGCCAGATGTTGGAGAAATGGTGGCTGAAGACTTAAGTGCTGTTTAAATAAATTTAAACTAATAAACACCTGAGTCCAAGGGGAATGTTGGAAATGAGTTGCAGGAAATCCTGACTTGTAGAGCTGTAGAATGGCACTGAAGACTGTGAACACCTTGGTTCTGTCATCTGGGCTTCAAACTAGACTGGGTAGTACCTATGCAGATGTGAACAGGAAGCTTTATCCTATAACCATGGCAAGCAGAGGTTCCAAGGCAGCTCTGTGTTGGCAATATATTTTCTGCATGCTGTTAGTAGTTTTTTTGCTAATAAACAGCTTAGAATAAAGCTGCAGTGGAGTATGCAATATTGCTGTTAATGGGACTGTCAGGTTAGAGCAGTGTTTTGATTTTGGAAATTCATAGTTTCAAGCAAATCAATTAAATATCAAAGCTTCATTAGTTAAGAAGTTCCATTAAATATTGTTTTTCTTCCTCTGGTTTTGTAATGTTGGAGTAGATTGCTGTGGTGTTTGTGTTGAAAATCTGGTAAAGGATCACTTTTTTGTTTTTTTACTGCAGGAAAAAAAACACAACAGGAAAGCATTTCTAAGAACATTGGGTTTCACAGGGGCCTTAACTTGCAGTATGTGGTCAGACTTGTATATTTGAGTGCTTTTTGCCTTGGGTATTCCTGTACTGATGCTGAGCAATACAATTCAGAATTGATGTCTACATCACTGCACTAGCAGAGAGACAATCTGCCAGTTGGATCAGAATTTGACTCTGCTTCTGTTCCTGAGTAGATGTGTGGGGAATAATAGTCTCTGTGCAGAGATTTATTTCATCTTTTAATGCCGAGGGAATTTCATTTCCTGCATCTGTGTTTGGAGTGCTGGCTATGGAAGTATGTCAAGGAGACAAAACTATCATCCTGTTCCTGATAAGGCAGAAAGCAGTGTACTCAAAACTGGTGGTTGTTTAGTTATTGTCCTGCCTATCCACATGGCAGGAAAGCAAAAAATTCCTTGGTCATCCTTCTGGACAAGATACTGAGCCAGAAGGAAGATGCCTCATTCGTAGTCTTGATCTGTAATCTGGTGCTCAGCTTTGCATTTTCTAACTTGGGTAAAAGTCATTCTATTTCTGATAAGTAGAATTTATATGCTGATGTTTCATATGGCTGTCCCATAATCTGCATATTATTGTATAGCTAGTTGATACACTTCCTCTTTTTTCTTCATAGCATGATTTCTCACTTATAGAGGTTTTCTTCCTTCTTCATTCATGAAGCACCTAAGCCTCCTGTGTAACTTGAATTTCAGCTCCTTCTGGTATGTTTCATTCTGCATTTCCTTTTTACATAATTGCTTCTTTTCTTCCATTGAGATTTTCTTTGTAGGATAGAATATATATATTTCAGTCTGCACTGATCATCTTGCACTTGTGGAAGACATTTTAATGAATATTCATAATATGTCTTTATCTTATGCATTTGTAATAATAAATGTTTGTAATCAGATTCAAATTTGCCTTTGTAATGTCAAAGAAATATATTTTATAATAAATTTTACTGGTGCTAAGTGTGGAGTTTATATTTCTGAATTCAACATCAGTTTTTACTTCAAGAGCATGTCATGTTGGGTGACTGTAAATTTCCAGAGTATTTAGTGTTTTTGTTAAATGATTTTTTTCTGAATTGCCCTTACATTAAGAAAAATGACCTTTTTGTCTTTTTTAAAATAGCAAGCTACTTAATTTCTAATTTCTGTTTTTTTGCTTTTTGTTAGTTTACTACTTGGCTCACCAATACCTTTTCTCTGAGTGAGTGCAACCACCTTTCTAAATTTTGAATGTTATAAACACTTTATTCAGAGCTTGAGGCTCAGTCAGCATGCTGAGTCATTGTTTAATGCCAGGTTTTCTACTGATTGTATTGTTTTCTTCTTGGACATACAGATTGATTTTTAGCATTCTTCTCAAGCTCATGGAAGTTAATCTTTCAGTTTACTGAAGCCACATTCACAGAAAATTACCTTTTGGACTTTCCCTTCCCAATCTTTCACCTCATTGTCAGAATATGATGCACATGAAGATGTAGCTGCTTGTGAGATGGTTCAGTGCCTTCCCCTTTTCTGCACTTCATCTGAATGACCGGGTTGCTGCAGGAGGGTTCACATTTCCCTCTCTCCCAGAGAGCTGCATTAGGATTAATGATTTGGCTGTGTGAACAGCCAAGCCAATGACGAAATTTCTGCTAGATTGGCAGCCATTATTTGTTGCTTTCCTGTCATCAAGTTTTTTTAATAAAATATTTAGGTAAAATAAATGTAAACTGTTTATCTTTGAGGCACCTCCTCTGTTTCCTTTGTGAAGAGCTAAATTGTTAAAAGCACTTCCCACTGGACTTCAGCTTTAGCTTTGTAGTGAATAATTAGCATTTGAAGCCAAGATACCATGTTTATGGTCTATTGGTCTTGTTTGGTTTTGGGAATGCTGAGTTTCCATGCCTAGTATAGTTGCTCTGCTCTGAATATTGAAATCTGTGGACCTGATACAGTAACAGATAAAGACCTCTGAGTGCCCCAGAGAAAATGTGATGTCCAGAAATGACGTCACTTTGAGCTGTGTTTTTAGTGCTTTTCCTGTATATGCAGTATCAGCAGACACAGTGTACAGAAAGCAACTAGTGACACTGAAATTGAAACTATTTTCATACGTATACATCTTTTGTATTCTAATCATTTGTTGAGATGAACTTGAAGTGAAGAACCCTTTAAACACAGCCAATTCTGTAAACGACAGGAACTGAAGTTGTGTGACGCAATGACAAATTGTAATGATGAATTTTTAACTACTTCTTCTGTTTTTACTAATATTTTTCCTGTCTTTATTTTTTACATCACAGCTTTGCATTTCATGCTGCTCTTGATTTCAAGCAGCAATGTGATTGTATTTGGCAGGGCGTTTACAGTAGGTGACTTGGGTCAGAGGGCATGTTTTGAACAGCTTCATCCTTTTCCCTGCTCCTTTTCCCATCTGTAATCTTAATGTGGTGCTCTTCCCATACACCTTTTGTGACACTACAGCTGTCTTTCAGCATGCAGGGGTGATCTAAACTGCTTTTAGCATTTCATTAATGCCACTCTTGTTCAGCTGGCAGATGTTGCCACACACCCCAGCCCTGCTGATCCCCACGTGCCATATGTGCCTGCTGGGCAGCTGGTGGGATGCAGGACCCTCAGCTGGGGAAGCACGACTCTCAGAGGATGCTCTCTGAAAGATGAAGACCTCTCTGAGATGGATGAGCATCCTTGTCAGTAGATTTTCAGGGGAAAAAGAGGCCGCTGTGATAATAACTCGCCTAATGTATAATTTGAGTGCTAAAGCATCTTTCAGTAATTTCTTTGTGTGTTCATTGACTTGTAAATGCAGGCATCTGCTCTCTCCAGTGAATGCTTTAGTGTCAAAGAACTCACCAATCTTTTCACTTACCTAATTCCATTGACTGCATATTCCCCTGCCTTAGGAATCTCTTTTTTAATAACACTGACTATATGCAAATATAATACAAATAAAGAGTCTGTGTTATAAATATGGGATAAATTAGGCAGAAGTTTATTTTAGGTTACTGGTTAAATTGATGATTGCCATATTTAACAAGAGTACTCTTTGTGCCATGCAGCAATTTTTACAATGAAATTGTACTCTCATCATTGAGTTGACATGGAAGAGCAGGGAACTTGCTGGCAGGCATATCTGGGTTAGGCTGCACTAACTCATTAGAAGCTCCTGAAGTAGGATTACATAAATGGGACCCTATCTTCTCAGGTTAAATATAGTTCTGTAGTTTAATCTAATATGTGGCTGCGGTAAAATCTGTGTTGACTGGCAGCAGCAGTCTGATCTGTCCACCTTTTCAGTGATATACTTAAAACAAGACACCCAAAACATAAGATTCCATCTTTAATGGAATTCAGTGTGAATTTATTGCTGTTATATGGGGTGGGTTTTATAAAAATGAAATATTAATTAACAAGTCAGACTGGAATAAACTTGAAATATCTACATCACAATTTTCACTAATTTATTGTATCCTAAGTTAAAAAAAAATTACTTTTCTTGATTTAGGATATAATCTTGAATCTTATTTCAGCAAAAGTAGAGCTGATGTTAGTTATAAAAATCTATAAAATACATAATTTTGCATTATATCACAATCACAAATAGAGCAAAGTAAGTGTATTCATTCTATAGGAATAGATAGATTCCTTTGTCATCTTTTTTTGAACTACTAGATTTACATTAAAATTTGAAGTTCATGACATAGTTTGTAGAAGCAGTGTTCCTTAATGAGATTTGGAATATTATTTTTATTTTATATTGCTGCTCTGTACTTCTATAATTATTTTTAAACACAATTTTCTAGGGACATTATTCTCATTTTTAGTTTCCATTCAAAAGGTTGAAAACCTCCCCCCTTAAAAACCCCACAAATGCCCTTTTTCTAACATTAGAGTTCAGGTAGGTTTTAAGCATCTTTATCAATTTCTTTGTAGGGGCTTACCTTGACCTGCAGTCAAAAATGACGTTTTTTCAAGTAGTTGTCAGGATGCATGTTTGTGTGTGTTCATTTAGATGGGCCTGTATATGTTAGTGGTTATACACAGCAGTCACATAGACCAAAAATATTCTTGCCAGTGCCTTGATTTGCCATTTGGTTCTCAAAAAGCCTTTTGTTGGCACTGTGAGTTTCATTCTGCTGGGGCTCTGAGCACCCCAGCTCAGCGGGAGATGTCCCTGCCCGTGGCAAGGAGTAGGAATGATCTTTGTGGTCCCTTCCAACCCAAACCAGTCTGGGATTGTGAGCAGGGCTGCATTTCAGTGCTGAACTCTCCAGCTTCTCCCCGTTACAGCCTGAGCTGCATTTCTTAGTGCAGCCTTGTATTTTATCTGTGAGTGTGTGGGCACACTCACAGAGCTGCAGTTCTGCTCTCTTCCAGGTGTGTTGTCAGTGCCACACCTGCTGCAGGTGCGTGGGCACATCCAGCACACAGAGCATGGCGGGAAATGAGGGGGAGCCTTAGCTGAAGACATGGTCAGCATAGTTCATATTCATCATTGCTGTTGAAATTTTTTTCTCAGATAAACGTGGACAAGTCTGATAAGGTCCATGTCCACCAAGTACAGTCCAGTTATAAGTTCAAGTCATAGTAGTAAATTTATTTCTGTAAAACAAAATCTCTGAGTAGCTGGGTATCTCAGTCCCTCTTTTAATTCACTGCTGCAAGTAAATTCTCTGGGTTTTATATATTATTGCATCCTAAATAGGTTGTTTAAATTAATAAGTTAATGAGAACATAAATTAATTAATTTAATTCTCTTCATTTGCTAAAGAAAAGGAAAATTATTTATTGGCCCTAAGTCTTTATTTGACAGTCTAGGAGCTGTGGAAATCATACATGTGGAATAAACCAAATTCTCACAGGAGTATTTCCTTTAGAAACGTCTCACTGTTTTTTTTTACAGTCTTCTAAATAGAGATATAATGTTGTTTTATGGCATGCATTATAAATGTAAAAAGCAAGGGCAATATTTTTGGTGTACCTCAGGGGTTTTCTGGTAGAAGGAAGCTTAGATATGGAACAATAGTAAGAAAATACGCCTTTCTTCTATATCACAATGAGAATTTAGTACTTGAGACCAAGCACAGCTTGATGTAATGGATTTGCAGGAGAACTCTCATAAATCCAGTATCCAAGATCAGTACTGGAGAAAATGTGGTGTTTTTAAAAAACTTGCAGGAGACAAATATACTTAGCTATTGCAACACATTCTGTTTCCTTTAGCTTTGAAATTCTTTTTTAATCCTCAGGTATAAGGGAAAAAAAAGAAACCTGAAAAATATATTTTTTTTTTCAAATAACATTTTTTACAAATACTTTTTATTTAAAGTAGATTTCCTTATTTTTGCTTTATTTGAATTATTTTGCCAGGCACAGAACAGCATTTAGGAAGGACTTCTCATAAACCAGTAAATTTTAAGCAATTTTGGCTTTTTGTTAGCTTACCAGAAAATCTTCTCAGATTGCATCTGAAAATACAGCTGATATTTCCATTGCCTCCTATTGAATTTTAGGTCTTTTGAACAAGGACTACCCTGTACTATTAATTCTAGCTTTGTTGTCAAGGAAATAAATGTGATAATGCATCCAGTATGTTCTAGCGTGTGTTAAAAGTATTGTAGACATGTGACATATGCTTTAACAAGATGGGGCTTTGGTAGTTTCAGTCTGTCTTTCCTTGAGCTTTCTTTCTGTGCCAGCTTAGGTTGGGTTTTTTTCATCTGGACAAGACTTCCAGTATTTTCACAGCTGTGTTTTTGACCCCTAGATAAAGACAGAGTGTTTATGTGACAAGCAGTCATATTTTCAGCTAGATTCTCCTTGCCTTTCTGGAATTTCAAGTTAGAATGATTGTTAATGGTGTAAGTAAACTGCATTGTCCAGATGAACTCTAAAATTGATTGCTTTTCAACTCACACAGTAATTGATGCTCTTGGTATATTTGGGTGTGTGTTTAATACTTTGATGCTCTAGAAATAAGTACCATAATAGCAAAATTACTGCCAAACAATTTTGATTTTGGAGTAGGTGAATGAAAACAAATTGCCCTCTATAGTCTGGGAGGAATGTCTTATTATAAGGATATTTTGCAGGTGTTAGTGCAAAAATACCTTCTACCAGCAGTCAACGTATCTAATTTATATTTGAAATTATTTAGAGTATAGTATTTGCCTGAAATGTGACACATGCGTTAGTAATAATTGGTTACAAAGTTACAAGTTTCATATTTAAGTTAGAAAATGTGGACAAATGTGGACAGAAGCTGTAAGAGAGTGGTTTGTAAGGCCAGCAGCCACAGGGTAGCTGTTTTTCTTTCTAGAATTTGTTAGGCAGAAGAATTTGCAAATGAACTGCATTGAATTGCTATTGCATACCCTAGGTGGTTACTAAATGCATCAGATTTACTGTTCATGAGCAGTAATTTCTATTTCTTAGAAATCTTGGCTTGCTTGCTGTTTATAATTTTTTACATTATTGGCTAATATGCAAATTCTTTCTAGGCAGGAAAAGTGAAAATACTCAGGTGAAATCCAGGTGACAGCTGCCTTGCTTTGTGTTTTGTGTCTCTAGTTCAAAATAGTCCTTGCTGTGAGACAGACCTTCTCTAATGCTTTTTGCTGACTGTTTCACGTGTCTCTGGCTCTTGGTGGTATAATTAAAATTCCACTGAACTGAAGCCCCTTAGTGTGAAATAAATTTTATTTATATTATTTATCTCTCTCAAGATCATCTAAATTTAAATAATGTGTGTGTATCTGTATCTCTAAGTTTATTGCTAAGATATCTGTTGAAAAGATCTCAGTGTGTTTGTTACTTCATCTTATTTTCTGACTTCAGGTTATGTAATATTTGTAAATATACTGGGTCAGTGGGCATGCTTGGATTGTGGCCTGAATATCAATTAGTCTTCCCTTCACTTGAAACCAAGCTGGATATTCCCTTCACTTGAAGCCAAGCTGGATATTCTTTGTTAAAATTCTCAGATCATGGTGACTTTATTGGGCCAGAGAGCAGGAAAAGAACAGCAATATTACAGCATGTTATAGAATTTGGATTTATGTAAAAAGGAGTGCCAAAAAGAGCAGCAAACAAAATATGTAAGGGGCTTAGCACTTTGTGTTACCTTTGTAGTGTGATGTCATCATTCTGTAGCTCCCAGCACATTGATGCTGAACTAATGACAGAAAGGTTTGCACCCCCCAGTGTGTTTCATCATCATTCTGAATTCCTCCATTCCTCTGCCATGGTTCAGAAGGATAAAAAATCCAAGTTAATTTTTAAGACACAACTTGCCTTTTTTCGGGTTATCTTACTTAGCCCTAGTATCCATCCATCCATTTCTGTCCTTATTATATCTTACCAAGTCATGCTACTGCTTTTTCAAATATCCTGTGAGTTTTCTTTTGCATTACTGCATGAAGGTCTGGCTGGTGTTGGAAAATCCAGCAGTGTGTGCAGAGCACTGGCAGAGGAGGGCAGTGAGGATGCTGAAGGGCCTCGGGGGAAGCTCTGTGAGGAGTGGCTGGGGGAGCTTGGTCTGGCCAGCCTGGGGAAGATGACATTGAAGGGAGAACTCACTGCTGTTACAGCTTCCTCGTGAGGGGAGGAGGAAGGACAGACACTGATCTCTGCTCTGTGGTGAAACTGACCCCAGGGAATGGCCTGGAGTTGTGTCAGGGGAGGTTTAGGTTGGGTATCAGGAAAAGGTTCATCATTCAGAGGGTTGGGCCCTGGAACAGCTCCCCAGGGAAGAGGTCACAGCTCCAGCCTGACAGAGCTCAAGAATCATTTGGACAATGCTCTCAGGCACATGGTGGGATTCTTGGGGTGTCCTGTGTAGGGCCTGGAGTTAAACTCTATAATGCTTAAGGGTCCCTCGCAACTCAGCCTAGGCTATAATTCTGTGATATCATCTAATGCCCAAACAAATTACATTGTCCCTCTTTCTTTAATCTCTCCGCTTTCTAGAAATCTCTGTAGTGTTTCTAGTAACTGATGACAGTGGGAATTCTCGAAATGGTCTGTCCACTTCAGTTGATTTAAAAATCCATTTGCCAAATGCATCCATTTATTGCAAATGTAAAAGGTTGAGGACACAGTTGTTAGCAGTGTTTTGGCACAGGGAGTAAGTTAAATGGTCTTAATTTCTTCCATCAAACAAGAATGGTGAATAGAAAATGTCACATGTTAGGTAGGAACTGCATGTAAAATCAAAATAATGTCAAAATTGCTTCTTGGGTCTATTTGTAACAAGTTGTAAAGTACAATTAATTGTATTTCCTATATTTTTTGTCTAATTTTATATTTTCAGCTAGATTAATATGGTATTTATAAATACAGAAAAATGATCACATCTACTGAACTATGAGTTTTTAAATAAAAAACCTGTGTGGGCTGTAGGACATTAAAATGTCATTAGATGTTTAGTAGGCAGAACTGGATGAAAAAGCTGTAAGTGGCTGCTGATACAGTTTAGGACTCAATTTTATAAAAGTTTTTGAAACCAACACTGATGAAGAGGTTTTCCTCCTCCCCTGCCATACCCAGTTTCTTTTTTTCTGCTAAACTCTCCCTTGTGTTGGCTCCAGCACTTTACAGATTACGAGAAGAATTGGCTCAGAAAGAAAGCAATACATTTAAAGATATACAGAAGGGAAAATGCCTCACTTTTAGCTACAGTTTGTTCTCTCTTTTGGTTTACCACTACTGCGGTGGCTCAAGGTGGGAGCAGAATGCTTTCTTTTTAAGGTTTTCATTGGCTTTAAAGGTCCATGAAACTATAGCCTTAATTGCAGCAAATTGCAGGGGGAGGGAATGAGCCCCTGTCACTGTGCATCCTTCTAGGGATTATCTCTGAATATTGCTGACCAGAAATTTAGGATATATATATTTCTAGTAAAAATACATAACAAGATATTTTCTTCAGGTGCCTTAACACTCATCTCTTGTATCCTATTCCTCTGCCCTTTTCTGGTGTTTATCGTGACCACTTTCCACAAGAACAGAGGTAGGTGGCCTAATCATTGCTGTTCCACAACAGCCCTCGCTGTGTTAAACAATTTTCACTGATCCTGTGCTGCATTCTGCACAGCTGTGACAGGGTGGGCTCCTGTGAATTCCAGTGCGACCTTGTGGGACTGCCTGGCTGGCTGCAGCCACAGCCTTGGGTCATGCCAACACAGCCATCAACAGCTTCTGCTCCAGTGAGGTGGTGGGGAAGGCTGGATTCACAGACACATTGAATTACCCCGACCCAAAGGTGAAATTCTTAAAATGTCTGCATAGTAACTTCTACTCTGAAGGGTCTGAGTTTGTGTGTCCTTAGCTCAGGTGTTGATTTTTTCCAAGTTAATAGAGACTTTATTTATTGCTAAACTAGTCATTGTTCATCTGCTTTTAACTTAATCTGTATCGCCACAGGGAATGAAATCAGTAGGTGTTTCTTACTCATATATGCTGGCAAATTGGTTGCCTTAAGAAATGCAGTTACTGGATTTTTGCTCACAAATACCATCAGAGAAAGACAGGAGAGGCCTTTTCTGTGTCTGTAGAAGTCTTTTGTTCAAATCAGAGCTAACCATTGAACTACCATTAAAAATATTGCAGGATGCCAGTTTTCTATTGAAACTAGGTCACTTTGTATAAAATAATTAAAGATTTATTGGTCCTTAGGGAAGGTCCTAGATCTCTAGACTAATGTTTGCAGCTCTCAGTGGAGAAAAATGAATCAGTCATTTGCTGGGAAAGCATTGCAGTCATTATCATTGTGTGAAGGGCTGTTACAACACAGTCTTTCAATTGCACCTAAAAAAAATCTTCACCTGCTTTATTTTTTAAGAAAGGGGATCTGAGCCACAAAAGGGGATTTAGAGCAGTATTAAGTGGAGATGCCTGCTGTAGGAAGTCTTAGCCACAGAAACACAGCTTACTGTCTGTTTTCTGCTGAGGATTGTATAGAGCGGAAAAAGTGGACTTTCCCCCTTACTATAAAGGCAGAGGAGAGGCCAGAGACTGCATATTTTGGATGTTTTGTGATGCTGCAATAGCCAAACCCTCTGCAGATCTACTCTGAAATCATTAACTGAAATTTAACAGAATCACCATTATCCCATGGTGCACCTTCCAGCAGTCCAGTGTCCTGCCACCTGAAATATTCACAATATTCTTTCCATTAGTAGCCATGTCTATTTTTTCCTTTTCAGTAAGAGCTTCTAGACTGTTGAAAACCACTACTGTTTATCTCCAAAATCTGCTTAAATGACAGCAGCTTGAATACTGGGAGTACTTATAACCTTTTGACTAATCTTAATTCCCTGGGCAATTGGTGTTGTCCAGAAAAAGTGTGGACCAATAATTAGACACTTGAGAGAGACAGTGGCTATTTATTCCAGAGTTTCACAAGCCTGGGTGCTCACTGGTGTTCCACAAATCAAACACAACCGCTATCAAAACCTTTTATTCTTTGTACATTTTGGCAAACAAAAGCGTTAATATTCATTGGCTGCAAGTTGTATAGTTCTGTAATTAATTACTATTCTGTCTTCTGTTGGTTAATTATTCTCTCCCTTCTCATGCTGATTAGTTCACATACTCAGTCTTTCCCTTCTTTTGGGTCAGGGGTGTTTCTTGGCTCGGTGGTTTGTGAGTTGGTGCTCAGGATCTGCCCCTGCCAGAATTACCTGGCTGGAGCTGATGCAGCACAGCTGCTGAGTTGTCTTTATTAGTTTCTCCCTTATCTTGGGAGTTCTGCCAATGTCCTTGCAGCCTGTAAATCCTGCATTCTTTGTGTCCACTATCAGTGGTACATCTGTCTTCCCAGGCTTTGTTAACTTCCCTCTAGGTCTGAGGTCACTGAAACATGTCAAGCCCTGGACCTTAACAAGGCAATTCTACCCACATGTAATTTGTCTTTCCAACACCTGGACATCACTTAGAGCTTGCTTAGTGGCTGCTCTCTGTTTCACAGATTAAATCTTCCTCCTTGCTGACTAGGCTGGAAAGTATACAAAGTTCAAACATCAAAGAATACTCTTCTTAAAAAAAGTTTACACATCCCCCATTTTACAACACTGGAATAGCAGAGCCATAATTAAAACATCATGAGTTGTATCAAAAAATGGTGTAGATTTTAATGGCAGCTTCTTTATCAAGTGCTCCTCATTCATTCAATCATTAATTTGAAGTGTTTCATATTACCCTTATTTAAAAAGACAGTCTGCGAAGTGACAGCAGATGGTCATGGTTCTCAACTGTAGCAGAACCTCAGAAAGTAAAACAAAGCAGTGTGATGCTGTTGTTAAGAGAGGAATTTATTCTATAATAAATTGTAAAGTTTTCTTTCTACCCCAAACAGTGGAACAATTAATTTATTTTCTTTTTGTTGTCTAATTTCAAAATAATGGAGGTACCTATGTATGTCAGCATCAAATACTTTCTCTGTGTGCATGAAAGAATTTATTTTAGGATTATTAGGGGGGGGGGGCTATAGCTGGGAATATCTGACATTTTTACCTGCAAAGCTAGTTGACCCAATTCAGTAACTGATTCAAGTTAGCTTTCTAAAATGCAGAAAACACATTTTAAAACTAAAAGAAGATTTAAATTAGATGTTAGGAAGAAATTATTCAATATTAGGGTGGTGAGACACTGGCATAGGTTGCCCTGAGAACTTGTGGATGCCTTATCCCTGGAAGTGTTCAAGGTCAGGTGAAGGGGGTCCTGTGCAGCCTGATCCCTGCCCATGAGAAGGTGGTTGAAACCAGATCACCTCTAAGTCCCTTCCAAGCTAAACCATTCTGTAATTCTATGATTTTAAACTTATTTCTTCTTAAATCTGCCTACTTTAGAAAAATCAGTTGTGTATAGAACTCTAGATGGTAAGGGTTTTAAGTTACCAGGTATGGTTAAGATGGTGATGATGTTAAAATTCATCTTTTGCCGTTAGGAGGAAGACTACAGACAGGCTCCTAAATAACTTTTCTTATAGAATAAAAATTGTTACTTCTTAATTTGAATTCTAAAAGTATTTTGATTTATACTTTATCATGATAATGTTGTATCAGTACATAGTTTAACCCATCTATGATGTACTACAATAAATTGTATTATTTAATTAAATTAAATAGTATTATTTAATGATTATTAGAATAATTCTTGTCCTTCCTCCTCCTGAATGTATCTTCCCATGGGCAGAGAGAGTGTGCAGAGGAGTGGGAGGTAGAAGTGGTGCTGTGATACCTTTCTCTTCTGGTGCAGGCCAATGTCCCCAGAGGCCATTGGAAAGCAAGGCAGGACTTGCAGGTGGATGCCTGGGGGTGGGAATGCCATGCAGGGTCAGGACATCCCTGGCAAAACTGTCAGAGACATAGTTTATCAAAAGTCTTTTTGCTCAGATTTTTCTCCTGAGAAGCTGAGAGGCCTCAGAAATGAAGTGTAAACAATGGTTATCTGCTGCTGTGGAATGCAACAGGTGGATCTGTGATTGGTCTCATGTGGTTGTTTCTAAGTAATGGCCAATCACAGTCACCTGTCTGGCACTCTCTGTCTGAGCCACGAGCCTTTGTTATCATTCTTTCTTTTTCTATTCTTAGCTAGACTTCTGAGGAAATAATTTCTTCTATTCTTTTAGTATAGTTTTAATATATAATTTTCTTTTAATATATATCATAAAATAATAAATTCACCTTGTGAAACATGGAGCAAAGATTCTCATCCCTTCCCTTGTCCTGGGACCCCCTGTGAACACCACCCCAGCAAACCAGCAACTCTGGTTCTGCAGGGCTCTGCTGGTGCTTGGTGTTGTCACGAGGGCAGAACTGTTCTGTTTCTGTCAGTGTACCACAGCAAAGTAGTGTTTCTGCAGGATGATAAATGACAGATTTTTAATACTTCTTGACACAGATGCATTAATGCTGTTGCTAAAGGAATGAAAAAAATTCTTTTAAATTTCGTTAGATGAAATCACATTATCACGTAGCAGGATTTGATTTAGATGAGAAAGATCATACCATATTACTTCTTATACTGCTTATTCATCTGTCTGGGACATTGTTCTTTTGATTTGAAGCATTTTTCAATGGGTTAAGCTGTTGGCTGTGGGGCATGAATATACAGATATTTGTCCCATAGGAAATTTTACTCTCCTTCCACACCTGAATTAATGCAGGAGAGAGTATCTTCTGCTGTGATGACATTCTGGCAGAGTAGTAAGCTCTCAGATCTCACAGACAGATACATAGATTAGCATTTTTTTAAAAATTGCTGAAGAACTCTGGTTATTCTTGTGACTATCAATGTTGGAACACTGATGTATACTCTGATTCATAATGAAGAAAAAGCAAAATGAGGTTGCTTTTTGTTCTGTGGTTTACAGGAATTTGAAGGAAAATCTGTGCAAATATATTGATTTTGTGACAAAACATTTTAGGTAAGAAGTGTAGCCCTTATAGTTCGTAACACAAAAATTTCATAGTGGTTTTACTGGTTTTGTAAGGCAAATGAAATATACGGGTTTTTTTTGTGATAATAAATATATATTCAGTTTAAGCTATTTCATAGGTAATTGTTTTAAACTAAAAAAGGGTACATTCACACTAGATACAAGGAATTTTTTTTTTTTTTTGCGGTAAGGGTGGTGAAACACCAGAACAGGGTGCCCCAGGGGTGTTAGATGCCCCATCCCTGGAAACTTTCAAGGCCAAGCTGGAGGAGGCTCTGAGTGACCTGTCCTGGTTGGAGATGGCCCTGCTCATTGCAAGGGGTTTGAGCTGGATGACCTTTAAAGGTCCATTTAACCCAAAGCGTTCTGTGCAATGCACAGTGTTAGTCCCTCACAAATATTCCATCCTGTACCTAACAGCAGCTGCCAATAACCAAAATGAAAGAAGCAAAAGAGCATTTTGTTCATCTGCTTGCATTATATCCTCCTAGTATTTTTAAGTTGCCCAATTAACTGCCCAGTGTCTTTGCATCTCTCAGATCTTTTCACACCTCTTCAGTTTGTGAAGAAATGAAGTGCCTCCTGAGATAAAAATTAGTCCGATATTCCATCTAATTTTTAAATGGACTCTGTTGTAGTTGCTTTTGCATAATGCCCTTGGGTCCTGTAGTAGCTGCTCTGTTCTCTTGAGTTGTGTAACAGGAAAATTTGTCCCAGATAATGAATGATTCCAGGCACATTTACTTCTGCTAGGATTGGATTGGATTTGTGTTCTTCAAAAAACTATTTTTTTAAAAATAACTTTGCTATTCTTGAAAAGCACAGAGCAGCTTTTCAGTGTGGTTCTGGTGTTTCTCATACCCAGTCAAAGGGGAGCAATCCAGCCTGGTCCAGGTTCGTGTCAGTCAGAGTGCTCTGAGATGCAGCAGGGATTCAGTTCCTGCTCATGGCTCTCACCAAGAAGGAAACACACTATTCCACCAAGGATGAAATGCAATTCCCTCTTCTGACAGAAAGTGCTCCTTTCTACTTTTAAAGATAATTCAAAGCAAAGCACCACTCCCAAATATTTTTTTTGCTCCAATACATACATATCCTAATAGTTCAAATCACTTCCCAGCCTGATGATTGGACTATAATCAGAGTTTTGCTGACAGATTTCTAAGATTGTTACCTTGCAGATCACCAGATCTAAAGCTGGCAATTTCTAGGAAGGCAGAAGGTTTCTCTCTCTTTAGTGCTTCAGATGAAATGAAGTGTAACTGTTTAAAAACAGGAAAACACAACTGCTCTGAGTTTCCTCTGTGATGTTCTACAATGACACTTGTGCAGTAAACTATCACGGAAGTCAATAGCAAAGTTTTTAATGTTCTTGATGGAGCCAGGAAGTAAAGATTTTTCAAAACCGGAATTGTAAATTTTCCAAAGGTAGCAGTGTAACCAGGAGAGAAAATAGGGTCTTCAGTAGTTTCTTCCTCCTATCTGGATTATGTGTCTGTAAGAATATTTTAGGTTAAAATAAGAAACATTGGGAATCAGGTGTTTGGCTTTTAAATACCCTTTACTGTAGGAATTGAGTTACTTATTCCGATTACCAGTATGATTTTACATGGCAAAGGACTGGTTTTTTTACTTCTCTCTGGTACTTTGTAGTTCAGGAACCATTTTTCTTTCTAAAGTATACTTTTGATAAGAGGGAAATCACTTTACAGAAATGCTGTATTGTAATTCTGCTTTTATAACCTATTACCATTTAAGTGTTTCATTTTTTACAGTCAAGATATTTCTCAAGAGTGCTTAACTTTTTATTCCTCCTGCACTTAAAAAGCATTAGCATGGATTATGTCCTGTTGAAATACTAAGGAGGCTTTTGGGGGAGGAGGGTTGTAGGGTGTGGCAATGGTGCATTTGGCATCTAAGCTGCATGCTGCTGCTCAAGACTGACTTGCCAAAAAAGTGTGTGATGTTTTTGTAGTACTGAGGTTTGATAGAGTTTTACACCAGTCATCTCAGTTGATTTTTGAGAGGGTAAGGGAAGGCTGCAGGGATGTGAGTTGGTAATGCCAAGGCCAGTAAAGTGCACCTGGAAATACCAGACCAGAGAACTGCTGATGCCTCCCCTTGCCTGAGAGAATTCCTGTTTCCACAGTACATAATGGTTGTAATTTATTTGGACAGAGGATGTCTGATGATGGCCCAGGATGCTTCTCAGGGTTTCGTCAGATTAGTTCACACTTAGGGGAAGCTTAGAGAGCCTTCCTGGTTGTGCTCTCTAACAGTATGTGAACTGTTCAATTACACAGAGGAGTAGAAAGGAAACTTGGCAAGAGCAAAGCTGGAACAACACTACTGACAATAATTATCTCCACCATAAATCATCAATAATATAAAAATTAATATTAACAATTATATTATTTGTTGCTGTTGTTAGGAAAGCCCACTGATCTTCAAATATTTGGAAACTTTGATTTTTCTCCTTGGGTTTTTTCTTAGTCTCCTGTTAGCTTATAATGTGTCCAGTACCAGAACAGGGTCTTTTCCAGAGCTGAGAATATTCTCCAGATGTTCACAGGTTTTAAGAAAGACTTAGAGAACCTTTTTTACTCATGTTTAGATGTATTTTCTGGAGGTTTCTCAGCAAGACCTAATATAGTGAGAAATAATACGTTCAAGGCATTGGAAAATAGTAACTAAGCAAATACTACAGTCAGTCAAGCAAAGCAAACTTGTCAGAAGACACTAGAAATCCCATAACTTATTTTAGATTTTGTTACTTAGGATTTTTTTTTTATTTATCCATCTCTACCAAAAGAGGTAATTTACATGCAGAAAACAATTATAAGCTCTTATTTACAGCAGCCTTAACCCAACAACTCTGTGTAGATGGTTACAGGAAAATAGAAATAAAACTATACTGTCTAGCTAATTAGACAAAGCACATATTTAATAGAACTCCCTTTCACATCTTGCAATAAGTGAAAAA
Organism: Zonotrichia leucophrys gambelii; assembly: GCF_028769735.1. Classification (NCBI taxonomy): domain Eukaryota; kingdom Metazoa; phylum Chordata; class Aves; order Passeriformes; family Passerellidae; genus Zonotrichia; species Zonotrichia leucophrys. The sequence continues at coordinate 54,232,750 of NC_088173.1, forward strand.
TAGGAAATGCTGCAAATACAAGTGTATTATACACTATTGGGATCAGTAATGCAAAAACTTAATTGAAAATTAGCTTCTGCTGTAAAGTGGAGCTTCTGAAGAGTTGTGAGATGAATGCATGCCAGGCATTGCAGGAGGTCTTAAATGTGTGACTTGATTCTTATGGTGCTATTATAAAATAAAAAGAACTCACCATGTCAGGGGGCAGCCTGCCAGTGAAAAAGCAGACTGAAAATTATCTCATTAACCAAATTCATCGGCACCTGTTCTGGCCCTTTTGGAGCAATTTTTAAAGCAAAGAATTGACCTAACTGGTTGGTTATTGTGGTTTCTTTGCCTTTGGGCTGCCCATCATTCCAGTTAGGAAAATCCTTATGTTCATGACATCTGTCTGTCTTCTCCACTAAGAAAATCAACAAAAAATGTCCCCCCTAAACCCTTTTCTTCATCAAAGGGATTCCAGTTAGAAATACTGTGGAAATCCAAGAAACCAAGTCCATCCTGAATTGGAGAAATGCTGGTTGTTCAGTTGGTAAGGTCCTGGGCAATAAATAATCCTCAAGGTGAGGGGTGAATCTCCTTAAGCTTTTTGTAAGTTTGAAACACTTTGCTATTTTATTATTATTTCAGAAGTCCACTCTTTATAATGTTTCCTACACTAAGGGAATTTTTTTTCATGTGTGCACACAGAAATACACTTCTTTTTTTCTTGTAATAAAAAGAGAGAATTGTTTTGTGATGTTTTTTTGCTTTTATTCTCTTTTCAGGGCTGGCAGCTAGTTAGGGAGAGCAGGACATACAAAGGTGTGTTATGTGTATAAGAGGAAAGAGATGAAATAAATTATTTGGGGAAAAAGATTTCAGGTTTTGTTACTGGCCTCTAATGAAAAGATGTTATTATGTATTCCTAAATGCTACCATTTTAAAAGACCTTCAGGAACTTAATATTTGGGGTCAGGATGAGTGCATATGTGTTCAAGTGTAATTCAAAGATTTCAGGCTTTTTATGTGAAAGGCTGGGTTTTGTGATTTATGTTTGCAGTGTATGAAGGGCAAGTGATCAAAGTATCAGTTCTGTTTTTCTCCAGAGTACTTGTGACCTAATTCTCCTTCAGTCATGCAATTCTGGTGCTTTAAATTGAGCATCCTACACAAGGAATCACCTGCACTGCAACTGCAGATAGCAATTGGAGCTCTTGAAAATGAGGTTCATATTCCTTTTGTTTGGGGGATTATTCATTTGCCTAAGACTCCTTTGAAGAGGGAAGATTTTGATGCAGTGCCTTGCTACTTAGCAATGTTATGACTCTTTTATATCCTATCTATAGCCTTGTAGGGAATTCTGCAGTCTCCTAACTCTACAGCCAGCTGAATTGGTTTGCAACTTCAGCAAAGAGATCAGCTTTAGTTTTTTTAGCTGTTTTTTTAAAATTCTGCTGGACATGAGGATGAAAGCTGAATATGGTGTTGTGGATCTGTATGAAACCAATAAATATACTGCAGGGAATGTGTGCCAGTGCATTACAGTTTCCTGGGTACCGCTGGCAGCTGCAAATACTAGCAGTGATTCTGCTGGCTCTCCCAGGATTGTCCAGGAGGGCTTTCTCCTTTCTTTCCTTTCTAAATAGATGCCTTCACACCCTTGCCTGCTTTCTCTTGTGCTGTTCTCCTTAATTTTAGCTATTTGACCAACCCCACATTTTCTTCTAAGCACTGCTGTAGATTCAGGAGTCTTTTACATAGCAGGAGATCCACCTCCTGTAAATCAATGCATCAAAGACTTAAATGGCAACTTAGCAAAAAAACTGCATCTCTATTACTTTTTGGTCTATTTAATGTTGATGCAAGTTGTGCATGAGGATTTGGACTTGTATTTTTTAAAAAGCACAATTCTGCAAGCAGAAGTATTAGCAAAGATGATATTGAAGAAGCAGCTAGACTTCTATGAAAAAGGAATATGATCTAATGATAAGTCAGCAGGTGTGGAGTTGAAAATACAAGCAATTTGTTTTTCATTTGTAGCCTATAATCCTGCTCTGTAAAGAAAATGAATTCTTTGTAATTAATTGCTAAAATTAGAGAAGAGTAAACCTCAGATGTGTTCTGACGTTTGGATTTCTTTGCTATGAAAATGATTTGAGAGCTAATAGTGTTCTTCTGTATTTTTGACATTGAGTTATGTTACTTCATCCCAATATATACCTTGGGGTTTTCCTTTGGTCCCAAGGACAGAATATATGGTAATTGTGTGACTTTATTCTTAATGTGAAAAAGTAGTTAGAAATAAAATATGTTGATATCTTCAGACAAAAAAACCTCAACCTGCCAACTTCTGAAACAGATTGAGTACCTTTATGCTCGTACAGTATTTACTGTAAAGTCTAACGGGATATTAAGATAGGAAAGTTGAGGCAAATAAGAAATTTGTGCCTTACCTCAAGCAGAAGTAAGGATTTCATAACAAGATTAGTAACAGTTGTTGGTGATGAGATTTAAAGGGATTGTCCTAGTTTGTTCTTTCACAGACTACTTGTGTAATCTTGGAGAGGTTTTAAATTCTTTCTTTGCCTCAGTTCCCTATTCAGAGATTCCTTATAGAACATATAAGCAATGGCCTCTTTATTTTGTTTTGTGTAACTGTTTAGGAAAATGTATATATATTTACGTATATATGTGTATTTTAAAAACCAAACACTGAAATATTTCTCACAGCTTTTCTCACTTTAATTCTCTTCTAGTAAAGTTTCAAGGTGTTAGGGCTTAGTATTTAAATAGAAGTAGGATGAGAGAAGCTGTGTGATATATGTAAAAACTTGTGGTTTTGCGTGAAAGGTGAAAATAATTCTGCTGATTCTAATTATTGAGTTATGTGAATTGTTACTCACCTTACTGTTTTCATATTTTTTTCCCCCATCAGCTCTGGCAATATGAGTTGTAAACTTTTCTGAAAAATTCAGAAAATTCTACAGCTCTGTTAAATATCATGGAGTAAGAAAAATCATGCCATAACTTAGTTAAGAATCTTCTTAAGCCTTCACTAAGAAATAGTTCCAGTGATCTTCAGAAACGGGCCTCAAGGTATGAGTGGAAAAAACAAGGTGTATCAAACAGGACTGGTTATTCCTACAGCTTGGATAAATCTGCTGTATAAATTACTGTCAGACTGCTTTTCCTTTTCCCTTTTGTGTTTTTTTCCTATGCGTTTCAACATGACAACTTGACGTGATAATTCAAAGATTGTAACCAGTCTTTAGGTAGTTATTTCATCCCTCCTCTTCCTAAAGTCTATTTTACTGTCCGTTATTTTTTTTTATAACTAGAAATAGGCTTATTCTCTACTCTTACCCAATGAAAAAACCTGCATAAAGAGTTTGCTTGGAAACAGAAACTGACAGCAAAGTTTTTTTAAGTTGTACTTTTAGAAGAAAATCATTAAAACTTCACTTGGTAAAACTCATATTTGTAAGAGATGTTCTAAAACAAAACTCATAAATGGTCTTCTCCTAATCTCTCTGTCATTCAATAACTTGTATCTTACTAAAATGATCAGATTTATGAAAATGAAGATATAAATTAAGGTGAAGTTGTTGGGGTTTTTTTTTGTTTTTGTTTGTGGTTTTTTTTTTTTTTTTTGCTTTTTACTACAGTTTTTTTTCCTGTAGTAAAACACCTAATGTTTGCAGCTGAACCACTGCAGTACTGGAAGCCTGCTCTTTTAGTACTGGCTGTAATGATCCTTAGACTAATATCTGCTCTCAGATGTCGGATCTCAAGATTTCAGTCCTGAGATGCTGAGCCTCCGAGACCAGCTTGGGGGTCTCGGGAGTCCTGGAATGTTGCCAGAAGTGTCTGGTAGCTGGACTTTAACCCTACACAGAAGACGACAAGGATGAGGGCTTCACCGGTGAATGGTGAAGGGATTAGTTAATTAGAGAGTGAGACACAAGGTTTAAGATTTATGTACAGGGGGGTTTAGAGGAGTAAGATGGAGGAATTGGGGTGTGTCCTGTCCTCCTCCTTCTTCCTCCTCTCCTCCATCTTCTTTGGCCACGGTGGCACCTTTCTATTGGTTATTACTAAGAGTACACCGAGTTATAAGAATAGATGGTATTGGGGAAAAATGATAAATATTGTACACGTCACAATGGGTATAAAGATAGGTGCCTGCCCCGGAGAGAGACAGTGTGCCCATGGCTGACTGCTGTGCGGATCTTTGTTCGGCTGAAAGAACATCTTTTAGATAAACAATTAATAAACATAAAACCAGAAAGAAGAACTGAAGCCTCTTCTCGTCCTTCAATACGCGGGCTGCCCCAAGGCCACCTCCGGGCCACCTCCGGGCCTTTCCAGGCCCCTCAAACAGCCGAGATAAACCGGACACTCAGATAATGAACAGAACCAAAATGTTGTGCAGAAAGAAGCAAAAACCTTAAGTAAAGTATTGTAATCTTGACCTGACCCATTTTATGTGTGTTTGTGGCCAAGAGAAGGGATGCTGTGTAATAATGAATTTTATCTCAACACAATAGATGGTGTATCCTGAGCATTGTTAAGCTGAGTCTGGGGTAAGAATTGAAGGCAGGTCAAGAATATGAGACACTTCTCACTGACTCTTCCACTCCCTGGCTGTTGCAGCTTAGTGGTTTTGTGTACTGAATGTGCTTTATTTGTAATTAGTAACCATCATTGCTTTGTTTTTCTGCAGAAATCTGTCCATTCTCTCTCAAACCATACACATTTCTAAAGCAACAGGTCCTTTCAGTTGTTTTCACTACAATGCTGCATAGCACAGTTGGTACCTGTGTGTGATGATCTTGCAGATACTGGATGTGGACATTTTATTTCTCATGTGTCTATTCTTATAAATTATTTGCCTTTTTGGTCAGGGCAAAATGGTTTTATCTGTGGCAGTCTTTGTAGAGGTGGTACAGTTTTCTGCCATTCTGTCTACATAAGAAAGAAGCAGAGCTTGATTGCTTTTTATTTTTGTTGGCCCTGCGTTTCAGAGACTAAGAAGGACCAAAGTGCTGCCAACATTATTTGCAGTATTTGTCCAGCTTCTCCATATCTAAGTTATTTTAATATCCAACTACAGACATATCATTAACCCAAATTGTAGCTTTGAGCAGTGAGGAAGCATTAATGTCAGTAGTAAGTCCTGCAATTTCTCTTGCATGTGGTAGATCCTTGTTGAACACAAGATCAGGGGCTTAACTTGTGTAATGCTTTTTTAAGTGGGGAGATAGCTTTAAAGACTGAATTAATTACCTGGTTCTTTTCAGTTGGGTGTCTGATTCCCAAGTGTCTCTTAAAATCCCCCTTTCTCCCTCATGTATATTAATAGAGAAACATGGTCTTTGATTAACAGTTTTACAGTATGGGTTTCTTTAACAAAGATCATTTCATCCAGGCAGAAATGCAGTGTGATCATAACACATTCTTGTAAAATATGATAAAAGATGAAAAAGAAGTCAATGTGGTGACCTGACTGATACACCGTAGTCAAGCTGTGTCATAAAATGTGCAAAAGCTGTTGGGAATTCAGTGTTTCCATCTAATACCAGTAAATAATACAGATACTGTATTATTTACTGGTATTAGATGGAAACAGGATTACAGATATACATAAGAAGCATAGAAAGTGCAAAGCTGGTGTTAATTTTCTGTTTCAATAATGAACAAAGCAGGTAAGATACAAAATCAGATCTTTCAATAGCATCTTTGTTTTCATTTTTTATCATGATAAAATGCATGAGCTGTGAAAGTACCAACAATTCTCAAGTCCTTAATCCACTTATTAAATGCACTTTTTAAAGGCAGACCTGTCAAGCAAATGTGCTACTTCTGAAGATGTCAAGTCAGTTCTGGGTGCTGAAGGATTTGGTTTTGGAAAGTCTTGAGTATTATCAAGTCTTTTGTAGTGAACACGAGTTTGTGTTCTGTGTTTTGCTGTATCAAAGCTTCTGTGGTTGGAATGTAGAAACTTGCAGTTAGTTGAAAAAACACAGCGTTTAAGTATTCTGTTCAGCCAGTGGAAGTTTGCCATTTCCAGAGCAATGCCAGCTAAATCAAGGCTCTTAGTGTGTGTGTCTTTCTTTTTGTCTTTTTTTTTCTTAGAAGTTATGCTGCCTACCAGATTGAATAATTATAGAGGAGTCAGTAGAATACTGATCAATTATTTATTGTATGATGAGCTGATACTTACAGAGCAGATTTTCTGTTTTGTCCTTGAACACATAAGGAAAAATCACTGCTGATGTTTGTGCCAAGAGGCCCACCATGGTTCAAGATCTGAGGTGATAAGGCAGATGCTTTTTGAGTTGAACTACATATTGAGATGGAATAAATTTGTGGCAGTTGTTTTGGTGGGGTGATTATCTGCTCCTCATTGTACTGTGCCCATGTATGCCCAACTGTTAAATGTTCATGAGCTCTTTTGTCTGTGCTAATCTGCAAGGGTTTAGAATAACATCTTTCAAGTAGCTACACTGGAGCAGGGTTTTTTCTGCTTCATCTGTATTTGATTATTTTTTTGACTCAGATGAAGGATGTGGCAACTACTTCTGACCCTTCTGCCCTAAGACCTATGGCAAAGTCGTGTTTTTTTCAGCAATAAAGCTGTAGAAATGTTATAACATTTGTTAAAATGGTTTTGTTAAAATGGGTATAGTGTATTTCAGAAGTGCATGAAAAATGATAGTTTTCACCACCTGTGTGTTTACACAAATAGTTTTATTTCTCCTCTCATCTCCCCTTTGACTAAATTAGAAATTGAAATGGAAGGATTACATGTTCAAGTGTAATCATGAAAAGATCAGTGAAACAAAGTGATTTGTGTTTGGTCTGTGGGTGTTATCTTGGGCTAGATTGTAGTAACTGCAGGTCCAGTGTCCAGTAGATTAATAAGGAGTATAGGAAGGGCAGATACAGTCTGTGTTGTCCTGGAGGATACATTGTAGAAGGCTTGCAGGATGCATCCTTGGAGGTTTTCCAGACAGAATAAAGTCCCGAGCCCCATGGTCGGATCTCAGAGCTGCCCCCCTGAGCAGGAAGGTGAAATAGAGAACCCTTGAGGTGCTGACAAGCCATGCTGTCCCCCTTCCCTGTCAGCTGCATAACCAGGAATTCTGTCCTACAACACTGCAGACGGACCTGGTTCATTAAGATGGAACCTATACAGAAATCCAGCACTTACCCCAGGAGCTTTCTTCTTGATCTGCCCACTGGAGCTCTTTTGGCCTGGCGGGACTGGTGGTCTAAAACAAAATACTAAAATGAGGTTAACAACGGTGACATGCATTCTTAAATTCAGTGGGAAAAAATGGTTTTTTTTGTGCATATTTCTGTGAAGAGCAATGGCTTAAGAATAAAAAGTACATTTTTTACAAAGTCAGTATTGTCAACTTTCTGGTTTCATTTAGTCGCTTCCCACTGCAGATATTCAACACCAACCTGCTATGAACTTTGAGGTGGTCACCTGTCACATTAGGGAGGCTTAGTCTTGCCAGAGACTTCCTGGAAAGCAAAAATGCAATAGTCCTACTACCTGTTGGTGCCTTGTATCAGAGCAAGGTGTACTTCCAGAACTAGAATTAAAAATGTGGGAAAAAGAAAAGGAAGGGAAAAAGAGACAGTGATCCCACCCATCTAACTGATTACTCAGTGGTTCCTTAAAAATGTGCCATGATGTGTGAGCACATGTGTTTGCATGTATTTTGTGTATCATGTACGGCTGTTTTCAGAAGGCATTGAGTTAATAAGTCTTTGGCGTTCATGTATTACTTTTACTGTTTTCATCTTGATTGGCAGCCCATCAAAATATAAATAAGTAGTTCTCAATTGTTCTGGAGTTCTGTCATTTTTATGTTAATAGAATTCAAAGAAGCCCATGCAAGGATGGGAAAACATGGTGGATTTTCTGCCTCATTTGACAGTCACTTCAGGGGGTAAGTTTAAATCTGATTTAGAGTTTAGTTCTGTAGCTGTGAGGTACATGATGACATTTTCTTTTTAGTTCTTGATGAACCTTAATCAGAAATTATTAAAAACAGTTCAGTGGAAAAACAAGGATTTTTAGTTGCTTGGAGTGTTTGGTTTTTGAGACATTGTTAACATTTTGAATTCAATGTATACTGCTAGACTGCTTGTTTTAGGAAAGCAAGATTCTCTTGTGTGAGATATGCAAGCCCAGGTGATTGAAGATATCTGGTCATAAAGTAATCTGTTAAAACCATTGAGGAGACAGTGTGGGGTTTAGCTTGGAGCTGTTACTCTGGCTGATTTCTCCCCTTAAGAAGAGAGAAGCCCTACTCTCAGTGTAGTCTTTAAAGCATCCACAAAAATATTGCTCTCCGTTCTCGGCCTGTTGTCTCTGCCTGGTTAAGGCGTAGAATGGCCTTGGGACAACGTGCGCTCCAAAGGACAAGAGCACTCTTCAGATTTTTCAGTCTTCAACATTGTTTATTAATTCTTATCTACAAAGTTGTCTCCCAGCCTGACAGAGGTCTGCCCAGCAAGACAGCCATGGGCACACTGACCTCCCACTGGGCGGTCGTCTATTTTTATACTAAAAACTATGTATAAGATATTTTCCTTTACCTTCCAATACCTTTTACCCTTATTAACAAGAGCAGATTTAATGTGAACCAATCCCAAAGCGCCAGCATCATCATCAAAGATGGATGACAAGAAGAAGAGGAGGACAAGGCATGCCCTAATTCCTCCATCTTGTCTCCTAAAAACCCCCTGTACCAAAATCCCAAATCCTGTGTTTTCACCCTGTGAATAATCAATTCCTTCACCACTTATCCCCAAGTGATCCTCTTGTCCTCATACAGGTGGCACATCCTGTGCAGGGTCAAAGTCCACCCACTAAGCACTTCTGGCAACATTCCAGGATTTCCGAGCCCCCCCAGGGGTTATCTTGGTAACTCTGGACATCAGGAGTGATGTGCTGAGTTCCCACATATTGCAAGTATGGTGATAAGGCCAGTGTCGTGAACATTAGATCATGGCCCTTTTGGAAGGCCTTGAGAGTCCTCCAAATAATGAAATTATCTTAGCCTGGCATTTACGTGACCCTTAAATTACTGGAGAGGCATTTGAGAAATACTTCTACAGAACTGACATGCCATGCAGAAATAAATTTATATATCCATACTGCTTCCTGCCCCCCTGCCAAAAAAATCTTTAAAGGAATAAAAAATGGATTTGGACATTACTTGGTTCATTGTTCTTAGCAGTACGATGGATACTCAAAGCACTATATATTTGTTCAACTTGTTCTTAATAGCCTGCCTGATGGAGAGGGCTTCTCAGAAAGATTTAATAGGTCTTTTTAGGCTGCTTCTTTCTAGGTTATCTCTTCCTGGTTAGGCAGTCTCAGTGCTTTCCCCCTCTCCCTCACAGTATCAGTCTCTTCTTCCTCCTTTATCATCTGCTTCACAGTGAACGCAGTGAGAATTTTATTAGTTTTTTTCTTGGTTACAGCCTTCTACAGATATGAAGACTCTTAACCCTTCACTCTCCTCTTTTATTCAAGGTTAACAATTCCAATTATTTTCAGCCATGCAGTTTAGGCTGTTTCTTGTGGCCTCTCTCTAGGTGCCTTAATTGGCCTATTTCTGCACAAAACTGGGTGCAGTACTTGAGACCAAAGGTAATGAAGGGAATCACCTCACATGTGAGGTTTGTTCTTGAATACACCTCATATTGAATATATCTGCCTGCTTGTATTTTGTCTCCTTTTTGAGATAGATGCACAGTATCTTGTTAAGCTCTTAAAGGCATTTATGTCTCCCGCACCACTGAAGGGAGGAGGTAGAGCTGGAAAGGAGGGAGGGGGGAGGAGGAAGAAGCTGTTCTTAAGATTTATTTTAAGATTTATTTTACTTCTCATTGTCTTGGTTTGGTTTTGTTAGTAAAAAATCAGTTAATATTCCAAGGTGAGTCTGTTCTGTGATGGCACTCATTGAGTGATCTCTCCCTGCTCATATTTCATCTCCTGTATCAGTCAGTATGTTTTTTCTTCCCTGTTGACTTGTGGAGGGGAGTGATAGTGAATGATGGTGATAGTGTGTGTCTGGTATCCAGCCAGGGCCAGCCCACTGTGGTGCTACTTGGGACCTTCTACATAGTTTGGGAAGGATGTGGTAACATAGAATCCCTTCTTGGAGCTTCTCTGTTGAACTCTTCTAGACATAATTCTAGGCTTTGGTGTTTCAAGCTCATTCATTTTTAATACTGATTTTTTTTTTTTCAGATAAAAAGTGTTTTATTACACACCATGCACCATGGTTTGAAGTGATACAGAACATTATATATAGATTGAATTACAGACTTGTTTAGGTTGAAAATGACCTTTAAGATCACAGAGACCAACTGTGGATCCAGCACCACCAAGTCCACTGCTAAACCATGTCCTTAAGTTCCACACCTATTCATCTTTTTAGTACTTCCAGGGATAGTGACTCCACCACTTCTCTGGGTAACCTGTTCCAATGCTTTACAACCCTTTCAGTGAAGAAATTTTTCCTATGTAAATTTCCCCTGGCTATTTCCAACTTGAGGCCATTTTCTCTTATCCTGTCACTGGTTACCTGGGGGAAGAAACCGATCCTCACCTGGATATAACCTTCTTTCAGGTAATTGTAGAGAGTGATAAGGTCTCTCTCTGAGCCTCCTGTTCTCCAGATGAAACACCCTCAGCTCCTTCACTGCTGCTCGTGAGACTTGTGCTCCAGACCATTCACCAGCTCTGTTTCCCTTCTCTGCGTACTCTCCAGCACCTCAGTGTCTTTCTTGTTTTGAGAGGCCCAGAACTGAGCACAGAACTCGAGGTATGACCTTAGCAGTGCCAGAGTGACAATCACTTCCCTGGTTCTGCTGTGTTTTTGATCCAAGCCAGGTGCCATTGGCCTTCTTGGCCACCTGGACACACTCTGGCTCACATTCAGTCACTGTCAGCAGCACTCCCAGGTCCTTTTCCACCAGTCTGCTTTCCAGCCACTCTGCCCCAGCCTGTGGCACTGCCTGGGGTTGCTGTGACCCAAGCACAGCACCCAGCACTTGGCCTTGTTGAACCTTCTACCTCTGGCCTCAGCCCATTGATCCAGGCTGTGCAGATCCCTCTGCAGAGCCCTCCTGCCCTCCAGCAGATCAACACTCCTGCCCAATTTAGTGTCCTTTGTGGAGTGACTGAGGGTGCACTTGATCTTGTCCAGATTGTTGATAAAGATTAAACAGGACTGGCCCCAGTACTGAGTCCTGGGGAACACCAAGAGCTCGGGTGTATCTCCATTCACCACCCCTGTCTGGGTCCAGACAGCTATTCCAGTGCACCCACCCAAGCCAGGAGCAGCCTGTTTCTCCAGTAGAATGCTGTGAGATGACAGTGTCAAGCACTTCTCTGAAGTCTAGGAATACTGATGCATGGCTTCATTTTGGCTTTTTTTAAAGGGGATTTCAGATTTTTGTCTCAGCCCCTACTGGCAGTCGGGTGAGAAAGGGGAAACCTGGTGTCAGGACTCATGAAAAACATTTAATGCCTTTGCTCGATGTGTTTGAGGGTTTGCAGTTACCTGAGTTCTCTAGGCAGTGGCCTGTTGTGTGTGATGCTGTGAGCAGTGGTGGTGGTTTCTGGGTTGGGAAGGCATTGGGGGTGCTCCCTGGGCTGCCCTGGGTGTGGGGCTGAGGCCCAGGGCTGTGCCCTGCAGTGACACTCACCGAGAGGCGCTAATGATCCAACAAAGGCAGCAAGCTGCTGTGCTTAATACAGCTATCATCTGTGCTGTAGATTGGATTTTAATTAAATTTCTTAATTAGACCAAAATCCAATAAATCTAGAAATAGTAATTAGCAGGAGCCAGCTGTTTTATAACTTGTTATCCTGCTTTTGTAGATTAGACAAGATCTGACTTGAATAAAAGTTGTTCTATCTGCTCATGTTTGTTGTTAAAGAAAAATCACTTGCTCATGATGTTTTAATGCTTGCCTCATTTTCGAGACCATTAATTATTTCAAAAGGCTATAAATATAGTATGTTTTGTAAAGATAAATTTTGTGCTGTAATAGAAATATTTTTTTTTTTTGTTTTGCACATTCATGTTGTTAGATCAGTTGTCCTTTTGTATCTTAGAAATCTGTGGAGCTGGTTCTGAATAAAGACCTCAGTTCTAAATGTTCAATCATCATTTTTTTCAATTTCAACAATTTGTTATTGGGATTATGTAAATAGTACTTGGAAAGTTTTCAATGCATCTGTTTCTTTAAAGAAATAATTAGAGATATTCTTCAGGTTTAATGCAATCCTAAGGAGCAGTTTTAGGGGACTTCCATTTTATTTCATGCCTCTAGCCTGTTGAATTAAAGCAGATTGCTCTAAAATTTCCAAATATAGTTGCAAAGTTTCATGGAGCTTAGAGTAACAAGTAGTGTATGCATTAGAGGATCTAGCTGTGTCTGTGTAAATCATTTTCCTCCCTCTGCAAACATGCTGATGGCTTGCTTGTATCTGTACCAAATAATATTTTATGAACATCAAAACCAAATGCGAAGGGATAATTTATCCTATTGCTGTACTGCAGATGGAGGATCTCGTGGAATAAGGTGATAATTTACTTTCTGTAACCCTCTGGGTGAAATAGCACCAGTAGTACCAAGCATCAATCACCTTATAGGTTAATTTTATTTTTTCCCCAAATGCTACAGCTTGGGTTGGTATGTAAAAATTGATGATAATTAGATGGCTGTCTCACACATATCATATCCAATAAAGCTTATTCAAGTTACTTTGTTAAAATTAAAAAACTATTTCTCCTTTGTGTTAGGTATTCAGTGCTCTGAAACTAGATTTGAACTCACCAAATCTGAATTACAGTGACATTTCATACTTAGCAATATTTTAGTATAAAGTTTAATTGAATGTTGTTTGTTTTACAGCAGCTGCTGTGCCTTCAGCAAACAAATTGCATTAGTTAAAGAGTATTGTGAGGAATCCCACAAGGATTTAAAAAAAGGTGAATGTTTGCCATATGATGGAATAAATTTAGTGCAGGTTTGCCTAAAGTGATACGTGTGGAAATGAAGAACTGTAGTGTCTGTTGGATTTTAAATCATAATGGATGCATGCAACCTAGTGAACAGCTTCCTTAGAAGCCTTTGGGCTGTGCTGAGCCAAAAAGAGCAAGCGCAGCACTGTGACCTTTGGAGGGTAGGCAAAGAGGGGTAATTAGGACAGCACTACATAAATGGTAATGTCCACAGCATTCAGACTCTGTGTGCCTGCCTTGCAACAAAGGAAATCTGTGCCAGAAATAAAAGTTCAAAGTATGCATCTTCCCATTTTAACCTCCTAAAGGACTTCTAAGTGACGTGTTATTAATAATGTTTTAGAGAGAAAATATGTAAGTACTGCCACGTTGGTAAAAGAAAAATCTTGGATGTGTGTATGTATACATTTAAATATATATCTTTGTATATATAAAGATATATAAATTACTGCTGTGTAGATAAGGACTAAGTATAAGCCAGGTTTTACGTGGCTTCTTCAGTATATTTTATCAGGAGCATGCACTTCTGCTGATGGTTGCACTTTCCTTGCCTTTACTGTTCCATTGTGCCTAATAAATATGGATACTTTGATGTAGTAGCATGCATATGTTATTTCTCTTTTTCTAACACATCTTTGCTGACTCCAGCAGCAGTCTGTTTCATCTGAAACTTTATTTACTGGGAGGTGTTTATTTAAATACACAGTAAAAAGAGGGTGGTATAAAGCCAAATTATTTATCTGGTGTGGGAAAACCAAAGAAAGAAAACCCCAAAAAACAAACCTGAAACTGGACAAAGAAGCTTTTAAAAATATTTCTGTTCAGTATTTAAGTTAGAGTTAGTAAGTAAGTGCACAATTTTTTGAGCAGTTTGGTCTAGTGAGAGGTGTCCCTGCCCAGGACAGGAGGGTTAGACCAAGATGATCTCTCAGGTCCCTTCCAACCCTAAGTGATTTATGATTCTATAGTTATTTTATGCTTCTCATTAAAGGTGATATTATACAAAAAGTGAAAAATAGATTATTTTTTTAACTGTCAGAAAAAACAAATGAGGTGATAGTATTGCAGATAACTTTATATGACATGAATTGTCTTAACTGAATCGTAAATAAAAAATACTTGGTACAGTACATTTGCTATTGCAAAGAATTTCACTTGATAGTTCCTAACATAATATTAGAATATTAATACCAAAATTAGCTTGTTATGGAGCAAACAAGTTTGAAGCAAATTTCTCTTGGAACTTACTTTAAAATGGGAGTTCACTCTGCACAGGTGTGGAAATGTCAAAACAGCACTGGGCTGCAGTTAGGGATGCTGAGTTTGAACTTTATGAGCTGGCAAAGTGAAACAAGCTGAGCTGTGTTAGTGCAGTCAGCACAGCAAGAGTTTTAAGCTCAGCATATGTCACAATAATGAGAACTCCCTTGTGGGAGAGCTAGAAGCAGTTTTGTGTCTGTTCCTGGTCTCCCTACTCGTGTTCTTGAAAGGTGGGCATTTTGCAGGTTTGTGTGAACAGATCTCTGAAGTGCTGCAGGAAGGTGACGAACACAGAAAACCCCACCCTCCCAGGGCATGTTTCCTGTGCACAAAGCCCCTCAGGCTGCCTCCTACCTGTGTCACTGCTGTGGAAGATGGATGTTTTACCAGGATATTACACATTTCAGCTCAAGTTCTTCCTGACCTTAGTGAGAACCAGCTAATGCTTGGTGGAGTTGCTGCATCTGAGGCTCAGACCAGGCTGTTATGCATCCCAGAAATGAACTTTTCTTGCCAAATCTGTTGCCATTTCTGGCTATGTCATTTAATGACAGCATTCTGTTTTGGTGTACAGCATATGTATTGCTGTGTGTATATGAATATATATATAGAGGAGAAAAATGTGTGAGGAGAGGAAGGAAAAAGGATTTCAGACACCAGGCTTTGGGAGGTGTGTTTCTACTTTTAATTTACTTAGGGGAACTAGATTAGTTTCTCTAATGTATCTTGAGAAGGCCATGGCAGCCATATTTTTAGGACACAGCTAAGATTTTCACAGCTGGTATTTTCAGCTCTTGCTGGGGAGGCTAGTAGCAGAACTTTATGGTGCAATAGCGAAGGCAAAATTCTGTCAAAATACAGCTCAGTAGTTTCCTGTCTTTCTGTTCAATGATGACAAAAATTCCTCCAACATATTTTTCCTGATTCTGATTGTAGATGTTTACTCCTCAAGAGATCATTGACTCTTTATACTGACAAGGCAATGTCAGGGGCACTCACCTAGCCTTTGTTAAATCCAGCTGATGTCAGCAGAAGAGTTACACAAGGTTTTGGGCATAACAGCCTGTTAATTATGTCTGAAACACAAGGGGCCACCTTTAAAGACCAGCTTATTCTGAGCTAAGAAGACCTGTTCTGACTTCTAGATATATGTCAACCAGAACATCTCTTGAAGAAAACTTATTTAGTGCTCCTGGCAAACAAAAATATTAATGAGATGAGGAGGATAGGAAGAAGTGGTGAGATATTGCTCCATCAGGAAAAAGAGTTCATTCTCTGTAGAATGGGAACATGGAGCAGAGGAAGAATATAATCTAGTATGTTAAAAGAAACTTACATTGAGTTTGCAGTTTTGGTATCAATAGTCTTGGGCTTTCCTTTATACATGTGAGGTGTGGCTTTGGTGCTACTAGTGAAGCACTGAATGTTTTGATCTGAGAATGCCAAAAGCCTTTGCTCTTTCTGTGCATAGGAGTAATTGAGACAGGTAGTATTCAGTCTTAGGGACTGAAAAATCTATGGTAGATAAATTACACTTATAAGCATATATTGGTTGCCTAGTTTAAGAAATCACACTATTTCTTTGCATCTCTATGGCATGAGATATACCTAAATACTTCTTAACTGAAAAATGCCTTTTCAATAATAGCTGTAAAATATGTATGTTGTGAACTGTGCCATTATCAGGCATAAAATCCTCACAGTGGAGACCACACAGTGAGGATTCAGCTGGGTGAATAGTTGGACTGGAATTAGCAGAGAAGTAGAATTTAGCAGCCATCATGCTCACACATTACAGCACTCCCTTACAGTGCTTTTGGCAAAATGGTTGGAGAAGGATGTCACTTTGTTGCTGGGTAATTGTTCCATAAAAGCAAGTACATGGAGAGTATTTGGGTTGATTTTTTTTCCTCCCATCCCCCATTACTATGATTTTAATTGGAAGCAGCTCTTTGTTCATGTAAAACTAGCATGAGGTCCCTTACTGAAAGATAGTGATGTCTTTGTATCAAACAGTGCCTGTTTCAAGCTGTTACGCTTGTCATTGTTTAATTGAACTTGCTGAGGTTTCTGGGAGAAGGAAACTTTTACCATCTCCAGCAAATCACTTTAACATGCTGTTTCTGAACAGAAAAATATCCCATTTTTGAGTAGGTGGAATAATAGGCTATCTGGATTCTGATACTTATTAAATGGTAGGTCTTTGTCAAAATCTGCAAGAGAGCACAGAATTTGCAGACGTACAAGCTCGTGTCATTTTGATTATTATTCTGAAATCTGTATTGTGAGCATAGCAGCTGTGTGCTTTACAGAGAAAACACAGGCATTTTAACTTTGCTGTTTGAACTGAGGCATTACTGCTGATAGGCTGCAAAGCTGAGGTCACTGTGTTGGTGCCTGAGCAGAGCTGATGGATGCTGTCGGGTCTGGGAGCTCAGGTTTGCTGCTGAGGCTGAGCACAGGGCTGGGCTGCCCCAGTCCTTCTCCAGAGCTTGCTGCTGAGTCACTGGGTGACCTGGTGTAAACCTCCTCCCTTGGCACACGCTGCCTGCAAGGGAGCAGCACCAGCAATGACCTGCTCGCTTACTCTTGGGTGAGGAGTTCAGTGAAGCTGCAGATTCGGTGTAAATGATTTCCTTCGTTTCTTCCTTTATTAATCTTATGACAGGCACTGTGTTTGATAATAAAAAAGGGGATGAGGATATTCATGACAAAGAGGAGATGTCAGATCCCAGGACATCCCTCTGGCTGTCCTGGATGGCTCAAGCCCCTGCCAGGGGGCTCAGAGACCTTGGTATAGAGTCCAAGACACCTGTGACTTTGATTTTGACCCATGGAGCAAATTACCACCTTTATATGAAGAATTTCAAAGCAAGAGAGTTTAAGTAGAATAATAGTTAATTTGTCATAGGGTGAAAAATAGATTTTTGAGGTGTCTAGAATGGGGGGTGGAGGGTTGATAACTTGTCTGAAGACTTTTCTGGATTTTAGGGCGTATTCCAGTTGATACTGCAACACTGATTCAAAATTAAGAGGCCTCTGTTCGAAAAACAAAAAGAGTAATAGGAAAAGCTGGTACCGAAATTTGAAAATGAAATTTCTTTCAGCCTAATGTTCCTTTTAGCCTTTAATATGGCTTCTTGTGTTCATACATACAAGTCTGTCCTTAGGAATATACATATAGAAATAGTGGCACTATGGTGGAATATCTCTGTAATGAGTCTTTGACATCCTATCTCCCCCCCTCCTGACAGATAGTTTTATGCTGTTCTATATATTTTAGATTTACAGCTATTTGATCTCTTTATATACTGATCTGCCTTTTTTTAACTGAATTCCCAAAAATCATTGCATTACAAGTGTTTGTATACAGACCATCCCCTAAAGCCAGGAATTTGTCTGAAATGAATGAAAAAAATTAAAGGAAAGACTGTGATCCTATGAGATCTTTGTAACACTGTAAAGCAAAAGCTTACACTGTTCCAGTTTTTCACATGATACCTAATTCCAGCTGGCAAAGATCCTTGGCACGACACTTGGCTTTCATTTGGGTTGAAATTTGAAATGTACTAATTCTAAATCTTCCCTCATTGAAAAACATATTTTAAGATTTCTTGCAGCTTTAAGGATCTGGCTTATAGAGGGAAGGACTACCACAGAGCTGCAAAGAAGAGTTTTGTGACTAGTTTGTCAAAAACTCTGGAAAAAAAATACACATACCATGAAGTATCCCTGTTATGACACAGTGCAGATTTCTTAAAGTGCACAAGGAAATTAAAATTGAGCACTATTACTTGTAGCAATGACCACATTTAGCAATTTTCAAACTCATTACAAATGCTGTTGTGAAAATTGGTTATTTTAAAATTAATCATGTTAAAGTTAAGTTTTATAATTGAATAGCTTTTGCATAAAAGATTTTCAGTTAAGGTATAGGAAAGAGATTTCAGGTTGTTCAGATTTAGGGATTAATTTGTTTCTTTATGAGGCCATTGTATGTTTTTGCTTGTACTCATATAAATGTAAGATGAGTGTCATATTGCATGAACTGCTGAGCAAATAAACAGCAAATAAACAAGCTGTGTGTGAGAGAAGCTAAAAGACCTGAATAGCCTAATAAATCTTGCATTAGACTGACATTTTATAAATACTAGGCCTGTGGAGCACCATTGTACAAATAGGAGTTCTTTATGGAGGGTGAAACCTTTACTTTTCCATTGTGTGAAGGAAAATGCAAATACATGAAGTTTTACCAGTGGCAGGAATCCTTGTTCAGGCTTTAAAACTGAAAAATCTCAAGTATCTAAAATATTGAAGAAGAGAGTGAGTTGGTGATCTTACATCACTTTGATAAAGCATCACTGGACACTCTGTGTGGGAGTAGGGAAGAAAAATGGTCTCTTAAACCTTCACTGCACCAGCCTATGGCTGTGGGTAAGCTGGGTAGCAGCAAGACAAGATAACTTTGGTTTCTGGGTAAGTCTAGAGGACAGAAATTGTTACTCATCAACTTGAAACTGATCTGGAAGCAAAGCATTGCCAGCAAAACAGAGCAATGGCACAACATTAATTCCTGTCCCATTGCTACAGAGCTGGGCTCCCTGCTGGTGCAGCACAGGCAGAGCAAGAGGTGTCCAGCCAGGGGATGAGACTTACAGAACTAATGCTGAAGCCTATGCATGGCTGGAAATTCTCTCTGGATCTGTTCATCAGTCAGAAAAGACTAAAGAGAGTGTGTTGGAGAGAATTATTTATTTTGTTCTTGCAAGTTCTCAAAACTCACTGGTGTTTAAGACTGTATAAAGAAAAGATTATTCCTTCAAGTTTCTTAATGCACTCAACATGCTCCTACTGAAGTGTTAGACTCCTCAGTTTTATACTTTTTAAGATTATGCTTTATGGATGATTATATAAAACTCTGGTGTGCGTTTCCATCTTTGTTGCATTTGTATAAATCCTATGGTAACATAAAAATGAATGTTAACCAAAAAGAATTGTCTCTTTTGTAATGTCTGAGTAGCCTAAGACAACTTTTCTGTATGGAACATGTCCATAAGCTTTTTTTGTGTGAGAGAAAGGGTCTTGGATGTCAGAGCTTCCAGGGAGTAGGTTGGCTCCTTTGACAGACCTGGGAGCAAAAAGAGCCACAAACATTTGTAAACAGGCTGAAAGGTGTCACCAGTCTTAGCCTTGAGCAAAGAAATCTGTGTTGGAGAAAACATTTTATGTTGACTGATTATTTTTATACTTTTTTAAAAAAGTATAAAAAGACTGGTTCTTAGTTAGAACCAGTCTCTGGCCGTGCCCACTGAAAGACAATTGAATGTGTTTTTTAAAAGCCTTAGTGCATTTTGATATGTAATGAATACAGAATGCCATTCATTACTTTATTAGTTAATTATTGGTTGGCTTCAAGGACATAATTTCATGTTGATAGCTTTCCCTCCAATTGTACTTCATCCCCTTCATCTTAATTACTGAAAAAGTTTTTGTATGACTATTAAACATAAGCACTATGTAACATAGAGAATGCAGTTGGCCTAATTCTGCATGCAAAAGCAACCCTATCCTGCAGTTTGCACACAGTATTTGTCATATAAAATCTAGTAAACATTGTAATTAGCTTACTTTCTAAATGTGTTTTATGGTTTAAATCAACTGTAGAAACAAGTCAGAATCCTCTGAAACACATGCTCAAGAATCTCTGTTGCCCCTTACTTCAGAGAAAAAAAGAAAGAATAAGAAGATTTTTCTTTGCCTTGACAATCCAATTAGAGCAGCAAGGTGTCAGGAATGATACCAATTCCTCTGAAAGCACTGTTTCAGTCATTGGTAGGCTCTCCATCTGGGAATTGTGGCCTAGTAATCTGCAGCAAGGCAAAAAGAGTATCATTGAAATAAATTTGAATTGTTGACCTAATTTTGGTAGTCCATCATTGCTGACAGAAGTTCAAATGATCCCAAAGGGTTCCCTATCATGGGGATGCCAAAACAGAAACATGTAACATAAGGAAGGCAGGAAAGTGAATGACTACTTCTATATCTGTCATTGCTTCTAGTATCCAAATAAAAGTTCTGTGTTTTGTCCATCAAAGATGTATTTTGCAATATAAACAGGAGTTTAGAACAGATCAGGAAAGTTTTCATCAGTATTCCCTGGTAGTAATGACAGATGTATTTGTAGCCAAGAACTTGCTGCTTATCATGTCTGATTTTAGCTGTATTAATTTCAAAGTTGGTATTAAAAATAAGAAGAGAGGGTTTTTATGTGTTCTTTTTGTGAAGTCTTTTTGTGCCCTTTAAGTTTGTTCACTATGTAAAAAATAGAGACTTCTTTACATAGTGAACAAACCACAATGGTTTGTTCACTATGTAAAGAAATGGTTGCACATTTTTCAAAGTGCATTTTGCTCATATGTAGAGTGGTCTATAAAGGTCATGCCACAGTATTTTCCTGCTGATAAGTCTTTGTGTTGAAAGGGGGTGACTCTGGCATGATCTGTGCTATTTCTTCCTTGGGCCATGATGCATTCACATTGAAGCCACTCTTTAGATTGTCTTTGCTTTCAGGGGATTGTTTTAAATATCTCTTTTTTTTTTCTTCTATTTTTATTGTCTCCTTTTTTTTTCTTTCCTCCCAATCTGCTTTTGGTGCAGCCACAGCAGAAGGCAGCACATTCCTGTGTACTAGGCAGACACTGAATGGCTAAAGGAGGGAGCAAGTGATCTATGTTGGGCATAAGCGTTTGTTGCTGGCAGGTTCTGGCTGTCAGAATGTTAAGTTGTTCATTAAGGGCTGCATCTGTGCCACTTATTTATGTGTAAATAAAGTTTTTGCTCTGTTGGAAATCCTAGGGAATCTGGTACCAAGGTGTCACAGTCAGAAATCCAAGAGCTGGGGCAGGAAGGGGAAGATGCAGTCTCCCTGCATGTATTTTTTTATGCCTGGCAAATAGATCTCTTAAAAAGCTGTAAATCAAATTAATATTATGGATAGAAAGCTTTAGAGTAGATTGCAAGGCACCATAGTAAAATGTCATAGGTTTTTTGAAAGAAATATTCTTTTTTAATAATTTAACATTTGGTTGCCTGAAGGAACTCCTTCCCCCCACTCCTCTAGCTGTCAATTAGAATAACTTCTGACAAAAAGCCAGTGGTAATGTACATATTCTCATTACAAAGCATTTGCCATCTTAAATTTCTAGCAACTACTGCAGAGAACTCACAGATGTGTTCAGCACTGTTTTCCCAAAGAAATTGCCTTTTATTTGGGTCAGTATTGTTTTATGCTTAGTCATTTTAAAGCAAAAAGGCCTTGTTTTCAAAAAGTCTTCAAAATGTGGATCAGCTGTACAAATACATAGGGAGGCCTTCCAAAACATTAAGGGAAACTGTTTTTCTCTTACCATATGCCAAGGATGATTGCTCTTTTTTCTGCTCTGGGGATTATACTTGGACCCTGCCTGTTTCTGTGTGAGGTGTGTTGGGCAGAAGGAAGGTTTTGTACCCCCCTTCTACAGAACAAGGTTTTCTTTTGAGATCCCCACCCCTTATAGTCCACAGACCCTGCATATATGGACTGTACACAACATTACCCCAGCTGTCAGAGGAATTGTCCTCAGCTGTTCTGATTTCAAAGAAGAAATCTTAACTAGCTGTCCACCTTAGCAGTTATTTTTGTAGATCTCTGTAAGTAATTCAATCTGTTTAGGAGTTAAAGTGGACTAAGATGTCCCGTGTTAACAGATCTGGCTAAAATCTCTGAGAACCTGAGTACTTTGCCTATTTTGGGAATCTCAGGAAAAGGATGGAGGATGGCATCAGTGTTTACTCTCTTACCTTTAAACTTCTCTTGCTTTCCAGATGCAATGCTGCCTGAAATGATGGAGGTAAAAGTGTGAGAAACAGAACTTGAACCAAAGATTCCATGTATTGCAGTTTGTGATTAAAAATCTGAGCAATCTCGAATACCTTCCATCCTTTCCTAGCTATTTGGGAAATGTTGACAAGTGTTGCTAGTTATTTTCATATAAACAGATAAAACCCTTCATTTTTATAACACTGTATTTTGTCTAGAGAGCCATTATATGATAAAGAACATAACTGAATCAACTTTGTTTATTTAGCCTTTGCTGCCATAACTACAGGGTATGAACATGTTGGTGATTTAACTGCACTGAGTGAAATTAGTAATGTATCCAACATAGCTCATCTATCAAATTATTTCTATAATAGTTTTGGTTCTTGGAGGTGCTTTTGGTGTGCGTGGTATATTCTGAATGAATTTGAACAGCAGTAGTTTATGCTCTGTTTGTTTGTAGATTAACAGATATATTTCCACAGTAATAGATTCCCCTCTTTATCCTTCCTCTTCACCATTAGAAATAGACTTAGTTTAGCAGTTTATGGAAATGAGAAATTAAGTATCCAGATTACTGAAGGATTGTTAGGTTGTAGTTTTCCAGTGGTTGCTGGTAATTCGCTGTGAATAGCACTCTAACAACTTGTACTGACTGGCATAATTAAATGTTTCAAATTTGCCTCAGTTTTTGCAAGACTTATTGCCAATTTTTTAATCTCACTCATGTGCTATGCTACTGAAACATCCACTTTCAGAAGCAGATATTGTCAAATTACTCTGCTACTTTTTATTTGCTCTTATGACTGTAACTTACCCACATTCTAGATATCTTTTTCATTCTTCTCTCAAAGCTTTTGTAAACACTACTCTTGTAATATATTGAGGACAGTTGGCCAAAAATAAGCTATTTTTATTTCCAAGTTTACTAGAGAATTCAAAAAAAATAATCTAAATAATAAGCTTTTTAGGATCAAATAACTTACTTTTTAGAAGAATTAGTATTACAGAATTAGTAGATATTCTAAAATATGTAAGTTTTTCAATGTAGACAAATTATCCAGGTAACTTTGGCATTTGGAGCTGTGGTTTGCTGGTTTTTTTTTTCCCTTTTGAGTCTTGTAGGTATTAGTCTGTTTTGTTATCATCTTATTGGCCTTATTGCTGTCTAGTGGCCTTTCACAAGGAAGTTCTTGCTTTGTCTTAGGTGTTTCTATATTGCATATTAATATGGGGAAACCTTCTCTTTCCCTTTTATTCAAATGTATTCAGATTGATAACTGAAGGCCAGAATAAAGCAGCAAAATTTTTTATGTGGAGTAACAAGATTGGAATATTGGAGAATAGGGCAACTCAAAAAGAATGATGAAGATGGGGTAAAGTGAGACATATCTGACGTCATAAAAAATAGAGGCGCTTGGCCTGAGGAGCTTTGTTACTATATAAATAAATTGAATTCCTCTTTTCCAGTGTTTTGTGCTACTTAAATATGCCAGCTAAGCTGTTTCAGCACTTTGATCTTCTGCCATGATCTGGCCCTAGCTGTACTTTCATCCTTTTCAAAGTATTCTATCACAGCAGTGAATTTGGCCCTAAGGAAATGAGTATGTAGATTTCCTTTCTCCATTAAACACTACCTAGATGCCTGTCTTTATTGAACAAATAAAGGATTAAGGCTTTAAACCACTAAAAACAGAATACATGGTGTTGCCTTGGACAAACCCCTAGAGAGAAATGCAGGATTTCCCAGCAAGGGAAGTGTTTGGGACTGATACTCCTGGATGCAATCCTCATGTATTTTATGTGGAAGATTTTTTGGTGAAGATTTGAACATTGTACATGATAGTAGTTATATCCATCATGTTTCAGCACAGTTCATATGTGGAATTCTGTCTGGCTTCCAGCTCTCTTGCCCAAAAGGCAGTTTGACCTGTTCTGTGTTGTGTCTTCCAGCTCTCTGCTTTGGGGACCCCATATGGCCATGTCTGCTTAAGATATTGCTGAAATCTGTTTGGCTTGTTCAATTCACTTGTCAATCTCTAACACAAGAGAAGATTTAGTACTTTTAGCTGGAAGACTTAGTACTTTTTTCTTTTATTCGCTCTGCTGTGAAAGGTGTAGTTAAAGGTGTTAGGAGACACTAGGGAAACTGAGGTAAATGATACTCATTAAGGAACTTGTATTGCTTTCAGTCATTAAGCTTTCAGAGTGATATTTTCCATGAAGATACCCCATAATGACAATTTTATTTCTATAAATTTTTCTGTGCATGGGCAATACCAATTCAAATTAACATGCTGTTAACATCAACAAACAAGTCAAATGCTTCTGTTGTTTCTCCTTGTGATCAAAGTACATTGCAGTATTAAAAAGAAATTTGAAGTCAGACAATATCAAGGCCCTGTCCATTGTCTTTTAATTGTTTGTTTTTAGAAAGGAAATTGTGATAATTGCCTTCAAGAATGGTATTAATTTCTAAAATTTAGTCTTGTCCTTCTTTCAATATGACACATGATAGCTTCCTTATGTTGGTATATTCTTGGTATTTATAAAGATTCACAGCAGTGGACAATCTGTACATGACAATTTATAGGTGGCCACCATTACCATTTTGGTATCCCAAAACCCAATAACTTGTGTTGAAATGAAATACAAATTTAGTGTTAGCTAGACAGAGGTAACATTCTGGATTGACCTTGTCTAGTTGCCAAGGAGTTTAGCAGCTTCAATCCTGCTTTCACTGAGGGCCATCTAGGAAAGGCCACCATTCCATATCTGTTCTTAATGGAGAGAAGATGCCACACTTGCAATTTCACAGGTACCTTATTCTGCTGCATTTTGTTACCCCGTGTAAATAAATTTCCATTGCATTGCTATCATCAAAGCTTTTAATGAAATCTGATTTGTATTAAATCTCTTTTCTTTTGTTTAACAGATGATGTCACTAATACTGCTCTGGAAGCCCTCCTTGGTGGTGAAAAGAAGAACATTCCAACAGGACTAGGAGCTAGGGTGTGGAAAATCCCAGAACAAACAAAGCTTGAGACTCAGCTGCTGGTGTTGCTCAGTCTTCACCTCTTTAAATTAAAATCAAACACAACTGCCTCAGAAAGCTGTGGACAAGAAAAAGGTACTGTGCATTGCCAGCATGTTGGTTGGGTAGGAAGAGAATAAATCTGCCATACAGATATGATGCTATCATTTTATTAGAGACAAGATCATATGAAGCCTCAAGTTTGAGGTTCTTTTTGTACTGAGAGAGACTTCTAAACACAACCAGACTTCACAGGCAATAAAATAAACCAAATCTGTATGAAGCTTTTGTTTTTTTGTGAGGTGCTTTCATTCTCTTCATAGAGAAGTTTTCTGGATTCACTGAACAGATTCTTGATATAAACATTTTCTCCCTTGTGATTTCTTAATTAATTTTTTAAGTTGTTTCCCCACCACCACTCATGGCATCTAAGATGTGCAGTACAGAAGGGTGCTTAGTGTCTTGTATTTATCATATGCTTGCTAACTTGAGCATTGTGTTGCCTCACCTGCATTTGTCACCATTAGTAAAGAATAAAGGCTTGAATTGCTTTGGTCTCAGTCAGGAGAGCTAAGCTCCTTTGACAGACTTTCCCAACCTTCTGCTGAGTTTTATGTGTTTATAATGTGTGCATGTCTGGGTATTCAGCAGGCAGATATGCATGCCATGCATAAATCCCAATATAATATTTTGTTTGCTTCAAGGATCTGGTATCTGAAATTACCTGTTGCTCCCATTACAGAAGTATGGTAAGGATGACAGTTTAACTCCATGCCCAATTTTTGGTATTTTCATCTTGTGGTAGTCTGCAGTGATGACAAAGTAATTAGGCTTAGAAACATTAGGAAATAGTAAACCCCCACTCTGTGTAACTGTTCTTTCTGCAGCAAAATGCTGTTGATCACTAGAAAAAGACATTTTTATCGAGAAAGATATTGAGAATATAATTGAGGTTTGCCAGGAAACTGTAGTACAGAAAGAAAACAAAAGCAGCAGTAACCCAGGAAATATTCTTTCCCAATGGCTATTTTGTAGTTTGCATATTGAAATTGTTGCTTCTTTGCTATTCACAAACTTTGCTTGATTTGAAATATTCCTTTTTATATTTAGTGTACTGCATGGTAAGTGCTTCCTTCTCTGAATAGAAAAGTATGACACTAAATAAGACAAGTGCTGTGGGAACTGACAGCTGTAGAATGCATGATTGTTAATAAAGAAGTCATGAAGGAAAGAATAAAGTAAAAAAATGTAGGATATAGAATGAGTCTTAGGGTCCATCTGTTTTCTATGACATTCAAATACAGCTACTGTTTCATTGTAGTATCTTTGATTTTAACACTTTACAGAATTTCATTAAAGTGTAGTCATTATAAAGAAACAGAGTGAAAAAAGTGTCTAAAATAATTTAATATTTTCTGATGGAATTAACTTTCATTATAGAGAATAATTATTTTCATTTGTAGTTTCTAATTTGTAACTAAATTTTTTGGGGGGTAACAGATAAACTGATATGACTACTAAAGTCTCTCTTCTGTACCGAGGAGGGTAGTTCATCTTCTTCTTCTGACTGAATTTAACACTTCATGGTAAATGCATGAGAAACTTCAATTATAGATTTATCTAAAAAAATTATTTGCACATCTACTTAATCATAACAGAAAGTTATTGTTGCTGATTTTAGAAAGAATTAAAATGCTGAACTCTAAACCTAGCTGATGGATATTATCACTTGGCTTTCTATGAATGTAAATGTATTTTAATTTTTAAATTTCAAAAGGATGCTCTTTAAAGATTATTATCCCCCTGTTGTTCTTTAGACTGCTCTGTTCCTGTACATCCAGAGAGTGGAACACAGATTAAAAATTGATTTAGATTTAATAGTTTGTTTAGCTGACTCTCACTGATAAAGATGAAGTGTTCTAAACATGAGTCTTCAACAGCCAGTGTGTTTTGGAAAGTGATTTCATCATGTGCCAATTATCTTTCCTAACAGTTGGAACTAGCTGATGAAAATTTGCACAGTGGGTTTTCATCTTCTGGATTGCTTATGCACATTTTCCTAATGCTATGGGGAAAAATCTTGCCTATGTGGTCCCTGTTTTCCTTTCTGATTGTATTTCTTGCATGTCAATGTCTTGTTATTTGTCTAGACTATTCCTGTTCTGTTCCCAGTGTCTCCTCAGGCTGGAAGTGCAAACCCAAGCATTCATGCAAGAATGGTGCTGCTATATCATGCTGCTCTCATGCAGCTGTGAGCTGGCACTTTGCTTTAGAGAACGGCTGGCTGCTTCTGTGAAAATTTAGGATTGCTGCAGCATGCCTGCCCTGCAATGGGGGCCAGGCACATTTTTTAAGTGACTCTTTCTTTCTTTTGCTGACTGATCATGAAATCTATCGAAGATTGATATTTTCCTTCTTTCTCTGAATACTGAAAATTAAATTGAGATAAACTTTGGTATTGCTTTCATGTTTCCATTTTTTCTTAACATCCTTTGAACAAACAACCTGTGCTGACTAATCCTCTATACAAATATTACTTATGTTCTCTGCCACGTGATTACAGATCCATTGTTTTCCAAACACAGGAAACAAGTACTATAACATGCTTGTGTCTAAAGAGGTTTTCTTACTTGCAGATGTAACAAGGTAGTACACTTGGGTGACTGGTGGCTGTGCAGCTGCTGGCAGAATTCCCACCCAGGGTTTGCCGCTAGATAAGCCTGTGGTTGGTTATGGTTGTGTTGAGATAAGATAAGGGACGTTGCACTTAGTCATCTAAAAGTAATCATTTATGTGCTGAGTGTTTGCAAGAGGTCTTAAAAAGAAAACTAAACAGACTTTTCTGACACCATGGAAAATGCTCTCAAATATGTCAGGCTTGCTGTCCAGTATTAAAACACAGCAGATCTTCAGACTTTTCTGGAGCTCCTTGTATGTTCATAACTGAGTATGAATGGGAAAAAAAGGTATGAACTGTGAGAAGCCTGTAGCCTATGTGTTGTGCATTCAATAAACAGTTGTGAGAGGCCATAAACTTGACAGTTCTGAGAATTCCTTAGGATATACCAGTTTTACAGCACCTGCTGCTTTTTCTTGATAAATAGGCTCTCTCTTAGTTATGGTTGTCTTTCTTTGAGCTTTTTGTTTGTTTTTCTCAGCTCTTTGATTCAATTAATTTGTAATGTCAACAGCTCCAAATGGTGTTTTGAATATTAAGTAGTTTTGATAATGGGATTTTATTACAGCCATATATGTATGCATGAGGGCAAAATCCTGTTTTATGCATAGCATTGTGTAAACAGTGATTTCTAGGAGAAAAATTTTGAAGGACACTAAATTTAATCTCAACATCTGCAACTTATCCTTTCTGAAGGAAACCCATTCTGTGTGCATCTGCACATACTACATTTATACAGTTGTGCTGCATCTTATTACAACACAAGACAAAAACGTGAGATTTTGTACTACAAGGGAGGCAAATGGTATTTGGGCATTTCAATTAACTTCCAACAATCCGTGTAAGAATTAAAAATGCATACTCTGAGGCAATGAATGGAAACATATAGCCTTCTTATTTACTGGTGAAGACTTGTGTATTTCAAAGCAAACACCTAGGAATTTTCAATTCTCAATCCCTTACAACATTTGGGAAGTGTTAGTTAAGACCTTTGTGATGTTTCCAGATGTCTCTACTGTAAAAAATTAATGAATAGTATGTGTTTGTAGTGTAGCCATTTGAATATCTATGCCCTGGGAGGGGAATAAGCATGGTTTCACTTACGAGCTCCTAGTTTTCACATTGTTCAGCATTTCCCCTTTTATGTGCAAGGGCAATGTACACAGGTAACATCCAAGTCTTGATTTACATGAAGCTTTCAGTTTTTCTAGTAAGGGTTTGCTATGTAGGAGGTGAAAAATTACAGTGTTATTGCCATAGCTATGATAAATTTTACCTTAAAGTAAAATATGATTCACCCTTTCACCTAAAGTTTAGGGAGATGATGTAGAAAGAGTAGTTCTTGGCAATACCTATTTCCATATTTTTCCACCAATTCTTCATTAAGACTAAGTTTATAAAGTCACTGCCAGCACCCTAAATTTGAGGCTTCCCTCTACCACCTCTTCTAGGGGATGAAGGGGGAAGAGGAACAGAACTGAACACCAAGAACACCAATTAATAGCAGAAACCATATGAAGATATTTCTACACAACCGGATTCATGGATAGGATTGCAACTGTGTCAGATGAAGATATTTCTACACAACCGGATTCATGGATAGGATTGCAACTGTGTCAGATTTAGATGATAATACAACTTGAATAAAAATTTTTGTCTATGGTCACAGATGATTTACAGCCATTTAGACCTTCCAGAGAATAGCCTTCTTTGCAGGCACCATGGCAAGAAGGAGGTTGTGTTCTGAAGCAATGAAGCGTAAGCATTTTTCATTTAACCACTGGGACTTTTGTAAGCTTTAGGTGAAATGTCTTGGCCTCAACTTTCTGCAAAACACTGTAACCACCTTCACAATTTGCTCTCTGAAACACTGTAGTGAAATGCAATCTTGATTCTCAGTGTAGGAGAGACATTATATAGGTAAACAGGATGTTTTCTTTGGAGTGAATAACAGATCACTTTTTAGTCCCCCTAAATGTCCAAATCAGCTTGGCTATGACAGCACTCAGCAGTTTAGGGTGCACTGCTAGCAGTGCTGTGTCTCCATAAGCTGCATCACAACTTGCATACTAAAGCACTCAAAGTTGTATGTTCAAGTAGTCTGGTTCTGTCTAACATTATCACTGATTTAGGAAGCTTTTAGGAAGCTTTATTTCCATATGTGTATATGTGTGTGTGTGTGTTTGTGCACTGATGAATTTCTGAGCTTCAGAATACTTTGGGGCAGTCTAATCTGGAAAACAGAAAGTGTCACAGTCTATAGTGGTGTGTCACAGAGTATTTCTGGAGTTTTATATCTACTTGCCTGCTTCCCCTTCCCTCTTTTTAAGGTGAACCATGACTGAATGCATCTTTTTTTTAACATTCTGAGGGACACCATCCTTAAAATGATGATGTTGATACATGTATCTGGATAAATATAATTTCTGCAACTGTTCATGGCTGCCACATTCAATTTCTACTTTCATCAGAGAGCACATTTGTATTTCTGGTGGCCAACTTGCCAACAACATTTCCAACAAGTCTGGAATGGTTTGAATCAAATTTGCTGGCAGTTAGCAGAAGGGAATTTTATTTGTAGTCTTCTCACGGTGGTGAAGCATTCTCTATTTGTGGATATTGGAAGATGGTTGAACAAAGAGTTCACAGTTTCTGTTCTGTGCTTTTCTTGTGCTTTGTCATGTTTGTCTCTGTCCTGTTGAACCAGAGAGAGAAGCAAAATTTTGTCTCCAGGCTCTTGCTGGGTTAGTATCAGCTTTGTTAGCTGTGCTTTTCACTGCCTGTAGTTTGAAGCTATTGCCTCACTCCCTTTCAGAGAGCTGAGGGGGGAAAGAAGCTCCCATCTGGCTGAAACACCCAGCTTAAATATTTTATCCCAGGTGATGCAGTTGCATCAGCCAGTTCCCAGAGTGACTTAAAGTCTGTTCACTGCAATGACCATTCACTCAAATACCAGTGTTTGAAATACCAGTTTTAGCTGGCTGATTATCAAAGCACTGCTGTGAGAAAGTTAACAGATCTTCCAAGGGACTTGCAGTTTTGTTGGACGCTGAATTTGATTATTCCTGCAAAAATGTAGGAATTTACATTACATGTATCTAGTCTCTTATTTCATAATATTGTCCTCAGAATACATTTCTGATAATCTTTCTGGAAGTGGAATGCCTACTTTACTGAGAGATAAGTGATTTGGTAGAGAAAATACAAGGCATCTCTGACAGAACTATAGATGGAACCAAAATCCATCAAGCCTTAGCCTGTGTGTTGCCAATAAGATAATAATAATAGTTACCTAGCTGGATTTGAAATGAGATTTGCATGTGGGGTTCAAAAACGCTGAAGCTGAGCAGGAGTCCCTGATGCAGTAAACAAACACAAGGTTGAGGTCCTAAAATCTTGAGCAGCTTTTTGGAAATTCTATGAGTCTTCAAAATAAGGCAATAGCACTGCCAGTTCTGTAGTGTATATCCTTGCTTTGATCTCAGGAACTGAGGAACTTGACTTCAAAAATGGACCATGATGGGAAATTTGGAAAAAATGCAGCGTGTTCAATGCAGCGTGTTCTTTTGTCAGTCTTCCTGTATTACTGGACTAGGCTGATACCTTAATTTTGGCTAAGAATCCTGATTTTAATGAGAAGTTGTGTGGAAGTTGAGCCATCCCTTGGTAGGTGAAGAAGTTTTGTAATTCTTTGTTTGTGCTGACTGATGAGCTGCTGCTGCTCTGCTCAGAGCTGTGTGACTGCTGTGCTGGAGCAGTGGGGTGAGGGTGTGATGAGCTGTCTGGCACAGCATGAGGCAGCTTACAGACTTAGTAAAGGTGGTCAACAGCACAAAATAATTATTGAGATCAGAGACAGTGGAATTAAATCATGTCCCTTCTGCATTACTGTTCAGCTGGTAACTAATATCACATCCAGAAGCACCTTTTCTCCTCCCTACACTTGCCTGACCTCTCAAGTCTACCCTATTGATTTACCAAATAATAAATATTCAAGATGCAGTTAAGTGTTAGACAACCCCAGGTTTTCTCTCATTGAGGTTCCTCCTCTCTCTTGAGTCATCAAATTGGGAATCTGATCCTCTCCCCCTAAACCTTTCAGTTGCCTTGCACATTTTCTACACACGGTCACCCCTGAATTTTAAATTTTTCTAGTTTCAGATTTTAGTTATTATATCTCTTTACAATAAAATAAAAATAATAATAGTGATGGCTTTAAAAAAATACTGGAAGGAAACTTCCTGCAAAAATCAGGTGAGTAGCTAAACAAAACTGGTCCAGTATAATCCAAATCCCATATTTGACAGGCTGATTATATTTGTGGGATTTCAGTGATAGTCAGCAAAGATATTAGAATCTGTCTCTCTATTTGCCATTTATCTAGCCCTAACTACAAAATGCTGTAACTTGCCCTTTGTTCCTCCTTCTGTTTTTACTCTTAAATGTTCAGCTTTAGTGGCCGTGGTTCTGCTCCTCGCTGGGAGTGCAGGGATCCCCTGCTCGTACCCAGGGCACCGGGAGAAGGTGCAGAGGCTGATGCACTGTGCCGGACTGCAGGCACCAGGTCAGCTCTCCTGTCTGTGCTGGAAAGGAGGGAATTGGCCCAGAGATCAGGGGAGCAGCTCTGCCTAGAGCTGCCTCTCTCAGCTGCAGTGAACCCAGCGCCCTAAAGCACTGGGCTTGTGTAACAGAGCTTAGTTGTGAAGGCTGTAGAGGGAGGGTTCTGTTTTACCATTTTTAGTTGCATTTGAACTTTGCCTTTCTGTGCTAGTGTCTCCTATTTTATGTGTGTCGTAGGACTTTTCTTTGTAGCATTTTGTCTTTTAAGAGAGCTAATAGAGTGATATTAATGGTTAATGATTTGATAAATCCTTGAAACAGTGCTATAAGTGAAATTGGGTAAATATTAATAACGTACATTCATTAAAGTCAGCGAATATTTTTTATTCACTTAAAATAAAAAAAGTCCTGGAATCAAGCACATAGCTTTCTGAGAAGGGATTCAGGTTAAGTTTTCAGTAACTCTGAGTGTATGAAAATGTTGTGTAGCAGAAGGGAGGTGCAGGATCCCTTCCCTTCCTCCTCATGCTGTGTCCTCTTTGGCTCAGACATTCCTTTTTACTTGTGATAATTCCTTTTAAACTAAGAGCTAGTTTTTGGGATGTTTTTGGTGGGCTGTTATGTTCTTTCACTAGAATGAAGCCATTAATATACTGGATGCTATCCAGTGGCATGGAGTAGTACCAATCAAAAATAAAAATTCAGTGTCACATGGTTGTTACTAGCATATACACACGCATTTACACATTTGTGTGTGCATAGCATCTAAATGAGTTTGATACGCTTATTCTTTTTTTTAAATTTTCTTCTTTTTTTTTTTTTGTTGTTTTTGTTGGTGTCCAGTGACATGGGTGCATATTTTAGTTGCATGTATTTTAATAGATGCACACGTCACAGGCAACCAATTCACTAAAGAGAAAATGAATACATTGGTGAAATTCATTTAGGAACTTGCCAATTAGTTCTACTAACTGCTGTATAAGGACCTGGAAGGCAGGGATTCGTGGTGAGAAGTTAAAACCTGGGTACTGATTTCTGAGGGCATTGGGAATTTGCTGAAAGATGCAGTGTGACAGAATCACATATCACCTTTGCTGAGATGCTATTGAAAAGAATATGGAAGCAATTACTAACCTGGCCTGAAGAGTTGAGTGCTTTACACATCCTGTGCTCATCCATGGGATGTCACCTGCTGTGAAAATCTTAGTGTCATAAAAGCCTGACTCATGCTACACTGTAATCTCCACCAAGGAAAGCTCTGTTCCACATGGCTCTGCAGGGTTGTTACTTTGAGGTCTTCTGGCCAAAAAAAGCAATGAAAAAAGGCCTATAGTTTCTTGGTGATTGCTTTCTGTATAGTGTGGCCCTATAATGCATATTATTAAAGCAAGAATGGCTCAGGACTTTAGGCTGTGCATCTGAAAAAATGAATGTGGGCTGTTATTTAATAACAAAGATGTTTCTGGTTTTATCCATCAAAAAATCAAGTGACATTTATAAAGTGTTCCACTGTAAGGAAACTCTGTATTTCCCTAAGCAGGCTGTGATTTACAGTAACCCTCAAAGGTTCTATTGTTACAGAAATAAATTTGTCCTTGTAGGGAGCTACAAAGGGGTATCAGAAAGGTAGGCAGTCTACAACATACTTAGGAAACTGTATTGATAATTAACAGTTAGATTTATTGGTGGGATGAGTATTATTTTATAGTCCTGTAGAGGTTCTTCTGCTTTTATCCATTCAGTCATGTTTTATTTCAGAGAACTGAGAATTGAAGCAGTAAATGTAGGTCATCTGAACCTTGTGAGAAATGTGCCTTGGGCATCGGCAGCTATGAATGTTGTCTTTCCCATACAGTCGCTGGGGTGGGTTATCACTGTTTTTTTAAACTATAATATAACATAGGTGAACTGCAAGTTATTTCTGAAGTTAACATTGTACCTGTGTCCACTGCATTTACTATTGTCAGATGCTATGACAATGGTAAATGCATTGGGCACAGGTATGACGTTAACTTCAGAAACTTTATTTTAAACTTCTTGAGTGTACAGAATTAGGCTATGTTGAGAATGTACTTATATCTCATGTTTACAAGCACAGTGAGGGTTAGCACAGTAGACTTTGCAGAATTAAAAGATAAAGGTTGAAATAAAAAAAGTTGAAGTACAATGGCACACTATTTATGTGGGGGTGCAGTGGAGAGATGAAGAGGCTGTATTATTTCCCTCCAGTAACTGAGTTATGGCTTGGTGTTTCAGCTGAGATGACTCATTGACTATTTCACCTTCCAAAAATTGTGCTGCAGCTGAGTAATGTTGTTGAAGTCTGAAATAGGGCTGGAATGCAGACTTTTGGTTGATATAATTTAGTAAGTTTCTTGTGTTATAATGTTATCCATATTTATTACTTGATGTTATGGGTTTACTTACTTGTTGATTACTGTTTGTTACTGAAAGACTCACTCTCTAGAAATATAATCCTCCCCATATTTTTGTGTGTGTTGTACAGGATCATGTTTACAGACTTGAATTTCTTTAAATTGACTTACTTTTCAATAGAAAATATTGGGTTCCTTTTTTTTTCCTTACCCTTATGTAATCAAAATTTATTGATGCCACGCTTTCACGTTTCTGCAGTAACTGATTTTTCTATTTTCTATTATGTTTTATTGATATTTAACATCTAGAATAATAATATAACAATTCATTACATAGTTTGAGGTCTTGTTTGATAAAACCAGGGAATAGATTGAGGTGGTTATAAAAATCATCCTTTAAATCTGCTAAGCAAATAGAAGAAAAATTGGAAGTTAGGGCATTGTTCAGCTGATTGATTTTCTAGTGTGTTAAGAATTTAATGGATTTCCCAAAACATCTGCAAGATAAATCATGTTAAATATTGTGATTGTTCACAGAAAAATCCCTCAAACTATATGTAGTTGTAGTTGATTCAAATTCAGTCAAGTTGATTTATTTTGTTTTTTTTTTCTTCAATGATAATTGCCCCTATACCTATGAAGTAAAGTCAGAAACTTGGTATGTTCCAGAGACTGCTGAAAACGTGACTTGTGCTTTAGAATCCATTACTCTTTCCTATCTTTTTTTCTTGATGTGAAATATAAAAAACATTCAAATGATTCCAAGGTTTGCAAGAAGTGTGTAGAACTCAGAGTGCAGAAATTGGCTATTTTTAGTCGTGGGGTGGTTGTGGGACTGTATCCTGGTGACATCATAAATTTGCCTCTCAGCAGACATATGGGGAGTTAATAAATAGGCTGGTCGTTGAAGCATCTGCGTCAGTAGAATTTTGTTAGAGTGGAGTGTTTTCTCCTTCATTTCTTCTCACTGTATTTACAAGTTGTTTGGTATTTTTTGGGGTCTTTTTTGTGCTGACCTTTATCCAAATATCAAATGTGAGAATTCAGCTAGGAGGGAATCTGGGCACTGACTGGTTCTGTGCCTTTCATTTGGGAATCAGGCTGCAGTCTCTGCTCCAGCCCTTGTGTGTCTGGGCTGTGTGCCTCTCTGAGTATATAGATAGGCTTTGTGTTGCCATAGTTCCTGCTTTTGAAATAGGTAGGCTGGAAGATGTATCCAGGGAAGAGTAAAAATGTAAAAATGGAAATTTTCTTTTTATGCCCACCAATGCAGTTTGATGGGTGGTTGTTTCCTGGTGTGGTTTTTTGTGTGGTTTTTTTTTGTTTGATTTTTTGGTTATTTCTTTTGTTTTGTTTTGTGGTTTTATATTATGTTTAGTTTGGTTGGGAGGTGGTGCTTTTGCTCCCCTCCCCACTCTCCTTTCCTCATTGCCCATAAGACAAGAGGATGATTTTCTTCAGGTTCTGGGTCTAAGCTTTTATTTTGCTTGAAAAGTACAATTTTCAAATGTTGAGAGCTAAAGGAAAAAAATTGAGAGCAATGCCTTGAGAGGTTTTTTTTTAATTCTGAAGAGTACTTCAAAGAATAATGCTGAACTCTCTAGTTTTAAGGCTAATTTGAGTATTAAATGCAATTTGAGCATCATAGAAACTCCATAGATTAATAGCATGAAATTCTTTTATTAACAACAGTAATTACTCCCATTTCTTCTACTCACCAAAGAGTTCCTTTTTTTAAAATTTACTGAGAGAATATTGTTGATTTGTTTCTCTTGAATCAACTACTGTGTGTAAAATCACAATAGCACCAGTGTTTATTTGTTTTGTAAGGTAGGTCTAATACATAACAAAATTAAAATGTATTTAAGTTCCTGTTTTTTTCATGGATTGTATATGAAAATGCTTCATATACTGAATACAAGGAACAAAAAAATTTTATTGAATAGGATAACTTGATAAATCATTATACTTCAAAGGAAGGATATCTGATATTACAGAGCAAAACAACTATTTCTCTTAAGTTACTTCAGCAAATAATTGGTGACGTTCATGTTTTTTTCAATTGGTTTTTACAAATGAAAGAACTCAATGGGAATATCATCAAACAGACTGAGGCTTGGTGTCCTGAGTTCTGTTCACATTTCATCTGATTTTGCTTATCATTCTAAGCAAGATATTTAACTCGCTACCTGTTCTCCAGTGCTTGAAAAGGAGCATTAAACTGAGGTGTTCAGTTTTTCTCTACACACCTGAGGCATTATTCACTAACCCTTTAGAAAATATGTGCTAAGGAATGCATGGGATTTTCATTCTAATACAATTTAAAAACAACTCCCCATCTGTAGTAGGTTGGAAAGAGCAGCTTATTTTTTGTCGGCAATTAGATAAAAATTTTCTTGGAAATATAGTACGCCATTAAAGTCATTAAGAACCTTTCTGCTTTGTCAAAAATTAAAAGATAAAATTATGTGAACATTTAAAAATGTCCAGAGAACATGGATTTGGAAAGTAGTTCACCATTGATAGCACTTGTTCCAGAGTTTGGTGTTGGGGAGCACTGGGTTGTGCTTAGAGAAGAGCAGAAGAGCAGAGTGGAAAAAAAATCACAGATAAAACTTCTATACTGACTGCTCATGAAGCAATAATCATGGGATTTCCTAATTATTGGAATTAGGGTTCTTTGTCTGCTATTGTTATTCTCCTTGAATATTACATAAAGCTGATTTAAATAACTGAATACTTTTAAAGCTTAGAGCATAGTGGGAAATGAAATTGAAGTTAAATTCTTTCTTGTTTCCATTGTAGCTTTTCAAACAGTATCAGTCCTGAACATAAGCAGGTTATAGACAGGATATTTTATAAACATTTTAAAATGTTTTTCCAGTTTTGTGATACCTTTTTAATAGATGCTGATGATGCAAAACTCGATGATAATTATGAATAATACAATTATGCATTATAACTGATACATTAGGGAGAGAAATACTTTCTTCTTACTATAGAAAATAAATTATTCCCACTGAAACACTACCTCAATTAATTTATGGTTTTCTCTGTGCCTCTTGGAAATCCAGAGCATGGTTCTAGTCAGGTTTTGAATAAGATATAATTTCTGTTTGTATGAATAAGATATAATTTCTGTTTATATGCTATAGTATTCAGAACTGTTAATACTTTTATTTCTGTGAACATCAGAATACACTGGATAGAGTTTAGAGGTGGTGATATATTATGTAAATTCTTATTTGTTTCTTTCAAACTCTGGTACACTATGCAGTATAGTGTAATTCAAGGAAGTCCAGTGTGCTTTAAAAGTGGATGTTAAGTCTGATGTTTGATTCTGCTCAATGCTGTAGCCTAATTCTGTTCCTACCACTTTGCTTCTTCCAGGCCATGAGAGACTGCTCCCATGATGGCAGAGCCTTGTATGAGGGGTTTTGTTGACCACTGCACGACTCTTAAATGCTAAAAGCAGAAAGCACTAGCTGGTAGCTCAGTGTGGAGCAAACGTTTTATTTTAAACTTCAAAAACAATTATGTCAAAGAAAAGTCGTGCCAAGGGAGAGAAGCCCGACATGGACACTGAAGCCCTGCAAGCTGCTAATGAGGAGCTGAGGACTAAACTGACCAACATCCAGATAGAATTTCAGCAAGAAAAAACCAAGGTATTTGTCTCTATTTTGTGATCACTCTTCAACTAGCAGCTCTGTTAGGAACCAGCAGAGTTTGATACTAAACTGTGTTAATTGTAAAAGAAAAACACGACAGAGAAGTGAAATCAGAAGAACAACTGATAAACTAAAATTGGTGGCAATTCTTTTAAATATTGTGCAAAAGGGACTAAATATCCCCAAACATCCAGTCACTGAAATTTGCAATCACAGCAATACAAATGGCAATAGCTTACTGACAAGGGAGTTTTGTATTTGACCTTACTGAAAATTGTATGTTGTAAAAAGAATTGTCTTCAAAACCCAATATCAGCACTTTATTCAAGGCATGCCACTTTAAATGCCTATAAAGAATATCAATTAACTGGAAACTGTCTGTGTAGGAGTCCTAATTTGATTTGCTGAGTTTGTGTGTGGCATTGCTCTGAGCTATTCAATGATGCATCTGATTGCTGATGAAACAGATTCATCAATATTTGTCTACCTAGCATATGTTCAACTGGTATTAAGGTAATCAAGATGGCACATAGGATTCATCAAATATTAATTCATCAAGTACATTTGTATTTATGAAGATTAGCAGTCACTTTTATATATTTCTGTAGGTTGTTTAAAATATGGATAAGCCAGTAAGGTTTTTTTTATTTTGTTATTTATTAAAATCAATTAGTGTATTTGACTTTGCACAAGGCAGTTCTGGAGAATAATCCATGTGCAGGTGGATTTATCTGTATTTGACTGGGGATACTGTGGCAAGAGTCTCAAAGGCTTACCAAGTAGGAAAATATGCACTGAAAATGTGTTCTCTTTTATATAGAGGATCTTTGTTCCAGCCTTTTTTCTTTTTATCAGTGTAAAATGTGGAACACCTGAATAAAAACATTTCTGTACATTCTAGTTTCATTAACATCTTTGTGTGATACTCAGCTTTGAGAGGTTTATTTTTTGCATTTTAATTTACAAAGTAAACCCCATCACCCTATCACAAATGTAATCCTCAAATTTGTTTTTTTTGCAGAGGAAAAATAAACCATAAAGCCTTAATTTGTGTTTGAATGATGCAATTGGTTCAGAAAATATCAGCCAACTAAATTTGTGTTGCCTTGGAAATTTTTCTTCACTGACTAAAGAAGTCAAATCTCTTACAGTTCAGGGGTATTGATGAATTAACAGATAAGTCAGGGGTTTTGCTATTCACTTTGTCATCCACCTTCTCTTGCTGTTGATTGGTATCATGACAACAAAGTTTAAAACAAGTTCCACAAACTACTTAAGTTTTTTAAAAATACACACCATGAAATTTAGTAGTGGCCAATACCCTTTATAATGTACAGGTCAGTAAATTGCATTATTTCACTGTTTTTAATGTCTCATTGTTTCTGCTTGGAGGCTTCTGCTTGGAGTTGATGGTAGATTACATTTACACTAGTAAATTTTTGGTTTTAGTTATCTTATTTCCTATTTTGTTCTGTAGAACTTTATATGCAGAAATGTAGATGTGAGTTTTATTATGATTTTTAAAATTGCATTAAAAAGAGCACATAAAGTTATCTTATACCTTGGACAGAAGAATGAATTAAATTTGACTCATTAAATAACTCTGTTAAAAAAAAAATTACATGAACACTAGGAAGAGTTTAGCCTTGATACACTTCCAGTCTTCACCTGTAAGAACATCAAGTTTAACTCTTGATTCAACTAAGAATGAGGTGTAAGTACATGACCATGACAGCTGCAGGAATATTTTAAATAACTAATCTTCTTACACTATATTCAGTATAGAATTTGCTTCAGTTTGGTTTCTAGTTCACCTTTCTTCAGCTTAAAAATTTAATATTTTCTAGTGTATTGAGGCTGTTACTGGAGACAGAATGTGTACTGTGCACATATGTGTGGAGAGAAATGGGTGAGCTCACAAATTGAATCTGTGAAAGAGGAAAGAGGAGATTACAGCCAGAGTGCTCTAAAATCCTACCAAGTGTGCACTGCAGTAAATTCTGCAGTGTGTTGGAGTGCATTTCTGTGACGATGCAGCTGGGGGAGGAGATCTTCAAACCCTCTCCCTCATCTTTGCTGTGGTGCTTGCTGTAAATCATTTAACTGGAACTGTGTCGTTTATTTCCCAGCCTACTCCCGGTCTGTGCAGTAGTTCCAGGAAGCCTTGACTGACAAGATGAGTAAATCAAAGCCATAGAGATTCTTCCTGTTTAGACTGTAGTTCAAAAATAGTAACAAACCCAAGGAAAATTATTTCTTGGTATCAGAAAAATAAAAAAAAAACCTGTACCTAGAGAATTCTAAATAAATTAGATATATTTACTGGTGTAAAAATAGGTAAGGGAGAAGTACTGAAGCTGCTAAAGAGACAACTCTGTGGCCTGTGGGATATAAACTGTATTAGGAAAGGTAACAAACTCTTGTGGGGCCAATTTATACAATTTAATTTTCCTAAACTATTTTTTCCCTCACGTATATGCCTATATTAATGATTTATCTGAGAAGAAACCTTCTAATTGATGAGAGACATCACAAATGGAAATTAGCCTTTCCGTACTTTTGCCTGAAAAATTCTGCGTTCACTGAAATAAAATTTTACCCAAGAGACATTCAAAACTTTGTACATATTTTCTTGGTACATCTTGTTTCATTGCTTGATGATCCATGTAAAGAAATTTTTTTCTGTAAAGTTGCTTACTGCATGCTTATGCAATGCCTGATCCAAAATTGATATGCTTGCACATTTTTGGATGTGCATCATTGCTGATCTTGCAGGTGGTGTTCTGACCATTGGACACATGAGTAGCTTGGGTTCATTTATGCTGCCTAAGGGGTGAAGCAAAAGCTGTGGCCCTGCCTGAATTCCCCTGTGCTGTGTCTTGTTTTGGGAGCACCTGCTGGATCGCTTTGGGGGCCCTGTTGGATACAGGATGTCCTCCTGGACTGTAGGTTTGCTGCCATCTATGGAGAGCCTGGAGAAGGAAATGCATGAGCTGAACAGGGATCACATACCCGCACTCTGCAAGGGAAACAGCTTTGTTGGAAAACACCCACATGTTGGGTAATGAGTAATGAAAGGAGCTGACCAAAGCACAAAAATTTTACTTATGTTGACCTGAATGAGGACAGAACTCATTCTGACTGAACTTTAAAGTCCAGTGCTATGAGCATGGTCTTGCAGTCAGCTCAGTGGTTTTATAAATGCTTGTGATGAGATCGATGAATATTTAGGAACAAGTATGCCAAAGTACCTATTCCCACTGAGATAGCTTTCTTCATATTAAAAAAAAAATAATACAAGAAAAAGTGAGACTCAGGCATATGGGAAAATGTCACACTATATTTTCATTTTATTCTTGTTCTGGAAGCCAGACAAGTACAGAACTGCACAGTGTGCAGGAGAGAGGGACTGAGGGGTGTGGGAAGGACAGATTATGGCTTTCAGAGAAGATACAACAGACAGATCTACCTTTTCATCTTCTCTGACCAAAAGCAGTAATAAGAAAAGATTTTTTCAAGACCTTGAGAACTGGGATGTGTTGGTTTTTTTCTGGATCATGAGGTGTAATAAGCATTTAATATGCTGTGTTTTTTGAAGGATTTTTTTTGTGGATTTTGATGGATCTCTAGGGTTTTTTTAAGGATTAAAATTCTTCTTGTTTAAATCCTCTTACTGAAGCTTTTATGTAAAATTAGTAGTGATACATGATAGTACTCAGTTACTCTGAGTGGTTAATGGCTGTTCTCACAGACAGCATATAGGTGCATATAGGTTTTGTTTTGCTTTCCCTTACTTCAGTGAAAGATGAGAAAAATTGAGCAAATATGCTAATTTGGTGACTCAGTGCTCCTCCAAAATGTCAAAATCCATTTCTCATTTATTAAAAAATCTTGTAGGAAGTTAAACTCATGAATGTGTTGTATTGAAAACTGCCTTTCAGTTGTA
The DNA here is from genome assembly GCF_028769735.1 of Zonotrichia leucophrys gambelii. Classification (NCBI taxonomy): domain Eukaryota; kingdom Metazoa; phylum Chordata; class Aves; order Passeriformes; family Passerellidae; genus Zonotrichia; species Zonotrichia leucophrys. Next base: position 54,275,177 of record NC_088173.1, read on the forward strand.
TGCTTTATGTACGATATGACTAATTTAAAATTACTGTGATTCTGGAGGTATATTATCTGTGTTTCTAAGTGCCGTTATGCAGTTTGTTTTCCTGTGTTGTCATTAGTAAGTTTCATTGCTCAATTTAATTTCAATTTTCTTGGCTCATCAGTAAGGCAATAAGTAAATAATGAGTGTTGTTTAATTTTCAAATTTATCTATAAACCAGTCTGTTCACTTCTGATGGTGGATAGGTGTGTAAGTGACTTAGTTTTGTTACAGCATCATGGAATGGTATGGCTTGAAGGGACCTTTAAAGATCATCTATTCCAGCCTCCCTGCCATGGACTCTCCTATGGAATTGGGTATCCTAATGCAAGCACTGAAAATCACTGCTATCCACTGTAGGCTTGGAACTAAATGTCATCCCACTCAAATAAATAATACATGGATATATCCTGCAGATAATTTCCAATAGCCAGATTTACCATTTGGGGAAGAAACCCAACCTCTGTCTCTCTAATTAAGACGCATTCTCAGAATCATCCTGGAACAGAGTGACAATGTCTATAAAATCTGTGTGTGATAGTGTCTGACTCAGATCTATTACATTTTGAACAGCTCTAATTGCAGTGCTCTCCCGGGTGGTGTACAGTCAACAGTACATCTAGGTTACTTTCATAAAAACGTATGATACCTTTCCTTCCTTTCTTGCTCTAATCTCTTCCTTTCTTTAAATCAAGGGTAAGTTTGAGCTGGTTAATTTTCAAAGCTGCTGTTCAAAATAAGAGGATTGTAACATTTTCTGCGCAGGAAAAGTCTGCTGTCCCAGCTGTGTGAAGACCTCAGGTCAAGATGTGGTGGGTTGATCCTGACTGGACACCCATCTGATCAAGTTGCAAATCTGGCTTAATTTAGTGTAAATTAAATGCATCACATGACTACAAATCACAGCTTTGTGTTGCACAGATAGAAGCAGATGTGGCAGTGAATAACATTTTGCTGCTTGGTAGCCTCCTTTTAACGTGAAGCTCCATTTGCTATGTTTGTTTGTATTGTCACTGAAGGTTAAAATACAATTTTTGAAACCTCTGCCTCTGAGAGAGGTTTTGGCAGTCTCAGTAATGGGGATAGTTGAAAGATGTCACTGAAACTATGAATGATGAAATACATTATAACCTTTCTGGTATACTGCAATAGACAAGCAAGCCTTTCTCTTTTTTCCCCTTTTATTCTAAATTAACATCTAATCCCACATGGAAAAAAGCATTGCTTTCCATGCAGCCGGCTGAGCATCATTTATAATGAGGTTTCATCACAGTGGATATTACTATAATAGTCTATAACATTTTTCCACTACTCCCTCTCCAGCCCTTAGACTCACTGGCCTATATTTTCTGAAATACCTGGGGACATGAATAGTCTCAGTTTGGGGTGAGATCTGAGGTCCATTGAGTAGACTTGGTTTTTCAAAAGGCCAATTCTTTTGGCCTATATAATAAGGACCTTCCCATTAAAATAGCTAAGAAATTAAGAAATCCAAAATAAAAGTATTTCCAGCATAAACATAAAGTCTTTTCCCTGTTTGAGTGATTTTCCATTTGCTTGTAGAGCGCAGTAGAGGGGTTATGGGTGAGAATAGTCTGGTGTGGTTGGTACAGGAAGTAAGGAGATAACTAGATTGTATGTTGGTCAGTTTTATTTTATTCCCAAGATCTATGAGAACTCATTACCAGTTGCATACCCCTGCAGCAGATTCCTTAACATGCACATGGCCTTTTTCCAACCCTGCTTCTCCATTTGTTTACTGGAGAGAGGTGTGCAGTCTTTGCTTTGGAATATTCAGGATAGGATTTTACGAACAGTTTAGAGGCAGCTTCCTTGGTGACTTCAAAAAGTGGAGTGGTGCTTGTTAATCAATATTTTTTATTTTGTTCCAGGTGGGTAAACTGAGGGAAAAAATCCAAGAGGTTAAGCAAGAAAGGGAGCAGGAGCAGCATAAGCACACTGCCTATATTTCTGAACTGAAAGCCAAGCTCCACGAGGAGAAAATGAAGGAACTTCAGAGTGTCAGGGAGCTACTGATCCGGCAGCACGAGCAGGAGGTGGCACGAATGGTGAAAATCAAGGATGGTGAAATTCAGCGTTTGCAGTCGACAGTCAACGTGCTGCGGGACGGGGCGGCTGACAAGGTGAAGACGGCGCTGCTGAGCGAGGCAAAGGAGGAGGCTCGCAAGGCCTTCGATGGGGAACGAATGAAACTGCAACAAGAGATCTTGGAGCTGAAATCTGGCAAAAAGCAGCTTGAAGAAGCTCTGAACAACATCATGCAGGCAGATAAGATGAAGGCTGCGGACCTGCGCACGGCTTATCAGTCCCACCAGGATGAGATCAACAGAATAAAGCGGGAGTGTGAGAGGGAGATCCGCAGGCTGGTGAGTTCCCTGAGTAATGCTGCTTATTTCAGTTTGTAGCAGGTATTGATATATTGCTGTATGTGCCCATGAATATCAAAGCAGTGATATCATCCATCAGTGCTGATTGCTACAATGGGCCACTGTTTCTCCTCCTTACAGCAAAGGTGAACCTTGGCTCTGTAGACTATCCAGCACAGTCCAAAGCTTTATGTCCCTCCAAATAGAATAGAAGTCATGCAAGACTTTCCAGAATGAGTTTTCTCAACAGATCAAAGAAATACACTTCACCTTCCTGGCTGCACAACTCTATTCCTGGTGACCAAAACAAGTTGGGGATTGTTCATTGGACAGTAAGAATGCCTTGTGAGATGGCAACATTAAATTCATGTAGAGCTTTATATTTAAGTGGGAGGAACTAGTTGTGCTGAAACAAGACAGTCTCTTTTCTTCTTTTGCATCTTTATCCAGGTCATTCAGTATGAAGCACTGTTGCCCTTTCAGAATTTCTGTGTTTTTTCTATAGCAGCAGAAAAGTTGCGGCCTAGGACAGCAGGCTTTTTTCACGCTTCATAAACCCTAGGACTTCAGCACAGATGGCAGACTATGCCGTTGGTATAAAATCAAATTCCAGGCGGTATTTCCTGACAGTGGGTGCCCCAAATTATTCAGCTTTGTAAAATGTACAGAATCTAAGATGGGCTGTACACAGTTATACATTTAAAGAGGTCTTCATCAAGTGACACTTCTGTTTGATATTTTCTATATGTGTGTGCATACCTAATGGCTTATCTGCACAAACTAGCAGTATGATAGCTGTGCAAATAAAAAAAAATTAAATAAGCATAATATTTATGTTATGTCAAGTAGTACAGACTTTTAATAGAATGAAACATCAGTTTCCTTAGGAAAACCTCTTGTGGGCTTGAATTTGTGCAGAAACGACCTATTATTTCTTGTATTCCTCAGGAAAAATTATGAGGACAAGCTATGAACTGTAATATCTATTTAATGCTGCTGATTTTCTGTCTGAGACAATGAAAGCTTTTAATGCAGTAAATATTTATGCTTTGAATTAATTGGAAGTTGATCCAGTCTCAGGGGTATCATTTTGTTCATTAATTAAGACCACTGCAAAGACCGACAATGCAGAGTTCCTGCAAACGTGGTTTCTTTCATATTCTGTTCTCTATTACACATGTAAAATTCTAAAATCATGGCTATGAAGTGCAGACAATTATAAAAAGTATTAAAGAAGAGAGAAGGTTGATACATTCTATCATATGTTTTTCTGGAGGACATTTTCTAAATGAATTTAACCTCCTCCAAGAAGGGTTTCAAAGGAAATATTTAACTCTTCACTTTCAAGAGCAGAGGTTTTCAGCATGCTTTGGCAAAGGTGATGAAGAAGGGCACATTTGTTTTCTGTCTGGCACAAAGAAAAATTCTGTGAAGTCATTCAAAATTTTAATTGTAGCCTTGCTGGGCCTGTGTTATTCAGTACATCTAAAAAGGTGAATATACTGGAAGAGTGTGTAGGTAACTCTTGTTTCCTTTTTCCAGCACCAGAGGAAGCCTGCAACTGTTCTCATGGCTTTCTTAGGAAATGTGTATATCTTCCTCCAAGAGTCTTGTGCTGCCTTCTAGTGCCTCCCTTCCTTTCATATAATGAATTTCAGTTTTTTCCTTAAATTCCTTTTAATTTTAATTTAATTCCTTAAATTAAAATTAAACGGTTTATGGGGTTTTTAGAAGGAGTTTCTTCTAGATTCTTAGGAATTTAGGTAGTTATTGCACAGGGCAGTCTTTAAATCTGGGATGAGGTAAAAAATACTGCAGGGTTCCTAGATAGGTTCTCTTTTCCTTTGAGGAAGCACGTGGGATTACAGAATCTGATCACTGGGATATTCCCCTCTCTCCTCTCCCCTCCATTTAATTAGTTCAAGGGATGCTCGCCTTCAATTTCAGATTAACCCTATCAGCCCTGGATTTGGGTCTCTTCGTTGGTTTGTACTGTTCTGTGAGATTAAATGATCATTATGTGAAAAGAAGTGTTAATAATATTAGCACAGTTCTGTAACTGAGTTTCAATTAATGTGCTCTTTTGTATGTGTGCAGTGTTTTGTGGCATTATTAAGAAACCAGCATCATTGGGATTAACCACCTAAATGGGCTGGCCATACTGTAATTCAGTTCAGATAGAGTAATTCAGGATGCAGTCTGATTGTCTTGACAGACTTGTCTGATTTGTTTTGCATTTCAGATCACAGATTACTTTTGTGAATGTTTTTCTCTTAGATATTGCAGCTAGAAAAAAATCTGTATTTTGCCATTAACACCCACAAATAATCTGACTAAAATCTTAAATATATTGGCTGCTATTAAAAAAAAAGTTATGAGAAAGAAAAAAAGAAAAATCCATTGTCTATGGATACAATTTTATTTACTATATTTTTAAAAAATATGATTGATCAATTTGAGGAGTGTTTTCATAGTTTTTAATTAAGCCATGAAAAGTACCTGACAGACCTCAACAGAAACAAGACTGGATGGCTAAGGACCTAGTGCTTAATAAGAGAAAGTAAAATATCTATTTGGCAAAACATATAACACTTTTTCTATGTGCAGTAAGAAATTATGCTGGAATTTTTCAGTTCCTGTAATTGAAAATCTAACAGTGATATAAATTTTTCCATTAATTTAAGGAATGCTAATTGCTGTGGATTTTATTCCCTCACCCTCCAAGAAAATACATCCTTGTTGTGTATATGCATCAGCACAATGTGCTGGCAGCTATGAAACCAGAAGTAAAAATAGCAAGTAACAAACTGGAGGGACAAATGAAACAGATGTCCTGAAAGTAAAGAGGCACCTTGGAGAATAAGATTAGAAAAAAAGAACAGTTATTATTTATTTTGTTCAGCCCATATTTTCTGAGTGGTTGAGTCTGAACAGTTGTATTGTTCCACAGAATGAAAACTGTACAATAGTACACAAAATAGCAATTTCTGCCAATTTTTCTTAGCCCCTGATTAAGTTTGCCATTTAACTGACTTGACAATCATGCTTGCAGTTAATTTTCAGAGGTAAGTAAAGTTGCTCTCTTTTGCCTGGCAGTCCTGAAACAGCTGCTCACGTTGTTGGTGATCCTGAGAAACAGCCCAGCCTTACTCTGCTGCCAGCACAGGTGGGAAGAGGGCCATAGCCATTGACCATGGTAGCTCAAGGCTCCATTCATTCTGGGACCACTTGGACACTGTTTTTAAGCAGGCCCTTACATTGCAAGGCACATTTCTCTAGGTACTGTTTTTGCAGTGGCAAGATTAATGGACATTTTGTAGTTCATGTCATGGAAAATGTATGCAAAAGCCCAATCATTAAAAGGATATTGAATTATGACATCACTTATCTACTAATTTTTAATATTGGTTGAATATGAAAAAACCAGAATGCTTATCTTGTGAACACTTAATATAATATTTAAACTTTGGAACGAACAAATGGCACTTGCACCCTGCATTTTGTGGTGCATGTTTTAGTAAACACTGTTTCTTTTATTAGAAATGTCTTTAACACCAAGCTTTTCACTTATTTTCCAGCTAAATATCATTCTACCCTGTTAAAGTCTTTACACATATGGTCTTCCCAAATATTCTTTAACAGCTTGGATTGAAATTAACTGAAAGACTTCAATATAAAATAGACCCAATTTTCTTAGCCACAAAATCATTAAGATTCCACTGATTGTATTAGATGCACAATAAGGTTCCTGTTTAAGAGGGCACACAGTACACCAGATGAATTAAATGTCCATATTTCAATTGTATTTTCAAGTAGCCTTATAAAAATTGGTTAAAGAGCAGTGTGACAGTACTGCCGATTTGTACTTGCAAGGCAAAAAATCCTTTTGCTGTTAAGAGCATCAAAGTAAAAGAAATTGTTTTCAAGGGGTGATTTTTAGAAGTTCCTGATCAGCAATGATTTATGGAGACAGATGCACTGTTTAAGTGTCCTTAATCTCCTTAGTCCAAATGATATTGCTGCATAAATAAAAAACTCCTTCCAGTGTGGAACGCTGCTTCTGTCTGGTGTTTCCCAAATAAATATAATGCAGGACATGAAAGAATATAATTCAAACTAATAGATGAAACAGTTTTTAAAGGTAGAAGTCCAGGCAGTTTCACTGAAACTTCTCTTCAAGACAAAAAACATGTTATGGAATGAGCTCATGTATCATTTATACTGATTTTTTAAAACCAGTATTTCAGTTTTTGTGTCCGTGTGTAACAGAGCATCTCACTTTCTAAGTGAAGGCTTCGGAAAAGTTTTTTTTTAGAATTAAGAATTAGGTTTCTCCAGTTTAGGACAGCCCAAAATTTCAACTTACATCCTTCACTAATTCATATTTTCTAACCTTGCACAACTCTTAATATGGTGGTTTGTCTGTCTGTCCTTAGTATGGGTTATATTAAGATGGTGTCTGTGTCTTCAGTATGGTTTAGCATTGGGAGTGTAATACAATAATGGGAAATTTAGATGGTGAGGATGCTCTCCAGGTCCAGTGTCCTGCTTGAAGCAGAGCTGCTTTGAAGGTTGGATCAGGTTGCTCTGGGCCTCCTCCAGTCCGGTCTGAAAACCTCCCAAGATGGAGTTCAGCAGTGACAGCCTGCCCTAAGGCCCAGTCACTGTGAGGTTTCTTTCTTGTTCCTCTTATTTTGATTGTCACTATTGTCCTTTTGCTGTGTATCTTGGAGAAGCATGTACTTGGTTCATGGCTGTATTACCTTTGGATGAATGGATATCCTGAATATCTGCTGGTTTAACTCATCCTGTCTGCTTCCTTTGGCTGGCTGAGTGAGCCTGGCACCTTCACCATTCCTGCAATGCTGGATGCTGCAGCCCCAAAGTGATCTTACTGGCCTTCCTCCAGTTATATGGCACTTAGGCCAGTGTGTCAATACCTTATTTTTTGTGCTGGGGAGCCCAGAAGTGGCTCTGGTGCTCCTGGTGTGGTTTCCCATATGCTTAATAAAAAGCTAAATCTCTTTTGGTACACCCCTCCTGGTTTGGCCCAGTATCAAGTTAACTTCAATCATTGCAATCTCTCACCACTGACCCATATCCAACTTGCCCTACAGGATGCAAAGATTTTTCCTTTTGTCCATTTTTCCTTTTTTTTTCTTCCCATTGCAAAACTGCCAACTCAATTGGCATCCAACAGGCACTTGAGCTCTCTCGGGACGGGACATTCATTGTACCTTTCTTAGGCAAACTTTATGAGGGTTTCTTGGCTCATTTCTCCAGCATGTCAAAAAGTTCCTCTGAATGGTCTTACTGTCCTCTAGTGTGGTAACAGCTCCCCCAAATTTGGTATCATCTACAAATTTGGGGGACAGTGCATTCCATTTCTTCATGTGAGCAGTTGACATGAAAAGTAATAGAAGCAAAAGTTTAATGCTCCACCAAACCCCAAATTATCTACTGATGAGAACAGTTTTCTAATAGCATTCATGTTCTCCCGCATTTACCATTACTAGGATTTTGTCATTTTGAGGCAGTGCAATTTGTATCTTTATGCTGCTTTCATCACTGGGGGCAATGCAGAGATGTTTGTCTGACAATTCTGGAGCAGAGGGACAGTTGGCTATTGGCAGGGGCACTCCCTGCTGGCCTGAGGAAAGGGTGCACCCTGGCTTTTCCACTTCACTTGTGCCCTGTGTGAGTTTTGCCTCCGAAGCAGTGTTGGATTTTGAGCCTGGAAAGCTGAGCTTTGAATCATCCCAGGCAGTCGTGCCTGGCTGGGCAGAGCTGCAGCTTGGGCCGCTCAGCCTGCCTGTGTTTCACACACAGCTGCTGCTATCAAATGCTTGCCTGCTCCTGGATCGTGCCATCTGCTCCAGACACGTGCTCCAGCTGCATTCCAAGGCTGAGCTAAGCTGCAGCACAGACCCAGCACCTCCAGCTTTGTAGGACTGCAAATAATACTTGGCTTTCTGTCCTCCCAAGATTTATGCTTCTTCTTTTAGGATCTCACAGGGCAGCATTCCAGCCAGATGTTGTTTTTCCTTGGATCAGGCAGATCTAATCAAACCTTTTTCATAGTGCAAGTTCAGCATTTTGTGTTTGTTCTTAATATTTTCTAAAAAGTTAGGAAGGTCACAAATTTGACTTCTATCTCTCCTTACAAAATTTGGAACAGTATTAAAAACAGACAAAAGTTATGTATGGTGTAGCACCTGGTAAAAAAAAAAAAAATCTAAAATTTGTATTACTTAGTTTTGCTACATTTTTATCCTTTTGACTACTTTTTCATTACAGTTCTGTCAATGAACACTTGGGATAGGTAATAGGAGAAATCCAGTAGTAGAGATTGTAACTGGATTTTGAGAAAGATATGAGAAACCTCTTATCAGTTCTGGAATTTTCTGCCCATGTGGTGTTTCTTGTATAATTTATCAGAACTTCTAATGAGATTTACACACTTCAGAAAAATATGTGAGAATAGCTACTGGAGGAACTAATGGTCTGTTGGTTTAGAAAAATTACACATGAAATTGAAAATAAATCCTATCCACTTCTGTCTGTGACCCTTATTATTCCACTGAATGGTTGGCATCTCTAGTCCTTTTTCCCCCTAAGTGTCCCAAATAAGCAGCAAACATTTATTTTATTAGCTGGCCATGTATGTTGTAGGGAATACTGTACACAGCTCTGGAATATTTTAATTCTTTTCTCCACATGAGCTTTCAGCTTGGGATATTGTTGTTAGTTCTTAGTGTCCCTTTAAAACTATAAAAGATGTTAATTCTTTTTGGTTCAATCTTTACCTGGATTTTTTGAGTAGAATCTTCTTTTAGTTCTTCAGAGTAACCAGCAATTCCTCTGTCATGATAGCCCTATTTTCAGTGTCAGGCACTTAGTATAAAGGTTAATTAAATTTCTGCTGGAGAAGAGCACTGTAGAATTTTGTTCTGCAGTTGGCTAGGAGATAACTTTGACAAGAATGGGTGAAGAGGAAGGTCTTACACTTGGCAATGCAGCAGCTGGCTTTTTCCACTTTGGAAACTGAATATGTCAATGCCTTGATAGATGTGGCTTTTAATTCCCTGGGAATTTCTCTTTCAACTTCATGAGAGACTAAAGTTCCCCCAAAGGTCTCTGACTTTCTTTCACTGTAGTCATTGAAGTGTGGCATAATTGGCATGGGATGCTTTTTCTAATGACTGGCTTGGTTCTCTTTCACGTTTCATAAATATTATTAAAAGACTCATTTCTACTCATTTCTCTTAGCTGTTAGTGGGCAGCTGGATACATGTTCTTAGGAACCTGGGTAATTTTGACACAGGCTGTAAATGCTATCCCTTCATTGGCATAATGCAGGTAGTGTCTGTGTTCAGCAACTAACATTTGACAGCACAAAACCCCCCAAAAAATGATATTAAAAAACCTCTAATTTTAACCAAGAGCTCCAGAGTTACTTATGCTACTCAAGGTGATTTCTCAGTAATTTGCCTCTGCAGCTGCTTGTGAATGATCTTATTTTCTTTAAATCCTCTTTCAGAGGGTATTTCTGGTACTTTTCTTCTCAAGGCCTATAATTGAAAATACATTCTAACCTCATGCTGCTCCACCGTCCTCCTACCACAGACTTTTTGCACTGACTTGTACCACCCTTAAATGCATAAAGAATAATCACTGTTCTAAAGTACTTTAAAATCCATGCAAAAGAGAATATAAAAGAGTTCATGTGACCTTGTTTTACTTGGTAGCTGCAGAAAGTGGGTAAATTTGTTTTAAACTGAAAATAAATTTGAAACCGAAACAACACTTGGAAGGGATTTCTGGGATTATATATTTGATTTATACAATATGTGTGAGCACAGTGCATGATTGGGATGTCATTGTGCTAAATAGGTTGGTAAAAGAGATGGTATCTGTCCTCTGTATCTTATTGAGAGGTCTCAGATGAGTTGCAGAACAGGCAGGAATCCATGAAAGCAGTAGTGGGAGTTATTGCATGCAGGTTGCAGTTGTCAAATGTTGCTTCTTCAAGTGCAATGCCATGGTAGAAAACATGCAAACACTTCTTAACCTGATCTACTGAAGGGTTTCTATGCCTGAAAGCTTTCTTATCAACTCTGTCACTTAGTCTAATAAAAAATACTGCTTCTCTTTAAGACCATGTAGATTCTTAGAGAGTCTTGGCACGACCAAGTTGCTTCCACAACATGTGATGGATTAAAATAGAGGCAGCAGGGAAACTGGATTAATCCATTTTGATTTTCATTTGCCTAATGGAAGATATGCTTCTCCCCACTAAAACAGAGACCATAATACATATGTCTAAAATACATACCGAATTCATACCTAATTACATTAGTTGGTTGGCCTTTATGCTGCCAACATTTTTTTCCTTCATGTAACAAACTGTGGCTCCAGCTGTTTTCCAGAGGGACAGAACTGACATGGAGACTTTGAGCTTTAACCACTATTAGAATATAGGCTAGGCTAAACTAAAGTCTTCTTTTATGGCAGCTTATGTTCAGTTTAAACCTAAACTATCTCTCTCTTTCCTAGTCGTGTGACTCCTCTTTCATTGCCTCCTGGGCCCTGACATACCATCTCTCCATCTCTTCCACATGGAACTGAGGGAGATTGCAGTGCTGTAAAATACTTCTCTTCCCTTTTTTTCCCCACTCTGGACCAGTTTGTGCTCTCTGTTAGGAAAACAGGCAAGGAAGATGATTTGATTTGCTCTGCAGATTTGCTCTGCACCATGGAAGGCTGAAAAAGATAATAAGTCTTTGGGTGAGATTGCTGTAGATATAAGAAAATTGAGACATTAACTAGGTCAGTGCAGTTACATTGGATGAACAAAGGGTGTAACCATTCCCTTGAAGAGAGCACAATTGTACTGACCCCCATGCTTCTGAAGCAAAATTTGGAGGCATTCTTGATGCAATTCTGATCATCTTTATCAATTTGTGGTAAGTTAGTTCCTTAGAAATTCTTTGTTCTGGTGATTTGTACTTATTAAAAACTAAGCACTATTGCAGTGTTCTGTGTATTTGTGTGTGTGTGCCCAGGTTTACATGAGTAAGAGGTTCTCGAGTGCATACCTGTAACTTTAAATGGAAACCCAAAATAAAAAAGGCTCTGCCGTCATTGCTATTTCATTATATCAGTGTTTCAAAGACTTTAAACTTGACTTAAACATGAGGCGTTTGTTTTTATCTGAAAGAGTCATCATGTAGATTTTTGTGATAGGAAAAGAGTAATAGGAAAAGCAGAGGAGAATTATGCCTTCCCTTAACCCTTACCTCGAAGCCATGCTCTTTTGTGGCATTTCTTTCTAATTTGTGTGAGTCTGTGTGCTTTGATCAATGGAAGTGTGAGAGGAGGGTGACGTGGCTGTGACTGCACGGGTCACATCTGTTTCAAAGGATCAGTTCTGTGTCAGTTCAGCAAGTACGGAGATTGTTGCTTTCCTTTTTCCTTCCAACTTAAAGCCTATATCATTGCATTTACCATTAGGTTGTGAGAACAGGAAGAGTATGAAATACACTACTAATTGGGTACCTTGAATTAGGACTGCATGTGTAAGCTTGGGTCTTCTTACTGAATGTGTGCCTTGCCTGGGCAGATTCCTGTGTCAGTTATGTGGATGTTCAGTGTGAACACCTGTGTAATTGAAAGCTGAACTGTCCACAGTATTTAGTTACATGACATTTTTTCCTCCCAAGGGCTCCCTTATAGATCAGTATGCCTGACAGATAGCATTCATTAAATGAGGCAGCTGCTTAATTTTTGTCATTGTTGTTCACTGCACAGTCCCTCTGAAATCCTGCATGTTGTAAATTGTTCCATTAATAAAAACTGCATTCTTTCCTGCATGTCCTCTTTTGGCATACTTGGAAGTGTCACAAATGGGAGTTGAAATACTGGCAAGTTTGTTTTTGTTTGTTTTACAAGGAGTTGAGACACAGCAACTTTTCTAAATCAGGGAAGAAATCTCCATCTGAGCAAATCCTCATCAGTTCCAGTTAGAACTTCAGAGTAGTCTAGAGCAGCTTATTCACTTCAATCTGACCTTTTTATCTTTGATCATGGTTCAGCCAAGCCATCCCCTGCCAGTCAGGTTCTTTACACAAACTAATTTCATGTGCTTTGTAGATTGTGAAAGGATTAAGACAAGAATCCTGAAGAAGCAAATTGCATCTGATCATGTAATCTCATTGTGTTTAATCCTGTAAATCACTTTGAACTATAAATTACTTATAGTGTATGTCTTTTTTTTTCTTTTCCTTCTATTTTCTTTAGGTGTAACTTGACATAAAGGACTTGTATGGATGTAGGAGTACAATAAACAACAAGCATATGATTTAACTACTTCATTATTTTATTTTTTCAAAATAAAATTGACTTCCAAAATTCCATGCATTTATGTTGACCAAGAAAGCAGTTTTGCAAACTGGAGGAGATACAGCACAGTTCCAATAAATACATTGTTAATGGTTAATGTTCCTGTTAAGAAATCTGTTTCTATAGTAACTGCTGCAGATTGTCGCTTCCTCTAGCATTTGGAATAGTACCAAAGTGAATTTAACACTGATGCTGCAAGGGACAAATCCTATGAGAGCTGCAGTGGATCACTGTGAGCAGTGAGCTTTATTTGGTATGGAGATGTATGAACACACAGTTCAGTAACCAGAGAGGGTGTTTAAGAACTCTTTCTTCCTACCCTTTATTCTAATGGTCTGTGTGCACTTACTTTTTTCCTTCTACACAAAGACTAGTCCTCATTTGAATCTTGTAACAAGGGCGCGTAAAATACATAGGTATGCTTAAGATTTTGATTTAAATATTGTGCATGTATATGCTACTAATTTTAAATGTCTGTGAAGAGATTCACCACACATGATACTCACTAATAAAGAGGGAGTCAACATGGGGCAAATGTCTGTGGCTCAAGCTTTGAAACAAAGCCCAGGTGAGTTTTAAAGGGTGTGTTTGTCATGTACTAATTGTGTTTCTTTGCTGAAACATGGTGAAAGCAGATTTTTCTTCTCTGTATAGAAGTGTGTATCCTCAGGTGAAGTGGATGTTTTCAGTGGCTTGTATTCTGTTTCACTTCATGTTTGCCTCTGGTTTTGTTTGTCTCTCAAGTTGAGACTGGACCAAGGAAACTCTTGATCAAGTGAAGGCTGAATTTTTTAAGGACAGAGAAAAAGACTACAGAGAAGATATATTTTGTTTTTGGCAGCCACGGTCTCAGTGCTGGTGTAATCCTGAGAGAAACAGAACTTTGTTTTTGCAAATTTGAGTGTTTGCATGCAGTGGGCACTTGAGGATATTACAGAAACTTCCTTCATGCATTATTTCTTTCCAGATGGACGAGATAAAAGGCAAAGACAGGGTGATTCTGGCTCTGGAGAAGGACCTTGGTGTCCAGGCAGGCCATACCCAGAAACTGCTCCTTCAGAAAGAAGCTTTGGATGAGCAGCTTGTCCAGGTGAAGGAGGCAGAACGATACCACAGCAGTCCTAAGAGGGAGCTTCCTGCAGGAGTGGGGGATATCAGTGAACTGATGGGAACTCCGGTAAGAAAATGGAGTTTTCTCTGAATTTCTGCTCTGGAGAAATGCCAGGGTGTTCACAGTCATTTTGTGGTTACTATTAGGACCTGTTAATGGTAAATGGCCTAGTGCTGCACTCTGCTGTTTTGCTAATGATTTAAAAACTCCTTGGACCTCTTAAATTGCAAAGAATATTGAGAAATATATGGATATAGAACTTGCAGAATTTACACTGTCATCTTGATCTGTGAACCTCAGTATTTTCTCACTATTTCATTAATTTAGGAATATTTTAACCGTTAGAAAATAGGTACTACTCAAAAACTGAGCCATGTGATTTTAATCTATGTCCTTTACACTAGAACTGTTTCAGCTGAGAGTAAGAAATCTGGTGAGAAGTAACCTGCTATATATGAAATATTATTTACCTAGATAGTTTGTTTAATTGTTAAACTTCACATGCATTTCACAAGATGCTGTTCATGAAGCATTTTCCCAGGATGTTGTTATTTGGTATTTCAGTTAATTATAGTAAGTTTTCCAGACACTGATGTACAAGTCCATTTTAAACTTACACAATACAGTTGCTAAGCTATGATAGTAAACTATGGACAGTAAAATATTTTTTAAAGTAATTTTATAAATCTATATGTTTTTGATGTAAAGGAGCAGCACCTGGATGAACGAGATGTGCGGAGATTTCAGTTAAAAATCGCTGAACTGAATGCTGTAATAAGAAAGCTGGAAGACAGGAATACTCTCCTAGCAGATGAAAGAAATGAACTGGTAAATTAATTAGTAATAACACAGATGGTGACTGGGAGGGCATCTTTATGGCAAAAGATTTAATGTTGGAAAGTCAGTGTTATAAATAATTTATAAATTAGTCCTGGTTGGCCTCAGTCAATTATATCTAAATGTAACAGAGATTTCTATAGAAATTAATCTTGTGACCATAGAAGACATGGATGGAATCTTTCCTGTCCCACAAAAATAAAAATTTACAGATTAGTTTTGGGGTCATAGTAATCAAATTAACTGGTATGTTGCCTGTAGCACTGTGTAATGATGTTGTGTAAAACATGCATAATCCATGCACTTAAATTGCTGTATTCATCCTTTTGAAATTTGTCTCTGTGACATGCTTATGCTAGCTAGGAGTTAAAAAAGCTTTCTTGTGGTAGTGATGAAAAATCTGCCATTTCTCAAGGGAAGTCTCTTAAGTAGGTGAAATTATCCTAGAAGAGGGATAGTAACTTACACAAAAAGGGATATAACATGAATTTTAAGAACAAATTTTATCAGCCTTTATCAGTACTTGTGCTGAGGTTAATGGTTAAAACTCCCATTGACTGCAATGGAGGTGAGTTTCACAATGGGACTTTTTACACATGTCCCTTAATGTCCTGATTCTAGTGGCAGAGGAAAAGATTTTTCATTCTAAAAAGATGGAACCTATATATCTGATTCTAAAATTATGTTGAGGGCTGAAATGGTGCCATGTGTCAGTCGTACAGATGAGTGAAACATTGATGGCTTTGTGACACATTGACATCTCCCTCCTTGTTAATCCTTTCTGTGGACCTAAATAATTCAAAACATCCCTGAAGAATGCAGAAGTATTTCAATGTATCCTTCAGTGTCCCTCTAGATGGACAGCATGTATGGCTCAGTCAAGTGCTCTTCTTGATTCTAGATTCAGTTGCATAAGAAAAATATTTTGAAAGAGATGTAGAGCAGGTTTTATATTGTGAGACAAGAGTACACATAAAATCAGTAGTATCAGGAAGGCCATGGGATTAAAAATTGTGAAAAATGGTTTTCTCAAGAATGAAACAGAAAACGAAATTTATCCGTGAATTTATCTCAGAAAAACAAATGTGATCTCTTTTTCCTTTCTAGATAAAACTTAGCAAATTGAAAAGTCTTTTAACTGAGAAAAATAGATTTTTCTTTCCCCAAACAAAATGACTCATGGAGTAAAAACAGTGAAATATTAAATACACACAAATGCAAGGAAGAGCAGTCATTTGCTTCATGTAATTGTCTAAAATTATAAAACCACAGGAGCAAAATTGAGCAGCTTGAAAATGTCAGCAGAATGCTGAGCTTGAATCTGTGCCCTCTGGCTGACTTTCTCATTGCTCTAATTATGCATTAAGAGGAGGAAGAACGTCCTCCTCTTAAGGGATGGCTAAATTGGTGAAAACAACTTGTCTAGAGACCTAGTTGGTCACAAGAAGTATATATCTATTGAGATTAGTTTATAAAGAAATCACTATGGATCATAATAAGTGTTTGCCAAGAGCAAAATACAGTGACCAGATTTAGTTTTTTGACAGACAAACAAAAATGTTACTTCTTACTTGCTTGGGCTGCTGTAGTTCTTAGTTCAGCAGTGGTGTATGTCAGATGCCATTCAGCAGAAGAGCTGAACTTTCTGAATTAAGAAAAGCAAGTGGAAACACACCTGTTTTTTCTTTCCTTCAAAGGTAAACTAAAGCCCAGCTAACTTTGTTCCTTTGCCATTTGCAGCTGAAACGTTCTCGGGAGACAGAAAGTCAACTGAAGCCTTTGGTAGAAAAAAATAAGAGGATGAGCAAAAAAAATGATGATATGTTACAATGTATCCAGAGAATGGAAGAGAAAATAAAGAATTTATCGAGGGAAAATGTGGAGCTGGTAAGTAACCACCTCTGGTAAGTAATCATCTCCAACGCTGTGTTAGGAGAGCACATTGCACACAGTAACTTTGAGCTGGACGTGCTTGTGAGGCTTTTATTCTAACAAGCACATCAGTCTCCACAGTGGGACGGGGCAACTGTCAAATGCAGACCATACAGCTGAAAACTCATATTCTAAATTCAGAGTGGCATGTGCTTTGTGTTGTATCAATTCACACTGATTAAGGGAATGGAGCCCAGATAGATAAAATGTTTTTGCTGGCTGTAAAAAGCTGTGACTAAATATCAGCTTTAATAAATACTGCCTTTATTATTAGAAGTCAGAACTGAATTTGAGTGCATGCACTATGCTAGATCACTGAGTTCACTTGTCTGCTATTTTTTTTTTCCCAGACTGTTCTTTGATTCTGTTCTAAAATATCTTATGTGAGAGATTAACACAGAGGCATATAGAATGTGAGGGTTTTTTTGTTGAAAGAGGCCTTGTGTTGTAGTGGAGTATGCACTGATGGGTTCAAAGAATTCTTGGTTGCTACATGACACATGAGAGTTTTTCTCCTGTTGCAGCAAGGCAGTTTAAAACATTCTTTGTTTTTTATTTTTGTAGAAAGAAAAGTTATCTGCACAACCAGCACTGAAGAGGCACACATCTCTGAATGATCTCAGCAGCACACGAGAGGAACAAGAAATTGAATTCCTTAGACTGCAAGTCAAAGAACAACAGCATGTTATTGATGATCTCACAGTGGTAATGTTTATGACTGGTATACACATGTGCATGCACACACACCTATAGGCAAGCTAAAGATTTAAGAGGAATGTTTTAACTGCAGTTGTAGTAGTGATATAGAAATACTTCTTTGGTGTCAAAGGGTTGTTGTTTTTTCTCAGGTAGTGAATGAATTTTTTGGAATGTGTATGAATCTTTGTATTAAAAATATTTACCTATTATGAGCTGCTTGTGAAAAAAAAGTGCATGATCAGCCTTACTTACAGAACTGGCTGTCAACAAATAAGGAACTTGAGTAAAGGAGACTTTCCAAAACTTAATGACTATAATGTGTTGGGTGCAAACCCAAGCACTCCCCTGATCTAGAAGTTCTCCTTAAAGAGGGAAACGTGGTGTCATTAATTTCACCTGGCTAAGCATCTCCAGCCGAGCTGGCCATACAAGCTGTATTTAAAAAGAATGGGAGAACTCTGTGTGGTTCCTCAAACCAAAGGTAGCAGCATGGCTTAGGATTAGAATTGCCCAGCTGCTGCCCTCTGACTTGGAAGGCTTCTGAAGGTGATGCTCATGGATGTTTGCAGTGTTTGATGTTCACAGGAACTCTGCAAGTTGTGTTTGATGAGGAGTATTTCAAGTTGTGTTAAAGGTGTCTAGAGCTATTTAGTGCAATTTGTGATAAACCCTTCTGGTGCTGGCAGAAATTTGCACATAATCTCTGAGAGACCCTTGCCATTCTGGAGCAGCATCTGGAACTCAGGCAAACTCAGACATCTCAAATGGCACTACTGACTGCTAAAAGATGATAAAAAGAATCTATTTAGCCTTCTGTCTAAATAGAAAATTAAAGAATTGTATACATCATTGAAAATAAAAATAGAAGCTCCAAAAAGGAAAAAGAAGGTGGTGTGTTATTACTGTATGTGGAACACTGTCTCAGTTCCTGGCAGTTCCTCTGAGATTTTGGCCCAGGATTTTTCTCTGAAATCAGTGCCAAGGTTGGATGTCTGTGTGCATTCCCCAGTGTCCCAGTGTTCCAAGCAGTAGGATGTTTCTGAGATGCTATGATGTAGGGTCTGGTCCACAGAGTGATGCTGCTTTAGCTTCCAAGTAAAACTGCATAGGAAGGGATGGTGATATGACATTAGATGTGCACTATATGGCAGATAAAACCTCATTTATATTTCAGTGCAAAGTGAGTATGAGAGGGCTCTCTTTTTACTGTCTCACCTAGTGATATGAGGAAATATATTGTATCCTGACTTTGGTCAAATAATATTAACTTGTGTTTAGTGTAAAAGTAAAATAAATAAATATTTTAAAATATTGTTTCATTTTTGCTTTGTTTCCTACTTACAGATACTATTCCACTTGCAGAAATTACTTAAATTTTTAACTAGGAATCTTCTTTGGTTCCAGTACAAAATAACTAAACCTTTGCCTTCGATGTGAATGCAGTGGAATTCTGCACATTGTTGCTTTTGAGCTCTCTTTTCTGGCCCAACCCACACCTCTACAGACTACAGATGTATCATAGTTAACAAGAACGACCAAAATGTCCTATATCTGATTAATATAAAAATAATCAGCTTAACTCCAGCTGAGAGCAATATGATACATGGAAATAAGAGCAGTAGTCTTAGGCAGTAGGGTTGTGTGAACTGATTAACAGTGTCATCTGTAGGGTATCCTTGATGCTGTTAAAACCTTGTCAACATGACTTCTCTCACAACAGGGTGTTCTGGTCAGTTCTTAAAAGGAAAGCTGTCAAGGTAAACAGATGACTGCAAAAGATGCTAGTGGATTCAATTGGCTCATAGCTTGATTTATGTTGAAGAAGTAAATTAAGTAGTCTTCTTACAAACAAGACTAGAAACAGGAGGACTGGGATTTTGGAAATGTTTGTTCATTCTGCACTGCATTTGTTTGGACACCTGCTTGGGAGGCAGAATACTCCACTTAAAGCAGGAAATGTGTCTTAAATGGACATCTGAGAAGACAGCACTCTTCTTTAAAAGTATTAAATTCAGCTGTCCGGTTTTTTAAGCTTAAAATGTTATATTATTGTGCAGCTTGAAATACCTGCAGCATTCTATCTTGGCAGTCATTACTTTTCTTTATTTTTCAAACCACATGTATTCAAGGTGCTGTGTAAATTGTTGTACTTCTCTCAGCTATTTTACATTTTCCAACACTTATTTCCTGGAACAATGTGCTGATAAATAATTTTGTTGTGATTTCTACTGTGAGCTTCCTATTTTTCCAGTTTCTCAACTGAATGCAAAGCAAATAACTGAATAGAATAATACCATGCAGTGAGCAATAACTGCTAAAGAAGCACTTGGAACTGCAGTCTGTCTTTTAAAAATAGAGGTGCTGCAAACAAAGATGCAGAGCTAAGGAAAGAATCAGAAAAAAGCAAGAAGACAGAGCACCTGCCTCCTGTGTTGTTGGGTTTTTTTGGCTTGCTCCTTCACATTTTTTACCTTCTCTTCCTCTTCTTCTCCTTTGGAATTTGAGGCAGTATTCTTGGACTTAGACAAACAGAAATCTTGCATTTGCAGTCATGGCCTCCTCATGTCATGGTATAGTTTATTGTGATCTTGCACCAAAACTGGAGTAGAACAAAGACAGCAACTAAGCTGACAGAGACTGAGAGTGCCTTTGGATTTGAGACATTTGCCCTACAAGGATAAGTCAGATGTAACACTGTATCTGCATATGCACGCATGTATATCAGTGTGTCTGATATAATAACAACTTTTAATTACTAAGACTGGACTAATTTTTGGCTACCGACCTGCTGCTTCAGGATGGTTGAACACTGGAGTGACACTCTGAATTCTGTTTCCATAGTGAGCTTCTTGGTAAAAGAGTCAAAAGAACTGTCAGAAATCTGTGCTCAGTATTTAACAAAGCCTTTTCTTGCCAACTTCCCATCAGATGTGTGAAGTACGTGGCTGAAGGTTTGTTTGCTAAAGGCACAAAGCTGCAGTGCAGTGTGGTGTAACATGGTGTTAATCAAAAGGATAAAGACATTGTGTTGGCTTTACCAGAGGCTTAAAGAAAATGTTAATGGTGTTTCTCTGTGTTAGACATATCTAAGTATAGTTTTAAAACAAACCCATACCAAAATGTTCTCTTTCCTTCTAGGAAAGAGAACGGTTATTGCGCTCTAAAAAACAGAGGAGGAAAAGTCTGAAGCCTCCAAAGGTGAGCAAACCTTCGGTTTTTCATACATTTCTGTTGCTGTGAACAACATCTTTCTGTCTGAATTGAATACTTTTAATAAATACTGAATTTAAATACTGCCTGAATTTGAAGCTCTGCTTAATGAGAAAAATCCAATCATTCTTTTGCTTACATTTACTGGTAAGTGCTTCATTTTTTAGGGTAATTCAAGGATTTTGTACTTCACACAAGTAATGTTATTTTTGCGGTTTGTTTTAAATAAACAGTAAAATTGCACTTTTAGCCACTGTAGCCTAAATATTCAAGTGGCTCGAGGCATAACGATTTAATGGCTTGAAGCAACTACTATTTCAATGGACAGATATTCAGCCTGCTTTAAAGAACATACCCCCTTTAAACTACTTGTACCAGCATAGAGCTAAATCACAATTAAAGAATAACTCTTGCTGGGAACATTACTGAAATAATATTTCTGTATGTGATATGTAAGTAGTAAGACAATTCCAACTGTTATGCATTAATAACTAATACAGGGTTCAAGACAAAAATTCAGATCATAAAAAGAGAGAAGTTTTGCTTCAGAAAGTACCCTTAGTTTCTTGTAATGCACTAAAAGTAATTTGCTGAATAATGGTTTTTGTGAAGTTGAACATTAGCAGCCTGGAGCATGTGTGTGGGAGGTGGGAAATGGAGTAAGAGGGAAAAAATGGAAATGAAGAGTGGAGCTATCATTATCATCTATGTAGTAGCTTAAGATATGCTCTGTCTTAAATGGGTGCCTTGTGTCAGTGTGTTCTGCATAGTCTATTTCTGGTAACCTCCAGGTGGTGCTTTTATATTGCTCTGCACTCTAATGCCTATATTCTGAAAAATTAATCCTTTGGGACTCTCTATTTCACTGGTAGTTTCTTCAAATTCTGTTTCTAATAATGATGTGTCTTTTGCATAGGAAAAAAGAAAAAAATCAGGAGTAACAATAGATCCTGCCAAATATATTTACAGCAACTGTAAACCATTCTTTCTTGATGTAGTATAACTGGAAATTTGTGTTTTGAGAGGAATTTTTACAAAAGAATGCAAAAGTAAATACACATCGATATATGTAACTTATACTGTACTTTTTGTAGTGTTCTCTAATTATTGACCTTTATCTGACTGTAAGTCAAATGTGTAAGATCATTTGCTAAATTGTAAAATTCCTCATGAAAAAAAAGCTAGTTAAGTAAATTTTTAGGTGTTGGTAACTGGTGATGAGAATTTCTGTAGGCTGAAAACTTCAATAAATACACATTTATGTCTTGAAAGTGCTCTGTGTTAGTAGAGCTTCAGTTGACATAGGCACTGTTCCTTTCCTGTTTTATCTTGAGCAATCTGCTGCTTTTGTGGTCTCTCCTTTTCCTTATCAACCAAAGCAGGAATTGAAAAACATGAGGATTGGAGAGAATGGGCATGATACCATTAAAATTTTGTGTCAATGTTATTTTCTGTTTGCTAAGAGTGCTATAATATGGGGAATTCTGCTCAGTATACCGTAAGAATTGTATGTGTATGAGCAGCAGAGTTAGTTGGGGTGTGTTTCTTATTTAGGGTAGAAAAGAAACATCAGAAAGAACAAATTAATCAGGAGCAGGCATTTCTGCTATAAATTATTCCATCCCCTGTCCATT
The DNA here is from genome assembly GCF_028769735.1 of Zonotrichia leucophrys gambelii. Taxonomy (NCBI): domain Eukaryota; kingdom Metazoa; phylum Chordata; class Aves; order Passeriformes; family Passerellidae; genus Zonotrichia; species Zonotrichia leucophrys. Next base: position 54,297,415 of record NC_088173.1, read on the forward strand.
AGCTCTTCAATGGCTGTGGTGACCATTTGAAGTTCTATGTGATGCTATCTCCTGAAAGGAAAAGCAGGACTGTAAAATGAAAACAAGTGAAAAAAGAGAAGGTTATGAGAGAAGAGCAAATGGGATTGTACGTACTATAGTAGTTACACCATATATACACACTGGTTAATATACTTAATTTATAATTGTATTTAAACTTTCTAAATTAGCTGATTCCTTAAGGAATGAAAGAAGTAATCAATAATACTACTGTGCTATTACCTGGCAATGGATGAACTTGTAGAATATTTACATTTATATGCAGCGTTGACTCACAGTTTAACTGCAATTGGTGTTAACTTCTAAAAACCCAATCCTGGCTGATTTCCTTCCAGGCTACCTGTGTGGTCCTGTGAGAATCAAAATGCTAAAAGGAGCTGTGTTTCCCACAGTTAATTTTAACAATCTAAGTGGAATGAGTTGCTCACTCAGATGAGTTCGGATTTTGCCATTTCATCACCTCTGTTTTTACAGCCTATGTCAGGAATCCAGACGAAAATTGTGGAATTTATTTATCCAACTGCTGCAAATGTTGGTTAGATGTCAGTAATGGACATGAGATACAGACATCTGTATGGTAACATAAAGTGGTTGGAAGTGGATATCTAAATAGGACATAGGAGTTTTAGCCTAAAATTGCCTGGTTCTCTCCACAGACTGTCAAGGCAGTCTAAGATGAGTTGTTGATGATGAGATGAGATGAGCTGATCTAAGTCTTTGGCTTTGCTTTTCTAAGGTTTGTTAAATGTAAAATTATGGTTAACACAGCGAATTAACAAGTTTGGCTGATAGGTTGTATCTATTTCCAAATGTGTCCCATTCCTTGTGACAAAGTGAAGGAGGAAATAACTCATGAGAAAGAGGTTTCATGAAAACAGTCAGATGAATCATTCTATACTTTCCAGAATGAGCTTTTTCTTTTGTTCTAATAACCAGGAATGCAATGCACAGGGTGAATATTTACACTCATCAGTTGCAGATTTTCCTAAATGAGTGATTTTAGACTCCACCTTCCTTCATTCCTGAGATGGTCTGAGTGCAGAGTCTGTGGTGGTTTTCTAATGAGTCTGTAGTGGTTTTCTAAAGAGTATTTTCTGACAGTTTTTTGTGTCATCTGGAACAGAATCCATGGAATGCCTTCCTCCATCTTTGAGACATATTGTGTGAATGATTTGCCAGTAGCCTTTACAGCCCTGAACATCAGTTCAGCTGAGAAGCTTCTGACAGCTCTGTGTTTTTGTAATTAGCTATAAGTGTTATTTCTGGAGCTCTGTAGGTGCACTAGGTTACTGTTGCTACTGGAGCTTTCACTGAACACTCTTTTAATTCCCAAGGAGTTCATGGAACAATGCTGACAACTGGTTCAGGCTCCCCAAGGAAAGGAGCAGCAAAGTGGGATGGGCTTTATAACCTCTGTGCTTGCAGGGTCTTCAGAGAAGTGATTAGTGACTCTGTATAGACAGACACCTGATTTTTTCCAAGGTACTTTTAATTTTTTTTTTCAATTTTTGTTGTGAAATAACTAAGACACTTCAGAAGCAATATTTTTCATATTTTGTTTATTTTTGACATGTGGAATGGAGGTACATTCATTCCATGATGGATGGAGTCATGCATTTGAAAGTAAGACATTTTTACCCAGTTTATTTGGTAACTGCAGGACTCTATGGATTGTGCCTTTTTAAAATTTTAATAAATGAACTGTATTTGCAGTGGTGGAAAGCCTGCACACTGGTGTGATGGAGTTCATATTTCTTGTTTTATATTTTTCTTTTTTTCTCTGCCTCTGTGCCTTGGTGTGCCTTTATTTTTCTGGCTGCCAAGAAATGACATATAAGCATGAAGGTAAGAAGTTACTGATGAGCACATCTGATTGCATTACAAGGAAATGTATCTTGGATCTTTTTCATCATGTTTGATTAGATCCCTTAAAATGAGATATTTAAATGTAAAATGAAACTACTTTACCAACAGAAAAATCAGATTATATTGAAATTTGCATATAATGTAGTTTGTGTCACTATTGATTTATAGTAGTCTAAACTTTTATGTTTACTGAGCACCATAATTCAGTAGAAGTATTAATACTTGAGTTATAAAGACCTAATGCATAATTTTACTTTAAATTTATGTGAAAACATAGCTATAAATCCACATGAAAAATACTTGCTATTAAATGCATGGCATTTAATAGTAGTCAGTGGAAATTAGATTTCAAATCAGAATTTTTCTGCAATTTACATTACTATTTTCTCAGTTAAAAAGTTGTGGTTTAGAAATAAGAAATGTGCAAACAAATATAAAACAATCTCTAATTTGTTAATTCAGAATGTTTCCATTTTTAAGAAAAGTTTAAATGAAACTTGAATAACTTGGTTTATATATTTACAAGAATCCAGTGAGTATTGTGCATTTCTGTATACTTTTCAGAAACAATTGTGGTTCAGCTTTTGAGGCATGCATGGAGTCTCCCTTGGAGTTGATATATTTATTGATGCTTTATTTATTATTTATTAACTACAACTTTAAGACTCACCTGTCTTTTATTCGAGTATTTTTTTCTCTCTGTACATCTATTCCCTTGTGAATTTATTTGTTTCGGTTTTGCTGTGAATCAGTTCTCGTAGTTGGTTGTTTCAGATGCTAGATGATCAACAGTCAAACTGGCTATTTTGTAATTATGTCATGAAGCAATTCATGCACCTGCAGTAATTCAATATATATATGCATATGCAGTCATTCATACATATACAGTAATTCAGTACCTTATCTCTATTGCTGTGGAATGGATCTGCTCCACAAAATGATAAATATTCAGCTTTTCTAAAAATGAAGGAGTCTTAAAAATAAATCGTTCACTTGTTAACTTCAAATATTACAGATAGTCTTTGGAGCATTTAAAAGTTTTTGACATTTAACTCTCCTTTAAGTGTTGGGGTTTTTTAGTGTGATGGGAAGTACTAAGGTTTTTTTTTCAGAATTCCCTCATATCTAATAATCAAGTGGTTTGTTTATTGATACATATATATTTTCCCCCTATATTTGCTACAAGTGAAATGTTCAAATTATTTTTCACAATAATGAAATTGCTTTAAATATTTTCTCCAGCCTATATACCTTTATTTAAAATCAAAAGCACTGTTGTTTTGCTAATTTATTTTCATTTCTTGAAATGGCATGGGTGGGTGTGTGCCTGCAGTGTTAAAGAAAGACATGGATTTGACCTGAGTTATCTCAAAGTGACTGTGCAGCAGAGATGTAGCAAAAAAATCCCATAGGTAGGTAGGTTTTATTGTCACTTTAGTTCAGCTGCTGCTGACCCATACGGTAGTGTGATCTCTGTGCCATGTGATAATAAATTCGAGATTTGTTCTCCATCTTTTAGAAGTCCCTTCTGCTGTCCTTTGCAAAGGCTTGGCACTTTGGTTACCTGCCACCATCTTCTTTAGTTCCATAAAATGTACCTTCTAGTTTATGAAACTGTATCTGCATATCAGTTTGGAGTCAGGAAAGTGGGTTGAGCTGGCTACTCAGATTGTAAATTTGTCTTCCTTGCAACTTGAAGTAGCACCATTTCTTGAACTCTGTTTTCAACTGCCAATATTTATTTGTACTATTGCTGTTACATGGTTGTAAGCTGCAACCAGTATTCCATGGGGGAGGAAAGCCATGGGATGGATCGGCCATCTCCAAAGGACTAGTGACCTCCTGTGTTTTGTGGTAAACCTTTGAACTTAGAAGAGAAGCCTGAAATGGTTTTAATTCAAATGTGAGTAAATACCATTAGCTTTCTGGATAAGTCTTTGTATTTTTAGACTAGAGCTTAAACGTATTCCTTGTGCCCTTTGTTTTGTTAAGTAAGGCAGAAAGGTCAGCTGGGGAATGCTGGAGGAAAGGATTGGATTGTCCCAGGGAACTGTCTTAAACACCTTGGACAGGGCTCTGCCTGACGGAAGATCACAGTGCCTCCTGCACAAGTGAGGACAGAGTAATGTCCTTCCAGCACTGTGGCATTGTAACTGTGATCCTATGAATTCACAAAGTAGTGGTCTAGTAGCTTGCAAAAGGAAATTTGTTTCTCAAGGTTGTTTGGAAGCTCTTTGCCTTTTATGCGTTTATCTGCATGCATATGGATACACACAGTCTGTTTAGAAAAGATATGGCTTTTTGGGTTTCTGAGTGAAAATTTTTAAGTACTCTTTGAAGGGGTCTTCTTAAGTGAGGCAGTTGAGTGTTTCAGGACACGACCTTGGAGCTGTATTTGGCAATTTGAGTGGAATTAGCTGTACTCTGAAACTATTATGGACTTGTTCAGCTTATGAGTGATGAGGTTGTGACCTGGTGGACTGTGGTGACCAGGCAATGGAGCACATGGTGTCATTCATCCAGGCAAAAAGTCACACCTACAGGCTTGATTTTTTTGGTACCTCTTAAATCAAAACAGACTATTTTGACTGTGCTGAACCAAAAGAATATAGTGAGCATTAGCGCTTTGTGAGAAAGAGAAGACCATACTTATGTAAATATACTGGAAAAAAATCTCTAAGGTTAGGTAAGTCTGGAAAACTGCAAGGAAAGATAAATATTTGGAAATCATCATGAGAGAGGGCATTATAGTTAAAACTTTTCAGTACCTGGAATTAAATTGATTGATAACAATTCTTTGCTGAAATGTAGGGTTCGTGATGTTTGGAACTAATAACAACTGATAATTTCTAATCCTTATGGCTGTTTTAATGAACAAGCTATTATCTTCTCATAGACGACCTCTGACATGTATTTGAAAAGGATCCAAATAGCAAACTGTGACATCAGGATCCGTGCTTCAGTATCAAGCAATGGCAAAGCATGTGGAGATCTTTCTTCATCTTCTTACAGCCACCTCTCTCCACTACCCTCTCTATTTAGGCTGCGTTATGACCTGAATCCATTTTTCAGCAACACCCTTAAAAAAATATTTTCAGTTTTCTTGCTTCTCTGAAATTGTGTTGGATTTGTGTGGTGTGACAAGTTATACCTTCTTTATGCCTTGATTAATAACCTTTAAAACCCTTTTTTTCTAGTTAAATTTATAAAAAACCAAAACTTTAATGGTTGAATTTCTGTGGAAATATGCTGCTTTCTGTGACTGTGTTTATATAAAAAAATCAACATTTTCACAACTGGTATTGTACTCATTTCCACTAGCTACTATTTTTTCTAATTTTTTCTAAGCATGTATTTAATTGATAACGTTGTGTAAAATTTTTTAAATCTGCAGTGCAATGCTGCTTTTCCCTAAACACGTCTTTTTGGTTAGACATAGTATTCGAGCAAACTTTTTGAAAAAGGAAAGAGAATGAGGATAGTGAAAAAAATAAATGATAAACATTAATTTATACTTTTAAATAGGGTTTTCCAAAACAAGATTTTTTTTTTTTTTTTTGCAATTAGTATGAGCAATTAAGTTTGTTCCACCTTGGTCTCCAGAATACTTTTATCCTTTTGGTTGCACATGTTATTTGTTGCATTGTACTGCCATACTTTCTTCTGAATAGGTACAGGATTTCTCTACTGTGAATCTTGTAAGGACTTGTCTGATTTTGGTAAATAGTTTTGCTAAAGCATTATGCTTTTGGTATTTACCTCATCTCTGTTCCATATCCAGTTCTGTTCTTGGAGGTTCTTCCACAAATTGTGTTGGAAAAGTAACTTATTGAATCAAAGAAGAGTTTGCACTGGAACCTTTCTTTCTTTCTAAATACTAAAATAATCATCAGAGAAGACCTTGGTTACTACTTACTGGGTCATTAGGGATTTTCATCTGTTTTGCTACTAGCTAAAAAAAACCTAATTTTTCAGAGGCATGTTGTGGAGACATTTTTTGGATTTGATGAAGAGTCTCTTGATTCAGAAACTTCATCTGTAACTTCATACAACACAGATAAAACAGACAGGACACCTGCAACACCAGAAGAAGATCTGGAAGATGTAAGTGGTAACTGATTTGTTCTTCTTTCTACTTCTTGAAGTATAAATACAAACTTTCAGCCTTTGTACCCAATGAACTGTGAAAGATTTGGCAGAGAATACCTTTGGGTTTTGCTAAGTCTGGTAACATATACACTTTGCAATAAAATTAATAAGATAATATTCTATCTGACAGATTTGGCAGATATTGGTGTGAGAAATATTTTTTTCCTCAAACTCTTTCTTATTAGTCAAAGGAAAATGAAGAGGCATATTGCTTTGCCAAAAGTCAATACTTACTAGACAATAGTTTGCCTTTCAACCTTATCATTTATTTGACTGTTTTGATACAATCAGGATTTTCTTTCTCTGCTCACAATACTCAGAGAGCCCTTTGCAATTCGTAAAAGCTTAGATGATTGTAGGTAGTAAATACCCAGTGACATTTTTTGTCCCAGCTCTGTGATACTCACTGCTGCTGGCCTACTTTGGAGGATTGCGTGCGTGAGCACAAAGCACAAATTAGATGCTCTTTTTCATCTTTCTTTCTTTTTCACTAACTTCTGCCTTGTACTCCTCAGAAGAAGCTTCCTTTTTTCCTAGGTTTAATGTCTAATAATATCTAGTAATCTCTTTTCTTTAAAACTCAAGTTCCTGGAGCAAAAACTAATTAAAGTGAAGGACATTTCTTGTCCTCAGCTGTATAGGAAAGATTTTATAAGTGTTAAAGTTAGTGGCTTAACATTCAAGGAAAATAAAGACTTTGAAAATACTTTGTGTTAAAAGAATAAATTTAAGAAAATATATTTGAAATAAATTTTAAATGTAACTTCTATGTCAGTGTGCTTTACCCTGGCATTGTAGAGAACAAGTGTAAGGAGGGAAGGGTGGACAGCATGAGAAATAGAACAAATGCCTTCCGAGACCCCTCTGGCTCTGGAATTGCTGACGACAGTGTTGCACATGACTGTTTCCCTCACCTTTCCCCAGATAGTTTTTCCATTTCTGCACATTGTTGTCTTACATGACAACTTACACTGCCCTTGAATTGTGTGGTAGATGCAGTTACTCATCATCCTTCCTTCCTTCCTTTCCTTTCCTTTCCACTTTTTTTAGGATTTCATACCTTTATTAAACTTTGAGACTTTGTATGAGTTTTGTTGCTTGTTTGTGAGTCTGTCTTCTGTACAGACAAACCCACCATTAAACACATTTTTACTAACCCACTTCCCCCCCCACCTTTTTATTAAGAGCACGCCTAAAGAAGAAGCTGAACTCAGGTTTTGCCAGCTAACAAGAGAGTATCAAGCTTTGCAAAGAGCTTATGCATTGCTCCAAGAACAAGTTGGTGGAACCCTGGATGCAGAGAGAGAAGCAAGGGTAATTTTTTAACTGAAATTCTTTTAACTCTGAAATAATAGAAAAGGCTGAAACAATTTGTAATAGCAGGAGGTATCTTTGCAGGTCAGTGAAATGCAGAGCCCAATGTTTTTGAGGATTAGAGGATGTCGTAAGTAGGGAGATAAATTAGATTCATCGGGTGCAATCAGAACAAAGATGTTAGTATACTTTATTCTAGCATGTATAATGCATTAAAGATTTCTATGCTATGAGAGTGATAACCCATTTGAACCTGTAGTTTGGATAGTGACATGATGGATTTTAAATTAATCACAGGGTAGGTTGTTACAAGGGCATAGGTACTTCCATAATATGATTATATTAAAAATCTCCCAAATCAGAATCAAAAATCTGACCCAAATCTTGGTTCTGGCTGACTGGGAAGCAGTTTTGCACAACCGGAAGTGAGGACTCCTGATGGACACCAAGTTGGACTGTTAAAAAACCCCTGTGTGTCTTCCCTCAGCAACTTCTCCAAACCCCAAAAAGGGAGAAACATATTAAATGCTGTGATTATTACATGTTACTGCTTTGCTACATGTGGCCACTGCTGTACTGTGCCACTGCAGTGTGTTGCTAAGAGTGCAGAAGGAAAATGATTTTAATGTGTTTAAAAATTACCAATGGAAAAGGACTCAACCAACCTACACTCCTTTTTTATTTTTTCCTGTGAAATATAGTTCTTATAATAGTAGAATTACTGCTTTATGGCTTTATTATTAGAGTTCTTAGCATCTTACAAAAGCCTAGTCAGTTTTGACACTCTCTTTTTAAGTAGGACACTTAGCCAAGGAAAGCTATACAGACTTTGAAGATCACTTCTCAAGATAGAATTAGGATAGGGGGCATAATTCCATCTACTGTTTAAAAAAGGATTTCAGGGGCAGTCATCTATTTGCCGCCTTTGAGAGACTATTATATATTTTCTTTGCCTTAATGGGTTTTTTTTAAATTTTATTTTGCAGGCATTTGCAGACTGTACTTTTTGTAGTCTTGGAAATTGTTGCTATTTGTTTTCAATGGCATTTTGGGTTTTTTTGATACATCCCTGCAAATCCATCTCTTGAATGAGTCAGAAATTAGCTTTTTGCATAGTTTATTATGGTGGGATGAACATTTCCTATTACTTATGGATAAGGCTTAAGGTAAGAAAGGACCCAAAGATGCACAGATGCAGGGAAAAAAAAAAATCCCTGTACTTGGGTGGAAAAGTACCTGAAGTAGGGTGGAAATAAAATACTTGTGGTAGATCAAGGAGCCTCAGTGGTTAGGGTCTCCAGAAACATGTGTTTTATATCCTGTTTTGTTTAGTGCCTTCTATGATCCAGTGCCTTTTGGTGCCTCACTGGACATAGGGGGTAATACCCATTGTAGTGTAGTGCTGAGTGTAATAATCGTATAAATGAGGAAAACTGATCAGCATGTGGTGTTTATGGGATATGTAATTTATTTTGGGTCAATATAATTCATTTACCTAAAGGGCTTTTTCAGTGTTAATGCAATTCTCTTTCTCCCTTGTCCCTTTTCCCCCAGTTGCCTTAAGTTACTAAAGCTTATGAATAGCTTCTTAGAGCTCTTTCAGTTTCTAAATTTATTTTTTTTCTTCTCCTGGTAAGAACTTTGTCACTGATTATGGGATGTTAACATCTTTTTAGGCTGGGAAGGAAAAATGCCGTTAAACTGGCAGCTTCAAACATCATGGAACATAAACACAAAACCAATTATTTTCCTTGTTTAAAATATTAACAATTATTATATATATATAAATAACAATTATTTTAATTATTTAAAATTTTAATTGAAAAACATTAAAAGCTGATGGGACAGCCCATAAAATATTAGAAAATATATTTACTTTTGATTTTTCCTTCCACTCCTCTCCTCTCCCCCTCCCCAGACTCGTGAACAACTGCAAGCTGATCTTCTCAGGTGTCAGGCAAAAATTGAGGACCTGGAGAAAGCTCTGATGGAGAAGGGACAGGTAAAAGGCTCTCTAAATGTGCTCTCCCACATCGTGTTCTCTGTGTGCAGTGGTGCCCTTGCCATCTTCATTGCTTATTGGTGTGTTGGTGTCAATGATGCAGCATAATTGCTACTGCAGCATTACATCACTCAAATAAAGGAAAGGACTTTGCAGTCTAAGAAAATGTCATTACAGACTCATTTTCTAACACATAATGCACTAAAGCATACTATTAAAATAACCACATGTACTTGCACATTCTGTTCCCCTTGTCATTCTCCTCTTTTCGATTTTGTTAGTATTTGTTATAAGCTCTAATAACATAAATATTCTATATTTCTACTGGAGAATATTTTTGGTGTGTACCAAATGAAATTTTTTTAAAACCCCAGCTTCTAAGCACACTAGAGAGATGAACACTGAGCCTGTCAGGTTAATGGGAGCCGCTTGAGGTGTTACTCTCCTGGGTTTAAAGTCTCAGAGGGCCCAGCTGCTTTCAGATTCCCAAACCATCACACAAAGTAAAATCAGGCCTTGTGCTTCAGTATATATAATATATGTAAATACTCATCAAAGATGTGTCTACTGATGCATATTTAATATTGTCTAGGGCCCTCGGGAAGTCTGATTAAGAGTTATGAGCATGCATTTGCAAGTTGTTCAGCTGTGTGACTGCTAGAACACACAGTAGAAATTGGGGAGATATTATTTTATGCTTTATTGTTTGAAAGAAGAATTTAAGTTTGCAGGTAGCTTATACTAATAAGATAGAGCTAGCTGTAGTTATACATTTCAAAGACTGATGATCCTGCAGCGGTTGACACAACTTACATATAATGCCAAATGAATGACAACACTATTTTTGTGGTTTATTCTTTGAAATGAAAATTTTCTGTAAGATTCTGTATCAATGCAAAGGTTTGGGGACCATATTCAAATTAAGGACAAAAATAATTTATGCTAGCTTCCACACAAATTGCAATTTGCTCATCGAATTTCATGTAAATACAATATTACTAAAAACTGAGAATATATTATCAATCTAAAAATGATGGCCCACTGAACTTCTGGAAGAATAAATGAAACCAAAGACCTCCCAGGCATCTACTGCTGCTATTTTGGTTTGTTGATAAGAAAGATGTTGTGGGCAAATTGCTGTGTAGTTGAAAACATTAACAAGATAGTTGACTGTACAGTGTATAATGTAAGTACTGTGTATGTAAACAAGATAAATGAATTTGGATACCCATGTAAGGAGTTACTTCTGTGATTTTTCTGCAAGAGAGTTATGTCAAAAATATCTGGAAATTAGAATTTAGTCAATTACTACTTTGAAATTCAGAACCAAATTTTCCACTTTGTATTTTAGTAATCCTGAGAGGTTGAACAGGGATGTGACAAGGGGCACTATGGTGTTGTTTGTAGTCGGCTGGTTTGTACACTGAGCATTAGCTTTCTTCAGAGGGGATCACAATGTCTTCCTGGGAGCTCTAGCACCTGCTTGGTTCTCCTGAGCTGTTAGTATTTACAGTCAACAAAATAAATGGTTGTATGATAAACTGAATTCTTTGTGCACTATGTGATTTTTTTTAAAAATTATTTTATTACTACTTTGTCATTTAGATGTCATGGTAGCGATGATGATTTAATAATAATTGTGGAATGCTCATTCTGGGAGCCAGCCCCTGAAGTGTGTTTGTAAACAAAATAATGAATCAAAATATCATAGTGTATTATTCCAGGAAATTTCCTGAAGTCCATTTCAGAGCATGAGATTAGAAGCTTATCGTTAAAAAATTACGTGAAGCTTGGTTTGTAACAACTTTAGTTGGAATTTCAAAGTAACTGTCAATGGCTTTTGTTAATCTCTCTTCTGGCTGGACCTGTTGGTATTCCCCCAGAAGTAACACAAAACTCATCATCCATTTCTGCATGGTACATTGAGGTGCATACATAAGAAATTTTATGTTAAGTTAAGAAATCCTTAAAACATATAATGGCAAATATTTAAATAATATTAAATATATTTAAATAATATTAAATATATTTAAATAGTGGCAAATAATACATCTAAAATTATTGGAATATGCAATATGCCAGATGCATGCATCCTCAACTGTCTCAATGGTCGGTGTGTAAATGCAGTTCTGCTGGAGTTCAGGTTTTCTCAGGAAGTGTAGTTGCACTCCATCAAGAAAGATGCAGAAATTCATTATCAATAGAGCAGATTGATCTGTTTTTTCTACTTGTGTGAACTGAAGCAGTTGAAGTTGCAGTCTGATATAGGGACAGGTAAACCATTACCATTATATACCATTACAGGTATAAACATACCCACATGGTAATTACCAAATTACCATGTGGGTATGTTTACCATATCCATGCATTGGGATGTCCACCCTAAGTCTGTGCATGCAACTCTTCATTCCTTGACCTTAGTAAAATGTTAGTTAAATACTAAACCAGATACCAGATTTTATTTTCAACATTTCTTTCACTTGCCTCAAAAATTCTTGAAAAGTGTAATGCCTCTCAGTACTCATTTTAGTATGTTATTCTTATAACATCACAACCATGAAGAGCTTGTTTATTACATGAAATGGATTTTTGTGCATGAATGGAAAAAGGTAGAGAAAACAGTACAACATGAAATTGTAGCAGACAGTAAGTAGAAAAACTAAAATGTTTTAAAAATGCTAATTGGACGCAATATAATATAATATTATGATATTATAGATAGATTGACATTTCAAGCATATTTGATGGGCTGGGATATCCAGATGTCATTGATTCCTTTTGCAACATCAGTGTGCAGATATCTTCCTGAAAAATAATTCATCATCCTCAATACTTTAGTAAAGGCATTTAAATTTTAAATAAATCATCCCTTGAACCTAGAAGATAATTTGATCTAGAGTTAGTATGGCATATTAAGTGTTGGATGTTGTTTTAATAGACCTTTTAGAACAGCATAAGAAAGGTTATGTAAATAGATTTCTCCGTAGGAAAAACAAGAGCAAATTTGGCTGTTATAATCCATTAAATTTGAATGTCTGGCTATGGCTGGCCATAAGTTTTTGTAGCTTGGCTGTAAAAAGGGATATTTGATGAGGCCTTTTGTAGCCATGGGAAAACCTAAAAGGAAAGATGCGTTTTGGAACAAGTGATTAATTGGAAATACAGTTTCTAAATGGAGTATACAATGTCTTGCATCACTTCCCTTCCTCCACAGCGTTGAATTTCTTGTCACAAACAGTGTGTATTAGCCAGATTCTCAGATTTTTAGCAGAGGGTAATTAACTTCATAATGCTGAAGCTTCTTTTGGGGTAGTAAAATAATTTTCATCCCTTTCTCCCTTTGTATTTTTATTGCACTACTTAAAATGGGATGATTTTGCAAGAAAGCTTCCAAACCTTTGCAATGGAAAGAAATAGTTTTGTGTTCAGCTGAGTAAATAAATGTTTTTAAAATGACATAAAGCATATAAATGTGGTAACCCACAATTGCTACATGTAAAGATTTTAAAGTACATGCTAGCTGAAACATGCTAGGAAACAAAAGACTGCTACAGGAAAGAACTTTTATTTTCACTGTTATAAAATGCTGTACATCCTTGAAACATTTATTATGGCTTTATTGTTCAATGTGTGACCATTTTATTCTTGAATGCAAAATGATGTCTGAAATCTAATTACTGGAGGCATTCATTTTTTCTTCTTTAACAAAACATATGTATTTTCCTCACAGGATTCAAAATGGGTAGAAGAAAAGCAGCTGTTAATTAGAACAAATCAGGAGTTGCTAGAGAAGGTATGTGGGAATATTTTCACCATTGCTCCCCTTTATCATAGAAGAAATTGAATGCACTAAGTACTATAAAATCAGCATGAAATTGCTTTATTTCTCATCAGAAACAGAAATTTAAGTAAAAATCTCTGATTAAAGTACAAACATGATTTTAATATTCTTCAGGAATTAAAGCTGTTTTTTATTGTGGAATTACATGGATAGCCACCAGTGCAGCCCAAGCTGGCTGAGGTTTCTTGTCTCCAATAAGATATACTGATGCACAAAGATTGTTATTGTCCTGACCACTAGCAACATTGCCTGCTCCCTTCAATGTTTTTATAGTTTTTACACACATTAAGTAATACTGATTGATTTAAGGTTTATTATATGAACTCTCTGAGCTACTCAGAGCTGAGCATCTGCATTGTTCTTTGTTGATAGTGGTGGGAAAGTTGGCTAGTCAACTTAGGAAGACAAATAACTGATATTGTTAATTGGTAGCTTAATATTAATATAATACAAATACGATAACCAAGTAAAATATCATGATTAAAAGTAGTTAAAGACAGGTTTAATTTACTTGGACACTTACATGGGCACTATAAATGTTAAAGTACATTATGCCAGATGTTACACTTCTGTTTAGATTTGTACAAAGGAAAAAATCACCCAGTTAAACTAGACAGCAGACCAAAGCTATTAGTTGGCATAATTAATAGCCAGTATTGAATTTCTGTTTTGTCATTGTTAGTACCCCAAGGCAAAATTCTGGCAAATTAAAAAGTAGTCATTAAAACCACACCATTATTGTCTTTCATATACCTAAAAAAATTAGATGTCTAATTAGGCAAAGACAATGAGAACAGCCTACCCAAATGTTAATGTAATTCAGTTTCATTTGCTGGATTTTAAAAGAAAACTTGTACTGCTTAACTTATTTAGATACAATATTCATATCAGTTTTATGCTATGTTCCAAGAGAACATTGACCATTTTCTGCTGACAGCTCTCAGAAATACTTTCTGATAAAATGCTTTCTTTTCTCTATGACACAACCTGGTGTACAATGAAAAATGGAAATAATTAACAATTTTGTCTAAACCCCTGCTTATTAATGTAAACAGTATTTTTTCTAGTGTTTACAGGGTATTACCATGTTGTGTTTGTCTCACAGATTTACAGAATGGAACAAGAAGAGCATCAGCTGAAGAATGAGATGCAAGATGCAAAAGACCAGAATGAGCTGTTAGAATTCAGAGTGCTAGAGCTTGAAGTAAGAGATTCTCTCTGTTGCAAACTCTCAAATGGAGCAGAAATTATGTTTGAACCCAAGCTGAAATTCCTGTAAAGATTACTGATGTCTGGTGCATGTTTAAGGGAAGTCACTTAGGTATCTATTTTTTAAATGTTGTATCTTGGGATAATGAAATTGATGCCACTGCCTTAATATGTTTTGGAGAGAATGCTCACTAATGTTTATAAAGATGTAATATAGCTAATATAAATTGCATATAGTTTTGTTTTAATCTAATAAAATATTTTGTTTTGCAATATTTTGCCTTTTTTATTTGTTTCATTTCCATAACTGCTCCTTTCCTGCATGTAAAATCACCTGGTATGTATTCTGCAGCCTTGGCTGGCATTGATTAAATTAACACACCTTCTCACGTCTTGCATGCAGTGATCTGACTAAAGAGCTGACACATCCATCACATCAATGTAGAATTCCTTTAAATTACATTAATTTAATGTTGACAACATTCATATGAAGTAAATTTATCTTAAAAAGAACATTTTTGATAGAAGCTTCCAAAGAATTCCTCTTACCTTAAATCCGTTTTCTCATGGTTTAAAGTGGTCATGGACTGGAAATAATTGGCTTCAGTCAATGAAAAATGAACAAAAAACCCCAAACCTCTGGTAATGCCAAATAAAAGTAGTAAAGCAATATAACTTTTTTATGTTAAACTAATATGTTGCCTATACCAAACAAGTTCCATACTTTGCATAAATGAAATAAGCAAAATTATTTGTTTTTAGCACTGAGCATGTAGCCTGTGGTTACAGCTGAAAGAAATGGTTCTTATTCTTCCCCTCCCAAACTGGGCTCATGTGGAATTTAGCAACACTGAAATATCTGTGTGTGATGCACACTTGTCACATGGTTGTATTGCCTGATGACACATTGTTCAGTTTCAAAGATCACCAGCATTCTTAACACTGCTTAGAATAAACTCTCTGACAAACCTGTCATTGTCACTCCTCCATTTTTATCACCCAGCACGTTTCACCAAAAATCTCGGCATGTGTAACTTCTCTGATAAAGATGAAAAAGTCATGTCTCCCTGTTATGTGGATGTTCTTTTTGTCTGACATTTCTTTATCTTTTTTTCATCCTTTATCAACCATATGTTTTGGTGTCATAGCCCATTATATTCAAAATTATGAATTTAGGTTACTAGAATTGCAGTGGATGTTCAGAGGAAGATATGCTTTCTAATAGATATCTTTATATTTTATGGAAGGACTGTAAAGAAAAATAGAGAACAATTTAGGATTTGACTTGGCTGTTGCACTAGAAATTGCTTCCTAAAGTGTGAGGGTTCTTAGAAGTAAAATTGTCCAAAAAAATTTCTTAAGGAACGAACAAATATTCTTCAATACATCCTTCATGAATGTATTTTTCACATGAAAGAATCACATCAAAAACAACTCAGTATGTCATGTAAGGCTTTGTCATGTGCCAAAGCTTGGAAAAATTCTTTCACAGAATAACAATGGAAGTATTTTTGTGTGATTGCAAGAAAAGATTTTTTCCTTGGTAGACATGTAGGCAGCAATGTGACTGACAATGCAATGCTTTAGGAAAACCATCAGTTCTACTGGTGATCAGGAAAGTATTTTTTAGTGCAGTTATTTCAGACGAAAATTAGGTAAAGCATAAAACACAATCATTTATTTATGAATTAAAGCAAGCAAGTTTAGATGAGATGAATGCAATAGCAACTGATGAATTTTTAACAATATCTAAAATCATAACTGAATTTGGATAGGAATTAAAGTTCTGGCTTTGGTTTACAATAGCTAAGACATTATTTAAGCCCATCAGAATGGGTTAAGTAGACTGTTGATGTAAATATTATTTTTAAAAAGCTTCAGAGGAGGAAAACTGCATAGAGTACAGAGATTTTTCTTCTACATTGTAGTTTCAAATTAGGTTTAACCTAATTAATGAACAAGATTTGCCATGCTTTGTAACATGTGTAAGTGAATGGATGCAGCCTGCCCGCCAAATCAATTAAAGCACCTCATTTGTGATTTAGGAAATGGAGTAATACATGGATGGTCATAGGAACTGAAGTATTTGTAGTAGTGGTCTCTCTGAGAAAATGAAGCTCATGTTGCCAAAGCATCCCCTTGTAACATGTAGATGAAATCTGGTGTTTCTTGCTCATGTTCTCATGGCCAGAGAGAATTCAGAGTAAGACCCAATGCCTTGGTTGCCCAGAGCCTTCAGTCCAGTCATTTTTTCACAGGCACATGAAAATTTAGTTTAGCTTAAAATTACTTGTTTTTTATGTTATATCTGTCTTCTGAAGAAATAATAGGTTGATATTTTGAAGAAATGGATGGGAGTTATGTACATGGACCAGTTAAGTTTTAGATATACTAAATATCTTTAGATAGACAGGAATTTATATTTTTTTTGTTTTGTCACAAAGAACATCATAACTGTAGAATAGTGCTGCCTTCCAACATATTCTGACATCTTTGCTTTTGGACTGAATATGAATGGGGATTTTAAATGGTGTAATAGGAAGGTAGACTGTAGAATAAACAGGGGCCAGACACAGAGGTTTAATTTTAGTGAGAAAATATTCAATAATACTGTTTTATGATGGAGTTTGATTTTTTTTTCTGCAGATTTTTCTTTCTATTTTTTTTTTTCATTGTTCTGTGAAAGAAAACAGGAGTTAAATAAGGTTATAATCCGCATAAAAACCTGCAGAGTATTTCAGGGCTCCAGTCAATTAGGGCCTGTGTTGCAAGGGTTCTGCAGCTGAGGAGTGTCAGGTAGCTCTGCAGAAACTGTGTGCATGGAATCAGCTGGCAGCTAACACTATGGTTGTATTTAGCCAAAATTCTTCAAATATGGTAAAAGTAAGAGGAAATAGAATAGATTTGGAATGAGAGCAGGAATCTGCCTTTTTAATGTACAAGTATGTTTTGTAAAGGTGGGGAATAAAAGTTAATGTATATTCACAAATGTTGTTCTTGAACAAATCTTTCCTCAGGAGAGAGAGAGAAGGTCACCAGCATTTAATCTTCATATAACCACCTTCCCTGAAAACAATGGAAGTGCACTTCAGCTGTTCTGCCATCAGGAAGGAATAAAGGTATATGAGAGAAACACCAGAAACAGTTGGATGGCTAGGAACCTTTCTTGAATGACCAGTCTAATATCCAAACAAGTGGTTTGACACTTACCAGGGAAGAAAATGAAAGAAAAAAAAAATTGGAAAAGACATTTTTATCTGGGAAAGCGGTTTCATAAGAATATGATCTGGTCATATCAGGAGTTCCTCAGTGAAACTGAAGGCTGGTCAATTAAGATAATTTACATTTAGTCTAGGGAAGAATGTGGATGTTGAAGTGATTCCTTGTCAGGTTTGCTACAGTACATGGTTCATTATATTAAATGTCTTCATCTGAGTTCAGAAATATGACATTCAGTCCTTATTACACCCAATTTAGTGAAGGATTTTATTTGTTGAATTAATATTCTTAATTTATTTGTCAAGGCCAGCATAAAGTGCCGGACCCAGAACTCATTCAGATAGGTAGGACTCTTTTAGAACAAGATAAATGTCAGGATCTCCCTTGATTACCTTCTGATATAAGGAAGCAAGAATTGCTCTTTTCACTCCTGTTCTCTCATGAACAGACTATTTCTGCAACTTGATTTGCATGCTGGTTCACTTAAGATTGAATTCAGGCTTGTCACTAATGTTACACAATAGGGCTGGGCAACTTTTCTAAAAGTAATTAAAGCATAATCTCCGTGCCACTCATTATTTATGATTGAATTTTTAGTGGTGATTTATGGTTGAATTTTTAGTTGTGTTTACAACTCCTCTTCTGAGGCTTGTTGCTATTCAGTGCTTTAATGATCTCTAGAGGAAGTAAACAGAAATTGTCCCTGCATATTTTTAGGAAGTTGAGTAGTCAGAAAGAAAAGAGTTAAAATCTGCTTCTTACCTATAGATTTGGTTGGATTCTCATCTCCCAAAGCACACCAAGAATCATCAGTTAGCATATCACCTACAAATAGAGCCAGATCCACTTTTAGCTTACCTGTTGTTCTAATCTGCATGCTGGCTGTAGCAGTGCACCAGAATCCATAATTCCCTTTTTTCCATTGTCATCTATGATATGCTTTAACAGGTGGATTCTTTTCAATCTGCCTTTCAGTTTGCTTACCTGGAAGATGGGGCAGTGACCTAAAATGGGCAGACTGTAATAGTTAACCTTTTATCTGTTTTCAGTGCTTTTAAAAATTATTAGCCATCAGTGTCAATGTAGATTCCAGAATGATGCAAAATCTGATTTGGTTTCTGATTCTTCCTTTATGCATCATATGGAAATAAATTATTAGGATGATTATTTCTGGCTCAATAGATGCAAGTAAATTCCACTTTGCACTAGTGCAACTCAATGGCTAAAGAAGTTTCTGTTCGGCATTGTCAATGCTGATCATAATCAATAGTTTTGTTTTTAACATCCACCCAAACACAAGTGTGTTAGGATCTGCACCATTCCAGAGTTAATGATGTGCACAGTTAAATAGCTCATGTAACATTCGGGAATACCCCTGAAGTTTTTTGGAAGAGACGGAGGGGACCTCAGGATAGAAAAACCTGAAAACTGCACATGGCCCTGTGGCGTGCTGGCCTTTTAGTAAGTACTGAGTAAGAGTTGAGGGTGGCAGCACTTGACAAGGCTCTTTTGCTTTATGTATGTGTATTAAGCATTTTGGACTAAAATGGACTGGTCTATTCCCATGCTCTCAAGGCTTCCTGCCTTCAAATAGCAAGCACACATTCCAGCCTGTCAGTGGAAGCGATCCCTGGTCCATGTTAACTTGGATGGGTTAACTTGCAGAACAAACTTGGGATAGTTCAGGAGAATGTGATTAACTCTAGTTGAGCAGTTCCATGACCCTTTTCAACAAGTTTATAAACTTTAAATAGAGTTTTGGGGCCTAGGAATGGATCCTGGCACAGTGTGAAATACAGACATCAATGTGGATTTTACCAGGAAAAGGCTCTTTACCCTGAGGGTGGTTGGGCACTGGAACAGCTCCCCAGGGAAGGGGTCACAGCTCCAGCCTGACAGAGTTGAAGTGTTTAGACAATGCTCTCACGCACATGGTGTGACTCCTGGGGATGATGATGTGTAGGGCCAGGAGTTGGACTCAGTGATCCTAATGCATCCCTTCCAGCTCAGCATATTCAATGATTATGTGATTCCATGAATTTATTCTTCTCTTTTTTGAATCAGAGGAGTAGTTTTCTTTATTTCAGCGGCTGAGCCTTAATAAGAACGGGCTGTTCAGCTCATTATCTGAGAGCTGAGTGGCAGAGAAATGTGGCTTTGTAATCAGAAAGATGATTGTGAACTGATAAGCTGTTTGGAGGAGGATGTTCTGCCCACTGTGCACATTCCCTTCTGCCACTGTAAGGCTGATTTGAAACTTCATGGTTTTCTTTAACAAAGAAAATAAAAAGCAAATCACCAAGCAAACCTTCTTAATAATTACTTGTTCATGCTCTCTGTCCTTGTAACTTCTGTAGCTTGATGTGGCTGATGCTCCACTCCAAACAAACAAAAAAAAAAGTCTTTTAAGCCCTTTCTCTTTACATCTTTTAAACCTGTTTTTCAGTTTTGATCTTTCCTCTACATACATTAGCAGGATGAGAAGTGTGAATGATACAAGAACATTCTGCCCTCATGCACAGACATCCAGGTTGCTTATTATAATTGAGAGTGACTTTTGCTTTTGTCTTAAAGTACCAGTAATTACTTTTGTAATTGTGATGCAAAATTATGTTTCACTTATTTACATTTGAAGTCTTTTCACACACAGAAGAGAATAAGGGGTATATAAAATGTAGCATATAAAAACTGTTTCTCACCTACTTCATAAAAAATAAGTGTCAAACATCTTTTTCAGGACGTGAACATATCTGAACTTATGAAGAAGCTAGATATTCTTGGAGATAATGGGGTAACACTTTTTTACTTTTAAATGCATTTCCAGTTTCATGGTTAATTTAAATATTTTTTTTACCAGAGCAGATACTAACATCCAAGACAATGCACAGGGTGATTTTTATATGCCTGTGTTTGTATGAAGAATATGAATGGTTAGGAACAGCTTTTACATGAATTTTTTTAGTTAAACTGAAGGTAGTGAAAAGAGTATTTTTTCAAGGTAGGATTTGGTCTTTACCAAATGGTACAGAAAATAGGCACTGTAATAGGCAAAGTGAAAAGATGCAAACCAGAAGTCAAAGCCAGACCAAGCTGCAAATTATCCCTCTTGAGTAGTTATAGTAGCACCTTCTGCTGTGAAGGCTGTCATTGCTAGGAGTGGATTTTCTGGGAGAAAGGCAAGGAAAACTGTCTCCCCTTTTCCCTCTTTATTGCTAAGTACAGTATGAAATCTTAGTCACACATTTGGGGCACAAACATCCAGGGAGCTGAGTCCAGTTTATAGCTAGATTTAACAGATTGAGGTCTTTTTAATACTAGTTTTAAGTTCAAGATTGGCATGTTATGTTGGAAGTCCTGTGGAGATTTCTATGGCACTTACTCTTTGCATTGTTTTCTTTAATTGGAAGTCTGAAGTGCATGAAGGTGAGATTCACTTGCTGCAAGGCTTAGTCCAGTGAACTGGCAAAAACAGGCAAAAAATTGCAAAATCCCTGACTGAAAGCACTTAATTTTAATTGAATGATCTGTTTCATTGAATGATCTGTTGAAAAAGTGTTGTGGGGTTGGTATGCTGAAATAGAGTGGAACTAAGCACCCTTGGTTTAATTTTCAATACTTTCAGTCATGGGATCTTTTTTGGTCATGTCTATAATTCTAAATGATATAACTGATTTACTTTTTGAAGTATGGTTAAAACTTACTGCTCATGTTAAAGAATGAATTTTTAATTCAATTTAAAGTGTATCTTTTTGTATTTTAGAATTTGAGAAATGAAGAGCAGGTTGCAATAATCCAAGCTGGGACTGTGCTTTCCCTCTGTGAAAAGGTAGAATTCAGTAAATATTTTTCTCTGCTAAAAAGTGGCCATATCTTGTAAGATACCTCATAACATTGCCAGGGAATCATGGCTTTTCTGTTCAGGTCATCTGGATTGGAGCATGTGTTCATCCTTACATGAATATTGGGATTGTCTTGAGGTAAAGCCAAACTTAGGAAAGAAACCCAGTTTAAAAATAAAAACATGTTTTGGAGATATTCCCTTAGCATAAAGTACTAAAAATCCACTTAACAGAAGAGATCCATTCCCAGCAGTGCTGTGTCCTCATTGCTCTGGGTGTAAGGTGCCCTCTGTGAGGTGCCCATGGTCCCTTCTGGGCTCATTCCTGTGGGTGATGGAAAGAGCTCAGAGTAGTCATTGGTCCTCTCCTCTGCAAATTAATGCACATAGAGAAAAAGTAGTTTGCACAAGACAGTCAGGTCACTCATTTCTGTGTGGCTAGTTCTTCCAGGGAATATAACCTGTATATGAAAAGGGTGACATTTAGAACTAAGAAAGACTGCATATTTCTCTGAAGAAGCTCTGTGCATCCTTTTAATATGTTTCCATTAAATCTTTCCTGATGTATTGTTGAAATTCAGAATCAGATATTTTAAATTAAAATTTGAGCAATTTTAATAATTGCCTTAATTGATATAATTTTGATAACCTACTTATCTAAATACCTTAAAGTAAATAATCTACATTAGGTAACTTAATGATCATTAATTTAAATGAGTAATTGCTATAAGCAAAATAAAAATGGGGAAAGGGCTAAAATCCCTATGTTTTTTCACTGTGCTGTGGCATTAAAAGAAAAGGAAATTTAGCACTTTATACCCAAAAAATGAAAGGAGAAGAATCCCACTATAAAGGGCTAAGACATAGACTCCCAAAAATACTGTTTTTGTCTCCTGTGCCCCATGGTTTATGAAAGGGTAACAGGCATAGAACGTTCAGAATCAACATTTCGTTTTGCATATCATTTGCATACCTTGAAAAAAAATTAGACCTCTAATTTTTGCAAATAGCCCTTCACTTGATTGAGGGTAGCTGTGAGAGATGCTCAGGATTTCCTATTTCCATTGATTTCAAAGGTTCAGAATGCTTGAACATCCATGGTGAGGCTTTCCTTAGGAATATCTTCAGCTTGTCACCTTTGAAATGAAGAAAACAAATATGGTGAAAATAGAATCTCTGGGGAATATGGTGTTCCTGTTAATTTTTTTTTCTGTAGAAAGCTAACCTGCTAAGCAGATAAAACAAATTTTCATTCTTCCATCAGTCTCTTAAATAGTGGAAGGTTCAAAATTATGAAATAATGAATTCACATTTCATAAGTTGTAAACTTATGTTTGAAATTTTCTGTGCAAATCTTGGGGAAAAAAAGCTAGTATGTTATTAATTCCTTTGAGACTGAGGCCTAATGAATTCAGCAAAGCACTAAATTAAAAGAGTTGATGTGCAAAGGTTACCAAAAGACTTAAAGCAGATATGAGTAGTCCAGTGTTAGTAAACAAGGCAGTTGAGGAAAGCAAGAATTATCAGTGGCAAATCTGCTCTCTGTAAGCTAATCATGGCTCCTTATTGAAGACCAGTAGGGGAATTAAATTAAATAATTCAGAACTGACCATTTCCATCCATTCCTATAAACTTAAATGGAAATATTAACATAATCCTGGTGACAGTTATTAATTAAGCAAGAACCTTGTATCCATGCATTTAGCTATTATGATGTGTAATTTTTACCTTTGGAATGCAATGGCTGTTTTTCATTCTGATTGTTTTGAATGTTCCCATAATGGCAAGGGATTCATAGTAGCAATGACAAGAGTTTCCTTATGTCTGCCTGTTTTATTTTTCCCTCTACATTTCCCTCTACCAATGTTTTGCAAGTCAGCCTTTTCCCACAAAGAGTGCAGCAAACTGTGCAGAATTAAGTGTTGAGTTTTCCACCTAAAAAAAGAATTGTCTTTTTTTAATTGCCGTCTGGAAAAATGAAGGACTGGAGGCCTGAAGTGAGATGATGGTTTCACAAATCAGGCCAACAAGCATTTGAGTAAGAAACAACCAGGTTGATTTTGCATTCTTGCTCCAAATCTATTTTGTTTCTTGAACTTTACAGGGGAAAACCCCATTTTATTTTCTGTAGGAAAGCAACCTCCACTTGTGAGTCTTTAGTGTGTCTCTGCAGTCCTTCATTCTGCCTGTGTTCCAAAACCTGTTTATTCATGTGTGTCTCCAGAGTGATCAGATAGCATGGGAGGAATATATGCCTGGAAGTGCTGGCAACAAACTTGAAAAATGTTTGGTAAAACCTTTTTCAAAATCTCTGTTCATTTTCTTTTCTTTTTTTTTTTTTTTCTCCTCACACTGCTGTAGTGGTTGAAACAGATAGAGGGGACAGAAGCTGCACTGACACAGAAGATGTTAGACTTGGAGAATGAAAAGGTAAGAAACAATAGCTAAAAATTCATTTAGCTAAAACTCATGTAAGGGATTGTGCATATATTTCATCCCAGGCAGGTTTGCTGCCTTTCTCTGCTTGACAGAGATGGCTTCATGGTAAAATAGGCAAGTGGTTTCTAGAACAATCTATTCCTTGTATTCTTTGGGTTGAGAGAGAATTTTCAAATCTATATAGAACAAAAATAGCAAAAATATATATGAATTAGGGCACAAAGGCATAACTGGAGAGCACATTAACCAGTGTGAAATTGTGTCTGTGCTTTCTTTGTATATTAATTTGTCAGGCAGCAGTATCATGTTTTTAATGTTGGGGTCATGCTAGTAGAATTGGCAAGGGTATTGCTTTGCTCTCTGGTACTCAGCTTCTGGACAAGCTGTCAAGACCTCTTACTCCAGGTGACCATTCTTGCCCCATGGCCTTCATGCCTAAAGACAGAATGTTTTCTCAAAAAGCAGTTCTGTCTTAAAGAACAAACTGACCTTGTTTTTCCATATGTTGAACAGTTTTAGAAGGAGTGTTTGGTTTTATTGGTTTACCATGCATGCTGTGCTCCACATCTTCAAATGGCAATCCAAACACTGATTAATCCTCACCACACCTTTTACAGGTAGATAAATAAGCAGCACTGCATTCATCCTAAAGAATGGGACAATGAGACAGGGAGGTTAAGTGATTTGCCCAGGGCCACTGAAGAAGTGTGTGTTTGAACCACAAACAAAAATAGAAGTGCTCAGACTGTGTTCTCTGTTGAGTTTAACCTGTCATACTGATTGTACTTTAACACAGATAAGAAGCTTTCCACATTTAGTATGTCTTTATTTTTAAGTCTTGTTATGGAAAAATACAAAGGCTCGGGAATGGGAAAGTGGCCACAAATACAAGATTCTTTTGTAAAGAAAAATGGAAAAAATAGGGGGTTTGTAACTTGATATATTACCTTCCCCCTTATTATCTGTGATGTTTTCAAGTCTTACCATGGATAGTCCTTGCATCTATTTGTTTAGCACAGCAGTCTGAGAATGTGATTGACTCAATGGGTGGAGAAATTATATTCTAACATGATACTTTTAGAAAGACTGAGCACTGGTGTATTTGTCCTTGAAACCCATGTTAAGGGTTTGAGGTCCTAATCTTGTTTCCTTCCCTCTGGTTTTCTGTGGGCAGCCTTTGCTTTCCCTTTTGAGCAGTAACATGATCAGGGCAGCTGCATTGCTATTCTGGGCTCTGGTGGTAGCTCTGACCCATTTTATAGTCTCAGACAAGTGAATCTACCTCTGTGGTGTCAGACACTTGTAAGAAAGTCAGGAGCAGGCCTGTCCTTTGCTGTGCACTCCCAGGACAGTGCTGGGTGGTGTTTCATCTTGTACAACAGCCTTGCAGTTGCTGTAATTTTTCCATGTCAGAAAAGGAGTCACCTGGGTAACCAAGGTGGCATTCAGTTGCATAAATGTGGTGTCTAATACCATATCACATTCTCCAGAGTTCTGAACTCAGAGTTCTGGAGATGCCCAATAACGGCTGAAAAATATGTGCTACAGGACTTGTTGGAGGCCTTTCCTCTCAGGACCAGGAGCATCTTTAGAATATGCTGGAGCAGAAAATTATAAAATGGCTATCATGGCAATAGATGCCCATTTGTTCCTAACCAAATTCCAGCCCCAAGACCAAGCCCTGACTATTACTTTGGGTTTGCCTTGAATATTAATTAATAGTTAATAAAAAGAATTCCAAGTTTACAAAATAAATTAATAGTAAACATTATACTTTTTATACAGAGAACAAATGGCACCTTGTTCCTCTGAATCCTCTAATACTGGTCCTGTATGTTGCTACTGTTACCACTGGAAACTGACAGAAAAGTTGTCAGAAGTCCACATTTATGTCTGATAGCAAAATTTGGCCAAGTAAGGGACTTTGAGGCAATCCCATATCCAATAAAACTAACCAGAGCAACAATATTGAATTTTTTAATACTGTTAGTAAAAGCTGCAATTAGTCATCTTAAGACCCCTATGTATTTAATTTGGCATTTATTCTATATGTGGAGGAAATGCAAATGTTTGTTGATTAGAAAAAAGAATGATAGAAAATATTACATTCAGTCAAAGGGCTTTTCTGCTTTTTGTTCTATTACTAATTCTTTTGAGTGCGAAAACCTGCTTTGAAAGAAAAGCTAATAAAATTAAGTAACTCTTTGATATTCTACTTGCCATCATCAAACCTGGTCTAGGGGAAGGTGTCCCTGCCCATGGCAGGGGGTTGGATCAAGATGATCTTTGAGGTCCCTTCCAACCCAAACCATTCTATGATTCTATGAATCAAAACATTCTAAAGGCTTGTCTAATCAGGCAACCGTTTCAATGTCCACAACTTGCTTGAAACATTTTTTGAATACTGAGTTTCACTGAAACCCCAGTCTATGGGGTTTATATATAATATATATAATATATATAAATATATAAGCTGTGAAAGTTGAGGAGTTTGATTTTTAAGAACAAAAGTAAACAATCCCTGTAAATCTTAGGTATGTTGAAAACTTCTTCAGCTCTTCAGCTACTCACTCAACCTCTCTGGGCATCACTTCCCCTGTTTCAGTTTGGCCTCCTGCCTGTACAAGCTGAGGACTGAGTTGTTACTTCAGCTTCAGTAACACATCACAGGATGGTGCTGCGGAATCCAGCTGTGGATAACCCTGCATGCTCGGGTTTCCTCCCTAGAAGAACACATCAGACAACAGCAATTAGGGCTTGCCCCATGATTTCCTTAAGGGTAATATTTCCATGGGATATTTTCATAAAGTGCCCTCTCTTGTGTTTCTCTTTTCCCTCCTGTGTAAGCTATTGGACCACATGCATGTACATCCCCACTCACCTTTTGCTGCACTTCTGTCAGGTCCAGGCAGGTTTGTGCACTGGTGTAGAGGTCAATGCTTTCTAGGTACAGCTTGTTAATATTATACACAGATTTGAAGTGCTAATATCGTAAATTTGATATTCCAAATATCCTTAGGATGAACGTTTGCTATGGGTTTTCTTTTGCTTCCAAGTGGAAAGCTTGCATAAATATGATGGCATTTATGATTCTTCAAGAATTAGGATAAAGAACAAACACTCCCTTGTTTTTATTATTGCTCAGGACCTGTTCAGTAAACAGAAGGGTTATTTAGAGGAAGAACTCGACTACAGGAAGCAAGCTCTGGACCAGGCATACATGGTAGGAAAAGAACAGTCATTAAATTTTTTTGTTTGAACAGATATGATAAAATGCAGTTTGTTTTTGTTTCTTTTTTTTCTTTTAATCATAAATAGGAATGTTTTTTACTTTATATCTATTTTTTCCTGCCAGACTAGAAATCAAGTATTTCTTAAACAAAAGTTTAGGAATGGATTATAGTACTTACAAGTGTAACATTTTTGCATTGCATTTTTTATTCTATGATATGCAAACATCTTGTTGGTACATCTGGAAGCTGGTTTATGTATGAAAAAAAACCACGGCTGCTAAAATACACCAGAAATTACTTTAGAACTTTTCCATTATTTCTTTTCCTGAAGCATTTGTAAGTATTACTGCTGCTAACCTATCCTAAATCAGGAATGCCTGTTCTTCCTCTGCGATTCTTTCCTGTGCGATCCTATCCAACCTTACCCTTCCTTATTTTCAAAAGGGAAGCTGCAACCTTGCCTTTTCTCAGGCTAAACAACAATCGGGAATTATCCAGGAATTGGTAAAACTACACGCACAACTTTGCAAATAGTGAGACTTTGGGAAATCAAAAAATCAAAAATATAATGGCTGAAGCACTATTTATACATCGTAAATATTTCTTCTGTGGAAAATGTTTTCAGAGAAGAAGCAAGGTCTAGTGCTCAGAGCAGATAACAGAGATAAAGCAAGCAGGCACTATTTCTAGCACTGTGACCTTGGGCAAGCCATTTAACCTCTCTGTGCAGCTGTTTATGCATCACTAATATGGATGGAATTACCTACCTCACAAAGGTGTTCTGAGGGCCAAAGGGATGTGGTCAGATGCTCTTGATCCAAATATTGTTAGTCTGGATGCTGGTTTTTGATAGGATCATGCTAACCCCAGTAATCGAGGAAACACTGCCATGATTGCTTCCTTTCCTCTTGGGAGTACAATTCTCCATGTGAATCTGAAGTTCTCCTGTGTTGTGTGCTTTGCAAAGTACTGCAGTTTTGGTCAGTGCATGAGAATCATGTTAGGAATCTGGCAGACAGCAAGAGATGGATGAGGGATTAGTGTATACAAGTGTTCCTTCCTTCATTGCTTATGGCAGCTTGGAGCTAAGCCAGTGACATATCCGTGGCTATCAGGTCACTAGGGCCACAGAGAGGGAGAGCGAGATTTCTGTTCACAGTTTTTCCTGGAGTCTTTTTATTTTATAGTAGGGCTTAACAATTCAGCTGCAGTTGAAGGAAATCTGTTAGTTTGAGTTAAATTTGTAATGTTGAGCAGCAAGATTTGGAGTTTTATCAGGTACTGAATGCAGACCTATCTTCTGAATCTTTCTTAAAAGAAAGAATCAATGATTTGCTAGAGCAGGACCCATCTCCCGGGTGTCCATCCGTGCCAGGAGGCTGCGTGCACTCTGTGTGGAATGCTCCTCACCGCTCACGCTTGCTGCTTTCTGTCTGTCTGTCTGTGTCCATCCTGCCCTCCTGCCTTGCTAGCCTCCTCCTCTAGCTCTTGGTGGGTCGTTTGCCTGCTGGATTCAAACGCCAGCCTGTCTGTGTGTGCTTTGGGTTGCACTAGAAAATCCAGGAGCTGGAGGCCACGCTGTATAATGCCCTGCAGCAGGATCCCGGCCGGCGGGCCAGCGAGTCGCTGACGGAGGCGCAGCGGGAGGATCTGCGCGCGGCGGTGGAGAAGGTGCGGCGGCAGATCCTGAGGCAGAGCCGGGAGTTTGACAGCCAGATCCTGCACGAGAGGATGGAGCTGCTGCAGCAGGCCCAGCAGGTAATCCCGATGGTTCTCTCTCCTCCCCCTTGGTGTTGGTGTTACCTCTGTGGTTGCCGCCACTGCCCGTACGACAGCATCGCTTCACCCTCACCTCGTGGAGTTGTGTTCAGTCTGGTCTCTGTACAGCTCCCGTGCCAAGGTGTGGTGTCAGCACCTGGGTGTGCTGGGCATGGTGCACACTCAGAACAAGGCACTGTCTCACCACAAGGTGCTGTTGCACAACCTTTCGTGTGTGAGCAACCACACAGTCTCTTCCACAGGACTCCCATGGGAGCTTGTTGCAGGTTTGAGGCCTAAAGTAGAAAAAGTCAGAATGGAAGGTTGTTAGTGTAACACTATGAAAGGAGTAAAAGCAGAAACAGTTACAGGAATCCAAGTTTTTTTATTTTTTCCCCTGTGGGAACCCAGAACATCCCTCTGGCTGTCCAGGAGGGCCAAGATCCCTGCCAGGGGGCTCAGAAGCCCTGCCACAGAGCCCAAAATGCCTGTGGTTTTGATTATGACCTGTGGAGCAAATTACCAACCTTATATGAAGATCAGCAAGCCACAACAGTTTAGGTAGAATATTAGTGAAGTTATCATGGGGTGGAAAAGTAGATTTTAGGGTTTTTGGTATGGAGGTTCAGGGAGCAAGATGGAAGAAACTGGGTGTGTGCAGCCTTTCTCCTTCTTCTTCTTGGCCTCCATCTTTTGCTGTGATGGTGGCACTTAGATTGGTTTAGACTAGAAGCTCACTGTCTAACATAGGTGATAGGTATTGGAAAGTAATTGTAAACATTGTATACGTAGTTTTTAGTATAAAGTGGGGGGCAGGCAGAGTGCCTGGAACTGTCCTGCTGGACGGACCTCGGCAGGGCAGGAGAAAATTTTTATAGACAAGACACAATAAACAACCTTGAGACCAAGAACTGAAGAACTCCGACTCATTCTTCAAGCGCCGGGCTGGGAAAAGAGACTTCTAACAATCTCGGGGTTGCAGCGACACAGAAAGGTCCTGAGATTCCCCTTTTTACTTATTTTAGCTATTTATGAACTCTTTTAAATAAAATAAAAAAGGAAGTCTCAGGAAGTCTTTTAAGAGGCTACTTACAAGCTTTCACTCCTTTAAATTCATTCAGGAAGCCTTGTCTGTCCAAACTGCTTCCTGAAGCACAACTATTGACAACCTGAATTTGGCAAGGTCCTGGCCTATAGAAGTGCAGTAATTATTTAGTGTTGGTAGCATTGTTAGTGTTTTTGTGCAAATATTCAGTGAAAGAAGGGAGCTGCATGTCTCAGGGTGTTAATTAATTACTACAGCAGAAATAATTGTTTCCAAGGATTTTGGCTCTCCTTTGTAGTAGACTGTGGAAGTAGTAGGCAGATGTCCTAGATCTTATGGACTGCTTGGCTACTTTCTGTGCAAGTCTGAAATCACATATTGCAAATGCCAAAATTTGCTGTGCAGATGTGTCCAGAACAATGTTGCTATTTCAGGTGCTGATTCAGGAGCTGGGGCAAGAACTGCTTTCAGTTTAGTCCAAGCCTCTCTCTGTTCTGGTTGGCTTATAGATGAGTATAGATGAAAGTGGTGTAATGTGACCCAGCACTGTTGTGATCATCTCCTGTCATCCTATAGTGGTGGGAAGTGCTCGTGGCGGCAGTGCTAGACCTGACCTCTGAGTTCCAAAAAGTTTCCTTTCTCTGTTCCTTGACTCTGTTGTGTTTGTTTGGAATGTGTAACATTGAGAGCAGGAGATGAACTTGTTTAATGGGTTGTCACCTAATTTTAGTCATCAGAAATGGTGCACAGAAAGCTGGAGAGGGTAGGCACCTGCTGCCCCTAAAAGCGTCAGAAAGTAAGAGTAAATATATTAAATGTGGTAAATAAAGATGGAGCCAGAAGATATTAGTTTAATGTTATTAGTGTAGCTGAAAATTAGTGAGAATGGTTAGTCTCTTAGGCAGTCCAATTTCCTAGCCAGACTGTTGATGTTTTATTCAAAACAATAACACTTCTTTTCAGTAGGGTAAATATTGTTGTTGGTGATATTTAATGGGTATGAATGATATTGGGTGTTGAGTAATGCCTCTTAACCTAAATAATTGACAATTTCAGATTTTAACATCAGACTAGATATAGTTTGGTCTTTTGTTTTCACCATGAATGTGGTTTGACATATTTTGTGCCCCTTGTTAGAGAGTAGTTTTTGGGGACCTGGGCAGAGCCTTTAAGTTGAGCTCATGTAATAGTGGCAAATAGAAAGGAAAAAATAAGAGTAGATTTGTAAAGTGAAACAGTTGTCCCAGAGGACTCAAAATACATATTTTATGTATATCTGGGGTTTAATTTAGATTTTTTTTCCAATTTGTTCCACACCCTGCTTACTGTCAATTAGAGCACTTTATATGCACATTTGGAGCACATCTTCTGTTAGTCCAGTTCATGCATTCACAGATTGCTTCACAACATAAGGTTAAATATGGTGAGTGCATGAGAAAACAAAAATGCCAGCATAAACACAGCTTCATTAGCCATGGATGTTTATGTACCTGTCTCCAGACCCATTTTATAGGATGTCATTAGAGTTTCATGTTGTGCCCATCTCATTAGACATGCTAATGTTACAGCCCTGCAGGACATGTTAAACTGAATTCCACTGCTTAATAAGCATCTAAGCATTTTAGTCATCTATTTTTAACCCACACACACATGCCCTCCCCCTACACATTCCCTATTAAACAGGAAAAACAAAGGCAAAGATGCTAGGTAATTTGCCTGGGATATTGGAGGGCTAATTCTCATGGGTTACTTTCATCTCACTAGCAAGTGACAGAAGCTGAGTGTTACACAAATGAAACCCCACTTGTGCTGAGAGAATCCGAATGAATGGATGAAACTGCACTAAGAGAAATACATCTCTGATAAGTACCCTCCTTTCCTCATGTATTTACATCCAGGGGGAGTTTTGCTGGTGCTGTGACACCAGCAAACACCCACTGCACTTTGTTCTGGCAAAACAGTTGTCTAGACCTGGCCAGATTTTACAGTCTGCCATGCCTCCTCAGTATGTGCAACACTTTTTCCTCTGCTGGAGTGGAGGTTACAGAGAATGATGGACCTGGAAGGCTTAATACAGAGTCTCTTTGTTGCAAACACCCTCAAACTTTCCCTGAAACAGAAATAATGTATTAAAGACTCCAAATTCTATGAAATTTTTGAATTACAATCACTTCAGACGGCCTGTTACTTTGCCTTCATTACCTTCTGGTCCGCCGGATACAAGGGCTTCAAAAGAACAACTCTGCTTATCTGGCAGCCTGGTAACAGTCTTCTCTGAGTCAGAGTTTCTGTGTCATAGAGTGGGGGTTCAAGGAGGTCTGGTGATGAAGAAAGAGTTCCCTCCTTCTGCCTATAAATGCTCCTTGACCAGACATGCATGGTGCAGAAATGGGAGAGCATGTGGTGAAAGCTATAGGTTGGTATGCAAGGTTTCCTTAGAGATTAATTGCTTCATGCAGGGACTTTGAGGATTTAGTGTGTGAAGTGCTGGCTTTACAGAGCTGGTAAATGTCCTTCCTGGGGAATGACTGTCTGAGAGGAACAGGGATGGGCATAAGGAAATGGGTAAATGGCTGCCCAGGTGTGAGTTGCTTTATTTGTTTTTCTTTGTCCAGATGTAAAGCTTGAGTTCTTGGCCACTGGGTATTGACTTTGTTACAGTGAAATAAATATATCTTAGGAAGTTGGGCTCTGTATTACATTGGTAGGTCTGTTCTTCTTGGGTGTGTACAGCCCCACATGATTACTGTTCATTAGTGTATAAATGGAACCATTCATGTATACCCATTGTGCATTAAGGAAAGCAGGCCTCTGTGGAGCCAAATTAGACATGCTGTGTGATTAGATCTGCTTGCTAAGGCACACAACACTTTTATTAAACCCAGAGTGCAACATGCAGGTCTGGGGGATGGATCCTCAGCTGAAATATGTTGGCAGTACTCCCTCTAAGTCAGAGAGGGTGCTCTGATTTACATCATCCTCTCTATTTGAAGGAGGTAAAACTTGTTAATTAAAAATCTGTCATGAGCAGCTTGTGCTATTTGCTTCCAGCAATAGGGCATGTGCGGATGTTGCCATCAGAAAAGTCTCATTGTGCTACACTGCTCTTACAACCTTTTGGAAATCAATGTCTGGTTTATTTTTAGCAGGACTTCATTTAAAAGTAACATTTGTGCTATAGTCAGTGCAGTGGAATGACTTTACTGCTTTTTTTGAAAATCTGAAGGTCATTACTAGCAAGTTCTGTTGAGAAGAGTAATTTTTTTATGCATATACTTTGAATCATTTCTAGAGGGAGAGAAAAATGTGTTGTGTAGCTATAAAATCCATCTCAGAGAAAAGACATTTTAAACAGAACAACATGTTTCTGAAGAAGTGATATCAACTTCCTAGTTAAACAAAGTAAAAAAAACCCCATAAAACAGAACCCCCCCCCCAAAAAAGCAGCAGCTCAAAAAATCCCAGTACAGAAAATCCACACAACATTATGCTTAGTTCACCTTCAAAATATATTGTAATCGTCTTGTCTTCTAAAACTAGTAACTATTTAAATGTCAAATTATGCTTTATATAAATCAAACAAATTAAAAACCAAAATATATTCTTGTTGGTTTTACTGTAGCTGCTTCTGGAGTATGAAACTGGGGAAAGTCAGCAGAAGCAGGTTTAAAATTAGGATAGATTTATTCAAATGGCCCTGTTGGCAGTATCCAAACATGAAGAAAATTTATAATAGAAAAATAATTTATTCTGATTTCATCTGAAGTTATTTTAAATCCAAAGAGAAGGTAGAAAATCCTTGAAGGACAGCAGATTGATACACAATTCCAAAAATGGCTGCTGCCAGTCAAAATCTGAAAGACAGATTTTATTAATGTAGTCCAATAATTTCCTAGAGCAGCCTTATCTTTGTATAAAATTGTTAGGGAAAAAAAAGAAAGATAAAAGATAGTTTAGTTTATTGTGTCATCAAAAAGTGTGATTTATCCCCCCCTAAATTGTACTGTAGTACTGTACTAAGCTGAGTGTGTTTTCTTTTAACTTGAGTTAGAATATTCTTGGGTGAAGCTCAGTTTTACAGAGTAAAAGAAATCATTACATTAGTTCTAGACCTGAATATAAAATATCTATGAACTGCTGAACTCATCCAATTCCAGCTTTAAATAGTTACAACATAGCTGTAAAAATTTTAACTATGTTTTCATTAAACTAGGGCATTTACTCTCGTGACCAGATTGGATTATTCAAAAGTAAGAAGAGCAGAAATGAGCACTTTATTTGCATGTTTTCCTGGAAGGAGGCAAAGCTTTAGGACAGAGCAGGTACTGACCTCCAAGTGCCACTCCACAGAGAAGGATTCACTGCTGGCGTGGGGCCTGCTTCTTATGGACACCAAGGAAAAGTCAGAGGCACCAATGTCCTTTTTCATCCTAAAATGTCAAAATATCACTTGAAATTGAGAAACAACAACTAATTTTCTTCACTAAGTTCCTTACTTCTTCTTCTGACCAGCAGTTTCTTCTGAGGGCACAGCTCTTCTGGCTTAAAGGCCAAACAAAGCTATGGCAAATGCCATTGCTCCGTGAGTTCTTCCTGCTCTCTTCTATATGGACAACTTTTCCATACTGGGAGAGCAGTTTACAAATCCATAGGGCTGGATGTCACCATATCTATATGAACATATAGGCTCAGCCATTTATAATAGATATTTGTGTGGGAAGGGGTGTGGCTGGTGTTTAATTCTCACCCCAGGAATATTATTAAGGTTTAATGTTTGATGGAAAAACTTTTGGGGAGGGAGAGAGGATGCTGTGCTCAGTGTACCTCATTGATATATAAAAATATAGGCATTGATAGGCATGAGGAGGTGTTGTATTAAATCTGTCCTCTCTGGCACAATGCTTTGTGAAAGAGAGGACAAGTTAACGACAACCCCTCCTCTGCCATGTTGCCTTGTCCTAGCGAGTCTGGCTTGGTCAAAAACTCAGAGCTGTGCCACACAATTTAGAAATTAGGTGAATTATTACTATGAACCTTGCTATAATAATAAATGGGGAGGCTCAGATTATTTTTCTTCCAAATCTACCTAGATTTATTGGTTTAATGATTTTATTTTGAATCTTGAATGTTAAGGTGCTAGCTGTTTGCATACAATGTGAAGAGGTACACCTGGGGTAACCACTGATTTTTCTTTTTTTTTTTCCATAGTATTAATGGTCTTCAGTTTGTTGTTAAAAATGTAATAGATTACTGTTGATAATGCAATTTTTATCTTCATGAATCGCTGTTAAAAGCATCTGATATACCACAGCTGTATAACTGTCATCAATATTCATCAAGCACATCATGACTAGGCTAATCATGGTTGACCTGTGGTATTGATTTGTCATGCAGGAGTGAGCATGGAGTCTTTCAGCACATTATTGCTGCTATAATGACAATATCACAATAAACTTCTGTAATTTCCCACAGCAGACATGCATGGCAGATGAGGGTTAATTTTAGTAGTTTCTACATGTTCAACTTACAGTGTTTCCCTGTGTATGTTTTCTTTATATAGTCTTCAACTGTGTCTGCTTTGCTTATTGCTTTAGTGATGCTACTTGTATGAATAAGTGATGATAGCAGGACTGCTGTAATACCTAAAAAAATACATCTGAAAGGTCTGCTCTCTTTGTCCTAAACAATGTTTGACTGAGGTTCTACTCCAAGTAACAACAACTGTATGCCTTGCAATAATATTAGTATCAAGAAAACTCTTATCTGAAATTTGAATGCTGAAGTCCTCTCATCTGATATCCTGAATACCCTGATTCTTAGGAAAAGCCAGTGACAGCTGAGGAAAGGCAAAGCTAAAAGGGAAAGTATGTGAAGTTTGTTACAGAAGCTAAGGATAAGTGTATTTTCTTATGCCCAATGCATACAAACACCATTATAATCACCTACATAGGAATTTGTTATTTAAATATCTGAATGTAAAAGAATCTAAATGTAATGATAAATATTTCATTATGCTTCTCTTTGTTTTTTTTTTCCTGCCTCGTAATGTGTCTGGGCTGTCACAGAGTCAGTTTTAACATGTGGAATGGGTTTTGTCTTCTGAGCTCACATAGACTTAGCATAGCCATTCTGTGTAAATATAAATCTAATATGAGTTAAATTATTGTTTTTCCTTAATGAAAAAGCAATAAGACTGTTGATATTCTTCTGTTAGATATCAAAATATGTTGTTGCATAAATTCAAAGATACTCAGTGTTAAAAAAGATGAATCAAGTTTTCTAATAAATACTACATACATATAGTAATTTGTATCAGATTATAACAGACAGTTATTTGGGGCTGAATGCATTTATAAAATTCACTGCCTTACATCTACAAATGTGACTGAATACATATGCTGAAAAATGCATCAGTGCAGCTGCTAAAAGGTTCATTCTCCACAGAAAGGCAAATAAAGAAACTACAGATGCATAATAAAGACTGAAAAGAACAATTTTCCTACATCAGTAACTATTAATTGGATTATAATTAGACTGCAGAACAGAGAAAAGAATTAAATTTTTACCTGCTATGCAAACAACAAAATAATGATTGAGAATCAGAGAGGTATAGTCCATCCAAAATGATCTATTATTATCATATGCAACTGGCTGGAATTTACACTAAGTTTTCATTCATGAAGTAAAATAAGATGTCAACAAAACCAATAATGCTTAAGCTAATGCTGTTGCAGTGGCATTTCTGTTTCCTTATGACCATTATGCAAAATCACATTCTAGGAACATGGGATTAAAGGGAACATTTGGATTTCTGAATACACACCCCTTCCAGCAGCAGATCCAACAGCTTGAGTAATGCATGTGACAATTGCCTATGCAAATTGTATTGTTAAAACACTACATGCTTTTAAACAGCTGTTAAAATGCATTGGATTTCAAAAAAGCCCAAGAAAAGAATGTGTTTATCCATCACTTTAGTGATTTGAATAATAGCTAAAGGCAAGTCAGTTTATATTCATCTTTGTTTAAATTTGTACATGAAACATAGTTATGCCATTCACACTGCTGAAGATCTTACATACCTGTGTCTTAAGAGTGAGCAGA
Organism: Zonotrichia leucophrys gambelii; assembly: GCF_028769735.1. NCBI lineage: Eukaryota > Metazoa > Chordata > Aves > Passeriformes > Passerellidae > Zonotrichia > Zonotrichia leucophrys. The sequence goes on from NC_088173.1 coordinate 54,334,471, forward strand.
ATCTTCTTAAAATAAAGATGTAATGAAACAATATTGATTCTTCCCTCTGTCAGATTGATAAAATATTTCCCATGCTAAATTTTGCTGTAGAATGAGATACCTTCTTGATCATAAGATGGCTTCAGAGTTTCAAAACATGGTTCACGTCAGATGTAGCCTGTCCTGTGAAAGGACATTAACCTGAACCTTTCCAACATTTCAGGGCCAGGCTCTAAGCAGCTTAGCAAATCCTTCTTTGTCTGCTTTGTGCTAAAATTATCAAATTGTTTTCTTGGATTTGCTGGTGAATGTAAATCCAATAAGAGTGTGTCACAGGAACTGTTAAGGTGATTTCTAACCCCCCTGATTAGTACATTCTGTATTTTCACAAGTGCAGTAGCATGGCAAGGAGCATATTTTGAGTCTAGATTAATTGATCTTCTTGGTGTTGCTGTCTGTAAAAACAGTACATTCATATGGGTGGGCTCTTTACTTACCTATTTAGGGAACAAGAACATCAGTTCTACAGTTTGACACCTAAATGAAGGATGATGTGGCGATCATTGTCTGAAAGACAAAATTTGTCGCAAAAGTTTTTTTCCAGATAGATTTTTCCCCATTTCCCAAAGCTTCTTGAGTATTTGAAGCCACCCAAGGAGTGGTTCAGGACTGTGAATGTCTGACTAGCCCTGTGGGTAAACTGGACAGAAGGCTTGGATGAAGAAGTCCACTTCATGTAGCCTGCGACACTGCCCAATGTAGAGAAAATGCAAAAATTCTGTCTGTGTAACTAAAAAGGCAGCTGGCACATCAAGTAAAAAAAAAATGGAATCTGTGAAAGGCACCATGTAATTGTAGAGTGACACAGTCCATTTCTCATCAGAACTTGAGGTAGCTTGAAAGACAAGTTTAATCACATGAGGAAGTGCACACATTGGGGCTGCTTAGGGGAGGAAATCTGGACCTGGCATTTAAGTGCAGTGGGGCACTTCTGACCAGCTCAGATCAATTTTCTTTCTTTGTATTGCTGAAGTTCCTCCCATGTCTAAATTTATGAGGAATCATTACTGGGCTGAAATGTTGCCTCCAGTATAAGAATGATAGCTCTGAGGCTGCAGTCTAGGGCTCACTGAACTCAGACTAAGGATTTCCATTCATTTCAGTGCTCCTTTACAAGGGGAGCAGTATTAATGGGAATGGTACTTAATGTAGATGGATTGCTATTAAAACACATGCTGAGCACTCATACTTCATTTGTTCTGTGTGGGAATGCCATTAACCTTCTTCTTTTTAAATGGAGCAATACTGTCATTTTGGCTAAAGCACAAGCTGAGTCTTCTAAGCCTGTGTTACTGAAATGTCTCTATTAGTGAAAGTAGAGTAATATTTCCAGGCACACCATCATGCTGCTTGCATTTTGCCTAAACTTTGATTCCTCAGCCTTCCCAGAGATGTGGCTTGCAGTGTAGCTGCAGGAACCAAAGCATGCTACAAATGACAGAAATTTGCCTTTTGAAATCAGTAGCTGGCTGGCTCTTTGCTGGAAGTGTACTAATATGATTTCATTGGACTCTTTGTCTTCAGTTCAGTTTTAAATACTGGTTTATCCTTTTTGTTTCATCCTTGTACAAGGGAGTAATGCCAATAATCAATCTGCATCCGGGGTTATTAGCCTCATGCTGAGTTTGGATGCAGATTGGTTATTGGCATTACTCCCTTGTACAAGGGTGCAACAAGGGTGCTGGAAATTTTCCAGCTATCAGGAAAATTGAGCTGTAGGTGCAGAGATACCTGAATTGGTCCACCAAGGCCAGCTCAGGTACATACTGCCTACAAAGCAATGCTTCTGTCAGACTTAGACACTCCCGCTCTGTAGGAAGGTCAGACCTGCTGGGAGGTCCCATCTTGGTGGCTCAGTCCTCTGCTACTCAAGAGCTGACTTATCTTAATTTCCCTGACAGTACTGGAAGGTACTTGTCATCCAAGTTTACCAAAAAGAATTGCTTAAGTGAGTCATTGGATTTCAAGACGTGGATCCTGTTTCCCAGAAAAATGAAGTTTCCATCATGAGGTGAAAGGAAATGGAGGGTTAATGAGCATTTATGAGTATAATCTTCTGGACATTAATTCTACTGCTGAAAAAACCATCAAATTTCTTGCTTTTGGGGCAGTTGGACAGTCCTTTGTGTTTGGGATCTCTCCAGGAACTAAACTGGAGAAACCTGCAGTCAGTGAACATATAATTTATATACTGTGGTTGACTGATGGTGAATGTCCCTTTTGTGACTCTGTTAGTAACAATGTCATATGTAGTGCCTCCATTAGGAGCAGTCTTTGCCTGTCTTGGCATTGCAGACTTCAAAAGGAAATGTGTTCTTCAGCTGTCTGACCCTTCTGGGTGTGCTCTCCTTTACCTAACTGTTAGCATTTTTAGGCTGTTGATCTGTGCCTCCCGCTTTGGTACATGTGCTGCATGTGTGATGACTATGAAGAAAAGTTTTATAATGCAACTTAAAAGTCTGTTCAAATTGCAACTAAATAATAAGTAAGGCATCTTGAGCATAGTTTTTTGTGTGCCTGTCTGGCAGTGAGGTGGATCTGTGAGCTGAGCCCCCCTCCTGGCAGAGCTGCAGCTCTGCTGAGCATAGCCTGGCCAGCAGAGCCATCTGCTGATAGCTCTGCACAGGGAGTGCTCAGCCCTGGCTGCACCCTGCCTGCCTGGGAGCACTCACTCAGGAGAGGCAGCAAACTCGCTGCTACTGCAGGAATGATTTATTTATCGAGCAGGTCCCTGCCATGCTGAAATAGGGGCTGGTCCAGCCCTCTTTCAAAACTCAGGGAAACTGCATGCAGGGAATATTTAGAAAGGCACCATCTATATTATTTTGTGATGAGATTTTATTTACTATTGTAATAAAATCAATGAGAAACATGTATTCATTATTTTGTCATTTTGGTTTTGAATACAGGCAAGGAGGACAGTGTTAGGAGTCCATCCCTTATGTTTACTCTCCTCTCTGGCATGGTTGCACTCTCATTGCCCTGGTTTTGCCTGACTTTGGCTCTTTGTTTGCCTACAGTAACTCCATTGAATGATTTGACTACACAGTGTTGTTCTCATGAATCCTGAAAGTGAAAATCCCAAGAAAGGTGCACTCCTGTGACTGAGGGGCAGCTATTAGCTGCAGGAAAACAGGAATTGCTGGAACCCAGCAGAGCACTGCTCTGCATTGTCCCTAATCCTTGCTCTGACTGTGACCAAGCTAGGGGCTCCAAAGGAAACACAAACACTGCTGGACTCAGGCTGCCTATCAATAATTCCTATCCCTCTCTTTTTAAAAAATGAAATGAAGAACAGCCTGTGGCTTTCTTTTCAGCTGAGACTTATCAAGGTTCTGAGAGCAAAATAGAGTCAATTTTGTTGCTTCTTCACACTTTTTTTGCACTGTTGAATATATATTGGATTTGCAAGGTTCCTGCAAGCCATGTCATGGGTAGAACTGAATGCATCTTTTATAGCACAATTGTTACCACTCTATACCACATCGCAGGGAAAGCTCAACTTAATGATCATCAATTTATACACTGAAGCATAAAAATATGTAGAATTTCGTGATAACAATGAAATAGTTCTGCATAATTTGTTGTCCTAGTCACACTTTTGCAAACATAAACAAATCAGAATATACTAAAGCATTTAATCAAGTGTTGAAATCTGAGATTCCACAGCTTCTTGATTGGTAATTCTTGCAAATTAAAGGAACAGTAGGTAAAGATGTAAAGGCTTATACGGAATCTCAAACAGTCCTGCCTTGGTCTTAATTGGTATCTCTAACTTTTGTGTAATTTCCTTCTCAGTAATTAAATATAACCTTTGACTGATGAACATATCTTGCTACTTCTAGGAAATACCTTTTTGTTACAGCTATGATCATTTATCATACATGTATTTTTTAAAGTAGTTTTTGCAAATTGCCATCTTTGTGATCAAGATAATGCAGTAAATGCAGATAGGTACAACAAGAGAAAATTATTCTTTTATGTGTTAAATACTAAGGCTTTCTCTATAGTTAAATAGAAATAAATGATTAAATCATATTTTTGAGGATATATAAATAGCTGAACTATGCTGGTTATCTGCCAGGTCTGTCCCTGAGCAATCAGAGGATATTCATGGGAATAGCTACACCCACTTCATCCTCCTGGATAATCCTCCAGGGGGAAGCAAGGAAACAGCAAGGAGCAAACAACCCCAAGCTTTGGTACCTGATGAACAGTTCCAGCCCAAGGTTGTGTTTTAAAACCAATTTTGACCTGTCTAGATTTGGACTCTTTCTTTTTTGCAGCAAAGAACTTAGTTACAAAATTTTACTCATTGGCGGAAAAGTATTCTGTCACTATGATTTGCACTCATATGAGAAGAATACAAGCTGTTTAAACATTCACCTGCCTTCAGCACCAATCTGGAGCAGCTCTGAGCACACATTTATACCCATCAGTGGCTGCCCTGCTGCTATGCCCACCCTGTGCAGGGCAGCAGCAGTGCCCTGGGCACCTGCCAGCCCAGGCCCTGCGCCATGGCTGTTATCAGAACCTTCCCAGGCACAATTCAGTGAGGTGATAAGCAGTACAGCACTGCAGCAGGCAGGAAAAGCACAAAGTGGCCACTACTGAACAGTAGATTCTAACACACAATCAGGTAATCAAGCCCCAGGGCAGGAACAGGAGCCTGCTGATCCCTGGCTGAACAGCACTGAGAGCTGTAAATTCAATCTAGTGCATCCCAATGAAACCTGCTGTTATCTCAAACCATTCAGCCCCGCACTGGCCACCAAACAGAGCACTGGGCACCAAAGAGAGCTCCTGTGCTTTCACCCCCTCTGGCAGCCAAGCCCCACACAGCCACTCACTCCCTCCCTCCCCAGCAGGATCAGGAAGGAATTGGAGGTGCAAACTAGAAAACTCATGGGTTGAGATAAAGACAGTTTGATAGGGAAAGCAAAAGCTGCACAGAGAAGCCAAACAAAAGAAGACATCAATTCACCACTTCCCATGGGCAGGCAGGTGTTCATCCATCTCCAGAGGAGCAAGGACCATGACATGTAACAGGGACTGGAGCCAACAAACACCACCATTCCAAATGTTCCCCTTTCCACCTTCTTCCTCCCACTTTATATACTGAGCGTGATGTCACATCATTTGGAATATCCCATTTGTCACTTTGGGTCACCTGTCCTGGCTGTGTCTGCTCCCAGCCCCCCATTCACCTCCAACTCCCCTGCCAGAGTGGAGTGAAAAAGCCAAGAGAAGACCTTGGCTCTGTGTAAGCTCTGCTCCGCAACAACAAAAACATCTCTATGTTATCAACCTTGTGTTCAGCACAAATCCAAAACACAGCCCCATAGCAGCCACTGTGAAGAAAGTTAAATCTACCCCAGCCAAAACCAGCACAATCTGCCTTACTGTTACCAATCTAGTTGTTTTGAGAGGTTTTTGTAGATTTTCAGTGCTCAGAGATTCAGTCCTTTGTGTATTCCCTTTCAGCTGGTAGGTTGTCTTTGTATTTTAAGTGATTTTTAAGAAAGTATATGTTTTTGCACCTTAAAACTATTATCTATCTTCCATCTCCCAAAATTTAACAGTTATTATGGGAAGGAATTGGAAAATGGAAGCCTCAGCCCTTTTTTTAGAACTGCTCTGAATAGTTGGAGAAAAAAGCTGGATAGCTATAATCTTGAAAAGATGAAAAATTCATGAGGGAATAATAACATCTCGATTTTTACTTGATTAACAGAATTCCCAAATCCTAAAAATGCCATTTTATCCTAATTAGCTTGTTCTTTTAGAGAGGAACACTTGCTCTAAACCCTGAGGTGAGAAAGCCACCAGATGTTCGGTGGCTTTAAATTATTTTTTTTCTTTATATTCTTTTTTTTTTTTCTAAAGGTAGAGTCTCAGGAGTTATTGAAAAATATCTTCAGATGATAAATCTTGAAGATGGAAATGATAATTTAAAAAATTGCTTCTCTCCACTTATCTCACTGTGGTCAAATTTTATCTGAGAGCATCAGAGCGCAACCCCCAGAGAACTGAATTCTGTCAGTCAGGTCTGGGATGTGGTTAGAAGCAGGAATCAGCATAACTGTAATGAGTTGGAGAGAAACAGGAGTCTAACCTGATGGATTAGAGATGTTGGGGCTGATTCCAACTGCCTGTTCTCATCCCATGGTTTTTCACAGTATTGTAACATTCCTGCTACATGCAGTACGTAAAGATGATCACTTGGGAGATAGGCTTGCCTTGAACAGGGTGTAGATGAGCTATAAATCAATTTAAATGGAATAGAGGAAAAGTGGAATTAATACAGCTGTGCTTGGGGCATTTGTGATTGTCAGCAAAGGTGCATTCACTTATATCACCTGAGGGTAATCTGGCTCATGCTGGTTTGAGCATTATCTGGGGAAATCTTTGAGCACTGCAGTATGATGTATAATATTCAAAACAGAATTTAAGTTAAATCTTCAATTTTGAAACAGGAGCAATGATAACAAAGCTTTTTTTCTCATGGCTTGTCTTCAACATTTGTGTGCAGGAGCATGCCCTAGGAAAAGTGAACTTCAGGGTTGTGTGTACCTCGTTTTTGGAATAGTTCCAGGTTAGATTTGTGATTTTCAGGCCAAACTCCATGTTTCTCCAAAGCAGTTTGGTCACTGGCTCACTGCTGCCTTGCTGCAGCTGTCCTGGGCTATGAGTGTGGAGCATTTACCCTGGTTGAGGTGTTAGAGCTGAATGCAGGTAACAACTACCAGCAGCAGCTGATACACACAGGTTTGTGAGTGATGGCTGGCTGTTGTTTTGAAAGAGGTACTGTTGTTCACATCAATTTGAGAGCCATGAAATAATTTGGGAGTGAGGCAGCAGCAGCTGCATTAATTGTACTCACCTATGCCATCCACGTTAGAGGAGATGATAATTTGTCTTTCCAAGGTCAGGAACTGTTAACACCCCTAGCTGGTGTAGGCCAGGCTGAGACTGGGTTGTTAATCCCCAAAAAAATCTCATTGTATGAAGTTGTTTCTTGATCACCAGTGACTGTTAGTAGAATATTTCAGGTGTCTGCCTATACAAAAAATTATTTATAACCTACTTTATCTGTAACAAGTACATTATACTGAAAGTGTTATAAAATGCATCCAAATTGTATAAGACCCTCAACATCAAAATAAAAAGAATAAAAAAGAAGTGTGACTTACAGAAAGGAAATAAGGAGATATGTGATACAGAAAAGAATAAGATAGTAGACCCAGTAGCAGTCATGTTTTTGAAGAATCTTTGTGAAACTGAACAAGAAAAATCCTTAAAAATATGGGGAGCTACAGTGAAGGAAGCATTCCATCTGGCTGTGGTGGGAGGTGACTGATAATAGGACAGAGCTGAGTCTCTGGATGGTGTCTTTGTGGTAAACTGAAAATCTGTGCATTCTCTTTCCTGTGGTATAGCCTGACTATGCTAGAAGCATGGTTATGTTTCATAGGAAAAGAAAATTAAAGGTTAAAAGGAGATGTGATAGTGTCTGCTGACTGTCTAGGTAAGCAGAAAAACTAGCAGTTGGAAAAAAAAAAAGAATTTTGATGCAAAATGGAATTGTCTGTGTGTATATGTGAAAATTATGAATAATGAGTGGTGGTGAGTAGACTTCCTGGTATAAACATGACATTCTGAACCGGCAGCTTGTTTGAATTGCCATGGTTTCATGGAAATGTGGAAAATTCTGCCATGGAAATGCCTATTATAGCTGTAAAGGAAGTGTTACAGTAATAATGGGCATTTGTTATCTTTATTTTTAACCTATTTCTCATCTTTTTTATTCACATCCTTTTCAAATTAGGTGTAATAATGTCTATTTTGCTTTTTCTGTTCCAGAGAATTCGAGATCTAGAAGATAAAATAGAACTTCAAAAGAGGCAACTCAAAGAAATTGAGGAAAAGGTAAATTTATATCTGGGCAGTACCAACAAATTTTTTTTTCCACAGAAAATTGTTTTTCTCTGTTGCACTGTTGTTAATAGTACTTAATCTAATATCACAAAATCTATTTTAAGATGAGATAAAAATTTGAGTTTGAGTCATTGCAGCATGAAATGCAGCTCTGTCCCTAATCTGCTCAAAATTATTTCCTATCCAGGATTTCTGTCAATTACAGGAAGGAATCAAGGAGCCTGGGGAGACTCTAGACTAGTAGAAGGAGGATTTGCTGTGGTTTAGAACAAAAAAGAACAAAGATTCTTTTTTTCTCTGAAAAAATTGGTTAGCTCAGCCGTATTTGGCAGCATTGCCTTGCAAAACTTTCAAATACTGAAAAATAAAACAAAATTAGGGAAGCGCCTGCGAAACACTACAATTAAGGAGTATTTCTTGTTTTAATATAGAAAAAGGTTGATATAATGGATCTGATTTTTTTTTTTTTTTGAAAGAAGCTCTGACCAAGCCTTCAGACAGCAAATGAATTTGTGTCACTGTTACTCCCAAGCAAGGGATGGCACAAGGTTTGTGGAGTGTGGGCTCAGGTTTTCCCAGGTCTGTGGAGTTTAGGCTGCTCTGCAGAGAGCATGAACTGGCAATGGATCTTTCTCCAGCCCCAGCAGAGTGTTTTAGTTATGTTACCTTTGCTGAACCAGTGCCTAGATGCCAACAAGAGTCATGTCCCAGGTTCAATTTCTTCAGCATTTATGGGCATGTAATCCTACATAAACCTTCTGGGCAGAATGGAGACCTTAGTGGAGTCTTCAGTCATTGTTTTTTTTCTCTTGGGATGAGAATGGGTAAAAGGACAAAAGGAAAGCTGTTGCAGGACTCTGGAGGGAGTTGAAACGGGTCAGTGGGGTTGGCATAAAAGAGGGGTGTGGAAAAGTTTCTTCCTCACCCTTCTCTGATCCAGCATCCCTTCATCTGCTTCCAGGATGTGGCAGTCCTCCCAGCTGTACTTCCAGCAACTATTCCAATTCCCTCAGCATCTTCTTCAGCCCCTTCTGCTCCCACAGTAGTTGTCTCCGCTCTGCTGTACTTATCCTGCACTTTTGAGACTGTGATACCTGTCTGGGTTTGTGGAAGAGCAGAGGAGCCTGCAGGAGCTGGGCTGTCTGCTGCTGTTGCTAATTAATGCTTTACATCACCCCCACAATGACGTGGCTGGAGCTGCTCTGTCTGCATCTGTTGGGAGGGCAGTGCTCCATGTTGGCACTGACAGAGAAACACAGGCACTATTCATCCTTAAAAGGGCTCTTTTCACCCTTAAAAGGGCTCTTCTGCTGCCTTTGCCCTCTTCTGCCCCAGACCATGTCTGTGCCTGAAGCTGTTCCTGCCTAGCAGCCGGTGATGTCTAAGGTGCTGCACTTAACTCCTCAAAGCAGAGAAACGTTGAGGGATAGACAATACTTGTACATATTAATTATTTCAAATACTAATGTTTATCCACCTGTTCTAAAAAATAAAACATCTCTAGATGTTGCTCTTGCCAAAATGCAGACCTTTAAGGCATTGCCATTAGAGTTTACAGAGCAGGTATAGCATTAGCCAGACTGATAATTTTGGAAATGGAAAATAGCATTGTCTCTGCCGGTTCATCAGCCGGATGGATGTGGAAAAGCATTGGAAAAGAAAGAGCTTAATCACAAGCTTAGCAGAAAGCTGGTAATGAGTTAAAATGATTAACATCCTCTTTGCTTTAATGTTACATTAGCAAGAGACCTCAAAAAAGCTTCATCTCTTTCTATTGACCTTCAGCTTCTGGATGGGTTTAGGGCTTCCTTCTATCCCTATTACATTTGAATTATTTTTTTCCTGGGATTAAATCCCATTCTGATGGCCCAAAGGACGATTGTGTTGTTGGGGAAGCAATGGATGGTATCATTTTACCTCATTGTTCTTCTCAAGGTTTAATGTGTTAAAGGGTGCAGACTGACACTTGCATGCTACTGATGCTGAACACAATAATTTCTTGTGGGAAGAAGATCCTTATGCTTTTGAAGGAACAGCAACATTTATAGCTGGTGGTAGCTAAGGGATGCACCACTTACTGTGTCTGAGCATGAGTTTTCATTTTCCTTTAGGAGTGGATTCAGTTTTTAAGTTTTGTGTAAAATTCTGTCAAATCAAAATATAAGTATTACAGTATTTCTACCCTATAAATTCTTCAGCAAACTGTCCTGTTTCTAGAGCCTGTACAGAAGAATAATAAAAAATCTCAGTTTTAATCTGTGGGTTGATATATTAGGAACAAATGCTGTTTAAACACGCTGTGCTCTTCTCAAAGCTGATTCTCTGCTGGTTCAGTTGCATTTAGGTTGTGCCCTTGGCTTGGTAAGCCTTGATTCAGGAAAGATTTAGTGTGTGTAATTATAAGTACTTCTTTAAGTGAATCACAAAACCAAGCCTAATATATATGAAGTTAAAAGATCCGCAGATTTTGCCATTGTAAAACTGCCCTCAAATACTGATTTTTTTTTACTGTTTTTTAGAGTAAGATTGGTATACTGTGTCTTTCTTTCAGATCAACTCAATTAATGATGTAAGACTAACTGCTGTAATGTCACTGGATTTCATATTACATATCTTACATCTTCTTTCTTTTCTTTTTTCCTCATTTTCTTTTGATCTTATGTTATAGTTTTTGTTCCTTTTTTTGTTTTTTTCACTAGCATTCATTCTGTGGCCTTGATGACACAACTGAGCCGAGACGTGTGGTTGGTATTCTTTGTATTTCTTTGTACTCAGTTTTTGACTCCTAGATTTTGCCATGTTTTGGGGATTGTTTGTAAGACCCTGAAACCATGAGGAAGAGAATACTGGTTGCACCTTCACAGAGAGGAAGAGCCATCTATAAAGTCCAACTTGGATACTTCCTTCCTAGATTTGTGCAGAAAGTGATTGGCTTTTCAATGAGAAATGATTTTGTATTCAAAGATACTGAGTGCCATAGCTGCAGTGAGTGCTTTCCATTCTTGCAGAGCAGGTACATTTTGTCTCAAAGTTCAGTTAATGCTGTAGATTCCTGCCTTCTGTCATGCTGGATGGAGAGGAGGCAAAGAATCACTTGGCCCAAGTTTTGCTTTCTAAGAAGCCCTGTGAGCATAACCACCCATGCAAAATAAAGAGTTGATTTCACTTCCTCCAGATCCTTGAGGCCATGAAATAACTTAGGAAATAATAGCAAATTTTCCCTTTTATGAGGTGATTTGAGGCTTGCAATGTGAATGACACAGCATGGAAAGGGTGAGGATAAAAATCCTCTGTGCCTCTCCCTTGAGACATTGCCATCACTCTCACTGTCCTTTCCCAGTGTCCTGGTCCTTTCAGCCCAGTGCTTTAAAGCTATTCAATATTATACAGTATTTGTTTTGTTACCATTGTTGGGATTTTGGGGTTTTTTTTGGTTTTAACCTGATAGTACACAACGCTTTTACCTTTACTAAATTTCTAAGATTTTTTTTTCTTTGTAATCTGTTGTGAATTATTTTTAAGGAATCTCCTTATAGTGGGAGTTTAATCAACATCTTTGAAACTGCATTCAGTACTGTAGATGAAAAAGAATGATGACAATTATTACCCTAAGCCCCTATTATGAGCATGAAACAATATTGTTAGCATGAAACAATACTCTCTACTGCCCAGATCTCAATACTTTTGAGAAATCAGACCTGTATTATTATGGGCTTTTTCTAGGGTTTATTCATGTCCAGTATGTTCAATTATCATCTTTCTGTTGATGCTCTTTTGAACGTGCTCTGGACTTTCATCACAAGCATTGCTGCATACGCTTTTTACTTTTCAATAAATTTTTCAATAAAATGGTAACAAATGCAGATGGGTAGAATGCAATTCTCAGATATTATTGTTCTCTTGAAAGTGCAGGAGCTTTCTATTGATTATTAGAAGTTGAAAAGTTGAAACATTTTTCAGTATTTTCAGGATTGCTTTTGAAATTTTGTTTATTTTGTAAAAAATTGAGCTTATGCTTATAGAAAGGTGTTTGAAGAAAGGTGAAGCCTTGTAGTAAACTGTTCACCTTTCCACATTCTGAAGTGAATTTTTGGATAAGACAGATGCTATTTTGGTTAAGATAAGTTGGAAAGAGTAATGTTAAAAGAGTTATCAAACTATTGCCTTTGGAATTTCCTCCAGATTTTTTATATCAGTCCCAGTAAGAGGTGCTAACAGCTGGATGAATACATATGTTTTTAAATATGTTGAAAGATATACTGGCCAAATCTAGAAATACTTTATAAACATTCAATAAACAGTGAAATCACCAGCATTTTTAAAATTCCATTTAAAATATTTTGTCATGCTATGCATTCAAGGGATTTATAGGTTTCCATTCTGATATTACCTGATAGTATTCTGGATTCCTCTTAGATTAAAAGAGAAAAAAAAAAATAAATTGAAAATTTTTATAGTCTTCAAAAAATGCATTATTCTGATATAATGTACTACTCTTCCTGTCAACAGTAAGCACTCAAGTAATTAAATTCAAGCTTGGTGACAAGCATTTTGAGGAGATAACACAGGGATAATGACTGTGCAGCCACATAACTACTCAGCTTTTGACATTTCTAGGAGTGCACATCACATTGTGGTGCTGGTTTGAAGGGCAATGTTCTTTAATTCATCTTGCCAGAAATGAATCTGTCTCTGGTTAATCTAACACAAAAAAGCCAATTTTAAGAGACTTAATTATAGTTGGACTTGTCAACGGTGTTAATTATTTCAAGGCAAACCAGGTGATTTACTTGTAGTAATTTTGGTTGCAGTTATTCTAAAGGTAATATAAAACATTCAGAAAGGTATTGAGCTGTCTGTGAATTTAGTGTTGATACCAACACATATTACTAAAGTAATGTTTTTTATCTAAAGCTCAGCAGACTTTTTCTTTTCTTTCTTGTTTTTGTTTTCTATTTTGGTTTTGTTTTGTTTACAGGCTATTAAAAGAAGCTATGGAGTGAAAAGCTGAGTCCACATGCAAAAACACGGAAAATATTTATCCAGCAGCTTTAAATTGGTGCATTTTTTTTCATGAATCAGTTTGCATAATACTTGAAGCTGCAGAATAATTGAACTTAAAATTAGAGACTTTTTAAAAGATATGGCTTCAAGCTGGAATAATTTCACAATCAAATAAAGACCAGCACATCATAAACACTGAAAAAAATTACAAACAGGACTTACACTCTCCCACCAACCAAACAGCAGAAAAATACAAGTGCAATTACTGGCTGCTATGTGAACTGTTATCTACCAAATGGTTTTCTTACAGTACTGAGATCTTTGTCTCCATACTGCATGCTTTCAACAAATGTGGTTTGCATTTCACCCAAGAAACACAGGATCTCCTTTTTAATATCTATGTTAAAAAAGCTAAGTGTTTGACAATAAGTTGTCTATAGTAAATAGCTGAAAGGAAGCAAACTGTTCAAAGTTGGAAACAAATAAAGATTTACAACAATGCAGTGGTCAAATTCATATTAAACTCCTAAGTTGGAAATCCACAGGTGCAGAAAGGAAGTGTTTTGGAGAAAGGCAAGATGGTAGACTGAAGTATGAAAACTTCAAAGTTGGTGAGAACTGTAGGGGAAATATGATTTTTGAATGTTTATTGAAAAGAAATGCAATGTCTTGTAAAGACAGCACTGGGAAAATGACAGATTCCATGGTGGCCTGACAGGTCAGCAAAAGAGAATACATGATGTGCTGTGCTCAGTGATCTCTTCAAGAAGAAAGGACTTGGAGAAAGGGTCATGTAGATAAATGTGATAAGCAGAGAAATAGTTGAATGTGAATATTTGGAAATCATTGCATCCTCTCAGGTGAAATAAAAAAACATCATCATTAGCAAAAGTGGCACAACTTCAACCAGCAGAGGTAGATAAACAATCATTGACCACCTGAAATGCAAGAAAAATTTGGGGTGAAGCACACACTGGAAAAAAAGGAAGTTGCAAAGACCTTTTAAGAGAATGGTTAGAAAATGAAAAAATATTACTCTTTCAAAGAAGAAAAAGCAAATAAATGCTTCAGAACTGTAAAGGCAATATGACTAAATAGATAATTTAAATTATTTCTGAAATGTTGAGGCAAGATGCAACCATTAAGAGCACAATATTAGAAGATAACTTTCTCCTCCATCACGTTTTCTTGAAAAATCATATTTATGAAACAAATCTACTTCCATGGACACACTGAACTCCAACACGAAGTAGCTGGTTACAATATTAAAAAAATTAAAAAAAAATAACACATCACATGAAGTGGAAATTATGACTGACAAAAATAACATAAGGCAATGAACAACTAAGGAAGGACAGAGGAAGCTGTTGAAGGTGGTGGCATCAGCCTCAGAAGCAGCCTGTTTTCTCAGATAATTATCAGGCTCTGAAGAGAAGTACTCTGCACAAAGAATCACTGGACAAGAGCATTTACCTACAGAAGGAGCTGAGACACTCCACAAGATTAATTCAGTCACATGCAGGAAATTGTGGCTGATGTCAGGGTTGGAATAACCCTGGTAGAAAGCACAATTTACCTTGGAAACAAGGATAATGCAAAAGTCTGCAATCTCAGTCCCCAAAAGAATGTGTTGCTCACAATATATTGTTCAAAAGGAACAAGCATTTAGGGAATGTGTTTTTCAAATAGAAATTTTTCATGTTTTAGTTATGGTTTTTAGCAGTGTGATGAAAGAATGTGGGAAAATAAGGCCTTCACTGCAAGAGAGAGTCCTGGCATGACTCAAAAGCAAAGGACCACAACAGAGCTTAGATAATCAAACCTGGTGCCAGTGAAGGAACAAGAATTCTCTTGACCAAGAAACACTTCTCATAGACACAGATTTGCTCATCACTGTTTTGAATAAGGAAGTACAAGCACAAACATGGGATGGTCAGAGCCCGTGGCTGCCACGATAAGCGCACTGAACGGACAGGAGAAGGTGTTCTTAAAGGCAGAGAAGGTATGAGCCGTTTCATTTCCTTACTTTGGTATGTGTTTTGTCATTACATTGTCATTTACATGTGACAGTTTTCTCAAGAAAACTGGCTGATTGAAAATTGACATTTTCCATTGCATTTATGATGGGGTTTTTTTTCTGCAGGATTTGTACTTTGGGAAAACAGATCATTACAGTCTTACTGTCTGTTGTATATTGGTATTTACTGTAGAGCTGAGAATGGGTACAGTGTGTTAACAGGGTGTTCAGGCTTTGGAGTAGGCTATCCAGGGAGGTGGTAGAATCACCATCCCTGGAAATGTTCAAAGGTGTGGCTGTGGCACTTGGGGACATGCTTTAATGCTGGACTTGGCACTGCTGTGTTGGTGGTTGGTCTTGGTGCTGTTAGAGATCTTTTCCAATCTTAGTGATTCTATTATTTGTGATTCAGTTCCATACAAGATGGACTGAATCACAGAATTTGGACCTGATTTTCCCTTTTTGTGACACAGCTTTCAAATCATCTGTCCCAACTGTATAAGTGAAGAAGGAAACTGTAACTTTCTCATTGCTTGTGTCACTTGTAACAGCTTTTCTGATTTTATGCTAGAGTTGCAAATGATATTAATTTGGCTTTCACTGTAAATTATTAATGAGAAAAGTAACACTGTTCAGTGTTATTATATGTGCCTTTTGCAGTGCTGTTCAGATATAACCATTGTCACAGAACAGGGTGTCTATTCAATTTACAAAGAACAAGTAAAAACAAAATACTGATGTCTCAAGGAAGTCTAAATTGGAGACACTGTTCCATTTGGGAAATGATACCATCCAGGGGAAAGCCATAATTATGTTAACATGTCTCAGGGGTGCATGGTCTCTGGGAAGAGATGGGACTTGGTATCACAAAAAGTGTGAACTTTGTTGTCCACATGGATTTATTCTTTGATGTCTATCCATACTTGAAGCTTTTCAATATCATGTCTTCTTAAGAGGCTGAGGGGTGCCTGAGTTGTTTCAGTTCTACGTCCTTTTGCAGCTGACACAAGGCCAGTGAGTTCATACAATTGACCAAAGTTACTCTATGTAACTTTGTTGACTGAACCTGTGAATAGCACATAACAAAACATCAAAACATGAGCTGATAAGAGAACTTGGTTTTTTATTCTTTTGCATTGATTTTGTGTCATTTTCTATTCATCAATATAAAAAAGTTACTTTTATGTTCTTATTTGCACTGTAGATTCAGCATTTGTCTGCCAAAAAAATGCAAAAAACCAACAGTAATTGCATTATTTCCTTGGTAATAAACAAAATCTGGTTGAATTCCAGTAACAGATCCAATTCCATAGCAACACAAATGTAGCAAAATCATTTAATCATTTCACAGGCATTTCACAGGTGGCAGCTGGTTGAGGTTTAACCCAGCTGACAGCCAGCACCCTGCAGCCTTGGTCCCTCCGCTGGTGGGGAGGAGAATCAGAAAGAAAAGGTAGATCTCTTGGGTTGAGAAACAATTTAATAACTGAGAAAAAATATTGCTATAATATTATGCTGATGCTAATAATTGTAATTATAATGAGAAAGAGGAAGAATTTAACAGGACTCAAGACAAGCAAGTGTGCTTTGTAATACACCTGCTGACCAACAGCCTCCCAGTTCCTGGACAGCAATCAGCCCCTCCCTGGGTAATTCCCTTCAGTTTGTATAATGAAGCTCTGTGGTGTGGAATATCCCTTTGCACAGTTTGGACCAGCTGTCCCAGCTGTGCTCCCCCCAGCTCCTGGTGCAGCTCCTCACTGGCAGACAGGAGCCACTGAAGAGTCCTTGACACAGGGTGAGCACTGCTGAGCAGCAGCCAAAACATCAGAGTGTGATCAGCATCATTCTCATCCCAAATCCAAAACACAGCACTGTGCCAGCTTCTAGGGAGAAAATTATCTCTGTCCCAGCAGAAACCAGGACACAGTTCTAAGACTAATCTTACTGAAGTGAGTTTCTGAAGAATTTTTAGATCTGTGACTAAGAGAGGCAGAAAAGAAGAACCAACCTTAGCTTGCCCTCTCAAGTCCAAATTTGAAAGTTTCTTTCAGCTATGGTTTCATGACGTGTCAGAAGTGAAGTAGATACAAATAAAATACTGCATGCAGAATTCCAAAATACCAATTAAATAAAAAGAATGTTTTCTCTGAAATAGTTATAGAATGCCTTTTGAATAGGAAATATCCTTTTTTAGTCTTCTGTCTTAAAACAATAATAATGTAATATATTTATCCAAAGTAAACACACTCCGTTTATGAACTCCCATGTTTAGTAGAAAATTATTTTCTTTTCAAAACTTTGATGACTAATTCCTTTATTAATTAGTCTAACTGAATCTTTTATGGGGACCTTGAGTTGTGAATGGCAACTCCCTTCACACATGCTAATAAGGCTAATGAAATGAGACCTTCTCATAAATAATAAATGTATTCAGAATCAAGAAGCACTGTTCATTTGATCATCAGAGGCTTAGACTCTGTTACTGCATGCTTGGACTGTAGTACACTGAGAACTTAATTTGGGCTCTTTTTCATCATGAATCCTTCATCTGAAAGAGAACAAGAATTTTGTTACTGTATTAGAATGCCCAGTAATGAAGGATTTGCTATCCTGAATTTCAGTGTTAAAATTGCTACTCCCTGGGTTTTGCAGGAATTAGAACATGCAGGCACACCTGATGAAAAAGTAAACAGTGCTGGAGAAGAGAATTTGACTCTCAGAATAAAAGAGCTGGAAAAGTCAAGGGAAAAACTGAAAGGTGTTCTGGAGGACTGCGTGGAGTCAAATTCCATCCTGAGAAATAGGTAAATGGAAGGGGGGTTTGCATTAAAATTTATTGTTATGTGACAAATGTACTCTTCACTTTGCCCTGTGTACTGGTTGTCAAATGATACATGCAGAACCAGCAGAAAGAAAGTCTTTCTGTGGTTTTAGTGTGTTGGAGAAGATTCATGTGTATTTTGTATATCTGTCAGAATAGAAATGCAATAATAATTTTTTAAGAATTATTATTTAAGTAAGATTTACAGCATGGTCTAGCATATTTTTGCAAATAACCAGGCAGATTTCTCAGGAGGTTTCATTCTTAAATATTCGTATGATGCAAATTCTGTTTGTCAAGTATATTTCTTTCCTTTTAAAATAAGATTTAATTTGGAATTTTGTGTTGTAAAAAAAGTTCCTTTTTTCAGAAAGCTTCATCTAATTAAGTGTGTCAATTATAAAACCATTACAGTAGATGAAGGTGCCATTATGCATTAATTATACATTTGACTAGAATAATAAGGCTTTGATAGTCAGCACTGTTCTAAAGAATATAAAGGTTAAAAAGAATAGGAAATATAAATGACATTAAAACATTTATTTGTATAATTTTTAATTGCTTTGATGTCATCAAGGAATTCTGTCAGAAATATTTTAATAATGGGACTTTTTCCAAAATAATAATCTTTTTAAAAAGATTTTTATATCACACTTCATACCATTTGGCTAGCAACAGGCAAAGCAAACCTGTATTTTGTCAAAATCCATCTTTGTGGACAAAGACAATTATGCACTGTAGGGTTTATTACCCACTGAAGGCATGTTACAAGTAAGATATTTTCACTTCAGCCCCTAAAACAGAGGTACTTGTAGGTTGCCCGTAATGTCAGCTTTGATGGGAAGCATTTACTGGCATAAAAATTGAATTTCACCGACTGTGAACCTGCCAAAATCCTATGATCAGGTACGTGCAGAGACTGAAGTGTTGTGGTTGTCTTTATGGTGAGTTGTTACTTCATATAGCATGGTAAACTCCATTGAACAAAAATCTTGTAAATCTTGTGTTTGCTTATGGTATTCTTATTAAGTCAGCAGAAAGGTACTCTTCAACAATTTTGACACTCTCCAGCCTAATGTGTAAACCCCAGTAGACGTGTTAAGAATTAAGTATTTGTTATATTAGTGATCAAAAATTTGTTAATATTTTTTTGGGGGAAAAAATGCAAAAAAAAGATAAATTGATGCATTGCTTGTGACTGCTTATCCATCTGGAACTGTGCTGTCGTATTTACTTAGCAAAAATGTTCATTCTCACTATCACAGGATGAGAGAGCTGGAGCTGTCACACAAAACACTTCTTGTGAGGATTGATCAACTTTGTGTGAAGCTGGGCCAGGTTGAAAATGTCAATCTGCGCGTTAAAGGGAAACTGCAAAGCATTCAGGAGGACCTGATCCACTTGGTGAGGGGATTTTGTTTCAAATGACCTTGTTTATTTCCTCTTTGTGATAGTAATTTATAAGTCAAGCTCATCTCCAGTGACCTCTGTTTTAAAGCAATAAATGGTCTCAGCTCTTCACTTTTGCTACAACCAAAGAGAAATCAGAAGAAGTTTTGGATTTTTTTTTTTTCCTCCCAGCTTTCTATTTCTCTGTTGTTTTTGACAACACTGCTGTTACTTCTCTAGTTCAGGCCCTTGATCAAATTTATGCTCCCCCTTCTTACTTTCTCCCTAGGACCTGCTCAGTGTATTCCTTAGGTCAGACTTTTTCTTTCTAGCCCCATACAACAGTCATTTTTACCTAGTTTGCTCATTCGATGGATTCATGAAAATGGAGAATGAGTGAAAGGTTTTCAGGAACAGGCTTCAGTAAAACAATGTCTTTCAATTCTGTTTGTCATAAGATATCCTTTCATTTTATCAGCATTTTAGGTCAAAGATGAGTACTCTAACAGGACTTCAGTATTATGTGGCAAGATTCACAAGAATGAGGAATAGTCTCTGCTTTTGTAATTAAAAGTGAAATGTACTTTTCAAGACTCAGGAAGCTTAGACATATATTCCCATCAAGAGTTAACAAACCAAAATATTAGTCCACATCTACCTGACTTTTCCTTCTGACCAGTCCTAGGAAAGTACTGATGATCAAAATGACTGATCTAAAGAAGTCCTTAAAAAAACCAAAGTCATTCCTTCATGTCTCTGTGCCTTCAGTCTTGCTTCAAAGTTGCTGCTGTGTCCCTGTGATTCTGGTGGCCCTTACTCTGCTCAAAGCAAGGGCAGTACTGGACTCATGAAAACCTCTCCCGCCTTTCACTGGCATCTTTCACCTCCAAGTCTCTGTGTTCAAACACACTATAGTGCAAAGGAAAATACCAAAGCCTTTCTCAAAGTGTTTCAAAAGGCATCTGTTCCTTTCTCCTTTTTCAGCAGTCTCATAAGAGGAGCTGGCAGGTGACAGTTGTAGTGAAGAGCAGTGGGAAAATTCCTGGGCTCTGGAAAGTGTGTGTCCTGTTTTCTATAACAGAACCACAGCTCCACTCCCTGTAACACCCCAATGCTACAGTACTGTCAGTGTTAAGGATCTGTTACTGTATAAATCAGAGCTGGATATATGAATTACAGTTCTAAGGTTTATTTTGGTTTAATATGTACTTTAGAACATTCAAAAATGTGTTTAAAAAGTTCCTGTATGACATGTAGTAGCAGATGTGGATGAGTTTTTTTTATTTGGTTCCTACTGAGATGTTTTGGTGATGGCTGAAATGACAAAGCAGGTTACTTTTGCTCTAAATTCAGCATTTTACTTGCTTTAAAAAAATTCTACTTGTGTCATTCCTGAGTTTTCAGAAAAGAAAGTCAGAACTAAGAAAAAATATAAGTGAATAGTTATTAACAGCTGTTAACTGTATATCTCACTGAAATGATAGGTTGAAAACCAAAAGAAGTCAGAGAAGAAGAACAAGGAAAAACTGCGTTGGCTTCAGGAGCAGCTGAAGACAAAAGAGGATGAAATAAAAAGCCAGTCAGAATACTTTGAGCACTACAAACAAAGGCAGAGACAACAGACAGCGGTACTGAGGAAAAGGGACTGTTACCTTCAGGGTGAGGTATCTAGGCTAGAAAAGCAAGTCCTGGATCTTAATGCCCATATTGCTCTTTTGACATCCAAGTTAGAAGAGGGAATGGTGCAGCACCTCCAGCAGAAGCTGCAGTCAGTGTGCAGTGCGAGTCAGGGCTGTAAGCACCCTGGAAGGGAAGAAATGGAATGGAAAGCTTGTATTGAAAATGTGGAGCATGATGTGAAAAGCCACCTCAAGGCATTTCAGCAAAACCTGAAGTTCTTGAGGGAAAAAGAAGAGAACACTAGCAGGGAACAGGCAGACCTGCTGACTGAACTGCAGTGCTCTCAGAACACTGAAGACTTTCTCCGAACAAAATTGGAAGAATCTCACCATCAGATCTATAGCTTAAAAATATCTGAAATCAAACTACAGGAAAAAGTGGAAGAGCTTTTAGATGAAAACAGAACTTTAAAAGATCAAGGTACTATGAAGTTGAAAAAGAAGAAAGAAAAATACTCAGAACTTACAAGATCGGTGGATGGGGACAACAGTGTTTACCTGGTAAGTCAATTGGTGAGTAAAAATAATGCAAAATGCAATTAGTTTTTATCTTTGTATCACCCTTGATTATACCTGTCATTAGAGGTACAGTCAAGATGCAGGTGTGAGGCTTTATCCTGCCTGATTTTTTTTCTTATTATTGTTTATCCATTAGTACTTCCCAGTGTCTCTTTCACATCCAGGAGAATCAGTAGTTGGAGCTTCATTGCATCAGAGCTTTTGCTAGGTGCACATTAAGGACACTCAACAAACCTTTTTTTCTTAACCTTTGAAGTGCTGTGCTCACAGCAAAATGCCTCAATGTGAATGAGATTGGCACTAAAAGTAGAACCCAGAACTTCTGAGACCTGCCTTGTGGACACCCCTCAGTGGAGGAGGACACAAATGGTTGGATGAGTTTTTGCATGTTATTCATTATTGCCCAAATGCTGGAGCAAAAAGCACCCTTGACAATAAATGTTGTCTCTGAGAATTTCTGGATAATTGTAAACAAGGGAAGATGGAGGCAGCATTCATGACAAATGAGCTGAGCCAGTCAGTGGTTTGTGGCTCTGCAGCATTGTGATATGCCCTGAATACACTGAATGGGACTTGTTTGCTTTGAGCACTTCACCCCAGCCCTGCATGGGAAAGCTCTGCTCATGCTGTAATATGGCATTCAGCTTCTGCCAATTCATTTTGCTGACAAGGAACAATTATTTTCACAGCATGGACTCAAACAAAGTTTTATTCTTCATGCACTGAGGTGGAGGGAATTTTTATTGAGACTTTATTTAAAGTGAAATCAGCTATGCCTCACACTCATTCAGATTGTGACCTCATATCCCAGGACCTCTCCTGATTTTAACTGCAGCTAACCAAGAGGCAATGGGCATGAGCAAAACCATTTCATCTTGGAGGTCAGTCAGACTGTGAGTACTTCCAGAACTGGGAGAAGCTAGAGAGGATCTTGTGTCCATAAAGCTAGAGGAAATATGGACTTTTTTTTAACCTGCTAGTGGAATGCACTTTTGGAGGCCTGGTGATTTTATCCCATCAGTGATTCTTGATCCCAAAGCAGTGAGCTCCAGGAGGTTGTCTCTGTGGGAGAGTGGTGAGATAATCCTGCAGTAACCAGCAGCACGTTGTGACCCCGAGTTGAGCTCAGGAGCTGCAGCATTCCCCACATGTCTGTGGAGCTGCCCCAAGGTGGCAGAAAGACCAGCTGCTTACCATGAGCCATTGCTATAATCACTTTAACTGGTGTATTCACTTTTCCTTGGGAATGAAGAATACAGTTTAAAAATATTTTAAGATACTTTTTGAGGGACTTGCACTGAGTCATAAGCAGATATAACAAACAAATGCACAATGAGGGTACTGCACAGCTAAAGTCAAGAGGAGTGAGGGCTTTCAGAGCCAGAGAAGAAGTAGTAAAGAATTACTATTGGTTTGATAAAATTGAGAAAAGGAGGAAAAAAAGAGTTATTTAAACATGAGAAAGCAAGATACACAAAAGACTAATTGCCTGAGACCAATCCAGAAGTCTTCAAGAAACAGGATTCTTTTTATTTTGTACTCTAATAAAAGCCTATTTTTTTTTCTTTACATGAAGTTTTCTAACCATTTATTTTTGAAATATTAATTTACATTTTTGGTGTCATAGGAGACTAGAGTCTCAGTTACCCAGTCTTTGGTATAAATGAAAAGGACACAATTTGTGTTTACTTTGCTACAGAGTGGATAGTGTTCTTTAAATACTGTGTATAGAATCAGCAGCATCAAATCCTGTGCCTTCTGCAATTCTGATTGTCTCTTCCTTCTCTTTTGGTACTACAAGTACACTTGCATTTTTCTAGTAGAAAATGACTTGAGATAGCAAGGAAAAAAATCAGTATCTATGATAAAAGGAGGAGGGAGACATCTGGTGTTTTTTCTGTAAAACTGAAAAGGGTTTTTCCCCCTTATCTGGAATTTTACCAGCATGTATTAAAATAGAATTTCTCAGTCTCATCACCTCCATCTTGTAGTATTTAAGCCAAAATAGTTAAAAGACAAATCATATTTGATCTCATCATACTCCATCTATAGCTATAAAAAGGAAAAATTGTGTGCAATACAAGATCCAATTAGACTGAGGACCAAGAGGTAAACTGCATCTCATGGTGGAGTGTAGTCTCCAAGTAAATCTTGTGGAAAACTCGAATTTCCAATCTCATCTCAGTATCAGCATCCTGTCTGCAGTATTCCAGTTGCAGTACATACCTGAATGAGAAATGAGCATACACCAAAAAAGGCAGCTTGTTACATGTGGCTGTGTGTTCACTTATCAGTTTCTACCTTTGAGCATTAGGGGGGTCTGTTGAAGGTGAGGGAAAAGTATGAAAAAGCCAAGCAATGCATTTTTCTGCAGCTTCCACGTGACAGCTGAGGTCTTGATTTCTCAGTGTGATATTCTACCACCTGAGCCTTGTGTCTTATTCATTTGTGTAACCTTCTTTTGACAGTACCCACCTATAAATCAAGGGTTGATATCTGTAAAGAAATAAACAAAAAGGTGCAGGAGTGGAATGATTGTGTTTCAGGGAATTGACATTAGTTTCAAACAGGTTGCACAGAGAGGTTTTAGATGCTCTGCCCCTGGGGGTGTTCAAGACCAGGCTGGATGGGGCCTGAGCAACCTGGTCTGGTGGAAGGTGCCCCTGCTCATGGCAGGGGGGTTGAAACTAGATGGCCTTTAAGGTACCTTTCAACTCAAACCTTTCTATCAGTTGATATTACTGAGGAAATAAGGGAATAAATCTTGGAAGTGTTGTGGTTTCCACTTAAGTTGTGCCTCCCAGTCAAGATTTTTTGATAGAGCACAACAATGAGGCAGCTGACTTGGGTTGAAATAAAAATGATTCTCACTGGTGGTGCTGTGGAAAATCAGCAGTCTTTCCTGACTCACTAGGAACTGAAGACTTGGAAGTCATTACCTTTCCCATCCATATGTAATTTTAAAATTGCAGCTCAGTGCAAAGGGCTCAGATTTATTTTCTGCTGGTATTTGATTCAGGGCACTGCAGCAAGACAAAAGGGCCTGTGTTGGCATGGTTTCTGTTGTGCAGCTGTTTTGGTTACTGTCTCAGTGATGTGTTTTGTTGAGACAGTCAAATCTGATTCTTCTGTTCACTAAAAATGAGCAAAGTGCATGTGAAATGTGACCTGCTGTTATCAAGCAATAGGGGTATCTGCTTTGCATCAGGAAGTGTCAGAATTTTCAAATTCAGTCAGGGACTCAACATAAATGTCAAGAACAGAATATGAAATATGCAATTAAATTATCAATGGAAAAACAAAATTTTGTTCAGAGTGGTTATTCCACTTGGAGTTCTTCCAACCTAGGAACAATTGTCGTTGTAGCTGGGCACTGAACTATTAGTCTTATTCCCTTCTTGATTAGACTTTCTTTTATCTTTGTTGATGACCATATAATTTAATCACTGTTCCACCTGTGACCTGACATATTACATGCTTGTGGCTCAGATTTCCTTCCTTAATGCTTTGTAAAGTATGAAGGGAAAACTAAAGGAAAGTCTACAATTACAGTACTTACTGGAAAATGCTGAAATAAGAAAATTGTATGAAATAATAGTGGTTCTAAGGAAATAATTTGTCTTTTGAATGTAAAATAACAAAGGAAATTTATTTGCCTGTTTCTTATATCACAAATACTTGTATATGTATATAACCTGTGGGGTTTTTTCCTTCTCCCCCCCTTTTCCCAGGATGAAGTTCAGCATCTGAAATGGAGGGCAGTCTCGGATTCACTTAGTAGCAGAGCTACTCAAACTCCAGTTGTGCTGCTACATGATAAAGAGTCTGGTATGCAAAGAGATCTGACTTTTTGCTCTCATTTCTGTGTGATTTAAGTGAAAATTATTTCATTCATGGGGTGTGTATGACTTAAAAGGTGTAAACCCTTTGAAAATCCTCCTAATCTGTAAACTGTATCTGGGGAAGGTGAAATGATAACTTTTTGCCACTATTTGGATATGAGCTTTCACAAGAAATCCTAGAACTTTCAAGAAGCTACAGAGGTGAGGGGGTACTTTGTATGTCCTGGATGAAGTATAGTATTTGGGAATGCCATGCAGCAGACAGATTTGCTCTTCAGACCAAACAACATGAAAGCTCTTTTGTTGGCAGATTATATCAGGTAAATTCTTCTAACATAAATTAATGGGAATTTTATAGCAAATTTTAGTGTATGTAAATCCACACCTGCAGTGAGTCATTTTAACCTGTAAATTTAATCCCTAAGTTTTTACCTGCCCACTGTAATGAAATGTATTTTCTGTTTCTAAATGCTTTGGGAACTGGGAACTCTGAACCCCAAATACACCTTGGTTTAGACCTCTATATTTATGGGGTTTTTATGAACCTCATTTTCGTGTCTAACTTCATGCTTGTATCTGTCTCACTGGTGATGAATGCTGCTGATAGAGAAGGTAATTTTGAGCATACTCACTAAAATATTTTTCTGTTCAGAACATCTTCTCTGATGGTTTTGGGTTTGCTTTTTGTGTAACTATCTGGGAGTGACATTATATTTACCTGTGCTTCACCATAACAGAAACACCAGCCTGTAATTGTGAGGGACTAAAGCAGATGGAGGAGCTTCCAGAAGACCTTGTACCAGTTTTGGAATGCAGTTCCAGTGCCTTTGTGAAAGTTGCTGGTCTAGCTGAGACTGAGCAGGTGAGAAGAAAAGTTACTGCTGTTCTTGCTATCTTTGTGCACTGGGAGCATGTGAAATTGGAGAGAAAATGAAGAGTTGGTGTATTTAAAGGTGAATATAAAAGTAGCTTTAGATTATAGCTACTACAGATGCTTTACAAGGTGAATACAGATGCGCACTAAGACAATGGTTGACTTACTCATACCTAATTTGTAACATTACACTCGTTGCAAGTCTTTAAATCATTTGAAAACCCTTTGTATGGAAATATTTTTTCTCATAAATCTGTAACCAAATATTTTGTGGATCAAGGGAAAAACAAGTTATGATTAGTAACAGACTGTAGCATATATTTTTCAGCTTGAAACATTTCTCATTTGCTGTCATCAGGTCACCCTTGGACCGCAGAGGGCAAATACTCTAAAGGACAGTTTGAGGTGTACCCCAAGTCATCATGCAGCAGGACTGCTTCCCCCTTGTTCTGAGAAGTTACCCAGTGATGAGACAAGTAAGGAAACCAAAGATGAAGAAACTTTTTTTCTCTTGAAGGAACACACCATAGCTCCACCAGTGAAGACATTCCCTGCTTCTGTGGTTGAAATCTTAATGAGAAAGAAGATCCAACTGACCTTGTTTGAGCCTGGGAGATGTCACATAACAGCTTTCACCACTGAGAAGAAAGTGAGGAATTTGAGTTTCTGTGAGACAAATGTTAATCTTTGGTCTGATCATCTTTGCATTGTTGCAAAAGGAGAATTTCATGACAGAGCTACTGAATTTCTTCATGGGACATTGCCTTCCACTGTGGCTGAAATTTTCACAACATCCCTAGAAGAATGCAACATAGAAAAACATTGGGGAAACAAGCAAATTCTGCCAGGAAGTGTGAGTGAGAAAAAATGTCTGGATAAAGATGTGGATGATGAGAAGTATCACCAAAAAATCTTTACAGGGAGAGCTGAAAGAGAGGAAATACAGAATGATGAAGCCAAACATCAACAGGTGACCTGTGATCTTGAGGAGAGTTCTAAAGTTTCCTACAGAAATGAATTATTCAGTCCTAGGAAGCAAGGAGTGGAAGCCAGAGAGAGTCTCCATAGCACACAGGGTGCCCAGAGTTTACCTATTGTTTTCAAAGTCTTTCAAAAGTGTTTTGAAGGGAGTTCTGAACGAATGGATAAAGAAGAAAATATTTCAGAAAACTGCGTCCCTGATGTGAATAGTGAACATAATGGAGAAGACATGATTGAAATGGAAGAGAAAGGAAAGCAGGCTCAGAAACCAACTCACCAAACAAGCCCCTCCAGCAATATTGGCCTGAAAAAAAGGAAAGACCAGACCTTGAAACTCCATGAACCAGATAAGGATTTCTCATGTCAAAAAATAGCTGCTAAAAATGTGCAGCATGAATACTCTCACTTTTTTTTTTCATCAGATGAAGAGAGATATCTGCTAAACTTGCTGTTTCCTCTGCAAGAGAGGCCTGTGTGCTTAAGCAAAATATTCCAGCCAGGGAACAGTTTTTGTAGGTGTTTTTGTCCTCTATCAACCTGGAAAGCTGGAAATGGATGTGATGTGAGAATATCTGTATTGGAAAAAGCAGTGGCTGCGTGTTCTCAGAGGATATTTCTGCTGATGCAAGAGAGTGAGAATTATGCCAAAAAAGTCAGTATTTTACAACAGGAGAATGACAGATATGCCCAGATTCTGTGTGCCCTGGAAGAGGAGATGGATGCATATTTTCAATATGTTTTAGCAGCAGATGAATCTAACATAGTTTCATTCCAAAACTTCCTTAATGAGAAAGAAATTGCTGGTGGATGTTTTGATAACTTTACAGAAGAAAGCACCATGACCCCAGGAACATCTTTAGTTGCAACTTTTTCAAAGAATCTCTCATATGTTGAAGAGAAAAACAGGAATTTTGAAAAAGACTCATGGACAATTGCATCAAATAAACCTCACAGGAGTGTTCTATCCCTGAATGGAAGGAAAATTAGATACTTCCAGCTGCTTTCTTACCTGAAAGAAGAAAGAAGCAGGTGCTTCAAAGAAATGGCTAAATTATTACAAGACAAGGAGAACTGTGTAGCAAAATATAATGAATTACTGCAAGAGAGAAAGAGAAATTTACAAAGAATAGCTCTTTCAGAAGGTGAAAAAGAAACTTTGTTGGCACAATTGTCAGAGATAAAGTGTGAGCAAGATAAATACAGCGCCTTAGTTTCAGAGCTCCAAGACTGCAAAACTAACTGTTATCAAACCATTTCTGACTTACAGGAGGAAAAATGTGTGCTGCAAAGAGAGATTGACAGAATCAAGCAAAAAACTTCAGAACGGCTCGGTGAACTTCAGAAAGCAAATGCAAACTTTATTTTAGAAAATAAAAATTTAAAAGAGTTAATGTCTTCTTTGGGTTTCACTTATGAAGAGCTGAGAAAAGAGAAAAGTATAGGAACAAACAAAAATACAGTAAAACTAAAAGAAGAAAATCAACAACCTGGTCTTAAGCCAAAGAAAGTTGAAACAGCATGTAGTGTAACACAAACTGAAGAACAGGGTGTTCTGGCTACAGATCCTTCTGATTATTCCCCTGGCAAAAAGGTAAATAATAACAGTAAGGAATGTTATTGATCAGGATCTTCTGAAGAAAGGGAGATACAAAAGTCATTTGGAGGGCAAAGCTGAGTGATGGAGGAAACTGTAACCTGTCACATGAGCTGAGGTGCTAAAGTTAGCTTCGAAACAGAAGGCAAAATGCCAGAGAGGGTTTTTTTTTGAATGTTGTATTAGAGAACGTTAAAGTGATACAGCAAGCTACAAAGTTAAAAATAATACTTAAAAGACTGCACTGTTCAAGCTTTTAAAAAATTATTTCTATTATTTCAAGAGTAAAAGCTTTTACAAGAAGCTTTTATTCTACTACAAGTTCTCCTAACAGAAGGAAACTTTTTGTAATGGTGAAAATTTCATGTTTTGGTGAAAAGTGTGCACATGATCATTTACTAATTTATTTTTTTATTTGGTCTAATTTTTTTATTGTTTTGATGTATATGAAGTATATCTCTAAAGACAGGATCTTTAGTTGTGGTGGATTTCTTATCCTTGTTTTCCCTCTGTAGCCATGTATCTTACACCACAGTGAATTTCTGTGGAGATTATTATGTACTTATAAATGCAGAATTACTACTTCACTTGAGAATAGACAGCAGGAAAATATTTATATGTAATACCTTGATTTTATGCAATTTTTTGGTAGTAGTTTAAGAGGAAACCATCTATTGTTCTATGAAAGACTGAGTGCCATTTGGTACAGGTGAGAGGAGTCATCCTGTCTTTTTGTCTACCCAGGGCAGCATGTTTGAAAACTACAGTATGATGAAAGAGCAAGTCAGAAAGGTGGAAGAGCAACTAAAAATACAGCAAAAGGAATTAGAAAAATCAAAAAAAGAGGTAACCTACTCTAATGTACTTCTGAGGACCAAATTTGTTTTTTCTTGTGTTTTCTTACATGGCTTTTTGCCAGGCTCTAACACTTTCACAAAACAGAGAAGTCTCTGATCTAGAGAACCAAAATGTTCCTCTGATCTTTGAGTGATGAATGGCACAGTCCCCCTTGGTTGGCCAGAACATCAAGTGAAGCTGCATTCCTGCAGCACACTGTGCCACAGGCTGGGTGCCCTGATAGAGGCACACACAACAACCTGCCCACTCTGGCATCTCTGGGAAGCTGCTTCCCTCCAATCACTGGAAATGAGGAGAAGGCAGTGGAAGCACTGACGGTTACTGCAAACCTGAATTGAAATCAGTTTTTGAGTGAGAAGCCAGATCACTGTCAGGGGTTTGCTGTATCCAGAGGCATTGCCAGGTGTGCTGCTGATTCTCCCACAGCTGTATAGCAAACACCAAGTCCAGCAACACCTTCTTGGAGACTTCCAAGTGTGGAGGGGTAGCTCTGTGTCTGTGTGACACAAAAAAATCTGCACTTTTGACACCATCCAAGGAAGCTTTCAGTGTTGTGCCTTTCCAAATGCACCAGATATTCACATTCCTGTTTTTTATTAGTCGATCTCCACTCCATGCACATCTAAGCAGAATGTTTTAGTTTTGTGGCAGGAATACATTTATGGTGTTGTAACAGGCATCACTCACATGCCCTGTGGACAAATCATTGGCAGCAGCAGGTGTGTTGAGTATGTAAAAGAAAAATAGCAATGGGGTTTTTTTGGTAGGTGAATTTATTGTCCTTTGAAAGCAGCTTTATAAGACTTCCCAGCTTTCAAGTGAGACAACTGGAATGAAGGGATGGATTTAGATGACTGTTGGATGGTTAGACAAGACTTCTGACCTTTTATTTTGAACATAAAGAGACAGCTTCATTTTTATTTCTTTTGTAAAATCTGATTAATTTGGGTCATTCTAATCCTTTTGTGTGTTATAAGGAAGTTGTGTGTTAAAATACTTTCCTCAGTTTACTTAAAATAACGTGAAACCTTTGCTTCCAGAAGGGAGAAAAAATGGTATATCATACAAAGGAAAGAGCTTGCTGTCAGGCAACCAGCTGAGCTATTGAGGGGCTTCTTTGTGGTTTTTGGTGTAGGTTTACTTTTGTTTTCAAAACTACAGTTGATGTGTGTAAGTGGAATGAAGGCAGCCTAGAAAAAAATTAAAAGGTGAGTATATGGAGGGCTTTTTTTTCCCCTTCTTTGCACTCTTAATTTTTGATATTTTTGCTTTGATTCTTAAACTGAATTAAACACTGCATTGTGCCAGCTACTAAGGAGAAATTAACTCTGTCCCAGTTGAAACCAGGGCACATTCCTCAAGAAAACTTTTTTCCCCTGCCCAGCTAATAAACTTGCTTGAACTTTGCTCTGAGGTCTTTCAAAAATGTCATCTCCGAAATCATATGTGCATACACCACAGCTTTTTTAAACTTTGTTCTGAATATTTATGGTAGCTTCATGTTTAAAAATAAATTTAAATAATATTTTTGACACAGCTCTAGTGAGATATTCTATAGGGCATACTTCTAGAGTTGCATTGATGTCTTATGATAAGATTGTAGTGTATTGTGTAGGTTCATTTATTTTAACCAATTTATAACAATTCGAAAGCTATGATGTAGAGAGCAGCCTCACATCCATGGTTGTAAGCTAGTATTGAGAAAGGATCCCACTGCTGGACTAATTATACTCAGGAATTTTTGTTCTTCCTGTTAGGCTCAGAAGTGGTACAGAGAGCTTGGTTTTGCTGAAACAAGGTATGAAGAAACCAAAACTCGTTTGATGCAGGCTCTCTCAGAATTAGACCACCTTAAACAAGAAGTTGGGGACAAAATGTGGGGAAAGCAGCACTGCAAATTAATGGTATGTATGTAAATGGCATGGAGAAAAGCATGGGCCTTGGGAGGAGGGTTCTGGCTGCAGAAACACACATTATTGGTATTGGGAATAGATTTAAAGAGCCTCTCCAGGCACTGAAAACTTAAAAGAGAGCAGATGTTGTGCAAGGTAGACCATCTGTCTGCAGAGTAGCCCAGGTTCTGGGCTCTGCATGGGCAATGTAAACACCTCTTTTTTTTGTCTAGGAGAGCTCTTGTTCTGCTCTCTTTAGCCAAAGTCATTTTCAGATGGCCTAAATGAAAGGTCTTGGAGGAGTCTGCAGTGTTTTGCAGTATTTGGCCTTTCTGCCCTGATTTCAGGCCTTGTAGCCCTGATTGCTGGATTTGGGCAGGCAAAATGACACTCTGGACAGATGGTGTGGATTAAAGTCAGAGTCTTTAATGGAGGCATGTGGCCCAGATATGTGTCTCCAAAATCCAGGAAATCTTTCTATCTCACTGGAATGTGTTTATATCACAGAAATTCTGGGTTTGCTGTAAATTAAGCTTTTTTAAATTTTCAGGTGGTTCTCTGTCTTCATACAGGTTTATGTTTTCCACCAAAATAAAGTGTTTTAAAGAAACATTTTTAATTACTGAATAATCTTCTGGAAGCAGCTTTTATAAAGACTTTTCAGCTAACCCTGTAATTATTTTCACCCTCCTTAACTAGTGAGCTGCAAAGAGGAAATACTTCATTTCTACTAGGTGGAAAAGCACATTGTAGCAATCTACAGATATTTGCAGATTTGTTTGGAACAGGTTGGATAGATATGGCTTTAGCAGAAAATAGAAACAAATTCTGCAAAATATAAGGATTCTGAGGTCAGTTCAGTTGCCTAAATGTCATTGTTTGTCCCAGTTAAAAGCCTTAGGGCATCCTGGCTGAAGGTGTAGGTAGCCAGGAAGTCCTAGGCAGTTATTTCATGTTAGCTTGTACACTCTACATGGCACTATGGGCCGGTGTTTAGACAGCTGGATTCAGACTTTTAGATGAAAAATTTAAAATATTTTTCATGTCATTCTGATGTGTTGGCATGTAGCATCCTAATACAATAGAATCTATTTCAAGCAAGAAGAAATGCCCAAATTGTTTGAAAATAAAAAGAAATGTGTCACATGTTTTGTTTAAGCCAGCAGATAAGATTTTGGGTGCATTTTTGGGAAATGGAGCATTAATCATTTTTTTTAGGGAAATGGAGCTTTAATCCTTTTTTTAGGGACAGTCTGGGGCAATTAGTGTTTATTATGTTAGTCAGTGAAGTAAGATGCTAATTATGACTCACATGGGAATAAAATTCATGGGCCTTGACAGAATATTTTTACACTGGAAAAAGAGCAGTCAGCCTTGCACTACAGAACCCTGCCTCTTTTAAATCCCTCCAACAACTTATGTTTTCAAATTAGTGTTCATTGGTCAGTAGGATAGATTTATGCAATACTGTGATGCTGTTTAGGTCTGACTTCTTGTAGGCTGTCGTGGTTTAGTGCCAAATTTTGGAATCCAGGGTCAAAGATGCAGTCCATGCACTTCACAGAACTGGGTATATCCTTCAGTTTTTGATGGCAGAACTAATTCTCTGCATAACTCAAGTCCATTATGTTTTAACCAAATAATATTTATTTTGTTGGCACAATTTAGCAAGTAGTCGAATAGAAAATAGAATAGTATATCTTAAGAAAGGTCAACTTTATTTCAATAATTCACCTTTAAAATAAACTTCTTAATATACACCAAGCTGTTGGTAGCGGGTTTGTGTGAGACCTTAAAATGAAAGTTTGTCTCGATTAAAAAAAAGACACTTTGTCAGAGAAAAGATCATTATCTATTTTTCTAAAGATAATGATAAAAGATCATTATCTATTATCTATCATGTTACTTCCTGAAGGCAGTTTTGTTGACTGGTGATCCAGTTTTTGTTTTCAGTTACTTTCCACCCTTGACCAAAACTCTTTTTCATTACTCAAAGTTACTAATAATCCCTTATACAGTAAATCACAGTAATTTATGCTTTTTCACGTTCAAAACTTTATTTTTCTGGAACACCTCTTGCTGCAATGCCTGAAAGAGTGAAGATGTGAGCACTCTGAGCCTAGAACCCAAAGTGTTTGAAATATGCTGTGTTTTGAGTGTGTCTTGTAGAGCTTTTTGCATTTCTTATGTTCTCCAGCCCCTACTGCCCAGGGATCCTACTTGTCACCTGACATTCCATAAGGCTGTCATGATATTATTCATTGCAAGTAAAAGAGAGCTAAGATCATATCTTTGAAGCTTGCTGCTAGGATTCTATTTCAGTGAAGTTGCTAACAGGTGAAATATGCTTTAGCTTAGAAGCATTTGGGTGAGTTTTCTGGGATGTTGAGGTGGTGCTGTGGTTGAATTTAAGAGAAGTATGGGGGTGAGCAGGAAGGGGGCAGGGTAATGTTTACAGCTTTAAAAAATAATTGAAGAATTTTGCATGAAATGCAGACAATAAATAAGGCACAAGGCTTGCCCAGTGAACTCCTGATGACTGTCTGCAAAAAAGGCCTGTAGCAAAAAAGGTCATATTCCTTCTCATTTTCTCACTGAGTTTTCAGACAAGCATAATTCACATAAGAAGAGGAAGATACTGGTTTTATTTTTAATGTTTGGGTACCAACTTCAAAAGGTAGTGGTCTTGCCACGTTTTACAAGAATGCAGTGTGTTAAATGCTGTGTTTTAGGCTTAGTTATCCTTTGGTTATTTCCCAGTCCCAGCTGCTGGGTCCTTCATCCTTCTGCAGCTTGACTACATAACCCATGGTCACTGCAAAATGGGACATCTGACAAAGTGCTCATCATAAATCTTGTATGCCTCATTTGTGTGTTGGAACTACAGAAAACTGCTGGTGGTCCAGCCAAATGCAAAAGGAAAGAGGGAAGTTCTCTCTGTCTCTAACCTCCACACAGTTGTTTTATTTCCCCACCTTTTTTTCCATAAAGCTTCTTCAGTTAGGGAGTGTTTCCCATTTGGTTTTAACATACTTTTAATATGGGAGAGAAGATAAGGGAAATACTATGTCATGGGCTCATCCTCAGGCTTTTGTCCTTTTTTAGCCCTGGTCTAATCCATGGTGATGTGTCCAGCTGTTCCTATTGTTCTCTTGACACAAGAGGGAGCCAAAAAGTTTGGTACAAGGCATCCAACCTGCTCCAGTGCTGTGCACAGAGGACTGGCTTCAGGAGGAGGAGCACTGTGACAGTGACATATTTCTGGTTTAATCTGTGTTGCACTGATGGGCTGCAATGTGATCCGTCAGCTCAGTTTGCTGTTCCCTGTGGAATGGTGCCTTCAGTGTGTTGTAGTCAGGGGTGCCAAAGCCAGAAAGGCTGGGAAAATTTTACTGTGGTGTTGTGCATCAGGGCTGAGTATGAACTTCTCTCTCAGTTGTATCAATGTTTGTAACCATTAAAATCATTCTGTTTTGCCAAAAAGTGATACAGTTTTACCACAGTATATCATGGGTCAGACTATAATTTTTAGCTTAATCTTTTGGACTTGCTTATATACTGATACTTACATTGTCAGAAATCTTGACCAGCTGTGTGTATCAACTCAGTATTTTCTTTTATTATATTTTAATAAATATATATAATAGCATTGGTGTTTTCCAGGATATTTCCTTCTCCTTCAGATTTGTCTCATTCTAAATCTATGTGTTTAATCAGGCAGTGTCACTTGTAGGAGCTGACCTCATGATGCTGACCATCAATTTAAAGCTCTCACTAATCCTTTCAATCTAAGTGCATGAAATTGGGGAGAAACGAAATTGAAGAGTGGGGGACGAGGAGTTAAATTCAGAAGCTTCTCTTTCCACTTGTTCTGTATTATGATTATTACATTTAATGCAACAAATTTTATTTTTAGAAATTTTTACTTAAGATCTTATTAGTTTATTAATAATCTTCCAGAGCAAATAAATATTTGGGAGAGGGGGTTATCTCTCTGGCATTAATACATGTAGAAAAACAAGGAACATATTACTTTTTGTTGAAGCAGGAGACTGGGAACATCTGAGTTTTTTTCTTACTATGTGACCACAGATTGGTCACTTCATCTGTCTTTGCCCAGTTTCCCCATTACATCACTACAATACATATATTTACCTTGAAGAAATGTTGTAGGAATCCATTTCTATGCTTCTTCTCACAAGGGTTGAGTACTCTTTACATATAGTTTAAGATTAGTGCAAAAATATAAGTGTTAATATGTTCATGAAATTTTGGGATTATGCATGTTTTAACAGCTTGCTTCTTTTTGATGTACAAGGTAAGTAGTTATATTGATTGGGAATTTTTGTGGTATAAGACATGATTAAGAATATTTTTGTTGTTTTATATACCTAAATTGAAAATCTGTGTATTTTCTCTCTAGCCTGTGTACACATTGAAGGATGCCCAGGAAAAAGAGGTGAATAAAATAGCCAGTAAGAGATTAGAGCAGCAAGTGTTGACCTTGAAAGCCCAGCTCAGGGACCAGGCTGCTTTACAAAATCAGTTTCATGACTTGCAGAATGAAGTGGAACTCCTTCAGGCTCAACTATGTGAAAAGGTATAAAATTGTTCTCTTTGCACTTAAATGTGAGCTTAGATGTCAGATTCTACATCTCTCTTTTCAAAGCGGAGAAACAAAATAGTCTTCTTTCCTGGGAATTAATCTGAGGATAGTTAAATGGTTTCCAGGCATATACAAGTACTCCTAACTTCAGAGAAATAGGGAAAAGATGTAAACTACCTAAGTGATCCATGTTATGGAAAAATGATAGATGATCATGAAAATTCAGTCTCTGCTCTGATTAATCCCCATAGTGTAATGCGAGCACAATGATGTTGAAATTCTTTATAGAGCCACCTCCTTGGCTTAAATTGTCAGGATTTTTTAACATTCACAACTCTCTTTTTCCACTATATCAGATTATGAAACTCCAAGCTAATTTTGATAGAGTTTTCCTAACTTTTTGGTTCACCTGTTAGGGTTACACATGAAGAGTTTCAGTAAGACATTTTCAGACAGGTGTGTGGTTTGGATTTTTGTCATAGTTATTCTGGTGAGAAGCCCCATGTATTCACAAATGCACTGAGACAAGCAGTTTCTACATTATTTTTCACCTGGCAAAGAGCAGGTACATTAAGATTTGCAAAGCTGCTGCCTTACAGTGTTACAGCAAAGCTACTGCTGTAAGTGTGACTACAGCTACTGAACTCTTGGGTAGAAACAAATTCCTCCTAGGACTTCTTTCCCTTAGATTTTGTTTCCTATTGGGAACTATATTTTGGAATAGGATAATAGTTACAGTGTGAGCCAAATTAGAATTGCCCACCAGGCTCTGAAACAGCTACGAAATGGCATGTTCTCAATAGTGCTCTTTGTTCTTCATAGCCTGACACAAGGAGTAGAACATGCTTCTTCTCTGAAATACAAGAGATTATTGTCTTCTCCCTACTGGGAACAGGTTTCATTCTGCTTTCTCCCCAGTAAATCCATCTTTCTACAACTTTTGTTTCTGTTTTGTTGTTGTTTGTCTGTTTGTTTGGTGGTGGTAGCTCTGTTTTGTTTTTCCTAGCCTCACCCTGTGCTGTGGTTTGCTCTAAACCAGTCCTGTAAAGAGAGTTAGTGGCTTGTCCAGGCATGGGTTGGGGGAGGCCTCTTAGAAGAACAGTGCTGGTAAAATGAAACTGTTCTGTAGTATCACATCAGGTGGTAGGTGAGTAAAGGGTGAGATGTGCTGTTCAAATAAATGGACAAATCCTAATTCTGTTGCCTCAGCAAGATGTGTTGCTCCCTGCCTCATCAAGAGCTGAATGTCTCCAGTGCAGGAACCTACTGCTAGCTCTTTGTTCCCCTAGTGCAATGTAAATACAAGTTTCCCCTGTCCTGCCTGCTCTGATTCCTCCCAAGCCCACAATTTATTAGCTGAGGACAATGTGACCTTTTTCAGCATAACTGATTTCTCATAAAGGAGGGTTTTTAATGATGAATATTATATACTTACTGTAAACTTTATAGAAATATAAATTGTCCGGCAAGATAAATACAAAGTAATCTTTATTGTCAAAAGTACTGTATTTGTTCATAATGGTAATGGATTTTTTGTAGCAAGATACTGTGGGTTTTTTGCATAATCAGAAAAGAGGGTTATCAGTAGATTTTAATGATAAGGTACAGACTAAGTAATCTGGCCCTCCCTGCTTCACCTCCTAATAGAGGACATGTATCAGCTGTGTCAGAGTAAAAGGCTGTTGATGTTTCCTTTCCAGAGTAGAATATACATGCAGAAAATCCTTCCTCTTTTCTCTAATTTATAGTATTGATAAGAAAAAGGAAAATTTTCCCCCAACAAATGTTTTTGAAGATTCACAGAGTAAATATGAACCTGAGTGCATAATGAAGGATACCAAGTCTTGACTGTGATGCTGCTTTGATTAAATAACCTCACTGATCTAAGGCTCCATCTAAGAACATCCAAAACCCTTTGATAATTTTTAGACTAATGCTAATGTAGGGCAGTGTTTGTATGCCAGAGCCTATTTGTGTGCAGCCAGTGCCTTGCACTG
Organism: Zonotrichia leucophrys gambelii; assembly: GCF_028769735.1. Classification (NCBI taxonomy): domain Eukaryota; kingdom Metazoa; phylum Chordata; class Aves; order Passeriformes; family Passerellidae; genus Zonotrichia; species Zonotrichia leucophrys. The sequence continues at coordinate 54,372,524 of NC_088173.1, forward strand.
ATTCATCCTGTTTGTGATACAGGGTCACACAGGTATGCAAAGTGTACACCTCAGAGTCAGGTCTAAAACAAATATCAAAAAAACACTGGAGTATTTAAAAGTAATTTTTTTATAAATTGATGCAGGATATTATTCAACCTTTCAGGAGAAAGAGCTGCAGAAGAGCAAGTCTGAAGTGAAGTTGACATTAGCTCCTCTGAAGGTACTGTGTTTCCCTGAACCCTGATTCAGGAACTGCACAGGGGAATCCCTTTGCTTACAGGCTCTGTGCCTTCCTCTAGAGCTGTCCCTGTTTTTCTGGTGCTGCTGCCTTCACCTCAGTGAGCAAGGGCTCGCTGATATCATTGCAAAGTCACTTTCAACCTCTCAAAAGGGGGACCTTGCACATGGAAAGGGAACATCTCTTTCCAGTTTATCTGTGCATATATATTGAAGGTGTGGAGGCATCTAATAATGTAGAGACATAGAAATACAGTCTGTAGCTTTGGGTCAAAATGTGGAATTACAGATTAGACACAAAATGTAATCTTGCAGTCTCAGAAGGGAGTGAAATGACAGAGCCATGGGATGTTTGTGTGTTCATGCCACACAGGCTAAGCTGGCTTGCCTCACCCAAAAGTGCCAGGAAAGGAACAGCTTCATTAGGAGGATGCATGATGAATTCCACAGGCAAGGATTTATTAACTCTGCATTTGATGAAGAGATGAAGAGCCTGGTGAATGACATGACCCTGGCAGAGTACATGGTTGCTTTTACACCAATGTGTAATCAAGTGGTAAGTGCTCCTACTTCCTTGTAGTATCCTCATGTGTACACTATTGAATTAAGTGGTGGTTTTCAAAGTGTTTAGGGAGACTTAATGTGCAACTGTAAAACATATTTCATTGCTTAATGTAAGTATTGCTTCAGACAAATCATGGAGTTGGCCATTTTACTGTTGCTGTTGGCAGGGTCTAAATTTCAGGAGCTTAAAGCAAAGTGCATCAGCGTTCCATGCAAGAAACACTCCCCTGGTATTTTGACTAAGTATCTGATGGATAATGCAGCATGTATTACTCAATTACATTTTAAATATAAATTTTGCATTTCTTTTCTGCACAATGAATTGTTTCAGATTTCTGAAGAAGTCAGGGAAAAAAAGGTCATCTGTGAATATTTTAAGACTTAACTCGTGAACATTTGTAGACTTAACAAATGTGAGCATTTGTATTCAAAAGGGAGTTGGTCACTTGTGTTTCTCTGGCAAAGCAAAAGTGGGAAAGGAAGTTTGACACCTGGTTATATTCAATATTGTCATTAATATCTTGGATACTGGGAATAAACTTCCTAATTTTGGAGTTACACCTACTTGAAGACTTTCTTAAGGACAGAAATCTCAATCTGGCAACCTGAAAAAAACAGGAATTCCCTTGCAGTACTTCAGTGTCCATCAAGAAGTTCTTTTTCCTTTTGATGTCTGTTTCTTGGGTTTTTTTTTTTTTAAAGCCTGTAAAGTACCCAGACAATATTTGATAATGTTTGTGTCAAGTACACTTGAGTAGAATCTTTTTGGTTAAAAGTGGGGTATGGGGAAGAAGTACTGTGTGTTACACATTTGTATAATTTTGTGTGCTTGTAAAAACAGTACACAGAATATTGGTTCATACTATATATTGTACTTCAGCTGACACAATGCACTGCAAAATGAATACATAAAAAGAATTTATCTTAATGACACTTGACATTTTCACCAGCAGAAGATGATCAAAATTGGCATATAGTATAGTAAATCCACAGGCTTATTTTTGTGATGATTTTGCACTTTTACACACCGAGTGGTATTCTGTATCATGTTGATAGTGCTTATTCTTACAGTGTTACTAAGTCTTGCAAGCTATCAATCAGTCCTGCTTGTTTTTGTAGCAAAAAGCAATTTAACTGGATGTTAAGGAAAAGGTGGATTGATTCCTGGCTGCAGGATGGGACAGGACTCTGTGTCTGGCTGTGTCTCCTTGAATACCTCAAGTGTGGGTCCAGCAATGCCTCACCCAAGCTATGGGACTCATCTGTCAGAAGGGAGATAGTACTCCTCTGCCTCCAGGCTTTTCTCAGACACTGCTGTGATAGATAAGCATTAATAAAGCTTGCCAACACAATAAATATCAAAATACTGTTCACACTCACACTGTCTCCCTAAATGTTCAATTACCACAAAACTTAGCAGGTTCAACTTCTAGGTTCAACAAGAGAGAATTAGATTAAATATGTATTCTGATAGCCAGTGAACTTATCTGCAGCATAGAGCCCCACATTAAATCCCCTGCTTTGACAAATATTTAGCTGTTCATATTAAGTGGAGCACAAGCCCCTTCCATGGTGTCTAGCACTGCAGTGGCCACAGGTCTCACTTAGGCTCAGGCACAAATAGGATTCAAGCCTGGGACTTTTATCATGTGAGGAACAGACTGGCTCTTGCTGGATGTGCTCACACTGAGCTGAAGGCTCCTCTGGTCTGTGATAAATCCTTCCACATATGACAGGGGGAAACTTTCCTATCAAGGAAGAGTTGCATGTTCTCATGAAAAATGTCTATTTCTATCAGGTTTCCAGTGGAAGACACTTTCAATGAAAAAATGTCCAAGTTTCACCACTACTAATTTAATGATGATTACAATAAAAATTAAAAAAAAAAGGAGAGAGACTGTTTCATATTCATGTGACACATTCCTTTGGTTTAAAAGATCTTGTACTGAATTCTGTGGACATATGTTTAAGTGAACTAACTTTTTATCTTGGAAATTTTATTTCTTGCTTTTGATTCTTATTCTCCCTGGAATTCACATCTAAGATTCCAGACCTATACCAAACATGCATTTACATAAAATTCTTTTGAAAGCTCATTCCTTCCTTCCACTCAGTTTTTCACTCCTACAGCATTCATAACATTAGAATTCTACTATACAAAACCTGGTGGATTGCTGTTTTTTGGGGAGGTTTTTGCTTTTATTTTCCTTCTTAAATTAAAGATTTGCAATTGTCTTTATTCATTACTGGACCCAGTAACAAGTGGAGCCCTGTCACACATTGGCAGCAAACCTCTGTGCCTTGACTTATTGATGAATTTCAGCTCAAAGTTTGCAGTGATGAATGAAGAACTGATCCAGAGCCTTTTGAAGGGAAAGAGGACTCTGTACTCAATTCAGGGCCTGACCTTTTGTAGTTCAGTAAAAATCTTTGAGTCATGTTCTCCGAGAAAAAAATTATTGGTTCATAGTTCTATAAAGAACTCCTTTTTTTTTTTTTTGTCTGTACATGAAATTACAAGTAGAGGGGATAGAGCTGCTTCAGCTGGGTGCTGGGATGCCCCAGCTTTGGTGGGGCACTTATGGGCACCACCAAGTTACTCCTGCTCACAGACCAAGGCAAACTCCAGTTCTTTGCTCGTTCAGGACACGATGGATGGTTGATCATTTCCTTCTGTTTGCCAGAAGTATTTTCTCCCAAATTTTCATCCCAACTAAAATACTAAACCACAAAGATGATATTATGCAAAGCCCACTGTCTTTGGAGCTTTTCTTCAGACTTTCAAGGCTCTGCTCTCAGACATGATAAATCCCTGTTGTCCCTGTGGCTTTATTTTGCTGACTAACTCAAGACTTCCATCAGTTCAGTTCAGCAGAGCTGCATACATTTGAGGCTTGTCATTCTTGATTATTTTCACAGCTCAGTGTTACATTCAAATATTTGTTAGTGAAAAACAAAATTTGCTTGAATCATGTAGTATCTCGTAATTTTGTTTGAGCGGTGCACTCTTCATTGAGGTCAGATACATGCTAGAGTATTATGTTCATAAAAGACAGTTTTCCTTATCTTAATAAGTCACTGTAAAGAGGACTAGGTTTTGAATTACTTTTCCTCATGATAAAACTGTACACCATGAAGCTTTTTGTTTGTAATTTAGCTTAATTAAGCAATTTAGTATAATTTAATTTAATTTTACTTGGTTTTTATCATAATAAACATATATGATTGCAAGGAAGGGGTTTTATTTCAATTCTTTTTCATCCAGCATCTATGTCACTTTGGTGAAAGCAAAAATTCTGTGTGGGATGGTGAATAAATGCTGACTCTCAGCTTTGAAAAAGGTCATCTTTTGGGCAGGCATTGAAATGACAACGTATGTCTAATATGAACTTGAAATTTTTGGAGGCATGAAGAAGGTAATTTCTAAGGCTTTGTAATATATTCTCTCTTTAAAAGACTTGAAAAACCATTGCAGGCCATTGGAGTGGAGTGATAATAAATTTTGGCAATAGGAATATTTTAAAACCTTGTCTTGTTTTGTATCTGGAAAACAAAAAGCATGTGGCTGAAGAGGACACATTGCTGGGACAAGGGCTGCCTCCAGCAGGTACACGTGGCACTGGGCACAGTGCCCTGGCCGGGAGTCACATCCCCAATGTCAGACACAAAATGTGTGTCCACGTTTGGCCTTTTGTCATGTCCCATTTTAATCACCTCCTTTTCAATGCTGATTTTTTTTTTAATTGGAAGGACCTTGGCCTCATCTCTTTTTTCTTGCCTTTGTAGAATTAATCAGTGGACATTATTAACAGTTATTGTTTTTCTGCCTCTCCCAGGGAAGAGAGCACAGGACAGCATTCATCAACTGATCTTGGACATTCATGTTCACAGAACATCTAACAATAAAAGACTTGGCTTTGCAACAGCTGCTTTGCTTGGGATGGTAAAAGTAGGAAGCAAGAGGAGAGGTTCCAGATGAGTAATAGGACATGTGAAAGAGGAGGCTTGATTTTTTTCCTGAGTTTAGGTGTCTTCTTGCAGTTTAAGGGCCAGGATTTACCCGGTCGGGCTGGTTTGAACAGGAGGCAGTATCCATGCTGCTTTTGGTGGATCAGAGAACCACGCAGGGGAGCAAGTGAGCTTGGCTCCCCTTTCATATGGACTCAGCCCAGCCACTACAGTTGTGCAATATTTTGGGCCTTTTCTCTCTCTTTTGGGCTAGGTGAGAAGAAAAAGGAGTATGTTTAATTCTTTCCTTCGAATGACTGAGCAAACTGCCTCTGTCTGGATGTCTGTAATGGAAAATGCTGCTCATCCAATTTCTCTTGTGCTGGAGCACTTTGACCTGATGATATATTTTATATATTCTTTCCATACTGGATCTGAAACCATTGTGGCTGTTTGCCCTCATTTCTTGGGGCTGAAAGGGAATTTGTGCAAGGGATGTAGGGATAAATGGTAGTGTTTTTTAATGCTTTTCATGAAGTCATCTTAAACCTTGTGGATGGAAAGCTCCAGGCAAGGAATGTGTCCAGTGCAGTGAATTGTTTTACAGAATAGGGATTAAATGCTCAGAACAGCATAGCTGAATTCTTCTTTCTGTCAAGGGATCTTCTGAGATATGTTTTGATAGAACAATGCTTTTTGTTTATTTATTGGTTTGTATTTCTACTCATTACTTTGCAAGTTTTCAGTGAACTGTATTTGAAAATAATAGGCCTGAAATAAATTCTCTGATGTTTTCCTTAAAATGGTTTGTGTGTGGCTGTGAAGGCCAGAGGCTTTTCTGGCACTGAGGGTGAGATACATTTCCTATATGATGTCTGTACTTCTGACAGTCATCTGTGGTAGTTTATCTATTTATTTTCATAGTTAAACCAGAGAAAAACATCCTTCCAAGGAATTATGCTGCCCATTTTATGTACCTGCTTTAGGTAAGTGCAGATGACTGAGCACTGACAGGCTGCCCAGAGAGGGAGTGGAGTCTCCTTCACTGGAGATCTTCAAGAACCGTCTGGACACAATTCTGTGCCTTGTGCTCTGGGATGGCCCTGCTTGAGCTGGGAGGGTGGAGCAGATGACCCAGTGTGGGCCCTTCCAGCCTGACCCATCCTGGGATTCTGGGATAAGGTGGGAAGAGCTGTGGAAGTTGGGCTCCAGTGGTTGTCAAGAGGGCCAGGGGGAGATAGACTTTGGTTTGATAAATACCACCCTCAGAAGGGAGAAAGAATTTAACTTTGGGCTTTCAGCCTTTTTGGGACAAGGCTGATCAAGAGCAAGGAATCTTTCAAGACAAAGTTTTCTTTGCAGAAAGGTGTTTGTTTTTTTTTACCTGACATTACAAAAAACATGCCTTGAATCATTGGAATTGCAAGTGGATGAAGGAGTGGAATAGGTTATTTAGTAATTTTTTTTTAAAGAAGGGTGAACTCCATTGCTGAGAGATATGGGTTTTTTTGACTTTTAGAGAAATTATTACAAATACTGAGAGACATGAAATACAGATTTAAAAAAGTTAGGTGCAGCCTGGCCTTTGCAATAAAATACCTGATAAAGCTGTTCAATAATTATGTAAGTGGTTGTTTGGATAGAGAGGATGTCAAGAATTTTTGCTGGCTGAGGAGAAGGTTCTTACTCAAGGTTAGTGCCCTTTGAAAGTAAAATTTGGTTTAGCTGACAAGATTTAGATCTATTTCCTGACTGCATAATACAGATATTTTAGCAATTTTTTTTGCTGTAGTTCATGGACAACAGCATGTGTTTCTCTAGAGCAGCACATGCCAGTACAGGAATAGCCATGACTAAAAAAAAGAAAAGCTTTAAAAACTAACCTTCCTTTATTTTCTGATAAATTGTAGGATTTAGGTTATCATAAAATGTACAATTAAAAATATACAGATAAATTAAAAGATTTTCATCTTCTCTCTGACACCACTGTTTTATTTTTTTTGTAGTGTTGGGGTAAGTTGATGTTTTTTGGTTCCAATAGCAATCCTTCCTAGAACCTGGCATTATGCAAGTTTACACTCTTCTCAGTTTGGTCAAATATCACAATATTTTCATTTCTTCCTAGGTGGGATATTTTGTGGAAAATTGAAAGGAAAGCAAAAAAAAAAAAAGGAAAATAGAATAAATATAGTAAAAAAAAAACCCAATAAAAAAGAACCAACCTGAAAAAAAACAAGCTAATGTCTAGGCAATTGAGACAAAACACAAAATTTTTTGCTTAGCTGTAGGAAAGTGCTGTAGGAAATACAATCTCTAGTTCTAGTCTTATGACACGCCAGAGATGAGTCTTGAGAATCATACCAATTTCAAATATAGTGCAGACTATACTGTGAAATCTTCATCAGGGGAGTAACATCTTCACTCCCTGGGGTTTGCATTAACCCTGCTTTCTGCTGAGTGTCACTACTTTGGCAGCAGAATAATTTGCTAATTCAAGAGGCAAAAAGGTTTGTGGGGTAAAGAGCTGAAGGAAAGGAATGACCCTTCAAGAAGGTTATTTTTCTAGAAATTACTTGTGCCAGTGTCACAGCTTTTATTTGGTGTTGTGTTTTTTTCTGGCAGCTTTACCAACTCCCCTGCCTATGAGCAGGACAATGATTTGCCTTTTCAGGGTCATTGAGCTCCAGAACTTGTTCTGCTCCTGCTCACTCTCATCTATCACCACAAATGCCTCTAACTGTGCTTCCTGTAGTGAGGAAATTCTCATCAAATATTTTTAGATCTGATATCTTCATGCCTCAAAACATTTCAGGGCTGACCTTTCATTGCTTTAAGCCAGCTGGCATTTTATGTGAGTGATGGGGAGAGATATGGCACTTGTAACCTTGGTTGGAAACCAAGGACTTCTGGAGCTGCCTTGGGCTCCTGTGTCTAGAGGGGAACCTCCAAATATAAAGATTTCATTTTCCAGCTGATCTGTTCCTGCAAAGCTAGGACATGTTTGGGTATTCATGCCACCTTGCCTAAATAAATGCAATATCCAGATGGCATCACAGGCCCCCTCTGTAATCAACATAGAGAAAACAAACATTTTAGGGAAGAGCAGAAATCTAAATTCTGTGCCCCAAACTGACCAATGTGGGTGTTCCTTCCATTCCTGATGTGCCTGCCTTGTTCCCTGGCCTGTTGTTCAGCCTGAAATCAAGTTATCCTGAAATAATAAGGATCCAGGAGGGAGCTGCTGCTGGGCAGTGTCTCAGCTGGCCACACGTGCTTGTGTTGGGCATTTCAAGGGGACCAATGGCCACAATTCATCAGAACTGGTTCCCTCTGCTCATGGTGGGGAGCCAAGAACAGGAGGTGAAATGGCAACAACAAAAACACCATGTGTTCTTATTTATGTCATAATAGAACTATATTTAGATGCAGAAACTTGTCAATAAATGCTCATCTTTCTGTTGGGTCATTTCAGAGCAGTCTTACACTGCTATTGCATTTCAGAGTCCTTTGATTTTTTGGTCTTTTAATGGACACAAGTGATGTAGCTAAGACTCAGTAAAGATGCACAAAGCAAAACCAATATATTATTTTAAGTAAAAATTGTATATTATTTTAAGTAAAAATGGTTTTTCTTTTAAGTAATTCTTCCTGACCTGGCATATATATGTATTGCATTTCTGGAGCTTTTTCAAGAGGCCTAATGGCAATGAGATGTTAATGCATAATGAGGTAAAATAATTTTAGAAAGAAAGAAATAAATCTTCAAAAACTGAAAGGCTGAAATGACAAAGCTTGCAATCTCAAGAAACAATGCAACAGTGATAATGGCAGGTATAAAAAATTTGGCTTTGAATGATAAAATGTACTGCCTTGTAGTAGTCAGTATTCAGGGAGATCTACTTGCAACTGTTATGAAAATGTGCATAATTAAACTGCCATTTCTCTCTTAAATTTGTCTGCAGCTCAGTGACGATATTCTAAAAGGATAGTTTGCTCTGGTGTTAAAGTTGATTTGGATGTGAAATAATCAACTGAATTAATTTTTTTGTTTGTTTGTTTGTTTGTTTTGAATAGGAGGGTCTGGATAAGAGTTCATGCAGTCAACTTCTGGAGACTGTTCAGCTTTACTTTTTTGAACATTCATAGGTAGACAAACCTGAATTAGTTGTGCAGTGTGGAGTGAAAAAATATGTTTGTAAAAGAATCCTGTTAGAAATTTTTAAATCCTTCAGGAGAACTGAGATAATTTGTAAAATTAGAAATTTTTTTCTAGTTTTAATCTATGTTTTCTTAATGGCCCAAGGCAAATTTTCAGCTGTAGTTAAAGCTTAGAGATCTTTTTTGTTTTGTTTTGAGGATGACTTGTAACATAGGATTCTTTATTTGAGAGGTGCAGGAATGCTCAACATCTGAAATAATTAGTATGTTATCTTTTCCCTTATTTTGCTAAATGTAGTTTATTTACAGGTAATTTCTGTGAATACTTCTTTTACTGAACTCATCCAAATGGCTTCCACTAATCCAAAACGAGCAGCATTGGAAAACTTAATCAATCTTGAATTTGTTAAAATGCTATTTTCTCTTGCAGATGCTGCCTTCCTCCACAGATGTTTCACAGGCTAAGGGGCAGCCAGAGGGTCCTGTGGCAGGTGCCAGAGGGAACAGGAGGATTGGGTCAGCACCTGGTGACTCTCAGCCCCCACAGCTCTCCCCTCACCCCAAACCTGTGTGCTGGTTCTTCTGTCACAGTAGCAAGCCCAGAGAGGATCACAGCCTTGCATTGAGAGCTGAGAGAAAACCACCCCAAAAACTGCCAGGTCAGTAAAAGTTTTCTCACTGGTTTTAGTTCAGTGAAATCTATTATTCTTGGCAGAAGATACAGATGTTTGAATGATTCCTTCCAGAGACGAACAGTTGATTGTTAGTTTAGACAAGCTGACAAACTGTTTCATGTTTTTCATTATGGATTTCTTTCCCATTGTTTAAGAGGGGCATGGGGCTTACAAAAATAATTAAAATATTTTGATTTCATCATGGTGTATCTTAGTCTATGTTATGATAATCTTTGCAAATTGTTGGATGTTTTAAAAATAAAAGTTGTTATGTTGATCTTGTCCTACCTTTTTTCCCCTCCAATTCTTTTTTTTTTTTTTTTTTTTTAGTGATCCAATTATTCCTATGCCCTGAAGCTCTTTATAGTAATTTCCATTAACTGCAGGAATCCTGTTAAGAACAGAGCTGATCAATTGCAATTGCATTTGTGACAGTCTGCTGCTAAACTAAACACGCAAGAGATTTCAGCCTCTCCGAGACAACATAACCTCTCCATGCTTGTATGGGAACAAAAGTCAAATATGCAATTACTGCAGCCAGTTTGGTAGAGTAGTTAAAAATATTATTCCAGTGAATTTCCTTTATGATCTTGTGTCCGGTTTATCTCGGCTGTTTGAGGGGCCTGGAAAGGCCCGAGGTGGCCTTGGGGCAGCCCGCGTATCGAAGGACGAGAAGAGGCTTCAGTTCTTCTTTCTGGTTTTATGTTTATTAATTGTTTATCTAAAAGATGTTCTTTCAGCCGAACAAAGATCTGCTCAGCAGTCAGCCATGGGCACACTGTCTCTGCCCTCCCGGGCAGCCACGTATCTTTATACCCCTTGCTACGTATACAATATTTATCATTTTTCCCCAATACCATCTATTGTTATAACTCGGTGTACTCTTAGTAATAACCAATAGAAAGGTGCCACCGTGGCCAAAGAAGATGGAGGAGAAGAGGAAGAAGAAGGAGGGCAGGACACACCCCAATTCCTCCATCTTACTCCTCTAAACCCCCCTGTACATAAATCCTAAACCCTGTTTCTCACTCTCTAATTAACTAATCCCTTCACCATTCACCCTGTGAAGCCCTCATCCTTGTCGTCTCCTATGTAGGGTTAAAGTCCAGCTACCAGACACTTCTGGCAACATTCCAGGACTCCCGAGCCCCCCCAGGGTCTCGGTGGCTCAGCATCTCAGGACTGAGATCTTGAGATCCGACATCTCCCCCTTCTGTTTGCCCCAAGAAAACCTCTTTTACAATCCGATTCATGGCATCTGGGACGACATGGATGAGGACTAGGAAAATTATTACAATATAAAATCCTAAACTATTAAAACATAAAATCCTACCCTTAAAATTCTTCTCCAAATGGGAGAAATGTCAAAGAAATCTGCCCTTAAAATTCCTCTCCAAATGGGAGAAATGTCAAAGAAATCTACCAGCTGATCAATTTATGATCCTTTGTCACTTTTCCCTAAAATAGGTAAATTTACCCCATTGCCTATTGCAATTCAAGACCCCAAGGAGAAAACCTCCCAGTCTTTCGTTCTTATACAGAAATATTCAAGACCCCAAAGAGAAAAACCCCCCCAGAGTCTTTCGTTCCTCTTGTTTCTCTTCTGAGTTGTCCTTTGCAGTCTGAGTCCCGACTTTTGTCTGAGTATTCGTTTCTTCTTATATCTTGTTGAGGAAAATCGCTGCATAGTTGCAGACTCGTTACGAAATGATGCTGTAGCTCTGCTGAACCAATCCGGCATGTCATGCACTCAGGGGTTACCTAGTTTTGATTCAACTGACAATAGTGTTAGAAAACACACGCTTCCCCAGGAGGGGAGAGGCTTAGGACTCCGAGGGTTTTTTACCAAAGGCACCAAGTCTGGAGAGGGCCCCTCCTCGCCTGAGACGTCACCGGGGGTCTGGCCCGCCCCCGCCCGCGCTCGGCGCATGCGTGCTTTCCGAGCTGCTCTCTGTCTCTCCCGAGGTAATTTTTCCCTCTCCCTTTTTGTTCCGCCTCTGAATTTTCCTCCTTCGGTCTGCCCCGACTCTGTCTCCTCCTCCTCCGACGCTGTGTGTGTGTGGCCTTTCGTCAGTGTGTGCGGCCCGCCCCCGCCGGCACCCGCGCCGGCCGCGTCTCGCTCCGGGTTTTTTTGCGTCACAACTGCGCGCCCCCTGCGTCTCACGGCAGCCTTTCTGGGATTGCGCAATTTCCCCCATGCCGCTGCCCATGTCGGACGCCCCTGCTGCGCTGGCATGTGACTTCTCCCCCCGGGTTCTTGCGAGTTTTGCCCGTCGCGCGCGTTTCTGCTACCTTGCCGGCCCCCGGGGCCGCTGCACCCTGGCCCTGAGTCAAGCAAAGCCGCGCGAAAACACGTATCCTCTGTTTTTTCTTCACCCGCGCTCCCCGCCTGCTCCGCTGCAGCCTGGCTTCCCTGCTCCGTTGCCGCGGCATTGCGAGAAAGCGCGCCCCCCGGTCCCCTCTCCCCCCCCTGTTCTCCCTCTGCTCCTGAGTCCTCCATGCTCTCTGGACTTTTTGGACGCTTTTTGGGAGTTTTCTGGGGTTTCTGGGTTTTGGGACCGGGTGTTTTAATAATATTTCTCGCTCTTTTTCTCCAAGAGCATTTTCCTCTCGGCCTTTTAAGGCCAGAGCTAATAATTTTTTCCTGGAGCCTTGCTCCCCCCTCTCTTTCAGAGAGGCCTCCCCCCCGGACGTCTGCTGCGTCTGTTGGGTTATTTCTTCCTGGCCTTTTAAGGCCAGAGCTAATTTTTTCCGGAGTCTTGCTCCCCCCTCTTTTGAGGGCCCCCCCCCCCCGGACGTCTGCTGCGTCTCGGGGTCTTCCTTCCTGGCCTTTTAAGGCCAGAGCTAATTTTTTTTTTTTTTTTGTTTCTGTCACACCTTATAAGGCGGACAAAATTTCCCGTTGTTCCTGGGAAAGTGTGCCCCTCATGTTCTTATTTTTCAGGCTTTCTTACCAAATCTGTCGTTCAGAGCAGTCTGGACGTCTCGATCTGTCCAGCAGATCATGAGAGGTGGTCCCAGGGCGCCTTCTGGTTCCAGTCCGGGCTGTTCTGCTACGAATTATCTTCGGCAGAAACTGAGAGGTGGAATTCTCAGTGACTGCTGTTTTTTTGCAGTCTCTGTTGGCTTTTTTTTTTTCTTCTTCTCTCTGGTCTTCAGGGCTTTGAAGGTGGTGGTGGTGCCCCCCCCGAAAGGTTTTGTGGTGGTTCGAGCTCACCCAGTGGAAGCCAAATGTTCGGTTTATCTCCCCCCGAAAGGTTGTGGTGATTCTGGTCCGTCCAGGGACGCCAAATGTCCGGTTTATCTCCCCCCGAAAGGTTTTGGTGATTCAAGTCCAAGTGTCCGGTTTATCTCGGCTGTTTGAGGGGCCTGGAAAGGCCCGAGGTGGCCTTGGGGCAGCCCGCGTATCGAAGGACGAGAAGAGGCTTCAGTTCTTCTTTCTGGCTTTATGTTTATTAATTGTTTATCTAAAAGATGTTCTTTCAGCCGAACAAAGATCTGCTCAGCAGTCAGCCATGGGCACACTGTCTCTGCCCTCCCGGGCAGCCACGTATCTTTATACCCCTTGCTACGTATACAATATTTATCATTTTTCCCCAATACCATCTATTGTTATAACTCGGTGTACTCTTAGTAATAACCAATAGAAAGGTGCCACCGTGGCCAAAGAAGATGGAGGAGAAGAGGAAGAAGAAGGAGGGCAGGACACACCCCAATTCCTCCATCTTACTCCTCTAAATCCCCCTGTACATAAATCCTAAACCCTGTTTCTCACTCTCTAATTAACTAATCCCTTCACCATTCACCCTGTGAAGCCCTCATCCTTGTCGTCTCCTATGTAGGGTTAAAGTCCAGCTACCAGACACTTCTGGCAACATTCCAGGACTCCCGAGCCCCCCCAGGGTCTCGGTGGCTCAGCATCTCAGGACTGAGATCTTGAGATCCGACAATCTTGGAATAAAATAAATGCCATGAAACAATTAAAAGCATAGCTTTTGCTTTTGGCATTAATGAAAAGAACATGGAAGATACTGAGATTTTCTTTTAGTTAAGTAATTTATTATGCAATGAAATGGTGACTCAGAATTCTGATAATATGTTATCCTGATATAACAGGGGATATATGTAACAGTTCAAATCAAGTTTCTTGGTCCTTTTCTCTCTCCCACTCACACAGAAAAAAGACCAATGAAAATATGGCCATGAAAGAAAACTGTTATGAACATCAAAATGCGAGTAGCTCTTTGATTGATCTTCGTGAGCTCAGAGGTTATTTTTTTATATAAATCATAGGAGCTTTAATTAAATCCCAATGAAAGAGGATAAGGGCCTCTTGTACAATTATCTAGGAGGCCACAGCTTAAATCAGCCTCAGTGCATAGAGCATCCTGTTTCCATAAAAACATGAATGCTCTGCACACTGGGACATCCAAGGTTCCTGTTTTCCTTCCCTCCTCAGATACCTCCAGCTGTCCCCTCCAGCTCAGACCCGTGGGCTGGTCCCAGCCTGCCCTGATCCCTGGGGCAGCCCCCTGGGCTCTGCTGCCAGGGATGAAGGATGCTGTGGTGCCCCTGGACTGTGCTGTGCTCTGGGCTGCGGAGGGGCGGGATCAGAACCTGATGATAAATTCTGGGCTCACATAATGGGAAACCAGCCTGCAGGTGCAATTGCCCAGGGAGTGAAACACAAAAATGCCATTATGAATAAGGCATGGCTCTCTGGAGAAAAAACAGATGGCTCAACCTCAGCTACCACAGCAGAAAGCTATTTGCCAGACATGTTGTCAGCAAGTAATAAAGGTCAATATCCTATGGGGAGAAATCAGCAGCATGGGAAAGAATAAAACCTGCAGAAATAAAACAAGGTAAACATCCTAGCAATGGGATTTTCCCCATTGATACAAAAGTGCAATTTTTTTTTTTTAATCACAGATATTTGACTAGTTAGCACGGCCTAGCAAGTAGTTTGAGATGACTGAAAAATATATGGAAAAGAGCTGTGATAGTTTTTATGATCAAAATTTCATAGAACATTTGAGATCACTGAAATACAGGAATTTTTCATTAACCAGGCCACCTCCCCATTTTCTTTTCACCTTTTGTTGGTGATTTGATTTTCTTTTAACTGAGACTGTGAAACAAATCTATTAAATCACTTTTGCTTTTATGTATAACCTATTTCTTCAGTGTGCAGTGGCAAGTTCTAAAAGAATATCTCCCTTGTGTTACTGTTTCCTTTGGAATTTCAGGAAAGGTAGTGTCATAGACTTCCTAGAAATTAATTTTACAAAAATTAGGGGGTAGATTTGCTGTGTTTCTTTACTACTGGGATATTTTTAAAAAATATTTCCTTTTTCTTTTTATAGGCCCAACTAGAGCAGGACATTCAGTGTACTGCTGTAGGAGCTAGTATCTGTAAAATAGCATCCTTCAATTGCTGCTTTTAAGTAAAAACTTTTAGCTTAGCTTGAGTAGCTTTACTGGTTGTGTCCACAGCCACTTTCTTTAGGGGACTGCATGGGCATTGTGGGCACAGAAATATCTGAGTCTAGAGGATGGACAAAGCAGGCTGCACCCTGTGCTGCCAGACCCCTGCCACAGGGAGAAGGGCGTGGAGTGCCAGGCCAGCACTTCCTCACAGTCTGGCTCAGAATAGCTGTGGTCTGGGCTGCAGGAGCCTTGGGTGCATCCTGGCTGTGAAAATGAGGAGGGAGCAGTGTGTCTGTGCAGGTGCAGGAGTGCACTGATGCTGACTGGCTCTGGGAACTTTAACTGAGCATGGTTGTAAATTCTGCAAAATACTGATTTATATTGCGATCTCCAGAGTTAACACGTTTGGAAAACATCCATTATTCCTACATATTTTTCATTATTCTGTATTTTTCATCACTTTTATTAGAAAAGGGCATTCATACACAGTAATGCATGTCACAGTTGCTGTGCTTTTCCTCTGCCTCCATTGATTACCCCAGCTGGTTCATGGTATGTTGCTACTTGTTTTTTGGGAGCCAGAAATAAAATGCCTGGTTTTGATGAAATATTAATGCAACCACTCACACTTTATTGCAGAAAGCTGTCTTCAGTTGCTCAGCAAGGTAGCATTACAGCAGGAACTGAATTGCTCTCCATTCAACACAGCTTTAGAAAGCACACCCCAGATGCCAAGGAACATGGAAATAGTCCCTGCAAGTGATGCTGTTGAGTGCTGCCTAAGCAGGAGGTTCCAGTGAGATTCCAAAATGTGGGCTTTGCTTTTGTGTGTCTTTCACTTCTTCCTGATGCCTGGCTAGAACTTCTGAAGACAGATATACCTGCTATCCAGCCATCAGCTGCCTTGTCAAGTATTAAGATATTTTGATATGCAAAACCTCTTGTAAATATTTGACATGGTAACTGTTACATTGATAAAAGGATGCTTTAAGAATTAGCCACTGTGAGAACTTCTTGGAGCTTTATCTTGCTGACAGTGAAATACAGGGCCTGCCAGTTCAGTCTGAGGTCAGATCATAATGTGTGAAGGGTGCTAATAATAAGGATATTAATAATAATACTCTGTGATACTATGATAATAAGTCTTTGTTACCCTAGTGAAGCAATCTACTTTGTTTGGGGCTATGGTGACTTTCCATGAAATTAAGCCTTTGTCAGTCCAGTCTCTTTCTATCACAGATAAGTGTGGTTTATTTTAAGTGTTCAGGCTTCACTTTAAGCTAATTAGGTTATTTGGCCCCATTCTTCCTCCTGCTGGAACTAATAATTTCCTGAACAAGGGCTGCAGACACAGAGATGTCAATGGAAGAACAGACATTTGCAAGGATATTACCTGCATTGAAGCACAATAATTCAAAATGGACTCAAGCAATTCATCCAGCAAATGGATTCTGTGCTGGCACTTCGCTGCTTTGCTTCACAAGTCACAGATTTCAGTTAAAATCCTGTAGCCCCTTGTGGTTTTAATTTTTTAAGACATCCATTCTTCCTACTACAAAGCATTGTTTAAAGATGTGCAGATACCACAGTTACCATTTGGCCAGCTGTTTCAGCTGCTTTTCATTTCACTTAATTAAAAATGCAGAAGTTTGGACACTACATTGCAGGAATGGCAATAAATTAGCAGCAATCAGTTTGGAGAGCTGCATGCAGCAGCACTGGAAAAAGTGAGTCAGCTAAAGGTTTCCTCTTTTAAACCTCTGTCTTACTCAGTTTTTCCCACTACTGAATGGACAAATGAGAAGTGATGGTAAGATCATACCAAATAATTATGCACTAGTTGATTTGCAAGAAGATGAGAGGGTACATTGCACCATCAAACAAGAAACTTCGAATTATTTAAACATGGTCATTTATAGGAGCCTGACCCAAAATGTGCAGTGTCAGACCAGATGGTTCCTTTATTGGTGTTCTGCTGAGCTGAGGTCCTGTGGGAGTCTCAGCTTGCTCAGTGAGTTATACAGGATAATTAACTTTGGCCCTTATTCTGTGAACTATTTGCTGGGTTTTTTCTATATTGAGGGGGATCAGTAGCCATGTGATTGCAGAGCAAATCTGAATTGGCCTGTGTTGAGCCACCTGTGCTCTGCTGTTTGCCATCCATGGACCTGCATGAGTGGAATGGCATTATCTGCACTGGGCTGGATGAGGAGGATACTTGGAAGAAAGCTGGATGACAGAATGCTGCTTATTGACTGGTGCTCACTGAGCCTGCTCCCCATTCAGACTCTTCCTTTCCCAAAGATATTGTTTGAAACAGCACAGGAAACTGTTTTCTGGGATCAATAGTTAATATCAAACGAGTGCTTATTGATATACACAGGCAATATTTGCCCAGTTCTTTTTTCTAGATTTGAGCTACCTAATACTGAATCAAAATATCTCTTTTGAGCAGCAAAGTTATATCTTTTGTCTCTAGTTTAAACACAAGTATTACTTAGAAACAGAATTCCATGGAAGCAGAAACCTGAAATAGTGCATAGTGCTTTCTAAAGGCTGTGTGATAGATAAACATAAAAAGGAAACTCATTGTGTCCCGAGACTAAAAATGGACTGTGGAGTAGTCTGTACCCTCATAGAGGAGGAATTAGAATGTGAGGATCAAAAACCACTGGAAAGAATAGCCTTTCTCCTGTAAGAGGTGAAAAAAATCCATCACTTTCTTCCAACCCTGAATGAGTGTTTTCCTGAAATTAAAGAAAACTAATAATCCTCCTGCAGTTGTGCTGTACCTGTTTTGCTCTTCAATGGTAGGTGAAGTCATAAACAGTGAATGTAATGCCAGTTTTTTATGTTCAAATGCAAAGAACACCTAGAATGACAGGTCATGCATATTTTAAAGAGTTCTCTTTAGTCAGTGCAATTCCTGTGTTAGACTACTTCTCTGATATTTCAGGAAAATAGCATTCATAGTATTTTTTTTTAAATGGTAAGTTGCCCTGTATTTTGTCTGCACTCAGCTGTGCATGGAGTCTCACTTAACTAGAAAGAATTCATCCTGCAAGTTAAAAAGGTAAAGTTGCCCATTGCATCTTACAAATGTGTACAACAGAAATGGTTTGATCAGAATCACTGGAAGGAACATGTTCTCCATTCCTCTGTGAGAGCCGATATGCTGGAGAAGGCTGGGAAGTGGGGAAGATGACAAAACTCAATTTCTTTCAGGTAAAAGATGCCAGGATCCTAGGTTGTTCTGTATATTAAATTTTTGTAGAAAATGCAGAAGGGCTGCTCATGAAGCCTGCCGCTCCCCATGTATTGCTTGCCTTGTGCTATGGGAAGCTTTCATTCCCATGGGAAATTTGGGAATCAGGTCTTATGTTCAGTCTGTGCTCACTCAGCTTCATCCTCAGGACTGGTATTTGTAGGAGTGAGAACAGAACCAAGTTGCCTATGATTAAATCCCTAAGAATCCCTCTTTATATTTTTTTTTTTCGGTAGCAATTCTGACTTGTGAGAGTACTATCTGGTACCTTCTCAGTAACAGCCTTTTCACTGAGCCTGTAAGCTGATGGATATTAAAGCCCCTAATTAAAACCAGATAATGCATGAAAGATTTCTACAGTGCAAACCTTTCTCTTAAGGCCTGACTAAACAAAAAGACCTCACATATCTCTTTGCCCAAAAGTATTCTCATCAGGTCAGGCACCTGGTAGCACTGACTTGGGTCCATCCTTCTCACAATGCCTGTTCTTGGGAATGAGAACAACAAAGGCTGGGACAGAAAACCAGACATTTCAGAAAGAATGGCCTATTACATTTAGCTAGGAATAGAGCCTGTCAGCAGTCTATCTGGCTCTGATCATCCTATCAGTCAGGGTAATGGTGAACCATAGAACAATGTGTTAATTTACATATAAATGTGCATAAAATATTTATGTGCATATATATACACATATGTATGTGTATAATTGCATGCAGTTTGGCATAAATAAATATGGTTTAAAATAATAGGGAGAAGTGATTTTCTGCAGATCATTATTATTTTTTGTGCTTTGTTTTTTCCTCTGTCTTGGGATTTGCAAGTACAAGTGTACAAGTAAGGAAAAGGGTAGAGACTGATTTCTTTAATTCTTATTTTAAAGACTGAATTTAAACCTTAAATTAAGAGGGAACTAAGACTACGTAGTGGCATTTCTTGTTGTACCTTGACTACACTGCAGATTAAAAATCCAGGTATGTATCAGTCTGTCTTCTTCTTCCCAAATAAACTAGATTCCATGGGAAGGACACTCACTTGTGTGCTCCAAATGACAGCCTTAATGCAGCTGACATTGGGACCAGGCCAGCAGCGGACACTTTGTCCTACATCAGTTCAGTTCCCTGTTGTCTCTTTTCCTGCTGAAAGAGAAGGAAAAATCAGTGGTTGCATAAAATATTGTTAGCACAATTTTGCTTTTATCTGCATAAACCATTGAGCCTTTCCTGGAGTGGGAGTGAGGCACCCCAAGGGAAAGTGTCAAACTCCTGTGGTGAGAGCCAGACTAAATTGCACTCTTGTTAAAGGGCTCTTGGACTGTGGCCACTGTCATATTTCATGTAATGTAAACTATCTGCCTTTGGAAATCTTAACGAAGTCTGCAAGGTTCTTGAGAGAAAAAGCTATGACTTGAGAAGGAAGCAGGTCTTTAAAAAAAGAGAGAAAAAAGCAAAAGAAAGGAAAAAGAGCCAGAGATCCTGTTACAGATGGTGGGTCAGGTTCAGCTGGGTGCAGGAGCAGCTCAGTTTCAGCCTGGTGGGCCAGAGCAGCTGTGAGCCTGGTTCCCAGGCACTGACACTGTGTTCAAGCCATTAGTGAGCCAGGTCAAATATCTAAGGCTGGAGAGTTCTTTTTTTCATGGGTTACTGGGAGTATTTAATCAGTGATTACTCAGAAATTAAGATGCTACCTGTTCTGCCTAGCCTCTGGTTTTTGATTATGGTGTGACAACATGGAGCAAAAGGGCATTTCAGTAAAGAATTGCTGGGAGTTTGTTTTGGTTGGACTTGTATTAATTGCAGTTGGGAAATTTGGAATTGGAAGTGCTGTGGCTTGTCAGTGAATGGTTGACTGGCAAAGACTCCTTGAAGGGGAAGCACCTGGAGCACATTGCTGGTTCTTATAATGTGGCTGCAAGTCTGAAAATTGAGAGTGATTCTTTCTCACCCATACTAAAAGCTGCAGCTAAAAACGGGGGATGTGGCTGTCCCTTGCCCCCATCATCTGCTGAGTGCTGCCTCCCTGCTTTCCCTCTGTGGGCTGGGGACTGTCTCTCAGCAGTCACATCTCCATTTCCAGCTGGCTACAGACAGTCCCTTCTGGTAAATGGGCTTTAAAATCTCATGGTGAGGTTGCCTAACTGAAAGGTATTGATAATTTGTGACTGTTTGCACAGAGAGCTTTGCTTGGGGACACAATGCAGTTCTTGTCTCTCAGAGGAGCTGATTTGTAGGAGAAAGTGTACTCCATAATTTAGGTACTCTGTAGATAGCAAAGGACTGGGCCCTGCTTATCCCTGCCACCCTGACAATTTTATTTGCCTTTCCCGTGCTGGTTATAATCACCAATATGATGTGGGTCCTGAATTAACAGTTAATTAGAGACCTTTTGTGGATGGTAGATCTTTTGCAAATGACTGTTTATGAATGAGCAGACAGGCTCATTTAAAGCACCAGAGCTTGCCAGAAATAAATAATAACTCTATATAGCTCCAGATGATCTGATGCCTCCTCATTTTGCAAGGCAGAAGTGTAATGTCTGTATCCTATGAGCATACATATCCTGGTGAGCACAACCAGAAACCAATTCTGTCACAATGAGCCTGCTCAAGAGCCGATGACCACAGAAGGAGCTGTGCAGTAATTCTGGAGAATTAGTGGTGGGTAGCAGGTGGCTGGCCCTGAGTGAGTGTTGGAGAGCATGTTGAAGGCCATGACCTCTTCAGGGTTTTGAAACCTAAGAAAGAAAGCTGCAGCTGGTGTGGACAGGAATCATGGTCTGTTACATGGACTGAATCAGGCTCATTCAGAAAGTACCTTGTGTGATGGTGCTCAGGAGAGCCAGAAAAAAGCACTACCTGCTAAGAAATAATGTGGATATCATTGTAGGACTCTGCTATAGGCTGCCTAGCTGGGCCAGTGACACTGATAAATTGTTCTTTGAGCAACAAAGAGGTTCCTCTAAATCATAAAAAAGGCAACTAAGAAAGATGCTCTCCTTGATTTGCTGTTTGTTAACAGAGGATCTGAGTGAGGTGCAGATTGGTGGCTGTCTTGGCCACAGCAGCCATTAAGGGGTTGAGTTTAAAATCACTTATTTTAAATGGGAGGAATAGTGCAGCAAAACTTCAGTCCTGGACATGAGGAGAGCAGACTCCAGGCTGCTCAGGGAACTAGTGAGTAAGGTTCCCTGAGAAAAAGCTTTTTCAGATGCTAGAGTCCATCTGTGCTGGTCAGTTTTTAAGCAGCACCTCCCAAGGGCACAGGGGCAGGCAATTCCTAAATGTCTCCAGTCTATCAGATGAGGGAGAAGGCTGTCTTGGCTGAGCAGGGATTTTCCTTTGGAGATAAAGCAAACAAAGGAGGATGTATGAGCAGTGGAAGCAAGATCAGGTGACATCCTGTGTGCAGTTTTGGGCATCACAATATTAGAAAGATATAAAGCAATTAGAGTGTCCAAAGGAGGGCTAAAAGATGATGAAGGGCCTCGAGGGGAATCTTTATGAGGAGCAGCTGAGGTCACTTGGTCTGTTCAGCCTGGAGGAGACTGAGGGGAGACCTCACTGCAGTTACAGCTTCTCTGTCAGGGGAAGAGGAGCGGCAGGCACTGATCTCTTTGTGGTGACAGTGACAGGAGCCAAGGGAATGGCCTGAAGTTGTGTCAGAGGAGGGTTAGGACTGCATGTCAGAAGATGGTTTTTTATCAAGAGTGGTTGGGCACTGGAACAGCTCCCCAGGGAAGGGGTCACAGCACCAGCCTGACAGAGCTCAAGAGGTACCTGGACAGTGCTCTCAGACATGTGGTGTGATTCTTGGAACTGTTCTGTGCAGGGCCAGGACTTGGACTTCTATGAGCCTGCTGGGTCCCTTCCAACTCAAAATGTTGTGTAATTCTGTGAATCTTTTATATCTGATATCTGCATCTTTCCCAGAACAGCAATTCCTGTTGTCCCTTTGGAGGTGACTCTGAGACTGCCATCTGCACTGACTTTTTATGTGGACAGACAATTGATTCAACATTTCCTGGTCTTCTCTGGTGACAAGATTTCTTTATTAGGCTACAGAATTTACCTCTTTATTGCTTACAGCTCAGCCAACACTGCAGATCTTCAAGCAGTGGTTGTCTGCTGTCTGTCTCCCTGGCAGGGAGTTGGTTACCTACCA
Organism: Zonotrichia leucophrys gambelii; assembly: GCF_028769735.1. Taxonomy (NCBI): domain Eukaryota; kingdom Metazoa; phylum Chordata; class Aves; order Passeriformes; family Passerellidae; genus Zonotrichia; species Zonotrichia leucophrys. Next base: position 54,394,939 of record NC_088173.1, read on the forward strand.
TGTATTTAAGAGCTAAACTGAAGTCATGCTCCAAGGAGTGGGATTTCTTTGGGACATGTATAAGTCTGAGTTAGTCTCCTGGTGTCCCTGCCATCGTGAAGAGAAATCATCTCTTGATCTACAGGACAGGATTCATCTAATCCTTATGTAGGTCTAAAATAGGCAAGATGATCTACAGGTGCCTTTTCAACTCACTGACTGTAAAGATGAGTGGAATGGAACTACCTCATGTGTCAAATCTGCACTGCAGGAAAAAGGGGAGGTGATTCCCACCCAAGGTACTTCAGTAGTGAAGTGACCAAGGTCTTGTGGTGGTGACCTGGTTGTGCCTAGCAGGACAAAGACTTGCAGTCTTCCTCCTGAGTTCAAGGTGGCTGCTCTGAACACCAGAGTAGTCTTCACAGAAAAGAAAAGGGACATTAATACTTGGGAACCTCTCTTTTGTGTTGTTCTGTCTGTTTTGGTTTTGTTGTTTGGGTTTTTTTTTTTAATGTTCTGCCTGAGGACTTTTCCTCTGTACTTATGGCTTGGATTAGCTGTATAGTTTTGTCTTAATTTATAGTCCCAAACTCTGGATTCCCTGTAAAATGTTTAGGTACCAATTTATGAATAGATTAAACAGGAAATGAAATGAGCATGTATACCTGAAGCCTTGTTGACCTGACAGATTCTCTCAAGGTCCCAAGAGATCAGAAGCAGCATCCATCAAGTGAGGTATTGAGCATGTGCCGGGTGTAGTGCTGATGCTCAGGAGCTTTTGCATGGTAATAAGCCAGATTCATTGTTCTTTATCTGTGAACTGTGCACTCCTCTGCACTTGTGCATGTTTCCTCTTGAGCAGTTTAAAAGAGGACAATGCAGAACAGACACAGCAGCTTATAAAACAATGTATTCAAGCATGGACTCAGCCTGAGCTGGGGGCAGTTCTCTGCAGTGGATTAGTGGCTGCAGCACTGCCATTCTCCTGGGAAATCAGCTAAGCACAAGTGTTTCCTTCAGAGGGCTTCTGACCTCTTTTGTGTTGTTCTTCTTAATTTCTGTGTCCTAAGTAAGGTGATATTAAAGCTGTTCCTTGTTGAAATGCTTCCTTGGGAGCTTTGCAGAGTGAAGGAGGGAGTGGTTTCTGTGGCTCCTGAACGAAAAGTGATTGCTCAGAGTCCTGCAGGTCCAGGGAAGATGACATGTCAGCTAAGAGTGAGTGCTGCTCTCTGCACTGGGAAACTGGATGCTGGGGAAAGACTAATGCTATTGTCAAGACACATCTTTCACTTTAATAAACCATTTTGAAAAAAAAGGCTTTGCTTCGATTTAATAGTGGTCCTTGGGGGGGAAAAAAATCTAAACTCTAGCATGAAAGCAAACACTCCTTGTCTGTTTTGAAATAAACATACTGTCTTACTGTCTTCTGCAATACTGGGCTGCCCTGTAAATTTTATAGATAAATAGGTTATGAGTAAGGCAATTGCCTTAGCAGTATTATTAGAGCAATAACTTCTGTTGTGGATAAATCTGACCCTTTTAAAATGTAAAAACATTCCTATTTTATTATTCCAGCCTAGCTTTCCCCTTAGAAGAGGTTGTCCTGTCTGTAAGTTTTATTAGACATGTCATGATATACAGCTTATTATGAATTACTACTTTTGAGCTCTCAGTTGAACAGAGGTTGTAGCAATACATGGTTATGCATGTCTCAGCTGCATACTCTGGAAGCTTAATACTGGGGGCTTCTTCCCACTTCAGAATGACTGTTTTGGGACTAATTTCCAAGTCACAGAATTGTACAAAATATCTGACACTGCTAGTTGAATTCCTCCTTGATTACCAGTACTCATGGAGCTGTGGGATCCTTTGTGTTTTTGGATTGCTGCACCTGAACCCAGTGCTATCTGTTAGTGACCACACCATTAAAAAATCAACTTCTAATTTATTGCCTAATTTATAGGCCCACTTGATCGATCTATGACACGGTTGAACTCGTGTTCAATGATTAATGTGAAATAAAAGGTAGTGTTACATGGCCCAGTTAGATTAGATGCTCTTGATCTAGTCCTGTCAGTCAGCCACAGCTGTTAAACATTTCATGTCCCCATATAAAACTGTACTTGTGCTGCTGTCGGTTTTCTGGCTAAAATATCATAATATAATTAAATAACTAGAGCTTATATAAGAGAATAGGGTAATTATCCATATATATAATCATAAATTTATAGAAGGACATGCGCATAAAATGCTACAGATATTTTTCAAAGTCATAATAAAAAATTAGGAGTTCAGATTTCATTGCCTTTCTTTGAGGTGGTAACAAATGCCTCTTATGTCCTTGAAAATGCCCCCTAAAATATTGAATTTGATTATACATGCCCTACATAATCACTTAGGGTCAAAGATGAGTATTCTTTGTGATTTCTAAATTTAGGCTTTATTCAGTGCAAATTTACAGTTGAAGTATTTACCCTTTGGACAGTATAAGTGAAGGTAGCAGAAGAACCTCAGTGTGGTTTCACTGGGACTTGGTGGCATTCCCCTTTTTAAAACCTGGCAAGTGACAGGGCTGCTGAAGGGGCATTTCATCACCCTGGGCATCAGAAAGTGGCTTCAGATCCAACTGCTGCCAGGACAGTGTGGGCTTAATGGGAATTAAAAGATTCCACAGATCTTAAAGGAATGTTCTCATTAGGAAGGACACTTTTCTTCTCACCCTTCTTGTGTGTCAAGATCAATATCTCATCAGGGAAACCTTCAATACAGAGTATTTTGAACAAGGATATGATAAATAATACTCTTTTTACTATATTTGGGCTGCAGGAAAAATAATTTTCCTGGTGTAATGAGTGGTAAGTAGAACAAAGATCATTTGGGAATAAAATGTAGCTGTTTGATCCATTTGATAATTTCCATCTGGATGGCATTTGCTTCCCTTATAAGGGGAATGGGAGCTGCCTATTTCTAGGCAATCTGTTGAGTTTCTTTCACAGAAAAGGACAATTTAGCTTTTCCTTCCATATGGACATATAATATTACATTTACAAACATGTTGTTCATCTTTCTTTTTTTTAGATCCTCTAAGAAGCCTTAATTCTTAGGTGGGCTGGGATGTGGGTCAAATATTCTTGGTTTTGTTTTTATTTTTCCCCAGAAATCAGTAAGAGAGGGGAAAGATTCCCATTATTCTGTATAGACAGGTACTAATTAATTTACTAAGCCAAAAGAAACCTTGCTAGTTGGAGCAGAAAGCAAGTTAGCTGTAATGAGGCTGGAATTATCATTGTTCCTCTGGGCCTGACCATGCTGGAGGAAGTCTGCAAACGTGACTCCAGGCTATTGTAGGATCCAAGTAATGAAATCTTGGTCATAAATTTAGCAAATTCCACCTCAGGATTCTCCCTCTGGAACAGTGAAGTACCCTAAACATTGAGAGGATCATTATAATCATAATGTCATCTTGGCTAAGCAAAGAGAAACAGTTTTCTTAGTACAATGAGGTGACAGTGGTTAATGCTGCGGTTTTGCCACTGCCCTGGGACTACTGGATCTTGTGCATCTGTATAATTTTTTACTAGATTCGATAAGACTCATATATCAGAGGCAAAACTTCAGAGCTGCTTCCCTTCAGCACCCTGGGCAGGCAGACAGGTTTGTGCCTGCTGCCCTGGCTGAGCACAATAATTCCAGCAGGAATTCCTCCCTCCCAAAATGTCCTGAGATACCCAAGGGCTGTAAGCACATAGGCATTGGTGCTTTTTCCTTGGAATATTTTTATTTGAAAATTGACTCTGTTCTCTGGATCATATTTTGTTTTGGACACATTAAGCATTTTCAACCTTTGGAAAAGTGTGGAAATCCCTTTCCAATATCCCTGCACATAAAAGCATGAAGGAACATTTGTAGTTTAAAAGGAAAACCCCCTTTTCTTCATGAAAAGCCAATGTGAAGGGTTTTTTTCCTTTGCCAAACTCATGTGATGGAATACTGCAGAAATGGGATATTGTGTGTGCCTGGAGCCAAGGAAAGGTGCAAAACTTAGGAAAAGGGTATGAATCAGTGCCTGGTGGTTTAGGCCCTTCCTTCATCCTCTTCTTACTAGCAGGCCATGGATACTGTTTATTCTCTCTTTTTTGGTCTGCTGTGGCTGTGCCCAGACAGCTTGATTGCAGATTCATCCACAGAACAGTTCCGAGTTAAAGCAGCCTTTTTTTTGCTGCCACTGATAATCATATGCCACTATCAGCAAAATTGCCACCTGTAATCAGATCTGTAAGAGCACAGATGGCTTCCAAATGCACTGATTCAGTAGCAGAGCTGTGATTTTAGCAGCAATTGCTTCTTAGCATTTTGCACCTGGAATATTAACTAATTTTCATATTTATTAAACAGCTGTAAATTGAGACTTCCAGCTTGCAGGTACTTGTGATCTAAGAAGTATGAGGATGATTACACTCCCATTTCAACAGAGGCTTCCCCTGATTCAGTTGAAGTTCAGTGAGGAGTTAGGGTCTGGTCCTCAGAGGATTTCAGTGCCTTGTCAGTCACATATTTAATTAGTGAGTTATGGCTTTTGGATTCCAATGCTTGCCTTTTTTTTTTTCCTTAATTTCCCTTGTCCTGTCTGCTTGTTGGTGATGTGAAAGAGAGCAAGCTCTGCCTGCTTGTATGGTGAACTTGAAGTGGGTCCAGGCCATAACACTCATGTTTGGGATATGCAATCCAAAATACAGTTCCTGACTTCCAGAAAATCGGATTTTTTCCATGTTCTGACCTTTAGCAATCTGCACCAGTGAGCAGAGCCATGTCCCAGGCAGCTGGTGGGAAGGCTCCTGCCTCTTTCACAGTCTGCATCTGATGTGTGAAGGGGGATCCTGCCAGGCCTCACCCACCAGTGTCCCAAAAACAAGGTTTTCCCACTGAGGTGATAGAGATCTTCTCTCTGCTGAGAAGTTTAGAAATTTCTTGTGGCTGGAAACAAAGGATTAAGCTGGAAGGAAAGGATTCCATGTTGGCTTGGCTGTCAGTCTCCTTCAAGGGTGTTCATAACTGTTGTGTGCCAGGAGGTGATGGTAAAGAGTGTTGGTCAGGTTTGTGGTGACAGAGAGCCTCATTATTCATGGAGTCCACAAACCACAGTGAAATTATTAAGGATTTAAGGTTAGTAGGCTGGGTTGGGTAGAAGTTTCTTTCCTACTCATTTTAAAGGAGGTGAGGAGGGCGAGGAAAAAGATTTAAGAGACGAAACAATGGGAACAAGAGTCTGTCCAGGAACAGAAGCGGAAGCTGGTGGAAAAAGAGATGAAGTTGTGTTGAGGCAGAAGCACTGAGAGATAAACAGGCAATGTGTCTTAGGAAGGACAAAATGTACATGTGAATCCTTGTTTCTCAACTCTGATGGTTATATTCTATAAATCATATAAATACCTAATTCCATAATTACACATTAAATTCTTCAGAAAGCATAGTTAAAGACAGAAACATTATGATTTCTGGTGAGAATATAAATAGCCTCTTTCAGAGGTGAAAGGCTTTATATACTGCTAAATGACCTATATCAGAAAAAATTATAGATACTGTAATTGCTTGTCTTTCTCAAACTGGTGTTTGCATTAAGCATTTTCAACAAAATAAGTGAAATAATATTCAGCGTGAATCCTAGTTCTGGATAGGATTCAGGGTGAATCCTAGTCCTGTTATATGTTGCTCATGTAATAATTAAAAGGGAGAAAACCAAAATTTTATTAGATTTCTTAGAGATGCATTTGAAGAAGAAAATGTCATGTGATGCATTAGGATATTCTTCAAAATGGGGAGAACAGGAGGAAAAGTGGAGCCTCCTTCTGTTCCCCAGAGTTTTAAGAATTCATGGCTGAGACAGTCAATGTAAATATTTTTCATACGAAGTTCAGTCTCACCATGCAGAAGGCATTTGTCCCTCCACAGCAAACGGCCAGAATTGGAAATCCTCAGGTGGGTTGGCTCAGATGGGAAAGCACGTGTGCCTGGCTGAGCCCAGGTGCTGAAGGACTTCTTGGGGGAGGGAGAGAGTGGGTCAGGATGAAGAAACAGATGTTGTCTAGGCTGGAATTCCCATTCATTTTGTTTGGTCACCTATGGAAACCCTATGACAACATGTTTGCAGCTGAGAACCTTGTCATAATATCAGCTGTAACAAATGCAACTCCTGGTTTCCCATAGAAAGACCTGATGTTGGTTACTTCTGTGTCACTTAGTTGTAGTTGTGGATTTCCTTTCCTTTCTTCTTCTGAAAGAATCTTTAAATGAAACAGAAGTAGTGTCTGGTTAGCTAACACAAGTTTAACAGCCAGCTGAAATTTCCTTCCTTTGCCAGAGCACTTAGAGCTCTCTTTGTGCACTCTAAGATTTTATCCAGACAGATCATGGCTTTTTCAGTCCTGCTGATGTGTGACAGTTGGATCTCGCTAATACCTCCGTCCTTAATGAGTTATTAAAGTGGGGAGCATAACTCAAATTTATTTTAGCCCTTTATCAGACCTTTTAGTTATGAGACAACAGTGGCTGCTGCTGTCAAAAGTGGTTTTGCTGTTGCTGAGTCGTGGCAGGACAGGGCTTGTGCAAGTTGTGCCTGTGTGGTACCCCCACACCTGCTGGCACTGTGGCATGGACACCCTGTGAACAAATAAGGTACAGAATTCAAATTACTGTAGGGCATAATGTCCTAAAAACTGACTTCATTCTTACTTGCAAAGTTACCTGCTCATGGGTTTCGTAGGCATACAGTGGAGCACAACTAGTGAAGTCAAACAGCCAGATTGTTGTGTTATTTCTTATGCTTAGAGAAAGGAAACTTGTTTGTGGATAGGATAGAAATATGTTTATTGTCAGAAAAGGAAGATCCATAAAAAATGAGCCAGCAGCTGAGAGTAGATACCTTGGGGAAGAGATGGGGGCAGACTGGTTCTCTCCAGGGCTTTCATCATTTTCTGCTCAAGTATTTCCTGGAGCAGAATTGGTTTCTGTTTGTTCAGCAAACCTTGATGGATTTTAAGTTCTCAAGGCTCTCTTGAACCCATATAAACTTTTTCTCTTAGCAGTATTCCATGGAAAGGAGTCCCACCACTTAGTTACCTGTTAAGAACCACTTTGTTAGAAACTTGTTACCAGTCAGTGCATCCAGATCTTGTCATTCCTGGTTTCCTTCTCCACTTAGGTATAGTCTTACCCAAGAATCCATCTTCACTATAAAGTTTGCACAAGAATCTATCTAGCAAACATCTTATTTCTCTCTTATCTTTTGAAATCAAATTTCCAAAGCTATTTCATGTCATATATAAGGTAAACATTTTTGAAAAGTCCTAAAACCTCTCTCCTCCAAGATTACAGTCCTTATTGTAAATGGAGTTTACTTTTTCTTTTTTTTTTAAAGATAGAGTACTCACTGGGCCAATTCTGGACCACAGGAAAATTTTGGAGGTATAACTAATACTGTAACCTGTGTTCCTTGTAATAAAAACATGGGATAAGTAGTGGGGCGATGTGCTAGGTTACAAAATAAACACTTTTTTTTTTCTTTTAATTCATTTAATTACTTCCATTTGATGTACTTGACATTTCTCATGTTCTGTGTCCTGTGCAGCTGCAAAATATTTTGCACTCTGGAAATCCTCAGTATCACATATTGTCTTCTGTTACTACAGTCCAGGGCAAAGTAAACAGGAAAAAACAGAATGAGTCTTTTCTTGTCAACCCTTTTCAGCTGTGTATGCACAACAAACACCTCCAGACTTCCTCTTGCCTTTTCAGTTGCTGCACATCCTGATAGAAGGATTTTAAAGACTTTTAAAGCCAAATTCTTAATGTCATTAAGTCACATTTCTACCCCAAATTTTCACTTGTTCTACTGTTGAATATTAAGGAAGACAGTCAGCTTTTTCTGCTTGAGGTGTTGTGTATCTCACATTCCTGACTTGTGAATTTAGCAGCTATTTATTTCATATATTGTCTTTTTAATTCCATCCTATTCTATTACACCCGCTTCTTTTAATTCACTATTTTGTCTGTTTAGTCCACTTTTATTAAAGTAATTGTACCACCACATATTTTAATGCAAATTTTATGCAGACTGCCTAGCTAATGCTAAGGACAGTGACTGAGATGAGTAATGTTTTCCTAATCTCCAAAATATAGAATTAATAGGGAAAAATCACAGTGTTGATCAGGAGTGGTTGATACTAGAAAGCTGTGTCCCTGTTGAACCAAAGCATTTAAAGCATTTTCTGAAACTGCATTGTAACTGGAATGCTGTATTGGCCAGGGGGGTAACAATTGACTTAATAGCACCAGCTCAGATGAAATATTGTGCTGAAATGGGGACGCTGTTAAATTGACTTTCCTCACTGAAACAAAAGCTCCAGTGCCTACTTTTACACTGAGTGATTGAAAAAGCTAATGAAAATACTCTTCTTGATGTATGATTTTTGTTTTCTCTCCAGAGATGGGTTTACCACTTTATTCAGTCTGTATTATTTAACAGCTGAGAGAGGCATCCTGATGTTCAATTCAGAGATGAGGATGAACTAGGATATTGCAGTAACTTACAATGCAGAATGCAAGGTAGGCTCAACAAAAATGAACATTTAAAGTTCAATCTCAACAGCAAATAAGTTTTATTTAAATTTCATGCTTTTTTTTTTTTACATAGAGAAAACCCTCTATGCTAATTTTTAGGAGTGTTAAATTTCAAATAAGCACATTGATCTTGAAACACTCAATAAAGTCAATAGAACCATTTCTGGTGACAAAGGCACATCTGTCATTTTTTGCACAATGGTCACTGACATATAATCTATTCTGTTGCCTTACCAAAAAAAAAAAAAATAAAGCCAGCAAACTAAGTAAAAATATATATCATAATAGTTTTAAAATAAACTATTTTAAATTGGTCTTAAAGAAATTATTATATTTTTAGCTGAAATACCATGTGTATTTATATTTCCTATTCATTTTAGAAGTCTGTGTTTCTTGCTCTCACTGGTTCTGGTGCCTCACTTGGACTTGGCCAGGACTTGGGTTGTGCAATGTTGCTGAGTCAGCCAGTTTGTACAAACCATTTACCTGCCTCTCTGAGCTGTGTAAGGCTTGCTTTGATAGCATTCAAGATCCTCACAGTCTTAATGTAGCACACTTCACCATGCCCTTGAAATACAGCAGCTTTATCCTTTACTGAGGCACAGAGAGATTAAATCCAAAGCCATGCACAGTCTGTAGCAAAACAGGGTATCAAAATCTGGTCTAAATCCAAGGGCTGTGCACTAAGCAATGGATCCTTTTACATCAAGAAGGAAGAGTTGACACATTTTTACCCAATACAAATAAATGTATGAAAATCTGAGATGTAATTTTAATGGGAGATTAATTTATGTATTAACTAAATACAGAAGAATTTCTGTCTGGAGAAAGGCGACTTGAGGGGACCTTGTCACTCTCTACACCTGCCTGAAAGGAGGTTGTAGCCAGGTAGGGGATGGCCTCTCCTCCTGGGTAACAAGTGACAAGAGGAGGGGAATGGCCTCAAAGTTGCACCAGAGGAGGTTTAGATCGGATATTAGGAAAAATTTCTACATGGAAAGAGTTGTCAAGGACATGCTGCTCTGGGAAGTGGTGGAGTAAGAAAGTGTTTTAAAAATGTGTGGATGTGACACTTAGCAGCATGGTTTGTTTGCTGGTGGACTTGGCAGTGCTGGGTTAAGAGTTGAACTTCATGATCCTAAAGGTCTTTTCCAACCTAAATGATTCTGTGATTCTGAATAGATGCAGTGTTTGTGAATGGTGCTATGCTGATTCCCTGGGACATGCAGGAGTCCTATATTCATTAACAGACACAATAATTTGCATTGATCCAGCTACTGAAAGCTTGTGTGGGCTTGAAAGAGATACTTTTCTACAAAAATGAGAGTTCACAGTCTGTATTTTGATAGACTGTTTACCTGAATACTTAGATCACTGTTCATGGAGGAAATGTTACTGGATTCCTCATGAGATTCCAGGCGCTTACCTGCTGTTCCATCTTCCCCTTCCACAAATCAGAGTTTCCTCTCTTTCAGGGTTTCCTTTGCCTGCTCCATTATGCCCCTTCCACATTCCACTCCCTCTGGAGACCTGCAATGCTGTTAACCATTTTTCACAGCTCCTGCCAACTGGCAGGACAGGAGACAGTGGTTGCTGCAGCTCACTTGGGCCTCAATATGTCCTCATTTTAACCACATATACAGGCAGACCAAGGATCACTTGACTCTCTTTTTGTTATGAAAATTTAAATTACTTTCTTATTTATTGCTGAAAATGCATTCTAATATCAATATAGAAATTTAATACATTCTCTCCTCTTTATACTATTTTGGTATAGATGCAGTATTAAGGGTACACAGGGTGTTTGGCTACTGTTATCTCTAGTTTAAAATTATGTACTCTTTGCAATTCTTCAACATCTTCCTGTGCAATTAATTTTAAATATGTGTCTTTGCTGCCCTTGCCATTACTCTAAACACAGTCCCCATGAGTGTAACATCACTACTCCTAGTCATCCTGTCATTTGGATTTATGCCAGTGTTATCTGAAAGGACTTAGGAACTTTCAAAGGGATGTTCTTTCCATCTTCTTATCAAGGCCTTGGTCCTGTGTCATTAATTATAATAGTAGTCCTATTTTCTTTATTGTTATATAATTATATGTGGTATTCATACAATAATTTCTGGGATAAGATGTCAGTATAGATGTGCATTTAGGAACAGATCTTTAGGCTGTTTAAATTGTTTTTGTTCCAACAGACTAAGAGAGTAATTGAAGAATTTTTTTACTCACAGTTGCTATATGTTTGTATCCAATTTTTTGGTCAATGTTTATACTGTCAGTTAATGTCAGTTAAATTTCAGTTTCATGGCTGAAGCCCTTGCTCAGCACCAACTAAGAGTAGATTCTTTGAGCAGTCCTTTTGAAATCCACTGCTTCTTGATGATTAAGTTGCACTTTGCCATGCAAAGCTGAAATTAAATCCAAATTATCCAAATTAGCTGTATGGACTGAAGATGTCCACACCAACTTGAAAAAGAATTTGGATATATCTTCACAGTCCCAAGCAGGGGGGAGCTGGCATGAATTTGTGCAACTTCATTTATGCAGTGAACACTGGGTCAAGTTGGAGAGATTCCTTTGGCTTTCTGTAGCACAGGTACAGGCAGACCGAGCTAGTAGCTTCCTGTGAAAGCCTGGAAATGTATCTTTTGTTTGAATTAGCCTGAGAATTACCTGAATGTTAAAGATGTTTAATTATTTAAAGATGCTTAAGCAAGTCAGTTACCTAAATATGTATGTGGGGAGGAGGGGAAGAAGAATAAAGACTTTAGGATTTGGCCTAATATACCTAGCCTGGCTTTTTCAATTTTTACATATATATTACTGCCTTTGTTTACATATATATTACTTACTTCATAGCCTTTCTGCAGTAATTGGTGGATGTGAATCAGAGGATAAGCTGGAAACCAGATATTGGAAAGCTTTAATAGGACCATTTCTAGTCAGCCATGTGAATACCACAGCTGTGCTAGGGTCAGAGGGACTGTTATGATTGTCTCCAAGTTTGACAGAAGATCTACTTGCCCTTGAGTCCATCTAATCAAATCATAATAAAGTAAGTGCTATGAAACATAGATCAACCTTTAATAACCAGCTACAGCTTCATGACTACCAAAGGTAGCAATCTATCCTATATTAAATTATATAAACATGTGCTTTTTACATCCCCCTTTTAACTGATTTTGTTTTCTGCTATGGTTGTACCCAGATGAGGAACTGGGGAAGTCTGCCATGAGTTCAGCAAGTGCTAAGGTAACCCAAGTCTTTGCTGAAAGACATTATTTATTCTATTAATGTTTAATCTGGAGCAACCAGTGACATGCATAATTTGCGAGAGATGGGTAAGCTGCTCCCTGAACACCTCCAATGCTCTCATGCTTTCTTCATTTTTTAGAAGGAATGTAAACAAATAAACACCGAATACTGAACTGTGGAAAAAAGGTGTGAAACAAGCCAAGAGTACTTGGTATTGCACATAAATGTTCCTGTCTGTTTTTCTGAAATTCCTCTGGGGGCTCATCAGTGTCTCTGAGCTGGCTGGCTGCTCAGGGACTCTCCTGGCACACTGAGGTGGATTCCAGCACACAGAATGTGATGTGCCTTCTCAGGCACACATTATCTTCTGCTGGGATTTGTGGTTCTCTCCCCAGTGAGCCCTTGCAGACACCAAGTTACTCATCCTGAGCAATGGGATGAGGCTCAGTGGGGTTGCCCTTGGTGGTATTGCTCCTGCTCAGCCCTATCCATCTTTTGTGGGCTCTGAATGCTGAATCTGTTACAGCAGCTCTTTAAGAGCGCATTTGCAGTTATTACTCTAAGTATACAAAGATTAGGTTCATTTCTCTGAGCTAGAGTTAACTCTGAATATTATTTGAAACAAATTCTTTGAAACAAAATATCTGTGCTGCTTTGCCTGTGTGTCCTTTATCCCAGATGTCTTCACCATCTGGAATTATTTGATTCAGTCTGTGATCTAAAAATGCTCATTTGACCCTTTGTTTCTCATGTCACCACCCTGCATCTGTCCTTGGAAATTCAGTACCTTCTTCCACTGCAGATACTAGTTCCTTTCTCTGTCAGCTGTATCTGGGGGTGATACAAGTATGAGAAAAAATAGAAAAAACTGTGTGACTGTGTGGCAAATGGGTTTATCTTGTCCCTTTGCCCCCAGTCCATCTGATCTCTGCTGCAGGGGTCTCTTCCAGCACCCCACACCAGTGACCTAGGAGCTGCCAATAAAATTACAACAGGCAAGATCATTTCTTTCTGTGCCATGTGAAATTCTCACAGATACTGATTGCTCCCCTTCAGGTGGTGTGAGGGGAGTAGGATTGTCTCAGGGGCTGTTAAATACAAGCATTTTTATGTCAAGGATATTATAGTGTTCTCTCCCACAGGAAAGAGAGAACTTTGTTCAATGCCATTAACACTTAGTTCCCTAAAAGACTGAAATCATAGACTTGAAACCATGATAATGTTTAGCATGAAATAACTAATTTAGTTTATAAACAATTTATTGACTTTTAGTGAGTTCTATAGCAGAAGTCTAGATGTCAAAGCATAGTGCAGTGAAGTACTTTGCCAAAAATATATTCCAAAAAATTCTAAAGAAAATAATGAAATCTTTAAGTGGTAAAGAGTTAAGAAAAGCTGAATTAGTTACAAGTGTTCTGGCATTCTTGTGTTACAGATTAAAAGAAAACTCCTTTCTCATTTCATATACCACATATGACATACATACATACATACATACATATATATATATATATATATATGCGCTATGTAGCACACAAAGTACTGCAATCTCTGCTGCTGCAATCAAGTAAAACTCCTTTCAGGGTAAAGGATCAGTGCTCATTTACTAGCTTGGTCTAGCATTGTATCAGAAAAATTTTGCAGTGAGTACTATTGCCAAAAAGGCTGTACAAAACTAATTTATTTTGCCATTAACATTTCTTCTTTTTCCAGGCTGCCTTAGAAAGCTCAGTCTCTGTGTCCATTGCAAATCAGTGTTCAGACTGCTGGTGTTTCTGCCTTGCTGTCTGAGAAGACAAATGTCCAGTGCAGGAGTAGGAGAGCAGCCCCATGATTTGAGGTTGTTTTGCTCTGAAAAGCACCAGCCTGTCACCAGCTCCCGTAAGGCAGCAGTTTTGCTCTTTATGGGAAAGTTAATGCTAGTGTTTAACCCCACAACATCTCTGTGCTGAGCCCATGCTATTGTCTTTGTGTCAAAAACCTCTAATTTAAATATAGGCACATTGTAATACAGAGACACTTTTATGCCAGAGAACCCATAAAGGGTCAGTATTACATTAATTTATTGGTTATTCAGCAGAAGTGCACAAATTATTTTACTGCTTTTTTTTTTTTTAACTGAAGCATCTGTTTGTGATTGCTGAGTAGATATCATGTATCAGAGAAGAACAGAGTTTCATTTCCTCATTAAAACCAAATTCCAAGTGACAGCAGATGAAGTAGGAGCTTGGATTAATTCTTAAGGAAAGTGAGAGCTGAGGGTGTTTTGTTTCAGTTTTAAGAATCAAACTTCCTGCCCTATTTAACTCTGAGATATTTGGATTTGATACAGATTGATAAAGAGATTACTGTAGCTGAGATAAAGAGCAACCTCAGATCACCTGTTTAGGACCTGATTTTATTCACTGTAATATGAAAAAAATGTTAGTAAGAACACAGTGAAAGAGTACTCAGCTATGGCAAAGTTTGCTTGGAATTCAAAGTTTGGAGGATCTTATGAAGCTTGGTTAAGAAAGTTAAAATTTCTCTTACTGAAGAAAGTAAGAGGCAGACATATCTTGGTGAAGAGTGAAGAAAAATGCTGGCCTGGTAGAGAGAGTCTCTGATAAAAAAATTTAAATTATATTTTCTATGGTAATCCACATGCAGGATTTAAAGGCAGGTTCCTGCACTGCATGAAGGAAAAGAGTTTCTCACCAAAAATGTGTGTTCTGCAAGGTGTGACAGCTGAGTTTGGGTTTGGCTAGGTGAGGCATGATACAGTGCTGGCTGCCCAGAGGTTTCCCTGCCATGAGCAGTTCTGTGCTGTACACATCCCAGAATGCAAGTGGAAATTATAAATTCCTGCTGTTTTGGGCCCCTGCATGCCAGGCTTACCTCAGTAAGAAATTATAGTTGTTTAAATGCTGTTACTGGTTCAGCTTTAGAGATGTTTTGTAGTGGTTTTAACAAACCACCAAGGCAGCTCTTCAGCACTGGAGCTGTGGCAGATCCTCCATCTTAAAATAATAAATATGATATTTAACACAAGTACTTAGGTCTAAAGGTGGCTTTTTACCCAGATCAGAGTGACAAATGTTCATGTGTGAAGATGCTTGCTGATGTTCCCTTTTTGCTGTTCTGTCAGTTCATTTCCCCAGGATATCCCTCTCACATCAGGTATCCCTGCACAGTACATTTCCAGGGGAGGGCAGACGCTGTGCTGTCCATTGCCACAAAAATGCAGTCACTCAGCCTCTTGGATGACAAAGACAACACAAATTTACTCATTTGAGATAGAACTTTGTTTGATTTGGGATTTTATTTTTTTTACCTTTGAAATAAAAATTGGAAAATCTTGATTTCACACAATTTCTGGAAGGATTAGTCTTGATGACAGATATGAAAAAAGTAAAATGAAATAATCTTGATCTAGACAAATGAGAGTGTCTTCCTTGCTTGTGCTGTATGTTAGTCAAGGCAAAATAATTTTACTCATCTAAATGACAAAGGAATGACTCTTATCACACAGTAGATTCCACTGACCTACTGTATTTATTGCCATACAGTAGATTCTGCATGTTTGCTGGTTTATTTTTAATTAATGTATGTAAAGCTTAATTTGAATTTTTTCATACTAAATCTTTAGTGTCTGATTATATTCCATAGCTTATTCAACAGATGTAAATTTTATTTTTTTAGAACATCTTTAATTTAATTTAACAACCTACCTTTTCTAACAGAGGTATCTTTCAATCTACCTCAGGTAAAATGGAAAGCTGCCTTGGCAAATGCCATAGTGAAGTCAATAGAAGAGAAACTAGTTGTCTTGGGTAAAATCAAAAATTCTGTAAGTGCTGATGGACACTACTTCATTTTTTTTTAATAAGAAGTATTTGACTCACATTCCAATCCTTAAATTGCACTCAGATTGCACGTGTTGGCCTGAGTGTTTAGTTTACACTTTTGAAATTAATCCCCTGCTCATTCCCTCTGCTGCAGTATAGATAAAATAGTGCAGTAGCAAAACTAATTTCTTCTAAGTGACTCTCTACTGAAAAATGCTTTCCAGGTGCTGATGGTTTTCAGTTCATCAGACCAGACTAAAGCTATTCCAAAGTCAAGGCCCAAAACTTGTCCAGTGGGTCTACTGGGTCCATAATCCCAGCTTTCTGTTCTCTGTGTCCTATGGCATTTCATTAATTGCTAAGTTAGACAAAGCACAACATATTAATGGTAATTTTACATTTTAACTGTGCTTTGGCTGTTTTTGTAGTCACTAAAGGTAACTTCAAACACCTCAGTAGGTCAGGGTATATGACGACAATCTTGTTTTCAATGCTCTATACCAAAATATTTTAAAATTGCCAAAGGAGAAAATTTCCTTTCTCCCAAATGTTTTTCACAAAATAGGAAATGCCTTTAAAAGCAGACATTTGCTAAGTAAAGAAAAACAACCAGAATTTCATAATCAGATACTTTTTATACAGTTGCAAACATATGGTCCTTGATTATCTTTGTGATAGTAATACAATCTTGAAAAAGCTCCTGTAACTTTAATAAGTTTAAATAAAACTTATTTATAAGACAAATAAGTTTTTGATGCTAACAGTATATGAAATACTTACTTGTGAGCTTTTAGTAGCACAGAATAGCTCCTGTTCAAGTCAATAGTGAAATGCAGTTCAGTTAGGCAGGATCAAAGCCTGAAGGAATACACAATTTCCTTCTTACTTGTGATGCTCTTCATAAAACATTCAATTTTCACTCTTTGTGCATAAGTAGAGGCTCCTGAGAGAGATCTTTGTTCCAGCATCAGGAGCACACTACACTGTCTCTGGTTGCTTTAATCTGGAGGTGACAAACAGGAGAGATTAATGGCTTCATTTTGGGCACACAGAGCCACATGGATTCTTTAACAAAGGCGGAACATGATTGCCTGGGATTTAAGAAAGAAAATATTGTCTTGGTTCACGAGTATAAAATATACATTATTTTATAGCTTCAGATATTTTTAACATCTCCACAGAGATAGGAATGCTCTGTGCACTACAGTGCCATATCAGCCAAACTGCTTAAGTGTAGGTTTAGGGAAATTTCATGAACTTCAATAGCAGAAGACAGTTCACTAAAGGTGTAGATACACTGAGTGGTTGGGCACTGTTTAAACATTGGAGCAGTTGTTACATCATTGTTTTTACAAGACAGTCAAGACACGGCCTGAGTGATTTCTCCAACAGTTGCCTAGAAGTCTGGGGGTAAGAAAAAAGCTGAACCAAATTTTCTTGTGCTTTTAATGCCAGATTAGACTCAAGAGTGACCTACAAAATCACCCCAAAATGTAGATGATGTCAACATTGCTATTTGTTGGTGCAGATCCTGGTAGAATGGGAAAAAAATCCAGTTTTTGTACCACGAGGGGCTTTTACTAAGCATCTTTTTAGATGGATGTTTTGGATAAGATAGTTTAGGCCAGTTTTATCCATGAAAGTGAGGGAAACTTTTGAAACAAAAATTTAAAAATTTTCAGTCATGCCTTTGATATATCTATGTCTATTTTTCCTTGTCTTTGTGTTGTTTTTCAAGACTATTTGACCCTTTTCTGCAAAAGATGAGAAAGACAGGCTAGGATTTTAAGGGAGGCTGCAGAAATGATGTTGATAAATTTTAATTGCTAGCCAGTGTGCTGTCTTCTTTGATAAAACCTTTTCTTAAGTCAATTAAAATAAAAGGCTTAGAGCACAGGAGGGTGCAAAGAGGTGAGAAGAAATGATGTATGGTCATATTAGCTGGAGAGGTGTAACATTCATTTGCAAATACACAAGGGAATGCAATGATGATGGGACAAAATCTCCTCTCCTCTGTTATGCTGGGGGGATAGGAAGATTTTTCCTTGGTGGTTGGAAAATGCAGTTAAGACTTTTTGAAGATTAACTTGTGACGTGTGAGACTGAAACCACGAAACATTAAGCACCATTCAGGCCTCTGGGAAGGTGTGACACACTCAGCACTTTTATAAAACCAGGCCATTTAATTATAGCTGGGAGGTTAGGGAAGGTGAGTTTTAAAAATCAGCCAAAAGCCTTAAAATATCAAAGAGAAGTAAATGTAAAAGTTAGAAGTGTGAAGTTGACATATGGTGCAATGATTCTTGGGTTGGTGTCAATTATGCAGGTTGATTGGAATGAAATAGAACTCTAACAATACTGGGAAAGCAGGTGGATGGCCCCAGTGTAATCAGCTTCTTCCCTCTGCAGCCTCAGCTGGATGTCTTTGGAATAAGTGTTTCTGTTGGAAAATGGCTGTGGACTGACAAAATTTTTTACTGGATTTGTGAGGGCCTATCTTTCCTATTCTATCTACAGACTGCAATTGAAACAATGAGAAAGAAAAGGCCAAATCCAGGAGACACAAAAGCTAAATCACCAACAGTAAGAAATCAAAGCTAGAAAACCCACAAAGCAACAAAAAAACCCCCAAATGCAACTGACCATGTGATGATAGAGCTTTCCAGTCCAAGAATCCCTTAAACTTTCTGCCATGTGACACTCCAAGGCCATAACAGATTCTGCATTTTGTGTCAAGACTGCAGGGATGGAATATTCTTACAGTGGATTTAGTTCATCCCCACAGTTCTTCCACTGATGCTGGTGGAGGTTTTTATAGTGCATGGCTTTGGGGCACTATACTTTGAAGCTCTGTTCCCCTCCTTCCTGAAAATAGAATAGTAATCCTGCTGCCTTTGGGAGAAGAAGCTGGCTCAGAGAAGAATTATATTAGCATGCAATATTAAAAAATATAAAAATAAAGAAGAAACTTGCTTGAGAGAGAACAGTGAACACTCATTTGCTGTCTCATGGAGACATTTTGTGACTCTGTGGAAGATCACCACATGACTTATACGCTACTGAAGTCTCCCTTGAGGGCCCACTGTTTTGTCTCTTTTGCTTGAATGATTACTTAGAATGAGAATTCTTTGCCTGTCCTCCACCTGAAGCAATTAAAACTGGATAGATCTACTCGTTTTTCTGATCTGTGATCATGTGTGCCCTCTCAGGCAGTTTGTGCAGCATTAATGGATGAAACATTAAGAGTAAAACTTTATTTTCTGGGTGAAATTCTTACAGGAGCTAATCCTGTATTTTAATGAGAAACCAGAAAAAGAAAAGAATTAACTCAGTTCCCCAGTACCTCCCTCCATGCCTAACCTTCATGTCACCATCCTGGTTGTGGGAGCAGCTTTCATCCAGCCTTGGATTCAGGAGAAATGTCTTCTCTTGTCTACAGAAGAGCTCCCAAGGAGGCATCTAAATGTGTGTTGATCTCTTATAAACTTGTGGCAGACTGCTGGCAAGCAGATCCCTCGTTGAATGAAAGTCATTGACATCAAAATAACCTATTAAATGCAGGAAAATAAAAAGCAAATTGAAGATGTCTCTGTGTTTAATGTTGCATTAGCTGGATAACTTGTTCTGAATGTTCTTCTTTTTGAAATATTGTGGAACTCTAACTCATCTGCAAATCTGGTCAAGAACTCTAGTTTCTCCAAGATGCTAATAAATTGGCCAACCATAGTACAAAATATACATTAGTCTTAGGACCTCATGAAGAAGATTAATTGTGTGCTAAACTGAAAATAGAAAATAAACAGCAAGTTTAAATAGTGTTGTCACAATATATTACATGGTATACTCTAGTATTTAGAGATAAGTGTTTGTGGGAAAGGAGAGGAAATGGGATAAATGTAACATCATGAGTAGAGTACATATGAATTTCATAGACTATTAATCTTTAATCTTTAGACTTCTATTTAAGCCTACAAATACATTAATCCAGGCATCAGCTCTTTGCTATCTTGATCATGCAGGTCACAGATGTTGCTATAGTAACCTTGCATTACCAATGCAAAGACAGTGAAGGATCTGGCTATCTAGATAAATAAAATTGAGGGATGCTTGCAACAGCATTCTGCTTAATGTAATGCTTAGCTGCATTGAATGAGCACTTGGTCCTGCATGGATTAGGGCCTTGCCTTGAGGAGTATGAGAAAGGCTGGCTCTTGAAGGCAATTTCCTGTGAAACAGGTCAGTAATTAGAGAAATGCATTTCCCTGGGAAGGCCCAGGATTTGTGTTACAGCTGATGTTCATTTTTTCCAGTTGTCAGTCACATTGTCAGAAGACAGACTGCCATGGATCCTGGGTGTGGAACCTGCTCCCTGGATGCAGATGTTGTTTAGATGTTTTGAAAACCAAGAAAAGGTGTTTTCTGTGAAGCTGAAGTAAGCCCATGTTGTTGAATGCAGTTGTTGAAGACACAGCCCAGTGCTAGTGAGGACCAGACACTTTGTCTTACAGGAGAAACAACCTGATTACAGAGTGGTTTGTTACAGGCATCCTTAAATGCTAGTGCTGGTCTGTCATGGGGACTGTCTTGATTACAAAGGAATGAAAATTTTTAACTGAGAAGCAACAAAATTCGGAATCAGATTTGCCTCTGAATTGAATCTTTCTGATAGTTACTCTGTGGGCTTGAGCCCCCAAAGAAGCTTTGCAGTATTTTGGTACGTAGATGACCCATGTGAACTCTACAGGCAGGAAAATCCTAACTTGTGTTCTTTTCTTGTAGAGTGAGGAAGCCCCCTGTGAGAGTTGTTTGCTTTTACCTTGCCTCTGAGTTTCCAGAAAGCACTTTCCTCTTGTAGGAAATTCTTGTAGGAAGTTTGAGACTGTTTTTGAATTTTAGTTAAGTATGGCCACTGGGTTTGAAAGTAATGCAAGAATGTGGATAAACAGAGGCAATAGTGAGTGTAGACATGATGGAGTAATGATGATTACTCCATTTTCATTGGAAACCAAGCCTAAAAATACTCCTGCAGCCACAGCTCATCTGTGCTACCAATGGAATTTGCTGGCTAAGCCTGTAAAATACCACTTGAGCCTAAACCAGTGAAATAAGGGAAGAGTTAAAATTCTGATCTCCTGTGAGCCTTTGTTCAGCCTTCAGTCCTACAAAGGAAACCTCTCATTGCTTTAGAAGGGTCCCAACTCTTTTCCTTTTTGTGTGGGCCTGAAAAGGCAGATCAGTTTTGCTGCTGGCTTTATTGAGACTGTCAGCCCGCTCCTGCCGAGAGGCTGCTGCTGGCCAGGCAGCTTTCTGCAGGGGAACAAGGGAAAGAAAGATTCTGCATCAGAAATTCCACTTGTGTTGCTCTCCTTGCCTCCTTCCCAGCACAAAGGTGCTTTTGTTTGTGCTCAAGAACCAACTAAAAAAGTTTGGCCGTGAAATGAGCTCTCCTCTGGAGAAAGGGGAAGGGGTGGAACATGTGGCATGCAGCCTGAGACACAAACTTGTGCCCACTCCCTCCAGTCATGGGCTAGAGATGGCTGTTGTGTTAGCTGGTTGTTGTGTTACTGCACACAGCTGCAGGGCAGCTCATGAGACAGCAGTTGCTGTTTTGAATCCTTGAAGAAGTAATTTAATAAGCTCAAATGTTTTATTCTTATTCTGCAATATAATTAGATAGGAGAAAACTTGACCAAAAAAAGCACTTCCTCCTTGTCGGTGGGACACAGGGAATATTTCGGTATTTTTAATTTGCTCACATTGGTATTTTTTTCAGTTCAGAGTATTTGCTGCTGCCAAAAGTAGGAAAGAAAAGCACTTCCCCTGAAACTCACTTAGGCTTCTCAAGGTGGGCATTACTTCAGTAGACTGAATAATGTTAGACTCATGAAAATAAAAATTCTCCCAGCAGTTCCCACAGGTGTACACCCCAGTGTACACTCTTACAGTGTATAGTGTATCAATCTCTGCTGATAAAATAGGTTCTGCCCCTGAAAAGATCTTATCCATGTTGCTTGTTTCTTGTGTAACCAAGGATTTGCAGGATTAGGGAAGTATCCACATTGCTTTTCCTCCTGTCAGAGACCAAGGAGTTTTTTGTGTATTAGTCTTACATAAATGCAGCCTTGCACCAAGCACTGCTGGGCACATTTCAGGGTTTAGGCTCCAGAGAGAAGAGGATAAATATGGCCCCTACATCCAAGGCATTTGGGCACTAAATCAGATGGGTAACTGAATGACAAACTCTGTGCTTAAATCCCTTAGGCAATGATAGAGGAATCTTGAAGGAATTTGTTTATTTCCTTTTGCTTCTGCAGAAGTGGGTGGTTTTACATATTTTGAAGTGAAGACAGAATGTGTAATCCTCCATAAGAAATGTTGGTGAAGTGAGGGTTCCTAGAAGTTGCCCAGTGTCATTCTTTATGGGCTTGGTGCCCTTTCTCAGTCTCAGGTCTAGGAATTTTCAGGATAATCAGCCACAGAATCCCAATGACTTGGTATGTTCAAGCAAAGGTGTGGGATACAGAATGTCTGCATAATGAGCTGGGACAATTTACTTCTGGCTTTTTGGCTAAAAAAGGCTCAGAGAGCTGACATTTGAACCTGGTGTCCAATACTGCAAGTTAAATACTGGCTTGGGGGTGACTGGAGAGAAAGCACAGTCATTCTGTTCCTCATTGTGCACAGATGTGAGAAACAGAAGGAGCTGTGGTCTGGGGAGCTGCTTTCCATCAGAGGAACATACCAGTTGGACTAGTTCATCCCAGGGCTGCTGCTGAATCTTCAAAAGACATCACATAAAAATCTATTTATAATGGAGTGAGGAAGGGTGGGAAGAAATAAAGTGTGAACAAACCATTTATTTAAAAATTAGTTCATGCTTTCAGTGAAGTTCTGGTTTTCCCTGTGAGCTTGCCAGCATCCCTTAATTCATATCACTTAGAATAAAATGACTTCTGGGTGTAAGGAAGGTTTGAATTATCTTTTCTGTATCACTAAATAATGATTGCTTGGGGAGATAGGAAATGTAAATTGAAAATGAATGAGGTATAGCTGGTAATATGTTAGATGCATTATCTCCAACCTGAGACCTTCAGTAAAAAGAGAAGGTCATCTGTAATCATTAAAGAGCACTGCAGCAGGTACTTGTATTTTAACTTTTCCTCTTTTTTGAGTTGAATTTTCTCCTCATAACCACTGCAACACTCTTCTGAGGAACCATGTGCCATGACTTCTTAGATTGCCTTAATTACATTCTTTTGTTGTAGTTTATGAGACAGAGGATGCAGGGGATCTGTACTTTGCCAAATGCCTGAACTTCACTAGTTTTCTGGAAATGTGAGATTTTTCCCTTTGTTTTTCTGAAAAATCTCACTATCTACAATTTGTATCTGAACAATTCAAACCATGAAAATATTATGCCTAGTTTTTAAGTTCCTGGATTAGAATTGATTTTTACTTTTCTTCTATATGTGTCTTTACAACTCCCCTTAAATTACACTGAGTCAGGCAGCAGTGTAGAAGGGGTACCAACTGGTCCCATGAAGTACCCCTTGTGCTTTGCTGAATGGCAGAGGATGTGTTTCTTAAACCTGAGCCTCATTTTTAAAGTTTAGGAAACAGGGCAGATATTACTGATGGTAACAGTGAGTAATGTGGTGAATTCTGCTCATCTGGGGCAAGATTTACTGGACAAATGTGCTGGATGGAGAGGAGTATGGCCTGCCTCAAATTCCCCTCCAAATATTCCCAATGAGAGCAGCAAACTGAAAGCAGATGGAGACTTCTCTGTCTTGCTGAGGAGAAGTGGGACTGGTTGTAGTGGGTGTCCTTGTAAACCTCCTGGTCTGTCTTCCCATGGAGCAGGAGGGAATCTTTGGAGCCTTGTGTCTCCTGGGGCTGCAGCAGCTTGGCACTTCTCAAGTTAGTGGCATTAACCATCCACCAGTGAAGTGCATAAGCAGCAGTGGGGTTTGCTATTTAATTGAACTCTGCTTTTCTAACTGTTAATTATACTCCTTGTATGGTTTTTCATGTTTAGCTGTATCATTATGCTTAACAGAATGTTTGTTGTTACCTGCTGTGATCTTGAATAATTCACAGTATTAACATGCAATTAGGGACCATCATAAGTTCTCTCTGGAGAAAACCAAAAGTTGATTTCCTAGTTTTGTGTATTTGAAGGTGAGTGGAAGGCAGGTTCTGGCTTCTATGGTCCTTTATCAGAAAGAAAATTTTGAATCAACCAATAAAACTAAAGTATGCATCTCAAGAGTATAGTATGCACAGTATATTTGAAATATTTTTATGAAATTACTTGCCAAGCAGGAAATAACCCAAGTAAATCAGCCCTGGACCTCTGTAAACAGCAGTAGGTTGTGCTTACAGTTAATTGTTTCCACAGATGTAGTCAATGACAACATTGTGTTTATCCTATGTGTTACTGCAGCTCTCATTTCATTTTGTTTCCTTTTCTTGATGGATGAGTTTCCTGAATCTAAAAATAAAATCTTATTTTCCCATCATGGCAGGGATTTTCTTACATGGGTTTTGTGAGTTGCCCTAGAAACAAGAAAACACTGAAGTTAGGTCAGAAAAATAAGTGTCACGCCAGCCATTGTTGTTTCAGTTTCTTTGGTTCCATCATAATATTGGACAAATTATGTGGCTGAGGAGTCCAGCTGACAGTTGATGCTGGCAGGTGGCTTCTGAACAAAGATAGGCGTGGCATATTTCTTTTGATGAGAAGAAGGTCAGTGGAAATATTAGATGGTGAGGTGTTCCTCAGGCTGGCACGTGTTCTGGAGTCACTGCTCCCTGCCAATGTCTGTACTTCATTGCTGTCCCAGGTTTGCATTGACTTCATGTGGTCTGTATCAGCCAAGAATTTTCACAGTGCAAGGATAAATCTTTCTGGCTATTTCCACAGGTAGCTATGAGATATTTTCTCATTTTTCCAAATGATGAAAACCCTGGTCCTCTGAAAGTGAAGCAGACGTGTTTAATGTTAATACAAAGGCCATTGCCAAAGGTTAACTGCCTTCTAAGTACCCAGATTGTTCCCTCCACTCACTACAAGTTCACAATCTGCTTAATATATGCACAGTCAGGGAGAAGCTGTAAATATAATGCTAAAAGCAGACGCTTGGAACTATTGCTCTTGCTTCTCTTCAGCTTATGCAACTGTTTGCAGGAGCTTGCTGCCAACACAACTGTTGTGTCCTAGTACTTTGGGATTCATCTTCTAAGTCTCCTGAATATGCTGTTCCCATTACAACACTTTGAACAGATCCATGTGAGGAGGTTTTGCAAGGCCAAGTCATTAGCTGAAAGCCACAAATACATCACCACCTGCTTAATTCATCAGTCTAGAACTGAGCTAGCTCATGAAGTTGTGCCAGCTGGAGTCCTGGCTAAAAAAACCCAAAACCCTGGTAACCAAACATTTTGACCCTCAGAAGCCTAGACCTCAAACCCAGATAGGTCATTCCACCCTCTCCCCTTGCAAATGACTGAAGTTCATTCTTTCAGAGGTTTTCCAATGAGTCTTCCTGACCTTTCAACTGTACCTTTATGTCCACTGATAGCTGTTCTCATCTTTCTCTTCCATCTGCAACCACAGGTACCTCCCTGCAGACAGACCCAGAAAGTCTCTGACAATAAATAACATTCTTGCTCCACAAGCATTTAAGTTGATTGAAGGTGATGAGGTGATCCAGGAAATTGCTGCTCTCATAAATTCCAGTGTCTGTGCTCGAGGCATAGGGTAGTCTCTGGTACTTGTCTGCCATTGTTGATCTCCAAGAACCCCTTATAAAATTATAGCCTAATGCTTTAACAAAGTGTAGGTGGGAAGGATGCATTTTATGTAAATTTAGTCAGGAAACTAATTGCTTAAAGTGAGTGGGAAAAGCTGATGGAGTGTGATAGACACACAGAATTTTTTTCTGCTTTTAGAATAGACAGCGTTGATTAACTGGGCTCAGTATAGCACTGCATATATTAACTAAACATCCAAGTGCTCATGGATGAGCCTGCTCTGTGCATGGACTAAACAGGCCATGCACTGGATGTTAATACAGATGTGGATTTAGGGAGTTTTGGTGTTACACTTCTGCAGAGAAAACCATTGGTTTTGGTGAACTTGGTATTGAATTATTGTCCTGGCCTAGTGCCAATTTTTTTATTTGTAAAAATGGAATTAGACAAAAAACAAACAAAAAATCCAAACAAGCAAACAAAAAAACAAGTATGAAGTCATATCTGCAGAATAGACTATTTCTTCTGAAAAGTCTCAGACTTGGGAGTAATGGAAGGGGAATCCTCCTTCACATATGCTCCTCAGCATCAGTACCCCTGAGAGGTGTCAAAGGCTTGTCTGTCAGTCAGCCTGCTGGTTTATGTGCCAAGTCCTATTTGTTCTTTCTGGTTTGTCCTTGTTAGATGTGCTGACTTGTCTGTGAGAACAGCCTCTGATCTTTCTTTAGGGCCATTCTGGACACATCCACCATTCTGCAGGAGATGGCTGCACTCCCTGTTCCTGGTAGATCACCTTGCATTGTAACCATATTTGCATCCTTATAGAAAGTCAGTGATTTCATTTCCACACTAGCTGGAGGCTAGAATTACAAGTTAGAGTTATGTGCTTGACCTAGGCCTGGGATATGCATTGATAGCTGAATAAAGCACATCACTGTGCCTGCTGCAGCAGGCCAAAATTGCTGTTCTCAGGTATGTATGTATGTATGTCGGAGTGTGTCAGGGATCTGTGCATGCTTCCTCTCAGCATGAGAGCTGGGCACTTGCTGTTGTTCCCTTGTGTATCTATCCCTGCAAGATACCTTGACCTAGTTTTAATGGAGAGAAGATTTTTACAGCATCTGAGAGTGGATGGACTGTTCCATGCTGTGCCCTCTGGACACACATGTATGAATCCCTGACCACTTCCATGAACTTTTCATTGGGGTGACTGATGGATGTGTGACAAAATGGAAAAGGTCAAAGGAAAATGCAGAGCAAGAAGCAGCTGCAAGAATATTTGCTGGAGTGAACTCACAAGATAGCAACTAAGTTTAAAAGGCTATATTAAAATACAACTAATATGAATTAAATCAAAATACCTTATTTCCAGAAACAAAACTAACTTGACTAGATGAGCACTAGTGAATTAAAAAAAAAATTTTTAAAGCTTTATGAAAATGATCCAGTGTGTCTGTTTGGAAGCACTCTGTGGAGAACATGTAATGATTAGAGGTCTTTGGAAAAGCTGATCTTTGGACAAATGTGGTTTCTGTGTGTCTCCCTTAACAGGAAAAAAAAGATGGATGTGAGCCTTTGATGAGCAGTGCACAAGGTTAGGTAGCAGTCACAGCATATTCTGCCTTACTTATGTGGGACAGAGAGCCAGATGCATCACTGTTACATAAGCCTGCTGACCTGCATATAGAGCTTTGTGGTAATAGGAGTTTCAGAAAAATAAATCCTATCCAATTTAGCTTACACAAAGATAGAAAATCCAGGCATATTTACAATGGGAAACTCCACAAAGCATGTTATTCCCTAAGGGGCTTGGTTTTTAAATTTAAATTGGGAGGGCTCAAATACTTGGGACAAAGAGGATAGGAGAGGACACAGTGAATATGATGCAAGATCAGTCTGCTGACTAATGCTACAGTCTGGATTTTTGGAGAATGGGACCACAAGTTGTGTTGTACACCAGCCATAACAGCCTATTATTCAAGTGGTGCAGCATGAAGAAAGTTCATGCCAATTTGCAGAGGATTTTGATGGATTTGTTTAATTTGATTGTATTCTGATTTGAAATGAAAATTAGTGTTTTTTTCCATTCTTAGTGAATAAAATAGATTTTTTTCTGTTGGAGGGGACCTATGACAATCACCTAGTCTGAAGGTACTGATATCTAGAACTGGAGACATGAGGCTCTGGGGTCCCCAGCTTGAGGAATTCTGTCTGGATCCTCTGGCTGCCTAGGGTGCCAAGGAGTTACACATTTCCAGGGCTTCCAGGCTCTCTTCTTTCTGCCTGGTGAGCTAACAGAGAGCTGGCAGCCTTGGAGTTGATGGGCAGAGATACTCTGCTCTGAGTTTCTTGGCATCCTGCCTAATGAGATCTGTAGGGGAGCCAGCAGCTTAGGAGTTCTGCAATCTCTGAGATAATCCTGGAGCAATAACTTCTTTCTAACTCCCACTCTCTGTCAACTTGTCAGGAATACACTTGAAGAGGACCTGGCAGGAAATTGAGTGTGATTTCTGCAGTGTCATCAAAGTCAAATGTGCCATTAAAAATGTTTCTGACCACTTTTAGTAATCCAACACAGAAATCCTAATATGTCACCTGATTCTGGAAGTCCTGCAGCCCTTTGCTGCTGATATTGTGGGTACAAAGCTCAATGAGGCAGAATAGAGGACAAAGAAATATTCCACTATTCCAGTATCTTTGAAGTTGGGATGTGGGTCACCTGCAGCTCTTCACACAGCACCAGCCTGCCTGCAGTCAGATGGCCTACAAACCCCAGCTGTCCTGAAGGTATTGCAAGATGTGATTATTCCAGGAAGGCTCTTGACTGACATAGTGGCTAAAATGATGATGCTGGCAAAGTAGAAGAAATACATGTTGGAATCCTGTGTTTTTTCCTTTCTTCCCATGCTTGCTTTAGGATTGACCCTGAGGTGTGTGTCTGAGTAGAGATACCGGTCCAAACAGTGTGCACAGGACAATTTTCTGGGCACACGAGCCCCAAGCGCGTACTCAAAATTCAGTAGGAATTGCCAATGTAAGTTATAGCATCCTAAAGTTGCTGTTGTAATTTATATTTATAATCTACAGCTACAGAGGGATGTTTCAGCAGCTGGGGAGCCCTGGAAGGTGAGCATCCTCTTGCTTTTCCTAGACATAGAGCTGGAGAATGATGGGCCCTGTGGCTCACTGTCGTGACTGTGGCCCCTGCAGGGTGAATTAGTACTAATGATGCAATGCAAAATTGCCCAAATGACAGAGAGAATCTGGGCCACTGTGTTCATCTTGTCTGATTTCCAAATTTTTCAGTGCTCAGGGGGACAGCATTATAACAAAGTTCGAATTCCTGCTATGTAGGTCATATGCTGCATGCTGAATCCTCCATCACAGGGATAAAGCTGGACCAGGGAAGCTTGATTTGCATCTGCAAATATCAATGGGAGTAGCAGATGTTTTTCTTTTACTGAATAATTTCCAAGAAGTTTAATTAGTGATAAAACCATCTAGGCTTTTGCTGTGGATGGTGCATTAAAATACGATGCAGTAACTGCAACTTAACTGCAATGTGTTGCAATCATTAAACTCTGCAGTGTTTAGATTTCTGTGGCTGGGCTTGGTTCACTGTTGGTCTGGAGGCTTTGGAAGTGACAAGTGGTGTGTCTGGCGCTGCCATGGAATGTTTAAAAGTACCATCACCATCACCTCCTGATCCTGGAACCACAGCTGTGCATCCTCTGTGCCTGTCTGACAGGGCTGACACACGAATCTGCAGTGGGTTCATCTGGGAACAGAAAGCTTATGATTGCTCACAGACTTGTAATGATACTGCTTTGGTTATTATTTTAAAAAATTAAAATCTGACCTACTGTAGCAGTTATTCTGGCATTTTTTCCAGGACTTTATAAAGATCAGGGAAGGAAAACAAAGCAAAACAGTGATGTTCAAATATTTGTGTCTTCCTATTTTGCTTTGGGGTGCAGAGCATCTAGAAATCCTCTTCTTCAGATGCTGCTTAATCTGCCCTGGATGCATATACATCATTATTCCCTGCATGGTTGGAGAGACTAGGCTGTGAGATGAAAAATGTTTTGTTGAAATGTGAATTCACTTGCCTGTTTTTCTTAGGCTGATAGCAGCAAGGCAGACCTGCTGATCACTTACTCCTATGACTGTGCACTTTAGGGGAAGATATATCTTTGTTACTGATGCAGCTCTGTTGGAGCAATTAAAAAAAATGTGTCTAAGGAGGAGGCAATAACTCTGAAAGTGTCTTTGATGACTAAACATTATACTTTAAATATGCAGTGTTGCTGCTGATTTTTCCAGTCTCCTGTGAGTCATAAAATCTTGTCTCATATTGAGTGAGCTATTCGTAATGACCTTGACTTAAAAAAAAAAAAAAAAGCCTGTGACTTCCCCTAAGTCAAATAATTTAAATTAATGGTTTTCTGTAGGATATTTGAAGTGCTTTCAGATAATTAAAATTCCTGAAGGACAATGGGCAGGTCTGCATTTGCAGGCATCACTGGTGTCCCCAGGACAAAGCCCATCTGGCCCAAAGGGTGCTGTGCCTTAGATGAATACAGCCCTCAGACTTGTGTGCAGTTTTATCATGCAGATGTGAGCAGAAGTGCCTGGGAGGCTCATCTAGGAAGGAGGCAGCTTGTTCCAGAGACTGAAGGGCTCAAACAGCCTCCACTTCCAAGGGCCTTATTTTGTTCTGCTCACAATTTGTGCTCTTCAGTCCCAGCAGGTTTTTCATATTACCATGGCTGTACTTAGAAGGTTCATGGCTGCTACCTATCGCAAATTTATCTGTTCCAGTGGTATTCTACAGCTGCTCTGTGAGCATGACACTGCACACTGCCAGCAGATAGGAGAGGAGGCAGTTAATATGGTGCAAGATCAGTCTGCTGACTGATGCTACAGTCTGTATATTTGGGGAATGGGACCACAAGATATGTTGTACACATCTTACCATGATGATTTCTATGTTAAGGGTGCCTCCCTGGGAAACTGAAAGGGGAAGGATGTGAAATTAACCAAGTTGAATACACTTTTATTGCATTTTTTTGCAGGGGAGGGAAGCTGTGGGACTCTTGTGGGTCAATCTGTCTGTTACATTTTCAGCACTGGAAGGAGCACCGAGTTTAACTGGGTGCATTACAGTACTAAAGCACACAGTGAATTATATTAAATATCAAGTATTTGTTGTGGGCTGTTCCTGCTGTCTGTTATTGCAGGTAATTTCTTGATAATACTCACTTCTTTAACTTCAGCAAAACATGCACATGATGGAGGTTTTCTTCATTTTTGACTTGATAAGATAATCCTTCTGGAATTTGCTTTTTCATTGTACTGGGTTGCATTATTGTTGTGAGATGCTTCTCAAAAGCAATGTGCCTGATACACAGAAGGTACCACTCTGCCATCATATTTGGACATGTCACACTGTTACTGTCTCTGTAGTATGATGTTAACTCATTTACATTAGCTTTTAAATCTGTTATGATTGTCTTAATGGGAGAAATGTAAATAACATTAAGTTCATGTGCATAATTTACCACAAAAAACTCCTGCATTTAATAAATGCTGTTATGCTTACAAGGCTAATAAAGGCTTGGAGCTGTCTAAATGAGGCAGTGCCATTATAGGAAAATCAAATCAGCAAAGTAAATGGAGTCCTGTGGAAGTTCCCTTGAATACAAAGGTGTTTTAATTGTTTCTTATTTTAAATTGGAATAAGGCCACTCTTTGATAAGGACTAGCACTGGGTGAAGACTGTCTTTAAAAAAAATCCAGCTGGTTTTTCCTTTTTTATGTGTGTGTTCCAACAATCTGTGATCAATCTTCAAGGTTTCCTAGTGTGTCATTTTAGATTGCTGAACTGCCTCATATCAGCACGTTTCACCCTGAGCCTCTTGGCAAGCTAGCTGTCCTTGGCTGCATGTTGGGGATTTTGGGTTAGCAATTGATCTCAGAAGTGTGTGCATGTTACTGCTGTTACTGCCTGCAAAGTTGTGGAATATTTGATGAGTTGGAGGTTAGACAACAGGGATCTTCTGCAAGCATTTGCGTCTCAGAGCTGCAAAGGATTGCAGGGATATTGTTCTAGAATACATTTTTTGAAAGCGAATATATTATATATATATTGATAGGCCATTAACAGAAGATATTAACTCCCAGAATGACATTCAGCACAGCAGTGAGTTCAACTGTCCCTGCACATCTCTAAGATTCACATTTGCAGATCCTCTTCACTATGGTTACCCAACCTTAATAAAGACTCCTAAGTTGTTCTTCTCCAAGCAGTGTGAAAATGAGTCTGTGTGCGTTACATTTTTATTAAGAGCTCTGTAGCATTAAATAGCAGCACTGCTTGTATTGTTGTATATTGCCCATATTCTACTGTTAATGAAAATAATGCATTTTCCATAGAGTTGAGTAAGACAAGGCTCATTTATCATTCATGAATGCATTTTTCCAGAATTACACCATTAGTTTCATAAGAAAGAAACTGACATAAAGCCAGAGAAATTAGGTTGAATGAGATCTATATATGTAACCTTTTCTAGTATTTTATACCTTCATTAAGCACAAGAATGTAGAAATACATAATACAATTTTCTAACAGAAGAGAACATAATTTATTTGGGGTTTTCAGTATTCATGGTTGGTTAGTTGGTTGTTGGGTTTTTTCCCCTTGGCTGCAATTCTTTTCCTCCGAGATATAGGCAAACTCTGTTGGCCGTTGGTTATGCTTGGGATCAATATGTCTTCATTGAGAGTTTAATGAGATTCACACCTCTTGAGCTGCAAAGTGAATCCATCAAGTAGAAATGCATTTTAGAAGCAGCAATTTGTGAATGAGAAGACTACACTGAATACTATTTGATCTTTTTTTCTTTTTCTACCAAGCACAGAAATCAAATGTTTTTGTAAAGACCATGCTCTTAGTTATATAGCATTTCTTTACCAAACAGCTGAGGCATCCCATGTTTATTCGTGCAAAATGCAGCTTTCCAACCTTTCCTTTTTGTAATCACTTTCATTTTTTACAGTTTTCCTATTTGCAAGTAATCAGTTTTTTTCTAAATGAAGATGTTTCTATTTTAAAGCAAGGTACTATAAAACACATATTAAACAGTTTATGGTAGATAATTTTCTGTTAAAGTGTGTGCTTGCCACAGACACATTGATTTTCTGTAATTAATAGAAATTATAAAATGACTGGATTCTAATGATGATATAATTTAGACCAAGTAAAATATCTATAATTACATTATAATATATTAAAGAATAGCACAAGTCCTCTTGCCTGACATTTTCTCTCATTTTGCTACTCTAGCTCCTACACAGTGATAGAAACCAGTGGTGCTTTGGTAGTTCTAAAGAAAGGATAATTTGTGACCCTTGTTAAGGGCAGAGGCACAGCAGAGTACTTTTTTATATTTACAGCAGAAACTCTTTTTAGGTGTTGCCTAGGATCCTCTTCAAATATTTTTTGACAAATAGCAAAAATATCGATTTCTTTGTTGGATAGAAAAAAAATTTATTATTTCCTTGAATTTTGCAGTTTCTTTTACTTTAAATACCTCTAGTGCTACAAACCAATGGAAATGTGGTGTTTCTGGCCCTGCACATAAGGGCTGAGGTATTGAGCAGCCACTGCTGATTTGAGATGTTTAATGCTGGGCTACACAGGGGAAATGTCCCCAGTATGCATTGACTGATATTCTGAAGTCAAACTTGGGCAGTTGGAAGTGCATGATGGTCCACCACCCAAACCCAAACTTCAGATATCAGGCATTATTTAAACATGTTTTTACGGTGGTATCACCATGTCTCATGTCTTCTTTCAGATGAACAAAATAAAATAACATCCTCCTTTTACCATTTCCGTCTTCTAAATGGAAGGAACTATTTAACTTCAAATCCTTTGTGTGCATTCATTACAGGTGGGCTCAATGATCTGAAAAGTATTTTCGAATCTAAATGAGCACAGACACTCTCTGAGATTTTAGGATTGTGTGTACAGTCCTGCAGCTCTTAGTGTTCTTCCTTCCAGATGTTGTTTGTATTTAAAGTCTCTATATGGGCTCGTTCCTTTCTGACTTTGGTGCACACTCTGAAAATTTTAGCAAAGCTTTTACTGCTGTATCTTCTTAGTGGGAAGAAGATGACATCCATCCACCTTGTGCTCTGCAGAGGATGGAGACCATGGACCCTGGCAGGGGCACAGAGCCCTGCTCTCCAGAGTGGAGGAGTCCAGCAGAACAGCTGTCTTTAGGAGGTGGTCAGCACTAGTTTTCTTCCACCATTATGAACTCTCTAAGATTCCTTAAAAATGATATTTTAGATACTTGAGGGAGCAGACTGCTTGTCCTGTGAAAAGAGGCCAAGGGGTCTAGGCTGATTCACCTGGGGAAGAGCCAGCTTTGAGAAACACAGAATCACAGAGCAGAGAGAGCCAGGCCCTTCACAGAGATGCATGGTGAGAGGGTGAGACACAGTGGGCATAAGATGAAACAAGAGAAGTTCAGACTGGACATAGGAAAAGCATTTCCCTCATGAGGACACCCCAGCAGTGGGACAGGCTGCCCAGGAAGGCTGTGCACTCCACCCCAGGAGTTATTCAAGCTTTGATTAGGTAAACCCTGAGCAAACTGTTCTGACTTTGGAATGACTCTTCTCTGAGTAGGTTGATCTAAATCACCTTCTGAGGTTTGTCCTGTGGTCTTACAATTTCCTGACACTTAGCACAGGATGAACAAGTACAGATATGATGGATTGGGAGCAGCCAGAACAAAGAAATGCTGGTGCCTCCCAGAGGTGGTAAAAGATTGGAGAACATCAAGTGAGTGCATGAATATGGATCACTGATCTTTGTTATGCTGGAAGTTATTTGGTCCTGGCTTAGAGTAGTGCACAGTCATCACTTTTATGTTTCAAGGTTTCCTTTGAGATTCCAGTGTCACAGAGGAATCAGTTTTGTTTAATGACCTTCTACATTAGCAGCTTTTTGTGTTGGTGACTAAAATTGATTTTGCTAGTGATGTGAAGGAGCACAAGCCCAGCCTCTGCATCACTGCTCAACCGTGTGCTTTAGTCCTGCCAAAGAATGGGGCCCAGCAAATTTCTGAGCATCAGAAATACCCATGCTAAAACTCTTAGGTACAGTATTGGTAAATACTCAACTGGATTTTAATCTCTGTGATGCATGGTTAGAAACTGCACCTTTGTGCTTGAGCCCTGGAAATGCTTGGTCGATATTTTTCTTTGGTAAAGTAACATCATGAAGACCTTTCTTATTTTCCTCAAGCATTTCACAAGAGAGAATTTCTCCCTGACCAGAGTAATTACAAAACAATTCAGTAGTGGTTTATGTTCCACACTTCTTAGTTAGATAAGTGGTATGAAAAAAAAAGTATAAGAGAAGGGTGGAGGATAAATTTGTCAGAGAAATAAAACTGCAAGGTACAAAAAGTTTCATAAAGACTTGTGGACAATGAAAGAAGGGGGTGGATAATTCACATAAGAAGGCACAAGGATAGACAAAGAGGATGAAAAGAATGAAAGAGAAAGTGAAGAGTCTGACAAAAGAGACTGAATAATTCGCAGCTAATGTTTTGAGGAAAATATAATAAAAATGGAAGGAAATATTATGCAAATAATGATTTTACATTTGTAAATTTTCTTAGTCTAGCACTGCATGTTTGACAAATATTCTTTAAACCAAATTTTGGAAAATTAGAGAACTTAGTTTAAATTTAAATTGATGGATAACAAAAATAATGATCACTAAAGTGCAAACTGAAGTAGGTTCACTGAATTAATGAAGTTTGAAACAGATTTCCATTATTCTGGCCACACCAGTTTTCAGTGATAATTTTTCAAGGATAGTTTTCCATTACAACTATCCATGATACTTTAGGGACATTCTTCCTTTTGAACAATAAACTGACAACTGGTTACAGTGGGTAGCTCCTCTGCAACCAATTGAGGAACTAAAATTGCAACCTCTCTGTCTTCTAAAAAGAAGTTAAATTTTAGGAGAATCTAGAGACTGACCCTCCTGATCCTCCCCAGAGCTTATGCACAGTGACAGGATCACAGAAAAGAGATTTCATGTATGACTGGAAGAGACGTGTTTCAGACTATCCCAAAATGCAAGGCCAGCTCTGCTGGTACTAAGTCATACTTCTCTTTGTAATGTTAATTAGAAATTAAAAAGTACCTGATGTCCTGAAAAATCCTTGGAAGGTGTGGATAGCAAAGGCTGCAAGTGTGTTCTTTTGAGTGTTGTTTTGATTGCACTTAGGCTACAAAGACATTAATCAAAAAGAAGGTGATCTATGGAGACACTAGTAGTGTTCCCTTTCTCTGCCTGGAGATAAGAATGAACTGCAATGGATTTTCTTTGTTTGCAGTATAGCCTGGACTTTCCTAAATGATGCAAAGAGAAGGAAGTCCAAATCAAATTTTGCTTGGAGGCACCTACAGCAGAAGCAGAACTAATGTATGATGTCTTAGGAAGGCTGCAGAAAGCTTCTGGTGTTGTTTTGAATGAAAAGCAATTCTGAATATTTACCAGTTTCTGATCCAGGATGGAGAGCTGAACTAGGGAGTATGCAAGGGCTCTAAATGCCTCTCATCACTCAGAATCATTGATGTCCTCCTGCCCAGCTGACACTCTCCTGGATCAGTGACTGACTCTTGCATATCTCACTGGTTTTATGTCCTACAATAATCAATCCAGCTGCTTCTCCAAAAAAAATGTCTTCCCCTTTATTACTTTGCCTTGCTCCTCAGAATTTTTCTTCATTTCTGTTCTTCATGCTTGGAAAAATCTTTCCACCCTGAAGTATATGCCATGAAGGCTCTTTTCTTTCCTGATTTTTAATTTTTCTCTTTTGAGGGGCATGTTGGTGACTGGGATGCATTTCAGTATTGACAGTTAATTACCAGCCCTTTATTATAATAATAATTGCAATATAATATTTTTAACAAAATTCTCTATGCTATTATCATCTCCTGTACTCCTGATGTACTAATATGTGTGTTTCTCCAGTACATATCAAGTTTTAGCCAGAGTTAAGTTTGCAGGCAGTGCATCACTGGTGATGTTTAACACTAATAATGGCAGCTTCACTGGAAATTGTAAAGCCTGAGAAAATGTTTTGTAGGCTTTGAAATTTAATATCTGAGGAAGGATGCAAATGTTGATTATTTCTCTGAGAAGAGTCATAGAAACAGGACTTACTTGGAAAGTTGGATTTGTGATGGCTGTCACCCCATGAGTTGAGCTTTATCCATGATACTTCTGTAGATTCCTGCCAAGTGGGTTGTGGTTGGGAAGATGGCAGGGAATGTTTATTTCCATATTGATGAATGGAATTTTGTCTTGTGGACAAGAAGGACTAGCAAAAGGGAAAGGCATGGAATGTGCTTTTCCCCTAATCAGTAAATCATGGGAGAATGTCTCCACATGTTTTGAATAGTTCAGTTTCTACAATATGCTGCCATTATGCTGTGTTTGTATGGAAGCACCTGGGCACACTGTTTCCCAAATGCTTTATTTTCACCTTGGATGAATAACACACACAATTCCCTAAATTGTGAAAATACAGATACTTAGCTTATGTTTTTGTCTTTTTTTCCCTTCCTTTTCTATTTCTCCTCCTTCCTCTTGAACAGGGAAGAATGTATCAGTCACACAGAAGAAGCAGTAGAGCTCTGAAGGATGGATAAAATGTGGTTTGGCCTGAAGGTGACTGCAGCTGCTCCGCTATGGGAAAAAGTGAGAAGTTGCCCTAAGTTGCCATCTGCACCATTTCAGCCACCTGCTGTAGTGGAAGCTGGCCATGCACACCAGCCTAAAGTGTGGTTTGAATCTGAGTTTTGTTTTGTTTTCTAGGGATCTCAGCATTTGCATTTTAAAGCAATTACCAAGCACAATCTCCATTTTTATGGGTCTGCTTATGTGGATATGCAGTATCTTCAGCTTTGTGTGGCTTTGAGCATTCCTGAAAGAGCCTTTGATCTGAGTTGGGATGTTTAGTATATCTGAGAATGTGGTACTTGAGGGTACAAACTGTTTAGCAAATGAGACAGAATGGCATTTTTTACAAGGCTAAGTTGGAATTGGGAATGATCTTTGTGTGTGTTGAGAGGCACTTGGAACATCAAAGTGCTCTGTCCTGATACTCTGAGTATTTCAACCACATGAATAGACCACACTGAATTTAACTTTCAGATAAAACACTTGCAGGCACACATGCTTCTCCTGAAAGAGGCCCTTTTGTGCACTCTGGTTGGCAGCAGCACGTATGACACAAACACATTTTGCAGCCGTGCTGCCCAGTACAGATTACACACCACAACCCCCACTCTTCACCTCTGGGAGCCCTTTGGGAAGGTCAGGAGATGTGAGTGCAGGCACCAGAGCTGTGCCTGAGGAGTCCAGGGGGTGCCTCCATCCATTCTGTGACTAGAGGCACAGAGCACTATTGAGTCAGTGGCAATACTTGTGGTGACCTGAACGGCAGCAGCTGCTCTCAAACTCTTACATTGGGATGCACTTTCAGTTTTGAAAACTGTTTTATGTCTTGTATTTCTCTTTTGCTTTTTTAACATTGAGCTAGCTGCTAGGATGTGCTGTCTTTACAATGTGTAGTTGCCCAGTAATTACAGATATCCTCTGAAAAGAAGGAGAAGAATAAACCATGGAATCCCAAATCAGATTAATGTAATGTGCATTTCTAGATTACAATTAGTAACAAGATGACATGTTGTCATGGTAACATGTGAAGCTTAACTGCAAGTTCCTAAAATAAAGCAATGACATATGTGTAGGTTTCTATCCATTTGCATACTATCCACATGAAAACATACATAATTTCTACAACACTCAGGCAATTAAACCCTACTTCTTTCTTCTGAATTAGGTGTTGAACTAAAATATCAGGCCTCTTTCCTAGTATTTATGCAAAATCTCCCACTATCAATTATAAATGTTTATGATGAAGTCATCCATTTTGTAACATCTTAAGCTTTCTGCCTTTTGGTTTCATTTTAGAACAATTAGAGTAAGGAATGTAGAGCACTCTTCACTCTTTGTGGTTTGTACCACATTGTTCTTGAAATTCTACTGCCTCCTCATACAAAAATTGTCCAAACAATATAGGAAAAGTCTGCTTATTAATTACATTGATAGACCAGTGGATGTGTTTCATGTGGCTGAGGATTGGGAAGTAAAAGCCCAACTTTACCTCAAAGCACTGGAAGAAAGCAGTAAACTTTTCATGTGAGATTGCTAGCTAAGACAGAAAGCCTAGATATTATTTTCTAGTTGCCTTATAGTGAGAAGTGTTGTTGTCTACTTGTTAGTGAGTCTGAGTTTCTTTCACTAAGCAGAAGTTAACTTGTTTAACGTGCTGTCTGTGGTAGAGTTACCAGGACATGCTTTACATGTATTTTCATTTCATGGTAAACCTTCAGAGAATGAAAAATTGGGCGCTTTGTTCTGATTGCTTTCTATGCACAACATTGTTTTGGCCAAATTCTTTAGTCAAAATTAAGATGCTGCTAGGTTCTGTGAGTAAATGCAATCTCCTTCTGTCACCCTAATTAGACAAGATGGGCAATGTTACATGGAAAATATGGTTTCTTTGGCAGTTCACTTATTTATGTATACTTTACTGTACAGACCATTGGAGGATATTGAAAATACAGATTACAGGTTGCTCCTTAAGCGACCTTTAAATCCCAAATTCTGTTCTTCACACCACTATGGTTGGCAAATGCTGCAAGTACAATGATTGACTCTGGCGTGATAATCACGTTATATTCAGAATAATGCATTTGCTGGGAAGTGTGTCACATACACAGCAGAGTTCCCAGGATAAGCTGCCTGCTAAAGCATGGCTGATGTTTGTCCTTGTGGCCTTTTGAAAAGTGGAAACTGATTTTTGTGTTTCATAAATCTACCTGTATTTCTCACTTGCAGATGAAGGTTTTTAATATTTGAATTTACTGTGGTTATGGGGTGGAGGGAGGGACATGTGCAGGCTGGGTTTTGCCACTAATCCTTTGGAAATCCTTTAGTGCCTTAAGGAGGCAGAGGGGTAACAGGCCCTAGGATTACAGAAACTTGTTCAAACCTCTTTCCTGCTTTAGAAGAAAACCTTTAAAATATATTGTGCCTTTGGCTCTAAATATATTTGCATTAGAAATCAGTAGCCATGGGATTATGGACAGGAATTTCTGCCCCTGTAGAAATGTTAGGAAAGAGAGTATACTATTTCTTGTATAGGATATAATCTAAAAATATAGCTAACTTAAATTCTACAGTTGGGATCCATACTAGGAAAGTTGCAAGTTGCAGTTAAAGGCAGGAAAAAAAAAGAGAAAGTTTAAATATACTGGACTAAATGCTTGTATCATTTACTGGCAAATTTCCACAGGGTTTCTTGGGACCAAGATTTCATGCTTGCTTCTACTTGGCTTAAGAAATTCTCAGATGTGGTAGATATGTGGGTATCATGTTCTCTTTAATGTTGTAGGAGAGGAAAAGAGAGATTAGTAGTTTTGGACACCTGCCTTGATTTGGAGTTGCTGGGGTCTGTGGTATAAATCTCTGTTCACTATTGTTTCTCTGTGTAACATGGACTCTTGCTTTGGGAATATGAATATGCAAATGTAAATTCCAATGTGAGAGGTTCCTATGCAGTGTGCCAACCGATGCCAAACAACTACATTTCTCTACTCTCTGAACTGTGGTCTTTTTCAAAAAGAGGGAAAATGTAACTAACAGATGAAAGCCACTCCAGCGCCAAAAAAGCCTGCATGAGGCAATTCATGTACCACTCACTGATGGTCCTAAGCAGCTCTTAGGAAAAGCTGAATAAGCTTTTAACTCATGAGTGAATTTTATCTTCTAGGAATTAAGAGCAATTTATTGGTACAGAGCTAAATTTAAAAAAAAAAAAAAAAAAAGAAAAAAAAAAGAAGGCCTGAAAATCAGACTGGTGGTGGTCTTCTGTTTTGCTCCCTGTGATGACAAGCAAGTTTAAAACAATTTGTAAATAGTTAAAAGAAAATCATTATGTGGCTCACAGTATGTAAGACAAGGCCCAGCATGAAACAGATTTTTACAGCTTATTTATAACTTTACACTTCTGTCTTTTGTTTGGAACTTGAAAAAGGAAACCATGTAAATTAAATAAGGAGTGAAGACTTACTGCACATATTTATTGACTGAAACAAAAGTATCTCCCCACCTCCTGAGGTATTTATAATCTAAATCTGGGATGAATAATGTACGGAGATCTTGCCTTTTGAGCTCTAGTGCTGTACAACTGTTTAACACTTTTGCACAGCCAACAGAGGAGTGGTAACCAGAAGTCATGAAGAGCAGTTGTTAGGGCCACAAATTTGGATTTGAAGAGGTACCAAAGAATGCACAAAAAAGCTGGGATTTATGTTGTGACACTTATTAAGCAGGTGTAGCAGTTAGACTGGGGAGGGAGGGGTGTGTAAATAAATGCAAGAAGTTTAAACTCTGACCCATGACCACCCTGTCACTGAGTGTCACATTAGTTCTGGCTATCTGAGACGCTTCAATAGTATAAAAGAGACCACTCATATTTTAACTGTTTCATTAAAGCCTTCTGGATAACTCTTCAGCAAAGATTTCCACTCTAAGACATTTGCCATTGATATCAACTGTACATATGTATTAATACTCAATGTAACTAGGAGGATACAGAATTGTAATGAAGTCACAAAGTCTACTTGATGATCGCAGATTTGTAACTCTCACAAATTATGTAAGATATGTTGACATTTTATCTTGTTAACAAGATGTATTTTTCTATGTTAGCTAAATGTATAATTTGTATAATTTTGTATATTAAATGTATGCATATTTTAAATTAAAAACATTATAATTTTATTATTTTAACTTTAAAATGGTGACAGAGCTTCTGAAATACAGTTTTATATACAACTGTATCCATGGGTAGCAACCCAGGAAGTCTCAGTTTTGAGGAAGGGGCCACCTGATCTTTGAACAGGGTAAGGAAATTGTTACACCCAAGCTCTTGCTCCTTTTGGTGGAGGAGCTGCCATTCAGCTTCTGCTGAGTTAGTGGAATTAATATGAGTTGGCAGAATACTAAGGGCTGTATCACTGCTCATGAAGTGGGTAACCTGAGCCATCCCCAGCTCGTAGCTGTGTTTTGGATTCACAGTTCCTGTATGTCAGGAGACAGTTCAAATCACCAATCCATGGGATGGGGTTGTGTGGGGGGAGGAGGACACTGCTGGCAGGGACACAGCAGTCCCACAGAGCACACAGGCTCTGTGGCCTGGCAACTCCTGACACTCCTCTGGAAGAAGGAGAACTCGTGTCTCTCACGTGCATTCCCTTTGGACTGTTTGTGCCTTTTTTGGTCCCATGATTCTGTTGTAAAATGCACAATAGCAAAAAATAGGTGCAAAATTGTGGTGGTGTTTGAGGTCCCCAGGATTCCCCGGGATTGAGGGAAGAGATGAGAATCTTGACTCCATGTCTCAGAAGGCTGATTTATTGTTTTATTACATATGTTATATTAAAAGAAAATGATAATCTAAAACTATACTAAAGAAAGAGAAAGGAGACATCAGAAGGCTAGCAAAGAATGAGTAATAAAATCTCGTGACTGACTCAGAGAGTCTGACACAGCTGGCTGCGGTTGGCCATTAATTAAAAACAATTCATATACTGGGTAAACAATTCTCCAAATCACATTCCAGAGAAGAAAAACATGGAGAAGCTGATGCTTCCCAGCTTCTCAGGAGAAAAGATCCTGTCAAAGGGATTTT
This sequence comes from Zonotrichia leucophrys gambelii, assembly GCF_028769735.1. Taxonomy (NCBI): domain Eukaryota; kingdom Metazoa; phylum Chordata; class Aves; order Passeriformes; family Passerellidae; genus Zonotrichia; species Zonotrichia leucophrys. The sequence goes on from NC_088173.1 coordinate 54,437,237, forward strand.
TCAGAAAATATGTCAGTGACACAAAATGTACATTTTACATTCTCTGAGGCCCTGCACCAGGGAAGTCCTGTTCTAGCTCATGATGTTCATGCTGTTGGAGGAAGAGCTCAGCTACAAACGAAGCCAAGGTATGTGACACCCTTCTTGTTGGGCTTTTATCCAGCAAGACATTGTAGCTTTTGCAGTGTGAAGCAGGTATGTCTCTAGGTTTGCTGCTATCACTCATCTAGTCTATTTGGAATAAAGGTCCCATAGAAGATGGTGCACTTTCAATCAAATTCATTTCTCTTTTCATCAAGAAATGTCAAAACAGGATGAGATGCACTGTCTGCAGAGAATATACCAAAGCAATATATTTCTGCAAAGCTGGATACTTGCTTTTAGGCAAACTCACTCAGGATGCCACGGCATCAGGATACATCTGAATCTACTTCTGTAGCACCTTAAACTGCAATTTGATCTCTTACCTAACAAAGGAATGGCATGCATCTGGTGACTGAGAATAGTTTTTAGTAAACTAAGGGCTATGGTATGAAGAAAACACAAAACATTTAAAAGCAAAGACAGACTCTGGTATTATTTTATGCTTATTTCTAACTAGAAAGTTTAATGCTGTTTTCTAAAGCATTGATCTGACATGTTCTCTGAGTCTTGTGATCTCCTTATGTATCAGAATTAATATGAATCTCCTGACTTAATACTTTAAAATAGCATTATTCTTTTTTATTATTATTATTTTAAAAATCCTGAGTGCTCTGGAAACCTGAACAGTGTTATCTAAGTAGATCCCAAGTGTAAACAGAGTCCATCTTTCTTAGCTTTATAGATGATAAATAAAAATGGTCTTCATTTAGCAGATGTAGGCAATATGCAGCATATCGGACCTACTATGGGACCTTCAGAAGTTTTTATTCTGGAAATTCAAATTAATCTCTTGATTACAAAGAAATAACTCATAAAGTGAATATTTTTCCAATACTTGCAAAGACAGGCAAGTCACACATCACACTCCCTCCATGTACCACCTTCCATATTTCACTAACTGACAGGGTTTGGTGTCCTGTGTAGGAAAATTGATTTTTTTTCCCCCAACCTGATCAATAAATCTCAATGTTACCATCAGGAGAAAAAAAGCAGTATTTGCCCATACAGGAGAAGACTTCAAGGAAGCAATGAAGCAATATCCTACAAGCTATAATTATTATTTTTCACATGCACCAGTGAAGCCTCTGTATGATATTAATGTGTTAATCTGGAAATTCGGTTTATAAAGTGAGCTGTAGAATCCTGGGTGATATATGCTCAGAAATGTCAGTTGACTAAAATCAGTGTGCTGATAAACAATAATAAAAGAAATTTTGACTATCTTACTAACCCCTCATGTGAACACCTATAGTGTTGAATGCACATGCAGCATTTAAAACAGCTGGTCCCACTGGATTATAAATGCAGAAAATAAAGTTTTCCTTGGATGTATTTTGGCATTGCTCAGGTATGTCACATCACTACTTTTTCACATGGTTCGGGTCCATGGGTTAATAAGAAAGAAGATTATCTGGACTCATTTCTGATGAAATCCCAGGAACCTCTCTCTTCAACCTCCTACTTTTCCTGATTTGCAATTAGTTATTTGCAATTTTTCTCATGCTGGGACCACCAGGTATGCCCGTGGACCAAAGACAACAGTGCAGTGTGGCTGGGTTTGTATTCAAACATCACTTTGTACATGAACAGTAAACAGGCCATGTGATTGATCCACTGCTTCAAACTTGCTTAGTCACATAATCAATCTCAGACCAGTTTGTTACAATATATTATTTCAGAGAGACAGAAAATGTCCCTTATGTAACTACTGGCGTAGTCAAAGCCTGTGACAATTGCAGAGATTGTCAGCAGGTGCAGGAGAGGAGTGTCCTTGTGGACTTGTGAATTTGGTGGATGATCTCAGGCACCAAATCTCAGGATGTTTTTAAGGCAGGGCTGTAAGGACGGACTTTTCTGAAGCGGGGAGCTGAGGGGAGCACACTCTCCACTCCTCCTGCCCTTGCTTTTGGCAACTCGGATCCCTCCCAGTGAAACTAAGCCCTCCCTGGTTTGTCTCTTTCCGCCGAGGCCAAGTCAGACAAGCACCATGCGGGCCCGGGAGCCTCCGGGGTGCTGAAGGGACAGCTCCGGGGGGCGAGCCGCGCTCCAGCGGCCCTGAGGGGGATCCGCGGGGACTCGCTCGGCTCCCCGCCTTCCTCGGGGCCCGGCGGACACTCAGGGGCCGTGGGCCGCACGCCCAGGCCCGCGGAGCCGGCGCCCCATGCCCGTGGTGGGGCCGGCGGCTCAGGCAGCGCTCGGCGCGATCACTTCCGTGTCAGGGCCGGCGCCGGCTGCCTGCAGTCCCCCGCCTGCAGCTCCTGCCAGTACCCCTGCCTGTACCTCCGCCTGTAGCCCCCGCCTGCAGCCCCGGCCCCCGCGGCGTGCGAAGGGGTCGGGCACCTCCAGGCCGCCGCAGCGCGGGAGCGGCAGCCGGGGGCGGCGGGGCGGAGCAGAGCCCCGCGGGCGCCAGCTGCTGCGGCAGGGACAGCGCCAGCCCCCTGCCCTGAGGCTGGTTCTGCTTCCCCTCAGTCTCCGGCCACCCCTCGCTCTTGTCCCCTGCGGCCGCAGACCGACCACGAGCCACGCCGGCCCGTCCCGGGGGCTGCTGCGGCCGCACCCCCCGCCCCGCCCGGGCGCCGCCGCAGCCTCTCCCGCGGAGGGGGGCGGGGGAATGTGAGCCAGCAAAGTGGGAGAAACTCCCTGCGGCTCGCCCGGGGGAGCTGGGGAGGTGCGGAGCTTTTCTCTTCTTTTTCTCTTTTTCTTTTCGCCTCCCTTTTATTCCACCCCGAAGTGGTAACCGGCGCCCGCCCGCCCGCAGGGCAGGACCCCGTTGGCTCGGGCCGCGTGTGCATGCGGCGGGCTCCCTCCCTGCCTCCGCCCCCTGCCTCCCGCCCCCCGGATCATTCTATACCGGGGGAGCTGTGCACTGCGGTCCCTGCTCGGGAATCGCTGCTGCTCTTCCCATTCGTCAGGGGCTTTCCAATCACCTGCCTCTGCCACCCTCTCCGCTCCGCTCTTTGTACTTTATTTTCACGTGCTCTTTACTAACACGGCTATTTTTAAATCCCGCTCGGATTTATTTCTCTCTCTTTCTTTCTTTCTCTCTTATTTTCCTTTTTAAATTTTTTTCCTTGTTTTAATTTTTTTTTTCCGGGGGGGTGGGTGGGGGAGGGAGGTTAACGTTTGCAGGTCCCTAACGTTTGCAGAAGAGATCCCACCAGCCAACCCAGCTCTGCCACTGCTGCATCCATCCATTCATTTTTATGGTCACTAACAGCCTATCCCGGTAGTGGAAGGTGCAAAGAAGTGGGAGGCAGGGAGAGAGATAGAGAGAGAGAGATCCGGACAGCGAGAATGGCCGAGAGAAAGAGGAACTGGAATAAAGAAGATGACCTGCCTGTGTATCTAGCTAGGCCGGGCACGACCGCCCAGACACCGCGACAAAAATACGGGGGAATGTTCGCCTCCGTGGAGGGGGCCTATGAGAACAAAACCATCGACTTCGATGCCTACAGCGTGGGGAAGAAGGGGTCCCGGACCCCGCGGAGCGGCAGCCGGCACGACATGCTGGACGGAGGGGACAACTACAGCGAGACCGCCAGCGACATCAGCGAGATCTCCGGCTCCGTCATCAGCTCCCCGGGAGATCGGGAGGACAAGACCCCGGGCGTGGAGATCAAATACCCCACGGGAAAGGAGCTGCTGCAGGGCCAGGACAATGGACAGGTGAGCGGGGCCCGGGCTGGGGAGGTGGGAGCCGCCGCCCCCGCTCGCTGGGCGAGCCGAGCCGAGATTGCTGTACCGAGCGGAGCCGAGCCGAGCCGTGCCGCAGAGCCCCGCTCGCCGGTGCAGGGGCTGGGGCCGCCTTCGCGGGGGAGTTTCGGCACGGCAGGTTGGGGAGACACGGCCCCCTCCTGCAGGGCACGCTGATGCTCTGGGAAGAGCTCGGCTGGCCCCCGAACTACCTCACTTGGCAGAGCTTAGCGGGGGCGGGAGGGAGCGACCCCAGAATCGTTTTCCTTTGTAAGCGATGGCGATGAGTTTTCTCCGTTTCCATTCCTGCCCGTGCCGGGGGCTGGAGGGCAGCTCGGGTCCCTCAGCGCCTCCGGCCGCCCCCGGAACAAAGCTGGGCCCGCTGCACTCCCGAACTCGCCGGGGAAACTCCGCGGAGCCTGTCCCAGGCACAGCTCCAGGATCTGCCCCGACCCCCCGCCCTGCCTCTGCCCCTGCTCCCCCCGGCTCCCTGTGCGCCTGCATTGTCTCCCCGGCAGGGAGCGCGGAAGGCGGGAGGATCGGCCCAAACCTCTGCCCCGGGCTCCCCTTCCCTGGCTCTGCAGCTGGACTCATATTGGTGGCTCAAGGAAGAAGTGAGCCGGGGGGCTGGCCGGCCCCTGACGGCTGTGCATCTCCATCTTAGCCCTGTCGGTGGCATGCAGGCTGGTGGCAGACCCGGGGGGATGGCTCTCATGGGATCCCGGGCTGTCATTGATTTCCCCTTAGAAAGAAATGCGGCCTTGCAGTGATGCTTCTGCATGGATACACCCTGTTCCTGAGTACCCAGCCTGGAGCCTCTGTGCCTTGTCCGCACTCTGCTCTTTCTACAGGCTGAACTGAGAGTTTCCATTCTCTTCACCCCTCTTCAATTTGAGCATGAATGGGGTGCTGGTTTGCTCTGGCCTGGAGATTGTGTGCAGGTGGCACATGGCCTCCCGTGCAGCCCAGGGGGTGTCTGCTGTGGTGGGACGCTGCAGCGAGCAGGCAGGGCTTAGTGGGACACTGTGCCTGGGATGCTGCTGCTTTCTCTGCAACGACCCCAGGGTTGCCTTCAGAGGCTGCCAGCTGCAGTGCAGTCTTCGCTAGCTCACCTGAACTCCTGAGATTTTTGATCAGGACCCTGGGACAGTGGGAGGGCACAGCACACCCCATCTTCCAGCACATCCATGGTGCTGCACTCCCATTTTCCCTGCTCTCTAGTTCACCCTGGGACTCAGGATAGTGAGCACACACTGCACACTACCTCTCTGGATCCCACTGTGCTTGCAAAGTTGACCAAAGCAAGGTGAGGATGAGGCTAGAGGTAAAGCAGGCAAGATTTGGCCACTGGCTTAGGAAGGTGCACTGTAAGCAGCAGATACATGTGACCCCTGTGCAGTGACACCCAGAGTTTTTTACAAATTTCAAACAATGATTTCTGGGCAGATGTGTTGGGGATGTGGCCTGGGTGCTCAATGGGTTTTATCTATGTGTGTATCACAAGGATGGGTGTGCTAAGAGCCCCAGAGTTCCTGTCCTTGAGGGGATTAATTTGGGCACAGCTTTGCAGTGCCTTTTACCCTCAAGCACCATGAGTGTAGGGAGGCATTCTGTGAGACACAGAAAAGACAGAAGAATTTCAACTAGCCATTTTACCTCTCCAGCAGCTGCTGATAGAGCATCTGCCTGGCCTGGCCTGGTTGTGTTATCCCTATGAGCTCCATGGGCACAGGACGGAGCAGGTGTGTGACAATTGGGTGGTGAGGAGGGCAGAGCATGACAGGGCTGTTGGGGTCAGAGATGCTGGTGAGGACAGAGCAGGCAGTGCCACCTGGGTCAGTGCCATCAGGGACAGAGCAGGCAGGGTCACTGGGGCAGTGCGAGGCAATGCCATCAGGATCGGTGGTCTGGGGGCAGCGCCGTGGGGACAGCGCAGAGCATTGCCATCAGGCTTCACGCCGTGGGGACGGGCAGGCAGTGCCATTGCCATGTGCAGCACAGCAGGACCCACCGCCGGGGGTTTTATCCCCCGTCCCCACCCTGCGGCAGCCCACGCGTGGGATCCTGCCGGTGACCTCAGCGTGCGAGCGGGGCGGCGGCGGAGCTGGCGGGGCGGCGTTTCCCAGCGCCGGCGTTTCCCAGCGCCGGTGCGGAGGGAGGGAGGGAGGCTCCGGCTGGATTGATGGGCTGTGAAGGGGGGCCAGGCGGAGGGGTGGGGGACAGGAGGGAAGGAAACGCTTCCTGGGTTGCGCTGAGCGAATCCTGCTCCGACCTGCAGCCGGGAGGGCGCTGCTGCCGCCGGCAGAGGCAGCGCTCGCCGACCCCCCCGGGAGCCGCGTCCCCGTTTGATTGCAGCCGGAAAAAAAAAGGTGCCGGGTTTGCCGGGCTCCCCTTCCTCTGGGCGACGGAACTTCGCCCCCATTCCACCGCTGTGCCGGGTCGCCCCCGCCCCGCCCCATCACCCGACCGGGCTCCGCATTATTATTCGTCTCAGCACCGCCGGTGTTGTTCCGCTGGGCTCGGCTCGCTCCTCGGGTTCGTTGCGTGCTCCCGGCGCTAGGGAGAGCCGACATGTCTTACCAGGGCAAGAAGAGCATCCCGCACATTACGGTAAGCGGCCCCGGTAAGCGCTGCCCGCGCTCCTTTGTTCGCGGGGCGGGGAAGGGCGAGCGGCGGGAGCGCCGTGCCCGGGGCCGGGGCAGCACCAGACTGCGGGGCCGGGGCTCCCCGGAGCGGCGGGTGCGGGCGCCGCCGCCCGTCCTCCTCCCGCTGGACAGATTTAATTTGATTTTATTTTAGAATTTCATTATTACATTTTTATTTCATTTCTTTATTGTATTCTGCCTCCCCTTGCTCGCCCGCCGCCCAGCCGGGGCTCAGCGCTGTGTGCTCGCTCCAGCCCGGGGCGGGGAGGGAGGGAGGGCCGGCGGGGGGCTCGTCCCGGCGCTGCGGGGCCGGGGCCGGGGTACCGCCCTCCCGAGGAGCCGGGCCCGGGGAGGCTCGGGGAGCCGCCGGGCGAGGCAGAACAAAAGAGGGAGGGGACCACCGCAGCACAGCGTGCCCCTGCCACCGCCCCCCGCAGCGGGCAGGGGCAGCGCAGCCTCGGCGGGGCACGGGCGGTGGGCAGGGGGAGGCTCGGGGTGCGGAGAAATGGGAGGTGGGCGAGCGTGGGCGTGGGGGGAAGCGTGGAAAATCAAAGAGCGCCATGATGCCAGCGCCAACACCTCTGCGCACTATTAATACACCAGGCGTGGTGGGAATCAGAAGTCAAAGAGTTAATCATAACCATCCTCTTCCTATCGGTGCCTGTCTCCCGCTAGATGCTTTTGTACCCGAGCAGCGAGAGCTACAATAGGGTGTGCTTTCCGTGCTAGAAAGAAAGGACTTGGGTTCTTTCATAGAGTATATGCTGTCCCTTAATATACACGATCGGGGGATATAGGGGCTGAGATAAAGAACAGGCAGAGCTGGCGGATAGGGGTGTGGTGGGGAGATCGCACCCGGAGCTTGCTCACACGGCAGAGGTTGTCTCCAGGCTGATGCTTTCCTCTTGGGGGACTGGATCAGTGGATCATGGGGTCACTGTTGCTGTGGCACCTGGGGCGGGGATGAGCGGGGAAGCTCCCAGGTTCCTTGGGTTCGTGGAGCTTTCCCTGGAAAGCTGGCACGGTGTGATGCGGGCAAGTTTCGGTGTCTGAAGGAGCGGTGCCGGTGGGTGTGGCACCTCCCGAGCAAACCCGGCGCTTATCGGCATTAGCGGAGCCAGTGTTACAAAGCTTGTAAGCTCCTCGCGGTTTTCTCCCTGTACAATAAAAGCATCCTTGCGTCAAAATATTTGCTCGGGAGAGAAGCAACATCCTTCTAAAAGCTGAGTTTCATGATACCGAGGTGCCGCATTTATGCAGGTCTCAGCTATCAACAGGCTGCAGTGCCTGGTGGCCAGGGCTGAACATGGGTGCTGCAGTGGCTTTTTGGGTGATGGCTCCTCTTGCCTCGTTCCTCAGTGCGTTGTGTGACTTACTCTGGGCATGGCTGGGTCGAGGGAGACACCGGTTAGCCCCTGGGTGGGTGTCAGGTGCTTTGTGTAGGGCTCAGTCTTCATTTGAAACTGGAGTGTAAAGGGTCACACCCATAGCTAGTTCTTTGCTCTCCAGTTCGGAGTAGAATGAGAGACTGGAAGAATTATAAGTCTTTGCCTTGGAATGAACAGTTCCTTTTAATTTCATCACTTCTCACAGAATTTTTTTTCTCTGTGCTGTGGAGAGGAATGCTGTGAAAAAGAAAGCCCAAACCTCAGCCTTTTCTCTTTGAAATGGGATGTGCTGAAGCTTCTATAAATGAATATTCATTAACATTACTTTTGAGTTTTGTGACCAAATCAAAGGCATAAATTAACATTAGTGAACTTGGCAGGCATCAGGGCTGGACTGTTTTTGGCTTTTTTACACTTCTGGCCCTTCTCCTCCAGCGAAGCAAGTCAGGCACTTTGTGTTAGACCTTGTACACACTGGCTGTCCCACAAGAACCCACAGGGTCTATCTGTGTGTCTCTTCTGAAGCCCCACTCCAGTGTGGTAAATTAGATGTTTCATCCGTCCACTAAGGAAATACATTGTAGCTTCAAGTCCTCTGGGCTCTAAGGAAATGTGACAGCTCTGTAGAAGTATGCAACAGCAATGATGATGAAATGTATAAAAATGTCATTTGTTACTGTTCTTAATATTTCCCCCACTCACATTTCTGCTCTTTGGAGCTGCATTGGCTCCTGGGCTCATTGGAGAAGTAAGAAACTAATTTCTGGTGTCCTGGGTGCTGATAGTTTGTGTGGATTTTCCAGTGCCGAGTCTGTGTTCCTTGCATGGGCCAGGAGCTGTCCTGAGCACACCACAGCAACACCAAGCAACAGCATCCAGCCACAGGCACTGCAGGCAGCAGTTAGTACCTGGCCAAAACTTCCCTCTGGGATCAGGTCTGCAGCATCTGGAGCTGGGAAGGAGGAGGCAGCAGCTGGTTTCACCTCTGACTGGTGTGGAAGCAGATACCAGTCTTGGGAAGACAACCCTGTGGTATCCTGACTGGGTTACTGCTCTTGGTGCTCATGGCCTTAACCTCCTCCTTGTGCTTGGTGTGACTGAGCCTTCTCTCCTGACTCCTTCTGACAGCAGGGCCTGGCTGACAGCCCCTACACCTCTTTCACCCAAAGCAGCTTTATTCCTGCTTGCCCTTCTGCCCCTGCTCATGGTACACTGTTGCACACAGCTCTCTTTGGCACTGGGCATCTCCTTGCTCTCATTTACCAGTCTGCATGGGTTTTTTTTTGTTTCATCTGCCTCTTTTTTCCTTTCCATTTCAGCTTGTGAACATTCATGCTTCTTGCATTTTATCTCATTTGTGGCTGTCCTGCTGCCTGTTATGCATCCCATGCAGCATCCAGGCTTGCTGTTAGTGGAGCACCAGCACTGTGCCAGTGTAAGGTGCCATTCAGTTGTGAGTCAGACTGGAGAAACTGGGCCCTTTTGGGCAACTACAGTGAGAGGGGAAGGACCTCTGTGTTTGAAGCACCAGACCAGTCTGGGGATGTATAATAGAAATGCATTGAACCAGTAAGTGTAAGCACTTCAGTCATGTCTTCTGCACTGTGTTGAAGTCCTTGGCAGGTGGGTTTCAGACCCCTGGTTCAGGAGTGTTAGCTGGGATGGACCAGGGGATGGTGCATGATGTAAGGGTGGCCAAGAGTGCAGGAGCACTTTTCCCAGCCTTTGTGGTATGGACAGCCACATCCATTGCTGAGGTGTTTTTCTGCATGAGGTGGCAATCTTTTGTGCTTTGGTTGTGCAGGATGTTCTCATACACACCAGATTTTTCAGGATATACCCCCCAGCCCACTGCTTTTAACATCACTATTATAGTCCTCTTGTGCAACATATTACAGGGAATCAATGGAGATGATGACACAGAAATACCTGTTACTAATTATTTTGGCTTCTGTGTTTTGGTAGCAGTTGGCAATTTTCAAGCAAGGTCTGAGCTTAGATGAACTCAGAATTGTACCATGGTTTAAAAAAGGCATGTGGCATGTTAAATGCCTGTGACAGGACGTGTTTGTTCCAGCAGCAACTGCACCCATTAAAACATAATCTGTGTGAGCTCAGTGAAGAGGAGGTGTGAACACAATTCCACTGAGCAAAGGCAGAATAGCTAGTCACCAAAGCAAATGCAAGGAGGCATTTGGGAGAGGAAAATGGTGCCCAAATCCCTTGGAAAAAAAAAGGGAATCATCTTTCTGGGTATGGTCCAAGGGCTGGCATATGACTGGGGAAATGCACTGCTGGTCCTGAGCTGACAGACTGTAAGGCATAGGGAGATAGAGAGCACAAAAATGTGGTGTTACAGAGGAAGGATCTCACTACTGAGAATAACAAGAAAAGAAAAGATCTGCCACTACATGAGGGGAGAAAAAAAACAGATGCAGAAAAATGGGGAGACTGAAGAAAGTCAGAGGAGTGGGCAGAAAGAATAGTTATAGTTGTTACATTTAGAATTGGTATGAAGAGAGATGAGAAGCAAGTAGGCTTCAGTTGAAGATGGCAGAATACTTTGAGAGAGAAAAAAATCCATTCATCAGGATTTCTGCTGTGTGACACACTGGTTCAGGATGCAAACTTTCTGTTTGGTCTGAACAAAGTGCTGGGATAATGTGTGGTGTTCTGGTGTGAGACAGCAGCAGTGTGAGAGCTGCCAGCCAATTCATTTTGAACACCAGAGGGGACATACCCTACAGATGCAGGACATGGTGAGTACCTGGGATGGAGGACCAAAGTCCTTGTCTAGGTTTGGATCTATTCTGTATCTCCCCTGACTATGGTTTTTTACCACCCACGTTTGTTTAACATAGCTGCATAAAAGCTGCACTCAGATTGCTCTGTTACTTGCCAGAAGTGTTTGAAAAGCCTGCTGAATGCTGGCCATGGGAACACTGCCTCATGTTAATATCTGCTCTTGGTGCAAGATTTTGGGTGATTTAGACAGCACTTTTTGTCCTGTTTTAAAACACCAAGGCCTGGGACTTCTGGATGCCTTCTTAATCTTGAACTCTTAATCCTCAAAATTACATGTTCCCATGTGTGTCTGTTTAACAGACTTGTCCCCTCTCAGTTTACTCATCTGTCAGTGAACATATGTGAATTCACATTGTGTAGTGGACTGGACTTCAGCCTGGCAGCTCTGGGGATGCTTTAGCTGCTTCACTGTAAGTTTTTGGACTTCCAACCACCATTTCCATGATTCTGTGGCACATCTTTTCCTTTCTTTTTTTCTATAGGAGAAAAAGTGGCTACTTTTTTATGTCAGTTCTATATGGTGACTTAAATTACATTCAGAGTAGGTCCTTCTGGGGACATTTCTGTGGAGACTGAAACCTTTGGCACAGGGACAGAAGGAAGGGTTTGGGGCAGTGATTCCTTTAACTGCCACAGCAAGTTCATCAGTCAGTGCCCTCAGCCTCATAGCTGGTGCCACCACAGAGAACTGAGCTGTGCTTTGCTGGAAGCTGGGCAGGTTTGGAAAGGGGACAGTGGCTGTCTGGGAAGACATCTGATCCAGTGGGGTGCTTATCTGAGTCTTCTTGCAAGTGCTGAAGGCAACTGCTGCCAATGAACCCCTTTTCTGATGAGAGATCAGGATCTGTTGTCTGCTTTGCTGCCATTTCTTTCAGAGTCAATAATTAGTTGAGTGGTAAAAGTGTGAAACTTCCATTTTCATTTGAAGGAGCCAGCAGAGACCACTGGCTTGTGAAGCACTTGGGAGTTAGTTGAGATAAACTTGGGGTTTGTACATATGAGTGAGATAAATGCTTTTGTATGTATGAGAAAGAGGGAATAGAGTTGAGCAGCAAAATAATTTGCAGGTTTCTAATCTTGCTACATGTGCAGATGTTGGCCTTGTCCCCTGAAGCAGAGATACTTTGGGATTATGTTTGCTTGTCAAAAGACAAAAGTTTTCGTCTGTAGTGCATGTCCTAATGAGTTTTAAGATGTAAGGTATTGTTTATGAATAATAAATGTTCCTGCTGACTTCAGTGAAGTCTGCACTCTGTAAAATCTCCTCTGTGTAATAGTGAGCACCCAGGTGCTGGCTAGAGGAGGAGGCAGTGCTCAGAGGCTGTGGAAGGGAAATCAGGGCTGATAGCATGTGAGGTGAGGCAGCAAGCATCACAACTTGCTCTCACTGGCAGAAATAGTAGGTACACAACATGACAGCACAAAGTGTCTGAGTGCAAACAATAAACATGGCATCCACTGCATTTAGCTGATTATGAATTGTCATTGCTAACATCATCTCAAAGGCATTTTTTACTATTCTGTTTCACTTGCATCCACCTGCTCTGTCAGAGAAGGGATTCCATATGGTCTTAGTTGGATTTTGACTGTGATTGGTGCCAAGTCAGATACGTCCTAGTAACCTAATGCAGTTTTCTGATTAGAATTAGATAAAACACATTTTCAGTTCAGTGGCCTAGAGAAGTCAGCCATGATGTAAATGACTGTTATTTTCTTCCCAAGTTTAAGCTTTCCTATCAATGGCTTGCTGGGATTTTGAGATGCCCTTTAACTGACATAACCTGTGTGTAACCCAAGGGATGGGTATAGCACCATACAATGCAATGGTTTCAGCCCTCCAGCCCCTACTTAGATGAAACCCCTGCTGATGCCAATGAATATTGTCATCAATAAGATGTTTGTTGTGCTTCCCTTCTAAAAGCAAAGCAAAGATGACATTTTCAGTGAAGAAATCCCCATGGAGTTGGTAGCTGTAGGAGTAGCCCCTTAAGAGTGAGTGATTAAGCAATGAAACTGCTAGCTGAATAGGAAGCCAGGTCTCAAAAGGGGAAACAAAAGAACATCAGATCTCTTAAATGAATAAAGATGAATGAATACATTGGCTACAGACCAAGATATGGCCCTATTACCATCAGCATAATCCTTCCTAAATTAATTGCCATATAGTAGAGTGTATCTGTTAAGAAAAGAACCTTAAAAGCAGGATTCTCCATTAGTGGCCTATCGGAAATGATGCCTCAAGGATGGAGTGTTTTACAAGGAATTCCCAGAGTTGATTCAGGGTTCACCCTAACTAAAAGCCACTTCCTATGGAGTGTAATCTAGATGTGAATTCAAAAGGGGGGATACTGCTGATTAAAAGCAGATCTTTTATAAGCCGAAAGTACTTCATGAAATCCCATTTACAGTTCTTTGATCCTTATGAAAGGATTTTAAGCAAACATTCCTCTAGGGAAAGATATCTTTCTTCTTTTGCCATTAAGTTTAAAAATGTTCCTTATTTGTAAGTACTTTGCCTAAAGTGAGGTAATTTAACTGTATTGTATCACAGCTGGGTCTGAATCTGAGCAGCTCTGACAAAAGACCACCAAATACATCCACACACACTCAAAAAAAAAGTAAATCTCTTGTATATTGTGGGAAATAAATCTGCAAGAATGAATGCATGGAAGCACAGAGGAGCTCTGAGTGTCTCCTTCCACTGTTTGCCAGGGGGGTCTTCAGCCTTTGAGAAATGTATTCCATGCAAATAGTATTCTTGTGGAGATTTAGATAATCATGGAGAGCACAAATATCAGCCTGTTTTTCTTGTACCTTTCCTCTGAACTGAATTCTGTGTCTTTTGTAACTCTCAGTGGACTCTTTAAAACCTTAGTAACAAGGAATTCTGCCTCTCAAATGCTAAAAAAGTAATGTCTTGGCTGCAAGTGTGATAACATAGCTTAATGCCTTTTTATGTCTATTGCATTTGTTCTGACGTCTTTTAAACCGCATGACATTATAGAGAACTAAAGTGCAGGTGGATTTAGAATTTAGACTGTTTTCAAATGGCTATTTAGCATAAAATCCTTAGTCATCTTCAGGGCTCTTGTCTAATCTGGGTTTTAGAGAAAACAGCCATTGTTGCTCTGGAGATGTATAGACAATGTTATATTCTAGTAAGTCCTTACAATTACACAGAGGGTGAAATCACTGCTGAGTGTTTCCTCATCCTCTAGGCGTGGAAAATCTGTGTTTGAGTGTTTGCAAAGACTTTTTTGGTTAGCAAAAGCTGCAATGCAGCAATTGTAAAGGTCCAAACCAGTAATTAAGCAGCACAGCACTTAGACCTGTATGCTGGATAAGTTATCTGAAGTTAATTGTATATAAATAGTAAAGCAAACTGTAAATAGTTACAAATATATGGTTTACTTGATTTAGAGATGAAGATCTAATAGGACGATGTTCCATTTGTGGAAGAAAAACAAAAATGTAATAGCATGTGTTGGAATTGCAGTCTGGAGAGATGCTGCTGTTTGACAGAAACACTACTCTTGGAATTTCTTGGATTCTTCTTGTGTGGCTAGAATACATAATGGCCTTTTTTTTTAAACTCCATCTTGTATCACAGAAGTGTGGTTTTCTCTGAAAGGTTCCTGCAGATGCATTGCATAGGTATTGATGCTGTAGAGAAGTGTGTGGTTTCTATGACTTGTGCTGCATTGTATTTTGACACACTGCACCAATTTAAAATAATGTTTGGTAAATCTTATGGCAGTTTTATTTTTTATGTTACTGTGTTTTAGTAGTCCCAAGAAGCAGATTTGAGAACTGCATGTCTAAAAGCTATTTGAATTTTGTTGTGTATTTTTAGATACCACTAGCTCTGAGGGGAGTGGGTGAATGGGAAAAGGCTAATTTTAAATTTCTTTGCAACTGTTCTTGCTCTAACATTTGGTTTGTAATTTCGAATAATCCACAGCAAAGCGATTTTCCACCCAAGGGAATTTGGTTTCATGTATATTTGCATGGAGCCATGGGGACCATGGCAGGGCTCAGGCTGGTGGTCCTGAAACTTGGTCAGATACTGCTTCTCTCTGCTGGCCTTTTGCCATCGGTGTGCATGAAAATGTGGACACGCTTCACAAGAGCTGAGCCAAGCTGATTCAAACCCCAGCAAAACAGGCAGTCAGTACAAAGTGTGCCAGTCACCAGCTTACAGATGTTTGGTGTTGCTCCTGCTCTAGTGGAAACAATGGTTGTGAGGGAGCGACAGCCGCCGCCTCCAGTCTGAGCCGGCAGCCCCTCCTCCTGCAGCAAGCGTTTGTGCCATCTCCTTCTGCTGCCATGAAAATTGCTGTCATGTCACAGACTAAGCTCTGCAGCTTTGCTGCCAGGTTAAGCAGGAGAAGCTAGACTGTGATTAGGAGGAGATCCCCGGGGAAGCAGCGTGCAGGGTTTGAGGGTGAAGGGCTGGGAGGAGCAGGGATGGCTGTGTCACACTCAGCAGTGGGCTGAGCTGGCAGGTGCCAGAGCGCCTGTAAAATGGAGCTGCAGGGGACACAGCAGATGTGCATCGAGGCTGAGCTGATGCTGTGTCATGGCCAGGCACACAACTCAGAGGCAAACAGCATTGCAGCAATGCAGTTGCATCATTGCAGTAGTGATGGGTGGAGAAGAAACACCTTGGCTCCCACACCCAGCAGTGACTGCAGAGCATGGGTTTATGGTGTGCTTTCTGCTCTTCCCTTGTCAATGAGAGCAGGGCTTTTTACCCCTTGCATCTTGGCATCCCATGAACTCTTCTAGGTAATACTCCCTCTCTGTTTTGCCATATTCCTGTTGTCTGTCCTTGGCAACCTGGAGGGAAGAGAGGGCCCCAGCGGCTTCTTTTGGCTTGCAGTGGGAAGAGGTGGGCTGGCAGCTTCTTGTGCCAGGCAGTGCACTGGAGACTTGGTGTGGAGCCCTTGGAGCTCAGCAGGCAGGGCACCAGTGCCTGAGGCACCTGTCAGCTCAACAGAAAAGTGGCAGCCACCCTAGAAAGGCTGACAGTGCTGTCACCTCCTGAGCTGAGTGATGAGCCCATTGCTGTTTGCATTGTGAGGGCACCTGAGGGTCAGTGACTGGCTGAGGGTACCTCTGGGAGCTGGGTGTTCTTCCTCATGGAGATTACAGCTGGGAAGGAGAAATACAGGCCAGCACTGCCAGGATTAGTTCAGGAACTTCAGGTCACTCCTCCGTTCCTTCGCTGCTTTCCCCAGGGCACTGCAGTGTGTCTCTCCTCCAGCCTGAAACAGGGAGAAGGGGACTCTGGTCCTTAGTTTATCTGGACATTTGTCACTTGGTAAGAAAATTGCAAGCAGTCTGCCTGACACCATGCCCCTGGTAAATAATAAATAGCCCCTGGTCACACACAGCCTTCTGCATGCCCAAGAGGGCTAACCCACTTCACAGAGCCTGTGTGTGCCCGGATTTCTGTTCAGGATTTCCCTGCAGCAAGGACCAGTGACCTAAACCAGTGCAGGATCACCCAGGTTCCAGTGGCCAGCCCTGAAGCCTGTGCTGGGGCTGTAGCAGGGAATGAATACTGCAAATGAACCAACCATTTGTATGAAATCTTGTTTTATGAAGAATACAACAAATTGCTTGTCAACATTAATCTGTGTCTCCTTTCTAGTAATTTATTTTTGTGTAATTTTTCCAGCCTATTCATGGAAGTGCATCTCTGTGATCTGTGCATCCAGGCATTGGGTACTGCTGTTTTGGCTAAGGACATGCCAGCCCTGGTCTGGAGCAGGGTGTTTGAGGCAGTGCTGGTTTGCTTGGACACAGTGTGCTGCTGAGGTGTCCACAGGGCACAAAACCTCACCTGGGCTGCTGGTGACCATCAACACCATCTGCCTCAAGGTGCTCTGCTTTGCAGCAGTCTGTAATGTGTCCTACACTTGGCAGATCAAGCTGGTTGGAGATGTTCCAACAGCACTCTTTTTCTTCTGAATTTGCTGCTATACTGGAATGGAAGCATGCTAGAGATGCTTCCACAGCTCTCAGATTCTGATGAAAGCTGGGCAAGGCTCCACGGCACGGTCCCCAGTGGCTGCCTGGGGTTGTGTGGTTTTTGGCAGCCCAGTCTTTCATGACTTCCTATACCCAGCTAAGGGAACCTTAGCCTCAGGTGCAGGACTGCTCTTACAACAATTCTGAATTGTTTGTATTTTCTTCTGAGATGTAAAGAATCAAATGCTCCATGATGTGCAGGTTATTTATTCTCTACCAGAATTTCTTCCACCTTCCAAAATTCTGAACAAGGAAAGGCTTTGTAGCTGAATTTTCAGTAATCCTTTATAGGATATGAGGCCTGATTTAATGGCTGACTCCATAATTGAGTTATTTCTTAAGACTGCATTTGTATCTTTTTTAGATTAGCTTATTCTAATTCCTAATTTTTTTTACTTACATATTTATAGCTATATATAAAAACATTTAAAATTCTTATGTCTACAGTTATTTTTCTGGAGCTGCATTTCAGCTTTTAGTCTGTTTTATTTTCCTTGCCTGTTACATTTCTTTCTACTTATTATGCATCTTCTCCTGTTTTAAAAGAAATGAAATGTAGAATTTCTTGATGAGGGTGCAGATTTTTTCACTCCTTAGCAGTGACAGATGCAGGGCTCTGGGAAAACTGCCTGCCTCTAGCTTGTGCCTCTTGTAATTGGGCAGTATTAATGTTTAGGAAGGCAATTGAATGAGCTTAAAAAGAGCTCACAAGATGGTGGTCCCTGCAGGTCAGCAGGCAGCACAGTAAATCATCACAGTGAGGAGGTGCAACTGCCAGCACGTGGCAAAATAACTTATTATTATTCTGGCTGCTGATTCACAAGTCCTGCTGCAATTACAAGTGACAGTAGAGAGGCTGGGGAGAAAACAGGGAGCGTGCTCTGGCAAATTC
Source organism: Zonotrichia leucophrys gambelii (assembly GCF_028769735.1). Lineage (NCBI taxonomy): Eukaryota > Metazoa > Chordata > Aves > Passeriformes > Passerellidae > Zonotrichia > Zonotrichia leucophrys. Next base: position 54,454,840 of record NC_088173.1, read on the forward strand.
CAGATGGAGGACTTGCATTCATCTCCATTCTCTAATGAGAGGATGACAATGTCTGAGGCAGGTCCTAGGGACATATGTCATCATAGTTCTGTGCCTTGGTTACCCCCAGCCCCCAAGGTTGCTGCTGCAGCACATGGAGAAGAGCTTCAGACCTGCTGTGTATATACTCTTTTGTTGTGCACTGTATTTAAAATATCTTTTCCCCCTTCTTCCTCCCTTAAAAGTGTCTGTCCTTCCCTTTTTCCTTTTTCTAGAATGATACAGAGGGCTGTAAAGCTTTGAACCTGCAAAATTGTTCAAGTACAAGATAAAAAGTAAATGTGCATTGTATAACAGAGGTTACATTGTCACACCCCTAGCTCTGCCTTAGTGCTTTTTAATGAACTTTTTTTTTAGAAATCTATTGGTTTTGTTGTCCTGGTTTTATAGATTAAGAATATATCAACTCGTTTGCTTTCTAAAGTGGGAACTCCAGACATTCATAGTTTATATGCCTGAGTCATGCTGTAATTAAATCAGGAATTGAATCTGGACTGAGTAGTATAAAACATGGACAAACTGGAGATTCTGAGTTATTGTCCGGTGAGCCAAGGAAATAATTTCTATTAAATGGCTATTTTTATGTATGAATGGGAAAAAATGGTTCTGACTGCTTAAAGAGTTTTCCAGCATTCACAGTTGCTTGGCAAAATTCTTTTCAAAAGTGTTATGTGATTGTCATGGTTTAACCCCAGCTGGCAGCTCAGCCTCACACAACCAATTCTCCCCCACCCCACCCCACTGTGGGATAGGGGAGAGAATTGGAAGAGTAAAAGTGAAAAAACTCTTGGGTTGAGATGGAAACACTATAATGGAAATAGAATAATCATACTAATAGTAATGATGATAATGCAATTGGTAGGAAAATAAAAAAAATTAATAAAACCAAAGAAGGACAAGTGATGCACAATACAATTGGTCACCAGCACCTATTGCTGCCCAGCCAGTCCCGAGGCAGTGCTCCCCTGATCATCCTCCCCCTCAGTTTGTATTGCTGAGCATGATGGTATATGGTATGAAACATCCCTTGGGTCACTTGGGGTCAGCTGTCCCAGCTATCCCCCCTCCCAATTCCTTGTGCTCACCCAGCCTCCTTCTTTCCTGGTGCTGAGCAGAGGAGACATTCACTCTCTAAACTCTGCACAGCAATAGCTAAAACATCCTTGTGCTATCAGCACTCTTTCCAGCACAATTCCAAAGCAGCCCCATACAAGCTGCTGTGAGAAATATTAATTACCCCAGCTAAAGTCAGAGGAGCACTGGACTTGCCCTGTCTTTGGGTAGGTGGTAGGGGGCTGGCATTTCCAGTATGACCTCTTCAATGAGAGAATTTAAGTACTGGTTCTCTGGAAAATGGTAAAATCTGTTTTCTATAAAATGTAGTTTTTGAGAACAGAATATAAATATTTGAATATAGAAGAATATAAGCAGACAGTTGTTATGAACAGTAACTCTTGCAGATTTGATATTTTGAACAGTCCTTCTTGGAAAAACAAAGTTTTCTTCCTGGCACTTTAGAAAATACCAGGAGATGGTAGATCTTTGTGCTGTTTGTAGGATATTTCAGGTGAAGCAAACTTTGGGGGCTGCATTCTGTTCTCATGCATGGAGTGAGTGAGATATGACATGGGCAGTCTCAGCACAGAGTGCCCCCAATTCATCAACAGCCTTTGCCCTGCAGAAATCACAAGTTGATTACAATGAATTCTTCATGCCCGTAGAAACTCTTGTGTTCAGCTGTGGGTCTGTACCACAGTACAGGAGCCACGAACTGCGGGCTGTGTCCCTTGGCTGCTGCTTGGGAGTTGCTCCTGCTGAGCTGGTGTTGAAGGAGCTTCCCTGGTGAGGAATCTCTAAGTGGAAGAGCTAAGCAGCCTCTTAGGACCTTGTGCCTCCCCATTCAAAGCTTTGTTTCTTTTCCAGAGGTGCCAAGGGTGTCAGGTGAGCTCAGCTTGGCCATTGCAGTGTTGGGCAGTTTCTTCTGGGGGCTTCTCTTTCCCTTTTGGCCCTTGTGCAGTGAGGTGGTAAATGGGGGGGTGTAGTGGCATTTCAGGTGTTTCTGTGTGCAGTGATTGCTGCTTTGAGCAAAATGAACTGTGATGATAATGAGGTCTCATGTTCCAAAAGTCAGGAATAAACTGAAACCCTCCTGAAATAGGATAAAACTATCAGGTCCACTGAAACTGTCAATGAAACTATCCTGTCCACTGTCTGTGTATCCACAGGACCCCACCTTTATATAAATAGTGTTTGATATTAATGGCTTTCTTTATAAATGAGCATATTTGTTATCATATATACCTTATTATGTTTACTTCTTTTGACAAACCTACATTTTCCATTTTTTTTTCCTCCAGAGTGACCGACTGCTCATTAAAGGTGGAAGAATTATCAATGATGACCACTCCTTCTATGCAGACCTGTACCTTGAGGATGGACTTATAAAGTTGGTTTTTATTAAATATTACTTTTTTTGCATGCATGTTAACATAGACTACTGTGATGTCTTGATATTGCTGACTTAAAATCTCTTGTGGGCAGGATCTCAGTGACCTCTAAATGTGAGACTGTAGTTGAGGAGTGTTTAATTATTAAATTCTACCATTTTATCTTTACTAAGATTAGATAAGTAGAAAATTTCTTTGCTGTAAATTTAAGATATTTGCTTTTCAAACAGTTCAATCACATCACAGTTTCTTCTGAAATAGTTAAGGCAAGTAGGCACTCTAAAGAAATGAAGTAATGGTAAGGACAATGGAAACCTTTTGAGTCCATGAATGGCAGAAAGCTCTCGACAGCTTTTCTCCCTGTACCTAGTCAGTGCAAGTGCAGCCATGCTCTTCAGGATTGTAGGGCACAGAAATCTGAAATATGCCCCATGTGCAAATGAGAATCTGCTGTGTCTCAGTTGCCTGTTAATTAATGCTGAACCACAGTATGTTCTGTTCCTATAATGTTGTTATGCATTGTTACACCATTAGAAAGAAAGTCCTGATTTATCAGGCTATAAAATACAGGAACTGGGAAAGTAGTTGTTAGGTGAAAAACTTGAAATATGTGTTACTGATAGCCTGGGAAACTGTAACAGAGATATCCATGTGCTCTGTAGGTCCTGCCTTGGCTTAGTGGAGATAAGGGTCTCTAAGGTTTGCAAAGTTATGTAGTGTATGAGCACTCTGATGTACACAAGGATCAAAGCCTTTTTCATGGTTGCTAAACACTTCCACTAGTGACCTATGAAACTTGGTCTCCAGTGGCTACAATTTGATGCACAGAAATATAATTATGGTTATTTGTTAAATAATTAATTGCCTACTTGTTTTCAGAGCTCCTTAAGAATGTAACATCAGATTAAAAGTCCAATTCTTTATATATCTGTGACTGCATATGTTATTATTATTCAGGTTATTATAACAGAAAAAAAATCTGAATACTTTCCTCCATGGACTGTGAAATTTTCTTTTTAGTACTTTACTCTGCCTTTCTATTTGTAGTGTTAATTGAAGTGGTAAAAGTGGAGAGGACACAAAATTTTGAACATGCATGTATTTTTAAAGCAACAGTTATCCAAGTTGTGCTGTCTTTGATGGGTGTTTTTGTTGAGGTTTTTCTGTGGTTTTGTTAGTTCAGATACAAATCTCCTATTAACACTTGTAAGCGTCAGAACTATTTAAACAACATGAGATGCTGAGAGCCTGAAACTGCTGAGTTTTTGGCTTTGATTCCAGAAATGCAATGGTAGTTAGTGGGCAGGTTAGCAATGCCAAGCTTTCACCTGCCCTTATTAAGTACATGGACTCCCTCTGAAATCCCAGTGTGGATCTGTACCTCCCGGAAGTATCTCAGCTGCCCAAGCTAATTAGGGTTAATGATGAACAGACAGGCAAGATCTTAATTTTTAAGAAGTATTTATCTTTGCCCAAGGAGGCAAGGTCTCTATTTAGTACCCTGAGTTGTGCCTGATGCCCTAGATTTAGACAATCCAAGATTTTTCTTTGTAAACTGTGCAAGAAGTCCTGCTCTGAAGTAATTTGTGAGGGCAGCCTGCTGTGAGATGGGGTTGGGGTCTTACTGTGTTCAGATGATAAATTTTGCAATCTGAGAAAGCTCTGGGTTTTTCTGATCTCCCATCTTCTTCAAGTGGAACTGCCCATTGTGTCTGAATATTTAACATCATTGTTAAATGTGGCTCAAGCTTGTTTGAAGCTGGACCTTAAAACTCAGTCATCTGCATTTCAGTTGATGCTACAATTTTCCAGCTGCAGATCCTGCTGATAATACAGAATTCTAACACAGAATGGAGCAGACACCAAACCACTCAGCCCAGAATAGGCAGTAGTGTCCTGGTTTTACCGGGCTATAAAAGATCTGGGTTATTTTTCTCACTCTGAAATGAAAAATGATTGGAAAAGAGAGGGTTGGGTTTCTCTTGCAGCCAAATGAAAAGATTTGGGTCTTTTAATGCAGATCATTCTGCATAGAGGAGAGCAGATGTAACCTTGAGTGTGTTTGAAGATCAGCTATAGTTTGGAGGATGGTCGATGTTTCTTCCTGCCAATCAATGCTCAAAGTGGCTCCCTAGGTACAAGGAGCAGCAGTGCATGTGGATTTTTCCTACCTGAAACTTAAGCCCTGCACACTCAGATGGCAGCTGAGGGGCAGTTCTCCATTATCTAAATAGTATTTTAAATATTTGGTAATTTAAATTGACATATAAATAATGTATTTTGCCTACATCTCGCCTGCCTGGGTAATCACATGAGGAAGTGAGCCCTGTGCCAAGTGACAGGTCATGGTCTGGTGCTTGCTGCTCCATCCCTGCCAAGGGGAAGGGTTGGGTCCCTCTGGGCTGGAGGGACAAACAGTGGCAGGATGGGGGACTGGGGGCATGGTCTCCAGAGCTGGGCAAGTGGTGAGTTAAGTTAGGGGGAACCTCAGATGCCTAAAAAAGGTCTGGGCTTGATAACTGCAGAAGCATCACCACAGAGTTCTGGGAGAGGTTTTCAGCTTCCTTGGATGAAGCTTAGGAAGAGCTGAAGCCTGCTGGTTTTGTTGTGCTTTAATCAGCTCATGTACAACAGAATTTCCCAACTTGTTCGACTGAAAATGGCAGACAGCATCAGCTTCTTGTGGGTCTGAGTTTTCTGGTTGCTGACATATGAGGAAACCAGCTCAGTCATTTGTACAGTGTCTAGAATCTGCCCTGTTGTATTTTTTCACCCACAAGTAATAGAACTCCATTCTTACTCACATGTGCTTTGCATTAATGAGTGAGCAATTCAGGAATCCTGTCACATTATCTCCTACTCTCTGTTCTACTTGGACAGAATAAAAATAACCTTGAGTAGCAGTGAAGATCAGACTTCTCCCAGCCTTAATCTTGATGCCAGGGCAATAGAGGAGACAGGTTTCTGACAGATAGAAGTGCAGCATCATCCACAAAGGCTATTTGGTCCTATGTCACTTCAACATGGATGATTTCAGCTGAATAAGATGTTACTCAACCATACAATGAAAATAATGAGCATTGAGTCATCAAGAACTTCAATATATAGGTAGCACACTTTCACTTTGGTAGGACATGTGTCTTCTTGAAGAGGAAATTGGTAGGTACTGATTGTGGAAGAAAATAAAAATAAATTGCCTTTTTTGTGAAGGTTTTCATTAGTATCATTCTCAGAAGGTGTGTTAGTACTTGAAGTGCAGTTGCTCCTTGGATGTACTCAAAGGAGATGGGTCATAGTTAATATTTTTTTCCCCAGTTCAATTTCTTAGCCACATAAATGCTCTACAAAGGTGGAGGGTTGTTCTGATTAAAATCCTGGGGATAGAATTGACTAACAAAATAGTGCAACACCATTGCTACACATGGGTCTTCCTAATTTTATACAGGCGTTGAATCTGCTCATGGGTGCAGTGCTTTATGGTATGCCTTTGTGAGGCACATTTTAAAACAGAGGAGCTGCTTGCAGCTGTTGTTTGTGCAACTGGATGTGCTGGGCAGCTGCTGGCGTTTGCATCCAGGTTGGTTCCCTGTTTGTCAGGGTGTTCTTCACACTGTGCAGCTGCACGCAGGCTATGGCAGTGCTGCACATGTTGATGACTGTTAGGTGCCAGTTCTCATGAGAAAGCCCTCCTGGATTTGTTCAGTGCTGTGACCCCATCCTGGGATGCCCAAGAGAGTTTGCCCATGGAATGGCTGTGCTTCCCTCCAGCCAGAGCCCAGGGCACTGCAGGAGACGAGTTGCTGGAGGTGGCTTTTTTGCATAGCATATGAAACAAATTCTTGACCTCTTGGGGCTATTTATTAACTCTGCCAGTTTGGCCAGATTCCAATGTGAATAATTATCCCCCTTTTTTTAATTTGTTCCCACTAGTTTTAATGAAGAGTTGTATTCACTTCTGGTTCTACCTTATTGCAGTTGGTTGTTAATCAGTTGCTGTGTTTTGAACTGTAGGTGGGAGTTGCCTTTTAATATGGGGATACAGATTCAGCAGCTCAGATGTCTGAGATATTTATTTAGCTGTGGATAAAAGCTATTTTATCCAGACAAAAGAAAATTAGGACCAAGGACTCTGTGTCTGTAATATAAGACAAACTAAATGAACTTTAACTACCTTACAGTTACCTCTAAGCCCAAATATATTGTGGTGGAACAGTGCACACACATGGCTTCCACATAGACCCCTCTCCCTGTTTGGTGCTATGCAAAGTAGACAATAAATTCTAGTGTGGCTTTAAAAGTTAAAGTTTAATTTATTTGTAATTGAGTCCATGAATAATACAAGTATTTTGATCATAAGTATCTGGAGTTTGATATTGGTATGGGGGACAGATTAATATTTTGAATAGTGAAAAAAAAATATCCTGCTTTGAAGACCTGAAGGGAAAAATACAGCAGCAGCTAATTATAATTTTTCCACACAGTTATGCAGAATATTTTGCTGGCTTTTAACTTCAAGAGGAGGATGAAGAATATGGGACATGGTAGATTAAACATGTTTAGGTCTCTTAGATATGTATTTCTGTATCTTAGGTTATTTAGATTTCTTTTTAAGGATACATTTGCATTGCATGATGACAAAGTAATTATAAAATTTTCTGCCTTTTACTTCTGCCATGTATTTTTACAATTCCAGCTTGCTCCTGTATTTGATCTATGTTTTCCTATTTTCATTTAAGAACCTAGTATACAAAACTGGAGCTCCCAAGAGAGCATTAAGTGTACATAATTTGAATTGTTTAAAGATAGAAATCATATAAAAATAATCAATTTTTAATGCTGGTGCATTACAGCTCCTTTATTGGCCACTAGAGCCATGCAAAGCAAACAGAGCTCATGGCTCAGTGAGTCAGCTCTCCTCTGCTTTGTTCTGCTGTGCTGGACAGGGCAGAGGGAGCGTGTGCTTGAGCTTCACCTTGCCTTTGGGGACCCACCTCCTGCTGTATGGGCCCAGGCTCCCTCTCCCTACACGCCTCAAAGAGCTTTGTCCTCTGTGCTTGTTCCAATAAAGTAATACTGGCTTTCCTTGCTGTGCAGGCAAATAGGAGAGAATCTGATTGTTCCTGGAGGAGTCAAGACCATAGAGGCTAATGGGCGCATGGTTATTCCTGGGGGAATAGATGTCAACACTTATCTACAGAAGCCCTACCAGGGGATGACTGCTGTTGATGACTTCTATCAAGGCACAAAAGCAGCACTAGCAGGGGGCACCACCATGATCAGTGAGTACCAGCAGAGCTGTCTCTGTATGGGGATAGCTACCAGAGGCTTCATTCTAATTTTCTGAGATCTTCTGCAATGAATCTTCAAATTTCTGGACACTGTGTTTGAGATCCATTCACCATTGTTAACCAGGGTTGGCCTGAAAATAAACCTATGCTCAGAAAGAAATACCAGCATGTGGATTTCTCTCTTGAAATACAGAACAAGCACTGAGGGATAATGCACATAATCTTGGGATTTTTAGAAAGCAGTGTAGGTAGCGCTGTAAATATATGGCACAGAAAATCTGACAAAGATCTGCTGTTCCCACCTACTGCCATTTCAAGAGCTTTGGAAATAAGAATATATGCTTATGTATGAACTTGGATTTGGCAGCAGGAATTCAGGAAGACCTTAACAGAGATGTCCCAGAGGAACATCTTTATTGGTGAAAAGAAGAAGTGTTTCTAGTTGTTAAAGACCCTTCTTCTGTCTACAGATGGTGGGACAAGGTTTATCTCTTTCCTTCTGGCTGTAACTTGACTTTGGTTAGATGTTGTGAGGCAATTGTTCAGGTGCCATAAAGTGTCTTAGCTTCCTTGTGGAGAGGAGTTTCCCAGTGGAGTTTTATTCCCACTGAATTGGGATGTGGATTTTTTTTTATGGTGTTACCTGTTACCCATATTCAGGCATCTGCTGAAAGACTCTTTGGCCATAGGCACAAAATGCACTGTTGTTCATTCCTTTAGTTAATAGATTTTTTAAGTCTGTGTTCTTCAGTTGAGTATTCCTGTGCAGAGTTAGGCTTGCAGATGGCACTGGTAAGCCCATCCTGATTTGTTTTTGTACTAACTAGCCTTGCAGAGAGAAGTACCTATGCATAAATAGTCATGTCTTTGTGTCAGTGGATGGTGTGGCACCATTAGAGGCAGAAAGGCTGAGGCAGGGGAGAGGCAGGGCATTCAATGGACTGCATAGTGTGACAGTGTTTGTGCTCAACGTCACCCCTGTTCAAACCTTTGGCTGTATTCCCAGTTTTGGCTGCTGAGAAAACATTGAACATCTGCACTGATGTGTTGATGTGGCAGAGTGGGCCAGTTCAGAGACTGTGAGGCACTGGTTAATTATTGTGCTTACTGTGAAATACATAGAAATGAACACATCAGACAAGAGCTACACTGAAGGCCAGAACCTGGGGTCTCTTACAATACAGTAAGGGGAAAGACAAATGTTCCTAAACTGTGAGGTGTTTGGGTCCCCCTTTGTGTGTCTATTGATGCTGCACCGAGCAGGTTGCCAGACTCATCTTTAGTATAGACTGTTCACAAAGTCTGCTGCACCTGGGGCAGCAGGACCTGGCTGACACCTCAGAGTTACAGTCAGCACCCAGACTGCCTTCAAGGCTGCTCCTTTGGCTGAGGTGCTGGAAAGCTGCTCACAGGGAAATCTGAACAGTGTGCATACTGTCCTGCTAACACACACTCAATCTCTTTTTCAGTTGATCATGTGCTTCCAGAACCTGGAACTAGTTTACTAACCTCCTTTGAGAAGTGGCATGAGGCAGCTGATACCAAATCCTGTTGTGATTATGCTCTCCATGTGGACATCACCAGCTGGTATGATGGGATTCGAGAAGAGCTGGAAGTACTCGTGCAAGACAAAGGTTAGTGAGTCAAATGTAGTAATATTTTTTGGTTTTATCAAAATATCATTTGAAGGTGAAATTTTGGAATATTTTAATGAATGCATAGGCACTAGCTATGCTGGCTAAGATTCTTCACTACCTTGAACTTGTATTTTCACTTGCTGCTGTGTAAATAGACCTAAAACTTTGTGCATATATATGACTTTGTCCAGTACAGACATAGAAGATTAAGATGCTTACATTGTCATAAAGAAATTTATCACTTTATCCTTGCTTGTATATGTGGAAATAAGACATGGGATAGGTTTTTTTTGAAGGTAAAACTCAAAGATCAGTATTTAGGATAATCACCCCAGTCACCTTATATCCTCTATTTAATGAATGAAGAAAGTAAAACGTTTCAAAGCAGTGGTTCAGGTTTTAACTAGACTGAAAGATTTGATTCAGCTGCCTCCAATTAAATCCAAATATGAAGAGCACATGGGGCTGTGAAAATGTCACTACAGGCTAGATCTCATTTTGCAGCAGTGAATTGGAATAATTTACTTGCTGAGACTTGATTTTGTAAAATAAGACATGCCTGTATTTTTAGAAGATTCCAGTTATTAGAAAAAGAGATGCTAAAGTTAGGTATCTAATATTGAAAAAATGCCCTGATTTTCTCAAGTGCTTCTCTCTGCTGGCTTTCCCTGAAGTTACTAGTTACTAGAAGATGCCATGTTTCAACACTTGCAAAAAAAAAAAAAAAAAAAAAAAAAAAAGGTCACTTATTTAGGAATCTAAGACACTTCTATGGGTTTGACTGTGTTCAGTTAACAGGCCTACTATCCTGTGAGGAGCTATAGGTTACCTTACCTGGACTCCAGCTACCAATTCAGAATAGCACAGATGGGACCTCTCCTAAATGCATTTCCACACATGCAGGCTCAATGTGGCAGTCTCATATAAGGAGGGCACCTTTGTGGCACCAGATACCTCTGTGTGGGCAATGGAATCTAGCCTTCAGAAGATCCTAACTGAGATATTATTCCTTGAAATTGTGCCTGACAGCTTGTATTTTCTTTCTAGAATCATATATTTTCACATATTTTTCATTTTCTACATTCCTTGAAAACATATGGATATTAATTGGAATATTTTCTGAAATAGCATGTGATTTCCATGGGCAAATCAGAATGACTCTTCTCTTGGGAAACCTAAGTGATGTGCATATGCAGCACCCTTTGCAATTTGTAGAGCTAGTGTTGACTTGGATGGGAAAAGTTCTCTTTATAGGGAAAGGTACTATCAAAGTAGAAAAAAAAAAGCAAAATGCTATTTTTGAATGAACGGTTGTTTGCTGAGATGCCATGGAGGTGCAGTCACCTGGGGGAGTTTATTCCATGTCACAGGGTGCTAACAGTACATGTGCTGTATAACCAGATTTTAGGCAACAAAACACTTCCATCAGCAAAGCTGCACATAATTAGAGAAACTGCAGCTGGTCTTGTATAGGTCTCTAGTATAGGGGATTTTTACAAGGTGATGACATCTGTCAACACAGGCTGTGCTAAATCTGTGCTGTTTCCCTGCTATCAGCATTAACATGAATCTGCTGCTGTGCTTTAGCTGACTGTGCTCTCAAGACAAGTATACCGTGCCTTGTTTCAAAGATTGGATATTATTTTCCAGAGCTCCCTGACCACAGATGGCTCAGCACTCCCAAATTTGCCCAAGGGTTTACATTAAAAGCCTGGTGCAGACAGTTAGGTTAACAGTTTTCTCCAACTATTGAAATGTGAGTTTTCTATGTAAATCTGACCTGCCTTTGAGTCATCAGGGGAAACAGAAATCTGTTCATTGGTTCCTGAACTGAGATTTATGATGGAGCCTTGGTGGCCTCTTCAGTGGTGAGAGCATTAGGAGGTCACCTTTGTTCTCATGTATGTCTCAGGCAGGCAGTGTGAGTTACTCTCACGTGCTGGAGACACAAGGTAAGGTTGAGTATGAACTCACAAGCACGATAGGAAATAATTCAGCATGGCAAGGGCTTTCAAATTAATGGGTAATATTTCCTGATAATTGGAAACATTTAAGCCAGCTGGTGCAAATAGACTTGATGTCAGTGGAGTGACCCTGGTTTTCATCAGCTGGGAATGTGGATTGAATTGGTTCTTGGCTGATTGTGGGTGAGTGAACTGAGTGACAGGGCTCAGCTCATTGTGTTTCAGAGCTACATGTGCCTAATGCAATCAGCATGAGTAACAGGGGAGCTCTCAGAGTGGCTGTTGAGGTGCCTTGTCATGAGGTATAATTGAACAATTAATCAGTTTTAAATCAATACAGTGCTAATTTAAGGCGACACAGCCTTTGGAAGTGCCTGAAGATTTTGTAGAGCCAAATATTGATTATAAACACTCCAACTTGGCTAATTTCAGCAGCTATTTTGGGATTGAGCTTGTTCAGTATATGCAAAGGAGCAGGAGCCTAAAATTGCTGACAAGGGGCCTCACTGGTTACTTTGACTTTGTCACTCTTCAGAAAGTTCAGGAGTACACTGTAGTCCTGCCTAAAATTTGGAGAGGATTCTGTTGAGTACTGGTGTGAGAGCAAATAGGACATTAACAAGACTGTAGTGTGTAACAGATGTGAAGTATTCAGGTCAATAGGCCACAGACCAGGGCTTTTGAAAAGCTGCATAATTCCAATGAGTAGGTCAAGGAGCCAGGCCAGGGCAAGGAGTCTAATCTTGGATGCCTGTATATGTAAATTCATGTTATTTATCTTGGTATCTGGTATAGGTGCTCTCTTTGCAAGGCAGGATTGTTCACACCCTCTCTCCTGTTAGCTGTAAAGGTAGCCCCTGTGAAATGCTCTCCTGCTGTGTGTGTGTCTGGTGGCAGCTGAGAGTGGGCATGTGTGTTTACATGGGAGAGCTCTGCTTCTGCTGTAGTAAGGAGCAGGCTCAAGATCCTATGGCAGGTTCCCTACTGGGCTACCTGCTGCTTCCATTAATTTCAGGGAGAACATTAAACAGAGTGAGAGCAAAACTCAGTCATTTTATCAAGGTCAGAAGAGGGCCCAAGAAGATAGCAAGGCAATAAAAGAGAAAGGATGAGAATACATATTATTTGGGTCGGGGTGTGTGTTTTTTCCCCCCACAGCAGTCAGGGGAAGCTGCCTTACTACCTGCAGGACTGTGATGCAATGAATGGTGGTGGACAAGGGAGAGCAATGGGTACCCCAGCCCTGGGCTCGCAGAGAAATCTCTGTGAGGTGTCAGTCCTGTGCCATCGCTGAGGCAGCCAGCTTGCCTTGGAGCAGGCCCAACATGTCCTCCTTGCTTTGTGTGGGCTCAGGCACCCCTGCAGGAAGGTGGCTCCTGGCTGCAGCTGCCATCTGACACGTGGGGTGGGTTTTTGGGGAGAAAATTGAGCTTTGCTCTAAGGCAGGTGGGATGGGTGTGCTGGGCCTTGCTTAGGGCACGAGGCTGCAAGCATTGGCCCCAGGCAAGGCCCAGCCAAGCTTAGGTTTTAAAATAAGAATGTAATGAGTACTCTGAAATTGTAATGAGGAGTAGATGGAGGGACTACAGTTAGTAAAGGCTATATGTGTTTTCTGAACATGATAAATAGGAAATGGGAAGAAAGGGTGGACTTACAGGCTGACAGAGTTCCACCGTTCAGGCTGGATTTGCTCAGTGTGGAAGTCAGTAAGGAGGGGCCAGCTCCTGCTTTGTGTTTCTCTCTGAGCTGCCTGGACTTAGCAGGAGCACATAATGCCAGGCATCATTTCAGTGTTTTATCTTGCATGCATCCTGGGGTATTTTAGTCCTGTAATTGTAAGTAAATGATTCTGTGTGTGTGTGTGAGCAGTCATACCCTCTGCTTAAGGATGTATTTGTTCATTTTAGACTCAGGAAGAAGTTATATCTTCATCAGAGATATTTATTCATTTATTCATTCATGTAGACAACATGAACAATAGGAGCATTTTCTTCTTGCCCCAGGAAGCACAGTTTTCATCACAGCCATTTTGAAATGCAGCATACAGAGCTTAGGTAGCTTAGAATTTACTTTTTTTTTTAAGCTAGAAAACTATGATTCTGTTCCTTGGACCAAGCTGGGGATCTTGCCAGTAGACTAGAAAGTAAGACATACATATACACTAATATGAATTCATATGTACAGAAATTATGAACAGAAGACATTTGTAAGTTGCATTCTGTAAGAATACAAAGCTGTGTAAATAACCAAATCTTTGAAATAAATAGCAACGCTTGGGGGATTTGAATACAGGAGGTTATTGACAACTGACACTCAACAGTAGCATTTCTTAGGGATTTCTGAAATTTGAAAATGTTGTCTTTCTTGGCTTTTTATGGCTGCCAGCATAAATCCTTCCTTCTTTGGAAGGCAGAAGAAGAGGTGTGGTGAGCTGCCTATAAAACTGGTTTCAAGCTTTGTTTCCACTCCTTCCCAGTGTCTACCATCAGCTAAGCTAAGCACTTCAGAGTGTAAGGTCAAGAAAAAGCAAGCCTGTATGCCCATTCAGATACACATTTCCTATACCTTCTCAGCACTTTGGGGGAACCTAACCAGAAGTTTTGTCTACCAAAAATCACAGTTTAGATCAAGCTGAAATGTTTTCCTGAATAGCTAGGGAAACTGTAAAAGAAAAACACTGATTCACAGACCTTACACAAGGTTTTTTAAACTTCACAAACTTTGTATGCTTGCTTTAGCCACCATTGCTTGTCTGTGATTTGGCTACAAGCAATCCTCTTTGCAGTGGTGGCTGGGTTACTCCAGGGATGAACACAGGCTACCCACAGCATCCAAAAAATCCCCCCAGTGTAGAGGGCATCCAGGCTTCTGGTCCTAGCAGCTGTAATGCAGCTGTGAAGCACTGCTTGATTTTTGGCAATCACTAGTGAAAAGCCTAGTCCAGACATACTCTATTACTTACTTTTCCTGAAGTTCTTGTTCAAATACAATATAAGAATACGCTTACATGGCAACACCTTTGAATTTTGTCTTGGAACAGGTGTGAACTCTTTTCAAGTCTACATGGCCTACAAAGATCTCTACCAAATGTCCGACAGCCAGGTATTGCTCTGAATGCTTTTCTTTGCTGTGATCTGTCCTCTCTTTCCTCATCTCCCAACACTTGAGGAGTTGCTGAGGTTGAATCCCAGAGGAACATTCTCACTGGCCTGATTGGCACTGGGAGGAATGTTCAGTTGTGATTTACTCTCTGGAGGGTCAGTTCTGAGCTATGCAGAACACGTGTATGTGTTTCCTCAAGTGTATGACATTCACCTTGTGTAGAGATCTTCTGGTGTCTCCCAACATTGCAGCCACTCAACTCTGCTCAGGATTTCACTCGTTTTATTTTGCAGTAACCTTTTGAGGACTCTAGGTCAGAGAGGGAGAAAAAGATGAAGCACTCAAGGCAGTGGCAGTTCTGAGGCTTCAAGAGTTTCTTGGTTGTGTAAGCAGCTAAATGGAGTTGCTCTTTGGGGGAGGTGGCCTTTCCTCATTAGGGCTGGAGATAACAATGAGCTTGTTTGTCCAGAGCTCATTACAGATTCCAGACTCTTCAGCTTTCCCATCCATACATATCAGGCCACTGTAAATGGACAATGGCATCTGTTAGTAATAATAATGTTTGCTTATTCAGTTGATAAAATGTTTCTTTCTTACTTATTCTCAGAGCTACTCCTCTTGGTCTTTAAAATAACTGTTGTTACACCTCCAATACATGTGGTTTTAATTGGAATTTTGGACTCAATAATTTATAAATATTCTCTGACAGGCAGTGCCTATTAAATTCAACTCCCTGTTGGAATTGCCAAGAGGAATACATCAAAATGTTTAATGTGTGGCTGGACTAATGGCTGTTACCTTGTTTAAATGCCCATGTTGCAAGCTGTATATTGCAGCCCATTCAATGCTGCCTGAAGTGCCCTAGTGCAAAAGTAGACACTGAAGAACGTTTGTCTTCCTATTTAATCTGTGTTTGAAAACTGGGCCTCCAGTTACTGAAGTCTGGTTTAAAAAAGGGACATATAAGCTGAATAGCTTTTGGAAAGGAAACTGTCTCAGTAGATGTGTGCTCAGAAATTACCAGTAAAAGCAAAAGGATCAACTACTGTCCTTCTTTAGGGATGGCTGTTGAATCTTAGAAAGCAATTAAAACCAAGCATGTTCTAGAGAAAATATTGCAACTTTTAATATCTGAATTAATGATGTTGCTGAAAGCTCAGCAATGATGGCTCTAAGAAGATGGTGCAAAATGCCTGCACTTCAGAAAAGAGATGTTTTAGCCTTACTAAAAGTGCCTGTCGTACATGGCAATAATTCTATTTCACATTTGCTGAAGCTGCAGAGCTACAGGGCTACTGAACTTAGATCCATGGGAGGGCAGGGGGAGGTGGCCCTGCAGTGCAGGGGCTGGGGCAGACTCTTGTCCCAGGGAAATCCAGCCCTGCTGGTAACCTTGTCATGGTACAGCTGGTGTGTACAGGGGTGGGTACAGCACCAATCAGTGAAGCTCAGCTTCTGTGTAGAAAAGAGATAATTTGCTATTCACCAATATAATTGCCAGCATAGAAGGTACAAAACTGAGGTGAAGAGAGATGTCTCAGTGTTGAGTAATGTGTTTTCCTTATTCAGCAGTGTTTCCTTCTTTGTACTACCTGCAGCTTTATGAAGCCTTTACCTTTCTAAAGAGTCTTGGGGCTGTTATCCTGGTCCATGCTGAAAATGGAGACTTGATAGCTCAGGTGAGTGAACCATTGTTTTTGCTTCACTTTGTGAGATGATAGATATTAGAGAGGAGAAGTTAAATAGGCCAGTCAGAGAATGGGTAGGAAGAGGGGAACTTCCTGGAAAGAGCTTTAATTGAACCTGATGCCCTGCACACTGTTGGTATAAAGCCTGGGATGAGAGAAAGGGGGTCCTTTTGCAATAATTGCCAGAGCATCCTTGAGATAGGGCAATGATCCAGGCAGCTCCTTGCCTTGGAGGAGCAAATGAGGACTAGATAAGGAGGGCAGAAGGAAGCAAGAAGATTTCTTCTGAATCCAGCAGACACAGGTGAAGCAGAATAATGTAAAGCCTTGTTCAGAGATTTTGGTTACAAAAAGAGGATCTGAAAGCTTTATACTAAAGTCTTTTGCTGCAGCTATCAGCATAAGCAACACAGTGAGTTTGGAGCAGGTATTAAAGCTCACAGACCTATTTATTTTTGAGAATATTCTTATAAATCTCTGAAGTTTGAGAATAAGAACTACTGTGATCTTGTAGACTTTTCAAAAATGTGTGTTTAAGCATAATCCACGCTCTTAGAAGATGCATCTCGGGATCAGGAAGCTGGATTCAAGTTCAGAACGTTCCCTTAGAGTGCCGTGCATCTCCAGTACCGTCCTTGCAGGTCGGTGCCCTGGGAGCTGCTGTTCTCCCTCTGGGCTGTACCATGGCTCTGATCAGTGCCACAACACACTGAAACATGGAAAGAGGCAACCCAAGGGCAGCAGCTGATAGTAGACCTCCCACTGGGCTTTCAGAGGCCAGGATCCCCTCTGAAACAGAAGGGGCAGGTTTGGGTGGGTGTTGTTTTGATGCTGCATTGTGACAGATGAATCTTTGAAGGCTGTTGCAGAGATGTCTCACTGCCCTGATCTCTCCTACATGCGTCGAGCCCCTCTTAGGTCAGTGAGGCTCTGAGTGAGCCATCTTATTTATCTGCTGAGCTGCTTATCTGCTGGCTTATCTGCTAAGGACTGGGCTGCAGAGCTGACAAGGAAATTACAGCAGCTAAAGCTGTCTTTGAGATCTGGACAAGGCAACCCACCTTGTCTCACATCTAAGGGAGAACGTCAAGGGAATGTTTGAGCTGTTGGGCGGTGTGTAAGAACTCTTGCCTTGGGTGTATTTTGTTTTTTCTTCTGGGGAAAAAGCACATCTCCATCTGCCTGGTTAGAATTTACCCCCTTTGAGATCTGCCTTTCACTTTAACTTTGACCAGAATAACCACTGGGATCAAAAATTACTAGTGAGGAGTCAGCAGGCACATACAGTGTGGTTGTGTCCTTCCCCCACTGAGGCTAGGTGACAACCCTCATTTGAATTAAAGAGAGGAAAAAGCTGATTTCTCATGGAGTTTAGCATGAATAAAAACTACTAAATACATAATTTATAGCTTTAATACAACATAAAATATATAGTAGAATTAAAATGACTATTAATAAACATGATTAAGTCAATATTACTGTAGGAATGGCAAAATTAAACAAATAAAATGGCTTCTCTGGTATTTTGATACATTGCCCATTAAAATCAAGGTGTACTCATGGTATTGCATATTTCATAGAAATCTATTTCAGATTTCTATTTTTCTATTTCATTTTTCTCTGATCAGCCTTAATATATGGCCATCAAATATGAACAACTAGGACAGAAAAATTACTAGGAAAAGAGGAAGTAGTAAATAAATGTAAGTTATGTTATACATCAACATATTTGTTCACCATTGCCACGTTTCATAAAATCAGTCTTTCTCAATGCTTCTATGTAGAAGAATTGTTTGGAAAATGACAACTTCCTGCACATAGGTTTTTTAGGACTGTCCTGTGAAAATACAAATTTGATCTTGTGAAACAAATATTCTAGTGAATTATCTTGAAATATATGTATTCTTGAAATATATGTATTTCTAGTGAAATATCTTGAAATATAGTGAATTAAGTATCTATATGATAGTTAATTAGCTTTATCAAGTCCTCTAACAGGGGGTAATTTATTATATGATTTGATTTTATTACTTCCTTCAAGATGCAAATCTGTCCTATTTTGTGTATCTATCTAATAGCCAATGTGCTATTTTTTCACATGGCTGTAACTTCATTTTATTGCTGTATTTTAATTATCTGAAGTCTTTAACTGGCACTGTTCAGAGTCAGTGCATTAATGATCCAGAACAGCTGTTTTTAATAATACCTATGAAACCTTATGTTTTTCTAACCAAAATGTTCTTACACAGTCAGATTAATGCATTCCTATTAATGCTTCTTCAGCCTTGATTGATTGCAGTGAAGGCTAAAGTATATATGAATGTTGACTTTTTCAGTTTTACTGGAGTATGTTGGTAATGTGTGAGCTTTTCACTTTCAGGGACCTGAAATCAGATATTTATTAGTTGACACATTCAGATATGTTCAGTAACTTCATCCTGGTCTCTAGGGGACATTTCTCTGTGTCACAGAGCCATTACATCACTGAGCTGAGCTCATTAGAGCCCTGTGGGCAGGCCAGGCCAGGGCCAGAGGTGCAGTAGCAGCTCTGGTCCCACTTCTGCACCGCTGTCAGGCCTGGACCAACTTCAGATGAAAAGGGGTTGACAACCAGTTTCTGCAAAAAGGGAAATAAATTCCAATAACATTGCTTGGCCTTAATTTTCTATTAAAAAAAAATCCTACTGCTATGAAGCAGGATAGTGCAGATTATGTTTTGACAAGCCTCTCATTGGACTTGAGATGGCGTCTTTGATGAGAACACAGTGCCCTTGCAACTGCAGGGCACTGTTCTGTTTCATAAAAGCATAATTTTAGTGATTCACTGTATAGGAAGAAAGTGTTACAGAAAATAAAAGTGTCAGCAATGGTGAAGGTTTAAGAAAGTGCTTTGTGCATTGCAACCAGGGAGGAACTTGAGCAAGTAAATAGGGAATGGCAGGCTGTAAGTTCCCATAATTACCATTTAGTGTATTGGTTGAGGCCCATTCCCTGGGCTGGTGTTGTGGTGTCAAATAGGACTTCTGGGGGGCAGAGGAGGTTTCTGATGGTGCAGGCCAATGGCTTGGGGCACAAATACGCTCAATCACACAACACAGAGCGCTGCTGGCTGGCTGGTGTGGCATGGGAGCAGTTCAGAGCCAGAGTTTTCAGTGTTCAGTGGGCTTGGCAGCTGCATTTACACTGCCACTGAAAGGGACAGTCAGACCATGTGGCTGCTCATCTCCCTGAGGATGCTGGGTGCACAGGTCTCATCCTGCAGCTGGGTCAGCATCTATCTCTTCCATTGCAGGAACAAAAGCGTATTCTGGAGATGGGAATCACTGGACCTGAGGGACATGCCCTGAGCAGGCCAGAAGAGGTAAGGCCAGACATCTGCTTCTCCCTTTGCCTTTTCCAGAATTTTTCAAAGTCTGAAAAGTCCAAGTCCTTTCAACTTGTTTGTTTGCCTGAAAAGTACTTGCTGCAGCAGGTACATTCCCTTAGTCCAGAGATGTGTGTACACTCCTTGTACACTCAGGAGTCTCACTCCTGCTGCCCTGGGCATGGATGTCCATGTATTTTTTTAAGTGTGACCTTTGAGTTTTGATTTGTGATGGCAAAGAAAATGGGCTTATCAGGCTAAAAATCAGCAGTGCTTGCGGGTTAATCCTCAAGAGGAACTGCATTTGTTAAAATGCTTTGGCTGAAAACCTTCTATAAGATGCATGTGCACATCTATACTGTGCATAGGCATACACCCACATATAGATCTACTTTCATGCTGGCAGATGTATTGGTGTCAGAAATGCAGGCTATAGAGATGCAAATACATGAGAATGGAAAGTTGCTGTGAGGCAGCTTGTTTTAAGCAACCCCCTTATAATAAAATCTGAGCTCTGGTGTGGATCATCTCAGGCATCTGGAAAGGGTTTATTTAATGCCAAGGAAAATGTGGAGACATGAGAATGCCCCCTAAAGTACACAGCTCAGACTGTTAATGGGATGTGGAGGGCGGTAGTGGGAAGTGACTGCTTTCCTAGAAGACTAAAGAGACGATGTCCCAGGGGTTTGAGGCTGAACTTGAAGAGATTGTTGTGGTTTGCAGATCTTTATTTAACTTCTCCCCAAGGCAAAAGGAATCAGCTTAATTGGTCACATTCTTCTATTGAACTGTTTATGTACTTTTTCATTTTGCTGTTCAACTTCTACTAAAATTATTCTAAAATGACTGAGTTGTTTCCTTTTAATGAGAACAAGAGCCTAAGGAAAATCTGCATTTGCAGTTTCCAGAAAGGAATTTTGCTCAGCTCTAGTGCTGCAGTGCAGGGGCCATGCCTCCTTCCCTGCTCTCTAAAGGTGCATTTGGGGTTTCCAGAGCAAATGTTTTGATTCAAGTCCTAGGACAAGCTGAAGCAGTCTTATTTAAGGAAAAATATTTTACAAAACTGTAAAGGATTAAGCCATATAGTTTTGGAAAGTCTAAGAAGCTCAACTTTTCTAGAAAAACTCTCACACAGAAATTTCTGTACCACTGAGTCACTATTTTCAGTTACAACAGGGTTTTTCGTATTAAAATGCCAATGCTGTGAGTCCATATGGGAAGGATCTGGTATAAAACTGATGGTTGGGGAAAGGAGTCTTCAGAGCTGCTGGGAAACACTGCTCCTCCATCTGAAGATGCTTTTTGTGTGCCTACGTCCCAGCTGGCTCCCTGGGAGGAGGTTGCTTTTATGCTTGCTGACAGAGGGGACTTACTGGGCACTGCTTCAAAGGCTTCTGTGGATTATGGGCTAAATTCAGTCCATAGTGCTGAAGTTGCTGTTTGAGAATTCTTTACATTCACTGTCACCATTGTGTAAAGATTAGGGAAGGCTGCTGGGGGAGCTCAGAGGTTGTCTCCAAGCAGGAGCAAAGTTTTCTTGCTTTGTTCTCCTTTCAGCTGCAGGGTAGGAGTCTTAAACAGGAAGGTGGGAGGAAGGTAAGGAGGAGCTGCATCAGCTGCTTGGACATGACCTTTTCTGGGGTGCAGGGAGCCAGGGAGCTGTGTTTGTACAGGTACAGGGCAGCTGTACCCTGCTAGTGAGTACAGCCTGGCTGTGGTTACTGCTAGTGCCAAGTGTTTCTTAGCACTTTCTCTATGGAAAAAGCAGAATCAACCCCTGAAGAGTTGTTGCTGAACAATTAGAAATATGTCACAGTCCTTCAGCTGATTTTTTTCTTCAGACTGCATTTGCAGTTAACTTTTCCCTCCTTGTTTTGCTCAGCTTGAAGCAGAAGCAGTTTTCCGTGCCATCACAATTGCCAGTCGAATAAACTGCCCAGTGTACATCACCAAGGTGATGAGTAAGAGTGCAGCTGATATCATTGCACAGGCCAGGAAGAGAGGTAGGTGACTTCCTTTGCTCCCCTAAACTTTTTTTTTGTTGAATAGAAGCTCAGTGGAAAAACCTGTATGTCTTGATCCAAATGACAGGCTATAGGGAGAGACTATCAAAGAACGGCAGCACCATTGCAGACTAAATATTTGTGTCTGGGAAGGATGAGGGGAAATCTTTTTGTATTTTTAAGTTGAGATGCTCTTCCCACAAACTGCCCTCTCGATGACTGAACTGTAACTCTTCCCTATCCTGTTTTACCTTTTGCTTTTCCCTTAGACTGCTATATCTCTGTTGATGGGAAGGAGATATTTTATTCCTAATGGCACATCCTCCATGCCCGTATTTCAGCTATTCTGAGAGATGGCTTGGGCAGTGCCCCTGCTGTTAGAGATGCTTGGAGCTTGCTCCTGGCCTTGCTGCTGGGAGCTGAGCCCCTCTAATGGGTGCTGCAGGTCAGCCCTGCTTGCTGGGGCTGTGGTGGGATCCAGGTTACAAAGCACCCAAAAGGGCCTCGTGAGCCTGAAGGCAGCTGCTTCTGAAGCTGTGTTTGCATGTCAGAACTGTTCTGCTGGTTGGGACTACAAAGCTTACTGAGCAATATGGAAAAGCCAAAGAGCAAATTATTGTCTTGATGTTTGTACTCTTGGAGACTTGGAGTGTGCTGCAGGGGACCATATGCTGCTGTCTGCTGGTGCTGTGCCCAACCTGGGAGTAGTAAAAAGGCATCTGCCTGCTGGAGTGATCCACCATCCAGTGCACTCCAAATTGGAGCAACGTGCCTGTGATTAAAACAGTACAAATTAAAAGTGGGTCTGAACTGTCTCCTTCTGGATTAGAAAGAAAGATTTGTAAATAGGCTCATCAAAAGCATGTAGAGCTCAGAGACACTCCTGATTAATTTTTTATCATACAGACAAAGCCAGGGCTGTTTAATTTCTTGGGAGCTGTGCTAGCCATGTAGCAATGAGTGAATTATACATGGCTGCTCGCAGCAAGCAGTGCCATGTGCTGAAGAGAGAGTGGGTTGTACTAAATTCCTGTATATCCTTGTTTTCTCCAAGGTCCCCTTGTTTTTGGAGAGCCGATCACTGCCAGCTTGGGGACAGATGGGACACATTACTGGAGCAAAAACTGGGCCAAGGCTGCAGCTTTTGTGACCTCACCACCTCTGAGCCCTGACCCTACCACTCCAGATCACTTAAATTCGCTCTTAGCATGGTAAGACTTCCTTACTTCCTTTTTTTTTTTTTTTTTTTTTTAACAGGATGCTGGTGAGGCAAGTGCAAAAGCCATATGGCATGAAGGTCTAGGGATCAGGCTGGTTTCCTTTAGAACAGTCTCACACATGAAACAGCAGAGAAAGGACATAGAAAACCAGGGATAGTTATATCATTTTGCTTAGGCTGCAGTCAAGTGAGCAGCCATGGACGGTCCAGTTGCTGGTTGGCTTGATAGAGAGGCAATTGCTGGCTATTCAGGAATTAATTCTTTTTCTTTCTGCTTTTCAAGTGATTCCTAGCTGTAAAACTAGATTGTCAGGACTTCAAACTGGCCTTGTCCCTAGTTTTCAGTTTTCTTTAGCTGAATTGTTTCTATATGATGGGATGGCATCCTCATTGTCCACCATAAGCAGAAGCCTGGTGGATACATCCCCATCTTTGAGACTGGACTCAGTTTTAAGCCCCAGTCATATTTGACAAGCACAGCTCCAGAAATCAGGGCTGTTCCTGAATGCAGAGGTACCTAGAACCAAGAAAAATTTCTTAGGGCAATTTTTGTCAAAGCTGGTGCAGGGCTCTCAGCTGTGAGTTCTGAAAAGTGGCTTGTCCCAACTAACTTTTGTGAGTGGCAGAGTTTGGGGAGTTTATCTCCTGCATATTAAAAAATTCTGACTTGGTAGTTTGCCTTCATCTGGGAAGGGACCAAAATCATACAAGTTTCTTTGTGTCCAGTTCTTGCAGGCTTCTTATTTTAGCTTGCTTTGTGTCTTTATGGGCTCTGGGGTCCTCCAGCTGGAAGAAGGCAAAGATAAGTGGTACACGTAGAGCAGGAGTGTCAGAAGAAAGAGGCCAGAGTTAATTACAAAGAAGACTGGGGGGTTTGGGTGGAGACAGCTGGAGACTGAAGGCCATCTCTTGACAGGATAGGGATGTGAGCTGACTGCCTTCAGGCTGGCAGGGAGACTTTAATCACTAGGTAGGTGAAAGGAATGTGGACAGCAGAGGAAGTGTCTTATATAGAAAAGAAGGTAGCAATGCCTTGCCAGAAACCCAGACTGTAAAACCCATCTCTGAAAGTATTTCCTACCTGTAGCCAACTGTGGGTCTTTAGCTTAAGCAAAAGACCATCTGCTCTGAAATGATATAGAAATTAACAGCTGAAGCCCCACCAGGACAGATTGCTAGGGCTGGAGTGAGGAACTCAACTCACCATTCATATCCTCATTTACCTTCATGTGGTGGCACCCAGCTGACCCAGCCTCCCCTTTCTGGGGTTTCCAATGCCCTAGACAGAGCAGTGAAATCTGAACCTTAAAAATGAGCATCTTCAGAGCTGCCAGGGAGCTGGGTGGGCACACACATGTGACAGGAAGATGCCTTCAGTCAGTGCCACGCCTCCCCTTGCACACGATGGGTCAGGCTGTGCAGCCCAGAGCCCACCCAGGCTTTAACTCAACTGCTCTAAAGATGCTGCAGTTGGGCTCTGAGTAATGTGTGGCTCTGGTGAGAATTCACAGCAGTTCTCTTCTGACAGTCTGATGGCAAAAATGTTTTTTCCATAACTGAGATTCTTGTTCCAAAGAAAGACTCAGAAAAAAATTACTTTCTTGGTCTGATTCATCACTATCAGCACTGTAAAGGATGAAGTTCAGTGTGTGAGGGTAAGGCTCTTAGCCAGCACGTGTAAATGTGTGTCAAAATGTTTTACTCCTTACTCTGTTAGAGTGGCTATATATGCTTTCTAGGAGAGAGTCCCAAAATAAGAGTATGTGGGTCAAAGCAGATTAGCAAGAACATTTTTAGAATTGGAATACAATAATGACTTTTTAAAACTAACATCAGAAAGACAAACTGAGGACTTACAGAAGTTTTCATTATTCTCCATGCAAAAATGGCTTTTTTTTTCCTAGTGGCTTAAGGTCCTAGATCTTAAATGACAGCAGCTTAGCCTGCTTTCAGTTTTAATACTTCAAATCCATACTGTGGAACTAAAAAGAACTGTATATTGTCTCGGTCTACTCTGCATTCATGGGGAATTTTATGCAAGTATGATGGTAAAGACAGTATTTCATGTTTCTATTGCACTGTTTATTTGGATACCAATATTTTACATTCATTTTAAAATCCCTACAACATCCTTCCTTTACAAGCATGCAGCATACTGCTTGTGCTCTTCTCCACAGAAAGCTGCATGATTTGATTTGTTGGTTTTCCACTGAAAAGCTGAATGTGTAAAACCCCATCATGTCTCATGGGATTTGCAGATTGAATTTGCCTCATGAGATTAGGTCCTTGTGTCATCTGTGGGCCATGCACTTGAGTTAGCTTTGATCTTGCATGGTGTGCTGCTGCATTACTGCAGCTGGGATGTGCCACCTCTTGTGAGCCAGAGGTGTGAGACCTTGGTGCTACACAGATGATGCAGCTTGCCATGAAAACCTTGTTTAAGGGGAAGAATTAGATGATCTGGCATTTATTTCATGATGATCCCTCCTGTCTCTCAGTTTTTTAGTTGCTGTAATGCTTATCCCCCATTTGACAGTAGAGTGTGTCCAGACAGTAAAAGTGCTCATGGATTAACCAGGGATGGAAGGATCTCAAGTGACACACTTCAGTTTTGGAAGTCTTCTATTCATTTGACTGGGGAGTGCAGTTCATATCAATAATGTCATTAAATGTCAGAGAAGAGGGAGTATGGAATTAAGAAAGCAAGCCCTTGTTATCTTTCTGGTGTAGGAATTTGTAGTGTGGTGTCAGAAGCACAGCGTGACCTCAGGGAAGTGGGCAGTGTCACAGGCCTGGCTGTGACAGTCAGGTTTTCATTGTTACATCAGTGTGTGGAAAGGAGAGATGCCACAGGAAGTTTTGCTGATTAGAGAAGCATCAGAAAGGAAGAAATGGCATTGCAACCTTCTGACTTTATTGCTGTGTAAAAATAAATGAATGTTTAACTGATGAAATTGGCTTAATCCTGTGGCATAACACCAGGCAGTCATTACAATCAGGAGCAGCTAAAGCACAGCAGCCTTTTCTGTACTGAATTCATGGGTTTGGCTTCTGCTAATATCTGGATGGATGGCTTGTGAGTGTGGTGAAGAACCAGAAAAGAGGCCAAGGACTTTTCTCTGTCAGCAATCATTAGGGCTCACAGCCTAGAAAACTGCATTAGAATTACTCATGTGTGATACTTTTTTCTTCTGTATTTGACTATTTGTTAGCTTGTTGGATCTAGATTTGTAGACCAGAATAATTCAGTTGTTTCAGAGTTGCAATTTACAATATCAGTTAAAGAAAAAGATGACGGGCTCTTGGGGACTTATGGAGTGATAGAAGGGAAATCATAGTGAGTTCTAATGTGCTTGCCTCCTGTACGTTTAATCAAGAGCTAAAAATAACTCATTTCCTGTGGATATTGGAGAACCTTCTTTTTTGACTTTCTATTTTGGCAAGATTCTGCATATTGATTATGTTCTTCCTCCTTATTTCCAGGAGCAGCTGTGATCCACTTCTGCTCCCTGCCAAAAAAAATAATTCTCTAGGCAGAAAAACCCAACCTCTTAAATAAAAGCATTGTAAATGGTAGCTCTTATTGCATTTTTCTCCATGCCTTTTTCTGTGTAAGACTCTTCAGTTAGATAAATCCAGCACATGTGTTTGACTTGACCTATGCCTTTTGTTGTTTAATTGGAAAACTACCTGATAAAAATATTTTTATTTTCTTGGTTCTGTTTTGGAAGGTCAGATGAGAAGTATTCATGTAAGTTTTGCAAGAAAAATACACATGTAGGAGAGAAATGCAGGGGAACACATTTGAAGCCCATGACTTTGCACTGTGAAATTTGCCATCATTTTTTAATGCGGTTGTGAATTAATTTATCTTGAGAGTGGCATACATTTCATACAAGCTTCTGATCATTTCCTTAATCCTAGAGTAATCCTTTGTCCTGGTTAGAGGGCTTTTGCCTGATCTCTGTTGATAAGCAGCCTGGAGCTGGAGGGGGCTGTAATCCAGGAGTCCAGGGTGCTCCTGGGGGAAAGTGGAGATGTCCTGTGCCATTGTTACTCTCAGTGATCTGTAGCCAGCACTGAAAGGCTGCTGGCATGATTTACAGCCTGTGCCTCTGGTGGCTTGAAAGGTCCATTGACAGCCTGCCTGAGACCAAGGTCACCTTGGTGATGCCTGGGCTAAACCTTCTGTGTGTTAACTCCGCAGTGGGGACCTGCAGGTGACGGGAAGTGGACATTGCCCCTATAGCACTGCCCAGAAAGCCATTGGAAAGGACAACTTCACTATGATTCCTGAAGGGGTCAATGGAATTGAGGAAAGGATGACTGTTGTCTGGGACAAGGCTGTAGTAAGTAATAACTCACTTTTATAGACTAAAAGGAAATTGAGTGTTGGCTGAGTAATGAAAGCCAAGAGACTCTTGGCCATTGCTTAAGTGACTTACTGCTATATTTCTGAGAATTCCCTGAGAGAATGCTACTGTGAGGTGAATTGCTTATTTCAAAAACCTCTTCCAGTTTTTTAAACTCAGGGCTGTGTTTCACTTCTGACACTGCAATAGTTTTGTGTTTCATTAGACCTGAGGCTTCCCAGACTCCATTGCTCTATTTTCCCT
The DNA here is from genome assembly GCF_028769735.1 of Zonotrichia leucophrys gambelii. NCBI lineage: Eukaryota > Metazoa > Chordata > Aves > Passeriformes > Passerellidae > Zonotrichia > Zonotrichia leucophrys. Next base: position 54,482,207 of record NC_088173.1, read on the forward strand.
TGGTGTCAGAGCGGATGCTTCTGAGAGATGTGGTATCTGGAGCAATTTGAAGTGGACCTCATATAAATGTGATGAATGAATTGTTTGAATTTGGGAAGTGTCTCATCGTTTTTGAAAAATTACAAATGGATGGCAGCTGAGCCTGAGGCTAAATGATGAAATGCTTTGAAGGAGAGCATTGCACCTAATTCATACTGGCATACTTTGCAGGGGAGTGCCGGTATAAGTCAGGAATTTTTTGATGGTTCCATGGATTTAATGTATAATGATATTCTCCCTCTAGTGTCTGTCTCCATGTGTACACCCTGCACACTCACACACACTCACTGCATTGTGCTCAAATGCACATTGCAGGCTGGGAAGTGGCAGTATTTGCAGTGCTGTGATGAGCACTTCTCCCAGACTCTATTTCATAACCACTTTATTCAGGGACAGCTGAGTATAGTGACAGATATATTGGAAAAAATTGAGATTCCAAGCACAGAAGCAGCTTCAGATACCTGCCATGTAGGAGAAAAGTAGGGAAGCAAGCAAAGCACAGCCAGCTGCTGATATTTTCTTTTTTTACTCCCTCAGTGGGAAGGAACTGCAGGAAGGGCTGCAACATGAGATTTATAGGTGGTAGCATTCAATCCTGCATCACTACTTTACAAACCTTATATTTTACCAGGCAGGAAATAAGTGTTTATCTAATATTAAAAGGCTTGGCACTGTTGTTCTTCCTTAGAACATTGTTCTTGCTCATTGTCAGGGAAGACCCCAAAATACTCTACTGAGAAATCAAAATGCTGTTCTGTACAGTTGCAATTACCATCGCTGACTGTATGCCAAGTTCTATTGGTGATGACATTTCTCCAGGCAAAGACTTTATAATTGGTTGTATTACTTAGATGTATAGATCTGATAATAATGGTAACAGAATGGACTTAATTTGCAAGAAGTGTTCCCAAAAGTGTCGGAATCTTGATCTTTTGTTATATCTCACAATACCCATATGAGTTTCTCTGATTTAAAATTGCTTAAATATTTAAATAGAAATTGACTAGGACTAGCAACAAAACTCTTCAGCCTCAGTGTGCAGAGCAAGGGATCCCAGATAGCTGAGCACCTTGGTGGTATCATGTGCACTAAGGTTTCACTGGCTGTCCTTTGCAGTGCCTGGAGTAACACATTTATTTGAAACTTCCAGTTAAAGAGCTGTACAGAAAGTCCTGTGTGATACAATCTCTGTTTCATGCAACATCACCACATCTATAAAGGAATGCCTTCCAATATCTCCCCAACCTTTTGGTACTCTGAATAGTAAATCCTTATTTCATAAGCATGTTTTGCTCAAATAATATTGGTTTTTAGGCCACAGGCAAGATGGATGAGAGCCAGTTTGTAGCTGTCACCAGCACCAATGCTGCCAAAATCTTTAATCTGTACCCAAGGAAAGGCCGGATTGCTGTAGGATCTGATGCTGATGTTGTGATTTGGGACCCTGATAAGGTGAAGACTATAACAGCCAAAAGCCATAAATCGGTAAGGAGGAAATGAAAACCAGCAAGAAAAAAGAAATGTCACTGTTGTTTTTCAGCTGTTGACCTAAATCATGTGAACACCAATAGCTCAGGGTACACAGGGGTGGGGTAACTGCCTACTCCTGTTCTGAAATGGGTAAATGTTTCAGGACATGAGAGTATTGAAGTCCTGTGTTGGAAGCATTGTGATCAGGAAGTATTTGTTTTCTCTCTGCATATACCTTTGCACTGTTTATTTTTTGCATGCCTGTGGCAGACCTGTAAACAGGTGAGAATCAGCAGCTCTGCAGCTGAAGTTAATAAGAGAGAATAAAGTGAGAATAAATTTAAAACCAGCTTAATTTTTTTTCTTAGCTAAAAAGCACCTGAAATTATAAATGGCATGAGTAAATTAACAGTATTCTAAACTATGACAGATTATTAAATGTTTTGTTAATACAGCTCTAATCAGCTTCATGAATGGAACTTTCTGTTTAATGCCAGAGTTTTGCTACATGTTTCTTTGCCCTCAGTGCAGAGAACCAGTGACTCACAGTTGCTTTCATTTTCACTCTGATAGGTTTTGTGTTGTGTATCCCAAAGTTGTTATCTTGCTGTTTAGTGCGTTGGCCCTTTGTATTGGGGAATTCTTCCAAAAGTTTTACTGAAAATCCAGTATTGCATTTTTATATTAAAAGACCAAAGCGTTTATAAACCCTTAAAAAGTAAATTTGGGTGATTCAGTTTCTGTCTCTCTGTCTTGGGATCTTTCTGTATTTTCAAGAAAATAATAACAACCTGCCCTGTCATTCCCATTTAGATTCAGACCTTCCTGGGCTTTTCTGGGCTTTTTCAGACAGAAATATGTGTGCTGGCCTCTTTGAAATTTCCTTGCACAGTAACAGAATATGCACGGTGGGACCACGTCCTCTGGTTATCCAGCACCTGAGTCATAATTTTCCTTCTTATTATGGCAATCATTATTTTAAATGATTAGATACAGCAAATTTTCAAAAACAAGTGAAATCCGTGATGGAAAATGAAAAACTGGAAGGAAATGTCTTGTCTTATTTTAAAGGAAAGATCCTTTAAAATAATTTCATATCAAAATGCATTCATTGCTTTTCCTTCATACAACACAGTTTTGTGCACTTTTAATGGCATTTGTCTAAAACTATGACTACAAATGTACATATTCTAAGTTACTAATGGAAAGAGGACTTGGCAGTGAATATGTTGGTTGATCCTCAGGCCATTGAGTACAACATCTTTGAAGGAATGGAGTGCCATGGTGCCCCTCTTGTGGTCATAAGCCAAGGGAAGATTGTGTTTGAAGATGGGAATCTGCACGTCAATAAGGGCATGGGCCGCTTCATCCCTCGCAAACCTTTCCCTGAGTATCTGTACCAGCGCATCAAAATCAGGAATAAGGTAATGTCACATCCTATTGAACCCTCCTGCAAGCAATTTTTAATATTGTTGTGCTATTATGAGTCCATATCAGGTGGACTGTATATGACTGGCTCAAAACTTGTTGCAGTTGTGAACTCATCTAACTTAGTATTAACACTGTGGGCTTCAGCAGGTAGAACATAAAATTGCCAGCTCGCAGAATTGTCTTATGTCCAGCAATGCTAAGGCTTTTGAAGAGAGGTGGAATAGTGATAGAATTTTCTTACAGTTAAAAATTCAGGAAAAGAGAAAGATTTTTGTGAGGGAGGGTTAGGCAGAGTTAAACCAGAATTTTAAATTGCACACTGAACTGCTACACTGCAGAGAAGAAAAGCATGTCAGCCAGAGATTCTCATTATATTGGGCATTTCTGAACCATTGTTAGTGCATTTGCTGAGCTGTGTATTAGCAGCATTAATGGCTCAGAAAACTTTTCTCTTTTGTTTATTAAAAAGTTTGGGAAATGACCAGGATTTCACCTCTGTGTCACCTCTGGTTTTGAATTATATCAATGCTTATCTGTTGAAAACCAATTGGCTGGACACCTGTTTGGAGTTTGGAAATTGCTCTTTGTCACTGAGCAGGAAAGTCACTGTGTGAGCACAGGTAATGAGAAAAAATTGACTGAACCTTGATTTTCTTCAGCCAAGCATATACCACAGGCTGTGATACTGGCAGCTGAAATTAAGCCTACAAGCAGGTTGATAGCTTTGATCTTTCATCATTTATTATACAAATTATATCAAGCTGCAGAAGAAAGGCCTGCACTTCTTAGAAGAAAAGGCATTGTGAAAAGCAAGTGCACCCGCAAAAATTTTGCAAAATACCAATCAGTGTTGCATTTTTTTTTACATTGTCCATGTAGATGATAAAGGCTTTTGCTTCACACTCCCTGCTTAAGGCTGCAGTGCCTGTGAGTGTGACATAAATTAGTGACAAAACCATCAAAATAGTGAAACCAGCACTTCAGAAACAAATATCACAGATTAGTTTTTTGTATCAGGAGTTTGAATAAAATTACCTGGGCTAAGTAACCTGTGTCTTGCAAGTGGGTCCAGATTTTGGGAGATCTTTGATCCTTGGGCAAGGTCTGCAGACAGACAAAGGGACTGATATTATTGCTCCTGCAGCTCCCTCTGCTGCCTGCCAAGAGGGAGAGCAGATTCATGCCCAAATTTCTTTTCCCGCTATCAAATTTTATTCACTGGAAGTATTCAGAAGCACGCATTGATGGTTTTATCAGCTGCTGTATGAACATGTCCGTGCACAACAGAGGAATATAGAAAAACTTTTCAAGCAAGGGACTGCAAAACTGAAGTGGCACAGGTTGGCAGTATAAAATTTTCCCTGGAGCAGGGATAGCAGTATAAATTCATGCCTTTGTGGGTCCCTGGAAGATGGATTCATTGCTGTGATTGGCAGCTGCTCTCTTCCGGGCATTAGTCTGCAAGACAGTGGCTCTTCTGAGCCTGATGTCCCTGTCATCAAAAGCAAGGAAAATGCACTGATTGCTTTGAGAGCTGGATCAAACCCCTGTGAATTGTGTCTTTCTATACAGTATTTTAATTTCACTTTTAACCTGTTGGGGGAAATTCTGTGAAACTATAATCTTGTAAGACACAGATTTCTGATCTCTGATGAACTTTGCATTCTGAATTCAATGGCTTCAGGCTCTTTCTGAAAACTGGAACTGTTCTTATTAAAATGTTATTTCCTAGATTCCTATTATTTTAAGGCCAATGAAGTTTTTTTGATTGTCTTTTCTAATATTCCTTGTAAGAAGCATACAGGGAAAAAATCTAGAGACCTCAAACTGAAATCAGAGCTCAAATGACAGATACTTTATTGGCAAATATTGTAAGCTACATCCCCTGCCACAGTCCACTGTACAATCGCTTCTCTAGTTGATGACAGGTAGCAGAAACTTTTGAAATTTAATTTAAAAATTGCCACTCCTTGTCAATGAGTTTTAATAAAGAGAATGAGATCTACAAAGGGGAGGAGCAGAGGAAATACAGGTAGGAGATAACTTGCTGCAGTTATTGGTATAGTGGGTATCAGCTGTGCTACAACCCAGGTGTGACTTGGCAGCTGAATGGAGAGAGGTGATTGAGACTGATCGTATGTAAAATAAACAGCTCACACCTGTTCTTTTGAATCTCACTTCTCCCCTTTGATTTTGAAGGAAGCTTGGTAAGGAACTCTTTTGTCATTCATATATATAAATGGAGGGAGCAAGCTTTAAAATTTCCTTTATATATAAAGCAGACTGCACTTTGCTTTATATATAAAGTATAGATGCATTGTAAATTCAGCCAGTGCAGAATATAGCTCTGTGCTCACTGCTCTCTTCCTACAGGATCATTAGGCAGCATCATCTGAGCATTCGGTGTCTGGATTTTTACTCTTCTCTTGTTATAGGTGGGAGGACTGCAAGGAGTCTCCAGAGGAATGTATGATGGACCTGTGTATGAAATCCCAGCTACGCCAAAATATGCAACTCCTGCACCCTCAACTAAATCCTCCCCTGCCAAAAACCAGCCCCCACCAATCAGAAACCTCCATCAATCCAATTTCAGCTTATCAGGTAAGTCAGCCTGACTAATGAGAAACCATTTAAAGCTGTGAGTATGGATTACTGGTGATGAATTTCAATTACAATTACTTCTTTAGTCAAATGTAAAAGGACTTTATATAGTCATGTACATGCATATACTTACATATATATAAGTATATACATGTTTTTACTCATTCATTGCCTAGTGATATTTTACATATTGCCAAATATTCAAAATGTTTTCAATCTGAATTTTTTTCTGTGTCAGTGTTTCACTATTATTTGCCTGGCCCATTGCAATTAGCTGAATTCTCTGATGTGACTGAAGGCCCTTGGTGGTGTGCACAGCTGATGGGACTTGGGTCTGGTGCAACCTGTGAGTCTCAGACATCTCCCAGGCTGCATCACCAGCAACTGCTAGACGTGGAAAACTCAACTGTTATTGTCCATGGTCATAAACCACATGCAGAAGTTGTTCATAAGCAGATTAGAGTATTTCTTTTCCTCTGCTCTTGGTGCCCAAAACATTTTCCATGGTACATAGGAAACAGACTGGAAAATCATCCTTTGGGGTTGCTGGAAATAATTCTTGTTGTCTGAAGACAATTACAAGCGTGTCAAATCCTTATTCTTCAAAAGTCTACAGTCCCAGTGGTGAATAATATATTCATATGATGTTGTGAAAGTCATTGGATTTTCCCCTTGTGGGAGCTGATGGTGGAGTTTTCCTACTTTACAGATCCTGTCCTCAGAAACTTAATGAAACTTGTGTAAGAAAGTCCTAGGAGAGCAAATATTTTAAAAACCCTTCTAATGGGGTGAAGTATATTTTTGCCCATACACTTGGGGCCATGGTGAGCATATACAGATATCTATGAAGCTATACAAAACAAAAAAAGTGCTTAGAAAGTTCACATCTTAGTAACAACCAATAATTGGGATTTTCATAAGCATCTGAAGCTGTGGTTTCACAGTGCAGTGCTGGATCTGGGTACTACCAAGGCATCTAGTGGTACAGATTTGATCTGGGTGATGCAATCAGAAAATTAGGCAGAAGTAGATTTTAATGATTTTTAAATGATCCCACACATTTATTACATTGCCTTTAGGAAATTGAGTGTGATCAGGCAATATTTAGCCTGTCAGAAAGCTTGTTGTCCATAAGCTTAACCTTTCAGCATTTAAAATGCAGTATGAAGTTTACATCAGCTTGGTGCTCATTTCCTCACGGATTTATGATTGCTAACATCAGATTTACTGAACTGTTGTCCCATGGACTCAGTAGGGACATATGTTCTAAGTCAGTGAGGCAGGTTTGAAAAGTCACTTCAAGTCAGTGGAAAATAATTCTCCATGTGGGGTGAGCATTAGTCTGATCCTAAACATATAATTTCATACTTCTCATTGAAGACAAAAATGTGCCTTGAAGATCTGTTCAGCACTTCAGTCAGGCTCAAGAGAAACTAGCTGATGGTGGTGTGAAGGAAGCACCAGGTAAAACCTCACTACTGATGTTTTAATCCCTTTCATAGCTTTGTTTCCTCATTTTCTGTTGTTGCAGGAGCTCAGATTGATGACAACAACCCACGTCGTACCGGCCACCGCATCGTGGCACCTCCTGGTGGGCGCTCCAATATTACCAGTCTTGGCTGAGAAATGATGATGGACAGAAACACAAGGATGAAGGATCATGGGAATAATGTCCATTCCCTTCAGTATCTGTGTTATCGAGCCCACAGTTTTATTTGGTACTAACGGAAATAAAAAAACAAAATGTCTTTTTTTTTTCTTTTTTCTTTTTTTTTTTTTTTTTTGTATAGAAAGAGGTGATAATAGTGTGGTGTGTTTGCGTGGAACTACTTGCCTCACAATTGTGCTTTCATGCCATAGTCACCTTAAAGCATGGTGCTTCCATTGCCCCTTTAGTGACTACAGGTTTTAGCTTTGTCTCGTAACTGAATGATGGTTCCTTTGCACCCTCTCGCTGTATTAGAGTAGTTAATGCATGTTACTGAGTTATTTATGCAAGTTGCATTCTGTGAGTGAGTCCCTTTAGAACACATTGCCAACAACTGACTAGACACAATGCCAAGATTAATGTCTGTATTTGAGAAACACCACCAAAAACACTAATGAAGGAAGAAAATGGCCATCTGGAAAGTAAGCAGTAGAGTAGTATAGGCAGCTTCTGTTTAATCTTTAATTTATTATAAACCCAAGAAGCACTTCTCTCAAGACACAGAAACTCACTGGGACACGTAATGACAAATGGTCTCCGTAGCACCTGTCTGTTCCCACTCGGTACATTCCAGGTCTGTGTCCTTCTTGTTTCCATTTTAGACAGAGCCATCAGTTTTACATACCAATGCCATTGCCACCCCTGCAGGGATTTCTCCACCTGGGCAGTAGTGCTCTCCTTCTGCATGAGATTTTTGGTACTTACAGATAATCCAAGTTGCTGTCAGATTTTTAAAGTTTTTTGTACAAATTTTTTCCTTTGTAATCACACGCATTTTTACTTACTCTACCGTATCAAGATCTACTAGTCGTGGTTCAATTTCTGAATTCAAAGCTTGTGAAATAAAGGAAATTAATTGATGGGTAAGCCTCTTGCTCTGTGCTGTGACTCAATGACTGAAAATTTGGAATGGAGGAATTCAAGAGAAATTGTCTTTCAGGTTGACATCATCCAATAGAAGGAACCTCCTTAGATCACAAGGGTTGAGAAGTGTATAGGTCTGCATATGCATACTATAACAAGATATAGTATGTCTTATTAAACAGGCTCACAGTAAAAATGTACTTACTAACAATTGCACTTACTATTGAGTAAAATGTACTTACTAACGGTTGGATTCAATCTTAGAGTTCTTTACTGAGAGAAAGACTTAACGAGACTTAACAAGTCTTTTCACAGACTTAACAAGTCTGTGATTCTGTGACATTGCAGCTGCCTCAGTTTTGCCAAAATGAGACACGAATTAACTTTCTGCCAAAAACCTTAGATCTACATTTTATTTGCCTAAAAAGGGGACAATTCACTGCTATCATCTTCATCGTAGTACAGAACCAGTTCCCAGTGCTGCACTTTGACCTAAGCTATATTTGACTTCATTGTGGTTTTCTCTGCTGACTGAGCTGTGTCCAGGCATGGCAGGAAAAGAACATGCTGCAGGTAAGGTGAGAGATGTGGACTTTAATTCTCTGAGAATGAAGCAAATATTTCTACCTGTCTTTCTGATTCTCTCACAAATTATGTAAAGAAACCTTGTTTTCTGTCACTTTTTGCTTGTGTGACAGGGTTACAGATGCTGTGGGAGGTGTGGGCTGCAGTGGAAGTGGGGTGCTGGGAGATCAGCAGGTCAACAAACCCCTCCCCTTGTGCTACTTTGCCTTCAGCCGCTCTGCAGAGCTGCACCAGGAACAGTCTTGCAGCCGTGGGGTGCCACTGGAGTGGTGTAACCAGCTGTGCTGCACCCACGGAGCACCCATCCATCCCAGCCGTGCATCAGTCCCTCGGCTTGGCACAGCTCCTGTGGGGCATGCCAGCCATAGCAGTTTGGGAAGTAGCCCACCTGAAGCCTGTCATTCTGAAACAGGTACACTGTCACCTCCAGCTTGCCTGGGAAAGGAACCACTAGCCTGGAAAAATCTATTTCGTCAGCTTGGTCTGAAACCTGGCAGCAGAGCTGGTCTGAAGAGCCAGATTTTCCTTTGGCTTTGAGCTCAACCAGTGCAGAAACATTGCAATTCAGTCTGCAGTGAACTGAACTGCTTGCTCTCAAAAAAAGGAAAATAAAGCTTTTCATGAACAATCCTTTCTGCTAAGAATTCAAATTCACATTTCATATTGCTTGGAGCATGCCCTCATCCTCAGGCTTCCTTGCTCATTTGGTGGTTCAGATATTTTATATGATATGAATTAAAATAAGTTGCTCATTTGGCAGTTCAGTTTTTTTATAGGAAGTAAAATAACACTAGCAGAGAAGCCTGAGGACAGTGTACCTGGAAAGACCTACAGCCTAGCAGGTAAGGCAGTCCTGAAATGTCAGGTCTCCATCTGCCTTGTCCTGTTCCAACCCATTTGCTGTGAGTGTTGACAGCCAGCAACAGTTGTGTTGATGTAACCCTGACAGTGGAAATACAGCGGCTTTGTGAAGCTATGTGGCAAATCTGACAGCGTGAAAATTTCCAAACTGCTGGTTACAATTTCCCTGTTGTATTTCATGCACATTTTTGTGCAAGTAGCAATGGTTGCTCACCTCCAAATAAAAAATCCACTCAATGTATGAGGCTTGTCACACTTGAGGTAACAGAAGTGATCATTGTGTAACTCATGTTTAGATTCCACTTCTCCTACCCACTTAACAGCATCTTAAACTAAAAGCCCTTTGCCTACAAGCTGGTCAAAGATTCACTGGTAACATGCATTTATTTTTTCACTGTGAAGTGTCTGTGAATAAATACGAGTGGGTGTTTTGAGAGGCATTTCATGGTTCGGTGCTCCTCTGTGAACAAGGCTGTGCCTGTCAGGTCAGTGTGGCTCACCTGTGATGGCTCCAAGAAGAAGCAGCCTAATCCCTGCAGCCTGGCTGCTCCTGCCATGGCACTGCTGAGGGGCAGCCTGCAGGAAGCTGTGGGTCCTGAGCTGCTCCTCAGCAGCTGAGGTGGAGGAGGCCTCACCTGGATGGTTCCTGTAATTCCACCAGAGAGATGGCACCTGCTGTTCCCCATGGATGGAAAACAAGGCAAGGGGTGCTTCTCTTACCACCTGCATTCTATTTCATAGCAATGTCTCTGCCCCTGCGTCACTCACCTGTCCTTGAGAAAATAAAACATGGATTAGCTGGTGCTCCTGAGTGCATGCTGCAGAATAGGAAACTGCCCTTGAGTTTGCTCCCTTGCAGGAACACCAGGCTGGGAGATGTAAACTTGGTGGGGAGCTGCTGTTAACTACAACTGGAAGCAGTGCAGACCTTTGAGGCTTTCTCAATAGTCAAACTTATAAAAATCTGCAGCAGGCTATGACCTTTCAATACCTGATGCAGCTCTAACGATGTAAAGCTGCTCTTCCCTATTGCTTTTGCAATGGTCAGCTTAAAATTAGTCCTTATGACCAGTCTGGGAACTATCTTTGTTAAAAAAGTGATGCGGAAGGGAAGCTGGATCCACAGATTGATTTCTGAGCATATGTTGGACCAGTTTGTCTTGTGCTGCAGTTTGTCTGCTACCAGAGCAATGCAGTTACATGTTTAAATTCTAGTGCTCATAGCAAAGCCTGCTAATTATGATGCTAAGACTGTACGAAAACTGACAGCTGTCCCAGCCTTTGAGTGTTTCTCTTGGCAATATACTGGTCTTTGTCCTTAAGAACTAAGATCTCAGACTAGACCAGGTCAGATGACCATCTGCTCTGGGTTCCAGTAGCCAAAAACACAATCTTGAAGGAGGTCAGAAGAGCAAGCATACAATGCTAATCCTCCTCTGAGTGCCTGCTTCATTTCCAGTGCTCTGTAAATTCTTGAGAAGCAGCAGCAGCAGCATCGTGTACCTGTAGCTCTCAGTGAATTTGTCTGCCATGCATTTGCCAAGGTGTGTTTAAACCCATGTGAAATCCTGCCATTAATGCCTTCCTGGAGCCAGGAAATGCACAGCTTAATGCACAATGGCAGAGTGCTGATCTAGTCCTCTTGGCACCAGCTATTTCTTGCCATTTAGACCTAGCATGGTTCTCAAAGACCTCACATGGCAACAGCCTTACAGACCCAAGGGAAGAATTCACTAGTTTGCCATGATTTCATCTTCTTGACATAAACATTTGTCAAAAGAAAACTCTTTGGGGTAAAAAATATCTACAGACATATTCATCTATCAGTGTATCTAAATATACAATGGCACTAATAACACTGTAGGTGTTACATTTTTTAAAACTAAATATTAAAAATATCTCAAATCTGCATAATTAAAACATCATTCTTGAATAACAGTGATTTAATTCAAGTTGTATCTTAATCGTGCATAATTGTGAAGGAGCTCCACACACACAAAAAAGTGTGTTTTTATTTCAGGCTCAATAGAACACTGGATTTTGTATTTTTTATATTCTGGGTCAGGAAGTGTCCATGAATTCAGTGCTTACATCTGAGTTTTCACCTCCCTTAAAATATCAGGGATGTCTGAGTGCACCATGCTCTGTTCCTTATTACCCTCCCTCTGACTACTAAGCTACCAATCCTTGTTCATCTACTCTTGGAAAAAAAATAAATCTCACTCATCTAAACAAACCAACTTTAGGATCATGGTTGTGATGAACTTTCCACAAACTTTCCAGATACATTTCAGTGATGGCAGTAACGCTGTTGGGAGAGGGGTATATGGGAGATGGAATAATGTTACCCTCCATGTTTAAAAATAGGAGGGAAAAGGCATGACATTTCTCCTAAATTTCTGCAGTGTTTTTGCTATGTACCTGTAAAGCATGATCAAACCTTCCAGAATAAAGAGAGGGTTCTCTATAGATTTACCCTATAAACTGACTGTTTTGAGCTGTGACTGGTGCCTAGGTATCCCATTTTCCCCTAGTCCGAGTCTATGATTCTCTAACTTAACATAAAAGTTCAACAATATTTACTACAAAGCATCTGCTCTGAGTTTTGTTTGGCATTTTCTGCACTTGTTTCTTGGTCCAGTTAAACCCTTCTTGTCCAATATCTGCCTCACTGACAGACAGTGATGGTGAGTGTCACACTGTGCCCATCTGCACATAACATTGAACTTGGGGTATCCACCTGGAGACTCAATGAGACTGAAGTCACGAACAGGGACAGGACCAGTGGGTGTTTTGACAGGGGATTGCCAATGTGACTGTGGGGGAGAAGAAAGGTCTGCAGAAACTCCCTCCCAGGAGAGCCAGACGGAAGACTGGGAGGTGCCTGCACCTGGACCTGGAGGGACTGGCAAGGATGGCACCGAGCACAGGGACATCCCAGGGGACTGGCAAGGATGGCACCGAGCACAGGGACATCCCAGGGGACTGGTGGGGATGGCACCGAGCACAGGGACCCTCCCTGGTCCCTCCCGGAGCTCCCTGCCCGCCTGCTCCACCCGCGCGGGGCTGTGAGCACCGCGGGCTGCCCGGGAGAGGGCACTGCTGCCCTGCTTTTGGGACAACCCCGTCATTAATTCAGAGAAAAAGCCACTTCCAGCCGGGCTGGCCAAAGCACAGCACAGGGTAGATCCCACCTGGGTAACCAGGAACCCTCTCCAGTGATTCTGCTGCACCCTGAGTGTGGCAGGAGCTCTGCTGCTCTGAGGGGTTTGAGCATCATCTGCTCTAATGGTAACAGCTCCCTGTGCCCTGTGTACAGAGAGCACTCAGAGTGAAACATGTGCAATTCTACACTGTTGATTCTGTTACCAAAAAAAAAAAAAACCACCAAAAAAACCTCCCCCCCCCAAAAAAAAAAACCCACCCAAAAAAATTACCAACCAAAAAAGAACAAGCAGCAACTAAAATGTTAAAATCCAGACTGTGAGGGCAGAGAGATACCATAGAGCTGAAGTGCTGAAATACCTGAATCAAATGCTTGAAAGGGTACAATTTGGAAGTTTTTTTTACAGCTGAGATGAAAATGAACCATGTAACACACGTGTGTAACTGGCGTGGTGAACTCGTTTGTACAGCAGCACTTTTGTCTGAGGCAAACTGATGTAGGACTTTCCATCTTCCACCAAAGGACAACCTTTTCATTAGCAAAATATATGTTTATTTTTGAAAAGGCAGAATACTCCCACTTCATGAAAGCTGTAGGATTGCTTAAATGGGGCAATTTATTACACAACACAGGTGCTCTGTACAGCCAGTAAGAATTAACTGCTTTGCATAACAAGAATTTCCCACAGGAAATGCAATGAGCATAACAAAGTACATTGGAAACAAAAGGGTGCACTTAAGGAAGAAGACTAGAAACTGAAGCATAAAAAGTAAAAGAGTTAACCAGCTTTCTCTCATTTCCTTTAAAAGTAACAATCTGAATTCTTAGACAAAGGCAGAGAAGTAGGTATATAAACATCTTTGTACAAATTTTAAAAAGCATACATAGGACTGGAAGCACAAAAATATAACAAAAGAGAGACCAAATGTCATCTTTTGATCTCTCAGTACCATCTGAAGCCTGTTTACATATTCTCTACATTTTTATCTCCTTCCTAAGTCAAAGTAGCATTCACAAAAAAGAATGCTACTGTGTACCACATCTCAGGCTCAAAAGTAAACAGTACATCACTCTTGTGATGAAACCTCACTGAGACACACTGACCTGGGCCCAGTGTGCACCTGCTCTCCTACAGGTGCACAATCCTCAGGTTTATTCCAAATCTAACACTCTCTCCCCAGCACATTACCCAAGCAGTCCCAAAGAGCTTGTATTAAAGACTTCCTTGTTCCCCCTTAGAAAAACCAAGAGGGAATGTTTTAATAACAGCTAAAGGAAGTTGGGATTGATTCTTGGTCTGCAGCTAAAAAAGATTTATGAGTTATTATTGATTTTCTTCGTTGTTCCTCAGCAAAGCAGCTCAGTAAGTACCTAGAGCTGCTGAGATTCCCCAGAAGGATGCCTTGGTACACTGTGTTCAGACAGCTCAGACAAAAGCTTTTACTACCTGCTGCCTTTCTTTTTTAACATCTTTGAGTTTTTCCTTGGCTCAGTCTCCTCTTCATGTGAACTCTGTGGCATCTCTCTGAAAGAATAAGTAAGAAAAAGAAAACAAAATTGCAGACAGTTTTTAAAACACTCTACTTCTCTCCTAAAGTAAATTAATTTTGGTAAAAGAAAGTTTCTTGCTATATAACTTCTGCAGTCACTGGTTTCAGTGCCTCTGTTGGGGCTGCCAACACAAAGTTGCAAACCCATAAAGGTTCCTTTGTTGGGTCCCTGCTCCCTGCACACGCATCCCTGGTCGGCTGTGGGAAAGGAGTGTGTGAAAAGGGCTGATGCCATCAAGGAAAGGAGCCATCTCCTGAAGTCAGTCCCAGGCTGAGGTCACTCAGGGGATAAATACTTTTCCCCAAAGGCCTGTGGCTCCTGAGAACCAACTGTTTGCTCTGCCTGTCAGCAGCATTTTCTCTGCTCAATATATCAAGCCGCAGCAACCAGCTGGCTGGTTTGATCTGCCCGTGCTAATCAGCTGGCACCTTTCAGGTTTGCAGCCACTTCTCCTCCAGTCAGCAGCCCAGCACAAGCCAACTGAAACATCTATCAAGAAAATCATTGTTAGAGCTGCTACCCTCATCAGCCAAAGACTGGAGCTTGCCTTTGTTCCTGGAATAAAGGTGGAAGTTGAAAGCCTAAATACCACAGACCATATTTTGGTTGCTACATTTCAGCCTAGTTCCATTGAATTCACTTGTCTCTGCTGATTTATGCTGTCTGTGACTAAGGTTTAAATAAAACTAAATAAAGGAAATTTGGAAACAGTATTTCTCATTTCTCTACCTTTGATCAAAGCAATTTATAAAATACATAGCTGTACAGACAGGCAAATACAGATGAATTTCCTAAGTTTGAAAAAGATTATGAGGTAAAAAAGCTTAAGTACATGTGGAAAGTAAATATTAAGGAAGCTCAGCCAATGCAGGCATTATGTTTTGAGTTTGATTGACATATCTCCTTAAAAAGTAGGTTTTGCAGTTTTTGTATTAAAAAAGGATTCTTTTATAAATAGCTTTTCACATACCATTATTTTTAGTCTGTAACATACCTGCATAAGCCAGAAGTTATTCCATAGGGTTCTTGAATATTTTCATGAGAATCATCTTTTTCTGCTGGTTCAGGTGACTGAAAGGTCTGTCTTTTGGAATTTGCTTTTACACCTGAATTGTCAAATGCAGTAGATTAAAAAAAAAAAATCACAAATAGTAGAGCTTGTTTGGTTTTGATTAACCTGAAGCAAAAAGTTACACTCTAACTTTTCATCCATACCTATTATTATTCCAAGGAAATCGCTTCACTTTACATTAGCCCAGCATACAGTTTTTTTACCACTGGTTAGTTCTCACACAGCAGACTGTGAACTGCCACATTTGCAGAACACTGAAGTGAGTTTCCATGTGGTGCAACAGTTGAAAGCCCTATCATATATTTTCTTAGCAAGTAACTGAAAATGGCTTTTTATTACCACCAAGTAGAAGAAAAGCCAGTTCATATTTTTGAGTGATTTGAATCAGAACATGATGTTAAAAATTCACTGCTTTGAGGGCCCTGACTGTGCAGTCACAGTGCCTACCAAGGCAAACAATTCTGCACACCTGAGAAACAACAGCTGGGGAGAAAGACTTCAAAAGTGTGCAGGGAGTGACCTGCTTTTCCCTTTCAGGCACCCATCCTGCCTTTCAGCATCCTTCAAATGCAACGCCATATGTTTCATTCTGATAATGACAGAAAGATTGCACGGCTCAAAGGATGGTACTTGTACACTGCATCTGAAATGTGGACTAGGAAACATGACTGCTATTCTGAAAACTTGTCCCTAAGTATCTCTTGAAGAATGAATTAGTATCATTTGTCAAAACTACAGTAAATTCATCAAAATAGATCAAGCTTCCTGATTTTGAGTACATGTGTGGGAGGCAATTCTTCCATTCTTCCAGGACAATGAAAGCTGGATGATTCAACTCTGCTGTTCTGCCATGGATTTAGCAATCGAGGTGAACAGAGTTGTTTCTAAAGGACATGACAAAGACACGAAAACATTTTGGTTTCAGCAGGGCAAGGCCTCACCTGAGTGGACACAAGGTAATCTACAGATTAAAGGCTGCTCTGAAGTGAGGAAAGGTGACACTTGTTTGTGGCTGTGCTGCTGGAGAACTGGGTGACCTTGAAAGGTTCCATTACTTTTCTATATCCCAATTAGGGAAATGGCACTGATGAAAAATCTCTCCTGAAACTCCAATGTGTTATACTGCAAAATTTGAGGAATTAAGTTGGGTTTTTTCTGAACAATTCAGGATAGTACCAACCTGCTGGCTTGCTCCTTTTGGAAGGCTTCTTCTTCACAGTCAGTGGAACTCGGGTCAGCACAGCCAACTCCCTCACAAAGTCCTGCTCTGCTTCCTGCATGCAAGGACAGAGCAGCAATCACTCAACACAACACAGCTCAGTTCTGTGTTATTTTATTACACGTGGCACAACAAAACAGGCACATCACTGCAGAAACACAGGAAACAATATGGGAAACAATTAGGGAAGTGTTCCTACAAGACAGAGATGAATCTCAGCCCTCATTCCAACTAGGGTAGCAAAGAGACCCCTACAATCTGTCCCATGTTTCTCCATTGAATGCTTAGATCCCTGAAGCATTTTACCCTTAGCTGATTCTCCAGCTCAGCTCCCAGGTGGTGCAATCCCAGCAGCTTCTGTTTCAGACACTCCAGACGAATTTGCTGCCGCAGTTCAAACTGAGTCAAAATCTTGTTCTGCTGGAGCACTATCCTGGTCAGAGAAATGTAAACGTAGAGATGTTGTTCAGTGCAAGGGAGGAATACAATCCTGTCTAAGTCTATTTAGAATCTTTCTAGGATTAGTTTTACTGTCTGCTTGCCAAAGGGCCAAGGCAAACAATGTTCAAAGATCTGTTCAAAGATCAGGTGTGAGAACAAGGAATTAAGAATTAGGCATTTCATCCAGGCCTCTTCAGTACTGAGCCATCATTAGAACCAGACTGAGCCATCAACATGGTAATTCACAACTTGGGAATTGAAAGCATGAACTGCTGTATTCTTCACTTGTTTTACATTCTGGTTAAAGATTATTATTATTATTATTATTACAGTACAACCTGAATGGCTGCAACTTGGCTGCATCTGTATTTCTCCTGTTTTCTTGCCTGATCTACCTTAAAGCAATGCTGCCAATCACCCATCAAATTCCTCAAGGAAGGAGGTGACGCAAATCCTTTCTGACATTTACACTTAATGAAGTTGCTACTGCAATGCTCACTGCTTACAGAGGTTACCTGCAACATTTGCTTTTTGAACTCACACTCCTAACCTCGCACCAAGGGCAAAAAGAAATAAAACAATAAAACAATGTCAAGTTTATAGGAATTGGACAAATTAATGTAAACTTTACATTTAATTTACAAAGCACTAGACCATAAAAGAAATCATAATGGCAATAGGAAAATGGGTTTGATTACTGATTATTATGGTATCAGCTTAGATGCTGCATAGCTACATTCTTCAATCCCACATTTCTGCTTCTGGGAAGGCAAATTTTACTGCATTTTGTTTAAAGATACTAGAATAGATTACAGGAGAAAAAACAAATGAGAAAAGAGCTGGAAAGTGAATTTGTATGTCACAATAAATGATAAATTTTATAATGAATAACTAACAGATCTTTTATGAAATCCTTTATTACATAAATCCATTTCTTTACTAACTCAAACAGGGATAAAAAAGTGGGCAATGATATCTTTCAGTTTAGAAGAAACAGAATGTCTGGAAAAAGATTTACCTCTTTACAATGCCAAAATCGAAGCTGTTGTATTTTGCTGAATAATAAGGCAAGAGTAAAGACATAAAATGATTACAAAAATGTATAATGTACATGACAAGCCACAGACCTTTTTATGACAACTTATGCCTTTTTATATGCAGTGCTTTTTGTCTGGACTTAATTTTCATTTAATCAGTAATTAATTAAATATGATTTTTATTTAACTAACATTTGAGAGATTCTACTCTAAATTTAATGCAAGTAATCTTGATTTTCCAAGGCATTCAATGAAGCCTTCTTTCCACTTTGAGTATTTTTTGAGCTTCAAGCATTTTCTCCTCATTATGGTATATGTTTTCTCCACAGCAAACTAACAAACACTTTTGATGTTCAAAGTAAAAAGGATGGAATGTAATGAATTACATTCAGCACTGGTTCCCATCCCACATTTATGTTAAATTTCTTTTAAAATTTGGCATATGTTTTGGCATTGTATTTCATTCTCTCTTTTCAAACTGCCTAAGTATAGTTCTCCAATCTGTAACTAATGACCATCAAAAAGTTTATTTAATAAGAAAGTAACTCCCTGAGATCAAACGGCAGACATCATTTGGCAATAGGTATTTCTTTTTCCATCAAAGAGAACTACAAAATGCAAACTCAAGACATTTATTCAGCTAGACATTCATGTAGATCTGCAATCACTCACGAAGTTTAAATAGACAGCAGTGCTGCTGCCTGGTCTAACCTTTGGTGGACTGTGGATGACACATTTAGGAGGCCTTTGGTGTGTTTTTCTTTCAATGCCAGTTCATTCTCTTTATTCTTCAGTCTGATCCTTTCATTTCCTTCTGTTGAAACAATGTTTTTGAAAAATTTTCTGCTCAAATTAAAAACTCTGCATTGTGACAACCTTCATCACAAATTAATAATGATTCTAGGTAGCCTTTCCAAAGTTACTGCTCCTTAGGGATATCAAGTACTTCTTACACACTCTGCCACTGTGATCTGCTGCAAAGAGAATACTTTGCGCATCATTTAGCTGAGATAGGAATGTCATGGAATTCCTCTTTACCTACTTCTCCCACTAGGCTACCTGATTAACATGGAATTCGAAGCAGAAATTTTCTAAAAAGACCTTGATGCCTTAAGCAAGGACTGTATTACCTAAACAAAAAATGCATTATAAAGTAAACCCTCCACTCAGATGTGACATTCCCGGGTATGCCTAGCTTCACAAAATGTCCCCAGCTGACAGGAAACTACTCTGGTTACTTTTGCAAATGCTCACACTCTGTGACTGAGTGCTTATTTGCTGACCAGGCTCCTGACTCTGCCCCTGCACTCCTGCCTGGCAGCAAGGCTTGGGCACATCTGACAGACAACACCTTGCACCACTCTATTTAAATTAAACAGGAGGGAGATGGATGGGTTTGTAACAGATCAGGGTACAAAACCTTTATCTGGGGAGTGTCCAACCTTTTCTGAACACTGAGAGACACTGAGAGGCCCCTTTCCTTCCATCTGCACCACCAGGGAGCAGTTACTGAATGTACCCAGGGCTGGGCTGGCTGTGAGAGGGGAGGTACTCCCCACCTTTCCTCCTGTGACTCTGCCTGGCAGACTAAATTCAGATTTACTAGGCCAAGGGATGCCAGAAGAAGCAAAATCCTCTAATCTTACACTAAGCACAATTACTGGGAGGCAAAACTGTCTTAAAGTTGTCAGTACCATACAAACCTTGTAAGGATTTCAGATGTTGAAGCTTTTTCCCTTCATACTCTTCTGTGATTTTTCCTAATTGCTGGTAGTAGTTTTGCACCAGTCTACTGATATTATTGCTGGTCCCATATACACTTTCAACAGCAGATTCCACCAGTCTCTCCTGTATCACACAGTACAAGTCACAAACAATTTCCAAGCCCAAAAGTGTTTTGATCTGTTTAAAGAAACCCCATACCTAATTTGGTATGTGCACACAAAATTGTGAATTTAAAATGTCGCTTTAAAAATGGGGCAGACTGAGATACTGAGAACCATGCAACATTTCAACATGAAAAATTGCAGCAAAACCTTCCTAATTTGCCTCATCTCCGTCTGGGAAGTGGTCATTCCCCTATCCACTCAATCTCTACAGCCCATTTTAACAGTCAAGCCAACTGCCAGCAAAGCAAGCAAATCTATGTGTAGCTCTGCTGTGACCTTCCATTACAAAGAAAATCCAAATATTTACTTTGGAAAAAATTATTCACCTATGATGTAAATTTTAATTTTAATGTTATTTATTTATCTTTGAATCAATATTAAGCTGGTAGAATGCAAACTATTAATAAGTCACAAACTCTTTATCAATCAATAATAATCTCAATATTTTTTCTTATTTTTGTTATTCTCTGCCATCAAGAGCTGTGACCATTTTTTTCCTGTTCCAGTGTTTGACTTAAAACCTGTTTTGGCTACTGTAGCAAATACTGTACTACTACATAAATTAGCTTGCAAGTACTTTGCAAATTATGCTCAATTTTAAACACAGGTCCTAAGGATCTTTTGCTGATACTTCCAGGCATAGATTAATGCATACATTAAATTGTTTTCCATCTGTATAAGGTAGCCCTTGTTTTGTTTGGAAAATTGCTATTGACCATTTCCATACCTTGAAGAGCTCTTCATGATCTGAACTCTTTTTTTCAGCTTCCCCTCGGGCATACTGCAGCAGAGTCTGCCCAATCACCTGCTCCATGTGCTGCTGAAGAAACTGAAGAGCTTCCTGGATTTCTGTGACTAGCTGCTGGTGGAATTCTAAATTGATTTCTTGTGTTTCTTCCTCAAGCTTCTCCTCCTCTTCACGGATGTGGGACTCCTGGTAATCAGACAAGAGAGCACTGCCATTTAAATATGTTAACAATTGTAGTCAGCTTCACTTTGAAATAAAGTCCTGAACCCATTCAGAATGTTACAGTTTTAGTAATTATAATAACATAATTTACAGAGGAAGTTTGTACAGTCATTTAACACATTTGCCATTGCAACAGAACCATAGCCTCTGTCATGATACATACAGCTGTGGTATTTGCTGGGTTCCCAGGATGAAGGAGGAAGTGAGAATCTGACTCCATGTTCTTAGAAGGCTGATTTATTGATATATGATATGATATGATATGATATGATATGATATGATATGATATGATGCTATACTAAAACCATACTAAAGAATAGAGAAAGGATCTTACAGAAGGCATAACAAGATATTAATTAAAAACTTGTGACTGACTCCTCAGAGTCTGACACAGGTGGATGGTGATTGGTCATTAAGTAAAAAACAATTCACATGTTGGCTAAATAATCTCCAAAGCACATTACAAAGCAGCAAACACAGGAGAAGCAAAGGAGATAATATTGTTTTCATTTTTCTCTGAGGCTTCCCAGCTTCCCAAGAGAAAAATCCTGGGCAAAGTGATTTTTCAGAAAATATGACACTGAGTTATATTCCAGAAAATATATCCTGAGTCCAGTAAGGGACAATTGTGGATGCCTTGACAAACTGCACAGGGGGAAGGCAAGGACAATTATATACCAGGAATGCTTGCACAGCCTGCGTGGTCTACCTGAGGAAAACTTGGTTTGCTGGTATTTGGGAGTACCAATACCCTTGGGAGTACCAATGGCCCTTGGGACAGGTCACAAAGGTGGGTAATAACACTTGAAAACCATTTGCACCATCCTCTGCTGGTGAGTTCTAAAGCTTCTCCACATATTTCTTAATTTTGAACCTGCCATCTGGTAACTTTGCTAGGTGCTCTCTTCTTTCATTAGAAACGTGAAAAATGGTTCTCTATTCACATATTTGATGCCAGTTTTAAAACCTATGATATTCCAGAAGCCACCTATGTTTTAGGCTGAAGAGTTCAAGTCCTTTGAGGTCTTTGGACCATCCTTGCCTCCATTTTTGTGCATGAAAAGTGCCCACTTTTCATCTAAGCTCTCCTTAGTGAACAGTAGTATCTCCTTACCAGCATGGTCTGTTCTGTCATCCTTAAGTGAAGTACTCTGCCATAGATGGCCTAATATTCTGTTGCTGATGTCTTTCTTATATTTATACACTCAGTTAAGGCTAAATAACTTGAAAATATTCTGGAAGATGTGACAGTACCTATTTGATGCCTTCTTGGAAATAAGAAATGCAAGTAGAAAAGGAACATTCATCTGCAGAAATATTCTTATTAATGCTTATTAATACTCTTATTAATGTTCTGACATGTTATATTTAGAGCTAAGGCTTATATTTTTGAGGTTTCTGAGAAAGTTGGAATGTCATTAAAAACTGTTTCTCATTTTTTTAGAGACCCAATGTCCTGTGATTATGCCCAAGCTAGGATTCATTAGTTATTTTACATTCTACATGAAACCAATAGATAGACATGACCTTGTCCACCAGTATAAAACTGGCCCAAGCAAAATTTAAGTTTGGGTAAAACTACACAATATATCTAAAAATCTGGTTGAATGTCTGTAAATTAACCTCTTCCTGAACTCCTTATAGACTGTTCTTGTTTTGGAGGATGTTTGTAACATGTTTTTTCTCTCTGAACTTTTCCTAATTCCTATGCTCTACTTTTTCAGCAGCAAGAATCTAGCAAGTTTATTTTTAGGCACTTTCTTGTGAGATGGGTTTTAGCTGGAATTTGAAAGAGGCTGTAATGGAGAGATGCCATAGGAACACTAATACCTGAGGACATTTCATTTTCATTAGGGAAGGCAGTGATTGCATCAATTAACATCTCCATGTGAGCTAAGTGAGAGGGAGTAAAGGAAAACAAGAGGAATGCAGTGATATACATTTGTATTTTATTATTTTATATTTTATTTCTTCTGAAAGTTAATGAGTTTCTCAGATTTTCAAACTTAAAAGAAACTGCTTCAATTGATATTTTTTAATTATGAAAACAGCAGGACACAGTTTTTCCTTATTCCTCTTCCATGTGGAGATTGAGGGTTTGTATGATGCAAATCAAAATTAGAGGGGTACAGAATTTTACCTCTCAGCTAATTACACAGCAACAGCATGGAGCACAGAGCTGCAAAGTGTTTGATGGGTTCAAGCCATATGTGCCGCAGCAGTGGGCTGGGCAGAGCTATCACTGACACCTGTTGGGAGGGTTGTCTGAAGCTGAAATATGAAATGTGATATTGCTCTACATAAATATCCAATGCATGTAATTAAATAACCAACAACACTTAATAGATCAACACTAAAAACCAGTTACAAACAGATGTAAAAGTGACCTATGGGAACATCATGTCTAAAAATCCCTTAAACTTTCTTTTGCCTTCATGACCTACAGTAGCCAGACAATTTGGGAGGATTGGGAATGGATGCTGATCTTATTATGGACAGAGAGAGAAAAAAATTATGAAAAATTATGACAGTATAGAAGAACTTGATTTGTGTGGTAGGAGTAAGAATTTCTCCTAATGCTCCAGTAAAAACTTCTCAAGTGCATATTATGATCCCCAGCAGAATTAGTAGGAGGCTCTCTTACCCTGAAGCAGTAGCTTTGCAGAAGTCCTTTATACATGCTGGCATCCTTGCCTTCATGCATTAGTATTTTCATATAAAAAAATTGTTATACAAGTTTGCTAGGCCACTCAATAAAGTACAAGGGATTAAAATGTCTGCCCAAACTACAACAGGCATACTCAGGGATGTCCTACACCAGCAATGTGCACATTTTTGACAGAGAATATTTTTCTTTCTCATTGGAGCTTGAACGTTTTTGTTGTTGGTTTGTTGTTTTTTTTTTGTAGTTTAGGTCTGCAGTGGCCACTTCTAATGCCAAATATCACAGCATGTGAGACCTCTGGAGATAACCCACCTGAACACTGTACCTACCACTGCCTTCTGTAGCTGCCACTGGTCCTCATCTTGGCACAGAGAGGATCCCTTCTGCAGGGTGTGCTGCTCTCTCAGCTCCTGGAGCGAGCTCTTCTTTCTGGCCAGCCGCATGCGCGCCAGGGCTGCCAGCCCAGCTCTTCGCAAGCTGAACCTGCTGAGCACCGAGTACAGCAGAAGGTGGTGCTTTTGCAAGATGTAGCTAACAGACCTGTAAAAAGGACCATTAAAAATCCATCAGTGAAGCTGCCTGCACACCTGTGTTCAGCAAAGTCATTCCCTAAAGGTGGAAGAGTTATTCTTCACTCTGTGAAATGTCTTTTTGTACAAAGCATGCCTTGGAAAGCTGCTCAGGTGTAGAAAATGGGTACTGTGTTACACTTCTAGTTCTGTCACACTGAAGTTAAATTAAAATGAAAACAGAAATAAAATAGCTAAATAGCCATCTACATGTTGCTGGAATGAACACTTTATCTTGCAGAAAATGCAACTCCACTGTGACACAGGGAGTGCAGAGAGAGGCTGGTTCAAGACTAGAAACCCCTCACAAACACAGCAGATACTCACAAAGAACACTAGTGACAAATCACATAAGACTATCTTTTCTAATTTCTAGGAGTCCTGATATGTCTACATTTTTAAATTTGCTTTTGATACCCTGACAAAAAAGCAAGATCAATTGGCTCTCTGTCTGAAGTGTTAATAATCTCTCAACGCTGCTTTCCACAATGTGATGTACACAAGTTTTTATCTGGGCATGCAGCAGGGAAGTTTTACCCCACTGCTCATGGATGAAACTGTGCTTACTCATCACTGAGGCATCCTAGCCTGCTCACAACACCTTGAATTATCTTCTCTTGTTTCTCAGACAGCTGCTTTTGCATCACAGCAGACAGAGCATATTCTGTTATCCAGAGCTAAAAGCAGAGAAAAGAATTACAAATATAAGACACTCTGATTTCAGCAGTCACTACATAAAGAAACAACTGAATATTTTGCTGGAAAAATCATCCTTTGCTTTCAAAAACAAACTCATTCTGGATTAAAATTATTCTACTATTTTTTCCAATTATCAAAATCCTAAACAAAACTCAAATAAAATGAAAATAAAAGCTTTGCACTGGTTTGAATCAGCCCTGAACTGTGTTTCCTACAGATTTTTTGGTTTCAGTTACAGAGGAACAAGAAAAAAATACCAATACAGCACAAAATACTGCATTGACTCTCACCAGCCGGTTTCAGCAGGCTTTTTATTTATTTTTTTCTTTTCACTAGTAGAGAATATAGTTTTTATTTTCACTGAAAAAAATACAGGTATCATCTTCCATCACACTTCTGTCACAGTAAACAGTGCTAATAATTGGAAATGGAGATTAAGTGATTAGACAAGTATATGGACTGCAAGTTTACAGCTCCTTCACAGTGATATTTAGATTGAAGAATTTAATCTTTAAATGAATTTTGATGAATTTGCCATTAGACTGTAAACTTTTGGAGACACGGAGTTAAGATTTAGTTTAGTATGTTGCCAGTATTTAAGTCATAAACTGAAATATTTGCAAGGCTCCAACTCTTACTGTAAGATGAAGAGTGTAATTTATGCTACTGACAGATGAATAAAAGTAGGTTACCTGCTGATGTATTCAGAGACCCAAATTAAATACAATACCCAGGATGTCTGACAATTTCACTTTGTGTTCCAGCATCATTCAGAACACGAGAGACTAAATTTTCAATTATGGCAGACAGGCAGGTTTCACTAGATCAGTATGTCCAGCAAAGGATTAGATGTTGTCCTGGCTGCAGGAGGGGGTGAAGCTCAGTGCAGTGTGGGCACATCCAAGTTGATTCTATCCCACCCATAGCATACACGTGGGAGTGGTTTTGGGGTGAAAATGAGCACACTCTTCAGAAGTGGGCACCATTTTGCCTCTCTCTAGAGAAGGAAGGTGTCAGCATCAGCCCCTGCAGATCCAGCCCCCACTGCACTCCTGCTCCCCCTCCTGTTTTTTCTGGAACGCAGCTCCAGCACTTAGTGCTGAGAGGACA
Organism: Zonotrichia leucophrys gambelii; assembly: GCF_028769735.1. Lineage (NCBI taxonomy): Eukaryota > Metazoa > Chordata > Aves > Passeriformes > Passerellidae > Zonotrichia > Zonotrichia leucophrys. Next base: position 54,508,154 of record NC_088173.1, read on the forward strand.
GCGGCACCAGTGCTCATAACTACTGGATATATACCTGAGTATTACACAAAATATCAGCAAATTGTACAATTATACATCAGGAACAGCTATTTCTGTAATTTTTTTTAACAGAGAGAGAGAGAGGCCAGTGGATCCTGATAATATTTTGTGTGTTTTCTGCATCTAAATATAACAACCATTTTACCTAGAAGTTCTGAGAGGTACTATTCAGTATAACAACAAACAGCAGGGCTGAACTGACAGAGCCTGTGCAGACGCTGCCACGGGGGAAAGACTGGTGGGACTGAACCCTAGTCCAGTTGAGAGGAGCCCCACTGACAACAGCTGAGCTGAGGCTGGGCCAGCTGAGCTGAGCTGAGCAGAAAGGAGGTGGCAGAATGGTTGGAAAAGTGGAAGTGACCTGGCAGGACCAGCACAGTGAGGCAGGAGAAACAGCAGCACAGACACCTGTGCAGAAGTGAGCCCAGCAGAGCAGCAGCACAGCCTGACTCAGGGGATTTATTTGTCACTGGCTTCCACTGTTTCGGGCTGGGGGGTGTGGGAAATGTTACCCGTGGGAGTTCCCTTGCCATCCTGCCTTTGTTCCTGCTGACCATGTAAGCAGTGAGTGGGAATGGTCTCCATATCACCTTTGTCTGGGAAACCAAGTGGACACAACCTATAGGGAGCATCTGCCATCTGTTTTTTCCCAGTGGTGAACTCCTTTTTGCTGGGTAAAACCCCTTCTCTTTTTGTACACCTTTGCTATTAATATTGCTGTTGTTATTGTGAATTTCTTACTCCACGGCTTTGTGCTTTCAGTAAAGTGTTATCTCAACCCATACTCTCTGCTTTTGCCATTCCCTTAGTGAAACAGGCAGGGGAAGGGGAGTGGTTCATTTGCAGTTTAGTTTCCATCTGGTGCTAAAGCCAGCACAAATGTATAATTGCACAATTGTTAGTGTTAGAAATTAGGAGTGCTAATTGGGCATCTCTGCTGGATATGAGTTTTTTCATTGACAAGCAGTGATTTTTCAGGAGAGAGGCTTTCTCTGTGAGCACAGAATGAACTCCCCTGGGAAGTGCAGTGAACATCAGAAACTTTGTTTTGGCTTCAAAATAAAAATGTATTCCTTTCATGGCTAGTGCCTTCCCTGTGGAATACACAGTGACACAGCTAACTGACCTCTCTTCATGTAGAAAACCTTACCAAAACACATGTTCCTGAGCAGGATGCCTGACAAGGATGGGAGGGCAGGCAGTCAACAACAAGTGACAGATGGGAAGAGTGCAGCTGAGCATGAGAAGCACAGCCCCAAAGACTGCATGGCACTGGAGACCCACCAGGCTGCTCTTGGCAAGAGCCTCAGATGTACCTGTGTAGCCAGATCTCAACTGATCTGAGGCTAGGCGAGTCTGATAATCACAGAGCACAGCTGAGCACACTGTCTTCTCTGACTGCATGCTGCAAGCATCAAATTAAGGTCTATCAGGTCTTCAGGTATCATCATGACAGATGGCAAAGACCTGCTTGAAGTAATAATTGTTATCAGCATTTCCCTTTAGCAGCTCTGTGGATTTAGCTCCTAGGGTTTCACACCTCTCTGCACACACCTTGTAGATCCATCAAATTGTGTACTTTAATGTCTCTTTCAGCAGTTCAAAGAAAGCCTGAAAATGACCTTTTACTTTCCAGAAGTAATGTTATTTCCAGTGAGAGGCTGGCTGTGGTTCAGCGGTGGATTTCCATCATTTCTGGAGACCTGATTATTTACTGAGAAGTTGCTCTTGAAGGGCCAGTGAAACAGCATGAGGGTATATATCACCAAGAGACAGAATGCCTTCAGGAATTGATACTTGAATTGCAGTTGGAATGGTAAATGATATAATATTGCAGCCAAGAACTCAAAATATAGCAGCTTGTTTGTTATCAGTATATCCTATCTAAAAGTATATCCTATCACTGTCAATGATAACAATGCCAGTGCTTCTTGCAGTTGTTCTTTATTTCTGTTTATGGAGAAACAACCTAGTTCTGTAGTAGTGAGGAGTTCCTTATAAAGAATGAGTCACCTTTTCCATTAAGAGTGCATTTGAGGTAGTCCATATGCAGAATTTATCAAATTATTCTGCACCTCCCTGAGACCAGTGGGAAACTGAGAATACAGCAGATATTCCTCCAGTACACAGTTATTAAACTAAACAATAAAAGTACCTCAGTCATGTTAGTAAAAGAACAAGAGGAAAGGAGGGAGAGTCATGGCTCAGGCTCTCTGATCCCTGTATTCAACCAGTAAAACCAGTGACAAAAGCATGGTAAATGAGAGAGTAAAGCTCTAAGGAATGTCTGGCTTCTTGAAGTGTTATTCCAGTCACTATGAAAAAATTAACCAGAGAAAGTGATAAAATGCCCACCCTGTCAAAACTGGTAATCAAGGGCCAGTTCAACTTTCTGGGTAACAAGCAAGGATGTGGGAATGGATGGAAATCTCATCCCATTTTTATTCTGTAGGCTTTCAAATATTTTGCTTCTCAGTCATAAGTGCATTACAAGATCTTCTGAAGCACTGCTGAAGTTAAGTATTACTCTCTGGCAATAAAGGTGAGGAATATGCCTCTGCTTTCTGTTTTGACACCTTTAGCACAGATTATTCAGGAAATGAAAGGAAAGTGATTTCCCTGTCTCAGCCTGTAGATGGGGTGCGATGCACACTGACTGCCAAGTGAGTCTCAGCCTGGTGCAGGAGGCTGCTCCCTGGAACTGCTCTCTATAGAAATCATGAATTAGGGACTATGTGGGAAAATGCTTAAAATTTATTTTCACTAGTCATTTACTCCCATTTGCCTCACTCATATCCTCAAGCCTAGAAGGCAAAGCTATATATGAAACTGAATTTTTTTCTTATCAGTTGTAAAAGTATTTCTTTTCACCCAAAGGACATCATATTCCAGACACGTATAAATGCTAGGAAAGATCATTTAAAAAAAGTGGTTCGAGTAAAAGGGAAAAATGTCCTTTAGAGACACTTTGAAAAGTACACATAAATTCCCTAGTGAAAAGTTTTCTGGTGTTAAGACTTCCCAAGCCTGTAAAGCAGGTAACTGTAACTCCCAGCACAGCACATTTATCAAGAGGCAAATGAAAGACATATCTCCTGCTGCAAAATGCCTGACAACTTAAAAGGCCTGACAATATGACTGTGGATTTATGGATCTTTTGTCAAACCCAGAACTCTAACATCTATGGGCTCTCCCAAATGACATAATCATCTGGCACAAGTGTCCAATATCTCTTCTTAAGGTAGAAACCAAGTGTTCCTTTTCGTAGGATGCAAATGTCAGCTTATTGCTAAAATGTTCATGCTGCTGTTTTATAGTAGGAAAGGGACAAGAAATGCACATTTCATTTGAACACAATATAATGCATTATCATGTTTTTCAGACTCATGAAAATTTGCCAGCCTAGCTTTGGTGGAATAGTTATCTCCCTGCATGCTCTCTTTGGAGATAATGCAGATTTTTTTCCAGTTCAAATCCCTTCCAAAAAGCCACAAGCATTAAGTTAAAAAAGGCACTTAGGCTCCTGCACAGAATATTGTCTTGAGGAATCCTAAGACGAATTTCTCACTATAAGAAACTCTTATCTCTTCTTGGAATTTATCCTGCAGAATCACTTGTCCTTAGGACAGCTCTGTCTGTCACTTTTTGTATTGAATTTTTGTATTGAATAAAGCCCAGCTGCAGTGCTGATGACTCAGAGACCAATGGGAGAGCTCTGTCACTGCTAAGTTAATTCCTCTATAGCTCTATATCTCAGTAATTACTGTTGATGATGTCAGCAAACCCTTTATTATTTTATTTTAATTTTTTTCCCAGCTAGGAAGTCATCTCTTTTACATTATGCATGCTAGGGTACACAAAGTGAGGGAAAGTCAATTTAATAATTTAAACAAGCTGTGCTTGAGCATGACCAGAACACCTGAATTCACATACAATGAATCCACCACACAGTGCTGCCCAGAGACCTATTATCTAGCAGCTGAGCGCTGGAGATGAACTAATCCTTTAAATCCTTTGAGAACAATTCCCAGGGTATGGTTTTTCCACTCAACAGTGTGCCCAATGATAGCAACAGAGGAATGTACAAACAGCATTTTTGGACCAAAACATCAGACTTGAGATGTCTCCCCTCTGTGGGAAGTCTCTTGTTTGTTAAACACATCCCCTCCAGCCCTGAACCATGGCTGAGGTTCAATGGGACAGTGGAAGGCACACAGCAGAGGTGCCCTAATGTGCTTTCTGACATGGTATTTATTCACAAGTTGCACACCAAACCTCCTGCTTCTCTGTGTTTTTCTGTGACAATGAATCCACCACATTGCTGAGGGCTCTGTGTGCTACAAGATGTGCTTGTGGTTCACCTACCAGGCCAAGCTGCCCAAGCCATGCACATACAAGGACAGGCAATTTGTGCACCCTGGATGAATGTGAAAATCAACAGCAAGGTTCAAACTTGACAAGTCAGGTATTCTAATCTAATCCTTGATTAAAAGGAGCAAAATAATTTTTTAAAAAATTGAGGTCAGGCATTGTTTCATTAATCACCGAAGGTACAGGTATGCCAAAATAAACAGTAAATGCAAACCAACAGTCCTGGAAAATACAAATGTAACTGAGCATGTGAGCAGACCCAGTGCTAGCATCAGTGGTTGGTCCCAAGCACCATTCAGTTTAGTTTGTTATATAGCCCTGTGACACCAAACCAGAAAAACATAATTGTTTTTCAAAACAGGTCAGTTACAATAATAGAAAAATAAAAAGATTAGCAAGGTGCATGTTGCATAACTCCAGATTAAGGAAAATGTAAAAGAAAAAAAGAAAATGTCTCAATATTTTCAATGAAAAATTTTACTTTTGTATCACCAAGGGTGTTCTAAACCCACTGGTTAGCAAACAACCCTACCAGATTTAGTAGGGAGCCCACAGTTTCCTGAATCACAGTGTTTTACAGCAGAATCCTAAATGTGAGTGGGTGAAAAAGTTGAACACCTTAATGCAGTTTGCAATAATTAGGGCCTTGCTCAGTACCTCATTAACAATGTACTGGATTGTCTAGACACTGCAGAATGAGGGCAAGGGAAAGTGTGATTCTGCCAGTATTAAAGAAAACTGCCAACATTTTATTTAAGAACATCCAATTACTCTGTACATTGCAGCACACACTTAACATTTAGAAAAGGACACACTTTTGAATAGAGGAGGTCTTTCTTTGACTAAGCTGTGTTAGAAGCAGTGTTAACAGTGACACAGGACTGCAGGAATAACCTGAAGGCATATTTGAGCCCCAGTCTGATGCTAAAGACACCTGTCTCACCCTACTCTTGTTTTCTCCTCTGGTGTCAATGCCTCCTATGTGGGCACACACACAGAGCAGGAAAGCTGAATGTGTGTTTTTCCACCTTTGCAGAGAGAGTAAGTTTATAAAAGGACATATCATATGTTTCCAGTTATTACAGTATTAATACATAAAAATAAGTAAGAAATCTTTATCATTGCAAGGCTTTCTTGCCTGTAAACTGTATTTGTATGTACCCTCTCCAAACAGACCCGGTGAAGCTTTTTTTGAAGTGTTTCTGTAGATGCCAAGAGCTGAGGACATCAGAGAGCAGCCTTGCCAGAAAGTGTTTATGTGCTGACAAAGCTGTCAAACACTGTGGACAGATGTTCAGTAATTACTCTCTGACTCCTCTATGCAAGCCTACATGCACAGCATACATATTCACTCCATGCTACAGATAAGACTGCTCCTCCTCAGCCTAGAGTTGTGTCTGGACCAGGCTATATAATTATACACTAAACACTTCCACAGATAAGTATCTTGATCATTTTTTCCTGTATCCCATTTTTAAGACACTGAGATCTCAAAGCATAACATGGATCTTACTTCTTTTTCTTGCAGTAGCTGCTCCTGGAAAAGCTTCCAGTGTCTCTGGCGGTGATTCTCCCATTTCTCCAGCTGAGGGACCAAATTCTCCTGCCATTCCTCCTTCAGAAGCTCACATTCTTTTACAGAGAGGCTGGTCACCACAGGAAGGGTCTGAAGAAATAGCTCTGTCACCAACTCTGTTAAAGCATGGGAAGCCTTAGAGTACAGCTCCTAAGAGAGGCACAGAGAGGACAGAGAGAAACAGGTGACAAAGTGAACCCTCAGCCCTTTGGAGCTGTTCCCCTGCATGTTCCACAATTGATGCCGGTGAGGGAACCATGTGAATACACTGGTCTGGTGCCCAAATCCTAGAGCTAAAATCCAATGCCACTAAGGCTTGAGTTAAAAGGACCAGATTTTGTAAATGGAACAACAAAATGTTTTGGTTCAAGCTACACAAGGCATTTAAAATGCAACAGTGGCAAGACCACATGAGTCCCTGTGCCCTAGCTGTTGCTTACATGTGACTGCAGCAGAAAAGAATATCTTGTTTTACTATGGAGATGTGTTATAAAAATGCCTATTTTGAAAGTGACTGTGGAAACAATCTGGTGTAGCACAACACCTCGTAGGCACATTTTCTCAGGCGCTGATATGAAATGAATGAAGAAAGAGGGAAGAGTTAAAAAGGATGGTATGGATTTAGCTAGACAAAAGTGACATTAGCCATGTCAGTAGTTGGTACTTCAATGTATGACACTCTTTAATGCTTGAAGAATAGAATTAGTCAAATTCATCCTGATGCAGAATAGTTTCAAGCCTAGGAAAACAAACATCTTCTGGTGGTTTTAATGAAACCAGTCCCATATGAATAGTTTTAAGTTGCTGAGACTGTTTCACTCACAAGAAGTGTTGAGGTGATTTAGTCAGATGGCATCCAAGCTAAAAACTCAGCTCTAGTTTCACTGTCAAATGCACAGTGGTGACAGGAGCTGTGCTGGCAAACTGGGTGCCATTTGAGATCATTTCTGGGCAGGAGTGGGGACAGGTAGCTTTCCCAGCTGAAAAGGGAACAAAACCACACTGGAAAGTCACACAGGCACTGAAGTATTCCTGCAGGATGATGAGCTATTTCTCTGTGAACTCCTGATCTTACCACTCCAAGAAGCCTTACTGCCTAGCTGGGCTTGCTTTCATTGCAAACCAGTGTTAACCCTCTTGGAAACACAGATCTTTCTTTCTTTTCTTTAAAATACTGACCATGTTTTTAAAACTCTCTGAAGACAGCCTGTTAAAAGAACAAGTCAGGTCTTCGAGATGCTGCCCTCTTTTAAATACAGGTTGAATTACAGTTTCTTAGATGATCAAAATACAGAACCTCTCAACAGAAACACAGGGACATTTACCTAGATGTGAAATATGCTTGTCTGCAGCTCACAGACAACAGAAGTTCTAGTGGAATTTTTTTCGGGGGAGGGCATATACTGCTATAATGTACTACTGTGTAAGAGCCCATTCCAACTGCTAGATATTGAATTATAAAATACAAAATACTAAAAAAAAAATAATAAAAAAGTGCAAGGACAAGAACTCAAGAAATAAAGACCAGAACTTAGGTTGAATATGAAATATAGTTCTGTGGCCCCATAATGGTACATTTGGGGTTCATGTAATGTTTTCACAGCACCTTTATCTGTTCCATGTTTAGCTTTATAAATATCCTTTGAACTGATTGATTTCTGAAAAATATTTTAATATTTCTAATTTATTGAAAAATATACAAGCTGTGCACTGAGTACTAAATAATTATTTTCCTCCTATGATCCCTCTAGGATGCTAATCACCATATTAATTAGCTGTTTCACAAACAATAAATAGCTTAACAGCTCCCTGCAGTAACCTCTTCTTATGGATAAAACTGAGGCACAATGCTAAAAAACATGTTCACTGCACCTTTAAAATGAGCTGTCTCAGCTCTTTCCACTCTCTTACCTGTTTAAAGAAAGCAGGATTTTCAGAATCCAGCTCCCACTGGCTTTCTTTAATCTCAAAGTATTCTAAATTCTTGCAAATTGGACTACAGCTTTTTGAAAATGATTGCTGGATGTAAGTACGAGAATTACTAGTCAAAGACCCAACATAATATGTAACTTCTGATAATACTTTTCCCATTTCTAGTGATTGCTCACAATCTAGACATGACCATATCATTAGGGGAGCATTTGCTACACAGGTGTATCCTGTGCTGAAGGATTATTGCCCCTACTCCTTAATTATTATATTACAAGTTCCTATTACAACAAGAGGCATGATTTATACCATCTTAATAATCCGTGTAGTTGTAGGCCTGGCTTAATTTGCCAAAAGCAATGCCAAATTATTTGCTTGAATTCTCTCTTCTGCTGTTATTTTAAAATCCAAGACTCCAAGTTCTCAGGTTTAACATAAACTCAAAGATACTGCACTTCTAATCTAAATATCCCATACAACAGTTAAAGAATAATGGCTCTATCTTTGTAATCTCTCCTCTGAGCTTTACCAGCCTTTCAGGACATATTAATTCTCCTGCCTTTACTGAGTGTTCAGTGATATAAGAATTTCTGTTGGGTCTGAAACAGTTCAGAAGGAGTCTAGAGGAGTCTGTGGCATTTCTACAGCAGTAGATCAAAAGATCTCAGGCAGGGTGTTAAGGAATTCTATTCTCAAACAATGGCAGCTAAATCCCTTTTAAACCTATTTTGCTGAGGAACTGATAGCATTTCCCTGGCACACTCACAGCTCTGTGTTATTATTTGCTATGAAATATTTTGCACAGAACAAAAATATGGTATTTTATTCCTTGTTGTCGATGACATTTTGTTCTGCCTGTACCCCTTGCACCTTCAAATTATACTGTAGCTCACCTTTGGCACTACCACAGTGGGGACAGGGACTGAAGAAAAATGTGGTTAGGTCATGTTCCAACAGAATTACTTATCTATATCACCTCATTAATGTGACAATCACATGGACATCAGAGCCCAGGCAGCCCTTGCATTCCAGACCTAAGAGGACAGCACTCTGCACCCAGAGGCCACACCACAGGGACAACACAGTGACCATGCTGTATAATGCAGCACTTAAAAAATGTGGCAAAATGGCCTTTAAAAATCTGGGAGGGGAAATATTAAGTCTACATTTAGGAAAGATTGCAGATGTGATTGAACTCTACCCAGCGACTCAAGCTAACAAAATAGTTCAAAACTGTTTGTACTCTAAGGAATATACTTGATTTCAAACTGCAATAAAGTCTGTCTGTGAGCAGGGATGGCACACTATGTATTGTAGAAGTTATTTTCCACAGGAAAGAAAAGGAAAATCAGTACTGCTTCCAGGATCTTATTTTTGGACTAGAGCCTCTACAAATATTTTTACAAGCTTCCTGATATGCCATCTCTTGTTTTTAGAGCTTTGACTTGATGAAATTTACTCAAATTGATTCTATTAATAGAATAGCTGATTGCAGTATTGAATGAACCTGTTTGTAGTACCTGGCAGTCAATCTCAAAACTTTTCAAAAAATCCCCAGAGAAATACATCAAGCATAAAGAAATACCATGGGGTACACATGGAAATAAAATTGGCTTAGATTAAAATTCTGAGTGCATCTGAATTTTAAACAAGGCAGTAAATATATAATTTTTTCAAAAAACAGGGGAAAGAAATAGCTTATCAGATTTCACTCAAAGAACAATATTAATTCCCCCCCTTAAACCTAAAAGATTAAAAGATTCACATATAGATGAGTGAATAGTGAAATTGTGAAGCACGAAAATGTATTTAGAGAGGCTGGTTGTAGTTTCTTTTACATGCCAGTCACTGAAAAGTATCTATTATCTCAAAGAGGCAACTGCACAACTACTTGTCAACTTGTGATAGAACATTTTCTTGAAAGAATTAAGCATCTGATCAAAGCCGTGGAACACTGCTGCATGTGGCCCCAGAAGCTCAGGGGCTAGGACACTTGGTTAGGAGGTAAAAGATTCATCTCCCAAACTATATTGTGTCTTCAAAGGACAGAGATTTGTTACTCGGATCATACATCCCATAAATACATCAAAAATTCTGGGACACTGGACACACACACCACTGGCCACTAGAAGATACTTCACATCCACTCAGAAGATGCTGAGATACAGAACAGTCTCAGAAGATACACCACTCAAAACAGGGAAAAGCTGATGCATGTACTTCTTTTTTCCATGTGAAGAATTCTGGAAAGTCAAAATTGGAAAATGAAAACCCTACCTGTTTTTAAGCATCCTAACATCAAAAAAGCACAGTGACATTGAAGTCATCCTTAGCACAAGTTAATAAAAAAGATCCACAGCTTGATTTCCACATATTTAAAATGGAGGTCTACTGAAATTTCAGTCTTGCCCCCTCACTGGTCTTTGATTTATTCAGGAGGCAGTTTCAATCTTCTCTTTTGGTACTCCATTTTTAGAAATGTGCCTTTGTGGGTAAGGTTATGTCCCTCATGAGATCTAACTATTAGCCAATTGTGAATCTGTATAGTGGTAAAATCCATTTTCTTATGCAGTAAGGCAAGAGGAAGACTTCAGAATGAAGGCCACCCCTATCAGATGTCTTGTATCAGCTTTGACTGAAGCAACCAAAGCAAAACTAATAGTGCCCAAACCCAGAATCAGAATGGGCTCCCATGGTATGAGCTCACAGATTTAATCTCTCAGATGATGCTGTATTTTTGGGGTAAGTTACAGGGCAAAAATTTCAGAAGTGAGCTTTTGAGGTGGAGGTCTCTTGATAGGGATTTCCACCTGAGACAAACTGATTCCCTCTAAAAAGATGCCAGCTCTTGGTACCCAAAAATGCAGTCCAGCATCCCCAACCATATCTCATATTAACAAAATTACATAAGGAAACTATTGAAAGTAAGTCTCTGAGAATCTCTGCTTTTTATCTTGTCAAAAATATTTTTTCTCCCTTTTATTAACAACAGACAAAACCAAACCCTTTTCCTCAAACTCACATTTATGTCTACTCATTCAAAAAATATCTACTGCCTTGCTCATTGATAACACTCATGACTCAATAGCTTTTAGTCTAAATTTTTGTGCATTTTATTCCCAAGCCAAATTAAGTAACATTCTGGTGAATGGCTGTCAGCAAAGGGTAATTATAAATAACAATAAATAATGCTTTTAAGGTTTTGAAATTAAGGCAGAAGAAAAAGACCTATCTTACCATGTACTATGTAATGGTTAATTACTAGTACATTACTAGCTGCTAATTGATTTCCTTTGTGCAATCTGCATGTCTATTTTCTTAATAGCAGTGTTATCCCCCAACCTCTTCACTTCTCTTTTCCCTACTGAAATACACAGGTCGTTCACACAACAACAACAAAAAGAAAAAAAGAGGGAAAATATTAAATGTTGGTGATTATTTGATATGTTGAACTTGAGACAGGTTTGACATAGAGGGGCAGGGAGTGGGGTGGGTGGTGTGTTATTGCTGCCATGTAATAGAAAATTATGGTTAAAACAGCACAAATTCTCTTGTATACAGGATAATTGTGCAGACCCTGTTCATGAAAATATTAAGCTGATCCATTCAATTATCTTTGCACAATTTTTCCTTCAGTTATAATATACTGTGATAATCAAAATCATTTGCCCTCATTCTTCAACACACTTTTCAAAAACTAGTTATGGAGCCTGTGTCTCAACACTGACTATTCACCTACAGCACACTCTTTTAATTCACTAGTGTGGCTGAAAAGTCCTACACTATCCTCCAACTATAACTCATTCATTCACTCAGGCATCAACAGATTCCATTGACCTTGGTTAAATCATTTTAATTGATTTATTCATGCGTACACAAAACAAACCTACTCAATTATTCTATGCAAACACACTCAGCTTCCAGATCATTGAATTTTTACATATTTATTCACCAATTTGGATAATTCTTCCATGTACTGTAGCAGTACAGACTTCTCTGGTGCTAGGGGGTTATATAAATCTATCTTGATCTGTTTAAAGAGCGAAAAATGAAAAAATGGAAAAGGCATAGAAATTTGATAAGGGCTTAGAAGAGCACTGTGAGAACAAGCTAAGGATCTTCCACAAGGGAGTGGCACTTAAGAGGTTAGTAACAACTTTTCTTCTGTCCTGAGAATACTCACTGGCTCCCCAGCCACATGGTGACCTCTTTCTTATATTTTATCATCACCTTTTTCATTGAGATCATGTTTCAGCTTCTCCATTTGCAAGGCAAAAGACTGTCAGTTAAGCTTCAGGGAGTGCAGATCTTTTGGAAAGGCAACATCAGGCTTTGCAGTGTTTACATAAGAGCCCAAACTAGCTGGTTCTACACAGGACTATGGTACAAACCCAGTGGGGATATAGGTGTGCATCCAAAACTGACTGCTGCCATGTGAGGCTGGCTAGTACCCAAGCAATGAGAATTAGTTAATGCCTGCTTGTTTAACTCTGCTTGAGCTGCAGCCACACAACTGCACTGGGGAGGATCCCAAATCCCTGTCATCTTCCCATCGCTGCCTTGCCTCTCCCAACAGCAGCAGCAGCTTCTTCCTATAACAAACCTGGAGCAAGTGAGTGAAGACGCAAAGTTCTGCTGCCCAGGGAAACACTTGTGCTTGTACACGCTGCACTTCCTAAAACAGCAAGTCCACTTTTGCTTTTATGCCCCTGGTTATGGAAAACACGCAACCACTGCACTGTCCTCAGCTGAAGTCAGCACAGCCCCATTTACCTTCAGTGGGGTTATGCTCATTTGTATTATCTCTTCTTCCTAGCTTATTAGGTACATTCAAAAGCAGCCTCCTCTCTTAAAACAGTTCATAGGATCTCTATTTGGGGTTAAGGGGAGAAAGTGTAGTTGCTCATTATATGAAATATCACAGTAAAAATGTTTTATTGAAAAAAAAAGGAAGTGGAAATAAAGATTTATGGATGCTCATTTAACAGATGCCAGTTGGATCACAGTATCTGCAGTTTTTCATGTCTGGCAGTGTTTGGGTCCAGTCATAGGAGAACAGCTGTAATATGGAATATAATGGCCTAGAGCTCGGTGAACTGGCAGAGTTCAAGTCTGCACAGTTCTCCTGGCAACCTGGCAATTCTAGAAAAACTTAATTTATCCAAACCTGTTTTTCTTTAGTGGGAAAGAAAACTTAGCTAAGTACTGAAAGAAATAGGATTTTCAGTCCTGTCTTAGTGTAACTAAAGTAGAGTACACAATAAAGGAAAGCAATATAATTTCACAAATGAGGAGGAACTGTGTAACATAAAACAAAAACAAAAAAAATTGTTTAGTCTCCAGACTTCAAATGAATTGAGGAAGGGGATGGAGAAATTAGTTACTATGAATCATGAACTGAGCACAGTAACATCAGCAGAAATGTTGATTTTTCTTATATTACACAGCTTTGTGCATTTATCTCCTCTGATTCACTGGCTTTATTTTTTCATCAAATGAATTTGAAAAAGTGCAGGTGGACTACTGCTAATTAAGATTGCATGGTTACATTAGCTGTATGTTATAGGGACCACAAGTTTCCACAATCTCCTGATCTAGTCATAATTAATCATGACAAGGATCCTGTTGAGCTGAAAGTGATTAGTTCCAGCCTAATTAAAGGTCACTACTGACTATGGTTTTGGGCTTCACCAGACAGATCATATTATCATATCTTTTCTGCATAAACAGAAAATAATTAAAGATGATGCAAAAGCATGAAGCACCTAGAATTTTCCAAATCAGTAAGAAAAAGAAGCATAAAAATATTACTTACACCAAAGATCTGAACCTATTTCAGGGAACTAACTAGAATTAAAAAAAAATTTCTGTGAGAAATGAATGAAAAAATTGTGTTTGGAGATGTAGTGAAGTTCACTTAGAACAGTATCATCCAGTAACAGTGCAGAAGAGATAATTATGCCACATAAATGAAATCTCCCTCCTGTAGTAATGACATTGTATGCTCTCAACACTACTGCAGCCTTGTCAGCCACCTGGGCAGCATGTTTTGGCAGACCATGCAGGCATTTTCTGACTAACAAGAGGTTAGGAAACAGTGTTTTGGGAAGATAATGGAAAAGATAAGCTAATATGGAAGACTGTCCTGACTCCATCTTCTGCTTTGTCAGCCTAGCCTTCTGGAGCTGTAATTCCTGGAGGTGATCCTTCCTGCAATTCCCCAGTCTTCCCCAAGGCCTTTAGTGGGGTTAGGTAATCTTCAAAATTAATTTAGAAAATGACATTTATCATTAGAAGTGGCACCTTGTAGAGATTAGCAACAGCCTCTGTGCTCTCACAGTCATCCTCCTCCTCCAGATCCCACAGTGCTTGCCTGTGCTTCTCCAGCAGCCCATGGTAAGCCTAAAAAGAAACACAGTAGGCGTATTTAAATAGCTGAAAAGATCTTAATAGTTTCTGGTGATCCTTCCCTTTTCCTCCTTGATGTTCTTCCCATATATCACTACTACAGTAATTTTTTACCTGGAACCATGACTCAGAGGGAAATGGAACTTGCCTTACCACCTTAATTTGAGATTTTCCAGCCTTGAGTATAAAATTTCTTAGCCTCAGCAATATGGGGTTAAATACAAAACGTGAAATGATCTGACTTGAAACCTGCTTTCCAGTGTATGAGTATCACTACATCATAACCATTACTGCGAGGTGCAGAACAGTCATCTGACATCATCCTGAGACACCTGAGTGGCAGCTGTATCCCACTGTACAGGGATTTTGCACTGGGGTTGGTCACCATGTCCCATGGTGGTTCCTAAAAGGCTGATCTGTGATGTGGTCCTGACTTAGTCCTTGGTCACAGTTTTAAGAGAGATGCAATTTCTTTCTTCATGTAAGGATGGTGACCGTGTTGGCAGGCTCATGGAAAATTATATTTCACAGACAAAGACTGCCTCATTTTATAGACTAATGAGTAGCATTATACATAAATATTCCATATTTTGATTTAATCTGCCAAGTGCTCCCTATCACTCCCATGGTAAATATGTCTTTTTTCATTAGGTATGTCAATATAGCTCTTCTAAAGAGGACCAAAGTGCCCATAAATGCTTCAGCATTCTTGTAGAGGTAGACTTGAAAGTTCACACATTTCATGGAGTCACACTTTATGAAAGAAGGTGACAAATTAACTGCTATAACTTGTATTTCCACCATGGGTAGGCAGAGCCAGACTGGATTACTGTAACTGAAACTTTATGGTTTGTGTTCTTCATTGATCATTCCTGTATTCTCTGCAGTAAAAGACAAAATTAAATTCCTCCTTTTCCAACAGAAACATAGATGAAGGAGAAAGAATGATATAGGAACTCTAACCTTTACTATATATCTCATTCTGTCATAAAAAAATCAGATTTGCAGCAACTCAGTTGTTACCATCCTACTTGTGTTCAGAGCAATCTGATGTGAATGAAATTTATTGCAAGATCCACCATCATAATTGGCAACCACTTAAAATTTAGCAGAAAGGTCAGTTACTGGCAAGGCTGCTACCATGGTGGTGTGCGCCCTTGGTGAGGCGAAGGGGGAGAGGAAAGACGTGTTTTTGATGGGTACAGCTCTGTGGTGAGGCTTTGGAACCAATTCCTTTACTGTTGGGATGGCTGTGAAATTATGAAACAAACTTAAAATAGCTCCTCAGAGCCAAGTGGATTGTTCTCACAAAATAATTACTGGATTATTTAAGTTATTTTTAACTATTTAAGTCAAATCATGGGAGATGCAGGTACAAATTTTTCTTGTTCTTTGAAGAGTTTCTGCACTTAAGCCCCTCCCCCATCTGTTCTGGGACAAAAGACTCTCCCACTGTGTAGCAGAAAGAATTACATTTCTGACTTTCTTAATTTGTACATAGGCATTTCAGAATCCTAAAACTTAGCTGTGTTCTGTCTTGCAGCATGAAGTGCAAGCTGCCCCTCCCTGCTCAGCCTATAGAAAGCTGCTGAGCATGCTTAGTTAAACTCTAGACTAATGATCTGCCCATCAGGTGTACAGAACAGAGCATCTCTTGCACAAAGCTGTGTGGCTCTACCATTGTAGGGAAGAGGTCTTATAGCAAAATTTTTAAGCTTTGTTCAATGAATCTTGGATATGTCCAAGAGTGTCCAATGATGTCTAAAAGGAAAATACATTCACAAGTGCACACTGGCTACAAAAATGTGTGACAGAATTATTTGTCTCAAGTTTGGTTTTATGAAAAGCCAAAGGTGTAAAAAGTGCTCTACTTGTTTTGGAGTGAGGTGGTGCCAGGCAGGAGTGCATACAGAAATAGTAACTGCTTTATCCAAGTCATACAATATAATTAAAGAATATGGCCCCATAGTGCAAAATTGCAATGTTAAGACCAATAAATTCTGATAGATTGCTGCAGTTGGAATCTGGGTCTTCTCATACAATAATTTTATCTAAGTTATTAGATTTCATCAAAATTTTAATGCTGCTGGATGTAACCACTTTCACCTTAAATTATTTATTTTCATGAAAATTGAGTATTGATTTTTTTTTAATTCTTAATAACCTGGGTTTGCAATTCTCAGCAGTTACTTGAATTCTGCAGCTCTCAGCATTTACAGCTAAGAACTCTGATTTTGTATATTCATTTGGAACAATAACAACAAATCTCTATAGAAAATATGAGCATGAAAACATTACAGTGGCCATTGTATACCATATTAAATTATCAACTGCAAACCTTCTCTAAGGCATCCTGCCAGAGATCATAATTAGTTTTTCCTCTACTTCCCTGAAATTTGGTAAATATTTTGAGCCTCAGTAACCTCACTCATAGAAAAGCAATTAGATCAGTGCAGACTGTTTCCTTCTGTAATGCAGGCTAGGTACTTTCCTCCAGGTATTTCCTATCTTGAAGCAAACACACAGTAGAGCAAAGCAAAAGATGTTTTCTAGGAAACATATAATTTTGCATTAACCCCATTGGCATTCTCTTCCAAAGCAACACCACCAACACTGCAGGAACAGCCATGGCAACAGGGGCTCTGACCCTGTCCACCTGTCCTACCAGACAGGATTCTCACAAGGACACAAAATTCCCAATTTTACAAAACTGGGAGAAATCTGCAATACATTTGGCTTTAAAAACTAATAGAACAGGGAAAATAAGCTTTTACTTGTTCACCTTGAGAAAATGATGAACATCTTCAGTAAAAAAAGTTTTGCTAAGGAGACTCCTTTGTTCAGCTTCCTGTCTGCGTTTGAACTCTTCCTTCTTCTTGGCACGGCACTCCAGGCGTTTCCAGATCAGCTCTTTACTTTGCTGCATGCACTCTGGAACATCAACCACAAACAATTAGGCACCACAACTCCACAGGGAGAAAGCAGCATCTGCTGCTGTCACACAACATAAGCTCGTGGAGATCTGTTAGTGAGTGAAATAGGCAAGTAATCACCATGCAAGATTTGAAATTTGCTTCTTACCCTGATGGCCTTTTTAGATGTGAACTTCTAAATTGTTACATGGCACTTAAATCTATCAGGTTTTTGGGCTGCTACCATCCTGCACCCTCCCTTTCACTGGTACTGCTGTTTATGCAAATGCAGTGTGTTAGTCCAAGAAAGAGATTGCCTCATGCAGCACCCCAAACCTCCCCCTCCGCTTCAGGAAGGTCAGTAAGTGTCTCATTACCTAATTGAAGATATGCAAATGCTGCTGCAAGGACAGGGGCAGGAACATATGGTGGGGAGAAAAGGTCTAAAGCAGTGCTAGTTCAGATTAGTTTGAACTGGCATGCAGCCCATACATACCAGACTTCTAAAGTGACTCATCCAAGAACCTGCAGTAAAAGTTATCAAGGTCCCTCCAATTTCGTGCTACTAATAGGAACTATTTGGGACCAAATTCCTCCCCACTTCATTCCCCCTGTAGCTCCAAGTGATACATAAATTAACAAGGCTATTTGCATCTTGGGTTGCTGAGTGCAATCACTGCTTTAAATGTTCTGCCACTTCATGTCTCATTGCCCATCCTCCTAAGGAAAATTTTACTAATTTCCCCCAGTTACCCTGCCCCAGAGCAGTATTTCACTCCTGACACAAGCAGCTAAAGGGGGATGCAAATGAACAGTTACCTGTGGCTGCTGTGCTGCCACTACACCAAGCTGCTATAACTACAAGAAATTATTTTGTAGAGAAACAAAAGGAGCACAGTACTGCAGCACCAGGAATGCTATTTATTCTCCATGCTAATTTATTGTGTTTATCCACAGGCTGATGATGCACTGACAGAACACTTGAAGGTGCACCAAAAGCCTGTAATGAAAATATCACTTAAATAAATGTAGCAGTGTTTTACTTTTAAACACTATTGATTCTTTAATACTTCCTTATTTTGTAACCTAGAAGCACATCTTGCTGGCTTTGTACTCTGTGAATTATAGGTACAGTTTAACTTTTGTATTTAGAAGCTCATAAGAAAGGTCAACATAAGGCTCTATTGGAATAAATGCTGTACTCCAGATAATTTTTTTTAAAGCACATTTCATTTCTATCTAAAACCAGGAGGTTGATAATGTTCTTCTGCACAGGACGTACCAGCTGTAATATGTAGCTATATATAACTATAAAAACCTACTTTGCATAAAATAAAGACCTTGACAGAGGTATTTTTGCTTAGGAAAAAGTGAAAATTGACAAAAAGAAGGAAAAAAATCATCCAGAGACAACCATGTATGCTTAAAGAATGTTAGTGGCTGAACCTATGTGAAAACTATGAACTAGGCACAGACAGTTTTAGAAACAAATATCCATGAAAGAAAAAATATATCACAATATGCATGTATTTGTGAATACCAGCAAACTGTTCACACAGCTAGATGCTCTGAAAGAGGATCAAGTCTGCAGCACTTTCTGTGATCAAATAATCGGCTCAGTAGATGACAGGAGAGTGGTGGATATTGGCTATCCTGACTTCAGGCAGGTTTTCAATGCAGTCTCCTGACAGATCCTCACATAGAAGAGGATGGATGAGAACGAAGATGGACTGAAAACTTGCTCAAAGTCCACCTGGAAGTCAGCACTTACAGGGGTCAATACTGAGTGCAATTCTGCTCAGTAGCTTCATTAATAACCTGGATGATGGAGCAGAGTGCAAATTTAGCAAGTCTGCAGAGGTCACAAAAAATGGGAGGAGCGGCTGATACACCACACATGCTTGTACCTCCATCCACAGGGCACTTGACAAGCTGGAGAATTGGGCAGATGCAAATCTCCTGCAGTTTAACAATGGGAAATGCAAAGTGCTGCCCTTGGGGAGGAACAACCCCAGGCACAAGCACATGATGGGGACTGCCAGCTGGAGAGCAGCTTGGCAGGAAAGGACCTGGGGTTCTGGTGGACACCAGGTTGAACACAAGCCAGCAGAAAAAGGGAGGGGATCCTTTCCCTCCATTCAGCTCTAGCTAGGCCACACCTGGAGTGCTGTGTCCAGTTCTGTGCTCCACAGCCAAGTACAAGGGAGACATGGAGATCCTGAAGAGAATTCAACAAAGAGCCACAAGGGTGAATGGACTGGAGCATGTCCCCTGTGAGACAAAGCTCAGAGAGCTGGGGCTGCTCAGTCTGGAGAAGAGAAGGCTCAGGGGGGATCTCAGCATATTAAGTATATAAACCTGAGTATAGAAACCACCTGGAGAGTGGGTACAAAGAAGACAGAGCCATTCTTTTCTGTTGTGCCCAACAAAAGGACCAGAGACAGCTGCCAGAAACTGAAACTCAGGAGGTTCCTTTTACCATGAGGATGACTGAGCACTGGGACAAGTGGCCCAGGTGGAGTCTCCATTCTTGGAGAGAGAAACTGTCTGAACATGATCCTGGGCAACCAACAGCAGCTCAACCTGCTTAAGCAGACAGGGTGGACCATACAACCCCCAGAAGTTCTTTCAACCTTAACCATTTTGGGATTCTGTGAATTTATAACCGCGAGATAAGGCACAAATTATCACCACTGGGCCCAAAGTGAGTGAACAGCACTGCAGCAAGAATGTACTGCAACAAGACTGCACTCATTCTGACTATTCAGTTCACTGAACTCTAAACCTAATGCCATTTTGCTATGACAATTTTCCTTAAATGTGTTCAAAAATAGCAGAAATGGTTCTGGAAATTGTGTTGAAGTGGTTTGAATTATTTTCCTTCTGACTAAATGTTTACCATTATTTGCTGTGAGTGCTGATGGGAGGCACTGAGCCCTGAAACAGCACCTATCAGAGAAGATAGGGCTATATTTTTCAACACTGGGCATTAGGTAACATACAAAATGACACAGGGAGAACCTTAAATCAGTGGGTCAGTCAGCTGAGACTTTAATATGACTGTATATTTTTCAGATAGGCAATATGAAGAGGTGTGAAAGGAAGAGGAAATACTTCATTTTGGAAGTATTTTAGTCTGATAAGAAAAGAGAGATTTATAGGAACATCTTAAGCTTTAACACTATCTTTTCAGAAAAGTGATAGCACAACTGCTTTGTATATAGCACAACTGCTTCTGGCTTTACATGCTACCAAGGAATCCAAAGAGAGTGTCTTATGTCATCCAGTATGACCAGCAATGCCAAGTATGTGAATAGTAAATGGAGAAATATCACAAATTAATGGAATTAGATTATGTAAACTATGGAGTAAGTACTTAGTAATACCTGGAACAAGACATAAAAGGCCCGAAGTCAAAGTTCCCATTCCAAACATTCACCCTCCAGAATAAAAATGATCCTGGTCAATTCATTGGTGTCTTTTTAAAACAGAGAGGTATATATAGCTGAAGCTGTCATTTTTTTTACCCTTTAAAACAATGAGAATTCATGTAAGTCATGAGCTCCAGTCTAGGTACTCACCATTACTGTAATGTGCCAGCTGTTCCCAGAAGGCCTTGTGCAGGTCTGTTAGAAGCTCTTCCTTTTGTCGGACTGAAAGATTGTTCTTCACAGTTAAGTGGTCCAGAATGTTTGACACAGTATTTAATCTGCCCTTACACTCTTCTGGTATAGAGGACTTCAGTGAATCAATCATTTTCACCATAAACTCCCAGCTGAATAACCTTTCCTGAATGTCCTAAACCAAACATAAAGTCTTGTTTAGAAACCAAGATTCTATCTTTAGTTGTGCTTTCCTTTCATTGAACTATTGATTCCCAAACCACAAAGAAAACCACTGAGGCTTCTCAAAACCATGTGAATCACCATCTTCATGTACTTAAATACTTCTGAAAGTCTTGATCAGTGCAGGCTAGCAGCAGGTTTATTGCATGTGAAGTTGCAAGAGCTAATCTAAAATTATTGGTGCTTTTCATTATTTGCAGCTGTCAAGAAGACATTAAATCTGGAAAAGATAATAACAGCTTTGCAGAAAAAAGTTAAATACTCAAGGAGGATAGATGGACAGAAGACAATATCGAAGTCCTGGACCTCTTTTCAAGATACTATATGGCACACCAGTAAAGGTTCTCATTTTGAAATGAGGACACATACCTGATTCAGATAATGCTGTGATTCCTTCAAATATACAGTCAGACAGAGTTCAATACATGTACTAAAAATTACTATAATTGCCTACTGCCCAGCAGCTTTCATTGCACTATTAAAGAAGTAGCCCATGATCACAGTAGGGAAAGATTTCCTGGGTGAAAGTGCAGCTGCTTTAAGCAATGCTGCAAGGTAGAAAGAGTTTGACAATGCTGTACTAAGTTAACAGCTGGACTGGATCTCAGGGCTCTTTTCCAAACCAAATGATTCTATGATTCTCTGACCTACTGTAAAAAATAGAGATGTATCTACAATGACCTCTGCAATGAGATTTCAGCATCATCAGTAGTGACTTCAGGCAGGAATATCTCCTGTATCTGTATCCAGATTATCTTATCTGCAGTCTTCCCATCTGAAGAACTTACTGTGCAGCAGCCCAGTTTGGGTCATGTGTGACAAGCAGCAAAGGCTTTTTCATACCTGGCCACCTCAGTCTACTGAGCTGCTCCAGTGCAAAACAAACAAGTTAATAATTACTGCATCTGTTTATACACCAAATTACTAATAAATGCAGTGATTCCAATTGTGTGTTAATCTATAAATTACATACAACTCTTTCAGCACATCCTGTGCAATAAAAAAGGAAGGATCTGTTAAGATTTAACACAACATAAAGCACAGTGCTGGTGCATTTATGAACGCAGTTTTCCCTCTTCCAACCATATTCATAAGAGCTGATAAGAATTTTCAATTCAAACTGAAGTCACTGAACACACAGAATCACCCTCAAATTTAAATTAGGATTTGTCAGTCAAAGTGAAATACATATTTTTAAAGAAAATTAAATTTTGTAATGCCCACAGTAACAATTCTCCATCCACTGGATCTTATGCTCTCACTCCTGATTCACCAGCTGCATTAATAATACTTTTTCCTTTACTTACCTAAATGGTATTCTGAGAGTTAGAACTCAAATACAGAGAGTTCACCTTCCTATGAATCTTCCTAAAGTGCAATGGAAGTTGAGCTCTCAGCAATAAAGCTCAGAGAGACAACTGGATTAAGCAGTCTACATCACTCCTGAGGCAGGACTGACAGACTCTGCACTGACATAATTCTTTCTGCTCATATTGACTAAATCTCTTTCAACTTTTATTTCTTTTTTACTTTACCATCGCCTGCAAGTCTTGAGATTCACTTAACAAGCTTTCAACTGCAATCATCTTCTCAGTCAGATCCATCATTATCTTTGTGGCTTTGGCACTTGAGCATTTTGATTGGTCCAAAAAATGCTGCTGGGCTTTGTCAGTCTGCTTCCAGAAGGCTTCCATCTGTGGAATATGAATCAAAAAACAACCCATGTTCCCTCATTAATCATCTGGTATTTCATTACAGAAAGAGGCATATATATGAGTCTACTGAAATACAAGTTACAGACAACTCTCAGAATTAGTTATATTGAACAATTTGCAAAGATAAAGAGAGATTATGTATTTTATATATACAAAATAGATATATAACATATTGGTGGTGGCACCTAACCAGTAAGTCAAACCTGACCTTTTAAAGTAACTGTCACAATTCTTTTTAACTAGCTAAGAATTTGTTAATTCTCTACATATTGCATCTATAAGAGCCTATAATGTTCTTAGTATTGATGGTAAAAACCCAGAAGACAAATTGCATCACTTTTATTCTGGGAAGTTTATTTAGCTGTAGGAGCAGGTTTTCTAGTCAAACAACATTTTTATAAAAAAAAGAAAAACTGAAAATTATTACTGTTTTACACCATCAAAGTCTTTCACAGCTAGGTGCTACATAAGCACTTTGCTGGCTGGAATTAAATACTTTATGTCAGCACAGTGTATGTGCCAATTCTAATAGATTATTATATGGACAATCCCTAGTTTTAGATTCTGATTCAATAAACATGACTGTGCACACTGTCAATATTCTGTGCTCTGTGGGATTACTCGTACACATGAAGGTAAAAAATGCATACATCACCACGATTTCCATTAAGTACCCAAGAATTTTGGGGGGAAAAAAGTGATTATGGCATCTGTGAGTATGGCAAAAATCCCTTTATATTCTCAGAGGAAGACTGGATTAGTTCAAGGTACTGAGCTATACAAATCTGCATAGAGGGAAATTATTTTCAGTACAACGAAAAGCATCTGCAGGCACAAGAGTGACAGAGCCACTGAAGGATGATCACTGCTGGAGAATAAATGCCTCATGTTCCTCAGCAAGGTTGCCAGCAATTATTTTTACATGACTAACGCTGGAAAACTCTAAACAAGCATTTTTCCACTGAGCAAAGTTAAAGTACAAAAGAAAGTTGACACAGATGTTCCAATGTTACTGGGATTTCCACTATAAAGTGAAGGGCTCAAGGAAAGCAGAGAAAATTCCCAGTGAAACACTTAAGCAGCAGACATTAAAAAATGTTAACTCCTGTATGAAAAAGGCCCAAGGCAGAGGTGATGGGCTGTTTGGTCCAGGGCTGAAGTGCCACAGTCAATCAGCACAGGCAGCTCACAGAGCTGTCACTCTCTCATTTTCATCAGCAGTCAATTTGCTCAAACTTCAAAAACAGGAATGGGAAGAATATTACTCAGTTTACTGGAGAATAGGACATAGAATGTTCTTAACCTCCAGTTTTCTAGCCTGAATCTAGACTGACACCGTGAACCTACTTTAGAGAAAAAAAAACCAAATGCCTGCTATCAAACGGTATTTTCACATCAAAAAATGTAAATATATTCTCATGTGGAAAGCTGCTAAAAAAAAAGGCTTTGCTTTAGTAAATGCACAAAACATACTAAAACATTGCCCAGCAACTACAGTTTTAGTACTTCTTTCTGCTGGAAAAAAAAGTAGGCTCTTATTACTCCCTTACTCAGTTACAGGGATTGACAAAAGCAAGGGGCGAGGATCACATTCCTAAAAGACAGGCTCTATATAGGCTTGAAATAAATCTTATCCTCAGACAAGCTCCAGACGTTTCTCAGCCAATAAAACAGTAGTGTTTTACAAAAAGCATAAAAATGTTTTATTTATAAAAACATACTGACACCCAAAGGGAGCTGGAAATATTTTGCTGGGGCAAAGTAAAAATATTTTCAGGACACATATAAAATACTAACTGGGGACTACTCAACAAAACCATTGCACTAAAGAACTCCCCACCAAAAGAATAACATTAAAATAAAATTTTAGAAAAAAATTAGATAGTTACATTATCTATTATGTGCTCGGAATATTCCCTTTCCCTCCTTTCCAGGTCTTCCAGAGTCTGGAACTCTGAGTTACGGGCTCCTGACATTTCAGTATTCTGGAGTCTAGAGTCAAGTTGTTTCTGTAATTCTTCAAAATCCTGGGGGAAAAAAAATTCAAGTGATTACTTAAACAGAAAAACAGACATAACTTTTAAATTTGGGAGTGAAACTGTATGTCAGTTCTGGCTCATTGTTAAGGAAGCTGAACAGGAGTGTTCAGAAAGTTCTGTTCGTGGTAATGCACCTTCTGTAGCAAGCAAGGAAATCTCCAGATATATGGCAACTCTGAATAATTAATACAAATACATACATTTCCACTAGGATGTAAGTACAGTCAAGACCATAATCCATCTCTGCTGAATTCATTAGTAAACACTGCTTCAAGAGCTTTTACACTAATAATCCCTACAATCTATCTACCAATATTTTTATTTTAATGCATGTGCCCCATCTTAAATGGCAGCTATGAGTGTACAGACTGTGTTTAAAAGCTCAGGTAAGTATCCAGGTGATAATCAGATAGTGATTCCTGCAGAGTGCTAGATGAACACACATGGATGAACACACCTGTAATGCTCATAAGGCGGCATGATTACATAAGGTTTCACAGTTTTTCAGGGTGATTTTTTATGAGAGCTGATGTTGCTGACAAATACTAGTCTGCTGCCATTGCCTAGCAAGCTGATAGTGAAAAGGGTGACTCTTCCTTCACTGCAACATGCCTTTCATAGCAAGCACTGATTTCTAACACCATCCACTTTTGGCTATCAATGCATTAACTTGATACCCTTATGCCTTAAAGAAAAATAAGTAGAGTTTGACAAGCTTCACTAACAATTTCATCAAAATCCCATGAATTTTTATGATGCAGAATTAAAAGTGGAAAAGGCTGTCTGCAATAAAACATGCAACATCTCTTTTACATGGTGGTCATAACCAGCCTTGTTTCTTGCATGATATCTCACCTCTAAGACTGTCAGGTTTACAAGATCTTTCTCTACCTCATATAGGACACAGAAATCCCATACTGGCACTTAAACAACTGGACTTCTCTGGCAATTATTGTATCTAATTATTTGGATTTAGTCCTTGTGTTGCAGCATCTTAGGAGCATGAGGACACTGATGCCATCAAACTTCACTGAGGATTAGGTTCTATCAGGAAACATGCCTACTCTAGATCAGCTCTGTTTATAATTTGAAATCATTACCAAAAGACCACCAGTAAAAAGATTTTGCACATCTAATCTCACTTTTCATCCAGTAAATACAATAAGCTTTAATACTAAATCTGAGGATTTAAGGCAGAAGAGTGCTTTAAGGCAAAATACCTTCTGATATAAATCATAGGGTACAACTACAGAGATTCCTTATAGTAATTCACAGATTGTGAGACTGTACCAAGTGTTCAACAACTAGAGCTCATGAGCTGATAGACAAATACCCAGATGTGAAATTCCACCTACATGTAAGAGAAGCATAATTGCTGCTGTGATTAGGCTGCTCTCAGCACAAACATTCAAGACTTGGACTGGCAGGGCACTGGATAACCTTACCTAAGACAAAGCTTCCTACAGAAGGCTGGGCCAGACAATCTCAAGATATGCTTCTCAATCCAGATTTTTCTGTGACTCTAAACTGGAAAGTAGAACCAATAGCTCTCCTATTTTCTACAGTTTTGTAAAGCTTTTTGCTCCTTCTAATAACCTTGACAATAGTACTGTGACTCTACCTGAAACACATTGACTGTCATATATATATCTCCCAGTTCAGAAGTGGCATATAGACTATGATGCAAGTACATGAAAGAAAAAAGGATGATGAGGAAAATAAGTATATTTTTCCCTGATGAAAGCCTTGACCGTCATACTGCTACTTTATTTCCTGCTATTTTATTATCAGCAAGATACCTGGGACCAAACAAAGCCCCTGGTAATTAGAAATTATTAAATCTGAGTGAATAGGGTTCAAAATGTTCTGTTTAAATGGAGTCAACTACAAAAATAGTTTATCTTTAGCAGATTACGTAGATCACTTCATACAAGGAGGAAAAGCATACAAGCTAATGTGGAAAATCAAGTAACAAGGGAGTTTCTTTGCATTTTCTTCAAAAATAGATTACAAATGACATGGCTGTCCAAAAGGAGTAGGTGAAATGGCCTGCTGTAGTAATAAAACTAACTCTTATTTTGTATGGTCTTAAGTACTAACCAACAAACTCACTTACATTTTCCTGATTTAAAAGGATCTTCTTCAACAAACCATCAGTAATCTTCTTTTTACGATGGAAGTCTGTGAGGTATATCTTGAAAATCTGAATAAACATCTGTTTAAAAGGAAGAAAACAACACCCAGGTTAAGTGCCCGTTCATCACTGTAAGGACATCTTTGTGATAACTTTTGCTGATTTAAATCAATCAGGGAGATTATAGCGAATCTTAAGTGAAACAACAGATAAATTAACAGATTTATCACCAGCAATTCTCCAGTACTTCCACTGTGAAAAATTCTCCGGTTTTGGCTCCAGTGGGATACTGGAAGATGGTGTTACACATAATCTCATATATCCTTGTAACCAGACAGACACATTTTAAACTATCCTTGACTGGATAAAATGCAGATCACTTGAAAATACAAAACCCATTTTTCTAAAGTTTAATGAACCCCTAAACTGGAAGATATTAACTATTCAAAAGATACTAAAGACTCATTACTCAGACTTCAACTGTAGTCAGCCACATAATACATCAAACATTTTTATATACGACCCAAAAGAAACTATCTCAAGTTCTAGCTAGCTTCTCTTGCAAGAAAATAACTTATTTTCCATTTGTGTGCCTTTTTTAACTGTAATACTAGTGTCTTCAAAAACACATTTTAGATTTTTTAACATGGAAAACTTTTGCTTAACCTTTTCCCCTCTTCCCTCAATTAGAGTTTCAGTGTAAGGTTAATTCGCTTCATTAGTAACTGCTGCAGCATTTTGCAGTGTGGAAATCAAAATACATGAAATTTAACAGCCACCTGCCTGTTCATTATAATCTTGAAAACGAGATGATGCAGAACTTCCACGCGTAAAACATATAAAAACATAAATGCATATATATTTACATATAGAAACAGTTATTGAAGCTCATGTCAGGTGGGAAATCTGGGAAATATAATTAGAGCCCAATAGAAGAGGAAAACATATGGCAGTCATATTTTGGATCTCACTTGCAAATGTTTTGGACCAGGATATCATATGAAGTAAAAAGAAAAAAAGAGGGTTCAGGAGAAGACTGATAGAAAAAGATGTATTTCCTTAGAACTTTATGCCAAGAAAAACTGAAATCAGAGAAAGCAGAGTGGGAAAGAAAGCAATTATTCTCAGACTGACTTATTTTTTCCCTGTTTTAGCTTCTGACAAAAATATAAAGCTATTATCATATTCAGCTAAAGGTCTAAGTCCTTTGTGGGTATTTCTAGTGGGCCACAAAGTATGTTAAGTGCTCGTTTTCTCTGTGTTTCTGTGATTACATCAATATGTTGCTACTTACCTTCCTTAGAAATTGATTATTAACTTTGATATCAAGTTCAACCTTCTATAATCAAGCTAAATTTCCTTCTGGAATCTGATCACAAGTTCCCTTTCTCATCTAACTAGATATGGATAATCCATCAAATGAGAAACTGTTTCCCAGGGTTACTTTCCTGTTTCCTCCTTTGGGTTGTGTAGAAATTTCTTCAGAAAATCCCACCCTTTGAAATATTCTCAGTGGATTTATTAAATTCTAACAGAAATTATCAATTTTGTTTAAACAAAGCTCAAGAAAAGAGTGGGGGAAAAGTTATAGACTTTATGTCCAGATTTGTAGTTACCAGATTTGTAGCTAAACCTCAATAGCAGTAATGGTGCTGATCATGGCTAGGCACCACAAACAATCATTACTGAATATCCCATAATATCCCAAAACCTTAATTGTACTTTGTTTTTCTTTTCTTTTTTTTTTCCTTGTCAGTTTTGGATGCTGTGACTTGATGCAGGTAGTTACCTATGGTTTAAATGGTACCTTAATCCTACAATTATAAAAATTCAGAACTATTGTACTTACCACAATGGTACTGACGGAGATGAACTGAATTTTCCATTTTATTCCAAAAGCTTTAGAGTCACAACAAACAAAAAAGCAAGTTTGTCCTTAAGACAAACTCACCTACTAAATAATTTATTACCTCTTCTTATGAGCTTCAAGTGCTGTATGTTAATCTCTGGAGTAATGTTTAAAACCAATTTTTTGTATTTGCTATATTGGTATTTCACAGACCAGTATACTTCATCATATTTTACTTCCTTAGGAAGCTCATATATATGCAGAGTAGGAGGTCAATAACGTGGAAATGCAAGTCTGCTGCATTACATCTCACCTAGCCAGCTGTTTATGTTATTTCCTAAACTAATATTCAACTAAGATGTTCAAAACAATGAGCTATAAATGAGATATAAGTACCTACCACATTTTTTTCTTTTCTGAGTTCAGTATCAAGAAGCATGAGATCTTGTAAAGTAAGACTGCAAAGGCAGAGCTTAACATCGAAACTAAAACAAAGATTAAAAATGCATTTATAGCAATCTAAATGACAGTTACACAAAAAGACAACACAATATGTTTCATTTAACCACTAGATCCTCCTAAAAACCCTGCCCCAAAACAGAAGTAAAGTTACTTTATTTCTACATTGCCTCCTTTTTCAGAAAAGATTTCTGAATGTAAAAGTAAACAAACATAGAGCTTTCAATAAAGTTGGTGCTGCAGTTTCCTCTAGAAAAAGACAAGGCAAACACAGTCATGAGTGGATTCAACCAGGGAAAGCAGGGCTTTAAATTGAAACAGGCATAGTAAGAGTGGATATTTTGTAAACATTCTTCATTGCTGGTAGCTTTCCCAGTTCCTGGGACACAAACATGATTTTGTTACTCTTGCTAATGAGAGTGCAGACACATGTATTCATCTAGGGTTACCTTGCCGTGGTGCAGCTGAAAGGAAATCAGAGCTGACAGTCCATTTCAATTACCTCTACCTGCTCATCAGCAGTGTCAGAGAGGAACTGTTCTCCCAGAGTAAGAAATGATAGTTCCCATTAAAACAGAGAGAACAGAACACTGAGTGTTCTCAAGGCACCTGCAGTGTGAGATGTCATTGTACAGGGCAGAGAGCTCCATCCCCAGCACACGTGAACTGAGCATATGAGACATAACAAAGACATCTCCTTATCCTAACAGTGACACACCTTTTATGAGACAGCTTTTGGCCAGCTCTGATTCTCAAAATTTCACAAAGAACAGGATGACTTCCAACAACTTAATGTATTAATCTCCCAACAACTTTTTTAGGGTTATAAGCAGATAATCCTGTCCTGATGTGGCAACCGTGTGCATTCATACCCAGCCTTTCACCTTTAGTGGCTGTCCTAAAAACACAGGAATTGACCAAGCAAGGGCAGGTTTACTGCTTACCTCTCACATGTCAGCACTTCAGGGAAGCTGGCCACCTTTAGAAAGGCTCGGGCCTGAAACCTGTCATCACTTGTTGTGGAATGGATTGTTGTGGAGGAGCTGCAGTCCTCCTTGTCTCCCTGGCTCAGGGATCCCAGGCTGCCTGACACGGATGTTTCCACCACTTGATTAGGCAGAACTGCTTGTTTTGGATTCTCATGCAAAGATGGATTTGATGAGCCATCTGCCAGAGGCTACAAGTAAAAGGAAATTCACAAAGTCAATTAATACAACACAATAAGGAAATAAACATCACATCAATTTTCAGTGTTTACTTTTAAGGGAAAAGTTAAACAGTATACACAGCAAAAGTGTTTCCATGTACATGAGAGGCTTTTGCATTGCCCAGGAAAGCATTCTTCCATTGTAGTTAGCTGCTTTGTGTGCTTTCTCTTTCAGATCCTTGTGGTGTTTTTCTTATGGCTCCTTAGACAGATCCAACTCCCATTAATGTTAAAGGGCAGACAAGCTCCCTTAAATACAGTGAAAATTGACTGGACCATGTAAAGATTGCAGGTTCCAGCAATGAAGGGTAGCTGAAAGCAGCTGACACTTTACAGAATAAGCCCTGAGTCAATGGACTATAAAAAAAGGAAAGATCCCTATTAAGCAGATTGGCAGTAAATTTTCTTCCATTACTTGACTCTGCAATTTACTCTGACACAGAATGATTGCCATTAATTTTTACAAGCAGAATCTACAACCTTACCCTAAATTTCTGGTTGATGGGATAGATCACTTTTGCCTTTAATGCAAATGCTGCAATGTTACTGTTCAGAGGAGACTCACCTTCCTGTATGGAAAAGAACAGAAAATCATTTGAGAACAGCAGTAGATCTGGCAATTATTCACTTTAAGTATTGTGAGCTCCTTTTTGTTACACAACTTAAATGCTCCTATTAATAACTGTTTATTGATTGTCTCTGCTTTGGTGCAAGAAGTCTTCTCATAAGGTTCATTCCAAGCAGGAAAACTTGAAAAGGGAACTCTTGTCATTATCACTGCTACAAAATATTTCTAATTCTGCAGGAGAAAATAGGTAGTATCTGGTATTTGCAAGGTATTTTCATTTCGTGTCTTGTCACCACCTCCACACCATTAGCAACAGCTAAAGATTTTACAAATGAGACTAATAATAAAAACTACTGAAGGATAATAAACTCCACAGATATCATCATGGCCATAAATTCTGTCTTTCAATTTAAATAAAGAAACAATAAATTAAGAAAACACAGTCATCATTTTTTCCCAGGAAAAACTTCTATAATACAACCCTTACCCAAAATCTAGAGAAAATAACAATGTTTTTCCAAATAACTTTTAATAAATATTGAATTTTTTTCACACAATTTTCTGTATTACATAATCTGACTTTCTGCTACTGCCTTTTCTATATGCTGGAACAATGGGATCATAATTTTTTTGAGAGGTTAGGTATGGCTTAATAAAAGTTTGTCTATAAATAGTAGATAAAATATGTAAATCCAAGCACTAGGACTTCCTATTTTACCTCTTTTGGTTTTGTCATATGAAAGACTGATTTGTCAAAATACAGGATTTTTCATAAAGCTTTTTCTAGGAAATATCAAAGCACTAATAGAATCTAAAAATGGAAATGGAAAGAGCAAACTGTGTAATTCACTGGACTTCTACCATTGCACTTTTTCATCTCCATTTCATTTATTTCCACTTTTGGGTTCACTGATAAAGTTGCCCCTGGTGAGCAGTCCCAGCACTGCAGTATCCCATCAGGGACAGGAGTGGACAGAGCTACTGCTCTGCAGTGACTGGAGGCAGAGCAGCCAGTGCAAAGCTGCAAAGTTGTATTGCAGAGTGCTAGAACTAACACATCCTGCTTCTCAGCAGGCATAAGTAACACACAATTATTATTAATACAGTAATTATGGTTTTATTGCAATGTGAAAAGTCTCAGAATGAAAATACCTGTTTTTCTGAAGTGCTCTAACCTAATTAAAAGCATTTTCCATTTATGCTTCTTCATAAAATGTCAATTTGATGCTAGTAACAGCAAAAGCCTCTGGAAATCAGAACAAATTAGTAGAAAAAAATACGTATAATTTCAGTGGTTAGACAGACAGGTGGGAGAAAGTCCCCTCAAATAACAAGGTTACCTCTTAATGTCTTATAAATGAGCCATGTTATGGAAATGGATAAAGTTGTGAATTATCACCTTTACAAGACTGTGATCCCATTTCAAAAACACTGGCAATAAGCATGAAGATGCAAAATTGTGTAAGCTCTCCCACAATATTTACACTTCAAAAAATAACCTAATCCATGCTCACTTTTAATATTCTACTTTAACTCAAGCCAAATGACCAAGCATGTTGTGTAACCACTCCTGATCACAAAGGTGAAATGAAGATTCATTACCTGTCAGGATTTAAACCAACAGTTTCAATGTTAACAATAACATTTTCTTGAAACCAGTTCTTGTTACAAGCTAAGCACTAGACTGGCTGGTTCTGACTGACATTTTATCCATGTATTTAATTTATGTATAATAGACTGAATGAGTCAGCTGAACTGCACGCTTTTAAACGAGCAGCTTAAATCACAATCTTTAGCTCCAGCAAGACCAGTCAAATCAGCTTTGGGTAAAAGACAGTGACTACACAGTAGGACTGGTTCTCCATTTATTTTGGGATTATTAAAAAAAAGTTAAGTTACTTAGATGTTAGTTATATCAGATGTTTCCATGGAGAGTGGGTTGTTAATTTTATATTTCTACTTTTTTTCACAAATTCTCTAACTGTCTTTGAATCCCAGCTCACCACAGTGGTCTTTCAGCACTTACAAACTTTTTCTTATGTTAATAGTGTTAATTTATCCCATTAGCCTTTTGAAACTAAGGAAAACATTGAGATGAAAGCAAAGAAGTCTCTGTCCAAAAAGAACTCAGGATCTTGATTAAAATATCCAAAGAGTGCCCTGGGAGAAATGGAATTCATAAGGGGAATAAGTGCCTGAAATGGTTGCATTCATAAGCAGCAATCAACTCCCACTCTCCATCTTACACTTTTTCTGAACACTTTTACAAGTCTCTCTCCAAACTCACTAAAATTGAGACAATTTGGAGCAGGCCCTGAACATGCTTACTGCTACATGCAGCAAAATGGAGATCCACCTGTAGGAGCAGAGCTTTACCTCCAGCACCATCTCCTCTTTTGATGTATAGGGTTCTGCTTTACTTTTCGTGAGTGTGTGCTCTTTTTCATCAGCATTGAAGCTTTCCAGAAGACTTTGAGAATCATCTTTCTGAAATTCCAAGAGAAAACATAAAATGTAACACTTGAGATCATGCAGGTTAACTGGAAACATCTTCCACAGCAGCCTGGATACATTCATGTCTCCATCATGAGAATTATTCTAGTATTAGTTGAAAACTTTGGAAAAATACAATCTGAAAATAGATGAAAATGTTACATATTCAGAAAGGAATAATTAAAATTAATAAACTTTTAAATTTGTCATTCCAGGAGTAGAATTTTAATCTAAAAATGTTTTAAGAGGCCATGAACTTGTCAAATCGATCCATCTGCTCTCAAAATGTCATACTACAGACTTCGGAGTCAACCTCATGGTCTGAGCTCAAACATCTCAATTACAGCAAGTTAACTAAAATTGTCTATAATTACCAGCAATAAAGAGAATGCCAAGTATTTTTTGTCTCTGGCCACGGGACAAACTTCCTAAATGAAGCTTTATATGCATGGAAGCTCCTGCCAGGGAGAAGTAACTATCAGAAAATGTTCATCACCTTCATTCCCCAAAAGCTGCCCATATTATTGGCCTCACTTCACAAACACAAAAAGCCACAGGTAGGGACACAGATACTGTGTGGCAATGAAACCTCCTGCTACACATGATCTTCCCTACACACTACAGAGATCAGAAAACAACACTAATGTGCCTCCCTCCAAACACAGCATTGCAAAGATTTTATTTTTTTTTTTTTTTAGTGAAGGAAAAGATAGCAGCCACACTACATGGATGACTTTTAAAATTCTTTATCAGGTTTTCAATCCACTGACTACTTTTGGATGTAGTAGACGACTACATCCGGCTGCAGCCCATATGCATGTCACTCTCTTATGGAAAGGTTCACTTTAAATGATTTGGCCATTTGGCAGGTAAAGCAGTCCATTTTCCCAGAACACAGAGAACAGCCCAGCTTTGGAACACACTCAATCCTGTATGACTTGCCTCTGTCACCTCTCTACATCTTAGATGATTCAGTAATTCAGATTACATTTTTGGGTTAGCCTTTTAGATGTGCTGAAGTGCAGACACTGGTTCCTAAAAATATACTGATGAGAAAAGAACAGCAACAAATCTCCCTCAGCAATCTTGTAATTTATTTGTTACCACAGTAAAGAGCTCTTCTTAAAACTATCCCAGCGTATCCTATGTACAAACCAACAAATAAGAGAGTTATGCATCCTCCATGCATTCAAGTCCCACAGATTTGGGCTATGATCTATAAAATAGTTGTAATTATTATAACTTAGGCTATAATTCAGGCTGAGTGAGATTAACTGGGGCTGAGTGACAAATGTATTGGCTTACAGTGGTGCTTAAAGATGCTTCAGGCTCCAGGTACTTGCCCTGCTAACACACTAAGGATAATTTAGCTGCTTGGGATGGAACATATACTCAGGAAAGCTATCCCTGCTTTTACTTTGGATACAGAAGGCTGCAATATGTGCAGTTCAGCACCTGCTTGCTCCATAGCATTGCTGGGGCAGATAGTGGGAAGGAGGAACAGCCTAAGGTTGTCCTGTTCAATTGGGGAAATCAGACCCACAGGATGCAACCTTCCCACCCTGCAATGTGCTCTGTATGCACCAGCAAGCAGTTTATTTTTCCTTCAAAATAAATAACCCTTTTAGGGCAGCAGCACTGATTTTATTAGCATTTAAACATCTAAATGCATCTGAAGATCCAGACCAGGGAGAACTGGCAGCTTCTATTCCCTATTGACATATATGGCATAAAGGATAAAAAGGATAAAATTGCACATGACTACATTTGAGTTGGTAGTGGCAGTACAATAAAGATATACCCATTAAGGCATGGAAAATCAGGAATTGAATCAGAAGGGCTTGTACTTGCACAGGATGCATTGATCCAGCATTTGAAGTGTCTCCATTACTACACTAATGTCTGGCTTCAAACAGAACTTCAATCCTCCAACTTAAAAGCAGTTGGGAACTAGAGAGTTTGTCTCCTATGTCATGTTTAATGATGATCAACACCAGCAGATACACACATGCAGCAGAGCTGTTATAGCTGAGAAAAGGTGTGGCGATAAACCAAGCTGGACCAGACTCTGCACCTACAGGCTGGCAAAACTCTGCAGAACTCCAAATCCCACTGCTGTGCCAACACCAACCACTGCTACATCCAGTCAGTCCAGCATGGCCTGGGTCTAAGTGGGATGGGAGAATAAAGCATAAATCAATAACAATTCCCAGAAAATATATCTGCCTGGTAGATGGGTGCCTGCCTGGTTCGGTGGGTGCATGCTGCCTCTACAATCTTCGAGCCCAAAGAAAAGTTATGAAATAGATAGGAACCACAGTACTTAAAAGAGAACAGCAAGTATGTTATTAACAAAATCGCACACTTTAGAAAACCATGTTAGTTTGGCATCAAGCAAACCATCAGCAGTGCTCAGGGTCCTTTATTTCTTTAGGTATCTATGTGCATACTCTCAGTGCAAAGGTATTGCAGTGGGTTAGTACTAATACTCAGTGCTGTGTTGTAAAATGAACTTTGGTAAAGTCTGTAAAATACTTTGGAAATAAAATTACTGGTAAGAGTTTATTTTCAATTATCTCACACAGCTTCTGCAAACCAGGTACATCTTCCATTATCCCCAAAAGCAACACTGCCTCGTACACGAAGCGATGGTTGCAAGAGGCAACTTGCACGTCACAAATGTTAGAGATTTGAGACGGGGACAACACTCAGAACACTTCAACACTTTCACCGGCCTCCTTTTAGAGTTAATCCACTTCTTTCAGCAACTTTTAAAAGTAAGTAGTGAAATCATTTCCAGCAGAGGCGTGGCAGGAATTACGGGGCTCCGCACCCACGCCCGCTGCAGCGCGCACCGCTCGCCCCGAGGCAGCCCCGGCTGTCCCATGCAGCGGGCAAAGCCCTTCCCGGCTGTCCTGTGCAGCGGGCAAAGCTGGCAGGCAACTCCTCCCGGGCCCTCCACCCCTCAAACCTCGGCAAACCCCTCCTGCTCCCCCGAGCCGTTCTCCCGCGCCCCGTCCCCGCCGGCCCCGCGTACCTCTCCGCCCCGGCGCGGCCCGAGCGCGCAGCGGCAGAGCAGGGCGGCGGCGGCGGCGCCCAGCAGCAGCCCCAGCAGCGCGGCGGGAGCCAGCAGCGCGGGCAGGGCCTGCAGCGAGTCCGCCCAGAACTGCAGCCCCACGGCCCGCAGGCAGCCCTCCACCGCCGCCATCGCACGGGGCCCGGCCCGCGGCGAGGAGAGGGCCGGGCGTGAGGGGAGGTCCCGCTGCTCGGGGGCCCTCTCCCCTCCGCCCTCGCCGCGGTGGGAGGAGACCGATGGCGGGTGGATGCCGCGGCTGAGGCCGGGCCTGATTCGGGGCAGCGCCTGGAGAAATCTCCGCGACGCCGTCCGCACCCGCGGAGGGTCCGCCCGCTGTCATGGGCTGGCCGCTGGCCGGGCTGCTGCTGGCGCTGCTCCCCTCCGCGCCCGCTCAGCCCCTCGCAGCGGGCACTGGGCGGGGCCCGGCCCGGCAGCCCTGCGCTCGGACGGCGGCTGGGGTAAGCGCGGACCCGCGGTGCGCGGGTGTGAGCGGCCCCCGGCCGGCGGGCGGTGCCGGGCTCCGGGCAGGCCGCGGGACGGTGCCGCAGCCCCCGCGGCCGGGCCGTGCTCGGGAGCGGGGCAAGGCCCGGCAGCGGGCCGCTTCCCCGGCACTGCGGCTGGGGGAACGGCCCGGGAAGCTGCCGGGCACCGGCGTGGTGAGGCAGCCGACAGATTCTGGACAGGGTCCTCTGTACGCTGGAGAGGGTCCAGCAGAGGGCCACGGAAGCGATGAAGGGTGTGGGGCATCTCTGTTACGAGAAGCGATTAGCGGAGCTGGGCGTGCTTATTCTATAGAAGAGAAAACTGAGAGGGGATCTCGTTAATACATAGAAATATTTCAAAGGTGGGCATCAAGAGGATGGTGCCAAACTCTTTTCAGTGATAGCCGGGGACAAGACAAGGAGCAATGTCCATAAAGTAAAACACAAGAAGTTTCACCTCAACATGAAGTACTTTTTTTCATTGACGGTGGCAGAGCATTGGCACAGCTGCCCAAAAGAGGTCTTGGAGTCTCCCTCTCTGGAGACATTCCAGACCCACCTGGAGGTGTCCCTGTCACCTGCCTTGGCAGGGGATTGGGCTGGATGATCTCCAGAGTTCCCTTCCAACCCTAATGATGCTGTGTCTGTGCTTTGCTGTGCTTCTGAGCAGAGGCCCTTTGTGTTTATCTAGTCACAGCACCTCAGCTCAGTGGTGTCAGTCTCCAGTGAGGAGTGCAATAGCTGTTAGGATGGAGCTTTTATGTTCATTCTTTCTCCTTATCTAGGTTTGTGTCTGTCAAGCCATCTCAAAATGTGTTGACATTGTTATCTTTTGCCCTTACTGTACAGTGGGGATTAGAGTGAGTTACAAATGTAGTTTGTTGTTGGGATTACAGAAAGACTAATAAACAGGAAATTGTATTGCAGGAAAACAAACAAACAAAACCCTCCCAAACCCAGGACCTTCCCCAAAACCAACAAACAGCACACCAAATTACTTTACCAGAAGAACACAATGAAGAAAATTGCCCCTAACATGCTGTACTGTAACCGTGGTGTTGACAAAGTCAGTATTTAACATTACTCACATGCAGTGCTTGGTAGCAAACAGAAACAGTGAATGTGGCTGATGTCATCAGGCTGAGTTAGATCCCTGTTGATTACCCACATCCCTACCTCTCTATTAGCTCCTGCAAGGCAGAATCTTTGATAAACAAGAACTTGCTTGTATGACTACTACATCTTGATCAAAACACTGGGCAACAAAACTCCTTAAAAACATTGATTTCTTCTACTGATGTTTTGAGTGGTGATTTCTATAGCAGTGTCTAGGCACAGGCAGGAGGCTGTCACAGATTGCCTTGCAGGCTGCAGTTTTATCATGTGGCCCCTTTGAAAGGCTCTGTGGAGTTCTCTGGAGGAAAAATGAGTGTAATGTCAGTGGGCTTGATATCTCATATTGACACATTCCTGCTGCCTCCTAGTGATCAGATTTTCCTGTGTCCTCAAATAGGCCTCTGAAAAGGGCAAAGAAAGATTATTTAATGAAAGCAAACTAATAGCCAGCCCAGCTCCACTATTGTGCAGGGACCCATCCTGATAATATGGAGTGTAAGTACAATTGGAGCCCCAAGTGTGCATATCCACACTGGGCAGCAGAGCCTCATACTGCTTAACAAGCTGTGGGAGAACTCTAGAGCCAAGCTGTGTCTCTTATAGTTAATTTTGGAGAAACTTCAGACTTTGTAGGATAGGCTTCTGTGTAATTGTGTAATTGAAGTATAAATTCAGCGTAAAAATTCAATAATAGATATTTATGAAAAGTGCTTTTTTAATAATTGCTCTCTTCCAGGTTTTTGAAGATAATCTGTGGCTTCAGAAAGAGATGGGATGCCTAGGAATGGCAGGTATGCAACTGTTTCCTTTCTCTTTTCAGCATTGTGGGGTCCCAGGACTCACAGGGCATGTGTGTGAAGGTGAGTAGGGGCCTGGAACTGCACCCTGATGGCCTGCTGGCATCAGTGGGACTGTCAGTCTTGAGCTACAGGAGAGTGTTTGCACAGAAATTAGGAACATGGGGGTTTTAGGCTCTCTAAATGGATCATCTAGAATGAAGCCCTTGTGAGAAGGCCTCAGTTCATACCCTGCCCTGCATCATTTTCAGGAAGAGCCCTTTTTCAGTATTAAATATAATGCTATAGGGGAGCACCCTCTGATGTCCAGAGTTCCCAGGTATGTGAAAAACCCAAACTACTTAAAGCTGATCAAGATGTTAATTTTCAGAAGCTAGCTTAACCCTTATGCATTTACCAGCAGTGTTGCAATGCCTGTTCTTGAAGCTATTTTTATAGACCTCTGGAACTGCAATGGCTGGAACACTTTGTCCTGGACCAAAGACTGATTGTTAAAGACTGTTAAAAGTTGTTGGTTAGAGACTGATAGATGTAGTGGGTTTAGAGGTACTGCTGGGATGCTGGTAAATCTTCACAGCAGATAACAAGTATTCTTGTCAGTGATCTCAGGTATGGTAATGTCTCCAGTGGTAGTTGCCTAATCTAATTGAAACTTAGAGTAAGTCACTTTGAGCTTGGTGTAGGTGCATCTGAGGGCTGACTGCCACAGGCTCTTTATGTAAATTTGAGAAAAACAGTCTGTTTCTCTGAGTCTGTTCTTTAATTTCTATGTATGTATTATAAATAGTGCTCTACTTCACCTGAGCATGGTAGAGATGAGTATATTCTGAAAGGTTGGGATGTCCTCATATAGCACATTAACAGGGCAACACTGGGTTAAATGAACCTCTCCATCACTATGGTTCCCCAAGAGATTATTTCATGACACGTGTCTGCCTAGAAATTACATGCTTTGAAGCAGTTATCAAGTGAGATACCTCTAATTTCTCTGCCCTGTGCCATGGCTAATTCACAAATGAGTTTATTAATTTAAATATGAAAGCAAGTAATTCGGATTTGCTGAGCTTGTTTTTTCCCAGTGTTTATTCAATGTCATTTTTACTGTGTGCATCCTGCTTTGTGATGGATTGCAAATTATTCATGTAGATTCACCAAGAGAGGAAATGTGTATGGTTTTATACTTAAGAAAAACCTTCTAGCCCTAAAAAAAAAAAAAAGGAGGATTTTGATATGCAGTATCATTTTGTTAATAGTTAAAACAGTGTGGCCAGCAGGATGAAGGAACTGGTATCCCTTTTGAACTGGACACTGGGGAGGCTGCACCTCAAATCTTGTCTTCAGCTAGCAAGAAAGACATTAAAATACTGGTGTGTGTCCAGAGGAAGGCAGCAAAGTTGGTGAAGGGTCTGGAGAATGAGTCTGAAGGGGAGCAGCTGGGGAAGCTGGGGTTGATGAACCTGGAGAGGAGCCTCGGGGGGGACCCTCTCACTTTCTGTACTACCTGAAAGGGGGTTGTGGTGAAGTGGGGATCAGCCTCTTCTCTCAGGTAACAGGTGACAGGATGAGACAAAACGGCCTCAGGTTGTGCCAGAGGAGATTTAGTTTGGGTATTAGGAGAAATGCCTTCATGGGAAGGGTTACCAGGCATTGGAAAAGGCTGCCCAAGGAAGTGGTTGGGTCGCTGTGCCATAACTGGAGGCATTTAAAAGATGTGTGCTTTGAGACATGGTCTACTGGTGAACTTCACAGTGCTAGGTTTGCAATTGGACTTATTCTCAAGAGTAATTTCCAAACTCAATTATTGTGATTCTGTGAAATTCTGGCATTTTGTAGGTAAATATATATCTTAAATGAGTGCTACATGCACTGAATTATATGCTTGATTTTATAACTGAAAACTGTCCCATTCTAGTAAATATCAATTTTTCATATATTTAAAACTTAAGATTTTAGTGATTTGCCTAATCAGAGTATTACACTCTTTAGGTTTTACCAAAGAAGTACTTGATGAAAGCTAAGAGATGCATAAAACCTTTGTCATTGAGACTTGCAGTGTGCTGAAGTGTGAAATGGTTTGTGATGGCACACTGATCTCAGTGTTTCTTTTGGAAGCTTTTTTGAGTTGTTTCTGCATAAGATGAGAAAAGACAACCCCAGAATATTCCTGTGACTGAGGAACACAGTGGATTTTTCAGAGCTATATTTGAGTCTGCTCTGATTTATTCAAAACAGACCTGGAAAGTAGATTTGTTTTTTCTTGTTGATGCCCGTAGTTTCTTTGACATTGGAACAAGAAAAGCTAATGGCAACATTCAAAATGGAATACTGTAAATTGCTACCTTTGCCTGTTCATTGTTGTGTGTAATTGAAAGGACTTCAAATTGGATCTTGTATCCTGGATGGTTTTCAAGACAGGGAGTAATTTAAAACAACAACAACAAAAATATAGCAAGTGAGTATATTTAACTCTTGTCTTACCCACTGAAATAAAGCAAAATTGTTCAAAGCTTTGCTGATAAATTTGTGGTGGGTAAGCAAGTGAGACTCTGGAAGCTCAATTGAAATATTTAGCCCTTGAGAACCATAAATTAGAATTAATGTCTTAGTTAAATTGTTGGGCTTTTTTTCTCATTTTTAATTCTGAACTTGAAATTTCACAAACTTGTCAGTGTCTTTGCTTTCCTACTGTAATTTGGCATTCTACTGCTTAGAATGGGCTGTAAAGGTATAGAAGCCTTAAGGACATACTGGAGTTTTTAATGTAAACCTATTGTAAGATGATTTTCATTATCTCTTATCCAATCTAATTGCTGTAGCCAGGAGTAACCTTCAGCTTAACTTCTGTTGTGATGTTGTGTGTGCAGTTCTGAAGGTGGGTGGTCAATGCCACTGACAAGTTCAGGACTCAGCCCCTGAGTCCAGTGGCCAAGGCTTCTGCTGTGCCAGGTCCATGTCCTTACACAGAACTAATTTCAGAGTAAAGGACAGTGTGCTGTCCACAATCAGGAGAAAAAACCTTTTCTTACAATACCCATCCTTCTACCCCCAGTCTGTATGAACACAGATCCTCTTCCATCACATTCTCTACGCTGCAGGTGCCTTTTGTGCCAGGTTGGATCCTCAGTATTTGCACTCCCTGAGCATCAAGTGAGTGCAGTGAGGGCTGGCAGTGGGTGCTCTCCTTCCTAAGTGTATTGCCTGCGCCTTGAGTGGCAGCTGGAAGCCCAGAAGAGCCATATTGCCCAGAAGGCAATAGTGCACAGAGCTGAAGTGGCAAGTAGCAACCTTGGGAGAACAGCAAAGAAAATTGAACATTAAGTAGCAGAGGCTGCTCTGATCAACTGTGCATTTGTTATTTCATATGGTGGTGGAATGCTCACGTAGGGGACTGAGTGAATCCTGCGGGAATGTGAGAGGTAAAATGTTACAGCAGCATTCCAGCTGTTGCAGCTATATTAATATGGTTTTTGTGTTTTCATTTTGAAATTCAATACAAGGTCTACCTAAGACAGGGTTCTGATCTATCCACTTATATTGGGTTTATGTATAAGTAAATAATGGGAAAACATTTTATTAATGTGCTAATTAAAAGTAAGATAAAATATTTAACAGCTTGATAATGCCTTGTAAAACAAGGGAATTTTTAATTACAAAAAAACCCCGAAAAAATTGTTCTTAAAGATTGTGATATTGTCTCACAGCTCAAAAGAAAGTGAAATTTCTGTCTTTTCTTTGATGAACTGTTTGATTTGGCATCTTTGGAGATGTTTACAGGAAAGCCCCAGTTGAAGCCCCATGCTCGAACAGAAATCTAGAATGTATGTGAAGAAGACAGAATGTATTATGCCTGTACCATCCTTTTTCACATATTTAGAGTCTAGCTTTTCAAGCACCCAGCAGACATCTACAATCCTACATCTACAATAGGAACTTACCTGAAAAAAAGACAGTAGGTGAATTGATAAATACATTTATGTTGGCTGATGTTGAATATGCAGCAAGTTACGTGGCAAAGCAGTTAAGTTCTTGTAGATTAGCTGTTCCAGTGACAGTTAAATATCTGTGGATCAGAAAAAAGTTATTTTATTTAATTGACAGTCAATACTTGAAACAAGAATGCCACAGAAAAGTGCAGCTTTACTGACAGTGGATCTAGAGTATTGTAGAACAGACTATAATGTTAAAAATTAATAGGCAGGATGAGAAAAATTCTGGAGAAAAGCAGTGGCACAAGTTGCTGTATGGACATGCATCATACTGGGTGAATCTGTTTAAGCAAAACCTTCCACTGGGAATATACAAGTGGATTTGCAGGAACATCCCTATCATCATCATCAATGTTGAGCTGCTTAACATAAAAAGTTCTACTACTTCAGCTACTGATGATGGAGCAGCTAAATAACATGCTGGAGACTTCTGCTGGGAGTGGGGAACATTATCTTGGGATTGTAAGTGGTGACAAAGCACGACTTGAAAACAGACTCATCTGTGTAATTAGTAATCCAGAGATTCATTCCCAGTCAGGGAACATGATCAGTTAATTAAATTGGTTACTGTGGATTCGATACTCTTTAGAGGGAGAGTGTCAGGCTTTGCTGTCGCATGTAGAGTGCAGCTGGGTGTGCTCATGGAGATGTCATACTACACAGGACACAAGGTCAAAAGATACCTTATGAAGCAATAGCACACTTCTTATTGGCTGACGACCCTTATCCCAAATTCAGAAGTAAATGAACTGCTAAAGAAGAAGCACCTTAAAGGTAGTAGCTGCTCAACAGAATTAATACATTTTTGTCACTTTGACTTACAAAGCCCTTCAAAGAAGCTCATTCAGGGTTTCTGTTTATGCTAAAGGAAAGTTCCTGTAGTCAAGAAAACAAAAAGGAGAATTGGTGCCCCTCCTTCATAGGAATGGGGTGACAGTTGCATTAATATATGAGAGACACAGCATATATAAAATTAATCTTTTTTGGTGTGTGAATATATTTTTATAAAACTGCAAAGAAGCTTGATTCAGTAGTCAGAAACAGGTTTAAAACCACTGGAGGTGAGATACAATATATTTGGATCTGCTGGGGAGTGTCATGGCTAGGTGAGCTCAAATTCGTATCTAGCAGATTTGTACTGCTCTGAAAATTCAGCACCGGTTTCATTCTGAGTGATTTGCAGCATTGCTTAGTCTTGAAATTGAAATAAGCCATGCATGACTGTCTTGAAAAAATTCCAACCCCAAAGATATGTGGGCATTTGTTATAATTCTACATGTTCCTGTTCTCACCAAGTTTGCCATGTTGTTTTTAAAGTCCCCAAATTACTCCAAATCTGTCACATTGTTTAACAGTGGTTTAAATACTTCAGTAAAACTTAGAGAAGTGAATTAAAACTTGTCATAAAATATAGACACCAACTTTCCCTGGCCAATATATTCACAATTTTGTCAAGTATACTCCCTTCCAAACAAACATTGGGAAGACAGGGAAACTTCCCAAGTGCTTGTCCACCTGGGTTTTGTAAGTAACAGGATTGCATCTCATTCATTCTGTTAAAAGAAT
The DNA here is from genome assembly GCF_028769735.1 of Zonotrichia leucophrys gambelii. Lineage (NCBI taxonomy): Eukaryota > Metazoa > Chordata > Aves > Passeriformes > Passerellidae > Zonotrichia > Zonotrichia leucophrys. Next base: position 54,552,721 of record NC_088173.1, read on the forward strand.
TATTTTTAGTGATTCGTGTGCATTGATGCTTTAAGGCTCCTTTTAAGGGTCCAGTTCTGAATGCTCTGTCCATGCTTTTCTATTTGCAACTAATTGTATTTCCCTATATTGTTCTTCTTATAGAGCAGTGGCTTTTCAGAAAAACTGCTGCTACTCATATTGGTGAGATTTTAGTGTCTTCAGCTTTTCATATTTTATTAATATGTAATAGCCTTTTTCATAGAAAAGTAATTTCAAAAAACTACTTGCCTTTTTAATGGGAGTTTTTGTTCATTTTAATGTATATTGCTGAAAATTAATTTAAAAATAAGTAATAAATGAGAATAATATTAAGCAAAAATGAAAAAAATAACTTATTTGAACATAGACAACCAGCTATCATTTTAAATTTTCATACCATATTTCTCTTAATTCAGCAGCTTTACCTTTTGGCAATTTAACACATTAAATTATTTATTTTTAGTATAAGCTTCTTTTATTAATGTCTTAAGTGCTTTACTCTCAGATCAAAGTGATATGATTTCAAAACTATGCCTGTTACTTTGTGCAATATCACTGACTAATCTTTCATAAAAATTTAAGAGTATAAGCTAGCATTTATATTGCTTATTACTAAATTTATGAGCATTTGATTTGATGGCACTTCAACTGAAATGTAACTGAGACCCGTCTTCAGCTGAGAAGTATTTCAGTTCTGAATGTGTATTGGCAAGGTCAATGCTTAATTGGAAGACTGCATTTTTGAAGCAGAACACCTTTAGCACTGATGCCCCTTACACAGTGGATTATTTGAATTCTTTATGCTTTGCTGAAAGTTTCTTTGTGTTGAAAACATTAACAGTTGATTTATGGCTTAAACCTTTTAAATCATGCATTAAAAACTTTACATTTAAATGGCAGGAAGTTTTCTGTTGGGTATATGGGAGGAAACAGTTTTGTTCTGACTCCTGCTGGGTTTTGCAGAACAAATCCCATTTCCTGGCTGGCCTCAGTCTCTGTTGCTTGTCGTGATATTGAGTGCCTTGGGAGAGAGTATCTGGCACTGCCTGCACACGGAGCACTGGTGCCTGAGCCCTCTCCCTGGCTGGCCTCTGCACCAAGGTGCTGCCATGCAGAACCCAGCCTGAGCTCTGATGCTGGATGTTGCCTTGGTTTTCAGCAGTGCCTTTACCTGAGGCCATTCAGGCCAGCAGAGCCCCTGGCCAGGTGCTGAGCTCGGCAGCCCCGGACAGCCCCTGGAGCCATTCGTTGTTGGCGCTGATCCCCTCCTGGACCAAGAAGGTGCTGTTCAAACGGGAGTCTGACCTCAGCCGCCTCCCGGTCAGTAACAGATGCTTTGCCAGTTTCAGTGTTTGTCAGGATTGTAGCAATTCTGTAAAACTGAATGTTGGGAATTGACTATCCAGTTAGTACATTTCTAGTTCTGTCTCAGATGATTGTGTTCATTTGACCTGACTTCAGCAGCACCAAATAGTTTTGGGATTTCCAAAGAATTCCTGTGAGTGGTACAGCTGTGTGATTGCTGTGTAAATTCTGATTGACACTTAGTAATGAAAAGAAGCTGTATAGTCTGATGAACTTTATGCATTGTGTGGTTTTTTTTGTGAATCAAGATAGTCAAAAGATGAATATATCAATAAGATTCTAATCTAATACTTGTGGGAATAAGTAGTTTTTACACATTTGGACTAGAAAAAAGATTAAACTGTTGGGATAACAAAACTCCTAAATTGGAAGCCTGTTGGTACCTCTATATGTTTTTTATTATTTATTTATTTATATAATTTAACTTGTTGCTGAAGTTTGTAAATTGGGTTTGCATACACTATGTAGATTTTTCCCCTTCCTCCGTAGCCTGAAGATGTGTCCAATATGTCAGTGTCTTCTGAATTTGGAATAACCCTTCAGAAATGTGGCATGGTGAGTTTTCTTACATTTCTCTTGTTGGTAGGAAGTTTGTGTCCAAATGACCTTTCAAAAGTGGGAACCTGATTGTGCCCATGCTAAGTTTTTGGCAGTATGTGCATTTTGATGTTACAATGGTCCTACTCTCTGAGAGGCATTGTTTTGCAATGTTGATTCAAAACAGAAGTCAGTGAAATCTCAGGCTTCAGGGCATTTTGGATTGTGGAAAAATGAAGTAAAAACCTGACTGTTAATTTCTAAAACTGCAAATGAGCAAACCTCAATAACTCCAGAGTAATCAGCCAAGAGACTGGGTAGAGATAGACAAATTTTACAAGATGAGATAAACCTTCTGAGATATTCCCCTGGTCCTGCCATGGGTGCCCTACCTGGGTCAAGTGTGGACTTTTGAAGGATGAAGCACTGACCCCTCTGTTGCCCATTGTGTGTTTGGGCATCCTAACACACAATCATAGCAAAGCTATTGTGTCATGTCTGAGTATTCAATGGGACTCACCTGCAGCACAGTATTTCATGGAAAAAGGTTTCATTTGACTTGCGTAAATGCTTGTAAGGAGCAAAGATAAGGAAATTTTTTAAACTTCCCATTTCATTTTTATTAGATTGTTATTTTTCCTTTTTTCCCCCCTTTTTTTATTTTCCCTTTCTTTGCACTTGATGAAGCAGGTATGAATTTTTATAATTACAGTCAGTTCATCTTAGCTGTCTCCTGGAGAGAGAGAGAGAGAACACATCCAACTTTAGGACCAACCTGAATTCAGCCCCTGAAATGGTGCCTGAGGGTAGAGGATTCAGTAACCAGTACAGAAGAGGTGACATTATAACCTTCACCAGATCAGCTGTGTAGAGAAGAATGAATATGCATCACATCTCATGGTGCTAATTACCTCTGATGTTGTTATTGAAATGGCAGCCTATCATGATTAATGAGACTGAGAAGTAAGCATTTCAGACACAAAAGTAGTAACAAAGAATCTTCTGCTTTTCTGTCTGTGGATCTCCAGTTTTTATAGCAAAGCCTCTCAAGAACAGGCTTTGAAACAGTCCCATCTTTTTTTTTTTTTTCTGCTGTTTACAACAGCCTCACACAGGCTCATTAAAAGCTGCAAAATAACTGCTGTAGGAGATTAAAGGTAATGTGTTATAGATGCTGTCTTTATCAGAAAATACTTTTGTAGTGCTATTAGTTGTAAATTACTGAAAACTATACAATTATATGTGATTGTCTTCCCCCTGCAAATGCAGTTCACATTTAATTTTCCTTGGCTTACATTGTCTTCTGCTTCAGTCCTATTTCAAGTGAACAAATGCTTTCATGCTAAGAGACAGACTGGCCATATGGTGCTCTTTAGCTGTTTAAAATAGAGAAAAGTGCATTTTGCGCATTTTCCTCCTCCTACAATGAGTCGCTCCTCAGAGCATGGAGGTGTCTCATGTTTGCTTCTTGGAATCAGAATATTTCCAACATCTTGATGTAGAAATAGGCTTATTGAAACTGAAGTGTTTAAGTTTTACCAGTGCTTCCCTTCCAGCCCCCACTGTCTTCCTTCTTTCCAGAAATGTTTCTTCAAGAGCTTCATTCCGTGGTATGATGTGAACTTTTCTGTAACAGTACAACACAGTGACAATAATCCTTAACAGGGCTGAAATAAACCTTTAAATTTAATTGCTTGTCTTCTAACACTTTTACCTGGTTTGTTTCTTAATCTCCTAAGCCTTCGTGCATTGGAAGGCTTAATCTTTTTTCTCCTTTCTTTCCTGTTTCTAGTTGTTCTAACTTACTCCTAACAAGGATCCTCCATTCCTTTCAATTTCTGTGGCAGTTCCTTCCTCGTCTCTTTTCTCTTGTCGTGTCCATGCTCTTGCTGTGGTTCTTTCATGCCACTCTCCCAGGTACCTGAAGTGAACTGCCAACCATACCAGTTGCTTGATTCTCATCTGCTGATCTGAGGTGAAAAAATCCAAATTCTTTCAACCCCTTTGCAATTGCGCTGAAGTCTGATTACCAGTCAAAAGTAAGGAATGAAAAACATGGATTTAATATTAATGAGAAATGGGGTTTTGAGACTTTTTTCTTGTTTCATTTTGATTTTGCTTTTTAAAGCAGGTATCTAGACTTTGTGATTGCACATGAAATGTTAAAAGGCATCTTGGCTGCATCATGCCAGTTCAGAAACCAGGAGAGAGAAAATCTGACCAAAACATATTTTTAATACTTGTTGATTTTAACTCTCAGAAGCTGGGGTGTAACTCATGATATACAAGCATATGATATCGGCAATGGTTTCCTCAGGAAGATAACTAATAATATATAATAATAAGCCTATTTTTACGCATACATTGATACATACATTTTTATACATTGCTTGCAGCTTCTAGTACAATAAATAGTTGGGAATTTCATCCCTTAATTTCTAAAACTGTCATCTGGTTCTATGCTGAACTAGTAAGAAATGCAGAGATCAGTGCACAATAAGACCATAGCTACATGTATTGAACCCTATGGATGCCATGAACTCTGGATACCATGAAGTCTTTCACAATTCATATTTTTAGAACTAATTTTTCATGAGGACTGCTTTATTATGTTATATTTGCGGGTGTCCAGATACAGTGTAGATGTTTCCTTAAAAGGAAGATCTAAAAAGAGAAAAGTTTGGCCTGAATCATAATTCTGTCAGTTAAAGGACTATGAATTTAGTGTCATTATTTAAACCTCATAAGTCATCATGAATATACTATAGATCACCATAGTATTATAGATCCTGTAAAGATTTACATGGCTCTGCTAATTGGAAGCAGAGCCATGGACTCCCAAGTTCACTGGGGACTCCATCTGTCCTCACGTGAGAAGGGCAAGTCAAGACAGCCAGTGTCCTTCAGAGAATGGGGTTGCTGTGAAAGAAAGGAAAATAGAGACCAAAACTGCATGGAGAGAATTACTTTGCAGTGAAGAAGCTTGTAAAAAAAAAACATCCTTGTGGTACATAGGTAAAAATTTAAGAATTTTCCAAACTCTAGTTATGAAGTTGTGATCCAGTTTTGTGTTGTATGCAGTATCATGGGGATATTCAGAATTTGATTATGCTTCTGGTCGTGTATGAGCTGAGTTTCCACCTTCTGGCTTTCTGCCACTGTCTCCAAGCAACAGCTTGACATACCAAAGATTAAAATCTCACTGGGAATGTGAGATCAGAGTGTAGTTTCATTTGCAGATCACTCAGAATACCTTCAAAAAATAAGTCTGCACAAATAATGAAGTTTTATTTGTAATCAAGGCTATGAATTTTACTGTTAAGATGCCCATACAGCTATCTTGCACCATTAATACTAATATTTCTGATTTCAGGTGGATGTTGAACATGACCCTCAAACTGCATACATTACACTTGTGATTAATAACACCAACACATTGCTGTCAACAAACATCACAGATCTTATCATCATGGACAACATCACTGGTCTACATGTTCAAAAAAACAGTGGGAATAAGACCACAAATGGCATACAGATTTACAGGAAAAGTTTCTTGCAAGGTAACAAAATGCAGTAAAATACCCCTCATAAAATATGTCAGAGTGCATCTGTTAAAATCACAGTATTTCTTTATGTATTTATTTATTTAATTAATTAATTACAGTGGTGTAAATTGTTTGATTATGAGTTAATACAGGTGAAAAAGTCTGGGAAAGGTTTTAGGCTGCAGTTTCCAATTCTGTCAGCTCACTGTTAGCTATTTTGACTCCTGCCTTTGAACTTCTTCTAGTCTTCCAGGCACAGAACTGAGCCTCCTTTACTTTGTAAATGTTGCCATCAAAAATGAAAGAGAGAGAGAGTCTTTCACAATTGTATTTGTTAATTTTGGGTATTTTTAAAAATTTCTGCAAAAGGCATTTTAATCATATTTTTGAGGCATTTTTAGACAAGTATAGCAGCTCAGCTTGCTCAGGTATTGAGGTGCATTGGAATTGTAAAAGGCCATACATACAGGGAAGATGATTCACCAGAAATAAGGCAGCTCTTCTCAGTATGGGTTCTCTCCAAACTGAACAAATTATGAAGTCAAAGCAAGTAATAGAGAAATAAACCTCTTCCAGTTGTGAAGTCAGATTGTTCCTTTTCTAATTGGTAGCAGTTCAATCAGTGCACATGCATTAAATTTTATCTTTCTTGATTTTTTCATCTCCATTTTCCTAATCACAAGCTTGTCGAAAATTAGCAGCTTTCTTTTGGGAGTCACAGCATTTCTCCAGGAGCTTCAGAAGTGTTCACTGATTTCTCTTTATGATGGAAGTATCTCTGGTTATGATAGTTTTATGGTGAAAGATTTCCATGTAGAAAAGGAAAATAAATAGGCCTGAGGCTGCTATCTGATTGCAATTGGATAGCCAAACTCCATTCCCGTTAACAGCAGTTTGAGCAGAGGTTGTAGGACTGGTCTTTTTGGAAATGGGAAGAAATTGATGGTTTTCCACAGAGATTTCCTGAAAACTATTATCCCTGAAAAAGAATAGAAAAATGGCTTTCATATCTGATAAGCCAAGTTGGAGCTGCTACATAATTTATTTATAATTACTGAATCTGGAGTTGAAACTAGATTTTCCAGACAAATCAGTGTGAAAAATACTGAAGTGGAAAAAACCCAGCAGACTAGATTTCTGCATAGTTTGAAGTTTCGTCATGGCTATATTAATGCTGAAGTCAGCCCATACCTTGCCTAGGTACCTTGTCGTGCTCAATTTTGGCCATAATAATTTTTCCATACTTCAGTGCATTGTAAATGAAAATTCAGCTGAATTCTGTCATATTTCTCTTTGGTTTCAATAAGGAGAGAACAAGTTAGTAGTTAAAATTTAGGCAATCCATTTTATAATAAAAATATTTTAAAATAATCTCATGTGACTTTTGGTATCAAAAAATAATGGTTTTGGGTAGGTCAGGGCATCATTTAATGCAGTTTCCAGATCCTGGGCTGAATTTGCTTGAATTCTTAAGAGGCAGCAGATATGAAGGATGTTGCTGAGCTCAGGTGGCCGTGAACTGTCGGCTCTGGATGTGTGGCATCTGCTGTGACAGAAAGGAGAAGCTCCAGTGCTGTTCCAAGCCTTCCCCAGGGATCTTTGAGAAATCTTCATGGAAGTGTCAGTACTTTGCTTTCATGGAAGAAAGCAAATCTCTCCATATCCCTGTTTTAATAGGTGGAGAACACTTTGCAATCAACTACTCTGCACTTCTCGATTCAGAAGAAATGAGGCACGGCAGGGTCCTGACACTGCCTGCGAAGCTAACTTTCAGTTCATCACAGGTATTTTATTCACAATTTTATTCTGCTCCTCCCAAGTTTTGTAAAAAAAATAGACTCCAAGGTGGTTCTAGCCTCCCTAAACAATGATGCCATCATGTATGAAATGAAACTCTTGGGCTCTCTGATTGTTTACCATGAATTTGTAAATGCATTAATTATTCTTCATAGCTTAAGAAGTCCTAGATCTCCTTAAGTAAAGTATTTTTGTGTGTTGTCTTGTAGCCTTTCTTTATACTTTTCATATTTCTCTGCAGATTATTCATTTGCCCTGGAAATAAATGTCCCACAGACTTACATGAATATTGCTGAAGTCTCAGAGAGATTGAAAGTTTTGCCATATTTTTATAATAACTAAAAAAAAGTTGCAGCCATGGAAAAATCTCATTGCTCATAAGACACCTTTTAGTAAAGAGTTTTCTGTGTCTGAAAGATTTTTCAGAGAAGCTGACAAATCTCCATCCTTGCTGACTTTTGAGAACTCTGTTGCATCAGGCTCTGAAACAACTGGTTCTAATGCTGGAATTAGCCTGGCTTTGAGTAGGAGACAGGACAAGTGGTTTCTGCCAAAGTAAAAATTTTCAGTTCTTAAATATGACTTGATGATTTTTCTGTGATTTTCATAATTACATGTAATTATAACCTGCAGATATATTTTCATTTCAATTGCCTTTCTCCTTGGTTTTGGAGGAAAAGGTGTTCCACATGAATGGGAGTGGTGCTAGAGCGGTAGAGAGGAAAACTTTAAAAAACAGGGCATGGCATGGTAAAAGTAGAGATTTGTGGAGACTGTGGCTCCTGTTCTGTACATTCTCAGCCAACCCAGATGTTATAGGCAAAGAAAAATGTAATACTTTGTGCATTGGGATATGGGGAGTGAATCCCACAGAGCAGCTGCTTCCATGTCTTTTAGTGTTACCCCTAAGTACACTGCGTTTTCCTATCAGATTTATTTCAGCTTTAAGCTTAATGAGAAGTATAGCTAACCTTCTAAGGAGAAGCTTTTCTAGAGACTCTAGGCTGTTTGCCAGTGGATTCTGCTTTTTTTTTTTTAATACAGGTAATTTTTTTGTATCTCTCTCAGAATAAAACACATCTTGTGTCATTGACAGCATCACTTACCATAACAGAAGAAGAAAAGACCAAGGTAAATTCCGTGATTTGATATTAGATTGACTCTCCTGCTTATACTTCTGCACAATCTAAAGTAAATCCTAGGAGCTAAGGATGTACATGTGTACTTGTGTCTCATCACTCAGCTATTGGCTAGTAATCACACACAGGTTCTGCCTTCTCAGATTTTGAGAAGAAAACAGGGCTAAACATAAGGGGTCTTTTTTTTTTTTTGTCTTAAACCAGAAATATTTAGTACAAAAAATCTAAAAATCCCATTATGCTCCTTGCCATGTTCCTACATTTGAAAAATTGTCCAGGCGGAAACTGTGATGGGGATTATGCTCACCTGCTGCTGTGCCTAACCACCATGAGAAAACTTTTTTTTTTCCAAAAGATTAAAAGTGTCCTCCACTTGTTGAGGAAAGGTTTCTGTATGATGCTGATACTCAAGCCTGACAAATAAAACTGTGGAAAGAGTGGCATAGTTAATGCTTCCTTTCATTTTTTAACTAGTCATTCTTCCAATATGACTTTCTGTTCTTGGCTTTTGAAGTATTTCTGAAACATAGGTTTTAACAGGCCAAATAAACCTTCAAAATTACATTGATTGCAGCACTATTATTCTTTTAGATAGTTTTTTTATTAAAAAACTCTCTACTTCATCCATCAGTTTCATTGCTAGAGTAATCCCTTCCCCAAACTTGTTTTGCTCCCCCAGCCTCTCATTAATTTGACAGGCTGCTGTTGCAAGGGGTTGTTTTTAAAGAAGCTGTGGCTTGGTTGGCAAGAGTATTGGGATTATTTGTGTTCAGGCAGAAGCAGTTTGTTTCACCATAGAACATTTTGCTGTAGCTGTGCATGTGGATAGGGCTTGCCTGAATAGGTCCTGAAGACTAGACCACTCATTCCTTCCATGGACCTGTCCCATGAGTTTCTCTCTGCCTTTAGAATAAGCAATCTTTTGGGAGATTTGGCACAGGAGCCTCTTGTTCCAGTATTCTCTTCTGCTGGGATCTCTGCCTTCTCAGCTTTTATTATTGTAATAGATAACGTGTCCAGACCTGGCTGTCTTGTAACTGAAGATCAAGTGCCCATTCTGTTAAAATGAAAGCCATGATTAAACATGGTAGGAACTAAAACTATACATAAGCTAGAGAACTCATAGTCCCTGGGTAAAGATCTAGTAATATTTAAAAGGATTGGACATTTGTATAGCTAAGAATTACAAATGGACTTGCCATAAATCTATTTTTTGGAAACTCTTAGAGGTGTAAACCATGAGGCGGCTGACTGGGTTAGAAAAATAACCTCATGAATGTTTTCTGTAAAATTTGCTGTGAGTTGATTTGCAGCAGTTGCTAATGTCTTAAGCCAAGACTGTAAGCTACATTGGTCTCAACTGACCATGAAAATTTCTGCAATCTGTTATTATACATAAAGCCTTTTTACTGTGCTTATTATTTTTCCAATTTGAATTTGATAGCTGGACCTCAAAAAGTTCTTGTGAACTGTTCTGTAGGTAGGTAAAATTAGCTCAGCTGCATTTGAACATAGTAAATCAACAGGCTTTGTAACTAAAACATGTGGTAAAGATGTGTGGAAAATACCATAAATTTTTAAAAAATAAAGCTTAGGAATTATTTAAAACATGATGTTTCACATGCACAATATTTGACTTTGGGCTGTGGCCAAACATGAGGTATTTTGGAATGAAACCAGTTTGTGCAAGAAAATTAGGATTAGCTGGAGAAGGTGTGTTATATTTTATTTCATTCATATTGTCAGCTGTCATAAATGCTCTCCATCTCAGATTTATTTATTAGAAGTAATTATTTAAGCCTGTTCATGGATATGTTAAAGCCAAGGCACATATGTGACTAAGTGGGCAGTATTTGGGAATGACAAGTGAAGAATTAATTACATGGTCATGACAGTGTCATGCTACATTGGTCCCATCAGCTTTCACATGATTTGTTTGAGCACTTAGATACTGTGCTGTTCTTTAAAGTTTTACAAACCCTTTCTATTCTGTGCCACTGGAAGAAAGTGCTTGCTTGCCTGGAACAGGGTAATTTTGTGGGTTATGAAAAAAATATGAGTATTGCTCATCTGAGTGTCCGTGCCAGATGCCATCCCACAGCGCTTCGGGGCCTGTCAGTACTTTGTGCCTCTGCCCTTGGCTGGGGGACTTTGATGCTGAATGGGATGCTGGTGAAAAGGGAAGCTCTCCCATCTAAGCCTGTTGCATGGGAGAGATGATGATAATTCCTTTACACTGATTTTCATGAAGCTTGCTTCCCTCAGCACCATACAAAGCAGTGGGAGCATATCAGTTCTTGGGCCTGTAATGCCTCTTCCCACTGGTGGGATGGCTTTAGAGGCTGGCTTCAGGAATGGCTTTTCAGGCCTGCTGATGTGTCTGTGGTTTGAAGGTCATTCTGCAGGGCCAACACTGGGCTTGACTTGAGCCAGGGCTCTGGCACCTCCCCTGCACCATCTGCTGTGCTGCTTTCAGATGGCATTAAAGCACCTGCTGTGTTCTGCTTGGACTGACAGCCCCCCAATGACATGGACTGTCCTTCCAGAGCCCATTTTCTTTAAATATGAAAGCACAGACCAAAATGCCTTCCCTCATGCAGACTGACTGTCTCACCATGGGTCTCACCTCTTAGGAAGCACAGTCATTCCATAGCCGGTGCTTTTTCTTCACCAAAAGAAAAGCAGCCTCTTTCCAGCTTCACAAATCCATATCCTCACCAGACCCTTGCTTTCCCCAGAAGCCTCAAGAGATCCTTAAATTTCACAGAGTGCATGGAAATTAGACAAATGCAAGTGGGTTCAGACAAAATGATGGAGTTTCAAAGCAGCGTTTTTTCCTTAGTATTATCTGTGGCATCTCCTGTTCCCTGAAAGTGGAAGGATCTCAGAGGCCTGATGTGACAGAGGTGTCAAATTACAATAAATTATTTTCAAATTGTGGGCCATGTTTGAATATCATTTCCTATGCAGAATTACCATTGACTCTGTGGAATGCTGTCAGGTTTCTGTTCCAAGAAAAAACCAAACCCAGCTTACAAGCAGCATGTTAATTATTTACAGTTCCTAGCCCCAGCAGAATGATCAGTGGTGAAACATTATACCAATAGCTGTGCTATGTTTTCCATTGGAAGATCTCATAGAACTAAACAAACACTGAATTAACTTTTGCTACGTAGAGCATGAAGTAAAAATTAATTTTTAATGCAATTCAGTTTAAAGATTAAGTTAAGAGCTAAAGTGAAAGGTCTAAAAAGTTGTTTGTGGCTTATGGTTCTGCCAGCCTTTTCTGACTCAGGCTAATGCAGAAGCTGCAAGGTTGCACACAGATTGGGTGGGTGTCAGTTGCATGTTTATTCTGAACTCATATTGGTACTTTCTCCCTATGGTTTTTCTCAGTTTCATTGAATCAAGAAATGGCCATTAATTAAAGTAGCCAACCTCTGACTGACTTTCCAGAGCCTGTGAGCAACATCAAATGCCAGAAATTTCAATGAGACTTCTTAGAATAGTGGCAGCTTTGGAAAATAAGCTATTAAGTACAGGGCACCCAAAAGTCAAAGCAAAAAAATTTAGTCTGTGGGGTTCTCTTGCTTGAAATTCACAGGAATTTGGACAAGGTGAACATAGCAAACTGTGCTGACTTGGAAACCTATTGGAAATACACACTTGTTTGAAAATATTCATCAAAATGTAGTAAGAGCATAGAGCTGAGAAATCCTGAAGTTGTATGAAGCCATTTAAAAATAATTTAAAGTTTCCTTACAGTTACAGTGTTTGAATTACGGTTATGATCTGACCTTTTTACATATTAGAGATAGCATTTTAATTAAATGATCTTTTAATTTCAGATTTTATACAGCCATGCCATCAGTGCTTCAGCATTCTTCATTGCTTTTTTCGTTTCCCTTGTGTTGACATGTGTTGTCTTTTTCATCATTTACCGAACCCAAATATTAAAGTGGAGTTTCTGTAAAAACCAGGTGAGTTATACTGTCTGTCAGGGTAGGTTATTTAAATTTTTTTACTGATCATATGTGATGATTTAACTTGCTAAGATTGTCTGTAGAGTTTTTGAATATGAATAAGAATCCACCAAGTGATGAATTTGGCTCACAGATAATGTAATCTCTACATCCTCTAAACTTTAGTGCAGTCAGGTTTAGAGGTGAGTGTAAGAGTGATACCCTGATCAAAAAAACCTGCTGTCAGTACCTGGGTATTGGCTCTGAATCTGAGGAGGATTACCCTTTGCCTGTTCATGTCTTTCCATATTTCTCTCTTCCTCCCCTCCATCCCTCAGAATAAGAAGCAGGATGTCTCTGGGTTATAAGAAGTTGCCAAGGGAGTAGACAACTTATTTTGAACACAGCAACTTTGGTGCAATTTTTTTCTGATTATCAGGAATAGGGATTTGAGTTTTGGTCTTAGTTTCTTCAATGTGCAATAATATATATCTTCAGTGATTAAGCAAAGCAAATAGGATTGAGAATGAAGTATTTTCGTTGCTCTGTTCCATTTTTAAGTATTTCAGTATATATTGCAGCAGAGAAAGAAAATACAGAGTCCGACAGATATTAATCAAGTTGGTGCAATTCCAGCCATTCTTACTGTTATTTTTGTATTTATGTAAAGTATAACAAATTCATTGGGAGGGAGCTAGAGATCTTAGTGAGACTACTGCAGTGATTGGAGCAGTCCTAAGAGAGGTGTGCTGAGAGCTTTGAACCCCTTGTTTGCCAAAAGAGTGGTGATCTCTCATCCCTCTGGGCTGACCAGAGTAGCTCACAAATCACTTACAGCCTTTCTGCTGTTGAAAATTACACCATCAGTAACTTTTATTTATTTTAGGTCTGAAAAATAAATCTCTTTAAATTAAACGGATACAAAAGAAATAGTGATAATGAATTAGCAAAAAAGGTCCAGCTTGGTCTAGCAGCAGATATTTATAGTGGGGTTTTTACACAATAGTATTAGCCCTCAATCTGAAGTCTCTGTGAACTGAGTCACTTCCATTGTGGATAGGATTCCTTTTTCCATATTGTTCACCTAATAATGCTGTAATGTTGCCATATGTAATTTGTATAGTATGGCAATTTTTTTTTAATTACCTAGAAAGTTTGAAGTGGAAGACAACTTCCTAGATGACTTTCACAAGTGTTCTGTGTTCTCCATTTCTTAATCTGTATTCCAGATCAGATATATACTAAATAGATCAGTCTGAGATAAAAGTAGTATATTTGATTTCAGATACATACCTGATTGCACCTCTTTCTACTCTTTCTAGCTTTACAGTCTGCTGATAAATAGAAACCTTCTCACCCAGGGTTAAACTGCAATAAAATTAGATCAGATTAGATCTAAAATTAGACTCATTATACATTCTTTTATAATCTAAAGTTTGCTACTTTTTCTCCCTTTTTTTCTTTTTTGTAGGAGACACAGCCTGATCTAAGCCAAAATCACAAACTGGAGCATTCTCAATTTAATTCAGGTGATCTCTTTAGTGAAGATATAATTATGAATGACCAAATCATTGATATTCTGTCCTTTGAAGAACCTGGGAACATGCATCAGGCTTTAGAAGAGTAAGAATTCACTGCTATTACATCACATTTATTATTTTATCATCAGCCAAACCTTTGAATATGTTTTGACTATCTCCTCTTTATTGTTTTTTTTGTGGTGTTTGTTTACACATATTACTGAGCTACCTTAGGTTTTTGAACTATTTTAGACAATCATCTATGTGAAGGGAGAGCCATTATGTTTCATATTGATTCACTTGTAGAAGTCACAACATCATCTAGGCCTTAGACATGCAAGTTTTGCAATCCAAATGAACACTCTGCTTTGTCTCTCTGTGGTTCACTATGTGAAAGTTAACTTCTTGGTGTGCAAGAAAATACTGAAACACAGTATTCTACTATTGCTTAACAAATTCTGCTTTCAAAAGGGTGGCTTTTGTCCTAGAAAAGAGAGCCCCTGCTGAGTGCCAGCATTACTGTTCAGCAGTGTATTTTGAAAACAGCTGGATCAGAGTCTAAGGTGTGACAGTTTGTAGTGCTGCCAGAAAGATACCATGTACCTGTGATTGCTGGGACCACTTGCTAGAGCAAAGAAGCACTCCTGGTGCTGTTGAAAGGCTTGACAGAAACATGCCACTGCTAAAGGTCATCTGTCCTTCAGGTGAATTTTATAAAAAGGTCTTATGTGAGGATGAGCAAATGTTGTTTATGCAGTCATATCATTACCTCCTGGTAAGTGAGGCTAAAGGCAAAAATATGCAACCACAAAATCTGTAGAAGCCGAAAAGTTACAGAACCATGGATGGAATTTTCTTTCTTGAAGGGTAACTAACAGCATTATTATTTTCTGCCTTTCCCTGATAATTGGGAACTTATCTCTATAAATTGCACATAGGTCCTTGCTTTTATAACTGTATAGCAACTCAGGCTTTGAGAAGGCTTATCCTGAAAATAATTTTGTGACTGTTAAGAAGAACAGGATTAAAGATTTTTTTAAGCTCACTTCAGCATTAATTTATTTCAGGGATAGTTAGTATCTAGCTAGGTTGAAAAAATTTACTGGACTATTTTCAGATACATTATGGATTAAAAAGGTAAATATTCTTGCAGAATAAAAATAAAAAGGTTTATTTTTATAACAGGTTTATTTCTAAACCTATAAAACAGGATTTGTTATCTTGTTTGAATATGTATCTGGGGCTGAAGTTTTTTAATGTTTTTATAAAGTTGGTGCATATGTCTCTTGCTTCCTTTTCTTTCCTCAGTTTCTATTTTGTTCACCTCTAAAGAGGCAGAGCATTGCAGTGAATAAAGTAGATGCCCATTAGTCAACACTCACTAACATGCTTAACCTTCTAAGCTATCTTTTCCTTTTCCAGGGTGAGGATAGTAGATGGACCGCAAAGGTGTCCACAGTTAGAGGGGTTCCTGCTATGAAAGATGATGGAAAGGGTGTTAGGTATTTTCAGCCAACCAACATCATCTTGCTTGTATGCTAGGTTGGTAATCCCTTCTGTGTGTTTTGGTGCAGCTATGTTTCATTTTTGTCTATGTGACACACATACAAGCTTGCCAGCATAATTGATAGCATCCTTTTCATTGTGCTCTCATGGTTGGAATTATTCTGGTCTTTCAGATACAAATGACAAAAATACTCTGAAAAGTAAGAGCCACATGTTGTTTTATTCTTTGCAACATAAAGGTGTTCTGTCTTCTAAGAAGTGACAGTGCCAAATTGTTTAGGAGATACATCAGGAACATGTGTTCAATATTTATGAACAGGGACAGCTTTGGAGTGTAGACAGTTTACAGTGTCAGGAGGATTGGCTACAGAACAAAACATACTTTTAATGTTTCATAAGGAAGTTTCTTGGTTACTCGTTTTGTGAATTTTGTCTTAATAAGTCATATCCTTGATGTACATTATGCAGCAAAATAGCTTGGCTTTTATTCTCAGTAGGTTCCTTGCTGTGTGTATTACTGAATATTGATTTCTGGGCAGTGAGTACTAATGAGGGGAAACTATATGACTTGGATATTTGACTGGTATACTAGAAGATCATGCTCAAAAATGTTGTGGGTCTCTTTTTCTGTATGACTGCAGGAGAATGTGAAGAAAGCTGAGCAATTTGGGTTTGTGTCCAGTGTGATGGAGCTTGACCATTCTCATAGTCTCAAAAGATACAAATGTGTTAAAGAGAACTTAATTTCTTTAAATGGCTTTTCACTACTACACCTTTTCTTTATAATCTTCATTTTGTAAGCTGTGCTTCCTTGAGCTTGTCAAAGCTTTAGCTGAATATGTACCTGCTTGCTGGTACACACTACATACTGCCAATTGTTTTAGTAAATGAGTAAGTAATATGTATATATTGCAGCTGATTTTTTCCTGTGGTAGAGGACACTGAGCCCAATGTGCTAGAGAATAGGATCAAACTGTCTCCAAAAAGCCTTGATAGAAAAATAAAAACAATTTACCATGATCTTAGAAGTTCACTTTTTCTTTTAAAATCTAATTTTCTTGCTGTACACACCAGTTTGATTTGCTATGGAACAAATGTTCTATTTTTTTTAAACCTTGAATTTAAATAGAAAGTAAGAATTAAGAATATTAAGGGATTGGAAGTGACGTTAGAGATCCTCTAGTCCCAGCCCCCCACCATAAGCAAGGACACGTCCCACCAGACCAGGTTGCTCAAGGGCTTATCCAGCCTGGCTTTGAACACTGCCAGGGATGAGGAATAAATGATCATGTTGTCATAGCACCTACACTTGACTATTCCTACACAGAAAATGGTGAGAAATAGTTGCATAGTTAGTACAAAAAAATTATGAGGAGCTAAATTTCTGGTTTTCATAACTTGGAAAGAATATAATTAAAAGTTTTAGAATTTTTGAAGGGAGAGCATATTCAGTATTCTCTTTTTGTGAAATGTGTACAATGCAGGAATAGAACTAAATAGTGATCACGTTGATATAAGATGCAGTGAATGCTCGCAGTATGAACTCTAAACCCTGCATATGTGGTTCTGTGTTATGAATGCTGCTAGAAACTTCACAAGTGTGTAAACCATACTTTTTTTTTTTATCAGAGATCAACTGCTTAATATATTATGGGAGCCTGTAAGACTAGGGAGCTGAAGAAAACAAGTAATTTAAAATTGATGAATGCATATCTTTCGTCATCTTAAGAATGCCACTTTTCTTTGATGTTGGCTAACTATGAAGTGTTTAGAATTATGTGGGTCATTTCTGCTGTCTACCTGGAACAATTTATCTCATCCAGAAGAGAGTCTTGAAGTTATGCTGTTCCTAATGCTTTATTCCATATAATTTTTAATGAAGATTGATATGTCCTACCATTTCTGTCATCTGAATACTCACCCTGCGCAGATAGATCAGAAGAATCTGAGGAAATCATAGCAGAGCTGGAAGCTCCTCAGGCATTCATGCATAATGCATATAGCAATAATACTTATTTATTATTTTGTGAGTGTCCAGGCTGAAGTTGGTGTTTTTGAAATCAGTGGTGAAATGTGTGAATGACATTTCATCAGCAGAAGCAGAATTGGAATCTTTCATACACTCTTTTTGCATAGTATCTTTTCTGAGCAAAGGAGTGAAATAACCATTTTCTGAACTGTGTTGCAGCAGCACTATTATAGGTAGATGTATTTTTTAAATTGATTTTCTGAAGATTGCCAATTTTTCATATTTCTTATTTTCTGCAAGCAATGCAGAGGTTCTCAGTCTCTTAAATGCTGAATTTTAAAAATGTTTCCTAAAGAGATAATTGTAAGAATTGAAATACTCTCTTTATATTGCTGTGGAGAATTAAAGGAATTTGGTAGGTGAAACTGCTGCCAGAAAGTCTAATGCATAGACTTTCTATCGGGTTTTCATGAACCTTTGTTTTCTGAAGAGCTTCTGGTCTCAGCTCAATTTTTCATCTTTTTCTGTTTTTTAGTTAGTTATTATCTCTTGGCTGTATGTCAGGAATCCTGGTTTTGGTTTTGTCAGCATTCTGACTTCTGGAAAGCTAAACTTAACCTGTGACTCACCCATGTGAAATCATCCTTAGATAGTGCTCATGTACCTTTCTTAGCAATTTCATTTACTGCTCTGATGTTTGTGTTCTCTGTAAGGCTGCTGCAGGAGCTGTGCTGAATTCATGCTTGGCTGTGTAAGTGCTGCAGGACTGATGGATGAACTCCCCCAGTTCAGAGCTGGCAGCAGGCCAGTACAGCTACTGGTGTATGACAGAATATTCTTCAGACCTGTGCTAACACAGCCTGGCAGCAGGCAGGGACCAGGGAAATGCAACACATCCCACTCTGGCTCAGGAGTGCCAGAAGAATTTGGGTTTGGGCAGTCAGTAGCTGTGGGTGGGTGTTCAGACCTCATGCCATTGCCTCTGCTTCTACTTTAGTGCAGTTTGAGTCTCCTGCAGAGGTTGGTGCCCTGTTGTGCTGCAGCTCTGTAAATCCCAGCCCTGAAATGTTTATAGCCTCTGTTGAGCCTGGACCCAGCAGAAGAACATGGAATGCAAGGGAAGGAAAAAAGACGGGAGGTGTTGAAGGGAGGAAGGTATGGGGCTGCACAGAGGGGTCACATTGACATTCTTTAAAAAACCACCAAGAAAACACAACAACAAACTAAAAAGACAAAATACCAAAAGACAGCCCAGCTTACTGATGCTGTATTACTAATCCCTCAATAAATGGATAATTTGTGAAACAGCACATCAACAGCTTTTGAAGACCTCTAATGCCCATTACGCTCAAATTGGCTTTCTTTATTTACTGTGACTAAAGCCAGCACTGCAGGAACTGCTTTCTTTGTGATTCTTCTTGTCTGACTCTTTCTCCATCTTCACTCCTCTGAAGTGTGACAAGGCAACATAGACCATAATGTCTGGATATTGTCCTCCCATTTCTTTCCTCATTGCAGCTGTCCCATAGTCACCCACCGTGCCCACGGCTACAGGACATGCGCTGCTCTGGCTGTAACAGTGGATGCCACAGTGCTGGGGTGCTTGTCTGTCTGTCCTTCCCTCTTTCCGTTCTCCTCTCCATCCCGAGTTGGTGCAGCTGCTGTGCCTTAGGGCTCTGAGTCACTGCTGAAGTGGAAACAGTGGAGACAAAGTGTCCACAAATGTCTCTAAATTACTTAATTGCATGCTTTTCAGGAGCCTTGTGTATGTGAAGCCGTACTTTTACAGAAACAGCTACAACAGAGCTCCACTCTGCTCTGGATACTTTTGTCATACTTTTGTGCTACTAATTAGCTTCCATTGGCAAGAGGAGAGATGAGCATTCTGAGAATGACGGGCTTTTCTGTTTTCGTGAGAAAATGTCATCGAAGGGAAATTTGTTTAATGCTTCTCTTCCTTTTAGACTTCAGAAAGTTGCATTAGAGTAGTTTCTTAACTTTATAAATTCAGAATTAGTTTTTAAAATGTGTTTGAAAGCCATTAGTTATTTTTAGGGCTGTTAAATTCAGCAGCTGTAAGTTCTCCTATTCAAAAATTCTCTCTGTGATTTGAATAATAAGTAATTTGAATAATAAGACTTAAAGCCACAAATACATGGTCGTTAATGAGAGGTTTCAATTTTTTGTAGTGTGTTGTGTTTTGGTCTGTCTTTTTTTGAATTAACTATATTTGGTTTCCTGACCTCAGCCGCTTTCCTGTATTCTTTCATTAGGTCTGTGGGGGACATCACTTGCTCAGGAACTCTCTCTACTTCTCTGTGTTTGGCGTCTGGGATTCTCCCCTTCCAGATCTCTCTAATAGATTTTTAAAACCTCTTTCTCTTCAAGTGAGTGAAAAAGCTTTGCACTTGCTGTTTGAAGTTTCATTTTCTATGTGTCAGTTCAGTTTTCCCTCCCCTGCCCTTTTGTGTTACCTGCTTTCTGTACTGTTCTCATCCTTTCTCTGCATGCTTTGTCCAACAAAAGCTTTCAACTTTTTCATCAATAGGTTGCCATCAGCTACCTGTACTTCATTAGCTTTCATGTTTCTATGATGCTGAATATGCTCAGGAAGTGAGGCAAGACCTTTTAAACATCAATTACTGTAGCAAGCAGAGTGCAGAGCATTTAAAACAAATTATTAAATGTACCTTGGCTGGAAGGAGACTGAGTGTCAGGCTGGAACTTTTTTTCCCTATGTGATGTGAAACATTTAATCTGGTTGATTGTAAATATTGTTCTTCTGAGGGACTTGAATGAAACCAAATGAAAGCATTCAGTTTATTATATGTACAGGATTCCTGCTTTACTGACCATTGGTGTGAAGCAGCATGAAAGGGGTGCCCTCAGCTTCTCTGTTTTGAGTAAAGAGCCTGAAGCAGGGTTTCTGATCTCTGTGATGAGCTTATCTCATTTCTGCTGGCTGCTGTATGAAGCTCACAGACCAGAAGCAGAGCACATCAGATGAAGAGAGCTTTCATGTTTTTACAGCCACAACCTTTCTTCAGCTGCCACTGCCAAAAGGTGATGATGTGGGTGCTGTCTTCAAAGATGTGACCTGGGAGAGCTATGGCTTTAATGACATTTCTCTCTGCTGATACCCTTGGTTTGGTGGAACAGTTCATAAATTTCTCTTCCATTGCCTTCTTCACCAGTGTGCTGTCAGGAAAATGAAGAGTGTGAGTTGCAGGTTAAATACACCTGAGATCCCAGGAGCCTCATTATTCACTTGCTGACACAGCAGCAGCAGGTGATTATTACCATTGCTCCTCCTGCATTTTGCATCATATGGAGTTACTGGGGTACTGTAGTTCTCCTTGAGGGTGAAAAGGAGCATGGGAATCTTGCTGGAAATGGAATCAGGTTGAGTCTGTAATGACTTGCAGCAAGTAGGAAGAAGTGCTGTGGGAAGACTGAGGGAAAGAACAGGAAATGTTCTGATGGTGCTTCATTTTGGTTTTCGTTCTTGGTGTCACTGATGAAGAAGAGTGGAAAAATAACAGGGAAGTGGGTGAGGAATAGCTTTAATCTTCTTTGAGGCATGCTTTAAAAAACTCCTGTATTTGTGATGAGGAATAAATTATGTGTTATGAACTATGTAACAATGTGGTAGAGCTGTGAAGTGTTACTTTCCAAGGAGAGGTGAAGAATTCAGTCTTTCACATCTCAGTAAGAAAGGGTTAGAGGGTGCTGGGGCAGCCATCTATCATTGTATGCTTGAAGAACATAAAAATAATGACTAAGCAACTTCTTGTTCTGGCAAACAAAGAGAGCTGAAAGTTGTAACTAATAAAATTCTGAGGATGAGGCATTCTTTGGAGAAATTACCTAGTGGAACAATTGATTAAAATGTTTAGTTCTTTGTTAGGGGATGCTTGAAAGCCAGGATGTTTCTCACAGAAGACAGATATGCTCTAATTAAATTAGAGGTGCTGAACTTAAAGCAAGAAGTAAAAAAGAAAAATAAATCTCATGGCTTGGATTTTACAGGCTAGTAATGAATTTGTGAATCTATGAAGGAAAGCCTCCTACTACTGCCATACAGTCATTAGAGAAATAATATAGCAAAAAGCTCCCATTCTCTGATTCCTTGTTTTTGGTTAAGTGCATGTACACAACTGTTTTTTTCAAGTTGTCAAAAACAGCTTGATAATAGCTGACTGTGTCAGCAGAAGTCCTGAGACTGTAAGCAAAATTACTTAGGAGAAAACACACATCCTGTTACCTTGATCCTGCCATCACTTGCCCTCTTTCCTGGAGCAAGGAGGACTCTCCCCAGGGATCAGTGCCCTGAGGTACTTTACCATGAGTGTAAATGAACGTTCCCCGAGAAAGCCATGTGCCTCCAGCTGCAGTGTCCATCTGTTGACAGGACAGAGAAGCTGGATGCTTGGGTTCCCTGGGGATATTATAGCAAATATTAGCTCTTAGAGGATCTTCAGGTTACTGTGAGAAATGTTTCAGGCTCATGGTACTTCAATTGCAGGAATTTCTGTTCCTGTATATAAAGAAGAGGGGGTAAAATGGAAGAGGTTTAGCAGCTGCAGCCAACCAGCCAGCCTTGCAGCAGATTGCCATGATGAGGACAGCCATCACCAGTGTGTTTCTGTGGTGTGGAGAAATTGCAACAGAAAATCAGTCTGTGGTAGATGATTACATTTCAAAGCCAGTCTCCCAAATACTCTTCAAGTATTTGAGTCATTGTGCGAAAACAATTCCACCCCATCAATTTCAGGATGGGGAGAATACATCTCTTGTGCTGTCAGGGAGGCAGTGATGATATGTCAGTTGTTTACTTTTAATTAAACTTTACTTGCTTTCATAAGGAAAGGAAAGTTTGACCAAAAATCACAGTGTTTCTAGATTTGCATATCTTCATTTATACAATTCTGAATGTAGTATCATTCCACTCTCTTGCAAGTCTTACCAAGATCTTTGCTATAGATTTGAAATTTATTCTTAGATTTTTCTGCAGAAAAATTAGGCCAATAATTTAGTGTAAGCAAAAAAATGGATGAGTTTAAGCCCCTAAAAGTATCTTTTTAGGTCACAAAGAAATTTGTGTACACATGGTCCACACACAGAAGTATACAGTGTTGTGTATTCATGTAATTTGACATGCAGGAGCATCCACTGAATTTTCCAGTGTGAAACTGAGTTCAGGTGTAGAATTTAGAGTAATTACATTGTATATGAAATTAGAATAATTATAATTCCAATTTAACTCTACAGATAAATGAGAATGTATTTATATGCAACATAACGTATTGCATTTTCTAAAAGTTCTTGTATTTCTATATGGTTTTAATCTCTTTTCTAGAACTCTATTAATGTTCATGAGAGACAGATACCAGCTATTTTATTTGTATTAGCATAAAATTGAAACTGTCCCTTCTTCCCTGCAGAGAAGGGAGTACACCAGCCAAGAATATGAAACAGTGATGTATCAATCTAGATGAGTCAGTGAGTTTAGAACTATTTTACAGTCAGTAAAATTTATAGTCTATTCAGGTGCCCATTTGATCTGCTTCCCAACAGAGATAGCAGGTTGGTTTTGTTCCTTTTTTTTTTTTTTTTGGTGGGGAGGGTGTCAGACATTTCTATTGGCTTTTATCTGAGGGAATGTTTTGAGTATTAGTAAAGAAAAGATTTTTCTTTTCTGTCCGAAATGGAAGTGTGGACATACTTAATTAAAGTTGCTGTAGTAGAAGTTGACTCACCCTGTTGTTGAATGAATAATTACTATCATGATTAATAAACTCATATACTATGATATTCCTGCACATCTCTGACTGCCATTTCACTACCCAGTATTGAGTGAATCTAGATGCAATCTGGAGATTGAATGCTCTAGATACCAAGATCTTGTTTTCTGACAGAAATTTCCCATCATCTGTGGTTTCTAACAGTCCTGATTACTTTGCACAGTTTGGAGGTTGCCAGCCTGACACGGGCAGATGCTGATCTGGAGGCCAGTCGAACACAGATCTGTAAGGAGGTGATTGCTATGATGTTGAAGAACATGGTCTTAAATCACAGCCTCTTTCCTCATGTGGAGAAGAAGATAAGTTCAGTTTTCAAAAAGCTGTTTCTTGCAATGGAGGAAGAGATTCAAGAGGAGTATGAAAGGAAGATGGTGGCTTTAACAGCTGAATGTAATCTGGAAACTAGGAAGACAGTGGAGGCTCAGTGCCAGAAAGCACGAGCTGCAAGTGAAGAGGCTGAGGAGTTAATGAAGAAAATTAATGAAAAGGTAAATCTGGTTTTAAGCCAAGATATTTTGCATCATAGGTAGTTTTATGGAGATGTTTTCTCTTTTGGACTAGAACAGCTTAGTTGTCCTCCTAGAAGAGTAAAGATCTACAATTAAATGGGTTCAGAAATTCAGATATCACAATCAGGGTAGTTATTAAAAGAAATTGTGTTTAATTCACCAGAAAATGATTTTTTCTGAAGACAATCTATGACATCTGAAGACAAAGGATTGTCATTACCCTTTTTGTTTTGGGGTTTTTTTATAATTACTTATGTTATTCCAAAGTGGTGTACTTTTATTTACTGTATTTTACTGCAGCACTTTCTGAGATTTCAGACACTGAGGTAAATTTTGTGCATTCAGAGCAGAACAAACTCCCTTCATCATAAACCTTACAGTCTAGGTAAAACACTTCCAATATTTATGTTCTGTTTTTGAAGAAAATTAGAATATAAGCATAACCAAGGGCTGATTTCCCTCTGAAATGAGTGAAGGCAAGCAGAAAAATCTGTATTGTAGAGCGAGGAGTGGACTTTTCTTGAAAATAGCCTTTTTGTAATAAATAAATAACTGAAGTCAAGGTAAGATTCCTTATAATGCTGCAGTCTCCCGTGTCTTTTTTTGAGTATATTGGATGTTTACAATAAAACTGATTTTTCCCCACCCTTTATTATTATTTTTAACAACTTCCTGTGGCTTGGAAGGATTCTGGTAAGTTTTGAATATTTCATCTCTGTAAGCTTAAAATGCCAAAATGCCCCAAGTAGTTTTTTTCATATTTGTTAAGAGGGTGACTTGGTGGGAACAAATAGTACAGTTTGTAACTGGTGGGGCTTTGCTTCTGGATCACAAGTGGTATGTGCATATCACATACCCATAATTGTTTAGGTCACTTATGACAATTCATGATTAAAGTTTTGACATGAGAAGTTTTTTTTGCAGACCCATTAAATGTACTCCAGTATGCTGAGGCTCTCAGGAAGTACTTTGCTTTATCAGGCTGTGGCATAGATAAAATTAATGGCACAAGGCTAGTGAGCCAGTAGAATTTCTCTGAAATCCAGTTCCAGGTGGATTTTAAATTGTGACTCTGTGGAGCTTTCCATGCCTGTCCTGAACTAGCACCTAGAGGTGCGAGAAACACAAGAGGTGGGAAGGAAGAGATACTTGTGGGCACCTTCTTAAGGATGAGTTGAACTCTGCTGGAGGCTTTCTCCTTCAGTTGGACATAGAAGGAGCCTACACCTCACTGAGATAAGTCCTGCCTTTGCAGAGAGAGGGCCCTGACTGAAACTCAGTGTGTGAACTCACAGTAAATATACTTTCACAAAGTGGCTTTGATATGTATGAAATGTATTGGTGTTGGGGCAGTCTGATTTGTACTGAAAATCCTGAATAGTAGGAATCAAGCAAGCAATTAAGGCTAGTCCAGTATCTGTCCTGATGCATTTACCATATCCTATCATTGCTGTTGCTGTTGACTTTTCTGTCTCTAGAAGGACCTGGTTTTATATGTGCCCCAGTGCAGAAGGACATGCTGAGTGTGAGGGTTGGCTCAGCCCATTCTCCTGGGCAGCAGGTGTACTGACACCCAAGGGATGGCAGTGGGAAACAACTAGAGCATGAACCTCCTCCCCTTCTCAGCCAAGACATAGAATTTCTATTCCTTTTTGATTAATTATTTGCTGCCTGCAGTGTGTCTCTTGGGAAAGAGAAATGAAGTGCGGAGGGCAGTTCTCCTCAAGATAATTGGTATGAAATTTAGAACAAGACTGACATTGTGACTTTTAGGTAGCTCTGCTGGCATAAGAAGCATTCTTTGCTCTGTGGGACATGTATGTTTTGATTCTATAATGACTTTATGCCATCTGAGATTAAAACTATGAATATGTAAGTCTTACTAGAGAACTAAGAGGAAATATTTCTCGCAAGGAAGCTTTGAAAGTAATTGACATTTAATACTACTCCATGGTTTGTAAATGTAAATCTAAAGCAATGCTCTTGGATTAATTTGTAGAAACTGATGGTTAAAGTAGGTCACCAATAATAAAAAATTTCTCAAGATTTTTAGTAGAACAGGGTTTTTTTTCTAATTTATGTTGTTTTTAAAATTATGCTTATTATTATTTAACTGGTATGTTTTATATGAGTCTGAGTCTGTTTAATTTTAATAGGATTTCAGGATTGGTGAAACCTAAAAATTAATTTAATATATTATCTTTGTGTTGAATTTCATGGCATTTTATATAATTTATGTTTTATAAGACTCGTGAATTTTAAAAGAACTTTATTATGCCTTGGAAGTGATATCTGGATTAGAAACTGGCAGCTGTACAGCCCTGCCATCCAAACAGGTGAAAACTATACAAAGCGTACACTGATTCAATATTAGCCTTCACATAAACCTGAAATGACAGCGACTAAAGTATTTATAAAATTTACATGAGCTAGTAGCACTGATATTTTATAATATGTTGAATTCTGAAAATCACTTTTGATGCATTTATTTCTTTCTTTTCTGCAGCCTGCTATAGAATGCAGAAGTCTTCTGGACAAACTTCACAAGCTGGAGCAGGACTGCCTGAAGAGGTTCCTTTTTGTAAAGCAGGAGGAATATTTTGCAAAGGCTTATAGAGAGCTGGCTGTTACCCAAAGAAAGGAACTCCATACCATCTTTTTTACACAAATAATAAATGCCACTTCAAAGGGAGAACTGAAGGTGGAAGCAGCTAAAACATTAGTTGAAGGTTACTCTAAAGTACAGGTAACAGGATGATATCTCCATTCCTAACCTAAAGACAAAGTATAAACCTGCAGTAATGTTGTAGTGTGTTTTTAAGTTTCTTGTATTACTCCCCCATTTTGTGTATTGTTTCCCCCTGTTCAATGTAAATGGTTCTGCCCTCCCCAGTTTTCCCGCCATTAGCTCTACTGTCAGTTATGTTACTATGGTTACCCCTGCCCTTGGTTGTGTCAGTTACTTAAGTTATATAGTTTCTCCTCCCCCTTACCTCCTTATAAGTAAACTTTTCCTCAGTCACCCCCCACTCCTCCCAGTGTTCCAGAACCTACTTTCCTCTGGGGGGTGTGGTTGGCTGAGGTCCCGGGGCCCCTCCTTTACCTTGTATTTATTGGTTATCCCTGTATGTCAGTTATGTTAAGTTCATCCCTTCACCCTTTCCCACACAAGGAAAGGAAGGATATTAGGTGGTGAGATCTGGCCCCAAGTCTGGGGATACAGACCCCACAGGAGAGGAAAAACAAAAAACGAGGGGGTGAGGACTGTCCCCAGAAGGAGAGCAGTGAAGAAAGAGGGAGAGCACTGCCTGGGATCAGCCCTTAGAGGAGAGAGGGTAGGGAGCGGTCCCCAAAGCAGGGCATGGGCTCCTAGGGAGGGTTAAAAAGACAGGGGGGAAGCCGCTGAGAGGCCCCAGCTCAGGGCCAGGGCTTACCTAGTCTGGTGGTGGCACAAACGAAAACTTGGGCAGTGGTCCTCGTCTTAGAAGTCCTCCTCAGGTGTGGGGAGTAACGACTTCTGATCCCCCGGGAGCGCTACCCCTAGAACGGGGTCTGCTACTAGAGAGGGTAGTTTGGCGGCCAGTAGAATTATAAAATCCTGTCCGCGGGGTCCGGTGATCTGGCGTCCAGTTGTCCACTCAGGGCCCCACGTTGGGCGCCAATCTGCGGCGAGGCGTAAGTGGCCCAAAGGGTCAGTGTCCGGCTAGCTGAGGGCAGGGGCCAACGCCCAGCTGCAATTCCCTACCAGCACCCCTTGGTGTCAAATGGCCTTGGGTGGTGCTGGCTGTGGACAGGCTCTCGCTGCTGAATAGATGAGGAAGGAGCAGGACACTTCACCGGGGGTTAATGTCGGTTTATTGGTGTTCCAGATGAACCAACAGAGGAGCAACCAACCAGGGGAGTGACCCCGAGGGGCAGGAGAAGTAAGGTTTTAAAGAAAGGGGGTGTATAAGGGAGGGATTTACAGTGAGCCAATGGGGAAGGGTGAAGGGATGAACTTAACATAACTGACATATGGGGATAACCAATAAATACAAGTTAAAGGAGGGGCCCCGGGACCTCAGCCAACCACAACCCCCAGAGGGAAGTAGGTTCTGGAAAAGTGTGAGGAGTGGGGGGGTGATTGACTGGGCCCAGGGAGGAGGAAAAGTTTACTTATAAGGAGGTAAGGGGGAGGAGAAATTATATAACTTAGGTAACTGACACAACCAAGGGCAGGGGTAACCATAGTAACATAACTGACAGTAGAGCTAATGGCGGGAAAACTGGGGAGGGTAGAACCATTTACATTGAACAGGGGGAAACAATACACAAAATGGGGGAGTAATACAAGAAACTTAACAACACACTACAACACAGTAACTTTTGAGAATTGTTTCAGGATTAATGTTATCACTTTCATAACAAGCTTTCATAGAAAGGATTTTAAAAAATTATAATGCATTCATTATGCACATCTAGACATCTACACAACTGTAATCTTGAGGTATATTCACATGTTCAAAACCCCCTAGGCACCAAGTGCTCTTATATACTTCAGAAGATGTACTGAGCTCTTCAGTCTAAATATGTAGGTTATTGAAATTGTGGTATGTCTGAAGTACCATGATTATGTATTTAAGAGAGGTTGAGTATCTCCAGGTTCTATTATCAAGGGGTGCTGATGGAGAGTATGTTCAGGAGTTAAGTTTTGCTTTCAGCTACATTTTAAACCTCTTGCAATAGAGTAGCTGAAGTTATTTCCTCATGGTTTGCTTTTTTTTGTTTGGTTGTTTTTTATTCCATTTGTGTTGAAAGTTAGCACTCTGGATTACAAAAGTTCTTGAAATTCTTCTTCTGCCTGCTTCTTCTGTTGTGGTCCTGCAGATTGAGGGAGGAGGTTAAAAAGCAACATCTGGAAAGTAGGTGTCAGAGTGTGTAAGGCCCACTCCTAAAACCTGATGCACAACCTTGTATACAGAAGCTACACATGGGCCACGGTCAGAGGGAGATGCAGCAAGCACTGTGCAGAAGATAGTTAAGCATCTAGATCAAAGACGTAGAGCAAGTGAAAAAAGGTTTGACTGTTTTGGCTGCTCAGACATGGGTCAGGTAACGAGCAGACTTTGGCCATTTATGCTGGCAGAATGTCTGCTACAAAGCACTGTGTGCCTAACTCTCGTCTCTGCCCAGACCCATCTGTAGGCATTTAAACCCTTCCTGTTTGCCACTGTTGGAAGGGGGAATTTCTAAGCCAGCCTGTGTGCAGTCGACTTGGCTTTCCCTATGCTGTACTCTACATACATGGAAGAGTTGGCTTTGAAGCCAACTTATAGACACCTTTGAAGATGTGCCCCTTTATGTAGTTATACAGTACATTGTAAAGAACAGTTCTGCTAACACTGGCAGGGTTGCATGTGTATGTAATAGTATGTAATAGTGAATATCTGATCAAACCAGATCTGATCACCTGTTAACTCAGGGCACTTAGGACATGCACTAACTGTTCATGAAAGTACACACTTTGTTGAAATAACCATAGTCATTTGATGTGATCATTAGAGTTTAGTTGATACAAGCTTATTATTTTACACTTGGAGGAGTTTTTAAACTTTGCCCTATTAATGAACAAATCTTCTCTGACACTCACAGGTGTTAGCCAAAATTAGCGTTGCATCTAACTAAATGTTCACATTTGTTCATATTCTTTCCTGTAGGGTGACATTGAAGAGCTAATGGATTTTTTGCAAGCTTGCAAGAAATATCATCTGAGTAAAAGGTTTTCTTACAGAGAATATCTTATAAGTAAGATACAGTCAAGGGATTCTCGTGTCTCTGCTCTTATAAATGCCGCAGCAGCCCAGATACGGAGTCTCATTAACGAAACAGAAAGGTAAAGAACTCAACTGTTTCCTTGTCAGCCATTTGACTACATTATCTTACAGACAACAGACTCTTCAAGTCTTTTTTCTGTGTTACCTAGCAGGAGAGATGCATAAAATGTTATCTTTTAGTTAATCCTAAGGAAATATTTTGTGACTGATTGCCTTTGTTAGCTAAATCCCAGCAGGTGCTAAGGTGAGGTTTTGTTGTCTGTGTCTACTTTGTACAGCACAGAGATGAATTGCTGGAAACATATGTAGTACCTGATTGTAATTCTGAGTTCAGTGGGAACCAGTCTCATGTAAGATTGTCAATGTCTTTATACATCCATTATTTGTGTAAATACTTGTAAGTCATGTGAAAACTCATGCCAGAGTCCATTGCAACATGTACTGGTGAAAACCATTTGTCTGCATGCTTTATACACAAATATCTGGATTTAATGGCAAAGAACAATTTTGATTCACATGTGATTGAATGTGTTTGAGGAGCTGGACATATAGTTTCTCTTTTTGAGCTGGAAATTCTTGAATATTTTCTAAAGAAAATAGATGAAGTTTATAAATAATTTAACTGGAGGATTTTGACTAGCAGAGAATACACCTGTTGCAGAAAATTAAAAGTTAGATGTCAGGGAAGTAAAAAGTAGACCTGGAAATAAACTGTTGTAATACACACATTTAATTTACTTGGGATATCATAGCAGACCCAGGCAGACTGAGTACTCTGTGATGGGATACTCAGAATCAAGGTAGAGAGGTAGAAATGGTGACCCAGCAGACACACAGAAATGTAGGTATTTAGAATTGTATGGCTGTGAGGAGCACTGAGGGAGACATTGTGCTACTACCCAGGGAACTGTGTTATTTTGGCATATGGAGAGATTAGTGAGGAGCCTGCCAGGGCAGCAAAATAGGTCAGTGTAATGATAAACAACCTAGCACTGCTGCTGTTGGTCCTGTGCATGCAGCTTTATTTGTATGTTTGAGATGTCTGTATTGATGTCAGTCACTGACAATATGTGAAATGTGCATTAAGAGAACTAGATGAACACTGGTCTTTCAGGTGTGTTTTTTTCTTCCATAATGTCAATTTAATTAAAAAGTAATATAGTATTAGGAAGCAGGAAGTCTGTTAAAAGCTATCAAACATTGCATCTGTTGATGTGACAAAATAATTTATCAGGGTGTTTAGGTATCTTTTCCTTGCTTTTCTTTTTGGTTGTCCTGTGTTCTGCCTCATTGGAATCATAAAACGCTAAGTTTATATTGAATCATCCTGAGTTTAGCCCCCAGATTCATTGAGCAGAGAGCTTCTTCCAGTAGTCTTGCACTGTTTTGCTAAGGTCTGCAGCTGTGTGGCTCAAAGACAAAATGTCCTGGAATCAGAAATATAGTTCAGACATGTCTTTCGCAGAGAGTTCCCTTCCATCAGTTCATGTCTCTCTTTGG
Source organism: Zonotrichia leucophrys gambelii (assembly GCF_028769735.1). Classification (NCBI taxonomy): domain Eukaryota; kingdom Metazoa; phylum Chordata; class Aves; order Passeriformes; family Passerellidae; genus Zonotrichia; species Zonotrichia leucophrys. The sequence goes on from NC_088173.1 coordinate 54,583,687, forward strand.
AATTGTATTATAAGATCGGAGATGTTTTCTCTGATGATTTGGTTATGTCAAAAGCCTTTGTGAGAACCTCACTGTGTGACCATTGCAGTGAGCAAATGGGACTTCTTGAGCTGGAAAAATCAGTTTCACCCATTGTTTAATGCCTGTTATTGCACTTACCGGTCACAAAACATCAGCTATTAAACAGAAAGGAAAGGCATAGTGTTAGTTAATCATGGATCTCATGATTAACTCATGGATCTCATCCCCAAAGATGTATTAAATGTATTAAAAAACTTTCCAAACACCCCTACACTTCCAAAAGCAGCAAGTATTATTATCAAGATGAGAAATTAATTTTTCTAGCACTCTCCTATAAAACTTGCAGAGTATGTATTGGTTGGTTGTCTGTGGAGAAAGGACATGTGCCAATAGTTGGAGACATCATTTGGAGGGCAGCAATCCCATGTGGCTTTCTGGGCTTAGAGCTAGTTATTTTCCTGTAACTTCCCACACCTGCTGCTGCAGTAATTCCTCTCAGACAAATGTTGGCCAAACTCTTATAATTCATTCTTTAGCTGGTGTGATTATAAAACTCCAGAATGTAGTATCTCAGTTTATTTGCTACTGTTTTGTTTTCTACAGGCAAACTGGAATAGCCTAGTATAACTCACGAGAAATTCATGATTACATAACATAGGCTTGTATTTCACTTTCTAACTAGAAAGTGATTTTGGGAATGTTTACAAATTGGAGGACTAAAATTTGAGCAGCAAGAGCAGTCAGGTCTAAACAGTACTTTAAATTTGTAACCACAGTATCCTTTTATTTTTCACTTTATGATTGAATCTGCTTGCTAAATATAGATACAGCTCTGTCTTAATCTATTTTTTCCAGCTTTATAATAGAGTGCCTTAAGCTTACTGTTACAAATGGAATTCTAAAATACAAAACTTAAATGGAGAAGAGAGAAAATATATAGATTAGATATACTACAGATAGATGCAGTGATAAACCAGCAGGTAGATATTGAGGGGAGAAGTCTTTTCAAAATGAAGCTTGATTAGTATGTTTAAATAAAATGTCCCATTTGTCTGGACTAGTATTTCAGTACTCAGTGTCTTTTGAAAGTCAAGTGTCTGGACTGCAGTGCCAAAAAGCAGGAAAGGAGAATTTAAAATATATTCTGTAAGTATCACCTATGTAGCCATCTCTCATGGATTTGAGGGACGGCTACATAGGCTCTTTATGTTTTTTCTTAAAGAATAATGGGCAAAAGGGCAATACTTGAGGCATTGTTTATCTTAGGTTGTTCTTGCTATCAACAGAGGTGCAAGGTTCTTGATGGTTTTAAACTATAATATTGGTAAAACACTGTGTTATTCTTTTGCCAGTATCTTCTTGTTCACAAGAAATGTCTTTCTTCTTCTGTCTCTTAAAATTGAATTCAGTTCTTCTGACTCATTAGATACAAATGGTTGCAAACTTGTTCATAAATTTCTCCCCAAACTTAAATTTTTTTAAGACCTCAAGGATTTCTTGTGTACTGTGTTTCTAAAATGGTCAAAAGATTAAAGCAAGCACCTTATGCTGGTCTTGTTCTTCTTAATAATCACCATTTATATGGACCTTGTCCATAGAGAGTTTTCCAGCAATGTCTTCACTGGACATCTGTGGAAGTCAGCAGTAATGCATCAGTGTGAAGTTTTCTAATAATCTCTTAAAACCTTTTCTGCTTGTAGTGCTCTGCTATATAGGGGAGGCATTTATTGCCCTAAATTTTTAACATGAATTGTGTTCTGGACAACAGCAAGATGCCAATTCAGCAGGTGAAATCCTGATGTAGCTGGAGTAGCATGGGCAGAGTCATGCAGGTTGTCTCTCTGTGGTTTCTGTATGGTGATGTGATTCAGCCTCCATGTACGTTCAGGCCTGTGCAGCTTTTCTGCTTCGTATCGATCTCGCTTTTGCTTTAGTGATGCTCCTGTTCCTTTTCAAGCTTTCATGAAACAATTTTCCTTTGCTGGGGTCCAGCATCCCAGAACACTGATTCCCTGTAACATCAAATACAAAGTCCTGCTTTTTACTTCAGTGCTCTCTGTATTTGCTCCTTAATTTGTTGACTTTCATTCAATACAGAGGAGTCAAGGTCTCTCTCTGATTGACCTGTGATGCTGCTGCTGTTGGCTCCACACTTCACCTCTGTACCTTCCTTGGTGCTCACTGCCTTTGGGAGGATTTCCCTTTAAACATCCTTGGTATTACCACAGTATTCTCCTTCATTAAAATTCTCTTTGTTCAAAGATATGTACCTGCACATTTCTTCAGTGATTAAATTTCCACTATGCTGAGACCAGGCAGTTTTATCATACAGTCTATACTATCTCATTTTCTTTCTTCTCTCCTTTTGTTTTGCATTTCTATTTGGATTCCTTTGAGACATCTTTTATTCTTAATACTGTAATTGTTTTTATATTGTATTTTTATGAAACCAGAAATGAAGATGTCTCACCAGGATTGAGCCTTTTAGGAATTACCATAACACCCATTAATATAAGTTTGGACATAAATAGACATAGGGCTTCTGTGATGGGATACTGCATCACCTGCAATTTTAGCTGTGGACATACTGGATCTCTAAATAAACCAACTGAAACACTGTAGACCTTTTTTTTAAATCCTAAAAATAGGTAGCTATATATCATCTTCCTATCATTCTGTGTTGCATGACTTTTCTTAAACTTTCATTTGCTGTGTGGTTCCAGCACATCTATCTTTTTCTATTGCAGACTGTTTTCTGTGCTCTGGACAGCGATTTTAATTGGATGTAGCAAGCCTGCGTTTATTTCCTCAGTACAAAAAAAGATGAAGGTGTTAAAAATAATATCTTAGTTATTATCTTTCCACACTTTCTCACCATAATTAATTACCTTTATTCACACATCTTTTGCCTTGGGTTCAGTCAAAAAGGAGGGGGAGGATTTAGAGTTACCAAAAAAACCTTGGTGCTGTTAGGGAGGTTTTGACATAACACTCAATTTTAAGATTGATTAGTTTCAAGGCAGAAATTACCTGGCCAAGAATGATGCTTGGTGGATTACTCTCAAAATACTGAAAGGTATTTTAATCCTCTTTGCAGATTAAAGAAATGCAATAGATAGACTTTGAAAAAGCTCTGCAAAACGAGGATCTGTTTTGTTGACAAGACTGTGATAAAGCACATCTGAATTTCTATCCAGCACATACATTATCTAGGAGTGGTGATTCATGGCTTGCTCAGATAGTTGTGGATGCTTGAGCAGAAGATGGGGAGGTGTGAATTATGGGTTCTGGCCACCCTGGTTACAGTGCAGTGGGTGCAAATAAGCTAAAATTTGGTAATCTTCTGCTTTATTTTAGCATTTATTTTGAGGATCTTGGTTGGAATTAAGTTGTCACAGTAGCAGTAAATCCTAATAAATCAAAATAAGACTCTCCTTTCTGGAGAAGGGCTTGTTTACCACATTTAGATACAACCTTAATTTAGGAATTGGGCCAGGTATTACACTGGAATGAAACCTTGAAAGCCTTGGATTCATCTGAGTCCTGACTCTGTAATCTTTGAGAAATGGGGACTGGATAGGTAAATTAGAAGGTATCTGTATAACATCCAATTTCAGGTCAGGAATTGGTGCTTTCAATTCAAAGTCTTGTGTTAACCTTACGACACCACATTTTGTAAGTCCGCTGTGCTTAATAGAAATTATAACTCACAATATCCTACAGCCCAGTCTGAATTAAGATGTTCTTTTATTCTTCTGTTGAATAAGAAAGATTTGGGGAACTTGTAATGTAAATGTAATAGCAGGAAAGTCTGAAATTCAATTTGAGTTTGTGGAGGTGGAGATTTTTTTTAACTGTTGCAGCCACTGTTGAGATCTTGTTTTCTCTTTGACATTAAATACTGTAGCAACTAGAGGTAGACCATAGTGTTGAACTTCCACTTGAAGCACTGTGGGCTTATGACTGACAATTTGCTGTTTCAGATAATTGAATTTTGCTCTTATTTTGATTTTTTTATAATTCTTCTGATGTAAAATTAGTAGAAAGTGTGACTATAACTATTTTGTGGATATGATTGCTTTGTCTATTAAAAATAAAGTTTTTTTTACTTGATTAAATACTTTAAAGAGAGTTTTGTTTTAATAAGGAGAAGGAATTATAAAAAACATAAAATGGCATTTCCAGGGCATTAAATGAAAAAAATTAAATATGAATAATATATAAGGTTTAAAATGTCTCATTTGAATATCACATTACAAACTGATGTGTAATTGATTTTGCACTTGCCTGTCCTTCCCATCTGTCCTTTCTGTCTATCCTTCCTGTCTATCCATCCTTCTTCTTGTTTCTTTTTATACATCTTCACAAATTGCCTCAATTCTGTGCTCATCTCTGAGATTGTCCTCTGATTATCCCCTTCCTTGTTTGATTCTCCTGGGTATCACTGCTAAAGAAACAAAGATTATTCTTTGTGTCTATTTTGCTGAGCCTTTTATGGTGCTAATTGCCTCATATATCCTTTTGCTCTTAAGAATTTGGGATAACAGCCTTCAAACACTGTTATTACAGAGCAGGTCATCTACCTGAAAGTCACTTGGGAATCCTGCTGGACCGAGCTGAGGCTGAAATTAATTTTGTTAAACAGAAATTTGATCGTGATTTAAAACAAGAAAAGCAGAAGCTTTGCCAGAAACTCATTACCAAACGAAGGCGGGAAATGCTGCAAAAGGTAATTATTTTCCATGTTTTTATTTTCATAGGACTTATAATGAATTAGAAATTGAATTGATGGAAAAATAAGATGTAGTTCTTATAGCAGAGGTCAGCACTGCCAGGAGCGTGGTTTAAAATAAGTGCCAGTTGGTTTTAACTGTGTACCACCATATTTTGTATTAGTCATGCAGTAATTCATAGCTGTGAAACCACATGATGATGCATTTGTTTAGATGTTAGCTCTTTTATCTAGCAACAGTCCATATTATCACAGCCTTTGTATCTAACAATAGTCAGAGTTATCACAGACCTCCTAGGTGCTCACAAAGCTGATCTGTTGAGGGCTAGGTGATCCTCCGGGCACTGAAAAGTAGTTTCGAGAACATGGAAAAGAGAGAATATGAAATTTTGCATTGCTATGAAATTCATACTTGAGGATCTAGAATTCAAGATGTTCTTTTTTTAAAACTTTGTTCCTCCTTTTGGTAAATGAATCAGCAGAAAGAGCATCAGAAGGAGCAGCTGTCACTTGGAGACCCCTTCAAAACTACTGATGAGATCTCTCACTACCTGAGACACTGGAAAAATCTTCTGAGTGACCACACCATTGAATTTGAAGAACTTACTGAAAAGCTTGACAATCAGGCCAGTGAAGAGCTGAAGGAGCTTCTATTTAGCCTGGCAGAGAAAGCCATTGAGGAGCTTAAACGTGTTCAGTGTGGAGTGGTTGTGCAAGAGCTGGTCAAGCTCAATGTGCCAAAGTTGTTCCTACTAGAAGTTGTGGAGGAGCACAAAAAAGAGATGGTGGTTAAACATGCACAGCTTGAAAGGGAAGAACATGACAAGAGTATGGCTGCTGAAGAGCTGCTTCAGCTCACCAGGCAGAAGCTAAGCCAAGAGCTGGAAACTGGCATCTCAGAACAAAAGAAAATAAGGAGCTGGGAACAGTCAATATTCATGCAAGTATCTCTCTGTACTCTTTTCTTAGTTACTATGGCAAGTAGAATAGAACTGGGAGTTTTCACACCTGTTCACTTGTTATTCCTAATGATAGTTCTCTGTTGGGAACTTAAGAATTGATTTTTTTTTTTTAATCGCTCAGCCCATGCAGTACCAGTGGGTGAAACTGCAGTGGAAATCCTAGGAAGCAGCAGTCTTGAAGCTAAAAATGTGAAATAAAGGTTTTATACTTCCATTCATTCCATGGGAGGTATCATTTAGACATCTTTCATTGTTATTCTCAGTCTGTTCTGTGAGTTTCCACACTTTGGAAATGCCAATTAGCATGTCAGACCTAACTGGCCCCAAGTCTAAGTTGTATATATTTCTTCTAGCCGCAAGTCAAGCCTTACTCATCAGGTTTGGTTTAAGCTTTGGCACAAAGTACCCAGTGCAGTATCTGCCTGTCCTGCTCATGGCTCCACGTGTCGGACTGGGCTGCCGTGGCCTGGGGACAGTGTGTCCCTGGCACCAAGCCCTGAGCCAGACAGGCATCATGGCCCAGGCAGAGCTGCAGAGAGGAGTTCTGGCCCCTTGTTAGAAAGTGTTAGGGCCATTGCTGCCTGCTACAATGTGACCCTGGGGAGGTGGGAAAGCAGGTGGTGGCCTTGCCATAGCTGGGAGACCTTGCACAGGGAGAGCCCATGGCTGTGGCCAGGAGTGGTTGTGCCTCTCGCAGTGGGCAGAAAGGTCCCTGAGAGATCAGGAGACGTTGGTGAGCATTTCTTGTTAGCTTTCAAGTACATTTATGTCTGGTTGTTTGATTGCCTGAATATTTGCAGTACTACATGTCCTATACAATGTCTATTTAATAAGAGACATTGTTAGAGACATGGGAACATGAAAAAATAAAATTGCAGCTTTAGGGGAAGCAGCTGGAACAGGTAAACCTATAATAAGCTGTGTGGCTCTGAAGAAAATGTACCAGGCATAAGAGATTGAACAGGGAGGGAGAAAAAAAAAGAAGAAAAAAAAAGACACCGGTAAAAGTTTCTCCTTCATACTTCTTCTTTAAAGCAAAATATATTTGTATGGGCAGTTTTATCCAGACAGAATAAGTTTTCCTGCCACATACTATAAAACCATATAACAGGAGCATAAAAAGAAACTTTACCCATTGCATTTGCTTTGCTGAAGAAGAAAATTCCATTTTTTCCCATTGTTTTGGTTCTAATTTCAAGGGCTTTGTATTTTATTCAGCATTTTAAATACTTTTCTGTGAGTCATTTATACGCATTTTCGAGCGTGTCTTAACTATCTCTCACTTACATTGCCAAGAGCAGACCTGCAGGAATATGGAGGTAGATTGTATGACCCAGCAGGACTTTACTGTTTATGTGTTAGTATTCCATAATAACTCTGTTCCAACCTGCAGTGTGCCTGTCATATTTGTTAGATGCTATCATTATTTGGAGCAGCAGTAATCTGTTTGGGTTTTTTTTTTTTCAGTAAAATGCAGGAAAATATATACAGAAAATGCAGCCACAACTGTCCTACCAATAGTCCCTTAGAATCTGTCATGGTCTTTTTCCAGTCCACTGTCTGTCAGTTGTGGTATTTTGATGACAGATGCCAGCTCTCATGTTTATGTTCTCATCTGCTATCTAGTTTGCAAAAAGCATTATTTTGAATGATACTTTTCATTTTTGTTGCTTATTAAAGAGACCATGGGTTAGTCCAAAATATTTGTGAAGATTGTTAATGCTTACAGTCCTTTTTAAATATAGACATATAGCAAAACTCTATTTGCTGTATTTAATTTCCTATCTTTCTCTATATATCTATGTATGTGGATTTATGGCATGGTTTTTCCTCCATGAGTCTAAAACAAGATGACAAATGGTTAAGTATGCTGTAAATGATCTGGACTAGTTAGGAGTAGTCTTGTCTAAAAGTAAACAACTTTTTGAAGGGAAAAACTTCATGCATTAGAAGTTTTTAACTGTTCTTTTATGATTCATTAGAAAGAAAAAAGGATTTCTAAGCTCAGATATTTTAGTGAAATGATGAGGCAGTATAGGCCTGGTATACATTAAATAAAAGTATCAGTACTAATGAAGCATGCAGCATAATACTGTTTTCAATGAAAAGTCCTTTTTGAAAAACATACTGTTCATATTTTTAATACAAACATTTTTGTGGAATAAAAGAAATTTCCAAACAAATAAAAGTATGTTATTTTTTGTGAAATATTCTTAAGGAAATAAGATACACAAGGTGAGAAGATGAGTATAGTCTATGGCTAATCAGAGCTGAGCATGCTTTATTTTGAAGTAAACATCAGCTTGACCCAGTGATCAGTTTCTTAGAGATCTGTGTTGAGAACCTTAATTCTGCAAAATGGGAACTTTGAGTAATTCAAATTATTCTTAAAATATATTGTGTTTTTCAGACTGCAGAGTGCCTTTTTACAATTAGCAGCTGGAACCATTGTTATCTGTTGATCAAAGCGATGGCATATGCATTTATAATAGGGAGAGATTTTATTTTATTTTTTCTTGCTCAGTAGCTGTGGCTGGTAAGTGATGGGAAACAGCTCAGGGAGGCTTTATGGGAAGCTTTTATCTTGATTTCAGCTGAAGCTCAGTGTATTGTCTGAAGAGGTGGAAGGATTCTATGCATAGGAAATGTGCTAAAAATATTAATTTATTTTTAAAATATTCAAAAGCTGTTTTCCTTTGAAAATGAAATTTTACAGTCCAGGAAGCTCTGTATGCAGAATTTAAGGTAACCTCAAGAGTATTTTGTACATGGTGAACAGCTAACTGATATATGAAATAGACCAAAAAAGGATGATCACTCTGTGTCAAGTGTTTGTGTGCATGTCTCTTACATTTTATGCAATATTGCCTAAATCACTAAACAGCAAATGGCTCTTGTGTTTTTTAACAGGCAGCTTCTATGTTTACCCCTCTCACTCTCAGAAGAGGAGTTGCTTAGAATGAGACAAGAGTTGCACTGCTGCTTCTCCCAGTTGGACAGCAGCTTGGCTTGGCCCAAGATAAGAGCAAGAACCTTGCTTCAGGCTTTTGAAGTGGAGCAGAGGGACACTGAGGTGCTGAAAGTCGAGCAGAATTTAGCAATGACCAATGAACAGGTGAGAACAGTGTGGGATCAGTGTGGGGATGTGGAAGGGGATCCTGGGGGTACCTGTGGCTGCTGACATTGGCTGCTGATCTGGATCTGTAGCTTCTTCACAGGTACAACAGCAGTGTACACTTCTCCTGTCTGCATGGACCAGTGGGCTTGAAGATAATTGTTTGGGCAGCAGTTGGATAAATAGGTGCTTTTCACATACACCTGTGTATTTCTGTTGCTTTCGTGAAAATTATGGGAATTTCTGAAAAAGACCCTTCTACATTGTTTTGTCTGTTTACAAAAATAAAGTTCCTGAGTTAGATGGCTTTTCTTGGCAAGAAATTTGGCATGATTTATGTTTTCTGATTGCAAAATATTTAAGTGTATGCAGGCAGTTTGGTGTTATTTCCCAAAATCTAAATATGTGGAAGATGAGGCTTACTTAAAGTTAGAGAAATATTTCCAACAAGAAGTCTATCTGCCTATTGAATCTAGCCCTTTATAAAGAACCGTGTGAGGGGTGTTTCATTCCTTCAGTAAAGTGCAAAATCTCTGGAATTATAAATTGTTTTCAGTTCTTATAAAATATGGGAGCCAAAAATATTTCCTGTATTAGTTGTGTCTGAAGCCATCTTAAAAAGGAGGACTTGCCCTTGCTTTGTTTTGGTTCAATTATGTTTTCTAAACATGTAAATTATGCTGGGTTAATTGAGCTAGGAATTAGCCTAGTTCAAAGCCTTAATAGTTTCTAAAGTACTAAAGGAGAGAAATGACTTTGCAAAACCTTACAGTTGAACAGATGTTATCATTTCCCCAAGAGTACATATACTTAGTTGGTATTCTTGTAAAGAAATAGAAAGGTCAAGAGTAATTTGATTACATGGAACGGTGCTTCTTAATATTATCATGGTTCATTTGTGATTCACAGACTGTGTGTTGAAAACAATGTAGATCTTAAATTAATATTCTTTGTTCATTTTTAACTGAGCTGAGGAGACAATGTATCAGTTAAAATCTTCTCTTATTATCACTGCTAAAGCTTGTTTAAAATCAAATTTATATGCTATGAGTTTTCATGGGAAGGATGAATATATAATTCTACTTAAAAGAAATTTTTTTTTAAATTCTAACTTTGTCTGAATGTCCAAAATGAATGTTCTGAATGAATAGGCAGCACCTTAATTTCAGATGTACTTTCTCAGTGAAAGTCATATGTTCCAAGTTTTTGATTATAAGTAATAATTTTAACATTAATATCTTCATATACCTCTTACAAATAAAGCATTTTTGCTCATCTTGTTACAGCAGCATTCTAAAATGGGAAAAACAGGATCCAGGAATAAACATAAGTTAGATATTCTGAAGAAATCTTTACAGGACAAAATTTTAATTTATGAAGACTCAGTGAAAGGTGAAAATTTGAATAGGGTAAGTACAATCTTTTCTGGACTGAAGTTGAAACCTAGATCTTTAGTAATTAAAGATTGACAGCATTCTATCAATGTGAATAAGAACCAGAGAAAAAAGGTGTAAGGTATAGTGGCATGATGCATCTCCCTACCATTGCCTGCCTTTATCAAAATGTTGCATTTCACACTTAATAGTTCTTGCTTTGTTTTATTTTTTGCATCCTAGTTACAGAACTGGTTTCATGTCTCACCCCATTTTCTTCCAATGGTTCTGGGGCTTGGTGTATGCAAGATTGCAAGGCTCCCCTAGACCTGTGGTTTTCTAGGAAGGCTTTCAAAACATGGAAGGTGCTTCAATGCATGCTTCAGCTGAGCAGCATTTAGTTCCTGGACATCTGCTAATGCTGCTGAAAATCCAAAAATGGATTCTTAGATCCAAAAGGTTTTTGGGTAGGGTCTGAGTTTATTTGTATAGAGCTAACTGAAAGGAAATCTTAATTCTGGTGGGTACCTTTTAAAAATACACAGCCCCAGTCTAAAGTTAATCCTTGAGAAATGAGTGGGGCCAATCTTAATATGGGATTTTGAAGGCTTTTTACTTCCCTGCTAGTAGATGTTCCAAGAGATCTTTCACATGTGTATGATATGGATAATATTAGGTTTGCATGTCAGGAGGACATTGCAAGGACATTAAGTTTGTTAAACAAAGGTAGTGCACAGCTGTAGAAACTATGCATGACAAGCAGGTGTCATTGGTAATTAAAATTAGTAGATAAAAAAATAGTTTCCAAAGAGATTGCAAGATCAATTTTTGTACCAACTGGGACAAAAAGCTGTTTTTATACCTATTTCTTAGCTTTTTATACCTCTGTCCTGAAAAATGAAAAATACTGGGTTAATGTGTTAATTCAGAAATAATTTCACTTTTATGTGAGACCAACGCATCAAACACATTGTTTGATTTGGTTGCAGATGATAAAAGTGAATTTTTTATCTAGTCTAGCACCCAATCTTTGAAAGTGAGAGCAGGTGCTTGGGCAAGACTACAACAAGAAGGCAAGTATGTTCTAACACTGTTCACAAGTTTAATAACTGTGGTCTGAGAATGTTCTAATCCTTTAATAGAGGCATTAAAATTTTGACTTCAATACCTAATGCCCTGGTCTTCAAAATTTAGGTGGTTTTAGTACTCTTCCTTGGATGTACATCAGATTATGGGCTAAGCTTTAGAGGCAAAAAAGTACTGAATAGTTTAGTAAATGTAAGGCAGCAAATACTGTCTTACATTTTTATTAGAATCTTAATTTTAAAATTGGAAATTTAACTTCTCTAAACCTCCTTGCTCCAGTTTTATATGCACCATCTGGCATAGCTGTTGTCATTCTAATTGTATGGCTGGTTTCAGAGCTGGCAAGAGTCAGAAAGAAACTGTGGCTGGGAGTAGATAGCAATACCAATTGAGTGATGCAGCATTTTGTTTGTTTAAGAGGAGTTCATTTGCTGTATAATGTTGAAGATGTCTCACAACCCTCATTGTAAAATACTGTGAAATATTTCTTCCTATTTTAAAATATTTATATTAATTGTATACTAATTTAAAGGATGCATTATGTTTAAAAGATTAAATATTACTAACTGTTCTAAAACACCAAGTAGTGGAGTTGGAGCTCTCAGGGTTGCATGTGCTTTCTGTATCTGTATTTTTTCTCTCTTACAATCCAGCTCTCTGGGCCCAAGTGAATAGTGCAGGGGGAGAGAATACAAACTACCTGGTAATTGTTTACTGTAGTCTTTTGAAGATTCAGCTACCTAAATGTTAAATATGCAGTGGAGCCATCAGTGTCTAACCTAGACATCCACGTTACATGTCAGTGGGAATCCATATTTTAGGATAGGAAACCTACTGAGAAGTATGTTTTCTTTGAGTATGAAGGGAGCTTAGAGTGACAAGCTGAGATGGAAGCACCTGAAGAAGGTAATGGCAGCTGGCTGCTCTGGACATTGTCCCACAGAAGCACAGTCACAGTGCAGTGTCTTTGGCTCTCAGTGGCACAGCATGGAGAGCTCATCACTCACATGCATTGGCTCGTGTGCCTGCGCATGCTGCACTTGCCTTTCACCCTTCAATAATTCCTAGGGGGGTTCCATCAAATGTGTGGCAGCAACACAGCTATTGAGTTAAATCACTTTGATTTTATGCTGTTTGATGTTGATCCAATCCAGTTCTAATCTTAGTTGAAATCCGTTGCCAATAGACTTTTGATTTACAGTTTAACTCTGTTTTATATAAGAAGGTTTTTCATTATTTGCTCAAAGAATAGTTGAATGTCATCAGTCAGCATTAGCTGACACTTGCCAATTTGAAACTAAATACAGTCTTTCTATAAGTTCCATGTTTTTTTCAAGCAAAAGGGCATATTTTATCATTCCATTTAACCAGAGATTTATTTGTGTTTCTAGCTTTTAATTTTATTATAATAAAAATTATATTGATCCTCTGTTTTAGGTTTGCATTTAATATTTCAGTTTTGACTACCTGAAAAGAAAGCCTGATCTCTTTGAAGTATTTGACTGTACTGTAATTTTTAATTTGGATTACAGTAAAAACTTGAAATTGAAGGTTAAAAACACTTCTTGAAACAGTATATTACATTGTAAGATAACAGCACTGATTTCTTTGCTGTCATAATACTGCTTAATTACAGAGTACTAAAATCATAAGTGTGCATGTAAGAGTTTCTGTTAATCTGTTAATCTATCTTTTGTGTTTTGGTTTTTGTTTTGTTTTTTTTTTTTAGGTAAAGTATGAATTGCAGCTTGAGAAAGAATGTCACCTGCGCAATCTGGAAAATAAACTTGGAGAGTATAGTGCTTCTTTAGCCTTTCAAAAGACTGTTAAAAAATCCAAAATGCTGGAGCTGTATACTGCTATCATAAATGTGCAAGCTTTGCTCTTTGAACAACTGAACACATCAAAAACCCTGTCAAAGCTGGAATGTATTCAAATTTTAGAAGCACATAATCCTGTAAGTAATGTAGTTGTTAAAAGAAAAAAATCCTGTTAGGAAACAGCCACTATTAGAGTATCTTTGATTTAGCTGCTGGTTTGCAGTTTCTGGTTGTCCAGACATTAATTTCTGTGAGTATGTGCACTTCACTGCATTCAGTAAAAGACATAAAGAGAAGGAGAACCAAGGAAGATTGTGTATTATTATTTTTTATTTTGTTACAGTTGCATGCAGGCAGAAAGGGCTACTTAGTTTTTATTGATTGAAAGAAAGACAGTTTAGAAGTGATTTGGACTCATGACAGAAGAGTAAATTGTTGTGTCTGTCTTACAGAATTACTCCTGTTATAATGCTGTCCATATGCTAAATCCATAACCACGATATGCTGCAGTTGTCAATTTTTAGAGATTACCTATACAGCCTCCTACCTGTCTCACTCCAATCACACTCATGCAGCTTAAATAGCAGAAAATCTAGGAAAAACCTCTTCCCTTCACCATATTTATTACATATTTGATATCTGCCAATTTTCTAATCCTTTTTTAATACTTCAGTGCTCCGTTTTCACAAGGACTTTTTTCTGCATCTGCTATTTGAAACCATCCAAGTGAAGCTTGGGGAGAGCACTGGAGTAGAACAAGCAAAATGGGTTTTTGAGAAAAACCTCTTTGCTAGAGGGCATCATTAGACAGCTACTGCTGTGAAAATTCCTTGTTTAATTTTAATGTGGTCATCTCTACAGAGTTTTTCAGAGAGTGGCAGTTAGAATGCTTATATGCCTCCAGTTTTTCTTGAATTTGTATTAGAGCTGTAGGAAATAGTGAAAGTTGAATGTAGGAAGCATATTTTTTGCCTTTTGTGCCTTAAGTGTGAGGGGGCTTTTCAGAGAAGTTGCTTTTACCTTCTCTGTTCTTGAGCAGGTGAAGAAAAAGATTGAAGAAGGGGCAGAATTTAGACCTAGAATAGCTAACGCTGGGTTAAATACAGCTGGTGAGGCAGAGGAATGGATTAAAATTCAGCATTTTCTCCAAGGTACAGGTTAGAAAGTGGGGCTTTGAGATAGTAAGCAATGTAAAAGTTGAGGTGAGACAACAGTGACATTGGAAATAGGAATATGGAGCCTTCCTTCTGGTGTCTAGTTTGACTTTTTGATCAAAGTGAGATTTTTAGCATGGAGGATCTAGTCCCCTGAAGACTTTGGATTTTAACCTTTTGGTTTTCTGAGCATTTTATTTTAACCCTGACTTTATCAGACTAATTATGAATTACTGCCTTTTAACTTAAATCCCTTTGATATTAACTGTAAATTTGATATAGTAAAATTAATTAGTCTGAGTTTCTCAAGCTGTTTCAGTGGATTTAAGCAGCTTACAAATGAATGGTTCCTTAGTTTTGATCTCAGCCATGCTGACAGTCTAGTTGCTGGAGGTCCTCTCCAGTGGAAGGTTTCAGAGAGCATTGACTTTTAACACAATGAAAATTGAGTCATAGCTTTCCTCATTGTTCTGATATTCATAATGTGCCAGTCATGTTTACTGAAGCTGTGCAATGAATTGAAAAGTGTAATGACTGCAAGTGGCTGGGTAGAATAAGAAATGAATAAAGTAATATCAGAAAATCTGATACCATCATCTTTTTTCTTCACTCCAAATGAAATTCTTTCTTTCAAGTTATAATTTAACTTCTTATCATCATGCATTTTCAACCTCTAGGAGATTGAAGAACTTGAAAAGAAGCTGGAGTATGAAATGTTGCATAAGGAGTCAGTGCAGCAGCATCTAATGAGTAGGCAGAGGTGGATTCTGGATGGTTTTGGACTCTCAAACGAAGCTGTGGACACGAATGCAGAAAGACATGTGACAGTTCTGTTAAGACAGGCCATGAATAAATGTAAACAATTTATAAACCTGTACCAGCAATGGTAAGTTCTTTGGCCTCAGGTTTTACTATGTTACTGCAGTTATTATGGACTCTGGAGAAGCAGCAGGAGAAATGTTGTGCTGTTCTGGAGAGGGACCATACATCTGTATTTGATCTCTGCCTTCTTGTACTGTGGCCCAGAGCATAACTGAGAAGTTGGGAATATTGAAATGAGAAACATGAAAAAATAATAACTTAGTAGCATATAAATGGTGCTGTATGTTGCATGGCAGTCACCATTTTTTTGACAGGGATAGTGGAAAAATAATGATACTCCTTAGCATTAAGGAGGAAAGTAATTTTATTCCTATTGCTTTGTCTCCCAGGAAGATAGGGAGGGACTTCAGTGCAGCATGATCTGCTGGGGTCAGAGGAAATAGCTGAGACAATTTAAATTGAATTTCCATCTCCATTGTCGTACTGTAGACTGAATTCCCTGGCACACAATTATTTTTGATGAGATGTATAAACTCCTCTTCAATTTCAATTTTCCCTGGCCAGTTTTTAAGTAAAGATATCAGCGACAAATAAAATGCCTCTTGGGAGGTATATAGAAATATCTGTCTTGTCATAATGTCTGCCTAGCAAAAATGGGTGATAATTTGCAAAATTGCAGCCTATTGTATTACTTTTATTAGGGTTACAGGAGGTAGAAATGACATTTCCATGTGTATTGCACAGTATTAAAAGCCTAGCACATTTCAAGCTTCATGTAATGTCCTCAAAGTGTGCTTACCATTAGAAAGTGGTTTTCCATAAAAACCACTGATATATTAAAAATGGCTGTGATAGTGGTAAGTCTGTTTTAATTCTGAAAAAGCTAGAGCATTGCTCAGTTTAGATGAACATCTTTCCTGTTGCAGAAGTGAGGAGTCAGTAGAGGATCAGATAAATCTCTGCACCAGTATCCACAAGCTGGTAACCTATCAGAACAACCTTCAAAGAAACTGCAGCTAGGCTTTACTTGAAAACTTATTGGAAGGAACAAGTTTTGTACTTTTGTACATTGCAAGATTTGTACATGATGTCATCATGTTTTAGTCCAGAAAAAAAAATAATCACCAGCAATGAGGAAGTTTACTGTTTAATGTCATATTTCAACTGCAAAAAGACCCACAGCTTGCCTTAAAGTGTGATGAAATTTAAAAAAGAGGGAAGAAGATGGAGACTGTTTGAATCACATTGCTTTGGAATGATTCCAGATTTGAATTGTGTGCAAGAGCAAAGCCTTAGATTCTGGTGTTTGCCTGGGGGTTCAGGGAAGCAGGGAAGAGAATTTGGCATGTTTTAGAAGTTTGGCTGCTCACAGCAGATTTGCTGACAGACAGATATGCTTCCTGAATGGGCGACCTTCCAGTTTTGTTTCCTATAATGCAGTCATTGCACCTGGGCAGATTTCAATGTTAATTCTGTCTTTCACTTCAGCTTGAGAGATGAGCAATGGAATTGCATGGTGCTCGAAGATCTCCTGGAAAATATAGAAACGAATGCGTTTTTGGCAATTTATAGTCAGGTAAGCATGAAATTGAACAAAGTTCCAAGTTTAAATTACAGCTGTATCTGGATATCAGCTTTTCTTCTTTTTTGGGAACCATTAGATGTATTTAGAGTTACTCTCTGTTAGTAGTTGCTATCAGTTTGCAGCCTATACTATCAGTCACTTCAGTTAATTCTGGGCTACATTTAGCCTTTTGAATTTTACTGGGTTATACTTCTGTTTATTCATTTACAAATCCTTTCAGGATTCGTCCTGTTGCATTTCATTCTATAGAGAGCTGAAGTGCCTGTTTTACTGGTTAACAGACAGATTTACAGTTGAATCTTCATGTAATGAAAAAAGGGTCTTGTTTAGATTTTGATGAGTGTTAAGAATGATTTGCATTTAATATGTTTCAAAATTAAATGATAGCAGGACTGCTAGTTAAATTTTCTAGTATCATTACTCCTACTTGTTTTCAAAACTGGTTTAAAGATCCTAAGAACATTTAGCCAAAGAGAGCAGAATAGGTCTCAGAGATCTGTCATGTTTATTCTCACTTAATGTTGCATTTTGTAAGTTTAGAGAAGAGCAGTGTTTAAAGACCAGAAGTACAAGACAGTACTATAGAAATTAGACTTAGGTGTCTGTATTAAGACTTATGCTCTTATTTCCATTCCTCTGCAAAGAAGAATCAAATAATTTCTTTCACTAAGTAGCCTTAGCAAACATCTCTTTGGTGTTCAACTTTGGTGCCCAGTCATTATGAAAATATTTTAAGAACTGTACGAATTTACTTATTTCTCATCAGTTTTAGGATTTTGTCTTGTTAATTCTGTGTGATCTCAGTGGTTTCCATGTAAAATCGGTAACAACACTGAAGAGGCCAGAAAACTTTCTTACCTTTCAGAGAGAATTCTTTGCTTGAAGGACAATTAAGGGGAAAGGAGGTTGATTGATTTCTTTATTTTGTGTGGCTGTCTAAATTTGGCTTAAGACTGCTTTGCTGGTGATGTTTTGTTTCTTTCAAAGAGGATTCAGGTAATCCAGGAATCTTCTAGGCGAATTTACTCCTCTGAAAAGTTGTCATACAGAAAAGAAGGCAAACATTTGCTGTGACTTTTTGAAACTACTGTGGACAAAGAACCTGGCTGTCTTCCTGGGATCTTGTGGGGTTTTATGTGACATGGGCTTTGTAGTCATCTCCTCCATCAGCACTTACAGGAGGGTCTGCAGAGTGCTGATAACTCAGCTGTCATGAGGCATTGCATTTGGCATGTCTTACCTAACTTCAGCTACCTGAGTTACATGTATGGCTTGAATAGACAACAGCAGCTTTTTTCTGGCACTCTTTGAGACATTTAACTTGTTTTCATTTGCCTTACTCTTTCCTTTCCACATAGTCCTCAATATTTTGTAGACTTTTTATATTTGATACACACAAGAGATCTGCAGAAATACCCTAGGGACAGTGTATTTATGACAACAGAGCAGAAAATAGCAATGGAAATTTGGTGTTTGGAGTGGGGCAGGAGATGAGGCTGGCTGAGTGTCTATGCAACAACTAAATTTGAATTCAATCTACTTGAACATTATATGAACATGCTTTACCATTGACCTTTGGGCAAAAATAGGCAGGATGTTTGGAAATAAAAAAATACTACCAAAAGAAAAGCAGTTCTTCACTTCACCCCTTAACAAGTGTTACAAGCTGTTCTCTGAGATTATCACAGAAACTTGTGTTAAGAGAAGCTGAACAATGATGTGATCAATCATGACAACTTGTAAAGTTTTTCAAGGCTGTTTTTCCCTCCATAATTTTACAGACCAAGGAATGCCACATTGCTTCCTTGCTATCTTGAAATTATTTCCTTATAGTAGAAGAATCCATAAATTAGTTAAGCCTTACATGTTAGAATGTAATTGTCTTGTGATTTTTCAAATCAAAGGGCATCAAGTACATGCCCTGAGCAGATATGCCAAGATCAACTGATTATTTAGCATTTACATTGCCAAAATCCCAAATGAAATGGACAGCCATAATATACATGGGCCACTGTGGGTAGAAATAGCAGACATGGAAGTGTGAGCACTTGATGCCAAAATTGTCACTACTAAAATAATCTTCAGTAATATTTTTTGCTTCCATAATGACTATTTATTTAATAACAGTAACTAAGATTGGCTAACATTTATTTTCAATGCTGAATTTATCTGTCTTTTACTCATTTATTCTCTAGGAGCTCCGTCTGGCAGGTTATTTAGCTAAACTGACGAGAGTGCCAGTGGGGGTGTTGCACAGGGTCCTGAACTTGCTGCTGCCCTCCAGCCCACAAAGTGAGGTTCTTTCTGTCCTTGATTCCATCAGTAAATATTCAGATGGTGCTGTTGAAAGTGAAAGTAATGCAAATGAGTCTGGCAGCTGTAAGAAAAGGTAGGTGTGGTGTTTTCTGGTAGACCACTGCAAGACAAGATTGTTGTTTTATGTGTATGTCTGTTTGCTGGACAATGAGATGGACAGCTATAGAAAAAAATCACAGGTGCATAAATTTCCTTTTGAACTATTTTTCTGGGGTAAAAATACTTCAAAACTACTACCTTATTTTGTGAAATGTTTTAACTATAATAAATTTATGGATAAAAACTTAAAGTAATTTTATAAGTTCATTAATTAAACAGTTATTTCATAGATTTATAAATCCTGTTCTGATCATTTTCTTTCTGTTGCCTGAATTGGAGTTTGTTAAAATATTTTCCTTCCACTTTTTTTTTAATAATGTTCATGACACACCAGGTTATAGATGTTTTAAAGATGTAAAGGAGATCCTCCTTCCCAATAGTGAAAGTTGCAACCTTGCAGATGTCTGTTCCTTTGTAGTTAATTACTGAAGTTCGAGGTGGGCACTGAGTTTCCCTTTTCTCACAGACACAGGTAGAATCTCAGGGCCTTTGTCACTCCCTTTAGCCCCATTAACATGAGCTAAAATCTGTGCAGTAACACCAAGGGATGCTCAGGATCTGCTCTCCCAACTCCCTGCCATGACCTGGGCAGGAGACAAAAGCAGATGTTGGGGCACTGAGCCCAGTCCTTGGCAGCTGTGCGTTCTCAAGGAGCAGATAAGAGTCCTTGGTACCATGCCCTGAGGTGTGATCTTAACTGATTTAAATGATTTTTGGCAGGGCAGCAAGAGTTCTTGAAATCTCTGACTACATTTGTGCTGTTGCTGTCATGGGTTTGGTAGCTAAAGTCAGAGAGGGAAGAAAAATGTGTATATTTGGGGATTTTTTTTCCTTCTCCTTCAGGAAGAGCCAAGAGTTGTGGCAAGCACTGGAGAACAAAATAAGGCAAGATCTGATAAACAGAAGTTTAGAAAAGATCCCTTCTCTAAACAAGAGAAAAGACAGGTAAGGAGAAAACCAGAACAAACATACTGGGTGGGTTTTTTTTTTCTTTATAGTTTATTTAATGGGCCAAGATTCTTCTTACAGCTTTTAGAATTAGTTCATAATATGCATTTTCTGGCACTTCTCTATCTAGTGCTTATGGTTCCTACAACATATTTACACATAATAAGCAATATAGTAAATACCTAAAAAGATTTTTCTGTACCTATACACAAAATTCTCACATTTTTCACATACATTGCTCATCTCCCCTATGTTTATTTATTATGAGGTTGCCTTTCCTTTTGCAATTTTGTATCTCAGAAAATGATACGTGAATTATTGGGAATTAGAATGAAAACTACAATTCTCTCTGTTGAAATATGATTTTCTTTAGCTTCCAAGTAGCTTCACCACTTCTGTGGCTAGGTGTGGTATAGGACGTTATGAATTTTTTGCCTCAGTTTTCACTTTTCACCTCAATTTTTCTCATTAATGTAGTTTGATAAAGAAGAAGCAACTTGCTGTCTTGGAAAAAGCAGTTTTCATTCATCTGGGATGTTCACCTGCACACCCTCCTGTGGAACAACCTGATCCAAATGATCCACCAGTTTCTCTGAGCTCTGCAGCTGCTGAAGCCATAGAGCTCTTGGACACAGGGGAGAAGATACTTCTGTTCCGTGAACCAAGTGATCCAAAACTTGCTTTGCATAGTTTTCCAAGGAAAAAGAAGAAGAACTTTCTTAATTCTAAAAAGGCTGCTCGTGCAAACGTGGACTCACAAGAGCAACTTCCATTTAGAGTATCACTTAGGGAAGAGGAAGTTATTTCAAATTCAGTAAAATTATGAAGAAGAATGAAGTGTACAGTTCAAATAACATATGTGTTGTTTTAATCTGATTTGTCTGATATTGGAAATAGATGTAATTTTAGAATGGCACAGTTGGTGATGTGCATCTTGCATTTTTTAATTCCTGTCAGTGCTTTGTTGTACTAGGTAAATATGGGTTTTCCATGATGCACATTATGGCAGGCAGGACTCTGTGTTCCTTCACTACATTTTGGTCATTTTTGCACTGATTTTACCATAGTTGTATTTTCATAATTTATACAGGAAGGTTATTTATTGTATATAGTAGGTACTGATTCACTCTTTTTTTATTTATATTTTTGTGGTAAGCTGCAGTATAGCAGATGACAAGAAGAGATGTGGTAGAAGAACCACATGTCCTCTGTTCTCTGATTTTATATTATTCTAGTTAATTCACTGTTTAACACTGTGTTCCTAATAGGCTTTGCATGTTACTTCTGCAGTCTGTGTTCTGCAATGACAGCTGGTAGTCCAGATCTTTAGCATATACTGTGTACTGAGCCTTTCATCCTGGAGTAACTTCAGCATTTCTCTGTTTCTAAACTTGCTTCTGTTGAACTGTGGCTGTGGCTACATTTCCAAACTGTTACATATTTACAACCTGTTGCAGTCTTTTCCTTGGTGAAGCAATGTCATCACATTTGCTCAGTAGAAAAGTGAAAAATGTAAATGGGCGTGTAATGCCTTCACGAGCTCTTTTGATTGCAGTGCTGCCAATTTTTGCAGTTTTAGGTATTTTTAAAGTTCTTATTCCTGAATTTCTCTAAGTTGATAAGAATATAATTTTATACTTCAGAAAGAGTTAATTTTTAAACCTGTCTGGTTGACTTGAAGAGTCCAATAAACATGAATCCCAAAAAGAGGAACAGGAAAAGCTAATTAAAATAACCACATGTAATTATTAATATCTTGTATTATTCAAGCCTGTTTTGAAGGTGTTGTAACTGTATTTGAATGCTGTGCTCTGACACCACTGTGATCACATCTTTTCTATTTTTTCTTGTACAGATCTTCAGTGCCTTTTTATTAATAGGGTGCCATATTATTTGAAAATTAAAATGTTATACATGTATCTACAGTTGGCATTTTTTTTTCCCCACTTCTCTGACAAGTTTGAATATTCATTCCACAGAAGACAATTAGTGTTTCCTATCACTACTAGCATTAGAAATCGTATGCAGTAATTAGAATGACAGTCCTAATTATTATTTGATTGCATTCTTCAGTCTTTTCATGGAAGTACTTGCTGTCACAGGAAGAGGAGTCTGTCAGGGTTGTGGGAGTTCAGAGCTGCGGTTTTAACTGGGTCTGGTATTTCATCCCCAAGGCATGAGTGGGTAAAGAGAAGGGTCTGTCCTGCCTTGGAAGTGGGCCAGAGCTGTACAGGAGGAGCCTCAGGTGTTTCAGAAGAGGCAAGAAAGCAATTGGAAAACTTGGACAGCTCATGGCTGCAAGGAGCACTTGAAAGCTGAAGTACCTTCTTGAATGTCAGTCCCTTCAGGATGTCTTTGCAAGCCCAGGCTCCTCACTGTTACAATATGAGAAGGAAATGACATTAACTCATGACAGATATGACATGGAGCCCAATAGCTGTACTAGGTTACAATAATAAAATGCAACATCTGAATATTGATTGTGATATCAATTTATTATCCTTAATAAATAATCTCTCTGTAGCAATAGAAAACTGATTTGTAACTCTCTCACACCTCATTACAAATTTGAAGCAGTTCAGTGACCGTAACTTTGTAGTAGGGAAAGTCACTCCCTGCTATGAGTCACTCTCGTATCATGCAGTACATATTCAAAGAAACATCCAGATCTTGACATCTCTTGTGCCTTGTGAAAGAAGTAGCCCACTTCAGTGAAGAGTTGGCTTGCATTGAGCTTTGAGTCACACCAGAAGACAGAGGGCCAGCTGTTGATTGTGCAGCTTTGTGTGTGTGCCATAGGTATTGCCATCCTTATTTCACAGCTGAAGTCTCCCAAAGAATGTGTGTGCTGGACAAGCCATTCAAATTCATCCCATTGGTTTCACAGTCATCAATACAAGAAGTAATAGAAGGCCAACTTCTTCAGTGTTTGAAACATTGTCCAAATCAATTGTGTTCCCCTGGAAGTTCATTGCTTCTCCTGTTGCCCTTGACAGTTCCCTGTGTACTCCCATATCCATTGCACTGTTGTCCTCCCTCAACATGAAGCCAAGGAGCCAAAGCATACAAAGAACAAGCAAATGTAACTGTCCTTGGTCAATGATTTAGTCCATACAGTAAATAACAACTTACTGGCCATGGTAAATTTTATTGAAGAAATTATTCTCCATGCTAGACAAATAAACTGTAGCTTTGTTACGATTTTTTCAACATGTGCTTCAGTAATGTCAGCTTGCAGCTAACAGCCCTTGTGCCCAGGGTTCAGGATTTTCAGGAGGCTTAGTTATGCCCAGGCTCTTCAGCATTAACAACAACACACTTTCTGCTCACCTTGCTGTATTTTTGGCTTGGGATACCTGGATACTGGATTAGCATGCAATACATATTCCCTACGCTGTCAAGGTTTTATTTAAAAGAATACATTTTGAATGTTGGTGGTTTTTTTAATAAAAAGGATCCCACATGATGAAAAATATTTCAGGAAAGATGTACTAAAAATGTCCTGCAGTGATTGAGGTGAAAATGCTTCTGTGAAACAAGTGGGTTGAGATTTCTTATCATAAATTCATATTAAATTTCTTTAACCTTGGTGTTGCGTATTAATTTATTATGAAGTCGAATACACATGCTAGACCTAATGAAGAATAATTCATACCAAGAGTGAATAACTGGATGTTCTGGAAGAGACTATCTGTGTCAAAGTCAATCTGTTGTAAACAAAAGTGGGAATACCTATATGGACCTGGCACTTCACTACAAAAATATGTAAATGGAAGTAAAAGGATTGACACTTTAGCAGAAATAATTGTTATATTTTATAGGTAACTTTTATCTTCACTGATTACTGTAACTGTTTCAGGTTTAGATGAATTTTTAAACTGATAATGTCTCTTTAATAAGGTCAGTTCTACAAAGTACTTGTCTGCCTTTTTTGAACCTGGGGAACTCATGCTGCTTTCTTTCATTATGTGGTATTTACCCAGCTGCTATTTTAACACCTTCATTTCTTCTGGGGAATGTTAAGTTTTTATGCTGTTACCTTTGTACAACCCAGTTCCAATAATTACACTGTCTTTTGTCAACAGCTCCAGCTTCCCAAGAGACTGACAGTGGGATTTGCAAAGCATCAAATGCCAGGTTCACTCATCTGTTGCCCCATGCTGTGCCTGTGTAGCTGGTGCAGCCTCAGGTGTAGCAGCATAAAGCTTGTTTTCCTTGCTGAGTTGTGAAGCTGTGCTGTCACAGGCTGTTGAGAGCTGTGTGAGTTCACATGAATAGCAATGCTGTGCAAGTGATAAACATTGTCCTTCTAGCTGAGTGTTCCAGGAAGGATCTAGCCTTTTCCACAGTCTGCTTCTCCACTCAAGGTCTCTTGTAAAAATGACTGGCAAAGGCCACCAGCTCAGGTCTTTAGTACTGTCTTCCTATTTGTTTTGTTGTTATTCACAGGGAGCAGGGCAGGGAAAGAAGTACTCCATCCTTGTGGAAGAATATACAGCAGGCTAACTGTTTGCCTTTGTGGTGCAGACAAACTGTGACCTATATTTAATGTTAATCTCATTAATATGTTCCATGAGAACTGGTAATGTCCACCTCTGTATTTGAGCAGTCTTGTTATCTAAAACCACTAGTTACTTTTCTCACCTCAGCTGTCAATTGACCAAAAGCATTTGCTTGCTCCAAGGTTCAGAGATTCCTCTGGAGAGCAGAGTACAGATACTTGCAGGGAACTGAATTTTGAAGAAGTCAACATTGTTGAAGCATCTTCTTCAATTATGCCAGAGAAATTATCTCACAAAAGAGGCTGTGTATTTTCAACCACTTTTGTTTGAAAAAAGATGGCCAAATAAGAAAATAATTAAAACCTGGAAGTGGCACATATCATTCCAGGCCATAATAGCACTCAGAACTTGGCAGATTTGAGCATTGCTGATTGAATTTAGTTCTTGATACTGTGTAGTTGGGAATGACAGCTGGTTACAATGTGTAATAGTTTTATAGTTACTCAGCTGCGCAAAGATATCCCTATATAGTGCTCCAAAAGAAGTAAAATATTTCTGTGCAGCAGCTAGTGAAGTCTGTAGCTTTCAAGAAACCCTTGTGTGTTCCCAGTTGAAGAAGGTAATCCTTGGGGATGTGTTTGGTTTTGGTTTTTGTTTTTTTTTTTTTTTTTTTTTTAATGAGTTTTAGGAGACAATATATAAACGTAGATTTACTTTGCAATCTCTGAAAATAGTCCAAGCTGTGTCAGTGCTAAGAATCTGCTTATACACACTGGGTTTTATCGTTGGTGTCTGCAAACCCAAAGAGTCATTCTGTGTCATCTCTGCTCAGAAAGCACCCAGGACGAAGTGGTTCCCTACAGATCAGCTCCTACCTTGCCCTCTAGAGTCTCTGACGTTTTGGCTGGAGTTATGACAATTTGTCACATGTACTGGAATACAAAAACTTAAGAAAAGCTCTGGGATTTTTTGTCCACTCCATTCATTCAGTTTTAGTTTTCTGTCATGAGAGGGTTAAAAAAGAAGCCTGTGTGAATCCCAGTGGTGGATGAATAAAGATCTGGGAACTGAGGCCCTGATGCACTTCATTTCACTTGTAAATAGAACAACCAGTGAAAAATCCTACCGGTAGCGGAATAAGGCACTTTGCAGCCAGCTGTTGAATATGCAGCATGGCCCTTCATGGAATTTCACTCCCAAACAGCAGTGCAGTGGTGGAAAGGGGATTTGTGAGCTGTCTTCTCCAAAGCAGGCATAGAAAAGCTGTGGGGTCAGCAGATTTCCTCTGTTTTTGATGCAAAGCAGTAAGTTGTAGCACTAATGGTGCATGTGCTGAAAAAGATCTTTGAATGCATCTTGTATGTTGCTTTTAAGAGAAAAGTTAATTTCTTATACCAAGCCCAGACTGAGGAAGGAATACAATGAGGTTATGAAATTACTTTTTTCTGAGGGTAACAGTATTGCTGTCCTTTTGTCTGTGTTTGAGAGGTTTTCTTCCTAATTGAACTGTATGAAGAGAGCTCTCATTTGGAAGTAATATTTGCCAAGGACATGTGATAAGAAAATTATTATATGAAAAACCCTATAGATCTGGGGGAGAAAAAAACTCTGCAGAAATGACTGGGCATCTTCCTGGCTCCTCCAATTTTTATGTGTATGAATAGTTCCTTAAATGTGATGCTATTTACATAAATAAGGATGTCAGGGTTTGGTTAATGCAGCCCCTGCAGACAGTGATTCAGAGTCATGTACCTCTAGAGAGTAATTCAGAGTGGCACAAAATCCTGCTAGCATGTTCTGGCTGTCAGAGCTCTGGGCACAGGGTACATGCTGCAATTTGTTTTGCTACATTTTGACCATCTAAATCTGTCTAATCAAAGCAAAATGTTGTGGCTTTCCTCATAACTGAGAGACAGATATAGGCGCCACCCTGGGGTGGTTTCTCTTTCTCTTGGACCTTTTTGCTGTGTGTGGCATCTGCAAGACAGAGGAGCATTTTCATTGTGCACCTCAAAACCTCTTTGTAGAAGAGACACTAAGTTCCAGACATCATGGTTAGGAGAAAGAACAACTATGTTTTATTAGACTAACATTTGGGCAAAGCAGAACAGCTTTACTGCTATTGCTTTTCAAAGAAAACCAGAACTTTTCAGCTCTTGCCAGTTGCTGTGGGAACAATTTAAAAAAAAAATGGTATTAGAACTGGTTAATGTTTATAATGAAGGAATGTCTTTCATTTAAAAACAAAACTCATTTAGCACACAGTAAACAAAATGAAATAAAAATATTTAGGCTGGTTTGTTTCCACTTTCCTTTTGCCTCTTTTACTCAATTCTTTTAAATAACTGAAAATCTTTTTCCCTTTTCCCCTGATTTTATTTAAATAGGACTTGTTTTGATTTTTTTAATAGAAGCAAAACATATTACAAAATGCTTGGATAAAAGAGTTGTCCATTTTAAACCAGTTCTTCATGGCTAAATCCACAATCCCGTGACCTTGTATTAGTACAAATAGTAGGAGATGTATTTAGGGATCCAGCATCCAAAATATGATCTTCTATGAGTTCTTCTCTAAAGACACCTACATTTCAGAAGCCTTGAACTGTTATTTTCCCAGTTACCTAAATGTTAATTAGCAGTTACGTTCCAGTGGTCCCAAAGTATTCCAGTCTCAGTAGAGCTACATAACTTAGTGTCTGATTGATCCTGAAGTATCTTTGTCATCGGAAATTAGGTGAGGCTGGCTCAGAGGAGGCTCTCCAGCTGTGTGCTGCTCCCAGAGCAGCATTCCATGTGTGAGCATTTGAGGGGCTGGGATGGCCAAGGGGTGGCTGACTGGCTGGCACAGATCACACTTGCTAGAGAAATCATAGATGTGCATGTACTGTTTTAGTTAAGAGTTGGGTTTTTACTTTCTAATTCCTTCCTAATGAGTCATTGAGGCTTTACAAGGTGAGTGTTTTTAAACAAGGTATTTTAATGTTTTGTCCTCCAGAAACAGTCAGATATATATAAAACAGTCCTAGAAATCATGTAAAGATGCAATTTGATAGCCCTTTCCTGCCTGTATGAATGGAGGCACTCACTGTAAGCTTGAAAGAAGAGGTGTTCCTCCCCACCAGAGAGGAGTTATGTTATGTTATTGCCAGAGAGGTAGCCTTTAAAATGTAAATTCTCCAAAATCCTTAGTGTAGTTGTATGAAATCTGAAAATCCAGTAATTCAAGTGCCTTAATTTCAGTGGGTGGAGAAAGTGAGGCAGCAGAGTCATCTGGGGTTTGGTCTGGATCCTTGGAGCAGTCTGAAGGGAAGCTGAGTAACCCCTGTGCTCTTTACCTGCTGATGTTAAAGAACACTTTAGCCTATTACTTTATAACCTTCATGACAAGATTTTTGGGTGAATGAAAGATTTCTGACAAACAGTTGAATTTTGGCATTGTCACACTGAGAAATACGCATTTTATGAAAGCATGTAGCTGATTGCTGCTAGTCATCATGCCCAACAGCTCTTGCTCCTTTTCCAGCTTCTGTGAGTGAGGACTGGGGTTGAGCCCTGGGGGAGTCAGGTTTGGGATTTTGTGGTTGAGATGACCTCTGAGGTATTAGAAAGTCTTTTTTCTCAGCCTTGTGACTGAAGAAGAAGTCGAGATTCATCAGTTCTGCTTTTCAGGGTTGTTTGTTTTTTCTTATTTATGACATTCTTTGACCTGCTGAGATCTGTCCAGCAGGTCAGGTTGTCGCACAGTGACTGCCCTTGGGGTGGTGGTAACTTTTAGTACTATGAACTACGTGTACTTTATTTACAATAATTTTCCAACACCTATCACCTATGTTAGACAGTTTGTCTCTACTCTAAACTAATCAAAAAGTGTCAGCATCCCAGCAGAAAATGGAGGACAAGAAGAAGAAGGACAGAACATGCTTAGATTCTTCTATTTTGCTTCTCGAACCTCCATTCTAAAACCCCAAAATTTTACTTTTTCACCCTGTGACAAATTAAGCATCATTCTTCTCAAACTCTTGTGGCTTGTAAATCTTTGCACAAAGTTGGTAGTTTTTCTATGGACTGAAATTGAAGGCACAGATGTTTTTGACTCCGTGCCAAGGTCTCTGAGCCCCCTGCCGGGGTCTCGAATCACCCAGGGCAGCCAGAGGAATGTCCTGGGTCCTGACAGGCAGGTACAGACACTTTACAGGAGACTGAAGGATATTATGAGGCCAATATGCTCAGGATGCTGCCATGCTCAGCTGTAACTCACCATGCCATATTTTCTGGAAAAATCCCTTCACTCAGGATTTTGCTCCTGGGAAGCTGAGAAGCCTCAGAGAAAAGGGAAACAATAATTATCTGGTTTGGATCCCCTGTGTTTTGCTGCTTTGGAATGTGTTTGGAGACTGTTTACCAATGTATGGTTGTTTCATTGGTTTCATGTGCATTGTTTTGACTTAATGGCCAGTCGCCATCAAGCTGTGCTAGGACTCTGGAAGGAGTCACGAGTTTTCCTTATTATCTTTTAGCTTTCTGTAAGTGTCCTTTCCTATTCTTTAGTATAGTTTAGTATAGTAATTTAGTAGTGTAGTATAGTAAAAAATATTCTTTAATATATTCTAGTATCATAAAATAATAAATTAGCCTTCTAAGAACATGGAGTCAGACGCGTCATTCCTCCCTTTGTCTGGGAACTCCATAAATACAAGAGGAGAGATTCCTGGTTTTATTGCTAGAGATTTTTTTAATTAAAATGAATACCAACAAATTTTTAGACTCATGACAATATCTACAGAGCCTGCAAAGCTATCTTGGAGATAGATTTGGCTGGAAGAGTGCATGGCTCTGTTGCTGAAAAGACACAAGAAATCTGCTCCCTCTGATTGAAGATGATGCCATTGTGTGCAGGAACTGCCATGAGCTGAAATGCAAATAGTTACCCATGTGCCATGCAATTGCATGACAGAAATTAAGAATTGATCATATCTTTCCATCAGTCCTAACAGGAAATTTTATGGTTTTTTGTTTTTTGTTTTTTTTTTCCTTAGTGCTTCCTGGTGCTTGAATTAAAAACCAGCAAGCTAAGAATGTGGATGTGCTTGGTGAAACACTGGTGTTTAATTACATGTCTGTGAAAGTTTCACTTGGAGCCAGATCTTGAGCACAGATCCACCAATGTTAACAGATGTCTCCTGATTGGTACCCCTTGAAGCTCTTTTCTGCTGCGTTGTTGGTTTTTAAAAAAATTCTATTTCTGCTTTAGCCTAAACATATAAATACAAGCAATAAATACATCTGTGCATACTTTCTGCATTTTAACTGGAAACAAATCCCTAAATCTGAAGTCCATGTCTGCCCTATTCACCTTTGCATACCCTCCCAGTGACTAGGGAATTTTCATTCCATTTGATTCCCACCACAGCTAAAATGCATAATTCTAACTGCTTTGTGTTCAGCCTGTCTGGTAACACTGAGCAGCCTTGCAGGTGTACAGAATTGCAGGCGGAATGACAACTCCCCGATGACAACCATCAGCCTAGTGCTGCACACTATGGGCAAGTACATCAAAACATAATTTCCATCTCTTCCTTTTACTCACTTTCAGTGACTGCTATTCTTTTATAAAACAACTGTTAGTGTTTTAGCAATATGAACTTCTAATATTTCCATTCCTCCAGTGTTTGTTTTGATTATAAAAAGTAAGGAAATTACTACCACATAGGGGGGGAAATGAAGCACAGAATAACTAGATTTAAGGAGAGTGGTCTTTCCAGCAGATGCTACCACGTGGCATTTATTCCATGAATTTTTGTTAGGAGTAAATGATGCCATTGCTTCCCAGCGAGGGGTAAAAAACAGTTGATGGTATTTCACAAGCACCCTGAACACAAAGGGCTGGGAGAACAATTGAGGGGAAAAAGCAGCAGTATGTATTTCTTGAGCTTGTAACAATTTAAATGAGGGACTAAAAGTCTTTCACTTCAAATAACACAGAGTTGTCATTTTAAAAAATGCCTTTATTGCTGAGGTTTTCAGTTATTTCTTGAGAATAATTTTCATTTCAAAAGTGCTTTATTTTCAATTCTATTGTGGAAGTAATCACTTTAAAAAAAGAATATGATTGCAAAGTAGTTAGTGTGGACTTAAGGACTATCCATCCAATTCTACCACTACTATTTCAGTGAAACAGTGTGGAGAAAGAGCTGGGGATGAGATTCCAGTTTCTTTTCAGTGAATAGAAACCTGTTCACGTTGCCATGAGGTTAATGGAATATAATGTCAGATCTAAAATTCAGGAGCATGGATAGACTCATTAGGAAGGGTTTCAATCAGCATGCAGAGAGTATAACAGCTTGAAAAATACGTGTGTGGATACAGCCCTCCTGGAGCTCTCTTTCACAGAGCAGCTCCTGAATACCAATGAAAGTCCTGGCCTGGCAGGAGTAGTCCTGAGGCAGGGGCAGGGAATGGGTTCAGAGTTACTGCCTGCATAGGTTTGGATTAGTTCCTGTTTTCTCTGAACATAATTGTTGGCTGTGGCTGATAGTGGGAAAATAGCTATTCTGGTTGCCTTTTCTTGAATCAAGTTTTGATTAGTTTCCAGAAAGATCACAAAAGTAGCATTTGCTCAAATTGCAAGTGCTTTTACTAAAAATAGGTCTACTTACAGCCCTGGGGCTGTTGCTCAGGGCTGCAGTCATTGTCCTGTGCTCTGTGCAGGGCTCACTGACTTGGCAACAGGGAAAAGCAATTTCTCTCTCTAAATCCTACCTTTTGCAGCTTTCCCAAAGCCCTCTAATTTTAAGGATTCCCTCACTTTAGCATTTGCATTGCATTTCACTGCTGGGCTGTGCATATCACCAAAGTGAGACAAAAGAATTTTCTGGGAAGATAAGACATAGAGAGACTTAAAACCCAAGCTGTCCAAAATGTGAGTCCTTTTTCTAAAAATGTTTCTGCAAGCAGTATAAACTTCTGAACCTGTCAGAAAAAAAAAACCCAAAAGGTTACTGCTCCAGCTATGATCAAAAGTTACCTGGAAGACAACATGAAAAAAGAATCAAGCTTTGATTCAGGCTCAACTGACAGAAGAATTGAGAAAATATATTGTTCCCTCTCTCAGTTCCTTCCCTTGGTCCATAATCTTTCAGGTGGTGTGAAGAAGACAGGTGGGCTGACAGGAGCAAGCCCATCTCTGGGACATATTTGGAGATCACCGCTGTGAAACATCTCCACACCATCATTTTGCTCCTCAGCAGTGACTGAAACAGGCAGGGTGTGTTTGAGGCTGTGTGTGCCATCCCCTGCACCCTGGCCCCAGCCCTGGAACTCTGCTGACCTGGATCATGCCTGTTTCATATCCTGTCCCTTCTCTGCACCGTTCCCTGCTTGCAGCATCCACCTCTTTTTGGTTTATTTTAGGAAAGGAAGGAAGGAAGTGGCGGAAGTGGCGGAAGTGGCGGAAGTGGCGGAA
The DNA here is from genome assembly GCF_028769735.1 of Zonotrichia leucophrys gambelii. Taxonomy (NCBI): domain Eukaryota; kingdom Metazoa; phylum Chordata; class Aves; order Passeriformes; family Passerellidae; genus Zonotrichia; species Zonotrichia leucophrys. The sequence goes on from NC_088173.1 coordinate 54,615,684, forward strand.
GTGGCGGAAGGAAGTGGCGGAAGGAAGTGGCGGAAGGAAGTGAAGGAAGGCAAGGAAGTGGCGGAGAAGGAAGGAAGTGGCGGAAGGAAGGAAGGAAGGAAGGAAGGAAGGAAGGAAGGAAGGAAGGAAGGAAGGAAGGAAGGAAGGAAGGGAGGAAGGAAGGAAGGAAGGAGTGGGGGAAGGAAGGAGAAGGATGAAGAAGGAGCGGAAGGAAGGAAGTGGCGGAAGGAAGGAAGGAAGGAAGGAAGGAAGGAAGGAAGTGGCGGAAGGAAGGAAGGAAGGAGGAAGGAAGGAAGGAAGGATGGCGGAAGGAAGGAAGGAAGGAAGGAAGGAAGGAAGGAAGGAAGGAGGAAGGAAGGAAGGAAGGAAGGAAGGAAGGAAGGAAGGAAGGAAGGAAGGAAGGAAGGAAGGAAGGAAGGAAGGAAGGAAGGAAGGAAATGAGGAAAATAAGAAATAAGAAAGAAAAAGGCCAGGTATCTTCAGCAGCTGTACACCAGAGAGGCAGCAAAAGCAGGTCTCCCAGCAGTGCTCCCCTAGTCTGAGATTTATCAGGTCTGGACAAGCACTGAGCATCTCTGTTAGTCTTTTGTCTGCTCCCATTTTAGGAAACTCTCTCTTCCTAAAGGGAGAGCAGTCTTTTTGTCTGCTCTCCCTTTAGGAAACAAAAGCAGCCTCAAAGAGCAGTGACAATTCTAATTCCTCTCTTTTTTGCAGAAGAGACAGCTAAATGCTTTAATGCCCTTGAAAAGAGTGGCAAATAAATGTATTTTTCATTCAATAGGATTCTTTGTACAGGTAAAAGGAAAGTGGTAAGTGGCGTTGTAAAATTTAATTTCACTCTGGCTTATACTTTTCAAATGCTTTAAGAGTTTTCTTCTTCTCCTTTATATCTTTAAGAGAGTGTTAAAAAGATTTCCTGGAGGCTGTTGCTATGGTGCTCATATCAAGGTATCTGCATTCATTCCTCTGAACCTTGGTTAGTTCTTGTACATGTTTACATCTTTGTCTGTCTAGATCTATTTAATCTATCAAAATTAACACAGTGCACCCCAGCTGGTAAAGAATGTGTGCTTGGTTTTGCCTTGAGAAGATGCAGAATAAATGCAATGTGAAAGGTCTGCAGGCCTTTTTATAACACTTCTCAAGTGTTTCGTAAACTCAGAATATGCATGTGCAGAGTGACACAAGAGATGATTTAAATGGCAATGTTTGCAAATCGGGACAAATTAGGTTATTTTAACAATTAATTAATTTGAATAGAATTTTGAAACTTTCAGCTGAATTCACAGCATAAGATGGATATGTTTCCAAACACACCATCAGGCCAGGGTTCAAATTATCATTAATGAACTGCAGAGGAATTAAAAGGTGCTGCTGTTTTCTACAGGATGTGTTGAGCTACACCAATATATGAGTGAATGCCACAAACTGTAAGAACTTGTGTTTTTGACAGCTGTACCTCTTTATATTTTACATAGTTTTCTATTCTTCCTCCACTTGTGAGCTGATGGCAGTGTGGTTTGTTTACTTAGTACCAGTGGATTTAACTTGTATATTTGTTGTCCTCCCTCCTGAGGTAAATCTGGAGAAATACAACTCAAGAGGGATTCTGTGATATGTGCATTTGTTCTGATGTGACCTGGCAGCATTTTTGTCTGTGACATGGATATTTTCATCACTGACTAATTGTGCCTGTTCTAAAATACAGGCTGTTTCCTATTGATTGCTTTAAAAAAATGTGTCCTTATTTCAAAGGAGAGGATGGCATCATAAATGGGGGCTTCTGTATTAGAGGAGAAAGAGCAGAACATCATCAGTGGGAATGGAGGTCTCTTGGCCCGGGTGGTGCAGCCTAAGCTCATCACCACCAATGCTCTCCTTGGAGCCAGGGGGGTTTGGGTTTTGGCAACAAGAAAGAGTGTGTGTGTTCTTAGAAGTTTATTCTGAAATGCCTCAAGAAAGGCTTTAAGTGGTCCAGTTGAAAGTCTTTTGAAGTCAGTGTTGTGTCCCCAGCGTTGGTGCTAAGGGAAAACCAAGAACAGGGTCAGCAGGTCTCACCCTTTCCCACTTTGCAGCTAGTTTAAGTATCTGACAGTGTGATGTATTTTCCGTGTTTTCAGTGAGTTTCTCTTTCATCTGTTTCTCCACCCTTGTACCCATGCAATGTTGAGACTTATACCACCCTTTGGCAATGAGATCCACAGGTGTACTTCCTAAGTACAGCAAAATTAGTCTGTTTTCTATAAACAGTGGTTTACCTAGGATATAAATAAGGGTGCCAAGTTGCTTCAAAATTAGTTTTTTCTGTAGTCTGTCCACCTTTGTCTCCTACTGTGGCCAGTGTAGAGGGGGTAATATAAGTAAATAAAGGTAGAAAAGAAAATAATCTTAAGCCCTAAAGAGTTGCAGCTGGGTTAATTATTAAAGATTAGGAGCAGGCCTGATTTTAAAAGGCCACAGCTGTAGCCAATAAGGAGAGTGTTATATAAGAGTGGATTGGTTGGCTGAGGGGAGCTGGAGTTGGTGGCTGCTGTGAGGGGGAGGAAGGGTCAGTGCTTAGAGGAGATGCCTATGAGAAACATCAAGGCGGTACAAAACTCTAGTAATATGTAGCCTTTGCAATGTAATGGCAATAGAACTCTTCCAATGCAGTGACAACAGGCCAGAGCTGTTCTCCTGGAGTCACATTCCTCCTCAGCACACATGTGTGCCAAAGGAAAGGTCTGAATGGGAGCACCGTGTGACATCACTCAGGGTTTACACATTGACTCGTGCCTGTCTGCTTTCTAAGCTGGCTGTGTTTACTGCGCAACTGTTGTATGGTTGAAAAGTAAAAATTTCCTATTTTTAGGGAAAATAATATGAAAATGTCTCTTTCAAAAACACCTCCTCACAGTTTGGTGACTGACAGTACAAGTTTTGTCTCGCTACAGTTTGGTTTTGTACAGTGCTTATCACCACGGTGTCTAAACCTTTCACAATGCATCCTCACAACCACTTTGTAGAGAAGGATCATTCTCCTGGTTTGGAGGGAGAGCTGAGACATTTGAGGTCTGGTTTAGCACCTGAGAAAGCTGATGGCAAACCTGTTTGCTAAAGTTCAGAGCAGGAGTCTGGTTGAGCTGAGAACAGAATAACAGCTCAGTACTTTCACCTCTGGACCATTTCTCTCCCTCTTTTTCAATATCTTTGCAGTTTTTTGGAGTGTTCTCACTTGTCAGAATTCACTCATACACCTACATCTCTAAGATGATGTATTATTGAAATATTTTGGCACTTGGTATGTATGTTCTGCTTAATATTTGCAATCAGATAGAAAGTGCAGTTTCCAAAAGGAGAGATCAGTGGGTGAAGGAGCAGTGATTCATTTTCTGTGGGAATATAAAGTATTGTATATCAATATAAAGAATATAATATCAGACTGTTACTTTCTTTTCTTGAAGTAGATCAGGTAGGGTAGGCTGTTGTATTTGGCTCTGCTCATATATCCTAAGTTTGTTACAGGTTTTCTCCATTGATAAAATAATCCTCGAACCATTTGTTTTGTGTGACAACAAGCCCTGTAAAATTGAGGCTTATATGTGATCAAGAAATGTCTTAGAATAGTTGTCCTTTTATTCTTATTTTAACTCTTATTTTGGATGGGGCTTTTAGCAACTTGATCAAGTTAAAGATGATCTTGCTCATTGCAGGGATCTTGGGCAGATGAACTTAAAAGGCCCCTTCCAGCCTGAACTATTCCATTGTTCTATGATTTTGGTTTTTCAAGAGAAAGTTATATTTCCAAAGCTCTTATTGTGGCTTATTTTCTTTGCAGGGTAATCAATTTATTTTTTCTGGGATACTGCATGAAATGTCACTTTTAAAATTTTATTTCAATAACTTCCCCCAAAATATTCCACAAGGTTACTGTGAATTTACTTATTTTATCCTTTTTTCTTCCCGATTCAATTGAATAATCCATTACTACATTTATATTCAGTGAAAAAATTTTAGTAGCATAGATATATTCCTGAATTCCTTTTAAAAACTGGATGCAGTTTCAGAGAAGCAGAAACAATGAGGAATATGAGCAAGAATGATGGATTCCTGGGTGAATTTTGCTGAAGCAGTCATAGGAAACACTCAGAACTTGCTAGGAATAATAGCAGTCGTGGACAGAGGGATCACAACTCTCAGCAGAGCAGCTATTGCTGTTAAATGGCACTGTGGGTTTAGATGGCACAGCCCATGTATTTTCAAATGACTGCGAGAGTAGGACAGAACTAATTTAACCCAAACTACATTTATGCCAGTTAGCTGTGCTAAAATCTAGGCAGAGTGAATCCTGAACAAAAATAGTCCTAATGAAACAAAACCAGTGTTCACCAAGAATTACTGTCTTCTGAAATGTGATGGGAAACAGACTTTACCTGAAATGTCATAGTGAAACAAAGACCCTGATTCAAAATTTCCTAATGGCATTGGAAGGTTCTCCATTCAGTTCAGAGAATTTGGGTTCTGGTCTTTTGGAAGTGCAGTTTGTCAGCCAGTCTGAAGGGCCTGGCACGGAGGAGTGTTCTAACTGCTGCCACTGTTCCTGGAGAGATGCTGGCCCCTGTGTTTATGTAACTCAGCCACAGCAACTGCCAACAACTGAAACACAACGGTTTTTCTGTCCTTCGTGGTCTCATAGTAAATTAGCAATGAATTCTTCGGCTATTAAATCGTGCAAACCACTACAGATATTTACTGTTAAACTGAAAAATTATTCCCTAATCAATCAATTGCATAAAAACCTCAAACAGAGCAAATAAATTGCTCAGCTGAAACTATTACAGAATCTATTACAGCAGGAAATTAATTTCAGTTCTTCAGTTAATTTAGTTAAGTGACCTAATTCAATTAGTTTAGGCTTATTTTAAAATCCTGATCTGAGGACTGAATCTCCAGGTCCATATATTTTATTTCTGTCATTCTCTATTTCTTCCAGGTCCCAAATTCCAAAGTTGTGTAAGTAGTAATTTCATTTAACTTTGACACAGGCTACTCAGTGTAAGTCTTGCATCTCTCATTTTTTCTGTTTATCCCATATTGACTTATGTTCTGGGGCTGAACAATCAAGATTTTTTTCTGGTTTTCTCTGTAACTTAATTTTTTTCTTTCTTTTTTTCCAAGGTCCCTATAAAATATGGGGAAATGTCCATGAAACCAAGTGTCACTTAACAGCAATTGGAGGATCAAAAAGGAACACTGACAAACTTCCAGATTAATATGTCCCTAAAGAAAAACATTGACGTCCTGAATTTTTCCCCGTTAGCACTAAATATGTTGATAACAAGAACTGTGTTCTCTGTCAGGCCAGCTTGGGCTGAGGCTGCCTTTACCTAAGCAGGGTCAGTAGGGCAGCAGATTTGGGTGGCATCTCTGGTGGAGACTACATGATACAGAACAGAAAGTTTTGGAAATATCTCTAACTTTCCTTTCATTATTTTCTAATGGGAGGTGTATTTTGCCATTGAAAAAAAAAAAAGAATGTGTGTCTTAAATACCCAAGGGACTGTTCAGCTGCTGTCCTGCACACTCTGTGAATTGTTCAGCTGATGACTCAGTCTGATACCAGACCTTTTCCCCGTGTTTGCTGTAGTGTTTGTGTAACACAGCCGCTGAAATTGTACCCAATATTGGCTAGTACTGTCATCAGCTGGCTGAGACAGAGCCATTTGAAGGAGTGAAATACAGAAAATGAACCTCTTTTTTCAGAAGTATAGGTGTGTGATGGTCTTCACAGGGGTCTTAGGATGAGGGAAGAGATGAGGATCTGACTCCATGTTTCAGAAGGCTTCATCTATTATTTTATGATATATATTATATTAAAGCTATACTAAAAGAATAGAAGAAAGGATTTCATCAGAAGGCTGGCTAAGAATAGAATAAGAAAGAATGATAACAAAAGCTTGTGTCTCGGACTCTTGGTCTGAGCCAGCTGACTGTGATTGGCCATTAATTAGGAACAACCACATGAGACCAATCACAGATGCACCTGTTGCACTCCACAGCCGCAGATAACCATTGTTTACATTTTGTTCCTGAGGCCTCCCAGCTTCTCAGGAGAAAAAATCCTAAGGAAAGGATTTTTCATAAAATGTGTCTGTGACATAGGTGCTTATGGAACCTGTGGACCATTGTTAAGCAACAGTTAAATCTCAGCATGCTAAATGTGTAAAATGATTTTAAAAGAGTTGGAGTTTTGTAACTATTGAGATTATACAGTGAAATTAGGTAGAAAAATTTCTAACCATAGTTTACATCTTATGGGATATTCTACTACTTCAATAACTTTTTGGTTTTAATTTTGAAAAACGCTGCAAAAAACAAAGTTAAAATTGCCTAGGTTTGATTTTCCTTATTCCCAAAAGACAGAACCCAATTTTTTTTCCTTATTAAAAAGAATAAGGAATCATGAAAATTAAGTATGAATGAACTTTTTTCTGAGAAATTTTGATTTCTGAATCTGCCAGTATTCTTCTGGCAGATGAATTTTCTGAGCCATAATGTACTTGGAATTTTCACTGAAATGCAGAGATTTAGTTCAGAATCATTATATTTGCCATAGGCTGCCACACATTCTGTAACTGGTTTTCACCCCCACCTTTTCATCTCTATTTATAGTGGAAAAATTGTGAATTTTATTACTAGGAAATAAAATATTAATACAGAATTAATTCCAATGAAGCCTAAGGATGAATATTATTAGAATATGGCACATTTATTTAAATTTCAAGAATAATTTTGATAACTAGACATCTATTCCAAGAATTCTTTAGAGAAGATGCAATATAAAATATTATGATATTGTCTCATAGAATCCACTGCCAGAACAAACTAGCCCAGTGATGACTCTTGGTTCTGCATGGGTTTCATGCTCAATATAACCTGACTCATCTGAATTTTTGCCATCTACCACATAAGTCTTATGGAACGTACACAAAATGTCTTGTCTAGACAAGATTCATGGAGGAGACAACTTATTGTGGATAAAATTAAAAAGGCTCTATCCCATAGGGAATGGGCAATTTCAAGTTACATGTGACTGAATTTCTCAAGTGCTGTTTGAACTGGATTTTCGCAGAGTGAAATGGAGATGCTGCTGTAGCCTCTCTGTGTAGGTGACCTGTTTCTCTTTGACCACAGTACCGGGACCTGAAGCAACAAGGAGCTTTCTACTCCTAAAATGAGTTCTAAAACGGCTCTGGCTCCTTATGTGTCTGATCTCCAGGTGAGCCTGCTGTCCTTAGCTGCTCCCAGTCTCTAGCAGCACTGCAGTTCACTCTCTCCCAGGGAATGCTGTAACATCTCAGGGCTCTCAGACTTCAGGGAGGAGGTTATTAGGACACAACACAGTTTCTAGTGAGAGTGAAATCCTGGTTCCATGGGAATCAGTGGTAAAACTTTAATGGATTTCAAAATGAATACAACTTTCTCTATGGCTTTATGTTGACTTCTTTTGATGTAAATATCAAGAGATCTTCAATGACAGTTGAATTTTAATTCCAGTAGGATGTATTATGCTCCTGCTGACCCTAATAAGCTAGGAGGAAAAGTCAACAGCAACACAGCTGTACTGTTTGGAAGGAAGACACATAGCAAAAATAGTAACATGAAAAGGATAGGATTTTAAAAGGAAGAATCAAAAATAATAAAGACAATGTCTTGACATTAACAGTACAGGGGAATAAAATATTTTCAGTCATTGCTTTAATCTTCCATTTATGCACTTTACAAGAAAGCCAAAGGCTAGAAATACTATTTGATCTAGGCAAGTATGAAATTCTTTAGAGTACGTGGAAGGACTTGAGAGTTGTGTCCTAAAAACCTACACATCTGAGAGTTCAATACTCCATCTGTTCCCTTTGCTGACATTAGCAGGCATGTGTGATTCTGACAAAATATCCTATGCTATCCTAAATTATGACCCCAGGAAAATATTAAAAATAGAAAATTACTTCTCAGTCATAAACATTTTCCTAGGAGCTTAAAGATTCCTTTGTAGATGAATTTCCAAGTGTAACTGAACACAGGACAAGAATGAATTCTTGCAAACTCAGGAAATCAGAGCAATTAATTATCGGGCACACAGGTAAGAAAGCATTAATAATATTGGCTTAAAGTGACAGTGTAATGTCAGAAAAAATAATATAATATATAATGACAGAATAAAGCATTAGTGATTAGCTGTTTCTTATTTTTTGCACCTCTAAATGTTTATGAGCAGGATCTGCTGCACAGCACTGCACATGTATTTGTGAGTTTGCTGGGGGGCTCCTGTTACAAGTGACCAAATTGTGTTCACAAATAAGGACCTCCCATGCTTGCTCCTGAATCCCAGCTGAGACATTAAAATTATCTGGTCATGCAATTGTCCACTTCAGCATCCACTGGGACACTGGCAGTGCCCAGGAGTGTTTCTTCCCTGTGGGCTACTTTCCATGTGAACATCTTGCCTTTGATAAAACTGTGTAATAAAGCAAGATTAAAAGGTGGGATATCTTTTCAGAAATTGAATAAAAATTAGAGGAAGACAGGTGCTGAATACTTGTATAAAATATAGGACTGTAAGAAGTTAATCTTAGCGTGGATATACTTAAAAGACTATCAAAACTTACACATTAAACCTTATGAAATCACCTTGAAGGAAGATTAGGAAATTGGGATTTCTTTCACTTCCCATCCTGCTGAATCCAGACATTGATTAGAACAGTATGAGAATGAAAAATCCTGTACTCCTGCTTTACTCGGGGTCTGATGGCATCAGCCAGCACAGTGCTCATTTCCTGCTGCACCAGAGCTGGGTGCTGATCCCTTCTGGAGCCACTTCTCCCTGAGCAGAGGCACAGCAGCAGCCTCTCCCTGTGGTGAAGTGACTGGTGATTACTCTGGAGAAAATTGCTCCAAATCACTGTCCATCAACTGCATGTTTTCACAAGACACAGGGCCCTCACACCTCATTGTGCACTAGGTCTGTGGGATTCTGCAAGTGTAGTTTTCTTGTCCCATCTGCTGCCTTGGGAGGGATGCAGGGCTCTGTTGTTGCTTGCAGTTTCTCTTTCCCATCAGTATACATTAATGAAATGGAATGTTGTTCTGTAGCAGAGTCTCAAAGTCCCATGGCATTTACAGTCTGGGAATTGCTGGTTTTTACAAATGGTTTCTGTTGGGTTTTTTGAGACCAGGTGTCTCTTCCTGGCCGAACTCTGCCAGCAGTTCCAGGCTCCGCATCTCTTGTAGTGTCTCAGCCTTAACCTCCAGCCCAATCTCCTTGTGTAATCTCAGACTTTTGCCTCATTCCTTGCTTTTCTCTTCCTCTTTTCAGCTTTTCAACCCAGGTATTTTCTGTTCTGCTTCACCACCACCACCTTTGCTACTTCTCCAGGTACTGCTCCAGCTCTTTCACTTCACAAACACACCACAGCAGCATTCAGTGAACCACAAACCAAAGAATGTTTGGATAGACTTTTGGGTTTATGATTCCTAGGGTTTTACTGAATTTGGTGCAAAAATGCCAGTGGGAGAGGATCAGGCAGGATCTGTGACCTGTGTGCTTCTGCCCAGGTAGCTTGTGGCAGCTTGTTTGCAATTGGGTGCAGAAATGTCACAGGAATTGGATAAACTGGGATCCTGAGAGCTGTTTGTGGATGAGGCTGTGGACCACTTGGCCTGGATTTTACACAAATCTTTAGGCTGTAAACTTGGGGTTGTGCTCAGGTGCCATGTGTGTTGAACTGGGTCTTTGCAAAAAAACCCAAACTGGTCTGTGATGATTCCTTTACATCAATTTGCAGTGTTGGGGAGAGCAGGTGAGAAAGTTGTTAGAGTGAAGCCACATTCCTTAAAGAGAAGTATAGCAAAATGCAGTTCTATATCTTCCTTCTCAGTAAGGGGAGAATGGAGAAAGGTGTATCTCAAAAATAAGTCAACTGCAGTCATATACCAGACTTGGACAGAACATCAATCACTGAGTGGTTAAAATATGAAGTAGTAGGCAAGAGACCAAAACTATTTCCAATATAAGTGATGTTTTTCTATGAATTTGTTCATGTCCAATTTGTCTATACATCTGTTCATGCTTAGCAGAAAGTAAAAGACTTGAATTTTCATTACTGGCCATCTTTCTTCAGAGGGACTGTGGGAAGGGACTCTTCACTTTTGTAGCAGACACTCATGACTCCTTAATGAGGTTAATATCAGTCAGGAAAATTGCCATCAACAGGTCAGAAGAAAAGATTTTGATAGATTTCCATTCAGCAGCTTTTACCATTTACCTTGAAAGCAGAAGAAAATGCTTCAGCTGACACTTGTTTTTATGTTGCTGCTTTGATCTTCCAAGGAAATGGATCTATAATGGCACTAGTGACTTCCCTTGTGTCCTTTACAGTGGAGACACCTTTTCAGTAACATGATTTCTTGATAAAAGGAAAAGCACATAGTGCTCCTTATTTTGGGTGACTGCACATTCCTCTCGTTCCTCTAAATTTTGTGGATGGACTACTTCACAGCCTGGCTGAATGGTGTTTACTTGTCAATTCATTTTTGCAGCAAATGAAATGAATTTTCTTGGCCTTATGCACCCCATCTTAGCTCTGATACACACTTCTGTTCTTTTTGCAAAAAAAAATTCTGCATGAGTGTTAATGAAGGATCTTGACAGTTGCATTTTTTGTTAAAAAACCCTATTTTCAAACTTCCTCAATTCACTATGCCATATTCTTCAGCCAAGAAAAGGGGTCATTCAATGTGGTTGTGTTTTGAATAATATAAATTCAAAACCAAGCCTCCTTTCAGGATATGTTTTAAATGTGCTTTCATAAAAGGGTTTAAAAAAATTGTTTGCCATCTAAGAAAATGTTTGTCATCTAATGAAAGACAAAACCAAGAACACACAGACATTAAGATTTGTTGAAGCAAATAATTTTCTCCTAACTTATGTGGAAAAAAAGCTCGAAATACATCAAAGCTACCACTGAAATGGAATACATTCTCATTTTAAAAAGATGGAACTGAGAAGCGTTCCAGTCTCTCAGGATTCTGAGTTACAGTTTGAACACTTTCATATGAATACTGATTAGAGAGCAGCAACTTTTTGTCCTGTAGTTGATCTTGAGAGCAAGTAATATAGATGTGATACTTGAACAGAATGATTGAAGAGAGATTTTTCCTTAATTTTATATTGTGTACAGCACTCGTGCTCTTCTTTACAGTTCTCTATATAAGGACATTGTGTTTTCTTTCATAGCATTTCCCCCCTGAATTGAAGATTTGTGAAATAATCTGGGATTCCTCAGAGACTGGGAAAAAACAACAAAAAAAAAAAGATATTTATTTCTACTGTGTGGCCCCCTGTCATGAAAGGACATATTTTAAATTCCCTGAGCTTTGGAAAGTTTCAAACTGGAGGTTTTGAATTTTCTGGATTAATTTTTTCAGTGTGAGGCTGTCATGGTAGTTGCTGGTGTAGGAGTGCATTATCTCCAGGACAGCTGCAGGGCTGAGCTGGATGGAGACCGCATTCCCCAGGAAAGGCAGGAATTCCGGACTTGTCCCAGAGCCCTGGACATGGTGCTGGTGTGCTCTGCCTGTCTGACACAGCTGCAGGGCTGTGAGGTCTCTTGTGAACTAAAAGAAAAGGGCAGGCTCTGAGCACATGGTCCTGGATATCCCTGTGTTCTGAGCCTCAGGCATCTACATTTATGGCACTTGAATATTTCAGCCACTCAAATCCCTCATTAGAGAAGGACCCAGCAAAGCCTGTTTCTAGGAGGGGCTGCCAAAGATGATCTCACATCCCAATAACAGAAATGGCATCCAGCATGGTTAATGAAGACCTTTCTTTGAAGTACAAAATATTACTGTCATTAAATATAATTTAAAATTATTTCACTTGAAGATAAGACATGGTGGGAAGCAGAGATGTGCAGTTCAGAGTGGAAATTCTTGAGAGGAAGAGAGTCTTTAGCACTTGGGCATTGAAAGTGGGCAGAAATGGAGAGGTGCAGAAGTGAAGTTTAAATAAAATTAATTAAATTCTGATGTAAACAGACAGAAATTTATCTGATAGCATGACTGAAAGCTCATCATGTGCAAACTTTTTGCAAAAAACCTTTTGCTATTAACACAGTAACTCCAGGTAACAATAAGCTATGGCTGGAGCAACACAAATGTGTTTAAATTATTTTTTTATGTCTAGTCTTTCTGGTTTATGTTAAGCAAAACACCCTTATTTGGGAAGACATGATCTAACAAGAAAACATTGTCAGCTTCCAAATATTGGGCCAGTGCATATTTTCTGTCTCCTAGAAGCACTCCCTTCTCCCCAGCCCACTTTAAATACATTTCTATCTTTTCTGGCAGGAAATCTGCAGCTCTCAAATCCCTGGAGAGAAAGCAAGATTTTATTTTTTAACACACTTGTAGATGTGTCTGCATTATGTCTCATTATACTTCAGCACATAATTTAGCTTGGAAGATTGAGGCTTCTGCCATCCATGGACAGGGAAAATCTGTTGTCTATGTTATAACTGTTAACATGTGTATGTTTTCCTGTAGGTGGGGCTTATGATTTGTTAATGGATATATATTCCAAATCTGTTGATGAACATGGGGAAAATGAACTACAGCCACCCCTTTAAATTATAGATTTATATGTATATGCTACCTAATGAGCATATCACAGATAAAGATCAGAAGGATGGCTGCTTTATTTAAATGGAAAGAGTTTTGGAATAAATGTCTTCAAGAAAAACAGAAGCATATTTTCAGCACCTTTTAAATCTCATGGCATTCATTTAGGAAGAGATTTAAACAGTTGATAGGAAGTGAGAAAATTATTTTTGAAGTGTACTAAATGGAAAATATTTAATTTGGCCTTCTCAGCTAGTACAAATAAATATTCCTTCCTCAAAGAGAAAAATAGAGTCAAATAATTGGTTCATACATATGTATGCTCTTCAAAAACAGCAGGGCTGTGTCCCTGCTATAGATACTGACTCAGTAAACCAATAATCTTGGTCCTACCAAGAAGAGTGGCAGCACTATGGAGTGGAAGGTGAAAATCAGTATTGACACACTCAAGGTGGGAAGGAGCAGGCTCAGGGAGTTAAACACATTGCTGTAGTACAAACATGCTGAAGCTATGCAATAAAATGCCCAGAGCTTTGCTGTGCATTCAGCTGCTGTGCATACCCACACTTAAAAACAAAACAAAGCAAAAAGCTTTAAGTCCCTTTTCTCCAAGACCTTACAGTATTATGGAACAGGATAGTATGAAGTATTAGCAATTTCATGCATCTTAAATGTGATAATGCAGCCTCATATCAATAACTTCCAGTTTACAGGGCAATTGCAAACTGTCAGCATAATTCACACAGAAGATTTTCCCAGAGAGGGACAGCACAATGTCTGAGAGACACAGAAATCTTCATTTGTGTGGGAAAACTGAAAATACTGTGAGGAGAAAACAGAGAAATATGTTTGTGGTGTGTGTTGCCAGGGGAATATTTGTTTTTATAGAGGAGACAAATTACAGTGAGGGTAATATGAAGCAATGAAGGATCCAGAAAAGGCTTATTGTCTGCACCTATTAGTCTTCCAAATTAAAACAAAAAGTGGAATAAAAGACTGTTAATATGATATGGTATTATTTTTAAAATACAGTTCCCACAATTTGACCTGTAGGATTCAATATTGCTGCTACAAGCTTTAGCAGATACTATATCTTGAAGAAAATAATAAGAAGGTAATGAAAGTTAGTGCTGTGGACTGAGAGTACACTGTCAGTCACATATATTTTCTCTGATTTCTCTGCCCACACTGTGTGCTTATGCCTCCCATTTGCAAAAAAGAAAGAAGCTATGACACTTAAATAGCTGTGCCTATAAGCTGGGGAAAACCTTTCAGAAATCTCTTTAAAATATATGCTGAAACACAAGATAAGCAGCCTTATTTTTATTTTACTGGCTGTTCAGTATTAATGCGTACCTCTGAAAAATGTAACATTAAGCTCAACACTGAAGAAAGAGGAGTTGAAGAAAGAGGAGTTCTGCCCACAGGAAACACTTTGAAACACTCTGGTGGACTTGGTGGGGCATCAGAAGACTCTAAGCATTTCCAAGACCTTTAATTCCTGGAGTTTGTGACTCTGCAGTAGCAGAGTAGGTGGGAGCCCAGGTATTTTGGATGACAGGCCATGGCTGAGGTGAGGATGTGTCTGGGAGTGTAGTTTGGCTGGGCTTTGGAAGGGCAGGAATTGTGTGTGTCAGTCAGAATGCTGTTGATCAGGGATGGATTTCTGTGCTGCAGTGCTCACATGCAGGGCTTTGTTTGCACAAACATGCAGGGGTTTGTTTCTGTGCACAAACATGCAGGGATTTGTTTCTGTGCACAAACATGCAGGGATTTGTTTCTGTGCACAAACATGCAGAGGTTTGTTTCTGTGCACAAACATGCAGGGGTCTGTTTTTCTCACAAATATGCAGAGGTTTGTTTCTGTGCACGAACATGCAGAGGTTTTCACCCAACACCTGGAGCAGTGACAGACCCTGGGGATGGCAGGATTTAGGGATCTTTTAGATTTAGTACCATAGAGGGTCCTGACAAGGGGGTGCAGAAGCAGCAAGCCAGCTCTGTGGCAGCTCTCATTATGTTTACATACTTCATTTCAGCTCTTCACATCTGCCTTCAGCCGGATTCTGCAGATGCAGTGATCCTCTGCTCAGCAGAAGGAGCCTGGTGTGCTCCTGCTGCCCTGAGGATGAGGCACAGGTTACAGCTGCTGGTGTCACTGCAGCAGGCTCTGCCAGCCCTTGCTGTACTCTCCAAGATTGTAATGCCTGAGGGTTTGGATATAAATGGGAAATTTATGGCTTTAAAGGAGATATTGAATATAACTAAATGTAGAAAATAATCCATAAATCTGCATTATATGAGTGCCTGTTACATTTGTTAAGCTGATTTCACTGTTGCCTGCTGCCCTGAACACTTTTTCTAGTTTATCTCTGGTTTCAAGGTATATCTCACAAAGCTGGTTCCAATTGTAAATTCATTGCAGCAGTGTCTTGTGATGGTGTTTGCAGGGGTCTTAGTATGAGGGAAGAGATGAGGATCTGACTCCATGTTTCAGAAGGCTTGATTTATTATTTTATGATATTTATATATTATATTAAAACTATATATTATATTAAAACTATCCTAAAAGAATAGAAGAAAGGATTCCATCAGAAGGCTAGCAAGGAATAGCAAAAGAAAGAATAATAACAATGGCTCTGTCTCGGACAGAGAGTCCGAACCAGTTCACTGTGATTGGCCATTAATTACAAACATCCAAGATGGGCCAATCACAGATTCATCTGTTTCATTCCACAGCAGCAGATAACCATTGTTTACATTTTGCTCTTGAGGCCTCTCAGCTTCTCAGGAGGAAAAATCCTAAGGAAATGATTTCTCATAAAAGATGGCTGTGACAGTGTCTGACTTACCTTAATGTGTGGATAAACCATTTATTATTATAGGACTCAGGACTTGGAGCAGACTTAGAGCATTCTCTCATTACTAATTAACACAACAAAATTGCCTCAATACCTTTGCACAGAGGCTGGAGAATATTGTAGTCACGACAAAACACGACTTTTCTGTGTAGAAAAGTCATAATTAAATTGTATAGTACTCTTCCAAGAGGGATTTTTCAAGTACAAAATTATCACTGTGAGAAAATTCCAGGGCTGTATTATAGCATACATCAAAACAATGGATAGTAAGAAACAAAAAATTCTCAAGAGCACTAGTTTCAACATAGTTTTGCCCATGAAAGTTTCTGTGGCTAAATCTAATTTCATTTAAAGGACACTGGTTTTACATAACAGTGTGTTCTTGGCATACATTTTAGAAGGACTTGCATTTTATGATTGTTCTCAGTTGTGTTTCCTTTAATGGATATAGAAAGTTAGAGTAGATTTTTTATGCCTGCTTTGTTGTTTTTAATAGACTTAAAGAAACCCACAAACATGGAACAGCAAAGCTCTCTGCCCTATATTACAATTTTTATTCTTTGGAATGACTCACAAGGACAGTTGGGCAATATTGTAAAAAAATTGTTTAATTGATTAGATACATTGCTCCTTTCCAATTAAAAAGGACAAAAAAGGGAGGTTGTGACTCTGAGCCAATTTCATTGATGTATGGAGCATAGCTAATATCAGTCATTATTGAGATCCTGATTGTAGCATGTGTTTTCTCACAAACAAGATTATAGGAAGCTCATTTGCATCACTAAATGAAGGCTAAAAATACCAAAACATTTTTCCCTGCTGGCCAGAGCATAGCTGATTCAATCACTAAAATACAGATAAACAAAAGTAACTGCTCTGATGAAGGCTGAGATGATGAAGCACAGTGTGCATGAGAAATCAGTCATTGAGCTGGTAGCACGCTCTCCAGGAGAAGAACCACAAAGCTCCTCTTTAAAAATCACATCAGTCTATCATGGAAGTTCTTGTGTGGCAGCAGAAGGATCTCTAAAAGCTTTACATTATCCCTCATTCAAAATTCATCACTGACATGTTGGTAGCATGTGCTAAGGGACTGAACTGCAATGGATGTGTAAGAAAAAGCAACTCCTGCTGTCCCCAGCAGGACTGATAGCAGCTGCAGCAAGCGGTATAAGTTGTTGTTTGTCCCTTTTGCTGCACTGGAAGGGAGAATCTGAGCAGCCCAACATTGCTGACAGGGGAGTTTTTCCTTCCTTTGCTTCTTATTTAGAGTCTGCATAGATGGACTCACTTCTTCATGGATGAAATCTGGGTCAAATAAGGAAATAATGGAGATCACTTGCAGGGCAGTGGTTTGTTCCAGATTTCCTCTTGGGTCCAGTGCTAGAGCAGTGG
This sequence comes from Zonotrichia leucophrys gambelii, assembly GCF_028769735.1. Taxonomy (NCBI): domain Eukaryota; kingdom Metazoa; phylum Chordata; class Aves; order Passeriformes; family Passerellidae; genus Zonotrichia; species Zonotrichia leucophrys. The sequence goes on from NC_088173.1 coordinate 54,632,597, forward strand.
AGCTACCAGAGACAGCCTATTAAATCTGTAGCTTTTTTTATTAATGCACTTTCAGTATCTCCTTGCTTTCCAGCTCCCACCAAAACTGTAAATGTTCCTGCCCAAAACCTCTAAGCTTCTCCTGTGCTGGCATCCACGTTTTTAATAGCAGAAGTATTGGCACACCTATCCATGTGGAAAACAGAAGAATGCTTTGGGTCTAATTCAGCCTACTTCAGCTTCCCAGTACACCCCATGACAGCACTATTTAGCTTTAGTTTGAACAGTCAGAAATAAGTTTGAAATTGTGATCACATGTTCCTACAAGCAGAAAACATCTCAATGACTGGAAAGGATGGATCAGTGCCTATTATTTCCTCTATAATGTACTTAGCTGTTATTTTAAATAATGTGCCAAGAAGTACACCTAACCCTCCTATTCCCCCAGATTTACAGGAAAATCTTCTAGAAATATTACATTAATCATTTTTGTCAAGACTACCGATGAAAGGAGCCATTTGTACTTTATGACAGTTGGTAATTAAATATTTACAGTACTGTGCCAATATTTAATACACAAGATAGAAGGAGCAAATGGAACAGAAGGTAAATCTGGCAGAGTTTAAACGTGGAGTGATGCTGTGGGAATGTGCATGTGGGATCAGAACTGCAACACCACAGAGCAAGAGGCACTGCAATAAACTGTGGCAGCAGCAAACTGCTTTTCCAGCTGTGTTAGACTTCTTTACCTCTTCTCTGGAGCAGAAAGGAGAAAAATATTTTTATCTTTTAGATGACTTAGAGAAACCAGGTGAGATTTTGGGAGTCAAGATCACTGTCCACTTTTGCAAGGCAAGAAAGCTGTATAGAATAAATGAGTCCCAAAGAGTTTCTTCTGGAGTTATGACTGCCCTGCTTTCCTTTTGTCCTCCATCTTGCTGAGTTTATTGTAAAAACCTTCTATGTCTTATTTAGGACTTCCCTGTCTTCATTTCTGCTGGAACACCAGATGAGAGTATGTTTGTGTATTTTCTAGTCACTCTAATACCACTTTTGCACTTAAAGATGAGAACTGTTTAATGCCTCTTACTCCCATTGAATAGATCGGAAATGATCCCATTTTTTCATAAGGATTAGACTGCAGCTTGACAAATTGCCTGTGTCATCACAAACCAGATTCATCTGACTAAATGTCAGTGCACAATGTGCATGTCCACATCTGAGCTGTGTGCACTGATGTTTACTCCATGGAGGCAGAGCTACAGGGAGAACCATCTGCTAAAACAGACAATCAAGACAAGGAAAGTGCATCACATCCTAAAAGATTTTTTTTTCCCTTTTTCATCTCTACTTTTGAGCCCAGATCTGGATAATTCATTTTTCTTTTGTCTAAAGTAGGAGAAACAAGTCTAAACCAAGCATTTATCTCCGGCATGTTCCCGGGCTTTGCGACTTTCCTTGTTGCATGTGTTCTGTCCCCAAAAATCATATTCTATTAAAAATAACCTCTCAGTTATCTTCTACACCATTATCAGAGCTTCCCATGGCAAGACAGATCCTTACAGCTAGGCTGGTTGAAAGGAAAGATGAAATAAGAGTGTGGGTGTTCCAGAGAGATGAGGGTCCATCCTTAGAAGCATCAGGGCCATATTGGATGGGGCTCTGAGCATGCTGATCTAGGTGAAGGTGTCCCTGCTCATGGCAGGGGAGTTGGACTGGGTGACCTTTAAATGGCTCTTCCAACCTCAACCATTCCCTGATTCTTTGATTCAATATTGGGTCTCCATGGTATAACTGAGAGAATTCACTGATCTGTGTAATAAGTTGACACAGATAATTATATGCAGGATAAGGTAGAGCTTCAGTCAGTGGAAGTGCCATGGACTATGGATAAAGCTGATTGGTGCTATGATTCCATTTTTTTGCAAGTAGTACAGTTTGGGAAATGATTGTGTGGCAACAAGCGTGAAATTAAAGTGCCTGAGTGAGCTTGCATTCATGCACAATGCTCTGTGCAAATATATTTAAGTAGATGCAATCTATTGAATAGCCAATCTCCTCTCAAAACCAGCTCAGTAAAGCACTGGCAAATACACCCAGCAAGAGACAGATCAGGCTGCAAATATTTGGTAGAATCATGCTGCTAATTACATTCTATCTGCAGTAAACTCCTCCGATTTTTAATGCAGTCACTGATGATCTTGCACTATGTAGCTCTTTCATTTCACCACTTCCCATCCTATAAATCCAGGCTTCTTGGGGGCTATGTGTGCATTGGCTGACAGTGCAGCTGGACAGGAGAGGCTCTGCTGACCTGACATCCACATGAGAAACATCTGGGGAAGTTCCCTCTCAGATTTTCTCTCACCTGTTCCAGTGGTCTACGGGCTCAACACTGAGAAAAAGGCAATAAGTGCTCTCATGGAACACATCTTCTGGTGTTGTATCATCCAAAAAGCATCTGATTTGGGTGCTAAAATATGTACTGAAATGCAGCAAGGCTGTAAGGTGAGGGCATTTACTTCAAAAATGCCTTTCCAGCCTCAGTTAAGGTGCTAGCACTGTGGCATCATATGTGGTTGATGTATAAAATCACCCAGAGCAGCTCTTCTTGCTCAAAATAAAGATTTTCTTTCAGATCCAGATCAAGGTCCAAGATCACCATGCATTTTGATTGGAATAGAACAATAGGTGTTTCCAGAAATAATCTGAAATCTTAGCTAGTTTGGTCCTTCCCAAGGGAAACAAATATCAAGTAAAAAAAAAAAATAATAAAGAAAGGATGGATGGGAAATAGTTTATTCTGGGTGATGAAATTTATCCTCTTATGAACAGAAAAATTTTGCTCCTTTGTTTGATTGTATGATTATTTCAGTCTGTGACCAAATTAAGAAAGAAGACCAACACCATACTTGTGACAGACATAAAATCTTTACCTTTGTACATTTGTAAACTGTTTGTTGTTGATGATATGGAACACTGTATCATTTCATGGAGTGATAAAAATCTGTATTTGTGAAAAAATTGTGACCAAAATTACATATAACAAAAACCAAAATTTACAATAGATTCAATTACAAAGAACTTTTTTTTTTAAAAGAATGGAAATGATGCTGTAAAAATAGATTATTTCAAATAAAATGTTTCTCACTTCCAAAAACCTAACCTAATTGTTTTAAAAAGTTGAAATGAAATTTGCTTACAGGTGGTAACCTTTCAAAACAAAAGCACAATGGGACAGAATAAACATGCATTTATTATCAAAATGTGGATGTACAAGTTGTAAAATATCATAAATATTTGGAATTTTGGGTGCTGTTTAAAATAAAAGGATTTCATGTCAGCAATATTTTGACTAAAGTAGGTTTCTTTCTATTCAAGATAGTTTCATCCAGAATAGATCAATGAAAACAGAGACACATGTAACTTTTTAACATTTTATAACACCTAGCTATGGATCTGAGCAAATTCTTAATGTTTTTAGCTCTCCTTACTAAGCTGCTTTTCAGCTCTGGCTCAGTCAGCCTATTGTTACAAATAGAAAGGTGTTTCTGATCCTGCATCCACTAAAGTCACTAGCAAAACTTTGACTTGGCCAGGGTCACACCTTTTATTACAAAGCAGAACACAGGATGTTAAAGAACAATGTGAATACACTTACACTGCAACTTTTTCAATGAGTTTCAGGTATTTAAATGAAATTATTCAGTGTTTGGCCTGTTTGACACTACATTAATGTATTTACATCATGTACATCTGTTATAAACTCAACAGCAGATGCTTAGAGACAGCTGTGTCCAGCAGTTTCACAAAATTTCAAACTGGACCATTTTAATTAACAGAGAGATTGGGGTAATATTAAAGCCTTCAAGATAAAGCTGGCTCCAGTTGTCTCTTGCAAATATCCAGGAATGTGGCAATCTTTGAGAGGCTGCCTAATGAATTGCTTCAAGTTTTCTTCCAGGATTTTGAAAACAAAAGTCACACTTACTTAAAAAACTGTACTTTGCTGCTGATGGTCATTTTTCCAGAGGCAGAGTCAAGAGCAGAGTTGTAGGTGGAGAACCTCAGCCTGTGTGCTGTGTGGGTTTGTCCTTGGCCAGGGATGCTGTTTTGGGCGGGCCAGGATGGATGCAGGGATGCAGAGGAAGGGGTGCAGGGAGGATCCCCCCTCCCTGCCTGTGTGGGAGCAGGGTGGGCTCACTAGCTGCTGCAGCCCCTGGTGCAGCCCTGTCCCAGCAAATTGTTGTTCCTCCCGTCTTGGAGCTTCTCGTGGCTCTGGAGAGACGCTCTGCTGTCAATGCTGGAAGTCTGCCCACTTTGATCCTGCTGTCTTCTTAACCTGCCAGAGGTTAAAAACATGGACAGAGCTGTCATGTGCAGGTAGCTGTACTGCAAGGACAGCTGCTGCCTGCCCTGTGGATAGCCACAACCTCCTGGTATAAAACATTCCTGCATCATTTCACCTGTATTCAATGCTTGAGCTTTACAGCTGCCATTTCCTCTAAACACTGATGATTGCTTCCCCCTAAATACGTGCAATTAGGTCTTGGACAATTCCTGCTGCCCTTAATGCCTGCCATAAAGAGCCAGCAGAGAATTGTGCTGGCTTTAGCACCTCTGCTCAGGCTGCAACTTGGTAAAACCTCCAGCTAGCTGGAGGCTGATGGAAGCTGCTGACTGGGCACACAACAGCTGCTCCCCTCTGTTGTCCTACAAAATGATCAGTAACCTTCATCAGTAAAGGAGAAAAAAAGGATGAGATGAAAGTATTTTCAGTATTCCTCTTGCTATTACTTCATTTATCCAAAGCTCATGACTGGCGTCAAGGAACATCAACAACAAAATCCTATGCTCCAAGACTGCAAAGTTCTCTTCTTTGAACATAATTTTCTGGAGAACAGCAACAGTCCTAGAATCACCTGCAGTCCACACCAACTGTGTTATCAAAGAGCTTCTCAGCATTTCTGCTCAATGGCAATCTCTGTGATTTTACTATGATTCATGTCATATTCAGTATTTTCTTCCAAACACTGTGTAAAGATGTAACTTTCAGAAAAGATGTAAAGATTCATAGGGAAGCTATGCCATGTGGTGGAAAACTTTTTATTTTTGGAAACAGGAACAGCTACTTTTTTGAAGGATTTTTTTCTCTGTTTTTTTTTTTTCCTCAAAATGGGAAATAGTATTCCTCAAAAAGGCACCAAGACTTGGAACCAGAGACATTATGGAAGAGTTCTTTGCTACAGCAATTATAAAAGGTATATATGCTATACCCCAAAAAAATCCCAACTTTGCAAATAATGTAGAATACCTAAGAAATAGTCATTAGTGGAAAAGCATGCAAAAATCAAATTAAAAGGGTCAATTTCAAAGCCTTAAACAATATGTTTACTGAACACTCAGAAGAGAATGTGATGGGACATGAAAATATTGTAATTAAACAGATGAATAGGGGAGGCTATTAAAGCAAAAAAAAAAAATAAAAAAAGGAACACTGTGTAAAAGGGCAGACACATTAAATAAAAAGCTGCAAGGCAGACTGAAAACAGCAAATTAGAGGCACAAATTGCCAAAAGAATTTTTGGTGCAGTTTTCTAAGTGCAGCAGAAATTCAATGGATACCATTGAATCTATAGGTCAGTGTATGAGTGAATTATTAGAGAACAGCACAGAAAATATGAGTCCCCAGCTGAAAAGCCAATTAATTATCTTCACCAATGTTTATGACAAACGAGCTGAGGAAGATTCCTTTCCTTAAGAGAAATTTGTCCATTATCTCCAGTTAAAATAGCAGTGAAACAGCTTTAAAACTAGTTGCTTAAATTAATGTTGACAAAGCATCAAGACAATGGATTTTCACCCTAAGCACTTTAAGAAAATTGTAATTTTTGCACAGCTGAATGGAGAGTGTAGCTCTTCAAAGTGTCTTAGCATCCATGGAACACAGCATATGTGATGATGTTGGTAGTTTGCTGGTTTGGGGTGTTTTTTGTTTGCTTGTTGGTTTGGGGTTTTTTTAACAATATCTTCAAAAAAAATCCAAGAGACTACCAGGAGAGCAATAGACTTCAACTTGAGACTTGAAACATCTCAGGATCTGAGCTACTGGTACAAGAATAATGACTTGTAGGCATCAAGAGAAAAGACTGCAGTGCTTGGAAACTCATGTTGCAAAGTGTGGGTGGCAAACCTTGCAAACTGCTGAACAGTGCAGTGAGAAAAATTTTGGTCCATAGAGATCTGAGGAATCATTGTATTGGGCTAAGACATATAAGTGCTTTCTTCCTGGAATTGTCTATTTCCTTTGTTTGTAAAATGCTGAAAAAGAAGGCATTTACTGCATTGCTCAATTTAAAAGGAAAATAAGAATTCTCTCAACATGAAGCAAGAAAACACCAATTTAATTTTTTTTTTTTTTTTGAGAACCACTCGAACTGGCAAAAGGCAGAATGCATGTAAGGAGGACAGTGGAAAAAGGAGAGAAATAAAGCCCATGCTGAGTTCAAAGGATACCTCTGGCCAGCTTCAATTTTTTCACTCTCTACAGAGGTGGTTAATAATACTGATTTATTTCCATTATTTTCTTTTATCCTGGTCCTACTCCCAGGTCTACTATTGAAACAGAATATGAGAATTTGGAAGTCTTAAAGAAATATATTGTTTTAGCAATGCATCACTATATTCTCTTTTCAGACACTTTTTCTGTATCTAGATTCACTATGCATATTTCAAACTATCAGAGTAAGCAATGGGTTATTAACCTGATGATGAGGTAAAAAATAACTGCTATTTAACTCTTTGATAATTTATTAATGACTGTATGTAGTTATTAAAATTACATTAAGGATTTCACTCTAGGGGTTCATTTATTACAGGCATACCAAAACCTGCTCACCAGTGTACCCTTGGGGCTGGGAAACTGGACTAAGAACCAGGAGATGCTGATTCTGTTTCCACGTCTGTCACCCTTTGGACAAACTGCAGCACATTTCTGTGTCTCAGCTTCTCTCATCAGATGCCAAGCAGCTGCTGTCAAGAATGATGGAAGCTGAGAACTTTGTGTCTCTAAGTGCTGCTCTGTGTCCCACAGGCCTGAGTGAAACAAGGAATTACAGTCTGGTGTCTGTGATAACTAGAAAAGAAGGTGGCATGTATAATCAACCAAAATGTAATTATGCTGCATGTATAATTATGCCTGTATGCATTATTGAATATGTAAAAATACAAAAGTAAAGAGAACAGACTGGCTTAAAACTAGCATGGAAAATAAAATATTAAACAGAAAAAGACTGCGACAACCATGGCAGGACAGAAAGAAAATCACAAACATTTAATGAAAGACAGTAGAAAACTTGGGACCAGCAGGGAATTGCTTGCAGCTCAGCTTTGTTCTCTAGATGAAGAAGAATTTTGAAGTTTGTCTTTAGGCTGCATAGTAGGATAAGTTCAATGACAAAGAATGAAAAGTTGCAGATTCAACATAACTGTCAAAATTTCAGATTTGCTAAGAATAAGCCCTCCTCCCAACAGCACTGCAGTTTCAGAAAAAATAAATAAAGCAATTGGCTTGTATTTCTCTTTACCTCAAAAATGCAGACTCAGGTCAAGACACAAAGAAATATGTGTGCACAGTCTCTTCAGTCAAAATATTGGACTGTTACAGAAGTGAAATTTCTCTCTTTTTGGTGCATTCTTGGTTCCTCGATGTCAAACCCAGAGCACTTTTCTGTCAGATGTTCTAAGCTTTTAAAAAATGTGAGTACCTTGACATGTTTCCTGTAATCATGGCAAAATAAATGCAGTCTGGGCCATTCTGTTCAAAAATGACACAGTGCAATAAATCATTTGTAGGAAGCTGCTCTCCAGTGAATGACTTATCTTGCCTTTAAGCTGGTGCAGCTACAGCCTGTGGTAACTTTATAAGGGCCCAGGGAGAATGGATGGATTGATGTGGTGGATCTGAAGCAGGTACCTGTTCCTGTGCTGAGCACTGTTGGCTAAGAATAAATAATAAAATGGCCAGCTATGGATGAAAAAGTGAACAAGTGGTTCTAGTGGATATAGTCATATGGAATAAAAAAAAAATCCTGCAGGGAAAAGAGGATGAAAATGAATTTGAACAGTGTCTGTTGCATTTATTCCATGACAGTTCTGTACAAATACATGAAGAGTCTCAGAGGCAATTATGCTGGGAACTAAGAGTGGTTCTGCTGAACCAACAAAGAGTTTTCCTTCTCTTCACCATTGATCCATGCAGTATTGACAGTGTGTGACACTGAGCATTGCAGACTCCTCTCCAGCAGCGAGGAGGAAAGAGGCTGTTCCAGCCACTACAGGAATGCATCAACAACAGTAACTGAACCTCCAGTCAAATCTTGGTTTTGTCAGTATTTCTGACAGAGAGAAAGAGCTGTGTGAGCCATAACTTGGTTTTCGAGGTTCTTATTTTCTCAATACTCTGATACTATAATAGCATTCCTGCAGCATTGATTTCTGATACTGGACCTTGAATCTGATATCAGTCAGTGGAAGGGAATTCAGTGGAGAGGGGGAAATACTGGGTCCAAACCCACTACAACAGAAGAGAGCATTGGCATCAGGCTTTGCAAAATGTACTTGCTGTGTTTGAGAGCCATGTGGAGGCTGCTACACTGCCTGGGGTGCAGTACCACCTTTGGGCAGCTGATGCATTCCTGAGGGAGTCCTGCCAGGCTGCACCTTTCAGGGTGAAACTGAAGCCTCAGAAATGCCAGGAGTTGTTTCAAACTGTGGTCGTGCTCTCTGCAGCCATAAGAGGACAAAAGTAACTTTCTACTGACAAAAGAGAACTCAAGCCAGCAGAGCTGCCCCTCCCCTGAGACTCCCACACTCATCACCTCCTAAAGGAAGCTCTTTTTGTTATGAAAAATCGGCAAGTGAGTTTGCCAAAGTTGCAAATCAAGTGTCCTGAGTGTGGAGGAAACTGAACAGTCTGAGTGGGCAGTGGAATTGCTTTGCCATTTCTAGATTTAGCATTTTACCTTGGCTTCTTGATATTTCACTTTGCTGGAGAAAACAGATGCTTTTCCTTTTGGTCTGGGGAAAAGAAGAGCTTAGTAAAATGAATTATAGAAACTAGTTTTATTGTAGGAAACAAAAGCCTATTTATGAAAACTTTTACATCCCTTGGGATAAGTCCCGAGAAATAAATAAATCTGTGGAATATTTATCCCAGTTATTTTTCTCAAGGGATGGGGACTGAGATTTGAATAGATGAGGCATGTCTATGTTGGCTTTTTGAAATTCATGAGTCCTGGAGGACAGTTTGCTAAATAATCAGAAACCCATTTCAGCTGTATGATTTAGCAGCAATACAGAAGTAATGCTGGTGGCTTGTGCAGATGGCCTTGCTGTAAAGCTAATTCTGAACATGTCAGAATTAGAGGGGAAAAAATGACTGATCTGGCATGGGGATGACTGTTCTCAGGAAAGAACCACATGTCTCTGACCATGTCATGTGTTTTGGCTACTGGACCACAGATGCAAAGTCACAAGGGGATTTTTAAAAAGGAGTAAATTTCCTAATGGCCAAATCCCATATTTTTAGAATTAGCTGGCAACTAACATAGCACTAGATACTTTTCATTCTCAGTATAAAAATCTAGCAATGACATTTTGTGAAGGACTTAAAAGAAGTTGGAAAGGGACAGAGATAGGCACTACTTTTTATATCCTAGCCATAGAAAATAGAAACCTGGAAGTTATGCCATATAACAAAAATTGCTGGATATTGTCGTGTTGAAAAACTTTCATCCAAATAGTTTTTATAGGGTGGTGTAATTCTGTAGAAGGACTCCACAAAGTAAGATCCCCACAGCAGCAATGTCTCATAGGGATCCTGCCAGAGCTGGGACACCCAGCATGTCCAGCCAAGATGGGAGCAAGTTGCTAAGATAGCCAAGGATGGAGTGAGAGATTTCTTGGCACTGAGGGCAGGTAAGGTGTCAGTTTGGTAACCACTGCCCTTTCCCACTGTTTGTTTCTAATTTTAATTTTTATTCTGTGTGGTATTGATGCATCCAAATTTGTGTACAAACAGAACCAAGGAAATGCCTGGATGAATAAATCACAACTGGTCAACACAATTTCTTCCTCAAGCTGGTGACTCTTTAACTATTCCCACACCACCACTGCCTGTCCCTGAACACAACTAATTTGTTTGACTGATAACTAAGCACTTTTACCAAATGGTCCAGAAATTGCTTCCTAAGGAAATAAAAGTTGTTAGCAGCTGGTTATTGAAACTGGCTTCAAGGCTTAGTTCCACACAAAAGAAAGATGAAATGCTTAGCCCAAGTAGTTTGTAACATTTATGGCAGTATGGAGCTCCACAGACTATATCCCCATCCATCTCCATTATTTCCAGTCAAAAGGTATAAAAAGGAAAACTTAATGGGACTTTGGAGTCTAACTGTGGCAATAAGATTTCCTTATTGTGGAACAAGTTCAGACTATATCTCTGTGTTAGTCACATTTTTAAGTGGCTTTATGCAGAGAAACATGTTCTAGAAAGAACAGAAATATTTGGACTGTGGAGATTCAAAAGGACTCACACTGGGTGTGAAAAAATTACAACCACAAAGCTGCTGGGTAGTTTGCACTGTACATGTTGGTATATCCCTCATGAAAAGAGCTAAGTTTTGGTTTACATCTCAGTCCTAAATAATAAGTATTCAGAGGTAAGTGGGTGGTTGACAGGTGGAAATTAATGATGTTGATCATACGGGCTCATTTTCTGCATCAGCTCACCCAGCAGCCCCAAAAGACGCTTCCCTTGGCTTGGCACTGAGGATAAATGTTCACAGCACCCATGATCTCTCATGTTTTAGCCAGAAGAAGAGTCACTTCCCCAAAACATGATCATTTATAAAACCCCTGTCTGACCTTTATAGCAGCTCATGCACTTCAGTAAAGCAGACACTGCAAAAACAGGGCAAATAAAATGTAGGTCCTGCAGTGCACAAGTGTCTTTTCAAAAATAATGGGCTGTGTGCACATGCATCTCACACCTCACTTTGAAAACTTCACCCATTATTTCTCTGCCATCATTTTAATATCAACTGCAGGCAATGATTGTGGAAATACTGATAAGGGAGCATGGCTTCTGGGACAATGAGCAGCTTGGCTTGTCATCTGCTTTCCTCTGTCAAGAATAAGAATGGACTTTGATACACAGTCACTTCATAATTTTCTGCCTGCATATTTTAAGGTTTCCCTGATAAATTGGTCCTCACTGCGTTCTATTTTTGGGAAAATGGAAGAAGCTGGCAGTGTTTTACAATTGTAAATGAGTGCCACTGTTTCTCTTATATCTCCTTTATTCTGCTCACTAGCTCTCTTGTGCCAGGTTTTCATTCAGCTGTATCTTTCAGTGAAAAGGTGAAATAAAGAAGGAAGAAGTGAGCAAGGAGTTCCAATCAAGTTATTTCTTAAATGAATAAGTATCTTGGAATATTATCTTCGAAACAAAATAGCCATAAAATTTGTGATAAAGCACTGAAAATTCCTAGATTTGTTTAAAAAAAAATAGCAAATATGAGCCTATGAGTTGATCAGAAATTCAGACAAGTTGCTTAATTTAAACTTTCATTCATAAAGAAGAAAATAGTTACTTTGCTCAGTGTAAATCTTAAGGAAGAGAGACAAGTTTGTCCAAATACAATGAAATCCTCCAGTTTGAAAAGATGTGCTTTAAGTTCATATAGCAGAAATAATTATTAATCCTGAACATCTGACAAACTATTCATCCATTTCCTATTCCCCAGTGGTGTCTGGGAGGGCTCTCATGACAGGCAGCAAACAGAGCACTGCATGGAAATGCAATTCCTGCATTTAGGTAGGGATCAATACCTGGGGAGATGAGCAAGTGGCACAGACTGCCTCCCATCCTTCTGGCTGATCTCTAATCTGCAAACCAGAGCTGTTGTACTCCAGCTGCTTGTTGGGCAGCCTTTGGTCTATGGTAACCCCTGAAACATGAAGGGATTTGCTTCAGAGTCATTTTGGCCTGGGAAAAATTTATGCCAGGGAACATGTTAACAATGAAGCAGTATGGAAGACTGCCTTTGAAAAATAGGTAGAAAATATCAGTGAAGGTGGAAAATGCAGAGGAAAAAAAGGGAGTACAAATGAAGGAAGGCGAGTTAAAGATTTTTTAAATGATGAAGGATTCAAAAGTATCCCAACCATGGAGATCCAATGAATTTAGCTAAGTAATTATATAGCTAATTAAAACTATCTCAAAAGACAGCTTTATAGGGCTAATTTCTTTTTTGGTTTGTTTATTAAAAATCCCACTTTACACTGAGCAGAGGAGCAGAAAACATGGGAGAGTTAATAGCGGGCTTTGCTTTTCTTCAATCTCTGCACAGAGTGATCTCAGAAGTCTTTTCAGGAAAACAGAAATCACTGTAAAGTGTATGAATTTTCTAAGTATTTCTGAATAAACAAGGAAGGCACAATCCTGCTCTGTGCCAGAGGAAGCCTGAGGCAGACCAGGGCAGAATCAAGGAGCTGCTGGAACAGAGACAGCACTCATCACTCAGCAACATCAGAGCTGAGTCACACAGCTCCGAAGTTAAAATCAGTCTGTAAATGTAGATAATTTCCCCTTGATCTGAAGTTGGTGTAGAGAACCAATGTGAGCAGAGCAGCTTTAGATGGAGCACAATCCTCCCCACTGTCTGTGTTATAGCAGGTGAGTGTTTTGGGAAACCTGACTCCAAGCAGTAACTCTATCCAACAGTAGCCAAGAGTGGATGTCATGAATCTTTGGCACTTCCTTGAAAATGTTTCCAGCTATGGCTTGCTTGTTCTTGGTCTCCTGCCCCCATGGCAGTCAGCATACAATCCCAATATACAGCCAAATACAGCTGCCTCCCAAGTGATGCTTTGTGCTGCATGAGATGCCCCTGACTACCTGACACAGAGAGGGGGTCAGACCACAGAGCACCTGTGCCTGCAGAACCGACACAGAAATTATCTGAGTGCACAAATATGGGATGGATTTTATGCCAGCTAACTGCAGACAACTGAAAGATTAGGTCAGGCTCTCTCAACAGGGTAAATAGAGTCACCAACCTAGATTAATTCCTTCAGGTGTAAGCTACCCAATATATGTGTCACAGATCAGTCTTGAGAGAATCAAGTCTCTCCTCACTGAGTACTAAAGGAGCTTAAACTAAAGAAATTATTTTTAGATATATTAATTTAAAGGGATGCAGGCTTGTTGCATCTCTAGGAAAACTTATATGCCTTCCCTCTTTGAGAAACAGATTCAAGGCCCTTCCTGTTTAGTGGCCCTCCAAGCCCAGCACAGACTGAACTGCTTAGCAGAGCCAATTTACTGCTGTATTAAAGCTCATTTGTGCCCACACAGTTCAGGTGAGCAGGAATGGAATGGTCCCATCAGTCTGCAACCCATCACAAGGTGATGAGCTCTGCCAAGAGCTGGACAATGAAATCACCAACAAGAACAGGGCTGCCATTGCCTGTTCATCCATGCAGACGTGCCTGTAGCATATTCAGGCTCTGGCTCTGCCAGGAGTGGCTCTTCTGCAGGACTTGGTCTATATCTTGAAAAATACTTGGTCATCTGCTTCCCATTTAATTCAGATATCTCTGTAATAGCTTGTGTATAGGAGTTGTTCTCTGTCCAACCACTATTTTGCTCAGGCTGTCTTTGGCCCCAGACATGCTCTCCTGTACTGAGTGATTTGATAGAAACAGCCAAAATCTCAGGTCTGTTTTCCTAACACACTGTGATGTATGTGTTTGGATACCTCAGTAGACTACCAACTAATTATTCAAATAATTGTTTGAATATTATTATTTTATATATAATAAATATTTGAATATTATTATTTTAAATAATAATTTTAACTCCATTTAAATTTAAATTAATGATTTTCAGATGAAAAGTTATGCTTCATTACAGCTTAATGTGAAAAGTAAAATTTTGGGGGCAGTATTCGCATGTAACATATATGTCTTCTTTTACCACTGACACTCATGGCATTTACTCCCACTCTTTCCAAAAATCCTTGGGGAAACATTCTTAGAGTTTGGATAATTGATTCAGGTTGATGGTTCCTGCTGAGTAATTACACTCAGTAAATGGCTGTGAATATAATTTTCTATCAGCCAGCAATTTATAATCAAACCTAGCAGGCTCAGGTGCACACAGTGTGAGCAACATGTGAAATACCGTCACTATGCAGAAGGCAAGTGAAAAACTGTTCTGGGATACTGACCTGTACTGTATGGAGATCTGAGGTTTATCGTGGGATTTGATAAAGCAAAATAAGTAGGCATGAAATAATTAAATGAAGCCTTCAAATTATGTGCAGTCATTTAAGAAATCGTGACTAAACCAAGTGATTAACTCTAACATTAAAGACAAGTTCAGATTGGTAAAATAGGTGTTTCTTAGAAGTGCGCTATTGTCTCTTCAAGATCAGGTGCATCCTAACCAATGCTTGTCTTGTTCAGGCACATTTTAAAATGCGCACAAAATTTCTAGTTTAAAGTGTTTGCAGATCCACATCTTCAAGGAACAGGAGAGTAGCTATGACATTTCCCAATAACTTACTGTGTTTCAGACCTTTTGGGATGACAGGGAAAAAAATTTTCTTTTTAGTTAGCCAAAACCCAGTTTTAAGACTATAGTCACCTGTCCATAAATGAGGATATTTCTCAGCAGTGTGGGCCAACCATCATTTTTTAAAAATACATTAATTTCCTAGCCTGCCTTTGGTGTGTATCCTGCAGGGTGTAGGCTCACCCTTTTGTTCAGGTACCTGCAGATGGATAGATCACAGGGAGGTCAAGGGACCCACTCTGTAGCAGTTCATGAAGAAATGCAGTCTGTATGAGGAAACCCACATCTGAGCAGGGGAAGAGTGTGAGGAGGAAGCAGCAGCAGAGACAACATGCAGTGAACTGGCTGCATTCCCCATCTCATGTGTCCCTGTCATGGAGGAGGCAGAGGTTTTGGGACCAGAAGAAGGGAAGGGTAGAGGGAAAGTGGGTTTAAGATTTGGGGTTTATTTATTACTATCCTGGTCTTGTAGTTATTGGCAATAAATTAAATTAGCCTTCCCCTAGCTGAGCCTGTTTTGCCCATGACAGTAACTGGTGAGTGATATAATGTAACATAACATATAACATAACATAACATAACATATAACATAACATAACATAACATAACATAACATAACATAACAGGTGAGTGATCTCTCCCTCCCTGTCCTTTCCTCACCCCATGACCCTTTTGTGGTACTTTCTTTCCCCTGCCCAGCTGAGGAGGGCCATGTTTGAGTGACTTTCATGGGCACCTGGCACTCAGACAGAGCCAACACACCTCTAAAGTCAGTCTGGCTCTGCCTAATTATTTGACAATATTTCACTCCACTGAACACCACATCCCCCAGGTCAGTCAGTGAGGTGCACTCACAACAGGAGCATGGACTGAGGCCCAGGAGGGACACAGGAAAATTACCTGCAAATGGGAGGTCTTCCCAAAGGATGGGGGATGTGTCCTGGAACACAGCAATGGACAGTTTGAATCTTACCTAAATTTCTTACTCACCTAATTCTGCATTTATTTTCCTATTTCCAAAAGGTTAGATATATGTATAACACACACACACACACACACACACACATATATATATACACACATATATATATATATACACATGCATACTTGCATATATACAATATATCCATACTTGTATGCATAAATATGTATATTTTATTGTTCAATCTTTGTGCTGTTGTGAAGAATATATGAAAATGGAAATCTTGGAAGTTGTGAGAAGCCATAAATGCACATGCCCAGCAATTCCAGCTAACAAAGATTCCCCTTTCTCATAGTGGGCCATTTCAGACACCAGGGCATGCTGTTGACAAATAAGCTGAGTGGAGATAAATGTCTGCTGTGGTTTATTCCCCTCACTTTTGACATTTCCAGATTTCCTGAACCAATGACTGCATCAGAAGCCTCACATCTCAAGGATCTTGATGGATTTTTTCTCATGAATTTCTCTAACTCTCTTCTGAATCTTTTTCTATGTTTAACATCCAAATCACCACTGAGCAACATGCTGTATTTCACAAAAAAGCATGGTTGATTTTCTTATTACCCTGCTGCCTGATAACTTTGTGACCTTGGGTAACTACAAAGAGTGAATAATCATTGCTTAGTCATCTTCTCAATAAGTTTCAGACCATATTTATCCTGTTTCTGTCTTTTCAGTTGCCTCTTCTCTGAGTTTAAATAAGTTCAAGTTTATTAAACCCTTCAACATGACCCATGTCACCCCCCCTGGCCAATTCACTTTTTCTTAAAAACTTTCTAAGTCCTTTTTAACCTTTTTGAGATGAGGAAGCAGAGCAGTACACAGAATGGAACATGCAGGTGTATGTATTGAACATACATTTATCTGTGGCTGGTTTTTGCAGGAACATTTCAATATCTTTCCATCTTACACTAAGCATTGTGCTATCCACAGTATTTTCAAACTCTCCCTCCTTCATAACTGAAGCTAATTTTGAGTCTATTATCCTAAATATAAAATTTAGATTTTCTTCTTCTGACTGTATTTGTATTTATCAGCACTGAATTTGAGATGCCATTTTCTCATCCATTTGAGCTGCCATTTTCTGTAACTCAGAACCATGGCAATCATTATCTACTGCAGTTCTTTTCACTCAGATTTAGCTGTGACTGGTCTGGTATCATAAGTGAACTTTGTGACCTCAGCATTCACCTTCCTTTCCAGCTCATCTATGAATGTGTTCCACAGACACATGGACATCAGAGTGACTGGCAGTAATAATGTTATCTCATTACTGGCTTGTTTCTGCATTGCTTCAGCAACTGGACACAAATTGCTGCCTTAAAACAGGACAAGGAGTTCAGTCTTCATGACTCAGTTTATGGAGACTCATAACAAGGGAAAATTTATGTTGGAGTGTGACATAAAGAGAGGTGAAGGTAATTACCTCATGGAGGTGATTCCCTACGGCAATGGAACAGCCATGCCCTGTTATGCAGGCTTTATTTATCACAGCTATGATTTGTCCCATGTAACCTGCTTTAAAAAAATGGTACTCAGAATTATACAGTTGTGCTTCCCCTCCAAAGTCTGAAATGTACAAATTTAGACTCCTCTTTCCTCTGCCTGTGAATTGACTTCCAATTCATTTTTATGAGTTGCATTTGTGTTTAGTCTTCTGTGAATAGAAACCAGTTTCTGGCCTCCAGTGCTGAGGATCTCCATCTGTTATCCTGATTCTTCCAGGACCACATTTCAAGGTGGAGAATGTGCTGACAGGTGCACCCCCATGCAACTTTCATTCCCAAAGCTGGATGGTGGAGTGCAGCCATTATAAGGACATCAGTACTTGTTTGGAAAACTTTGACAATTTTTCCTGGAAGACTTTTAAAATGAGGTTCCAGATAGTGACTACCCTTTGTATTTTTTTTTTTCCCTCCATGAAACTTTGACGGGAACACATTATTGAAACTGGCATTTTTATGACCACTACTTTCTCCAAAAAAAGTGAATTTGAAGGTATGCCTACAGAAAAATTACCAGTTTGGGACTGCTATGCTCAAACTTTTAGGTAGCTTGGCTCACTAAGAAGAGAGTGACATTTGGATTGGTAATTCTAAACCAGTAATAACAGGCAGGAATCAGAGGCAGAAGTGAAAGGGGTCCTGTGGGCAAGCAACAGTTATTACTGCCCAAACACAAACCAGGTTTAATCATCACATTCAGAAAAGCATCTTTCCAATTGCAAGAGCAATCTCCAAAAGCAGACAGATCCATTACAAAAGGGAGAAGAAAGGTTCAGTGAAGAGCAGTGTAACCACTAGAAACCCTCAGAAAGAAATGGATTTGAACTGAATTAAGGTCAGCAGAAGGGGCAAGAAAAGGACTGCAGCCTCATCCAAAAAGCATTCAGATATTTGAAGGATTATGATAAATATCTCCAGAGACACTAAGAGACATAAAATACATATTAAGAAAAATACATTCAATGAATTACACTGCAAATCATTATGAATATTCAATTTCAATCAAACTGAAATGAGAGTACTCAGAGACTCTGAATTTGAATCTTAAAAGACAATTAAAAGGAAAGAAAAAGAACTAAAATGAGAGGGATAATAAATTTGATCTTATAAAAAAATGCAGAGAATATTAAGTAAGCTTTTCATCCATGATGTGGAAAAAATCAGACAAGAGGATTTTATGCATCTTAATATGCTTTAAATATGCTCCCTCAAGTTTTGGTGTTTATTCTGGGAACAGAGAGCTGTCTGTTCACCTTGAGCTGTTCAGGATCATTTATAAGAGAACTAGATATGCTCAAATGGAAGGAATGATAGCAGGAAAAGACAGAATAATGTGCTTCAATTTATGGCACATTTTTTTGTGTGCTAGCATTGAACAAATACTGAGCAGAGGAATAAGGTGTATCAGTACTTAGGGCAGAGACAAATCTGTTCAGATCAGTGGGGACAAGACAGGTGAATATCATAACAATGCTATTGCAGCATATTAGTATTAAGTTAAAAACCTCCAAATTCAAAATCACTAGCAATGTTTTGAAAGTTCTTGCTGGAATTATTAAAAACATGGATATTTTTCTAATCAGTTCATTGCATTTGTTAAAATAGTTTTGCAGAATTCTAACACATTTTCTTGTACATTGGATATATGAAATATATATTCTACTCAGTAAAATGTGGATGTTTGATTTTGCTTTCTTTAGAAGGCTGATAATTTTGATTAAGTTTATGAAGCATCTAACTGAAGGATTATTCTGCCTGATAAGAAAATATTTCTTGTGTTTTCTTCTCTCTTTGATTTCTCACATCTTCAATCTAAAAGGCATCTTTCAGGGAGAAGAAGAGACTCAGGACCTTAAAGGGTAAGAAATATGATTTCATCACATGCAAATATTGGGCCTTTTTCTTAATTTCTGGTCATTCCATATTTTAGATATTCATGAAGAGATGTAGTTGTATGTGATCTGTTTAGTGATAACAGTACAAAAATAGCAAAATAATCTCTGCTCAGCTTTTTAATAAAACTACAAGCAAACAGTGTGGCTTCATCTGTACAATCTCCCCCACCACAGGCACACACACAAAATTCAAAAAAAGAAAACTTGAAAATGTAGCCTACAGCTTCTAAATGATATAAAATTCTTTAAAAATTGCTGGCAAGTATATGGAAATACACATTAAGAGGCTGCAAAATGTTTGGTGCTGCGTTTCTGGATATAAAAAAAAAATACAGAAATTAAATTTAAAAACTAATTATTTTGCCACAAAAAGGAGACAAACAGGTCCTTGGAAACTACTTTAGATACTATTTTCGAGCTAATCAGTATGTAGATAATTTGTATATCAGAGTTTATTTAGTTTATATGTTCAAAACTAAGAGGCTGCACTGGCACTTTTAACAATAGAAAACAAATCCTGCAAAAGGATTTTCCTATGTTATTTTACTTTGGATCAGGGCAGCGTGTGCTCCTCAGCGTGTGCTCAGGGCAGCGTGTGCTCCTCTCAAGTACCTTCTTGTAGGTACTGGAAGATAATGTCACTGTGGACAGATGCCATACCCCCATGTCGCATCAAAACACACACACACACACACACACACAGGGTTATTTTAATTTGTAGCTCACATCCACTGAAATATTCAACAGAAGATGCCCTCTAATCAGGATTATGTAAGGGATACAAATCTAACTTTTTACCCACTGCGGACAATCACTAACTTCATGTCTTTGTCCATGAAACCCTTGCTTAAAACATTCCTACAAATACCAGTTTTCCATTACTTAAATACAGAAAGCAACAGAATAAATGTGCACATTCTGTCTTTGTCTTCATTAACCAAAACTTTTAGAGTACTCCAGTCTCTTTCACTGTGTTTAAATTCTTTTTAGCATGGTGGGCCTTTTCCCTGCCTGCCCTGCTCCTCTTGCCTGCAATCTAAGAGTTTCTGATAATCTCCTGAGCTCCTTGAGAAGAAAGCCAGTATGACACATTGCAAGATTTGCAGTGTCTGTTGAAGGATGAAAGGCACACAGTAGAAAAGAGGCACAGTGTAGAACTACCAGCAAGGCATTCAAAAATACCAGATTTTGCTTTTCTTAGCAGATATTTTACAAGTATTGAATTGCAGGATGTTGTGTAACTGTGATGGCTAACACCACAAAATTAACTGTGTATTAACAACTGACTTTATGTTGCTCAGTTAGAAGTATCTGAATTTTTTCCTTGCATCCCTAGTTTGGGGAGTCTCTTTTCTTCCCTTGAAAGACATGCTATTTTTTTTCCCATCCTTTATTAGTATTTATGTAGTGTTCTGTGACACTGAAGTAAACTGAGCAGAAGGCTTAAGTGACAATAAAATGTAGATTTTTTGCTGCTGAATTTAATGAAGATCTAAGGAAATAAGCAGATACTTTCAACAGTTTCTATGTAGAGGAACATGGAAGAGTATCAGAATGTCTGGCTGCATTAATCTGAGAGTGATTTAAAGGCCTGTTTGGGATTGACACCTCACCTAATAATACAATCACATTTTAATATGTATTATATTTGTAGAAAGAAATAGTTCACATCTTTCAGCATTTTCAGTTGTTCCTAGGAACTTGTTGGCCATGTGGCTTTGGGAACACATGTAAGCACAGCCTCAGCTTGTTCATCCAGTCCTGAGGACACAGAAGGTCTGAATAAACCCACCCTGAGTTCCTCTGGTGTATGCTGTGTAGCTTCTGGTATATGGCAGCTATGCCTGCCACTGCTCCTGTTTTTTTCTCATTAACTTGAATTCACTTTGGACTTCAAACATTCGATTCCTGCTTCCCCCTTCTTAGCATTTTTTTCCTTGAAAAATATTACAAGAATCTCTCCATGTCTTTCTTAAGCTATGATGCAATTGAAAAGATAAATGGTTGTGATCTGGTGCAGGATCTGTTATAGGTCAAAACTAAATATTCTTCCTTTACCTTGTCAAAGCCAATCAAGCAATGACCAAAACACATGCTTTTCTGGTTGAAGTGCGTGTGGTTTATCTTTTGCTTCCATTTTACTTGTACTCCATTTCTCTTGATTTCGATTGTGTTGTTACTGTAATTGTGCAATATGAAACAAATGAAAAAATTTTCTATGCATAAAAAGATTTAAGAATAACACAGTAAAATCATGACAAGAAACATTGTTCAAGGTAGTGAATGCACCAATGAGATTTTGAGTGTCTTACAAAATCTGGTGTTCTAACTTCTAAAAATTGCTGCATATTGGATATGCCTCATATATGACACTAAGGTAGGTGGGAGACTCACACCTGGAAATGAATTACTTGTATGAACAGCTTCTAGGAAACTCATTAAATTGATTAACCAATGTAATATTTTTCTAATCTTGTTACTATGATCTTAATAATTTTTAATTTTGTGGGTTAAACTACAAAGTTCAAACATTCACTAGTTCAACTGATTCAAGGAACCCACCAAGATGCTTCTTGAAACTTTCTATGGGCTGACTTGGTCTGGGTTAACTTCTTTATGGCTTTTACAGAAACCAATGGCTTCCTTGTACTAGAGATCATGCAAAATAACGTGAAGAATCTGCTGAACCTTCCTTTTCTTTCTAAGACCTTGTATTTTCTGTGAGCAGTCTGTATCAGTCAGAAATGTGCTATGGATTGTAACAGGAAGAAAGGTAGATCATGGCATAATTTTGTGTGCTATTGTGTGAACTGTACAAAGCTGACAGTTCCTTTTCAGTTTTAATTACAGAGACAGTAATTACCTGCCCTGTATGCATTAAATAAAATAGTCACAACTTTTAAATTAATTTTTAGCATCTCACAACTCTATTAGAAAGGCTTGCATGTATAATTGGATCAAATAAAAACATGGAATCCACTTGAATGAAATGCAATAATTTGACCAAAGACACAAACAAATCCATTGTTATGACTTGTATCTGATAATACAAACAGGTCCACAATGACTCAGAGGCAGTAATTACAAGAAAGGTAGTGCATTAATTGAAGCAGGAAGTTTATTGATATCCTTGGGAATCAGTCTTGAGCTTCTGTCAACCCTGGCTGACCCTTAGATTAAAAGTTCTTGCTTCATGTTTGGTAGAGGTGTAATACTTAGCTTTGTTGAAATAGTTAATGTTGGAATGCACTTTTTTTTTTTAATAGTGGGTAGGTATGAACAGCTTTTCCAAGTCAGAACAGTGCTGTCCATAGCATTAAAATTTCTTGACTTACGACTTCCCTTGGTTTTATTTGAGTTGTGAAAAAGCAGTACCTTTTATTGCATTCCTCTTCTTAATTACTGACAGTTTCTCTGGGGAGTTCCAGTAACATTTACCTCACATTTCTAACATACTTTCATCACAAGGTCTTCTGCTTGCTTTCAGAGATGCAAGAACTACAAAACCATCACACCAGAGACTATAAGAGGAAGAAATCAATGGAAATCCAGTCTTTTAGGCTCTGCTGCTGTGATCATTAATCACCTTCCCTTACACTGTGAAAAAAAAATTAGTTCTCAATTTAATTTTAGTACTGAATGCTAAAGAGGCATTAAGAAATGCACTTACTTCTCTCTGTTGAATATGATGAATTCTTTTCTAACGGTTTCCAAGCACTGCTGCAGGTGTACGTTCTTTAAAAAACAGCATGAATAGGTTGATTAAAAAAGATGAGGAATCATAGACAAAAATCACAACAACACAAACAACACTGAACAAAATGCTTATGAATGAACACTATCAAGAGGCTTTTCGAAGACTCATTAAATTGGGCTGTGATAGCACAATCAATCTCATTCTTTTGGAAGAAGTTCCTCACAAAGAATTCCTGAGGATTTTTACATCTGATAGCTCTAGGAAGAACAGCTTGCATGAACATTCAAAATCATTAGGAGTAGCAGCATAATTTATAAAACCTCACTGGGATGATAATTCAAGTCTGGAAATTATTATTAATCTCCTTGGTACTCTTGACTGTTCATATAATGCATCTTTCTACGTGGCACACATTAGTCAAGAGTGGAAGAGACAGCTTTAACATATTTATAAATAACCAGCCTTTTCAGTTTTGGGTAGTAGTAGCAAATAAATACTCTTTGTAACTATTTGTGCACGTGTGGGAAGTGTTTTTCGCAACTGGCAACAGTTTTTCATACTTTAAATGAGCATCTGTGATAATCTTAAAAATTATTGTAGCTTAAAGATGTTGTTACTATTTGACTGAAATAAATGGTTGCTTTTCATCTTGCTTTGGAGGTGATTTATGCAATGTATAACATGACAGAGAGGTTGAGTATATTTTCAGAGGTGATAAAGCTGAACATAACTGAGTGTACTATTATTATTACACTATTAGAGTGTAAACAAAATGCCACTGACTGCAGCCACAGTCCCCATCTTACCAGTGGGCAGGTTTCCTTAGCTCCATCTTTGGATTTGTTTTTGGCAAGTCGCTTTTTCTTTTTATGGAGAGGCTTGGACTCTAAAATCATTTCTTCAAGTTCAAATGTGGGATCACAGTTCAGTCTTCCTTTCTGGTACAAAAGGATTCAAAGTTATTCTTTGAAGCATCATTGTGTTTTTTTAATTTGCTTGGCAAGTGATAACAGCACTAATAATGAACCAGCTCCTAAATCACATCTGTAAAATGAAAACTGTCTTTTTAGGTCTGAAGTGATGCTCAAAGTTTAAATAAGGGAGAGAAGATAAAAATCATGTTATAAAGCAATTATAAAGAGTTAGATTCTCTTCCTGGTTATAAACAGATATATTCCTACAGTGACAAAAATTATGTTACCCAGGGAGAGATTAATCTGGCCCAGGGTCTTCATCAGAATATCAGTTAGTGCTGAAGAGTAATAGTGACACCAGCAATAGTGCAGAAGAGCTGGGGAGTACCTCTAAGACCTTGCTGAAATCTGATTTGCTGAAGTGCTGCAGTGGATTCATTTACTTAGATGCTGTCCATGAGAACAAAGGAAAGAGCAAAGGCCTGTTTAGGTTAGCAGCATTCATATAAAAAAGAGTTCAGAGCATTATAGAACCCCAGGTTGGAAAGGGTGTCAAGGATCATCTGGTCCAACTTTTCTGGGCAAAACCACAGTCCCCAGTCTGGACAAGATAGCCCAGCAACCTGTCCAGCTGAATCTTCAGAGTCCAGTTTTAGAGACTCCACTGTTTTTGTGGACAGATTCTTGAAATGGCTGATTGTTGTTATGAAAAATTTTGCTCTTGTGTCCAACTGGAATCTTCCCGGGAGTTACTTGTACCCAATGCCCCTTGTCTTTTCCATGTGACCCCCTGTAAAAGGGAGTCTCCATCTTGGTAGCTAACCGTTAGATAGTGGGGCATGGTGATAAAGTCTCCCTTAATCCTTCTTTTCTCAAGGCTCTACAAGCCCTTTTCTCTCAGCCTTTCCTCTTATGGCCTATTTCTCACTCCTCTGATCATCTCTGTGGCCCATCTCTGGACCCTCTCCAGCCTGTCCACATCTTCTTTGTGTAGTGGAGACCAAAACTGAATACAGTATTTCAGGTGTGGCCTGGCAAGTGCTCAGTAGAGTGGGGCAATGACTTCTTTGTCTCTGTTGGTGATGCACTTGTTGATGCAAATCAACATCCCCTTGGCTTTCTTTGCCATGGCAGCACGCTGGTCCCCCACACTGAGTTTGCTGTTCACCTGGACCTCCAGAGCTGCTGGAGCTGTTCCTCAGCTGGACAGATCCCACTCTGGACTATATTTTCCCAGGTTGAAGACCTTACACTTGCTGAAGTCCATAAGGTTCTTGTTTGCCCACTCCTAAAGGGTCTTCCTGCAGGGTAGTTCTCCCAAGCTGTCCACTTTCTCACTCAGTTTGGTATCATCAGTGTCTTCCTCAGGGTACACTTGATCCCTTGATCCACATCATTTGTTAGGGTTTTAAGCAGTGTTGGACCCAATAT
Source organism: Zonotrichia leucophrys gambelii (assembly GCF_028769735.1). NCBI lineage: Eukaryota > Metazoa > Chordata > Aves > Passeriformes > Passerellidae > Zonotrichia > Zonotrichia leucophrys. The sequence continues at coordinate 54,657,641 of NC_088173.1, forward strand.
TGATCCCTCGGACCCCACTTGTGACAGGCTCCCAGTTTGAGGAGCAGCTTTTTCCAACTCCCCCAGGTGCAGCCCATCACCGGTTCCCCACCCATTACATGGATCACTTTTCTATACCATAACACATAAATATCTCACAAGGGAGACAGTGGGAAACTGTTTCGAAAGCCTTAGAGAAATCCAGGTAAACAATGAGAACCACTTGCCCCATATCAGCTGAGCAGGTTACCTTGTCATGATAAAATTTGGAAAATCCCATTTGTCCTTGGTGAATCATTGCTGGCTTTTCCCAATCAGGTGCTTCATTCTAATCTATTATTCTTTTTCTATTCTATCCACTTTATTGAAGTTTTCCTTATCCATTACACATATTACTTAAATATTTTGGATTCTTTATTTTAAAAATGCCATGCTAATTTCTGATGCTTGACTCAAATTTTAAGATTCTCTGTTATACCAGAAAGTCCTTCACAAAAAATTTGTAAACAATTTAAATTGTGTAATGGAAGATGTTAACCTATTTTCCTCTGGGACTTCTGAGATTTCAATCACATCATTGTCACTGTCAAGGTGGAAATACTAAAATAAGTCATACATAAATGTCAGATATTTATAGTAAGCAAAGACACTAAGCAGAAAAATCACATCAGAAACTATTTGTATAATTTGTGGTGTCCTACAATGAAACATTTGGTTTAAAGATCACTCCATCATTTTTATTCCTAGCAAACTCTCCATAGTCAGAGCATGATATTTAGATATCTGATGCCTTTTCCTGCATATTATCCAGTCAGCTTTATTAGAACATAGATTTTAGATTTGATTCAGTACTTAAAAATTATATCACTTTAATTCCAAAGCTTTAAAAATAAAAGGAAATTGTATTTTAAGAAACCCTACAAAAATTTATGACTCTAAGCTGAAAATGAAGAAACTAACTAAGCCATGAAGAAACACATGTTTTAGTTAAGTAAGACCTATGTTTATGGAATCAAATTAAGCTGTTAGAAATTAAGCTATGGGCCTCCTGTGTGCCCTCCTAGCTGTAGAGGGCAGACAAGCTCCTGACAGTCCAGATAAGCTGTCAAAATTTATAAAACCCTCTGGTTTCAAAACACATGTCACAGAGGCCTCAGTTCACCTTCTCATCAAAGGCTGAAAAACAAGAAATATTCTGTTGTGTGGCCTCAATTAATCAGTGAAAGTTTTGCAGGGGCTACAAATAAAAAGTTCCTGGAAAATATGTGACCAAGCTTGGTCTTATGAAACAGCAAAGTTTCTATGAAAAGAAATGTTGGGCTGGAAAAGACACTTTGGTTCTCACCTCACTGCTTTCCTGACACACTTGATCGACCAGGTGGAACAAGCCCTGCAGTATCAGACTCTCCATGGAAGAGTCTGGTAGAGCTTGTAATGGGACTTTCAGATAATTCTGGATAGATAAATGAAACACTCTATTTCCTTTTAAGTGTAGAATATTATTTTGCTTCACATATTATAGATTTCTCCTTCACTTTTATAGATGCTGCCAAAACACAAATAAAGTGAATCCAAATGTAAAAAGAAAAGCTGTCTTTGCAGAGTCTGAGACTCCTGGAACCCCTCCTACGTTGTATCTCTGGGTATTGGGAACTGGATCTCCCTTATGAAATACTATGTGGTGAAGTTTTCCATATGCTGACACTTCTGGATTAAACCTTTAGCTGAGAGTAGGAAGTAAATAATTGGTTGAGTTTTGCCTGAGGAGCAAGTCCACACCTCTGATGTCTCTAAAAGCAGCTCTAACTTGAAAAAAGGAAAAGAGGAAAGTCAGTCTCCACTCATCTTGTAGATCCACACACCAGGAGAATGGAGGATAAGAAGGGGATTTGTTCTGCGTTGCTTTGCTTAGGACAGTGACCTGAGAGGGTGTAGAGGAGGATCGTGGCCTGGCACAGCAATTATTCCAGCTGCATGGGCATCAAGTACGAGTGAAAGAGTCATGGCCTGGTAGATATGACATTCACCTCTCCAGCTTCTCTCTTGCACTAGGACTGAGCAAGTGAAAGGAAGGAATTTCCCCACAAATGAACATTGCTCTGGAGCGCCTGTAAGAGGGGCCTGCCTTTCCTTTCTCCTGTGTGCTTGTTACCTGCTGTGTTCCTGGTCCTTCTCCCAGTTCCCTGAGGGAGACCCTGCCTGCCCACCCACAGCTCTCTTCTCCTGCAGGGTGTTGTTTCCAGAGAGGCTCTGGTCAGGTGCCAAGGAGCCCAGCAACCACAGAGAACAGTGTCTTGGCAGCAGACCTGGCTACCTTTGCTCCATTAGGCAATGCTCTCTCACCTTCAGCTTCTGAAGGGCTGGATCCTGTCCCCATCACGTTTATCATGAACTCTGATGTGCACCTGGATGAAGACAGGGTCCACCTATTCCACCTTCCTCATCTTTACTTACATGATGTAAAAATATATGCATAATATAAAAACCCAGAAACAAACCTTGGTATGCTACAAATATGTTGTTTGGACAACAATTATAGTGCAACATGGCTGAAAAAAGTGAAGCAGCATATTAACACTACAGTCATTGCTTTTCATTCATGGCCTTCAAATACATTTAACTTGAAAATGAGCAAAAAAAGAAATATCTAGAAAATACCAACAAAATGGGACCACAGTAAAAAAGAAACCACCAGATTCCCTCACAGAATCTGAATGTTGTATTTGCAATAAACTGTCACAAAGAAAATAGGTCAGCCTTTTGGAATAATATTTTTTAAGTGAAAAAGTAACAGCATACTAGGATGTTTAAAAGTTTTCCAAATGTTATTCAAATGTCTAACTTTCACAGTCACAAAGTCTTCTTGGTATTCTTTGTCTCAGAGTTAACTCTGACAATCATTTACTACAACAGCTGAAATGCAAAGTCTGGAAAATGTTTTCTTTTATTTGAAAAGGAACAAAAAGTGAACCAAGGTTAATTAGTTTTTGTTGTGATCTATTGAAATGGGACAAATTTTCCCTTAGCTGTGACTGAGTAAATGAAAGCAGAAACCAAAGTAAATCACAGAAGAGCAATAAATACAAGCATAAACAAGTAAAACAGCAGTCATAATTAAAGTCAGAATTTACAAACACTGTTCACCTGGAATATTGACTTACATTAGGAACGAAGCCTGGAGTCACAGCTTTCTCTAGAACAGCATCCCAGTTGACATCAGCCAGGTATGGAGAGTTCTGGATGTCTGAAAGGCTTGAAAGGCGACACTCTGGGTCCTTAATGAGGAGCTGTGATCAAGCACAAGGCATTTTCTAAGGAACTGAATGTCATATAGAACAGCAAATGTATCACACACATGAATTTTATGATACATGTTTTTAAGTAAGAAAATGGCTAGGGAATCTTCTAACAGATGCTAGAAGTCCCAGTTTTGAAAAAAAATTAAAAGTAATAAGTAACAGGATATGAGTACAGTTTAATTGCCACCAGATGGCTGTTGCAGGCATGAAGTGTATAAATGTATTAGCAACAAAAGTCTGCTTACAAGTACACAAGAGTCCTCATGAAATGAAACATCACAGATCAATGCCATCCAACAATTTGTATTCTCTCTTTAATTTTTTGGAAAATACAGTTACACTGAGAATCCTGACAGCAATTAAAATTATCCACCTCACTGCTCTATCTATTCAAGACTACATTGCTAATTGCTGCTAAAGACATATTTTTTATTACTCTATTCAGACATTCACAAATATTTCCTGTTCAAGAATCAGTATTGATGATCTGAAATACCTAAAAGAGAGAGATTATCTTTGTGGTGTAGTCAGGCAATTAAAGCAAACAAAAACTTGGATTTTAGGAAGAAAACAATTTTTAGGGTCGGATGCATTCAGAAAGAGCCCTGCCTTGTGGTTTAGTGATGTTTACAGCAAAGTGGCTCAAATTTTGTTATTGCAACTATAGCAACATGTGACAGTAAGAGATACAGCCATTCTAATTTCTAATCTCCCTGTCTGGAAACTGCAGCAGAAATTCAGAGGGCAGAGTGGTCCTTCCTTCCCTGTCCCACTTGTATATTCATAGCTGGGGGGGTAATGAGGCCAGGGCACAAAGAGGAATTACTGATCCCCAAACTTTTTCTATCTCTAGTGAATCAGCTTTAAAATAAAAGAAATTTTAAATTTTTACTTTGAAGCCATGAAAAGCCTGAGTCTAAGCCTAAGAACACTGCACCTTCTGAAAATACCACACCGCTCACATTCAGAGCAGCCTAGAAATAAGCTCTGCTCTCTTGTCCTTGAGATGTTGGCTACCTAATGTGTGTGCTTGTCTGATGCCTTTTCCAGAGCTGGAGAGGCTTCAGGAAGAGGAGAGAACAGAGGACAGAAGGTATTTGTGCTTTCTTACCTTTTTCAGTAGAGCTATCATGCCCTTGCACCATGCGGATGAGTAGTGAACTCTTTCGATCTTGAACATGTTGAGTATCTCATCAATGGGGGTGGCTGAATGGATTTCATAGGGCCTCTGGGATAAAATTAAATCAACATAAAGTCAAAAAGAATGGATAAAAGAGTGCAGACTAGTCACATTTTCCTGAGCTCAGTATTGTGTGTCTTGAAAATATCAAAACCACGAACATATTGTATAACAATTTTAAGTCTAATCCTTTGTGTGTGTGCTCTTCTTTGGTTGCAATGAATGTAATTACTCATAGATGCATTTCCTCTGCAAATTTTTTTCTCATGAAAGGAAGTATCAGTTCAAATGAGATGAATAAATAATTTTGTTCCTGGGACGTTCCATGTGAAATGTGGATTGTTTACTACTTTTTGCTTGTAATCCTAGTGATCAGTTCTTGCAGCCTAAACCAACAAAACTGATGACAAAAGGAGCTTTGTCATCCTTATTTTACTGAGTATAATAGAGAAAGAAACTTGCTTACAAAACATGCTTACAAAAGTCTGTGTCAGAATCACAGAAAAAAGAGAGGACTCCAAATCCCAATTTTTCTTGTTTGATTTTTTTAAAATCCAAAATTAACACACTACATGGATCTGCTATCATGTATTTGCAGTGCCTAATTTCTTCTATAGATGAAGAAAAGCTCTGATCTTTGCAGTGCTTTGTTCATTAAGTTTTCTCCGATTTATCTTTTATTACATGCAGAATTTGGAAATAAAATACTACATATAAGTTTATATTCTTGTTATTTTCTGTGCACACACTTGTGTATTTGAAGTAAGTTGTTATAATTATACTTAATATATTTTTGTAAACAAGTGCAGAGAGTGGATTGCTAGTGAATTAAGTTTTAGCCAGCAGGTGATAAATATGTGATATGAGATCTGCAGCTAAATGCCATCCTAGCAGCAGTGTGTAAATTAATGCATCTTAATTCATAATCAACATAGAGTTACCTATTAATCCAATATCCTGAACAGCAAAGGGCAGACACTCATTACCTTGACTAAGAAATGAATCATCCCTTGACTTTTGCTAGTATGTACTGGTAGAAGATTATAATTTAAGAATATTTCTAGGTGTTAGTTATCTAATCTGTTAAGGAATTGGAGTAACTCCTCATAAATACTCAGGACATGTTCTTATTCTGGGACAATTCATGCATATATTTAACTTTCATATGCAAGAAACAAAGTGCATTCCAAGGTACTCAGGTGCTCTAAAAATACATTCAAGGAGGGTCTAAATTTTTTTGCTTTGATTCACATTCAGTTAGCCCATTATCATTTAGCTATACCATGTCCATATAAATTCAACAAAACTTAAATGTCGCCTTTAAATACATAATTTTCTTGAACTGGGTTCAAAATTATCAGTAGAAATAGTCTGTTATATGCTTTTCCCCACATGTGGTAATGTTGCCATGAAACGGTTATTAAAAATGAGACTTTTGCATGTTTTCTGTCACCAAGAAGCTATGTACTGCTGACTTAACTTGATCTAACAACATGATCAATAGGATCATTGAGTCAGAATGTACATCAATTGTTGAAAATGGCAATTAACTCAGAAATTAGCAACTATAAGGAATTACAAATCATCAAAAGTTTTTCTGTTAAGGATGTTTCTGCCCATGCAGTTTTCCTGACAGGGAAATTCCTAAAATTTACCTTATTTTCAAGATTTTTGGCATTCTAAAATCTTGATTTTTTGAGATTTACAGACATTTTAAATGTTTTTATTAGTTAATTCAAACGATAAATGGCCATTATAAGTTTAGTCTTTTGAGGCCCTTCATACCTCTATCTCCCCTGTTTTTCAGCTATTCAATCCACTCAAGGATTCCTTCAGTTATATTTTGGAGAAAAAAGAAAAAAATCTGGTGTGCTTTTGTTGAGGATTTTTTGTAAAGGTTTGTTGTTAATTGTTCACACTGAATCTGTGTCAGAATCTGGGAATCCCACCTACTACTCATTCCTTCCCTTTGTCTCTACTGAATTCATGGTATATACATTTATTGTAGCATTTTATCAGTTGTCTATAGCTCAGGACCAGACTGGCACATGGCATGGTTTGCATCATACAGTTTAATTATAGTTTAATTTCTTGTACTTTGTGAGAAGATCGATGTTTGATGCAAAACTGTATGAATTTGTATTTTTCTTGCTAGCTTTTTTACCAGCAACTGGATAAGGAGAAAAATGTACCTATAACTTATTAAGAAATGTTATTTACACTATGGATAACTGAAAAATGGTGCAGAAAGCTCTGTACTGGACACAGCATGCTCCTGTATTTACAGGCTCATTTTAAGCAGGACATGGTTTTGACTGCCCAGCAGTGGGAAGCCAGAAATGAGAATGGCTGGAATGCCTTGATCACCCTGAGCAGCAGATGCAAATAATAGTACCAAAAATTCAGCTAATTGACAAACAACTAATTTTTACTCATTTTTCTTTTACTTATCACCTCTTGAATTCAGGCTGTCAGCATCATATGCTACGCACAGCTCCGAGGTGGAAAATCAAATTTGCGATGTTTCTTATTTCTAACGCTCCGTCCTTTTTTAACTCCTGCCTTTCCCATGCAGCAGCATGAAGCAGGCTCCAGCTGCAGAAAGCCCTGTGTCCTGTGCTTCTGCCCCGTGCCACAGCTCCTCCTTGCCCAGGGCTGCTGCTGCTGGCGCGGGTGGGCAGCTCCGAGAGCCTGCCCGTGTTCGGGGGGCATGGGGCTGTTCCCTCTGGCTGTTTCTCTGCTGGACAGAGCTGTGGGCGCCTGGAGGAGCAGGACTGCATGCCTGCAGGTTTAGCTCTCAGCCTTGTGTGCAAACTGTGCCTCCAGAGCCATCTGCTGCTGTGGCAGATGGGGCTCCAGAGCTCGCAGTTGTTGAGACAGCAACATGCCTCGGGTTAAGCACATCTCCTCAACCCACTGCTACTCCTCTTGTCATCACTCGGGTCAGTTTAGGCCTTGTTCAGACTACAAAAATGTGGAAAATACACACCTTTTCCTTGTCCATACAATGGTGTGAGCTGCCAAGCCATCCTCTGGCTGGCTCAGTAAGCAAGAGCTGCTCGTCAGGAGAAAACAAGCAGCTGGCTTGGGTAACTTGAGCAGGTTCACATGGCAACGTTTTTATTTTATAAAAAACCTAACAAGAAATTGATTCAGTCTCAACTGTGCTTTGTTTGTAGCCAGAATGACTTATTCAGGAAAGACTGTATGGGTCTCGGCAAATGGATATCATATATAATTTTTTATTTTTTAAGTGAATTATCACATCAAAGTGATCTTTTGTGATTAGTCTTGGGAGTTCAGCTTTCATTAACAATCTATCATTGCTCTCCTTTCTTGGAGACAGTCACTGGTGAAAGGGTTGATATAAAACCATCAGAAATGGTTTTATATCCATATAAATAATAAAACCATCTTAATTTACTGTAAGTGCAGGTAGAACTACTGTCTGTGACTAGGACTGAGGATGTATTATGCTTATCACCACTAGACTTTAACTCCTCCATTCCAGAAATAATGTCAGTCTAAAAACTCCCTAAGGTTTGAGAATTATGGTAGAGAAAAATTGATAATAATTGTCAGTTTGTTGTTTATGTTAAGAAAGGTTTTAATACTCCTCTATTTTGAGGGATGAAACAGTCTTTGCATGGGAGAGATCTTTGTCTCAGGAGCATGACTTTTGTTATTCCTATGAAAATACAAAATAGATTGGCCAAATTTTAGGCCTTTGGAAAAAGTTGCTTTTGAAGTAACAATATGCAGACACTCTGAAATTAAATTTGCCATTTAAAAGTAAGAATAATAATGATTTCTTATTTCTTATTTCCTTTATCTGTTCTCCTACATGAAATTGTGAGCTCTTTGTGGGATGAATTGTCTGGCAAGACAAGGAAGCCAAACTCTATCAGTGTCATAATATAAAAAAAACACACTACAATGCAATAACATCCACTTTCCAAAACAGGCATGAAAAATAATTTTAAAAACCCCAAAGAGCTGCTTTAGCTACATCATCATCCTGAAATAGTATCTAAATTACTGTTTTCTGTGGGGAATAGTAAATATTTAAGCAACTGACTGAAATCCTTTGAACCAAAATGGAAAAGAGTTTTCCATTATCTTCTGTGATATTCAACCATGCTCAGGAAGATTTTTCATTAAGCTTATTCACATAATTGATTAGATAAGAAACAAATGCACTGGCACTAAGCATTTTCTGTAGTTGGGCCAAGCATCTTAGGAAATTAGATTAGATCTCTTATGGTATTAGCCAAGAGAATCAAAGAGAAAATAGAGTGTGAAGTAACTCAACTTCTATTTGAAAAAAAATACCATTGTTTGCAATTCAGCATTATAAAGAAGCTGTTAAACATTAGGCCTTTCCTTTGCCAAACTGAGGCAAGTTTCCATAATTTGGGTATGGGGTGAAACTTTCCCAAGAGTGTTTTCAGCTGGGAAAGAACCAGGGCAGCATTCCTGACCTGGACCTTGCACACTCAAATTTTATCCTGAAGAGTGCACTCAGGGCCACTGCAAACTTGAGAGTTTTGTTAGATAACAAATTCCATCATTCTTACCCAGCCCCTCAGTAATTCATATGCTGTAATTCCTAGGGACCACCAGTCTACCGGGTACGAGTATCCTGGACCTCCATCCATAAAAGCCTGGAACACTTCTGGAGCTAAAATAGTAAATCAAATTGAACAAAAAAGCATTTCATTAAGGTTAGACTATGGGTAATATTTCACAGCTGAAAAATTAATAAGGACTCAACAAACTGGAATTAAATAGATTTAGAAGCACAGCATCTTCAGGGTGAAGTTTCAGTGCTTTGTTTTACTCATAACAAGCAACTTTTGCCAGGCAGGGTATTTCAAAAGTCAGTAATTTCATATGTTAATTCTTACTTGGTTCATTTAAGTTTTAAGTTATGTGAATAAAAATAAGTAATAGGAGGAGAATTCTAGGTCTGAAGTGTGACTTAGTACACTTAGGGTAATGTAAACATTTTATGGGAGAAATATCTGCAAGGGAGGTGATTCTTCGTGATTGATGAAGGTGTTGAATATGGTAAATCTCATCCTTATTCTACATTTGGATAGAACTAATCAGACAGGTTTTAAAGGTATTCAACACAGGAAAATGGTAGATAGAAATTCTGACACTGATTTTATGATATGAGAAACTGTCACAACTGGAAGAAAACACTCTGTCAATGAAGTAATGACTTCCATAAACTTCTGTGGATGAAAAGAAAAGGTATTTTCAATACAAGGATCCACTTTATCTTAATTTTATGGAAAAAAAAACTGTACTAAATAATGTAACTGTAATTTCTTCAGAAAACCAGATATAAATAAGAGTGCATATGAAATGAAATGAAATGAAGTGAAATGAAAACTTGGTCATGCTTTTCTAATGATTTAACAGCAGAATCTCAGTACACTTTGTTAAAACAACATTTTCACTGGAGATTTTCTAAACAGCACTGTCCCTATCTGTAACGTCATGCTAGATTACAATTACCATGTGAGCCTCTCCTGACCATGAATGATACTGAGGCTAATTTACCATGTTAGCACTTATTTCCACAGCCTCACTTTGTGGTGTGCACACTGCAGTGAATGCTGCAGTCTGGTCACACTTCTGACTGGCAGCTTGGGATTTTACTGTCTATGGCATTTAGAGAAGCACCTTTAATAAATGGAAAGGCGTTCCTCTTAAAGGAGTTTTTGCAGTCCTTGCATTATGGATGGCAACCTAATAATTTACAGCTCCAAGCCTGACTTCAGAAAGTCTTCAAGTGCCAAATATAATAGAAGATTTCAGCATCCATTTGTTAGTTATGGCAAAAGTCTGATCAGTAGAATAAAAACAGTGAATATATGAAAGTGGTTTTATACTCTTTGACCAGCAGGATCATGTCTAAACATGTTTGGTAGAAGATCTGTAGGCACTTTAATAAATTTTTTTTCTGGAATACATGTGTTTGGAGAACAGGTGACCACGGATCTCTGGCAGAGGACTTGTGCTGTGATCCAGTATGACATAAAACAGAAATGCCACAAGTCATTACACTGAGTTAACTCTTTCTCACCTCCAGATGACACAGCTTCCCCGGGCATGCTATATCTTCATGTGTATTTTAGCTCTTATTTGTGTGCTGCTGGTGTGCAGGCACATCCTACAGGTGTGCAGTGTATCACATAGGTGGTGAGAACATAAGAAGGATTCTTTTTGTTACTTTAGTGGATCAGTGCACTTAAATTGCACATCAGGCACCAAACTTACATTTTGAATATCACCACAGGAACCTTGTAGTGAAGGTTTGCTTGACTTAGCCCCATTTGTTATGGTTTTTGCCCACTGTGCCTAGATGATGTACAATATCTCATTACAGAAAATAGCCTTTTGTCATTTTTACTGAACTATGCAGGTATAATGTTGGTTTCATTATTTCTTTTATAGCTTTAACATTTTATTAATGAGACAGATCACTATCTGATTTCTGTGAGATAGAGGTGAAAGTGCTTTATTGATGTAACCTATGGCATTGACAGAATGGCGCATCTGTTTTGCTAATTTAGTGATGGAGCTATTGACTTTTATTTTATTTTATTGTTCTAAAATTCTCAAGGTCAACTCATCCTACATTAAGCAGATCAGCAGTAAGTGCTTTATTTTGCCCTGGAGTTTTAAAGCTGTTTTCTCACCTTAAGCTGTTGGCATTCTGAGGACAGAATCTGAGCAGCTAAGGTCCTGATTTTTAAAACTTCTTTTTGCCCACTTCAACAGCATTATTTTCAGTTCAGCTGGAATGCCTCTCTGCATTCCATCAGCTCCAGTGAAATGGTTGTAAACACCCTCTTCCCATGGTGGGGGGACTGGCAGAGGGTGCAATATGATTTGCAGTATCCTATACTCAGGTTTTTTCTCAGGGTGAAATCTCAACCATGTTGAAGCCAAAAGACCTTTCTCTAGTTTGACAGGGCTGTTGAATGCACATTTCACACTTAGCTTGTGGTTAATGTGTCTAAAAGTCTTTTTGAACTGAGACATTAGGTGCAAACAGAGGGTTCCAGGCTGTGTGCAGACTGCTGGAGTTTGCCTGCTCATTCAGAAACAGAGCATGATCTTACAGAAAGACCCTCCAAGTCATGGAATTAACCAAGCTCTGAAGAACTAGAGCCATGAAATACAGGACATAATATTAGATTTTTCTGTAAGAAATAACTATGTCTGGGGAACCAATTCAGAGTGCAAACTGGTTAGGATAAAAGCAAATAAAAACTCTATAAGGAAAGATTAAATTCTGCATTGATTTTCTTTAACGCCATTACTTTAATATCTGTAATCTTTTAAAATTTGAACTTGATTCCAGAATCAGCTTGGATAGCCATCCTGCAGCCCGCTCTGGGTAGATTCTTCCAGAGGATAATCAGATTTGAGTTTGCCAGCTTGGAGCAAAGGCAACAGCTCTGCTGCGTGCACCTGATGTGAACATATCCTCTATTGATAACAGGTATAGGATGAGAAGAATACTTCATCTTTTGTCCCATAGGCAGAAGTATTCTGCCTTCAAGAGTTTGTGTGAACAAGTGTGAGAGTACCTGCAAGAACAAGAGTTTCATATTTTTTCCTTTAGAAGTTTCAACTAAACAAAGGCTTTTCAGGAAAATAAATGGGTTTAATATTGGGTGTGATCCTGCAGTTGGTTTTGGCCAAGAGCTGTAGTTGCAGTCACACACACTTAGGGGAAAGGCAGCTGATGTTTGCATGGCAGGAGCTCAACTGTTAAACAGTGAGGGGAAGTCAAGTAATAGCAAAGTGTGATCTGACACCTTTCATGCAACTTTTTGAAAATGACAAAGAAACACCATTTAAATATCAATGCCAATCCAAGATGGGGCATCTGGACTAATCTTAACAGAGCAAAGAAAATCAGTAATGTCTCTGTCTTATATAATAACGAGTAATTGCACATACTAACTTTGGCAACTAGCCAAGCTAGAAGTCCTTCTATTGTTTCTTTGCTACATCTATATTTTTCTGTTAATAATACACTTTCATTATTTTACTGTTTACCTGCTTTGCTTTCTTGAAAAGTTATATAAATAATCCGCATTTGTAATGTATTGTGTGCTTCAGTGCATTTCTTGGTTGTCCCCAATAAAAATTTCCAGTCAGTACTTTTTTCCAACTAAGAAATTAAAATAAATCCTCTTCAGACATGTATTTTCTGATGCTTTTGCACTGTATCTTTTTAATAATGCCATACTACTGCAGAGTGTAGGAAGTAAATAAATGGTTATTTCTCTCTAAAATGAAACCATACTAGAGGACAACCTATGAAACCTATGAACAAATTGAATGTGAGAGCAAATCTAGTGGGTCTGCATCCATCTCAGAAGCAGTGGCATACTGGGATATCCTCACTCCTGTTCTGTAGTTTTGTGCAAAAGGCAGTAATTTTTGACAAATCCATCAATGTATTTAACTATCCACTGAATTTTCATAGTCTGCAATGTGAATTATGTAGATGATGCATCTCATATTGCATACATATTTTCCTAGGGATCTGCAATAAAAATAAAGTTATAAAAAAGGAAATTTTATGTAGCTGGTTGGTAATTATCTACCTTTATTTGTGGAAAGATATTAGTATCTAATAATGTGATTCATAAGCTTGAAATACAAGAGAATATCAATGTAAATTCAAATAATGCTAAACAAAATTTTCACTCCTTATTCCTACTGTAAAAGTCCATTTTGTACAAAGAATAAAATGTTTTAAGTAGGGTTTCTGTAAATCTGTTGAGTGTTCATTGGTATCACAACTTCATAAATTGAAAGTGGTCTGGGTCTGTGAAATTCAGACTATTTTTAATTTGGTGCTCACAGGTGAGTTTGAAAATGCTGTCCATGATAGAATGATCAATTTGAGGTCTATCTCTTGGTTGGCAAAAAGAAATGCTGCTGTTATTTCTGATGGAGCATCTACAAACTAACAAATCAGTCTCTTTAAGCCATAACTTGCAAGTCAGTCTTGCAAGAGGGATTACTGTAAGGAGCTGACTGTCAATGAAAAGCTAAATATTGCCAATGACTTCTGGTCATCACTTCCTGCACAATGCCCTGTGCCAGTTATGTTATCAATATGAGAAACTGAAAATGAAACAAACAAACAAAAAATCCAAGTGTTTTTGTTTTGTTTTTTTTTGTTTGTTTGTTTTTTCAATTGATCCAGTTCAGGTGGATATGTCCAAAACATTTCTTAAGAATGAAATCCCTGACACTGCTCATCCAGTTGTCGAGCTACAGCTCTCTGGTGTCTATTTCCAGCTCAGCAGAGACTCTGCATGTCAGTGAGGGGAATAAGAGATTTGTGGTTTACTGCGGGTGTTGCAAAGCAACACACTCTGGTGTAACCATTGCAAAAAACCCCATATTTCAGTGGTGTGGGTCTTACTGCAGTGCCTGAGATTTCTGATTATGAAAATACATTCCAGAGTCATTAACTGAGATTCAGCGCAATATCACACTGCCAGGTATCACTCCCCTTCCACATCTTAGTCCCTGATCTTGGGGAAAAAATTGTATGAATTGCTGTATTTCCATTGATATATGCCCACTGATATATGCCCAAATTTATATATGCCCATATATACAATACACACAGCATAAGCAATATTTTGATTGACTAGCACAGGACAAGCTGTTAAAAGGTTGGATGCTTACATCTAAAAAACTTGTAAATGATGATGTATAGAACACATTTATAGTTTCACCTTGTTGAATCAGGCTTAAGGCATGACAGATTGAGCTGAATAAAAAATGAACTTGATTTTTGGAATAATATTCCAAGAACCTTGAACTGAGATGTTTCAGTGAAATATTAATTGCTTTCTCAGCACTGTGATGATAATGTAATTTTCACTTTCCCCTGAGAAGTAAATTCAGGGGTCAGTAATTTTTCTGGATCATGGTTTAAATAAAAAACAGAAATCAAACTACAATAATAACCAGTGATCTTCTATCCAGAGTAGAAGCTGTTTCAAGAGCAAAATGGAAGAAAAAAATTTCCCTCTCCCTGAATAGAAATGTGGATTTGGTAAACTATCAATTTAGCTCCTAGTGTTTACTTCTTATGTGCTAAAAAGGTCTAAATTATAGTGGTCAGTCTTCTGACTCAGAGCTTTAGACTAGCCAGCTGCTAACTTCTATTTTATAAGGCAAAATGTTGCTTAAAGCCTGGGCATACTGGGATGGCAATTTTCTAGCGTGAGGTTTTTACTTGTTACAGCCATGTAACTGATTTTGCACCATTATTCACATTATACACCTCAATAGTTTTAATACTCATACTTAATGAAATTATTCAATCAAAGTAAATAATTTAGATACCATTACCTGAAAACAGACATGGCATTTAGAATGCCCTGTTAGTTTTCCATATGGCTATATAACCTCTTCTGCCCTTATTCAGCCTGCTATCCTCATACAACCCGCTGCTTTACTCAACCACTGAACAGAGCTCACTTCTTGACCTGGCACAGAGAAGCCCTTGGTGGCTGAACATCTGGATCAGCCCCAGAGAAACAACCTTGAGCTGCTGCCCCTGCTGAAAGAAAGCCCAGCAGCAATGAGCAAGTCATGGTCTCCCATTATTGAACATGAAATTGTACACAAGCACCTTTGTTACTCCATACAAAAAGCTCACAGTGGCTGCAGGGCCAGTTTTTCTAGCAATTTTTAGAAGGGATTTTGTCCAAAAATATCCATTTGGTGTTTGGAAGATTGTTTCAGAGTATAGCCAGCAGCTGTTCTGCCCAGTACTGAAATTAGTGGGTCTGTGTGATGGGATTTTCAGAACACACTGTACCTGACGCACCAGAAGGGCTGTTCCATGCTCCTGCTTCACATTCTCCCAGCAGGTTAGAAAATATCTTTGCACCAGTTTCTGCATGCAAAAACCTGGGGGTTAACCAGGAGTTATCCAGGGGGCAGAAGGGCCCTGCTGGGGTGTTTTCCACCTCTGCTGCACCTCTGCTCCCCTCAGATCTGCCTGCAGAGCTCCACAGTACACCAGGCCCTTTTAGGCTGGCAATAAATAAACAAACAAACAAATTAACAAATAAAAGCCCAAACCAAAACTACCTCTTGAACTCAGAGTGAGGGAATTATTAACTGAAATTGTCAAAGAAGTAATTGTATTAGTAGTTCTGTTGGTAGATCTTAAAGGATGGTAGCAGGTCAGAGAACACAAGGAAGTGAAGAGCAGCTGGAGGTAATAGGTAACAACTTCTTTGCTCATCTCTTGAGGCTCCTCAGCTGCTTATGTTCCTACTCATTAGTGTCAGAGTGGAACCAAAACCCGACTATGTTTAATCACACACATTGACATGTATGTAAACATCACAGGGTTTAAGGGATTAAATATTGATGTGTGTTTAATCCCCTCAGCCACGTAGCTCCTAGCACAAGCTACAAATCCCGTCAGCGTGGGGAATATTTATTTCACCATCTCAGAGTCTCACACAGCCACTCTTAGTTCTTGCTACTCAGAACAAAGAGAAGCCTCCCTTGTCATGCTGACATCATGAGATCTGCCTGGGATCAAAAGGTCAGGTAATGATATGACCAGAGAAACTCAGCTGACAGGCAGTCAAACCCCCTGTAGGATAAAAGTAGGATTTTTTAAAACCTAAACACTGCCTTAACTGCATTCAAAATGCAATGGGCTGAAAAGCAGTATTTAATTTCAGAGCACTGTTTATTATGAGTGCAAGAAAGATCAAAGAATGATGACTTTTGAAAACTCAACTGAAAATTTTCCCTGCTATATTTTAAGCATCTGAGAAACAAATTTAGTTCAATTGGATAATTTTTTCCATGTGAAAGGTTTATACCAGGACATCCACTGGCTTTCCTCTGAGTACAATTGTACACCTACAGAGGATTAATTAATAAATATGGATGACTCAGACATTTTAGAAGTTCAGTGAACCAGTGTAAATCCACAATACTTAGGTAATCTCAGGCATACAGTCATTCTTCACCATGACAGCAGCCTATGAAAGGAGCTGTGAAAATCTGAGATAACAGGCCTGTGAGATAGGAATGGGGTAGCTGAAACCTTTCACATAATTTATGACTGATTTTATTGACTTTGGATTTTGTCGGTGTATTTGTGTAATAAAATGTATTTTATTGGTTCAATTTCAGGTAAAGTCACAATGCATCATTTGAATATCCTCAGTCTCTGGCTGAGAAAAACATCAAAGTCTCTACCTAGTCCCCCCAAACCCTCCTACCACTAAAACCAAAAGCTCCCAAATACTAAAACAAAAATAAGCAGCAACAGTAACAAAAGCACACAAAAAAACCCACATTAAAAAAAAAAAAAACAAAACAACGTAACTTAAACCCCCCAGAATATAACTTGTGAATGGAAAGGTTTTGCAACACTCAGAAATAACACACAGATCTATAGAAATTGATCATTCCAAAATATTTCAATAAGGAAAAAGCTTATGCTATAGGACTCAAAACCACATAAATTTACCAAAGTGAGGAATAAAAGAAAGGTGACACCTGTCATGTTTTCTAGATGTGTTTTACTGTTTAACTTTTGGGTTCTGAGCACTCTATTGCAGGATAGAGGGCCATCACTGCAGATGGGTGCCCAGCACAGAGCATATTTGAGACACACAGATATTTCTTGCAGCTTTGTTCACAAGGGAGAAATTGAAGAATTTTCCTTTTATTTGGTTTTTGGGGAGTTTTTTCACTTGTAAAGAACAGTGTTGAAAGTAGCAATGCCTTACAGAGGTGCTTCCAGCCAGCAAACACACACTTCCCTTTCTCACAGAGGCCAGAGTAAAATCCCTCTGCAGGCAGAAGGAGTCACAGCTGCACAGAGCAGCCCATGCAGCAGGGACCACGTCCTGCCTGCCCTGGCTCTCCTGCCCCACATCCCTGCACAATGGAGGGATCCTCCACAGTGCTTGGGGTGGTTTGCTGGCAGCAGCTGTGCCTGCCCAAAGCCAGCCTGGTCCCAAAGGACATTTTGCATTGCCTGCCAGGGCAGGATGACAGCCTGAAACTCTACAAGTTTACAAAAAGCTCTTCCTACAACAAAGCCTTGACAACACCCTCAGTCACAGGCATTGTAAAAGGTTTGAGCCGTGAACTTGTGAAGGTAAAATCAGGCACAGGTGGCACAGGTGGCACAGAGGTTTCCCAAATCAGCAGAGGGCACACATTGCCTTCCACAGTCCCAACCACCTGAAAACACAAGACAAACTTGGAGGACCCCCAAACTCTAAGAAGTTGATCTCATTTCAGCTTTTCAGGTCACTGGCTTTGAGAGGAATATCACTGGCCGGGACGGCTTGGAACATGCCTTGAGCTGTTTTATTTTCCAGCATCAGTCTCATTCCATGGTTATGACAATGGGAAGATGCTATCAGCTCACATTCCAGGCAGCAGACCAAGAACTTTATGTTACAACTCACTTTATAAGTTTTTTTATTAACCAATCACACAAAGCAAAAGCACATTGACAGTAGTTCTATCCAACCACTATAAGAACATACCTTTGGTTAAAACAATGCCTGCTTATTTTGAATACAATATCTGCTTCTAAACTTTAAAACACAATGGACAGAGCTCCATTATTAAGCTTAAAACTTCCTAATATCTTGCTAGATAAACTTTTCTGTAGCTTGGAGAGTTACTCTAGACAAGCGTTAATACACAGACCATTGTTCTATTTGTCCTTACTTTTCTACTTTTTAAATAATTTTTCTGCTGACCTATCTCACGGCTGCTGCTTAGCTCTAATCACAGTTCTGCTGTCTCTGAGGCCTGCCTTTTGCAGCTTTCCCAAAACTTTCTGATATCATGGATTTCCACAAGGCAAAGCTGCAGAAGCAGCAGAAGCAGATGGAAATGCCCTGAATTTCCTTGTCCTGCATTTTCTTGTCCTGCACTGCCTTGTCCTGCACTGCCTTGTCCTGCATTGCCCTGTCCTGCATTGCCCTGTCCTGCATTGCCAGCCTGGTGGCCTTGCTCCTTTCACACGTACTGCTGTCCCAGTCTTTGCTCCTATGTGTGGTGGGAATTTCCCTTGTCTGAATGAATGGGCTGGGAAGGGGGAACACGGAAACTGACAGAGTTTCTAGAGAAACACTCAGGTTCAGGTACACTGCATTCTGCATAAACTTTTAATAAGTAGAGAAATAGGCAAGGAACATTTCAGGCTGAAATATTTGGGGCTAATGTGAAGTGGGATTAAGCAAAGAGTTTGGGGCTAAAAGGCTGATGTGAAGTGGGATTAAGCAAAGGCTGCAGGAGCTGTGTCACACCATGTTTAGCATTACAAGATAGTCATCTTAATCAGAACAGCTAGGGCATTTTTATAACACAATATCAATTCACTCAGTTTTTTTCTTGGAAACAATTTTCATTTTGTCATACTGCATGTGAACAAATCTCTCCATAGCAATTTCTCAGCCTATTTCAATCAGATTTCAAAGAAAAATGGAGGCTTTAAAGATAAAGTTTTTCTGTTTATTTCCTTAAATTTCCCATAGCAAGAAGTGAGAAATCCTATAAGTGCCTCTGCTAGGGGAAAGGCTGGAGAGTCCCCTCATATCTGATTAAACACAACAGGTTCCACATGAAAGTAAGTCTTTATAAAACTTCAAGAGGGATAAATGGCTTTCATCACATCTCATACTGTCATCATTGTGAAAATCAGCATAGCATAAGGCATGTCTTATAGAAACTGCCAGGTTTCCTTGGTTCTGGTGCTCAGCAGGTACCATGGTTGAAGGTTACTTTGTCTTGTTATACCAAGGTTAAATTGTGGTTTGAATTCCTGGTAATAGAAGCTTGCCAGCAACTATAAAGTCAACCTCCCTAATTCAGTTTTGGTTTTTTTCTATTTGTCTCATAGTCTAAACATCTCAGGAGAAGCCACATGGAAAGTGATACAGCCTTACAATCAGAAGTCACTGCAAACTGAAAATTCCTTGTAGAATTGCACTGAAGTTAGAATTCCTCACAAAGTAGAAGATATGAACTAAAGGAGGAAAGCAGCACCAATGAATGTCTGACCATATCTGTCACACACTTAATGTTTGGTTTGTTGAAGCTTTGGTGTCCAAACTGTGCAACAGAGAATCCTTACCCATCACTTTTCATCTGAAACAGAGGATTTTTACAGCTCTTAAAATTTTGCTGTCTACTTACAGCTCCAAATAAATGCAAGGGTGACTCTTTTGGCTCTTTCTGAATGGTAAAGACTGCAACTGGGGCTTTTGCAGCATCTTTACATTTCCAGGAGGTGAGGAAGGTGCAATGAAGAGAAAGTAAGTTGGTGGATGGTGTGATAGCCTTCATAAAGGAAAGGAGAGATTTTTTTTGGTACTGTTTCTTCTTATGAGGCTGATAGATATGGTGGAAATCTGATGAGTGAGCTTAGACCAGATCCATTAGTGCGAAAAGGTAAAATCTTTTCCATCTCCCATCTTTCCCTTGACCTCCTAATGCTCTGTATGTCATGCACACTTCACCTAAGCAGATACACCATATATTGTTGTGGTGCAAATATATAATATATTCTTGTCTCAAGGTGTGGGGATTTACAGAAAGTAATACACAAATTCTCCTGAATTTGAATTCACAAAACCTAACAGAAACTGACTAGAAGAGTGTAGAGATCAAGCTCCTGTATGAAAGTACATCCAAACAACATCCTCTATCTCTGAAGATTTTCACTGCTGACACACATATATCCTGTCAAAAAAAGAAGTTGATCACATCTATTTTATGCTTTTACAATTTAAAATCCTTTTTCTATATCATTAGTCAGCCTTAATATGCAACTTTTCTTACATTTTTAAATGTATTGAGAACTTACCCATGTAGGGTTTTGTGCCAGCCATAGAAGAAGCTTTTTCTGAGCCTTTCACTATGGTTGCTACATTAAAGTCAGTGATATGAACGTGTCCTGCAATTACACAAAGTAAAAACAGAAGTTAAAATAGCACATCATACAAGTATTCCTCACTTTATCTAACATTTAAGGGATAATGGAAAAAACCCACAATTTGAAAGACATGTTACATTAATAGAAACTTAAATGTTATTCTGAACTAGAAAAATCAATTTGGAAGCACAGTGATGGAATAGTTTTCTTGTTACCCACTACCTGTCTGCACTCCTGAACTGTTTTTGCTGATCCCCCCTGAATCTTCTCATGCCATGAACAAAGATAAGAAATGGCCCACAAGAACCCATTGAAGTTGGGTTTAGCAAGTTTAACTTGAAGTTTAGCAAGTCCAAGTGCAGGGTACTGGATGGGGGCAATCTCAGACATGAACACATATCGGGAGGTATGGTAACTCATTGAGGGCAGCCCTGGGGGGAAGAACTGGGGGTTTCTGGTGGATGAAAACCTGGAGATGCCCCAGCAGTGTGCATTTGCAGAAGGCTGACCCTGTCCTGGACTGCATCAAAGGAGGCACAGCCAGGCTGAGGGAGGTGATTTCTCTCTCTCTGCCCTTGAGAGACCCCCCTGGAGGGTGGTGAGACACTGGCCCAGGTTACCCAGGGGGTTGTGGATGCCCATACCTGGCAGTGTTCAGGCCAGGCTGGGCTGGGCTCTGAGCCCTGCTCTGATTGAAGGTGCTCCTGCCCACAGCAGGAGGGTTGGAACATGATGATCTTGAAGGTCCCTTCCAACCAGAACCATTCTGTTATTCTGTAATTCTCTCTGTCTTCTCAGAAGCAACATGCAGAAGCAGATGTGAAGCTGGGTGTGAAATTTGCCTCATCCCCAGCTACAGTCACCCCTCACATCTCAGGTACTTGTGACACTGCCTGCAATTGCATCCACTACAGGTCACCATCAGCCTTTTTTGAGTCTTCTCAGGGAAAAGAGGGAGAGGAGAAGACAAATGGTGTTTTTATCACACAATAAGTATAATATTAGATCCACAGTAGCAGAAGATGTGCATATAACAGGAGCAGATCCCAAATCATCACTCATTTGACAGCAGGTTGCAAGATGAACAGTAAGTGGCAGAAGTCGGCCTGAGAATGTGCTACCTGACCAGTCAGACATGACTCAAACTGCACTAATGAGGCTGAATGGCCCAAATCTTCCATTACTCCTTTCCTGGGATAGTTTATAAGTTTATGATAAGCATGGGTTCAATAGCTCCGCCACTGTGAAGTAATAGCTGCTAATCCTGGTTTGCTATATGCAGGTAAACTGAATAGAAATCCAGCTTGAAAATATGTAAAGCTTTAATTTGACAAGTCTTCTGTTAGGTTTTGTATCTTTGCTCAAGGACTGGTGTTGTGGAGTGATGCAGATGCCATCCTTGCTGTGATTACATCTGACAGTGCCATGAAGGACATGAAACTCCCTTCCTCATCTTAGCTCTGCACTCAGATCATGATTAATATATCATGTGTTGAGCTAGACTTCTGAGTGACAAATTTGTGTGGGTTTTTTTTTATCAAGGTCTCAGTCTCATTCAATCCACAGAGTGGCTCAGGCTTTGGGCATGTTGAGCAAGGGAGGTTTTTAATCATGTTTGCTGCCAGAGATGAGAAGAGTGTAACAATTGACTGATGGATTTTACCCTGGTGCCCGACGGAGGAAGAGCAGTCTCAACAAAATGTCATGCTGCTCCAACAGTCTAACCCAGATCCTGCTCAAAGACCACAGGAAAGGTATCAGCCAACCTCTAATTGTGCAGCTGTGCATGTGTGAACTGAAATTCTCAGAGGACCCTAATTTGGTCAGATCTGAGCTGATTTTGAAGGGGAAGTACTTAAGAAGGTACTTCCCACTGCTAAACTTTAAGCTGTTTCTCCAAATGAGACACAGTAGAAGTCTTCAATGAAATGGTTTGCCCACTTCTCCGCAATTTTTTTTAAAAACCTGCCTGGATTTTATTAACACTTTTTTCCTAAGATGCCCAGGTCAGGAAGCCCTCTACACATGGCAGAGAAAAAGTATGAGCCAAGAAAAGGCATCTCTTTATACAAGGCGGGAAGTGTTACACTGCCATGACAAGAATCAGTGCTCACAGCCCAGCTTGACATAACAATTCCAAGGTGGTATCCTACTCCCTGCTGGCTGGAGTGTAGCATATTTGCAGTTTATTTCTGCCATCATAAAACTCTGTGGCTGAAGGCTTCTTGAAAATCATAACTGAAAAACATAAAGCCACCTCATGGCAGTAGTTTAAAGCAATTCTATGTACACTGTAGAATGAAAGGTTGCAAGGATCTTGGTAGCCTAATATTATCTCTCTTTTTTTGACAGATAATAGAAATAGAAATATATATGAAGTTCTGCCACTTAAATGACAGCATTGCAAGTGATGCTCCATTAGAGTGCCAGTGTCACTGGCATTTGTCCATTGCAAAACATCTGCTGCATCCCATCCATTCAGACTGATCCAAACAGGTGATTTGCAATGAAAATTGCCTCTCCTGCAGTGCATTATTTTCTCTCCCTTTAGTTAGATTTCGTGTAGAAAAATCAAAATAGCACACATGAAATGTTGTATTCATTGTTTATGTTTAAAATGCCTTTCTGGAAGGTAAGGGATGGATCATGAAGGAAGATTCTGAACACTTCCTCTGCATCCTGCTGCCCATAGAGCAACACGCAGCTCCTGTGCATGAGGCAGGGCAGAGTTTACTGCTGGAAAAGCTGCCCCTTTGCTTTTCCCCATCACTGAGCTGCTCCACCTACGGCAAGAGAGAGACAGAGAAAACACCTCCCCAGTAGGGAGACATTGAAAAAGCTGAGGGTCTTCTGCTGACAGGAGGGTGCTGAAGGAGTCTTTGAATATCTTGAACCTGGTGATTGCAAGTTATTATTCATCAAATCCTGGTATTCTAGATGTTTGGGGTTTTTCGTTTTTGTTTGGGTTTTTTTGGGTTTTTTTTTTGTTTGTTTGTTTGTTTGTTTGTTTGTTTTTTAAAGAATCTTTTAAAACGTATTAAAGAAAACATTTTCTTTCTTAAAGGATAGTAAACTTCTACAATTTGTTGCTCCAGGGGATTGTAAAGGCCAATATCAGCTGCAGCTTCAACAAGGCAGCTAACTCAGTAACAAGACTTTCTTCACATTCTAAATGGAATATGCAAAGATGCTCTAAAATCCTACCACAAAAAAATTGTGGGTGATAGGCAACACTGATGGCAAAGTGGCAAAAAACATGTTCCAGAAATGTTTCCTCTTGTCACCAGTTGCAATAAAATGCTAGCCAAGGGCTTGGATCTGACCTAGCAGGGAGTCCTTGCTCGGTAAACCAAGCATGGATTTTGCTGAACGAAACCATGTTGGGGAAAATTTACCAGAGAGGTGTTCAAAGGCTCTTTGTAAACAGATTGTATTGATGGTGTGGTCACTTAGCAAGAGGCTAAGCCTGGATGCAAAAGTAGAGCTTGTAATTTCTGCAGAACCACCAGCAATGTTAATTTCAATGGTGCTACCAAAGAGCTGTAGGAATAATGTTATCATCTCTTGGAAAAAGTCAGTTTATTACTCTGTTTACCACTGCTTGTTTTACTGCATTTAAGAAATTCTATGCCTCTTTGACATCATAGTTAATAGATCATGCAAACTTTTAAAGATATCTTTAATTTCTTTGATATTTAGACAAAAATACAACATGTACCAAACTTAGATTCCAGATCTAAGTGCTGTCACTTCAGTTATATTGTTCTAAACCATTAAAATGAATGGAATAGAAGAGGAACCAGAATTCTATCACTGAGAGAATTCTAAAATGTTTTTTTCTGTACAATGCAGTTGCAATAGCTCCCTGAAACATGAGGCAGTCCCTTCAGCTGTCACTGGAATAATTCTATTTTAGATATATGTTAGCAGAACAGAGAATTACTACTAATATTAGAGATTAGTGTTAGTCATAAGAAGAAGAGCTTTCTGGGAAAGCTGAGAAAAAAGCATTAAAAAGGAGCTTTATTGATTGAATTAATTTCCTTAGAGGGTCTGATTCTGGTTCAGAGAATGAACCCTGAAACCATCCCTACTTTCTCTCTCAGAGATTGGATGTGTATTCTCTCCAGGAGACCATGGAATCATCCCCTGACAGGGGCTGAACACCACTTTTAATGGCTGGTTATCCCATTCTCATGTAACATTCTGCTTTTCAGGATCATCAAACATTTGTTTCCACTGATGCATCAGAACATGTGATCAGCAGTGCTGAGATTTGGCTTTGATGAAAAGCATAAGGAAAAATTCAGGATTCATCTGCTAGAATGATTTTGAATAGGTCCTCTACGTTTTTGTGTGATGGGTTTTTATTTTTTTTTCTTTTTAATTTGTAAATTAGATTGATCACTTTTAAGAAAAATCTTTTGTTTTCATTACTTCTGTACTCCTGAGGTATAGCCTGTAAGCCATACAGATAAATTGCAGTGAAACTAGTTTTACTGAGCACAAATATCTATAATATGCATTCTTGGTATAAGCTATGAAAGTTAGTCAATTTAACTGCTTGGAGATGTAAGGTAATGTGCATGGTGTAACCCTAAATTTTGACTTCAGCCAGAAGAGGTTTCTTCAGTGAGGTCAAAGAAATCTGAGTCACTGAGACAAAATCTCAGTCAGAAATGTTGTGCATATCCAATTACTTGATACTTTGTGTAAGCATAATTTTTTTAATGAACTGTAAGAAAGGCCTAGGGGTAAAGTCAAGCACATAGGAAACTGTTGTGCCATCTTAGAGGCCACAGGCTAAAATAAAGTTCCTTCCTGTACACCTGGTTAAGCTCATGTTGGGTGAATTTGTTACGCTTATTCTGCAGCCAAATATATTTGTGTTGCATATATTCAGCATATTTTTCCATTGAGTAAAATCTGATGATTTTGTTAAAATGGCATTGCTATGCTGCAGCTTAATCAGAGCTGTTAAAGACTTCAAGAATAGCTTTCTTCTTGCAAAAGAGCTTCACTTCTGTAAGGTAAGCCTGAAGTAATTACCATGGAACAGACACTGTCCATGTTAGTGAGTTGAAGTGTATGGACCCTTTACAGGCTTCAGGGAATTCCTTCCCCTACTGTGTGAGAGCTCTTTGAACCTGTTTGAACCCATGAATTGATAAATTCTGCTGACCAGGATTGGTGTGCGTGTCTGGAGAGGTCTGTTCTTTCACCCCTTGTCTCCAGGTGTGCAATGAGGGAGCAGCACCCTGCAGCTCTGCAGAAGAGAGGCCATCCACCCCAAAATTTCCAAGCTGCCTGCAGATAACTCTGTTGCTGAATAGTTTATAATCACAAAAAATCCCCTTCATCTTGCATCATAGTGCTTACTGTGGTGTAAGTTCTTTGTGATGCCTGAGTCCTCATAGGAAAGCTCTCACAAGAGAGTTTGTGTTTTAGCCACAAGAGGCTGGTTTTGTGCACTAATTGACCTTGATGAGGGGCAGGGAGAGATAAAGGTGACTTTGCTTCCAAGGCTCTCAATCAGAGATTTAACACACTCATACTCATTTTGTTTTGCTGTTGACATCTTTAATTTACCAGGACTTAAAGGCAAGATATTTCTATTTCATGCTTGTTTGCTGATACCAGAGTCTTGGGAACATTAGCACTTATGGGTCTAAAGCATTAAATTGCTGAAGTTCTAGATAGTTTAAAACTCCAGTATCACTTAGCTTTATTAGCTTTTGTGTTCCCAGGAACAAACATCATCTATGCTGAATGTTACTTCTCTAATCAACTTTTACTTGTGTATCCAGCAGCTCTACAACAGATTTTGAAACATAATACCATCATTGGCATAATTTCAATATTATATTTTCTCAGAGGTTTTCTGCTTTTAATCAGTTTTGGAAGTAAACTTTCCCACGGTAGCAAGCACACATCTCCTTTTTCTAGCTAGGCTTTTTCCTCTTTGTATTTCTGTTCTAACTGATACAAGATCAATGCCCTCTTTTAACTACATTTCTCATGTTTTCCCTATAAACTGTTGCAAGAAGACATATGCCATTTTAACTAAATAATTCTTGGAGAGAGTATTTGTTTAAAATTTAAGTTTAAAAGAATCAGCTGCTTTTCTTTCATACCATATCTTTTATTTTTATGAACCTGGAATTAGTAGTAAAAGTTCAAAGCTATTTATTCTTGTCTATTCCTTTTTATGCTATTTAAGCCAGAGCTACACGTGTGGAGAGAAACTTTGCAGTCAAATTTCCAAAATCCCTATCTAGATTCTAGAAAGAAAATTTTAGATATCCACATGAGAAATAATTTGCTATGTGGAATTTCTTAGCCCTTCGGAAGTTCTAAAAGAGAAAATAAAGTGCTTGGTACTGTTGTATTGGTAAGCACCTAAAAAGGGGTTATGGTGATCCACACAATCCTGTTAATAAAATACTAACTTCTTTTTACTTAATGTCCCTGCTTATCTCAATTCATATTGAATTCCTTTGAATTCAGACCTTGAAAATTTCTGCACGTTTCTTTGGCAATAGGAGGGAAAACTACAAAATCTACAAGGTGATCTGAGGGAGTTTTTTGAGAAAGCCCAGATTTAGGTAAGAATTCAACATTGGAGGTTGATTTACAAAGTGTGTCATGAGCATGCCACTGAGATCTCAGGAATTAGAGATTCTGAGGGAAAGCAATACTCACCATGTTCATCCAGCAGTATATTGTCAGGTTTGATGTCCCTGGAAAATAAGGAAAGGAAAACATTACATTTTGTACCCAAAGAAAATCTGCAATTTTAATGTTTTCCCCATTTGGATGTGAGGACTAAATCAATTAAATCATTACAAACCCAAAGAAAACCATATAATACATAAAGGCAAATGATTTTTATCTACATATTTTTACTGCCCTGAGAAAACATGCATACTAAAGAGTCTCTCTGGGTTTCCATTTATTGTAGTTTTGTTTTCATATGGTTAGCATTGACATGGGTCTGTTTTTCAAGATTGTGTGCTTTGTTCTTTATAGCAGCAGTAAAATGAGAAGGCAGACTTGCATCTAGAAGGTGCCTGATTGCTTCAGGGACTCCACATTTGACAGAAATAATTTAATTGGAAGCATAGGTGGTTTACCCTATCTGCCAGACCCTGCTAATCTGCCGTGCATCCTCACTCACACACAACAGAGCCCCGTGATCTGTCTTGTGCTAATGGAGTGTGTCCTGCAGCTCTGCTGTCATTCCCAGATCCCCACTTGGCTGTCTGTGACCAAATACCATGCTGGGGAAAGGAGCAGGGATAGGGAAAGTGGAGATTATGGCAGGCTAAAGCATCAGCTCAACTCTGCCATTCTTGGCACAAGAGAACAATATGCCCTAGAGAGTTGCACTTTCAGGATTATTTTCTGTTCACCCAAATTCATGCTGCTGTGAGGAGGGATGGAAGCAACTTTTCCCCACCACTTTCAGGCACTCCCTTCCTCTTTCCTTGGCCCAGAATTACTGCCACTGGTGTGGAGCTCCTCAGGGAAAATTCATGTCTTGGCTTTGTTGGCCAGAATGGCCCTGGTGAGGCTCAGCTGGGGCTGGGTGAGCCTGATGGGCCAGTGCTGGGTGGCACTGCCTTGTCACTGGCACTTGGGGTGAGCCTGATGGGCCAGTGCTGGGTGGCACTGCCTTGACACTGGCAGCCAGCACTTCATGCAGGTTTGAAACTCCTTGTTCTCAGTGAGGCATTGCCAGAGTGGCAGAGCAGCAGCTGAGCAACTTGAGCAACAGTTTTGGCCCTTGGGCTGACCTTTCCACTTACCTCAAAAGGCAAGGAATCATAAATTGGCAAAATAAGCTCTTGAATGTCTACAAATGGACTGCAAACACTCCCACCTCTGTAATCTCTTTTAGATAAGAGCTAGCTTGATTATTCCAATTTAAACATTTCTTAGGAAAGTTTTTTTCCCCAATGTGCATAAATGAAATAATAAAAAAAGTGAAGTGTCACAAAAGGAAAATGTGTTACACCATATTTTTTTTCTAAATATAAAGTAGAAGGACTTCTAAAGTCAACATTACACATGAATAGGATAGCAAAAGCAATTATAATATATTTATTGATTGCATGATATGAACTCATCATCTAAGTTTCACATCTTTATTGAATGAAGAAGGAAACCTACACTTTCCTTAGCATTCTGGATTCCATGCTTTCTAGCCCTTGCTGAGATTCATATGAAATCATGAAGTATTCTAAAATATTTTTATAATTTGTGTAGTGGAAGCTGAGGAAACAGTATGAATAAGAAATTAGTTTGAATAATTCTCTGCATATTTGGAAATAATGTAGAATGCATATATATATATCTGTGTAAGGAACTGGATCTCATTATGAAGAACTATCTGGCATGGAAATTTAAAGTTATACCAATATTTCACTGTGAAATACTGGCTACCTATAATTGTCTGATTCAGCAGCAGTTCTAGTTATTTGTGTAATACAAATAACATCAGTCCTAGAGCCTATTTCACCCAAAATCTTCCACTCTCTGAGTTCTCTTTCCTTTCCCCTGTAATCACTTGGCATATCATTTGCAACACTATAATCTTTCCTTCTCTGATTTCATATGGGTGAAGTTGTGAGAAAAACTGTATATTTGTTTATATTATGAAACATGTCTGTGTTTTGTTTAAAATTGGAATTTTGTGTTTTGTTGAATTTGGTTAAATTAGCGTAGGAGGTCCTATGCAATTCTAAATGTAATGTTATATCTAATCTCTCAAGTGGTGAGAGGGTTTTTGAAGGAGTTACTGCTCAGATGGTTTCTATATTTTCCAGTGGCAATTTTGTCTTTGGTTTCTGATAACATTTTTTTGATAAGAGTTGGAATTGTGATTTCCTGTTGAATAGTCTTTGTGGTTGATTCATGACTTGAAAATACAGCAATAACTTTCCATGGAAGTAAGCAAGTAAGTAATAGTTTTGACAGTTGAATTGAATATTTTAAACTTTGCCTTCCCAAATTTTAGCAAGCACAAACTGTCTCTGCACTTCTCATGTGGGTAAAAAGATTGGGGTCATACAAATGTACATTTGGGTCTTTTTGTGGCTTCCTGAAATCAGTGATACATTCAACAGCTCTCCAAACTCTTTTCCCCAGTTTAAGAAAATGAAGAATTAGCACAGTCATTAGCACTTCACCAAGAATAAAACTGATCAAAAGGATAAATTCATCTTTAAGAGCTACTGCCATGTGTATGACAATACAGCACCCAGGGATTGCTCATTACAGGACAGTGCCTTTTTTGTCATTTTTTTTAAAGAAGATCAGTTCAAACAATTTGAATATCTGCTGTGGTATTTCATCATTAAACAGTCTATACATTTTTATAGCCACCAGAAAAGACATTGACAAATCCACTTGACAACTGTATGTATCCTCAAATATATTCTTCATTCAGTTGGTGTCTGTAATGTTCAGAAAGTTCACTGGTAAAATTAGATCCGTGCTTATCCTTCCATGACTAATTCAGGCAGAGGCTGATACTTGATACAGATGTGCACAAACCACAAAGCCTTTCCCACCTGAGGGATGTTCCTCTCTGTTGGCTTTGCTCATTTTGCTCAGGGGCAGGCTGTAACTGGGGGCAGGCACCACAGGGCGTATGGCCTTGCACACAGCAGCACAACCCCTCACTCCCTGAGGCAACTTGCTGGACTCACAGCCCTGCCTCAGACCTCAAACAGGAAATTTTAAACTGGTCTAACAGCGAGTGAAAGTCCTGGGCTATTTTAAGCCAGAAGGTAAACAAGTTTATTAAGTCAGACGCTGCTGCTCTGGGGTCACATGCCGGGAGATGCGCGAGGTGCGCGGATTTGTGAGGCGGGTGAGGAGGACAAGCACAGGGTCACCCTGCACACAGAGTGTCACCATGCACACAGAGTGAGTGTCACCATGCACACAGTGTCACCATGCACACACAGAGTGTCACCATGCACACAGAGCGTCACTGTGCACACAGTGTCACTGCACACACAGAGTGTCACTGCGCACACAGAGCGTCACTGTGCACACAGTGTCACTGCACACACAGAGTGTCACTGCGCACACAGAGTGAGTGTCACCATGCACACAGAGTGCCACCCTGCACACAGAGTGTCACCATGCACACACAGAGTGTCACCCTGAACACACAGGGTGTCACTCTGCACACAGAGTGTGCCCTCCAGCAGCTCCCTGCTGGGTGATTGGCCCCAGTTTGCAGCGAGCACTAAAAGCTCTGCTCTCCAGAGGCAGCTTGTTGAGAGCTCTAAAGAGTGCAAAGGAGCAGGGGCACTGCTCTGCCCTTGCACTGAGCACTGCCAGCCAGGAGCAGGGCACAGAAGGTTCAGAGGGGTCCAGGGCAAGACTTGGCAGGCCCAGGTGCATCACAAGTTACTGGATGTATTCAGGACTGAGGGCTTCTGGACTCTGTTATATTTAATTTCTCTAGATAAATGCTCTAATTAAATTCACTAAACCATTGTTTTAGTGAATTTAAAACATAAATCCTCTTTAGTTAAGCAGTTTTAATTCAAACATACTGTGTAAGTGAAATTTTGGTTTGATTACACATCAATTTTCCTGAAAAAAATTTCCCATTAGCAAGATGTTTAAACAGCAGGATGCGAAATGCAGCACCTTCACTTTAGGATTTCCCTGTTACACATTTCCCTAGTTAAGAGAATTAATTGAAACACTCATTTCATAATCCAAGTACTTTGAACCCACTTATAGGAGAAATTGAAGGACTTTTGCAAGGATCACATTCACCATAGTTTGGATTCAGACATGCCCTGGGCTTCTTTCTCACCATTCATCAAACAATGACCAGCAGATCTATGGAAACCTCCTTGACACTGATCTCATAAATACAGCTTTGTCAGTCTGTATCACTACTACTCCAATTGTTTTTGTATGAAGAAATATCAGAGGCACATAGAAATGAGAGTAGAGAAACCTTCAAAGTGTTTTGCTCAGTGACAGTACAAGGCATAAGTAACATCAAAACTGGCTCAAGAAACTCAAAGGTGTGAACAATATAGAAAAAAAGATAAAAATCCCACCATTTAATTGCCATTTGTTGATATTGCCTATGAAAGCATTTCTAGATTTCTTCAATTACCTTAGCTACAAATAGCAAAATAAAACTGCCTGAAGGATGGAAGTTGAGTTAGAAGATGCTGCATATAATTTCCAAGTAGGAAAGAATGATTAATAATCTACTTGTATCTTTTATAACATCTAGGCTCTGTGTGCATCCCATGTGCTTGAAGATTTTCTCTCTGCATGGAGTAAAACCATGCACATGGCTCAATTCATGTTCACTGCATCTGCCAGTCAGAATATCCTCCCTGGAAAGGCTCATAATGGTTATAAAAGGACTTGGGTTCAAGAATCTGCAGTCTTAATTACCTTTTCTATCAGTTTCCTTCTGATGTTATGAAGTAGAAGTGGGTTTCTAAGTCAAGAGGTGGAGAAGTCATGCAGACTTCATCCTTGTTGGTTTTCAAGGCCTGACTGGATAAATCCCAAATAACCTGTTCTGATCTGAAGGCTGACCCTGCTTTGGGAAAATCATTATGCCAGAGGTGTCTGGAGGCCTCTTCCACCCTGAATTAGTCTGAGTCTAGGAAAAATAATGTATCCAAGTTCAAAGACTGTCTTACTTCCCCTCCTTTTGACTACTAGGAAGTTAATGAAAATTGAAGAAAGTGGTGAGAAAACTGCATATGGGGAATTTAGTGAGTCTTTGATATAGTTCATTGCAGCTGGCAGCTAGTGAGAGCTTTCACCTCTTAAATTCTATCATGGGGCTTGAATGCTCATGAAGAAAATAGTAGGAATAAATAGCCTATCTTCATCCTGAAATGAGGTTAAAATTGAGATGCCCTGCAGTTCATCACTGGAGAGGTGTAACACAGTATTTATTATCTATGTAAGTGGTAAAAGAATGAGGAATATATCACCTAAAGAGGATTCTGAGAAATCTCAGTAGGAATGACTAAATCTAGGTGACTGTATTGCTAGTGTCAGATAAAATGACAGGAATTATATATACATATATGCATCAAAAGGAGAATCTGAATTGCTCACCTGAATTAATGACCATGAATAGCCTTCCAGAGGTCACACTTTTGTGTTCCTTATTAGATTAAATAATTATAATAAAAAGACTGAAAAACATGGAATGATGCCACTTGCTCTAAAGCTTGAAATTCAATACAATCTCACAAAAAGTTTCATGTGATGTGATCAGTCAGGACTTCATAACATTTTGTCTCTGTTTTTACTGACTGGACTTGAAATATCCATCTACAAAAGAAAGGAGTATCTCTGGTGAATTCAACCATTATTTGCCAGTTTTTCTCAAGAAAACATTGACGGCTGATTCAGTGGCTGCCACCTCACATTGAAAACAACTAACTTTGGGTAGGTTACAGAAAATTATTTTTAAAAGGTACTATGCAGTAATTTTAAATAACACCAGTCCTTCTGGTTATACAATTTCTTAGGATCTGTAAGAAAACAGACAAAAAAGAAAAGATCTAAGGCTAAACAAAAAAATTCCTTGTGAATAAAGAACAAATAGATTCAATTGCTTAGTCAGCAGCAGAGACCTGTAAGGTGCCATGAGACAAATAATAGTATCTACATACTAGATCAAAAAAACTTCTCTATTTGCTTTTGGAACATGAATGTGATTCATATTCCATAAAACCAAGGTAAGATAAACAAATATTTTATTTTTACAACAGAGAATTAAACTCAAGTTGATTACTACAAGACATAATTTCATAAAAATTCTTCTGATGTGAATAACAGAACTACCAGCTAGAGATACTTCAGCTAAGATTAATCTAATTGATTGAGGAAAGCACTTCTACACCAAATGCAGACACTGTCTACCTCCTCCTCCAGGGCAGTGGTGATGCCTCGAGCCCATGGACAACAAAACTCCATGGGTCACAAGACATGCTCATCTCAGTCTGGGTGTAGTGACCCAAAATTCACATGCGAATCACTGAAAATTCATTGGCTGGCAGTGAAGGCAACCCATGTCCTTGCAGAACACTAAGGGTTTATTTTCTCAAAGATAGCTTCAACACATAACAGAGAAATCAAATTAGATGGATTTTGCATTCTCATAAGGATGCAAAGGAAGGATTAGGATTCAGACAAAGGACAAGGATTCAGACAAAGGCCCTTGAGGTCAGTGGAAGGATTACACTGGCTTCAGCCAACATTGTTTCCACTCTATACAAGATTTTCTAGTACATTTTTCTCTTCAGTGCTAACAACTCAACTGTTGTGTAGCATAAACTTTAAAGTATTGAGTTAAAGGTTTTTTCTTAATCATGCAGTTTGTGTCCGTTGATAATATTTTTTTCCTTAAATAGAAATAGGCATTAAGATTAATACTAGGTGCATAGCAGTTCTCAACAGCCCTAAAAGGGGCAATAAGTTGGGAAACATAAGCTTCAACTGTGGATTATTTGAGTTCACATGAGACATCACTGGATCAGAGCACTGAAGTGAACCATATAATGTGTGATAAAGGGTTTTCTCCTAGTTATGGAAAGAAATGTAAACAAATTCTGATTTCCACAGAGAGGCACCTTATTTCCTTCCTATTTTTTTATTACACTCACAAATAATACCAATATCCAAGGCATACAGCTCATAAAAGAAGTGACTGCATAGATATTGAGGTTTTCTGTAGCTGAATTTATTGACACTTTGGATAAAGGAAAATTCAATATACAGTAGCTACTGTACACCCAGAGATTAAGTTTTCCAAACATGCTTTGCTCCTGTGAGGGTAGCCCAGAACTGAGGTATCTTCCAGAGCTGAACTGTGCAGGACACCTACCAGGAGGACTTGTTCAAGAAAAAGCCTTAATGAAGTGAGATGAATCTTTTATTCCCTTTGTCAACACCTCATCACTCATTTATCTTTTCATTTTTCTGTCCTGACCAACATTGTTCCTAGTTTCCAGAACTGCTCAATGGTTTTAAAAAAAGATCATAGTAAGAATCTCAAAATTCTTTACTGTTATTTACAATTAGATGAATGGGAATGAAAGACTTTGACAGCTCCTGGCCTCTGATTGCCTGTTCACAAACCACTCGCTTAGATTTCAGCAGTAATTGCTGCCACTTACTGTCCTTTCATAAAAAGATCTTCAGAGTCTTCTGTTCCTGCTCAAATGAATGTTGTGACAGTATATGACCCTGTGCATCACTGTAATTTTGAAATTTAAACAATTCAGTAAAACTGAAAATAAGCTGAGAAGATGAGGTATTAGAGCATTCTGTTTTTCTCTGCAATTTCCCTTCCTGGGCTTTAATGCAGAAATAAAATAATCCATAACTACTTCCAACTACTTGTCTGGTAGCAAGCATTTACATGTTTCTAATCAAACTCCCACCATCCAGTCCACTATCACATTTTGGAGCCTTTTCCTTCTGTGGGACAACCTGTGTGGCAAGACCATTGTCCAGCCTGTATGAAACATAACTGCTGTAGTAATTTTCACAAGTGAAAAAGCTCTCACCCATGACTGGAGGCCCTACCTCTCCCCTAAAAAAGTGCATTTAAAGAATATCTGAACACCTGGCTCAAGGCTTGGGATTGTAGTGCCAGTTATATAGAAACAAGTTACTGTGGTGCTGAGTTGTGTGGTGCCTGGAGTTCCTTTCTAGTTTAGTACTATTTTTTACCAGGTGTCCATGACAATGCTGGATTTTCTTAACACTTGTTCCAGCCAATTTTATATAGCTCTGAAAATAAAACTGTCAAAGAAGATATCAAAACATGTTTACTTACAAATGCCTGAACTCGAACAAGCTTGTCATTTTCCAATTTTATCCCCATGTGGAAATATACAAATATGAAAACATCTTCAATTCTTTCCTTGTAGCAATAGGTGGCAGTAATGATATCTATATTTGTCTGGATGGCCAGTGGGCTTTGGAAACACTATTTGTCAGTTTTATCATGGATAAATAGTTGTAATATATGTTGTTATCCCAGCTTGAAGAAAATTACCTTTCTACAATAAAGGAATCCTATAGCTAATCTTTCAAATATCTGGGTATATATAGCCAGATAATAGTCTTCTTTGGACTTCTGAAATCACACAGATGTCAAATTAAAATAAAAATATTAAACACAGATTATTTCATTATATTTTTCTTATTGGATAATCCAAAATTGCTTTACCACAGAGGTAATTATATACTGCAGTAGCAAGAAAAATAGGCAAAGATTCTTAAATGTCATAAAAGCTAGAAAGATTTACCCAAAGGAGTCTGTGAATTTGTACTTTGTCTCCTGTGTGCTGATATCTCAGAGAATAGGATTGGAAAGTACCACTGCAGCCTTATAAACTCAGCTTTTATATCTTCCTGACACAATGGTTCTTTTTCACCTAAACATTTATAAGCACAAGCAACTTGCAGGCAATCTAATGCTTAGTTTTCATTTTGCCTGAAGGACTTAAAGTAATGACAAATGTTACACATCCTTTGCTGGAACTGTTTCCTAGAGTTAATGTTACACAGGTACAGGTCTTGGAATTCCACGCAGCGCTGAAGGGACCCTGGGACAGCTGTCAACACTGATGATGCCAAGCATCACTGCATTGCAAATAGAAAGCTTCTTCAGCCAAATCCTTCTTCAGAGCACGTGCAGGAGTCATGCAAAATCACCACAGGGCAGTAATTTTTGATAATCTCACAGCTGATGACTTCAACATTTTCTGTGTTATAGAGTCAAGTATTACTGAGACCTTCTGGGTGTACGTGTCCAAGGGTCAAACCACTCTGAGTGAATCAGCTTTTAAGAGCAGGTGACACCTCTGATAAGCATGGGAAGGGCACGACTCATTAGGCATTAACTGGAGCGTGGCACTGGGAGGGAATTGTCTGGTACAGCAGGAAAGTGTCTGCATTGCAATGGTGCTGCTTTCTTCCATGGCCCTGTGTAGAGAGCTTCTGACTAGAAATAAGGGAGAATGTACTTGGTGTGTACTCTGCCAGCAATTGCAAGGCTATCAGTCTCCTTCCAGTAGAAGGCATAGGCTCTCTTCCAATTTTCACAGGCAGAAGTCCATGTGTGAAAATAAATGAGAGAAGAAATTGATGACATTTGCCCTCTGCCTAAAGACAAATCAGGAGAACATTGTTACTGATAAGCACATTTGGCTTCATCTGTTGTAAAAGCCAGCATCGTAAGTGTGGTGTTTTGTAATGACTGAAATTCATATAGCTGCTCCTTTGTTTTTCTCTGCATGAAATATGGAACAGATCCATTCAGATGTATTGCATCCCCAAGAGTACGCTCAGCTTATCAGGCAAATTCAAAAAGAAAATTTACAAAATTCAAAGCACACAGGTGTGGTTGTCAGCCACTGTTCTTAAGTGCATAATTACTGTATAATATCCCTAATATTTACCTTAAACATTCTACCTACTTCTATACCTAAAAGTTCATGTGACACCTGTTAGAACAACAGCGCCCACAGTAATATTATCACATTATTTAACAGCTGTCTCCTTCATCCATACCACAGTGCAACCAATTATGGTCAACAGGGCTGGCAACTAAAGTGTGTCTCAGCATGGTGCTCCTCATGTGCAGGGCAAACAAAGAAACAGCATCTTCTGAAGGTTCCAGGCTTTCACTAAGTGCCTGGGCTCAATGCAGCGGTGAAAATTCCCAATAAGCACATTTTCTGCTGAGTTTCAGCAGCAGTGCAGCAGGGAGAAGGGCTGCAGAGCAGCAGTCAGGAAACAGCCATGTGAGGCTGGGTGGTTCACTCTGATCTGAAGCCCCAAATCACCCTCACCACTGACAGCATCTCCTGCTGGCTTGTGCCTCTGACATGGGTATGGGTATTTGGACCTTTATTCTTCAAACTGACCACCTGGCATCCCATAAAATACACAATCAGAACATATCACCAAGAGGATATTGAATGTTTTCCACAGACAAGTTAACTTTGATGTCCTGCATATTCTTCCCCTTCTGGGTAATTTTATGGATTTGATGTATGCAGAAGTTTGCTGTGGTACACCAGGAAGGGAGGTACAGTCTATTCCAGAAAAGAAAAGTAAATTTCATAAATGGTTAAAAAACTGACCTGCTACTACCCGAAACATCAGTAGCATGTCCTATGACACCTTTCTATGTTGAGCTTCACCTATCTTAGTAATAAGCTATTTGTAAGGACAGTTTTGTACGCTTTTAAGAAGGAACATTTGCAAACAAACTCGCAGAGAAATAAATATGTGTATTAATGCACATTGCTGTTCAGAATACATGAGATATGGCTGGCCACATTTGACCCAAACCCAACTCCTAGTTCAGCACACCACCCTTCTAAGAAATGTCCCTATTCTAGGAGATGTCAACAACATATTGCTTGTTGCCTGAAATCAAGCAGCCAAGTATTCTAACTCCTCTTGAAGAATCTGGATGAGGAATCAGGAATTGGCAATACTGTTAGAGCCCACAGTGCCTGGTTAACTGGATTAGCTAGGCAAGAATACAGCAGGGTTGAAGGTGAATTTAGGCTCTGTGCAGAGAAACTGCTGCTACAGTAACTACTTGCACTGAAATGATTATGAGGATTATTCTTGCTATTTATTCAAGTGAAAACAGATATGAGATTCTGATCTCAGGTTAAAACACTTGGATTAGGTTCTGTTGTGAATTAGGCATCTATATACCCATTTATTGCCTTCAGATGTATAAACATCACAGTCTTTGGAGTGCAAAAGCCATTCATATGACTGTCTATTTTTAGATGAACTAAAACGTTATAGATTCTTTTAGTTTTATAGATGTTTTTGGCTAGGTTGGCTTATTTGAAAAGAAAATTATAAAAGTACAGACTCCCTCATTTAAGTCTTGGTGAGCTGTGGACTAAATTTTTAAAGACATAAGAAAAATCTTGCATGCTGTGTGAAATTATGAAAACAACTGGGGATGTTCTCAAGTCAAATTATTGTAAGGTGTTATCACAGAAGTGCAGGCAGGTGTTTAAGCCTCTTGCAGGAGTCACACTCTGAGCTCTCATTGTCTTGTTTGACGTCATCTCACACCATGAACAACGCAATCCTTCATACATGGTTAATTGTGCTGTATTTAAAACACCTTGCACACTTCAGAATTTTTTAGTTGCTGCCTTAAAAAAACCCCATACTTCTCAGCAGCAGCATGAACCTTCTGAAGTTCTTTATTGTCTTCCATCTGTGTGAGGCTTAGAGGGGATGTCTGTGGAAGAAGCCCGGGGGTTCCTTGCTTCCCTCCAAGGCAGGTGGACTTGACAAGCTCAGCTGTTTGTGGCATGCAGGGAACCTGGAAACACCACACAGTGGTACAACTTTTTATTGCTTGTGTACAACTGGAGCCACACCTCTGCTTGGGGAGTTATGATCTTGTCTCATGTAAGGAAACTTGTGACCAAGTGTTTCATAGGAGGGAACAACAACAGGAATTACTGACCCCATTAACTGAAGAGTTACAGTGGTCTGATGTGTAGGTTCAAAAATCTAGACAACTAAAGCTTAATAATTCCATTTCTCAGCTGCAGATCTCATATGCTATTTCTTTTTGACACTGTCTCTTCCAAAAGCAAATATTAAACAATAATGACAGGATAAAAGACTGTTTGCTGGAAATGTACTTCCTTAAATACATGCTCATATTTCTTAGTTTCAGCAGCAGAGGTACTCTGGGACTCAGGGAAATAAGCTGGTACTTTAATTAGTGTTAACTCTCTTTACATATGTCAGTGCATGTGTTTGCATTGGGGTGCATCTGTAAAACATTTCTGTGGCTTAGGAGATTTGCAGAAGACAGTTGAAGGAGCACCACCAGGGGAAAATTCTGCAGCATCTGAAATTAAGAGGCAAGCTGTGACTCTCTGTGGGTTTTAAAGGCAGAAGTCTAGATAACTAATACATTTAATTAGCATAAAAGCTGAGAAATGCAGCATCCTGGCAGTAGCTTTTCCACTCAGCAAGTCTTGTTAAGTGACTATATTAGTAATTGTTACTGATTATTGAAAATACATCCATTATTTTTTATTGGATTTCATTCAAAATAGACCTCTGACAGTCATTGAGTAGTCCTGTTGGTCTGAGATTTTAATGAAGATCATATCTTAATTGTTGTAGCAACCTGGGGGAGAAACATAGGAAGTGTAAAACTGCATTTCCCCACATCATCATCTTTTCTAGAAATACACAGACAGATTGATCTTTATGTCTGTGTATTAATTTTTATCTGCAGAGCTCTGAGCAGAGGTTTTCACAGCTGGTAAATAAACCTGTTTGACCCCTACAATGACAAAGAAAGACATACTGAAAACCACTGAGCCTTCAGTAAATCTTATCCCACTGACTGGGAATTCACACAAGCCACCTATTTCCTCTGTTACTGCACCCCTATGTTCACTCTCTCTGCTCACTCCTAACTTTGGCTTTTTGGGTCTGACTCTTTCCACAGCAGTTTCTCTTGCCCACTGCTACAGCACACTCTGCACTCCCTGGTCTTTCCCCCAGCCATCCTGGTTCCCCTCTGGACATCTCTGCCCCACTTGATGCAGGTAGATGATGTCCTTGTTTTGGTGCCCTCAAATTAATCTATTTTACCTCCAATTTCTCTTTTATTGCTACTGTCTGTCCAAAGAGTAATGTCAAAAATATTTGCGATCTAAACTCAGCCTGATAGTACAGTTAAGACAGTATCTGAGTATAGAAAGGGGGCCTAGTTTTATCATAAAAGCCTCACATTTATCTTCTAATGTATCTGTGTCCATAACTAAAACTCCAAACCTTAAAAATTGTGACATGTACACTAAGAATATCACTGAAATAAAATTTGAGACCCTAATGGGATTAGACACAGAATAGTCACTCTGAAAGGCAAAAAAAGAGAGATGCTCTGGTTTTGTATTGTGTTTTTCTTGGGCTAGAAAGGAACTCCTCTGCATTCAGAACACTACAAAAGTTTCACATTTATAACAAAATGAAGAGCTAAATGCCTGAATTAAAATGGGTAGCCACTGGATAGAGGCTATTTCTCATTATTATTAGTCAGAGTGTGGAGATGATTTTGATCATCACTATAAAAAATGACCCAATTAATCTGAACTCAATTTAATAAATTTTGGTTTATTGAAAATGCACTGCCTACCAAGTGCTGTTCCCACCTTGCAAGGTCCCAGTTTGACCTAGTGTTTTAATGTCTTTCCCCACTGACAGTATTTTTTCATGTGCAAGAGCACCACAGCTGCTGAATTGCAGGTTTGCCTTGTCTCCTCTGCTGCAGGAAAGCACGATTATCCACACAGCATTATCCTGGGAAATTCCCCGGGGATAAATGTAAGCTGTGTGTGCACATGTTGGGAGAAGCAAAGGCTCATCAGTAGCACTGTCTGTCATACGACATCAAAGCTTTGAGCTGCTGTGCTTTCCCCTCTCTAAAACCCATCCAGGGGAGTTGGGACAGGATTTTACAGAGAATATAGAAATGTTTGAAAATAACCTTGAGGGAGTGTCATGAGGAGCATTCAAGGAGAGGTAGAGAGAAGAAATGCAAGGGGAAAAAATTGAAAAGGCAACTTCAGCATAACAAAACTGATGGCAATTTGTGTCTTTATTGCAGTCCCTGCTCATAAGATAATTTATTTTTAAAGAAGAAACTGTCAGATTCTCACTCTTTCTCATCTCTCAGTATATCTGTGGAATCAAAAGTTGTGCAAAGGAGACCGCATCTCACCCAAAATACCAAAGCCATACTGAAAGCTTCTAAATGCATTTCCAAGGCATGAAGGAAGCTCAAATTGCAATATCCATTAATGAAATATCTTTTGCCATACAATGAACAGTTCACTCAACAGCGAAGATACAGAAGACTACTGCAGGCATGGAGAAATCAAGTAAAAGTGCACTTTTTTCCTAAGTCTTTTTTATTTTTCCATATATTAGAAAAACTTGCATTGTAAGGAAATCTCCAAGGGAATGATAGAATACTTTATGTACGTGTTACTTATCCAAATTGAAAAATATGTTGCCACCACTGAAGCAGAAACAGGAGAAGGAAACAATTGTCCATATGTTGCTCTTGGTTCATACTTTGCTTAGCATTAAATTTACACTCTTTTTCCATATTTCATTTTCCATCTACATACTTTAATCAAAGATTTTAGATTTCTTCACTTACTGCAAACAGAAAAGATTCAAGCACACTGCCTGCAAATCTGCCATTTCAGTGGAGAGAATATGCCTGCTCAGAGTCATGGTAGTATGAAATTTCCAAGATACAAAAATATCAGAATATTTACAATACTAACACTAAAAGCTTTGGAGGAAAAGGGATTAATGTTGTATCACATATGGTTAGCTCTGTTCTCTCCTCTGTTAGTTAGGACTTCACATCATTGCTCATTTGATCTCTCTGGATCAGCCTTTCATCCACTTTCAGATGCATGGAGTGATTGGGGTAGGAGGTGGAAGGCCAAAAACCAGGGTAAGCCAGGCAGTGCCATATGAGACAGTGGATACTGTTATGCCTCTGTAGAAAGAGTGCCTAATCATTTTAATTATTAATAAAAATTATTTGCATATATTTATTCATATTCTTGATTATTATATTTAGCATAGCAGTATCAACATGCTATTAATATGGTGGGCTTTGCTGGCATAAATCAGCTTGGAGCAGACACCCATACTAAAATCACTTGAAGCCTTAAAGCAAAACCAACAATTTTAATGGATTTGTGTGAAAAAAAGGCATCTCATATAACTGGTCACAAAGAAACTAGTAATATGCTAAAGCAGAAAACTGGCATTAACGAGATC
The DNA here is from genome assembly GCF_028769735.1 of Zonotrichia leucophrys gambelii. NCBI lineage: Eukaryota > Metazoa > Chordata > Aves > Passeriformes > Passerellidae > Zonotrichia > Zonotrichia leucophrys. Next base: position 54,700,002 of record NC_088173.1, read on the forward strand.
AGATTGGTGGGTGGAGATCTGAGATAATCTTGAATATAAAACTCTGCTTTAGTTCTTTCAGCATCTTCTGCTTCAGTGTCTGAATGTCTAAAAATGATTCATGACTGAAATTTCAGTACTGAGAAGTAGAGGGAGGAAGGAAGGAAACAAAGCATTAAATTTTATTATCCATCAATAGGATGCTAAATTATGGAGATGAGGGATATGTAGCATTTTAATACATATCATGAGCCTTAGAGCCTGCTTTTCCTAAAAGTTCATGTAAAGGGATTATTGAAGAAAACCAGGAAGGGAAAAGCAGGAATACAGGCAGGTGATGGAAGCTGCTTTACATGGGGGTGCAACCAATGTTTGTGTTTGTGATGTACACAGCACATTAGATGATTTTCTTATTGATTGCTTCTCTGTTTAAAAACAGAGACCCAGACAAGTGTAGATATAATCTAGACACAAAGAAGTGTATGACAAATTTAGAAGAAAGAGTTATTAATTCTTCTAGAAATTTCTTCTAGAAATTTCAAACAATGTTGTCTAAATCATAATTTTTTTACACTGATTTCAAGGTTTCCCTGAATCCTCCCCCACTTCATTGTCATTTAGCTTCAACCAGCAGAAAACCCATGAGAAATCTCTAAAATCACAATGCCATCACTAGGGTATTGTGGACTTCTACATGTCTAGATCTTATCTACCTTTGCCTGGCTGTCTGATTTCCGACAGAGATGCAATCAATAAGAAAGCCAGTTATTGTGCTGTGCATGTCACCAACACACACTTAAGATGGCCTTGATTTAGGTTATCTTTAGCCACTAGTTTTGTTACCTAATGCAAGATGGTTAGCCAAGCTCAGTCTAAAAGTCACATGGTCCATCTCCCACTATTGACCAGACATGTAAACTCTAAATTATTTAGGGTTTGTGAGATGAGTTTTCTTTGGCTAAACAAAAGATTTCATATAAGCACGTTCCTATTATTATTCCTAATAATGAGAGAGGGAAGATGAAATTAGGGACAAGAGGTGACTTCATCTACTCACTTGAAAACTGTAAGGATAAAGCAATTCCCTGCTGGCTTCAGTGAAGGTGTCTCAGCCATGGGGAATTGAAGGAGTGATGGGCACCTTGTGGTATTTCACCTCAGTAAGGAAGGGAGAACATATCAGGCCCACAATAAAAGATTGTATCTGTGCCAGTGGCAGGAACTGGAGCACCTGATGGGACATCCTGCATCTCAGAGTGTTCCTTGTGTCTCCATCCCAATACAGCCTGCTTTAGTTTATTTGTAGTTTTTATACTCTGTGTGTGGAATTCTCTGTATTTCCAAACCAGCTTCATTTATTAGCAGTATCTTATCTGGTATATCAAATAACTTTTTCTGTAGCTAAACAGAAGTAAAATTAATTAGTTCTTGTAGGGAGAGAACTCTGTTCAGAAGTCAAAAGGCTTGTTCTCTGTGTATTTGTGTCTTGTGGTATCTAATTCTTTGTTAAATGCATGACTGAAATTTAAATACCCTTTGTGCCTAGAATTTATGAATCACTTTCTTTTTTCATCTTTGCTGGCACATAAGCATTCAGCAGGTGTTCGGGGCTTTAGGGTTTGCATGGTGCTTATTTTTTGACTGGTTTTGTTATGTTTTCTGATTTACTTCTCTTACGCAACTCATTGCTCAGTTCCTGCAATTTTTCCTTGGAATAATGTGGGCTAGCACTTGTTTAAAGGACATGATACAATGCTATGGAAGAGACATGGGAACACAAACTAAGAAAATTCAGTGGATGAACCTCTTGGTATGCTGTGATCTTTGATAGTCCTTATAAACTGTAGCTGTATTATGGTTATTTTTTCCCTAGTTCATCTACTTCAGACCCTACTACATTTTTTCTCCATCTACACACACTTGCCAGAAAGTAAAAGACTATTAGTATGAGCAGAAATCTGTAAGGAACTGTGTCCAGCTAAATCTCAGGTTGGCACTATTCTGCCTGTGACACCTGTGAAAATCTAGGGGCAAATTTTCCATCTCCAAGTAATTTTCAAAACTATTTACTGCTTACATACTAAATGGAAAATGCATGAAGGGCACCGTTTTAAACCGAGTTTGTTCTTTTGCTGTATGCTGTCACAAGTGAGACAGGGAAGGCCCATTTTTAAAGTGTCTAATCATTTAGATGTAGCATCTTCTTTCACCAGACTGTCAAACAACTTGGCAGGCTCAATGATAATGAACAGTTCTGAACACAGAGTAACTCTTGTCTAGTTGGTAGCAGCAAGACAGCCTTAGCCTGCAGTGGAACATCTGGCAGAGGAAACTGCAATGCTCAATTTGCCACCATTTTCCATTAGCTTTGGCCCACCCTGCACTGCTATTGAGTTATTGAGTTTGGCCCGCCCTGCACTGCTATTCAGAGCTGGAATAACTCCTGGTGCTATTCTCCGTTGGAAGCAGAACTTGGAGGAATGGAAAACAGACTGGTGATCACACAGCACAGACCTGCCAAGCCAGGCTGATTCCAGTCATATTGTGCTCAAAAAAAAATTTATATGTATACTTACATATGTACACACACACACACACAGACAGTTTTGCATTAAATAAACCCCACTAAAATAAAAGTGTCCTGGGCACACTGATCAAAGAGCTAGTCCAGTATCCTCAAATTGTGCTGGAAGGTTACTGCAATTTCCATTCCAGACATCTGCCACATCCAGCCTCCTCTCTAAGCAGATGAAAACCAGTGGAGCCAGACGATGATGAAAAGTTGTGAGGGCAATGCAGTTAACACTTGTCCCTTAGAAAGAGAAAATGTGATTTTTTTTCAGCATGAGCATGTTACCAGGGCAGCAGCCACAGCACTGCAGGGCCAGCACTGCTCTGAGCCAAGGCTGTAGCTGCAAGAGCATCCTGGAAGAGACAACACTGGAGCTACTGCAGGAAGAACTCTCTGAATGGAAACAGGCAGCCTGCTTTGGTGAGGAGGCAGGTGGTTTTATTGAAATGTATGAACAGCAACATTTGTGAAAAGAGAAAGTTGAGTTACTCATGGCTGAAATAAGTTTATTCAGCCTTTGATGAGAAAACTTTTGTCCAATACATTATTCACTGGCATTATACAAGTTCTGGAAGGAATGTGTTTAGTCATACCATCTTGAAATGGCAGAATTCCGGATTTGATCCAAAATTTGACAATGTTTGAGATGATGTATACTGTAAGAAGCCTTTCTGGGTGTACTGGGATCCAAGGGTCTATAAGAAATACCACCCATCCAGCTTTAAAATAGTAATTTTTTCATGTAAGAAATGTGGATAAAATATAATTACAGCAAGGCTGTGAGAAAATAAGGGGTTTTGGTGTAACTCTTGTCTGTGACCAGCAATCTCAATATTAAGTTAGCTGTTGTATAAGTGAAAAATTTACTCAGAATAGCCTTCTAATAATAGCTTGAAACTTAGATATTTTCTTTTTAAAGAAAATATCTTTTTATAATTCTGGGTGAACAACCATGCAAATGCAAACATTTACAATAGAGCTGCAAGACACAGAGCAGCATTCATCATTGTACCATAAAAAATAAATCCACTATAGCAGAATTATGCATGACAAATACGGATTTTATACACATGGATGTGATTAATAAAAATTGCAAGTTTCATAAATACACTAGAACAGTTTTATTCTATTTATAGCTAAATTTTTCCCTGCAGTAACAATAGTCCTATTGCTGAAATGATTGCCACATTCAAAGTACACACCACTAACCACATCAACAAACACAGAGGCACTGCAAGGCATCCCCAAGGGGAATGGGCACAGTACTGATCTCTACACCCCCTGCATCCATTGTCACATGCTGGGAATTCCTGTCCCCTTCAGTACCATCTCCTTTTCTAGCAAACTTCTGGGGCCACAGGCTAACCTAGAAGAACCTATTCTGTCATGGTGCTGGATGCAATAGTAATGGAAATCTGAACATATTTCATACAAATATGGGATATTATGAGGAATTAAACTCCTAATTCACACCCCATATATTCAGTTCTTTTTGATGCTGCAGTTTGAAAATCCACCAACTCAGTCTGATAAGTCCTTTTACTATTCTTTCTTTGTAGCCAAGACAACATCTAGGATATGTTGTCTCTCAGAGGCTCTCTCAATGACTCTCTGACTTACTAACATTTTTTCCTTTTTGCTGCTAACACATTCATTTTAAAATGAAAGATCTTATATAGGTTAGCATGTGAATGCTGACTGGAAGCACTTGGTAACAATGATATTGCTGAGGCCTGCTACCACAAGGTATAAACACCAAGCAGATCACTGGTTTAACCTCCAAATGAGATGGTGTGTTTGCAGTGATAAAGGAATGACTAGATGTGCCCTCACCATGCATCACTGCTGGCTCTGCTCCTGCACCAAATTGAGTCAGCACTGCACTCTTGATGCCGGATATGCTACAGAGATTTAAGGCAGCTGTAGACCCATCCCACAGACTGCAGTTCCAGGTGGTGGTGAGACAGAAGGCAGAGTATTCTGGGTCTCACCTGGCTAAATAACATGACCATGGACAAGTGGATCATTTGGGATTTTGCTGTAACTTGTGAGAAGATGAGAGGCAAAAGGCTCCTCATGCCACAGTTGTGTCATTCGGGCAGTGAGCAGTGAAGTGGGACAGACACACGCAGATCTCAGGACTGCAAGCTTCAAAATAAACATCTCTTCCATAACACAGCAGGGTCCTGAAGCAGATCCCTAAACAACAATCCTAGCCAACCAGTCAGTGACACTCTGCAGCCTGAGAGAAAGCTATTTTGTCCAATCTTTCTGTCAAACTTTTGATGCAGAGTGAAAGCCAAATCCAAATCCCAGAACTCGCTCCCAAATGGAGCCAACAACCAGCTCTGGATGGCCATGCCTTCCCCCACCTCAGTGCGAATCAGCAAGTGTTGAACCACTGTGACTCAAAAAAAGAAAAAAAGGAAAAAAAATCGAGTGTTCACTTGATTAAGTAATACAAAAGTGATCGAAGTGTCAAGCCAGTTTCATAGTGGGACCATGACAAGGCAGACATTGTCACAAAAAGTTATGAACAACCACAATGACTTCAATCCAGTCCTTCATTCTTTGAAGACATCTGTCACCTTTCTCAGGCTTTTCTGTGATACATTTTTAAGCTACAGACTTCTAGCAAAATACAAGTTTTGGCTGCAAACTGGATTATCTGATGAATATTTTGCCAGCCTATTTGCATAAAAGATCTCACCAATCTGTTTTCCACCAAGAGCATTCCTTAAGGGATTAGAAACAAAGGTCAGCTATAAGTCTGAGCTCCACTTTTAAAATACTCACTGAGAAAATAAAACTTCTGCAAAATTCATGGAAATATACTAAAATAGTAACAGTGTACTAAAGAGTTCTCTTGCAATATTTGCAAGTTTTATTATATTTGAAGTTCTAACTGCAAGCAAAGCAAGTGTTGCAATGTTTACTGGAATTTTGCACAGTTTCAGTAACATGAAATACCCACCTACCACTGCCTCTCTGCTCAGATAGATTTCATGCTGGCTATTCCTCCTCTGAAAGTCAGACCATATTTTTTATTCTATCTTTATTGCAAAAACAGAAGGCAGCTCTGGCAAGTGGATGGGGTGAAAACTCTCCATTAATGTATTTGAAGGAATTTGTTCATACTGGACTTTGGGAGATCTATGGCACAGCTTAGTTTAGTTTGATCTCTGAAAGCCACATCCAGATTTTGTATATACAAAACTGTATTTTTGCATTCATACCATGCAAATCAAAAAAGAGAGCCCTGAATTTAGCCTAAAAAAAAGTTCAAGCCATAATTTTATAGTTTCATAGTTGCTGTGTTGACATAAAAATAGACGTTATCCCTGATACTTCAGTTAAATGCCAAAATGTTTAAGGGAAACAGACACTGATTCCTGACACATTTTTTGAAATGAATACTATCTTTGCTACTGTATGGCAGAAAACCTAACAGATTGCTGTGATATAAAAAGTACAAAAAAGATGCAGCATTTATCATTGTTCCAATTGATTTGTACTATTATTCCTACTTCCCCACCTCTCTTCCTCCTGACCTTCATGCAGATGCTGCCAGTAAATGAATTATTCTCAGCTTTAGGTTCTATAACTGCTCCCTGATCTTGTTGTGGGAAGCTCTGGTACTGGATTACAACAACATTTTTGTGTTCAGTAACATTGGGGCACTGGAGAATTAAAAATAAATTAAAAGCAATCAGGCTGCTATTATGGGTTGTATTTAGTGTTTGAAGACCATAGTGAAAAATGTAGATCATCATAAGAGATCAGGGGAAAAGGGCAATTTGAGTAGGATACAAGGCTACTGAATGGCTGTGGACTGAAAGAAAGCACTTAAAAAGAAAACGTTCCAGACCCAAATTCCACCCTTGAATAAGCAATGGGAACTTTACAGGGGTTTTGAAAAAACAGAACTATAAAGTCAGATATATGATAAAGTTCCTCTGCTCTGCCGAAAGCAAGCAGCCCACTCCTCAAATGAAATGCACTCACCTGTGAATGATGTGGTATCTCTGCAAATAATCCAGGGAAAGGGCCAGCTCACAAATGTAGAGTTTAACAGTTCCTTCATTGAAGTGCACGTTCTGCTGCAGATGGTAGCGCAGGTCCCCTCCGAGTAAGAGATCCACCACCATGAACATGTCCTCTTCATCTTGAAAGGAATACCTGCAGGAAAGAGTTACAACTGAGATCTCAGGGCGGATGGTGCAGTCACAGCCATGCCTTGGGCTGGCTCTCATTAATGAGGTCCTGGTAGGTCCCTGATTTGCTCAAAAGGCATGCACAGAGAGGCATTCTCACTGCTGAGGTCAGTCCTGCAAACAATCTTGGATTGTGGTGGGACTCTGAATGTTTAAGTGTTGTGCTTTAACCCCAGTGACAGCTAACTACCATGCAGATGCTCTCTCACTCCTTTTCCCCCCAGTGAGCTGGGGAGGAGAACCAGAAAAAAGTAAAAACTTGTGGGTTGAGATAAGAACAGTTTAGTAATTGAAAAAAAGGAAAGTACAATAACAGTACTAAGGATAAAAACAGTAATTGTAATGAAAAGGAGAGAAAGAAAACCTGAGAAGAACAAGTGATGCACAACACCAATGTGCATGATGTCAAGCCTGTCCCCCAGGGGCTATCAGCCCTTCCCTTCCAAATCCCCCAGTTTATATGAGCATGATACTTGATGGTGTGGAATATCCCTTGGACAGTTTGGACCAGCTGTCCCAGCTGTGCTCCCCCCAGCTCCTGGTGCAGCTCCTCACTGGCAGACAGGAGCCACTGAAGAGTCCTTGACACAGGGTGAGCACTGCTGAGCAGCAGCCAAAACATCAGAGTGTGATCAGCATCATTCTTATCCCAAATCCAAAACACAGCACTCTTCTAGTAAGAACAAAACTAATTTTATCCCAGCTGAAACCAGAACATGAAGGCAAGCAGAGCTTGAGCTACTGCCATACTACTGTTTTATTTGAAACATGGATTAACACCTGAATGTTGATAAAACAGAATTTAAAATACCTTTAAGATTTTAACATTCTTAAATAACCATATACTCATTCAGGTGATGAAATACCTTACAAAGTAGTACCAATAAAATGGAAGGCCTTGAAACACACTTAGTATTTACACACATACAACTCTAGTTCAGTGCTTATGGAAAGTATCCTGGTAGCATTGAGAGCTGCTGTCTCAGGGGTATTTTCCAGATGCAATAAAAATACACAATGTTCTATTAGCTGAGTATTTTTTACAGCTTGCAGTGTAGGTCCAAATTCAATAAGGAATAAAACTGCAATTTTACTGCCTAACAATACTTTTTCTTTTCAGTCAGCAACCTATATCTTGTAAAATGACAGAGTCTTCATGGTTACTGATTGAATTCTTCTGGACCCTTTCCCAGAACTGCCTGCTGAACACTCTGAGGAGCAAATTTTGATGTCATTTAAATCCTGTAAATCCAAAGGTATAGCCAGTCAATGTAGAGTATATATATACACATATACAGTGTTTGGGCAAGCAGGAATTTCCATGTGTTTCTACTTACCTTGGCTATGCTGCCATTGCTCTGGGCTTTTGTGCTCTGAGTGAAGTGACAGAAACCTCTGGATTTAGTTTCTAAATGCAACTGTATAAGATTCCCAAATGGGGTATGGTAAATACCTTATTTCTGATGTGAAATCACTCTTTTCTTATAAATGGTTTTAGAATTAATTTTGATGTGAAGTTATATTATAGCAGATATATATGGAGTACTGAGAGGTGATCCACAATGATAGTGCCTCTTCCAGCACCTTTGCTCCCATGAGGTGTGTAATGTATGTTGGCTGCAGATGTGATTCTGTTCTCCTGAACTTTAAAATTTATGCCAAGAAAATGGAAAAGAGAGGGTTTGCAGAAAATCTGTGCACACCCTCCCCCCAGAGGCAGAAAAGTCTATATTAGATTATTTTAATTGACAGTTACATACAGTTTCACTTTCATTCCCAGGCTTGCACTTACTGAAATGAGGCACTGCTCAGGGGTTGTCACAGATGGTTCATTTTGAATTTAATGCTTGTTATTCTTTCTGAACACACTTCTGAGAAGTGACTTTCTTTCATACTCTGCTCTTGCATTTCTGTGTGACTGCCAAATACCAGGAGGGGAAAGTCATTTTATTTGCATGAAGCTTACTTCTCAATAAGTGAAACCTCTGAAGCAAAATGGCAAAGTAGGTGGCACATGGTGTCTGCTCACCTCTAGAGAGCCAGAATTTTGTAACACACAAACATATAAACAGGATAACAAAACAGAAGGCTTCAAGTATATTTAAATTCTTCCAAGTATTGTGCATTACTGAGCCTGGAGCAATTGCAGAAGCAAAGCTTAAATGTGTAGTTAAATTTAAGATTTTTTTTTTTCTTTTTTGAAACTTGTTGTTTTAGGGGAAGAAATTGTAGCAATTAGCAGTGGTAAAGTCATCATCATAGAATGGCTTTGGTTGGAAGGGGTCTTAAAAATAATCTGCTTCCAACCCCCCTGCCATGTGTGGACACACCTTGCACACATTGGACCAGGCTGCTCAAAGTCCCATCCAACCTGGCCTTGAACACTTCCAAGTACAGGGCAGCCACAGCTGCTCTGGGCAACCTGTTCCAGTGCCTCACCATCCTCTGAAAAATGTTAATTTTTCTCTTCAGTTACCACTTAAGTAAGGCACAGATTTAGTTTCTTTCTTCTTTATATTATTAAAATAATTTTTGGAAAAAAAATTGCAGATTGAAAACTCTACTTCAATAGTAAGTGAAATATTGTGTTTTGTCTGGGACTAAAGAGCACCCTTGGTGTCTAAAGTCATATGATGACATGTCAGTAGAATGGTACTGATGCACCTCTAGTTTTGAGATATAAATGTCCTTAGTCTTTTTTTTGGGCAGAGTGTGAAAGCAGGGTAAAGAGTGACTGCTGTGAACTTTAAATCCAATGATTATTCCTTTTTTTTTTTTTTAATTTATGAGTATGTTTTAAGGTGAATGTTCAGTCTAGACAAAAGACCCATGAGAATCATCCATGGAATGTGCAGTCCTGTTCACATCCAGATAAATGCTAACACTTTGTGGAACATGATTTTCACTCCAAACATGTTTTTAGGCTGATGTACTCTGGTTTTCTGTGCTTGGTGGTTTTTTGTCACCTGCCAGGGAAGCTTTTGTGCATTTGTAATTATTAATGATTTTAGAAAGATATCAAACAAAGCTTTCCTACAGGGCTCAACCAACCTGCACCCATTCACTGCCTTGGGACCCTCAGGGAATTTTTGGGAATCCAGGCTGGGATGACAACAGATGGGTTTTGTCAGATCTGCTAGTGAATCAATCTCCTGCTACTGTGCCTTGCCTCTCAGGTAAGGACATGAAGTGCAATCCCTAAGGACAGAGCTACAAGGCATTCCAGAATAACTGTACCTCTAGAACAAAATACTTTGAACCCAATCACAAAATCCAAACAAAGAAAACCCTCAACAAAACCAAAAATATCCCCAACAACACCAAAACTAAACTGGAAGACATTCAGAAGGACAGCTAATGTTTGCACTAGGCAGCCTTCCCACATAGAACACTTCTCAGATTTGTCTGGGCCATCTTGACTAGATCTTGATTTGCTAAGAAAGGTTAAAGCAGATGATCCTTGAGACCCTCCTACCCTTTTATTCTATGGTTCTGTGATCTTTCATGACCTGTGAAGGGAGCACAAGTCAGTTTTATATAGATGTTGAAGGTAGAATGATGTACACCATGACACAGAGGTTGTGAAGCTCCCAAATCCTCTCTGATGTTCTTTCTGCTCTTGCACTCAGAGTTATTAGTTTCTTTTGTACTGATACGAGTCTCTGGTGACTCTGCCAAGCCTGCCAGAAGTGTTGTGTATACTGGTTCAGTTAAGACAAAAGCTGTATAGGCACAGTTTGAAGGAATGCACATGTTCAGCATGGTATCACCAGGGTTTTTCCACCCCCTCTAAATTCTCTCACACCTGACACCCATCATTGTGCTACTCTTACACCTCTTCTCATGGGCAGTGCTGTCTTCCCCACGCAGTTGATCCAGCTGGGTCAAACCTTCATAGGTGTGGTTCCCTGTCTGGATCAGACCACAGTGTGATTAAGATCAAGACATTTTCTGAAAGGTAAAGAAATTCACCCTAGTGAGACTGTGTGTCTTTGACCTGGAGGACAGCTTGGGCATGGCAAACAAGGGAAGATCTCTGGAGCTGTCAGGCACTCCACTAAGCAGATCTTGCAGCTACCAATTTCTAAGCTACTGAATGCAGAGCAGGAGTCTCTCCAGGTCCTGCTGTGCAGCTGGGTAACAAATGGTGTTATTTTCCTCCTACCTGCTTTAAGGACTAACAGGACTTTGTGTACTAGCTTAGACAAATTTGGTTTGTCATGGTCACAAGCAATCTAGTCCTATGCCTCTCTCTCTCCCACAAATCCAGTATTCTGCCTTTACAGAAGAAATGAAATATTACCTTTATCTTTTTTTTTTTCTATTGCAGTATTTAAAGAAAAAGTAGATTTTGATATATTGGTCTAAGAATTGAAATAGGCAAGTGAAATACTTGCCATGGGAGAAAGGAATCTTTGAAAATATTGGTGCTGGTTGGGGAGGGGCTGGTGGCAAATCAGAGCAGTGGAGATTAGTTTTCAAGCAAACACTGTAATTTTACTTTTGTAAGCTTCTTATCTGTTCAAAGGGAAATGACATAGAAAAGAGTCGATTGGTTTTTGGAATAAATTCAGGGGTTGTTTGGGATTTTTATGTTAACCATGTAGCTGAGAAATACCTTCCAAATGAATTGTAACATTGTGACTTATGTTAAATATTAATCAATTGATACTGAATACCAATAATACATTATTAGTTATACTAAAGACAATGTTCTAATCCTCCTTGAAATGAAAGAGTAAATTATTTGAAACAATTTTTCTTGGTTTTTTTCTAAGTAGTATCATTCTCCAATTATAGGAAAACTGTTCTAAATACAGATCCAGCCTCTGCTTTCACTTGGTTGGAGAAAAGTTTGAATGCATTATAATCATCTTTCTCCAAATTAAGATAAAATTATAAAGCCCATAGCAAACAGGGAATTGAATTTTTGATTATCTTCAGACTGGAAGATAAACTATTATTGAACAGAGTCCTTGATGGAAACACATTTAAACAAAGTAGTCTGAATAAGTTGCATCTGATTCCACATTTATATCTGTATATTTGTTTTAATAATATCTAATTTTTAGTATTTATATCATATATTTATTTATTATTTGTAACTCTGTCTTCATAAAAGCAATTGCAGATGAATTATTAAGATAATTTTTCCCCCTTATATTCCTTCTTTTTAGTTAACCAGGGTAATTTTTCATTTAAATCCTTCCAGTTGAGGCACCCAGTATTAATATATCTTGTTTCATATGAATTACCTGGGGAAAATGACATAATGATGGATATTTTATATACGACTTAAATTAAAGATTAGAAGCAGATTAGAAAAATTTAATCATTAAGACTAAACCTAACTTCATAATCTTGAGGTGATCAGTTAAAGCAAGGTATGCACAGTTCATACATTCAGAGAACACTTCTGCTTTCCACTGAATATGACAAATGATTGATCCTTGGTGTCTCCTAACTACGAAATTAAAGAGGGATTCTTTTCCAGTTTTCCTGGTAACATTAAAGGGACATGGGAATTTTTTCAATGACAGAAACCCCCCCACTAGTAACTGCAGATTTTCCCAGTGTAGATGGCATTTCTTGATGTGGTTACCTTGCTTTATTTTTCTTATCAGTTCAATTTGTGCAATTATGTTACAGAATACTCCTCACCCACTGTAAAGCAGCAACAGGTTTAACTAAGATTTACTGCATTGAAAAAGAACAGGTCACTTAAAGGCCTGAATAATTTGACATTTGCCAAAGAACAGAGCAGAAAAATAACAGTCCAGGGCTCTCTTGTATGGGTATGGTAGAATAAAATATAGCTGTAATATAAGGTGCCATAAGTATAGGATATAATACAGGTGTCAAAAATAGCAACTTTCATCAGTCAAACACCAAATCATTTCAAACTGCCCTAGGCTGAAAAGGTGTGCTGAAAACTGTTACACCCACTGTGACTGCAAATGGCAAATACTTACCCTTGAATTACATTTTTCATAAAATGAAGTGTCCAAGCCAACCAAATTAATATTTTTGTTGAAGTTTGTGTTTTCTGCCACCCAAGGACAAGCCTCAAGAGACAAAGCCTCAAGATTTATTAACTTTGTAAATACAAATATGCAAGTATTTTGAAGGAATGTTGGAAATGTTCCTTCATAATGTCAGTTTTGTTTACATTTCTATAGATTTCTTTGTTATTTTGAAAAATGGATAAACATTAGTTATTGGAATTTGAGATTTGTGCTTGCAAAGTCTTTAATAGAAGTCCATCATTGGAAAAAAAAAGGAAATACACCTGTTTCCAAACTCAGAAGGACAAGAGTCATTTCTACAAACGTTGTTAAGAACAAAGGACAATTACTTTCTTTATTCTTCTTATATTTCTTTATAAAGTTATGAAAATATATTTTAATATTCTCTAAGAAAACTCCTGAGAATGGGGAATTTCTTCTATAAGGAATTTGGATGTTCATGCTTATACCTTCTCAAATTCTATTTAGTGCTGAAGTAACCAAATAAAACTGGTAAGAAAAATGCCTAAATAAAAAGTAGCCTGAAATTAGGTTGAAAGATGACTAGAATTTGTTTCAACAAAGATAGCAAGAGACTTATTAGCATAGTAAATATTTACCATTAGCTCCCATGCAGGCAAGGATTATTAATTAGAGGCAGCTTAGTATTTATCCTCACAAGGAAGAAAATTTTCTCTCTCCAGGAGGTTGAGAAGACCACAAATCCTCTTTGATCTGGGAAAGAACTGTTCATCATCTGGGCATGAGCTGGCCATGTGCACTCACAGCCCAGAGAGCCAAAGCTGTCCTGGGCTGCATCCAGGGCAGAGTGGGCAGCAGGCAGGGAGGGGATTCTGCCCCTCTGCTCTGCTCTGCTGAGACCCCACCTGCAGGGCTCATCCAGCGCTGGGGCCTCCAGCACAGGAGGGACAGGGACCTGCTGGAGCCAGCCCAGAGGGGGCCACCAAGGTGATCAGAGGGATGGAGCCCCTCTTCTGTGAGGAAATGCTGAGAGAATTGGGATTGTTCAGCCTGGAAAAGAAAAGGCTTTGGGGTGACCTAACTGAGGCCTTCCAATACCTGAAGGGAGCCTACAAGAAACAAAGCATGTAGGGACAAGACAAGGAATAGCTTTGAACTGAAGACAAGTTTACATTAGATACTAGGAAGAAATTCTTTACTGTGAGGGTGCTGAGTTCCTGGAACAGGTTTCCCAGAAAAGTTGTGGATGCCCCTACCCAGAAAGTGCTCAGTGCTAGGTCTGGTGAGGTTCTGATCAACCTGGTCTAGTGAAAGGCATCTCTGTCCAGGGCAGCTGGAACTAGATGAAACTTGAGGTAGGTCCCTTGCAACCCATGCCTCTCTGTGATTTATGATCATTCCCATATGCACTGTCAGCATTTGGCTCAGTTGAGATACACAAGTCACACAACCATGCCATGGGCAGGCAGCAAGTGATAATGAGCTAAACAGGAAAAAGCAAAATGCAAAATACTTGTTGCTTGCTCTATTACTATGCACTTTGCTTTCAGCTGATTAAATAAAGCTCATTACTATATTTTTGCATGTACAAACTACAGTTATTGATCAATGCTGTTTTGAAGTGTTTCAGTTCTGAGTCCTGATTATTTGAGATGGTTTGTTTTGGAGTACATTTTCTTTCACTCCTTCACCTGGTTCTAATCAACGAATGTTTTGCTCCACCTAAAAGAAGCTTTATTTCTGCCTCTGATTTCCAAATGCTAGGGGAGTAAGAGGTCATTTGAGATGTGGGTTATGGTAATAATTGTAGATTGTGAAAAAGGGCAGGCTAAGATTTGATGTTAGGAAGAACTTCTTTACTCAGAGGGACTGGAACATGTTGCCCAGAGAAGCTGAGCATGACCCATTCATGGAAATGTTCAAGGCCAGGTTGGATAGGGCTTTGAGCAGCCTGATCTAGTGGGAGGTGTCCCTGCCCATTGGAAGTAGATGATCCTTAAAGTCTTTCCCAACCCTAACCTTTCATATTCTATGAAAACATTGTTTGTCTTTCATCATGGTGATATGGTAGAGAAACCATGAGAGAAACCATATGATTAAATGTAGGTGGTCATCTACTACATGAGAAAGAGTTCTTACAATTTTCTGTTCCTTTTAGGCTGGGACTAACGAGCTTAGATCCAGGGTTTGCATATGACCCATGGTCATGTGAGATCTCTTACACTGTGATTAAATAGTGTTCACTCTACATTAGAATAGACACACAGAATAATTTTGGATGGAAAAGCTCTTCAGATGTCAGGAATTCCAAATTCCAACCTCCTCAAAGCAGGGCTAATTTCAAATTTAGTCAGATTTTCTGGAACCTGATCCAGGGCATTTTTGAAACTCTCCAGGGATGAGAATTCCACAGCCTCTCAGGGAAGCATGTTCCGGCCTCATTTAGTCTTGAAGAGACATTTTGCTTATATCTAGTTAGGATTTCTCTTGCTGACCTATGCCACTTGTGTCACTCATGCTTTCAGTGCACATGAGATTTTCTCCATCTTCATGTCATCACCACCACCACACCTTTGGGTAATGGCTGGAATTAGTTCCCTCCCTCAGCTCAGCAGTGTCATGTCCCTGCTTTGCTCTCCAACCCAAGAACAATGATGCTTCCTCAGATCTTGTAGAAAAGGGCTGGATGAACTCATTCCAAGGAAGACCACTGCAGTAGGTAAATTTTGAGAAAATAAGTGGCATTAGTTAAAACTTTCATAAACACTTGTTTAAGGCCTAGAAAATTTCAGACAAATAGGATGAATTTTTGGTACACTATGAACAATGAAACGGAGGAAAAAAATCACTCTGCTATCAATTACTGTGACTCTGGAAACATTTTTATTCCCACATATTAAGAGCTCTGTTTTTGCAAAAGGCTGGTCTCTAAAAGTGTTTTCTCATAATTTGTTTTTCAGGAGAAAATTAATTACTTTTCTGGCTCATTTGCTCATATACTTGTAGACTTAATGACACAGTCTCATGATAAAGTCTGTGTTTTCTCAAATATTATTAGACCAATGATAAAGTAAGACTTGCAAATGAATGCAAAATAAGCTCATTTCTCAGTCTATTTGTTTGGGATTTTTAGCAGACTTGGATGCAATATCCTCAAAGCTCATTTTAATTGTTCTCCTCTCATGAAAAGCATGGCAGCTTTCACCAGCCTCACTCAGTTTTACTCTCTGAGACCAAAGTCTGCTTCATTCTTCATCAATTGTTTTCCAAGTGTTTTATCTTTCATCTATCTTTTGTTGAGTGAAATAAAGAAAAGTCTCAACTATATTCTGTTCTATTTATAGTCTTTAAAATAGATACATCACAATTATGCATGAGAGCTCTATTTTGTTTGAGTGAATTAGAACATATATATATAGAAGGCACTTGGGATTTGTTGATATTCTCATCTGAATGCAGCCTCTGAACTCCATTCAGCTGCGTTGGAGATGTGCTGTGACTTGGCCAATGTTCACCGTGTTCTTCATTATCACTTTGTGTTATTATCACTGCCAATTTATAGCACTTCATGTGCACGTGGCACTACAGCAGTAGCAATTATGTCTGCAGTGCCAACGAGTCTCTCTTGTCTCTGGCTTGTCTCAAACCCTTCCAATTAAAGCAGGCAACAGACAGCTTGTGTGACCAACTCAGGGAAACTGCTCACACAACAAGGGCCCCACTACCAATCCAGGAAACTGCTCACCTAGGAAAAGAGGTGCTTGAGAAATTTGTGGGTGATGAAAAAGCTCGTGGGGAATAATGGACTGAAAACTTGTACCCCATTTGAGATGCAGGTCAAGATCTCAGTCTGCAACTTGCAGAGATTGATATATACATAAATTAAGGAATAACAGAATCCTTTAGGTTGGAAAATACCTGCAAGATCAAGTCCCACCATTAACCCAGGACTGTTAAGCCTACCACTAAACCATGTCCTTAAGATCCACATCTACATGTCTTTTGAACACCTTCAGGGATGGTTACTCTAACACTTCCCAGGGGAGCCTGTTCCAATGCTTTACATGGTCCACCCTGATAAGTAGAAAATCAAGCACAAGAAGAAGGAGGCCAGCATGGATGAGCAAGGACATCCTAATTGAACTCAGAGAATAAAGATAAGTGTACAAGAGGTGGAAGTAGCGGTGGGCGATCCAGGAGGAACATAGAGTTGTTATCTGATCTTGCAGTGACAGGGTTAGGAAAGCCAAGGCTGACCTGGGCTGCTGCATCCCATTCTTGGCTCTCCTGTCCATGAAGAGTAAAGTGCAGGGCCACAAAGATGGATAAAGAACTGGAGCATTTTTCATGTGAGGAAAGGCTGGGAGAGTCGAGACTGTTCACCCTGGAGAAGAGAAGGTTTAGGTGGGATCTCATCAAAGTGTACAAACAGCTGATGGGCAGAAACGAAGAGGGAGACAGACTCTTCTCTGGGGTGCTCCGTGACAGGGCAAGAGGTAATGAGCACAAATTAAAGCACATGAATCCCATGTGAGCACAAGGAAATACTTCTGTGAGGATTGTCAAACATTGGTTGGACTGGTTGCTCAGAGAGGCTGTGGAGTCTCCCTTTGAGGAGATTCTAAAATCCCCACTGGGAAACTTGTCTTAGGTGACTCTGCTTGAGCTGAGGGTTTGCATCAGGTGAGCTCAAGATGTCACTCCCAAACTCAACAATTCAGTGAGTCTGCAACATTCTCATTGCAGCAGCTAGCTGGCTTTCTAAACTACATACAATTAAAGGAGTATTGAAGGACAGAATTTGAGCAGAGGTTTGTCTCTGGAGACAATAGAAAATTTCCTCTGTTTCTCTTCCCTCTGTCTCACAACTTCATTATTTGAGGTTCACCGTTCTTCATTTAGTAGAAAGTTTTAAAAAAATTAGTTACCAATGCTAATAGCTAACTACTTAATAAGGATTGTATCTGATCAAATAACCCAAATAATTGGAGCACAGAGCAAAAAAATTGTGCTGTGACAACAGAAGCTAATGAAAGAAAACTATTTGGTCTGGACTTATGCTTTCTTGAAATCCAAAGTTGAGCAACTAAACTTGTGATAGATTACCACGAATGATTTCCAAACTCTCTCTATTTTTCACTTAAAACACTGTAATATCTTAGAGACAATTTTGTGTCCTTTTTTTTTTCAGTTTTATGAAGCAAAGAAACATCAAAATTGCAGCACTTATCATTAAGCTTCAATCATAACAAATTTAATCTTCAGCACAAGATTCACTGAATGAACAACAAACCACATACTGGAGTTAAGAATAGGTATATGTTTTTGCTGTGTGTAACCTTAGACACTGCACTGATTGTGTAGGTGTATCTCTGTGTGTTTGGCGCCCTGCATGGGTTGAGAGGCTTAAAATAGTGCTTTTCTTTTTCATTTATTTAGGCATGAACGACATTTTCCTCTGAGCTACACAAAGCCCTTAATTTTCCTAGTATGGAACCTAGAAAAGGCAGATCAGTCTTTCCTTGCATGCATAAACCTTCTGTGGTTAATTTACTCACTGCAATTGGACAAATTTCCTATTATCCCTTTCCTCTTCCTGACTTCACCATAAAGGAAAATTTCTCACTGCTACTGAAATAAATGTTCATCTTGTTTTGGTTTTGTTAAAAATATACAAAAACTCTTCAATCAGCTTCCAAAGAATCTCCTCCACTCCAGTATAATCCTGGTGAATAAAGCCAGCTACTCAAAAGGCTTCACTCAAGCAGTTTCTCTTAATTTTTGTCAATAATATAGTTAATTTAAAACTGTGGTGCTGATGTATGATGATTTCAATCACGTGTAGATTCATACAAACATTTTCAGACATTCCTCTTCGTATGATGTACCTTATTTCTTAATTGTGAGTATTTCTAAAATGTTAAGATAAATTAAACAGGATGGACCAAAACACATCTCACTCTGTCAAATCTTCACTAGCTCATTTCAGACTTACCCTCTTAATTGGCATGCAAGTTATTTTGCTAGCTTTCCAAACCCAAAAGATGAAGCAAAAATCTGAATAGTAATGTGAAGAATGTAGTGCAAAACAAATTAGGCTTATTGTTTCTCTGTCATTTTAAGTGAGGACAGAAAGCTGTTTTCAGTTTAAATTGAAAGACAATTTCTTTCACACAAAAATTTCCTTACAAAATTCAATTTCCATGTAAAACCCGATTCTTCTGGAAGGAATGTAAAATAACAGTGTGATTTAAATGATCCTTCAAGCAGCATGAGCATGCATGAAATAACCTTTTCTTTTTATTGTTGTTTCTCACCCATACACGAAACCTAGGAGAAACCTTAAAAATCCAAATGGGCAGGTGCTCAACAGCTTACTAGAACTGAGTTTCCTAGACCCAATTTTGTCCAGACTAACTTTGGGTACATGATTAATGCACTTTGGGTTAGAAAAGTGGTTTCTCTACGGTCACTGTGCAGTAAGCAGGACAACTGTGGTCCTACTCACAGCTGTGGTAACTGCCCTATGGAATTTCTCTTTTTCCCACTGATTACAGAGGCAGACCAAGGTGATGAGGCTGATGTTTGAAGTGAGCTAGGAAGAATTCAAGTTCTCTAGAGCTTGTTTTTTCTTGTTTTGGGAAGTGCCTAATATGCTCAGCACATCACAGTCACATGTACATTTTCACTGGTACAGAAAGGTTGATAATTACGACTGTCAGAGAAATTATGACTGGTTTTTGTTTGATCAGCAGAGAAAAGTATAAGACATTTTCTGAATTACACTGGTCTTAAAAAATTCTGAGTTCCTTCCATAACTGTGGTGCATACCTTGCTTCCGATCACTTAATTGATTTTACATTTAACTCCAGGAAGATAAACCTTCATCTATTCAGGTTAAAAAGACAGGAAAGTCATTAACTTGCAAACACAACATTATGATGCATAGGCCAGGAAAAAAGGCAAATAATGAAAATTTCCCTAATTTTCTATCTATGTTGCTCAACCTCATCTTAAGAAGCTTTTTGTTAATGTTCAATTCCATGTAAAGGGCACCTTGTTCTTTAATAAGAACAAGATTTAGAAAAATGTTAAATTTTAAAAAAGAGAAACACTGAAGGCTTGACAGCGTAAAGCATATGGAAAGCATAAGGAGCCCTTCAGGTTAGGGATCCTGAATTAAGGAGATTCTTTTAGGCAGTTATAGGAATAAGTAAACTAAATAAACATAGGCAATTCTTCTGTGCTTTTTAATTTTTTTTATATTGCTATCTCTACATTAATGCCAGCATATCAGTGAAGCTCAAAAGAAGAAAAGCTGCTCAAAATCTCATCTGTTTAATACATCTTACTCCCACATAATGATAAGCAATTGATTTTCTCCAGATACTGCAGTGATCAGTGGCACAGCTGGTCCCAAAGTGACCTGCACTGGCTCACAGCAGTGTGAGGATCCAGACCAGCACATCTCTGCGGTTATTTCTCAGCCAGCAGCACCTTGTGCTCATTAATTTGAGCATGAGCACTCAGATAATCAACGCCCATGATTGCTGGTGTCCTGTTTCATGGCAGCTCTTTGCCATGCTCATGCCATGTTTGCTGCCACAGGAGGCAATGAGGCTCCCATTTGTATTTTGTGTGTGTACCACATCTTCATGTCCCCTCCTTTTCCCAGCATGTGGAGTGGGACATCTTCCCTTGGTAGACCTCTTGGGTCTTCTTATTTTCTGAAATGTGAGTACTGTTAGGAACATTCTTTGATGCTCTCAGCAGATAGAGAAGTTGTTTAACACAGTTCTTAGATCATGGTTAGAACCATAGCTCTAAAGAAATAAAAAGGAGGAAACCCTTTTACTGCTTTATTTTATCCATGAATTAGCAAATCTCTGAGTACAAATATATATTTCAGAGAGGATGTGCTGAATGGGAATTTATGATCTCATCAAGTGGAAAAAAAACCCAAACCCAAACTCTAGTTCTGCCTGTATTCTCTTTGTTTAAGTTTTCTGGGAATGGATCTCAATGATTCACTTTCTTTATTCATTGTAACTGCTGCCAAAAAGCAATGTCTTTGTCATTGCAGAAATTTATTTCAGAATATGAATAATCAAACCTTACTGCCACCCTTAGATTCAGCATCTTGTTTTTTCAATTCCAATTATAGGCACAAAAAATGTTAAGATTTGTTACAAAACTGAGATAACTCTTGCCTTTCTAATTTACAGTTGAGTTTATCAAGTTGATTCAGAGCAATCACAAAGAAGCAACTTCTTATGTCAACTTCTGTCATTCTATCTCACCCCAGACATTTAAATTATTCTGTAAAATTGTCTGTCAAGCCTTCAGTGCTTTCTCATTTTTTAAATTTAACATGTCACAGTCATGTTATTTGTGGAAACATTGCTTAGGTTAATAGAGGTGCAGAGAGGAGGAGCAGGTCAAACTCTCAGGAGCAAGGGAAAGACCCCAATGAATGCAAACATCACCTTCAAAAGCACCATTGCACTGAGGAGGGATCATGAGCTAAATCCAGGGCTGTACAGAGGGCCTTTGCCATCAGACATCTTTTTTTCCAGATGCAAACAGAAACAGACATGAAGGAGTAATACTAAAAGCTGCCTCATAGGCATTACTTCCCAGATTCCACATACAGGGCTTCTTGAACCACTATTTCTGTGTTAAGAGTGGAACAAAATGCAGCAGTTATTAATTAAATACAGTAGATTTAAATGGCCTTAATGATGCCTGTCAGGAGGACTCCCCTGACTGGATGTTCTGCACTACTGCAGGCCACCTGCCAGAGACAGGCTGTGCTCTTGGTTAGGAAGATGAGACAAGGAATAAACTGGATGCAATGGCTGTGGATGGCCAAATGTACAGCTGAAGAGCTACAGCCCATTCTCTGTATTGATGAGCAAATGGCTGGGCAGTTGCTGTTTCCAGGGACTCCAGACAGGATGGGATGTTGCTTCCCCTCCTGACCTGTCCTGCCTCTGCACAACTATGTCCTGATCTTACCTTGAATCTCTCTTAGCCTGTTTCCTTATAAAGAAAATAAAGGAAATTTAAGCAACTGTGCTTCAAAATTAGTTTCACTGATACTTATAAATGTCCATGGAAATATCAGATTTTTATTTTCATTTTTTACGTGTGCCCAAACACTACAAAAGCTGGGAAAGGCACCAGCCTGGTGACATGACTTCAGAGCAGGGCAGTCCAGAAGCTGAGATGGGTGTAGATCTTCTGGCTCAGGCAATCCAGCAGCCTGCATATGGGAGAAGAAGGCAGAAATCCAACCTGGGAGCTCCTTCTTCTTCACAACCCACTAGCAAGGGAGTCAAGAGTCTGGCTCCAGGCAAGACATGTAGGTGGCAAGTTTCCAACAATTTTTTTTCTTAATTGACATGTCTTCAGAACATTTGATTCACTTTAATTGAGGTTCTTCTCATTTTTCTGTAAAAGTCTCAGCCAGGTTCAAACAAACAGCAAATTTATCTTACTCCACATGAAAAGAAAATTATTATAAGCTGTGCCCCCAAGTAGTATTTGTCTTAATTTGAAGCAATAATTGAACTGGATCTGTCTCTCAGTGCAAAGGCTGGCAGCTATAGCTAAATTGAATGGGACAATGGAAACAATATATTCCTTTAATAAGCTCTATGTGACTGAAAAACGTTTGCATTTGGGACTGGGACCAAGAAAGAGACATCACTTTGTTGAACACATTAACCAAGCTTCTAGCAGAGGCTGATAGCAATTTACACACAATAGCAGAAAGTAGGAAGATACTTTTAGCATTCAAATATGTAGACTGAAGATGTAAATTTATCCTCTGACAGAGGGAGGCAAATAGCTGCAGAAAAAGGACGTTTCCTTTTGAATTGATGTATTAACTACAATCTCGAGTACAGGCATGGTAATGCAGTGGAAGCAGTCAAGAAAACTGAAATTCTGAGGATGAAGTTAGGTAACAGCCTAAAATCAAAACTAGCAGGGACCTTTTTTTTTTTTTTTCCTTGGTCTCATATTCTTCTGAATTCTTAGGCCACATCTTTAAATAGGCAGGAAAGAAGCAGGAAATTGTTTGTATCTATGGAATCACCTGTGCACACCCCTGAGCACTACACCAGTGTGGTAAATCTGTCATCTCTCTTTTCTTTTCTAGTTCTCAATATTCAGCACCCTCACAACTTGTTCTTAGGAGGAAATAAGTGCAGAGCATCCTGCACATCCTCCTGAGGCTGCTACCCCACTGTTCTGGTTTGTGGTTCTGCCCCAGGAAAGGAAATTGTACTGCAAGATGTAGGACTGGTTGCTCTGCAAAACAGAAATGAAAAGAAAGGAAGGTTTTTAACAATGGGCAAGGCACACACTGCCTTCTGTCACTGCCCTGCATTTTGTCAACAGCATCCCACTTTAACAGGAGCACAGCTCTTTGTTGTTCCTGGCCAGATCCCCAGGTCAGAGGTTTTTCACTCTGACTTCCCAGTGCAGGAACAACCAGACAGCCCTGGTTAGAGGTGAAACAGTCTGTTTCAATGGATACTTATGAGAAAACCAATATGAAATTTCTTTGTCTTTACACAGCAGCTTATTACGTAGAAGGGAGAGAAGAAATGCCCCATGGACCAATGTCATTATGCCTGGTTATCCCTGTTTCACTCCTGGTAAAGGATTCCATTTGCCAGCAGGGAGGAGGGGAGTCTGGGCTGTGACACTGCTGGATGTGTTCATTCACATCCAGCCTGTGGACTACACATTCTCCCTTTGTTTCCCTGCTGCCCTCAACTTGGGTCCCAAGATCTCCACCCCAGGTCACTGCTTGTAGAGATTTACATTGTACTAAAGCACCTCCCTTCCATTTTGGCTCTGCACCAAATCACATCCACCCAAATTGCTTTCCAGTGAAGCACCTCTGACTTAATTACTGAGCAGTGATTAAGTTCACTCATTAAGTGCATATAGTTCATGTACAAAAGCAGATTCAGAACCTTTAAGCAAACCTTCTCACCTGCTGGGAGGCAGGTCATTCAAAAAGAAGTCCACTAGTTTTTGCATAGAAGTGACTGGCACTTTCTTACTTATGAAATGAGGAAGGAAAAACACTATTTAATCAAAAAATCTCAAAAGTGGTCTCATCTGTAACATAACATTTATAGTGAGGTGGATGTGATGATAGTCTGTGCTCAGAAAGATAAGACCAGAGTATGAGATAAAAAATCACCTCAAATGAACAACAAGAGAATAATATTAAAAATTAAAAAGGGCTAATACAATCATTTTCCCAAATGCCAGACTGAAAATCACCTTATCTCACAGCCTCAAGTCCTCTCTCACAATGTGGCAGAAAAATATTTAATAACAAAAATATGCATTCACACTCACAACACAAAACCCCAAAGAACTGGATAAAAGCAAACAAAGCAATTACTACAGAAGTAAAAAAATGTACATTTAAAAGACTCATTTAGATATCTACAAGGAGGATAAACAGTTTGTTTGTTCCTTTGCTACCATTATAACTTGCTACTTTTGTTTTTGGCAGAAAGTGCATCATCTGCTGATGCACAGAACTGGTGACAATTCTCAGAAGCATGATCTAGTGGGAATTGGAAAGAGAACAGAAGAACATCAGCATTTAGTGGAATGTTAATAGGGTGAAAACTGTAAAATCAGCTGATGGCAGCATGAGGCCATCAAGGTGCCAGCAGAATTGAAGTTTGGTCTCCATGACAATGTCATAAATTGTGTATGAAATTAATATTTAAACGGGAGGAAGGAAGTCCTCTGAAGCACCAGGGCTTCATCAGAGAGCACACAAAAAGGGCAGTAGACACCTTGAACTAAATATTTCCAGAAAAACAGCTCAACAGCTGAGAAAGTCATTCAGTACTTTCTCCAGGTCCTCAGCCATTTTCCACATCAGGGTTATAACTAAATTCTCCGTAGCAAAACCTTTGTAGGATTGATGCAGTTCATACATTTATCAGATCTGTTGACATGTAGGTTTGAATTTTACAAATATTCTGAAATATGCACTTTCTTCCCACCTAAAGCAAATTGAATTTTTATAGCTATCAAGAGTTAAGATTTGGGAGGCAATTAAAAGGTGGTTTAGATGGTTAATAATTTTACCTCTAACAGGTGGATTGGCCTTGCTTTTTGGTGTTTAATTGCACTGTGCAACAGAAAAATTACCCAAATGCTTTTAAACAATTGGTGAATATCCACTTTGGCGTTTTATAACTTTTCTTATATATAATTACAGAATACTGGGTATTTATTCATTTGCTTACTAACAGAAATTTGTGTGTATTTGACCAGTAATTCACAAGAAGACATTGATTGGTTTTGTTTCATTTTTGCTCTCTCAGCTTCTGCATTTTAAGATAATGGGTCAGACCCTGAATATTTTTAATTTTGGGGAATTCTGAATGATAAAACTCTCTAGGACCTTCTACTTCTTCCTTTTTTCAGAGTCATATCAATTACTATCCTACAAGTGTCAAAATGAAGCATAGTAAGAAGCAGAGGAAAGAGAGATAATGTTAACCGAGAGTTTATTTCCTGAAGTCAAATTAGTAAGAAATACCATTTGCAAAATGCCATATTAAGTTCACAATAAACTGCTTTTACTACATCAGTACACCAGCGACTTTTGCATTGGTTCCAAACTTTAAAAGACATGAATTCAAGCAATTTCAAACCCATCTCATTTTCCAACCTCTCCTGCTCCAAATGAGGACACCCAGTTTCAGGGACTGTGCCAGCAGAAAGAATCAATCCCTTCGTTAAAAGGTAACTGAAGTGTTCACAACTCATTAGCACCGATCTTGTCTATTAAATCATCATAATTGTCACCTCTCCCAGAACAGACCCATTTCTTGTCAAGGGTTCTCATCTCTTACCAGCTCTTCCCCACACTTATTTGTGTGGTTCCAAATACTGATTTTTCATCTTTAGTAATATCCTTCTTTTCCCTTGCTCTTGAAGTTCCCCTGTTCAAGGTCAGCTAACCACAGCATGCCCTTAGGATGAGACACATGGGCAAGCTGCTCTATCTGCTCTTTCCTCTCTCCACATCCCACACTACCCACAGAGGCAACCTGTGTCAGTTTTAGGAGCAGTTTATTCATATAGAATCATCAGGGTTGCTGTTTTTTCCAGGGCAGGAGTTGATGCCATCAGCAGAAAAGCTGCTGTGTAAATCCACTCCTTGCTTATCCCTCTATTTCCATGTCCAGGGTTTAGCTCCTGTACCTCAGGAGTCATGAGATACAGCACAAATACACAGAGATTCTTAAAATTAAATGAATTATGAAGAAAGTCTCCTCCCAGCAATCATCTTTATGCAAAAAATCTTCAAAGCCTTTAAAGAGGAGTATCACATTGATATGAATTAAAGAATTAATAGGCCTCACCCTCAAGTACAATACTGATTAGTGACTTTTAATGGGTTTCACAGCATCCCTGTGAATTACGTGGGTAACACTCATGTCTCCATTCTACTAATACATTTGCAATAGTAAGATAACCTAAAGCTGCTGAGAACTGTTCATCTTGTTAGTGGAATCCAATATTGAAAGGATTTCTCAATTCCTCTATCTGTGGGAACACTGCCAGAGGAGATCAGGTCAGCTCTAACATCAAATGCAATGAAATTATGTTCAGCGTCTTGGTGTGTATCTTTCAACTGTTTTAAATACTCAGTAACTATAACTGCCTTTCTTTCTAATGGTTGGTTTAATAAAGCAGCAGCTCATTAGTATGGCACAGCTCTTTAAATAATCTGGTAGAAAATTTCTTTATTGATATTTCAGGTGTTTCAAAAGAAAAAGAGGGAAATTTCATGAAAAAAGACTTCAGATTTTGGCAATTATTGCAGAAATATGATCTGATTCTATGCTGTAATGCTGTGGTTTTTAGTGTTCATATTATATAAAATTTCTAAAAGACTGATGAGATATAAGAGTCAGGACGTTTGTAATTCACTGGTGAAAGAGGTGATGTGGCCAACAAATGAGTTTAAAAGTCTAATGGAGATTTTTTAGATTTAATAATCCAAATAAGGTGTTGCTGTTTTCAATGAGTGTTGGATTTTAATCAGTGGAGTCAATAATTAGCAGCTACTGCTTATAGAAATATGAATGTTGCTCTGACAGAATGGCTTCTGGGCTATTGCATCTGCAAATGTGATTCTCTACAGTTGTTGGGATGTTCATTTTGGATCATGGTTGGTCAACCTTGGCACATCCTTTTAGCTGAACAAATATTTTGTGCTACTTCTTACCACTCAACTGACCTGTAAGCGATTTTATAGCATGGGAAACAGAGTAAATGTTGTCAAAATAGAAGTTTATTCAGGAAAATTATTCCAAGCCAGTACAAAAAATAAATTAAGATGAATATCCATCATTATGATGACATATACATCATGTTTCACATAATTTAGAGAGAGTATCTGGAAGTTTAATGCAAAAATTTCAAAAAATGTAGAACTTTTGGGTAAAGTGTATGAGTCTGTCAAAGAAACAAAAAATCAGTCCACCTGTAGGCCACTAACTAAGATATTCAAGTGATCTAAATCACCCATTTATATAAAAAAGCCTAATATTTTCAGGCCACCAAAGACAAAAGTAGGTATTTTGATTGTGAGGAATCAATTAGGTGAGCTTCCCTGCAGCATAAATGATTGCAAGGTCCCATTTTCACATTTGAGAAGGGATGGTTGATGGTACCACGTTCACTCTTTACTCACACTTGTTCTGTCTCAGAACCAAGCTGTTTGAAACGGCCCAAAGAATTTAACTATTGGAATAAAATTTAGTAAGAAAAAATTCCAGAGTTAATTTCATTAATTGATCAGCAGTATTTTTTCTCTGTTAATCACACAGAGGACACAGCAGGATTTGGGCAGTAGGGAATACTGACAATATTGATAAAACCAGAGACACTTATGCTTTTGAGCCATTATATTTGAAGAAAAATATTGTGATCTTAAAAACAAAGAAATCTTTTCAGACTTCTCTTTTTTTGAAGCTTTTATTTAGTATATTTGAGCTCTTCACCACTACATGATAGTCACACATTAAGTGATGTGCTTCAGACATGAGTCAATTTTCCACAGTTCCTCAACTGCAGGTTTTTATAAATAAATAAAAATAATGCATGGAAAAAAATTTCTTTCATATTTTATGAATACTTTATCAGGGTTCATTCTCCCTTTTTCCACAATATTTAATTTCTTCTCCTATAATCACTTGGATAGTTCAGAAAAGCTGCGTGACACATGCCACTCAACTGTTTGTTTCCCCTGGTGAAAATGTATTTTGTCCAAAACACAGTTTAGTCAATAAATGTCTCTTGGCTCTATTGTTTTACTTAAAAAACACCAGAAATATCCCTGAACTGTATTTGATTTAAGTGGTTGCTGCTTTTACAGATGCAGTTTTTGCAGTCAATATGTCTAATTTACCAGTCACTGACCCCTGAAACTTGATTTCCACTTGCCAAGGAAAATTTATGATGAAGTACTGCATATTCTGACTTTGATCTGAACATCTAAGCTTCCATTTGGAGGACAAACACACATGAATCAAAGAAAAGTATAAAACTCTGGGGTATATCCTCATTTCAGAGTAGCAGTTGCACTATTAGTTCTGAACTTTCTACTTGACTATTCACTTAATGGAATGAAATAGAATTGTAGCAGGAGGCAGAATGTGATTCAAGCTCAAATCTGGCTTTTGAATTACAAATGGCTGTATTATCTTTGCACCAAGAGAAAGGCAAACTAGTAGCTCATAATCTGTAACAGAATCAACATACACAAGAGAAGTTAATTTGCATGCTTTTCAATTTTTATGGAAGACTGAAAAACAAAATCTAGCAAGCAAGATTAATTTATATGTTAGAAGAATACTTTGAAGAGAAAAACACATGAAAATACATACAGGGAGAGCAGTGAGGGAGAAAAATCTCTCAGCAGGGAATTCTTGTTATTTGTCAAACTAGGCAGATAGTGATGTATGAAACAAGTCAACAATTTCCTAACAACTGGAAAATGTTCCCAAACAAAGACCAGAGCACAAGGAGAACACTTTTGCAAGAGCAGCACCCCAACAAGTCATTTTGTATGCATTTAAATGAACTTCAGATCTCTCAGTTTATAAATAAGATAGCTGGAGATGCCACTAGTAGCCACAGAACATGTGAGCTGATCTTCAGCAAACCATGCTTGCATCCCACATCACAGGCAGTGAAGCCTGAGATGACAGACACTGCAGGTACATAGAGTATTACCTCCAGTCAGGAAAATTGCTTCTGGGCTTGGGTTTTTTTTTTTTAATTGCTTTCAGACCTGCTTAATGTGCTAAATTCATAGATTATCTAAAAGAGAAGAGATGAAGATTCCTCTCTTGAAAGAAGGTTCTCATAGTAAACTTGTCAATGCTTAAAAAAGGAAAACCCCTCCCCACAAAACAAAACAAACGGTTACAAAAATAAAACCTACAAACTGAAAAAAAAAGAAGGCAAGCCAAAAGCAGCTCCTCATGCACTGTCTGTTGATGTTGTCACTTTGATATTTGACCTTCCTGTGAGATCTGACATACAGAGAAAGGGCAATTTATGAGGTTCTGGTCCATTGAGTAAAAGGAGCATTTAATTTCCAAACGTAGGCAGCTGTGTACATTGGGTAGACAGCATCTGTTTTGCATTAATGGTCAGGAGAGCAGGTGCTGACTCTTTCTGTAGAATAGAAATCAGCCTGCACTGTGCTGCCATGCCTAAAGACCTTTCCTGTGCTTGTGCAGTAGAGCAGTAGGATTCATCCATATTCTACCCATGTACAAATGATTTTCCATCAATCCCCCTGGCATGCTGGATCATCCTGGCATCCCCTCCATGCCCAGCCATTTTGAATGGAGTCAATACAAAGTGACACACTTTTAAAGTGATCCTGGGGCTGAAACATCACTGATGGCCCACATGTGAAGCAGAATTCAAGCTGTATTTATCTAGGCTTGAACTAATATTCAGTAGAAAAACCAAACCTTTTCTCACAAGTTCATCCAACTGATAAGGAAGCCATGAAATTCTGTGGCCAGAGTGATCTGCACTCGTATGGAGCCAAAGGAGCCCAGTGGAGCGACAGGACAGGGGAGAACTGAACTGTCCCTTCACCTGGCTTCTCCCAGATCTACAGCACAGGAAATACAACCACTGATGAACCACCCAAGTCTGAGCCCCACTTCCAAAAGGATCCACACTGTGTATACCATTTAGATGTATGCTATCTCCCAGTAGGAGACTGTCATCCTGGATAAGGCCCCTGGTGGTGCTTGTGTGTTCTGCCTCTGCCAGTCCTGTGCCTGACACAAGTATGTGTGTGGTGCAGGGTTTGTTTACATGTGCCTGCTGGGAAAACGTGCTCCGCCTTACTCCTGGTGAGACCTGGAGGCACAGAGCTCTGCTGGATGGCTACACTTTGCAACCCATGACAGAAATGGATATTTCACCTTCAGAGAAGTGAAATTGCACCAGCAACAGTAAGATTTTGCAATAGACTTCCTTTATAATGGGAATAATTTTAAATCCCTATTTATCTGCATCTTACAGATCTGATTTTAACAAACCCATTTGATGATGTTATCTCAGTGGCAAAATCTAGGTAAGACAAGACATTGTGTCATTTCATTGTTACTTTCCAGACTTTAACACACATTAATATGCTTATGGGTGTTCTGCTAGCAGGGATGGTGACATTTGAGTAGCCCTTTTAATTAATTTTGACCTTTTGTCGTCAATAAATAATTTCCAAATACAGTTTGCCCTTGCTTATTGCAATTTTTTGCTCTAGATTGGATAGAGTGTTGAGTTCTCAGAGTAATTGGTAAACAATGCTGGTGATCACTAAGCAGGATTTCTCTGTAAAGAGCAGTGATACTGGAACAATGGAACCACATCAGACTCAGAGACACAGATTGAGACCCAGTCAGAGGTTCTGGAAATTTACTAGAAATTCTTAAATTCCCTAAATTATTTAATGGTGAGAAAAATCCAGGGCTTCCTGGCTGAAAAGCTTTGCAGAGCTAATTCTTCTGTATCAGAGGAGGATGTGTACTGCACCTGCAGCCAGTGCTGACTGTACCTGTCATGGGTAACTCCAGCTGGCAGCTCAGCCACTCACTGCCCCCGCAGCACGGTGGGGGAGCGAACCAGAATGGGAAAAATGTGTTGAGGTAAGTTATTTTAATAGGAAAAAAAAGAGGCATATGCCCAAGCATAGCAAAGGAAGGAATTTATTCACCATGGGCAGGCAGGTGTTCAGCCATCCCCAGGAAAGCAGGGCTCCATCACACAGCGCAGTGACTAGGGAAGGCAAACACCATCGCTCCAAATGTTATCCCCTTCCTTCTCCTTGCCTAGCTGCATGTGCTGAGCATGGCTCCAGCCATGAAGCCATAACATCTGGAGCATCCCTGGGCTCAGCTGTCGTGGCTGTGTCCCTGCCCAGCCTCCTCACTGGTGGGATGAATGGTGAGGAGCAGAAAGGTGCCAGCACTGCCCAGTGCCAGCTCCACCCCTGGCTCACCAGCTCTGTTTCCAGCCCAAAGCCCAGCCAGCCCTGTGTCTGTACTGTGCAGACAATTAACCCTGCCACAGCCAAAACCAGCACAGGGTCCTACACCCACAGCGGCCCAGGGCACAGACAAATTTGCTACGTTTCTATTGCTGTGCCCTTCTGCAACATTTGCAAGTATCAAACAAGGCAGAGTGGGCAGTGATTGCTTTCTATCGCTGTGCTGTGATGTGCATTCAAAGCAGAATGGAAATTCTAGTTTTTCACGTTTGCAAGCTAGATTCAAGTCCTGCTTGCTGCATAAGGTTTGTTGGAGTATTTTAAATTTTGTGAGCAAGACATTAAGACATTTCAATTTGTCTCCAAGACAAAGTATTTCCCTACATCCTAAAGTCCCTAGTCAATAAAAATGGATAGGTTTTCTATACAGAAAAATTATCATAATGTCTGGGGGATTAAATCTCAGAATTCAATTAATTCTGATTTTGATCAATCACTTCCCAACTTCTTTGCAATTTAAAGAGCTGCATAAGGGGAAAGCAGAATATCCTAGATGCCCAGCTTCTTACTCT
This sequence comes from Zonotrichia leucophrys gambelii, assembly GCF_028769735.1. NCBI lineage: Eukaryota > Metazoa > Chordata > Aves > Passeriformes > Passerellidae > Zonotrichia > Zonotrichia leucophrys. The sequence goes on from NC_088173.1 coordinate 54,731,909, forward strand.
TGCCATTATAGTTGCCATAATTCATTATATGTGTCCTATTTTCTTTGTGGACTGTGAATGTATCTTGGATTTAGAAATAACCAGTGGGTTGTTTCCACTTACCCACTGCTCAACATAATTCAGAAGCACTTTACTCAAGCTTTCATTTACTGAGAGTAATAATCAGTATTTGACTATATATTTGACTATATAAATTAAAGTCACTTAAACAAATTGAGTTCACACATTAGCTGGTATTCACAAAAGGCAGAAAGTTTTCATGTGTGTGCAAACAGGCTTAAAATGATTAAAAGCTGAGGTCTTGCAAGAAATTTATGGTAGTTGCCCAATGATTAAAACCATCTTATGTTTTTTTTGTTTAAAATCCCTCTCTTAGAATATCAGTGACATTAGATTTTTGCTACAAGATGTGATAACTAAACACATGGGATTTTATTCTGCCCTAAAAATGCTCATACTCTATTTTACTACAACACAGACCTATTACAAGTAAATATGAAAACTAATCAAGATAATCTAAGGCCAAAAGGGGCAAACCAATGCTTATTTTTGTCATTCTGGATGCAATAAAGAAACCAGAAAATTTAATTTTTAATACATTATTCTCTCTCTAGCTGGACTTTGTATAATTGAAGATCTCATGAAAACCATGCTACCATAGTTTATACAACACTTTGTGATCAATATGCATTTTTTTAAAAAGAGGATAAAAATTAAAGATCATTTCAGCCCAATTGGTCAATCCTGAAGTTAGGTATGTATGGCAAAAAACAGCAATAAAATTTTCTGACCAAAGTTAACTTTTTTTCCCAATTCCTACTGAAACTGCTTCCCATCAGAAAATTTAGACCAATCTGACCAAAGCAAAGTGCTAAAATCAGATATCCTAAACTAATAAGTGAGTAACTAATATGAAACATTCAGAAAATAGTAACTTTCACAGCAATAAAAAGCGCCCACATTAGGCAATGTAACTGTTTTTGTATGCTAAAGGGCCAAGCTACATGAGACTATATGATGAACCCCTCAGCTTTTGAAGTCTGTACAGACATTGATGGACTTTTCTGTCAGATTTCACTTCACCCTCCTCTTCCTGCTGCTGATCCAAAGGACACACACTTGAGAAAAAAGAATTGAAAAGATTGAAATAACAGTAACAGTAGGAGTTAGTAACACATCCACCTGATTTTTGCACTCAACATCAGAGTGAAATCTCTCAGCTCTTACAGAAGTATTTGCTAAGCAAAGGGAGTGTCAGGAATAAACAAGGACATCTTTCCAACCACTTCCACAGCCACTGGCCTCTAGGGGAGAGTGCTGGTCTGTGGGGCACTCACCACCACAGTGAGAATATGACATTCTCAGTTTTTCTGAAAAAAATTTACTGAAACACCTTTGTGCCCTGCATGGCAATAACTGATTTCCAGACAAACATTGCCTGAGATGTGATAGAACATTAATTAAGGGTCGGCTCAGTTACAATGACTTCCACTGATAACCAAACACACACACACACACACACGTTCTGTGCTGAGGCTTTGAGAGCAAATATTACATTTGGGAGACTGATAAACATCTCCTCCAACAAGATGCTAAACAAGCTCCTCCATTTCTGATTACTTTTGTAAGGAAACATGTGCAAAGTGAGTAAAACCATTTAATTTATTCATAATATGGGTCATTAGATTTTCATTTATTAAAAGCAAACTTGTCACAGTACTGAGCTAGGATTATAATTAAAATTCATATGAAGTCACTTTTACTCCTGTTTCCTTATGTTTGTATTTGAATGGCAAGAAAACAAACAAAAGCTCCTAACAGAAGCCCTGATTACCTTATCCTTGCAGGTTAGCTTAGAGCCATGTCTTGCATCAGAATGGTTTTTGAGACAGACTGGGGGGTTTTCTGGATGAAAGCAAACTTTGAAATTGCTGGTGCCAGGATACAATTATAAAGACAGAAGAAATAAGCATGGTCTGAGGAATGAGTGAGTACTCTTACTTTTGGAAAATGGGCTTTCCATTTAATATGCAATCTTAAGTTGTTGAAAGTTTTTTCTTATTTGGGATTCTGGGATTCTGAATTCTGTGAGATGTTTTGAGAAGAAACTAAGATGAATCATTTTGACTGGTAGCACAATATATTAAAATTATTGGATTTCTTTACAACCTGTATATATTGTAAACTAGGAAAAATCTGACAAAATATCCATATTTAATTTTCATTATTTCTCACTAATATTTTTTCTTTTGACAAAGAAATATATCTATCCCCAAGAAATATATTTAAGTTTTGCAGTAAAAAACTGAGGAACATAAAATTCTGTCTGGTAAAAAGAGAATATATTTTTATATGAAATGGCAACCATTAGCATTGCTAATGCTCTGCTTTTTATTCTACCACATTTTTTCATTTACATGGTACTCTGTGCTTTCTTTTCATAGAAGGGTAGAGGGGGTCTGGATGTTTGAGAATATTTTATATTCTACTGATGGCCTGAGAGGTTTTTTTGAAAGAAGGTTTAACAAACAGCTTCTAATGGCAGTTTATCCATTTTTCAAGATGCAAAATTACAGGGAAAATAAAATAAGAGGATCCATATCAGTAATTTGTTTCACAGTGAGACATAAATACTGTTCTTTTACTCTTACTAAAAAAAGATCTGTTGCACCAGGAAAAAAGGCTTTTGATTTACAGTTTCTTAAAGCTAAAAGATTTCTACAGAATAGTGACCCTTTCCTGAAAGGAACCAGAAAACGAGCTGCCTTGAAGAATGACTCCCTCTCTCAGATGAAGGACCCATGCACCACGTGGTCAATACTTGACTGAATGCCAAAGAGATTCTGGCTCAGGGATAGATCACACACCAAAATACCATGAATGCAAAAAACCTGACCCCAAAAATTCTTTTGAGCAGTTACTCCAGAACATGAATTTGGAAAGGATTAACACATTTGGCCATTGTGACTTTGCCAGCATCATAGATATTTGTCAGCAGCACAAAACCCTTTAGGGCAGACATCACAAGAACAGAAAAAGCAATTATGACACCAGCTTTCCTCTGGCATTCCTGAAACAAACAGAATACTTGGGCAGTGGAATTAAAGCAGCATTGCCCCATTCCTATCTTTATTTTCCCTATATATTAACAGAGTCATTCAAAAATTAACTTGACTCACCCAGTTCTACTCAGGTACTTATTGTGATCTTATATATTAAACAATTTTTCAATATATAAACATTTTCTTCACTGAATATGAAATATTTCAAAATATTAGATGTTGTTATAGAGAACTGTGTGATATAGACTGTTAGATGATGTGCTATTATGTATATAAATACATAAGAATAACAATGACTATTTATTAAAGTGATACTGCTTTCCATCTTCCAGTGGAGTTGAAGACACCTACCAAAATATTTGCTAAATAAATACCAAAATTACTGAAAAAATACAAAAATAATAGAACAGTAGCATGACAAAGTCTTCAAAAATCAGGGATTTGAGCATAAAATAATTGCAAGTGTCCCAAAATCAGTATGGCCTTACTAGAAAACAAAGAAGAGTATCATTGCTGTAGCCCACAGGAAAAAGAAATTTAATATGTCATAAGAGAGCACCATTGACACTTTGGAGCTGACTCAGAGTTATTAAACTGCTCTAATGCAGCACTTTGTTCTTTGTGCAGTGTTAATGCAAGGAAATAATGATGTCTCACTGAAGGAAATTAAAATAAACTGTGACCTAACATTTTGTTATTGGAAGTGTTGTCAACGCATTCCTCTTGTAAAAAGATTCAGTGCCAACTAGGCACTGATCTGAAAATTTTAGAGAGCATCTGGCTATAGAATGGAGTATACCTACTGACAAAGATGTACCAGTTTTAAAATCCAAGTCTGTGTAGAGTCTGCTGGAAGTCTGCAAACCATGTAGGCACTTCAAAAATTTGCATGCATTTATCATAATCTATGTTACGGACAACATCAGACAAAAGACCAAATTTTATTCCCAGAAACATTTCTACAGCCTTAAAGCCTTCGTGCTTACAGTGGAATATTGCTAAATATCACAGTTAATTTGATCAATTAATTGTTCATTTTATTCAACCAAGTTTTTCAGATGTCATTTTCCATTTAAGTAGCAGTGAATCATTGTATGTTCCTCTTACAGGACACATTTTTCTTATATTCATGAAAAAATACACTCCTCCTGTTTGGTCTGTTATGATCACTTACACATGGCTGAGACAGTCCCAGCACTAGCCTAAATGAGGAAAAAAAACTCTTCAGAATGTTTTAGCCAAAATAAAACTGAACAAATTAAAAAAGGAATAATACCTGCGAAACTGGGTTTCTAATACTGACCTTTGCTGAAGCATTGAATATTCCTACAGACAAGCTCTAAGGCTGTAAATTAGCTGGAAAGGGGCAGAGGAAGGCAGAGAAAGGGGCAGAGAAAGGCAGAGGAAGGGGCAGAGAAAGGCAGAGAAAGGAGCAGAGGAAGGCAGAGTTGTGCAGCTAGAGGCAGAGAAAGAGGCAGAGGAAGGCAGAGGAAGGCAGAGGAAGGCAGAGTTGTGCAGCTGTCAGAGGCCACGTGCTGCCTGCAAGGCAAGGACAGTCAGAAACAACAGTCCATCCATGTACACAGTACCTGTGAGTCAACCACAGCAACACCAGGCTGAAACCAACAGCAAGAACAGGGATGGATCCTTAAAAATTTATATAATGATCTCTCAGGTATTGAAGTGTCATTCTTGTACCAACATCTGGCAAGTTCTTTGCTAGCAACAGAGCTGATTATTGACTACATACAACAATTTAGTCACCTATATAATAGGAAATATGCATAACGGGGTGATGGATGAGTGGTAAGACATTTGCAGTTTTGGGAAAGGGAGATTATACTTCCTTTATTCTGGAAAGTATTGCATTAAAAATACAAATAGATGTACATTAGTAAGGCAGGGAGAGGAAATAAAATGGGTGACAAGAAGGCAGAACGTTGTCAGGTCTAGAGAATGAACCAGTTGCACTTGGATCAGCCGAGGCTCCTCTGATACCTGGTCCAGATACTGGCACACAAGAGAAATTGTGCCTTCCACAGCTTTCAATTTCATAAATTCCTAGCCAAAAAGTCTCAGAACCTATTGAAAATGGATAAGAGCTCTGTGACAGGAACTGATGTCATTCTGAGTCAAACCTTTGCTTCCACAGCAAGAAATTTTAATTGCTTTGTGAGCAACATCACAACAAGAAATGTCGAAGAAGAAAACTGTAAGAACAGATTTTCAACACATAGAAACACTGTCTCTGTGAGAAGCTATACTTTTAGATATTCATCTCAAGGAAAGAGAGATTAGAATAAGTATTCTGGGCTAAGAGCAAAATTACAGTGGCCTTATTAACTCAGAAAATTACACTGGTATAAAACTGGTGATACAATTCAGACTTAATGCAAATCTTCTCATCCATATATCCAGAACAAAACCAAACCCCAAAAATACATAATAACTATGTCTGATAATTTCTTGCCTTTAACCTGCTGTAAGCCTTTCCCTTATGGAGTGATGAATGTTGCTAATTGCAATAAAAATGCTGTCACGAATGAATGAAATAATTTCACACTCATTCTCTATGGGAATTTATATAAAGCTTGAAACAGCAGAGACTTCTGTAAAAACAGAAAAAGTCTGTAATATTTAAATTAATTCTTGCTGCTCACAACTTTAGGTGGAAGACAAAAATTACAATTTTTAAACTGTTAGTAGTAAATTCACTGGATCTCAAGAGCCCCTCCCTGAAGTGGAAGAAATTTTCATCTTTATTCCATATATATGTGTCCTTCAGTGTTATAGAAACTGAGGTGAAATAACTCCTGGGCTATGTTTTCCTTGCAGTACTCTTCAGAAGGCTTAGGAGGAGTGTGGTGTTCCCAGCAAAGAGCACACACCCAGAGGAAAGGCAAATGCCAGTGATGCACTGGCAGTGTGTGTGACAGCACTCAGCGGCAGACTCCCAACACTCAAGAAGTTCAAAGAGGAAGATGAAGGGTAAATAATGATTCTGCTCTCCACAGCCAGCTCCTGATCTTTTATCTACAGCAAGGATAAATAATTTTGGCATTACAGATGTATCCTTTTTACTTTTCTGCTTGAGAACTTCATCTGAAAAGAGAGTTTAGGCAGCTTCATCAGAGAGACACATGCTTCACTGAAGGATGGACAGGTACCAGCTCCTTCTCAGCTATTTATGCCTCTGAAACTAACTTTGCTCCAGTAACCTGGCTGCTTCCTATTTAAGCAGAAGCAGATCTGGCTGTTGAAAGTGCTCCACAAAAGCATCTTTCATTTTCTCCCTTTCAGCAGCTGTTTATGACTCACCATTAGCAATTTTAATTATAAAAGCCTCCAGTTATCATTTTTGTACTCTCCCATTATTGCTTATCACTACACACCTAAATCTAATTACTATGAGTTAATTACTGCTGTTGAATTATGACAGTCCTCTATCTTTGATTTAAACTAGTAAAATCGATGGTTCTGCCTCCAAAGAAGCCACCATCATAAAATATTGATCACATAACTTTACAGTGTTGGAAGCAGTATAATATGGATATTTAAGACCAGCAATTAGCAGGAGACTTTGCTGAATACAATGACATTTAAATCAGTAGTGGATGTCCGAAATGCCAGAGAGAGTTATCTACAAAATGAAAGGGTTCTTACTGCTTAATGAGGGTTAAAGATTTTCACTGCTCTCTACCTGGGCCTTGAATACCGATTCCAAAATAGTATTTGTTGCATGGTGGTCAAATTACTGTGATACTGAGGAAGGACCTTTTGTTGGCAAGCGTCCTGCCTGCCCTACCTGTCCACCCCAAAGGCACTGGGCAGGGCTCTGCCTGAAGGGAAATCATCCCATGTGCCTTTGCCTGATTCTTCAACACAGAGTTTGTGGAGTGCCCTCATAGCTTTATCTCTTCACATTCCCCTTGAAGGTTCCAACTTTACAGCCCTGGAAATAACAAGAAAAAACCACTGACGGGGAGTTGGAGAGAGTGCCAGTGTCCAACACCCCGGTCCCAGTCCCCAAACCCAGACTGAAGCCATGCACCCTGAAATGGGTAGAGCATTGGTCTTCAAACATCAGCAACCACTGCTCCACTCCAGAAATCCATTCCTGGAGGGCAAGCAGTGTGCTCCTGGCTGCCACAGACACAGCCTAAAGAACTAAATAAAACACAGTCAGACCTTTCAGCCACCACTCTGCTGTTGATGGTTGGCTGCAACAATTTTTCATCTTTCTCCAAGAGGGACTAACATGTAAATTCATTTACCACTTCATGAGCATTTTAATTTTCTGTAATAAGACCAACAGATCCCAACTTGAGTTACCACAGTTCATTCTCCATTGAAACAGAACTGAACTAAAGAGCCCACAGGTTCTAGAAGACCAACTGAACTATGGGAAACCAAAACCTTCAATCTTTGGGGTCTGTACTAAAAATATGGTGTTCCAGTAGTTTCAAACACTGGACTTTTTTTCCCCTTCACATTTTTTTAGGCAAAAGAACTAGCTCACTTGACATCTTGGTTTAGAAAAAGCTCATCTGATAAACAACTTGCTGCAACTTAAATGGTAGGACAGCTACCAAATCAAAAGACAAGAAAGAGCTCAAACTACTTTTCTCAAAACCACGAAACAAAAAATTGACTGAGTATAGTAGGATATGTGGATAGAAAATATTGTCTTCCAAAAGGCAGAATATAAAACACTTATTAAGCTAAGAATTCAGAAAAGTAGAAGGAGAGTTACAGCATCTTTTGCTTTACAACAATACCCTTAAAAACAAACAAGCAAACAAAAAAATCTTATAATAAAAATTAAAAACAAAGGAAAACCCCACCTATAAAAGGAGTCCTCCCTGTATTTTACCCAAACTGACCCCAACTTCAACTGTGTAAGGTGTTGCTCTTCTGTGAGTTACTGACATGCTGTGATAAGTAGACCTTGTATGGGAAATAAAAGTCAGGACTGTCAACATACCATACCTTGGACAATAAAAGAAAGACATAGATAAAAGCTGCTTTAAAAAATAAAATATTTCATCCTGTAGCCATTTTTTGGCACAGAATCCTTAGTTTTCTCTCCATATTTAGATTTCAGCTCCACCCTGCTCAATTTTACAGCCAAAGTCAGGAGGTTGACTTGACTTTCTTCCTCCAGAAAAGTTCTTCCCTCATCCCTCCTCCTGCCTGCCCCACCACAGAGGGTGGCTTACAGGAGCTCTCCTTGCCAACAGCCTCTTCAAGCACTAGGAGCTGCTGAAGTGGCAGGCATGAGCACACACCACACAGCATTTTGTGTTGTCTTTTCTTCTCCCCTCTCTCTGGCAGAGACAAAACAGTCTTTAAGAGACATTTAGACTGGCTTGTGTCAGAGGCCAAAGCAGCATCACTGCAGGGAAGATACCATTTACTAGAATTATGATTGTTCCTGTCCCAAATGACTGTACTATTTGGGCTCTTTCAAGGGCAAAGGGCTTAAGTATCTGCTGCTTCCCATATGTTTGGGAACACTACTTTCCTTCTGCAGCATAATTACTCATAGTAAATATGCTCCTGGTTAACTTGTGAGCCATTCCCATTTTTCTGAGTCCCTGCAACACTGCTCTGCTATGCCTCATACAACATAAAAGTTTCTAGAATTGCATTTACTTCTTTAAAAGGCTCTATTCCATTTTATTTTCTGCCTCTGAGGCTTGTGCTCTCTGTGGGGATTTCATAGATGAACCACACTACCACATCCTCTACAGATGAGTCTCATGAGTACAGCAAAAGAGGATTCCAGACACTCTTTTCACATCCCCTTGCAGGCCAAACATTACTCCAGCCTTCATCTCCAAGACTTATTCCAGTAGATTATCATAGCAAGATTTTGGTAGCAGGTTGCTGCAGGTGTGGCTTCTGTGAGAATTAAGGTAGTTTCTCCAGGCTGAGTCTGTTTGCCTATGATGGTCACCAGTGAATGATCTCCCCTATCCTTATCTTGACCCAGGAGCCTTTTATTCTATTTTCTCTCCCCCATCCAGCTGAGGTGGGCAGTGACAGAGTGGCACCTGCAGTGCAGCCAGAGTCAACCCAATACATTTACCTTTTCCAGAAACCCCCGTTTCCACTCTCACTGTCATTATTTCTGCTTTTAATTTATCTGTACTCAAATTATACCAGCAGCACATAGAAGGAGAGGCAGATTTATTCCAAAATAAAATGAGCCAAAGGGGAGTTTTGAGTATTCCCACAAGCACTGAACCATCTCAAACCCTCCCCTGTAATTCCTTCTCTTTGAAGGCAGGCTGTCACCACTGTAATCAGATTCTATTCAACTCGGTCATTTTTGTAATGACCTAATTCTCCAATGCATCCTGTACCAGGAGGTTCCATTTGGGGTTTCATTTTTGGTCCTTTTCACTCTCATCACATCTTTACACATCAAACCACTTTCAGAGCTTTCTTTTTACAGAGTTACCTGCCATCCTTGGACTTTACAAATGAATTGTTTTCCCCAACAGCCAAGCTTTGCATTCCTAAAATGTTACCAGAAGTAACAGGTGTGCCAAAGCAAACCTTTCTCCTACAAAGCAGACCTTGCAATTGTCAAAGGCAGAATTTATATAAATATTTTTTCCTTAAAGGCAAGTAATAACAGAAACCACTTTCTCCAGTCCACTGTTACTTACTCAATAATGTTTATAATGTCCATCCTGATAACCGTTTGTGGAGACCATTTGTCTCATAAATCCTTGGCATAGTTTGTCTTCTCTTCCATTGCAGCTATTTCCAATATTTGTTTTCCTTTAAAAAGTCCAGATTAAACAAGCAACTCCTCCTTCCACTACTCAAGCCCCCTCCAGGGTGTCCATCTTTGAGCTGTTTGGTCCTTTAGTATTTTAAATTGTGCAGTTTTCTACCATTTGTGATGCAATATTTCCTTATCTGCAGAAAGTGATTCAAGGTACAAAATCTGATTTCTCATGCCTAGCACATTACCCCTTTGGAGGAGCAGGGTGGGGATGTATCTTGCACTCTATAAATAGTGCAGTCAGTTGGTTGGGCCTTCAGAGACATCCCTAAGATGACATCTAGAAGGACCCAGGGTGAGGCTGAGGGTGTTTGGGGAGGGAGCAGGGCACACAATTTTCATAATCTAATAATTTACATACCATTAAGAACTGGGTCTGATGAAGTCACATTCCCTTCAGCCATCTCTCCCCAGCTGCTAAAAAGTTTATTTCCGCTGAACATGTTGAGTAGTTGAACTGGGCACTTTGCTCACCTTGTCATAAAATGTGACAGCTGCCCCGCAGGTATCTGACCCCAGCTTTTGTATTTAGAAGGTTCTGCTGCTTGAAATTTCTCTTAGATAAAGTGGAAACCTCTCTGGCTTGTGCCAATGAAATACAGATGCAACATTTGGGACTGTCCTCAGACCCTGATGCCCCAGAAAGACAGCTGAAAAAAAGAGGAATTATTGTATGTGTGTGTTTCAGTGCTTTCCATCACACAAAAGAGAAGGAGCATTTTAAGGCGGGAAACACTGTTCACCAAAGTCAACTGACTGATTCATTATGTAGACCCGTATCAGATCCATTGGACAGAAAGAATATTAAAATCAAAATTCTTGTCTATCAGCACTTAAGAAAATTTACAATGACTTCATAGTTCCACTCTTAGCAGTTCTCCATGGGGAAATCTGCAGCTATCTTAAATACCTGTGCTACAGGCTAATATTGATGATTAAGAACATGAATAGAAATCATATATTTCCAGAATTTTTTTCCTAAGCACTTTTTACAGCAAGATACAAACTTTTTTTTAAAAATACCTAAGTCAATGTGTGCAGATTAGATTGCTGTGTGTGCCTAAACTCCTCTCATCTTTGTCTCTAGATTGAAACCGTAAGAAAATGCAACAGACAAAAATTTGCAGTAGAACTGATGCCAACATTGGAGAATCTAGATGTTTCTGGAGTTCAGGGGTTTTTTTCTAGTAGAAGACAGACATTTAGAATAAGAAAAAAAAAATAGATTTTAGTTGGAATGTCATTTTCTGTTAAAACTATTTTAAAGCATCTCTATGCATGATTTTCATATAGCTGTGTAGTTAGCCTACAGCATAACAACTCCTACCCTGGTTTTATTACTCCTTATTACTGCATTAGTTAGGATAAAACCCCTTATTGTATTTGAATAGCCTATTCTGCAAATAGCAGAGAGTCAAAATTGCAGATCAGCATCTCATAATAGTTTGCATTTTTACAGAAGACTGCTGTAAATAAAGACACAGCAGTATAATATGTGACCAAACACCAAGACAATCTAATTATTCAAATGTACATTGCATTTTTAGGACTACGGACCAGAATGCAAATTGTCAGTTTTAACTACTGGCTTTGACTGATTTCTCTCTCTCTGCTGTCATGGAAACCTGCATTAAAGGCAAAGAAACAATGGAACCTAATTAATGTCTCCTCATTCTTCTGTACAGAAGATGTATTGGGCAATACTTGGTTACATTATGACAGCACATAAACATGATTTTCAAATGCATAGTTAAAGGATTTCTTCTAAAACAAACGTTTTGCTATAAAAAATATTTCAAAAGAGAAATAAGTCAGTAGTATAATATAGATAAAGGAGAGTCTGTCCCACCACTCTTCCCCCAGATACATTTTGAGGGTAAATTTAGAGGAGGAAACATCACTTTGAAATGTTCTTGCATTCAGACCCTTTATCTGTGTAAGATAAAGGATCGCCTTGGGTTGGAAGCAAGAGCCTGTCAGGCTGCCATGAGAGATGTCAGGGTGTGGGTGCTGGCAGGGGGAGGCAGCATCAAGATGGTGGTAAGAGAGTGTTAAAGCAATAACTGAGAAAGAAGAATCTCTCTTCATTAAACTCTTTGTCACCTGCCAGGTTTCAGTCTTCTGTGTACTGTGGTACCCCTGTACTTCACTTCCAGATCTCATTTTTTCCCCAAAGATTCTGTATTTAATGTGGTACAAACCACCCCATCTTGCTGTTCCAGTCTTGTCCTTTGCAGAAGGCTCTGCAAACACAATGGTGCACATGATGCTTTCATTCCCTGCTGCAGCTTCATGTTACAAATTCAGTATTCACAGAGAATATGGGAGAGAATAGCACGGGTGAAAGTCCTGTAAGCTTAACTGGAACTTTTTATTTATTACATAATGAAGTTCTGCAAGTAGGTTAGACAGGAGATTAAGAATAATGCTTTTTCCCCCAGGTTAAACAATGGATAGTTAGAGAATTTTTTCTTTACCACAATTCTAGATTGCAACAAAACCCACCATGTCTCAGGGAAGGAGATGCATGTTGGACACTACAATTTAATTTAATTATAACTTTACATCCTCTTCTTCTGGAAGTTATGAGTGAATAATACAAAGACTTTGCCCAATGTTAAACTGAATCACTTCACACACAACTGATTAAACAGGGAAAAAAGTGTTTGAGCACATTGATTTCTGCTGATGTGCACCAAGCTGTCTGTCAGTGGCAGTGACAGGAGCCTGGTTCCAGCTGCCTCATACTGTCAGCCTGGCTGGGAGGCTCAGCCATGGCTCCTGGTCCCTCCTGTGCTCAGCACTGCTCCCCAGCCTCGTCGTGCCTGACAGCCCCACCACTCCAAAGCCACTGACAGCATCCTTAGCTTCTTGTGATCTATAGTTTGTAACAAAGTCATGCTTGCAAGGCTGTAGAGGCATTGTGCAGCCAGGATTTCCTACTTAGACAAAAGCTGGACAACAATCTGGAGAGTCTTCTTTTTCTCTTGTCCCTGGGAAAGAGCACAGACATACCAGGAGAGCACAAGACCTTCAGTGACAAAAAGTTTTCAGTTGTCTCACAAGTTAGAGAGATAAAAGAAAAACAAAGTGTGAAATGAAATTGTTCGTTAGAACAGGTACAGAAAAATGAATATAGGATGGCATATAGCAGGCTATACTTTTCAAAGGTTGTAATAATAATAATAATTAAAAATAAATTTCTTCTGAATTGGGAGTATCAACCACTGCCACTAGTTATGCAGATACTGTGCATGGGGCATCAATTGTACTAAATAGACAGCTAAAGAAAGAACCACAGACAGGTCTATATTTATTGATGTGCCATCCTGAAGCTGGCAAATCAAACCCTATTAAAAGGTCATAATATTTTCTTGCATTATCTACAGAAAGGAAAACAGAAGGAGAGAAGTATTAAAAATATGTGTTTTCTCCAGCCACAGAATAAACCCAGGGATATCTCTGAGCAACTGTTTCTCTGTATGTCACAAGTGAGTGACAGACCTAGCCA